>NW_027223756.1:86950810-89887338 GCF_028538775.1 Myotis yumanensis
TCCAAAATTCATAGGTTGAAACCTAATTCCCAAAGTGCTGGCATTTTGGACGTGGGACCTTTGGGAGGTGATTAGGTCATGGGGTGAGGCCCTCACGAATAGGTTCAGTGTCCTTATAAAAGGCACTATATTGCTCCTATGTCCCTTCTACCATGTGAAGACACAGCAGGAAGTTTGCTGTTTATGAACAGGAAGTGGGTTGGCACCTTGATTTTGGACTTCCAGCCTCGGGAACTGTGAGAAATAAATGTCTGCTGTTTATAAGCCACCCAGTCTGTGGTATTCTGTTATAGCAGCCTGAATGGACTAAGACAGCTTCTATAATGAAGAAATATTGTTAAAAAAGAAAACTCCCCTCCCCCAACCCCAGAGCTACCCTGCTTATGTACCCTTTATGTCTGTGTCCTTGTGGGGGGAGGTGTCACTCAGATAGCTCCATGATCCGGAAGGGAGCCGTTCCAGCTATGGCCAATTGGCTTCCTAAATTGAGACCAGATGTTTGCATTGGTGGCCTTTCAGAAATAGATGTGTCCCTGGGCTGATCACTGCTAAGTGAAGTGCTTCTTGCTCTTTTATTTCTTAACTAGAGGCCCGATGGAAGGAATTCGTGCAAGGGGCTTGGCCCCCACAGCTCCTCGTAGCCCTGGCTTCATCCAGAAGGTCATCTGGACAGTCGTCCGGAAGGATGCCTGGACAGTCTTTCTGCTGTTCAGTCTAATTAGCATATTAGCTCTTTATTATACAGGATGCATGTGATGCTGAAATTCCATGGTGTTCTGCTTCTGGAAAGACAACCCCATGATTCTGAGAAATACTCCGGGGTTGTTGTGGGAGCCCTCCAGGCAGAAGAGACAACCAGCCCCTAAGGTTAGGAAATGACTATCTTAGGAGAGAGAAGGGCATCAGGAACACGTTCAGCATGGTGAACCAAATACTAAAATTCCCCAGGGAGCATTAAAAAAGCAATGTATTCAGAGCAAAGAGATAGTAGTTGAGATGCTCAAAAATTTTTTCCATTTTTTTAAATTGCGGTACTATTCATGTGACATAAAATGTACCATCTTAATCATTTTGAAGTGGAAGTTCAGTGGTGTTAAGTAGAGTCACATTATTGTCCAGCCATCACCACTTTCCACCCCCAGAACTCCTTTCATCTCCCCAAACTGAAACTGTCCCCATTAAACACTCACTCCCCATTCCCTCTGCCCCAAACCCTGACAACCACCGTTCTCCTTCCTGTCTCTATGAATTTGACTGTTCTACCTCATGTAAGTGGAATGATACAGGGTTGGTCTTTTTGTGACGGATTTAATTCACTGAGAAAAATGTACAGATGCTGGATTTTATTTCTGGTTTCTATTCTTGAGGAGTGACTAACCGTACTGTGGTTGTTGTCTTTCCCCAGCGGCCTTCACAGTGACGAAGCTCTCTTTCTTCAGTAAGCTTAAACACATCTTAAGTGGACAGCTCAGTGAGTTTTAAAAAAAAAAAAAATTTTATTGATTTTTTACAGAGAGGAAGGGAGAGGGATAGAGAGTTAGAAACATCGATGAGAGAGAAACATTGATCAGCTGCCTCCTGCACACCCCCTACTGGGTATGTGCCCACAGCCAAGGTACATGCCCTTGGCCGGAATCGAACCTGGGACCCTTGAGTCCGCAGGCTGACGCTCTATCCACTGAGCCAAACCGGTTAGGGCGCTCAGTGAGTTTTTACATGTGTAACAACCTATGTGACCGCCAGCTAAGGTACGGTATAGAATATTACCAGCACTTTTTGTGACTGGCTTATTTCACTTAGTATAATGTCCTCAAGGTTCACCCATGTTGGAGCATGTGCCAGAATTGCCTCATTTTTTTAAAGGCTGAATAATAAATATGTCATAGTATGTACTAGTATGTACCACCTTTTGTTTATCCATTCATTGGTTGATTGATATTTAGGTTGCTCTTGGCTATGGTGAATAATGCTGCTATGAAAATGACTGTACCCACAGCTATTCAAGTTCTTGTTTTAGATTCTTTTGGGTATGTCCAGAAGTAGAATTGCGGGGTAATATGAGAGTTCTATTTAAATGTTCGAGGGGCTTCCATTCTGTTTTCCACAGTGGCTGCACTTTTTTATATTTCTACCGTGTGTGAGAGTTCTAATTTCTGCACATCCTTGTCAACCGTTGTTAACTGAGGACATTCTTAAACAAAGCTACCATTTTTTTCTTCCTGTTTTTCCTTGCTGCAAGTGAGTGAAGATGAGGAATATGACTAGTCATACAGTTTGGTGATACCACTTTGATTCCAGTAGTTTTTCCCACTGTTGTAGCAACAGTGCAAATGACAAGGCAGAGAAAGAGGAAAATAACACCTTAATATTATCACCAACAGTGGTGTGCTGTTAAATGTTGAACAACAGTCTCTCCAGAAAAAAAGAAAGGAAGAAAGAAAAAAAGAAAGAGCTCTGAGCTCTTTGTGGTATAAATACTTCTTTCTGCGGTATAAATACTTCTTCCATGACCAATTTCAAGCTTCTTAAGTGGCTCACAACAATTCCGGAAAATTTTAACAGTCGGCTTCTTCTAGCTGGTTTGAGCTGGCTCTAGCACATCACTGACGCATGGGTCCCTGAGAGGGTTTTAGGAGGTTCACAAAACGCTTCTGAGGACCATAGTTTAGGAAGATGGGAGGAAAACCACACATTTTAAAGAATATTTTCTTTTTCTTTTTCTTTTTTTTGGTTAATCTTCACCCGAGGATATTTTTTACCATTGATTTTTAGAGAGAGTGGAAGGAAGTGGGGGAGAGAGATTGCCTCCCCCATGCACCCTGACGGGGGCTGGGGATCGAACCTTCAACCCAGGTACGTGCCCTTGACTGGGAATTGAACCCGAGACCCTTTGGTCTGCAGTCAACATTCTAACCACTGATCAAAACCAGCCAGGGCAAGAATATTTTCTTGACATTTAATCCTGATTAGTTGTTCATTCTGAAATCTGTCAAGACTGAAAGCAGAATGGCAAGGGCACTGGGCTGGGAGTAGAGGACTTCGTCCTGGTCCTGGTCCTGGCTCTCACGCTAATGGTCAAGTGGGACACATGGCTGGTTACCTCCCGTGCACACTAGAACTGTGACCTACTTCCACGCTTCTTGTTATGTGGGAAAATTAAAGTCCTACATACGTAAGCCCCTCTTACTCAGGCGCTGGTACCTATAGATGACTAGCGCACTGTGATGAACTGAATTGTGTCCCCTCCCCACAAATTCATATGTTGAAGCACTGACTGTATGTGTAGATGGGGGTCTTTAAAGAAGTGATTAAGGTTAAATGAGGTGACAAGGATGGAGCCCTAATCCTATAGGACTTGTGTCCTTATAAGAAGAGGAGGAGCCACCAGGGTGCACATACACAGAAGAAAGGCCTAGTGAGGACACAGAGAGTATGGCCATCTGCAAGCCGAGGAGGAACCAAACCTGACAGCATCTGACCTTGAACTTCCAGCCTTCATAAATGTGAGAAAATAAATTCCTGTTATTTAAGCCACCTAGTCTGTGATATTTTGCTATGGTAGCCCAATCAGACTAGTACACATTACTTCTCTGCATTCTTTCCACTATTTTTCCTTTCTCACTACTTTTGGCTTGGGTTTCCATTTATTTCCAGAGAAATCTGACTTTCCTCTTAGCGCCTGGGTAGAACATGTGACACAGTTTAGGCCAATCAGTGGGTTCCATCTACCTACCTATAGTCATTGGCTCAGAGGTGGTCATGTGATGTAGGCTGAGCCCATCGAGTGAATCTAAGGACAGACTTCCTATGACCCTCTCTGGTTTTGAACAGGAAGCCTGAAGCAACAGGGCAGCTGGCAGCCATTGGTGACCGCAGGGATGGCCAACCAGGGGCTGAACACAACACCATGGAGGGCAGAGCAGAGAGGTGGAAAGAAACTAAGCCATTGATGACGTCACTGAGCCAGTACACCAAGCCTTTCTTGAAAACCCATTGTTCTTTCATTTATATTTACTGTGTCTGTTTGGGCTACTATAACAAAATACCATCGACTGAGTGATTTCAACAACAGACATTTATTTCTTACAGTTCTGAAGGCTAAAGTCCAAGATCAAGGTTCCAGTTGATTAGGTTTCTGGTGAGGGCTCTATTTCTAGTTCTCAGATGGCCTCCTTCTTGCTGTATCCTCACAGGGCCTTTCCACGGTTCATGCACATAGAGATTGAGTGACCTTTCTCTCCTCTTCTTATAAGGACTCAGCCCTGTAGAATTAAGGCCCCACCCTTTTGAGTTCACTTAACTTTAATTACCTTCTCAAAGCCTTATCTCTAAATATAGTCACATTGGGGATTAGGGCTTCAACATATGAAGTTTAGGGGGACACGATTCAGTCCATGGCAGCCAATAATTCTCTTTATGTTCAGTTCCATTTGAAATTTTACTTATTCAAAACCAGAAGCATCTAAAGGATGCAGTGGAAATGTAAGTGATTTTTAAGAAGTTGGAGCCTCATTTTTCTCATCTGTAAAATGATTAAGAGGCACGGAGGTCGCTGTCATTCTCCTAGTGTTACCATCAGATTAAGTAAAATGATGTATTTGTGAAGATTTGGAGTAATATGAAGTTCATGGAAGATACGTATGAAAATGAATATAAACAAGAAGGCTGCTAGGCAATGGTTAGAGGTAGGCACAGCAAGGCAGGGGGGAAATGGAAAATGACACCCTGTTTTTCCAAAGAGACAGATAAATAGCGACATGAACACACATGCTTGGGGAATGCATGCCTGACTCACAAGTCCAAAAATAAACCTTCAGACCCTATATGGTGAGAGTAACTATAAATATAGCAATATTAGCTGTGAGTGACAAGCCCAATTAGATGACATAGATGATTTAGAAGGTCTTCATGCAAAACATCTTGAATAGCTATAAAAAATATCTGATGTTTACAGCTCAAGAAAGAAATGAAAACTAAGAGGAGATAGTTCATGAGCTGAGTACACACTCTGTAAGGTCTGCCAATGTCCCACCCTTTCCTCTCATTCTTAGTCATCATGTCCTGGTCCAAATCCCAGTGATCAGCACCTGCATTCATTTACTGAGAACTTTCTCTGGCATTTGGGGCACCCAAGTGATCTATGGAATCAGACCAGAGATGAGAAAGAATGCCCTCCAGGAGTGGTCTGCAGGCTGACGCTCTATCCACTGAGCCATCAACCAGTGAGTAGTAGAAGGTGGTAGACAAATAATCCAGCTCCGTCCCCCCTCAGTCGGACAATACTGAGGGCTGTATTCCAAGCTGCTTCCCAGGGACCCAGCAGGACTGAGTTCCAGTTGTCCACTGTGGTCACACTTGCTGAACACGCTCTGTACCAGCTGCCTGCCTCCCCTCTCTCACTCTCCATCCCCTCCTCCCCAGGTCTCCTGGAACCGCCTCTAGAATAAACTACTTGTCTGCAATGGGTTCCAGCTCAAACCAGCTAGAAGAAGCTGATTGTTAAGATTTTCCCTCTGAAGGAGCCCAAACTAAAACACACACTCCTCCTCCTACATCTGCATATTTTGCCAAGGATAAGTTTTTATGATTTTCTATAGCATTTTACATTTTTTCAAAGTGCCTGCACATACAGTAGGATATTATTCAGTAACAGAAGAAGAATGAAATATTGATAGACACAGCAACATGAAGGAATCGCAAATGCATTTTTGCTGAGTGAAAGAAGTCAGATTCAAATGACTATATGCTGTATATTTCCATTTATATGACTTCCTAGGAGAGGCAAAAACTATAGGGACAGAAATAGAATAATGATTGCTATGGGCTGAAACTTAGGGAAGGGGTTAATTGATTGGGGTGATGGAACTGTTCTATATCTTGATTTGGGTGATGGTTCCACAACTGTATGCATTTATCAAACCTTGTAGAACTGAACACCAATAAAGGCGGAATTTGACCACAGATCAATTATATCTCAGTAAAAAAAGGTCCTTTAAAAAAAAAAGAGCATTCTCCATCATTGTCTTAGTTGGTTGCCATAACGACCTGTGGCAATCAGGCATGATTATTCATTTTTTCAGCCAACTGTTTTGAGAGATGTCTGCCCTTTACAACTCTACCCCATTCTCTCCTTTCACCCCAAACCCACTGCCGCTGGCCTTCCAAACCACCGTTCTTCCCAATTGTTCTTGCCAAAGTCACTGGTGATCTCATATGTGCTCAGGCCTGTGGCTAATTTTCAACCTCAACTTCCTTGAGCATCTTTACCACTTGGCATTGCAGATACTCTCGCCTGGGAACTCCTCCAGCCCATGGCTTTCATGATGCTGCCCTGTTCCTTCTGCCTTTGGCTGTCCTGGTTGCTTCTTTATTCCATCCTTTCTCATTTGCCTGCCTTTTCCTCTGCTTGTATTTCTACCCACAATCCCTAGGGGAGCTCATCTAGCTTTTCTGCATCAACTATCACGTATATACTCATGGTTTCTGAATCTGTTTCTTATTCTCTGCCTACCCAGATTTCCAGTTTAACATTCATCCGTTGATTTTGCAGCCTCCAAAAACGACATTAAATCGGGGACGCCTTTTCTAAAGCCTCCACAAACAAAACTTACAGCTCAGTGTTACCGTCACCAGGTTTCAGGCCACTTACTTAATGTCACCTCTTCTTTAGCTATTCATTGTTGTTGGACCCTTAGATTGTTTCCATATTGTGGCTATTGTGAATGATGCTGCAACGAACACCCAAGCACAGATATCTCTTCAAGATCCAGATCCCCTCCCCTCCCTTTGGATATACACCTAGACATGGGATTGCTGGATCACATGGTAGTTCTATCTTTAATTATTTGAGGAACCTCCATACTGTTTTCCATAATGGCTGCGCCAATTTACGTTCCCACCAACAGTGCACAACGGTTCCCTTTTCCCTACATCCTTGCCAACACTTGTTATCTCTTCCTGTCTTAAGAATTTAGGTAAGGGATTTACTTTTTTTGGTGTTTTTTTTGTGTGTGTATTGTTGTTAATTCTCACCGGAGGATATTCTTTCCATTGATTTTTAGACATAGTGAAAAGGAGGGAGGGAAGTGGCAAGAGGAGAGAGAGAGAGAGAGAGAGAGAGAAAGAGAGAGACCGATGTGAGAAAAACATTGATTAGTTGCCTCCTACTGAGTCACACTGGCCAGGGCTCTTGTCTTTTTGACGATAGTGAAAACTTATAATCTTGACCTCCAATGGCTAAAAACAACATTGAATAAAGCTGATGAAAATAGTGCTATTTCATCCTTCATTGCATTAAAAAAATGTTCCCATTGATGAGAGAGAGAGAGAGAGAGAGAGACATTGATGAGAGACAAGCATGGATCAGCTGCTGCCTGCACGCCCCTCACTGGGCATCCAGCTGCAAACCTTTTGGGAATCAAACCCGAGACCTCCTTGTGCACAGGATGATACTTAAACCAACTGACCCACACCAGCCAGGGCTCCTTTCCATTTGTTAAAATATGTTTTTATTGATTTTTAGAGAGAGAGGAAGAGAGAGGGATAGAAATATCAATGAGAGAGAAACATCATCGATCAGCCACCTCCAGCACGCTCCCCACTGGGGAATCAAGCCTGCAATCCAGGCATGTGCCCTGCCCGGGGACCTCCTGGCTCATGGGTTGACTGAGCCACACCAGCTGGGCTCCTTTGCATTTTTTTTTTTGATGAAAGACTATTTAATTCTTCAAGAATCTAAAACAGACCAAACGTGTTTTGCTGTGAACACTTTGTAGAGACGAAGTGAGGCAGGGGTTTGGGTTTAAAGGGGCGTGGGGGGAGGGGGGGAAAATCAATGCAGTGAAGGAAGGGTAAAGAATGCAAGAATTCGGACAGTCTGTGGAGGATTACCTTCTCTCCATTAAGAGGTCCATAAAAAGGAGCAGACTGAGCTCCACAAGGGGAGTCAGCAGGAGCTGTGTTTGTTTCCCACCCCCTGTGATAGGCTTTTGCTGAGGGGCCACTGCTAGGTCCTCTCCTGCTCCCCTCCCTTTGGTCTGAGAGGGCCAGGGCAGTCCAGGGGCTTCGAAGGAGCAGGTCACAACTCCTCATTCCCAGAATCATCATCATCATCATCATCATCATCATCATCGTCGTCGTCATCATCTTCATAACAGTCGGCATCTTCCTTTTCCTCCTCATCTTCATCATCAATGTCATCGTCGTACAAGTCGTCATAAAGCAAATCTGAGCTGTTGTCATCGGCAGGCACTTTAGTTTTGATGCAATATTCTGCCAGGGTCGTGGGGACTTGCACACCGTCCTTTTCTGCTTCGGCTTTAGTGGCTGAAACCTGTTTTCTAACGATGTCAGCATACTCTTCGTCTTTTCCTTTACTGTCCCTCCATTTCCTGAACATAACGGAAGCATCCACATTGGCTGGGGAGAAGGTGTTGGACTCATTAAGCAACGAGACTACACTTAACAGGGTAGTCCTGACCTTCTGAGCAGGATTCCACCTTTCTGAGGGCAGTTCACCGCTCTGTGGGTCATCTACGGTGGATGAAGAACTGAAATGCATACATGTCCATTCTCATAAATGTTGGGGTGCCACGTTTTGGTCAAGAACCTGAAGGTAGGTGGTGAATGTGGGTGGTCAATAGGAAATTTAATATGCGCCTTGAAGTAGCCTCCTTCGTAGAGGGTGTTGGGGGGTCTGAAGATGGCAACCTCCCAGTCGTAGAGGTCGGACTCATCCACCAGGGTGATCCGGAAGCCCTCCACTGGTTCCTCCTGCAGGGACTTCAGCTCCAGCATCAGGGCCTTCTGCGGGCGGGTCATCTGCTGCTGGACCATTGCATCAGCGGCGGTGGTGGTGGCACCGGGGCCCCAGTCCAGGCCCAAGGCGGCCTGTGGGCCGGGCCCAGGTGCTCCTCACACTGCGGCCAGGTGGGGGAAGAGGTTGCAGGAGTTAGGGCAGTGGTTCTCAACCTTGGCTGCACATTAGAATCACCTGGGAATCGGAGGATGAGGCCCAGAAATCAGGATTTTAAAAAGAATCCCAGGAGATTCTAATGTGCAGCCAAGGTTTAGAACCACTGAGTTAGGGGAATTCACTCCCAGTCCCAGTCCTGGTCCTCCCCCTGGCCCCCTGAGGGGGTCTCAACTTGGGGGAGACGCCTTTGCATTTTTTATAACTGTGGAAGTTATATGCCTTGAAAGAAAAAGTACACCTCAGAAATGCATAAAATAAAAAGTGAAGATCTCCACTGTCTCTCACCAAGAGCTCACCAGTATCAGTGATTTGCGAAGAATCCTCTCAAACCTTTATCTAAAAATATGCAGACGCCAATGTTAATTTTGAAAGTTAGAACATATTGTACACACTGTTCTATTATCTGCTTTACTTACTTGGCAAGATTTATTGGATATCTTGGGATTTTTCTGCATTTATTTTATGACTGAAGAGGGTGCTATGGTAACCTGTGAATGTTACCTTATGTGGAAAAGGAACTTTGCAGGTGTGATTAAGGATCTTGAGATGGATAGAGTAACTTGGAGATCCAGGTGCACCCAGTGTAATCACAGAGGTCTTTTGAAGAAGGAGGCAGGAGATCAGAGATAGAAAGCAATGTGAAAACGGAGGAAGAGGCCATGAGCCCAGAAAGGCAAGGAATGCATTTCTAGAAGCTGGAAAAGATAAGAGAATAGATTCTCTTCTAGAGCATCCAGAAAGAAGCGCAGCTTTGCCCCCACTTTGGTTTCAGATCAGTGGAACCCATTTCAGACAATATTTTTGTGTTCTTAAATCACTAAGCTTGCAGTAATTTGTTAGCGCAGCGATAGGAAACTAATACAGATGCCTTTCCATATTGTGGCATAATTTATTTAATTTCTGTTGATGGACATTTAGGTCACTTCAAATTTCCCCCCTCTTACAAACGATGCTTGTGGTGATTGCCAACATGGTTCAGTTCTTCACCCCTCCCTCTATCTACACCTTTTGCCATTAACTCTGTAGCACACTATCACTCTGACTGCAGGCTTGGCCACGCGACTTGCTTTGGGTCAATGGAATCCTATATAATAAAAGGCTAATATGCAAATAGACCGAACGGCAGAACAACTGGAACAACCGAACAACCGGTCGCTATGATGTGTGCTGACCACCAGGGGGTGTGTGTGCGGCACATGGCGGGTGATGGCCGAGGCAAGTTGGTGGAGCAAGTGAGCGGGGGCTCCAGACCAAGGCAGGTGCCAGTCGCTGTCATTGGGGCAAGCCTCTGGTGGTTACTGAAAATTCTTTGCTCCCGTGTGCCGTGGTCCTGCCCGGCACTCGCACCTGTTGCCAGAGCCAGTCCTCGCACCCGCAGCCAGTGCACAGCGCCAGTACCAATCAGTTGGTGCCATCAGTGGGTGCGAGCGGCGGCTGCTGGCCCTGATCACCCCTGAGGGCTTCTCCACTTCCCCCTGCTCCTGAGGGGCGATCGGGGCAGCAGCCGCCGCTTGCACCTGCTGCTGGCACTGGGCCCAAACACTCCACAGCATCAGTGGATTTGAGTGGGGCTGGTGCCATCAGTAGGAGGGGGGCTGCTGGCAGACAGGGGATCGGGAGCTGCGGCAGGAAGGGCCAGGCGGGGGCATGGAGGATGGGCCTGTGCTTACCAAAGTCTTGCATCCCACAGTTCCTTTCAGGGTGCACGAATTTGTGCACTGGGCCCCTAGTGTTGGTAAGAAAATGCTTGGAAGGTGCCTATGCGACTGGGCTTACTTGCCCTTGCAGCACTGTCATCACCATGAGAACGGGCCTGGGCTAGAATGCTGGAGGATGAGAGACATGTGGAGTGTAACCAAGTTGCCCTTGTCATCCCAAGGGCAGCCAGCCAACCACCAGACTTTTGAGCACGTCTAGCTTAGATCAGCAAAACTGATTCTCCACTGACTCCAGACGTACAAGCAACAAACTTCCTGTGGTATGCTACTTGTTGTTTTGCTTATTTGTTACGCAGCATTATCTTGGCAATAGGTAACTGATGGAAGGCTTTTCTGAACATTTGTGAAATCGTCTCTCGAGGTTTGAGCTAACGTCGGAAATGAAGGGTTGAGATACTGGTTATTGCAGTGGACACCTTTTGGAGTATCTACTTGTCTATACGTAGTGCAATGACCTCTCTCCACCCTTCTCTTTGGGAATTCTTCTCCCATCCAAAGAAACAGGCCAGAAAGCCATGTCATACAATGTGATTGCTTCTCCCTCCTTCCTTCCGCAGCCACAATTGATTGGATTGGAAAGAGCACCTCACCCCACCTGGCTGTTTCAGAGCCTTTACTCTCCTTTGGAATTGACACTAAAAGTTTCTTTGGTTTAACCTAGGATGATCTCTTGATTGTAAGCACAATGGGAAGGGGATCACTCTTAATTTATTCCCAACATACTAAGTGCAAGAAACTAATAATAACTAACCACATTGAATGCTTACTCAGTAAAATCTTCCAGGCACTATGCATTTATTATCTCATTTTCTCACACCAGCCCTATATCCAACTCCCAAGATTATTCCCATTTTACAGATAAGAAAACTGAGACTAGAGAGATTAAAAACAGTGCCCAAGAGCACATAGAAAGAAGCAGAGCCAGGCCTGCCTGTCACAAAGGTGACCACAGTGCTATATATTTTGCCATCATGTGGTAGTTGCTCAATGTATATTTGAGCATGAATATGTGGATGAATGCAGAGCAGGAAAATCGAAGCCAATGTGTAGATGTTGAGAGAGGGAAAGACAAAGAGAAACATTGATGTGAGAGAAACACATTGATTGGTTGCCTTGTGCAGGAGCACCAACCAGGCCCTGGCCTGATGAGGAGCCTGCAACCAAGGTACAAGCCTTTGACCGGAATTGAACCCGGACCCTTTGGTCTGCAGGCTGACGCTCTATCCACTGAGCCAAACCGGCTAGGGCTCTGATGACTTTTTGATGACTGGCCCTACATCCTGTGAGGCCCATATGACACTTTATCTTGTATTTTTTTTTTAAATATATTTTATTGATTTTTCACAGAGAGGAAGGGAGAGAGATAGAGAGTTAGAAACATCGATGAGAGAGAAACATCGATCAGCTGCCTCCTGCACATCTCCTACTGGGGATGTGCCCGCAACCCAGGTACATGCCCTTGACCGGAATCGAACCTGGGACCTTTCAGTCCGCAGGCCAACGCTCCATCCACTGAGCCAAACCGGTTTCGGCAACTTTATCTTGTATTATCTTAGGTATGACACATCCCTTCCCATCTATCATCATCATCACCATCATTTTGCTTAAACTACCTTTAGTTTCTATTACATACTTCTGAAAAATTCCAAATAAATAATAGCATCATGTTTAGATTTTAAATAATATGAATGCTAGTAAGATTGATATAACTTTGCCCTCTCAAAAGTTTTTAACAATGTTTATGCCCATCACAGCATAAATTAATGCCTGTTTTCCCTATAATATCCTAGCCCACACTGGATATTATAAAAAAATGTTTTAAAATGTACAATCTTCCTGTAGTCTCCCTGAGCTGTCAGAAAGTTTTCCTCGTGCCCATTCCCTAATATGTTGTTCTACCAGAGTCCCAGCTCTGTATAGAGAATGCCAATGCCTCGTCACCACCTAGTCCCCAAGGACATGAAGTCTCATCTCTTGCCCTGTAGGGTCAGTAAAACCTCCCAGTACATTCCCCCCTTATGCTCTACAACAGGGGTGGGCAAACTTTTTGACTCGAGGGCCACAATGGGTTCTTAAACTAGACCGGAGGGCCGGAACAAAAGCATGGATGGAGTGTTTGTGTGAACTGATATAAATTCAAAGTAAACATCATTACATAAAAGGGTACAGTCTTTTTTTTTTAGTTTTATTCATTTCAAACGGCCGGATCCGGCCCGCGGGCCATAGTTTGCCCACGGCTGCTCTACAATCTTTCTCGGTACCATCTTGCATGCCTACCTCCTGACTTGAGGCAGGTTGGCAAGTGGAATGGGGAAACTGACACTGATAGCTGAACAAATTGGCCAGGCAATTTACAGCCAGATACAGAAGGTCACCAGGGAGGAAAGCCCCAGGTTCCTTAGCAACAGGCAAAACTGGTGCTGGACTTTGCCCCCATGGTGGCCTTTCCTCCCCTGGCATGTTGCTGGTCATGTGGTTCAAAGCCCTTGCCCTGGCATCTACCAATGAGTGGAGACCATGATCCTGAAAGGGCACACCTGGAGAAGCTGGTGAATATTCTATTGAGACCCTCCCCTAGGATCTCCCCCAAACTCCCAGACTTTTAAACCCTCAAGACTAAGGACCCAGGGCTTGCTCTCCCTTCCAGGACCACACCTGCGCCTCCCCTTCCTCTTCTTCTTCTCCCACAGGCAGGCATCTGCTGAACTCTAAGGGACCCCACCTGACTTACAGCCAGGGGAGCAATGGGCAGTGGCAGCTCATCCCGGTCTAACCAATTGAACCTGTCTCCAAGGCCCCCTTTTCTCTGACCTTCCGGTGAGCCGACAGCAGCCACACCTTTGCTCTCTCCTGTTGCTTCTCCTATCCTAGGCCCTTCTGTGTTTTACTGTCCCCAGCTTTAATAAATGTACGCTCAAAACGACCTGGACCCGTATTATGAAATCTTTCCTGTACAAAGTCAAGAACCCACACACTACCGGCCGGCCTCTGGCAGGCCTGCTCTGGGCCAGTCCCCTTTCCGGTAACATGACTCTCAACTCTCCCTTCTTTGAATTTTGTGCTCCCCTTTATTTCCTTAGAGCTTACGAATGCAGGTATATGTGAATGACATCATTAACCACTAGAAAATGAAAACCCCAAGGAGATTTGACTACACACCTACTAGAATGGCGACCATCAAAAGGACAAACGGACAGTACCAAGTGCCGGTGAGGCTGGGGAGTGACATGCCCACAGCTGGTGGAAAACAATCTAGTAGCTTCTTTCGGAGTTAAACAACAGATGATCCGGCCATACCACTCCTGGGTGTTTGCCCAGGATAAATGAAAATACGTGTCCACACAAAGGCTTGTACATGAATGTTCATAGAAGCTTTATTCACAGGCAACACACCAGACTGTGGTCTAGTCATACAATGAAATATAATAGAAAGGAACAGAAACTAATAAACAGACCAACATAGACAAATTTCAAAAGCATTGTGTCGAGTAAAAGGAGCCAGACACAAAGGAGGGCCTACTGTATGGGTTTGTTTCTGTAGAATTATAGAATAGGTGACTTTAATCCACGGTGACGGTGAACCGATCAGCGGTTGTCTGGGGACAGGGATGGGGTGTTCACTGCAAGTGCCATGAGGGACCTTTTGTGGTGATGGAAATATTCTTTTTTTTTTAAAAAAAAATATATTTTATTGTTTTTTTACAGAGAGGAAGGGAGAGAGATAGAGAGTTAGAAACATCGATGAGAGAGAAACATCGATCAGCTGCCTCCTGCACATCTCCTACTGGGGATGTGCCTGCAACCCAGGTGCATGCCCTTGACCGGAATCGAACCTGGGAACTTTCAGTCCACAGGCCGACGCTCTATCCACTGAGCCAAACCGGTTTCGGCAGAAAATATTCTGAATCTTGATGGTAGTGGTGGTTACATGGTGTATACATTAGTCAAAACTCTGTACACTTAAGTGTACCACACTGTACACTCAAGATGGGTGCATTGTATCCTAGGGTAATAAACATTTCAATAAAGTTTATTGCAATGAGTTACCCCTACTTGATCTAGCAGCAGGCTTTTCTCCATGTCCCTCCCACCAGCAGGCTCCATCTGGAAGTCTTCAGAAGGTCTTTTGCTAGCCTGATGTTTTTTGAGGACCCACCCTATGCTGAACACAATTTGAAGTGCTTACTTATTTTATAATCATTTCATCAAGATGATTAGCCCGTTCAACATTCTTAACCTATTTTATAGGGAAGAAACTAAGATTGAGATGAAGTCATTGCTGTGGGTTGAATTGTGTCTCCCTGTCTTAGTCTGTTCAGGCTGCTATAACAGAACACTGTAGGCAGAGTGGCTTATAAACAACAGACATTCCTATTTCACAGTTCTGGAGACCGGAAGTCCAAGATCAAGGTGCCAGCGTATCTGATGTCTGGTGAGGACTCACTTCCTGGTCCACAGACAGTGTCTTCTTGCTGGGTCCTCACATGGCAGAAGGGACAAAGGAGCTCTCTGGGGTGTCTCTTATATAAAGACACTCATCCCATTCATGAGGGTCCCACCCTCATGAATTAATCACCTCCCAAAGGCCCTGCCTCCTAATACCATCACACTGGGGGGTAGGATTTCAACATATATACATTTTCGGGGAGATACAAACATTCAGTCTATAGTGCCCTCAAACACAGGACTTAGGTTAATGTCCGTCCAAACTTCAGATTGTGACCTTATTTGGAAACAGGGTCATTGCAAATGTAATCACAGTTGACCCTTGAACAAAGAGGGGCTTAGTGGTTCCGGCCACTAAATGATTACAAAGTAAAAACATCCACATATAACTCAAGTCAGTCCTCTGCATATGAAGGTTCCCAACCTTAGTTCAAAAATACCGTGGACCCTTGAACAACGCTGGTTTGCACTGTGTGGGTCCACTTACGAGGGGAGTCAAGGTGAGCCACACAGTGCAAACCTGTGTTCTCCAAAAGTCAACTGTAGTTAAAACGCGGTCATCAGGGTGGGCTCCAATCCAATATGACCAGTGACCTTAAGAAAAGGGGGGGGGGGGGGGACTTGGACACAGCTACATGTATAGGGAGAACATCCTGGGAGCCATCTACAAGCCAAGGAGAGAGGCCTGGAGCAGATCCTTCCCTCACAGCCCGCAGGAGGAACCAACCCCGCCGACACTTTGATTTTGGACGTCTAGTCTCCAGCAGCATGGGCAAATGCATCCTTACTGTGTAAGCCACGCAGTTGCAGTCTTTTGTTCTGGCTGCCCTAGGATGCCAAAACAGCGCCAGAAACAGGGGAAGGAGGACGTGCAAAGCTGAGGTCTGAGCACAGGCAGATTGGACTTCAGAACTTGGATACCTTCACTGTGTGTCCTTTCTTGGTTTAAATAATTGGCTCACATAGGCAAGGAGCGAGGACATTTCATCTCACACGTGTGTCTCTTGCTTTCCTCTCTCCTGACTGCCCACCCCTCGCTGCTGCCAGGTAATTGGACTTTGCCCAGGTTTTAGAAGCAGCAGTTCTCTTGCTGGCGGATGGTGAAGGTGTTCACTGTGTACATGGTGGGCGGTGTCCCATTTCCCGCCGGGCCCTGTGTGTGCGGCATCAGCTGTTAGGCTCAGAGAGAACTCCGCCACCCTGGAGGTCATTGTAAGTCCGGCCAGCTGTCTGCTCTTTTGGGCAAGAGAAATATAATCGGGAGGATGTAAATGGTACAGGTATGGCCCACTTCTCTTGGGCAAACTGGCTCAAAAACAGATGTCACTAGGGATGTAAATATGTAGGTAGGACAGTCCTTAAAGTTTACTGGGGGTTCCTGGGAGAATCTATTTTCCCCTTTTATTTCCTTTGGTATCCAGAGAAGAAAAAAATCAGGTCAAGCAGACAGAAGGCTGAGAAAAATGATCCGGATCCCAGGATTCAGACAGTAACTGATGATGCAAGGGCAACTGAAAACTGGCTAAAGAAAAATGAGTCAAGTCCATTGGCCATCCAGCTCCCCCTCCCCCCTTCTCCATCCTGCTCTGTGCCCTGGGAGATTGACCTATAAGGATGACGTCACTGGGCTATGTTGTCTCCGGGTGCATTAGTCAGGGTTCTCCAGAGAAACCACCAATGCATATATAGACGGAGATTTATTATAAGGAATTAGCCCAGGCAGTTATGGAGACTGACAAGTCTAGAATTAGCGAGGTGGGGTGGGAAAATGGAGATCCAGGAATGTGGATAGTATCGTTCCAGTCTGCAGCCTGACAGGCTCGAGAGACCCAGAAAGACCCACTGTCTCCATTTGAGTGTGAAGGCAGGGAAAACCAACGTTCCAGTTCAAGTCCAAAGGCTTCTCCTGGAGAAAATCTCTCTGGCTCTGGGCGAGCTCAATCTTTCGTTCTAGTCCCACCATCAACTGATTGGACGAGGCCCCCTATGTTATAGAGCAGTGATGGCGAACCTTTTGAGCTCGGCGTGTCAGCATTTTGAAAAACCCTAACTTAACTCTGGTGCCGTGTCACATATAGAAATTTTTTGATATTTGCAACCATAGTAAAACAAAGACATATTTTTGATATTTATTTTATATATTTAAATGCCATTTAACAAAGAAAAATCAGCCAAAAAATTGAGTTCGAGTGTCACCTCTGACACGCATGTCATAGGTTCGCCATCAGTGTTATAGAGGGCAATCTGCTTTACTTAAAGTCCACTGATTTAAAGGTTAATCTTACCTGAAAACACCTTCACAGACACACCTAGAATAATGTTGAACCAAGTATCTGGGCACCCCATGTGGCCCAGTCAAATTGACTCATAAAATTAACCATCACACCTGGCTTCCAGTTCGTTCGGTCCATGGGAGTCACTCACAGATGAAAGACAGAAGAAGAGTGAGGTTGGGGAATTTATTTCTTGGCTTCCTCTATTCTAGGTTGCCATGGATTGTGTGCACCCGCCTACTGAAGCCCACAGCTCCTTCCGGCTGCTCTCTGCACAGCTCGCTCTCTGTCTTCAGGGTCTGGAAGCAGCTCCCCTCTTCGCCCAGTTGGGCCTGGGTGGGAACAGCTCCCTGCTATTGCTAGCCCGGAGATTCTGCATTATCCCACTGACCCTGCTCTTGTTGTAAGTACATTTTATTAAATGTTTCTCAAACTACCCAGTTTGAAAACTGCATGCCCTCTGTTTTCTGAATGGACCCTGATGGATATTATATAGCGTGCACTATGTGTCAGGCACTGTTCCAAGTGCTTTGTATGTGTTAACTTTCCAAAAACTTGTAATATAAATATTATCATCACCCTCACCTCGCAGATGAGAAATGGAGGTACAGAGGGTTTAGAGTGGCTTTCTCAAAGTCACAGAGCTACTGCCCTGCCAGGGTGACTCAGTTGGTTGGTTGAACATCATCCCATGTACCAGGAGGTCACTGGTTCAATTCCCGGTCAGGGCACATGCCTGGGTTCCGGGCTCCATCCCTGGAGACAGCCGATTGATGTTTCTCTCTCATCGATGTTTCTGTCTCTCTCTCCCTCTCCCTTCCTGTCTCTGAAATCAATAAAAACATATTTTTTAAAAAGTCACACAGCTAGTAAGGGCTAGAGCAAGATTTCCAGCACAGGCTGTCTGGCACCCAGGCCTTCATCATTCACGATTGCTCTGGAATTTTCCAAGAAGCGAAGATGATGACAACGACAATGAGAGCAGAGCTAACGTAGAGTGCGTGCGTGCTGTGTCCCCGCCCCCTGTTAAGTTCTCAGTCTGTACTTTGATTTAATCTTTACCATAATTTCTTCTGGTAGGTGCTCTTGCTACTGCGGTTTATAGTGGAGCATCCCAGAGGCGAGATAGTCTGCACATTGTCATGAGGCAGAATGAGGACTCAAGTCTGTGTTTGGAGAACATGGCAAAGACAGGACTGCAGGGAGGAATGAATAATTGGGGCCGGTCGTTCAGTCTATTCATGGTCACGAACTCTTGCAAAAGACACAAGTTTAAATGGTGGTTGACTCAGGATGGCCTCATTTGCATAAGGGAAAAAGAAGAACTTTTGGACATTTTCAAAGGACTTTTAAGGAAACCAGGGTGGCTATTTGTGTTCATCGTGAAGTGACTCATACAAGTCATGTTATTGAAAAACAGGAAAATTCAATGCTAATTGCAAAGACTTATGGCCTCAGGCATAACAATAATAACAACTTGCAGTGCATAGCATTTTAGAGTTCACAGTGCACTTTAATATCAGATGTCTCATTTAATTTAATTAATTTATTTTTTTTGTACTTTAATATTCAGATGTCTCATTTTATACTCACAACAATCCTCTTATTTTGAACTGGAGGCGATGGAGGCTTAAGTGACTTGTGGCAGAGCCTGGAAAACATTTGATATGCAGCAGATGCTGAGAAATTTACACATACCAGCAGTCAGCAAACTATAGCCCAGGGGCCAAATTCACCCAATAATCAGTTTTTATAAATAAAGTTTTATTGGCACACAGCCATGCCCATTCATTACATGTTGTTTTTGGTGCCTCAACAGGGGCAGAGTTGAGTGGATGTCAGAGACCATATGACTCCCAAAACTTAAGATACTTATTATCTGGCCCCTTACAGAAAAAGTTTACCATCTCTTGACATACACCATCTCATATTTCAGTTTAATATTTTAATTTGTACTGTACTCTCATGGTTCAAAAACCCTTAAGTGTCAAAAGGTAAGCAGGAAAAGCCCCCTCTATTTTTGTCCCCTGTGATTAGCTCTCTTACATCTGCCCAGAGATGGCTTTAGGTCAAATATTCTTTAGAAGCAAATATTCTTCTCCCCTGGTCCCCCTTTCAACATGATCTCTTTTGATTCTCACAAAATCCACAGGTGCGGGGTCAGTTTTCTCTCCCAGGCCTTGGACCCCAGAGCTTGCTTCCTTCATTTCCTTTTACTTTGCAGGCCAGGGGCTCATCTAGCTGCTGAACTGGGGGTGCACTCACCCACAGAGAAGCCCCCTCCATCCCTGCATTCTTCCTGTTCCACCACTACCCACATCCCATCTCTTTAAAAAAAAAAATCCACACATTCGCAAAGGAGAGAGAAGAATACAATAAAAATACAATGGACCCTCATGTCCCCACCCTCCAGCTTCCTCAATTAGCAACATTCTGCTCTCTTTACTTTTCTGTACCTTTTTTGTTGCTTATTTTTAATTGGGGTTAAAGTCACATCCCATAAAACTAACCTTTTTTCCCTAGTACATTCACAATGTTGTGCAACTATCACCTCTATCTAGTTCCAGAACATTTCCATCACCCCAAAAGGAGGTCTTGTCCCCATTAGCAGTCACCACCCCCCTCAACCACTAATCTGCTTCCTGTCTCTATGGATTTTTCTGTTCTGGACATTTCATATCAATGGAATCATACACTATATGGCCTTTTGTATCTGGCTTCTTTCACTTAGCACAGTGGTTCTCAACCTTCTGGCCCTTTAAATACAGCTCCTCATGTTGTGACCCAACCATAAAATTATTTTTGTTGCTACTTCATAACTGTAATGTTGCTACTGTTACGAATTGTAATGTAAATATCTGATATGCAGGATGGTCTTAGGCGACCCCTGTGAAAGGGTTGTTCTACCGCCAAAGGGGTCGCGACCCACAGGTTGAGAACCGCTGATTAGCATAATACTTTCAAGGTTCCTCCATGTTGTAGCACATATCAGAACTTCATTTTTTCTATGGCTGTGTAATATTCCATGGTATGGGGGACCACATTTTGTTTATCCATTCATCAGTTGATGGATGTTGTAGTTGTTTCCTGGAACATCATATTACCTAACCCGTAAATACTTCAATCTGCATCTCTAACAGATAAGGACTTAAAAACACACACAATCAAAATACTACCAAAAGACCTCACAAAATTAACACTAATTCCTTAAGATCCCCTAACACTTAGTCCAAGTTCGATTCTCCCTGTTTAAACAATGCCACTCTTAGACTTATTGTGATCATTTTGCAATATATACAACTATTGAATCATAATGTTGTACACCTGAAACTAATATAATGTTACATGACAATTGCATCTCAATAAAAACAAACAAACAAGCAACGCTACTTTCCCCATGAGATCTTTCCCCCCACTTTGTCTCTCTGTTCTGGGAAAATTACGGGGACTCTCTGTGCTCTAGATGCCTCTTATGAGTAAAAAAGGAGGCTCATCTTTAAAAGGAGCCCCTTTTACAAAGAGACACGGTTTCCCCAGTTTTTGGATCCTAAGCCTACACAAGTGGCAGACAGAGCAAAGAACTTGCCATCAATTGCCTTTTTGCCTTGAACGATTCCGTTTCCCTTACCTTTCTGTTCAAAGGAAAGAGGTTGGGGGTGAGGGGAAGCTGTTTTGAGAATGAATAGGAACTCTCAGAGAGGGGGTGAGCAGCTGTCCTCTCCTGATTTATTTATTTATTTATTTGGGGCCAGGGCATCAATAATTTAGGTTGCGACCTGGTGGAGGGGATGTGGTTAAATGACAAGCACGGTTGCGTTTTCCCCACCGGCCTGTTATACACGCCCCCTCCGCCCCTTCCGCAGACCCCGAGGCGGAGGAGCGAGCGCCCACGTGTTACCACTTGTCCTCTGCTCCTTAGAGAAGCCAGTGTGAGCTGAGGTGGAGTGGAGGACAACAGCGTCCTCCCGGGGAGAAGAGTCCTGTGCTGGGAGGTCGCGAGGCAGTGTTGGGGGGATAGAGGAGAGGGAGAAATTGACCGCCCCCCCCCCCCCCCCCCCCCCGCCCCAGCAATGGAGGGTCATGCCCTTGGCTGGATGTGCCTCCCGGTGCAGGATCCCCGTGCAGCACGTCGCTGGAGGTGATCAGGAGCTTTTGAGCCGCTTTTCCTCCCCTCCCTCCTCCCAGCATCGGGGAAACCTCCCCCCCCCCACCCCCCCCACCCCCCTCCCCGGCAGCTTGCACAGCAGCCCCGCTTGGCGCCTGCCTTTGTGGGGAGCCTTCAGCTCAGAACACGGCTGCTTCTGGCATTCCCCCTTCTCTCTCCTCTCTCGGGGGGGCCCCTTCCCCTTTGCGCTGGGTGGGCAATGGATGCGTGGGCTTCAGCCGGCTGGGCCCCCTGGGTGCTGACAAGGTGGGACCCTCGGGGCACCTGGAGGACCCGCTGCGCTGCGCACTAGCCACACCAGGGGAGCCCGGAGCCCTGCGATACACGTGAGTGAGTGGGGCTCCCCGAGGCGGGAGGCTGGGGGCTGGGGGCAGGGTCCTGCCGGGGGTTCAGTCTTTATTTTCTTGCTGTAACGTTACCTCCGTGAGCAAAGGTAGGAACCTATGGTCTCCCGCTTCTGCTGATTATGAACAGCTTTTCTTGCGGTGTGTGTGTGTTGGGGGGGGGGGGGGGGGGGGAAACAGGGGGAGCAGTTTATTTCCAGATTTCACTTGTTTCTGTCTTAAAAACCACCTTCTCTTTCTGAACAGTTTCTCTTGGCGGTGGGGGTTGGAGGAGAGGCAGACCCCTGGCTTCCGGCACATACTTCTTTCCTTCTTAAAACTCCACTTTCTTTCCACTGCCCTCAGCCCCTTGCAGGTTTGATGCCCCCGCCCTGGACAGGTGACCTTACCCCAGTGATTACAGCGTCTGACCGAAGTCAGATGTTACTTTTTCAGGTCCTCCCCACCCATTCACTCGGTCTACAGTCTGGTCTTTCTGGTTGGAGACCCAGGCCGGCTGGGCAGGTGACCGGGCTTGGAAGCCTGCATCCCTCCCCTCCCCCCTCGCCCCTGGCTTTGGGGGTCCCCGAGACTAAAGTGGCCCGGCCTTGTTTTCTGTGCTCAATGCAGCGTGAATGTGTTGGAACAAGGGAGATGGCAGATGGGGTTTAGGCTGCCGAGAAGAATGGCACCGTCTTAGGAAACCGCTTGCTCCGTTTAGTATTTGATTTTCTCCCTTCCCTGGCGCCCATGCACAGCAGGGGCCGCGCTTGACACCCCTCCCTAGACCACCCCTCCCTTTGCTTTTATTTTGGGCAGTGGGCTCTCTCCGGGTGGCTTTTGTTTCTCAAGAGTGAGAAAGACTGGCGGGTGCGGGATCCCTCTCCTCCTCCCTCTGGCTCTGCCGCTGACAGCTTCGCAGAGCACGTGCTCGCGGGGCCCCTGGGGCGCAGGGGGAAGAAACACGGCCTGCCGGCTGGGGCTTCCCTGCCCCTCCCCACAGGCTCTGTTTTTGTGGGTCCTGAGGGACTGAGCTGGGAGAAGGAGCTACACTAGAATTTATACAGGAACACGGCACATCTTCCCGGAGGTGCTGCCTCCACTGTGGCTGAACCCACAAGAAGGGGGCTCACACCTGCGCCCCTCCTTACCTCCAAACAAAGGTGTGGTGCGTGGGATGGGGGTCTCCACTAGGTATCCAGCTGGGCCCGAGTTTTCTGTTCAAATTCCACAAGTTCAGGGCCACCTTGCCATTTCCCACGCAGGCTCTTTCAGGGATAGTCTTAGGTCTCTTGTGGGGATGGGGGGAGGTGTCTGTGGCTCAGGCTGGCCCCTCACTCCCTCCATGGCCTCTGGTCCCACCAACACCCCAAGCCTAGGCTGCAGGAAGGCGTCCCATTCCAGACTCTTAGTAGCCGAGTTTATGCCCTCGGATATTCTTTCCCCTCCACAATGTAGGAATTTGCAGAGACGCATAAAGATGTCACTCTAGGGACATTTGCTGTTGTCTGTATTTCCTACACACGGCACCGTATGATGGGTGGCATTTGTGTCTGGCTTCATTCAGCTTCCCTCTAACTCAGTGCTGACACCACCCCCAAAAGTAAGCAGAAAGATCAGCACCAGGGTTCCCGAGGCCAAGGGTGGATTTGACATTGAGCAAATTACTGGGCAAATGACCTGCAAAGTAATGCCACGTGCAGCCCGGGGACCTCAGATGCTGGGCACCAGCTTTTACGTACTTACTTCATTATTCTTTTCAAGATGTTCGCTTACAGGACCAGAGGGCCCTTAGTGGCAGAGAGCAAGTGAGGGGGATTCTATTCTAGGATCTTTCAACCCTGCTCTCTTCACAGTGACAGACAGGCGAGGGCTCTGGGTGTTATCCTCCCGCCCCCTCGGGCAAGGACAAGCCTATCTGATGGAGGAGGCGAGACTGACTTAGCTAAGTGAGAGGGCCAGCTCATCAGAATCCCCAGGCCCTCCCCTGCAAGTACAGACATTGGACCAGCTCGGGCCCTCTGGGAATGCGGTCTTGGGAATCCCGCTCTGCTGAGTTAGAATCTGCATTTGAAATTGATCCTGGGCAAGCCCTGTGCTGGTCAGAATGGGGAAGCCCTGAGTTGTCACTGGGCCCCAGTGTTCTGGCTGACAGCTAAGCCAACGGAGGCACCCACCAGGCAGGTCTGGCCTGGTGAGTCCAAGTGCTGGGTGCATAGTAGGGGCTCACTAAATCTTGACTACTTTTTTGTCAAATAAGCAAAGTGTTCCTTTTTAAATTCATTGACTTTCTTTTTAAATTCATTATTTGTTTCTTTTTTTTTTTTGAAAAAGGAAAAAAAATACACTATTAAAAAAAAAGTCACTGGATACAATTACATTGAATTTTACAAGAAAGAAAAAGGACATTAGATTTTGATATATTGGCTATTAAATTACTCTCCAGAGCAAGGGTGTGTGTCCGATTTCTTTTCGTTTTTAATTGTAAAATGCACCCAATGTAAAGTTTACCATTTTAAAGTGAACAATTCAACAGCACTTAGCACATTCACAATGTTGTGCAACCATCATCTCCATTTAGTTCCAGAACATTTCCATCACCTGAAAAAAGGGCCGGTCCCCACAGCAGTCACTCCATTTCCGCTCTCCCAGCCCCGGCAACTACTCACCTGCCTTCCGTCTCTATGGATTTGCCTGTTCTCTATATTTCATACACGTGGAACCAGATGATGGGTGGCTTCATTCACTTCTGGTTTCTTCTGTAGTTCACACGTCCTTCCTTCCCTTCTTCCACGTGTCCCACCCACCCCTCCCCTAAATCATGCAGGTCACGTATGAGTAGCAGAACCGTATTACAGACATAATTCACACGTTAATTCTTAGTGACCAAGAACAAGGTGCAGGGATTCTTGGTCCCCAAACATTTTTCAGGACTGGAGGCCAGGGCTCCTCACTTTTTTTCTGACGTGGCTCCCACTTTTGGTCTCCAATCATTTCTCTCCAGCAAAAGCTGTTGCTATAACTTCTTCCAGCACAGTGGGAGGCAGTGTCTCTAGACCATTTCTCCAGAGTGTTCAGATCCCAAGATGCACAATAATTGATTCATGATGGCACACAGTTGCTACTCAATAAATATTCATTGAATGAACAAAGCCGTCAGCGCCGATAATTGCCATCGTAATGAATTAATGTTTTCATATATCAATACACTGGTACCACACGAGCCACTGGCTGGCTGAAGGGGAAGAATGAGTGAGGGAGACAGTGAAACTCCTACCAGTGCCAAATCCTGAGAAGTCAAAAATATGTATGAAGGGGGGAAAAATTAAAGATGTGGCATGTAAGCAAAAGGACTTACCCACTCCTGCTGAGAACATCTCAGAGAGCAGATGTGTCACGGTTTCGTTTACGGGAGCCATGCAAGAGGAACACTCTCTTTCTGGGAGAAGTTTAAATCTTTCCCTGGCGATCTGTCCTTTTCCTTGTAACTTCCAGTGCTGATGGAATCAAGCAAGTTTAAGAGCGAGAGAAAAGAGAATGATAAATGATAAAGGCCGAGGGTTTGGAGTGTTGGTCTGGCTGCAATATTGCCCAGCGTAGGCAAGGGGAGTCATTGACTTACCTCTTAGCAAGAACTGTGCGTCCTTCCTGCTGGCAAGGCACTGCACTAGGCTTTGAGGACTCAGCAGAGGACAATCATAATGGTAGGCACAGTCAAAATAACAGCAAACACGTATTTAGGGCTTACCATGTGCGGGACACTATTCTGGGCATGTTACATAGAATGAAGTTACTTTATCCCCACAGCAACTCTATGAAGTACTTGCTCTTATCATCCTCATTTTATAGATGAGGAAACTGCAGCCCAGAGAGGTGAAGTGATTTGCCCAAGGTCACACAGCAGAAGGTGGCAGATCTAGGATCTGAGCCCAGGCAGGCTGGCTGCAAAGCTGGGGTCATTTCTCCACCAACTCCCATCAGCTATTGGTTGGGATCTTTCAAGGGTTATTGATTCCCCAGCAGCTCTGGCCTGTCCCTTGCTCCTGTTGCCAGAATGAGCCCAAATACAGGGAGTGGCAGGTGTTGGAGGCAGGGAGCCATGGCACAAGTGGGCAGGCAATGGGTATAACTACTGGCAGAATTCTCTTGGATGCTTCAGAGCAGAAGAATCTTTTATGCTGCATTTGGGGGTGGGGAGATAGAGGGCATTCAGGGTGGAGGCAAAGAGGTGTGGAAGTTGTGAGTGTGTTCAGGCTTTGAAGTGGGGAATCCTTTGGGGCTGGCCAATGGATCATCTGATAGTTTATGATGAGTTGGAGGGAAGAGAGACTCAGGGAGAGATGAACATGGAGGAAAGGTTACTGTCCATCTGGGTGGGGCAAATGAGGGCCTGAACCAGGGCAAGTGGGAGAGGAAGTAGTAGTAAGATCAGCGGCCCGGACAATAGAGTGTGGGGTGAAGGAGAGAGAGGGAGCCCTACAATGGTTGGAGTAGTCAGTTCTACTGCATTTTGGTTTCTTGTAAGTTTAACCAGCACAGTGCACCTGTGGATACCTGTGTACCTGTGTCAGGTCACATCTCTCCTTTGCTTAGGGCCATCCATGGCTCCCACCTCACTCAGAGTAAAAGCCAAAATCCTCCCGAGCCCCACAAGGCCCTGCACCATTTGTCCTGGTCACCTCCCTGCCATCACCTCCTCCTATGTGTCCCCTCATTCACTCAGCTCCAGCCACACAGGCCTCCTTGCTGTTCCTTGAACACACTAAGCATGTTCCTGCTCCAGGGCCTTTGCACAGGCTGTTCCTCTGCCTGAAATGCCCTTCCCCAGAGACTCTCAGGCCTCCTCCTCACCTCCTCCAGGTCTTTACTCCTGTGTTTCTTTCTCAGTAGGGCTTTTTCTGGCCACCTTCTTAAATAACAATCCACTTCCCCTTCCCGAATCCATTTTCTTTCACAGTCTACTTTTCTTTTTAATCCTCTTGCGAAGATATGTTTTATTGATTTTGAGAGAGAGAGAGAGAGAGAAAGAGAGAGAGAAAAAGAGAGAGAGGCATCAATCTAAGAGAGAAACATTGACCGGTTGCCTCCCATATGTGCCACATTTGGGGATTGAACCTGCAACCTAGGTATGTGTCCTGATGGGAAACAGAACCAGTAACCATTTTGGTGTACGGGGATGATGCTCCAACCAACTGAGCCACCCAGGCAGGGCGACATTCTACATGTTTTAACTGTTTATGATGTTTCTTGTCCATCTCCCCCCACTAGAATGACAGCTCTATGAAGGCAGGAACCTTGGTCCTGGTCTAACAGTGTCTTCAAACAGTACCAGGCACACAGTAGATTCTCAATAAATATTGCTGGGTGAATGAATGTGTGATGGGGGAGGTAATGGATCTATGAACTGAAGTTGGGAGAAATAATTCAGCTTGAGACTCGGTAGCTCCTTTGGATCCTGCCCAACACCCACACTCCAGTATTCCCTGGGGCTACCAATGAAAACCGTCCAGTGACCCCAGGCAGTGTGCTCATCCAGGTGGGAGGGAGCGTGTGTGTTGCTGTGCTGTGATTAGCCAACAAGGGAAAAAATAAATGAAAAGCAAGACCAGCTGTGACATGGTTTCTTCTCACCAGGGGATGATCTTTGTAGCCATCCTCGGGTCTACTCTGGCATGCTGGTCTCAGCCTAGTCCTCAGCCTTTGCCATCTGCCTGGCATTTTATTTAGCTCTGTTCTCACATATTTGGGGCAATTCTGGATTTTGCCCCAAGCAATGAGAGTTCCTTGCTGGCCCTGACTTTATTTTTCATTTCACCTTGCCCTTAGCTTCTCTATGAAAAGGTGGGGTGTGGGATGAGTTCCCACTGCCTCAGATGGGTGGCTTTGGGTTGTGGTCTGAGTATTTAAGTGCCTTCAGGAGAACGGGATGATGTTTGTATATCATCTGTTGAGTTTTTTATTTTCTTACACTTAAAAGAACTACGCTTTGAACCATTTTTCAGTGGTATTAAGTACATTCATATATATTATGGCACCACCATCTTCACCATCCATCTCCACAATTTGTTCATCTTCCCAAACTGAAACTCTGTCCCTATTGAACACTAACTCCCACACCACCCCCAACCCCTGGTACCTACCATTCTACTTTCTATCTTTATGAATTTTACTATTCATGGTACCTCATACAACTAGAATCATACAGTATTTGTCCTTTTGTATCTGGCTTATTTCACTCATCCGACATCCCCTGAGGGGTCCCGAATTGCTAGAGGGCGCAGGCTAGGCCGAGGGACCCCAAGGGTGCATGAATCTGTGCACCGGGCCTCTAGTATGCAGATAAGATCTTTGGTTAATCTCTTTCCCGCCCTACCTTCCCTCCGAGATTCATCAGTCTGGTCCATGTTTCCATGCCTGTGGTTTCCGCTTCTGTGCCGAGCATCTGCCCCCTGGTGGTCAGTGTGCACCATAGCTACCAGCCAGTTGGCCGGTTGCTTAGGCTTTTATATATATAGACTAGAGGCCTGGTGCACAAAAATTTGTGCACTTGGGGGGCAAGGGGAGGGGGGTCCCCCAGCCCGGCCTGTGCCCTCTCGAAGTCTGGGACCCCTTGGGAGATAAGGACCTGCTGGCTTAGGCCTGCTCCCAGGTGGCAGAGGGCACGACCAATCCCTAGGTGCAGCCCCTGATCGGGCTCAGAGCAGGGCCGATTGGGGAGTTGGGGCACCGCCCCCTGTCATGCACAGAGCGGGGCGGATTGGGAGGTTGCGATGCCACCCTCAGTCACGCTCAGGGTGAGGCCGATTGGGGGGTTGGGGCACTGCCCCCTGTCACACTCAAGGCAGGGTCGATGGGGAGGTTGCGGCGCCACCACCTGTCATACACAGAGCAGGGCCCATCAGGGGGTTGGGGAGCTCCCCCCTGTCACGAACAGAGTAGGGCCGATAAGGGAGTTAGGGCACCGCCTCCTGTCACACACAGAGCAGGACGGATCAGGGGGTTGGGGCGCCACCCTCTATCACCCACAGAGCAGGGCCGATCAGGGGGTTGGGGCGCCACCACTGTCACACTCAGGGCAGGGCCGATGGGGAGGTTATGGCTCTACCCCGTCACACACAGAGCAGGGCCCCGGGTGGGGGGGAGGGTTAGGGCGCCGCACCCTGTCACACAGAGAGCAGGGCCCATCAGGGTTGGGGCGCCGCACCCTATCATGAACAGAGCAGGGCGGATAGGGAAGTTGTGGCCCCGCCCCCTGTCACACACAGAGCTGCAGGGCGATCAGGGGGTTTGGGCGCTGCCCCTTGTCATGCTGATCCCGGTGCTGGGAGGCATATGACCCTTTTACTATATAGGATAGGGGCCTGGGGGCCGGCTGGTTTGCCCTGAAGGGTGTCCTGGATCAGGGTGGGGGTCCCCACTGGGGTGCCTGGCCAGCCTGGATGAGGGGATGATGGCTGTTTGCAGCTGGTCACACACCCTTCAGGGTGGGGGTCCCCACTGGGGTGCCTGGCCAGTCTGGGTGAGGGGCTGAGGGCTGCTTTCAGGCTGGCAGTTGTTGACTGAAGCTCCCAACCGCTCTTTTTTTTTCTCTTTTTTTATTTTATTCTGGGCCAGCTTTAGCTCTGGCTCTAGCTCTGAGGCTTTGTATCTGGTTTGTTTGCCGTTCTATAATCGAAACAATGTATAACTTCAGCTCTGAGATTCCGGCTGGCTGAAAGCTGGTTTCAGCTTCTTATTTGCAACATAGTACATAGTTACTTAGAGTTGCAACTCAGAGGCCGGCAAGTCAGGTGGGGAACGTTGCAGTATGCAGTCCCTGGAGCAAGCAAGCCTCATGTTTGCTTCCAGCTGCCTGGCTGCCGGCCGCAATCTTGGCTGACAGTTAATTTGCATAAGGATATGCTGATTAGCCAATGGGAAAGGTAGCGGTCGTACGCCAATTACCATCTTTCTCTTTTATTAGTGTAGATACTCATTTTGTTTATCCATTCATCCATCAGTGGACACTTGGGTTATTTCCCTGTTATTAATGTATATCACCACCAACAGTGCACAGGTCCCTTTTCTCTACATCCTCACCAGCACTTATAATCTCTCACCTTTTTTAAAAATATATTTTTATTCATTTCAGAAAGGAAGGGAGAGGGAGAGAGAGATAGACACATCAATGATCAGAGAGAATCATTGCTCGGCTGCCTCCCACACACCCCATACTGGGGATCGAGCCCACAACCCAGGCATGTGTCCCGACCAGGAGCTGAACCACGACCTCCTGGATCATAGGTCATCGCTCAACCACTGGGCTACACTGGCCAGGCTAATCTCTTATCTTTTTTATGACACCCATTGTAACAGTGTGAGGTAGTCTTTCATTGTGGTTTTGATTTGCATTTCCCTGATGATTAGTGATATTGAATAACTTTTATTTACCTGTTGGCCATTTGGATGTCTTCTTTGGAAAAACGTCCTCTACCCATTAATTGAATTGTTTGTTGTTGTGTTGTTGTTGTTTTTTGCTATTGAGTTATATGAATTCTATTTATTTATTTATTTATTTTTTGGTTAATCCTCACCGAGGATATTTTTCCATTGACTTTTAGAGAGAGTGGAAGGGAGGCAGGGAGGAGAGAGAGAAGGAGAGAGAGAGAGGTCTATGTGGGAAAGATACATTGATTGATTGCATCCTGTCCGCACACTGACCAAGGCCAGGGATTGAACCTGCAACCCAGGTACTTGCCCTTGACCAGAAATTGAACCTGAGACCCTTCAGTGCATGGGCCAACGCTCTAACCACTGAGCAACACAAGCCAGGACGAGTTATATTTCTTTAGGTATTTTGGATACTATCCATTTATCTGTTATATGATTTGCAAGTATTTTCCCACTCTGCAGGTTGCCTTTTCATTTTTCTGGTGGTTTCCTTTGCTGAACCGAAGCATTTTAGTTTGATGTCCCACTTATTGATTTTTGCGTTTATTGCTCCCTGTTATAAGCTTTTACTTCTGGGTGGAGCCTTCACACTCACCCTAGACCCGGTTACCTGCTCTGGAGATTGTTTGTTCAGGGCCCAGAGATCACTTCTGTTATCAGCCAAATAAAACATCCTGCGGAAGATGACAAATGTGTTTGAAGGCTGGTTAAAAATGACATTTAAGTTATCTTCAGCCCAGCTGCTAGAATGCACGCTCTGCTGAATTTCACACCCTTTGCCTGGAACTCAGTAGAGGATACCATTTCCAGGGGTCTTAGCAACCCTCCGTTTTGTCCAGGGCCTGATTAAGGGGCTTCATTGACTGAGGTCTTAGCACATAGAGCAAGACAGGCAGGAGGGAGACTGCCCAGGAAAGCTCCAACAACAAGTGGAAGAAAGAGAACAAAGGCTAGAGAGAGAACAAGAGGGAATAGGTGAGAGGAAATGATTTCATGCGGAGATGCTGTCTTGTAGCTCTCTTTTAAGCAAACACTTTGGTGTTCTCAACAGGACTTCACCCCTGTGTATATTCCCCTGAGACAATAAGCTTGCAAAACACCAGGAAAATATTCATTAAATGAAACCAGTGTTGCCTCCATCAAGTAGTGCATTAGTGAGGGAATTGCTGTAGGCTGAATCAGAGGCCCCTAAATTCATATGGTGAAGCCCTAACCTACTGTGTGCAGACAGAAGGTCATGAGGGGTAGATGAGGGTGGTTTCCTCATGATGGGATCAGTGCCTTGGTAAGAAGAAACACCAGAGAAGTTCCTCTCTGTCTTTTCTCCATGTGAGGACACAGCAAGAAGGTGGCTGTCTGCAAGCTGGGAAGGGAGACCTCACCAGGAACTGACCAGGCTGGCACCCTGGTCTCAGACTTCTAGCTTCTAGAATGGCAAGAAAAGAACTGTCTGTTGTTTAAGCCACTCAGTCTATGGTATTTTCTTTTCTTTTTTTTCTAAAATATATTTTATTGATTTTTTACAGAGAGGAAAGGGATAGAGAGTTAGAAACATCGATGAGAGAGAAACATCGATCAGCTGCCTCCTGCACACCCCCCCACTGGGGATGTGCCCGCAACCAAGGTACATGCCCTTGATCGGAATCAAACCTGGGACCCTTGAGTCCGCAGACCGAAGCTCTATCCACTGAGCCAAACCGGTTAGGGCTATGGTATTTTCTTATGGCAGCCTGAGCTGACTAAGACAGGAAGGCTGCTGTAACAAATAGGCCCTCAATTGGATGAAAGATTAATCACAGCAGAAATGTGTTTCTAACTCACCTGATGGCCCTGGGAGGGTGTTTCTGGTCAGCAGATGGCTCTCCTCCTCCACACGGTGATTCAAGGACCCCGACTCCCACGATTTCAGGGCCCTTAATGTCTTCCATGTCCAGCCAGAGGAGGAGGAAGGAATGGTCTTGAGGGCATGCTTGCTTTGACTCTTCACTTCTGCTCACATGCAAAGGCGAGAATGAGTCAGATGGCTGCACCAATTCAGGAGGAGCTGGGAGCTTAGTCCCTGACCACTGTGTATTCACCAGCATGTGGCCCTGATTTTGGTGGCACTACCTGTCAAATTTTAAAATGTGCACACTCTTTGAAGTAGCGGTGCTATTTCTAGGAATTCATTCTACAGAAATACTTGTAACAGTTCACAGAAATCTATGTACAACACGGTGGATGCAACATTTTGGAGAATAGCCAAAGATAAAAAAAAACCCAGGTGTCCAGGCTAGGTATATTCTATAGAATCATTAGAAAATATTATAGAAACCTGTGTGGAATGTTGCCCAAGATATATTATTCAGTGCGAAAAGAGTTGCAGACTTTTATTTCTATATATTTATATACATATATTTATGTATGTATATGCATATATATAATTTCACAAATTCCATGCTTGTAAAAAGTTTATTCTACATGTATAGGATTGTATTTCTGTTGCTGCCAGACCAAATTACCACAAAATGAACGGTTTAACAATGACCCTCATTTACTATCCCATGGTTTCCATAGGTTGGAGTTCTGGTAGTCTCGGCTAGGCTGTAATCAGGGTGTGGATGGGCTGTGTGCCCTTCTGGAAGCTCGTGGGAGAATCCGTGTTCTCATTCATTCAGGCTGTTAACGGAATTCAGTTTCATGCTGTTGCTGGACTCGGGTCCTGTGTCCTTGCTGACTGTCTCCTGGAGGTGGCTCGCAGCTTCTCGAAGCTGCTAGCATTCTGTGGCTTGTAGTTTCCATCTCAAAACCAGCTGGAATCATCTAGGACAGTGGTCAGCAAACTCATTAGTCAACAGAGCCAAATATCAACAGTACAATGATTGAAATTTCTTTTGAGAGCCAAATTTTTTAAACGTAAACTATATAGGTAGGTACACTGTTATTAACTTAATTAGCGTACTCCTAAGGCTTAGGAAGAGCCACACTCAAGGGGCCAAAGAGCCGCATGTGGCTCTCGAGCCACAGTTTGCCGACCACTGATCTAGGATACTCTCCCGATCTTAAAATACGTAACCCAATTTCAGTAGCAAAGTCCCTTTTGCCATGTAATGTAACCCAATCAGGTGCCAAAATCATGGGGGACAAAATGCTGCCTCTCACGGATTGTCTGTGTCTCGGGAAAAGTGGGTCTGGCAAGACAAATGCTCTTTGTCAGACTCTGGGTCAGACCTCAGCTGGAGGCCTTGGAAGTGCCCCAAGCCCCGGGTCCAGATCCTTGACCTGTCTGCTCTGGGCTGTGGGACCTTGGGGCAGCCACTGCTCCTCTCTGAATCTCAGTCTCACCTTTAACATGAGGGGGTAGGTTCCCACTTCCGCTGGGACTTGTGTGTAGGTGGGGAGGCCTGGCCTATGTTTCCTTTTCTTCCCAAAACTGTGTTGTAGGGAGGAAGGGCATATCTATTCCTTTTATTGAATTTAGTATGATTATTTTAGCTTTAAAAATATTTGCTGTGATGTCACAAACATGCAGAAAAATGCTTACACGAATTTCTACACATGTGTACGTACTGTGTCCATCGCCAGGTCGAGTCATTCATTCATACAAGGAGTATTTAACCAGTTAACTGCCACGTGTCCAAAATGGAAACATCCCCACATGCCACGATATTTTGAATTTAATTTAAAAAATCAATTTGCAATGAATATTATAAAAAGAAATATATTACTCACAATTCGAGTGTCCTGGAATATTTTCAGTTGAAAGTTCTCACGAAAAAAAAAAAAAAGATTTTAAAGCATCTACAGGTGCTTATGGCATACAAAGGGTTAAGGTGTCAGGGGCCCATCCCCCAGGTGGGTTGCCAGGCTAAGCAAATAAAAATAAATATACAGCTCTAACCCATCTGGCTCAGTGGATAGAGCGTCGCCCTGCGAACTCAAGGGTCTCAGGTCCGATTCTGGACAAGAGCATGTACCTTGGTTGTGGGCACATCCCCAGTAGTAGGTGTGCAGGAGGCAGCTGATCAATGTTTCTCTCCCGCTGATGTTTCTAACTCTCTATTCCTCTCTGTAAAAAATCAATAAAATATATTTTAAAAAATAAATATAGAACATCCAGTTAAATTTGAATTTCAGGTAGACAATGTGTATCCCATGTAACCGGGTATCCTGTATTTTATCTGGTGATCCCACAAGCTGGCTCCCTTGTGTTTCATCCCAGTCAACACCCCATCGTCCCCAAGGCCAATAGTATTCTGACTCTCTTCACAGTCGATTAGTTTTGCCTGTTTTTGAAGTTCATATCAAGGGAATGGCACCGTGGGCCCTGGCCCTGGGTCTGTCTGGAGGCCCACCACATTGTGGCCTGTAGCGCATCCTTTTTCATTGCTGTGCTGTATTCTGTTGTATGAATGAACCACGGTTTATTTTTCTATTTTCTTGTTGGTAGACCTTTGGTTTGTTTCCTCTTTTGAGCTACTGTAAATAGAGCTTTATGAACATACTTTTCAGCGGCCACATGAACTCAGGAGTGAAATTACCTGGCCATTTTTTGTTTTTAAATTTTCCTCTCAGGGAGAAAAAGACATCCTCCCACACCAGTGAATAAACTGAAGGCTTGCAGGGTCACGTACCCCTGCCTGGCCTTATTATTTTATTATTATTGTTTTGATCCTCACTGGAGGATATTTTTTTCCATTGATTTTTTTTTTTAAAGAGAGAGTGGAGGGGAGGGAGGAGAGGAGAGAGAAACATTGATGTGAGAGAGACACATCGATTGGTTACCTCCTACACACGCCCCAACCTGGATTGGGGATTGAGCCTGCAACCGAGGTATGTGCCCTTGGTCGGGAATCGAAACTGAGACACTTCAGGCCATGGGCGGATGCTCTAACCACTGATCAAACTGGCCAGGGCTGGCCTTATTTTTATTTCCTGGGTGAAGGACTTCATGGACATTTTTGAGTTCCCATCCTCTCCCTAGGAGTATCGTGTGTATTTCTAATGTGTGGGCTTGCAAAATTTTAGAGAATGTTTTTCCTTTACTCTTTTGCTAAGTGCCATATCTTTTCACTAATTTTTAGCACAGATAAAGCTGCTCTTCATCAGTTACTAGCATTTGTTTCACCCGTGGGTGGGGAAGCCTGGTGGCCTGTCCATATGAGGTGGGTCACAGAAGGCCCCCAGATTTCCTGCGGTCCCTCCCTCCCTGCTCCTCTTCCATGGCTTTTGGACCAGCCTGTATCAATCAGGAGCACCTGCAGACACTATCTGGTTGCCATGGCAACTCAGGCTGGTCCTGGCATGGAGTTGGGGGTCAGTCCCTGTCTCAGTGTGGCTTCCGTTTGGATTTGGGGAAGTGGTGGATACAGGTGCTTCTGGAAAGTTCTGTTCTTGTTGCGTTAACAGCAAGGCTTTCTGTGGCCTCAGGCTTAATGCTACTCATTTTTTTCCTATTTGCTTTCCCCCATTGTCTTCTCTTGGAACCGCCTGTTCATGAAACCTGGCTGCTTCTAGGGGAAGCCAACCCCATGTGCTTTGTCCTCCATGCTGTGGTTGGACAAACAGAGAAAGGGAATCACACACCTGGTCACGGGGCCTGGCAGGTGCCAGGGAGGGACACCTGGCTGGGAAGCGCCTGTTGGCCAGGTTTGTTTCTCGTGTGTACACACAGGACAGCTGGGGCTCCGGTGGGACTGCCGGCGAGGGCTCCGCAGAAGGCACTAGATGGTGATGTTAGAGCAGCTGTCCCCTCTCCCCATGGCCGCCAGGCTCCGCCCACCGGCTGCAATATCAACACAAGAGCCAGTGTTGACCAAACTTTTCCCTGGCCCCGTGCTGTGCTCAGGGTGCTGCCTTGTCACTGGTAAGCTCACTGACCCACCACGATGGTCTCACCCCACATTGTTTAGAAGACTCGAGGGTTAAGTAATTTTCTGGGGACCACACAGCTAGTGCATTGTGTGCTGAGGTCAGACCTGGCACCTGAATACATCTTCCTTCCAATGATACTCTATCCCTTCTGTACTTAGAAGTCCTTGACTTCAGGCAGCAGTTTGCAGTGTTTGATGATGGTTTCCGAGCCCATTCATTCATTCATTCATTCATGCAAGAAATGTTTAAGGTGCCAGGGACACAATGGCAAACAGAACAGAACAAGATCCTAAACCTATGGGGGGAGGCAGCTGTTATTCAGGCCCACACGTAGGTCCCAGTCCCAGAGAGGGACCGTCCCCACGGGGAAGATCTCATTGGAGGACGAGGGGAGTGTGCCTGCATTTAGCGACAGCTCTGAATAATGAGAGGAACGTGGCTCCCAGTCTCCCACTGGCGATGAGGGGACCAGCATTCTAGGAAGAGAGAACAATAGATACAGAGTTTGAATGAGCTTGGCAGAGACCGGGAAGGGTGAGGAGGCCAGTGAGTCCGGAGCTTAGAGGGCAAAGGGCAGAAGGGCGGGGATGAGGTCAGAGAGACAGACAGCCCCGTGTGGCCTTTATTATTATAACAGTGGAAGGGCTGACGGATGTTTCAGAAAGACCCCACTGACTGCAGAATGCAGGTTGGCAGCGGGAGTGGGGCAGCTGACTGGCCTGGGAGAAGCGACTACCTGAGTGCAGGTGAGAGCTGAGGGGGCGCGTGCAGTGGTGGGAGGTGATGGGATTCGGGATGTGTTTTGGAAGCAAGTGGGTAGGACCTGCTGATGGATTTGACTCAAGGGGTGAAGGGAAGTAAGGAACGGTGAGTGACAACTCAACGAATGCTTCGGCCATTAGCACTGGGGGCCATGTGCTGTACTGCAGGGCGGGAGACGCAGCGTGTGGATGTCTCAGAAGATGGCACCTGGGCTGTGTGTGTCTTAGTTTTTGTCTTTCCTGCTTCTCTTCCCACCTTCCCAGGTACAAATACCCTTTCTGTAGGTGCCTGAATCTTTTTCCACGAAGGTGTTCCCACTGCGCCTGGTCTCTGAGGTCTTAGCTAAGTTCTCTCTCTCACTCTCTCTCTCTCTTTATTTATTTGGGGGGTCTCTCTTTTTTGGGGGTGGTCTTTGTTAGCTAGCAGGCGTACCATGGCCAGGGTCACAAAGTACAGAAGGTGATGGTGCAGCCCATCAACCTCATCTTCAGATCCTTGCAAAAGAGACCTCAGGTTCAGGAGTGGCTTGCTGAGCAGGTGAGCATGCGGACAGAGGGCCCTGTCGCTGTTGGGTCATGCTGAAAGGAGATACTGTTAATCTGCTCCCAAGCGTCTCCAACTAGAAATGACGAAGGAAGCGAGAAGCAATACAGCTTGTGTTTCTTGGGTGTCCTTTGCTGGGAGTATAGTTCTTAAACATTTATTCATGTTGCTCTCATTACCCTTATGTTACTACCAGATGACAATCAATGATGTAGCATTGTTTTTTTTTTCTCCAAATATATATTCTTTATTGATTTCAGAGAGGAAGGGAGAGGAAGAGAGAGATAGAAACATCAATGATGAGAAGGAATCATTGATTGGCTGTCTCCTGCACATTGGACCGAGCCCGCAATCCAGGCATGTGCCCTTGACCAGAATCGAACCTGGGGCCCTTCGGTCCACAGGCTGATGCTCTATCCACTGAGCCAAACCGGCCAGGGCGATGTAGCATTGTTTTTACTAAAAAAATTTATTTTTGGCGGAAGAGGGATGACTCCTGAAGGTAGTGATGAAGCTTGAATCTACCTTCTGTCCTCAGTTTTATTGCTGTAAAATGGGGAACAAAAGGCCTTCTATGTGTAAGTGCTTATAAAAGGAATAACAGATTTTTTTTATCAAAATGAGGGGAACGTATTTGGAAAAAGCACAAAAGACTATAAATGCGTGGTTGTAGGCAGTTACAAGTAAGGTTTCGTGGGATAAAATCGAAGCTTCAAGGTGTCAGGAAGGATAGATCTATTAAACTCCATTAGTTATAAGATTTGGAAAGAAACTTATATCAAATTGTGTGCTTCAGGGAGGCTGGGAGAGTTATAAAATCTGTGGATATTTCAAGCAGGGAGAGAGGAAGCAGAAGGTTGCTAAGCCTGTCTTCTCACACCCATTTTTTTTTTTTTTTTTTTTTGCAACCTGGGCTGGTCTTGTTCTCTGCACCCATCTCCTCACACTTCTGGGTGTTGAGGTGACTGTGCAATATTTGTGTCTGAAGTTTAACCTACTGCTGTTTCATTCATACTGGCCTTCCAGTGGGTTTGCTTTTCTTGGACAGACATAGAGAGGCTAATGGTAGAGGCTGATGCTGGTGGGAAAAATCAGTTTGGGATTAAAAATATGCTGTTGGGTGAGGTGTGCATTTCGAAAGCCATGGACTGTCTCACTCCAAGAACAACCAAGAAAAGTCCTCCCCGTGGTCCAGCAGGTCCTGCACAAGCACCCTCCTCTCCTCTCCTCTCCTCTCCTCCTTGATCAATCACAGACACCCCAAGCTCCTCCTTGTTCCTTGAGTAAATCACAAATGGCCCTGCCTCAGGACCTTTGCACGTGCGATTCCTGCTGCCTGGAACACTCTTCCCTTAGATACCCACATGGCCACTGCATCCGCTCCTAGGGTGTCTGCTTAGATGTCATTTCCTTAGTGACACGCTCTGATCCCCTAGTTAATACAGTAACCAGCCCACCCAACACTTCTATCAGTTCGTGGCTGAGTTGTGTCCCCCCAAATTCAGATGTTGAGGTTCTAACCCCCAGCACCCCAGAATTACAACTATATTTGGAGCTAGATCTTTAGAGAAGTAATTAAGGTAAAATGAGGTCCTAATCCAGTGTGGCTGGTGTCCTTCGAAGAAGAGGAGATTAGGACACAGACACGCACAGGGAAGGTGATATGAAGACACAGGGAGAAGAAGGTCAGCTACAAGCCAAGGAGAAATCATCCCTGCTGACACCTCCATCTCGGACTCGTAGCCTCCAGAAGTACGAAGAAATAAAAGTCTCTTTAGGCTGCCCAGTCTGTGGCACTTCGTTACAGCAGCCCCAGCAAACAAATGCACCTTCCCCGTTCAGTTTCTCTCCAGAGCACTTTTCAATTCCTCATCTCTACGTAACGTACCTATTTTGTTCATTGCCCTCCTCACCCCGAGACTGTCCATCCCATCATGTGGGGGACATTTGTCTGTCTCATTCGCAGATGCCCAACACAGGGCGGGCGCATGGTGGCCTCACTCCGCGTTCGTTGAGTGAATAAGTGAGTGGAATGGACAAAAAGATCATTTCGGGGCTGTAAGTTTCTCTGATGTTGAGTATCCACCTGGAACATTCATGCCTGGTGGGAACTTGTCCATGTTCTCTTTCCAGAAAGCCAGCTGAGGTGGCCAGAGCAGACTCCCTTGACAGGTGGCCACACCCACGTGGATTTTAAAGCTGAACCTTGAACTCGCCCTTCCCGTTTTCTAAGTGACTTTCTGGAGGATCCCGACCAAGCAGGCTCCTGACGACCCATTTTGCAGAGGGGAACACTGAGATGCTGAGACATCCAGCGACCCTCCCTCTGCGGCCGGCACCTCTGAGGTGGAACATGTGTCCGGGGACACAGTTCATGGCCTTTCATTCCATCGTCGGCATCTGTTGCCAGGCAGCTTCTGAGAACTGGCTTTCCTGCCCGGAGTTGCCAAGGAAATACTAAATCCCGGTGGGCTGGGCCTGGGGTGTATTTTGACTTCCCGGGAAAGGCTGTCTGGTCGCCTGCACTGTGCTCTGATCTGCCTCCTCTCCTGTCCCTGTGCTCACTCGCTCTGCACCCCTTCACTCTCCCTCTCTCTCTTTCTTCTCTAGTTTCACCCTGTACTGGAAGCAGAAGACCCCGAGGTTTCTGAGCGAGGCCCATGGATGTCGAAGTCTTCCTGAGTCCCAGACCCCATGTTCTCCTCCCGTGGTCATTATGATGCCCTGCAGGACGGTGGCTCAGGGCCCCGAGATCCGGCCCCCCTGGGCCCACCCAGCGCCTTGCAGGCCACACGGTCCCACCGGATGAGCGGCAGCTGCGAGGGGCCCCCTCTGAAGCGGCGGGGTGGCCTGGTGGACCACCGGGATGTCATCTTGGCCCACCAGGCGCACAAAATCCACAGCACCCCCCAGGCCAGGAGGAAGGAATGGGAGTGAGTATGCACGGGGTGGATGGCCAGCCCCAGCCCTGGGCAGGGACCGGGGTACGGGGCCATACGAGGGATCTCTTGAGGTCAGGCACAGCTCATTTCTCACAAATTTTGGGGGGAGGGGCGGGCGGGTGCTTGCGACTAGAACACATTCATAAGCTGTGCTGGCTGCGGACACCTCAAATTCCTTCCCTGTCTGTTGATGAATATCAGCTGCCTTAAGCCCCCTTGGGAACCCCCGGGGCATCTCATGGTGTCGCAGCAAAGGGGTTAATGGTAGGTGAAGCAGGGTATCCTCAGAGGACCCTGCTTGGGGACCTGGGAGGGGTTGGCAGATAATTCCAATGGGCGTGAACCTGCTGAGAAATGCCACTTTCCGGGGGCGAGGGAGGGGTGGGGCAGTGGGGGGGAGAAGACAGGAATTGCTCTCCTCAACCAGTGGCAGAAAGACAAGTTTGTAATGAAGGTAAAGAGGGGGCTGTGGGAATGGGGTGACTGGAGATCCTGGTCCTGGCCCCCCTTTCTCTTTGCCCCAGAAGGGGATCTTCTCCTGGGACCTGCTGTGCAGACAAGGGTTGGGCTTCGAGCTGCCCCTCTCACGTGCTCCTGGCCCGCGGCCTCCCTGGGCTCAGTGTCTCTGGGAAATTGCTCTTTCTGGGCTGCCGGAGGGCGGAAGGTAGGCTGTGCGAAGGATCAGTTCTGGTTACAGAGGAAGGAGAGCTGGCACCAGTTCCTTTTTCTTTTTCTCAAGAGTTTCTTTGGCAAAAGCTCAGAGCCGTGTGGCTTCCGGCAGAGATCAGGTGGGATGTGAAGACTGACTTCAGGACGATTGGGGCTGAGGCTGGCGTGGGTGCTGATCACTCCCGGGACCCTGAAGCCCCTCTCCCACCCTCTGCTGCTCCAGTCCGGCCCCACACGGCTCTCCGTCAGGCTTCTCCTATTTCCCATCTGCTGGAAGGGGGAGCTGGGGTATAGATGCCAGTGGGGTTTGCCGTGTGCCGATGAGGGCTGTGTAAATACAGGATGCAAGGAAGACTGGATGATCTATGGGAGCCATTAAGATCTCAGGTTGAGTGAGAAAGGTGGTGCCAGTTTGGCCTCTGAGGTGGTTTCCTGAGGTTAGCCTGACATCTGGTGGCACATTCCGGCATCATGTAGAAAGGGAATGGTGGTGACAGGACACTGAGGTCCTTTTGACGTTCTCTCTACCCACCCATCTAGGCACCTATCCATTCATCCATTCATCCATTCATCAGTCCATCCATCAACCCATCCACCCTTCCTTCCATCTATCCATCATCACTTCCTAAATAACTAGGGTGCACCTAACATCTGTAGGTACAATGCTACACACCGTTCTTCTATTACCTGCTCTCCAGGACGCACCTTCTTTCTCTTCTCCCTTCTATTTAGTCCCCATTTATTTCCCTTCTCCTCCTTTTTCCTTTCATTTTATTTTTAAAAAGAAATTTGATTAGTTCCCTCAGAAACAGCGAGGCTTCTCTAAGAAATTAGAATGAATTATTTCCACAGACCCATTAAGAAGAGATTTTTAGGGGAGGAAAAAGGGTCAGTGAATTAAAGAGATAATAAAACACACCCTGTTGCCCAAGGAAAATGATTAAGTATAATCTATATATATAAAAGGCTAAGCGACCGTTCTACTGGTCAGACTTTTCCGTATGACACACACTGACCACCAGGGGGCAGACACTCAACACAGGAGCTGTGGAGCTGTGGTGACTTGGCAGCAGCAGTTCTCAGGTGACATACCCTGGAACCAGAGAAGAGGGAGCCTGATTTCTCCCAGGGCCATGCGGTTCCACCTTCAGCCATGGGTGATGTTGTTGCTGGGGCACTGTGGGCCACAAATCTGGTTTATTGCACACCTGCATTTGTGTTCCACACCCTGTACCACAGCATCTTTGCAGGGTGCCCTCTTGCACTCTGGGACCCCTCAGGGGATGTCAGAGTGTTGGTTTCGGCCCGATCCCCGAAAGCCAGACCAAGGGACCCCACCTGCTGGATCGAGCCACGGTACCAGGTGCGGCTGGCCAGGGAGGGACTGTGGGAAGTTGGCTTCAGGGTGTGTCTGGCCCACCTCGTCCAGTCCTACCCTGCTGGCCACCTTCTAATGAATTTCCTTTCAATGTGCACAAATCAGTGCACCAGGCCACTAGTTTATAATAGTAATGACAGCTAATGCTTATTGGGCACCTACTGTGGCCAGAACTTTATGGTCTTGTTGCCCTTTCATAACTCTGCCATGCAGTAGTTATTGTCCCCAACCTGCAGGTGGAAAATGGAGGCTGAGAGAGGTGGGTGCCTGTGAGCTTGCCGCTAGAAAATGGTAGAACTGGGATTCGAACCCAAGGGCTGTCAGACTCCAAAACTTGAGCTCTTAACCATTTGGCCAAAGATTTACTACAATAGAAGGTGGTAGGAACATACTTTCATATAACTCGGAAAATAAGAAAGTCAGTCCTATCATGGAGAAAAGAGAAGCATTGTAGGGTATTCAGAATCAGGAGACCCTGTTTCAGATGCCATTTCTGCCACAACCTCCTTGAATGGCCAGCTTCTGCCTCAGTTCCCTATTTCTGTCGCTTTCTCCTTGAATGGCCAGCTTCTGCCTCAGTTTCCTATTCCCGTCGCTTTTTAGGACCATGAAAAGACTTGAAGAATCTATAGCCATGCTCTTTAAATTTCTGAACTCCTACCCCTATCAGTAAAACAAACACATTTTCAGCACACCCATAATGTATATTTTTATTCATCAATTATAACTATTCTGCTGTATTTATTACATGCACTATGAAAATGTTAAGATGATGAAATACTAGTGAGTAAATTTTTAAAAATGATTTAAAAATTTTTAAATATTTTTTATATTTTTAGATATATATTTTTATTGATTTCAGAGAGGAAGTGAGAGGAAGAGAGAGCTAGAAACACCAATGATGATAGGAAATCATTGATTGGCTACCTTCTGTATGCCCCCTACTGGGAATCGGCCCCCAACCTGGGCATGTGCCCTTGACTGGAATCGAACCCGGGACCCTTCAGTCCACAGGCCGATGCTTCACTGAGCCAAAGCGGCTAGGGCAAAATGATTTTAATTTTTAAAATTCAATGATACGAACACTTTTGCTCTCGTGTTTTAGAAGTTTGCCTTCACTTTTTGAGTACTTGTTTTGTAAGAGCATTTTATTCTGAAAGTGTTCGAATACATGAACAGTTGAGAGAACAGCACAGTGACCACCACATATCCATGACCCCAATTTAATAATTATCAAGATTTTTCCAGATTAGCATCATTAAGCCATTTTCTTCTTTCTTATTTTCTGAGCTATTTTAAAGCAAATTCTAGACTATGTATGGTTTTACCAACTTCAGGTTACACATCTAAAGCACACGGGCATTTTCTTACTAATACCACACTTACAAAATTAACAATATAATTTTATATTAATTTCCAGTCCACATTCAAATTTCCCTACTTGTGTTTTTATAGTTGATTTCTTTGAATCAAGAAGGTCTGTATATTGCATTTGGTTGTCAAATGTCTTTTTTTTTATTGTGGTGAAATACACACAACATAAAATTTACCATCTTAACTATTTTTATTTATTTATTATTATTATTTAATCCTCACTCGAGGATATTTTTCCATTGATTTTTAGAGAGAGAGGAAGAGAGAGGGAAAGACAGAGAGAAATATCGATGTGAGAGAAACACACTGATTGGTTGCCTCCTGCATGTGCCCCTACCAGGGTCCAGGCCAGGGAGGAGCCTGCAACCAAGTATGTGCCCTTGACCGGAATCAAACCCAGGACCATTCAGTCCGCAGGCCAATGCTCTAGCCACTGAGCCAAACCAGCCAGGGCCCATCTTAACTATTTTTAAAGTGTCCAGTTCAGTGGCCATTAAGTATAGTCACATTGTTGTACACCCATTATCACCATCCATCTCCAGAACTTTTTTACCTTCTTAAACTGAAACCTAGTTCCTATTAAACAGTAACTCCCCACCCCTCCCCCAGCCCCCGACACCCACCATTCGACGTTCTGTCTCTATAAATTTTTTTTTTTTTTATTTTATTTTATTGATTTTTTACAGAGAGGAAGGGAGAGAGATAGAGAGTCAGAAACATCGATGAGAGAGAAACATCGATCAGCTGCCTCCTGCACATCCCCCACTGGGGACGTGCTCGCAACCAAGGTACATGCCCTTGACCGGAATCGAACCCGGGACCCTTCAGTCCGCAGGCCGACGCTCTATCCACTGAGCCAAACCGGTTTCAGCCTGTCTCTATAAATTTGACTTCTGTAGGACCTCATTTAAGTGGAATCATATAGAATTTGTCTGTTTGAGACTGGCTTATTTCACTCAGGATAATATCCTCTGGTTCATCCATGTTGTGGCAGGTGTCAGAATTTCCTTCCTTTTAAAGATTGAATAATATTCCGTTGTATGGATGTGCCACATTTTGTTTATCCTGTCACCTGTCAATGGACACTTGGGTTGCTTCCACCTTCCAGCCATTGTGAATAAGACAGCCATGAACATGAGTGTGTAAATATCTCCTAAAACCCTGTCTTCAGCCCTTCTGGCTGTATACCCACAAGTGGAATTGCTCGATCGTCTGGTAATTCTGTGTCTGCTTTTTTCGTTGTTCTATCTCTTGAGACTTATTTAGTCTAGACCCCGCCTCCTTTCCCCCATCCCATTGATTCATGGAAGAAACCAGATCCATTGTCCTATAGAATGTGCCCCATTCAGAATTGTCTGTTTGAAAACCTTTGCATCCTGCTAACCACGTGGCTTTGCCCATCGTGGGAATCCCACCAGGCCTAGTGCCTCCGAAGGTGAAGTAACCATAGCAAAGGGGACTCCCCATCCCATGTCTTCCTGAGAATTTCGCATGTTTTGGGCTGCCCTTTAATAGAGATTGCAAGAGCTCACCACTGTTTTTACTTCTTTCTGTGACTGATGGGGTCCCAGTGCCAGGAAAGGACAGAGTCACGGCTTTGCCATTTCTCACTGCCCCTTTCTGCTCCCATTTATATTTTCTTTAATCCTTGTTCTTTCTAGAAACCTTCCACTTTGCCAGCCGATATCCCAACCCATTCACCCATTAACACAGGTCTGAGCAGACGGCAGCACATCGCCATGGGTTGCCATGGTTATTTATCTTGCTCTTGTCTGTTTCTCCCATTAGAATGTCCCCGGCAGGGATGCTCATCTGTCTTGCTCACTGCCGTGTCCCTGGTGCCTGAGACCAGGCTGGTACCCAGTAGGTGCTCAGTAAATATCTATTGAATGAACATATCCAAGGAGAATGAGTGAGGGTCGCTGACAACTGGCTAAGCAGATTTGGGTCAGCCATATATTAAGGATTAAGAAAGCCAATGCTTTTCTTCGTTTTAGATGAAACAATAAATGAAATGGAAGTTTGAGTATTTGGTTCCACACTTCCACAGATGTACTCCCTGGGGTGCCCCTAACTCACTTTGGAGCTTCTTATACCCGAGTGCAGTGAGGAGGCGCTGTCTACCTCCCCTCGCCCCTGCAGGCTTTCCTTCTCTCCCTCCTTCTTTCTCTCCCTCCTTCCTCCTCTCCCTCTTTCCTCCTCCTTTCCTTCTCTTTACCCACACCATCTCCCTTCCTCATCCCCGTACCCCTTTATCCTTCCATCCCCTCCCTCCTTCCTGTCTCCCTCTCTCCTCCCAATCCGCTTTTCCCTCTTTCCTCCTCCCCCTTACTCCTCACTTTATCGCTTCCTCTCCCCTTCATCTCTTTCCTTCCCTCCCCCTTCTTTCCCCTTCCTCCTTCCTTCCTTCCCCTCCCCTTTTCTCTCTTCCCCTCCTCTCTCCCTCTTACCTTCTCCCTTCCTCACCCTTTCTTTCCCTCCCTCCTCTCCCCCTACTTCTTTCTTTCACCAATAGTTAGGACACCATCTCACGTGGGGCCTTGGGGACACATCAGTCAACAGTCGGCTCTTTCCAGAACCACACTCTCCACCCAGCAGGAAAAACCAACACAAAACAGATGATAAGCAGGAGGAGCACTCAGAAGGGGCTGCACAGGATCTGGGGGGACTGGGAGGGCCTCCCCAAGGAGGAAATTTCCAGGCTATTTCTTCTCACAGTTCACTACACTTGGAACCCCTGTGGGATCTTGTAAATGCAGATTCCCATTCGGCGGGTCTGACCCGGGGCCTGGGACTCTGAATTTCTTTTCACCAGGCTCCCAGGTGAGGTCAATGTTGCTGTCCGTGGACCCCGGTCTGAGCAGCCGCATTCTAACCCCCATCCTCTTCCTTCTCCTCGGCGAATAGAGGGCTTGGGTGGGAGAATGAGGGGCTGGGGGAGGATAGCTAAGCGAACCGCAATGAGTGCCACGAATAACACTTATTATGCTGCAATGATAATAATAACCAGAATTGATGGTGCATTTGCTATCTGCAGGGCACAGATCCAAGTCCTTTCTATATAAACTCATTTAACCCTCATCACCATTGTGATAAACAGATCTTGCTTTTCCAGAGTGTTTCTGTGCTCACGTGGCACACAGCGGTCTTTTGAAGCAGCCAGGGCCGGCATTGTCGTTATTGTCACTGTTAGTTTGCTCTTTATGCAGAGAGGCAAACAGGTTCCCAGTGTTACCGAGGCATCTGAGGGTCAAGCCAGGACAGGAGTGGCGTGACCTTGACTTTCAGGCCAGAACCAGCCATTTCTGTGCTGTGGAGGCTCAGGCCCCGTCACCCTGCAGGTCACCAGCTGGGGCTGGGGTGGCTGGCCTGGATTGTCCTGGTCCCTGAGGCCTAAGCGTACAGGAGAGGGCATGCAAGGTGAGGAAGAAGGAGAAATGGATTCTTCTAGAGAATCAGTTTTTCCATTTATTCTCTGCTGCACTCACTCCCTCAATTTTCAATGCCCAGTAAGATAGCTCCATAGTTTTCAGTGAGAAAGTTAGGATTATATGGGACTGTTAGTAAACCGACTAATGTCACTGAACCGCAAAGAGAGACGATTAACCTGTATGGGATCTCAATGATTGTGGAAATGGGTCTAGGGGACAAACCAAAGTCCTTCCCAAGGCCCTCAAGGCCCTGTTCCTGCTCTCCCCCTGGCTCACTCTGCTCCAGCGGCATGAGCCTCCCCACTGTCCATCAGACACATCAGGGTGGCCTGCCTCAGGACCTTTGCACTTGCTGTTCCCTCTGGTGGGAATGTTTCTCCCTGTATATCCACATGGCTCCTTCCTCACCTCCTTCCAACTGTTACTTAAAGAGAAACATTGATGTGAGAGAGAAACATTGATCGGTGCCTCCTTTACTTGCCCTGACTGAGGATCGAACCCACAACCTTTTTTTTTTTTTTGGTGTATGGGATTACACTCCTACCAACTGAGCAACCTAGCCAGGGCCTCGCCACCCTATTCAAATGCAGCCCCTATACATGTCTGTTCCCCCTGCCCTACTTTGTTTTTCCCATTAGTACAGTTGACCAGTTCATATGTATATATTTGGCTTTTATCTTGTTGACTGCAGTCTCTCCACCAAGACAGGCACTTTTGTCTGCTTTGTTCTTTGCTAGGTCCCCAGCTTCTAGAATAGGGCCCAGCAAGCTATAGTCAGGGTGCCAAATCCAGTCAGATACCTGTTTTGGTGTGGCCCATGGGTTAGAAAAGGTTTTTACTTGTTTAAGTGGTTGGGGGGAAAAAGTCAAAAGAAGGATAATATTTCTCGACATGTGAAAATTCTATGAAGTTAGTAAACATTCAGTGTCCATGCAGTGTTTTTTTTTTGTTTTGTTTTTTTTTTTAATATATTTTATTGATTTTTTACAGAGAGGAAGGGAGGGAGACAGAGAGAGTTAGAAACATCGATGAGAGAGAAACATCGATCAGCTGCCTCCTGCACACCCCCCACTGGGGATGTGCCCGCAACCCAGGCACATGCCCATGACCAGAATCGAACCTGGGACCCTGCAGTCCGCAGGCCGACGCTCTATCCACTGAGCCAAACCGGCTTCGGCCATGCAGTGTTATTGGAATGTAGCCTGGTCGGTTTGTGTGCACATAAGTATGTTGTCTGCGGCTACATGTGTGCTACAGGGCGGAGTTGAGTCTGTAGAAGAGACTGGCCTGCAAAGCTGAACATTTTTGCTTTCAGGCCCTTTACAGAAGGTTGGGGACCCCGGTGCCAGAACAGTGCGGGGCTTTGGCCGCGGCTGCCACGGAGAGCCGCTAGGTGGCGCTGTGGCTTCCGAGTGGAGGCGGGAAGCTGTGGTTCCTCCTCCCGGTTCCCCTCCTGTCCGTCCTGCTCCCGGTGGACAGTGCTCTGAGAAATGGAAGGCAGACCCAAAGTAAGAGTGCAATTTTCATCACATAACACTCAGTCGTTACATGTCTGGCGACTTTGTTCACGCACAAGGGGCTTGTAAAGACGAATTGGGGGGAGTCAGTGTTTTAAGGACTCTGCGGGGGGGTCGGGATCGGGGTTCCAGGTGGGCCCTGAGGTCATGTGTGGGGCCCGCGCGGCTTTGGCCTGGGGTGTGGTTGCATTTCTGGCCTGGGAGCCAGACAGTCGCCTGTTCAAATCCCAGCTCTCCTTCTTGCTGACTCAGGATGGGAGGAGGGTGGAGAGCATTTTTCTCTACTCTGTGCCTGGGTTTCCTTGTCTGTGAAGTGGAAGTAACAGAAGCACCTGCCTCTTGGGTTCTTAAAAAGACGCGATTCGATGCATTATTGAAGGGCGAGCATGTGGGACCGCACAGGCGGGCAGGAAGCCTCGGCGACAGTGTGGCTGGTTCCAGGGAGGGTGTGAAGCAGCTGGAGTCCTCAGTTTACGCAGTTGAGAGAGACAGAGAGAGGCCAGCAAGTTGTTGAGCCATCACAGTTAAACTGAAGTCTGACCTTTAAAGAAGACCTGCTGGGATTCAGAGCAGTTTTCCCCTTCCCTTTTCAAGGGAGGCAGTTGGGCAATTCTAGCCTAGAATTGATATTAAAATAAAACAGGTCTGGTCCCAGGGAGCTGCCTTTTTGGTGCAGCGGCTGGTTTCCAGTGCAGGAAGACCCCCCTTTGTCCTTTGCATTAGCAGCTTGGCTGTGGCCAGCCATGGAAGGCCTGGGGAGGGACCCCAGAGATGGTGCGCCCCCCCAGCCCCCATTCCTCATGATCTATCAGCTTCTCCACATTAGTCTTTGGAACCCAAGCAGTTTGTGAATCAACATCCCCCCCCTGCTCACCCACCAGAATCACCATTTTGCCTACTGCTGATTCCCTTCTTTTTTTCTGCCACCATCACTAAAGCATGTCTTTTCAAACACATTAAGGTTCTCCTGGCCGCTAGAACCAGCTCAAAGGAGGCCACATTGGGATCAAGTAAAATGAAATAATTTCTTTCCTTCTAACATTTTCAACTTGTGGCAGCCCCTTTGGGGAGGGGAGGGTGCAGGTCTTACAACCCCCAAATGAGCTCAGGGCCACAAATCAGGTGGGCAACAGTACAGGTAAAAACTCAGCCCCGAAATGCCACTTTCCAAAGCAAACGTGGTCTCTGGCCACCCAGGAAGGCCGTGCTGGCCTGTTTTAAGTTGTTCTGGAGACCCCACATGTGCCACCAAGGACAGATGTGGCAGCACAAGTAGCTGCCTTCCAATCTCAGCCCATCCATTAGAGCTGGGTGACCCTGGGCAAATGCCACAGCCCCTTTGGGTGTGTTGGCGAGGGGGATTATAAAAGTTCCTGGTGCAGAGGGTCTGGGAAAGTGCACTGATGAGGCAGGGCTCAGATAGAAGGGCCTTAGAGGAAGTCAGCCTAGCCTTTCCCCTTCTATAGTCCGGGGACTCTCTGGGCAATATTTACATGTAGTTTCTCCAATCTGCATGTTAGACCAAGGGATTCTGAATAGGAGCTCATGCAGCGTTGTGGCTCAGGAGCCAGGTTGGCTGGATCTATAGTGTAGGTCTGCTGCTTGCTGTGTGGCCTCAGGGAAGTGACTCCCCCTCTCTGAGCAGCCTCAGTCGCCACATCTGAAAGTGCGGAACAGAATAGCACTCGCCTCGTAGGGTTGTTACAAGGATTACACATTTGCAAAATGCTGCGAACAGTGCCTGGCACATTATAAATGTTACAGACGTGTTAAGTTAAATAAGATGAACGAATTCCCACCCACGCCCCTGGCTGTGATCTCCAAAAGAGCACGGGCCTTATTTTGTTGATTGTGTATCACTAGGGCTTAAGCACATGGTAGGTGGTCAGTAAAGGTTGGACGGAGGCTGGATATGAAATTAGCATGAATTTTTGGCTAAGAGATGAAAACCTAACCTCTAAATCCGGGGTGCAAACTTCTGTAAGGGGCCAGAGAGCGAATCTTTTCAGTTCTGGGAGTCACTTGGTCTCTATTGTAACAACTCAACTTTGCCTAAATAGCATGAAAGCAGCCATAGAAAATGTGTAAATGAATGGGCATGGCTGTGTAAAGTTTTATAAGTAAAACTTAATGAAAGCAAGTAGTGAGCCATGTCTGGCCTGAAGACTGTCACTTGCCTACTCCTGCTGTAAATCATAGTGAGAGGTTAGTGGGAACTAAGAGGAGATATTTCACACAGTGTTTTCCGTGTAGAGTGTAGAGATGGTGAAGTCAAAAGCCAACAGTGGTAACCCTTAAGACTTGTCAGAGGGTATATTTCTTTATGTTATTAATATTTATTAAGCACATGTTATGCTGTTCACATGCTGATCATTGTAATGGGCACTCTCATACTTTAAAAAAAAAATGTTTAGAACAACCTTGGTGGATATCTTTAATTATCCTTCCGTCCTTTTTAAAATCAGGAAAATAGAGCCCAGAGTTGTTAAGAAACTTTCACAAGGTCACACAGCTCAGAAACGATATTCCAGGCCAAATGAGTTAGTTTCCAAAGCCTTTTCCTCCCTGGCCAGCGAAGGGTTGGGGTTTTCTTTCAAAGCTGACGTTTAAATGTCCCAGCCCCACATGCAGGCCCTAGAAGTGAGCCCCCGAACACGGGAGGCATCGGAAGGCTAACACAAAATGCATTGAGATTTTCAGCAGACACGCAAGAGGAAGTTCTTTACAAATTGGTGTGGATCCTGTGCCCTGGGCCTGTTGGTGGGCCTGCTGGAACATTCTGGAGCTCGGCAGCTCTTGCCTCAGCATGAGGATCCCTACTTAAAAGAGGCTTCATCCAATGGGGTCAAGCTGAGAGCGCCTTGGGTTTCTCAGTCCTGGAGGATGGGACTCTTCCTCCCACATTTTCTTTCTCAGCGTTGACGAGAGCCCTCACATTCCCTGAAACTCCGGCTTGGTTGGTTCCTACCGGTGCAGCCACTTTTCAGGGGCTGACCCATTTTCTTTAGAGCCGGGTCCAAAATCTCCAGTCCCGAATTAGGCCCGTGTGCTGGCCTCTGGCTGACCTCTGGCTGACCTCTGCAGGTTAGCGACACAGCAGCACAGGTGTCCATGTGGCTTTGGCTGTCCTGCAGGACACTCCCCTACAGCCTTTAGCACACAGCATTGGCCCTTGGAGAGCCTGTTAAAACACAGATATTGCAGGACACACCTGAGGTTTCTTGTTGTTGTTAATCCTCACCTGAGGATATTTTTTCCTTTGATTTTTCAGAGAGAATGGAAGGGAGGGAGGGAAAGAAGGAGAAAGAGAGAGAGCGAGAGAGAGAAGAACATCAATGTGAGGGAGATACATTAATTGGTTGCCTCCAGTGCTGGGGATTGAAGCTGCAACCTAGGTGCGTGCCTGTGACCGGGAATTGAACCCACGACCCCTCCGTGTGTGGGCCGATGCGCTAACCACTGAGCACACTGGCCAGGCCACCCTGAGTTTTTGATTCAACAAACCTGGGAGGGGCCTGAGAATCTGTATTTCTCATAAACTCCCAGGTGATGCTGCAGCTGCTAGTCCAGGGACCACACTTTGAGAAGCACAGCTGGAGGTTGGCTACACATCAGGATCATCTGGGAAGTTTTTAAAAATCCCAATGCCCAGGCTGTACATACCCCAGTAAATCCCGCTCTGTGGGTGGAGTCCAGGCCTTGGCATTTAAAAGGTTTCCAGGTTATTCTAACATGTCGCTGTGCTTGAGAACCAAAGTGTGTGCAGGTTGTCCCTGTTCACTTTACTTTTGATACACTCAGGTGAGGCCTGGATTTACACATGACTTGGACATTTAAAATCTGCAGGGGGATGGGGAAAAAATCACGGTGTCTAATCCATTCCTAAGCCTGGAATTATTCTCGTATGATTCACGGTTTGGATCCTTATTCTTTTGGCTTCAGTGATCTCTCTGTGTATTCAGAGCAGATATTCAGCCGGAACACATTGGTACAGCTGATTGTTAAAATATTAAAATATTTTCATACCAGTTAGTAAACAGCTGTGGCCTGGAGTCTCCCCAAGTGAGCTTCCCCACCTGCCAAGTCCCTTCCTGGGTCCTCCCTCGCCTTCTGATGATCCACCCCAGTGCCTTTGACCTGCTGTCCCATGTCTATATCTTTAGTTTTCATGTCTGGATAGATGTGTATCTTGAATAGGTAGAAGGTCGGTTTGCAAACTCAGGAGCACAGGAAAAGTCCTCTGTGTTTGGAGAGGGGAGTGGCGCTGATTCCGATCTTGGTGGTGACACTGACCAGCTGGGGAAGCTGACTAACCTCTCTGTGCCTCAGTTGGGTTGAGTGAGGCTTAAGTAAAATGGATGCATGGACAGGCCTTAGGATGGTGCCTGACGTGCCATTAGCATCAAATGAGTGCAGTTGTGTTTGTGTTAGTTATCTATGGCTACGTAACAAATGGCCAGAAGCCATGTAACACATTACCACAAACTCAGCAGCTTTGAGTAGCACACATTTATTATCTCACCGTTCCTGGGGGTCAGGATCTCCGTGTGGCTCAGCTGGGTCCTCTGCTTTTAGATTGATCACAAGGCTGTAATCAAGGTGTTGGGCAGCACTGGTCTCATCTGAGGGCTGGACTGGGGCCGGATCTGGTTCTAAGGACCTCTGGTTGTTGGCAACATTCAGTTCCTTGCAAACAGTTGGACTAATGGGCCTCAGTTCCTAGTGGACTGTTGGCCAGAAGCCACCTTAAGTTCCTCCCAATATGGCAGCTTGCTTCATCAGTCATCACAGAGAGAGAGTCTGCTAGCAGCATAGAAGCCAGAACCTTTTGTAATCTAATTATGCAAGTGACATCCCCTTAACATTGAAGCATTCCATTGTTTAGAAGCAGGTTGCTCAGCAGAGGGGATTGTGCAAGGTTGTGACAACCAGGAGGCGGAGACCACGTGGGGCATTCTTAGAAGCTGGCTGCCATACTAGTAGAGTTATTTTCATTCCTGGATGTAGGTGATGAAACCTCAGCTGTCATTGCTCCTGCATGGGGCATGGGTGTTATGCAGCATCAAAGCCCCCGAAACCCCATTCTGACATCAGTCCGCACTAGTTACCTTTGAGACCCTCTTTTGTCCCAGCCTGCAGGGTCCCCTCAACTTGGAGACTCAACTGCTTTTGAGACAAATAGGGAACCCAGGAACCTTTGGGGGTGGCCAAGCACCTTTCCAAAGTCCAGCCACCCATGATGCTCCATGCATCCTTCTACTCTTGGAGAACAGTCTGTACTTGGGGTTCCCCTAACCTCTATGTCCTCCCACTTGCTGCCCTCAGAGGCACCCTCCTCCCTCTGTTCTTGAGCTCAGCTGGTCTGAGTTCCTCAATGAATAGGTAGGAGGTCGGTTTGCAAACTCAGGAGAACAGGAAAACTCCTCTGTGTTGGGAGAGGGGAGAATTTCCTGAGACAAGAACGGCATGAACTTCAAATTATTTTTGTTTCTTCTGAGTCAGAAGACTGTAAGTTTTTATAATAGAGTGCTGTGTTAGAGGGATGAGTAAAGTTAGGGGGGCGTACAGGTGGGAGAGGTCATCTGGGGAAAGAGGGGTGGGTCGCAGGTGGTGAAGAGGGTTTCCGGGGGCAGGAGATGGGGCGCAGGGCTGGAGAGGTGTGTCACGAAGGAGGACCAGCAAGGACACACCCGCGGAAGGGGGGCAGGGGACAACCCTGCAGAGTCATCGATTGAGAAAGAAGTGAGTGGGTTGAGGATATGGTGAGCAATAAGGCTGACCAAGTTGTTAAAGCCATTTAAAGCCACAACAGTGAATTACTATTTTTCAGGATCCTTTAGGTCAGGGGTACGTCAGAACTTGGCTGGTTGGTTCTGCTCGGGTCTCTCACTTGGCTGTCTTATGTGGATGGCTGGGCTGGGCTGGACAGTCCAAGAGGCTTCCCTCGTGTGCTTCCAGGGGCCTCCATGGTTAGCTGGGGCTTCCTTGAAGCATGGCGGCCTCAGGGTAGCGGACTTTCAGGAGGTTGGATTTCAAGAGAAAGCCTGCCAATCAGGCAGGCAAAAGCCAATGTCTCTGAAGGGAGGCTTCCAGGTCTGAAGAAGCTTAGATACCAGGTTGGGAGTGTGGCATCTATTCTGTTGCGCAGGCTATAGGAGGTCCTGAGGTAGGAGGCAGAAACACCCATTGGTGTTTTACAAAGTAATTGCGGAAGAGAGGACAGTTCAGTGGGAAGAAGAGAGAGTCTGGAGACAGAAACCCTAGCACTCTTTTTATTCTGCGTGATAACATGTGTGCTATTTCACTTTCTTGCCCCCTAAGCTGTATCATCTGTGAAATGGGGTAATGAAAATCCCCACCTTAGAAACCCTGTGGGGCATTCATAAGGATCATGTAAGAAAGTATTTGTAAAGAAGAGTTGCCAAACTCAATAGCAAACAGATCACTGGGACAGGCTTGATTTAAGGGGGTAAATTTCAGCAAATGCTCACCTTCCATGTCAGGGAGACAATAAGGAGTGGTGAGGCCTGTGGCAAACTGAAGAACTCCAGCCCCATTGGAAGGAGATGGCAATCTACACTAATAAAAGAGAAACATGGTAATTATTGTATGACGCTATCCTTCCCATTGGCTAATCAGCATATCCTTATGTAAATTAACTGTCAGCCAAGATGGCAGCCGGCAGCCATGCACTGAAGCGAGCAGGGAGGCTTGTTTGCTCCAGTGACGGCGGACTCCAACATTCCCCGCCTGAGTTGCCGGCCTCTCAGCTGCAACTCTAAGCAACTATGTACTATGTTGCAAATAAGAAGCTAAACAAAACCCCAGAAACCGGCTTTCAGTCAGCCAGGTTCAGCCAGCCTGACTGCAACATTGTATCGATGTTTTCAGCAGCGAGGCCTCAGAGCTAAAGCTGGCCCAGAATAAAAAAGAAAAAAAGGAGCGGTTGGGAGCTTCAGTCACCCGCTTCCGGAAAACAGCCCTCAGTCCCTCACCCAGACTGGCCAGGCACCCCAGTGGGGACCCCCACCCTGATCCAGGACACCCTTCAGGGCAAACCAGCCGGCCCCCTACCCATGCACGAGGCCTCTATCCTATATAGTAAAAGGGTAATATGCCTCCTGGCACCGGGATCAGTGGAGCAGCGAGGCTCCCGGCACCGGGATCAGCGTGACAGGGGGCAGCGCCCAAACCCCCTGATCGCCCTGCGGCTCTGTGTGTGACAGGGTGCAGCCTCCCCCCCACCCCCCTCGGGTCCTGCTCTGCGTGTGACAGGGTAGAGCCATAACCTCTCCATCGGCCCTGCCCTGAGTGTGACAGGGTGCAGCGCCCCAACCCCCTGATCCGCCCTGCTCTGTGTGTCACAGGGTACAGAGCCCCAACCCCCCTGATGGGCCCTGCTCTGTGAGTGACAAGGGGCAGTGCCCCAACCCCCTGATCGGCCCTGCTCTATGAGTGACGGGGGGCAGCGCCCCAACCCCCTGATTGGCCCTGCTCTGTGCGTGACAGGGGGTGGTGCCGCAACCTCCCCATCGACCCTGCCTTGAGTGTGACAGGGAGCGGTGCCCCAACCCCCCAATCGGCCCTACCCTGAGCATGACTGAGGGTGGCATTGCAACCTCCAGATCTGCCCTGCTCTGTACATGACGGGGGGGGCACCCCAACTCCCCAACCGGCCCTGCTCTGAGCCCCACCAGGTGCTGCACCTAGGGATTGGGCCTGCCCTCTGCCACCCGAGAGCAGGCCTAAGCCAGCAGGTCGTTACCTCCCGAGGGGTCCCAGACTGCGAGAGGGCACAGGCCGGGCTGGGGGACCCCCCTCCCCTCCCGAGTGCACAAATTTTTGTGCACCGGGCCTCTAGTCCTATATAATAAAAGCCTAATATGCAAATCGACTGGTGGAATAAGCGGTCGCTATGACGCACACTGACCACCAGGAGGCAGATGCTCAACACAGGAGCTACCCCAGCCCACAGGCCCCAGGCTAGCCAAGGCAGGTGCCAGTGGGGCCCCCCCCTCCCCCCGATCGCCCCACCGGTCGCCCCACAGATCGGCCCTGCTCGCTGGCCAGGTCTAGGGACCCTACTCATGCACAAATTTCGTGCACCAGGCCTCTAGTTATTTGATAAAAGCTGGTGAATGCCATGTGGGAATACGGGTTCAGTGTGGCCAAATCTTCTGATTTTATGTAAAGAGGCAAAATTCCATTTTTATGTGTAATCTTTTGACTTGTTCTTAACATATTTCTGTCTTAAAATGTAGCTAGACCAAGGAAGCTATTTGTGATCCTCTCTGTAACATCTGCCATGAGCCTTAGTACTTAATGTAAATATTAGTTATTAATTTTATCGTGGATTCTTAAAACTGGAAGACAAGGTGAGTGAGAAAGAGGCCCGGAGAGAGGCAGCAGAGCAAGGCAGGGAGAGAAGTGGCGGATCTGGATCAGGACAGGGCTGCTGAGAGCAGGACAGGCAGACCCGGAGCATTTCAGAGGGACAATCCATAGGACTCACTCGCTCACTGGCCAGGGCAGAGATTCCTACCACTTGCTGAGCCACGGAGCCCTTTGCAGTCCAAGGAAGCCGGCCAGGGACCCTTCTCAGAATTGTGTTTTTAGATGCATAAAAGCAAACACAAAGTAGACTAATTATAATGAAAATCAGTTATCAACATATCTACAGCAAGGTATTTGCCTACTGGAACAGACGCAAATACAGCAGGGTTACGGTACTTCTTTTTCATGTGCGAAAAAGAAGACCTAGTGACAGGCTTCGCAGTTTTAAGGTGATGACGAGAGTCAATGACATGTCAAGAATTGTGCGGTAATTGTAACATGAATTACAAGTATGCTCTCTGTTGATGACAGAGTCACAGGTGCTGCTAACGCTGTTAAAACTACTGCAATTCATTGCCTCCATTCATAATGTAGCTAAAGGAAGTGAAAATGAAGATGTGATTTATTTCCCCAGCAAAGTCAGACACCCTAAATGAAAAACAAATGAAGTACCACTTAATCCAGGGAATTCAGGAAGAAGTGGTTCAAAGGGATTTCTGAGATTTCTAGTTTGGGGAGGGTCAAGCAGGTAAAAATAAAGCAGGGGGAAGTAGGGTGGAGGTGGGGGAGGGGGAGGGGGAGGGGTTGGGGGTAGAGGTAGGATGTGGGGGATTGTGAGAACTAGAGCAGAGTAGCTAAGCCTTCGGGTTTGGGAGCTGGAGTCCTGGATTCAAATCATGGCCCAACGTTTTACCAGCTTTGTAATTGTAGTGGGTTCAACAGCACCCCACTTCTGGTACCAAATCCAGTTTCGTTGGCGTATATGTCACTTACTGGACTAATCTTTCATGTCTCAGTGTACTCAACTATAAAATGGTGATGACAATAGTATCATCTACCTCCCAGAGGTGTTATATCAGGATTAAATGAGTTAATTAATGCATGCAAATCACTTCAAACAGTACTTGGCACATAGTAAGTGCTACATAGACACAGTCATTATTATAGAAGTGATGGAAGTGAATGAAGTTCATTCATTAATCATTCATTCAACACATTTATTCAAGAGTTTGAGGCAGAGAACAAATCAGACAAGGACTCTACTCCCATGGGGTTTACATTTTTAAAAGGAGAGACAGCTAATATACAAGTAAATGGATAATGGAGTCATTGTGGGTAGTGGTAAGTGACAGTAAAACAGGGCAATGGAGTGAAGTGTGAATGGGGCAGGAGCATTTTAGAAAAGGTGGTCAGGTATGGCCCATCGGATAACTAGACATTAGTCACCTGAACACAGGGGATAAGGCAGCTGTGCACAATTCTTAGCGAAGGAAGTTTCAGACAGAGAGAACGGCATGTGCAGAGACCCTGAGGCAGGAGTGTGCCTGGTGTGTTTGAGAACGAGCAAGGCAGCCAGTGTATCTGGAGGAAGGTGAGTGGTGGGAAATGATGTTGGAGAGGTTGGTGGGGGCAGCCCCTGTGTTAAGAACACATCCTTGTAGGTGCCGTCTATGAGTTCAAAGACAGCTGTAGATTGTCCCAATGAGATAGATGCTTAAGAGAAGTGTAATCGAGGGATTAGCAATAGCTTTCGAAAGGGCTCGTGAACCAAGACCAAAAGATAAGCAGGAAATCACTCAAGAACAGAACAGGAGCCCTGGCCAGTGTGGCTCAGTTGGTTGAGTATCATCCCAGGCACTGAAAGGTCGCCGGTTGGATTCCTGGTCAGAGAACGTGCCCGGGTTTCGGGCTGGATCCCAGTAGGGAGCATGCAGGAAGCAACTGATCGATGTTTCTTTCTCTCTCCCTCCCTCCCTCCCTCCCTCCCTCCCTCCCTCTTTCTCTAAAAAATCAATAAAGAACACATTAAAAAGAAAAAAAAGAATAGACGTGGTCCTTGGACCCAGCTAGAAGAACCAGCTAAGGAAATTATGATCAGGTCAGGAAAATAAGGGACAGTGATGGTTCAGGGAGATCCAACCAAGAGAGAAGGTAGAAAGACATTGGGAAGAAATCAGGCATTGACCAGGTGGGCTATGCAGTGGCTCAAAGTCACATGGCTGTGTCATGTGGAGAGAGCGGGAGATGAGTGAGCAGCACATCCCTGAGTGACAGGGCACGCGAGTCATACTCCGACTCATCACTTTCTTTCAGTACTAGGAATCGGTGTGTCACTGTGCTCTTTCTGTTCTTGCTTTGAAGTGCCTTGCTCATCCACCGGCGGGGGGTGGGGGGGCTATAAGAAGCCCACTTCCGATACTGAGTTCCAGTCTTCATCAGCCTGGGTGCTGATGACTGCACCGACCTTGGCTCTTTTCTCAAATGGTTGCCTCCTCCTTCCACTTACCAATGCCACTCTTCAACGTGCTGCTACTTGCGTGCTGCCAACCCTTCTCATTTGAGTTTTCATCACACATTCACCCTGGTCCTATGTTGTTCTAGACATAGGGTAGGGGTTGGAGAGCAACTGTTCCCACTTATCAAACAATTGCTGTGCAAAGTCAACTTGGATGAGGTTCTTACCCTTGAGGAGTTGACAGTCTAAAGGAAGAGCAGTTAGGAAAAGCGATGACTAAGATAGGTGACAATTCACCACCAGTGATATTTCTGTCTCTGCCTCCTCCACTTTGGGGATAGGTGTGGGCATACAGCTTGCTTTCAACAAAAGGTGAGTGGAAGCGACTTGAGTCATTTCTAGGTGGGAGTTGAAAAAGCAAATGCGTGATGCCACACTTCCTTCTTCCTCCTGTGACAAGATGGACTTCTATCATCCTGGGTCCGAGTCAGAGCCTCCTGTTGCTCGTGTTGAACACGCAGCAGGAGCAAGAAGTAAATATTTGTCTTGTTAAGCCATTGGGATTTGGGGTGTTTGTTACAGCAGCAAAAATTGGGCCATCCTGACTATGATCAGAGTATCTGTGACTTCCTCAGACACTGCATACTGGTTTCCCTTTACTACATATGATCATATTCTTTCCCCTCCTCTTCTAATTCCTTTCCAAATCCTATTGATTCTTTAAAAATAACTTCAGTAAAGCCTTCCTTAAAATTTCATAACATTTACAGTCCCTATATCACTATTTAACACCTAATCGTTGGCTGTGATGGATACTTTGTTGTGGTTTCATAGATTAGTCTCCTTTCACTATTATGGGTTGTATTGTGTCGTCTCCCCCCACCCCACCCCACCCCCCACACCCAATTCAAACATTGAAGTCCTAACCCTCAGAACCTTACAATGTGGTATGTTTGGAGATAGAGCCTTTGAAGAGGCAATTGAGGTAACATGAGGTCATCTGGGAGGGCCCTAATCCAGTATAACTGGCCTCCTTATAAGAAGAGGAGATTAGGGACACACCATGGGAAGACCATCTGAAGACGCAGGGAGCAGGTGGCCATCTACAAGCCAAGGAGAGGGGCCTCAGGCACCTTGACCTTGGACTCTAGCCTCCAGCATTGTGAGGAAATGAATTTCTGTGGTTTAAGCCCTCTGGTCTGTGGTACTCTGTTACCGTGGCTCTAGCAAACAACGACTTGTACGACACAGATATGAACTTCTCAAATACTGGACCTTTGCACTTTCTGTTCCCTCTTCCTGAAATGTTCTTCCCCCAGATATCCTCCTCTCTCACCTTCTTCAGGGCTTTACTCAAATGTCTCCTTCTTTTTTTAAAAAAATATATATTGATTGATTTCAGAGAGGAAGGGAGAGATAGATAGAAACATCAATGATGAGAGAGAATCATTGATCGGCTGCCTCCTTCATGCCCCCTACTGGGGACCAAGTCCGAAACCCAGGCATGTGCCCTTGACCGGAATTGAACCTGAGACCCTTCAGTCTGTAGGCCGATGCTCTATCCACTGAGCCAAACCCGCTAGGGCATCAAATGTCACCTTCTTAGTGAGGCCTTTCTGACTACCCTGTCTATAATTATAGCCTGCACACATTTCCTATTCCCCATTCCTTTAAAAAATATTTTCCTTAACACACAGCCCAGTCTAAAACAGTATACATTTTACTTATTTATCCTGCCTGTTGTTTGTTTCTCTCTGTCCACATTTTAGAACGTCAGCCCTCCATGGGCAGGACTTTTGTGTGTTGTATCCCCACAACTGGAACAATGCCAGGAGTCAGTGGGTACGCACCCATGTCTTAGAATGAATGAACAGATAGATGATTAATGAATGAGAACTTTTATGGACGCTCTTTTGAATACCTCATATTGCCTTGTGCAGTGCAAAGCACATGCAAGTTGCTTAATAAACATGGGCCGATTATATGAGTGATCACAACTTCTTCCTGGGAATGTAGATTTTTTTGGAACAAAGACTTCTATTTGGAATTTTTGGCACAGACTTGCTAATCTAAGTTGAGATGAGGGAAGTGTATGTGAGTTGGTAATGTGAACGCATCTGAGAAATAGGGACACAGAAAAATAGTGTCCAACATTGTGGGAAGTGGAAAAACCACCATTTTGGAATCAGAGATATTGGTTATGAAGCTTTTGGCTACGAGTCACAGAAAACCCAGTTCACACTGTTGTTTTTAAAATTGAGGTTTAATTCATGAAGCATGAACGTAACCATTAACCATTTGAAAGTGTACAATTCAGTGGCATTTAGTACATTCACAATATTGTCTAGTTTGGAGGCATCTTCATCGCCCCGGAAGGAGCCCCATACTCATTATTTTTTATTGGCTCCCATAAATGCTAGTATAGAGGGATGTGGGCTTCCGGCGCAGTTCGATCAAGGATCCAGCTTTATTTGTCTGCCATTCTCTCAGCATTTGCCTCCTCTGAGGGCTGGTTTTATTCCAAAGCTGGCTTCTCTCAGGTTAACTCCCAGTTAACAAATGTCCCCATTCACATCTAGAAAGAGGGAACGTCTGGCTTCCTAGGGTGTTCTCTTCAGAGCAAGAAGCTTCCTTCCCAGAAGCCCACATAAACCTCCCTTTGGGGTGTATTGATCTGCATTGGCCCACGCTGCCCATTCATAAACCAACTGCTAACATTGAGGTTAGGGTTGACCATAATCCACCAAGATTAGCTGGATGGCTTGGCTCTGGCCCACTGCCTGAGGTGAACCCGAGTTGGCATCCCTCCTCCATCACCTCCCAGCTGTGTGACTGTGCACCCATGACTCAATCTCTTTGAGCCTCAGTTCTCTCATCTGTGAAATGGGGATCAGATGATACCCGTGCATAGAGTTCCCAGGAGGATAAAGTGAGGGATAGATGTACAGTACTCAGCACATTCCCCGACAATCCTTCCTAGAACCAGCAGCTAGCAGATAAACGCCCTAATAATAGCAGCTAGCCCTAGCCGGTTTGGCTCCATGGATAAGAGCGTCCCAGGTTCAATTCCGGTCAAGGGCATATACCTCGGATGCAGGCTCAATCCCCGGCCCTGGTAGGGGCGCATGTGGGAGGCAACCAATCGATGTGTCTCTCATATCAATGTTCCTCTCTCTGTGTCTCCCTCCCTTTCCACTTGCTTTATTTTTATTTATTTATTTTAATATATTTTTATTGATTTCCGAGAGGAAGGGAGAGGGAGAGATAGAAACATCAATGATGAGAGAGAATCATTGATTGGCTTCTTCCTGCACGTTCCCTACTGGGGATCGAGCCTGCAACCTGGGCATGTGTCCTTGGCTGGAATTGAACCCGGGACCCTTCAGTCTGCAGGCAGATGCCCTATCTACTGAGCCAAACCAGCTAAGGCTCCACTCGCTTTAAAAAATCAATGGAAAAATATCCTCAGGTGAGGTTTAACAAAACAAAAAATAATCTAATTCTTTTTAAAAAATATATATTTTATTGATTTTTTTTACAGAGAGAAAGGGAGAGGGATAGAGAGTTAGAAACATCGATGAGAGAGAAACATGGATTCAGCTGCCTACTGCACACTCCCCACTGGAGATTGCCCGCAACCAAGGTACATGCCCTTGACCGGAATCGAACCTGGGACCCTTCAGTCCGCAGGCTGACGCTCTATCCACTGAGCCAAACTGGTTAGGGCAAAATAATCTAATTCTTAAAAAAATAATAATAGCAGCTATCGGCTGCTATTCGCACAACTCCGTGGCCCCATTTACCTGAGCTGTACATGTGATGGTACCTCCTGGAATGCATAGCTTGGCAGATTTGTGAAATGCTTTCCAAGGATTAACCTAAGCAGCCTTACGATAACCCCGTGAGTTAGGCATCATCATTGTCCCTGCTCTGAACACAGGGAAACTGAGGCACAGAGCGCGTAGGTCCCTTGCCGTGGGTCACACAAGGCACACGTGCCATTTGAACCCAAGCAGCCCGACTCCAGATCTGGTCCCCTTGTCACCACCGACTTGTTGGTCTCACATTGCCAGCCCATCATGTTCAGCCCCTAGCACTTGGTCTTTTACAGAAACCAATGAGGCAGGAATCACTGGTGTCATTGACAGAAGCATTGAAACCGGGCGCCAGAGTTCCCTGCCGGTCAGTTACAGGAGCTGGGGTTGAGCCCACACCTGTTTGAGGCCAGCATGCAGCCTCTTAACCCCATGCCAGGGGGCCCCGAGGGTCCCGGCACCCACCTGAGCTCCCGGGAGGCGACTAAGATGGGAATCCGAGCCATTACGGTGACGGCTGCAAAATATTTTTGTGAGTGGGTTTCAAACACTGTCAACAGACGCAGTCCTCTAACGCTCCTTTTGTAAAAAGGCAGTTTACGCAGAGCCGAGGAGCCCGAGCTGAATTCCGCAAGCCAAGCTGGGGAGCGGCCACAGGAGCCCCAAGGAGGAGATCAGACAGCTGCGGGCTCTGGGAGCCCCTGGAGGCTCCTCGCTTCTGCCGGCTGGTGGGGGTCCCAGACGAGGCCCTGGTCAGACACACCCTGGTTGTCACCTATTGCTGGCAGAGGGGACAGGACTGAACCATATAGAAGGGGCTTTCTATTTCTCTCTCTCTTTCTCTCTCTCTCTCTCTCTCTCTCTCTCTCTTTTGTTTTCTCTCTCTCTGTCTCTTTTTCTGTTTCTATCTCTCTCTAGTTTCCACCCTCCCCTCTCTGCATTCTTTCTTTTTTCTCCCTTGATCTTTCTCTTACTCTCCAGGAATCTCGGTCTCTTTCTCTGTTTTTGTTTCTCTCTGGTCTCTGTCTCTCTTTCTGGGGTTTCTTTGTCTCTATCTGTTCCTCTTTTTCTTCCTGGGCATTTGTCTGTCCATCGCGCACTCACCTACGCACACACTTTCCCTCATGTCCCCTTTACCCACCCCTGTTTTTGCTGCTGCTGCACCTGCAGGACCAGAAGGCCATCCTGGCTAAGGGCTGTGCACCGGGTACAGAGAGGAAGTCTCTGAGACCCCAGTGCGGGGTCTTAGCCCGGGAAGGGCACATTCTGTGGAAAGCATGTACATATTTGGAGTCCAGTTCCCTGAAGCAGAGCCCAGGATGGGGTGTCTGGGCAGGATGGGGTATCAGGGGAGTTTCCAGGAAAGACCTTGAAGACAAGGCTTCTCCGAGTTGGCTGCACATTATAGTTCCCTGGGGAGGTTCCAGCAATCCCGGTGGCCGGCTCACTCCTTACAACTAAGTCAGAACCCCTGGGGTGTCTCCAGTTTGAGAACCAGTGGTCTCCTGAAAATGAGGGGAGCAGGAGAGAGCAGGGGAAGGATCAGAGAGTGGAGGTGGGTTCAGCTCAAGTTCAGCCTGTGGAGCATGAAGACCAGAGAGCAGACTTCACGCAGGGGCTCGGGGACTGGGCTGGGGCCATCAGCAGCCCAACCCTCCGCAGCCCTGGCATGGGGGGCCCCGGGCTGGCAAACAGGCCGACCGCCTCCTTTCAGGACATAAAAACAGGTTCGGTCGTAGAGGACCAGTGGTATTCCAGGGTTTACATTTCTGCTTTGGAATCCTGCGCCTTATGTCCTAGGAGACAAATGCCATTGAGCAAAGAGAGAGCTGAAGGTGCTGATGGGGTGAAGTCAATTCATTTATTGGGTTCCCACGACAGGCCTGGCCCTTTATGGAGTTGACATTCTCGTAGGAAAGACAAATAATAAACAATTGACCCCAAGTTTCAGCAATCCCTTCAGATAGGCACTGTGAAGAGAGATGCTTTCAGGCATGATTATGGGCAGGCCTGGGGGAGGGGCGCGACAATACTCAACGGTGCGGGGAGCAAAGGAGGCCTCTCAGAGGAGGTGGTACCAAGACATGAAGGAGGCCAAGGAAGCAGCCACTGAAGATCAGGACAAGTGTGCCAGGCTGTGAGGACAGCAAGCACAGAAGCAGCGATGAGCTTGCTGCATTGTAGGAGCAGAAGGGAGGCTGAGCCCGGAGCAGGGTGAGCTGGGGGAGAGCAGTGGGAGGCAAGGTTGGCAAGAATCGGGTCATGCAGACTCTTACAGACCAGCACGGAGAGGCTGGGCTAGTTTTCTACGTGTGATAGGGAGCCATGGAAGGTTTGAAATAGGAGAGTATCATGATTTGATTTTAAAGACACATGACCTTTTAAAGACACAAAGGTCAAATAACATAAAACCAACCTTTTAAAAGCAAACCAGTGGCATTTAGTACATTTATGATGTGCAAACACCACCTTTATGTCATTCCAAAACACTTTCATTGCCCCAGAAGTTAACTCTGTACCCATCAAACAGTCAATCCCCATTGTTCTATCCCCATAACCCCTGACAACCCCCAGCTTGCTTCCTGTCTGTATGGATTTGCCTATTCTGGACATTTCATACAAGTGGAATCATATAATGTGTGTCCTTTTATGTCTGGCTCATTTCACTTAGCAAAGTGTTTTCAAGGTCTATTCATGTGGTAGTGTGTATCAGGGCTTCTTTCCTTTTTTCTGGCTGCATAATATTCCATTGCAGGGCTAGACCACATTTCCTGTGTCCATTCATCCATCAAGGGACATTTGGGCTGTTTCTACTGTTCGCTGTTGTGAATAGTGCTATTATGAACACTTGTGTACGTGAACTTGTTGAATACTTGTTTTTAATTCTTTGGGTGTGAACCTAGGAGTAGATTTAAACTTTTAAAAATATTTTTGGGAGCAAGGGCAGAGCTGGGAGGCCAGGGAGGAGGATACTGCATTGGTCTGGGTGAGCAATCCTGGTGTCCTGGCCTAAGGTGTGAGAGTGGTGATGGGAAGATGTCATTGGGTTGTATTGGGGTGCTGGAGCTGCCAGGACTTACTGATGAAGATGTGGGGGAGCTTCTGCTTCAGTGAAACTCTCCCCAAAGTTTCCCTATGATTTTGAAGAGGAAAAGATCTGAAAGTAATGGGAGCTACTCTACCGAACTCTTTTTTTTTTTTAAATATATTTTTATTGAGTTCAGAGAGGAAGGGAGAGGGAGAGAGAGATAGAAACATCAATGATAGAGAATCATGGATTGGCTGCCTCCAGCAAGCCCCACACGGGATCGAGTCCACAACCCGGGCATGTGCCCCTGGCTGGAATCGAACCTGGGACCTTTCAGTCTGCAGACCGACGCTCTATCTACTGAGCCAAACCAGCTAGGGCTCTATCGAACGCTTTACAACCCTCACCACTCAGCTCTTCTGTCCCTGAGCAAAAGTCTCCAAGCATTCCAGCCCCTTCCTGCTTCTCTGGTCCTGTCTTTCCCACAATCCTCCTTGTTTCCCAACCTCCAGCCCCACCAGCCTTCCTCTTGCCCTTAAAATCCATAGGCTTATTCTGCTCTAGGGCCTGTGCACCTGCCATTCATTCTCCCTTGAGCCCCCTCCCCCCGATATCCACATTGCAGCCTCCTTTAAGTATCAACTCTGAAATCCTCTGCTCATGAGACCGTCCCTGGTCGCTGTCATTCTCTATCTATGGGTTCCCATTTTACTTCTACTGTTTTGTGATATCTGAAGTTGTCTTTATAAATCTGTGATTGATTGTTCTCACCCCATTGGAACATCAGCTCCCGAGGGCAGGGATCTTTGTCTTGTTCCCAGCCGCATCCTCAGGCCTAGAACAGTGTCTGGTATGCAGTAGGTGCTCATTCGTTGCCTCCCCAACTGGTGTTTTGATGGAGTGCTCCAATTAGCTCATTAATGTGCGTTGGATCCTGCCCTACCCGAAGAGATACAGAAAATTCGGAGTTTTTGTGAGAGAGAAAACCTAAAAAACATAGCTGAGGGAGCCAGGATGGCCCCTGCTGTCTCATGGTGGCTACGATCCCAGTGAGAGACGCTGCATCAGAGGGGAACGTCTGCTGTCCCAGGAGGGAGCTGCTGTGTGCGTTCGAGAAGCAGAGAACTGAAAATAATGCACAGTCTTTCTGTTTCGTGGGCAAGTGCGATGGACCAAGGCCGCCCAAGGGCTTTGTGGCTCCAAGCCCAGCTGCAGGGCTGGTCATTGGCTGTGTGCCTGGGGCTAGTTCCCTGGCCTCAGTCTCCCTCCCAGGCTTGTTAGGAGAACCCTAGGAAAGACTCTTGCTCCGGTGTTGGGTGCACAGGAAATAAACTCTCCAAATGATGCAGCGTTGAATCGCTCTTACAACCAAGCTAATAATGATTGGTATTGAATGTCCATGACAATTAATATTATAATTATTAGAATAATCAATACTATTATTACCCTGGCTGGGTTGCTAAGTTAGTTGAAGTGTTGTCCCATACTCCAAAAGGTTGTGGGTTCGATTATGGTCAGGGAACATACCCTGGTTGGGGTGTGTGCGGGAGGCAACCGATCGATGTCTCTCTCTCCCTCCCTCTCTCTCCAAAATAAATAAAAACACATTTAAAATACTACTAATAATAGTAACAATAATGTCATACTCATAATAGTAATAGGGGTAGCTGTAGCTTAGCAGTTCAGAGAATGGTCTGGGTTTGAGTCCTAACTCTGCCAGTTACTAGCTGTGTGACCTTGGGCAAGTTACTTCACTTCTCTGGGCCTTGGTTTCCTCATCTGTAAGATGGGATCATGATCATAGCTACTTCAAAAGGTGGGTTAGTACATGTGAAGTACCTGGGTTGCAGAGGGTGCTATGAAAGCAGCTCATATTTATTCTTGTACCTATTGTTGTCACTACTATGAGATCTGTCAAGTTTGAACCTGCCCCATAATTTGAGGCATTTTCTCTGTATATAAAAGTGGGTAGGTAATGTGTTAAAATAGCTCTTTCCAAAATATGCAAAATTTAAATCGTGGAGAATGCCAGACAAGGCCTGGATCAGGGTGAGGCGTGTGAGGCATTCATTTCGGGTGCAAATTTTAAGGGGCATCAAAAATCTCAGTCTTCCAGGTAAATATTTTAATGCCATATTAAAAAAAAAATCAATGCAAAATCTCTGATGAGCAAACTATTACAATTTTAAATAAGGCGAGATCAGATTTTCCATTTGACCACAGGCTCCAATAGGACATGGCATGTCTTTTGGGTTGAATAGAGCCCCCCCCCCCACCCCCGCCCCCGCCAATTTCTATGTTGAAGCTCTGACTCCCAGGACCTAAGAATGAAACAGGGTTGTTGCCGAGGTAATTAGTTAAGGTGAGCCGCACTGGAGCAGGATGTGCCCTAATCCTACATGACTGGTGGTCTCAGAAAAAGGGGAAATTTGGACACAGAGACACGTGCGCCCAGGGAGGAGGCTGTGTAAAGGTGGAGTTATGCTGCCATAGGCCTAAGAGCCCAGTAGCTGCGGGAGAGGCTGGAACAGATCCTCCCTTAGCACTTTCAGAGACAGGGTGGGTGGGAGTGGGAGTGAGGTGGAAGTGGGGGTTGATTTTGGACTTGCAGCCTCCACAACTGTGAGACAATACATAAATTTCTGCTCTTTAAGCCACTCAATTTGTTCACCGTGTTATGGCAGCCATAGCTCATTAATACAACTGGTTGTGTAATTGTTAAATTTTGTGCCCAAAGTGAGTGCCTTGCTCTCCTTACCCTTATTGTAGGCCTAAGGCCAGAGGTATTAGGAAATGAGACTTAGTCCTTCCTTCCCTCCTTCCTTCCTTCCCTCCTTCCCTCCTTCCCTCCCTCCCTCCCTCCCTCCCTCCCTCCCTCCCTTCCTTCCTTCCTTCCTTCCTTCCTTCCTTCCTTCCTTCCTTCCTTCCTTCCTTCCTTTCTTCCTTCTCCTCCCTCTCCCTCCATCCTTCTTTCTCTTTCTTTTTTCTTTCTATATAACAGCTTTCTTGAGATATAATTCAAATACCACCAAACTCACCCCTATTCAAGTGTACAATTCACTGGCTTTTAGAATATGCGTTAAGTTGTACAGCCGTCCTCACCATCTAATTCCAGAACACTTTCATTACACGCACCCCCCGCCCCCCTCCTGCAAAGAATCCCGTACCCAGTACAGGCTGGTGTTTTCTGGGTTCAAAACAAAAGACAACTCCGACCAGCTCAGGTACAGCTGATGACTCCTGCTTTGTTCTCCCCACGAGGACTCCCCTCCGTGACAACAAGCTCGGGCACAGGCATCCGTCCACCAGAGTGCACGTGGACCCGACCCTGGGCAGGGCCGTGGGCTCCTCCAGGTGCCCAGCTACCCCTTCACCTGCTGGATCAAGGGAGGTCCTGGAAGCACCCAGACAGCAGGTGGAGGGCCTCCCGGGAGACGATGGATAGTGGCTATTTATCAACCGGAATAAAAATGTTTCACAATGTTGACAGCCCGGAGGGTGAATCATAATCTCCCTGTGGGTGTGGAGTTCTTCCTTTAAACACTAGCCTCTCGATTAGACCACGAGCTACTGAGAGCTGGGCTTTACCAGTCGGTTATCTTAATACAGTGCATGTGTGGCATGATGTGGTTGCAAAATTAACGTTTGTTGAATTGAAATTTAAAGTCTGGAGAGTAACACGGTTTGGAGGGAAGAAGATGGTCAGGCTGGTTTTCCCCTGTGATGCCCTTACATTGTGGGATGGGGGGTGATGGTGGTGGGGCTGTGGTTTGTTGGACAGGGAGCAGGGAGTGAGGTCGGGAGGGGAGTCAGCAAGTGAAGGGAATGTCAAGCCCGTTACTACTGTGGGCAACCGGCGCTCAGTTCCACCAGGGACCTCTGGGGGCAGCAGAGAGCTCGCTTTCCACCAGTTCTCAGAGGTTGAGGACGTTCATTGCTTCTCAGGATAATTCCCCAGCCCTTCTGGCTGTTCACCCTCCCTCAAAACTTGTTGGGGGAGTGTTGTGGGCACACCCATAGCATCTGGCCTAGGGTTCTTGTGGATAGTTAGTGAGACAGTGCATGAAAAACCACAGGTCCTCCCTCAATGTTGGGTGCTATAGTCTCTGAAGCTGTAGCTCCCAAGCTCAATGGAAAGAAGGCTGTTGCATTCATTAGGGGAAGACCAGGCTGCTGTAACAAAGAGGCCAAACATGAATTCAACGCCTTAGAGAGGGCAGCAGTGTGTTTGTCTCATTTGTCACAGTCCACGGTGCACAGTCCAGGTTGATGGGGAGCTCTGCTCCAGGCAGTCATTCAGGGTCCCAGGTTCCTTCTGTTGTGTGGCTCTGCCCCTGTTGCAGACACTATGGATGTTCCACCCGCACCCCCCCTGGCACTTACCGTTTCTGGGCCTGCTGGCCTCATTCTCCGTGGACAGCACTGCGCTTCCCTGCCTGAGAGCCTTTCCTGGCAGCTGGGGTTCGCTGTGTGTGCAAGCAAGGCAGGCCTAAAGTGCTGGGAGCTCACCCCTCCGGGGAACAGCCCCAATCAATGACTGCTGAGGCTTCATGGATAAATGCCCCAACTCCCTCCCCCTTGGGTAGGATGGATCTGCGGTGTGTGTTCTGTGCTGCCTTCCAGAACTCTCCAGTAGGATTCAATCCCAGGTGCCCATAGTGGTAACTGGCTGTCTTCCCTACTCTGTCTCCCTCCCCCACCCTACTGGTGTTTTCTGGGGTCACTTCACAAATAAATGCTTACACTTGAGTCCTTGTCTCAGGGTCTCCATCTGGGGAACCTGACCCAAGATACCACCCTCGGGGTATCGTCATTTGCTGGCTCATTTGGATTACAGCCAAATGTGAAGCGATGTCGCTTTCCTTAAGGTCCAGAAGAGGCACTGAAACTTGGGCTCTCGTTTCACTGGCCCACGACTGCCCTGAATTGCAAGGCCTCTGGGAAGTGTAGTCCATCCTCGTGCCAGGATGTTGGCGGACATGAGTAATCTCTTCCACAAAGGTGATTAACTGAGAATGAAAACTTGACGCCCTTATTCATAAAGTGCATTATTCACTGGCAGATAACGTCATGGGCAGTCATGACTTTCTTCCTGGGTGAACCTAAAAGTTCCTTTCCGGCTCATTCCCAGGAACAAAGCCAGTTCCCACCCCTGAAATCTTGGTGCTATAGCACTTGAACAGTGCAGCACAGAGACATCTGACTTTTATTCTGTTTAGATGACACTCTATGGACTAATCGCCTGGACCTTAGGGTGCCTGCCCCCACTCAAGCCTGCTGACCAGTCTCAGAAACCAAATATATGCATTTGCTTGTTTTTTTAAAAATATTTTTTTATTGATTTCAAAGAGGAAGGGAGAGGGAGAGAGAGATAGAAACATCAGTGATGAGAGAGAACCATTGATCGGCTGCCTCCTGCACACCCCATACTGGGGATTGAGCCCACAACCCAGGCATGTGCCCCTGGCCGGAATCGAACCCGGGACCCTTCAGTAGGCAGGCCAGTGCTCTATCCGCTGAGCCAACCAGCCAGGGCTATATGCATGTTTTTCTTCAGTTAGGTTGACCTACTATTTGTACCAAATTTTCTTGGGAACACTTTATGGCTATATATACTTTAGAAGGTTTTAAAACATTTCAAAAGTGAGATCTATTCTCCTGTTTTCTTGGTGGGGGGAGAAGAGGGTTTTTGGTGAACCTTAAGCATCGCGCCCCCTCTCTTCTCCAAAGGAGGCAGGGATGGGTGGGAATGTCTCCAGCCTGCGAGGCAGTGAATGCACCCAGAGCCCAGAAGAGCTGGTTCTTAATCCTTTTTGCCTTGGAAGCATTTTTTTTCCACCACCCAAGCATCTTGCTAGCCAGTTCTCCCGTGCTGTCCTCTCCCCCGCCCCCCCCCCCCCGACTCTGAGCCTTTTTCCAAAGCTCTCAGATTAAAAAGTGCTGAGGGCAGTGTCTCTAAGTGCTCTGCCCTCCTGTTGTCATGGCAAAGGGAGCTGGCAAAGATGGACTAACTCCTTCCTCCTAAGGGGGACCAGCAACCTGGGGCCGTGGTTCAACCTGGGCCTTCCACCCCCTACAATTTTCAACAGCAGCCCTCTTAATTATTAACAGCAGCAGCTCTCTGATAATTGTTTTGTTTTTGCATTTTTTAAAGTTTATTTTTTTAATTGAGTTGTAAGGTGCAAATTGGGTGAGGTATACTTTAAGTTCATAGCTCGATGAATTTTTACTGAGGTATAGAACTATATGAACACTAGAGGCCCGGTGCATGAAATTTGTGCACTGGTAGGGTTCCTAGGCCTGGCTGGTGATCAGGGCTGATTGGGGCCTTCCGGCTGCTGGCCAGGGCCTTCTTTCCCTGGCTGCCGGCTGCTGGCCGGGGCTTTCCTTCACTCCGCACCACCCCCTGGTGGTCAGCGCACATCATAGTAAGCGATCGAACTCCGGGTCGAACTCCCAAGGGGACACTTTTCATAATATATATATATATATATATATATATATATATATATATATATATATGTATATATATATATATATATATATATATATATTATACACACACACACACACACACACACACACATATATATATACTAGAGGCCTGGTGCACAAAAATTTGTGCACTCGGGGGGGAGGGGGGGGTCCTCCAGCCCGGCCTGTGCCCTCTCGCAGTCTGGGACCCCTCGGGAGATAACGACCTGCTGGCTTAGGCCTGCTCCCAGGTGGCAGAGGGCACGCCCAATCCCTAGGTGCAGCCCCTGGTCAGGCTCAGAGCAGGGCCGATTGGGGAGTTGGGGCGCCGCCCCGTCATGCACGGAGCAGGGCTGATGGGGAGGTTGCGATGCCACCCTCAGTCACGCTCAGGGTAGGGCCGATTGGGGGGTTGGGGCACCGCCCCCTGTCACACTCAAGGCAGGGTCGATGGGGAGGTTGCGGCGCCACCCCCTGTCACGCACAGAGCAGGGCCGATCAGGGGGTTGGGGCACTGCCCCCTGTCACTCACAGAGCAGGGCCCATCAGGGGGGTTGGGGCTCCGTACCCTGTGACACACAGAGCAGGGTCAATCAGGGGGTTGGGGAGCTCCCCCCTGTCACTCACAGAGTAGGGCTGATAGGGGAGTTGGGGCACTGCCCCCTGTCACACACAGAGCAGGGCGGATCAGGGGGTTGGGGCGCTGCACCCTGTCACACTCAGGGCAGGGCCAATAGGGAGGTTATGGCTCTACCCTGTCACACACAGAGCAGGGCCCGTGGGGGGGGGTGGGAGTTGGGGCGCCGCACCCTGTCACACACAGAGCAGGGCCGATCAGGGGGTTGGTGCGCCACACCCTGTCACACACAGAGCCGCAGGGCAATCAGGGGATTGGGGAGCTCCCCCCTATCAGGCACAGAGCAGGGCTGATCAGGGGGTTGGGGCGCCTTCCCCTGTCAGGAACAGAGCAGGGCGGATAGGGAGGTTGTGGCCCCGCCCCCTGTCACACACAGAGCCGCAGGGCGATCAGGGGATTGGGGAGCTCCCCCTATCAGGCACAGAGCAGGGCTGAGCAGGGCTGATCAGCTGCCCCCTGTCACGCTGATCCCGGTGCCGGGAGCCTCGCTGCTCCGCTGATCCCGGTGCCGGGAGGCATATTACCCTTTTACTATATAGAATAGAGGCCTGGTGCACGGGTGGGGGCCAGCTGGTTTTCCTGAAGGGTGTCCTGGATCAGGGTGGGGGTCCCCACTGGGGTGCCTGGCCAGTCTGGGTGAGGGGCTGAGGGCTGTTTTCCGGCTGGCGAGGGACTGAAGCTCCCAACCGCTCCTTTTTTTCTTTTTTCTTTTTTTTTTTTATTCTGGGCCAGCTTTAGCTCTGAGGCCTCGCTGCTGAAAACATCGATACAATGTTATGGTCTGGCTGGCTGACTGAAAGCCGGTTTCTGGGGTTTTGTTTAGCTTCTTATTTGCAACATAGTACATAGGTTGCTTAGAGTTGCAGCTGAGAGGCCGGCAATTGAGCCGGGGAACGTTGGAGTCCGCAGTCACTGGAGCAAGCAAGCTTCCCTGCTCGCTTCAGGGCATGGCTGCCGGCCGCCATCTTGGCTGACAGTTAATTTGCATAAGGATATGCTGATTAGCCAATGGGAAGGGTAGCGGTTGTACGCTAATTACCATGTTTCTCTTTTATTAGTGTAGATAATTATTTATTTATTTATTTTTAAAATATATTTTATTGATTTTTTACAGAGAGAAAGGGAGAGGGATAGAGAGTTAAGAAACATCGATCAGCTGCCTCCTGCACGCCCCCTACTGGGGATGTGCCCGCAACCAAGGTACATGCCCTTGACCAGAATCGAACCTGGGACCCTTTGGTCTGCAGGCCGACACTCTATCCACTGAGCCAAACCGGTTAGGGCGATAATTATATTATACTTAGAAGAACAGCCCAGCCCTCTACAAGATTGCTTGATGCCCCTTCTCAGTCTGTACCCCATTGTTCTATCACCATTGATTAGTTTTACCTATCCTTGAACTTCCAATAAACGGAAACCCTTACTGTGTTCTTATTCTTTGTCATAGGCAATTGCCATTTTCCTAGTTGTAAGTGTGAATTAAAGCTTCTTCAGGAAAGCTTGATATTTTATTGATGTGTGACTTATGACAACAATAGCATGCATTTACGTAGTGCTTACTGTGTGCCAGACACTGGTCTGAGTGCCTTGCATATATCCACTCTTTTAATCCCTGCACAACCCTGCGAGGTAGATACCAGGATCATGCCCACTTTCCAGATGAGGAAAATTGAGGTATATACAGAGTTAGGTGACTTGCCTAAAGTCACACAACTGGAGTTGGCAGAGTTGGGAATGAAACCCAGGCATTCTGACTCTGGGTTTGTCTGTTAAGCCTTATACAGCCTCTCTGTCCAAGTGTGGTGATTTCTGAGATGGTCCCAGTGATCCCACCTCTTGGTCTTCATGCTCTTGTGTAACTCCCATCCCTTGAGTGCATGCTGGACCTAAAGATTCACTTCGAACAACTAGAATACTGCAAAGTGATGGGATATCACTTCCTGATTGGGTTATGAAAAGACTGTGACTTCTATCTTGCTCTGCTTTTATTCACTCTTATTTGTGGGCACTGATGATGTAGTGAGCTGCCATATGGAGAGGAAGTGAATCTTGTCAACAACTGTATCAGTGAGCTCAGAAGCAGGTCCCTCCTCAGTTGAGCTTTCAGATGAAACCACACCCCTTAATGACAATATCTTTTTGTTGTTGTTAATTCTCACCTGAGGATATTTTTTTTTCCATTGATTTTTAGAGAGAGTAGTAGGGAGGGAGAGACAGAGACAGAGAAACATCGATGTGAGAGAGACACATCAATTGGTTGCCTCCCTGCACGTGCCTCAGCCCAGGGCTGGGGATTGAGCCTGAAACCAAGGTATGTGCCCTTAACCAAAATTGAACCTACAACCCTTCAGTCTGTGGGCCAATGAGCTAATCACTGAGCAAAACAGGCTAGGGCATGACATCTTGATAGTAGGCCCGTGAGAGAGCTTGAGGTAGAGGCACCCACTAAGCCATGCCAACAAACTATACCTGTTTGTTGTTTTACATTGCTGAGTTGTTGGGGTAATTTGCTTTGTAGCATTTTATAACTTATACAAGTAAAAACACTGGAATTGTACAAATGTGCCTTCAAGACACAACCCCGGTCCCAAATGCCAATCCAATTGGTGCTCCTAAGTCTTTCAATGGAAAAATTCCAGAGCTCCTTCAAGGCCAAGTTTAATATAAAAGCCCAACTCCACCCTCAATCGCTTGGTCCAAAATTGTTAAAAATCTGGCTGTGATGGTCTTGTGCTCAGGAAAGCAAAAAGTCTTGCATATGCTTTCTCTCCCCAACGCCAACATATGTTTTACTATGAAATCAGTACATTCTTATCATTTAAAAAAATCAATGTTTTGAAATGTCCAAATTTACCCCTTATTTCCTCCCAAGATAATTCCCATTAATGGTGGGGATGGTCTTTCAGTATTTTTCCTATTTATAAACTAAGGCAAGAAATTAGTTTCCTACATACCTTTTGCTTCCAAACATGTTTTTTTCCCATTTAAAAAGGGACAATGACATTGTCTTTACCATGTGGGCTAGGGTTTCTAGTGAACCTTCATTCCACGGTATTTAGTGAGCATCTTTTTAAAAAAAATTTTTTTTTTATTAATTTCAGTGAGAAAGGGAGAGGGAGAGAAAGATAGAAACTTCAATGATGAGAGGGAATCATTGAACGGCTGCCTCCTGCATGCCCCACACTGGGGATCGAGCCCGCAACTCAGGCCTGTGCCCTGATTGGGAATCGAACCGTGACCTCCTGGTTCATAAGTTGATACCCAACTACTGAGCCACACCAGCCGGGCAGTGAGCACCTTCTTGTGCTAATCTGTGTCCCTGGGCTTGGATCTCGTCAGTGCCCTCATCTGAAAATACATTTTTTAAAAAATCCTTGCTTTGCCTTCTGTTTTATTTTTCCTCCCCTTTCTCATTGTATAGTGGGGATACACACTAGAACCTTCCTCATACAGTTTCGAGGAGGATGGACCTAGTAACTGTATGCCAAGTCTTCAGCTAGAGCCTGGCACACCGTAAGAGCTGTACTTGTTAGCTATTGCTATGATCATTTCTCCTTTATCTCTTCCCTTCTTTTCTTCCTCTGTCAATTTCTTTCTTGCATGCCTTCTCCTTTCCCTTTCTTCTAGGGAAGAAGAGTGGTTGAATTCTGACAGTGTTCTCTGTGGGTCCATTACCAGTGATTGGGAAGAGAAGAATGAACTAAATTAGAAGATGCGTTTGGCTAGCTCAGGGAGCAATGGTGAAGAGCCAGCTGGAATGAAACGGACACATCTCCCTCCCTGTGCCCATCCTGTTCCCCTACCCTCTCCCCAGACAAATTATTTCTCATTGTTCCTGGGGATCCAGAGAGGTTTCGCATGGCAGGTGGGCGCTGAGGGCAGGGGCTGGCCCCACGGCAGAAGATGAAAGAAAGGCCTGCTGCTGCCAAGAGCCACCCACTCCTTTATCTGCCTGTCTCCCAGGTCCCTCTGTTTCCTGCCCACACACCTTGCCTGCTATTTAATCAGAGGAGAGAATGCACGCACCAGCCCTCCAGCCATTCTCGGTGGTACAGCCTTTTGTTTTTCTTATCCTTTTTAAAAATAAACCTATTGTCAGAGGAAGGCGACACTGTACTATTTAATCATTCACTTACTCATTCATTCAACACAACAGCTATTTCCTGGGGGCTGCTGGGGTCAGCGCTGGGAACACAAACATGAAAAGGTCGGAGCAGCTGACGTGCAGATCAGCCATCACCTCGGTGTCAGAGTGCTGCCGGGAGAAACGCGCAGAGTGCTCTGGGGCCGCCTAGGTTTGCTCTGTGAAATCAGGGATTCCTTTCCAGCGGAGGAAGCATTGAGTCATAAGTGAGGAGCCCAAGTTTATGAGGCTGGTAAATGTGTTGGTCTGGGGGAGACGCTCCCACATGGATGGGATAGCCTGGGAGGATTAGTCAGCATTCTTTTAGTTGTAAGAGATGGAAACACAGTGACAGCTGACTCCGTCCTTTAAAAGGGTGGTGGTGGACTTTATTGACTTGAGTGATTTAAAAGTAGTTTTCAGGAATGGCTGTATCCAGGGGCTGAAATGAAGTCACCAGCCCAGGATATAATACAAAACATTGGAGCTTTGTCCCCAGCTGCCAGAACAGACTCCCTAGAACCGTTGAGATTTCAAGAGTTAAGAGTGTCTTAGGTTTGTTAATGAGATGACTCTCCACCAGGGGTTCCTGTTTGCAACTGTTCTAGACCTGGGGTGGGTGGGGAGGGCACCATAGCAAAGATAATATGCAATCCCTCTCTCAAAGGGCTTGAGGTGGGAGGCAGCCCTGATAAGATCAGGATTCCAAAGGACTCCAGCCAGGAAGATCTGGTTAATTCTATTGAGAAATGTTAGAAAAGAATTTAGAAATTGTATGATTCTTGATGTAGGTTGGTGTGTGTCAAACACTCAGGGAGAGAAAGGGTTTCCATGATGGAGGGAGCTTGGTACCCAAAAGCTTACAGGTATGAAACTCTTAGGTATTAGAGGAATGGAAGTACTAGTAACTGAGCATGAATACCCATGCTTCTCCAAGCCGTCTGCCCACCCAGTACTCTGGGGAACTTAATAAAATGCCAATGCAGACCCCTTCCTAGACAACCAAAATAGACCATCGGAAAACACATATATAATTACATATTGTTTTTGTGATTAATCACTATGCTTTAATTATGTTCAATTTGTAACAATGAAAATACATCCTGCATATCAGATATTTACATGACGATTCATAACAGTAGCAACATTACAGTTATGAAGTAGCAACGAAAATAATTTTATGGTTGGGGGTCACCACAACATGAGGAACTGTATTAAAGGGTTGCGGCATTAGGAAGGTTGAGAACCACTGGTCTAAATGAACGTGTGAGACAAGTTGGGTTCCTTTGTGGTCACTGCTGATTCCACAATAGGATTTGAGGCAGATTCTACAATGTCACACGGAGTTGGTTAAGAACTAGACTGAGCCCTAGCCTGTTTTGCTCAGTGGATAGAGTGTTGTGCACCAAAGGGTCCCAGATTCGATTCCGGTCAAAGGCACATACCTTGGTTGCAGCCTCCTCCCCAGCCCAGGCCCTGGTCAGGGCTCCTGCAGGAGACAACCAATTAATATGTTTCTCTCACATTGATGTTTCTGTCTGTCTTTCCCTCTCACGTCTACTCTCCCTAAAAATCAATGAAAAATATCCTTGGGTGAGGATTAACAACAACAAATCAATAAAGAAATAGATTGAGTTGGGGGGACTTACCAGCCTCAGTGGTCAGATACCCCCCTCATTCCATCATTCCAAGGAGAGGTGTGCCAAAGCCCAGGCGCCCTGATGGATATGCAGTGGGGAGTGTGTGTGTGTGGGGGGTGGGTTGGGGCAGGGGGGGCTGTAATTCAGGACACGTGGCCTGGCTGGTGGAGATGCCTTCAGATCCCCCGCCCCCCAGCTGGACACAGTCTATCTGGGGAACATCTGTAGGAGAATGTAGGTTCAATTTTTTTAATTTTCCAAAAAACTTTTTTAGCATGAAAATGTTCAAACTTACACAAAATTGGAGAAAGTCATAAAGCAACCTTCATGTACCAATTTCCTAACTTTAATAATGATCAATATGTGGTAAGTCTGATTTCTTTATACCCCCACCCACTGGCTGCACTTCGCTGGATTACTTTAAAGCAGATTCTAGGCATCGTATCATTGTACCTGTTAAAATTACAGCATATCTCTCTGAGAGATAGAGTTCATTAAAAGCTATCATCACAATGCCATTGTAACATATTACAGGAATGACTAGAATTTCTTGATATTGTCACATATGTAGTCATTTTCCCCATTTCCCTGGTTAGCTGATATGTCCTGTAAGTCTCTTGGAATCTATAACATTTCTGCCTCCTTGTTTTTGTTCTCTTGCCACTTATTTTTATTTATTTTTAATTTTTCCCATTGATTTTTTTTAGAGAGGGTAGAAAGGAAAGAAGAGAGAGAGAGAGAGAGAGAGAGAGAGAGAGAGAGATAGAGAAAGAGAGAGAGAGAGAGATTGGTTGGTTGCTTCCTCATGTGCCCCAACAGGGACCAGAGATCAAACCTGCAACCCAGGTACGTGCCCTTGAATGGGAATTGAGCCCATGATCCTTTGGTGCTTGGGCCAATGCTCTAACCACTGAGCAACACCGGCCACTTATTTGTGGAAGATCCGTCCACACTTTGGATTTTGCTGGTTGCATCCCCCATGATGTTGTCTTAGCACGCTCCTCTCTTCTCTGTATTTCCTGTGAATTGCTGCCTACATCTAGCACAGGGGTTGGTGAAACTTCTGTGTTTTGCAGTTCATACAGTTTAAACTCTGCCATTGACATGTGGGAGCAGCCACAAGCAATAGGTAAACAGATAGGCGTGTCTGGATCTCAATGAAACTTTATTTACAAAATCAGGTGGAGGGCCGGATTTAGCTGGGAGACCACAGTTTGATGATCCCTGGTCTAGGGGAGGATTACTCAGGTTTGGTTTTGGTGGATTTGTTTTTGTAAGAATAATTCTTCGACGGTGCTGGGTATTTCCTGTGGCCTCACTGGGTGGCACATCGTGTCTGGTTGTCTCTCTTAGTGATGTTGAATTCGATAGGGGTTCTGAGGTTATCAGCTTGGTCCATCCATCAGGAAGTTCTCCATCAGTGGCTGCACTTCAGCATCCTTCCCTCTTGGTGGTTGGGAGCACTTGTGCAGTGCACACCTGAGCAACCAGACACGAGGCCTCTCCCCAGCCTTTGTTATTGCCCCTTTACATCTCTGGTTTCAAACAGCACATCAAACAGTTGCCCTGCTGGTTCTTAGGAGGCTGTAAATGCTGCCACTCAGTCAAGGACAAGTCCCTGGAGGATTTCCTGAGGATGCACAGATTCTGGATTTCTCTGGGTCAGAAGTTGTATATAGACTACAGTTTTCATTTTCCAGAAATATGAATTCCTTGCCAATTTTTAAAATCCGGAAGATATCACATCTGGCTTTTTCACTCATCTTGAAAAATGAGGGAATCTGGCCACTTTGGTCTCACCGTCAGGTGTAGCTGCTGCCATTGACAGGAGTTGAGATTGACTGTCCCGTTTAGATGAGTCCTCTTTACCAGGCAGACATTAGGGAAGGGTGGGGACTGTGGCGAATCGCAAGGCACATGCCCTGTCATTTACCAGGTGACAGATGCCTTTCCTGAGTACCTGTAAGCTTCTCTGGCAACTTCAAAATCAGTTGCTAATGTTTCAAAAGTTTATACATTTATATCTCCTATCCCTCTCCAATTAGTCCCATTCCGTCCCCACTTCCATCTCCCAACTTTATAATATTTATCAGTTTCTTTTTTTTTATTTTTTTATTTTTTTAAAAATATATTTTATTGATTTTTTACAGAGAGGAAGGGAGAGAGATAGATAGTTAGAAACATCGATGGGAGAGAAACATCGATCAGCTGCCTCCTGCACACCTCCCACTGGGGATGTGCCCGCAACCCAGGTACATGCCCTTGACCGGAATCGAACCTGGGACCTTTCAGTCCACAGGCCGACGCTCTATCCACTGAGCCAAACCGGTTTCGGCTTTATCAGTTTCTTTTAAAAAATTTTTTAAAAATATATTTTATTGATTTTTTACAGAGAGGAAGAGAGAGGGACAGAGAGTCAGAAACATCGATGAGAGAGAAACACCGATCGGCCGCCTCCTGCACGCCCCCCACTGGGGATGTGCCCACAACCAAGGCACATGCCCCAACTGGAATTGAACCTGGGACCCCTCAGTCCGCAGGCCGATGCTCTATCCACTGAGCCAAACTGGTCAGGGCTAAAATTTTATTTTTATTGATTCAGAGAGGAAGGGAGAGGGAGAGAGAGATAGAAACATCAATGATGAGTGAGAATCATCGATCTGCTGTCTCCTGCATGCCCTCCCCTACTGGGGATCTAGCCCGCAACCTAGGCATGTGCCCTGACCAGGAATTGAACCATGACCTCCTGGCTCATAGGTTGATGCTCAACCACTGAGCCACACTGGCCGGGTATATTTATCAGTTTCTTACATGTCTTTCCAGAATTACTTTCATGCCAACACATAAAGTGTGTGCAAATGTAAATATTTATTTTAGTTTCTCCTTTCTTACATAAAAGGGTGTATACTCTACATGCTTTTCAGTATCTTGCTTTAATACGTTCTTGGAGATTTTTCCGGATTAGTTTGGTGGGAGTGTCCTCATTCTTAGAGAGGTGGTACTGCAACTGCACGGGTGAGAGTTCAGGGATAGCTGGGGACGAGGGGGGAACTGAGGCTCCCTCTTCCATCCCAACCATGGGTATCTCCCTGGGGGCCCCAGTGTGATCAGAAGGCGACTTTACCACCTCCTGTTCCTCTGCCCACTGTTACTTGTTTTTCCTGTATTTCGAACAGCTCTCTTGGACTTTTTCACTTTACAGCCACAGAGTTGTTCCTGCTCCCGGCCCTCAAGCCACCATCCCTCCTGCCTGGCCTGGCTTGCCTTGACCTAGCTGTGTGATCCTGGGCAAGGTACTGATCCTCTCTAGCCTCAGTTCCTTCACCTATACAATGATATGGTTGTGAGGATATACCTAATTTGGCTATTATGAGTCAATATATGTAGCATAATTAGAATAGTTCCAGGTATGAAGCAAGAGACATGTCTAAGCTATGAGTGTTATTTTTTATGTGGTGGTCCAGATTTTATTAAACCAGCGCCTCCTGGTGGATACATGGCTTGTTTCCAAAATTCTGCCATTATATACAATGCTGCACGCGAGTAACCTTGAACATTTTTTTAAAAAACACGCCAAATAGAATGCAGACAACGGGAAACATTCAGAGAAGTTGTGTTGCTGGGTCAAGGAATAAAGGCAAGGGCAATTTTGATCAACATTGCTAAATAATCCTCCGTGAGACTTGCACCAATTTCCGTTCCTACCAGCAATGGGCGAGACTGCCCGGGGCCCCTCAGCTCCACCAGCAAAACACATTATCATGCTTTGGGGGTTTTGCCCTTGTGATAGGCGGAAAATGGCATCTCAGTGCAATTTTAATTGCTTCTCTCTTACTCGGATGGAAAATGGGCCCCCTGTCATCTGTTTAAGGGCCATTTGTATTTCCTCGGGCACCTGGGCAAAGTGATTACTAAAGCAGAAGGCAGGACACATAATAGGGTGACTGGTCTATTTTTAAAGCCCAGCCACCACCGTCCGTCAACACATTCTGATTATCCCTCAGTTTGGTTTTTAGCATGGAGTTGGCGGTCTCACCTGTGTGATTTTAATTTTAAGTGCTTGAGGTCTGGGGTTCAAACATCGCCTCCTCAGGGCATGTGCCGTATGTCATTTTAACACACTATCTCATTTACTTGTGTGTTTTGTATTGTCATTGCTCCCTTGTCATCATCTGCTTCCCCCCACTCCCCCTTCCAAAGAGAATACAAACTCATTAAGAGCAAAAATGAGCAAGAATTTGTTCTCATAGAACATCTGGTTTTAGGTTGTCAAAATGACAGCTATGTCCACTTTCATTTAGAATCATAGATTCACACTCATTATCTTGAGGGAGAAATTCTTCCTTCCAACCATCTATCTATCCATCCATCCACCCACCTATCCCTCCATCCATTCATTCATTCAATGATATTTTATCAAGTACCCGCTATACATCATGCCCCATACTAGTCCCTGCAAACACAATAGAAACACAATAATGAACAATACAGATGTAGTCCCTGCTGGTCAGCATCCCAGTGTGTCAGATAACTGGAGTGCTCTGAATGAAGAATAAGGTTAATCATTGCAGGGTCAGATGTAGTTTAATAAGGTCAAAGAAGGCTTATTTAAAAATATATATATATTTATTGATTTCAGAAAGGAAGGGAGAGGGAGAGAGAGCTAGAAACATCAATGATGAGAGAGAATCATTGATCGACTGCCACCTGCACATCCCACACTGAAGATCAAGCCCGCAACCCAGGCATGTGCCCTGACTGGGAATTGAACCGCGACCTCCTGGTTCATAGGTCGAAACTCAACCACTGAGCCACGCTGGCCGGGCCAAAGAAAACTTCTTGAGTTAAGGAGCATTTAAGTTGAACCCTGGAGAGTCAGTAGAAGCTAACCAGGGAAGGCAGAGAGGAAGGAAGGCTGCATCTGGCTACGGGGACAGTATTGCAAAGGTCTGAAGATGGGCTGAAAGATGGTGCGTTGAAAGAATTAAAGGAGTCCAGGTCAGCTAGAATGTAGAGCATGAGAGAGAAGAGGCTGGGGCTGGGGCTGGGGCAGAGGCCAGGTCATGGAGGATCTCAGGCCACATTAATAGAATTAGGGTTTATTCTAAGAGATGATGGTGGCCTGGAATATGATGAAAGCAATGGTAATGGAGATAAATGGATGGGTTTGGGAGGGATTTTGATGTAGAATCAATACATCTTGGTGACTGAATAGTGAGATGAGGGAGAAGGAAGAGTGAAAAATAAATCTCAGTTCTCTGCTTCAGCAACTGGGTTGTCTTAAAAGCATACATGCTCAGTTTTCCTAGTGGTTAGAGAGCAGTATCATCAAGTCCAAAGTCATGGCTATGATGCTTCCAACAGGCTTTTGATCTGTCCCACAGCAGCAGACTGAAACACATGCATTATCTACCATATTTCTTTGGCATTTCAGGTGGAGACTAGAGCCAGGGCAAAAACATGGAGGTGAGAACAGCTTGGAGAGGACAGTGACAGAGATGGGGGTTGCCTAGAGGATGGTGGAGATTCTGCATGCATGGTCTGAGTCTCAAAGGAAGATGGGCTTTTTCTCAAGGGCAGGAAAAGAAACATTTAGAAGAAGAATTGGAGAGAATGTCAGCTCTCCTCAAAAGTCGTTGGTTACACACACCATGATTGAAAGGATGTATTAAGCAGGATAAGTAATGCTAGTTGCTGTAACAGATAACCCCTGAGCTCTCAGTGGCTGAACACAATGAACTTTCCTTGCTCATTCAACTGTCCAAGATGGATGGTCCTCCTGGGAGGTTTTTCTCCAGGTGGTGACTTGGGTATCCAGGCTCCTCCCATCTTGTGCCTTTGTCTTCTCCTAGGTAGGGCTGCTGAGATCCTCAGTAGTTCTTCTGAACTTGGCTGGCAGATAAAGAAAGAGAGAGAACATGGGAGGCCAGACATTTCTTTTTAAAAAATATTTTAATATATGATATTTTTATTTTTTTAAATCTTTATTGTTGAAAATATTGCATATGTCCCCTTTTTCTCCCCATTGGCCTCTTCTAGCCCGCCCCCACCCTCCACCCTCCACCCCAGGCCTTCACCCTCCACCTTCCACCCCAGGCCTTCACCACCCTATTGTCAGTGACCATGAGTTATGCATACAAGTTCTTTGGTTGATCTCTTATGGGTCAGACTTAGAAGCAGCTCATGTCACTTCTGCCTAAATGTCATTGACCAGGATGCAGTTCTAGATGCCCCCCCCCCCCCCCCCCCCCCCCAGTGGCAAGGACGACTGCCTCCTTTTCCTCCTTGCTGAGTGTCTAGGAGGAAAAGAAAACAGGATCTGGCAGGCATGTAGCATCGTCTCTGCCACAGATGAGACCAGAAAGAGACGGTGGCTGGATAATCAAACTCCGTCTCTATGATTTGCCGTAATTGGAGAAACACACACACACACACACACACACACACACACACATACACACACACACATACACACACACACAGGGTCAGGGACGCCGTCCATGAAGACGGATCGCACTTTAACGCCAAAGCCTTCTTCTTTCATTTTACCAAGGTCCCGTTCAACATCGGAACCCCCTTTAGAAAGAATACGTTTTTTTAAAAAACATACCCACCTCTTGTCCTGACCCCATAGTCTTTGACTTCGGACTCTTTTTCTCCAGCGAGTGACTCCTAGGCTGATTTTTCTTTAAAACAATGTCTCCTTACGTCCTTGGTCCTTTCTCCAGCACAATTGGTGCTTTTCCGTGCCGGCCCCCAGGCAAGCGAGAGGGAGACTGAGCAGTTGTGTGCTAATTACTAGGCTATCACTGTTATTATTCAGCTGTGGAAAAGAGCATTCAGAAAACCCAAATATAATTCGCCTTATTGACTTCTCTCTGTCTCTACCTCCCCCATTCTCTCTCTCTCTCTCTCTCTCTCTCTCTCTCTCTCTTTCTCTCTCTCTCTCTCTTTCCCTTTCTCTGCATCTTTTGTCTGTCTCTCCCACACCTTCTGCTATATATTTTGATTGCCTCATGTGCCTTTTTATTACCCAGTTTTGCTCCTAATGCATCCCTAGCGTAGACAGAACAGGTGCTTAAAAATATTTATTAATGAATTGATGCTCAGCTGTTAGTATTAACATTGCTTTCTTAAACTTTTCTTATTCTTGTGACTTCTTCCTGCCGGCTGATTGGCTCTTTCCCTCACCTCCTTCAGCTCTCTATTCAGTCACCTTCCTGACCCTACCCACCTAGGTTAATTGCAACTATTCCACCAACAACAACTTTTCCTATCCCTGTTCTTCCTTTCTTTCTTTTTATTCCCTTTTCCTTTTTTAGTTTTTGGTAATTTATTAATATAAATTTATTCATTAACCTGTTTACTTATTAAGGGGAAAAATTAATGCATATACAACTGTTTTGATAAATATCTGAAGTCAGAAGATCTGATGCAGTTATATCAGTCCACTTCTGTATTCATTTTTATTTTTAAATCTTTTTAAATTTATTTTTAAAACATATGTTCTTATTGACTTTTTAGAGAGAGAGAAAGGGAGAGGGAGAGATAGAAACATCAATGAGAGAGAAACATCAATTGGATACCTCCTGCATGCCCTCTCCTGGGGATGGAGCCTACACCCTGGCCATGTGCCCTGCGACCCTTCAGTCCACAGGCTGATGCTCTAAACCAGCGGTTCTCAACCTGTGGGTCGCCACCCCTTTGGGGGTCGAATGACCCTTTCACAGGGGTCGCCTAAGACCATCGGAAAACACATATATAATTACATATTGTTTTTGTGATTAATCACTATGCTTTAATTATGTTCAATTTGTAACAATGAAAATACATCCTGCATATCAGATATTTACATTACAATTCATAACAGTAGCAACATTACAGTTATAAAGTGGCAACAAAAATAATTTTATGGTTGGGGGTCACCACAACATGAGGAACTGTATTAAAGGGTCGCGGCATTAGGAAGGTTGAGAACCACTACTCTAAACACTGAGTCAAACTGGCCAGGGCGAACAAATATTTTTTCTTAGTCCTGGCTGGGTGGCTAAGCTGGTTGGAACATCATCTGTACACTAAAAAGGTTGGGTTCGATCCTTGGACAGGGCACATTTGGGAGGCAACAGGTTGATGTTTTTCTCTCTCAAATCAATCAAAAACATATCCTTGGGTGAGGATTAAACATATATAAATATTTTGTTAATTTAATCGTCAACAAAGGAATCACATTATTTTAACTAGAGGCCTGGTGCACGAAATTCGAGCACGGGTAGGGTCCCTAGGCCTGGCCAGCGATCAGGGCCAATTGGGGCCTTCCTGCTGCTGGCCGGGGCCTTCCTTCATTCCATGCCTCCCCCTGGTGCACATTGAACTCCCAGTCTCCCGGTCGAACACCCTAGGGCTGTGGTCGGCAAATCGCGGCTCACAAGCCACATGCAGCTCTTTGGCCCCTTCAGTGTGACTCTTCCACAAAATACCATGTGTGGGCGCGCACGTACAGTGCGATTGAAACTTCGCGTCCCATGCGCAGAAATCGGTATTTTGTGGAAGAGCCACACTGAAGCGGCTAAAGAGCCGCATGTGGCTCGTGAGCCACGGTTTGCCAAGCCGCAGTTTGCCGACCACTGCCCTAGGGGACACTTTGCATATTAGCCTTTTATATATATAGATTCTGATTTGTTTGCTGGTAAGAGGCTAGTTTCCCATAAATATCTATTAAGCGACTTCTCCAGGCCAGGCCATGTGCTGGGTCCAGGGCACTGGTGAGTAAAGCAGCTGCGAGTTTTGTGCTTTCATGGAATTTGCCACCTGGTAGGTGTGGTGTCTCTCAGGGTCCAAAGAGGAAACAAAATCCGCCCCTGCCCCTCCGCCCGGTAGTCCCAGTGAAGAGGTTTTCAGGAGGAACTTCCTTGAAGAGGTGTAGCTAGAGTTAAGGGGACACGCAAGGCACGGGGGACCCAGGAGTCAGCAGTAGGGGAGAGCCCTTCTCACCCGTGAGCGGAGGAAACGGCATTGCTAGGGCCACTGAGAGCTGGACCTGTGGAGGAGGAGCCGCCTGGCTGGAGGTGTCGCAGCGGAGGGCCCCAGCCACTGGCCAAAGCAGAGAGGGAGCTGGGGAATAAGCACCTGGTCCTCTTCCTCCTCCTCCTCGCCTCGGAGTTCCTGCTGGAGGCTCCCATTGGCTGGAAGCAGCAGGAGCCCGGAGGACCGGGAACAGGGGATGCTGAGAGCAGAGCAGAGCAGAGAATGGGTGGGGTGGGCAAATGAACCACCTTCTCAGGAGGAGATGCTCATAAAAAGATCAGCAAATAGTTATGAAGAGCGCGATGAATGAAACTAACAAGGCGTGGCGAAATAGGACAGGGGCGCGGCAGGGGCGTGGGAGGAAAGACTCGCTCTCCCAGGGCTGTCAGGGAAAATACTCACAAATAAACACTTAAACTTCCAATCGGCCAGGTCCCGCTCTAGACCTTCTGGCTGTGGTGACTGGCGGGATTTTCACAGAAAGCCCGTCTGTAGATACCGTGATTGTTCCCACGTCACAGATGGGGTTTCCAAGGCGTTAGAAGTTCACTGTGGGAACCGTGTGACGGGGGAGAGGTCCCCCCTGACCCCCATTAGAGGTTTTGTCGATAAAAACCGGGCCTGCTGCTTTTTAATGGTAAAAGTAGAGCTACCTCACGCGTTGATTCATTTGACATTTCTTGAGTTACATCGCTCAATAAAACTGCTTTGTGTGTGTGTGTGTGTGCTCAAGGAGTTTTGTGCAGAGAAGCAGCCAGGTGAACGGCAGCTTATTCGGACTGTCGGTGTCAGTCATGGACTTCACTTGGCTGTAGAGAAACTACAACGCTGCAGTGGCACCACAAGGTCACTGCCAAGGTCCTCTGGGTCTTTCCGGGATAGTCGGTCTCCACACGGCCGCTGCAGCTCCAGGCATCCCGTCTGCGTGTCGGGCAGGAGGGAGGTCAGAGGACAGAGCTCAGCCGAGACCAGTGCCCTCATGTTCCATTGATCAGCATTGCCCACCTGGCCATCCCTCCCTGCAAAGGAGCCTCAGGAATACAGTTCTGTTTTTGTTGTTGTTGTTTTAAAATATATTTTTATTGATTTCAGAGAGGAAGGGAGAGGGTGAGAGAGAGAGAGAAACATCAGTGATGAGAGAGAGTCACCGATCGGCTGCCTCCTGCACGCCCCACACTGGGGATTGAGCCCGCAACCTGGGCATGTGCCCTGGCCGGGAATTGAATGGTGACCTCCTGGTTCATAGGTTCATGCTCAACCACTGAGCCAAGCCAGCCGGGCTAAAGTCCTGTTTTACTGCTGGAAAGAAGGCATGAATGATTCATGGGTGGGCAAGCGGCTATCTGTGAAACCCTCTCTCTCAGTGTCTAGTGTGGAGCCTGGAACATAGTAGGAGCTTAATCATTATTTGTTAGATGAACAGATAAGCAAGGTGAATACTGTCCCCGGGAAGGGACCCGGATGGCTGCGGTCTGCCCCGCACAGCCTGGAACGTGTCGGGGAGATTTCACAAGACAAGTCCGGGGTTTTGAGCGTACGTTTACCTGAGGACAAACAACGGAAATAAAGATGAGGACTCTAACCCAGTGCTGGCAGAGGGGAGGGGCAAAGAGTGGGGCCGCCAGTGGGGGGAGGTAATTAGGCTTAATCTTCTTCTAGAATGAGGTGTCCTCATCCAGTTTGTCCTTCGATTGCCAAGTACCCCCACCCCCACAATTCTCGTGTTTCCTCCCCTCCATCCCTTCTTCAGCTCCATTATGTCTGTCTTCATGTTCAGATGATCCAGGCCTTATTGAAGGTAGATGAAGGAATGATAAGGTTAAATAGATTCTTACACGAGGAAGAGACTTCTCTTTTCCCCATATCCTCCCTGATGGCATTTTATTGGCTTTGATAGCTGTAGAAGCTTAGTTCGGGATTTTTTCTGGCAAAATTCCCAGAGAGCTGAGTTTATCTAAACTACCTAATATGCAGCTTTTGCAAATAATTATTAATAGTTGTTTGCATTTTCATTCTTTGTAAGTGCTGCTGTGGGGTGATTCTGTAATTCAAGGGGGACGTGGTGAGTGTGGATTGTCGTCCTTACCCACACCCCCACTCCTTCGATCTTTTCCATCTCTGCTGGTGGCAACTCTGTCCTTAAGCTGCTCATGTCAAAATCCCCTAGGCGTCCTTGACGCCTCGCCTTCGTCCACCCCCCCCCCCCCCCCGATCCAATCCACAAGAAACACCTGTCTACTTTGCCTTCAAAATATATGCAGAAATAACACTTCCCGGCACCCACCTGGTCACGGCCCCCATCATTTCCCATCTGGACCAGTGTGGTTGCCTCTTCCCTAGTCTCCCAGCTTCTGCTTTTTTTTCCCCTCTGTACTTGCTCGTGGCCAGGGGGAGATGTGAACCCCTGAGTCAGGTCACATCCCTCTCTGCTCGGAACCCCTCATGGCTTCCACCTGACTCAGGATAAAGGCCAAAGCCCTCACTGTAATCCCCACGGCCGTGCATGGCTTATCTTCGCCTACTTATCTGTGCAGACCACGCAGGTGCCCACCTCAGGGCCTTTGCGCTTGCTGACCCCTTGGCCTGGAATACTCTCCCCACAGATTTTGTGTGGCTCCTTTCCTTACTTCAAGTTTCTGCTTGAACGTTACCTTACCAAGGGGGTTTCCCCGAACAGCTGATGGCAGCTCTGTCCGTAGGCTGCTCATGTGATATCCTTTCTGTTAGCCCTCACTTTAGTGTTACTCCCGTGCCCTGCTTCATGTTTCTACACTGTTACTGCCATATTAAGTTATTATTGTGTTACTGTTCGTCTTCTCAGAATGCCAGCTCTGTGAGGGCAGGTATTTGAAGCTGTGCTGTTCTGGGCTATGTCATGAGGGCCTGGGACAGCTCCTGGCACACAGTAGGTGGCGTCCTTTGCATTGCAAGTGCTTTTCCCAGATCACTTTCGTTGACTTCATGAAATCTTGCTGTCTTTTGCGAAGATTTCCAATTTTCACATTGCCATTGATACACATGGTTTCGGATTGTATTGGTGAATTTCAAACACCCATCAACAATCAGAAATAAACTCACCGATCTGATGGGCTCCAAAGGGATGTTTGTCCGGAACAGATCGTTGTGAAGTTGTCAGTTCATGAGTGAATATATATTTTTAATTTTAACTTTCATTTTTATTGATTTCAGAGAGGAAGGGAAAGGGACAGAGAGAGAGAAACATCAATGATGAGAGAGAATCATTGATGGGCTGCCTCCTGCACGCCCCCCTACTGGGAGCGAGCCCACAACTAGGCATGTGCCGGAATCAAACCCAGGACCCTTCAGATCACAGACTGACGCTCTATCCACTGTGCCAAACCGACTAGGGCATTAGTGAATATTTTTATATCAGAATGACTTTTGCTTCCCTAAACTCATAACTGGGCGAATATCTGGATAATGAACCATATAATGAATACTTAGATGGTAAGGAAGTGTTGCATTTAAAATATCTTTTCACTATAATTGCCCCTGTAAGCAAACTAAAAACATAGGGGGAAAACAGACAGAAATACAACAAAATACCCACACAACCAGTGTTTGTGTTGTAGTCATAGGATAGTGGCTTAGAATTTTTTGAACATGAAAATTACTTTACTTTTGAGAATGTGTAAAAAAATAAAGAGAAGTTTAAGGAAAAGTCTCAGACTTATTTGGGAAGACGGGAATCTGTTTGGTAATAAAAAAATGACTCCAGGTTGAAGTCAGTGAAAGTTCGTAACACCAACATCCAGGCTCTGCGTCGAGCATGCTATGTGGATTATCTCATTTCATTCTCACAACCATCAATTAAGGGAATACTAGAATTTCCCTGTATAAATTAATGCATTGACCCAGAGAGGTTGAGCAACTGGCCCAAAACCACACATCTTAAACACATGTCATGCTGCCTTATAACATCTTTGAGGCCAGTTAAATCTGCCTTGCTTCTGGTCCCCACATGGTGACTGTTTTTTTGTTTGTTTGTTTGTTTGTTTCTTTCTTTCTTTGTTTTTTCCCAATTTGGGAATTCATAACACTTTGAAATGGGTTCTTAAGCAAGCATCTTAGGTATAAGAGTGAAGTGATGTCTGTGGGCATGGGATGAAAGCATTTTCTGCAACAAAAGACACAAATGATGCTATAGGAGGGCATAAAAGAGGCAGAGAAAAGAAGGGTTTAATGTTCTGTCGAGTTAACTCATTATGTTCTCTCTGTGGGATGATACGCATTCTAATGGCCTGAACATAAATGCATTCATGTTTCTCTCTGCATGTAATTCTTAGATGGAACTTTGATTCCCTTCCAATGAGTGTTGTTGGGATTTCTTTCCTCTTACCTTTCTTTGTCTGTGTCTCTGGTGGATCCTTCCTGCTTTTGTCTTCCTTGTTTCTAGAACATCAAATGCCTCCTCTGAATTTAAATTTTAAAAAATATATATTTTTTATTTCAGAGAGGAAGGGAGAGGGAGAGATAGAAACATCAATGATAAGAGAGAATCATTGATCGGCTGCCTTCTGTACGCCCCCTACTGGGGATCGAGCCTGCAATCCAGGCATGTGCCCATGACTGGAATCGAATCCAGGACACTTCAGTCTGCAGGCCAACGTTCTATCCATTGAGCCAAACCAGCTAGGGCACATGCCTCCTTTGGACATGAGATGCAGTTTCACCACATGCAGTAAATATCAATGCAGCCAACATCTGTTTTCTACATCAACATCTGTGCCTGGCCATCACATTCGGGGTGCCATTTATCCTTTCATGATCCCAGGGGTGCATACTCCCCTCATCCCCATTTTGCAGATGAGGAAACTGAGGCTCGAGAGATTAAATGATGGGTCAAGCTCATGCAGTAGAACATAGCTTGGACATTAGTCTGGAGGAATGGTATTATTACTCTTTATAATTGTTGCTGGGTTGTTCCTAAGCGAGGAAGCCACCCCCATGGTTATCATTTCTGGTGCATATTTTTATACTTACGTCTTGATTTGGACCAGTCCTATTTCAAGTGCTCAGTGGCCACAGAAGGCTTGTGGCTACATTTCAGAGAGCTCAAGAGCCAATCTTTAGACAAGTAGTTCTAGGATTTTTCTGTTACGCAATGAAGCTGGGGTAGGACATCTTTTGGGGGTTATCTGATTTATAGTCGATCTCTATCCTGTAAGCCCCTTAAACAATTTTTTGAAGAAGGAAGGGAGAAAAAGGAAGAGAGGAGAAGGGAGAAAAGGAAGAGGAAGGGGAAGAAGAGGAGGAAGGGGAGGGAAAGAAGAGGGGGAAGAGGAGAAGGAGGAGGTGGAGAGGAAGATCAAGGAAGGAAGGAAGGAAGGAAGGAAGGAATCTTTCTCTTGCCTAAGATTTTAAAATAACAGAATCTTTCCAACTCCATTGTCTTGGTTTGCCCGCCCCCCCCCCCCCCCCCCCCCCGCCTTCCCCAAAGTAGATCTGGAAGCAAGGATTCAACTCCCTTGGAAGAGATACTGGGACACACAGGCAGATGAGTAGGGAAGGGAAGAACCGATAATGGATGTGCCATCAGGCAAGTTACCACTGAGCAACCAGGACTCAATACCAGTGGGGACCTCTGGGAGGCAGAAGAGAGCCCATTCCTCAGAGTGACCACACCCCTAGGACCAAGGGAGCTGGATATTTATCCACCAACTTCCATCAATCACCGGCTGAAGGATGCTCCCAGGAGCATTTAGTTCCTAGAGCCCAGCCTGCTGAGTGGATACTCTGGTAGCCAGTAAAAGAACCCCGCCCCCCCGGGGGGTGGGCTGGCATGGAAGTCAGACCTGTGTGCACTGAATAATCATGTCAAGGCCAGATAGTGACAGCCACACGGGACACACCCACCTTGTCCATTCAAAAGGCTTTCCTTTCATCACAAGCCCTCCTTAGCTGTAAGCATGTTAATTCTGTGACAGTCGGGAGCCATATGGAACGTGAGTTTATTTAACTGTTGTCATCTCGGTGACAGAAAGGGCAGAACAGCTATGGAGGGACATCGCAGATGTATGCATACATTTCCGTGTAGCCTTGCAAACACGTGTGTGTGTGTGTGTGTTCCCAGTCATGCCACCAAGCTTAACTCCTACCACACTGTCTGTTGTGTGTGTGTTCCCTGCTCTCTTTTTTAGCCGTTGGGCAAAACAGAAGGAAATAAAAGGAGCAAGTCCACGTTTTCCAGGGAAATAAGGCTGATCTGATTCTCACCAGGTTTCAGGATCAGATTTCCCCCCACCTCCCCATCTCTATCCCTGGGCCCAGCCCCTCACTCTCTCTATTGGGAAGTCACTTGTACTGATATCCAGGTTGTCTTTTGTTTCTTCTCAAAAACGTGAGCGGTCATTTTGATAAGTCCCTGCATTCTGTTTTCCTCTCACGAAGATAGTCCACGTTCTGCCCTTCTTTGCAACGTGCCTTGTCATGTTTGAGGCATTGGGTCTCTATGTTGACCTCCCTCGTTGCTGAGATTGGAGCCAGGGACAGGATAGGCAGGAACTTGAGGTCCCGGAACTCCAAACAGTTTAAGAGCTACGCTGTCACTTCCCAAGCGAGTTTCATAAGATAAAGATATCCACCATGGGTTCTGGATGCTTTGAAATCTGGCCGAGCCTGGAGGGACTACCCCTAACAGCATTAACCAATCTTTTGAGATAGTAAAGGGTTCAGGAGTGAGCACACATTTCAAATACCAACCAACCAATCCAGGGCCCCCAGCCACCTCCTCTATCAGACTCGCACTCAGGGCCGCTGTCCACCTGCCCTCATCACTCCAGAGCAGCGGTTCTCAACCTGTGGGTCGCGACCCCTTTGGCGGTCGAACGACCCTTTCACAGGGGTCGCCTAAGACCATCCTGCATATCAGATATTTACATTCCAATTCATAACAGTAGCAACATTACAGTTATGAGGTAGCAACAAAAATAATTTTATGGTTGGGCCACAACATGAGGAACTGTATTTAAAGGGCCAGAAGGTTGAGAACCACTGCTCCAGAGCCAGGTGACAGACAACCAGGGCAGCTGCCCCTACGCTCCAGAGCTGCTAAAATTATTAAAACCAGCCCGGCCAGTGTGGCTCAGTGGTTGAGCATCGGCCTATGAACCAGGAGGTCCTGGTTAGATTCCTGGTCAGGGCACATTCCCGGGTTGCAGGCTCGATCCCCAGTAGGGGGCGTGCAGGAGGCAGCCGAACAATGATCCTCTCTCATCATTGATGTTTCTATCTCTCTCTCCTTGAACCCTTCCTCTCTGAAATCAATAAAAAAAAAAAATCTATATTTTAAAAATTATTAAAACCAGCCAATCCTAAGCCTGTACCTGCCTCACCTGTTCCTTCCTGAGGAGACTACGTAAAGGCTCCGGCCCATGTCCTCCCTCACTCCCTCTGCTCCTGACTAACCCTGGTGCTGCCCCAGGTGCCCTGTGTGGCATGGCGTGTCCCCTCCTCCTGGGATCTGTGAGTAGAACAAGCTATCTTTTCTTTTTTTAAAAATATATTTTATTGATTTTTTACAGAGAGGAAGGGAGAGGGATAGAGAGTTAGAAACATCGATGAGAGAGAAACATCGATCAGCTGCCTCCTGCACACCCCCTACTGGGGATGTGCCTGCAACCCAGGTACATGTTCTTGACCGGAATCGAACCTGGGACCCTTCAGTCCCCAGGCTGACGCTCTATCCACTGAGCCAAACAGGTTAGGGCTCTTTTCTTTCTTTTAAATTTTATTTTTCAATTCCAGTTTGCATTCAGTATTATTTTGTATTAGTTTCAGGTGTGCCACATACTGTAGTGGTTCAACAATCATGTACTTTACACAGTGGTTCCCCCCAATATTTCAAGGACTCACCCAGCACCCTACATTGTTTTGATAACATTATTGACTATATTTGCTGTGCTGTACTTCATAGCCCCATGACTATTTTGTGACTAAGAATTTGTAGTTTTTAATCCCTTCACCTTTTTCACCTGGTCCCCTAACCCTTCTCCCCTCTGGCAACCATCAGTCTTAGAACAAGCTATATTTTCAATGAAGTGGTTGTCTCCTCAACCTACATTTTCTTTTCTTTAATATACATTTTTATTGATTTCAGAGAGGAAGGGAGAGGGGGCGAGAGAGAAACATCAATAATGAGGGAGCATCATTGATCCGCTGCCTTCTGTATATCCCAACTGGGTATCGAGCCCGCAACCCAGGCATGTGCCCTGACCGGGAATCAAACTGTGACCTCTTGGTTCATAGGTCGATGCCCAACCACTGAGCCACACAGGCCAGGCTCAGCCTATGTTTTAAAACAATAAAGGGCCAACATGGGATGGCAGCCCCATCAACCTCATCCCCTCCCTTCCCTCATCTCCTCTCACTCTCCACTCCGGCCACAGGAGCGTCCTCGCTGAGCTCAGACACACCCGGTGCCATCCACAGGGGTCTTTGCCATCCCTGTCTCCTCTGCCTGTGACACCCCCCTCCTGGTGTCTGCATCTCTGCTCCTTTCTTTCCTCAGGTCTCGACTTCAATATTCCTTCACAGAGAGATCTTTACAAAATAACGCCCTTCCTCTTCCATCTGACCCCCTACCTGCCCCATTTTTCTCCTAAAAACAATCTCTACTGACATGATAGATCTAACCAAGTTGACTTTTTTTTTTCCTGGTTTCTCTGCCCCAAGCATAAGTTTCTTATTCGTTCCATTCATGGCTGTATCTATCCCCAGTGCCTGGGGTAAGGCCTGATACGTAATAGCTGCCCAATCAACATTTGCCAAATAAAGGAGCAAATGAAGCGGATCATTTTCCCAAGCATTCAGGTGAAATGACACACTCGATTCTGTCGTCTGTGACTTTGTCTCCAGGTAAAACTTGTTATTTCCCAAACTGAGGGAACTCAGCTCAGTTCTCACTCAAGAGAAACCAAGACGGGAGTTTCTAAAAGCAGATGTAGTTCATTTGATGAAATTCCCCTTGCTAACTTTTCAGGATACACGTGACTATGTAAGTCAGCATTTAGCCAAGCTCCTGACTTAACAGAGGGGTTAGAATTCAGGGGTGGGCAAACTTTTTGACTCGAGGGCCACAATGGGTTCTTAAACTGGACCGGAACAAAAGCATGGATGGAGTGTTTGTGTAAACTAATATAAATTCAAAGTAAACATCACTACATAAAAGGGTACGGTCTTTTTTTTTTTTTAGTTTTATTCATTTCAAACGGGCGGGATCCGGCCCGCGGGCCGTAGTTTGCCCACGGCTGGGTTAGATGCTGGGTATAGTTGTTAATTGCTGGAGAACATAGTGAGCCTGACTACTTTTGTTTTCATAATTAAGTGTGAGGTTCTTGGGGCAATGTGAATCGAGACTGCTTTAAGTACATCATAGGAAAATAATTATGTTTTTACTTTTGGAGAAGTTCAAATATATTCAGAAGAAGAGAAAATGGAACGGTAGCCCTCAGTGTTCCTGTCATCCATCTCCAATAATTACCAACCAATGACTCTTCGTGTGTTACTGTATCCCAACCTTCCACATAACCTTACTTTGCAAATTACAGCAGACTTTTTAAAAATATATATATTTTATTGATTTTTCACAGAGAGGAAGGGAGAGAGACAGAGAGCCAGAAACATCGATGAGAGAGAAACACCAATCAGCTGCCTTCTGCACACTCCCCACTGGGGATGCGCCGGCAACCAAGGTACATGCCCTGGACCGGAATCGAACCCGGGACCCTTGAGTCCGCAGGCCAACGCTCTATCCACTGAGCCAAACCGGTTAGGGCTTACAGCAGACTTTTAATTTGCTGTCATAGAACCCTGGGTTTTGTTAAAGCAAATCTCAGATATCGTATGCTTTCACCTGTAAATATTTTAATGTGTACGTTTAAAAGCGAAGGACTCTGCAGCTGCTGGGGAAAATGGTCTGGCGAGCCCTCCAAAAATTAAATATAAACTGCTCAGATGACCCAGCAACCCCACTTCTGGATGTGTCGCCCAAAGAGTCGAAAGCAGGGACTTGGAGAGAAGATTGTGCACCCCTGTTTGTAACAGCATTGCTCCCAATGGCCAGAAGTGGGAGCAGCCAGGTGTCCAAGGATGGATGGATGAATTTTACCACACACACAGAAGCTAAGCACTCATTTAAAAAAACCGGATTGAGTGCTCTTCTTGCATCTGTGGCAGGACCCTGGCGGTGTTTCCTAGTCCTTATCTTGCGTTGTGTTTGCCAGCATTTAACACTGGACGGCCCTCGGCCCCACTGCCGGGACTTTCTGTGGTTTCATCCACCGGGCTTCCCTCCCACCTCCTGGATGGCGTCTTCTCAGGCTCCACTAAGGGCTTCCCTCTTTCTCTGTTTGCCCTTCAGTGCGGATACCTCTCAGAGCTCCTTCCCAAGACCTCAACCCTCTCTGGGGCCCTTGTTGAGGATAATTTCACCCATTTCGCAGGCGTTCATTAACTGTGTGTGTTCTGACAGCCCCTGTACGCGTCTCCTGGGGAAAGGCATAAAGAAAGTGACAGCAAACTACGTAGCTTAAAGCAACAGAAGTGGATTCTCAATGTTCTCGAGGTCAGAAGTCCAAAACCAAGTGTAAACAAGGCCACACTCCCTCTAGGCCAGTGGTTCTCAACCTGTGGGTCGCGACCCCTTTGGCAGTCGAACGACCCTTTCACAGGGGTCGCCTAAGACCATCTTGCATATCAGATATTTACATTACGATTCATAATGGTAGCAACATTACAGTTATGAAGTAGCAACGAAAATGATTTTATGGTTGGGTCACAACATGAGGAACTGTATTTAGAGGGCCAGAAGGTTGAGAACCACTGCGATGCTCTCAGGTGAATTCATCCCTCGCCTCTGTTGGAGCTTCTGGTGTTGCCGGCAGGCTTTGCTATCCCTTGGCTTACGTACGCATCACTCCAATCTCCGACTCTGTCTTTGCATCACTTGTCTGTGTCTGTGTCTCTTCTTCTCCTGTCTCTTATAAGGACACTTGTCACTGGATTTGGGGCCCACCTGAATACTCTGCGATGATCTAATCTCAAGATTCGTGACTTGATGGCATCCACAAGGACACCTTTTCCAAATAAGATCACAGTCATGGGTCCTGGGAAATAGGACGTGGACATATCTTCTGGGGGCCACCATTCAACCATGACAGCCCCCTAATATTTATAATATATATCCCTGTTGCAACTTCTCTTCTGAGTCTAGAGCCAAACAGCTAACAGGCAAATTTGTATTCCCAGCTTCCAATCTCTCCATAAGTAATTCCCTCTCTATCTAGCCAATCTTCGTTCCCTTCTTTGCAGGTAATAATAGTAACTATCTCATCAGACCGTTGTGAGGATTAAATGAATTGATATCTGTAAGTCCCTTAGAACAATCGGCCAAAAATAACAATATTATTAATATTGTAATAATATAATAAAATGTCTAATTAAGTTATCAGTATCTTGAGAAACTACCGACTATTCCCCACTTTGTCCAAATTTACTGAGGTTTTAAGCATTATTTTCACATAACACCTCCTCCAGGAAGCCTTCCCTGACTATGCCAACCTCACTGATCTCTCTCTTCCAGCCTCTTGGTAATATAGTCCACAGTGTAGCACTTGATATGACCAGAGTATCATACTAGTGTACATATTAAATGGAACATTCTTTAAATTTCCCCCATATATAATGAAACCCCTCCAATAGGATTGGGCACCTATTTGTTGCTCAATTATTGGTTTGCTCTTTGGGTAACTGGGTTAAGAAACTGGCATCAGAATCATAGTTACAGTCATTTTAAGACAGATGCCAATAGAGAGATTTGCTGAAATCTGTGAGTGAATAAGATGCTACAGACTATGCTGCAGTAACAAGAAACCCCCCAAGTCCCCGTGGCTTCAAAACGACAGATGCTGATCTCTCACTCATCCGGTATGTCCTCACAGGTCAAATTTGGGCTCCGCTCACTGTGGGACCAACCTTGAAGAGCAGTCACCATCTGGAGCTCTGCTGGCTCCTGGCCGCACTGTCCAATAGAACTCCCCGGATGATGGAAATGTCCTTTCTCCGTGCTGCCCCACAAGGTGGCCACTGGCCACATGCAGCCTCTGAGAACTAGAAAATGTGGCTTGTATAACCGAGGGATAGAATTTTCCATTTTGCTTGATTGTAATAGTCACAGGTGGCGAGTAGCTACTGGCTTGGACACGGCAGCTCTAGATGGATTTACACTGTCAACTGTACGCTATAGCACTTTCTTTTCAGTGAGCGCTCACTGGCCAGAACTATCCACATGGCCTCAGCAAGCACAACAGGGCCGGGAAATGCCATCTGACCATGGGCCTGAACTTGGAGAGGGGGGAATATTTGGTGAGCAGCTCTAATGTCGATCTCAGAGAACACAGGTCTTAGGGATCCAGAAAGGAGAAACATTAATCGCTTTATTTAAGAAGATAAGAAATATGGAGCCTTAATGTAATAGTTATCTCTTGATACACAACGGAACTACCCAAACCTAGCAGCTTTACAGGGCAGTTATTATCATCTCACGGCTTCTGTGGGCGGGAGTCATGGTGCCGCTCACCTGGCTCCTGTGTCGAGGTCTCTCACACGCTGCAACCAAGTGTCAGTGGGGACTTCACGCTCATCCGAAGCTGAGCTGGGGGAGGGCTCCCTTCCGAGCTTAAACGTGTGGCTGTTGGCAGAATTCAGTTTCTCGTGGGCTGAAGGATTGAGGCTGCTCTTGGTTCCTTGCCATGTGGGAGTCTCCATAAGGCGGCTCACAACATGGAACCTGGCTTCCTCTGTGAGCAGGAGAGAGAGCTGGCGGGGGCATGCAATATGGAAACCCAGTCTTTGTAATCTGATCTCAAAAGGACCATTCCATCATCCTTGCACATTTTTAAAAATATATGTTTTTATTGATTTTGGAGAGAGGGCAGGAAGAGGGAGAGAAACATTGATCGGTTGATCGGTTGTACTCTGACCAGGGACCAAATCCACCATCCGTGCTCTGACTGGGAATCAAACTAGCCAGCCATATCGGCTGTCACTAGGCCCCGCCCACTTCAAGGGAAAGAGGATGACAGAGGGTATGCACATCAGTAGTCAAGGATCATTCTCGGCCTAGTCTGTAGCTGCCTCCCACATTTAACGATCAGAATTGAAGTGATATTTAGTTGACAAGTTTTCACTGAAGGTGGATAGATTGACCATCTGTATTACTTTGTGTGACATGCCTCACAGATCTATTTGACTCTAATTACCAATGGCCGCACCCTCCATGACCCTACCTACTTTGTTCTTTTCCTTAGTACTTAGCCCCATCTGATGTTCTCTGTATTTCCTTCTTTATTCCATTTATCCTGTCTCCATTCAGCCCCACACCATAGGGATTTTTACCTGTCTTGTTACGTGCTTGGAAAACCACCTGGCCCATAGCAAGTGCTCAATAAAAGGAATGAAGGAAACTTGTGCATGTGTAACTTTTTGTAGCTATTTGTTTATTTTAACTTTGTACTTTGATAAAATTTCAGACTGACCAAAAAGTTGTCAGAACAGTACAAAAAATTCCTGTATATTCTTCATCCAGGTGCCCCAGATGTTAATATTAACGTTTTACCACTTCCACTTCATATTCTCTCTCTCTCTCTCTCTCTCTCTCTCTCTCCCCTTGCACCATTGAGAGCAATTTATAGATACAATGACCCTTTAACCCTATGTACTTCAGTGTGTTCTGAAGGGCATTCTCTTACATAACACAGCACAAGGATCAAAATCAGGAAATTAGCATTTATCCCCTATTATTACCTAATCTACAGACCTCATTCAGAGGTCACCAATTGTCCCAATACCATCCTTTATCACCAAAGAAGACCCTGGCCCACTTGTTGGATTTGGTCGTCAGGTCTCCTTTAATCTGGAGAAGCTGCTCTGTGTTTATGTGAGCTTCCTGATATTAACACTTTCAGAGAATATGGGCAAGTTATTTTGTAGAATGTTTCTCAATTTAAACATGATGTGATTTGACTTATTCAAATAATGCCTTTTTGGCAGGTGGTCCCCAGAAGTCATGTTGCATCCTTCTTGGCACATCATACCAAGAGTCATGTGATGCCCCATTGCTGGTGTGGTCAGCTTTGATCGCATGCTTGTCTGTCAGGGCACTCCACTATGAAGTTATTGTTTTTACCATTAAAATGAGCAATCCTTTGTGGGGAGTGACTTGGATACTATGAAATCTGCTGCTCCTCAAAATGTCACCAGTAACTTTCAGTATTCCCTGATAATACTTGCACATTTTTTGTGCTGGTCGCCAAATTGCCTGCATCTATAACTTTCACCAAAATAAAAGCTAAAAATGCAATATGGCACCCAGTCCTGAGATCATGAAATACTATTCTCCACTCGGGAACCAGGGCTCCTTGGAGAAATGGTGAGTTCTAGGGCATGGCCGTTAAGAATTACCCTGGAGCCTCTTGGAGTGCCAGAAAGTAAGGAAGCTTAAAAAATATATGGGGTCCTAGCAAAGCAAACAGGGACCAATCTGAAGGTGCTCCCAATGGCCAACACTGGTAATCCAAAGAATACAATAAATATGAGTCTATACTGATATCAATTAAAGATTGAATGAATGAATGAGGGAGAAGAGACAAATCTTCCTTACAAAAGAATTCTAAAGAATATGTAGATACTCGTTCTTCCAGAAGATAGAGTTTCACCTTCTCCTCTCTCCCACTAAGTGTGATCTGAGCATAATGCAGTGGTTCTCAACCTTCCTAATGCCGAGACCCTTTAATACAGTTCCTCATGTTGTGGTGACCCCCAACCATAAAATTATTTTCGTTGCTACTTCATAACTGTAATTTTGCTACCGTTATGAATCGTCATGTAAATATCTGATATGCAGGATGTATTTTCATTGTTACAAGTTGGACATAATTAAAGCATAGTGATTAATCACAAAAACAATATGTAATTATATATTCAATATGTGTTTTCCGATGGTCTTAGGAGACCCCTGTGAAAGGGTCGTTTGACCCCCAAAGGGGTTGCGACCCACAGGTTGAGAACCGCTGGCTTAATGACTCACTTCCAAAGAGTAGACTAGAGAAGGGGAAAAACAGTAACTTGACAGTGGAGACACCTGGGAGACAGCACCTTAACCAAGTGACCAAAGTCAACGTCACAGTAATAAGTCACGTAGATGTCATGGGTCCCTAACACACTGCAATGAAGAGGGCATTTCACCTCTGTGGTCTTCTCCCCCCACCCAACTCCATTATCCCAGTCTAATCACGAGAAAACCCATATTGCGGTTCATTCTACAAACTGACCAGAACTCCTGAAAATTACCAGGTTGTGGGAAACAAGGAAAGAAACTGTCACAGACTAGAGGGAATTCAAGAGACATGGTGACCCAATGGAATGTGGTGTCCTGAATGGGATCCTGAAACAGAAGACGATATTAATGGGAAAAACTTGTGAAATCTGAATGCAGTGTCGGGTTTAGTTAATAGCATTGTCCCACTGTTGTTTTCTTAGTTTTAACAAATGTCCCTGGCTAACACAAGACATTAACATTAGGGGAAGCTGTGAAGGGCATATGGTAACTCTCTTGGGCTATCTTTTCAAGCTTTCTGTAAATCTGAAGTTATTCCAAAATAAAAGTTTATTTTAAAAATGAAAAATAAGCCAATATGGAACCAGTCTTGGTGAGTGATATTCACAGACTTAGATTTCCAGGTCTGGAAGATTGACTAAGGTGACTTTTAAAAAATAGATTGTATTTTTCAGAGCAGTTTTAGGTTTACAGCAAGGTTGAGCTGAAGGCACAGAAATTTCCCGTATACCCGTCTGCCCTCACACATGTGTAGCCTTCTCCGTTATCAAAATCCCTCACCTGACTGGTGCCCTTGTTGCAGTTGATGAAGCTATACTGATTCATTATCACCCAAAGTCTGTAGTTTACATTGGGGGTCACGCTGGGTGGTGCACATCCTATGGGTTTGGACAAATGTATAATGACACGTATCCATCATGATCGTCCCATACAGAGTATTTTCACGTCCCTAAAACCTAGCCTATTCTTCTCTCCTCCGACCCTGGCAACCACTGATCTTTTTACTGTCTCCATAGTTTCGCATTATCCAAAATTTCATATAACTGGAATCATACAGTAGGTAGCCTTTTTCAGATGGGCTTTTTTCACTCAATGATATGCATTTAAGTTTTCACGGCTTGATAGCTCTTTTTTCTTTAAGCGCTGAATAATATTCCATTGTCTGACTATGCCGTACTTGATTCACCTACTGAAGAACATCTTGATTGCTTCCAAATTATGGCAATTATGAATTAAGCTGTTATAAACATCCATGTGCAAGTTTTTGTATGGGCATAAGTTTTCAAATCATTGAATAAATAACAAGGAGTGCTGTTGCTGGATTGTATGGTACGAGTATGTTTTGTAAGAAATCGCTAAGCAGCCCAGCCGGCTTGGCTCAGTGGTTGAGCGTTGACCTATGAACCAGGAGGTCTTGGTTCGATCCCAGTCAGGGCATATGCCTGGGTTGTGGGCTTGATCCCCAATAGGGGGCATGCAGGAGGCAGCCGATCCAATGATTCTCTCTCATCAATGATGCTTCTATCTCTCTCTCCCTCTCCCTTCCTCTCTGAAATCAATAAAGATATTTTTTTTAAAGATCGCTAAGCAGTTTTTCTAAGTGGCTGTACTATTTTGCATCCCCACCAGCAATGAATGAAAGATCCTGTTGCTCCACATCCTCACCAGCATTTGGTGTTGTCAGTGTTCTGGATTTTGGCCATTCTTATAGATATGTTAGTGGTATCTTATTTTAATTTGCATTTCCCTGGTGACATATCAGATAGAGAATCTTTTCATATGCTCGTATGTCATCTGTGTATCTTCTATGGCAAGGTGTCCGTTAATGACTCTGGCCCATTTTATTTTATTTGTATTTCATATTTATTTTATTAAATTTATTGGGGTAATTGGTCAACATGATCATATAAGTTTTAGGTGTGGGTTTCTATGTTACAAGGTCTGTATATTGCACCATGTGCCTACCACCCAAAGTCAAATCTTCTCCTGTCACCATATATTAGGGCTATTTTAAAGTCAGGCTTGCTTTCTTATTGTTGAGTTTTAAGAGATCTTTTTGTATTTTGGATAACAATCCTTTATCAGATATCTCTTTTGTAAATATTTTCTCTCCCAGTTTGTGGCTTGTCTTTTTATTCTCTTGACAGTATCTTTTTTCAGAGCAGAGAATTTTAATTTTAATGAAGTCCAGCTTATCAATGATTTCTTTCATGGATTGGACCTTTTGTGTTATATTTAAAAAGTCATCACCAAACTCAAGGTCATCTAGATTTCTTCTACATTATCTTTGCTCCGTTGTATTTCCTTTATCAAAGATGAGTTGATTATATTTGTGTGGTCTATTTTGGGGCTCTCTATTTTGTTCCATTTGTCTATTTGTCTATTATTTCACCAATATAACATTGTCTTGGTTATGGTAGCTTTTTAGTATGTCTTGAAGTCCATAGTATCAGTCTTCCAACTTTGCTTTTCTCCTTCAATACTTCTCCAAAAAACTTTAGAATTAGTTTGTTGATATCCACAAAATAACTTGCTTGGATTTTGATTGGGATTACATGGACTCTACAGATCCAGTTGGGAAGAATTGGCATCTTGACAATATTGAGTCTTCTTATCCATGAACATGGACTATCTCTCCAGATTATAGTGATTTAAAAAAATTTGTTGTAATTTCTCGACTGTTTATTATGTGCCAACCATTGTACTAAGTGCTTACCTGTTTGACCTTAATTACTCCTTCCAGCAACCTCTGGGGTAAAAAGTCATGTCTCCATTTTACACAAAAGAAACTGAGGTTCAGAGAGCTAAGGCGCTTTCCCAAAAGCACACAGCTAGCAAGTGCTAGAGCTAGGATTTGAACCCAGCTCTGCATCCAGAATTAGGGTCTGCCTCATTCGCTTTTGGAAATTTACAGGGCATGTACTGCTATGCAACGTTATACCTGGAGTGACAGCCGCATTCCATCTCTGTATCACTCTTTTATTTTTTTATTTTTATTGATTTCTGAGAGGAAGGGAGAGGGAGAGAGAGAGAGAAACATCAATGATGAGAGAGAATCATTGATTGGCTGCCTCCTGCACACCCCCCACTGGGGATTGAGCCCACAACCCGGGCATATGCCCTTGACCAGAATTGAACCCGGGACCCTTCAGTCCGCAAGCTGATGCTCTATCCACTGAGCAACACCAGCCATGCTGTATCATTCTTGAATGCTTTCATCCTGACCTGTAAATGTCTGGATTATCAGATTTGGTTTTTATCATTTATACCCTCCAACTCCCAAAGATCTTGATATTTATTCCTGACCAGTAAGTATCCAGACCAGAAGGCAGAGATCAAACTGTCTTTTGGCTGATCCATTCTTGCAACTCAACATAACTGGATTAGCTGGTAATTGTTTTAGCAGCCGAATGAATGCAATCTGCAGTTATATATTTGGGGCACTTATTTCAGAGATGCTAGCCTGGTTCAATTGAATGACATTCTGAAAGCCAGGATGGTAATCTGCTGCTGATTGATAAAACTCCAGCTGGCAGATGTGTTAAAGATTAGAACCAACGGCTGAGACTGATTTCTGGAGGGGCACTGTTAAACTGCTTCTGTCTAGGATGCTAATGAGATTATAAAATTTTCTATCTGATTAACATTAGTAATTTGGATGAAAGAGGGTCGGGGGCTACCTACTTTAGTCATTTGATGATCCTATGAAGATTTCTTGCTCATCATCCCCATTTGCCAGGCTATACTAAGATTTCAATATTAGAGATTCACTCTTTGGCCAAATAAATTTTTGTAATATGTAAAGTGAATCCGTAATGATAATGAACCTGGAGCCCTATCACACTTTAGGTGAATGAATTAAGTTCTTTCTGGAAAAGGATGATTGAGCATTTGGGGATTGGTGGACTTGGGAAGATTCTGAGGAAGGAAAGGGGAACCCCAACATGTCAAACTTCACAGGCAAGCTTTGGGAATGCTATTTGGTGAGTGAAAATATTTCTGCCATTTTAATGGTAGATTAATTGACAATGTGTGTGGCTATCTTTGCTTGTCACAAAAGGAGGGGTGCTACTGACATTTAGTGGGCATATGCCAGGGGTGCTAAACAGTCTACAGTACACAGGACAGCCCCAAATAACAAAAACTGTTCCATCAAAAATGCCAACAATGCCACCATCGATAACACTAGAGAATGCCACAGTAAGGCTGGTAAGTTTGCCCCTTTCAGAGCAGTGATTATCAAACCTGGCTGTGCCCCATTAAAAATCGGGGGGGCCCTGGCCGGTGTAGCTTAGTTGGCTGGGCATCATCGCATTCACCAAAAAGTTTCCTGTTCGATTCCTGGTCAGGGCACATGCCCAGGTTGTGAGTTTGACCCCTGGTAGGGAACATGCAGAGGCAGCCCATCAATGTTTCATTCTCACATTGATGTTTCTCTCTCTCTCTCTCTCTCTCTCTCTCTCTCTCTCTCTCTCTCTCTCCTTCTCCCTTCCTCTCTCTCTAAAACCAGAGGGAGGGAGAGCCCAGGAATCAGAATTTTTGCAACACTTTGCAGGGCAGCCTGAGATGCAGCCATGCTTTCTAGGCATGGCTCAGGGCATCTGAAGGACTGCTCTTTGTCTTTTGGTAAAAAGGAGGCCAGATTTGGTTGTAGGGACTTTGGGGTACAATTATCACAGACCACCCTGACAAGTGGTGCTACCAGGGTCTACATTCAGAAGCGTTACAAACATGTTCTGTTGAAGTACAACCCACACAGAAAACTGCACAGCTCATAAGTGTAAAGCTCAATGAACATGTGCAAAATGCACAAAATTTACAAAGCGAACACACCTGGGTAATTATTACCCAGAACAAGAAGTTTCCAGAAGGCCCCGTAGGGCCCCAAGGGTGGCCACTACGTTGACGTCGAACAGCATAGATTAGTTTTTTCCATTTTGAATTTTATATAGCAGGAACGATATACTGTGTTCTATTGCATGTTTGGCTTCTTCGGTTCAAGATCATGTTTGTGAGATTCACCTGTGCACTTGTGTGTAGCTCCAGAGAGCTCCATGTGTGACTGTTACATGGTATATTGATCTAGTCTGTTGACAGGCATTTGGGAAGGTCCCAATGTTTAGCTAGTATTAATATGCTGTTTTCACATTTTAAGGTGTGTCTTTTAGTGGACAAACATCCTCAGTCCTCCTGAATCTATACCAAGGTGTGCCCATGCTGAGTCACAGGGTATTCAAATATTCAGCGATGGTAGAAATGGCCAAACATTTTCCCAAAGTGATTATACCAAGTTACACTCCATCTAATAGAGTACGAGAGTCAGGAGTGGTTTTAGGTCCACGTCAGTGACTTGGGCACGTTTTTAAACCTCTCTCAGCCTCAGTGTTTTCTTCTGTAAAGTAGAACTTCTGTGAAGACTCAGTAGAAGCTTTACTCTGATGGTTGGTCTTTCCTGAAAAGCTCTGGAGTCTTTTAGAAATCTGTGCAGGTAATGCTCATGCAATGAAACTCAACAATCTACTCAGGAGAGTCCATCAGAACAAGTTATATGTAAGTTCACTTTGTGGTGAAACTTTCTTTTTTTTAAAAAAAAAAAATATATTTTATTGATTTTTTACTGAGAGGAAGGGAGAGAGATAGAGAGTTAGAAACATCGATGAGAGAGAAACATCGATCAGCTGCCTCCTGCACACCCCCTACTGGGGATGTGCCCGCAACCAAGGTACATGCCCTTGACTGGAATCGAACCTGGGACCTTTCAGTCTGCAGGCCGACGCTCTATCCATTGAGCCAAACTGGTTAGGGCAAAGCTTTCTTATATGACTGGCTGTTTGCATCCATTCACATGGGATAGCTTTTTTTAAACACTTAAAAAAAATTCTAATCTGAGTACAATTTTAGAGAGAAGAAGGGAGAGAGAAAGAAAGAAAAAGAAACACTGGATGTGAGAAACACTGATTGGCCATCTCCCGTAAGTGCCCAGACCCTCAATGGGGGACCGAACCTGCCAACCCAGTTATGCACCCAGACTAGGAATCGAACCGGCCACCTTTCGATACACAGGACAATGCTCAACCAACTGAGCCACTCCAGCCGGGCTCATGGGATTACTTTTTGTTTCATGTTAACTGTCATGTGTCTTTGAGACAACATCTAATACAAATGTCATTAATATTTGTTGAAACTTCTACACACCCCATCTCCTTCCAACTCTGATCGCTTTTGGTTTCTTATTTTGTTTATACCTTGACAAGTTAGAAAATCTTGAAGGTGCTGTAGGCAACCTGTAAAGGCTTATCCACAGACACAGAATGGGGAATTTATATAAAGATATGTCGTCTTTTTCAGAATGTCCCAAATGAATGCAAATACTGATGGCGGGGGGTGGGGGGGGGCGGTGTGCATTAACTAGAAATCAACTAGCTGAGGCTTGAAAAAATACTTGCCTTCTTCCTCCTCTTCCCTTCTCACCTCCCCTACCCTTGCCTTCCAGGCTATACATTGCTTTGTGAAAATTCAGTGGCTTCTTGGTCAATCTACTTTGGAAGACAGTTGGGTGACATTGTATAAACCCTGTGACCCAGAAATTCCATGCCTAGGGCTATTCTTACAGAGATGCACGCTTATAGGCACCCGAAGGCAAGGGTGTTTAAGGGCCCCAAATGTCCACCAACAGGATGATGGATAAACAAACTGTGGCGGACTTTCAGTGGAATACTATACAGCCGTGAAAGCGAATCCGTTGCAACTACATGTGACAACAGTTGAATCTTAAAGACATAATATTGAACCAAAGAAGCCAGTCCTCACAGAATACATACTACTGGATTCCATTTAGATAAAATAAAAAAGATGCAAAGTATTGTTTAGGAATGCACAATAAGGTAGTAAAGGTATAAAGAAAAGCAAGGTTGTTGACACCATCAAGTCAGGAGAGTGATTACTGCTGGGGGGGTAGGGGTGTGTTTTTATGGGGCGCTGGCAATGTTTCTCGCTCTGGATTTGAGTGTTAGTTTTATGAGTATTCATTTCACAGCAATTTCTTAAACTGTATATTTTTGCTTTAGGCATTTTTCTGTGTTTATTCAACTTCACAATATAAAAGGGGGACATGGGAAATAAACCACACTTGCTCACGCGAAGTGTATCACCCAGAGGCCCTATCCAGCCAACTAAGACCTGGTTAGTTATCTGCTCCTGGCAGTTAGGATCTGCCGACTCCTGGGTCTTTTCAAAGATGGGGTGAATCCTTTAAAAAATAATTTTTATTTTTCAATTGCAGTTGATATACAATATTATATTAGTTTCACGTGTACAACCCAGTGATCATTCTCACTTAGTGATCATTCCGATCAATCTCATACTCATCTGGCACCACACATATTTATTACAATATAATTCACTGTATTTCCTATGCCAAACTTTACACTCCCATGACTATTTTGTAACTACCAATTTGTACTTCTTAATTTCTTCCCTTTTTTTACCCAGCTCCTCAAATCCCCTCCCATCTGGCCACCATCAAAATGGTCTCTGTATCTATGAGTTTGTTTCTGTTTTGTTTGCTTATTGTTTTTTATATTCCAAATATTAGTGAAATCATATGGTATTTGTCTTTCTCTATCTGACTTATTTCACTTAGCGTAACACCCTCCAAGTCATGTGTATCTTTTATTCCAGCTTGCCAGGCCCCTGCGATATGAAACTTTGACAGAAGTACCCAGTTTTCAAATGTTGTCTTTTGCTAAACAGGCCACAGTTTGTGTAGAGATGGACTAATTGCACCTCTAGACACCAAACCCCTTCTTTTTAAAGTTGTTTCCTCCCTCCCTTTCTCCCTCCTTCTGCCTGCAAGATGCTGGGTGCGTCCGGTTGTCTGCAACTGAAGTGGATGGAACCCGTAGGAAAACAAGGCTTCCTCCCCGGGAGGAGGAATCTTTCGTCCCAACTTCCCCCCAACCTCCCGACCATCCGCTCTCTCCTCCCCCCCCCCCCCCCCCCAAACTCCGCGGAGCCGGGTCCCCTCGCGCCTCCGCGATTGGTCGCGGGCCATCATGTGTCGACACTCTGGGTGGGTCTTTCTCGCTTTCAACTCATCAATCGCTTCTCTTTGGGGCTCGGCTGCCCAGTGGTTCAGACCTTTGCGCCCATTTTCCTCTTTCCTTCCTCTTCACCCACCCCTTCACACCAGTCTTATTTTAGCAAAACCTAGAGGAGGAGGGGGAGGAGGGAACGCCAGGCATTGCAGCATCCGGGAGCAGCTATTGAGTGGCTAAGCGACGGCGCATACCTCTCTCTCTCTCTTTTTTTCCCCCCTGTTGGGAATTTTCAGGATTTCATTGCTGCAATTTAACCCCAGGATGAGGCACGGTTGAGCGAAGCGCTGCGCGCACACACTCTCACACTCAGCAGAAGAGACAGCCGCGGGTTGATTCAGGAAGAAAAAAAAAAAATCACCTGGACCCTGAGGCCTCAAGACTCCTGAAAAGCCCCCTCCCCCTCCGCCCCGAGCGTCTCCCTCCCCTCCCTCCTCTCCTTACCCCGTTAATATTTTTTACTTTAATTTTATTTTTGGGCTACGGATCTTTGACTTTTAAGGTCTAGGAACTCAAGCGAAGCAAAAAGGGCGATTTCTTCATTGGGGAGGGGGAGCTGCCCTCTCCCCACCAAAGACTTGGTTTTTATTTTTTTCTAATAAAATTTTTAAAAAATGGGCCGGGCGCACTCCTTTTGCAAGATGCCAGCCTGACCCGTACCTCGGAGGAATTTGAAGCTTCCACTGCGTCCCGGGGGGCGTCCTTTGCCAACCGCTCGCATCTTAAAGGGGGTGTGCGTTGGTTGTGTGTGTGTTGTTGTTTTTTAAGTGCCTTTTTCTTTTCTTTTTTTTTTTTTTCTCGGAGTGGGTGGCCTGGGGATTGCCTGGATTCCTTCCTCGGTTATTTTTGCCTCGCTTCCCTCTCCCCTCCCCCCTCCCGGCCCCCGCGCCCCGCCCCCGCCCCCTCCTCCCGCCCCTCCTTCTCCGGGGTCAGCCAGGAAGATGTCCCGAGCTGCTATCCCCGGCTGGGGCCGGCCAGCCGCCTGGTGAGCCCCCGACCCGAGGCGCCGAGCCGCCGCCGCCCGATGGGCTGGGCCGGGGAGCGTCTCCGCAGTCGCAGCTCCGGCCGCCGTCTTCGCAGCCCCGGCAGCATCAGCAGCGGCATCGGCGGCGGCGGCGTCTTCCGCATCGTTCGCCGCAGCGTAACCCGGAGCCCTTTGCTCTTTGCAGAATGGCCCGCTTCGGAGACGAGATGCCGGCCCGCTACGGGGGAGGAGGCTCCGGGGCAGCCGCCGGGGTGGTCGTGGGCGCCGGAGGCGGGCGAGGAGCCGGGGGCAGCCGGCAGGGCGGGCAGCCCGGGGCGCAAAGGATGTACAAGCAGTCAATGGCGCAGAGAGCGCGGACCATGGCCCTCTACAACCCCATCCCCGTCCGACAGAACTGCCTCACGGTCAACCGGTCTCTGTTCCTCTTCAGCGAGGACAACGTGGTGAGAAAATACGCCAAAAAGATCACCGAATGGCCATATCCTTTGCCCGAAGCCCGGCAGCTGCGCCTCCCCCTCCTCCCTCCGCTTCCCCTCTTCCAGGCTGGGAGGGAGACCCGGGGGTTGATGGGAGGTGGGGGGGTCTTCCAGGGGCTGGGAGAGGGGGCACCGGGGAGGAGTGTGCGGAGTCTCTCCACCCCGAGCGGGGTTGAGCTACGGTGCAGGCTTGGGGTGGGGGGACCCGGGGAGTGGATTTCTCTGTAGAACCTCTTCCAGAAGGAGGGCTGGGCCCCGGGGTCGAGCAGGGGCCTTGGTGGGGCCTTTAGACCCAGTTCCAAAGGGGTCAGGGTTCTCCCTAATGAGCCGGGGCCGCGGCCTGAGCGCACTGGCCAGGGCCGGAGAGCCATGGGGGCACTGGCTTAGTCTCCCCTCACCAGCATTTGCGGTTGCCACAGAGCCAGAGCCCCATGGCAGCTCGCTGGCCTGTCCACCGGCCTTCCCCAGGTGGGGGCCGCACTCTTGGGGGTACTTAGAGGTTTCAGGGCCAGGAGTGAGGAGGAGAACATGTGGCCTTCACCCTGAGGGGCCAGCACTGGCCTGAGTGGGCCGCTAGCCTGGACAGGTGGAGGGCACTTCATCTCCCGTGTCCTCTCATCTTTTGGGGTGTCGAAAGCATCCCAGTGGCCCCATCTGGGGCCCTGACCTGGAAGACCCAGTATGAGCTCTCTCAGGAGGAAAGATAGGGCAGGAGAAAATGTTGGGTCCTGCCTAGAGGGCCGTGCCAGGCCCTGGGCTGGATTCAGCTTCTCCCACCATTGGGAGCCGCGAGGGGACAGCAGGAGAAGCACCCATGTGGACATCTCAGGCAGGTAAACGCCTTTTTCTTTTTTTTAAACCAAAAGATCCAGAGAAAGGTGAAGACCACATTTTCCTCTGTTCAGATGCTATCAAAATGCAGGTCCCCGGTGTTTCTTTAAATCTGTGCCTGCTTGAAATAAACCTTAAGGAGGGCTTAACATCTGTTGAGATGTAGGCAGGCAAGGATGGGTAATTAGTCGGGCTCTCTAGCAGTTATCTAAGCATGACCCAGATTCCAAGGGGGGGGCGGGGGGGGGGGTGACGCACCCTGCTCCCCAGGCTGGCTGGCCACCGTGTCATGCCCAAATGTGCCACTTCTTGGCAAGGTTCCAACTGGCTGCTGCTCTCAGTGTAAAAATGAACCGGGCTGCCTGGGTCCCCAGGGCTCGGCAGTGAGCCCCCCTCCATGTTGCCTATGGTTGTGACCTATACTCGACAGGGCTGGGCCTTGGGGTGGTCCTGGGTTGCTTATTTGCAGAGCACAGTGGTGGCTGGATTCACTTTCAGTGGGACTCAGTATTGAGCCAGGCTTTTGGCTTCTGGGCGCTTAAATTGTCACTGAGGTTTTGGAGTGTGTGAACAGTTTACTCTGAGGGTGGTGAAAATTAAAGAGTTTCGGCTGGGGCCCATCTGGAGGGGTGTACCCCTAACCACAATGGGTGTACCCCTAACCACAATGAGTGCCCAAAGCAGGAGCCAGGTCTCTTTGCCTGCTAAGTTCCAACCTCTCAGAGGTCTTGTGATCACTCTGCCTGCCTCCTCCCAACCCCGGGAGGACTGGTGGGAGCTTGGAGGATGGGAAGGTGTCAATGTGTGCACTGCTCAGCTAACTCCAGGGGGTGTCCAGGAGGAATTCACTGGTCTGACAGGTTTCCAAGTTGAAAATGGCTTTAGATTGCCTTCTAGATCATGGATTTGGCATCTCCTAAGAGGAAAGGAAGGAAGTGGAAGTCTAATGTGTCCTTAGTTCACCCCGGTCCGGCCTGAATCCTGCAGAGAGGGCTGTTGGGGAGGCAGGGGATCGCTCAGGGGAGGGGTGCAGGTGACTTAGGAGTGTTGGTGGGTACTTGGGTTTTTTTTGGCTTTCTGGCTCTTGGTAGCTTTGTGATGAGTTTGTGCATTTTGCTCGCTGCAGACAATTTTTGTTCTCTCTTTGGCCTGAGGCAGCAAGCACATTATACAGCCTCACTCTAGAAGGGAAGGCTCTCCACCCCCCAATCTGTCACAGAGCAGGTCACCCAGGACTGAGCTTTTTCCGGGAGGATGAGATGGGTGAGGACGGAGAGCTGGGGGCCTGGAGCAGGGAATTCAGGCCAGTGCAAGGCGGTGGAAACGCTGAGGAGTCAGTGTGCCAGGGCAGAATGTTGACTTCTAAATCCAAATACTACTGCCATTTAAGAAAGTGTTTACATACTTATTCTGAACTTTTAGAATAAAGTCTGATGTATGTATAAGAAAGTGCACAAGCTGAGTCTAGCTTACAAGTGTTCACAAAGTGAAGGCAAGCATGCAACTGGCACCCAGGTCAAAAAAAAAAGATGTGACCAGTCCTCTTCCCCCCGCAGCACCTCCCTCATGCCCCCTCCCAGTCATTCCCCTACAAGGGTAGCTGCTACCCTGATCTAACCGCAATTGGCTCATTTTGCTTCTTTGAACCTCCTGTAAATGGAATCACAGGCTGTGTTATTTGGTATCTGGCTTCTTTAGCTTAACAAGATTCATCCATGTTGCTGTGAGTAGTTCTAGGCAGTTCCTTCTCATGGCTGTGTGGTATCTTATTGTGTGACTCTAACACAGGTACTTATTTTGAGGGCCACTGGGGTAGTTTCTAGATTGTGTGGTTGGGAACATTGCTGGACTTGTCTTTTGTTAAACTTTTCCTTTGCATTTCTCTTGGGCCTATACCTAGGGGTGGACTTGGCCCTGCCATTCTCTGGTACATGTGTTTTTGGAAACTGCATTAACTAAGGGTTGTCGTTGAATCTGGAAAGCAGCTTCCTCACTGTCCTTGGAGGAAGAGTGAGTGCAGGTTTCATGAACTTGGCTGTATGCGTCCTGGGCCTAAAAGTATTACTTACAGCGTGGCACGCTGGTGGAGGGTGCAGCCTTGATCTCCCCATGCTCACAGGCACTTGGCCATTGTGACTTCTTACTCTTCTGCACACACACACCCATACACACACACACACACACACACACACACCCAGCAGTGCCAGCTTGAAGCCAGCCATGAGAATTAAGCATTCTCATTAATTTTATTTCTCTCTTCCTAAGTAAGAAAACCGAAATGGAAGTCGTGGATGTTCAGATTTACACTGCTGCTGCCTTTTGCTCTCGGAGTAAAAGCCGGGCAACAAGCCATCTTGACCACACACCTTGGTTGCATGTTTTTGTTGATTGGAAGTCTGATCTAAAGATGGCTGTGACAGGCTCTGGTGACGGCTTCTAAGGAGCACAAATCTGTCAGCTCAAGAAGTTGCATCTGCCAACCTTCCTAGAGCCCCCACTTAATGCCACTCGCTCCTTCTGATGTGCCACCAAGCGCCACTGTGAATGTCATCTTCCCCCAGTCCTGCTGATGCCAGCAGTTCTCCCACGGAGCAGGGTAGAGGAATTTGGGCCATTGCAAGAGCCATGGACCCAGGTCTGTGTGTTTGCACGCTGGGTCTCCTGAATCGCGTGTGGATTCTGGCTTTTCATCTGTGTGTTTTGGGAATCGCAACAAGAAGCCCAGAGTCCCACCACGTCAGGTAACCTGTGGACATTGGCCGACTGGCATTCCCCAGGTTTTTTGTTTTTTTAAATGGAAGGCACTTTAAAGACAACTGAGAAACAGAGGGAGCTCTGGGGGAAGTTGGAGCCCATCCTGAAAAGTAGAATGTGCTAGAAGATACTTCTCTAGAGGGCAGGACAGTATGATTCCTAGGTCCTTCTACTAGATCAGCATGGCCGGCATTTTCAGAAGAGCAAAATTCTGGGAAGTAAGAATTAGCATGGCTTTTTTTTTTTCTTTTTTCTTTTTTATGACAAACGTGCCTTCCCTTCTCTGAAAAACCTACCTCGAACTGGCCGGAGTTTATAGTTTTAATGAACAGTCTGAATGTATCCCCCCCAGTGTGCATTTTGGTGTGTTTTTTTGTAGAAATGCTAGCTAGGCTTGATAATGGGGTACTGTGCCAGCCCCCCCGGGAGTGTTATGTGTACATTGCTGTGCTTCTCAAATGTTCGTGTGCATGAGGATTATCTTTTTAAAGTGACAATCCTGGTCCAGAAGGTTTGGGGTGGGGCCTGGGGTTCTGCTCTTCCAACACACTTCTAAGGGTTGCCCATGCTGCTGGTTTGTGGGTGACTCCTAGGGTATCTAGGTCATATCACAGATGCATCCTGTTACTTTTTTTGTTCCTTTTTCTTAAAAATCAGGTTTGTTGAGATATATTAGCAAGTTCACCCCTTTTAGCATACAGCTCTGTGAGTTTTAACAAATACATGCAGCCATGTAGCCACCACCAAAATCAAAGTAGGGAACAGTCTGTCACCCCAAGTTACCCCCCTAACACCCTTTTGAGCCAGCTTCCCACTGCCAAAGCCCCTTGCTAGCACTAATCTGTTCTCTATCCTTACAGTTTTGCTTTTTCCAGAAGGCTATATAGACAGAATCCCACCGTGTGTAGCCTTTGAGTGTGGCTTCTTTCATGCAACCTTTGCAATCCATTCATGTTGTTGTGGTACCAGTCGTTCATTCCTTTTCGGTGCTGCGTAATATTCCATGAGATGGATGGACCAGAGTCTGTTCATCCACTTCCCAGTTGAGGAACATTTGGGATGCTTTCAGGTCGGATGATTATGAATAGAGCCACTGTAAATGCTGGCAGATGGGTTTTAGTAGGAAGCATTGGGAGCCTACATTTCACTTCTCTTGGGTAAATAAGTAGCCAGAGGCAGGATGGCTGGGTTGTGTAGTAAGTATATGTTTAACTGTGTAAGAGACCGCCAAACTGTTTTGCAAAGTGGTTGTGCCATTTTAACATTCCTGCCCTTGTTATCTTTCTAAAAAAGCATCGAGCTCTAAATGCCAAGGCACATGTGGCCTCAAGGGTTTAGGGTAAAGAACTGTGGGTGTGTAGAAAGTGCTGGAAGTGGTAGCATGAAGTGCCAGTCAGAGAAATAGGGAGAGTGAGGATGTTATCCGTAGCCAGGTGCCTGCACTGGTTTGAAATGTAGGGAGAGAAGGGAGTGTGGCGTGGGGGGCATTGGTTCTGCTGCTCGGCTGTGAAAAGTCAAGGCTGTGAGAGCCAGGCCCGCCCCCTACTCACCCCTGCGCCCTATAAACGTTTGGTGAGTGAAAAAGGCCTCTCTGCCTCGTTTGCCAAATCATATGGATCTGCTTCGCCCTTGTGCCAATATTTTAGGTTTTTGATGGGTTTTAGTTGTGTGTTGGGGGCGTGGTGTGCATGAGGTTATCAGACCAGAGAAGGTCTCTGAAATTTTAGTGCTTGAGAAGCTGGGGAACAGTGGCCTCTTGTGAGTGAAGTCCTCCTTCGGTGCCTTGGGGGTGAATGTCTGTTGAGTGCTTGTGGCTTGTGCCCCTCAACCCCCACCCCCGTCATCCCCCAGTCGCAAGCACACGTGCACTTCCTCAATGATCGAAGGCACCACCGTGAAAGTGGGCTCCGTGCAGAGATGGTCAGAGCCCCCATAGTGAATACATTTCTGCGAATGCTAACTCCGCTTCGTAGAAAGGACTGGGTGGTGCCATGAAAGATGGCAGAGAGAGGGGAAGCGCTCCGGACTCCGGGTCAGCCTAGGTTTGAATGACTCCGTTTCCTCACGTGCGTGATGGGAATACTGCTTCTGATGGCATCTCCCTCGGACAACTCTTGGGGAGTTTAAATGGGGTCACACATGGTAAACACTCAGCACAGTGTCCGGCATGGAGAAAGCCCCCAAAATACATGAGCCATAATATGAGAGACCACTTGTATCCTAATGTTCTCTTTGGGAAACTTTGGCTTTTTGGGAAATGAGGCTCTCTGGGTACAGGGGCAGCAAAGGGCCCTGTAACTGGCCAATTTGACTTTAGTCATCTGAGTGGGGCACTCTTCACAGTACCCCTCGGAAGCTTTTGGAGGTAAAAATCATGCTCACTTGACCCATTTTTCTATTTCCTTTGATGTAAGACAGAATTCATTGTCTTCCTCCCTCTGATGGTGACAAGGTGAAGGAGTTTTAAAATATTTACTTAGCTTTCTCCCCTTCCCCCCATGTCCCACCACAAACTCATCGCCCTTTGAGCTTGTCAAGAGTCCCGCCCAGGCTGGAGACCACAGGCCTAGGACAGCTGCTGTGGCTACCCCAGGTGACCACCGAGAGTTAACAACAGAACCCTGCTTTGGGGTTAGCTTAGGTCCCCCTTTCCCCTCCCCCAGTTTCTCTCTTTCTTCTTTCTCTCTTGGAAGAATAGAGAAGGCAAGTAACATTCCAGAGGAGAGGATCAGGTGGTTGGCCTCAGCAACTTGGGTTTCGAAAACCACCAAGAATGAGTTCTTGTCTGGGTGACCAGATGTCCCAGTTTGCCCAGGACTGCTCCGGTTTTAGCATCTCAGGAAACCCAGCAGTTCTAGGCAAACTGGGATGTTGGTCACCCTAGTGGTGAGTTCTTAACAGTGAAGAGGAGGGGAGCAAGGGATGGTTCCGTGGCCCAGGAAAGGGGAAGATGGGTAATTTTTTCCCTCCGAGAAAGCCAAGACTTTTGATCGGAATGCAGTTGGCTTTTGGAGGCTGCCCACTTAAGGCAGCTAATTCAAACGAGATCCCGGCTCTGAAGCAAATTTCCGGAGTTAAGTCTGGATCAAGTTTTGTCATCTCTCTTGGGTCAGACATGACTTTACTTTCTGTTCAGACTGGGAACACCCTTGGGGCTTCCTTGAAGGGGCTCAGTGCTCAGGTTGGACCTGGAATTCAGCGTCAGCAGCCTCTCCCCCTGCATAACCCTGCTCACGGGCCAGGGACCCCTCTCTGGAGCCATGAAAGAAACTCAACTTGGTCACCCACCTGCCAGTAAATAATAATCACACTGTGAACTTCTGTACTCATTTTAGGCCCGTGTGTATGATAAACCAATTTTAAGGTATTTTATCCAAGCAATGTTTGCGGGAGGCCTAAGTCTGATCTCAAAAATAAACTGACAGATTTCTCTTTAATGAGACACATTGGGGGTGACCTAGAACTTGCTCTGGGGTAGGAGTTATGTGGTTTCTGACCTCCCAGAACTTGCCATATTCTTTCATCTCCTTGACCTTTATTATTTTCCTTATTAAGAATAAGGGGACTGGGGCGGGGGGGGGGAACCTTCATTTGCTGCTGTGCAATGTTTGTGGCACATTGTGGAGTCCACATAGGTATGCGACTCTCTGAGCAAGGGCACCAGCAGTGGAGGAAAGGAGCAGGATATTGACTGGAGGTGCAGCATATAAGGCTTGGGGACTGGTGACTCCGCTGCAAGTCTCAGCTCCAGTTCACGGCAGTGAAGCCTCAGCCTGCTCATCTGTAAAATGGGCACAGTCCAGTGTCCAGGGAATTGTGGAAAGGCTAAAAGATACTATGCACAGAAAGCATGTGGCATGTATTGTCACTGTAAAAAGTAGCAAGACAGATGGCTTTTAGATTTCCTGATGGGAAGGGCTGGGTTTGTTGTGGGCACCTCTCTGGCCCTGTGCTTGGCACCTACAGGGGCTGAACACATAATTGTGCACCTCTCTGGCCTTGTGCTTTTATGCACCTCAGGTTTACAGCCTATTGTTTTAATTCTCTTCTGGGTTTACAACACACTCTCAATATTGTCTCCTTTAGCTTATTATTTGTTCTTATTTTAATAGAGTGTGGAAACACTGGTGGACCGACCAGCTAAGTCAGAAATTAGAATGGTGGTCCTGAGAGTGGTGTCCCCGGCCCACAGGGTCAGCATCGCCTGCTCTAGGCAAACTTCTCACCCTGGGGCATGTTCAGCATCCCCTGGTGGGCTTCTAAGCAGGAGCTGGGCCTCAGCTCCAGAGTTTCTGACTCAGCAGGTTTGGGATGGAGCCTGAGAATGTGCATTTCTAGCAAGTTCCCGATGGTTCTGATACAGCTGTTCTGGAGAGCACGCTCTGAGAAACCCTAAGCTTAGAACATGACCAATAACTTCACCTATAATTCCCAACCCACCTTTTCCTCATCCCCTCCCCCCTGTACTCTCTGAAAGGTATTTACTCTCCTTTGGATTGTGTGGGTTTTATTTCCTTCCTTCCTTCCTCCCTTCCTCCCTCCCTCCCTCCCTCCCTCCCTCCCTTCCTTCCTTCCTTCCTTCCTTCCTTCCTTCCTTCCTTCCTTCCTTCTTTCCAGGTTTTATCACATGTGCCTTATAAATTTAACTTGCTTGACTTCTGAGCTCTTTAGCCCTCTGGAACTTGTACTTGCTTTTTTCACTCAACAGTATGTTTCTAAGATTCATCTCTCTTGTTGAGTCATTTATTTTTCTTTGTATAATATTGCACTTTGTGATGATACAACAATTTATTCATTTTCCTGGATGGTGGACATTTGGGATATATCCAGATTTTTTTATTTTATTTTTTGCTATTAAGAACAGTGCTGCCGTGATGAATAAATAATTTTTCAATGAATGAATTCAAGGTGTTAATTTTAGTCTGTGTACTTGGGAATCTAGCTTCAGTTAGAATCAGCTGAGATTCATCAGCATTTATGGAACACCCGCCATCTGACAGGCACTGGCGAAGGCATTTCACATTCTACTCATCATGCTCTCGAAGAGCTAGGTCAGCCAGACAACCCCTGTTCCTGCTTGTTTTCTGAAAGTCAACCTGTGGTTTAGACCCATCGGTTTGTGAGAAGCCACATGGCCGAGTTTAGAGCATGGACTCTGGAGCCAGGTGGCTGGGGTTCAAATCCCAGCTCTTCTAGTCACGAGCTGTGTGACCTTGGGCAAGTCACGCAAGTGTTCTGTTTCTGTTTCCCAGTCTATCCAGTGGGGATTCTAAACGCACCTATCTTGGAATATTAAATGAGTTATTATATGCTATTCTTAGAATAGTGCTTGGAACTTAGTAAAGCTCCATATGTGTTTATAGATGGATGGATAGATGGATAGCAGGAAGGGAGGAAAGGAAGAAGGGAGAAAGGAAGAAAAATAGATGCATAGGATGGATGGATGGATGAAAGAAAGGAAGGAAGGATGAACGGATGGATAGATGAGGGGAGGGATGGATGAGTGGACTTATTATAATGGCCATATTAGGGATTCTCTGACCTAATGCTTGACATAGTGTGTGTCACACAATAGGTGCTACAAAGTATTAGTTATTCTGCCTTTTCTTTCCAAGGTTCTCAACTCCTTTGATCTCTGTTATTCTTTGACATGTGTCTTGTTAACCCATTTTCCTGGATGATCACCTCAAACATCATTGCTCCAAGGGGAAATCAATCACAGGGGGATGGTGTACAGTAGAATTCCATGATTCCAAGGCTCGAGCAGGATTTTCCCCATCTCTCAGCAATCCTTTTCTATGCTCCTAAGCATCTTCCCAACACCACACTGACAGACTCTCTCTCTCAATACCAGATTCCCTCCAATTTCCACAAGCTCCCCCTACTCCTTAGCCTTGCTCTAAGAGTGCCATCATTGATGAAATCAATTACAGCAAGAATAGGGCAGCTTCCATGAGGGCCTTACAAGAACTCAGAGTATATGGGTCTGCACAAATTGGGATAGCCGAACATGTTTATGGACTTGAATTACCTTTGAAGAGTTGTCAGAATGCAAATTTTTAGCAGTGTGGCCTATTCCTATTCACAATGCAGTCTTTTAAGTTGTGGATCACGGATGGATGATTATGGGGAAGAGGGGCACATGCTGTTAGTGTTGGATGAATGGATGGATGGATGGATGGATGGATGGATGAATCTATGGATCGTTGGACAGAGAGATGGATGATAGGTGGGTAGAAAAATGAATGGAGGGGAGGAAAGAAAGAAAGAAAAAGGAAGAAAGAAAGAAAAAGAAAGAAGAAAAGAAAAAAGAGAAAGAAAGAAAGAAAGAAAGAAAGAAAGAAAGAAAGAAAGAAAAAGAAAAAGAAAAAGATGAATGATGTTGGATGGATGGGTGATTGGCTAGGTGGATGGATTATAGGCAGGTGGATAAAGAGATTGGCAGATTACTGGATGGGTGGGTGGACAGATGTATGGATGATGGATGGAAGAAAGGGAGGAAGGAAGGAAGAAAAAAAAGGATGAATGGATATATGGACAGATAGTGACTAGATGGGCAGATGACTGGACTGGATTGAAGGAGAAAGAGATGGATGGGTGGGAAAACGGGTGGATGTTGGATATAAGAGTGTGTATAGAAGGGTGGATGTCCATGTTGAGTCTCTCTAGTATTTGGTGTTCTTACTGGTTTCGGAATGGCCAAGTTCCTCCACTTATACTTTAGTTGGACCTTTCCTAGAGTCAAGTGAATTTTGCATGCTTTTTGAGAAAATATGATTGTATGCTTTTGTCTCACCTCTCTAATTAGAAAGCTCCTTGACAATAGGGGTTGGTAATTTACCTTTCTCACATCTCCCAACAGTTTCTGCTCTATATCGTGCATAAATGTTTGTTAAGTGAGTAACAATGAGAAAAACAGTGTTGCTGACAAAGGTTATTAAATTTCTGGAAATACTTGGTTAGTTTACTTTAACATGAGTCTGAAAGTGGAATCCAAGAGAAAGCGGGATTTCTTGGATTTTGCTTCATTGGTGAATAGTGGGAGGGTAGAGGGATAGATGTCTCTCTTCTGAGCAGGTCGGGTATGTGCCCCAGATTTTTACCCACTGTCCAGAGATTGCAGATCAGACATACGAGGGCCCTACATGGCCCTACCTGATCTGGTCCCTGTTTTGCCTTTGATCTCATCTCTTCCATTGTCTACCCCTTCTATTCTGTCTCAGCCCCACTGGCCCTGTTTGCATTTGTGTTGGCTGTTCCCTCTACCTGCATCATAGTTCCCCCAGGTCTCCCATGACTGACTCCTCTTCATTTAGGCTCAGCCCCAAAGCCCACCCTCTTCATTAACGGAACACCTAAAGTACAACAAAGAATAGAAAATATATCTGTACTCTCCTATCCAGAGAGAATCTCTGGAGACATTTTAAAAATATATTTCTTTATTGATTTCAGAGAGGAAGGGAGAAGGAGAGAGATAGAAACATCAATGATGAGAGAAAATCATCAATTGGCTGCCTCCTGCACACCCCACACTGGGGATGGAGCCTGCAACCCAGGCAAGCGCCCTTGGCCGGAATCGAACCTGAGACCCCTCAGTCCGCAGGCCGACGCTCTATCCACTGAGCCAAGCCTGCTAGGGCTCTGGAGACATTTTAATATATTTTATCCATACCTTTTTATGGATATAGGCTTTTTTGAACACATTTCCACGTCACTAGATATCTTTGGCAGCATCAGAGCTACCATGTATACTTGAGTGGGCTCGACACCACAAAAGGGTATCCCATCTCACATCATAGGCCTTATAGAACGATACATTTATTATTTAAATGCCCCAGTTGATGGAAGCTTAAGTATCTTGTTCTAGAGAAATGAAGATATGACCATTTTGGACAGATGGACCTAACAACTTGAAAAGGGGGCATCTTATTGAAATTTACATCGTGGTGCTGTACGGGTTGGCAGCAACCCCAGAAAAAACTGTTGTTAATATCTGGTGACTTTATGGCTGTATCGTACTTCGTATAACCGTCTCCGGTTGGTTGTTTGTTTTGCTTGTAAAGAACAGTGCAGCGAACATCTTTGTGCATGCTTCTCTGTCCAAGGTTCTGATTTTCAGAATAAAATTCTAGTCTTAGATATGGGACTCAAGTCTTGAAACCGTTGCCACCACTTTCCTTGAATCTGTAAAAGACATTTTGAGACTCAAAACTCAGGAAGTTGAGGAGGAGGAGCAGGGAAAGAACCGTGGATTGGTTTGCCATTCTTCCTGGGCTGCACGTACAGCAGTGCTTTTGAACTGGGGGACTTTTGGCAACGTGTGGAGACATTTTTGTTTGTCACGAATGTGGAGGGAGAGGTGATACTGGCATGTAGTGGGTAGAAGCCAGGGATGCTACTGAGTGTCCTAAAAATGCACAGGACAACCCTCCTCCTGCCCCACTAAGGAATCGTCCAGCCCCAGATGTCAGTAGAGTGCCAAGATTGAGAAATCCTGATGTAAAAGATGTCACGGATTTCTTGGAGGGGAGTGGGTGGATTTAGAGTTTTGGGGTGACTTAAATGTAATTTACAGTTTCTCTTCCTTGCTGGGTGTTGAAGCCAGCTTTCTGTGAACTTTAGATCCCACACGATCAGCAACAGGCTTGCTACCAACAGATTCGTTGATGTAAATATAGACGAGTATATAGAAGGAAATCTCACCCGGAGCCGGGAAAGGTTGGCATGAAAGCTGCTGTGGCCTCCGTTTCTCCTTTCTTCTCCTTCTGGTGCCCAGTGTTTCTGTCGTGTCTCACTTTCTCTGGGTTCCTGGCATGGCGAGTGCTGCTGGTGTAGACTGGTTTTCTGCTCCCTTGGTCCCCATACGAGGGCATGTACAGGATGCAGACCCCTGGAGCAGGTGAGCTTAGAGATGGTGGGGGGAATGAGTGCATTCATTCATAAGTGTTTATTGAGCACCTACTATGCAAGGTGAGGGCAGGAAGGTGACAAGGGTAGATTTGTGCAGAGCTTTTTTTGACCATGTGGGGACTTTTACTACAAAGGAATTTGCATTTTTCCCCTCGCACACCTACACTTTTTGTTTTCCATAACAAAAGTAGGGTCACTTTGGGTGCTGTTTTTCCACCAACACGAGCCACGCTGCAGCGACCCCACCCAGAGATGATGTTTGTGCAGACGCCTGCAACTATTTCCGTAGGACAGAGTCCTGGGAATGGCACAGCTGGGTCATGTGTCAGGCTTAGGGCCAGGTCACGAGTCTGTGCCCTCCAAGGTCCCCTTTCCCTGATTATGGAGCCAACTGGGTTGCCCTTGATTTAACATCTCGAAGACGATGAGCCTTTTCCAGATCTGTGCGAGCTTTCTGCATCTCCTTCAGGATCTTCTGGTCACACCTTTTGCTCGTTTTTCTCTGCACAGATGTCTTGCCGGGGAGGAGGGTTGCACCAGGTTCTGTAGACGCTGAGGTTCTATGGCTCTGTTTTGGGTTTCAGGCAGTCTAGGGAGGGCTATTGAAGCAGGTTCCCTGGGTTCAAATCCCCACTCTGCTTATTTCCAACTGCACACCACTTACCCTGCTAGGCCTCAGTTTCTTCATCTTTAAAATGGGTATAACATTAGTGCCTGTTGTTAGATGGTACAGATCTAGAACATTCTGTCATTCCAGGGAGTTTTAGGCAGTTCTAGCATCAGCATCTCCTGGGAGGGAGTTGGAAATGCAGAGTCTCACTCCCAACCTTCCTGGGTCCCAATCTGCATCTCAACAAGGCCCCCCTGTTGATTTTGGCTGCAGTTGGAATCACTTGGAAGCTTCAAAAATGCTGATGACCCTGGCTCCACCCAAGGATGCTGGTGGTGTTGCCAGATGGGGACTGGCCCCAGGGCAGGTCTGCCTCTGGGCGGCCGGTGGTGTGTGGGTTCTTGACTTTGTGCAGGAAAGATTTCACAACACGAGTCCAGGTGATTTTGAGAGGACGTTTATTGAACCTGGGGACAGCGACACAGGAAGGGCTTAGGGTAGAAGGAGCAACAGGAGAGAGCCTGGGCAGGGCTGCTCTGGCTCCTAGAAACGTTATAGGAGAGAAGTGAGCCAAGGCGGGGCTGCTGTGAGCTCATTGAAAGTCAGAGAAGGGGGGGCCTTGAAGACAGGGTCAGGGAGTTCGCCTGGGATGAGCTGTGCTGCCCACTGCTCCCCTGGTTGCAGGTCTCGGGTCCCTCAGAGTTTAGGAGAAAAAAAGTCCAAAGTTCATGCCCGAGAACCAGCCTGGGTGTGTTCCAGTGAGAGCCCATGCTGGGTCCTTGTCTTACAGGTTTCTATCTTCTGTGGCAGAAATCCTAGGGGAGGGTCTTAACAGAATATTCCTCAGTTTTCCAGCTGTGTCCTTCAATATGTGGATTCGTCAATATGACCTTATAGGAGAATTTGGGTTTATTCTCTGGTCAGTTTCACTGCTTTACGTTAATCTCGGGTCTGTCTAGCTCTAATCAGGTTTTTTATTATTTGTTCCCCTTACTTTTCGTCCGTCCTTGGGTTTGGCTGGCACAAATGGCTAACTGGGTCTTTGTCACTTGTCTCCCTGACAGGGGTGATTTAAGCTGTGCATTATTCTCTGGTTAGGGAGGCGGGTATGAACCATTTGCTCTCAAGTGTCCTTGGTTAGGGAAGATAAAGGTCATGCAGTTCACTGGCTGTAAGTTGTAAGTTGCTCAAATTGTTCGGCCTTGTTTAATTTTCTTGTCTCCGTTTCCCCATTCCACTTGCCCAGGAATTGTCCTAGCTTCTTACTATCCTGGCTCAGTGGGGTTGGTCCAGAGCGGCCCCTCGGTGTAGGGAGTTTTGAAACCACTCCAGGGGATGCTGCAGTTCAGCTAGGATTGGCAGATCGCCCACTGGGTGGTTAAGAACACTTGGAGGCAGGTAGCCTGGAATCGGAGCTGTGCCACCTTGGGCCAGCCGCTTACCCTCTCTGAGCCGCAGGTTCTCTCTCTCTCAAACCAGGACTTCGCTGGCGGGGCTGCAAGAAGGAAATGATGTGAAGGTTCTGAGTGCTGAGCAGGGGGCCTGGGATGTGGATAGTAAAAATGAGGTCAGCAGCCCGAACCGGTTTGGCTCAATGGATAGAGCGTCGGCCTGCGGACTCAAGGGTCCCAGGTTCGATTCCGGTCAAGGGCATGTACCTTGGTTGCGGGCACATCCCCAATAGGGAGTGTGCAGGAGGCAGCTGATCGATGTTTCTCTCTCATCGATGTTTCTAACTCTCTATCCCTCTCCCTTCCTCTCTGTAAAAAACCAATAAAATATATTTTTAAAAAATGAGGTCAGCAGCCTTAGAGCTAATAGTTGGAGTGGAGGACACTAATCTCTTTTTTGATGTTCTTCTTTTAATTTAAAAAAATTGAGGTAAAACTCACGTAACATAAAATTAACCTTTAACCATTTTAAAGTGGAAAATTCGGTGGCATGTAGCACATTCACAGGGTTGTGCAACCACCACCTCGATCTACTTCACCCAAAAGGAGACCCTGTTCGCATTAGCAGTCACACCTCGGTCTCCTTCCTTCCCCAGCCCCTCGCAGCTGCTAGTCTGCCTTCTGTCTTCATGGATTTGCCTGTTCTGGTTTTGGAGGTTTTGAAGTACCGCTCCCCACCCCCCAGTAGAGGACCCTTCAGCACCCAAGTGGACCTGTGAGAAAGCTCAGCTCTCTTCTTCCCTGCGGCTTCCTTCCTTGGCATGGGGCTGCCCCTCCGGTGCCCCCTCCCCCCTCGCACCTGGTGGCCCTGGTTAATCCCAGCAGCGCAGCAGGCCTGTGTTCTGCTCTCCTGGGGCCTCCACAAACGAGAGGATTCATCTCAGCTGGGTTTCTCCCAGTTAAATATTTAATAAATAAGACCTACAACGTGTGATGCTGGGAGTGTTTGATAGTGAAATTAATGAGGGGAGAGTCGCAGGTGGCCCACAGATCCAAGCCGGAGCCTGGCCCAGGGTGTCCTGGTGGCGCAGACCTGGGTGGCGTCCGGGCCGCGGTGGGCCCCACCATCCGTGTCCCTTGGCGCACATGTGCCTTCCTCTTTAGCACCGAGTCTGGCACAGAGAAACCACTTGGTAAATATGTGTTACAAGAAGGAAAGAGGGGGAGGAGGGGTGAGAGAGGGAGGGAAAGAGAAAGGAAAGATAGAGGAGCAAAGGGCGGGAGAGAAGATGAGGGAAAAAGAAAGATGGAGACAGAGATGGGTGGGGAGAGGGAGGGAGAAGAAGGGGAGACTTGACAAACAACTTAGAGGGAAGAGCTGGAGAGAGGGCAAGGAAGACAGTGATGAAAGAGGAAGAGAGAGGTGGAGGGGATTGAAGGAGGTAGAGAGAGATGGAAGAAGAGAGGGAGAGGAAGGGGAAGAGGGAAAGCGCAGAAAAAGAGAACCGGAGAAGGGAGACAATATTGTCTCTGGTATCTTCCCCCCTCTCCGTTAGTCTTACCACCCCACCCCCCATTTTTTTTTTTATCTCCCATTTCTCATTTCCTTACTCTCGTCTGCTTGCCAACTTTTCATTCCTTTTCATTTCCTGTGTCTGTTATCTTTTCATTTTCTGTCTGAATGTTTGCCCCTTTTCTCTTTCTCTTCATAAACTGTCCCTTGGTGTGTGTCATATTTTTTTAGTCTGTCTCCAGCTGACTGTGTGTGTGTGTGTATGTGTGGAGAGAGAGAGAGGGACGGGGGGGGGGGGGGGGTGAGAGAGGAACATAGATCATTTTAAAGATCAACCATGAAGTGAATATCTATTGTACCCAAGTCAAGAGCCAGACCGCCACCATCTCCCCAGAGTGCCCCATATGCCCATCCCCATCACAACCCACCTTTTCTCCTTCCTGGGTGAACCACTTTTGAGGATTTCATGGGAATCATCAGCTTGCTTTTCTTTGTGGTTTTACCACCTAGGCACGCCTCCCTAAGCAATATAGTTAAATGTTTCGTGGTTTTGAACTTTATATAAATAAAATTACATGATATGAGTTATTTTGTATTTTGTTTCATTGGCTCACAGTTATGTTAGCAAGATCCATTCTTATTGTGGTCACTGTGGCTCCCTCATGTCATATTTGTTCACTGATGATGAATATATGAGCGGGTTCCCTTTTGGTCGCCGAAAAGAAGCAACGTTGCGAGTTGTTTATGGATGAGCCTCTCCAGGGTACATGCCTCGTTGCAGAATCACTGGGCATTAAAATTAGTGCATTTTCAACTTGGCTGAACACTGCCTACCAAAGTGTTTTTGCAAAGTGTTTGCGCTCATGTACACTCCTGCCCTCAGTGGCCGAGCGTTCAAGTGGCTCCACACCCTCATCAGCACTTGGTATTGTCGGACTTAGCTGCAGCCTGTTTAGTGGATGTGTGGCGATTTGAGTTTGTGCTACCCACCCAATTACAAGACAGACGAATGTATTTTAATATATTTATTGGCTACTCAAGTTTCTTCTTTTGTGAAGTGCCTCCTCATGCCCTGCCCACTTTTTTATTGGGTTGCTTGGGTTTCGTTTTTTGTTTCTCCTATTGATCTGTAGGTGATCCTTATGTTTCCTGATGGAAACTGGTCCTTCATCATTATATGCTGTGCAATACAGTATCTTCTCTTGGCTTGCCTTTTGGTTCTTTTTTATGGTATCTTTTGATCAATAGCAGTTCTTAATTTTAATGTGATTGCATTTAGAAATATTTTTCTTCACAGTTTGTGGGTTTTGTATCTTATTTAAGAAAACCATTTCTACCCCGAAGTCATGAAGATATTCTATACTGTTTCTAAAAGTTTTTTTTTACAGTTTTGCTTACTGTATGACTTTAACCGGCTTGGAATTGATTTTTATGTATGGTGTGAGGTAGGGGGTCTGATTTCCTTTTTATTTCATAAGCGTTGCCCCAGTACTGTTTATTAAAAAATCCATCCTTGCCTCAATAATTGATAACCTCTGTGACTGTTTAACTCTTACCTCCTTTGATCTGGTACTCAGGCAGTCAAGACACAGATATTTATAGTGTTTCTGACAACATAACTAGGCACTGGGTTACAGTGATGAATATGGAAGATGCAGTCTGCCATGGAGCTTACAATCTGGCAAGGATGACGGATAAATAGTTATAGCTACTTAATTTACAATTACAGATGCTATAAGGCCTTTAGGAGGGACAAGCCCAGCATGCTCTGAGGGGAGCATGTAAAACAACCTCTCCTGAAGAAGTGGTGATAAACAGTTTTTAGTGGAACTCTGCTATAGTGGAGCAGGCGTAGTGGGAAAGATGTACTGACCAGAGGGAACAGCATGTGCAAAGGCCCTGTGGCAGATGCTTAGGAATTTGGTATTTATTCTAAAGGCATGTTCTGGCCCCTGACGCAGCAATACAAAGAGATTGTCTGCGAATGGCCCCACTGGCTGCTGTGTGGAGAATGGATTGGATGGGAACAAGAATATAAACCATGAGACCAGCGAGGAAATTATTGTAGTCCTTCAAGGAAGAGGCAATGTCTCTTGAACTGGGATGGCGGCTATGGAGATGGAAATCATTAGTCATATTGCAAGATATTTTGAGCCAGCATGATTTTCCACTCTCTCTTTTGGTTGAGTTTTCTGGGTGAGGAAAGCAGTTTGTAATTCTGCCAAAGGTATGTGTTCTGGAGGACCCATAGTCTTTGGAATTCTAGTCAAGAGAGTCACTGGACAATCTCTGGCCCCCAGGGTTTTCTGGAATCAATTCAACAATGGCAATTTATTAATAATGATAGCAACCATGAGTTGATAGCCTTCCCTTCAAAACACCTTTTAGCTATTACCTTGTTTGTCACCCCAGCCGACGCTGTGAGATGGGTGGGGGAGAGAAACAGGGATTTTTTTTACCTCAGTTTTATTGTAGAATGGGGTGAGGGAGGATTAACTGGCACTCGTGAGATCACACCAGAGGTGCTGGTTTGGGGGTTGGAGCCCAGTTCCTTGACTTCTGGGAGTGGAATCAGTCTCCTTTATGCAGGTCACACACCAGCTCCCCAAACATACTCTTTTTGCAAATCGTTTCCCACTGGGAGCTCCTGAATAATTTATGAGACCTCAGTTTCCTTGACTATAAAGTGGGAATTAAAATAAAATAGCTACTGCCCTAGCCGGCTTGGCTCAGTGGATAGAGCGTCAGCCTGTGGACTGAAGGGTCCCAGGTTTGATTCTGGCCAAGGGGGAGTGCAGGAGGCAGCCGATCAATGATTCTCTCTTATCATTGATGTTTCTATCTCTCTCTCCCTCTCCCTTCCTCTCTGAAATCAATAAAGAAATATATTTATTTTTTTAAAATAGTACCTCCGAACTTTGTGCCTGACACGCAGTGAAGACTCATTACATTTACCTGCGTGAACCCATTAGTGCCCCTGGTTACAAGGGTGGAAAACTCCAAGGGGCTTGAGCAAGAAGAGAGGAGTTCCTGGCTCCTGGGAGGGAAGAGTCCCGGGAGTCACTGGGCATCGGGCTTGTTCAGATCCAGAGATCATATGACGTCATTAAACCTCAGCTTCCAGGCTCTGCTTTTTGAAGTTGGCTCCATTGTCCATGTGGTTGTGACATGCCATTGGTCCTCCCTTCATCATATCCAATGTGATTCTCTTTTGCAGCCACCCTCCCAGCATTCTCAGCAAATGGTTTATTGCTTTTGATTGGCTCAGCGGGAGTCACATGCTCATGCCTGAGCCAATCACTGTAGGGAAATGGGAAATGTGGAAAGGAATGTTCTGATTATCTTAGGTTGAGTCACATGATCCGTCTTTGGTGTTGGGGTAGAGCCAACTTCATGGAACAGCGAGGAGAGACCCCTTTAAAGGTGTATGAGGGTGTGCTAGCTGCTGTAACAGAAGTAGTGAACCTCACTTTCGCCAGCATTCTGTTGACCGGAATTTCATCCCCATGGTGTATCAGTGAGGGTCTCAGTAGGAAACAGAAGGCACATATCAAGAGTTGAATGAAGAGATGTGGGCAGTTATTAAAACAGAGCGGGAGAGACAAAGGGATAGAGAGAGAGAAATGGGGATAAAAATAACTGATTGACAGTGGCTGCAGCTTGAGGAAGCAGGCAGAATAAATGCCCCGTCTTCATGCCCTCCCATCATCTCTTGCCAGGGTTCCCCATTGTTCAAACCCAGTTGGAAGCTAGAGGATAGGCTGTTCAATGAGGCCGTCCACACAGGTCAGCTGCCCTGGGCATAACAGGGTAGAGAAGGAAGGAGAGTGGATTCTGGATCATAGGTGACAGCCGGGACCCGGGGCGGGGACATTGGTCCATGTGTGCCTCCAGGAGGAGGAGTTTGGTGGACGCATCACACTGCCTTTTCCACCAGGACAAATCAGGTTCCCAGGTGACAAAAAAAGTCTACTTTGCTGCTGTTACTGTTATTCTTAGTGGTGGTTGTTGGGTGTCTCTCCAGGCTACTACCTCCTCTCTCCTCTCCCCTCCCTCCCTCTGCCCAGAGAGCTGGTAGTGGGAGTCTCAGCAGGCAGGCAGTCCTCTGGAAAGGCCCTTGGTTTACCCCGAAGCTGGGCACACCTTCTGCCTGAGGCAAGCGACCATATTGCCGAAGGTGAAACCGAGGAGAGACCCCTCAGGCTGAGCCTAGGGAGGTGGACTGGGCCCCAGGGGCAGGAAGCAACCCTCTGCATTTTCCACCTGCTCCACCCTCTTCGGAGCCAGTCTTGGCAGCAAGAAGTAGGGCGCACAGGTGAAATTGCTGCCCAGACATGCTAACAATGGCTTGTGCCCACCCCACCCCAATCTGGTGCAGCTGTGTTAGCAATGGGTCCCAGTCTCCAGCCCCCTCCAGGGTCAGCCCGGCATCTGTAACAATGACCTGTCCCCGCCCAGCCTCGCCCACTTCTTTGAACTCCTGCAAGGTACTGTGATGACAGGCGGTTACTATGGGCTTCCTCCATTCAAGCTTAAGTGGCCGCTTCTCCCCTCCAGGGGGAGCGGAAGAGCAGCCCCTCATGGCTTCTGGCAGCGGACCAGCCAGGTCCCCGCCCTCCCACCACTGCCCACTGTGAGGCATAGAACAATGAGGAGAGCGGTGGACAGACCCTCGTCCCCCAGGGCCATGTGCTGGCCCCGTCTCTCATGAGCTCCAAGGTTCCTGGTTTTCATCACCCTTTTCCACATGTTGTCAGATCCCTGCTTCCAGGTTCAAATCTCAACCACAAGGACGTGACCACACGGGCAGGTGACTTCCCCTCCGTGTGCTTCAGTTTCCTCAGCTGTCAAACAAGGACACGCCAGTCACAAGAGTTCTGGGCAACATGGCAGGCACCTCGCTTGTATCAATTAAGTTCATCCTCTCAACTCTCTGAGGAGTGGGTGCTGTGGTCGTCATCCCGTGTGATAGGGAAAACCAGGGCAGAGAAGTTCAGTAGCCGGTCCGAGGTTTCACAGTCCACAGTGACAAAGGTGGGATTTGAACCCAGGTTCCAGAGTCTGTGTTCTTTTTTTAAAAATATATTTTTTTACTGACTTTAGAGAGGAAGGGAGAGAGAGAGATAGAAACATCAATGATGAGAGAGAATCATCGATTGGCTGCCTCTTGCACGCCCCCCCACCCACCCCACCGGGGGTCAAGCCTGCAACCTGGGCATGTGCCTTGACCAGGAATCAAACTGTGACCTCCTGGTTTATAGGTCACTGAGCCACGCTGGTTGGGCCAGAGTCTGTATTCGTAATCTGTAATAATAATATCCTAATTCAATGAGCTGTTCAACAGATTTAATGCAATAACATAAACGGAAAGCTTAGTCCAGTGCCCAGCACATAAGCACTCAAGATAGGTGCTATAATAGTAGATATATCATTTTATGTTATATAGTTATATATCAATATAGAAACACATGCTATAACTACTTAATATATTAATATGCATCAGGGGTCAGCAATCGTTCTGCAAAGGGCTATATCAGTGGTCGGCAAACTGCGGCTCACAAGCCACATGCGGCTCTTTGGCCCCTTGAGTGTGGCTCTTCCACAAAATACCACGTGCGGGCGCGCGCGTACAGTGCAATTGAAACTTCGTGGCCCATGCGCAGAAGTCGGTATTTTGTGGAAGAGCCACACTCAAGGGGCCAAAGAGCCGCAGTTTGCCGGCCACTGGGCTAGATAGTGCAGATCTGAAGCTTTGTGGGCCATACAGTCTGTCAGGGCCACTCGGCTCTGCTGTTGTAGCAAAGGCCCCACAGGCAGGATGTAAACAAATGGTCATAGCTGTTTTCCAATAAAACTTTATTTACAAAAACATGCCACAGGCCTGATGTAGTATGTGCTATTATATACATCAGCATTTTTTTTCTGTGTTACTCTGTTTATATCCTTCTTTTCCCTTCATGTGTTTGTTTGTTTGTTTCGTTTCTTACAAGACAGGCCTCTTTCTCCTTTGCTCCTGTCTCTCAGGAAAGCATGTCAGGCCACTGGAATTCGTGGGCCTTCCTAACGCCAAGCTTGTTTGCCTAAGACATGGGAGTGATGGTGATGGGCCTCTGAGCACAGGCCTCTCTTCTCTCTTCCCTCCCTCATTCCCAGCTACAAGTCACCATTTTCTCTGCCTCAGGACGCCCACGACCATGTTTGGGCTCCTCTCCCTGCAGTACTGGCTCTCACTCAACTGGCTCCCACCATGCTGGCCTCTTTACTCTTCTTCAGACATACCAGCCATGGTTCTACCTCAGGACCTTTGCACTGGCTGTTCCCTCTGCATGGATCCTCCTTCATGCAGGTAATCTGTGGCTCCTCCCTCACCTCCTCCAGGTCTTTATTCGAAGGCCATCTTCTCCGCATCACCCAGTTTTAAATTGCACACCCAGAATTTCCCACCCCTCTCCTGCTTCCTTTTTCCCTTTGGCACTGTCTTGTTGTCTCTCCACTTTACTGTGACCTCCACAGCGTAAGCAGTTTTATTGGTTTTGTCCACCAATGTGGACAGGAACTAGAACAGCACCTGGCATGTAGGTGGTGGTCAATAAATATGTGTTGAATGAATGAACTTTGGTTTTATTCATTCTTATTGCTGATTAACATTCGATCGAATGGAAATCCCACAGTTTGCTTATCCATTTACCTATCGATACACTTTTGGGTTTATTCTTGTTTTGGTCATCATGAATAAAGCCGCTGTGAAATTCTCGTATCTCCCTTCAACTCTTCACTTGGTGAATGTTTATCAATCCTTTGGGTTTCTCATTAAATCGTCCATCTGCAGAGAGCCTTTCCTGACCCAGCCCCCCTTTCCTGGTCTAAATTAGGCCTTTCCCCATCATTTCTCATAGCATTTATCACGTAAAATGATATGTTTATGTAGGGATGCAGGTGGCATTCTGGCCAGAATGTCTATTTCCAGAGTGAGAAATGGAAGGGGAAAAAGACACAAATATTTGTAAAACAGCTCCAGGGAGATGCTCATTTCTCAGGTTTCCAAGAATGGAGAGAGGAGAATTTATGTGGGGAGGGAAAATCAGAAGGTGCTTCTTGAAGGAGGTGGCTCTCGGTGCTCTATTCATTCATAGTCTGCAAACATGGGACGGAAAACTACAACAAGGTCTCTGAGCTCATGGAACTCATGGTTGATGGTGAAGACGACAGGGTTGACAAATCCTTGTTATATGTTGTCATAGAGTGTTATACATGTCATGGGATGTCATATAAATGGCAAATAATCATAAAGCTGGCACAGCAAGGCTGTGGCATGGTGGCATAGATCACACAGCCAATCCATTCCTCAGGGCATCTCAAACCATGTGGCCGCTGTTGGAGCCAGACGTGAAGGTGGGTGAGAATTGGGGCAGGAGAGAGCTGAGCCGGGTAAGATGTCACCTCCATGAGAGTTGAACTCCATCCGTTTTGCTCTTTGTCATAGCCTCAGCACTTAGAATGCTGCCTGGCACATCGTGGTAGGTACCAGTTCATCCTCGCTGCCTGGGTAATAGTAAGGAGCAGTCATGTGGTTGAGAACCCGGGCTGTGAGCTCAGAGTGAGTTGGGTGACTGTCCAGCCATGACTCGCTGCGTGCCTCATGGTCTCGGGTTTCTGCCTCTGTCAAATGGACGGGCAACAGTCTCTGGCTCATAGGGCTAGACACAGGACGCAGGCAAGCGTTCCTGCCCTCACGGGTTTACATTCTCTTGGGGAGAGACATAGGATAAACAACAAACAAAACAATAAGTTGCACGGAACTTTAGATTTTAAGGTTAATGGGGTGGCCAGTGCTATCTATACTAATAAAAGGGTAATATGCTAATTAGACTGGACGACCTTTTGGACGTCCTTCCAGACAAAGCCATGGTGGCGGGGCCAAGGCAGAGGCGGTTAGGGGTGATCATGCCGGCAGGGGAGAGCAGTTAGGGGTGATCATGCCGGCAGGGGAGAGCAGTTAGGGAGATCAATCAGGCAGGTAGGCAGGTGAGCAGTTAGGAGCCAGTAGTCCCGGATTGTGAAAGGGATGTCCCCCTGAGGGGTCCCGGATTGGAGAGGGTGCAGGCCAGGCCAAGGAACCCTCCCACCCCCTGCACGAATTTTGTGCACCAGGCCTCTAGTATTAGGTAAGGCTTCACTGAGGAGGTGGCATCGGAGCTAAGACTTGAAGGCAGTGAGGAGGAAGCTATGAGGATGTCTGGGGGAAGAGGGAACACAGATACAAAGGCCCTGAGGTAGGATCATGCTTGGCCTGTTGGAGGAACAGTGAGAAGGCCTGTGAGGCTGAAGGGAGTAAGAGGGAAAGTAGAAGGAGGTGAGAATAGGGAGATGACAGGGTCTGTGGAGAGGACGTTGGCTTTTGCTGTGTGTGAGGTGGGAGCCGTGGCATCTACTGAGCAGGGAGGGAAGGATATGCCTGGACTCCGATGTTCACAGGCACCTCTGGACACTCTGCAGAAGGAGGAAGGGGCTTTGGAGGATGAGAACTGAAGCTGGGGATTAGAGTGGAGGTGACAGTACTGGTCCAGGCACGTGGGGGCGGGACCAGAGTGTTGGCTGTGGAGATTCTGAGTGGTTGGATTCTGACAATAATTTAAATATTTTTTATTGTGGCAAAATACATATAACATAAAATTTATCATTTTGGGGTGTACAGTTCAGTGGCCTTTGGTACATTCAAAATGTCATGTAATCAGCACTCTATTTAGTTTCAAATGTCATCACCCCAAAAGGAAACCCTATACCCCCTAGTAGTCACTTTATTTTGCCCCCTCCTGCTAGTCCCTGGAAACCACTTTTCTGGATATAATTTGAAGGTTGACCAGTAGGATTTCTGGACAGATAAGTGGTGATGGTTCAATGAATTCACATGCAGGAAGCACTTAAGTGGCACATAATAGGTGCTCAGGACTGAAATGGCAAACATGTGCTGGCAGTGCTGGTGAGCACTTTCCAGAAGCCTTGCTCTGATGCTAAACTGGCCTGCCCGTCTCTTTGGAATTTCCACCTGCCGCAGACCAGGACCTTTCACACCTGTAGTCTGGCTGGGCAGGAGCGGGAGAGGAGTGGTCAGAAGGGCTAAGCCAGCACCATGATTCCGGAATACCATCCAACCCCAGACTTCCCAGAACCGTGCAGGAAAACATCCAGGGAGGGACAGTGCAGCTGATGGGAGTCCTGGCAAGCCCTGGCCTCAGCTTCCTCGGCTGCTGTTACACCAACTAGCATTGTTGGACCTCCTTCTGAGCCAAGATAGTGGCCTTCAGGGGAAGAGCAAGACGCATGCAGGTTCTCTGTGGTTGTGCCCCCACTTCCTTATGTGGCTGCCTGTAAATCCCTCCCTGCCCCATTCTCTGTTTCTGTTGACCTCTCGCTCAAAGGAGTGTGGAACTCCCCACCCTTTTCCTAACGTATGTGATATGTTTTGGTTTCTAAAGATGAGAGCCCTCTATGTATGCTCTGGTGTTAACCTTCTGGTTCCTTCCATCTTTCCCCCAATGCATTATTGTCCCTTGTTCCTTCTGCCTCCCATGCCTCCATTGATATTTCTCCTTATTAACCTAAATTGTATTCTCAACTCCTGCCATGTGCGGGGCAGTAGAGCTAAAAGACCATGGACCATATAGTCTTGAATTCTGATCCCACTTCTGCCATCTGTGAAATTGTTGGACGTTGAGCAAGCCTTTTAATCTTCCTGAGTGGAAATCCTTCACCTCGCTCAGCTAATATTTCTGGCCACACAGTAGAATGTCTCACAGTAGAATGTCTCTTGAAGCCAGGCACAGCCTTGTGACTTGCTTTAACCAATGGAGCATGAGAGGAAGTAACATGTGTCACTTCTGGGCAGAAGCTTTAAGAGTCAGTGTGTGATTCACCATGTTTCCCTCTGCCTGCCTCCACCATTGTGCGTGCAGAGAGATGGAGCCTCCCTTAGACTAGGTGCTGGGGACAGAGTGGCATAGAGCAGAGTCCCATCTCACCTGCAGGGGACACATAACATGAGCAAGAAAATTGATCTGCAGTGTTTTCAGCCGTTGCAATTGGGGGATCATTTGTTACTGCAGCAGGATGTAGACTATTGGGTGGTAACACCTCATGATCTGTGCATGGGAGCTAATGTCTAGGCCCTGTGTTCTTGTGAGAGTTTTGTAGACTCATGTGAGAGTTTTGTAGACTCACATACATGTAAACTTCCAGCTAACAGAGATGACTTCCCTTCTGCGTTCTTCCTGTAGGACCTCGACTTTCTCTCCCTGCTTTTTAATCTTGAAAAAAAAAAATATGGGAAAGAATTGTTTGACTTTTTCCTCAAGGCGATGAATGATTTCTAAAGCCCCGGCATTGATTCAGTCACCCTCAACCTCATTCTTCCTACAACCTTTTTCTCTTCTTCCCTCATCACTCAGCACCTGCTGAGGAATGAGGGTGTCCCTGTTTTAACTCATTCAATGTTAACCCTTGCCATTGTCATCTTCTCTGCCTCCCCCCTTTGCCTGTCCTCCTCCTGCAGATCCCACCAGGGAGATCATATTCAGATTCTAGAACCTGCCATGTTTCTCTGTTGTCTTCCGTTTCTTGCTTACTTAGCCCCACCTGGGAATCAGTCGTAGTAGCAAATTAACAAATAGCTCTGACGCGCCTCGAGCTTGAAGACATTTACTTTTGCTCGTCTAAGCAGGATCCCGGAGCAATTGCAAATATCCTTTCCCCGACCGTAAATCTTTCTCCATCATCGTCAGAGATTCGGGCAGGGTCAGTGCAGACCCAAGCAGAAGAAGGTCTTGGCCGAGGCTCCTTGATGTTCTGGCCTCACTGGGTGTTGTCATATTGATTAAGCTCCTGGAACCGCTGCCAGCAGCCTCTAGGATTAAATCAATAGAGTTTGCAAAAGTAAAAGCTTCTTTTGGAGGCACAGAAGATGTTGCTTTATTTTTTAATGATAAAGCTTCAAGGAGAATCTTCACAAATGGCAGGGCCAGCACAGGGAAGACCAGACAGACCCAAATATTTGGGGAAGTGCATGGGAAGCAAGAGAAGGCAGTTTCATTGGGGACCTGGGGATTTCTGGGAAATCTGTTTAACATGGGGTGCCCGTGCAACAGCTGGGAGATTTGGAAGAGAAGGTGGAAGATGCCGAAAGGACTGCTGCTGAGATGTAAAAAGAAAGGAAGTAGATGTGGACGCATTCTCTCCTTCAGCAAACATTTGCTGGGGCCTTGCTCTGTGCCAGGCACTAGGAATGGGTGATGAGAATGTAACGCGGAGCACATCCTATGAAGTGGTCTTAAAAGAGACAAGAAAGAGAGGGGACAAGGTCTTGTGAAGTAGGAGGCAGAGATTGGAGGATTGGAGTGATGTAGCCACAAGCCAAGGAATGCCTGCAGCCACTGGGAGCCCTTTGGAGGGAGCTTGGTCCTGTTCACACCTTAATGGTGGGTTTCTGGGCTGTGAGCGAAGAAATTTCTGTTGTTTTAAGCCACCCTATTTGTGGCGATTCATTACGGCGGTCCTAGAAAATGAACACAGACGCTCCTATGAAGTGTGAGATGCTTTGGAGAAGGCACAAAAGGACACAGTCATGACCAGAACCTCAGTCTGTAGCAGAGAGAAAATGGGGAGGAGAAATACCCCAATTCCTCCTCCCTTCCTCCAGTCTCCTGCTGGTGCTTCCCATTGGCCAAACCCACCTGGACGGCATGTAATGAGGGAGGTTGAGAGACACAGGTCATAGAGCCAGCCCCGCCTCTCCCAGGACACCAAGCAGGAAAGGGCAGCAGGAGAATGACAAAATATACCAAAATGCGTGAGACCCCCTAGAACAGTGGTTCTCAACCTTCCTAATGCCGCGACCCTTTAATACAGGTCCTCATGTTGTGGTGACCCCCAACCATAAAATTATTTTCGTTGCTACTTCATAACTGTAATGTTGCTACTGTTATGAATCGTAACGTAAATACCTGATATGCAGGATGTATTTTCAGGGGTCGAGACCCACAGGTTGAGAACCGCCGCATGGATATAGTTAAAGAAGGGAAGATTACCTAGGATTGAACCCCAGGGAAGACGAACAGTTAGTAGAAAGGGAGGAGTGAAAGAGAAACAGTGACAAGAAAGGTAGGAGGAAAACTAGAAAAACATAAAAGGAGGACATGGCCAGGTCATCTAAGCAAAGAAAAGTGGCCCAGGAATTTGGTAGCCTGGAGGTCTTTGCTGATCCTCCCTAAAAGAGTTTTGGTTGAGTGATGGGGCTAGAAGCCAGCCTGGAGGGGTAGAAGAATTAAAGATGAGGAAGCGGAGGTAATGCCTATAGTTAACTCATTTTTTTATGAGAGGGAGTGAGACATGAATTGGTGGCTGGAAGATTTGGTGTTGGGTGGGCTATCTAATGATGGGGGAATATTTATTTCTCTGAATTGGTTATTCCCAGCCATGTTCCAATATTCTACTGTCTTCTCCCATCTAATATGCCGGATTTCCCAAAGGCCCATTTGAGGTTTCGGGTCATGATTTTAGTATCATCAGCACAGGTTAGTTACCTCATTAGGGAATGTTCCTCTGTACAGGCACCGGGAAGGTAACCAGTGGGGATAATCAGGGATGGGCTTGTTCCAGGCGGGAAAGAGAGGCCAGGGAGCGATGTCTAACTGACCTACGTAAGGTTGACAAGGAAGGAAATGAAGGCAGGAGAGGGTGCTGAGAAATGTGGTGCTCATGGTGACAGGGCTCCCTGGGATGGATGATAGTTTCCACTTAAGAGAGTTAGTGAGTGCGAGGAGGAGAGTGATGGTTAAAGAGAACGATGCTGGAAAAGGTATTTTGGAGGTAGCTGGTGTCACTTCTGAGCGTGCATGGCTCAGGTGGCTTGTAGTTGGCATTGGCCATTGAAGAGGAGGTAGGAATGGCCTCCAGTGATCAAGTCGAGCATGGACAATGGTTTCCCCACATGGAACTTGTAGGTCATAGAGAGTAACGGGCTTTACCAGAGTCTTACAGCTTTTCTTTTCCTGGGGGGCCTCAGCATTTTGGCTGTTGGCACTGCTTTTGACTTTGGACTTCCCGCTGAGCCCAGTGGTGCTGGGAGGGACCTTCATGGACTTGTTGGGTTTGCGTGGGGGGAACTTCTGGGTTTTGCTGCCTTTCTTGGGGGCCTTTTCCTTGGCTTCACCTAATGAGAGGGCCTTCCTCACCTTATCTGGCATCTCAGGTACCTTTCTCACCTCACCTGGATTTGGAGGGTCCTTCGTCTCACTTGCCTTTTGGGGGCCCTTTTCATTGGCTTCCCTGAGTGTCGTCAAGGCCAACATAGCGAACATCTCTCTGGGCTGGATTATCCTTTTATTCTTGGGAACTGATTTGAAGCTGCTATGGCTCCCTTGGCCTTGGAGTTGATGGTTTTAAGAGAAGTTCCCAGGTCTGAATGTAAGCCAGGTGGTAGAGGGCATGTATAGAGAAGATGGAGAGGAAATGGAGGATTTCACTGACGGCTGCACAGGGGTGACAGTACAATAAAACAGGAGAAGGACTTCCCCAGTAGAGTGTACATATCAGGGAACATGGTTGTAAATTGGATCAAGAGACAGAGACTTCACACCATGTGGATATCCCCAGGGAACTTCACTGTCCTAGAAAGGAAAAAAAACCACCCCAAGTGTTTAAAACTGACCATCTTCTGCTCACAACGTGTTTTCCTTTTTCTTTTTCATCAAGGGAATTTCATTCTGCTTGTGTGTGTGCGTTTTCCATGAATCATACTAATTCTTCCTTGTTTAAACTTTCTGATACAAAGCAATTTCTGCATTTATATTACGGATTTAATTTCAGGAGGAACCCACATATACACACTCACCTCACTTTTTTAAAACTGGAAAATACAGCCCCGTCACTCTCTGGGGTTGACTCGGCAGTATCAGTGAGAAGGTCAAGGGTGCACCTACTCTGACCCAGCAGTTCTGCATGTTGGAATTTATCCTGCAGGAAAAAACCTTCACAAGTGCACTAGGAGGTTTGGTCAGAGTATTCATCACAGTTTTGCTTGTAATAGAGACAAACTGGAAGCGTTTAGGGGAATATTAAATAAATGATGATGCATCCATTCACAAGAATACTGTGCAGCCTTCTCAAAGAGGGAGGTCCGATAAAAAATAAAAGAGGGAGGTCCGTGTGCTGATGTGCCCTGTGTGGTGAGGGGCGCCGCACACTGCAGAAACTATGTGTCATGATCCCAGTTTTGTAAAGAGAAAAGGTGATTTTGGCTGTTTGTTTCCATCCATTCAATATTATTTATTGAGCACCTACTATGTGTTGGGCACTGTTCTAGTTGCTGGGGACACAGCTGAGGACAAATCAGACAAATCTTCGTTGGAATGGGGCTGAAATTCCAGCGAGGAAGACCACTGTCAATAAGACAAATATAATGCCTAGTTTGTTTGATGTGAGAAGCTGCTAAAAGCAAACAGGGGTGGAGATGTTGGCAGGGTTGAGATTTGAGATCTGGTAGCCAGGGAAGATAATATTTTCTGAAGGAGTTGAGGGAATGAGCCCTGCTCAGATCTGGAGGTATAACCCAGGAAAAGAGAGCAGGCGATGCGAAGAACGTGTGTTGGGGAAACGCTGGAAGTTAAACACCAACCTGTGAGTGTTGCTTATATCCGGGAAGTGGAATATGGTAAGGGAATGCCACTTTTTAAATGTTAAAAATTTTAAAATTTCAAATGATAAAATTTTAAAAATTAAAAACAAAAGAATACACTAGCATATTTTCCTTTTATAACTAAAATCATTTGTTCTTTTTTAAAAAGGGGATCTTAAGGGTTGTGCAGGTGGTGTGTCTCTTCATGGTGAGGGCCCAGAGGAGTCAGCCAGAAAAGAAAGTCAGTAAAGTCAGATGATGGGAGCTCTGAGAGTTAAGAGGAAATAAGAGAAGCAAAACCAACAGGGATTTTTTTTTAATTGAGGTGAGATGAGATTTATGTAACATAATGTAACCATTGTAAAGTGAACAGTTCAGTGGCATTTAGTACATTCACAGTGATATGCAACCATCTCCTCTATCTAGTTCCAAGACATTTCTACCTCCCCCAAAGGAAGCCCCATCCCCATTAAGCATTCCTGAGTCCCCCTCTTCCTCCAGCTCATGCAAGTACCAAACTGTATTCTGTTTCGGTAGATGTGCCTCTTCTAGATGGACATAAGATTGAAACAGCCCAGAGCCCATCAGCCAATGAGCTGATAAACAAATGGGAGTCTATCCACACAGTGGAATATTATTCAGCCACGAAAAGGAATGAAGTAGTGATACACACGACAATGTGGGTGAACCCCAAGTGCATTATGCTGAGTGAAAGAAGCCAGATACAACAGGTCACCTCTCGTATGATCCCATTTATATGAAATGGCCAGTGGAGATTTTGCAACATTTATTTTGAGCCTGATATTCAGGGAGTGGGCCACACATACATTCACTGCTCTTGGAATTATTTCAGGTTAGAGAGAAGGTCTAGTCAGCCATGGTGAGAATGGGTGTTGATCCCTCCAGTGAAGGGAAGGGACTGAGACTTAGGTGGTAAAAAGAAGAAATAGGAAAGTTAATACTAGTAGCAGCACTTGTAATAAAAACAATAACATAAGCATTGATTGTATGGTCACCATGAGACAAACCCCATCTTATGCTTTCCTAAGCTTACTAAGTTTTCTAGTCATCACAGGAGCCAGAGTAAACAATAACAGAACACACTGCATGCGGAGCCCTGTTCTAAGTGTATTGTGTTTATCCACTCATTCCGTTCTCATACAGCCCTGTGAAGTAAGTGCTACTTTCCCCATTTTATAGAAGAGGAAACTGAGGCTCAAAGAAGGAACCTCTTCTGCTCGAGGTCAAAACTATGCCTGGCCCTTAAGCCCTTGCAACTACTCTGCTGTCTGATTTCTCCTGCAGATATTTCCAGTTTTCTGAGCAGAAGCATGGTCTAGCTGCCCAGGGTAGACTTCTTTTTTCCGAACCCAAGTGTTGAAGGTCCTTGGGTAATATTAAAAAACAAATGACACATCAAATCTATTTGGTGTCGGGTTTTTAATTTTCTCTTCATTTGGTTTTCCTGCTGACATAATGAATCTCTTTTGGCCTCTATTCTGTATGTGAAATGTAGATCTTTACAAATGTCTTGGAGAGTGTTAGTACTTGACGCTGGGTTTGCTTGCCCTGCTCCAAGCTTGCCTGGGATCTGGATGTGAAATGAAACTTGCGCCTCTTTGTCGCTGGCCATGGTGCTGAAAACATCCCAGACAGCACCGGCGTTGCCCTTGTTAGCGTGTTGTCCCTGCTGCAGTCTCATACTGACGGGCTGGCGGAGAGCTCTTTTCTAGGCTTGATTTTTTGGTTGTTACTGTGTGTTAGAGAGTGTGAAGCCAGGTCCTGAACACCGCAGGCTCTTTGAATTATTGGAATTTTAAATATTTATTAATATGACCCACTGAGGATGGCCTTATGAGGATGTGGACTAGCATGCAATGGTTGATTGGTACTACATTAAATTGTGGCAGTCGATTGGGACTCAGGTGAAGTCTAGTCAACTTGGTCTCATCCATATGATTAAGGCCCCAGGTGTATCTCAACTCCAATTTTTAAATAAAGGCAAAACCATCCACCTTTTTAAAAAAAAATCCCCACCCAAGGATATGTTTCATTGATTTGAGAGAGAGGAGGAGGGAGGGAGAGAGAAAAAAACATTGATGTGAGAGAGAAACATCAATCAGTTGGCTCCCTTGTGTGCCCCTACTGGGATCAAACCCATAACCTAGGTATGTGCCCTGACGTGGAATTGAACCCACAGCCTTTTGATGCACAGGACAAGCCTCCAACCAGCTGAGCCACCCAGCCAGGGCGAAAACCCATCCACCTTTTAATAGGGGTAAGCTGCCAAGTGGTCTTCCATGACCTCATTTATGACCTTAAGCAATTATTTTAACCTCTCTGAGCCTTGCTTTCCTTATCTAGAAAATGAGGCTTGCAACAGAACCCACCTGATAAAATTGCTGCAAGGAATTAACTGAAACAATGAGTGGAAAGTGCTTAGCACGGTGTCTGCCCAACGAAGCACTCAATAAATGGCAGCTGTAATTATGGTTGTTGTGCCTGTTAATGGCCCCATAATAGTTGATCATATTGCCAAGTTAAATTGTGGCTTTTGTTTAGTGGAGCAAGGAATACGTTCTACACCCGTACATCTAGAGCCCCGGTACCTTCCTCTCTTTTCCTGGTAATTGTGACGAGTGTGGAACTAACATGAAAATAAGGTCTGTTCCCCACAAGTTCAACTGCTTGGTTGACTCAATGAAGTATCTGTTTCCTCATAAAACATCCGTCAGGCAGCCCCCATAGTAGAGACAAGACCTTGATCAGTTAACAAACCTGGTTTGATTTTCATATTAACAACAGGAGATTGGAAGTGAGATGGGGGTGCGGGGTGGGGGTGGGGCACCACAAAGAGAAAGATGAGTTACTTGGATATTCTGCAAGGTCTTGCTAAGGGGCTGGAACCATCAGCCATACCCACTTTGCAAATTGATTTTCCTTGATGTTCTGGTTCTCAAGAGCAGCTCCTGTTAGCAGATGCAGTCCTCCCTCCCTCCCTGGGAAGAATTGCTTGGTCGTTCCCAGTGTCACACACAGCCCCTCTCCAGGGCCTCTGTGGGTCCTTATCAATTTAATTGAGGGGGGAGCTTTGTGCATCTGCACTTGCCTGCAGGGCTGTTTGCTACCCTGCCTTCCAGGAGCCATTTCAGGAGCCAGCTTTTCCTCACATCAGGGATGCTTCTCTCCTTTCATCTCCACCCCCCCCACCCTCCCTCCCCTTGGCCTCTTCGGCTGGCTGATTATTCTGGATCCCGCTGACACAGGTGCTTTTTCACCAACCAATCCGGAAGCAGGAAGGCTCAGCTCAGCTAGCAGAGGCATTGCTCGCTGCAGCTGTGAGTTAGAACCCAGGCTTTCTAAATCCGGAGGATCAGGCACAACTTGGGGTTGGGCTGAGAAAGCCTTACCTCCCCCTGCCCAGACTTCTGCCTGGGGTAAGGCATCTCTTCCGATGCCAGGACCTCAGTACCCAGTCTTTGTGTCTGTGCGCCAGTCACACCATTCTTATTTTAAGGAGCTGGTTCTGTCCTTAACATGCCCATAGAGAGTTGGCATGAGATGGAGTTGGGGAAGAGGTGCAAAAAACAGGAACCCACCCCCCTTTCTTTCTTGCACAGGTGTTTATTGAGCAACTACTATACTGTATAACATACACCCTCTTTGGTGCTGAGATGAACAAAGTAGATAAAAATTCTTACTTGCATAGCGCTTACACGCAGTGGTTCTCAACCTGTGGGTCGCGACCCCTGAAAATACATCCTGCATATCAGATACTTACATTATGATTCATAACAGTAGCAAAATTACAGTTATGAAGTAGCAACGAAAATAATTTTATGGTTGGGGGTCACCACAACATGAGGAACTGTATTAAAGGGTCGCGGCATTAGGAAGGTTGAGAACCACTGGTACAGTCTAGTAGGGGAGACAAACGGTGAAAGAAGAAAAATATAGCAGATGTTTGGGGACAAAGACCAAGGGAAAGAATGAAGCAGGGGAAGGGGGTTGAAGGATCTGACCTTTGAGTAAAGACCTAAAGGAAGTGAGGGAGGGAACCAAGTGAGTCTCTGGGGGAAAGAGCACTCCAGGGATGGGCACAGCAGAGGCAAAGGCCCCGGTGTGTTTGGGGAACCTGGAGGAGGCCAGTGTGGTTGCAGTTGAGTAAATGGGGAGAATGGAGAAGATAGGGGCAGGGCGTGCAGGGCCCTGCTGGCTGCTGGGAGGACTTGAGCTTTCTTCTGGGGGAAATGAGAGCCAAGGGAAGGCAGTGGCTACTTCCACGTGCATTAAGTGATACTTTTCTTCTTGCTTGTTTGTCTTATTCCAGCCTTGCTCTTGTTTCATCAGATCTTGGGTTTCTTATCAGCCCCCTTGCCTGAGTGGTAGCAGAAGATGAGGAGCCCGGAATTCTCCTGGGGTCAGGACATGGAGGAGAAAGCTTGGGGGAGAAAGAAAAGCCCCCACCACTTCTTTTGGGATGACTCAAAGCCACAATTACCTGGGCTCCTCCTGGCACTGAAATAGATGCAAGGCAGCTCTTGCCAAACTTCAGTGTGCACACAGATCCCCCGAAGCTCTTGCTAAAATGCAGCTACTGACTCAGCGGGTCGGCCTGGGGTCTGAGGCTCTGCATCTCAGTGGGAGCTGCCGATGCTGCTGGTCCTTGGACCACAAGGATCTGAGGTCGATGGTGCAGCGCCCCTGATGGGGCATTGGCAGGATGCATGGGTGCATGGAGGGAGAGGGAGATGACATTTGATAGCCAGTGTGGCTGTGTCTGTCAAGAACTAAAAAAAACCAGAAACAAGGGAGGAAGAGGCAACCTCGTTCCATTTGCCGGGCGTGCTGACTAAGGCTTCATCACTGTACCCAGCAAGCTCTGGGTCTGAAAGCCAGGCGATACTGTGCACCTGAAGCCCTGATAATGCAGCCCATCAAAGTGCTGCTTGCTGCCGGCCTTCTGGGACGCTTCCTGGAACCTCAGCTTGAATCTGATGCAAAGGAAGGCACGTCCCAGCTGTTTGGGGGCAGGAGGCCAGGGGGCCAGAGGAGTGAGAAGGAAGCTTAATGCAGAAGTAAGCAGGGAGCTGGTTGGCAGGGAAGGGAAGCAAAATCATCAGATTCAAATCATGATTTCAGAAGCCTCGGTAAGGGGAGGCCAGGCAAGGGCCTGGCGTTGCTTCTCTGTGTACAAATATTGTCTCTTATTTTCCGGGCTGCAGGGTGAGGCAGAATGGAGTATTTGTGCAACAGAGCCCAGCTTTGTTCTCTGTGCTCCTAATGACTGTCAGCTCGGAGGCAGGAAGCCAATCAGAGACGATCGTCGGCAAGGCTGGCTTTTGTTGGCTCCCCAAATTGCCCTGAGTCTCAGATTTGCTTTTCAGAGTGTGCATGGAGTGCAACTCAGCTGTTTTCGGCTGGAGGCAAAGGCTGGAGCTGGTGACAAAGAAGGCCTGGCTTTCCTGACTTATGTAGACGTTTACTCCCAGGTTGTCTGTTGCAGACTCAGTTTTCCCACCTGGAAAGTGGGTTTATGCCCCAACTCCTCCAGCCTGTAAGACCCCTTGGTTTTGTGGAGCTTCCAAAATGCTGAGCCTGACTCTAGAGCCGAAGAGGAGACTGAAAGCAGTTAAGTTTCCGAGGGAGAAAGCTGGGAGGAGGACAGGGGCTAAGCATGGCCAAGTTCACCAGGACCCGCCCTTTGATCCTTTTGCCCAATAGTGGATTTCAGTGTTCCCCGGTGACACTTGGCAGTGTCTGGAGATCACTTTTACTTGTTGTAACTTTTAATTGTTATAACTGGGGAGGAGAGGGTGCTACTGGCAACCAGTGGGAAGCCAGGGATGCTGCTCAACATCCAGTGCCCAGGACGTCCCCACCCTAGAGAATGATCCGGCCCAGATGTCCGTAGTGTTGAGGTTGGGCAGCTCAGCTCCAGAGTAAGCAATACCTTATGCTTTCTCCCCCTAACGCCCCTTTCTCCAAACCTAAACCTTCTTCTCAGGGTCTGCCAGGTCCATGTATCAAGGCTGCTGGACCAGGGGTGCTTCTGCAGGTCCGACAGGGGGACAGGGGACATTCTCATTCACCAACCGATCAAGCCCCAATATGAACTGAACAGGACAGACCTTCCCCAAGTAAACTCCACCCAGTGGGTCTCTCTGGGGATCTTGTTAACCACAGGAGAGTTCCCAGGACACAGGGAGGAGTTTGCCTGGAGGGAGACTGGATGCCGCCTCTGCACATAGCTGTTGGTTACCTTTTCACTTTCCTGATAATGCCCTGTGATGCACAAAAGCTTTAAATTTCGATAAAGTCCAATTTATCGATTTCTTTTCTTTCGTTGCTCATGCTTTTGGTGTCATATCTGACCACCGTATTTTATTTATTTTTATTTTTTTTTTGTTAATCCTCATCTGAGGATATTTTTTCCATTTTTTTTTTTTTTAGAGAGAGAAAGAATGTGTAGAAGGGAGGGAGGGAGAGAAACATCCATGTGAGAGAGACACATGGGTTGGTTGCCTCCTGCACACGTTTCCACGGGCTGGGAATCGAACCTGCAACCCAGGTATGTGTCCTTGACTGGGAATCAAACCCGAGACCTTTTGGTTCAAGGACCTATGCTCTAACCAGTGAGAAACACTAGCCAGCGCTGATCACCGTATTTGTTGTTGTTGTTGTTGTTGTTGTTTTAAAATATATTTTTATTGATTGCAGAGAGAGGAAGGAAGAGGGAGAGAGAGAGAGAAACATCCATGATGAGCGAGAATCATGGATCGGCTGCCTCCTGCACGTCCCACACTGGGGATCGAGCCCACAACCCGGGCATGTGCCCTTGACCAGAATCGAACCCAGGACCCTTCAGTCCACAAGCCAATGCTCTATCCACTGAGCCAAACCGGCCAGGGCTGATCACCGTATTTTAAATTGCAACCCAGAATTGTGACCTTCCTTGCTTTTTCTTTTTGTAGCATTCACCATCTTCTAACGTACTGTCTAATGTGGTTATCTCACTTACTTGCTTCTCCTCACTTCTCTGTCTTACTCTCCAGTGTCCCTAGTGCCCATAATAGGGCCTAGCACATAGTAGGTGCTGAATTTCATATTTGTCCAATAAATGTTAGTGGTGAGATGGAAAAAGAATATTCACATTTTCCTTAAAAAGTCCTCTGCCTGGTTTTTAGGGCAGAGGAATTACTCTGTATGAGACTATAATGGTGGATACATGTCCAAACCCATGAACTGTTCATCACCAACAGTGAACGCTGGCATCAACTGTGGACTTTGAGTTACTATGATATGTCAGTGTAGGTTTATCAGTTGTAACAAATGTACCACTTTGGCAGGGGAAGAGGGGAATATGATAGTGGGAGAGGCTGTGCATGTGGGAGAGCAGGGGGTTGTGGGAAATCTCTGTACCTTCTGCTCAGTTTTGCTGTGAACCTAAACAGCTGGAAAGCTTTTCCTTAATTCTCTGATACTCCCTTTGAATATATGATTTTAGCCACCATCATAGCAAACTGCATCGTCCTCGCCCTGGAGCAACACCTACCTGACGATGACAAGACCCCCATGTCTGAACGGCTGGTGAGTGATGTCTCTCCTCTGCTTTTGCGGCAACTGATGGGTGGTGGGAGCAGAGGCCGCTCTGGGTCTTCCCCTGCCTGGGGAAGCATAAATATCACGAATACCAATCATCGGGGACGAGAAATGCCTTCACTGTCCGTCGCCCACCCTTGCCCCCGACAAGACCTGGTGTCAACCAGGTGGGGTCGGGTGAGAGTGGTCATATTGTTTATGAAAATGTCACATTCAAACCCAAATTCTTGTGAAAAATTTGGTCCATACACCAAAATACAGAGAACAGTAAAATGAACACACACACACACACACACACACACACACCCCATGAACCCATCATTCAGATCCAACAGTTGTCAAGATGTTGCTTCATGTGTATTTTCTGTCCTTTTTTTATTTTCGTGGTTTGTCTCGACCAACATTTCTTTTTCTTTCTTTTTTTAAAATAAATTTTATTGATTTTTTACAGAGAGGAAGGGAGAGGGATAGAGAGTTAGAAACATCGATGAGGGAGAAACATCGATCAGCTGCCTCCTGCACACTCCCCACTGGAGATGTGCCCGCAACCAAGGTACATGCCCTTGACCAGAATCGAACCCGGGACCCTTGAGTCCACAGGACGACGCTCTATCCATTGAGCCAACATTTCTTAAGGCAAATCCCAGACAACATGTCAGTTTGTGGTCGGATACCTAAGTTTGCATTGCTAAAAAGACTGGTGTTTCTTGCATCACCTCAGCTTTATATTCACGCCCAACACAAGTAACAGTGGTTCCTTGGGGTCATCTAAGACCCAGTCAGTAATCACATTTCTGTGATTGTCTCAGAAATGGCATTTCACAATTGATTTGTTTGAACCAAGATCCAAGCATGGTCTAGATTTTGTTAGGTCACTTAAGACTTTTAATTTAGAGTAATATGTTCTCTCCTGTCATTGCCTTATTGCAGAAACCAGTCCAGATGCCCTAAGGAGTGTCCCACATTCTGATTTTTGCCTGGTGGCTTATTTATGATGTCATTTAGCTGTTTCTCCATCCCCTGTGTTTCCTATACATGGATGTCAGCTCTGGAGGACATTCAAAGTCCTCATTCAAACTCGGCAGAGCTGAAAACTAGCATTAAGATCCTTCTTGACCCACCCCCACCCCCCAGCTCCTTGCTCCCCTCCTGGCATCCTGACAATACAATGAAGGAGCCTTCTCTCCTTTCTGTCACTTTTAGAAGCAGTTGTGTTAGCTTCAGGGTAGAGAGGGGGTTGTAAGAATCCTAATGGTTCCTAATTCATACAGTATTGATGGTCTCAAGACTTTGAAATTTTAACAGTTATGCATTATAATGTGTATTCCAAAAAGATAGAACCAGTCTAGCAAAATTACAATTTCAAGACCTTTTTTGTTTTTGCTAAGTGAAGAGAGTCAATTGAGAGAAGAGTAAACAAATAGTAGTGCCATGGCAAACTGATACACAAAAAAATGAAGCTTGAGAAACGTTATCATAACAGATGGGAAAATGTCCGTGTAGGGACTCTGACAGAGTGGAGCTTATAGCTTCATTTCAACTATAGACCATCAGCTGGAAACTAGAGCTGGCGGGGGGTCCAGCTAGAGGTTGGGGGCAGGGGGGGGGGGGCAGGTCAGAGGCACTGGCCATTTGCCAGTGAGCGCAGAAGTATTATTCCAATATTTTAGCAACCTGAACATCTGTGCTAGTGCATACCAGCTGAGAGCCATCAGAAATGTCAGATTTGGGGGTGAGGTCGGTGCACAGGGTCCAACCGCAAAGGCCTTGAGTGATGTGTGTGACGAGTCAATAGGCTAAGCCAGCGCTTTTCTGGTAGGGTTTTCTGTGGTGATGGAAACGTTCTCCATCTGCACTTTCTAATATGGAAACCACTGGAACAGTAGCTAGTGTGACTGCGAAACTGAACCTTCCATTTTATTTCATTCAAATTCATTTAAATTTATTTAAATGTAAGCAGCTAATGTAACCAGTGGCTGCTGTATTAGACAGCGCAGGTCCAAACAGTTCTCCTTGGCCAAGTGGTGTGTGAAGTTGACCAAAAGGAAAGAGGGAGGGTGCCTTCCCCTGTGTCTGTTTCTCTTGCAAAAAGCCTTCGGGCCAGAGAACTCTAGGAAGGATGCCGTTGGGGCCGGGAGCCTGGAGTGTTGCAAGAGATGAGGGGAGGTGGGGACAGATCTCCAGGTGGGCTGGCTCCCTGATCGTGCCACTCTCTGCCTAGCAAAGACCTGACCTTACCCTTTCTCCCTTCCAGGATGACACAGAACCGTACTTCATTGGAATTTTTTGTTTCGAGGCTGGCATTAAAATCATCGCCCTTGGGTTTGCCTTCCACAAAGGCTCTTACTTGAGGAATGGTTGGAACGTGATGGACTTCGTGGTGGTGCTAACGGGGTAAGCGGAGTGTGCGCTGTTTCTTAGCGTTATCTTGAATTCCAAGGACTTTGGAAGTGTAGCCGCTGGTGTGGTCCAGCCTAGGCTCGAGGAGGCCGAGCCTCCATGTTCTTCTGCCTTCCTTCACCCCACCTCCAAATCTCGGCTACATATTACAGCGGATGCTTTCTGTTACAATTAGAATAATAGCTTATTAGAGTCAACTGCTTCCAAAGTGCTTTATGTGCGTCCTCTCATTTAATCCTCACAACAACCCAATGAATTAGGAAATATTAATATCCCCATGTGACCACTGAGGAGTCGGAAGCACAGAGGGGAACTTGTCTGAGAGCACCCAGCTAATAAGTGATGGAACTGGGATTTGAAGCTGAGGTTATGTGATCGCAGAAGTCATGTTGTTAACTCTTGTGCATGCATGGTCCTTTTGCTTTGCTTGGAGATGTCTGGCCCCTAATTTAAATTGGTTAACGTTTGTCGAGGACTTTGGGGTGCAAGAGGTAGTGGTAGGACTCTGGAGAGGACCCGTCTAGATAAGGTGCAGTCACTGCCTTCGAGAAGTCTTCAGATCTGTATACGAGGAACGATAGTTGAAAGGTGGATGTGTATACACTTTCCATCAAGGACCCTCTATAACAAAAAGTCCAAAACTAGGTAATGACAAACACAACCAAGGTTTATTTTTCTATCATTTTAAGTTCAAAATAGCTATTCCTCATTGGCAGGTTTCTCTCCTCCGAACAGTGGTTGAGGAGCCCGGGCCTAATAATGGTTCCTCATGTTAACCCACACCTTCCAAGAACTCTGTGCTTATCTGCATCAAACCACAGAAGAGAAATGAGCATGGAAGGTGATACTTGGGAGGTTTATGAGCTCAGCTGGGACCTGGCACATACTCTAGTCATATGCCATTACTACAAGGGAAGCTGGGAAATTTGAGACCGTGCATAGAGAGGAAGGCAGAAGGCAAATAGATTTGGTGAAAGGCCAGCCACCCTCTGTCCCAGACCTCAAAGCCCTTTATCAGATCCCAGTAAGGACATTACCATTTTGTGTTGATTCTGCCTCCTCTGCCCACCCACTCCCCTCCCTCAAGCTAAGCCTGGCTCTTCTCTTCCAAGACCCCTCTTTGTTGGGAAGCCTTCCTTATAGTTCTCCTCTGCGGGGTCGCAGTCCTCCGTGGGTTCCTATTTCTCTTCTAGGCTCTGTTGCTGCTCTAGGTCCTGTCTCTCTTGGCAGATGCCATGGGTCTTAGCACTCATACTGTGTTGACTAGGCTCTCGCTATTCACGTTTTGAGAACATATGTTGCTCAAAGCAATGTTGCTTCTCACAGTAGGAGCTATGTCATATGGGGCTGTTTCAGTAGAGGCGGTCAGAGGTGAGGAGTCTGTTTTGAGGACTCTGGGATAGCTCTAGCAGGTGGGGTTTCCTAAGGGACGGCTGTTGGCTGTACCCAAGTCCTGTGGCTTAAGACCTTAGCAGGTTCCAGGGACATGTCATGGTAGTGGGCACTTTCCTCTTCACTTGCTAGAAAACTCATCTGTGAAATGGCCCCACGGCTGACTTTGTTATTGTTGTTAAAAAATGTATAATAAAAATAATCAGACGTTCAGAAAAAAGTAGAGGACCATAGAACAAATATCTGTGTATGCAAATATTCATTCAGTGAATATTTAGTGTGCACCTACTATGCGCCAGGCTCTGAGACACAGCAGTGAACAAGATAGACAAATGTCTCTCCTCTTGTGGAACTGATATTCTAGTGGCGAAGAAAGACAAAATGAATGAATGAATGAGATATCTAGTGTGTAGATGCTGGTGAAGGCTACAGAGATATAATAAAAGGAGTGGGATGTATTATGGGCAGGAGAGCTAGAAGCCAGGAAAGATTTCATTGGGAGGGTGATATTTTAATGAAAATCTGAAGGAGGTGAGTGAATGAGCCATGAGGACAGCTGAAGGAGGAGAATGCCAGGCAAAGGAAACAGCAGGTGCAAAGGCCCTGAGGCTGGACTGTGTTTGATGAACAGTGGAGGCCAGGGTGGCTGGAGCAGAGTGATGGAGGGAGAGTAGAGGAGGTGAGGGCAGGGAGGCGACGGAGCAACCTACCATCAAAATGAACCTTTGTAATACAGTTTAAGTCCCTGTGCTCCTTTTTCCGGCCCCATTCCTTTCTCTTTCCCATCTAAAGGCAGTTTCCTGAATTTTGCTTATTTCCATTTATGCATTTACAGTTTTATTATATAAATATATAAGAAATACATACATATGGTACTGTTTTGCATGCTCTACATTTCTCTATAAATGTTTTCTTCTACAACCTGCCTCTTGCACTTAGCATGAGATTACTCTGATTGACAAGATAAATCTTAGTATACTTAGTATTCTGCAGCATGAACATTCTACCAGGTATTTAATCCATTGGGGTTGTTTCCAGCTTTGGGCTATTTTGAACCAAGCTGTCTCCTCATTCTTGCGAGTGGATTTCTCTAGGGCATATACCCAGGAGTGGAATTGCTGAGTCGTGTACCATACACATCCTCAGCTTCACTAGATATTGCCAAATTGCTCTGCAAAGTGGTTGTGCCAATTTATGCTCCCTGGGGGCTGACTTTTGCTGGCAGGGGCTGGCTTGACCTTGCTGGCAGGAAGGAGCCTTAAAATACCCTGTTTTTTTTCCCTGGCCGGGTGGCTCAGTTAGTTGGAGCATCATCCTCTAACCCAAAAAGGTTGTGGGTTCAATTCCCAGTCAAGGCACATACCTAGGTTGTGGATTCGATCTCTGGTTGGGGCGCACACGGGAGGCAACCGATCGATATTTCTCTCATACATCGATGTTTTGCTTTCTCTCTCTCTTCCCCCCCACCCTTCCTCTCTCTTTAAAAATCAAGAAACTTATCCTTGGGTGATGATTTAAAAAAATACACCCCGGTTTTTTTTAATAGCATGGTTCTTGAAAGACCAAGGAAGCTCATACACTGTTGAGCATATAGCAAGTCTCACTAGGTGATCAGTACATTGAAAGGTGGCCTTTCGATGGGGCAGTTTGCCAGTTGGATGTTTGTATCTGCTCCTTGGTTACAACAAGGTGGTCTTTTTTTTTCTAATTTTATGACACTGATGAGCCTCTAGAGGAGAAATTATTCATCTGAGGCAAATAGATTCTGAGGATAGAAGCTCATAGTGGTATCCATGAAGCCTTTAAAATTGCATGCAAATTTTTCTGGGTTTTAGTTTTCATTAGTTCTCAGGGGGTCCTGGTCTTAAAACCACAAAGAGTTACTGTTGTAGGTTTCTATTCCTTTCTTCTTCTATTCTCCTTTCCTTCTTTCTTTTTCCTGCATTTTTTCCTCTTGCTTGTGTTGCTCTTATGTCTTCAGTAATCAACCACCCTTCCTTATTGCCTGGTGGTTTTATCTCCTTCAAATCCAGGCACAGAGCTCACATTTCATTACTTCAAATTTCAAGGGGCTACTTAGTCTCCTGCTGGGTTATAAGCTGGGAACAGGGAGATGAGACTGAAAGCGCTGCAGACCTGGCCTTCTGCTCAGTGTCACTGGTGGGGAAATGTCGTAAACGCTGAACTCCATGTTCCGGGAGGAGGGGACTCGAATGTATTAATTTGACATTGAGACAAAGATGATTTTTAAGAGCACTTTCTGATTAACTCATTGTCTTCTCACATTTCTGAGTAAACTATAGTTTTAAAACACCCATTTTTTCATGGATTACCAAGGTTTTTGCCTTCTTCTTGTGTAAAGTTTGGTGAGAAAGATCTTACCCATAGGTTTTTTTGTTTGTTCTGTATAGCTCAAGGCCTCAGAGAAAGTCTAACTGTAATTTAATCAAATTCCTTTAAAGTGGACTTCCATTGTATTTGAAGGACTGAATCAAACTGAAAATGTGTAAGAGGAATATTTCAGATGCTTGGCTATACTTCTGAGATAACAGCTTTTACTGTAATGCTCAAATATAGAAAACATCTGAGGGGTCAAATACAATTGTGCAAGTTAAGAAAAGAGACTGAACATTGTCAGAGTAGGAATGAAGACAGTTGTTTTCGTATTCTCGGGCTTAGCAGCATACATGCTTGGAAAATAGATAGTTGCTAAGCTGGGAAGTGGTGATACTTCTGACCATCATAGCGTCCTGGGAAATTCACTAAGCTGTTTAAGGAGATGGGGACCATTGCACTGATAAGAGATAGTCAAACATTCCACTGTGACAGGAAAAAAAAAATGGGCGAAAGAGACTTCCAGAAATGGGGGAATCGACAGAGCCCAGTGGTTAAAACCTGGGCTTCAGAGTCAGAGGGCTCTCTGCCAGTGGTAAACTTGAGCATGTGAGCTAATCTCTCTGAGTCTAGGTTTTCTCTCCTGGAAAAAGGGGAATGATGATAGTGTCCACCTCCTTAGGCTGTGTAGGGATTAGAGGAAGCAGTATATGTGGCAAATGCTATGAATGCTCCATAAATGGAAGTTGGTGATCTGAAGGGGAAATTAAAACAAATTCCTTTGGAGGCGTATGGTTGATGCTGCAGGTACTCCATTCCATATTCATCCAGCTCACGCAGCTGTGGTTTGTGGTTCTCGTGCAAGCTAACCTCATTGCACCTCCAACGCTCTCATCTTTGTGCATTGCTGTTGGAGGGTCTTCCACAGCATGGCGGGTGCTTGTTCAGACCACATGGCAGATGTTGAACACCCCCAGGAACAGTCCTTACCCAAAGAGCAAGGGAGTTCGTGTATAAATACTCTGGCTTCCCCATTGCTCAGTAGAAAACTCAGAGGTGTGTCCTACAACTTCTCAAAGGGTCTTCCGCATGATAGAATCCCAGTTGCTCACAGTGAAACTCAGTCATCCATGCACCCTTTCTCAACTTCCAGTTCATTCCTTATAATTCTGTGGATCACCTCCCTCAAGTCTTTGTCTTGCATCTGCTCTCCGAGGTTTCCAAATGAACCCAAGGAGCAATATGTGGAAAGCCTAGTGCCGTGGTTGGCAAACTGCAGCTCGCATGCCACATGCGGCTCTTTGGCCCCTTCAGTGTGGCTCTTCCTAAGCCTTAGGAGTACCCTAATTAAGTTAATAACAATGTACCTACATATATAGTTTAAGTTTTAAAAATTTGGCTCTCAAAAGAAATTTCAATCGTACTGTTGATATTTGGCTCTGTTGACTAATGAGTTTGCCGACCACTGGTAGTGGATTTGATGTTTCAGCACCACGGACAGCACTCAGCACACTTTATCCTATGAAGGTGTCCTCCTTTCTCCCTCTGAGCTTCATCCCTCCCCCTAACTGAGGTGAGGGGGAGGGGGGTACTTAGCAGGGGCCAGATGGCCAGGTGACGTTTTTGTGTGGCTGGAGAAGACCTTGCTGTTCCTCTCTCCCCAGGTTTAGGGGCTGATGGAGGTGTTGTCCTCTTGAATTGCTATGACCAACTCCAGCCGGCCTCCAGAGAGGCGTGTGGCCACTGCCTCTACAGTTCGCAGGGTAATGACTCCCTCTTTTCTCACCAGGGCCGGGAGGTGGCTGCCTGGCAGGCAGAGGAAATCTCAGTGGAGCAGGAAGCAAGTGGGTACCTGGGGCCAAGGCAGAGGCTGCCAAGCGAGAGACACTGTGCTTTGCTTTGTGCAGGGAGGAGCTACGGGCACTGAAAATGGTGTGTGTGGTAGAGCTGTCCAGGGAAAACAGGGGCCTAACCTTACTTTCAGTGGGGTTGTATTGCAGAGTGCTAAAGCTGAGCTTTAGGGGGGAGGGGAGTCTTAGGAAAATGGAAACCCCTCTTTTTCTTGACTTCTCTGGCTATATTGAGCCCCTTGATGATCTCATCCAACCTCAACGGTTTAAATACCTTGTAACGCTAACATTTTCCAAACTTAACATTTCCATCCTGGAGTTCTGTCTGAGTCCTCACTTAGAGAGGAATTCACTGGCATTTCACAATCCAGATTCTCCGAAACGGAACTCCTGAGCATCTTCCTAATATTCCCTCTTCCTGTCTTCCCATGTCATTGGATGGCAGCTCCAGCCTTCAGGGGACCCTGGCCAAAAATCCTGACACCTCCTCTCTCACACACACCCCATGACCAATCTTTCTGCAAATTCTATAGGTTCTCTCTTTAACATACACTCGGGATCTCACTGCGTCTCCCATCTCCATCATCATCTCTCGGCTGGGTTGTTGAAGCAGCCTCTGTTCGTGTGTCTCTGCCTCTGCCCTCCCCCCACCCCCATAGCCTGTTATCAACACAAGCAGCCAGAAGGATCCTTTTAACACATAAATTAGATCAAATCACTTTCCTGCTCACATCTCTCCCGTGGTTCCCATCTCACTCAGTGCAGAAGCCAAAGTCCTCACCATGGCCCACAAGGACCTGCGTGATCTGCCCCCATCTCCTCCCGCACTCTTCACCCCCTACCCTCCTCCTTGCTCACTCCAAGGCTGAAGCTGCACTGGGCTTCTCCCTATACCATGAACTCCTCAGGCGAGTTTCCACCTCAGGGCCTTTGCACTTGCAGCTCCCTCTGCCTGGTATGCCCTTCTCCCAAATGCCTGCTTATCTTCAAAGCTTTACTCCAATGTTCCCTGGCCCCTTACCTACGATTTTAACACTCTCCCAACACTTTCTGTTCTCTTTCTTCTATTTAGATTTTTTCCCCATGCATTACCATCTTCTGACAAACTAGATTATTTCACTTATTCATTTCTTTGCCTGTTCCTTCCACTAGGTCAGCTCCATGAGGGCAGGGATTTGGTCTCTTCTGCTCATGATTACATATATTCCCCAATGTCTAAAATAGTGCCTGGCACACTACTGTGCTCGATAAATGTTTTTGACTGAATGAATGAATCGGTGGTACCTGTGGCTTATCAATATTGAGGGCAGGTTTACTATAAAATAAACTGCTTCTCAAGGCCGACAGACCCCTAGGGGCCTGAGGACCCATGGCTGTCAGTCAGTGTAGATGAGACGGTGCTGTTGGGCCTGTGACCTAACCATTGCATGTACTGTGGTTAGAAGATGCCTGCCTGGGGTTGTGATGCCACCCCAGGAGTTATGGTGTGTCTCATGTCTTACAGCTCTGAATGCTGACTTTGGGAGTCAGCTGTGTTAGCTATTGGCATTAATAAGGTGGCAGAGATTTGTAGGTTTGTGTGGAGGAGGGAGTGTCTGAGCCGGGGGTGGGGGTGGGGGGTGTTCCCGGGCCCGCTGCGTGTGATTGTGCAGGTTGCCCATTTAACCAGGCGCTGGAGCATATTCTCTAAGCCTGTGATTCACTTATTTGTTAAACCTTCTTTGGAAACATCAGAGGCTCACGAGCTTCAAATGCGTTACTCCCGAGAGTCCCTTCAGCCCTGGGAAGCTTTGATTTTAGAAGTCAGCGTTCTGTTTGCTTTGTTTTGTGGAGGGTTTTTTGTTTGTTTTTGAGAAGGGGGTTGTACTGACGAGGCACGGGGCATGGTGGTTTGTTTTCACTCTTCACAGGCACATTGGAAGGCCACCCACAGAATTTCAGGACACAGAACTCTGGCATCGGGGACAGGAGGGAAACCTCAGCCTCGAAAGCCCTGCTCTGGCCACTGAAATGTGGTTGATGCCGTTTCGCTTGCTTCGTGTTGGTATTCCAGGAGTGTTAAATGGAATAATTATAAGATTGAGTGGACCAGAGGGAGCAGGCGAGGAGGTCTTTGTGAACTACACTGAGGAGTTTAGATGGATAGGACATTTTTAAAGCCAACACTGGAAAGTGTGCAGCAAATATGACTTACCATAAAATCATTGGTATGTAGTTGGTACACAGACAAAAAGAAGAAGGAAGAGTGTGGTAATTACAGTAGATTGTGAGGTCATTTCTACCTGCCTCGCCATTTAATGAGCTTGTTTCCAAGGAAAATGCATGATATGTGTTCCTTATAGAACCCAGTTCAGTTAGGAGAGTTGGGAAGGCTTTTCTCTGCAAGTAACAGACGAGGCAGCTAGAAGGGGCTTTAGCATTAAGTAGAGGTTTGTGCCTTCTGACTTAGAATGCCACAAATCAGTGGACCAGAATTAGTTGAGTAGTTTAGTGATGTCCTTCCATCTTCCACTCCACCTTCTTTAGTGTGTTGGATTTTGACTTCATGCTTTGTCACCTCAAGTTTGCAAAATAGCTGCTACATCTCCACTTCTCACAGCCTCATCCATTACAGGAAAGTCGTGGTGGGAAGAGAAAACTTGCATTGGAGGTATTTCTCTTTTGATCTAGAGAGAAAAATATTTCCCAGAAGTTCCCAACAGACTTCCTATTGGCTAGCTTCAGGGAAGACCAGAAACATGAGTATCGGCATTTTTGCCTTTTTATGGGAGGCTGGCTCTGCCTGTAGGTAAGCTGAGAGAGGGAAATGGCTATGGGAACAATTAGCAGTTTCTGTCACATGTGGCATACTATTCTCAACCTTTTATTTTTTTATTGATTTCAGAGAGGAAAGGAGAGGGAGAGAGAGATAGAAACATCAGTGATGAGAGAGAATCATTGGTCGGCTGCCTCCTGCACGCCCCCGCAACCTGGGCATGTGCCCTGAACAAGAATTTAATCGTGACCTCCTGGTTCATAGGTCGATGCTCAACCACTGAGCCACACCAGCTGGGCTATTCTCAAGCTTTCATAGCACATATTACTGTACACATTATACACGCTATTACTGTCCAGGCTTAAATACACAAAACAACTATACCGTGCTTTATGGATGATTTACGGGTTTTCAAGGATATCTTTGAGTTATATGCATTTTTTCCCTTGTGCACTAACTTTAAAACCAGAACGTAACTCTCTCATAGCGTTACTTTGAAGATGTGGGTGTAGATCCTGACTCTGCCACTCCAAAGATGTGTGCTTGGGGGCAAATAATTTAGTCTCCATAGTTCTTATGTTAAACTAGAGGCCCGGTGCACAACATTCATGCACTGAGGGGCGGGGGTGGGAGGTCCTTCAGCCCGGCCTGCGCCCTCTCGCAGTCCGGGACCCCTCAGGGGATGATGACCAGTCGCTATAATGCACACTGACCACCAGGAGGCAGACGCTCAACACAGTCAATTTGCATATTAGCCTTTTATTATATAGGATGAGGCTCATGTTAATACTTACCTCATTGGGTTGAGGTGAAGATGTAGAAATGGTGACAGCTTAACTGGAGAGACATCCACAAAGAGGTTGGTTAAGGTTGGGAAGAGACTGAGCCCTATAGGCATGATGGTGGGACAGACAGGATCCCAGAGTCAAGGCAACACCTACACTTGGGGACCAGCGGGTGGAAGAGGATCAGGGAAGAAAACAGGAGATGCTGTGGACAGGGAGTTAGGGAGGGAGGTAAGCCTCCTCAGCTCTGTCTATTGCAGTTGCCGCAGAAGAGAGAAGAAACCCCCTGGGGCTGTGAGGCTTTGTAATTCAGAAGGAAAGAGGGTTGTCCATAGGGAGTTGGGGAGGCATGGAACCTTGGTGGCGGAGGTCTAAGAAGAAAAGAACGCGGTAAGCCTGACGCTCCCCCATTTGGGAAGTTTGGCAAAGAAAGGAAGGAGGAAATATTTGGTAGTTTCTACCATGTGTGATGGGTTAGGTGGTTCCATTTGGGGGATTGCTTGACTTCCCGGGTCTTTTTCTCCTCCCTGACAAAATTTTTTTTCAGAAGGGTGAGATGGCGGGCATGTTTAGAAACACAAAGAAAATGGGCATCATGTATTTTGTGCCTCTCCATACATAAAATTCTGGTTCTGTCATACCAAGACATCTGGACCGATCTTCAGGAAACATAGAGAATACATTTGAGATGGTTGTACTCTGGGAATATACAAGAAATTCACCTGTGAAGCTCCCCTCTCCTGCAGAGGTAGGATATGATTCACCAGGGCAGCGGGAATTGAGACACGACTGAGTGCTCTGTTCTTGGGAATGACGTGTCTGGTGTATTGTGCTTCCAGATGTGGAACTACGTTAACAGGTACTCAGGTAGAGCCTTCACATTGCAACATTGCTCTGCAGCCCAGGGCATGAGCTCTCTGGCTCTCTCAGCTTCCCCTGCATTTAGGCTGAGCTGCCAACCCAGTGTCGGCAGCTCTAGACGAGAGAGCAGCCAGGATACACACATGGAGTTTAGGACTGTGGGCTTTGGAGTTTGAACAGATACAAAACCCAGCTCCACCATTTCTAAGCTCTATAACCTTGAGTAAGTGACTGTACCTTCCTGAATCTTAGTTCCTCATCTGGAAATGGGGTAATAACATTCCCTCTCTTGTAGAGTTGTTTTAAAGTTTAATAAGTTAATGTTTGCCATGTGGTGGGTTAGATGAATGGATGGTATTTACCAATGCAGGGTCTTAAGAGAGAGCAAGGGATGTGGTGCTTCTTTGGGCCTCAGTTTCCTCATCTCTGAAATGGGAACAATAATTCTACCTACTCAAAAGGTAGGATTCAATGAGTCAGTATCTGTAAACCACTTAGAAACTGGCACAGAATACATGCTCACTGATATTAGCTATTATAAGACTAATAACTATAATTATAACGATGATAATAATTATTACTACTTTTCCAGGCCCACTTCCAAAGACCAGTTAGTTAACTGTAGACAACATGTGCTCTTCTTAGTTGGGGACCCAACATCCAATTTGGAAAGACTCCCCCCGCCTTGTGTGTCATACTGCTGGATTACAGGACCCCAAACTTAATCTCAGGTTGAAGGTTGTGGGGTGAGTGTCTCCTACCCCCCCACCCCTTGGCAGTTAGGGCATGTGATTGACACTCAACAGTCACATGCTTCCCCACTCAGGAATTTGAAAACAGAGTAAGTGACCCCAAGATGAAGGGATGGTTCTGGATTGCTTTGTGGCAGCCTGCTGCAGGGGACCACTGGCTAACAGAAGCCAGGCCAGAATGCAGCTGGGGACAGGAGGTATTGACCATTGTCTTTTTATGGGAGGCTGGCTCTGCCTGTAGGTAAGCTGAGAGAGGTAAAGGGCTATGGGGACAATTAGCAGTTTCTGTCACATGTGGCATACTATTCTCAACCTTTTATTTTTTATTGATTTCAGAGAGGAAGGGAGAGGGAGAGAGAGATAGAAACATCAGTTTTGTAATTCAGATGAGAGAGAATCATTGATCGGCTGCCTCCTGCACGTCCCCCACTGGGGATCCAGCCCGAAACCTGGGCATGTGCCCTGACCAAGAATCTAACCGTGACCTCCTGGTTCATAGGTCTGGCTGCATTGCTCCTACCCATTTTCTGAGCCACCTCCTCTGGCCTCCTATGGATTAACTGAGCTTCCTAAAAGTCCCCTGTATGCTAAAACAGCCAGACAGATTCTGATGTTTGCAACCCAGAATCCAAACTGACCCTTGACAAAGATTTGAGGGCCAATCGTTTGACGAGCCCAGGAAATGTAGACTGGTGAATAGAGGACGAATACAGGGAACAGAAGGCAGCCGGTAAAGGTCGAATTAGCTAGCAAACGCTCAGTGCTCTGGGCAAGTAGCGCTTACTTAATCTCTCTGGTGAACTCAGAGGCTAAGTAGAACATGCCCCTCAGAGTTCGCCCTGCTAAGGAGGAAGAGAGCTGGGGCAGGGAGTCCTCCCGGGCACGAGCTTGCTGGCTTTCCCGGCTGGCCCTGCGTTCGGGCTGAGCACACCTCTGTGGCCAGAACGTCGGAGACGTTGGTAGTGAGCAGTGCGGGACACAGGCACAGCATGGCACAGTGTCAGCCTTGTGGTTACGCTTGCCTAAGTCTGCCGCGAGTTGTTGCTCAACTGCTTAGGTTCCTGATGAAGCCTTTTGAGAATCAGTTCATCTCTAGGCGTCAGCCATGAGAAGGAAATGAAGCTCATCCTGTTCTCCCCAAATAGGAAATGAGAACAGCTGCTCCGTAGGGAAGGGATGAATGAGAAGCAGCTGAAAGCCACACCCTGGACCTTCAGGGAGTGTAGGCTCCGTTGATATTCCAGAGACAAACAACTCTCCTTCCTGGCCTGGGGGGTGGGTGGGGGTGGGGGTCATAGAATTTCTGTGCAGGAAACAGCCGGGATCAGAGCAAATTAAACGGCATAGAATTTCTGAAGCTAAAAAGCCAAACAAGATCTATGTGGGTTCTCGGACCTGGGGTTGGGGGTGAGTTAGCAGCATTTGTGATCGTCTGTGACTGGCGATGATGAGTAGCATTTGTTCCAGAAAGGGAGGGATGCGGAAACCAAGCTCTTCTCACTGTGAAGTGAGAATGGCATCGTCAGGGTAGCCTTCCCCTGAGTGTAGCACAGCAACCTGCATGTGTGTTCATGCCTGAAAAAGGAAGGAGAAATGTGGTTCCTAAAGTCTCACTGTGGAGTCTTGTGTGACCTGGAAATGGGGGGAATTTTGAAAGATGCATTAGGAGTGTATTCAGTGGCAAGAAACAAAATCCAACTCACGATAGCTTAAACCAACAGTGCTTACTTACCTTTCTCATGTGACAAAGGCATTTTGGAGTGGGTACCAGTTGGCATTGGCTGGCATCTCTTTGATTCTTTTCGCCTCTACCTCACGGTTGCAAAATAGTTGCTGGAGTTCCTAGCGTCATGTCCGCATTCAAAGCAGAAAGAAGCAGGGATGAGATGGCTCCATCCAGCTCTACCAACTTTTGTATCAGGCAAAGCAAAATCCTTCCCAGAAATCATCCATTGAGCATCTACTCACGTCTCATGGACAGAAGCATGCCCCATGGCCATCTCTAGCTCCAAGAGAGCCTGGGAAAATACTTAATTTTTCTAACCATTCTAGAGACTGTTCTAACTTTTGATTTTATGTATGATTGAGGGTGGGTTCAATGTCATAACATTTTATTTTAAAACTCTGTCTTGCCCAGCCAGTGTGGCTTAATGGTTGAGCATCAACCTATGAACCAGGAGGTCACTGTTCAATTCCCGATCAGGGCACATGCCCGGGTTGCGGGCTTGATCCCCAGTTGGGGGCGTACAGGAGGCAGCCGATGGATGGTTCTCTCTCATCATTGATGTTTCTATCTCTCCCTCTTCCTTTCTCTCTGAGATACTATAACAATGTGTATTATTATAGTAATAGTGCCACATGACTAACAACCCAGAAACCTATTGGCTTAAAGTGAGAAGCATTTATTTAGCTTCTTCTGTAGGTTGGCGGTATAGGCGAAGCTCAGCTGGGTGCTTCATCTGGTCTCAGTTGAGCTTTTCCATGCATCTGTGGTCAGCTGTGGGATGTTGGGTGGCTCCTCTCTCTGGTTGTTGGCTCCCTGTAGACTGGTTGGTCTAGGATGGCCTTGGCTGGGACCATGGTGCTCTGTTCCACGTGGTGTCTCATCCTCCAGCAGGCTACATTGGCTTGTTCACCTGGCGGAAACAGGGTTCTAGGAGAAAGAAGTTCACAGGCCTCTGGAGGGCTAGCTTCAGGAACGGCACGCCCTCCCTGGCCACTGTTGACCAAAGCAAGCAATGAGGCCAGTTCAGATTCAGGGGTGAGACAAGAGATCCATCTCTTAGTGGGAGAAGCAATACATCACATTACAAAGGTTGTGTATCCAAGAAGTTATTCATTGGGGTCACTGAGGCCCCAATTCCTGTCCCCGGCTGCATTCTGGCCTGGCTTCTGTTAGCCAATGGTGCCACACCCTCCCCTTCCTTTTCATTCCTGACTCTTAGCGAGAAACAGGGATGATGACGTGTTACTATTACCGCATCATTCACAGTGAAAGGGGCAGAAAATGCCAGCGGAGGTTCTGCTGAGAGTCCAGGGCCCGTCACACAGCCACCTGGGAAATAAAAGTGGGGAAGATTGCACAGCCTCTTCAGATGCCTTCAGCTTTTATCAAACCCAGACTGGATATCTGAGCTCTGAGCCCTCACGGGCAGTTGGAGCAAAAGAACAGATTCCTTGCCAGCCACATTGACCCGTAGTTCACAGCCACGCAGCCTGACTCCGTGTGTCCACTGGGGCTTTTGATTTTGTTCTTTTTTTAAATGTCACCCGCTCCTGATCAGAGCTACATGGAAACCTTGTTTCAGTTCTGTTGCCTCAGGGGAGAGAGGCCAGGCTGGTGGGTGTCTGATGGATAGCTTTTCTCCACCCTTCTCCCTCCCACCCCAACTCTTTCTTTTTGTTTGTCTTCTTTTTTAGCTACCCCTCTTCCCTCCTGCATTTCCGGGTTTGTGGAAACCCAGGCCATTGGGGGAAGTCAACCTCAGAGTAAGAAAATGAGCATTAGTTGAGCACCTGCTGTGTGCCAGGCCCTTTACGCACCTTATCACCTTCAAACCTTCCCATGGCTCCATTAATATTGTCACAGATGAGGAAAACTAGACTTAGAAGTTACTTGTCAAAGTCACACAGGTAGGAATTCTAGAGCCTGGATTTGGATGCAGATCTACCCCACTGCAGAGTCGGGCTTCCTTCTGTTTACTGCCTCGTTTTAGAAGGGGATCCCAGCTTCCTCTATCAAAAGCATCTGCTCATTCACCCCAGGACCTTTGCACATACTGTTGCCTGTGTCTGGAATATGTTCTCTCCTAGGTGAATGGCTAATTCTTACTCAGATGTGGTATTTAAAGTATTTAACATCCAAGGTGGCATGGGCACTGACTAATTAAAAAAGAGGCTCCCCCACAGAATAAGTGGCTTATTTTGCTTTGGAAGACCTGTTAGGTATAGAATTCATATCTTTAAATATTAAAATTATAAGCTACATATTGAGATGCTTACACACAGAAAGTTACATGGGAAGGATATCAGTAGGATGTTGTCTGTCTCACATTTACACAGTCATAAATAAATTCATTGACCACAATAACAGGAAAACTATGAATACCATTTAAATTCATTGCATTTCTCTCTTTTTGTCCCAAGGTTACATAGTTGAGTTTGTTGATGATAAATACCAGTTGGATGCGACTTCACTAAATGCACAGAACATGCATTGCTGAGTACAGTGGTCCCCCCTTGACCCATGGTTTCACTTTCCATGGTTTGAGTTACCATGGTCTGCTGCGGCCAAAAAATATTAAATGGAAAATTCCAGAAATAAACAATTCATAAGTTTTAAATTGCATGCCGTCTGAGTAACTCGATGAAGTCTCCCGCTGTCCCGCTCTGTCCTGCCCCGGACGTGAATCATCCTTTTGTCCATGGTGTCCAAGCTGTGGACGCTTCCTGTCCGTTAGTCACTTAGCAGTTGCCTCAGTTATCAATAACTCTTATTTTTACTTAATAACGGCCCCAACGCACAAGCATAGTGATGCTAGCAATTTGGATATGCCAGAGAGAAGCCATAAAGTGCTTCCTTTACGTGAAAAGATCAAAGTTCTCAACTTAATCAAAGAGGCCACATTCACATAACTTTCATTGCTGCATATTATTTTAATTGTTCTATTTTATTAGTTATTCTTGTCATGTCTTGCTGTGCCTAATTTATAAATTAAACTTTATCCTAGGTATGTGTGTTTAGGAAAAAACATTGTAGATATAAGGTTCAGTGCTATCCACAGTTTCAGCGTTCATTGGGGGTGTCTGGCTGTATCCCCCGTGGATAATGGAGGAACTGCTTTTTTTATTGATTTCAGAGAGAAAGGGATAGGGAGAGAGAGATAGAGACATCAGTGATGAAAGATAATCATTGATTGGCTGCCTCCTGCACACCCCCTACTGGGGATCAAGCTTGCAACCTGGGCATGTGCCCTGATGGGGAATTGAACCATGATCTCCTGCTTCATAGGTTGATGCTCAACCACGGAGCCACACCGGCGGGGCCTAAAATGTTTCTAATGAAAAGGGAAGCACTTTAGCTTCATAATAATTACATGAACAACTTTAAAACTTCTAGAAGTTAATTTAGGAGAGTATCTTTGAGAATAAAAAGAAAAGAAGCTCCCCCTTCTGTGCCAGCATCACGGTGAAGTCTAGGGGTCTTAGAGGAGGACTGGGGTGCATGGGACCACTCACAGGACCCAGGGAAGTACATTGTTTGCTGCTATTATCTCTGTCCCCAGGAAGCCCTCCTGACCTCCCATCCCTGGGCTCACCTTGAAGCCAGCTTAGGTCCCTCTTTATGGGCATGGGGTGGCAGCAGTGTAATCCCTCCCACCATTGTTTTCTGGGCCAATCGCTGATCTTCTTCTGGATGCAAAGAGTGAACCCAGAATCTAGTACAGACCCTGAGAATGCAGCTCAATAAACACCTCTTAAATGAATAAATGGATGGATGGGTGGATAGATGGATAAATGAATGAATTAATTCATAGCTGGTGGTAGAGGGCACCGTGCCTTGTGGTAGGTTTGCTGAGGGATAGACAGCAGGAAGAACGGGATATCCTTTACCCAGCCTTGTTGCCCTGAAGCAGGAGAAAAGCAGCAAAGAAAGCCCAGATGCAGGAGCAGCCAGAATCCCCTACCAATGTGGCCTCCCACTGGGGCTGGACCAGCCAAGGGGCATTCTGGGAGGCCTTGGGCACCAAGAGCATCGGGGCTTCGAGAACAGGGCCCTGGGCGAACAGCCCCTAATTTCCCATTCTCTAGTCCTTTCTAAAGCAGCGGCAGAGACTTGCATGTTTTTAAATTGTAGGTTCAGTGGCAAAGCCCAGTGATCAAGAGCAGGACCCTGGGGTCAGACCGATAAGGGATTCCTCGGCATCCGGCTGTGGACCTGCAGCCATTACAGTTAACACTGACATTCCCTGAGAACTGATGTGCTGCTGGTGCTGTTCTCAACACTTTGGGGAAATTATCTCATTTAATCCTCCCAGTATATCTCTCTTGGTAGGTGCTGTCATGTCCCCATTATACAGCTGGGGGGAAAGGACAGGCCAGGTTAGGGACTCGAAGAGGGTGAGTGGCAGGGCTGGGCGGTGAACCCAGGCAATTGGGCCCTGCCCTCTGACCTCCACTGCTCTGCTGACCTCTCGTGAACCTTTTGTCTCTCCGAACCTCAGTTTCTTCATCTGTAAAATGGGGCTTATTATAGCTATTTTGCAGGGCGAGTGAAGATACCAGTAATAATGGTGATTGCAGGTATAACGCTTACTGTGGCCAGGCTCTCTGCTCCAAGGACTTCACAAGGACCATCTCATTCAGTCCCTGCCTCCTCAGAAGGTGTGAGCTATTCTCATTCCCATTTCACACATGAGAAAACTGAGGCTCAGAAAAGCTGGAGGATTTGCCTTAAGCCACACAGCTTGGAAGCAGTGGACTTGGGATTTCAATGAGGAGGCCTGGCTTCGGGAACTATGCTCTTAACCAGCTGCCCTGGAGAGTTTAGCTGGATACATAGCAACCCTTTTCTTACGAATAATAATTACTCATTTTCCACGCACTTGTCATGTACCAGAGGCTGTCTAAACCCTTTGCACAAATCTCTCATTTGCGCCTAACAGTGATTCTAAAGTTGGGGCTGTGAGCACCCTCATTGGCGGATGAGATCCTGAGGCCCAGGGTCTGACCTGTCCCCCTCAGCCAGATCACGGTCACCCTCAGGTCCTGGCCCTAAGCCTTGGGTACAAGCCAGTTTCCACGTCTCCAGGGGTCCATCTTCAGCTAATGTTTGAGGTATTGAATCAGGTATGACTCTGACAGAAGAACTCTGATCATTGTTACCCATCCTGCCTCCTTGTCCACTCGTAAAAGCGGCTTCATCTTCCAGGTGTTGGGACCCCAAAACTCAGGCTCTCTCTCCACTCCTCTTTTTCTCAGCCCCCACCTCTCATCTCTTAGGAAATCTTGTTGGCTGCACCTTCAGAATCTACCCATAAATCCCCCCACTGCCCACCACCTTCGTGGCCCACCCTGGGTCTGGTCCCCTGTCTGTTCTCCCTGTAACAGCTGGAGGGTGCCTGGAGCTCCTAAGTTTAGGCACAGTTCTCCTCTGCTCAGAATCTCTGTGCAGAAAAGGCCCAAGTCCTTCCCTAGCCGGTTTGGCTCAGTGGATAGAGCATCATCCTGCAGACTGAAGGATCCCAGGTTTGATTCTGGTCAAGGGCACATGCCCGGTTGTGGGCTTGATCCCCAGTAGGGGGTGTGCAGGAGGCAGCCTATCAATGATTCTCTCTCATCATTGATGTTTCTATCTCTCTCTCCCTCTCCTTTCCTCTCTGAAATCAATAAAAATATATTTAAAAAAAGAAAAGGCCCAAGTCCTCCCCGTGGCCCACAAGGCCAATATGCTGGGCTCTATCTCCTGTCAGTCCTCATCCACCTGACTCTCCTCCTCACTCACTCAGCTTCAGCCACACAGGCCTCCTCCTTGTTCCTTAAACACACCAGGCGAGGTCCAGCCTCAGGGCCTTTGCATGGGCTGCTCCTTCTGCATCTGCCTGGCACATTCTTCCCCAGGACTCAGCATGACTCCACCCTTATTTCCTTTGGGTCTTTGCTCAAATGTCCTTCAAAACTGTAACTGCCACACCCCTCTCCTGACTCTCCCACGCCCTCCACATCCCAGGTGAGCTAATGCCAAACCACATTTATTTATTTATTTTTATCTTGGTTATCATCTATCTCCCCCACTAGGATATCAGCCCCATGAGAATAGGACTTTTGTCTGTTTTGCTCACTGCCATGTCCCAGAGCCTAGAACAGGGACTGGCACACAGTAGGTGCTCAGTAAACCACTGATGGAGTGAATTATCCCAGAAAATGCTCCAGGGCATCCAGCCCCTGCCCTGGTGAGGTAGCAGGGTGCCCACCCCAGTTCTCTCAGGCACTGGCCCTTCTCTACCACATGCCATGTTCTGTTTCCTCCTGACCAGCTGGCCTCACTGTTCTTCCTTCTTTAGGAAATTTTAATTGTGGTAAAATACACATAACTTAAAATGTACCATCTTGACCATATTGAAGTGTCCAGATCAGTGGCAGTAAGTGCATTCACACTGTTGTATCATCACGATCCATCTCTAGATTTTTGTCGTCTTCCCAAACTGAAACTTTGTCTCCATGAAACACTAACTCCCCACTATATATCTCCCTCAGCCCCTGCCAACCACCATTCTACTTTCTGCCTATGAATCCTGCTGCTCTAGGGGCTGCATGGAAGTGGGATCAGACAGTATGTGTCCTTCTGTGACTGGCTTATTTGACTCAGCGTAGCATCCTCAAGTTTATCCGTGTTGTGGCATGTGTCAGAATTTCCTTCCTTTTTAAGACTGAATACTATTCCATTGTACGGATGGACATGTTACTTATCCATTCATCCACTGATGGGCATCTGGATTGCTTTCATCCTTTGACATTTGCAAATAATGCTGCTATGGATACACGTATCTATTTGAGTTTCTGCTCTCAATTCTTCTGAGTGTGAACCCAGAAGTAGAATTGCTGGATCATTGTTCTTCCATTTTTGAAAAATCAAGACTAACTCCCTGGGGGCCCTGGAGGTCTCATTGACTAAAGCTTTCCTCTGACATTTTGAAACTAGAAATAGGGGTGAGGGGTACAGTGGGGGGAGGCGGCTCTTGTGTCAGCTTTTTTTAAACACACCAGGAGGAACATGTGTGAAGTCCCTCCCTCCTCACCCGCTCCTGTATCTCAAAATACCGCTCGTCTTGGGCAATGGCTGTGGCATCAGGAAGGCAGCGTGTGGCATCTGAGAAACAGTATCGCAAGTGGCTGGGAGCCCAGAGAGAAACCAGGACAGGCGCGCTGGGGATGCGGACTGGAGATGGAGCTAATTTTAGTGGCTGAAGAGGCTGCAAGGAGAGAGAGAGAGAGAGAGAGAGAGAGAGAGAGAGAGAGAGAGAGAGCAGTGCCAGAGGCTTCGAGGAGAAGTTGCTGGCTAAGTCAGCCTGGGGAAAGTAAAAGTACCAAAGTACCAGGCGGAGGACGGGGACCCAGCCCGGGTGAGGTGAAGCAAGCTAGAAGGTGTGAACCCCAGGGTCAAGGGGGACGAGTGGAATAGCGATGATTGCATTTATGGAAGGTTGGTCTGTATGAGGCCCTGTTCACGCACCCTCACGACTATTGTATGAGAAAGACATTATTATCCTCCATTTGTGAGCAGGGAAACTGAGACACTGAAATAAATAACTTCCCCCATAAGAAGCAGGAAATGAGGCTAGAAGAGAGGCAAAGATACAGGGTCAAATGAGAAAGAAAGAAATATAAACAAGAGAGCTCTCAGGGCATATGAGTTAGCTGTGAAATCCGTGAGGGGGGTCAGATTGAAGGGAAGAGTCCTGGTGGCAGAAAGTGGCCGAGCACGTGGATTTGGGAGTCAAGGTGGATGTGCTGAAAATGCTGGTTCTTTCACTCACTGGCTGTGGGGCCTCTCTGACCCTCAGTTTCCTTATCTGGTGATGCCACCTGTCTCCCAACATTGCTGTAAGGATGGCATATGCTCAACAGGGAGCCTGTTCCAGGGTAGGTTCTCAGTAAATGGTAGTCAGGGTTTCCATTATGTTTAGGGATGATATTGGAAGGTAAAGGAGAAATTCTTTATTCATTCAAAAATCACTTACTGAGTTCCTCCTCTCTGCCAGGCCCTGTGCAGTGGTCCACAGGATGGGCCTGGTTCCTGCCCTTGTGGAACCTCAGTATAGCCACACTGCACTCAGCAGCCTAATAATTCTCTTACATTGTGGTAAAAAGAACAACTAGCACCCTAGCTGGTTTAGGTCAGTGGATAGAGTGTCGGCCTGTGGACTGAAGGATCCCGGGTTCGATTACAGTTAAGGGCACATGCCTGGGTTGCAGGCTCGATCCCCAGTGGGGGGCGTTCAGGAGGCAGCCAATCAATGATTCTCTCTCATCATTGATGTTTCTCTCTCTCCCTCTCCCTTCCTCTCTGAAATCAATTTTTAAAAAATATTAAACAAAAAGAAAGAAACTACCTTAAAAAAACAACAACAACTAGCACTTAACTATAAGCTAGGTCCTCTTCAGAACCCTTTTCAAAATACCAACTCATTGAATCTTCACGAAGAGCCGATACACGAGATCTGTTATTACCCACATTTTATACACGAGGAAGCTGAGGCACAGAGACTGCAGCAAGGACTGCATTAAGGACTCTGGGTTACAGCTGAAACCGGTTTGGCTCAGTGGATAGAGCGTCGGCCTGCGGACTGAAAGGTCCCAGGTTCGATTCCAGTCGAGGGCATGTACGTTGGTTGTGGGCACACCCCCAGTAGGAGATGTGCAGGAGGCAGCTGGTCGATGTTTCTCTCTCATCGATGTTTCTAACTCTCTATCCCTCTCCCTTCCTCTCTGTAAAAAATCAATAAAATATATTAAAAAAAAAAAAAGAACTCTGGGTTACAAATTTGGGATGACCTTGGACCCCACATCCCTCCTCCACAGGGGGAAGGCTTTGATAGGTGCATTATTCCACTTTCTCTTTGTCTATGTAAGGATAAACACCCCAAACCTCTTCCCCATAAAACGGTGGACATAATTGGTTAAAAGAAGGTAAATGCTTTAGAGATGGAAATCACTGCTTTTTTCCCTGGGCCTTGTTCCCCGCATGCTAATGCAGCGCCGTGTCTCTCTGTTAGGCATTTTAGACAAAGGCTATTTTCCTCAAAATATTTTGCCAAAGAAAATTGCAAGCGGGAGAGAAATTCAGACACAGGCGGGGAGAGGAAAGCATTCTCTTGGGTTTAGATAGACGGTCCTCGTGGTTAGGAGCACGGATCTTCCGTTAGAGGCCAGTTTGCGGTTTACTGCCTCCCAGCAAGCAAGATGCTGGCACGGTGTGTGCCTCAGTTTACCCATTTGTCAGATGAGGAGAGAAACCGTCCCTGCCTCCCTCTGGTTTACTGATTTCTTCTCTAGCTGTGTCTAACCTGCTGTTAGCCAAGCCCATTACGTGTGTTATTCCTAGTATTAAATCTTTCATCTCCATGAGTCCTGTCTGTTCCTTTTCAAACGTGCTTCTTCTTTTGTAGTGGTTTTGTTTTTCTACCGTAGGGTTTCCCAGTCTTGGCACTAATGACATCCGGGGCTAGATGAAACCTAGCGGGTCGTCCTGTGGTCTGTGGGGTGTTGAGCAACAGCCCTGGCCTCCTCCCACGAAATGCCAGTGGCGTCTCCTCCCCAGGAGGGACAACCAAAAATGTCTTCAGATATTGCCAAATGTGCCTGAGGAGCAAAATCATCACCAGCTGAGAATTGCTCTGTCGGCATTTCAAGTGCATCGCATTTCCTTAAACGTAATATTCAAAGAATTCGCTTATAATCAGTATCTGATAACTTCAGTATCTACATTCTTTCTGGCTTTTTTCCTGCTGTCCCTTCTCTCCTTGAGTGTCTTATTATTTCTGATTGGGAGAAACCCATTTTCCTCAGACAGTGCTGCGGGGAGTTCTTTGAGACTGAGATGAAGGCTCTCCCGAAAGATCTGCATTTACTTATTCCAGGTGCTGGGGGCACCCCCATTCCAGGGCCACCGTGAGCTTTTGGACCCCCCACATGTTGAGAATTTAGGGCACTAGCGTTTGCAAAGGCCAGCTTATAGTTCTTATTTTTCCAAGACTTTTATTTCTCTCCTCTGTTAAGTGCCAAAGTAATTTTCCTCAAAATCTCTGGGGATGGGGAGGATGGAGTACATTTACTCCAGGTTTCTCACTCCAAAGCAGTAATTTGGGGGTCCCTCCTAATTCAGGGGGCCTCCCTTTATTTTTGTTAATAATACACCCTAAGACATGCATTGACGACAGAGAGAGAGAGAGAGAGAGAGAGAGAGAGAGAGAGAGAAATATCAATCATTATCACCCGACTGGGGATCAAACCTGCAGCATAGGTATGTGCTCTGACTGGGAATTGAACCTTTCCGTGTCCGGACGATGCTCCAACTATCTGAGCCACGTCGGCCAGGGCTCAGGGGATCTCCTTTTAGACTCTTTATCTTAGGTGAGCCCTGAGCTTTGCCTTCCACCCCTGCTCCCAAGGAGGCCATGAAAATTGAAGTAGTATTTTTCTGGGTTAGGGACATCCCCTCAGCGAAAGTGGCTTTAATGGTCTGCCTACCTCCCGGTGGTTCCTGATTTCAGTTAAATTGGGGGCGGATAATGATCTACGAAATTGCCAGGCCTTCGGTGCTTCAGCAAGAGGGTCTTAGGATTTTATGCAGGATTTGTGATTATTTTCAACAAGAGAGTCAGGGTGATTACCCGGCCTGATGCGTTGCCAGAAGTGGAGGTCTGTGTGTGGATTTTATAAGATGGCAGAGCACCGAGCGCCCCACTGCTTGCTGGGCCTGTGTTTGTTGGCTGTTGTGATTGTTAGTAAGGATGGAGTGAAAGGGGAGAACAGTGAGTTCCTGGTTGGGGGCCTTCCCTGGAGGGCAGAATGGGGTGGAGAAGTCGGAGGGCGTGGTGCACAGTTCCTCGGACAGTGTTGCAGATTTTCGCCAACGTTGGCAAGGAGCCTCATTTATTTTGTGGAGTCGCGCCGGGTGCCCGAAATGTCGCATTGCTCCAGGTGGAGTTTCTGAAAGAAAATTTTCTCTGAGATTCAACTGTGGCCCATGCAGCACTGGCTGCTCCATTTTACCTCCTCCCCTGAGATGCACCACACACACACACACAGTCAGTCTCTCTCTCTCTCTCTCCCTCTCTCCCCCCCCCCCCCCCCCCCCATCAACTTAATCTATGAGCTGGATACTGGGAATTGTCCCCATCCCCAACCAGAAGGTAAAGAAGAAATTAGTCCGCTAGCCCCATATCACACTTTCTGCCACTGAAATACTCAGCGTACTGATTTGATCTCCTTTCTATTTTGCCCTCCGTCCTCTGAGCTACTTGGAGGCAGGCAGCAGTTTTGTCTATTTCTGAATTCACTGGAGTCCTGTGCCTGGCGAGCACATGTGGTGGGGGAGCTGCTCTCTCTTGACATGCACCTAGAACAGGAATTTCGTTGGGCTGAGGCAGGTTTAAGGTCATAAGACTATGTGTCAGGTGTACCCAAGACTACCTTCAGGTTTAATGACTTGCTAGAAGGGCTCAGTGGACCCAGTCATGCTGTGATAGAGTTTATCACAGCGAAAGAATACAGATGAAACTCTGCGAAGTAGAAGGCGCTCAGGGCAGAATCTAGGGGAGTCGAGGCGCAAGCTTCTAGGTGCCTCCTCCCAGCAGAGTTGTGTGGCCAGTGTTCCGTTCTCCCGGCAACCGTGTGTGACAGCATGCATGGTGTACTGCTAACCGTGGAGGCTCACCCAAGCCTTGGCCCAGGTTTTTATTGGGGCTCAGTCACACAGGCATGGAGCACCCATGCGATTAGCTTTCACTGCTTGGTCACCACCCTCAGAGATCAGACATACACAGCATGGCCCGGGGCCGCAGGTGGACACACACAGGGGTCCGCCATCAGTCACCTTGTTGGCACAAGCTACCTGCATGGCCCAAGACCCCAAGTCCAGGAAGACACCTTTGTCGGGCAGGATATTCCAAAGGCCTAGAGGTTATCTCCCAAGAGCAAGTCGAAGGCACTGTTTTCTTTGGAATATGCAGGGTTTGCACACTCCGGCCCCACTCAGTTAACCCTTCGCTGCTCAGAATGTAAATCTAACCAAGGTGTTCCCTTGTGAAGTCCTCCCGAGGCGATGTGTCTCTTAGCCGGGCACTGGAGACCCTGGAGCATCTGCCCACCTCGCCTTGTCATCTCTCCTCTCTGACTACACTGAGTTCTGTACATCCTCCAGCATCCAGTACGTTCTCTCACTGGGAAGCCTCTTCTTCCGGTTCCGGAGGTTGGACGTCTGAAACCAAGATATCGGCAGGGCCGTGCTCCCTAGGAAGCTCTGGGAAGGGGACCCCCATTCCTTGCTTTTTCCAGCTTCTGGTGGCTTCAGGCGTTCCTTGGCCTGTGGCCACATCACTCCATTCTCTGCCTCTGTGGTCACATGACCTCGTCCTCTTCTTTCTCAAAGCTCTGCCCCCCTCTTATAAGGCTCCATGTGACTACATTTAGGGCCCACGTGGATAATCCAAGAATAAGCTCCTTCTCTCAAATTCTGGATCACACTTGCAGAGATCCTTTCTAAGGTCGCATGCAGAGGTTCTGGGGATTAAGGCATAGACTTATTGCGGGGGGTGGGGAGTGTGTGTCACATTTTAGCCCACTACACCCAGAATGCACTTTGGAATTCAACTTCTGACCTCTGGGGGCCCACCTTGTATTTAAGGCCTGCAGCGCACTGCCCCCAGCATTTGCTGTGTGACCTGGGAAAGTTGACTTCCCATGGGCTTCATTCCACTTGCAATGTACCAATCACTGTCGTACAGACTTTACACACATTCACCAAAGTTATTGTCTCCGTGGATAAAACCACAGAGAAATCGAGACAGAGGGGTTAAGCAAGTCACCCAAGGACACACAGTAAGCAGAGGGCTAGGACTGGAACCTGTGTGATCCAACTGTAGGTACTTGTTCTAACCGCCTCACAAGTGTTGTCCAAAATACTTTTTGAGCTTCCACTGTGTGCTAAGCGCCAGGAAGGAAAAGAACATGAGACCGAGAGAGCAGGTGACAGCTGGGGGTGGGGGTCTGCCCGCCCAAGCCAGCTCGCCCCTCACACATCAGGCACTTGCAGACAGAGTTGAACGGGAGCAGAGACCCTGCCACTGGTTGGGTGGAGCCTGCCTTGCTGCCTCCAGAATGGGCTCTTGGTGGACGGGTCCGTTTGGGGAGCCAGGTACCCCCACTCTCAGCTGTTGGCCGCTCTCTCCTGCCGAGCGCGCGTGACAGCTTTCCTTTCCTCTCCCTGCCCAGTGGAGCGGAAGCCCCCCAGGACCCGACACCGAGCGCGTGCGGCGCCGAGCTGCGCAGTGGATGCGGCGCCTCTCCCCCAGCCTCCGGGCACAAGCTGGCAGATTGGTGGCTGGCTCCCGGCCAAGGTCCCGCAAGCCCTTGGCAGTTGCTCTTTGACTTGGACAAGTGGCTGCCACCTCCTGCGGCATCCGTCATCCGATGAACTCTTTTCATTTCGCAAAACAGAAACACTGTCCTCTTTGAACACTAACGGCCCGTTTCTCTTTCCCCCAGACCCCGGCACCCACCATTTTACTCTCTGTCTCTCTGAGTCTGACTCCGGTAGGGACCTCATGTCAGTGGAATCATACAAAGCTTGTGGTTTTGTGACTGGTTTGTTTCACTGAGCATCATGTCCTCAGCGTCGCATGTGTCAGAATTCCCTTCCTTTTTAAGACTGAATAATAGTCCATTGTAGGGATAGACTGCAGTTTCTCTATCCATTCATCTGGCATTGGACACATGGGTGGCCTTCGCCTTTTCAGTGTTGGGGATGCTGCTGCTATGAACACGAACGTACAGCTATCTCAAGTCCCTGCTCTGAATTCTTTTGGGTCCATACCCAGAAGTGGGGTTGCTGGATCATACGGTAATGTCCTGTTTCATTTTTACATCCTACATTTCTAATTAAGTAAAATGTAAAATTCTGTGTGTCGCTTGTCCTGGCCACACTTCAAGCGCTCAATAGCCACACGGGGTCCGTGGCTGCCGTGTGGGCCAGCACAGGTGAAGAACGTATCGCCATCACAGGACACCTTATCACACGGCTCCACTCCTGAGTCCTGTGAGGAGCAGCACCAGGCAGTGGAAAGACACAGACCGGATTCCTATAATCAATAGCAAAAATCCTAATAAGCTAAGTTTAAAATGGGCTAAGGACTTGAGTAGACATTTTTCCAGGGAAGACATACAGAGGGCCGGCAGGTCTGAGAAAAACGTTCTGCATCACTAATCGTCAGGGAAATGCCATCTAACCCACAATGAGATACCACCTCACACCTGTCAGGATGGCTATTCTCACAAAAACAAAGGACAGCAAGCATGGAGGAGATGTGGAGGAATTGGAACCCTTGCACGTGGTTGGCGGGACTGCAAAGTGGTGCATCCACTATGGTAAACAGTGTGGAGGTTCCTTAAAAAATTAAAAATAGAACTGCCGTGTGATCCAGCAATGCGGCTGCTGGGTCTTTATCCAAAACCATTGAAATCAGGATTTTGAAGAGAGATTAGCACTCCCACGTTCATGGCAGCACTATTCACAACGGCCAAGATGTGGAAACAACCTAAATGGCCATTGACAGGTTAACAGATAAAGGAAATGTGATATATATGCCAGTGGAATAGTATTCAGCCTTAAAAAAAGAAGATCCTGCAATGTGCCACAACAACATGGATGAATCTTGAAGACATGCTAAGTGCAATAAGCCAGTTGCAGAAGGACAAATACTGCCTGATCCCACTTGAGGTATCCAAAATAGTCAAGTTCATAGAATTGTAGAGTAGAACGGTGTTTCCCAAGGGATGGGAAGGGGGGTGTTGGGGAGTTGTTAACTAACAGGCATCAAGTTTTAGTTAAGCAAGGTAAGTAAACCTCTAGAGCAGCCGTGGGCAAACTATGGCCCGTGGGCCGAATCCGGCCCGTTTGAAATGAATAAAACTAAAAAAAAAAAAAAAAAAAAAAAGACCGTACCCTTTCATGTAATGATGTTTACTTTGAATTTATATTAGTTCACACAAACACTCCATCCATGCTTTTGTTCCGGCCCTCCGGTCCAGTTTAAGAACCCAGTGTGGCCTTCGAGTCAAAAAGTCTGCCCACCCCTGCTCTAGAGCCTGCTGTACAACATGGTAATTGACAGTACTGTACTGTACGCTTAAAGTTTTGTTAACAGGGTAGAACTCATGTTAAATGTTCTTCCCACCGTAGAATCAAATTTAAAAGAGAAAAAGTTATTGGTGCAAAAGAGAAAAAAGACAGGAGCACTATTTGAGGAGTTACTGGGAGGATGGGTTTGCCATCAGCTAAGCTGGGATGGGGCGAGGGAAGGTTAGGGGCTCTGCTTTAGAGTCGCTGATTTGCTGCCTGCTGGTGAACAGAGCTACTGGGTTGGCCGTTGAATATTTGGAGTCTGAAGTTCAGGAGGAGAAGACAGGGTTGGAGGTGGAAATGCAGGAGTCATCAGCCCGTGGAGGTTATTTATAGCCATGAAACTGGATAAGGAAGTGGACGTGAAAGGGCACGAAGGACTGAGCCTGGTGCTGGCTCTCCACCATTAAAGTAGTTGGGGAGCTGGGAGAAAATAGCAAAGGAGGACTGACATGGAGGAATGAGGGGCCTGTGGGTCCCGGATGCCGTGTGAGTCAAGTGTTAAGACATTTCCATTCAGAGGGAACGACCAGTAGCGTCAACTGATGCCAATGGGTTGACTCGCGTGAGGAATGAGAATCGACCGTCAGGTTTAGCCGCGTGGAGGTCTTCGGCAATCCCACCCGAGCTGGTCTGAGGAGGGGTGGAGGGACAGGGCTGTTGGAGGGCTTACCAGCAGTTCTTTTTGAAGAGTTGTGCTGTGAACGGTGGAGGGGGAGAGATGGGGTGTTCGCTGGCGGGGAAAGTGGAGTTCAGGGGTTTGTTTTCTTTTTGGAAGGTAGGAGACTAACAGCAGGTTTTATGCTGATGGGAATAACCCAGCGGGGAGGGAAACATGATGATGCCGCCAAGAAAGGAAAGGGTTGGCAAGAGGACACCTCCCGGTGGACAGGAAGGAATGGCATCTGTACAAGTGGAAGGTTTCGCGTTAGGTAGGAGCCTACACAGTCATCTATAGGAACGTGAGGGGAGGCCCTAGATGGGCACAAATGCTGGGGGGTGGGCAGTAAATCCAGTGGCAGGTGCTTCTGAGAGTTCCATTCTAATGCTTCTGGGTGTGTGTTTTTACAGTTTATGAAGGTCAGGTTCATGAGCAACAAACTCTAGTAATTCAGTAATTATTTGTAGGATAATTTTACTCTATTACACACTGTGCTGGGTACGGCTGCCAACAAAGACATATCTGAGCACCTGCTATACTTGCACTTCCGTTTCAGTAGAAGACACCATACATACACATGGGATTGTTTAAAGACCAATCATCTCAGATGGCAAAATCAGGAATGATGTTCTTCTAGTCTTGTCCCCCACCGTCCACCACCTCCTCTTCCTCTTGCTATATTTTAAGTCCTTAGACTCCCCCAACTCATCCAGGAACCCCCTGCAACCCACTTCCTTACCATGATCCCATTCTTACCCCAAGGCCAACACTTCATCATTCGAAAAAGCAAAGTTCTAAAGAATCAAGATTGTATCAATGGGCCTGTCTCCATGGCAACAGTCATGAATGAGCCAAGCAAGGTAACCCTGGAGATGGCGTGAATGAGAAGTGGTCCGTTGCCATGGAGATGTGCTGAATGGATAGGCCCCACAAGCAAGGCTACGTCATGAGATGGAACAGTCAGAATGAAGTTGTGTCTATTTTCAACTCAGTTACAAAAATACATTTTAATAAAGCTCATGATCCACCTCGTTCCTCCTCTCTGCCTCCCACCCCTTCTTCACTTCCTCCTACAACTCAGCCCAGGTTCACCAGGTCTCCTTCAGATCCTTCAAGGACACTCTGGGGGCTGTTCTTTCACCACAGGCCTCCTTCCCTGGGCCAAGTTGGTACTCCTTTGACCAACTATTATTTTCCTTTTGGGACGAACAATATTTTCAAAAACCATGAGCTAATGGAAATGATGCTAACTATATTCTTTGGGGCAAGAACAGTTGATAAACTGGACCAACTCAGCTTACAACTGTGAGGGTTATCTCATTGGGCAGACCACTTCTCCATGAAGGGACTGACGTAATACCCCATGCACAGTGACATAATCTGATCACACTGGTGGTATGGAACATATATCCCTAGTATTAGATGGAAACAATTTGTAAATGCCCCAGGACTTAATGCCTAACAAGATATCTGGACAACTTGGAATCCTGAAATTTACCCAAGTTCTCTCTATTCTGCTCAAAGAGCATTTCTTCATTCATTGATTCTTTTGTTTGTTCAGCCATATTTATTAAGCATTGTTGTAGCAAAGGGCTAGAAATAACTCATGTGCATCATGGGAAACTATTCAATAAACTAGGGTACATCCATCCATGAGATGCTATGGAAGCATTCAAAAAAGGAAGAAGCAGAACTCTGGGTACCCATAAGAGCTAGCACTTAGAGAGCACCTATATGAAAGGCACCATTCTAAACACTGTTCCAAAACGAGTATGAACTCATTTAACCCTATAACAAGTTGTAAGGTGGATTCTGTCGTAGTCCCAGTTGACAGATGGGAAAATAGAAATCTCTATATCCGAGATATGTTGTCAGGTGAAAAGGGCACGTTTCATAATGGTACATATCGCAGCTACCATTTGCTTGTAAATGCGTAGAATATTTCCACAAGATTCCACAAGAAACTAATCATTGTGTGTGCCGCTGTAGATGGACACTGAGAGACTTGTAAATAACTATATAGAAAAAAACTTACTTTCCATGATCAATGATATATGTTTTTCTGAATTGCACACCATGTATGTGTATTATCTTCCACAAAACCAATGGAAAATGGTCATGGTCTTCATCCGTTCGTGCTGCTGTCACAGAATACCACAGACTGGGTGGCTTATAAACAGCAGACAGTTATTTCTCACAGTTCTGGCCGACGAAGTGTCTGGTGAGAGCCCACCTCCTGTATCACAGCCATCTTCTCGCTGTGCTCTCACATGCCAAAAGGGGTGGGGGAGCTCTCTGGGGTCCCTCATGTAAGGGCACTAATCCTATTTATGAGGGTTCCACCCTCATGACCTCGTCACTTCCAAAAGGTCCCATTTCCAATTACCAGCACATTGGGAGTTAGGATTTAGAAAAATATGGGTGAGCAAAATATCTTACTGACGAGAAAAACAAGGCACAGAGAAGTTCAGTGACTTGCCCAAGTGGCAGAACTGGATTCAAAATCAGGCCGTTTGGAAGCTGGATCTACACAGAAGAACGGAGTGTGACTGGAACTGTGTGTGTACATGCCATGTGTACATGCAATTGTTCATATGTGCACATGTGTGTTGTATGCCCATTGTGTACATGTGTGTGCATGCGCTTGTGTGCCGGGAGAGGAAGTGGCGAGAGAAGACTCTACAGGTCAGCAGGGACAGGCCATGTTTTCAGGGGTTGAGACTTTATTCTGAAGGCATGAGAGCCATGGAAGGATTTAGAGAAGGGGTGGATGTCATCGGAGTTTTACTCAGAAGGATCACTGTGGCTGAGCGTAGTGACCAGAATACGAGTGTATGTGAAGCACTCGCCCTGCCTGTGTACAGGATGCCCACCCACCCTCTCCGTCCAGCACATTATCGAGGGTCAGGCTGAACATGATCAAGCTGCGCAGCTCCCCGCCCCCCAAGGTCAGGCAGTGAGTACCAAGTCTATCAGCCTTGTGTACTGCTCAAACGCTGAGCTGAAGCTGTCCCCACTGAAGTTGGGGTCAGGTTCCCTGCTTTGTAAAGCTGGCTTGGGGAAAGAATGCCTGTCCATTGGTGCCAATGTGGGCTGTGAGACAGGAAGGCAGCGTGGATGAATCCTGATTCCACCACCTCCCTCTGTGCCTCAATTTTCTTATCTGTAAAATGGGACCGGTAGCCCAGTCGGCATGGCTTAGTGGTTGAGTGTCAACCTATAAACCATCAGGCCACGATTCGATTCCCAGTTGATGCCCTGGTAGCAGGCTCCATCCCCGCTAGGGGGCATGTGTGCAGGAGGCAGCAGATCGATAGTTCTCTCTCATCATTGATGTTTTGTCTTTCCCTCCCTCTCCCTTTCTCTCTGAAACCAGTAAAAACAAACAAACATTTTTTTAAATTAAAATAGGGCCGGTAATACCTCACCTTGGGGAGATGCAAATATTGTAAAATACACAGAACATCACGTGACGCACTCGCCCTGCCTGTGTTTGAGGATGAGGGTGATGAGGATGCTGTGTTACCAGACCACCTGGGCCCGAACCAGCTCCCCCTCTTGCAAGCTGTGTGACTTGGGGAAGGTCTGGAACATCTCTGGGCCTCATTTGTTTCATCTATTCAGTGAGAATACTCGGACTTCCTAGAGTTATGGAGAGAATTACTTGAAACAATCCACAGAAAGCTCTTAGAACAGTACCGGGCTCCTTGTAAGCATTCAATAAGTATTGGGGACTATTGAAAGATGATGATAATGATAAGAGTAATAATAATGTCTTCATCATCGTCATCATCACTGTTGCTAAGAGCCTCTCATTCCCTGCCCTGCATTTTGCCAGTTTTCGTGGAATGGAATTAACACTTCCCCTCTGGGTGACCACAGTCCGTGGCAATGACCCGTCCCTGGGGTTTCGTTAGCTCGATTTAAGAAAGCGCTTTGGAGCTGCGTGTGCTTTGCAGGCTCCGGACATCACCGGGCTTTTACGATACAGTTGACCCTTGAGCAACATGATTTTGAAGTGCACGGCTTCTCTTATGCATGAATTTTTTTCCATAAATACTATAAATGTATTTCCTCTCCCTATGATTTTCTTCATGTTTTCTTTTTCTCTACTTACTTTACTGTAAGAATACAGTATATAATACTCTAACATGCAAAATGTGTTCATCAACGGTTACAATAAGGCTTCCAGTCAACGGTAGGCTGTTGGTAGTTAAGTTTCTGGGTATTCAGAAGTGACACCTGGATTTTCAACTGCGCAGGAGGTCAACACCCTGACCCTCCCATTGTTCAAGGGTCAGCTGTATATAAGCCAATGCTGGGTCCTTTGACCTGGCAGACTGAGAACACAGAGGGTAGACTTATGATTTCTCTCCCCGCCCACCGCTGCTGTGCTCCAGGCCATGTTCTGTCCCGGTTGGGGCAGCCTGGGCCACTTGACACCCAGCTTTCTGGGCAGCCCACGTCTTCCCAAGGCAGCAGGCCTGTAAGCACATCCCTGTGCTGTTACTTAAAAACCAACAATTTGGCTCAAGCATCGGCACTGAGAAGCTTACTCTGAAAATTAGCAGGAATCATTGGAAGGCCGCTGTGCGCTCTTCTGACTCAGTGTGACAGCACACCTTTCCCCAGGTGGCGTGCGGCTGAGTGCAGTTCAGGAATCGGCTTCGCTCTCAGGAGCCTGCCCCCCACTCCCAAACTTCCGGCAGGCACTGTGATCATTATGCCTTTAATGGACACTTTTTAGCACTTGCTGTGAACCTTGCTGTGTTTGTGTGCACATATATGCCACGTGTGTGCACGTATGTGCATGCGCCTATGAACCTGTTTAAGCACTTGACAAATAATAACGAAATAAAGTATTTCATCCTCCCAACAACCCATTGTATAGGTCAGCAATAGTCAACTTTTTTCATCTCATGGCACACATAAGCTAATTACTAAACTCTGCAGCACACCAAAAAAATATGCTATATTTTTTGCCGATCTGATAAAAAAATATATAATTTTGATTCATTCACACTTGGGTGGCTGTTGTTGTGTTGGCTGTTGTCATTTTTTAATCCTCATCTGAGGATATGTTTTTATTGACTTTTAGAGAGAGAGAGACATCGATGTGAGAGAGAAACATCGTTAGTTTGCCTCTTGTACACGCCCCAATGGGGATGGAACCCGAAACTTCAGTCATGTGCCCTGACCGAGAATCGAACCCACAACCTTTTGGTGCATAGGACGATGCTCCAGCAAACCGAGCCACCCAGCCAGAGCTGTTGTCATTTTTTTACTTGGCAATCTAAAGGAAAAGAGATCAGTGCCTTTGACTAAATAGTCAGGTATTGCATGTTTTAAAAATGCTTGTGGCACACCAGTTGAAAATCACTAGTGTAGATGGTAAGACTGGGGCATAGAAAAGTTAAGTTACTGCCTCCAGATCACACAGCTGGTGAATGGAGAGGACAGGATTGATCGCATGTACCTCTCCATTCTTTTAACAGTCGCCGAGCACAATTTTGTGGGCTTGGCCATGCCCATACACCATATGCAACATGACGTATATCTTTCAAACTAATAAACATCTCTGCTTTTCCTGCTTGTCCAGAGTTAGTCAACTCTATAACGTGTGCACAAACAAAACACATTCTAGACCCTGGGATTGGGTGGTCTGGGTTCAGATCTTGGCTCTCCCTCTTCCTGGCTGAGTGCCTTTCTTACTGAAGAAAATGAACCCCCTTTTATTTCCATCTGTCTAATGGGAATAATCCTGGTCTCCACTTTGTTGAACTGTTGTGAGCATGAAAATGAGTTCATGTGTGTAAATCTCTTAGAATGTTCCAGGCACAGAGCAAGCGTTCAAATCAATATCTATTCATTCATTCATTCATTCATTCATTCAGCACCTTATGTGTGCCTGGCACTGTTCTAGGTGATGGGGAGACCTGTGGCCCTCAATATTTAACAGGAGAGGGAGGACCATAAGCAGTAACAGTGCTGTGCCGGAAGATGGGGTGCCATGGGTAAAACAGTAAAGTTGGGTAAAGGCAGCAGGGAGTGTTGGGTTGGGGTGTGGGATACAGTTTTCAATGGGGTGGTCCAGGTAGACTTCATTGGGAAGGTAATCTTTGAGCAGACTGCTGAAGTGTGGGCACATATTGCTACTATTGGTGGCACTGATATAAGCTTGAATTTCACCTGGGCAAGTCTCACTCGCCCCATTAATTAGGTGAGATCCAAAACTTGGCAGAGGAACCAGGACTCTTGTGTTCCTCCTAGTTCATGTACCAGAGATCTTTTTTTTTTTAAATCCTCACCTGAGGACTTGTTTATTGGTTTTTAGAGAAAGGGGGAGTGGTGAGGGCAGAGAGAAACGTTGCTGTAAGAGAAACATCGACCACTTGCCTGCCGTATGTGCCTAGATGGGGATCAAACACACAACCTAGGCATGTGCCCTGACCAGGAATCCAATCTGCAACCTTTTTGGTGTAAGGGGCGATGCTCCAACCAACTGAGCCACGAAGGCAGGGTGAGATCTTCATGAAGGTCCTAGCCTGGGGAATTCACCCACCTTCTTTCCCCGTTCTGGGAGAAGGGGCTTTCTCCCAGCTTCTCTGCCAGATCATCGGGAAGGTATGAAGGAAAGGAATCAGAGTCATCTTGAAGCTGGTCAGATGGTGAGGAGATGATGATATTTGCTGCTGAGGGAAGAAGAGACAATAACAGATTAAACCGAACATCCCTAGCTTAAGTGTATACCTGGGTAAGAAATTAACTTCTGAAGTACAAGTGGTAAGGGGTGGGAAGGGGTGGAAGTGTGGGTGTTACAAGTATGGCTCCTCAAACTCTGCAATCTGGGCTGATGGAGGTGTCACCTTCTCCAGCATGTGGCTTCCAGAGTTACCCTAAGAGTTTGTATCCAGCAAGTAGGCTGAGGGATGGAGAAGTGGAGAGGTATTTATGAGCTAGGCCGGAAAGTAAGAACTTACTTTTGCCCACATTCCATTGGCCAGAAGTAGTTACATGACACCACCTAGCTGCAAGGGAGGTTGGGAAATGTGGTTTCTGACTAGGCATCCATATCTCAGCCACGCTATGGAACGAGAATGTGAATCTTTATTGAGAAGAGTGGCATCATGTTTGTACCAGGGATTCGGTCCCATTCCCACACCACCACCACACCTCACTATGTACCAGGCACGTTCTGAGTGCTTTACACATATCAGCCCTGTTCACTGGGCACTATTATTAGTCAAACTTTACAGCTGCTAAAACTGAAGCCCAGAGTCACACAGCTAGGAAGTGGCAGAGTTGAAACTAAAATCCAGGAAATGCTGCCACAGAGCCCTAAGCTTAGCATAAATTTATTGTAGTGAGAAGGAGGCAGAGGGGCCCAGAAGTTGACGTAATCTACTTTTTGGCCACTAAGGAACTGACCACTTGTAAAAGTAAGTCTAAACTCAGAGAGCTCAATCAACCCAGGGCAACTATGGCCCATTGGGTCCACATCCTGGTTAATCAGGTTCTAGATCAGAGTTTCTTGGCCGCAGCATTGCAGGATGTTCAGCAGCATCCATGGCCACCATCCACTGGATCTCAGTTGCACCCCACCCCGAGTCATGACAATGAAAAATGTCTTCATATATTTCCAAATCACCCCTGGGGATGAAATCGCCACTGTTCTAGATTGTTAAATATTATTCTACTAGAGGCCTGGTGCACGAAATTTGTGCACGGGTGGGGTCCCTAGGCCTGGCCGGCCATCAGGGCCTTCAGCTGCCAGCTGGGGCCTTTCTTCGTTCTGCACCGCCCCCTGGTGGTCAGCGCACATCATAGTAATCGATAGAACTCCCAGTCAGACTCCCACGGGGACATTTGTGTATTAGCCTTTTATATATAAAGATAATATAGTGCAAATCCAAGGCAGAATGACTTTGAAATTGCCAACCTTGCAAAAAAAATTTGCAGGATTTCATAAAGTCTGTGAGCAGAACTATGGCAAACTGCTGAAATCACACCCTGAAACATTAACAAACAGGCCCAGATAGTGTTCATCTATTTAAATTTTGACAAGGACAATGACACTACACATTATTTAAAAGAGAATGGTTTGAATATCAAAGTATCAAAACCTGGGTCATAGGTAAAAACCCCTGTGAATTTGAAAGTAAAAATGTTACTCCTGAAAAATCATGATGTGGAAGTCAAAAGTGAAATTGGGATGTTATGTGCTAGTGGGCAGTATTTTCAGGGGAAATTGCACACACACACCACACACACACACACACACACACACACACACCAGCTTGACTATGTGTGCCAGGCACTGTGCATCCTCTCTGCTCACTGAGGGCCATTTTCCCAACCAATCTGATCATTTTCCCATAGGGTGACCTTAGGGGTGAGGCATGAATTCTTGGATTATTTTTTTCTAATGAATATGATTGCTGACTTCTAATGGTTGCTGTTCTTCATCTTTACACTGTGAGTAGTTTCTTTTATTGCACCCATTTCACAGATAAGGAAACTGAGGCTCAGAAAGACAGATTAACTGTCCCAGGCTACATAGAGCCAGGATTCAGAGCAGCCTGGCTCCAGGTGCAATGTTTTTAACCAGTAGCCTCCACGGATGCCCCAATCCTGAGGGACCCCCACTTCTGGAACCTTCTACTCTCACTCCTGGTAGCCCTCTCCCATTGACCAGAGGCAGCACGGCTCCCACTCTTCCATTAGCTGTGAAACAAGATGTGTGAATTCAAAGCTTGGGGCTTTGTGGGGAAAATGAGGCAGAAGGGTGGGGATTTGAGGCTATTTTTGGCTTGGTGAGGAACCTGCTGTTACTTGAAGGAATCAAGAAAAGAGATTGTTGAAGCTTCTATAGAACTTGGGGTGGCCATGGATCTGTGTAAAAACAAGAAATTGCCAAGACCGGTTTGGCTCGGTGGATAGAGCGTCGGCCTGCGGACTGAAGGGTCCCAGGTTCGATTCCGGTCAGGGGCATGTACCTTGGTTGCGGGCACATCCCCAGTGGGAGATGTGCAGGAGGCAGCTGGTCGATGTTTCTCTCTCATCGATGTTTCTAACTCTCTATCTCTCTCCCTTCCTCTCTGTAAAAAATCAATAAAATATATTAAAAAAAAAAAAAAAAGAAAAAGAAATAGAGAGGGGTGCTCGCTAGAGGGCTTTGGATCATTGGCCTTGGGTCGGGAATTTGGGGACTTTTTCTGCTAAGACAGAGGATAAAGTGCCTCAAGTTCGCTTTGCTGCTGCTCTCGCAAGCCCTGCAACTCCTCTGCTTTTTTTTTCCCCTTCTCATTTTTGGATCCGGACTTCTGCTGACTCATCTCTCTGAGCAAAGAAGGAGGGAGGAAGTCAGAGTTGTTTCATTGACCATTTTCTTTCTTCAGTGACTCAGCTGTGATTCACATTTTAATTAATGGAGGAGAAAGACCTGATCGGTCCTCAGGCATGTGTCCAAGCACCCATACCTCCAGGCTGATGGTAATAATAACCCCCCCCCCCCAACATGGGTTGCCCCAAATTAAACTATGGCTTATTTCCTCTGTTAGGCCTGAGGACTCCAAAGGCTCTCTGAGTGCTGGGTTTCCAGTGGGACCCTGACCCAGAGGCAGCTGGTCTGAGGTCAAGGCAAGAAACGGTCTCAAGTCTCAAGCTGTTGCAGGAGGATCATGGGAGTGTAATAGCGTTTTCTGAGTTGGTCTTTGGCTGTAATCCCAGGATCAAGCCTTGCTTCCCCCCCACTGTCCCCCCCCCCAACCCTCAACCTCCCATATCTTGGGGCCGGAGATTTGCAGAGCAGATTGCAGGGGCCACTCCTGAGCCTTCGGTTTACCCTGAGAATAAGAAAAGTTCAGATCATCATGACGGCTATTTCCTGAGGGCTTACTATGCATCAGACAGTGTGCTCAGCACTTTTCATGAATGGTCACATTTAATCCTCCCACTGTCCACTAAAAGAAAAAGCTTTTCTGTAATTCTCCATCCTCCCTGTGAGGCAACTGAGTTGGGAGTTTGCCCAATATAGACAATTAGTGGATATTTTTGCAGGATAGAAGCCTAGCCCCTTCCCACCTGAGAGCCGGAGTTCACATCTGCTACACTTTTCTGCATTCACCCAGCTGGAAACATTGAAGCTGACAGCTCATTCACCAAGTGCTTACTTCCTGAAGCCTACCATGCGCTGTGCCCTGCCCTAGGCAGTGAGGGTCCGTCAGTGAACAAGAGACGGACCCATGGCCTCATGGAGCTGAAGTTTTAGCTGCACAAGTGTATTAGTCACTGTGTATTAAATAAGCTAAGTAACTAGTAAGTATATTACATACTGCTTGCTGCTGTAACAAAGAACCCCCAACATATATAAGGGCTCAAACACAATAGAGGTTTAATTCTGGCATGCAGAAAGCCCCAAATGAGTATTCCTTTCTTTTAAAAAAAATTTTTTTTCCTTGATTTTTGAGAGAGAGGAAGGGAGAGGGTGAGAGAGACATCAATGTAAGAGAGAAATATTGATCGGCTGCCTCCCATATGTGCTCCGACCAGGGATCAAACCCGTGACCCTTCAATTCATGGGAAAATCCGCCAGCCAACTGAGCCACACTGGCCAGGGCCAGAGGGATGTTCGTGAGAAGTGGACAGCTCTCCTCCAAGCAGGGAGGCGGGGGCCCCAGCTCCTTCTGGATTGTGGTTCCTTCTCTTCGGCCTGTAGCTTCCAGGGTCTCCGTGCTCCATGGCATGAAGCCATAGAAGGGGAGACTGGAGGAGAACACCTGGGAAACGTTTCTGGGCCCCGCCTAGAAGTAGCCCACGTCACCTCCACTGGCCAGAACTTAGCCATGTGGCCACGCCTGCCTGCGAGAAGCGGGAATATAGTCTAGCTGAGTGCCCAGGAAGAAGAGACAGAAAGCAGCGCTGCCATAGGTCCTCACTGAGAATCCAGCTCCGGATCTTGATCTGTGTCACCCCTTACAAGCCGCATTTTAGGACAGCTTTAAGAGATACCCTTGTCTTTTTCCACCCACTTCCTCTTGGGTTTCCTGCTCTTGCGTTGCAAGGGGTCGAGGCAAGAACCTAGCAGAATATCTTTCACTCAATTTGAAGTCTTATTGGGAAAAGACAGCAGAGTATCCCTGCCATTTGAGGAGAGGGATCCTGTACTCAAATCCCACTTCTCTAGAGATTTTTTGTCTCAGAAACTGGAGGGTTTAGGAACCCTCAGATGGGCAGCCTTCATGGACCATCCATTCCTCCTACCTTATATCAATCAAGGTCCCAACAGGAAATAGGATTTACCCACCAGATGGTTTCAAATGAAGAGCAGATAATGAAGAAATTCCTTACTAGACCACTGTACCGATTTTTCGGTAATTTCTACACAAAGGTGGAATATTGGCGCTAGATGAAAGGTAGATGAAAGGTAGACCTATTTTCTACAATGTCTCCAAGTCCCATCTTATTCTAACCACTTGTTTGCATGTAACTAATATTTTTCTATATCATGTTGGTTTTTTCTCTTTAATGCTCAGGAGCCCAGGTATAGGAGACAGTTAGGTTCAGAGCCTCAGGTCTGGTAGGATTAAAGAGATGGGGCAAGTCAAGAAAGTAGGTAAGGTCTGGCCAGTGTGGCTCAGTGGTTGAGCATCGACCTATGAACCAGAAGGTCATGGTTCGATTCCCTGTCTGGACACATGCCCGGGTTGCAGGCTCGATCCCCAGTGTGGGGTGTGCAGGAGGCAGCCCATCAGTGATTTTCTCTCATCATTGATGTTTCTCTCTCTCCCTCTCCCTCTCCCTTCCTCTCTGGTATCAATTAAAAAAAAATAAAGTAGGTAAGGGATGTTGAGATCCCCAAAGGGAAGCCATTGCTATCCCTACCCTCCTGGAATCCAGCAGAGACAGAGCCATGCCGTAAAGACCGGGTCAGAACCAGAGAAGAAGCAAGGAAGCAAGACTCCAATCTCTCTCCCTCATCTGCCAGTGCCTCCCATTGGTCAAACCCAACCAGGAACCAGAGCAAAGCATTCTGGGAGATGTAGTCCACAGGGATTGATCTGTCTGGGCACAGGAAAGCTGCAGAATAGACCTGGGGAGCAAAGGGGGGCACTCAGCATTCAGTAGTATGTGACCAACTGCACGCCTCGATTATGTAATCCACTCCACAACGCAACTTCAGAGTCGCACAATACAGCACAGTAGCCACTAGCCACATGTGGCTATTTAAATATAAGTGTGAATCCATTAACATGAAATCAAATGAAAAATTCAGTCGGTCAGCCACATTTTAAGTGCTCACTAGCCACGTGGCTGTTGGCTGCCATATTGTACAACTCGAATAAAATGTTCCCACCATGGCAGGAAGGTCTCCAGGCTGGCACAGAAGCAATGCTGAAGGCAGAGCTGTGGATCGGTGGGGAGGAGGTTCTCTGGGTAAAGAAGCAGAGGGAACCCGGCTGGTGTGGCTCTGTGGTTGAGTGATGACCTATGAACCAGGAGGTCACTGATCAATTCCTTTGTCAGGGCACAATCCCCATCAGGGGCGGGCGTGCGGGAGGCACCCCATCCTCTCATCATTGATGCTTCTCTCCCTTCCTCTCTGAAATCAATAAAATATTTTTTTAAAAAAGGAGCAGAGGGAGACGCAGGGAGGTGGAGGGAGCAGCTCCACTGAGTTGGAGGCTTTGCTTCAAGGGTCAGAGTAGAGGCAGAAGGCTTCAGGTCTAGGTCAGACTGTGTGTGAACTCAGTCAAGACACTTGGCCTCTTGGAACCTTGGTTTGTTCATCATCAAGGCAGGTGTCAGCCTACCTCCTGTGGTGATGGTGCCCATGACCGAGGCTATGGAAAAGTAAGACTATAAAGTGTTAGTTGTTGCCCTGTTGGGAAATGATTGTTGAAGCCAAAATGGCACAGGAGAATCAGTGGCTGGGGTTCCTCTAGTTTCTGCACCGAGTCCCCTTTGCTGGACTTTGGTCCCCCTCACTGTTTTGTAAGTGTTGGGGGGTTTTCTTTTCTTTTTTGTAACGGAAGTGCCTGACTTAAGCTCTGATCGCCAAGGCATCCAGTTCAAAGACAGCTGTCTCAATTAACACTCGGCCACTGACTACAGCCATTGAGGCGCCTTTGTTTTACAAACCTTGGTAGATTTCAATTACTGACTTTGGGGGCCACTGAAGTTTTTTCTCTTTCTTGTACTTTAAATTCTTGTTCTTATGTTTTAAATTCGCCAATGAAGAGTGAGCCCTCAAAACCCTGGGTCCCGCCCTGGCTGGTTTTGCTCAGTGGATAGAGCGTCGGCCTATGGACTGAAGGGTCCTGGGTTCGATTCCAGTCAGGGGCAGATTGTGGGCTCGATCCCCAGTTGGGGGCGTTCAGGAGGCAGCCGATCAATGATTCTCTCTCATCATTGATGTTTCTCTCTCTCTCTCTCCCTCTCCCTTCCTCTCTGAAATCAATAAAAATCTATTTTTAAAAAAACACAAAAAAACCTAAGTCCCCCCAGCCTCCCTCCATCCCAATAACAGCTGAAGCCCTGGCCTGCATGTTCCCCCTCTTTCCCCTCAACTTTGCTGGGTGGCCCCAGGTGTATTGTGTAATTTTCAGGTCCTATGAGTAATAATCCTTTACTTTTTTCAAAATTCCTTGATGATGATTGTTGACGGGGGTCTTGCAGTCATAATAGAAACCACAAGGGCTGGTCCGGCCACAACATTGGTTATTGATAGGCTGATACCAGCACAAAACCCGTTTCCTCATCTTTAGTCAGTGCCTTTGTTAAGTTCAACCCACATCTGCTTGCAGCCTGCTCTGATTCCTTGGGATCGTGCCAACTTTTTCTTAAGACAGCGGTCACTTTTAAATCCCTTTTCCTTTCAATTTCCTCAGGATCATCATCTGCTTTTTTTCTCCCCTTTTCTCCTCTGTCTCAGAGAAATCCATGAACCTTCACTTTTTGCAGAGTGGTTAGAAATGAACGAGGCACGAGAGCAAGACCCAGCTCGGCTGTGTACCAGCTGTGTGAGCTTGGAGCAGTGACTCAGACTCTCTGGTCTGGAAAGTACAGTGGGGCCTTGACTTACGAGTGTCCCAACTAACGTGTTTTTTGAGATACCAGCTGTCTCTCGGCTGATTTTTTGCTTTGAGTTGACAGAGTAATTTGAGTTAACGAGCTCGGTCTCGGAACGAATTAAACTCACAAGTCAAGGCCCCACTGTAGAGGGAATGAATGACAGGCCCTCCCTCATAGGATCGCCATGTTGGATTGAGTGAAGTAATGTGCACTGCCTGGCCCACAGCAGGCACTCAATAAACGCCAGCTTCTTTCTAAATCTGCTTAACGTTATACTGATGTGTAACATTACATAGGAAAAGCACTCGTATGTGGGTACAGTTTGAGAAATTTTCACACCCAGGTCACCAGCACCCAAATCAAGAAGCAAGACTATCCCCGACCTCCAGAAACCCTCTCATTGCCTGAGGCCAGCACAAACCCGTTTCCTCATCAATCACCAGTAACCCCATCCTGACGTGGGACAGCTCAGATGAGTGGAGTTCACATGAGACCCTACTGTGTGCTCTGCCTGGCTTCTTTCCTTGGATGTATGTGAGCTCCATCCTTGTTGCTGCTGTAGCCGTCAGTCATGCATCCTCATGGCTGTGTGTGCTGCACGGCCTGTTACCACGGCACTGGTGGTGGGCACCTGCGTGCTTTCCACTTGGAGCTACCACAGAGAAAGCTGCTGTCGCCCCTCTTCTTCTAATCTTTTGGTGACTGCTGCTCACATTTCTCTGGGAGGTTTTCTAGGAATGGAATTGCTGGGTCGAAGGGAGCGATCTGTGTCACTTTGGTGGAAATTGCCCAACCATTTCCCCAAGTGGTTGGACCAGTCTAACTCCCAGCTACTGTGGGCGAGAGTTTAGTTACATTTTGGTGTAGGAGTGCTTCTCCCTCCTGTTGGAAGTGCCCACTCAGTGTCTGGGAATTTAATTGGAAACATCGTTGTCCGTTCCTTAGAGAATTTCACTCCATCAAATATCTGGAGTGGACTGCGGGCTCTCCTTCTCCACTGACGCTGAGCTCTTTGCTTGCAAATGTGGGTGAATCTACTCTGCTGGGAAGACCGTGTCCCAGCCCGCTCAGGTCACCACGTAACCTTCCTCCCTCTCCTCATCCTACTCTCGGGAGGAAGTTTCCTTTCCACTGCCTCCTTCAGCCTGTTACCAGCGAGGCAGTGCGACCTCGGGAGGCCCTGGGCCTGCTAATCTCCAGATCTGCAAGTCCCCTCTCAAATGCCGTCTCCTTCTTGTCCCCGACATCGACAACTCGTCTTTTCTAGAATCACTTACCTGGCACTTTCTGTGGGTTTTGCATCTGCTCCCATTCCTTCTCATTGAAGAAAACACTACACTTTGAGAGAGCTTTGGGAATCACCCAAAATAGGACTGTGCCCTTCTGTGCGGTCCTCTACTTTACAGGACAGATGAGAGGAAGAACTTGGGGCAAAGGTCAGGGCACTTGAGAGGACCTGGCATGCGGGGTAAGAACCTCGCGGTAAGGGAGGAGAAGGTCTGTGCGGCCCGGGGAGGGCGAGGGCTTCTTCAGTAGAACTTGAAAAGCACAAAATCTAAAGCAAAAAATGCTTGATTACATGATAATTAAAATGTTCTGTTCCAATAAAGACATAATTTGGGGGAGAAGGGGAACCAAACTGCCTGGACCCAGATCCTGGTCTGACCATTTCCTATGAATCCTTGGGCAAGTTACCACCTCTTTGTGCCTCAGTTTCCTCGTCAGTAACATGGAGAGACTAGCATCTACTTATGGGTTGTTAGGAGTTTTAAATGAGTTTATATTTATTTTTTTATTCTTTATTTTTAAATGAGTTTATAGTTATAAATCATTTAGAACAGCACCTGGTACCTGGTAAGAACTAAAGTAGTGTTTGTAAATAGTGCATAGAATGGTAGAAGGAAAACTAACCAGGGATTAATAATGAACTGCTGTCCATTATTGTAGCCCTTAGCCACATGTGATTATGTTAAATATAAATAAATTAGAAGTAAATACTATTTAAACCTCAGTTCCTCCCTCATACTAGCCACATTTCAAGTACTCAATAACCACATGTGGCCAGTGGCTACCATAAAGGCAGTGCCGATCAAGACTATATGAGGGGCCCAGCCAGTGTGGCTCAATGGTTGAGCATCGACCCATGCTGGTTTGATTCCCAGTCAGGGCACATGCCCGGTTGCAGACTCGATCCCCAGTGCAGGAGGCAGCTGGTCAATGTTTCTCTCCCCCTCCTTTCTTCTCTCTGAAATCATTAAAAAAATATTTTTTAAAAAAAGACTATATGAAGGAATGTCTGCAAATCAGCAAGAATAATGCAACAATCCCAAAAGGAAAACAAAAGAATGTGACCGGGCAGATTAGGGGAGACACCTCTGAAGAGCTAATCAGTACGACCTCGTTCTCAACATCATTTGTCATTAGAAAGATGAAAATTAAAACAGTGAGTATCTTTGGATGCCTCTCAGAGTGGAAAAAGTTAGAAAGGTGGATAAGACACTTTAATTAGGGGGAGTGTGGGATGGACGAAGCTCCTGCCTCACTCGGGGGTGTGGCCTGGGTTGTCAGGAGGACCATCAGCAGGACTGAGTCCAGTTAAGTCCAGACCCACCCGCAGTTATGTTCCCACGCCCCATCCTGGGTCTCCAAGGGAAGGGCACAGAGATGTTGGCTCCCCTACCATCTGTGGAGAAGGAGCTGGGGGCCACCTGGTGCCCATTTCTGGGGCACAGGAGGTGGGATGTACAGATGCATCTATGGTCCCCCGGGCCCAGGGACAGCCTCAGACTGCACGTCCAACAGACCATCCTGGATGGGGTGTCAAAACATGCTTCTAAGGTGAAAACACAAAACAACAGAATATGCCTAACTTTGTGCCATTTATGTAAATTAAAAATATACATACTCAGAATGAAGCATGTCTTTTGCCAGAATGTATTCTAATAAAACCAGATTAAACATTGTATTGGGGGAAGAATGAAAGCAGAATCTGAGGATAAAAGGGAATGAATGGGTGAATGAATGAATGAACAGATGATCAAGAGAGGGGCATTGCACAGACCAAAGGTGAAAATATGCCATGAAGTGAGGAAAATGAGTAGCTTGACACTCTGTATTTGAGGGTTTCAAAAAAAAAATTAGGAATCATTTTCCCAAGAGTAACTACAAGTCAGGTGATAGCAAAATGAACTTGAAGAGGATTGGCCCAGTCTCCTGAGTGGCAAGAATACAGGCTGCAAGGGAAGCAGTTACACTCCTAAGTACTCCTCTCAGAAAGATCTGACCCGAATCTGCAAGGGGCAGGTGCTTCTCCTCAGGTCAGGGTATCCACAACAGCCCCCATCCTCTCCCTGCTTTCCAACCATGCTCACACCGCCTCCTCACTCTCCTGCCCTCTGCCCCTCCTTCTCACCTGTAACCTCACTCTTCACCATGAGGTCTCCCCTGCCCCAGGGCCTTTGCACATGTTCCCCTCCTCACACCCCTGGCACATAGTAGTTGTTACTCTGCAAATACATACTAATGTCCTGGCTTCCAGAAAGCAGAGAAAATAGAGCTCCTTCCGCATTCAGGTTAGTGGAGGCATGAGATTGGCTGAGGTCCCAGGAGAGGGTACGTGGGGTGATGGAGTTAACCAAGGGGCAGCACAATAGAGGTGGCAAAGGCAGACTCGGGACGCAGGCACCACACGTTAGCTGTGTGATTGTGGGCAGGTAGCCAACCCTTCTGGTCTTAGTTTTCCTGTCAGTGAAATGGGAAAACACTCACCTGGTAAAGATACCCGGGCATTAAATGGGATCTCTGTATGGTGAGCAAAAAGTGTACAACCTGACAGTAAACTCAGTGATGTTGCCTGTATCAGTCGGTTCTGATATAACTTAGCTGCAAGTAACAAAATAGAATGAAAATGGCGATGAGAGCAAGCATTTGCGTAGGACTTCATAAATTCCAAGCACAAGGGTACGCATTCACATAAAGTCCCACACCTATAAGAGAAGTACTACTGTCATCTCCACTCTACAGCACAGGAAACTGGGTCACTGGTCCAAGGCCACAGTTAGTGACCAGAGGACCTGGATTTGAACCCAAGCTGTCTGGCTCTTAACCTCTAGGGAGGATGTTTGTTGCACAGATTACAGGAATCCTGGAGACTGGACGGTTGGTTCTGCAGCTCAGCAATGTCTCCAAGGAATCTTTTCCATCTTTCTACTCTGCCATCTGTAGTATAAAGACTCGCTGGTAACCTTTACCACTCAGGGTGCCCAGATGGCCACCTCAGCTCCACGGTGCCTGCCCAGCCATCCCAGGTGGACACACAAGAAGAGGAAGGCTGGCTCTGGTCCTGTGACTCCTCAAGAGGAGGAGCCTTCCGCAGAAGCCCCCAGCAGGCTTTCACTTAGGATCTGTTAGACACATGACTCAGTCATGTGACCAGTGCTCCCACGACAAGGAATCCTGGGTAGTAGAAACTATTGAGCATTTTCTGCCTCTTTCATGGAAGATGGGCTCCATCTAGCAAGGGAAGGAGTGGGGATGGTATTCTTTTCCTGGTTTGATAGAAGTCTTGCCTTCCAGCCACCCATCCATCTCTTCTAGAATATACTCTATTAATAGTTATCCCTATGCTTTCCTACATTTCGCTTCTTCACTATTTCTTCATTCATTTATTCAACAAACATTTATTGAGCACCTACTGTATGCCAGGCAGAATTTTAGGTACTGGAGATAAAGCTGTGAACAAGACAGATGAAAACCCCTGACCTGGCAAAGTGGAGACGCTAGAGCAGTGGTTCTCAACCTTCCTGATGCCGCGACCCTTTAATACAGTTCCTCATGTTGTGGTGATCCCCCACCATAAAATTATTTTCGTTGCTACTTCATAACTGTAATTTTGCTACTGTTATGAATCGTAATGTAACTATCTGATATGCAGTATGTATTTTCATTGTTACAAATTGAACATAATTAAAGCATAGTGATTAATCACAAAACCAATATGTAATTATATATGTGTTTTCCGATGGTCTTAGGCAATCCCTGTGAAAGGGTCGTTTGACCCCCAATGGGGTTGCGACCCACAGGTTGAGAACCGCTGCGCTAGAGCAACACCATCCAGTGGAACTTTCTGCAGTGATGGAAATGTTCTGTGTGCGCAATTGTCCACGTGTGGCTGTGGAGCACTTGAAATGAGACTAATGCTACTAAGGAATTGAATGTCTCATTTAATTTAAATTAAATTAAGTATTTATTTAAATAGCTATGTGTAAGTGCAACTGAAGAACTGAATGTCTACTTTAAATTAAATTAAGTGTATATATTAAATAGCTTTGTATGGCTAGTGGTTACCATATTGGGCAGTACAGCTCTAAACACCAAGAGATACATCACTGACTTCTCTCTCAACATAAACCTATTCACGTCTCCCCCCGCCCTGAGAATCCCTCTCTTCTCATACCCAGGCTCTTGTTTTCCAGTTCTTTTGATCTCTCCTGGCAGAGTGTCATCCCTGGGGATCAAGTTCAAACGTGTTTTGAGATAGGCAAGGTCACTGGTCTCCCCCGTGACCTGATGCCGTGAGTAATGGATGTTCTTCATTCCATTGCATCTTACTCCTCTCTGTGCTGCCCTGGAGACCAGTGACCCCGCCTTTCTCCAAACACTTTGGCCCTTGATCCCCAAGGATGACGCTCTCTGCCGGGTCCTGTCCCACCTCTGTGACTTCTCCCTCTTTGTCATCATCTCCTTCCTCTTCTTGTCTTTCACAATGTTGCTTTTCCTCAACATTCCATTGTGGCCCTTGGCTTTTTTTCTTTTCTTTTCTTTTTTGCTTTATCTATCTACTCTGGGATCTCTAGTCTACCATAATCCTATGCTACTCCTTACTCACTCACCAGATATTTAGTGAGTTCCTGGTAGGGCAGGCCATGGAAAGTGCTTCAGGTGCTACAAGAATAAAAAGGTCTCTCTACTCGTGGAGCTGACATTCTAGAAGAGGACGTGAATACTAAGCACAACTTAATAAACAACACAGTTTGAGAGCGTGAAGGGCCTCTTTAGCCAGAGGTGCCTGGAAAATGCTCTCTGAGGAGGCAAAATTTAGGCTACCACCTGAAGGATTTGAAGAGGCCAGCTAAGACAAGAGGCGAGAGTTGCGGGGATGGGCCAGCATTTGAAGAAAAAGAAATGGCCAATATGTCATGCCCATGGTAGGAAAGGCCGGGCAGAAAGTCAGAGTGACCGAAGTGGGAGGCATGGCATCCAGGGGTCAAGGCACAGAAGGTCTTGTGGTCATGGCAGAGTTTAGATTTTATTCTAAGCTTAATGGGATCCAGTGGAAAGTTTTGACAAGAGAGTTACAGAGAACTGGCATCTCAAACTCAATGGGTCCACAACCAGCTTTTGATCTTCCTTCGAACCTACCCCTTCCTCTGTCTTCCCCATCTCAATCACAGCAACTCCTTCCTTCAGGTAGCCCAGGTCAGAACCCTACAGTTGCCCTGATTCCTCTCTCTCCCACCCCACGCTCCACCCTCCCATTGGAAGCCCTGGTGGCTGCTGTACTGTTCTCCGTAGTGCTTCCCACCATTTGACCTACTATGTGTTTTACCATTGTCACTCTGTTCATGGTGGCATCCTCAGGCCCTACCTGAGCACGCAGCCCATAGTAGGTGCTAATAAACCTTGTTGGATAAACAAATGCCCATCTCTCGGTGGTTCATTCAGACCAGGAAGCCGTTCTTCCCTTCCCTTTCATCCCCACCGTTGCCCTAGCCCAGTGGTCGGCAAACTCATTAGTCAAATATCAATAGTACAACGATTGAGATTTCTTTTGAGAGCCAACTTTTTAAAACTTAAACTATATAGGTAGGTACATTGTTATTAACTTAATTAGGGTACTCCTGAGGCTTAGGAAGAGCCACACTCAAGAGGCCAAAGAGCCGCATGTGGCTCGCAAGCCGCAGTTTGTCTACCACGGCCCTAGCCCCATCCAGGGAGCCCTGTGACGGGGAGAACTGGGGTTCTGGAGTGCTGGTGTCCGGGGTCCAAGGTCTTACTCGGTGGTATGGATCTCCATGCATCAGTAACACCTCTGGGCTTTAGTGTCCTGCTCTGTAAAATGGGGCTCATCCCACTAAATGCTGGGATGCAGGAAGGAATGGATGAGCCCAGGCAAGCTCCCTGGTGCACAGCAATCAATGGCAGCTAAATATAAACCGGGGCCTCCTTTGTACTCCCACTGCCTTTGTCCTACTTCCAGCCCTCATTACGCCGGCCTGCTCTGCGGCTCCCTCCTAGCTCCTGCCCCCATCACCACCAATCTGTCCTTTCAGCTGTCAGGCTTGTCTTCCTGACGCCAACCCCAATCACATCCCTCCCCTGCTCCGAAACCTTACATGACTCCCACTGTCCGCACGACAAGACCCGCCTCCTCAGCCTCCCGTTCACAGCCTCCACCGTGCAGCCCACCGATGGCTTAGGCACCACATACCCTGAGCGAGGCCTCTGCCTCTGCGGGTGCTCTCGGCCAGAGAGGCCTTCCTTCGCCTCCCCTTCTCCTTCTCCTTCCTTCTCACCTTTCCAGGGAGGAGACCAGGAGGCAGGCCATGTTGGGTGCTGGCTAGGATGGCCCTGGGCAGGAGGGAAGTTCTGCCTTTCTGAGGCTCAGACAAGTCCCGGCAAAGGCCACACAAGGAGAAAACACGGGGCTGGGGTTTAGCCCCAGGTCTGAGATTTTTCGAGCTTGGTGCTGTGCTGCCTCCTCAGACTCGGGCTCCGTGATGATGATGATGATGACGATGATGATGCTGATGCTGTCCCTGGCCCTCCTGTCTGTATTCACTTCCTCCTCATTCCTGCCTCCTACAGCTCTGGGACCAGAGGACTTGGTCTCTCATCCACTTACTTGTGTGATCGTCTCTAGGGCAGGGTTGAGTTCACCTCAGTGTTACCATTACGTCCAGCACAACCTGATCTAGACCCATGAGCGCTCCCCTGGAACAATGAAGCTGCTTCCTCCCCAAGTCTTTCAGCTTTTGGACTTATCCCAGGGGAGTCTTATTCTCTGTCAGATTATGTCTCTCCTTTGCTCAGAACCCTCCATAGCTCCCACCTCACTCAGAGCAAAAGCCAGAATCCTCCCGTGGCCTGCAAGGTCTCAGCCCCTCCCTGCCCTCGCATCCTCCTACTGTCACTCTGGCTCCCTTGGCTCCAGCCACACTGACCTCTGCACTGTTCCTCAAATGCACCAGGCATAGTTATGCCTCAGGACCTTTGCACTGGCTATCCCTCTGCCTTGAGTTTCCCCCTGACTTATTCATGAGGCTCACTCCTATCTTTCTTCACATCTGTACGTCAGTGTCTCTTTCCCTGGGCTGGCACTGTCCAGGACTTTCACCACTGGCCATATGCAGCCATTATGCACCGCAACTAAGATGTGCCCTAAGTGAAGAATATGCACCAGATTTCAAAGGCTTCCTCCAAAGAAAATAATGTATAAAACGTATTATTAATAAATATTTCATGTTGATTGCCTGTTGAAATGATAATGCTTTGGATAGACGGGGTTAAAGAAACCATGTTATTAAAATTAATTTCACATGCTTTTTATTTTTTTACTCTCATAATGTGGCTGCTAGAAAATTACAAATTTCACACGCAGCTCTTAGTGAAGTTCTCCTGGGCATTCTTATCACTGAGTTACTTCCTTGCCAGATGGTAAAGAACCATTGCTTTCCCCAACTGATGTTCATGTCATTACCCCCCTCATCCTGCCCCGTGTCGCTGATGTTTCCCTTCCCCCTCCCTGCATTGCTTTTCTCCCTCGGGCTCATCACCCTGACACCCAGCATATTTGTTGGGTTTATTATTGGTGCCCCCAGAATCTCTGTCTCCAAGACAGGGCCCAGCATGTTGTAGGTACTCAGCTAATGTTTATGAATTCAATGAAGACTCAAATGATGCCTGTCATTTGCTCTGCACACTCTAACCAACTATCTGCCAAGAGGGGGAGAAAGTGAGATGTAGAAATAGAATGGTGTTTGAGGAACTCAAAGGAATATGAGAACGTTGCTAGAGGAAGAGAAAAATAGAGTAAATTGGATTGGAAGTTATTTGGGGTTGTATGGCGTGGCTCCCTCCTGTGCTGCAGCTTCATGGCACCATCTCGTTCCTTGAATTTACCGAGCTTCTTCCCACCCATGCGCTCTGTCTCAGCCATTCCCTTAGTCTAGAAAGTTCTTCCCCCACTGACCAGATTCCTCCTCATCATCCATGAGACCTCAGCTTGAGACGGATCCTCCCTGGGTCCCAGACTAGTTAACATGACCTGCTGTGTGCTGTCAGAGCTGTTGTCTTCTGGCTCTCTCTAAGAATGCATCATACCAGTGGTGGGTTCATTCATTGTGTCCATTTTTTTGTTAAACATTTTTCTTCTGTATCAGCTCCATGGGGCAGGAAGAGTCTTGTGTGTTGCACTGCCTGGCACATAGGACATACTCAGATGCACATTTGTTGATGGTGGAAAAATAGGCCCGTCCAATCTAAAATGCCATTTCTGCTCTAGGAGTAGTCTTGAAAAAGAGTTGGAAACAACCCCTGTCTTAGTTTGGGGTGCCTCAGAGTAGATCCTGAAATGAGGATTTAGGTGCAAGTAGTTCATCTGGTAGGTGACCCCAGGAAGTGTTGATGGGCAGGTGATTCTGGTGGCAGCTGGGATCAATCCCTCTTGGGAACACATCTTAGAGCCATTTGGAATAAGAGGTGAGGAAGCCTGGGAATTGATCCACCTACTCCCAGCAGTCTCTGGTTGCGGGCTGCTCCCATAGGGCCAGTCTCAGTTTTGGAGAAAGCTCTCAGCCAAAGAGACGCAGGTACTGGTTGTTACAGACCCAAGTGGTAAGGTCCAGACCCCTGGCAAAGACTGATGACACCTTCAAATTATTTGCTTAGCCACCCTCCACTGGTTTCTAGCATCTCTTGTCCATCATCTGAAGTGATGGTGACAGCCTTTTCTGCTGAGTGGCTCCGTGGTAGCTCATTCTACATCACTTACCTTGGAAATGGACTCGTTCAGGAAACAGGTCAGGGAGGTTCCCCAGGGAGCCTTAGGAGGAGCTGCTGTGGGACCCCTTTTCTCAGCAGGAACACTTTTACAAATGAGGCCTTAGTAGGTGGGGGTCTTTCCAGGTGGGGTTGGGGCCTACAGAAGGCTTCTCTTACCTGTATTTGCAAGAGTGACTCATTTTGACCTGAGACTTGGGGTCTGTGGCTGCTTTCTAGAGCCAGTGCCAGCTGGTCCACACCATCAGGGCCACACCTCTTCTTGGTTTGTTCATTCTTCCATTTATTTACGAGTAGCTTCCTGTGTGCCAGGCACTGTGCCAACCACTTTGCAGCTATCCATTCATTTAATCCTCACAACCCTTGCGGTGTACTGTTGTTTGAAGTGTAGCGTTGAGTACTGTACGCTCAGGTGCTGTCATCGCATTATACGAAGGGGGAAACTGAGGCCGGGAGCAGGGAAGTGACTTGCCCAACATCACCCAGCTGGGAAGTGGCAGAGCTAGGATTTGAACTCATGTAGTCCGGGCTATTTTTTTAAAATATATTTTATTGATTTTTACAGAGAGGAAGGGAGAGGGATAGAGAGTTAGAAACATCGATGAGAGAGAAATATCGATCAGCTGCCTCCTGCACACTCCCTACTGGGGATGTGCCCTCAACCAAGGTACATGCCCTTGACCGGAATCGAACCTGGGACCCTTGAGTCCGAAGGCCGATGCTCTATCCACTGAGCAAACCGGTTAGGGCTAGTCCGGGCTATTAATACTGAACTACTTTCCTGCCAGTTGGTAAAGAGCACCAAGCCGCTAAAAGCTCTGCCATTCTCCCGTCTCTCCCCCAGTGCCCCCAGGCTCCGCCCCCCCAATCCATTCTGATGGTGGTTGTGAAATGTATTGATCATCACCCCACCACACTCCATTCCTCCTACTCCAGCATTTATTTTCATCATCCACCCACCTGTTTGGGGTCAAAAATCACGTGTTCTCCCGTGAAGCCGGCAACATTAACACTGTTTTTACAGGTGACAGAACTGAGGCCCAGCCATGGTAGCGTCACCTGCCTGTGGTCAACCAGCCAGTAACTGACAACATCACACCCCAAGCACCCCGCCCACCTGTCTGACCCTGACCCTGAAACCCACCCTCTGTTCTCCACTCTGGTCTCTTTCTTCCAGCATCTTGGCGACAGTTGGGACAGAGTTTGACCTACGGACGCTGAGGGCAGTTCGAGTGCTGCGACCGCTCAAGCTGGTGTCTGGAATCCCAAGTGCGTGAGTTTCCGATCCTGGCAAGGGGTCTGCTCGGGGCCCTGGAGTCGTCGGTTTCCCCCCTGCATCTCAGGAGGGGCCCGCGGGTGCTGCCCTACCCTTTGGGGAAGCTCCCCAGGGAACCCTCAGGAACCTGGCTTCGGGTCTGGGTGAGCTCCTGGAAGCAGGCCAGGAGCCTCATCCATAACCACAGCCCCCATTTGTGGAGCGCCTGCTGTCTCCCAGGAGCCATGCTAAGTGCCACACGTCATCTCATTCAGTACTCGCGGCCCTGCGAAGCTGCTAGTCCTGAAATCTCCATTTTACAGATAGGGGAGCGGGCTCAGGGCGGCTGAATACTTCGATCAGGGTGCCGTGGCTGCTAAGTGGCAGAACCAGGCGTTGGCAAGTGCGGCGCCACGCCTGGGCAGTAACCCTGGTGGCAGTAACCATTCCCGTTTCTGAAATGCCTGTGTGGTGTACCAGGCACTGCACAAAGAGCTTTAAATGCATTATTTTAGTTCATGATTGTAATCACCCCATAAACCCATTTTACAGATGCAAAGGCTGAGACGCAGAAAGGTTAAACTACTCACCTGAGTTCCTGCAGCTTTTTGGTGGCCAGCCCCGAAGTCCATTCTCGTTCCGCCCTGCTTTCTCATTCTCTACGAGTGCTTCTCCTCCAGCCTCTGGCGGTGGCTGCAATATTCAGGGTCAGGGTTATGTTCAGCTGCAAAAAACAAACAAACACTGAGCTGGCCTTTTTCTGTCCTACGGCCTCAGTTACTATGTGCCAGGCACTGTTCTAAGTATTTGCCATTTTTAAACTCATGTATCCTCATAACAAGCCTGTGATGTGGGTTCTCTTGCTGTCACCATTGTCATTGGTGTCGTTCTTCAGGTTCATTGCCATCCAGATTTAAAGCGTAGGATTTCCCAGAAGACCACCAGCAGGGTCTCCTTGTAGAACGCAAGGCACTTCTAGCCAGGTGTCTGCAGGGTCCCAGCAGGTGCCTGCATCATTTTAAATTAAGAGCCATCCCCAAGCTAACACTAACAGGAGTCTGACATGTCAGGGGCTTTGCTAGGTATGAACTCCCTCATTTAATTGTGGGAGGGAGGCACTTTTGTCATGCCCATTTACAGGTGGAGAAACTGAGGCTCAGAAGGGCTACTTGACTTGTTCAAGGTCACATTGCTAGAAAGATGACTAGGGCTGTCTGGCCCCCTCAGAGCAGACTTAGGTGTTCAGGTGCCCCTTCTTTATGGGGGGAGGGAGCTGTCAGGAGGGAGGGGATAAGGGAATGGGGTGTGAATAGCACCAGGGTTGTCCTCCAGTGTGAGGCAAGGAGGCTGGCCTTTTGTACTCTCTGGTCAATTGTTGGGGGGCGGGGGGAAGTGGGGCAGCAACAGTCTCCCAGGTAAGGCATCTCTTTATAACCAAGGGCAACCCTGTGAAGAGGAGGGGAGCTGGAAGCCCTTAGCAGCCAATGCTCGCAGCAGCTGGAGGGTGGATGCCCCCACAGCAGAGGGGTTCTGGCTTGGCCCATGGTGCCACGCTGCCTCCATTAGCATTGCCTTCCATTTTGGACCCCTTGGCGTAGCATAGTCCCCTTGGGCCATCTCGACAGTGTCCCTCTCGTGCTAGGGTCTCCACCTGTCAGGAGGTGCTGATCTGGGCCGTGCAAAGTTCTCTCATCAAGAAGCAAGTCCCAGGTTATATGCTGGAACCCTAATTTTAACCACAGACTTTCCTAATAGGTAGCGCAGTGGTCACAAACATGGGCTCTGACACCACTCAGACCTGGGTTTGAATCCCGGCTCTGTTGTTTCTCACGCCCTTGGGTGAATCACGACCACTCTCTCCACCTCTGCCAACAGGGATCATTTTACACGTGCGCCCACCGCGTGGCGGGCTTGTGCTAGAAGCCAGGGCAGTTATGTCTGGTTTCTCTGGATTGGAACTGGGAGGCCGACTGCTTGCCCCTGCAGAGTTGCTACTTGTCTATATGGTGCCTTGGCACAAATGAGGAAAAGGGGCCCTTGTTGGTGGGAAAAAAATTAGTAAAAGGCGCCCGGCTCTGGGTGAGAGCCACCCAGCACCTGGGACCATGGCTCAGAAAGCAATGGATTTCCACTCCTTTTAGCCCACAGGTTCATCAAATGACACAGCATATAGCAAATACTTTTTTAAAATAAGTGCTTTTAAAAATCAAGGGGGATTGTTCCTATTGTCATAATGAGGAGCCTCTGTGTGTCCTTTCCTCACCATCAGCCATCCCCAGCCTCCCGTGGGCTCTGGGTTCCCTCAGAAGCATGTTGGGGGGCCTCCTGGGTAACTGCTCACGGCCATGGGGCATCTCTCCTTGTCTCCCCAGGTTTACAAGTCGTCCTGAAGTCGATCATGAAGGCGATGATCCCCTTGCTGCAGATCGGCCTTCTCCTATTTTTTGCAATCCTTATTTTTGCAATCATAGGGTTAGAATTTTATATGGGAAAATTTCATACCACCTGCTTTGAAGAGGGGACAGGTAGGTCCGAACCTCATCATGTGTTTTTTCCCAACCTTGTTTCCCGTGTATTTTCCTCCCCTGGGGACAAGCTCCTGGGAGGGCTCCGCAGGGTTCGCTTCTCCGGGAAGCTTCCAGATGCACTGCAGGCAAGACGGGGCGTAGCAGCACCCCAGATCTTGTTGTTGCCAGGGCCTTGCTTTGGGGTTCCCCAGAAGCTGTCCAGTGGTTTATTTGGGAAGTGGTCCCAGGAAGTGCCATCGGGGGCGTGTGGAAGTCAGACAGGGAAGGGAAGACATCTCGTAAAGGGGTGTCACCAAGCAGATTACCACTGTGGGCAGCCGGGGCTCGGTCCCATTGGGCACCTCGGGGAGACAGCAGAGGACACACAGCTCAGCGCCGTGCCCCTGAGGAGTGAGGGAGCTGGGTACTTGTTCACTGACTATTGCCCATCACTGGTGAGGACGGCTCCTGGGTGGGCATGAAGGTGTTTTCGGGTGGGAGCGGGCAGGGCAGGTGGCAACAGGATACGGACAGGGTGCCGGCCGCCTCTGCCAAATTCCCTGGCAGTGCCCACAGCCCACGCTGAGTCCAAAGCAGGAAGAGAAAGGGCCCCCGGGCCAGGGGTCTGGTTGCTTTCTGGGTGGTGACCTGAAGGAAAGGAGAACAGGGATGACTTCCGCATGTGCCTCAAACACTCCAGCTGGGAGTCCTGGCACTGACCCGTCAGAACAAGGTCCCGGGCCCTCTCCGTCCACGCTGTGTCCGTGTCAGCCCCTCAGTGGCTGGGGCAAGAAGAATGGGTGTGGGCCGGCAGGAGGAAAGCCAGGAGGCACCCCCACCCCCGCCCCCGCCCCGGGACTCAGCTCTGAGTCAGCAATGTGGCAGGGCAGTGTCCCCACTATCCACACCAGGGGTCCTCAAACTACGGCTCGCGGGCCACATGCAAATACAAATATTGTATTTGTTCCCGTTTTGTTTTTTTACTTCAAAATAAGATATGTGCAAGTGTGCATAGGAATTTGTTCATAGTTTTTTTTAAACTATAGTCCGGCCCTCCAACGGTCTGAGGGACAGTGAACTGGCCCCCTGTTTAAAAAGTTTGAGGATCCCTGATCCACACACTCAGAGACCCAATAGCTTCCAGATACATTTTCCGTTAAATCCCCTGCTACCAAGAACCAACTGGAACCGGATAAGGAGAGAAGCCTGTGTGTCAGGATTTGGACCACTGGCTGTCCCGGCGCAAACGGGCTGGATGGCAGCGCTAGTCCTGGGTCTGGGGCTCTGTGAATTGAAGGAATGGACAGAGTGACGGTGGAGCTGGAAGAGACCCCGCGTAGGAAGGAGAGAGGTTGTAGGCAGGTCTTGCTGGGAGAAGGTTCTGCCCTGGAGAGCCTTCCCACCCACCTGCTCTGCCGTGACCCCCATGTGGCTCGGCCCCCTCCCCAGGGGAAAGGAAACCCCAGGAGGAATGGTTTATTTGAGATGCTTTTTTTTCCTTTTTTTTTTTTCTTCTTGCTCCTCCTGTCTCCTTCTCTCCTGAGCTTGTGAAGTTCGCTCAATATGGGATGTCCTAATTATTTCTTTCCCCGATGAAGAAGGTGTTAATTGAGGCAGAGCTATTTCTGCGCCTGGCCTCGTCACCAGGCGGGAATTCGAGGAGAGATGCAGGGCAGGGCCCCCGGAAAAAGCAGCCAGGAGCAGAGAAACCAGGACATCTGGGTCCTAGATTTGGTCACTTTGTTGGCTTTTTTTTTCCTTTCCAGCCAAGAAGACACATGACTTGGGCTTGGGTCTGAGTGGGATTGTGAGGGGACAAGCGCGGGAGGGGCCCCCAGAGGTGGGAAGCCTCTGTTTAGGAAGATGACTGAGGAGCTCACGATGAAAATTATAAGGCGTGTGAGTAAGAGACAGATATATACAGACACCCAGGCAGCAGGTTAATTTTAAAATATATTTATAACCAAACTCCTCAGACTCTGGACGGTTGCTTTTCCAGAAGCAGCGCTCCGCGTTTCACGAAGGGAGGCAGGGAGTTGAGGGGGATCAGGATCAAGAACACCACTGGGCAGAGCCGCTAAAGATAGACACGTTTTCCGTTGCATTTCTTTGTCATCAGGAGCCCGGTTCCCATGCGCCCAGCACCGTGCTAAATGCTCACAGAAACACAAAGAGAGCCCTAACCGGTTTGGCTCAGCGGATAGAGCGTCGGCCTGCGGACTCAAGGGTCCCAGGTTCGATTCCGGTCAAGGGCATGTACCTTGGCTGCGGGCACATACCCAGTAGGGAGTGTGCAGGAGGCAGCTGATCGATGTTTCTCTTTCATCGCTATTTCTAACTCTCTATCCCTCTCCCTTCCTCTCTGTAAAAAAATCAATAAAATATGTATTTTTTTTAAAAGAAACAAATCCTAATTTAAAAAAAAAGAAAGAAACACAAAGATAAAGTGGAATTCTACCCACTTTCCAACAGCTTCCGAAATAGTTTAAGGAGACAAGAGCCCTCCTTTGCAACCAATTCATAGTAACAAAAACAAATGCAAGATGTTATCTCCGTGCTATGAACATGCAAGAGCTACTGCAGCCCTGAGGACAAGGAGGGACAGTGGTCAGTGGGGTAACACGGGTAGGAACAGAGCCAGACTCGGGCACAGGGTGAAGGTAGAAGGTGCCCAGCAGAGGCAACCTTCCCAACAAACAGTGGCTCTCATTTCGTACAGGAGCCCATGATTTTTTTTTTTTTGCCCTGCCCTGAGCCTTATGTTTAAACCATGGCCCCTCCACCAGGTCCAGGGTGAATAGGAAGGCGTTCCCAGCCCCTTAAACTAGTGACACTTCTGAGAGCTGTGGGCATTAGTTTGCAGGACTTCGAGTTTCTGTTTAACTCAGCTTCAAAGGCCAATGAGATGCCTGCGTTCCCTGCTGGTGGATGTCCCTGTGCTGCGTGGAGGTGGGGCCTGGTGCGCAGCCTGGAGCACATGCCCTGAGCTGAGTTTTCATTTAGTGGGAAGCCTGAGTTTACACACTCAGCTGTCTGTTTTCTTGGTGGAGAATGTCACTCCCTGAAAACCTTCAGAAACGTCACTCCCTGAATAGGGTCCTCTCCCGTCTGCCGCTCTGGTCCGCTGGGGACACCCCCGGGACGTGTGCTTCGCTGGCTCCAGGTGCTCACACAGGCGTCTCTCCCTCCCGATCAGCCCCTCAGAATTTAGACCCGACTATTAGCCCCAACCCAGCTTAGCCGAGAGCTGTCTTTGGTTTCTAGCAAAAGGCTCTTCCTTTCGCACGTGTCTCTACTGGTGGCATTTTCACAATCTGCCTCCTGCTTTGTGGGGAGAGAGCTTAGCTCCTGTGCCTGAGAGTAAGTACTGTGTGTACTGGCCTTCATCGCCCCCAGAACAGCTCCCTGAGCCCAGCACATCTCAAGAAAAAAAAAAAATCAGGCTACAGAAGGATAACAGTGTGATGGACAACTTTGCCCTAATGGAGTCTGGAGAACACTGCACCCAACCACCTCACAATGCACACGGCACATTTACCAACGCTGACTGTATCCGGGACCATCGAGCACATCTTGACAGATTTCAAAAGACTGAATCATACAGAACATATCCACTAGCCACAATGCAATTAAGCTGGAAATCGGTAACAAAAAAGACCATTCTAAATGTGTCTGGAAATTGGGAGACATGGTTATTTGTGGGTGAAATAACAGGATGTCTGAGATTTTCTTTAAAAATATTCTAGTGGCAAGGCAAAGTGTGGGAAGGGGATATAGATGAAACAAGAGTGGCCCTGAGTTGATAAATGTTGAAATTGGTGATAGGTACATGGGAGTTCGTTATACTACTCTATTTGACATATCATTGACAAGTTTGTTTTTTTTTAAGAGAAATACTTCTTGGTTATCCCTGGGTCAAAGAAGAAATAATAGTGGAAATTGCCAAATGTTTCACCTGAACCATGATGACACATGACAGAATTTACGAGGTGCAGCTAAAGCCACACTTACAGAGCAGTTTATAGCTTTAAAGGAAGTTAATTCATCCAAAAAATGTAGGGAAAGTAATAAAGCTTAGAGAAGAAATTCATGAAATAGAAAACAATGAATAGATCAACGAAGGCAAGTGCTGGGTTTGTTTTTAACATAATTGATAAATTCATCCCAATAACCCTTTTTTTTTCCCAACAGCATTGCCTCTTCCTGGGCCCCTGCTTCTCAGAGCTTTTCCCAGGCTCCTTCTCCTGACTTTTCTCCCCTTCCCTTTCGCAGATGACATTCAGAGTGAGTCCCCAGCTCCATGTGGGACAGAGGAACCCGCCCGCACCTGCCCCAATGGGACCAGATGCCAGCCCTACTGGGAAGGGCCCAACAACGGGATCACTCAGTTCGACAACATCCTGTTTGCAGTGCTGACTGTTTTCCAGTGCATCACCATGGAAGGGTGGACTGACCTCCTCTACAACGTGAGTGATGAGGGCTGGAGGGAGGTGGCCCCCCGGGGCCAGCCAACTCCTGAGGCTGCAGGGGGGCGGGGGGGGACCCTGAGCCAGGGAGGCAGCCCAGGGACAACTCAACATGTTTGCAGAAGAGCAGGCCTTTGAGGATGGGTGGGGGCGGGGGCGGGGATTGGTCATCCTCAGAACTCTTAAGTAGGGAAGGCCCCTCGGGACATGGGAATCTGGAGGGCACACGGATGTTGAATACTTTTTCACTGTGCAGGTGTTTCAGTATAATTTTAGATGTTTTAATACAGGCACTTCACCTTGCTTTATTGCACTTTGCCCATTGTGCTTCGCAGATATATTTCTTTTTCTTTCCTTTCTCTTCTTTCTTTTCTTTTTTTTTTATTTTTTACTATTTGAAGGTTTATGGCAACTTGCTTTGAGCAAATCTGTTGGCTTAACTTGTAAATAAGTCATTTCTTTAAACTCTCACTAAAGTCTGGGACAGAAAAGAGAGAAGATTGGGAGCAGAAGAGCCCACCTCAGGTTTTGCGTTTGGTTTTCAGTTTTACTGCGGTCTCATTGGCATCCGACACTGGAGTGTGAGGTGTGCAGCATAATGGCTGGACTTACGTCTATTGTAAACTGATGACCACCGTAAGTTCGGTTAACACCCACCACCTCATATAGTTACCCAGAAAATGGTTATTTTTCCTGCGATGAGTAGTTAGGATCCGCTCTCTTAGCAACTTCCTGCTGTCCCAGACAGGAGTGGTGACTAGAGTCACCGCATCTGGAGTTGTACTTTACATCCCCGGTACCTGTTCATCTTGTCTGGAGGTTTGTATCTTGGACCAGCTTCACCCAGCTCCCTCTCTCCTGCCTCTTGGTAACCACAAATCTGATCTCTTTTTCTAAGAGTTTGGTTTCTTTTGACTCCAGTGTAGGTGAGATCACACAGGATTAGTCTTTCTCCGGTTTATTTCACTCAGTGTAATGCCCGCAAGCTTCATCCACATTGTCACAAATTGCAGGATTTCCTCTTCTTATGGCTGAATAGTATTCCACGGGGTGTGTGTGTGTGTGTGCGTGTGTGTGTGTGACATTTTCTTTACCCATCCACTCATTGGCGGGTACTTAGGTTGCTTCCATGTCTTGACTATTTTGAATAATGCTGCAATGAACATGGGGGTGTAGCTATCTCTTCAATTCAGTGTTTTCATTTCCTTTGAATAAATATCCAGAACTGTAATTACTGGATCACGTGGTAGTTCTATTTTTAATTTCTGAGGAACTACTGTTTTCCATAGTTGCTGAATCAACTTACAGCCCAGCCCCACCAACCGTGCACGAGGGTTCCTTTGCTCTACATCCTTGCCATCACTTGTCTCGTGTTTTTGACGATGGTCATTCTAAAAGGCACGGGGTGGTGCCTGATGGTTCTGTCTCGGAGATCCTTACCTTGTTGAGCCACAGACCACTTCGTCATCTGATGATTTTAAAGGCATAAATTAAAAGAGATGGGATGGCAAAGGAAGCCGAATGCATTGAAATTGTTACCAAAATATTTTTTAAAACATATCTGTGCATTTGGCTCAGTGGATAGAGTGTCGGCCTGGGGACTGAAGGGTCCCGGGTTCGATTCCAGTCAAGGGCAATGCCCAGGTTGCAAAATTGATCCCCAGTGGGGGGGAAGGGGGTACCAGAGGCAGCCAAGCAGTGATTCTCTCTCATCATTGATATTTCTAACTCTCTCCCCCTCTCCCTTTCTCTCTGAAATCAGTAAAAATATAAATAAATAAATAAATAAATACAGATCCGTGATGCAGTTTTAGACTTTATAACCCATTGCCAGTGGACCTGGTGATGGTTCAGAGAAATCCCATCGTTTCATGAGAGAATTAAGCTCAAAAGAAGTTGTGCAATATCTGTAAACTGTATGCGATTTCTGGTGGTGCCAAGTGTCACGGTTCTGTCCAGACAGCTGCTTCCCTTCATAATTTCCATCTCCTCTGGAAATTTGGAAAGTGAAGGATTAACTTTGTTCTCTTCACATTCACAGACTCCTTGAATTCTATCCTCAGGAGTCCCCAGGGTCCCACCTCCCACCACCACCACCACCAACAACAGTTGAGACTAAGGGACTCTCATAGGTGACTTCTTCAGTCCCTGGGCCTAGAAACCCTCAGAGGAGGTGACAGTTTAGGTGATAGGTGGGTCCTCACAGTGGGATTAGTGCCTTTATAAGAAGAGACACCGAGCCCTAGCCAGTTTGGCTCAGTGGATAGAGCATTGGTCTGCGGACTAAAGGATCCAGGGTTTGATTCCGGTCAAAGCCTCATGCTCAATCCTCAATTGGGGACGTGCAGGAAGCAGCCTATCAGTGATTCTCTCTCATCATTGATGTTTCTATCTCTTTCTCCATCTCCCTTCCTCTCTGAAGTCAATAAAAATATTTAAAAAAATAGAAGAGACACCGAGAACGTAGTGTGTGTGTCCATCTCTCTGTCCCTGTCTCTCTCTCCTCCTCCTCCTTCACCTTCTCCTCCTCTTTCTCACCTCTCTGTGATTTCCTGTGTTTCTCTCACTATTTATTTCTCCATTAATGTTAATTAAGAAGGCAACAAAACGGTGTTGTAGTTGGTGATTATAAACACACTAGAGGCCCGGTGCATGAAATTCATTCACTTGGGGGGTGGTCCCTCAGCCTGGCCTGCACCCTCTCACAGTCCTTGAGCCCTCAGGGGATGTCTGACTGACAGCTTAGGCCTGCTCCCCGCATGAACCAGGCTTCTGGCTGAGCGGGGCTCCCCCTGTGGGAGCGCACTGACCTCCAGGGGCAGCTCCTGCGTTGAGTGTCTGCCCCCTGATGATCAGTACACATCATAGCGACCGGTCATTGTGCCGTTCAGTCAATTTGCATATTAGCCTTTTACTATATAGGATGCCCCTTGACAAATGATTGCTAATAGTTGAAGCTGATCTTGCCCTAAGCCCTTTTTCATTCGTAGATGTTCATTTTGGCCAATAGCAAAGCATCAGATTTGGGGGGACTGTAGATGACATTTTCATTCAACAACCCTTCGTTGAGTGCATCCTGTGTGCAGGCACTCCTCCAGGCACCCAGTATATGCAGAGAACAGAGGAGGCAAAATCCCTGTTTGAGGGAAGTTGACATTTTAGTGGGGGAAGCAGGCAGTCAATCAGATAATTAAGAGATACATATTTTTATGTATTTGTTTGTATTTATAAAGGGCAGATAATACCTTAAATAGTTCAGGCTCCGTGGGCCATGCAATCTCTGTTGCAACTACTCAACCTTCTGTCTAAGCATAATATCAGCCACAGAGAAAATACATCATGAATGGGCTTAGGTGTCTGACAACAAAAACCTTAATTTACAAAACAGGTGGCTGTAGTTTGCCAACTCCTGTGTCAGAAAATGATTAAAGTTCAGGAGAAAAATAAAACAGTAGAGGGGCTGTGGATCGTCAAGGTGCGAGGTTGCAGTTCTCACAAGACCTGAAGGAGATGAGGAGGAGCCATGCATGTACATAAGAGTAGAGAGACTGAGGCCAACAGAACCGCCAGTGCAAAGGCCCTGAGGCAGGAGTGAGCTTGGCATTTGTAAGGAGCCCCAAGACAGCCCATGTGGCTGGAAGGGAGTGAGTGAGGGCAAGAGGGAGCTGGTGAGTCCAAAGATGGTGACAGGTATCGTACAGGCAGAGACACTATAATGTATCGTTCAAACCGGGACAGTTTTGAAAATAAATGGGAAAAGGAGGACTCAAACATATTTAACAGGCATTGCATGACCTATAACGCGTATAAACTGTGACATGCAGCCTTTCTCGTGGCCACTGTGGGCCTTTATCTCTTTCCCCATCAAATCCACCCCATTTTTATTCCATGTGCTGTGGTATTGGGTGTTCTCCTGAGCTGAGTTTTTTGGGTTTTTTTACATCCTTTATATTTTTCCTGAATGAACCATGCTTTAAAAAAATCAGAGGGAAATAAAACAGAAGGCACTTAAGGATTTTACTGGGACTCGGCCATTAATTTGTTTGACGCGTATTTATCGAGCGCTTGCTAAGCACCAGGCGCCACGCTAGGCACTGGCAGTGCTGGAATGAATCAGTACCTCCCCTCTCCTTTAAGGCTCTCATGGGCCAATTGTTATAAACATAAAGTACTATGTAAGCACAGCCAAGGGGTGAGATAGGAAAAAAGTCATTTATGGGCCAGAATAACAGGTCTAGCCCCAGCCGTGCCATCCACACTCCTTGTGAACCAGGCAAATACACTGCCTCTCTCAGCCTCAGTTTCCCCATCTGCTAAGTGTGGCAGTCATAGGAATCAAGGGGTGTTTTGTCAGTTCAAAGGGTTCTATGAAAGCAACCGTGGCTGTCCCACCTGCCTCTCACTTCCCGGGAATACAGCCTGATTATTGGAAGGAGAGATAAATACATTTCCCAGTCATTAGTATTATTTAAACAGTCCACCCTCAGGCACCTCAGGTCGCCGTGCATTCCCCACGCAACCAACAATGAGCAACTACTGTGTGCCACGTCCTGTTCTGCACACTGGGGAGCTGGTGTTTTAGGGAGCAAAGAATCTGTAAACAAGTAAATGCGTAAATCAGCGACTGATTCAGTGTGGGAAACATGCTGGGAAGAGAATGAGATGCTTGGTTGTGCTGAATAGAGGGGAAAACCTTTTGCCTGGGAGGTCTGGGAAGGTTTCTCTGAGTCGGATTCCTTGGAGTTTAAGGTTGAGTGATGAGGAGGAATCAACCAAGCCAAGATATAGGGAAAGTTGGCTCCAGGCAGAGGCTCAGAGAACAGAAATAACTAGCTCATTGTAACCATATATATTTTTTTTCTTGATTTCACAGAGGAAGGGAGGGGGGGAGAGAGAGAGAGAAACATCAATGATGAGATAGAATCATTGATCGGCTGCCTCCTGCACGCCCCACACTGGGGATCGAGCCAGCAACCAGGACACGTGCTCTGACTGGGAATCGAGCCGTGACCTCCTGATTCGTAGGTCAATGCTTAACCACTGAGCCATGCTGGCCAGACTGTAATCTTGAACTTTACCTTTTGGGGTACCAATTTCTCCATCACATGTACAAGAGATGTCTTTTTTCCCCCACCAGCCATTTGAGATCCATATAAGGGGCAGTGAGAAAGTGATATTGGAGAAATACCTGAAGGAGACTAAGGAGCAAACAAAGGAGATGCCAGGGTGTATAAGTCAGGAAAGCTAGGTTATGCTGCAGAAACAAACATCCCCCAGAGTTGCCAGTGAAGGAGAAGGGGGCTCTGCTTACCGTGGCCACTTGGGACCTCCCTAATGATTGGAGCAGCCACCACAGAGGACATTTCCACTTGCTGCCCTAAAAGCAAAGCGAGTCCCAGAGGGTCCCACACGGACAGGTCAGTGTTCTGGTCCAGAAGTGATACAGGTATTTCCACTCACTCCTCATTGGCCACCACTTACCATGCGGCCCTCAGCTGTCCACAGGAAGACCAGGAGGGGCCATCCAGCCACATCAGTGGAAATATGTGGTGATGGTACTAATGGGAAAAGGCGTTCCAGGCAGTGGCCCTCTTTTAAGCTTTTGGAATAAAGACAAGACGGTCTTGAGAGCACATCCTTCTTGATATTATTAATGGTTTTGACAAGTGAGCAGGTTTCCCAGCCTTTTCCTCCTCACTGCACCCAGACTCATGCACAGCCCACCCTGAGCTGCCCCAATAGAGGAGACACAGGAGGGGCGGCTGTATCCCCCACATTCTCTGCTGGCACAGAATGGCCGTTTGGGAAATGCATTTCCCACTTTGCTCCTGAGCAAACCCAGGGAAAGCCCACCTCCTACTTAAAAAACGCTGCCAACTTCTTCCTCAGTGATTGCACCCAGAGCATGAACGTGAATCATTAGAGCTAGACTTGCAAGAGAACGAGAGTCTCTAAAATCAGGCAGCAGAACCCCAGCCCCCTGGGAGAGAAAAGCAGACGATGGAGGAGGAGGGACCATGTCTTGGGATTGAGGATTTGGGCTGTTAGGGGGCTTAGACCCACCTCTCGTTTGGTCATTCATCAGGCATGTACTGAACACTGCCTGCCTGCCTGGCATTAGGGAATGCAGCAGGGACAGAAAGTCCCTGGCCCTTGTGAACTGACATTCCCGCTGGGGAAACAGAAGCATGCAGGAGAAATAAATAAGGAGATGCACTAAACGGGGGGAGGGGGAGGGGGAGGGGGAGGGGGAGGGGGGATAGAGCAGGAGATGGGATTAGACATGAAGGGTGCAAGTATAAAGGGCCATCAGGGAAGGCCTTCCTGAGAAGGGGACATTTAAGCAGAGACCTGAAGGAGGTGAGGGAGGCGTCAGGCAGGAATCTGGGGGAAGGACACTCATACACCGTGTTACCCTCCCATCGGCAGCACAGGAGGGTCCCAGGTCTGCCCAGACTCACCTGACAGCAAAAGACCGATGATGCTTTACATTACTGATCATGCCGTTCTCTGATGATTGATCAGCAATGCTTTCAAGAAAAAATCTTAATCAAAGATCTTAATTACTGTAAACAGAATGTAAATGGAGCCACTTGAAAGTGGAACCAGAGCTGCCATGCCAGGGGAACTGCCTTGCCGGTCTTATACCTCAGATCTTGGAATGTTAAAACCAGGCAAGCCCTAACCGGTTTGGCTCAGTGGATAGAGCGTTGGCCTGTGGACTCAAGGGTCCCAGGTTCGATTCCAGTCAAGGGCATGTACCTTGGTTGCGGGCACATACCCAGTAGGGAGTGTGCAGGAGGCAACTGATCGATGTTTCTCTCTCATCGATGTTTCTAATTCTCTATCCCTCTCCCTTCCTCTCTGTAAAAAATCAATAAAATATATTTTCTTAAAAAAATTTTTTAAAAAGCCGAGGCCAGTTTGGCTCAGTGGATAGAGCGTCGGCCTGTGGACTGAGGAGTCCCGGGTTCGATTCCGGTCGGGGGCATGTACCTGGGTTGCGGGCACATCCCCGGTGGGAGATGTGCAGGAGGCAGCTGATCGATGTCTCTCTCATCGATGTTTCTAGCTCTCTACCTCTCTCCCTTCCTCTCTGTGAAAAATCAATAAAATATATTTTTAAAAAAAATTTTTTTTTTTAAAATAAAACCAGGCAAAATGAACTTTGGGCTGGGCCTAAGCAACCTTGTTTTCCCAAATAACTGTTTGCCAAAGTGACGAGAACACAGATACTGTGACTACTGGGCTGATGTCTTCTAGGAAACTTCATGGCACCTCTTTTCCTACATAACACAAAGTATCATCTCTCATCCCCCGAAATTTGTGGTAACTGTACTACATGGCAAACCAGTGAACACTTCTATCCCTCAAGATTCAGGGACTTACAATGAAAAGGGGGCATTTGTAGCTGAGCTCCTTGTGATTTTAATGTCCCTGGTATTTTGGGCAGCTAGAATTCAATAATGAAATTCTTAATTAGAACATAGGTACAGGCTTTAACTAAATGTTTCAGTTGCTTCGGTTGTCACGTAGCTTATAGTCAAAGATTAAGAGAGCATGTTAGTCCCTAGCTGGTTTGGCTCAGTGGATAGAGCGTCCATTCTGGTCAAGGGCACATACCAGGGCCTCTTGCGGGAGGCAACCAATCGATGTCTTTCTCTCACATAGATATTTCTCTATGTCTTTCCTCTCTCTTCCATTCTCTCAAAAATCAATGGAAAAATATCCTTGTGTGAGGATTAACAAAAAAATAAAATTAAAATAAAAAATAAAAAAAGAAAGCATGTTAGTCATGTTTTGTGAGCTGCCTGCAACAAGGGTTCCAGGAGAAATGTATAAAAGTACACTTTGCCTGAGAAAATAGGAAACTATAACTAAGCACAAAACAATGATAGCTTAAACCGGAGGTTCTCAACCTTCTGTCCCTTTAAATACAGTTCCTCATGTTGTGACCCAACCATAAAATTATTTTCGTTGCTACTTCATAACTGTAATGTTGCTACTGTTATGAATCGTAATGTAAATATCTGATATGCAGGATGGTCTTAGGCGACCCCTGTGAAAGGGTTGTTCGACCACCAAAGGGGTCACGAGCCACAGGTTGAGAACCGCTGGACAGTGGCCATAGCCACATGTCTAGTCTCTGCTTTAAAGACAACGTCATGGCGCACAATCCTGAGATATTTTGCAGAATCTCAGTTCTTCAATGTAGCACCCCTTATTCTCACAGTATAATTTTGTGTTTCTGATGTACTGGTTTTTGTCAAGCAGGAGATAACTCCAGGGCCACAGGAGAATTTATAAGTTTGTTTTGCAGGAATAAATGCCTTTAAGAAAGTTGCAACCAACTGCTGACGCTTAGGAGTCTGATACACAAAAGCCTTATCAATGACTAGAGAAACAGGTTCTCTCTCAGCTCCCTGGAACTCCCCCCTCGCCTACTCCCCAGCTGCATAAACCAGTGATGGCGAACCTGTGACACGCGTGTCAGAGGTGACATGCGTGTCAGAGGTGACTCGCGAACTCATTTTTTTGGTTGATTTTTCTTTGTTAAATGGCATTTAAATATATAAAATAAATATAAAAAATATAAGTCTTTGTTTTACTATCGTTGCAAATATCAAAAAATTTCTATATGTGACACGGCACCAGAGTTAAGTTAGGGTTTTTCAAACTGCTGACACGCCGAGCTCAAAAGGTTCGCCATCACTGGCATAAACACTGCCTACTTTTGCTTTGAGGGGGATGAATTTGAGAGATCTTGCTCTCCTGTCCTCTCGCTTTGGCTTAAGAGAATAAACATTTCTCTATTGCCAAGCACCAGTATGTACGTTTTGGCCTCCTGGCACATCAGGTACATGAACCTGAATTTTGGGAAGTGATTTGGTAACAACATGGCAATGTCAGTCTTTCTGTTTTTTTACTTAAATAATTTTAAATAAAATTACATTGAGTTAGTTACAGGGGAATGTAGTGCTGTTGGCCTGGCAGCAGGCTCACAAGGTGCATGTCTGCATAAACACAAATTCCCCAATCAACAAGCCCCCAGACTGAACCCAGGACAGACTGGGGACCCTGTAGAAATGTTGCCCCTTCTATAAGCTTGCTTCCTTTACACAGCAGCTCTTTAAAATAGGATTCCACATATAAAGTGCCTGTTGACATTTCTGCAGAAAGACAATCACTCCAGAAGAGAGGGAACGGGCATCTCCCCGTGGGAAGTTCTCTCCTGGTGTATCAGTGGTTCTCACGCTCAGCCCTGGCAGCACGTCAGAATACTTAAGGAGATTAGAGAGAGAGGGAGATGCATGGTACCCACAAAACAGAAGCGACCAGGGTCCACCAGGAGAGGAATGGACACACAGGTTGCAGACGTCCATGCATTGCAGTAGTAACAAGCTACTGACACACACTTGAAAGCATTGTGCTGAGTGAAAGAAGGCAGCACTGGGATATGTACAGTATGATGTCATTCAGATGAAACTCCAGAGGAAGCAAACCTAACCTATACAGACAGAAAGCAGATTACTCGGTGTGGAGGTGTGGAGGTGAAGACTGATCGCAGAGGGGCCTGAGGGACGCTTTGTGGTGTGGATTTGTGGCTACAAGTAAACATGTGTCACAACGCACTGAAGTGTACACTTAGAATGGGTGCCTTTTGCCTGGCTGGTGTGGCTCAGTGGTTGAGCATTGACCCAGAAACCAAGAGGCTGCTGTTCAATTCCTGGTCAGGGCACACGCCCAGGTTGCGGGCTTGATCCTCTGTGGGGTGTGTGGAGGAGGCGGCCGATTGATGATGTTGCTCTCTCGTCGATGTTTCTATCTCTCTGTCCCTCTCCTTTCCTCTCTCTCTAAAAAATAAATTAAAAATGTTTTTTAAAAAAGAACAATCCGTGGGAATATAAGTACTTAATAAAAAACTTAAAAGTGTTGCCCTGATCGGTTTGGCTCAGTGGATAGAGCATCAGCCTGCGGACTAGAGGGTCCCGGGTTCGATTCCCATGAAGGGCATGTACCTTGGTTGTGGGCGCATCCCCAGTGGTGAGTGTGCAGGAGGCAGTTGAATCGATGTTTCTTTCATCAATGTTTCTACCTCTCTTTCTTCCTTCCTCTCTGTAAAAAATCAATAAAATATATTTTTAAAAACCTTAAAAGTGTTAAAAAATAAATAAAATGGGTGCCTTTTACTGTATATAAATTATACCTCAATAAAATTGATTTTTTTGAAATATAGATATTCAGGATCTACCAGAGACCAGTTATCAAATTCTCTGGGCAGGCACCTGGCCATCTGTATTACTTGGACGTTCTCCAGGTGGTAATTATTTGTAGTCAGGAATGTGAACTGCTTAGTCTTTCTCATGTTAGCCTTTCTGCTGGGCAACAGCAGCACTGAATGTGCTTTTAAAGATGAGCTTTTAAAGCCATGTGTGGGAGCCCCACATTCTGCGAATGCCACAGAGCTGGTTACCCATCAGCTCCCCCTCCTCTGGCTGCTGCAGCTGAGGCTTCCTCGGCTCAGAGGTTAAGTCCACGGGCTCTGGGGCCTGGTCGCCTGGTTCAAATCCCTCGTCCACTGCCTAGCTCTGTGACCTTGGGCTGGCAATTTTGTCTTTCCGAGCTTCAGTTTCCTCAGTTGTAAAATGGGCATGATGATAAGACAGAGGTATCATGAAGATTAAATGATTAAATGAGCTCATGTAAATAATGTGCTTGGAAGACTCCCTGCTACACAGCAAGTACTCTGTGAATGCTGGGTCTCTCGCTCGCTCTCCTTGATTTTCTTCCCTCGCTCTTACTTCCTTCTTGCCACAGTGTTCTCTTCTCCATGTCAGAGGAGAATGTTCTATTTGTGGACCTCTCCCACGTTGAACATTGAGCTGGGTGCTTCCAGGAATGTTTTTGTAACTGACAGTGAGGAAGCAGAAAATAGAGGAGAGAAACACTCGAGGAAAAGGCTCACAGCCCCGCCGTCTGGCTTGGTGATTTGAACTGGCCGTCAGACCCCACCATGGCGCACCTCCTCTAAGGGGAGAGGGACCGTGTCAGGGGAGAAGGAAGGAACCAGGGGTTCGTTTCTTCATTTCGACAGGCTTTGTTTTTCCCTTCCCCTGGAGTCTTCTGAGGGTCATGGTGGTTTGTAGGTCCTATGAGTTCTACATGGTTAGGAGGGGACATGGTCCTTCCAGTGGTACCTCTGGGTTCCACCGAATGGTCCGTCCTGTGCTCCATTTACCTCTCTGGGCTGCCAGAGCTCCAGAACTCCACGGGTTGAAGACATTTGGGAAATACAGCCCCAGGAGAACCAGGAGTCCCCCCACCCCAACCTGTCCAGTCAGACCTGAGTCCAACTCGGTGTTCACCTGCCTTCCCTCCTCACGTCCCACAGAGCAACGATGCCTCAGGGAACACTTGGAACTGGTTGTACTTCATCCCCCTCATCATCATCGGCTCCTTTTTTATGCTGAACCTCGTGCTGGGTGTGCTGTCGGGGTAAGTCTTTGCTGCTCCCTGATCTATCTCTCCTTGTCATCTTCTTCCCAGGGAGGGGCCATCAAAGCTTTGCTTTCATTCCCTCCAGGCAGGGACCATTCTTCCCTTGCTTTGGGTTAGCCCGACAGTGATTCGCAAGCCGTGCATAGGTGTGTGGGTTGTGCAGAGCTGGGGGAACCCCGTGAAGGGACTCGTGGGGGGCTGAAATCCAGCCCAGACTTGACTCACCGCATTGTGTCCCCGGCATTGAGCTACCTCTTCCAGGGAAAGGGGAGCTTCTTCCAATGCAGACCTCTCATTCAGAAGGTTTGCCCAAATGTTTCAGACCTACAACACAAGAAAATTCTATAGAATTTTACTTACTATAATTTACATTTTTTTAAAAACCAAACAAACAATAGGTTGGGCTTCCCCTTCCTCGGTTTTCCAAATATAAAATTGTAGCCTATAGTCAAACATGCATTTTTATGATACATACTAGAGGCCCAGTGCACAGATTCAGCATGACCTGGCCTGTGCCATCTCACAATCCGGGACCCCTTGGGGAATGTTGGAGAGCCGGTTTCAGCCCAATCCCCGCAGGCCAGGCCAAGGGACCCCACCAGTGCATGATCGGGGCCGGAGAGGGACCACAGGAGGGACCGCGGGAGGACTCCAGGGCGTGTCCGGCCCGTCTCACCCAGTCCCGATCAGCCGGATCCCCCTGGTGGTCAGTGTGCATCATAGCGACTGGTCGAACAGTCGAACGAACGATCGGACACTTAGCATCTTAGGCTTTTATTATATAGGATTGTTCCATATCCCCAGGATTGATTTCTTTGGTTTAATCATAAATGAGTTTCAGTTTTCTTACCAACAAGAAGTCTGGGACTGGTTTGGTGGCTCCTTGGTGCCATCAGGGACCTCAGTTCCTTCTAGATTTCTACTCTGACATCCTTACCGGAGACTTTCAGTTTCATTCACAAGATGAACATCCTACTTCCAAACAGGAAGAGGAAAGAGGAAACAGGATGGGGTGGGGCCCTACCTGGGAAGTGAGGCTGCTGGTGAAATCATCAGCTCGTTGTCTCATGAACATCCTCCGAAGCCAAGAGTATGGAGAAGGAGGGTAGAGTATGCAGCCAGCAGTGGTTGGCATGGCTGGTTTATGGTTTGCTTTTTCCTCCGGCTCCGTGCAGTTGCTGGGAAGCCGGCAGATGCCCATTCCTAGAATATTCCGAGTTTTCTCCTGGAAGACCCAACTCCACTTGTTAAAATCCTCTGCCCTCCAGAAACTTACACTCCCTAAAATTTCTGAAACAGCCAACGCTGGCTCTGTGTGTGTGTGTGTGTGTTGTGTGTGTGTGTGTGCGTTTTGTGCTCCTACAGGGAGTTTGCCAAAGAAAGGGAGCGGGTGGAAAACCGGCGGGCTTTTCTGAAGCTGAGGCGGCAGCAGCAGATCGAACGAGAGCTCAATGGGTACATGGAGTGGATCTCGAAAGCAGGTGAGGCCCTTTCATCCTGGGGCCCAGGCACCGGCATCCCGGGCCACGGAGCACTCCGCCGTGCGTGCAGTTTGGAGATGGGTGAGGGAAGGGTCGTGATGGGAGGAGAAAGAGGGCTGGACTGGTAGTTCCAATTTTTAGCAACAAGAATCCAGAATAAGATAGTAAAACTTCTGGGATAAAGCCAGGATAGGACTTCGCGTGTGGTAGCGAGCTCTCAAACCAGACTTTGGTTTGCATCCCAGCTCTCCCACCTCCTAGCAATGCACCCTGCTTCCCCAGACCTCCGTTTCCTTGGCTGCTGAACAAAGATGGTGATAGTACCTACCTCATCGGGCTGTGTGGGGATTCAATGAGGTAATCCAAGCCAAGTCACCTAGGAAGAGCAGTGCCTGGCACACAGTGAGCACGTGTATTTGCTCAGCCATTCAGAAAACACTTACGCGGCACCCACTGTGTGCAGGCGCTATCCTAGGCACTAAAGATACTGCAGTGAACAACACAGACCCAATCCCGCCCCCAGGGCTCTTACATTCTAGTGAAAGTGACAGAAAATAAACCAAGACACATGATGTTGGGTGCTGCCAAATGCTAGGAAGAAAAATAAAGCAGGGCAGGAGGCAGAAACCGGTCAGAGGAGGCAAGTGATCAGAGCGGGTCTCCCCGAGGAGGTGACATCTGAGCAGAGACCTGAAGGGAATGAAGAAGGAAGCATGTGGCCGTCTAAAGAGGGGCATTCCAGGCAGAGGGAACAGCGAGTGCAACGGCCCCGAGTGAGGAGCAGAGTGGAGTCAGAGCAAGGAAGCCAGTGTGGCTGGAGCCAAGTGAAGGGGAGAGTGGGAGGAGAGGAAGATGGGGAGGTGACGGCCTGGATCAGGCAAAGCCTTACGAGCTGTGGGAAGGCTGTTGGTTTTTGTCTGGAGGGAGGAGGGGATAATTGGGCGATGGCTACTTTCGCTGAAGTGAGGCTGGGAGTCAGAAATAACTGAGCAGCACATTCCCGGCTGATGGCGCTGTCGCCATCGGCCAGGGGACGCGGTCGGGCAGACCCTTCTCCTCTCTGTCCGAGGGGACCCATCCCCGAAGAGTCCTCCGGACGCTGGAGCTTAACTGTGTGCTCTTCCTCCTCAGAAGAGGTGATCCTCGCCGAGGATGAAACTGACGGGGAGCAGAGGCATCCCTTTGATGGTAACTCCTGTGAACCTGGCTCGGGTGGGTCTCAGGGGAGGTGGGGGGACAGGCCACGTGGTCCTAGGGGCCTCCAGGGGATGGATGTTCAGGGTCCGGGTGATGCCAAGAACGAACATGAGATTGGGTCAGGGTCAGGGTCAGGGTCAGGATCAGGAAGATACAGGGAATGGCAGAGATCTGCTTCCTTGGGGATTTCAGGACCGCAGCAGAGTCTGACCTTCTGGCCTCCCTTTTCTGCCTTAACCATGTGCCCAGCCCCTTCTGCTTTGTGCCTCCTTTTTCCTTATCTACACAGTGGGCATGACCATAATAACACCTACTGCACTGGGTGGTTGATAAGGGTCACATCGATTCTTCCAAATAGAAGACCTAGAGCAGTGCCCGGCTCAGGGTCAGCACCCTTTGTGTTTGCTAAATTTAAAAAAATTAATAATAATTTCACCAAGAATCCAGCTTACTGTAAGTTAAGGACAGTTGTCTCCTGCGTTAGAAGTTCAGCAGATGGAACAAGTTTTTATTGGAAATACCAGGAGTAAGAAGGAAGTAAAGGAGCTGGGATTCCTTCCCATAAGTTACGAACTGCATTTTACTATTTGGGGGGAAGGGAGGCGATTACCCATGGGCTTGACGAAGTCACTGTATTAGAAATTAATGCCTCAACTCATTGTCCCCTGGAGAGCTCTGGGGCCTTGAAGACTAAGTACTGAGGGAGGGCGGGGCGTCCACAGCCCCAACCTGCCGAGCAGGTATTATAAATCAAGGGGTAGACTGTCTTCGTAGGAGTCACTGTGTATCCCGGAGCCCCCAGGGGGGATACCGTGGCTGAGATCCCAGACTTAGACTGAACAAGACTTGATTTCTCACCTTTACCCTTGAGTACCCGTGCGACCTCCCTGAGTCCCAGTCTGCGCATCTGTAAAATGGGCGTCCTGTTACTTCCCCCCGAACTGGAATGCCACGAGGGTGAGCTCCGGTGCCACCTAGAATGTCCCTGGCAGAGTGCCTGGGCCCGAGGAAACACTCGGTCGATGCCGTTACTGTCGCAAAAAGGGTCACGTCTTTTTCTCTTGCCATGTTTCCATTGTTGGAGCTCTGCGGAGAGCCACCATAAAGAAGAGCAAGACAGACCTGCTCAACCCCGAGGAGGCGGAGGATCAGCTCGCCGACATCGCCTCTGTGGGTGAGTCCCTCCTGTTATCGCTGGTCGCCCGGGAGGTGGGAGCTGAAGGCTTGGGTACCAGGTTGCTCGGGTTTGGGTCCGATTCTGCCCTTTCGTACCTGTGTGTCCTGGGCAGATATGATGATTGGAGTAACAGCAGTGCCTGCCTTCTAATATTCTTGGGAAGATTAGACTAAATGATCCACAGTAAGCATTTGGAACAGCACCGGGCAAAATAATAAGCTCCCAGTAATGTTGCCTGACACTATTCATTCATTTTCATGATAATATTATTATTCATTCATTATTCGTTATGATAATATTATTCATTAGTACTCATTAAGTGGCTGCTCTTATTAGGTGCCCAGTTGTGAACAAGACAGAGACCACACCCCTCCCATGTGGAGCTAGCCATTTAGTGCAAGAAATAGATATTAAACAATCATTATACAAATAAGCATGTCATGATAATAGCACTGCAGAGATGCCCTGGGCTTGGCCTGCAGTGGGAGAGTAGGTGTGATCAGGGGAGCCTTCTTGGAGGAGGTGACATTGTATTGAGAACTGAAGACTGGATAGGGGTTCACCATGGCAGTGAAAGCAGAGAGAAGCATGTGGAAGGCTGCGCTTAGACCATTGTCGTTGGTTATCTCAAAGGGCAGAGTTGGGAGTGGGAGGGGACACCTACCCTTTTCCTGCTTACCCCTCTTGATCGAGACTCTGTTGCTTTTGACCTTCGCCAAGGAGAATATCTTAGTTTTTGAAATGGGTTTTTAAAATTCCAAGGATGAACAAGATGGGGGGAGAGCATTGAGGCAGCGGAGCTAACACAAGATGCAAAAGGAAGAAAGCATCGAGGCTGATGGGGGAACTGTGTGGCTGGAACAGAGGAAGAAAGGATGGGAGAAGGAGGGAGTGAAGAAGGAAAGGAGAGAACTTAATATACACACGTTTCTAATCCACTGGCACCGACTATTTTATACTCTGCTTTTTTCACTCAGCCCTGGTTTATCCCCGTACTGTTGAGTTTTGACGGAATTTCCACTGCGGCCTCATACTCCATGAGGCTGGTTGCGCCAGAGTTGCTGAGCCGTGGCTCTATTGTATGGTATTTGAGCTGTTTCCAATGTTTGCCCTTACGAGGAGCACTGCTGTGAACATTTATGTACAATTATTCCCCCCACCCTTTGGGCGTGTTTCCTTGGGGATAATTATAGGATCAAAGATATTAACAGCCTTTCAACTCATTATTCACAGAGCGCTTCTGAGTTTCATAAACACACTGAACCCATTTATAAACCTGCCGAGCACCCCATTCACGGGTTCCCCACCCCAGCCGTGGCGTATTCCCCGCTTCATTTCCTTCCCCGGTGAAGTCAGTTTATAATGATACCTTCAAGCTTGTTTTCATTTGCCTTTGTAATCTCTCGCCACAACACCCTTCCCCTTAATGATGAACTAGTTCTCTTCACTTGTGGATACATCTGTCTCTCCTTCCAGCGAGTTCCAGGACTAGAGCTCCATCAGTGCTCATTGCATTTGATTGGTTATGTCTGTCCTCTGTGTTTTCCCAATTAGGTTGCCTCCATTTTTTTAAAATCTGATTTTTTTTTAAATAGGTAATCTTTTTTGTTCATACCACATTTATTAAATGCCAAGCACTGAAAAAAAAAAAAAGGAGTCCCCAAGTCAGGATCTCCTCTATGAACCAGATTAGCTACCTGGGCTTAAGTAACAGGGAGATGTTATTTTCCATCAGTCATTTGAAAAAAGATGAAAAATGGTACTACCTGATGTCAGCAAGGATGTGAGGAGGTGGACACTGTCTTATGCCACTGGCAGGAGTATAATTTGCAGTATACGGTTTGGCATTATTTAAATAATTTGGAATTATTTAATTCTAGATGTTTATGTTCTTTGACCTAGCATTTCCACTTCAAAGCATATCTTCATGTAGCAAAAGATCTATGTACAGGCCTGGCTGGTGTGGCTCAGTGGTTGAGCATCGATGTATGAACCAGGAGGTCACGGTTCAATTCCCAGTCAGGTCATATGCCCATGTCGTGCAGGAGGTGTGCAGGAGGCAGCCGAACAATGATTCTCTCTCATCATTGATGTTTCCATCTCTCTCCCCCTCTCCCTTCCTCTCTGAAATCAATAAAAATATGTTTAAAAATTTAAAAATGTTTTAAAAATATCTATGCACAGTTTCTTCTCAGCAAAATTGTTTCTGGTGTTCAAAAAGTAAAAACCAGAAGCAGCACATGAGCCCAAAAAATGGGAAGATAGTTAATGATATAATGTTTACATGCAGTGGAATACAATACAGCCAAGAAAAAGAATACGGTTGCTACTGGCATGGAAAGATTTTGAAATACATTTATCAGTGTAAAAAGCAGGTTATACAACATTATGTAAAATGTATGTTCCCATTTTAAAGACAATAGTAAGGAGTGTATTCATGTAAGAAACGTCCAAAGTCATAGAGAATTTTTATGAGTTTAGCTGAGACAAATTGATGACATTGCCAGGAAGCAAGACCTCCAATGCTCCGAAGAATGGCAGTTTACAGCTTCTTTTATATATTTGAGATTAAGGAGGGAAAGTAAGGAAGATTACATGAAGGTGAGAGAAAGCAAGGCGGGGCCCAGCCAGTGGACACTCAGTGTTTGAGTGTCGACCCATGAACCAGGAGATCACGGTTGGATTCCCAGTCAGGGCACCTGCCCAGGTCGTGGGCTCGATCCCCAGTGTGGGGCGTGCAGGAGGCAGCTGATCAGTGATTCTCTCTTATCATTGATGTTTCTCTCTCTCTCTCTCCCTCTCCCTTCCTCTTTCTGAAATCAATTTTAAGAAAACTTAAAAAAAAAAATTTTTTTTAAGAATAGAAAGCAAGGCAGGCATTTGAATTTCAGGATAGTTAACAAGGTCATGTGCTCCTTTGAGGGTGGTTGTGCCTCTGAGGGGTCTGAGAAAGATGTATTTCAAAGGTCTGTTAACCTAGAGCAGCGGTCCTCAACCTGTGGGTCTCGACCCCTTTGGGGGTCGAACGACCCTTTCACAGGGGTCGCCTAAGACCATCGGAAAGCACATATATAATTACATATTGTTTTTGTGATTAATCACTATGCTTTAATTATGTTCAATTTGTAACCATGAAATTGGGGGTCACCACAACATGAGGAGCTGTATTAAAGGGTCGAGGCATTAGGAAGGTTGAGAACCACTGACCTAGAGACACAGGAACAAGGGGCAGGGCTTGCTTAAGGCAGATGAACCTTTACCCAAAGCTAAAGGCCTGGGGTATGATCTCTCCAGGTAGGAGTTTATGGTCGGACCACCCTGTGAGGTGGCTTTTGGTTAGAATTATTTCAGCACCCTTTCTCATCCACAAGAGGAAGGTGTTGAAATTGGAGGACTAGGCGGGATTGTCATCATTTTGTGATATTTTTCTGGAATGTACGCATTAGTGACATGCATTGCTTTTGAAATCAGAAGAGTAATTAGGTAAGCTTCAAGTTACGTAAAAGCAAAGAAGACTAATTATAAGGGATCTCATGGCTAAACAGGACAGGGAGGAATCTGGTGGAAAAACAAAGAAAGTTTCATGAAGGAGGCATTTCTAAACTGGGCTTTATGTGGAGCGGGAGAGTTCATTTGTTCTCTAGGGCCACCATCACAAACTAGCACGGGCTGGGCGGTTTAAACAGCAGATACTTGCTGTCTCACAGTGTTGGAGGCTGGAGGACTGAGACGAAGGCATCAGCAGGATTGGTTTCTTCTGAGGCCGCTCTCCTGGGCTTGAAGACGGTCCTTTTCTCCCTGCGTCTTCGCCTCCTCTTCCCTGTGTGTGTGTGTGTGTCCTAATCTCTTCTTATAGGAGCACCAGTCATACTGGATTAGGGCCCAGCCTAATGCCTTCATTTTAATATAATTACCTCTTTAACGGCCTTGTCTCCAAGTACAGTCCCCTGGTGAGGTCCTGGGGGTTAGGACTTCCACATGGGGATTTGGTGGGACACAGTTCAGCTCGTAGAAGGGGGCGATGCAGGAAACCATGGGAGATACTCACAGAGGGCTTGTCTGTGGGAGACCCTGCTCTTAAGTGTGTGGCTGACATAAGAAAACTCGCTGCTTGGAGAACCCAGAGTTCAGGCTGGCATTTGATTAACGTGCGGTAAAGGGTCGGCGAGACACTGAAGTAGGAGCTGTCAGACTGAATGAGACCTGACGGTGTCCTACGGCACCTATTAAGAAAGCACGTGACGTCCAGCTTTCTAAACAGATTCAAAACGCAGGCCAGTGACTTGGCCTCCTGGGACCAAGCTTTCGACCAGCAAACCCACCAAAATCCAGTTTCTTTGCCTGGTAGCTCACACACCATTCTAGCCAGTGGTCTCCTACACCACCCGGAAAGAGACCTCGCGAATTCCAGGCTTCTGACAAAGAGATCTCTTCACCTTTATTTATTTCTGTAAAAAAATAAAATGATAATAATAATAGCGGTTCTAATGAAATGTCCGATGCCCTGGCTGGTTTGGCTCAGTGGTTGGAGCATTGGCCTGCAGATGGAAGGGTCTCAGGTTCGATTCCCAGACAAGGGCACGTACCTCAGTTGTGGGCTTGACCCCCAACCCTGGTCAGGGTATGTGCAGGAGGCAGCCAGTAGACGTCTCTCTCTCTCTCTCTCCCCTCCGCCTAGGCCTCATTTATAGTTGATGAACTTGTAGAACTTGAGTCATTTGTAGGAAAAGTTGAGCCATGAAAGGAAGCTGCCACCACAGCACCATCTCTTTAGAAAAAGCCAACTTCAATGATATAAGTTCCCCGTGGGCTGAATTCGTTTCGTGGGGCTGCCAGCACAAAGCACCATAAACCGGGCAGCTTAGAACAACAGAAATTTATTCTCCCAGGTTCTGGAGGCCGGAGTTCAAACTGAAACCCAGGTGTTGTTGGGGCTGTGCTGGCTCTGAAGGCTCCCGGGGGGGTCTGGCCCATGCTTTTCTCTTAGTTTCTCGGGTTGTCAGCACTTCTTGGCAACCTTTGGTTTGTCCGTGCAGCACTCCCGTCTCGGCCTCTCTTGGCACGTGGTCTCCTCCTGTGAGTCCCTGTGTCTCTTCTCCTCTTATAAGGACACTGGCCCTTGGCTTTAGGGCCCACTCTAATCGAGTCTGACCTCACCTTAACATGACGGCATCTGCAAAACCCTACTTCCAACCAGATGAGGTCACCTTCACAGGTGCCAGGGGTTAGGGCTTCAGCACCTCTCGTTGAGGGACAGTTCAACCCATGACTTGGGCAGCACTGTTTCAACTTACAGAATTTTCAGGGCATCGAAATGGCCAAAAATCTCCAGATCACGCCTTGATGGTGACATGCTGCTGTCCTCGCCACGGAACTTTCCAGGCCGGTACTGGCCTCCCTGGCTCTTGACTTGTCTGAACGGAGATGTGTTTCATAATAACATACCAGATGTTGGAAAACTTAACACCCGAAAGAAAGAGTGTAAAATCTCTCCTGAATCTATTTCTATATTGATTCCTTATAGAAATGATATTTTGGAAATATTTGGTTTCATAAAATAACTTATTAAAATTATTTTTTAAACCTAAGGCTTGCCTACAATTATAATTCCAGACCACAGAGAAAAAGTAGAGACAAGTATGTATAGAAAAACAGAGCGTGGGTCAAAGTGAGTATGAAATGGAATAAATATGGGTGACAGAACGCAGCTAGTAGGGGGCCTGGCACGTAGTAGGTGTTCAGTTAATATTCACTTCCCTCTCCCTTCCTGATGACTGCTATGCCTGTTGTGGGAGATGTCTGCAGGCCTGGGCATCAGGAAAGACTTCCTCAATGAATTGGCATGTGGGCTGTCTTGGTTTCAGCTCTTGCAGGTCAAGAGGAGATTTTAGGCCTAATAATCATTATGTGCCAGCATCACACTAAGGCGTATGAACCCATTGATTACACCAGTGGGCCTGTGAGATGGGAAGTGAGGCTGTGCCCAGTTTACAGATGGAGGCACTAGAGTCCCAAGATGTAGGGTGACTTGACTTGCCCAAGGTCGCTCACCTTGGTGATGGAGCCAGGTTTTCAGTGTGGCTCCAACAGGAGTGGAAGTCAGAAGGCTCCTGCCCGCTCTCTCTCTCTCTCTCTCTCTCCCGCCCCACCCCCCCACACACACGAATATCCCTCCCTGACCCCTGAGACTTTCAAGAACCTCATTTCCCTTTGCCATGCCTTGTGGATGCCTGTGAGTCTGAGCCCATCTTTGGGAGCAGCAGGGACCAGAAATACCCCAACTGGGCAGGGCCATGTGGAGCGTCCCTGGGCTCTCAAGTCCTGTGGAGTGAGGCAGGTGAGGGGCCCGAGGGGAGAGCAGCCCCGGGTCTGGCCAGCGGCTGCCAGGTGGGAAGGCGGCCCCACCCACTGGTCATATGTTCTAGGAGTGAGTGCAGTGTGGTGGCCGAGAACACGGGCTCTGAGCCAACTCAGTATTTTCTAACAGTCAGCAGACCCCTCTCGGCCTCCGTTTCCTTGGCTGTAAAGTGGGTTAATGATAGTTCCTACTTCCTGTGGTTGCAATGAGGAGCGAGCAGGCTCATGTAAAATGTGTCCCGCCTGCCTGGTGCCTCCTGAATGTACAATAAAGGTCAGCTATCATCTCCTTTCATGAGAAGCTGATTTTTTTAATGTGGACCAATAATTTCAACTTTCACAAACTCAGGATAAACCAGTATGGCCCCGGGGGTGCCAACTCGCAACCTCTGTTTAGAATTTTGCTAATAGGAGGCGGCACCCTACAAGATGTTAGCTGTGACCATGCCTGGCTGGTGGGATGGGGTTGATGAACACGCTGGGTGGATGGACAGGTGAATGGACAAAGGAAGGAATGCATGGATGAACAGATAATAATGGGTGGCTAGATGAGTGAATAAATGAGGGAAGGAATGAATGCACAAATGAACAGATGGGTGAATGCATGAGCAGAGGTGCCCACTAATGAATGAATAAATAAATGCACTGATAAATGAATAAAATGAATAAATGAAAGAATGAATAAACCAATGAAGCACAAATAAACAAATCAATGCAAATTGAAGGTTTTCAAGAAGAGGCATTTTAGAAGAGAAAACCAACATCCAAAACTGAGCTCCACCCCACCCCCTGGCAAACCTGCCTCTCTCAATGGATAGTAGCTCTTCCTCTAGGTGCTCAAGCCAAAAACCTGGCTCCTCCCTCTCTCTCACACCCACACTGATCCACAATCCGTTGAGATCTACCTTGAATAATATATCACAAATCTACCTGCTCTTCATTCTTCTTAGTCATGACAGAGTCCAACCCCCATCATCATTTGCTTGGACTAGTGCAGTAGCCTCCTCCCTGGTCCTATCCATGCTCTCCACAGTCTGTTCCTCCCACAGCAGCCAGAGGGCGCCTGTGAGCACCTGTGTCAGGGCACGTCCCTCCTCTGCTCAGAACCCTCCATGGCTCTCACCTCAGAGCAAAAGCCAAAGTCCTCCCTCAGCACACAAGGCCCCTCACAACCTGCCTTGTCATCTACCTGCCCTCACCTCCTCCTTCTTTCCTCCTCTCCAGCCATTCTGGCCTCCTTATGCTGTTCCCTAAATATGACAAGCATGTACATTCCTGCCTCAGGACCTTTGCACATGCTGTTAACTCAGCCTAAGATACTAAAGTGATATAGGTCAATACTTTCACCTGGACCACTTGCTTTGATACTGCAGCCTGCCCTGTGGGCCCTCCTGGGGCTCCCAATCCCCTTATTCTACTCTACTATTTACTTTTCCAAAAAGACTTTTCACCTTCCATTACACTATTAACTATTTTATTATGTTATCTTCGCTGTATATCTCCCCACTGGAGCGTCAGTCCCAGGAAGGTAAGGCTCTGTCTGTTAACTAGAGTATTCAGAGCGCCTGGAACAGAACCTGGCACACAGTAGGCGCTTCGTAAATGCTTAAGAGCAAAACCATGTGCAGGCAGAGGCACAGCTAGTTCATTACTCAGTGATCATTTCTAAAATGAAATGTCCATTGAAAACCAGGGTCCTATTCACGCCTCCTCCTGGAGGCTTTCCAAGCATGCTCCCTGTGGCTCCGCTTTCTACCCCCTGCACTGGCGGATCCTGAGCCGCGGCTCCTGCCTCATCCTGCCCCATGGCACGACGCCCAGAGTCATCAGACCTCACCAAGAAGGAGAGACACCGAGGGTTAACTCTGGCAGTGAGAGCCGTCAGCCTCCTCATTGATACCCTGAGTCCTCATTGGTCATTTCCAGTACCATGACTTTCAGGGACAGCTCCTCGTCAGCTCCATCTCTGGAAAGCTCGGCCCTTGGGTCATGAGGTGCAAGGCCAGAGTGCTTGCTGGGGAGGCTAATGGGTCCCCTGGCCACAAGCCGTGCCTGAGTCACACAGTTGCTTTCCTCCACAGGAACGCCCTGACATTCTCCATCCTTTCCCTGGCAGGGTCTCCCTTTGCCCGAGCCAGCATTAAAAGTGCCAAGCTGGAGAACTCGACTTTTTTTCACAAAAAGGAGAGGAGGGTGCGTTTCTACATCCGCCGCATGGTCAAAACTCAGGCCTTCTACTGGACTGTGCTCAGTCTGGTAGCCCTCAACACGCTGTGTGTTGCTATCGTTCACTACAACCAGCCCGAGTGGCTCTCCGACTTTCTCTGTGAGTACCGCCTGGCCCTGCCCCTGCCCGCGCCCTGACCCCTGCCTCACACCTTTTCTTTCCAGTTCTCTTTCTCTAGCACTATGTGTTCCCTCTTTGGTCCTTGGTGAATCTGCCTTTTCATTTGGCCACGTCTACAACTGGGATTGACGCTGATGTTGCTGCTGCCACAATGATGGGCCCCAACTTCTTTGGGCTTGAGAGCTGGAAGCTCGAATTCAGGCCACCACCCCTTTCTAAGAGAGAGACATGGGAGTGCTAGTGCAGAAGGTATTAGAAGGGAGACAGAGAGGCAGAGACTGCAAGAAAGGCAGATAGAGATAGAAACACACATGCATCTCTGGGAATGTTAAAATAAATAATTTGTGGTTGAGAGATGGGGGTGCCTTAGGGCCAAAAAGTGGTCCCGTTTTATCTGCTTATGTCTGACTTCTGCTTCTCTCCTCTTCTATCACACCTTCTGCTTCTTTCCCCTTTCCTCTCCTGCTCTGTTTGACTTCCTTGTATTTGGGATTCATCCCTAGAAGATCCCCTCCTGCAAATGTAAGAGCATCTTGCTCCCTCAGTGGGTACCAGGACCCCCAAGGCTTTGCCCTTCTGGGCTTATTCCCATATTCTAGGAATTAGCAGAAATAATAACAAAGTTGATGGCCAGGTAGAGTTGAGGAGAAGCAGTGAAAGGTAGACCTCTGACCAAGATTTGAAAAGTAAAGAGCCCGGCCAGTGTGGCTCAGTGGTTGAGCATCGACCTATGAACCAAGAGGTCATGGTTTGATTCCCGGTCAGGGTACATGCCCAGGTTGTGCTCAGTCCCATGTAGAGGATGTGCAGGAGGCAGCTGATCAGTGATTCTCTCCCATCATTGATGTTTCTATCTCTCCCTCTCCCTTCGTCTCTGAAATCAATTAAAAAAAATTAAAATAAAGAGCTTTGAGGAATCAACAAGAGCAGTGGCTGGGCAGTGAGGAAGGCAAGTGGATGCCCTGGATCTATCTGGCTGTGGCCCCTGAGTGAGGACTTAACCAAAATCATGTTGCCTTCTGACTGTCCTCCTCCTGCATTTACTGGCTTGTCTGACTTAGGTCTGTGGCTTCTCTGCCCTTCTGACATTGTTCAGAACTGACCCAGACAGCCACTGGAGACAGTCGGATCTTCAGCCTAGAGAGGCCTGGGAGCCTGGTTCAGGTCACTGTCTCCTTGTAACCCTCATTGTTTCCAGTCACATTGGCTGACCCTCCCAGGACACCCCCCAGGGGCCAGGTCTCCTTCCAAGAGCCCTGACCTAGTTCCAACCTTAGTAATTGCATTTGGTCCCCCTGGAGTCGCTTACAAATGAGGACTCTCTACTTCTAGTCTTAACCTCCTCTGATAGTCTATTTTTAATCTCCCAAATTCTCCCCACTAATCACCCTGCTCTGCCTGTCCTGGTTCAGGAAGAGCAGGTTCTGCCCTGGGCCTCTGTGTCTGTCAAGGTCCTTTAATGATCCCCAGTTGCGAAAAGTGAGACACAGAGAAGTTAAGTAATTTTCTTAGGGTCACACAGCTAGTTCATGATGAAGTCGAGATTTGAACTCAGACTCCAAGCTGTGTCTGACAACAGATCCCTGTCCTGGCCACCAGGTGACCTTGGTCCTCAGTGCCTGCCCCTACTTTGCCCTGTGACCTGAACGAGGTGTTAACATATCCATTAATTGCAGGCGTCTTCCATTAGAAGGCACTCTCAGTTTATGTGCCACTAAAAAAGAAAACAGAACTGCTGTTTAAACTAGGCCATGCCGATTTTCATATACACTCCAATTCCAGAAATGTCAGAATGTGACCAAAAAATGTATGTCTTGGAATCAGTGAAGTATAGGAGTTTCTCTGAGTCTCAAATTCCTCGTCTGTACTTGGTGGAAGAGGTTTCTTCCAGACCCACCAATGCCATGGACAATTCTCTCAGGTTCTGTGCATCACTGGCTGTCCTGTTTCCGTGGTAACTGGGGAACAAGCTTCTTGGAAACTCTGGTGGTTCTTGGAATGCACCAGATGTTATAGACAGATTTCCCTCCCTGACATTTTGGGGCTGGAGGTGCTGGAGACCCTAAAATCCCCCTCCGACACTGGGAGCTCTCTGGAGTCCTGGAAATGAAGGGAATGTTTCGATAGAAATGAGTGGGCAGGACCTTGACAGTCAGTTCAGGCCATCTCTTCAAAGAATAATATAACAAGCATCCTTCACCTTCAAACAGCATTAGCTTTGTGACCCAAATTGAAATTCTTGGAAGTGTGAGTCCCCTATCTTCCCTTTCTGTATGCTTTCTTCCCCTCAGAAGTGCTCCTTACCTCTCTCTTCCATCCATTAGTGAGTACCTGTGCCCTCCCAGCCCCGCTAACAAGCCCTCTCAGAAAAAGACCTCATGGTAGACAATTCTTTGCAAAAAAATACCCATGTGTTGTCTCTCCCGGAGGCATTTGCACTGTTATGCTTTCTCATGCAAGAACAAAAGGCTTTCAACAAAATTCTTGCTCAAGACTTTTAGACATCAGCAAGACCGGGCTTCCGGGAGGCCTCAGAGAGGTTTTCCAAGTTGGAAGAAAAACTGTGCCTTAGATTGGTTCCCTGTGATGCCCCAACTCAATCTCTAACACAAGGGACTTACAAATAGGACACCGTTATGCTTTCTGTTTCTATTTTTCCTTTGGAGCTCAGGCATATAAAAGTGGGTTCATCAGCCCTGGGTGGAGTTCTCAGTGGTTAGAGCATCGGTCCGAGCACCAAAGGGCACTGGCTTGATTCCCAGTCAAGGGCGCGTACCTGGGTTGAACGTTCCATCCCTGGCCCTGGTTGGGGCATGTGTGGGAGGCAACCGATGGGTGTGTCTCTCTCACATCGATGTTTCTCTCTTTCTCTCCCTTCCCCCTCTGTCCTTCCCTCCCTTACACTCTCTCTAAAAATCAGTGGGAAAAAATACCCTTCCATGAGCATTAACAAAGGGGGAAAAAGTGGATTAATCATAATTTTTAGATTAGGACACACTGGCATCATAGGGCCGGCCATTGTTATTTCGTTAGTTAGCCAGTTAGTTAGTTCATTCACTGATTTGTTCGTTAGTTTTTAACATGTAGTAAGCTCCCAGGAACCCACCACTCAACACAAAACCTAAGGTCTTGGCAATAATCTACATCCAGCCCTTCTCATCGAACCAGAGGAACAATTGAAAGATGATGGCCCCTTGAAGTGTATCTTGCTCCTCTTAAGATTGGCCTTGGGTTGGTTGGGGGCGGGGAATAATTGTCACTCCTCCCCATTAACAGAGGGAAACGGAGTTTCGTGGAAAGGAAGCCTCGAATAACCTTCAGCCAAGGCCACTAAAGACCATCCTCCCTCTCCCTTTCTGCCAGGCCAGGCAAGGGACAGGATTGGGATTAACAGGAAAGTCAGACTTGGTAACCCCCTCAACAGCACTAACCTTCTCTCTGTTTCCCCCTCGCCCTTGTAGACTATGCAGAATTCATTTTCTTAGGACTCTTTATGTCCGAAATGTTTATAAAAATGTACGGGCTTGGAACACGGCCTTATTTCCACTCTTCCTTCAACTGCTTTGACTGTGGGGTAAGTGCCCTGGTTTCCATGGAGTTTATTTCTGCGACTCTTACCCAGCCTGATGCTGAAAGTTGGGGACTCCAGAAAGGCGGAGCAGGGTCCCCCTGGGTAGGAGAGGCTCAGCTGAACGCAATAGGAATGCGAAGACCAGCTCAAACATTGGGTGCAGGCATCCAGCGCTGTCAGCCACTGCCGGTGGGAGAGCCAATATGTGGACCCTCTTTGGAAAGTGGGGGTGACCTGGCCAGGGCTAGGGATTCACCCTCGAGAAACTCGTGCCCGGGAGACACATACCAGAACGATCTGAGCGGCCTTGCTTACAGTAGTCCCGAACCAAATGACCCAAATATCTCTTTGCAGTAGAATAGATAGGTGGCGGCGTAGCCATGTAATGGAATTCTCTGCAGCAATGAAAGGCCGCCCACCACGCCTACACCCACCGGCTTTACGATACTGCACAAAAGGAGCCAGAGGGTGACAAAAGCAGACCATACTGCCTGTGCCGTTCTGCTCATCAAAGTTCAGGTGGACAGAACTAAGCTGTATTGGTTAACGGTGGTACTCGAATACTTTAAAAAGGCAAGACCTCAGACACATTACGATGAGCGGAATAACGATAAGCTGGACACAGAAGATCACGTATGGCATCATGCCATCTGCATGAAATGTGCAGGAAGCAGATCAGTGGCTGCCAGGGGCTGGGGGAGGGGATGGAGAGTGACTGCACGGAGGGACATGGTCTGCTTTGAGGGTGACAGAAATATTCTGGAACTAGATAGAGATGATGGTCATACAACATTGCAAATGAATGTTGCCCCTGCATTGTGCCCTTAACATGGTTAACTTTATGTGCTGTGAATTTCACCTCAACCTTTTTTAAATCTAGGAAATAGTTGCTACAGAATTCAGGACAGTGGTTAAGTCTGAGGGGTCCCCAGAGGCTCCCAGGGTGCTGACATGTCCTGTTTCTTACACGGGTGGTAGCTACGCAGGCGCTCGCTCTGTAATTACGTGTTTCTGGAATTCTGTGCTCACACCAGCTCTTAATAAATAAGAACAGAGAAGGGACGAGAGGCGTCTGAGCGCCGCGCCCTGCTGGCGTCTGAGGGTGGGAGCTGGGGTGGGCTCCTGCAAGGTTCGGGCCCAGGCTGTGTTTGCAAGGACTCGGCACCAGAGCCGACCCTGTGTCCTAGGTTATCATCGGGAGCATCTTTGAGGTCATCTGGGCCGTCATAAAACCTGGTACATCCTTTGGAATCAGCGTGTTACGAGCCCTCAGGTTATTGCGTATTTTCAAAGTCACAAAGTAAGTCTTTGGGGAGGGGTGGTGGATGGGCATTGGGGCCAGGAGGGACGGGGCCCCTCCAGCATGTTGGGAAGGTGGGCTCAGCGGCTGCCACCCAGCCTAACGCCCACCCCCACCCCCGGCCTCTGTTTGCAGGTACTGGGCGTCTCTCAGGAATCTGGTCGTCTCTCTTCTCAACTCCATGAAATCCATCATCAGCCTGTTGTTCCTCCTTTTCCTGTTTATCGTCGTCTTTGCACTTTTAGGAATGCAGCTCTTTGGCGGCCAGTAAGTGCTCGGCAACTTCTCCGGCTTCTGCTTCTCTGGGGTCTGACCCAGGGACCCCTTCAGCCCCCACACGCCAAACTCAGTGCCTCCAGAGACCGTCCTCACGCCAACAGCCCTTCTCGTGGCCTGGACGCCCTGTGCACGCACCCAGACAGGCAGGGCCCTTCTGGGGGACGGAGACGTGAAGATGTTGCCCTGGAAACAAGATGCTAAACTACGCCCTCACCACACCTGGGGCAGGGCCAACGGGAAATGTCTGGTTTCCCCCACAGGTTTAATTTCGATGAAGGGACTCCTCCTACCAACTTCGACACTTTTCCAGCAGCAATAATGACGGTGTTTCAGGTACAACCCTAACCCAGCCCCGCGCCATCAGGGCCACAGGAAAGCACCAGAATCCAGAGCAGAGGCAGGGGGACCGTGGGCAGGAGCCTTTATTGGGGTTTCCCCAGGAAGGAGTGGGGGAGGATGAGCCGGTTGAGGATTGGCTCGTTTGAATAATTTCGGCGGGCTCTGGGGCGTAGATGCTGACCAGTGGTCTGGTACCTGGCCCTGGAGTGATTCGGGCAGAGAATGCTGGCCTGGCGGGTGAGAGCCTGATGGGGGAGGTGGTGGAAGTGTGGACCCTGGTTTGTATTTAAAAAGTATGTTTGGGGGCCAGTTGTTCACTATCCCTAGGAGTTAGCCAGCCTGACTCCCTCCAGGGTCAGTAAGGCCCAGATGTCAAAGCATCCGAATACAGAAAAGACACACCCACCCTCTCCCAGAACCGCAAGACGCCCCTCCCCTATTCCAGAGCAAAGACACTGACCCTGGGCGGTCTCCCCAAGCCGGCGTCTGTGCCCCTGTGGGCGCATGATCTGAGGATTGGGACGGGCCCCGCTGGGACCGCCGGAGCCTTTCCAGTGGGTTCTGTCTCTTTGGAGGGCAGACGGTTATGGAAAGTGGGGCTTCGCTCACCGCTTCTGGGAGAGTGGTTTCTAAATAAGACCCCGAGACGGGGGTTGGAAAGAGGACCCCAAGTAGCAGAGTGCTGACCCCTCACATTAATGATTCCATCGTAGTCACCACCACCCGCAGGTCCTCAGCACGGGGTCCTGGCCCAGGAGCAGCTCTGGCCCCCATGCCACTTGGAAGTGTCTGGAAACAGTTTGGGTTGTAACCCCAAATGGGGGAGTGGGTGTTACTGGCGCCTGGTGGGAGGAGGCCAGGGCTGCTGCTCAACACCCACAGCACAGGGTGCCCCACCCCCGAGAACAACCCGGTCCCAAAGGGCAGCAGTGCCAAGGCTGAGAAACCCTGCGTGGTGAGCAGGTTAGCGTGTCTGGAGTTCTTTCACATTTACTTGATCCTCATGGAAATATCATGAAGGAGGCAAGTGGCATTGTTTTAACAAGTATGTGGACACCACCTACCTTCCTCTCAGTCACTCCATAAGCATCAGCCCAGTTTCTGTTGCCAGCACCTGCTGGCAAAGCCTGCTCTGGCCACCAGCACCTGCCTGCCCAGGCACAGCAGCCAGAGGACCAGTGAAGATGTTACTTTACAGAAACTTATTTCTCACACTTCTGGAGGCTAAAAGTCATGGTCAGGGTGTCCACAGGGGTGGTTCCCGGTGAGGACTCGTTTCCTGGCCAGCAGGCGGGTCTTCTCGATGTGTCCTCACATGTGGGGAGAGAGCGAGCGAGACAGAGAGAATGCACAAGCTCTGCGGTGTCTCTTCTTACAAAGGCACTAATCTCATCATGAGGGCCCCACCCTCATGGCCTCATTAACCTGAATGACCTATCTTTTCCAAATATCATCTCATGAAGGCTTAGAGCTTCAACGTATTAATTTAGGGGACACGGCTCAGTCCCTATCAAACCCCCTTATTACCTCAGGGAAGACAGAGTTACAGAGGTTGTGACTTCCCCAGGGTCCCCTTCTCCTAGAAGCTGGGCTGGGAGCCCTTCACTGCAGGGACAGGCAGGTTGGGGCCCCACAGCTGCGTCTCCGAGGGGCCCGTGGCTGAGAGGGGGGTTGGCTGTGTGTTCCTCCCTCCCTTTCAGATCCTGACAGGCGAGGACTGGAACGAGGTCATGTACGATGGCATCAAATCTCAGGGCGGCGTGCAAGGCGGCATGGTGTTCTCCATCTACTTCATCGTGCTGACACTCTTCGGGAACTGTATCCTCCGCGGGGGCGCGTGGGGACACACCTTGATGGGGGCGCGAGGGAGGGGACCCGGAGACCCCGATGCCCAGGGTCCCAGCGGCGTTGCTTTCCCTGACTCTGGCGTCCGCAGACACCCTCCTGAATGTGTTCTTGGCCATCGCGGTGGATAATTTGGCCAACGCCCAGGAGCTCACCAAGGTGCCGTGGGTGGGAGAATGTTTCTCTGGCAAAGTTACCACCCGTTCGTGACAGATCAGGACCGTGCTGGGCATGTGGGGACGGGGACGGGGTCAGAGCTTTTGCCCTGGAGGCACCGTGCCAGGGAGAAGGCACCTCCTCCCCACTCGAGCAGACGGTCCCTAGTTAAGTGGATTCTACAGCAAACGGGGTGGGAGGGGGTGAGGCACTGGGTTACAGGAAACAGATGGCAAACTCCGCCGAGTCCCCGTGGACAGGCAGCGGGCAGTGTCAGAGGACCTCCAAGGGATGGTGCAGCCCCAGGCTCGAGGGCACTCACTCTAGACCTGAAAGGACAGGCCAGATGGAGAATAACCTACACAGGGTCTTGGGGCTTGATGTCCATCCCCGTGAGCTTGGGAGCTGGCCGGACCTCACCGCTGACTGGTAGCAATAAAGGATTCTGGCCCTGGATGATGTGGCTCAGTTGGTTGGGCGTTGTCCCAGGCCCTAACAGGTTCCTGGTTCGATTCCTGGTCCAGGCACAGGCCCAGGTGGCAGGTTTAATCCCCAGCAGGGGGCATGCAGGAGGCAGCCAATCGCTGTTTTTCTCTCTGATGGTCATGGTGCCAGGCATTGCTGTTACCGCCTTTTTGCAGAAGGAGAAACTGAGGCTCAGAAAGACAAAGTCACCAGCCCCAGCTGGCATGAAAAGAGCACCTACTGTCCATAGCACCACCCGGTGCGTGTCAGGTGCTCGGCACAGTTCTTGGTACAATCAAGTGCTCCATATAGGAGCCTCTGGCAGTCGCTGGGCAGGAGCCAGGCCCTGGGCCTCGAGCTCTCATTTTATAGACCCAGTAAGGGAAGGCTGGGATTCGAACCCAGACCCAGCAAGCTCCAGAACCCACGTTCTTGATTCACATACCCTGCTCCTTTCATTTGAGTCCAGCTGGGCAGGTAATGATAAAAGTAATAACCACAGTAAGGTCTAATGGCCCTTTAATGCTGGGCACCAGCCAACACAACAGATGGGGGGGTGACTGTTCTCCCCATTTCACAGATGAGGAAACTGAGACCCAGAAAGGCTAAGGGGCATTGCCACATCATTAGGAACTGAACAAGTAGAGAAGTGACCCCTCAAAGAGCAGAAGATAGGAGGTCAAAAGAGAATTTGGGAGGTTGGGTGAGAACCGTCCAGGTGAGGAAAGGCCCGGTTTTATTCGTGGTCAGCGCTAATGAGTCATCTGGGCAGCACCTGGTGCCGGATGCCCCCTTTGGGGCCCACCTCACACAGGCCAGAGGAAGCAACGTTGCTCTCAGTGACACCGCTCACACCCCTAGGAATGCCCCCCGCAGGGCCTCGGGGATGGCTGTGCACTGCACGAGGTAAGCTGAGTACCTTTTGGCAGTTTGAGAGGGGGCGAGCCAGGAACAAAGGCTTTTAGGAGCTACAGCCTCCGCCCTAACTTCTCACCAGCAGCCCCGTCATATGGAGAGAACGTGCGCAGAGTCTTCCTCCCAGCCCAGGAGGGCCAGGCCTGGGCGTCCCACGGCTCTGTGGCCCCAGAGCCTCGAGGTGTTCAGGATGTGTTCATGGAACGGAACCGAACTGAGCAGACGTTGCCAACCCTCCATCTGCTGAGCCTGGCAGGAGGGAGAGAGAGTTTCCCAGGCCTGGCTCCGACTGGGAGGGAAGCGGGGGGGCGGAAGTCTCCACCCCCCAAAACACACGGCCATGGGCCTGGCCACCGTGGAGCCGGCTGGCATGGCTGCTCTGGGGACCGATCCAGCCCTGAGCTCATCCAAGTCATTGCGGAGAGGGGACGCCAGGAGCGGGGGCAGCGGGGAGGGAGAAAGGCAAGCTCCTCGCCTGTGAAGTGCGGACATTCTCCTCCAGACCCACATTCTGCATTTACTCCATAAGCATATCTTAGCATTTACCCTGTGGCAGGCACCCCACAAGCCCCTGATGTGTTTTTAGCTCATTTAATCTGCACAGAAACCCCGGGAGGCACCGTCTCACATCCCCACTTACGGCTTTTGTCACTCATTCAGAAGCACTTATTGAGGACCTACTGTGAGCAAGGCCTGGTCCAGGAACCAGGGACGCAGTCATAAGCAAAATACACAGAAATCCCTGACTTCGTGGCGCTGATATTTGAGTGAGAGAGACAGACAAGGAATAAAACTGTCAGATGGCGCTAAGGGCCAAGGAAAAAAGTGAAGTAGAGAAAGAGAGAGCTGAAATTTTGAATGAGGATTATGAGGCGTGGAGAGGTTCAGGGACTTGCCCAAGGTCACGCAGCAGTAAGTAGTGGAACTGGGATGTGAGTCCAAGTAGGTCTAGAACAGGGGTCCTCAGACTACGGCCTGCAGGCCACATGCAAATACAAATATTGTATTTGTTCCCGTTTTGTATTTTTACTTCAAAATAAGATATGTGCAGTGTGCATAGGAATTTGTTCATAGTTTTTTTTTTTTTAACTATAGTCCGGCCCTCCAACAGTCTGAGGGACAGTGAATTGGCCCCCTGTTTTAAAAGTTTGAGGACCCCTGATCTAGAATGTGTGCTCATGACCACACGCACTGGTGCTTAAACATGAGCGTGTCTCATACTCACCTGGGAGCTTGTTGAGGATGCAGGTTCTAGACCAGCCGTGGGCAAACTACGGCCCGTTTGAAATGAATAAAACTAAAAAAAAAAAGACCGTACCCTTTTATGTAATGATGTTTACTTTGAATTTATATTAGTTCACACAAACACTCCATCCATGCTTTTGTTCCGGCCCTCCGGTCCAGTTTAAGAATCCATTGTGGCCCTCGAGTCAAAAAGTTTGCCCACCCCTGCTCTAGACCCAGCCCAGGTTCTTGCGGGGCCTAGGAAACTGTACTTGCAGTGTTTCTGAGGTAGGTGGTCCACGGTCCTGGCTCTGAGAAACGCTGGGTGTGGTGCCAGGAGGCAGGAGGCCTTGTGAGCGCTGGGGGTCTTGCTGGGTCCCTCCTCTGTGTTGTCACTGACACAGTGTCCTGACCTGACCATTTCTGAAGTGGTAAGATTGCTTCTTGCCCCAGGGATCACATGACTTTTCCTATTGGGTTCATCTCTGGCCATTTCTTTCCTGTTGCTTTTTCTTTGTTGACTTTTCAGTTTTACGAGTGAGGGAGGCCCTGCATGAAGGCTGAAGGATTTAAGGCCCCAAAACATCTTTTTCTTGCGTATTTTTAAAACATCTTCCCCCGGCCCTAGCGGGTTTGGCTCAGTGGATAGAGCGTTGGCCTGCGGACTGAAGGGTCCCGGGTTCGATTCTGGTCCAGGGCATGTACTTGGTGGCAGGCTCCTCCCCAGCCCAGGCCCTGGTCGGGGCGTGTACAAGAGGCACCCAATCAATGTGTTTCTCTCACATCGATATTTCTCTGTCTTTCCCTCTCTCTTTCATTCTCTAAAAATCAATGGAAAATAACCTTGGTGAAGATTTAAAACAAATAAAAACAATCTTCCCCCATTCTCCTCCTTTTCGAACCTGACCGGCTGAGCATATAAGCTCCTCCCCTGATTTCCCTCCGGAGGCTGTTGGCAGTGTCTGCAATGGGCCCTGGGATGCCAGATTTTTCTGCACGTGGGGACTAGTCAGTGTTGTTATGTGTGTTTCCAGTCTCGGTTCAGGAATCTTAAGTGGCCTGAAAATTAGAGTGAGAGGAAAATCTTTGCGTTAATTTCCGGCTCCTTGAGACGGTGCAGAAAAATCTCCACTGTGAAAGGGGAGGGAATCTTTTTCTTTCTTTTTCTTTCCTTCTGGCTGTGTTAATAATGGCTAGGTATCTGGCGTGTACCTATAGGGGACAGCAGTACCCTTAACCGGCACTAGGCATCTGTTCCTATTGTCAGGCCTTGGCTCTGATTGGTGGAAACCAAGGCCAAACCTGTTTGTAAATATTTTCAAAGTCGCCCGTGATTAGCAATAGGGTCAGAGAGGAGGCCCAGAGGCCCCGTTCGTGTTTTGTAAACAGGGATCCCGTGTGCCTTTTAGGATGAACAAGAAGAAGAAGAGGCAGCCAACCAGAAACTCGCCCTCCAGAAAGCCAAGGAGGTGGCAGAAGTGAGTCCTCTGTCCGCGGCCAACTTGTCCATAGCTATGTAAGTGCCCCCAGCTCTGGCTGGCATACTCTCCAGGCTCCTCGGCCTCTGCACCCTCCCAGGCAAGGGTTTGGGGCAGGAATCGGTCCTTGACAGGGTGGAGCTTTAGGAAGAGGTATTTCTGCCCTCCCACTCATTTTTTGCACAATATATATTAATTAGAGGCCGGGTGCACGAAATTCAGGCATTGGAGGAGGGAGGTCCCTCAGCCCAGATGTGAGAGGGCGCAGGCCAGGTGAGGGACCCCACTGGTGCATGATCGGGGCTGGAGAGGGACACGGGAGGTTGGCCAGCTGGGGAGGGACCGCAGGAAGGATCCAGGGCGTGTCCAACCCATCTCGCTCAGTCCCGATCAGCTGGACCCCAGCAGCAAGCTAACCTACCAATGAAAGTGTCTGCCCCTGGTGGTCAGTGCACATCATAGCGAGCGGTTGAGTGGCCTTAGCATATCATTAGCATATTACGCTTTGATTGGTTGAATGGACAACTGGACACTTAGCATATTAGGCTTTTATTATATACGATAAGCACCTACTTACCATGTGCCAGGAACTGTTCTAGCTGCCGGAGATAGAGCATTAACAAGCATTAACTGTATAGCGAGTGCTAGGAGTGGAGAGAGTTGGGATTTTTATTTTATTTTATTTTATCTCTTACCCCCCCTTCCCACCCCCTTACCCTCCCCAGCCTTCCCGCTGTCGGGATTTTTAAATATAGTTGTCAGGAAAGGCTTCACAGAGAAGGTAACAAGGGCCAAAGAAGGAAGGAGTCATGGGGGATCAGGGGCAGATCATCAGGACCTCGTGAACCATGGGGAGGACTTAAACTTTTGTTGGGAGGTACGAGGGAGCCATGGAAGGTTCTTGAGCAGAAGGACAGGATCTGACTCAGGAGCTCACAGGCGCCATCTGGCTGCTGTCAGGGGAGCAGACGGGGCGAAAGCTGGAACCAGGAAACCAGGTTGGAGATGACTGCACTGGCCCATGCATGAGATAGTGGCGGCTGGACCCGAGTGGTGGCTGAGGAGGCGTGGATACAGCTGAATTCTAGACAGATCGTGACAGTAGAGAGAGTGGGCAGAGTTTGCTGGTGGATCACAGGTGGTGAGAATGAAGGTGTCTTGATGGAAGGGAGATTTGTTGACACCAATATTCTTAATTGTGCCTTTGTGGGGTGTCCTGGGGATTCTGCACACTATGGGGCAATGCATCATGGGACAATGGGAAGGAGGCTTTCTCTCCCCAAGTAGAAGGAAGTGGCTTGGGATGGGGAGCCCGGAAGATGCATGCTCAGGCAGCCTATGGAAGGCCGGGGTCTGTATAAAGCTATCCTGCAGGCTGCTTTGCCCCAGTGCGTAAATAGGCACCTCCCATAGGCCTCTAAGTGCCCACTCTGGCTCTCCTGGGACTCCTACACCAGTGGTCGGCAAACTGCGGCTCTCGAGCCACATGCGGCTCTTTGTCCCCTTGAGTGTGGCTCTTTCACAAAATACTGACTTCTGCGCATGGGCCACGAAGTTTCAATCGCACTGTACGTGCGCGCCCACAGGTGGTATTTTGTGGAAGAGCCACACTCAAGGGGACAAAGAGCCGCATGTGGCTCGCGAGCCGCAGTTTGCCAACCACTGTCCTAGACCTTCTATGGGGTGGCAGGCAGTACGGGGCCTCAAGATCTGCTCCAGGCCAGTGTCCATTATGATTGGCTGTGTCAGAAGTTAAAATATTTGGAATATCCAGACTGCCTCCAGGGAGTCATGTGCTATAATATAAAGAGGACTATGAGGGCACCCACCTGGGCTGAGACCCCCCATCAACCAAAATGCCCAGCCAGGTGGAGATTTCCATTGTGTATCTGGACTGAGATGCCCACCTGAGACAAGATACCCGCGTTGGTCAAGTCTGCCATAAGTTCAGTGCTCCATGCAGGTACGGTGGTCTAATCCTCGCACCCTTCCCTTGCAGGAAAGAGCAACAGAAGAACCAGAAGCCGGTCAAGTCCGTGTGGGAGCAGCGGACCAGCGAGATGCGCAAACAGAACCTGCTGGCCAGCCGGGAGGCCCTGTACAATGAGATGGACCCCGACGAGCGCTGGAAAGCTACCTTCGCCCGGCACCTGCGGCCCGATATGAAGACCCACCTGGACCGGCCGCTGGTGGTGGACCCCCAGGAGAACCGCAACAATAACACCAACAAGAGCCGGGCCGCCGAGCCCACGGTGGACCAGCGCCTGGGCCAGCAGCGGGCCGAGGACTTCCTTCGGAAACAGGCGCGCTACCATGACCGGGCCCGGGACCCCAGCGGCTCCATGGGCCTGGACGCCCGGCGGCCCTGGGCTGGCAGCCAGGAGGCCGAGCTGAGCCGGGAGGGTCCTTATGGCAGAGAGTCGGACCCCCACACCCGGGAGGGCGGCCTAGAGCCGCCGGGGTTCTGGGAGGGTGAGGCTGAGCGGGCCAAGGCCGGGGACCCCCACCGGAGGCACACGCACCGGCCGGGGGCCAGCCGAGAGAGCCGCAGCGGGTCCCCACGCACTGGAGCTGACGGGGAGCCCCGCAGGCACCGGGCCCATCGCAGGCCCGGCGAGGAGGCCCCAGAGGACAAAGCTGAGCGGAGATCCCGGCACCGTGAGGGCAGCCGGCCCGCCCGGGGCGGTGAGGGCGAGGGCGAGGCTCCTGATGGCGGCGAACGGAGGCGGCGGCACCGGCATGGCCCTCCAGCCACGTATGACATGGACACGCGGAGGGAGGACAAGGAGCGCAGGCACCGGAGGAGGAAGTAAGTAGAAGCCACCTGAGAAATGGTCAGTGACAACAGTAGTAATAATAATAGTCTGCTCTGTGCCTGGCGCTCTTCTGAGCAACTCAGTCTTCTCAGCCATCCCCTGAGCTCGATCCCATTGTCATCACCCCAATTCACAGAGGGGGAAACAGAGGCGGAGCGACTTGCCCAAGGTCACACATCTAATAAGTGCCCTTGAGCCCAGGCCATCTGATGCCAGAGGCTGCAGGCAGATCCTCATGCCCTCATGCATCTCATGGAAACCACAAAAACTCTCCCTGAGCTGCAGGGCTCTTCCTTGTGCTTGCTGTGTGACCTTGGATAAGTGACTTCGCAGGTCTAGGCCTCAGTTTCTCAGTCTGTAAAATGGTACAGTGAGACCTGCAGTGGCACAGTGGGTCATTGCTGGAATTCAATGAGGTGATACATGCACAGGGCGGAACGTGCAGCTGATGCCGTGCTTGGTCCATGGTAGCTGTTACTGAGCCAGCTGTCTTTTTACCTGGCGCTGTTCCTGGGGGGATTTGAAAAGCCACTCTGGGCCCTCATCACTGAAGGGGGCCAGGGCTCAAGGCTTTTGAAAGCATCTCCCAGGCCAGCACTTGACCCAGTCAGAAACAGCAGCCTCTTTTTCATGACAGTGTTTCGTAACGCTCCTTAGAAGGTCTATAGGGATTCTACACCTGGCAGCCCAACAACGTACATGGTGAAACAGACATTGTTCTCTTATTAATTAATGTCCTATAAGTCTTCTTTGATATCACTATTATGGCGTCATATTGATTTTTTTAAATATATTTTATTGATTTTTTACAGAGAGTAAGGGAGTGGGACAGAGAGTCAGAAACATCGATGAGAGAGAAACATCGATCAGCTGCCTCCTGCACACCCGCCACTGGGGATGTGCCTGCAACCCAGGTACATGCCCTTGACCGGAATCGAACCTGGGACCTTTCAGTCCGCAGGCCGACGCTCTATCCACTGAGCCAAACCAGTCAGGGCCGTCATATTGATTTTTTTATATATATATTTTATTGATTTTTTACAGAGAGGAAGGGAGAGGGATAGAGAGTTAGAAACATCGATGGGAGAGAAACATCAATCAGCTGTCTCCTGCACACCCGCCCCTGGGGATGTGCCCGCAACCAAGGTACATGCCCTTGACCGGAACCGAACCTGGGACTCTTCAGTCCACAGGCCGACGCTCTAGCCACTGAGCCAAACCGGTCAGGGCGGTCATATTGATTTTTTAAAGTTGCGTTGAAGCAGGTTTGTTACAAGACATACACAGCAGGCCAATACTTCTCCAAATCGGGTGTGTGCACGGATCCCCAAGGATCTGGCTAAAACACAGGTCCTGATTCGGCAGGTTTCAAGTGCAACCTGGAAGTCTGCATTTCCAAAGAGCTCCCAGGCCTGGGGACCACACTTAAGTAAGAGAGTTTAGAGCAGTGATGGCGAACCTTTTGAGCTCGGCATTTCAGCATTTTGAAAAACCCTAACTTAACTCTGGTGCCGTGTCACATATAGAAATTTTTTTTAATATTTTATTGGTTTTTTACAGAGAGGAAGGGAGAGGAATAGAGAGTTAGAAACATCGATGAGAGAGAAACATCGATCAGCTGCCTCCTGCACACTCCCCACTGGGGATGTGCCTGCAACCAAGGTACATGCCCTTGACCGGAATCGAACCTGGGACCCTTCAGTCCACAGGCCGACACTCTATCCACTGAGCCAAACCGGCTAGGGCTAGAAATTTTTTGATATTTGCAACCATAGTAAAACAAAGACATATTTTCGATATTTATTTTATATATTTAAATGCCATTTAACAAAGAAAAATCAACCCAAAAAATGAGTTCGCCTGTCACTTCTGACGCGCGTGTCATAGGTTCGCCATCACTGGTTTAGAGCAGCGGTTGGCGACCTTTAGGACCTCGCGGACCACCAGTGTCCGCGGCCCACTGGCTGGCGACCGCGGGTCTAGAGGACAGAGTGACGTGACTCTGAGGCAGGCCACTGTGCGCCAAGTCACCAGGAATGTTACAGGCACAAATGCCGGCTGACTGGGTTGTGCGGACAACTTACACAACACAGGGCGCTGCCATCGGTGTGGGGTGTTCCAAACTGAGGGCCTCCGGGCCACTGTCTGCTACGATTGGCAGCTCAGAGTGAAGCTCCTCAGAGTCTAGCCTTCCCTAATGTGTCCAGTAGTTGCATTCAGGGAAAATGCGACGTATAAAACATGCAGAAATAGGTTATGCTCTATAGAAACACAGTCAGGCTAAAACTAAAGGCACCGGTCATTGCAAGCAGAGTTTCACCTGTGTGAGGGACATAGGAACGTCGTGAAGGAGGCGGCCTAATTCTTCCCCAGGTGGGACTGCCCTGCACATCGTAAGATTTTTTTTTTTAATATATTTCTTTATTGATTTCAGAGAGGAAGGGAGAGGGAGAGGGGGAGCGAGATAGAAACGTGAATGATGAGAGAATCATTGATCGGCTGCCTCCCTCAGGCCCCCTACTGAGGATCGAGCCCGCAACCCTGGCATGTGCCCTTGACCGGAATCGAACCTGGGAACCTTCAGTCCGCAGGCCAATGCTCTATCCACTGAGCCAAACCGGCTAGGGCTACATAGTAAGATATTAGTGTACCTGCTTCCCACTTCCTAAACGTCCACAGCGCCCCGCGCCCCCCATCAGTATATCATTAGGTCTCCACCTATCTCCACCACAGCCCCCTGAAACCATTGTTCCAAGTCATTCCTGCTAAATGTAGGGCTTTCTCTTATGCGGTCACTCATTCTTTGTTCAGTGTTTACTAAGTGCCGACTGTAGACTAAGCTGGGGCCGTGGGTTCAGTCAGGTAACTGCAGGGAACGGGCATGCAGGAGAAGGAAGGAAAGTGTCCCAAACCAGAGGACCAGAAGGAGGCCAGTTTGCCGTTTGGAGGGTGAGGAGAGACAATGAATTTGAAGGGACATGGCAGGTGGGTCAGCAGGGCCTTGAGTCCTCTCGGGACAATGTAATTTTAGGCGGAATAAAGTATTTAGCACAGGACTGCATAATTAAGGACCAATGCACCGCTGTTTCTGTTATTATTATTGCTACCAATATTGCTGTAAATATCCTCAGTATTATACCTGCTCCCGTTCTCAAAGGAGGCGGAATGGCAGGGACAGAATGGCCGCACAGCCTGATGGCAGAAACGGCCAGGACTCAGGAGCCGGAGGTCACTCCCTGGCTGAGTGACGTGCAGTATGTCACCCCCCCTCTCTGGGTCTCTATTTCCCCATCTGCAAAGGGGGATAAGTACAGTACGTACCTCCTAGACATAAGGTTCAAATGAGTTAGTTAGTTCATGTAAAATGCTTTAAATACTGCCTGGCTTATAATAAGTGTCCAGTAAATGTTAACTATTATTCGTATGAATATTTTAAGCTCTCAATAGATGTTAACTTTGTTGTTGTTAATCCTTACCCAAGGATATTGTTTCCATTGATTTTTAGAAAGAGTAGAAGAGAGAGAAGGAGGGGGAAAAAGGAGGGAGGAGAAAAAGGGGGGAGAGAGAGAGAGAGAAAGAAGCATCAACGCATGAGAGACACACATCAATTGGTTGCCTGCTACACTCACCCTGATGGGGCCGGAGACTGAACCTGCAACCCAGGCTCACAACCTTGACTGGGAATCAAACCTGAGACCCTTTGGTGCTCCGGCCGGCACTCCAACCACTGAGCCACACCGGCCAGGGCTAGATGTTAGCTATTTTTATTAGTAGTAGCAAATACTCAATAAGTTTTAGCTATTACTATTATTATTAAGACTTACATTAAAAAACAACTTTAGCCCTAGCTGGTTTGGCTCAGTCGGCCTGTGGACTGAAGGGTCTTAGGTTCGATTCCGGTCAAGGACACATAACCTCAGTTTCAGGCTCAATCCCCGGTCCCAGTCCAGGCTTGTGTGGGAGGCAACCAATCCATGTGTCTCTCTTATACAGATGTTTCTCTCTCTCCGTCTCTCCCCCTCCTTTCCACTCTCTCTAAAAAAAAATGATTGGAAAAATATCCTCGGGTAATGATCAACAAACAAAAACACTTTAGATCCGTAGTCTTTAGATTGTTCACTCAGACTCTGTACAGATGGGGAAGCTGAGGCCGGGAGAGAGAAGGAGGCTTCCCTAAGGGCAACCAGCCAGCAGGGGAAGTATGACAGCCCGGGCTTCTTGAATTCCACCGCTGGCCCCATCCCCTCCTCACTCCCACACACAAATGCTCAGCTGGCCGGCTCATCTCCTAAACCAGGAGGGCTGCTCGCTGCCTTATCAGCAGAGGTGTCCAACGCCCTGGCCACGAGAGGCGTTCCTCATTCGGCCTTAAAACGGTTCTAATGCTCGTTGGAAATAAAACGGTATGAAGATCCAGGCACTTTGAGCGAGGTTGAGCCATTCATCTGCTTTAAGAAAAATAAGAGTGATGAAGTTAAAACTTTATTCAAGAATAGAATACAGTAAGATGTTTGGGTTCTATATTCCAGCGAAGCCGGTGGCCCTACCTAAGAGGTCTGCCTCCTGCATTTTTACGCTTGTTTCTTGGGCCTTTTCCCAGACACTGTGTTTTTCATTCTCCGGAATACTGATTATATATATGATTGTTTTCTTTCTGTTCCCTCTGCTCCCCCCCCCCCATTTCTACTTCACTTCCTCTCCAGTTTCCCCAGCTTTAAATGCCCCCCCCTCCCCTGAAGCTCTCACTGGCTCACCCCAGTGAAAAGTGTGTGGAAGCACATCCTACTTCACATCATTCAATAGTTTCCGGCCGCAGGTCCCCCACACCGGGCAGCCGAGCCCAGTGGCACCAGGTGACCAAAGTGAGGATGGAGCTTACCCTGACTCCAGTAAAAACCTGGATCACAGAGTGTCCCCCTGACCCCCCCACCCCAGTAGTGGGGAGATTCTGCTAGATCTGACTGAGCACAGGGGACTCTGCCAAGACCTGCGCCCTCACCCCACCCCACCCCACCCCAAATTAACATCTCAGCTCTTTGCCTCTTAGTTCCACCTGCTCTCATCACTGTGATATCCCACTGCCCAAAAGGAGCAAGAAGTGAGATACTGGACTTGTGAGCCTCACAGCTTGTCCTGCATGTGGAGGTACCCTGATTCTTACAGCATTCCCTTCAGCAGCCCCATTCCATGCAACCCGAGTTACCTAGTGCCCCCATTTTCTTCACTGAGTAGCACTGTACCTTAAAATCTCTAGGAGTAGAATCCAGCTCAGCCCTTTCCCAGCTGGATGACACTGGGCAAATACCTTTGCCTCTCTAGGCCTCAGTTTCTTCATCTCTAAAATGGGCCTGATCCTGATACCTCCTCCAGTGGTGGTTGTTGTGAGGATTAAATAAGTTAATGCACGCAGGTCCTTAGGAGAGTGGGGCACAAGGAAGCAGGGCCATCCTCTGGGTCTGGGGCCTGAGCATGCCCTGGGCACAGCATCCACAGCCCTCGATAGAGGGAGGCTGAACTCATTTGCTGGCAAAGGGACATGGTGTAGGACAGGCATTATGCAACCAGCTGCCTATTCAGGGCAGATGATGGCAAATCCCCAGGAGGGGACGGGGAAGGGGCCTGACTTCCGAGTTTTCTGCCCCTTTTAGGTTCTCCTTGGAGACATTCAGAAATGAAGGCCCTTGGAGACTGATAGTAGGCCGCTGCCAGCTGAGCTTGTTAAAACTCCACGACACACAGAGCCAACAGAGGCAGCAAAAACAAGACAGCAAGGCCTGCCGGTCCCCTTTCCATCCGAACGGGGCTCGTGGTCCCGTGCATGAGGCTGTCCCTCTACCTGCTGTGTTATTTAGACAGCTTCACTGGGTAGTGGCCAAAGCTTCTCTTTGAAAGGATACTTTAGCTCAGCCTGCTTTTTCATAGGGATATCTATTTTAGTATATCTATCTATCTATCTATATATATTTATATATATAGATAGATAGATAGATATAATCTATATATATATAAAAGGCTAATACGCTAAGTGTCCATCCAAGTAGTGATGTCACATAGCAACGCCCGGCTTCCTCTCTCTAGCCACTAGCCTCCTTGCAGTTTCTTCAGCCCAGGAGCACAACTTGCTTTATAGCCAGGTGGGAACATTTTACACTGCAACCAAATGTCTGTGAAGCATTTTCCCGTGCCTCATCTCATTTGATCCTCACAGAAGTCCTGGAGTAGGTAGAATCCTATTTTCTTTTCATTAGCCGGAAAACGGAGATTTAGAAACCTTAGGAACTTGACCCAACTGAAAAGAAGTAAGAAATGGTGGGCCTTGAAAATGACTTCAGGTTTTCTCACTGCACAGAATATAGTCAAACTCTGCTGCAGTTAAATATTTCACCCTTTGTTCTCCCTGTGTGACCTACAATAATAATCTGTTCATGTTGATATTTACTGCTGTGTTGCTGACAGTTACCTGAAAGAGAAGTTGGGGTGCTTCACTGGGCTGGGAAAAGTTTAGCTACATCAGAAAGCAGGTCTAATTAAGCAAGTTTGTTCTATATCTATAGAAAGCTAAGTTGGCTCACGTATGCGCAATACATATAAAGCTCTCGCTGGTGCCAATCACATGCATGTGTTTCGATCTGTCATTGTCGATCATGATTTTGGTTGACACTTCTATTACAGAGAAAGGGCGAATAGCGGTATTAAAATGTTTCTCCTAATTAATTTCCTTCCAATGTGCACGAATTCATGCACTGGGCCACTATATATATAAATGAGGGAATATTCCCAGCCAGGTTTTCATGGACAACTTCTACAAAAGCACCAGCAGTGGGTTGGAATTAGGAACCCATTTGTGGGCTGTGCAAGTCATTGGAGAAATATTGGTTCTGAATTTCTTTCACTTAACCCGAACATTACAGCTGACACCCACCATCCGGGCACAGGGTTCGTGTCCCGGGGATGCCGGCAGTCCTGGGTCCCTCGTCCCTTGGCTGTAGATACCTCCCTCCGATCCCTGCCCCATCTTCACAGGGCCTTCTCCCCTTCTCTTCTAAGGACACTTGTCATTGGATTTAGGGCCCACCCTAATCCAGGACAATCTCATCTCGTGATCCTAATTTAATTACATCTGCAAAGACCTTTTTTCCAATTAAGGTCACAGTCTCAGGTTCCAGGTGGACATAAAGTTGTTGTTTTTTTTCATTATATTTTATCGTTGACAGTATTACAGATGTCTCCCGTTTTCTCCCTTTTTGTTCCCCTCCACCCAAACCCAGGCCTTCACCATCCTATGGTCTGTGTCCACGGGTTATGCATCTATGCATATATGTTCTTTGCTCACTCTCTTCCCCATTCAACCCACTGTAGTCCAGCCTCTAACTCCACCCCAAAATTCACACCAATCCCATGTGCAAAATACATTCTCCCCATCCCAGTATCCCCAAAAGTCTTCATCTATTACAGCATCAGCTCCAAAATCCCAGATCTCATCACCTAAGCCGGGAATGAGTGAGGCTCTCACTATGACCCATTTGGAGCAAAATTCCCCTCCACCTGTGAACCTGGAAACTAGAAACAAGTTGTCTGCTTCCAAAATATAATGTTGAGACAGGCACAGGGTAGACATTCTTGGTCCAAAGGGGAAAAATTGGCAGGAGTAAAGGGTCACTGGTCCCAAGCAAGTTCTAAAGCCTCAGGGGCAAATTCCACTGGATGTCAAGGCCCTACAGGGAGGAATCCTGTAGCCCTCAGCTCACTCACATTTGTTCCTCACAGTAACTCAGTGAGTTTCCCAAGCCCCTATTATGGGTGAGAAACAGGCTACCTCACCCGTGGTTACAGCGCAAATCAGCACCAGGATCTTGACTTTCATCTCCAAGTTATAGGGAAGGTCCTTCTACCACTATTCCCAGTTCAAAGATGAGGGGCCTGAGGCCGAGCGGTGCTAATCAAACTAGAGGGTCACATAGCTGGTAAGTGGCATCACTGAGACTTAAACCAGGTCAGTCTGTCTTCTAAGGTGTCGATTCGTGACCTACTCACGCGCCGGAGAAGTGAGAAATTCTCCTGGGCCTGCCTTCTTCCTGTGTGCCCTCAGAAAGACAAATCTAAAAATAAAACACCCTGTCTCTCCTCTGCCCACGAAACACCACCAAGGCCTTTTGCAGGTAAAAATACAAAAACAAAGTGAGGAAGATCGTGCCGGTGCCTTAGCCAGTGGGAGGCCGCCCAGGGAAGCCAGCTTCTTTTATTGTTAAGTGTTGGGTAGATTCGGGGTTCTGGCTTGGGCCTGGCTGTCGGGGGGACTTCGGTTCCTGCATCTGATGTTAAATGAACAGGGCAACCTGAATGCTGTCTTTTGTCCCCTCTGGTCTCTTGATTGAGTGTATGTGATGGCGACAGCCCGACAGAACCATTTTCTAGTATGACAGCTTCCCCAGGCCTCTGTTTTCCCGTCTGTATAATGGGAGCAGTCATGATCCCACCCTGACCAGATTGTTCAAGAAGTGAACGAGTTGAGATAGAACAGAGGTTGGCCCACACTCTAGGCCAGTGGCGAACCTATGACACTCATTTTTTTGGTTGATTTTTCTTTGTTAAATGGCATTTAAATATATGAAATAAATATCAAAAATATAAGTCTTTGTTTTACTATGGTTGCAAATATCAAAAAATTTCTATATGTGACACGGCACCAGAGTTAAGTTAGGGTTTTTCAAAATGCTGACACGCCGAGCTCAAGAGGTTTGCCATCACTGCTCTAGGCCATGACAGTGAGCGCGAGGACTCCCATACCCACCCGCTGTGGGCTAGGCCTCGGGGAGACCTCAGACTGCTTTGTAAGAGGTACAGGGCCAGGTGGGGGTCAGGAGTATGGACGTGGGAGCCTGTTGTCTGGGCTCCCAGCTGCTCTGCCACCAACTGGCTGTTGTGTGGCCTTGGGCAAGCCCTTCTGTCGCTGGGCCTTGGTTTCCTCATCTGCAAGATAGAAATAACAGCACTGCCCACTCCCCATGGCTATTACAAGGATCAGATGGGCTGATGATGTGTAAAATCTGGCACACAGCAAGGACTCAGTCAGTGTGAGCTGTTATGAGGACATGTGGAAGGCACAGGTTGCAGAATCAAGGGTTGCCTTTAAGAAGAGCCAGAGAAGTCAGTGTGGCTCAGTTGGTTGGAGCATCGAACCATAGACCAGAGGGTAGCAGGTTTGATTCCCGGTCAGGGCACATGCCTGGGTTGCAGGTTCGATCCCCATTCGGGACGTGTGTGAGAGCAACTGATCCATGTTTCTCTCTCATGTCAATGTTTCTCTCTCTCTCCCTTCCTCTCTCTGGAATCAATAAAAAATCTATATATATAAAAGCCTAAGCAACCATTAGTACGAACGACTGGTCAGCTAGTTGCTATGAGAAGGGGTGGGGGGAACCATGCAGTGACGGGGCGCCAACGCGGCATTCGGCATTCATTCCTTCTGCGCCCGACCTGGTGACTGTCGCCTCCTCTCCCAACCCCGCTGGGGCCTTTGGGCCCCGGGCTGGGACGGGGAAACGGGGGTAGGTGGTGGCCAATGCGGCCCCTTTCCCTGGGGGCCAAGGGCCAGCTCCCTCCTCGGGGACCAGCAGCCAACCTCCCGCACCCTGTCCCTCCCCCCGCCGGCCAACCTCCCGCAGCTCGTCCCTCGCGCCCTCCCATTCCTCCCCCCGGCTGGCAGGCCCCGATCAGCCTGGCCCCAATCAGCCCTGTTGCTGGGCAGGCCTAGGGACTCCACCCATGCACGAATTCATGCACTGGACCTCTCCTCTAGTTTAAAATAAAATCAAAAGAGCCAGAGAGAGAAGTGTTGGACTGCAGAGCCCTCTGGAGAGAGGAGTCGCTGAGATTATAAGCGACAGAGGTCCTTTGTTTCCGGGGAAACTGACTTTGCCAGGGCCAGGGCCCAGGGATTGGGGGACGATGAGGCCCCTTATCTGAGGATCGAGGGTTCCGAGGAGGTGTGTGAAGGCAAGCAGATCACACTCAGGAGCCAAGCCTCAGGAGGTGGCCGGGAACCAGGTCCACCTGGATCCATGGGCAGGCGAGCAGAGCAGGGGCCAGCGACGATAGACACGCAGTGAGAGGGTCTGGGCCCGGGAGGCACCAGATGGGCCCCTGACCTAAGCCGCCGTCACGGGGCCTTTGCCAAGGTGGGGGTGAGTGTGCCACTGGGAGGACATGGGGACTGAAGGGAGGTTTGGACCTGGTGGACTTCTGGGCCTCAGTGTCCTCATTTGAGAAATGGGGACATTCATTTATCATTTGACAGGAAGTCACCAAACATTTGCCTGGCGCTCATCTCGTTCCCCTACCCCCCATCTCCCGCTACACCAGCCTCCTGACACTCACTCACCCAGCGCGTCCCCACCACAGGGCCTCTGCACTGGCTGTCCCCTCTGCCTGGGTGCTTTGCCCACCACCCTTGTATCCATGTGAGAAGTCTTCCCATTCATTTCCCAGCTCTGTTGCCTTGGGCAAGAAACTTAACCTCTCTGATCTTCCATTCTCTCGTCTGTAAAATAGTGCTAGTAATTGTCCCTCTGAGGGCTGAGCATGAGAGGTTATTACAAGTCTGTTACTGAAGTGTCTGCTGTTATTATTTCTGTTGTTATTTTGTAATATGTTTGCGTGCGTAGACTGCCTGCTCCTCCCTAGTGGAATATTGGGAGGGGACATACATACTACAGGCATTTAAGGCCATGAGTCAACCCCACCCCGAAAGAGATGGTGTCCCCAGTCCTGCCTGGGAGCTAATGGGGCACAAAGGCAGGTCTGGAAGTTTCAAGTTGGGTGGTACAAGCTCCGGCAGAAAGTCCTTTTTCCCTCTGACTTCGCATCCCCAGGGAACAGCCGTTCTGGCGGGGGAAGCAGCGCGTTGGAAGGTGGGCAGTTAGTAACACTTACACGGGGACCAAGAACTCCGTGCCTCTCGCTGTCCGAGTTGTACCCTTGAGTGATGGCATCTCAGGCAGCATCCAGAAATGTCCTCTCTGTTATTCTAACTCAGTTCTGGGTTCTTTCTCGTTGGCCTGCCTCCCACAGAGACACCCAGGGCTCCGGGGTCCCCGTGTCGGGCCCCAACCTGTCGACCACCCGGCCGATCCAGCAGGACCTGGGCCGCCAAGACCCGCCGCCGGCCGAGGACATCGACAACATGAAGAACAACAAGCTGGCCACCGCAGAGGCGGCCGGTCCCCACGACAGCCTCGGCCACGCCGGCCTGCCCCAGAGCCCAGCCAAGATGGGGAACAGCACCAACCCCGGCCCCACAATGGCCCCGTCTGCCATGGCCACCAATCCTCAGAACGCCGCCGGTCGCCAGATGCCCAACAACCCGGGGAACCCGTCCAACCCCGGCCCCCCCAAAACCCCCGAGAACAGCCTTATCGTCACCAACCCCAGCAGCACCCAGACCAACTCAGCTAAGACTGCCAGGAAACCCGACCACACCGCGGTGGACATCCCCCCGGCCTGCCCGCCCCTCAACCACACCGTCGTCCAAGGTGAGACTCCACCCTCCACTGTCACTGGTGGGGACCAGTGTCCCTGGGCTCAGTCCCTAGAGGCTCAGCTGTGTGACCCTAGACAAGGATCCCACTTCTCTGGCCTCAGTTTCTTCCTCTGGAAAATGGGTATCTATGTAGTTTCTGCCCCGCAGGGCTGCTGGGAGCATTAAATGAGATAATATGCGCAGAGTGGCTGGCCTGCACATGCTCAGTAGGGTTCATGATATTTCCTGCATCCCGAATCCCCACAAGAGAGCCAGGAAGCCACCGTATTTGAGGAGCAATGGATTCTTCTGCTGGAAATTTGGGAAAGTCATGCGATTCTCTAAGCCAGCGCTTTCCAAAAGGAATGTGACACAGACCACATATGTAATTGTATTTTTTTTATATATTTTTATTGATTTCCACAAGGAAGAAAGATGAAGAGAGAGAGATACAAACATCAATGATGAAAAAGAATCATTGATCGACTGCCTCCTGCACGCCCCCTACTGTGGATCGAGCCAGTAACCCCTGCATGTGCCCTTGACCGGGAATCGAACCGCAATCTCCTGGTTCCTGGATAAATGCTCCAACCATTGAGCCACACCAGCCAGGCCACATATAATTTTAAACTTTCTGGTAGCCACATTAAAAGACAGAAAGGAGGAAGGGAGGGAAAGAAGAGGGACAGAGAGAGGGAGGGAAGGAAAGAAGGAAGGAAATGAATGAAAAATATAGAGGAAATACAAGTAGGTAAAATAAACTAATAAGTTATATTTAACCCAAAATGTTAATTATGTCCAAAATGTTACCATTTCAACATAAAATCAATATTTTAAAAATTATTAACGAGCTACTTGACATTCTCTTTCTCACATTCAGACTTCGACATCTTTGTGTCTTGTGCTCACAGCACTTCACCGTTGGGACCAGCACGTTTCCATGTTGGACAGTGCAGGTCTAGGCTGTGGAGGGACTGGTAGTTCTTACCCCTCGCTCCATCCCCCATTTAAGATTAGGACTTGAGAAGCACTAGGAATTTGGAGATGACCCAGTGAGCTTATTATTTTCCAAGATGATAATAGTAGCCCAATTCTTCTAGTGTCAGTTCTGTGCAAGAGAGTCCATGAGTTTGTCCTTTAAATGCTCAGCACAGTCCTACACGGTGGGTCTTGTCATTGTGTCCATTTTACAGATGGAAAAACTGAGGCTCAGAGGTGTGTGAATGGGGAGAAACCCTCATTTTGATGGTGGGTGAGCTCAGTATCCTCACCTGTAAAGTGGGGATATTTGGACCTACCCTGCCTGCCTTCAAGTGACAGTATGAAGGTCATCATGAGATGGGGACAGGTCTGTGTTAATATCCTGTGAGGGTCCCAGCAGACTCAATGCTGTAGAGTAGTTGAGTGCGGACGCTCTGGGGCCAGGCTGCCCAGGTTCAAATCCCAGCTCTGCCAAGTCCCAGCTGTGTGACCTTAGGCAAGTCAGTTCACCTCTCTGTGCTTCAAGTTTTCTCATCTGTGAAATGGGGATCATAAAGTACCAACCTCATAAGGTTAGTGTGAGAATCAAATGACATAATATGGTGCCTGGCACATAGTATCAGTGTCAGCAGCTTACTGCCTACTCTGGGGAGTGAACGGGAGCCCAGAGGCTTGTGGGAAATTGTGGCAGGAGCCCTGTGTTGGATCTTGTCCCAACAGTGAACAAAAACGCCAACCCAGACCCACTGCCAAAAAAGGAGGAAGAGAAGAAGGAGGAGGAGGAAGACCCCGGGGAAGACGGCCCCAAGCCCATGCCCCCCTACAGCTCCATGTTTATCCTATCCACGACCAACCCGTGAGTATGACCTGCAGCTGGGACCGTGCACGTCGGGCCCGAGAGCAGACCGGTCGGGGTGATGGGGGAGATGGACCTCCCAGACCGAACGGACCATTGAGCACATTTTTCAATGACACCCTTTTCCTGAGTCACATAAGACAGAAGTTTGTCATAAAGCACTGATTTCGCTGAGAAAGACCCACTCCTGCCATCGGCGGGAAATCATGGTCATGAGCATCCGCGTCTGCTCTGTCTATAAAGAGGGCGCCTCTCAGACACGGCCCTGTGCCGCGCACCCCTGACCCCGGCTCCTCACGGGTTGCCATGGTGGGCGGGTGTTCTCTCCCCGAGCCCCCTGGCCCTCGTCTCGGGCATCCTCAGGGAGAATGGGTTACCCAGGAGAGAAGTCCATCGCACGCCTGTCATGGGGTTCAGCGTCACGTTAGGATTACGTGTTTCCAAAGGGTATTTCTTGAAACTCTGGTCCCTCGACATGCTCTGGACAAAGCGAACTCGTGTCCCATCAGCTGGGGTGGGACTGGGGGGAGACTGCTTTCTGTAACCTGCCTCTTGGGGACTCACCCTGTCCGTTTACTTTCTCATTTAGTTGGCATCACCTATTTTACTGGAGAAATACTTACGTGACCCTTACTTTGTGCCTGGCATGGTTCTGAGTGCTTTACAATTTTATTTTATTTTTAATTCTCCTAATAACCCTGTGGGATTGGTCCTACACTTAGTCCTATTTGACAGATGAAGAAACTGAGGCCCAAAGTCAGACAGGAAGCAACTGGGGGAGCCCAGACAAGACTGACCCCGCCACCCTGTTCTTAACCACTCATTCCCGCTGCCGTGCATGCAGCCCATGTTTATTATTTTTAGCTCCACTTAAAAAGTTTAGTTCTTCAGTATTATTCCATTAGCATAGTAAAGGCTCTCATAAGGCTTGGGACTCATAATTTAAGTAATTTTTTGGAGCCCCTACCTCTAACTCTTTGATCCCCACCTTCTTGTGAGTTAGGCACAATTGTATGGTCACTTCACAGATGAGAGCACAGAGGGCCGGAGTAACTTGCCTATGGTCACGCGGCTCTTTTTTTTTTTTTTTTAAAGAAATCTACTTAACCCAGAGTTCCCCAGTTTTATTCAACCACAGGACATTTTCTGCATGAAAAACCTTTTTATCTCCTACAAAATCAAGGACAACACCGCAGCCTGGGAATCAGGTTGTTTGGAAGTAATAAAAACTTACACACAGGGCACATGAAGATCCTCCCTAGCTGAGGGTCCCCTGCCTTCTTGGGGCTTGAGGATCTTTGTACACCCCAGATGTAGGGGCTGGATAGTTTGTTGGTTGTGGGACTTGGGGAGTGAGAGATCTCGGGGAGCCTTCGATGACAGAGGAGATGGTAGAAGGGACGGGCTGCGAGCCCACGGTCTGAGTGGACCTCTGCACGCCCCTCGGCCCCCACAGCCTTCGCCGCCTGTGCCATTACATCCTGAACCTGCGCTACTTTGAGATGTGCATCCTCATGGTCATCGCCATGAGCAGCATTGCCCTGGCGGCTGAGGACCCCGTGCAGCCCAACGCGCCGCGGAACAACGTGAGTCCTACCCCGCACCCCCTTCCCAGCCCAGCTCCTCGGTCTCGGGCCACCTTCTCCTGCATCCAAAGGCTCGCAGCCAGGGTGGACGGCATGCTGGTCGGGAGGGGAAGCTCCGGTTCTTTGGGGCTGCTCTGGGGAGCAGGGTCCTGGGGGAGGCAGTGGCTCTGTGCACCTGGTGAAGAAGCGATGGCCCAGGGTGGCTAGGGCTGCAAATGGCTAGAGTTCCCGGGGGGAGGGGGGCAGTGAGGCTGAGAGAATGTGGAGTGTGCTTTCTCTGTGTGGAATGTGGGGGGGCGGGGTACTCAGACGGGGTGCTCCAGAATCAATCCCCTAGGCAGCCAGGTCTCACCAAGCAGACTTCCATGTTGACATGAAGTTTTGAAAGAGGATATTTTCACTCAGAAACACAGCCTAAACTTTTAGCCTGGGGTGTGTGTGTGTGTGTGTGTGTTTTGTTTTAATCCTCACCCGAGAATATTTTTCCACTGATTTTTAGGGAGAGTGAAAGAGAAAGACAGAGAGAAACATCGATGTGAGAGAAACACATCGATTGGTTGCCTCCTGCACGAGCCCTGACCAGGGCCCCGGGCTGGAGAGGAGCCTGCAACCAAGTACACACCCTTGACCAGAGTCGAACCCGGGACCCTTTAGTCTCCAGGCCAACACTCTATCCACTGAGCCAAACTGGCTAGGGCAACTTTTAGCCTTTTTGGAGAACTAAAAAGCTCTCTCTGGCCAGTCCGGGGTCTGCGAACAGCCCCTGTTAATGGAGCACTTGCTGTGTTCCAGGCATCACCGCGGCGTTGGACATACAAGCCCTCCCAGTATCCACATTGGATAGATAGCTGGGGAGACGAACGCTCAGTGAGGCTAAGTGACTGGTCCAGGGTCACAGAGCAGAATTCCACTTTGACCTCCCCTGGAGGCCAAACTGCTGTGTGTGTTTTTCAACCATCTCCATTCATTGAGCACCTACTCTGCGTCTGGCCCCCCTGGCAGCCTGCCAATTAGGAACGAGTGTGTGCCAGTGGTTGAGAGGGGAAACTGAGATAGCGGCAGGCAAGGGTGTGGCAGAGGCTGGGCTGGCAGTGCTGCCTCCCTCCCCAGCTCCTGCCCCATGGCTCCCCCTGCCCAGCACAGAGGTACATTTCCCACTGGGAGTGAGGCCTTGCCATCCTCGCTAAGTAGGTTAGGAGCCTGGCGAGGCCGGAAGGCCCCATAAATCAAGGCCTCCTGTTGGCAGCTTACCTTGCACTTTCCCTTCTTTTGCAGGCGGGGCAGGCCTCCTGGGGACCCTACTGCAGGGCCGGGGTTGGGGAGCAAAATCGGAGGAAATAATTAGAACATGGCGCAGGGCTGAGGCCACACTCGGTTATCTGCCCAGCTCCCCCGGGGCCTCAGGGGCCCAGGACACAGGAGGGGCCTCCAGAGGGCTCGGCAAAGGCCCTGCCTACTCCAGGAGACCAGAGAAGGGGAAGGGGCCTGGAGGGGCCGCAGCTCCCAGCACTGTGGGAACCCAGGCAGGGCTCCCACCAGCCCCCAAAGGGTTGCAAAGGGTCTGTTCCCCACTCCATCTCACAGTTGAAACTTCTCCCCTCAAAGCCTCCTCCCCTCATCAAGAACACGGTACCATCTGATGCCCAGGGACCCCTCCCAGAGTTCTTCCTATTAGCCCAACCGGAACAGGCCTCAGAAAAGTGCGCAGAACATGTGGGATCCATTTAGCAAGGACTTAAAAGTGCACCACACCCATGTAACCACCACCCGGGGCAGGAAGTAGAACGGAACCGCCCCTAGCCTCTGGTGCCAACTCGATCACCCCTCTTCTTCCCTCTGGAGGGGGATTCAAATCAGGGACACCATGCGGAGACTTGTTTGATTCTCATGACGTGGGCGCGTAGGGGGTGCTACTGACACCTAGAGGTGGAGGCCTGGGGCGCTGCTCATTGCCCCACAGTGCCCAGGGCAGCTCCCTAGGGCCTAGGCCAGTGATGGCGAACCTTTTGAGCTTGGCGTGTCGGCATTTTGAAAAACCCTAACTTAACTCTGGTGCCGTGTCACATATAGAAATTTTTTGATATTTGTAACCATAGTAAAACAAAGACTTATATTTCTGATATTTATTTTATATATTTAAATGCCATTTAACAAAGAAAAACCAACCAAAAAAATGAGTTCGAGTGTCACCCCTGACACGCGTGTCATAGGTTCGCCATCACTGGCCTAGGCGAATGCTCCCAGCCCAGATGTCGGCAGTGTCGACCCTGGAAAGCCCTGCCCTGGAGGTCACCATGGCCCCGCCTCTGGAAGGCGTGTTTCTTAGCTTCTCTGATTTTCCCACCCGCACATGTGTCCTTAGGTGCTAGAATTCATTTTTGCCCGTTTCTAACGCTAAACAGGCGGAGTCGTGCTATGCCTTGCTCTGTCACCCAGCACGGCGTCTGCTGTGAGATGGTAGCGGCAGCCATGCTTTTTCATTGCTGTTTAATGTTCCACCGTGTGGCGTGGCTCACTTGTTCATCTTCCTGTGGAAGAGCGTTTGGAGTGTCTCCACTTCAGAAGCCCCACACTCCCCACACCTGGGCATGACCTTCCCCGGGGTGTAAAGCCAGTGTTTGGATCATAGGATTTGCACTGGTTGGGCTCACCAGATGTGACCAGATGTTTACCGGATGACAATGTGATGGTTGTACTGGCAGCGTATGGGGGTCCTCCGGCTCCCTGGTCTTGTCAACACTTGATGCTGGTGGCTCTCGCATTTGGCCGACCTGTTGGGTGTGGAATGGAATCCCACAGGGACTTCGCTTTACGTTACTCCTGTGATAAATGAAACTGAGAACCTTTTTGGGTGAGACCGAGCCATAGAAAGTTGTCATCTATGTAGGTCAAAAGGATCTAAATCTTAGATATGGTTGAATCTGACTTACTGGACTGTTGATTTCTTCTTATCCAACGTCCTCAGCTCTCCAGAATTGATTCACCTGACCATCTGGCCTGCTCTTCCCGCAGTCCTTTCCTGCTTTCCTCCCTTCCTTCCATTCATTGCTTCACTTAGTTGCCATTTAATGAGCAACTATTATGTGCCGGGCACAGAGTAAACATCAAGGCTTGACAGTACGAGATGGTCTCTGCCTTCCCAGAGCTCACAGAGCGCCAGGCCTGTGGCCATGCCGTGCCCTCTGCTTGGCGAGACTGGAATGCTCTCCCTCCACCATCCCCTCTGCCTGCCCAGATCCTTCCAGCCCCGTCTGCCTGCTGCCCACTCCAGGAAGTCAGTGTCTGGCCACGCTGGTCCCTGATGGCCCCTCAAAAGCCACACATAATGAGAATGGGAACTGTGACCACACAGATCCCAGAGGCCCAGAGCTCCCGCGGGACCCAGTGCAGCTGCAGCCATTCACGCCTTCATTCAGCAAACACTTCTTGAGGACCTGCTGTATGCCTGGCCCTGTATTGGGAGTTGGAAATGCCACAGGGACAAACATTCCTGTCCTCAAGGGGCTAACTTTGTCGTGGGGAACATGGACAGTGAGATTATCAATAACTGAAACAAGGGGTTTGTCAAGTGGAGATAAGTGTGTGCGGGGAGCGTGGGGGCGTGGGGGGGGAACTAGGTAAGGACCATCACAAGTACAGGAAGGGGCATTTTAAACAGACGGTCAGAAAGGGCACCGAGAAAGTGATACATGAACCAAGCCACAACGGAGAAGAGAGAGGGATCAGGTGGGACATGGGGAAGAGCGTTTCAGACAGAGGGAACAGCCTGTGCGAAGGCCCTGAGGTGAGGACATCCAAGGTGGCAGGGTTCACGCAAATGAGGGGGAGAGTGAGAGAAGGTGAGGGCAGGGGGTGACTAGGCAGATCGTGCGGGGCTTTGGGGACTATGGGGCGGACTTCAGTTTCTACCCGGAGTGAGGTGGGAGCCACAGGATTCTGAGCAGAGAAGGTCCTGACCTGACTCCGGTGCTCGCAGTCGCCCTCTGGTGGCGGCCGTCTGTAATTATCAGCCCTTCAACAAGAATCAGACAAGTTCCCCCTGCACTTAACTGTGCCTACACCATCGCAATCCTCACAACAGCGTCACATCAGAGACGTGCTGACATGTGGCCTGAAGGGGACCCAGGCTACAGGACATTGTTCGTCCAGGCCGACCCCACCTGGCCGGGGCAGATTAAAAAGGTGCCCTTCCCATTGGCCAGCAAACCAGCCTAACAGAGTGGTTTTGTTAGGACTTTGCTGCCACCTGCTGGACTGTTTCTTCCACGACTTACAAATCTACACTGTGAGGCGAGGTGGGAGGGGCCCTTGTGCAATGCACGCCCTGCCCAGCTGCACAGGGCACCTGGGTTCCTTCCTCTGGGTGGAGGCTCTCCCCCTTGGGGACCAGCCATGACCCACTGCCCCCTGCTTTCATCCCCTGCAGGTGCTGCGATATTTTGACTACGTTTTCACAGGCGTCTTTACCTTTGAGATGGTGATCAAGGTGAGTGCCAAGGGATTCTGCTCCCTCAAGAATAGCCCCCTGGCACAGGCGGGGGTTAGAAACGCCTGTGTGTTTGAGGAGCAGCGAGGCCGGTGCGATTGGAAAGACTGAACGAGTAGAGGAGAGAAAACCAGGTCAGGGAGGTGACAGGGACAGGTCGTGCAGGGGTTTGGTGGCCACAGGGAGGCCTTTGGCGTTTACCCCAAGTGAGTGGGAGCCATAGAGGGTTCAGAGCAGAGGGTCATGACTGGACTGGGGTGCTCACATGCGCCCTCTGCTGTCTGTGGGAAGGACAAGCTTGGAGGGAACATATAGGGTGAATGGGAGCCATAGAGGGTTCAGAGCAGAGGAGGGAGGGTAGGTGGGAGCCAAGAGAACTAGGAACAAATGATGGCACCGGCCCAGACAATGATGATGGGGGCCAGGTAAGGGTGGAAGCAGATAAGGTGACAGGACATGGGCAGATTTTGGGGATCCAATGTGGGGTGTAAAACAAAGAGGAGTCCAGGGGAACCCCGAGGTTTGGGCCTAAGGACCAGCAAGTGAATGCTACCTTTCATGAGGGGCCAGCTCCCATGGGTGGGGGCTTCTCACTCCTCCCCGAGGTCCTCTGGCCTCTGCCCCATCCGTCCAGGAGGAAGTGATCCCACTGGTGGCCATGCCCCTGGAAGGGTGGGGGCCGCTCCCCACGGTGGGGGTGAGCGGCCTGAGCCCTGTCTCTTCTGCCCCCGTAGATGATTGACCTGGGGCTCGTCCTGCACCAGGGTGCCTACTTCCGCGACCTCTGGAACATTCTTGACTTCATAGTGGTCAGTGGGGCCCTGGTGGCCTTTGCCTTCACGTAAGTCTCTTCTCGAGGCCTCCACCTGCCTCTTGGGTCCCCTCCCCCGGCCTGGGGCCACCCGTTGGGTCAGAGGACGTGGTCTCATGGTGTAGAGATGGGGAGCGTGGGCTCTGGGTCGTGGGAGGCATTGCATGCCACTGGGAAGAGCTGCGGTTGGCTTTTGCATGCCGCCCACCGTGGAGGAAGAAGGAGAAGGGACCCCCCTACACACCTTCTGCCTCCTCAGTCATGGCCCCTCGCTCTGCTGCTTTCCGTAGACTAGGCCTGCCAGGACATTTCATCTTCCTTCTGCTCTGTGTCTCTGTGGGGAGCCCCTAAAAAGACAACCAGGAAACAGATGTGCATGAGAGTTCGGACCCCACCCTGTCAGAACGCCCCCATAGCTGTAGACTTGGTGACTCCCCTTGTGTGTCTTTCGCTTCTCCTGGTGACCCTGGGGCGCGTGCCCTAGTTAAAGGGCCAGGCTTCATCGGGCAACTCCAAGACAGCACCCGGGCTGAGCCGCCACCAGCTCCTAGGGCAGTGATGGCGAACCTTTTGAGCTCGGTGTGTCAGCATTTTGAAAAACCCTAACTTAACTCTGGTGCCGTGTCACATATAGAAATTTTTTGATATTTGCAACCATAGTAAAACAAAGACTTATATTTTTGATATTTATTTTATATATTTAAATGCCATTTAACAAAAAAAAGTCAACCCAAAAAGTGAGTTCGCGTGTCACCTCTGACACGCGTGTCATAGGTTCACCATCACTGTCCTAGGGCCCCGGCGGCAGTCTTAGCAGCACATTCCTCAAGTTGTAGGCGTAGGGGTCGGGGTGAAAAGGCCTGACCAGCCCCTCATCCAGAAGCGAATCTTCTTGGGGTCCCTGTCTGTGCCCCTCACAGCGGATCGTGCCCAGCAGGCGCGGCTCGGAGACCTGCCTCCCCCACGGGGACCAATTGGGGGCTGCCTCTGCGCCCCGCCTTCTGGCTCCCTTCCCAGCAGATCTGCAGGGGGGTCTCGAATGGCGCCCTGAACAGACTGAGGGCGTGGTTTGTCGTGAGGGCCATGGCTGATCTAAGGACTGCAGTGCCCGCTCCCGGGTCTCCCCGGGGAATGAGGACGGTCACTCGGGGTTGGAGGCCCCTGAGCTGCTGTGGGTGTACCGTGAGGGTCAGGAGGCGGATTACGCTTGACTCAGGCCAGGCCTCCCATCCCCTTTTTTCTTTATCTTCTACTTTCTCCTCATCTTCCTATCTCTGCTCTTTATTTCCACACTCGTTCCTTTTTTTTCCTCTTTCTTTCTCTCCCTCCTCACCTCCCTCCTTCTCTTCTTCCTTCTTTTTTAAGTAATTCTTTGAGTATCAGAGCAATGGAGGAGATTATTTTAAAAATCAAGAAGTTTGGCCACACTATGAAGATGTTCTGTAGGTAATGATAATAATGATGGTGGTGGTGATGATGATGATGAAAAAGTAAAATGCACGTCAAATGGGAGAATTAGCACAAATAAGACACGTCGATGGCCTTAATATACAAAAAGCAATTGCAAATCAATAAGAAACACTGGCCCTTGATAGATAAATGGGCAAAGGATTCGAACGAAAATTAATACAAATCAGATACAATTTGTTTCCCATCAAAGGGGGGGTTTTTAAAGGTAATACACAGGCTATGTGAGAGTGTGATGAAATACACCCTCCCTCCCTCCATCAGCTATTCCAGTGGCTCCTATGAGGGTCAGGCAGGCACCTTGGTGGGCCCTGAAAACGTTTAAATTCTGAAGAGCCAAACATTTGCCCTCAACCTGGAGTGAATCCTTCTCAAATCCCCTTCCCTCCCTTGCTCCTGTTTCTCTCTTTCTTCTTCTTTCTCCTTCTTTCTCCTCCCCCTTTTTCTCTCTCTGGCTCCCTCTCTTGCTTCCTCTTCTTGCTTCCTCTCTCCTCTCTGTTTCTCTCTCTCTCTTTCTCTCTCCCTACCTCTCTCTCTCTCTCTCTCTCTCTCTCTCTCTCTCTCTCCTTTGTACTCCTTTCCTTCCATTCTTCCTCCATTCCTTCCATTTTCTATCTTTTCTCTCTGTTTATTACTCTCTCAATCTCTCTCTCCCCCCTCCTCCCTCCATCCCTCCTCCCTCTCCTTCCCCTCCACCCCATCTCTCTTCCTCTGTCTCTTCCTCTCTTTCCCTCCCCCCACCCCGGCCCATATCTTTGGGGATGGGAGCCCACCACCTGCCCAGCCTGCGTGGGGCCTGGAGAAGGCAGACTCTCCACCATGTGCTCCGGCCTCGGGAGACCCCGCCCCCTCCTTGTCCTGACGGGGAAGTGGTCTTCATGACAGGGGCCAGCACCCGTCCCCCCTCCTCAAGCCCTCCAGCATGTCCTCTGCCCAGCAGCTCCAGGGTCCATTTGGGGGCAGGAAGGGGGGGGGGGCCCTGTCAGTCACACCCATCTGTTCACACACAGCCCTGGGTTGCCAGCTGTGCCCTGGGTAGTGGGTTTTGCCCTCCGTGGCCACCTCTGGGTGTGGCATAGCAGAAGTGATGTCTGTTCAACTCACCCTGGCACTTCCTCCCTGATGTGTCCACCTCTGTCCCTGAACTTGACCCTCACAGTTTGGGGAAGGGGAGGCCTTCAAAAGGCCCAGAAACAAACCTTCCGGCCATAGAGCTTGTGCCATGACGGACTGTAGTTTGCAATATGCTGTTTCTGGGCTCCCTGGACCCAGAAAGAGGCCCCCCGCTAAGCCAGCCTCATCTGCAGAAACCACGTTATTTTTCCACCAAAAATCAATCAGCGGATGATTCTTTGTGCTGCAAAGGAATCTGCCACAGGGAGCGGGTTTTTTTTACTGTTTGCGTTTTCTTTCCCAATGTAGTCATACAAAGGCATTCTAAATGAGCCTGCAAACATGGGCAACATATTTGTAGAGTCAACCTGCTAGCTTATGACCTTGAAAATACCTATTTAATTTTTTTTTAATCCCTCTGCAAGGAAAGGGTCCGGACAGAGACCCGAGGCCATCCTGTGAGCCTCGGTGGGCTCGTCGCTATCACAGGAACTGGGGGGTGCAAGATTTTGCCAGGGGAATCCTGACAAATGCCAGGGACTCTCATGGGGTATTGGGAGGGCTGACAGTTACGGAAGCGCCTGTTCACGACGGGCGTAGGGACGGGAGAGCTAGACCCTGAGACCCCAACCCAGACACACCTTCCCACCTCACGGCCAGGAATCCATCTGGTGCTGCCACTCCTCCACATCAGGGCTGTAGGCCCGGCACAGCTGTCCAAGCACCTTGATCAAGCCACTCCTGCATGCCCACGGGGCCAGGTTGCTCGAAAGCTAGTGAAGGAGCCCTCAAGCTGCTCCTTTTCACCCCAGAAAAGCTTTAGAATCCTCCCACTGGCTGCAGGTTTCTGACATTTCTTGCCCAAGAAGGTCTCTTGCTCTGAGGACTTAGTTTACTGTCTTCCTTCTTACCAGATAGATGTCCTTTTGGCGGGAGTAGAGTCTGCTCTGAGGCCCTCAGCCCGAGTTCCCAGCCCCAGAGTCCTTTGCTTCTTTTCTTTCTGGTCCTTTAACTTGCTTTCTTAGTCCCGTGTGCCTCCCTCCTCCTCTCCTCAGAGACAAGGCTGAGACCCGCCTCCCCACCACCCCCACCGCAAGTATTAGATTAACCTTATTGTTTTAGAAAAAGGTTCCTGCAAATGTCTGATTTCTCTCTAGATGTTCAAGTCCATTAGCCTCTTTGTGCCTCAGTTCCCCCATAAAATCAGAATCTTGACTTGGTAATAATGATACTAAACAGCCTCCATTTATGTCATCTTCATAACCACCCCCTGTGGGAAGCTCTTCGTGCTCCCATTTCGTAGATGAGGAAACTGAGACCCAGAAGGAAATGAATCTCACAAGATCACGAATCGAGTTTCATGGTCAGATTCATGGCTGCTGCCCAGCTCCCAACCCCGATCGCGAGGGCTTTCAGAAGCTGGCACGGTCCGTTGGTAGCCCAGCCAGCCTGGGCTCCCGGAGGCCCCGACAGGCCCCAGAAATCCAGGGGAAGAGGCACGAGGCTGTTCCCTTCCTTGTGGAAAGGAATCTTGCTGTTCTGGCCTTTTGGGGTGGAAGCAAGGATTCTGCTGCGGGGCTGTGACTGTGGCCCCGTCGCAATATGAATATGATCCCTGTGGTCCTCCAAGGGATGGTCGAAGCTCTCCTAACAGGCCCCACCCTCCTGCACCTTGCCCAAATATCTGTGTGTGCATCCTGCTCCATCCACTGACCGTGTGCCATGTCCATGTGACCACATTAACTCACCATCTCATGAGCCATCACGCCTAATATCATGCTCCGTGCCCATGCATCGAGGCGGGCAACTGACATTTCTCAGCAGCTGGCAGATCACGATCCTGCCCTCACTGCCAAGAGTCCATCTGGTGCTGCCACTCCTCCCTCAGGGCAGCCCGGCACAACTGGTGGAGCGCCTTGATCAAGCCGCTCCTGCATGCCGAGGGGCTGAACTGCCAGGAAACCAAAGAAGGAGCCCTCAGACTGCCACTTTTTTAATCCCCATTCTCAAAACAGGCCCCCTCCCCCTTGAAGGCGTTATTTTTTTCTTGCGTGTGATGAAACAGAAAGAAGATTAGAGTGCAAGAGGTACACACCTGGGTTTAAATCTCAGTCTGCTGCTCCCCACCTAGATGACCTGGGGCAAGTCACTCTCCCTCCCTGGGCCTCAGCTTCCTCATCTGGAAAACGGGCATAAAGGTATCATCTTCCTGCAGGGAGAGGCAGAGACATTTAGACGAGTCACATGTTACACGCACGGTCAGCATGTTTAGTAAAAGTCACTGCCGACGAATGACTCCTTCCTAATCGATAAAGGAGAGTCTGCACACTTCCGTGTGCGCAGCAATTCCTAGATACTCTGAGGTTTGAGAACCACTGAGCTCATGGGACAGGGTGAGGGGAGAAGAAACCCAATGGGAGCATTTGTAGGCATTTAAGCCTTTTTTTATTTTTTTAATAGCACTCACTTCCTAAGGGGTTATGGGTGGCACATTCTCTAGAGCAGTGGTTCTCAACCTTCCTAAGGCCGCGACCCTTTAATACAGTTCCTCATGTTGTGGTGACCCCCAACCATAAAATTATTTTCGTTGCTACTTCATCACTATAATGTTGCTACTGTTATGAATTGTAACGTAAATACCTGATATGCAGGATGTATTTTCTTTTTTTTTTTTTTAAATCAGCATTCTTTTTTTTTTTAAATATATTTTATTGATTTTTTACAGACAGGAAGGGAGAGGGATAGAGAGTTAGAAACATCGATGAGAGAGAAACATCGATCAGCTGCCTCCTGCACATCCCCCACCGGGGATGTGCCCGCAACCAAGGTACATGCCCTTGACCGGAATCGAACCTGGGACCTTTCAGTCCGCAGGCCGACGCTCTATCCACTGAGCCAAACCGGTTTCGGCTGCAGGATGTATTTTCATTGTTTACGACCCATAGGTTGAGAACTGCTGCTCTAGAGGATCTGCTTGGCAGTGGGGTGTCCCCCCCGCCCCCCGTTCTGCTGGCGGCCGAGTTTTTCTCAGCCGGCTCTGCAGTCCTGGAGGGAGGGCTGCAGGAGGCCAGGGGCTCAACTCCAGGCCCGCGTTTTCTCAGAGGACTCGGAGTTGCCTTTCCTGTCACCCCGTGACGTAGCGGATAAAGCCACGAGCGTAGCTCCTGCCCGCTGAGCACCAGGGTCCCCGACGCCTGTTTTACAGACGAGGATGCTAATGAGAGCAGAGCTGGGATCTAAACCCAGGACCCCCAGCTCCAAAGCGCGGGACCTCGACGGCATTCCGAGGCCTCCCGGCGCCAGCACCTCTGGAGAAAGGCTGTTTCTCCAGCTCTTGGCAGTGACCTTTGGTGGCAGACTCGCCTTTGGTCATCGATGACCGCCTGGCTGCCCTGCTACTTGGAAATTTGGCTTCTTGGTGTCCTTGGGCGGTGCCAGGGGCCTGCCGAGCGCAGGGGGCCGCGCGGGGGGCTCCCTGATGGAAGGATGGACATCGGCCGGAGCCGCGGGCCTGAGGCTGCCCTCCGGTGCTCGGGCGGGGCAGGGGGTTCTCAGGTGTGTGTGCGTGTATGTGCGTGTTCTGTGTTCTCTCTTCTGAGGCCGCTTACGATCTGTCTCTCCCTCCGACGCCACCTCACCAGGAGCAGTACACGGTAAAGTCTCTCTCTCTCTCTCTCTCTCTCTCTCTCTCTCTCTCTCTCTCTCGTCTGCCTCTCGTTCTCCATGCTCTGGTGCAACCGTGTTGGTTCTGGGCCTGTTCCCACGGCCTGTGTCCGTGCTGCTGTCCTGTCGCTTGCAGTGACCAGAGACCCCCTCAGCCTGCTCCCCGGAGAGGAGGAGCCCAGAGGGGTCTTGGCCGCTGCCTCCCACCATGACCACCGTTGGCTCAGTTCTGGGTGAAGAACAGGAGGGGGCGGGACCTCCCAGGGTCTGGTTGCGGTACGGCCTTTGGCCTGGTTGGTAGTTACCCGAGGACTGAGCGTGTCCACCTCCCCGGTGAGAAGGGGGAGCAGGCCAAACAGCTGGACTTGGGCTCTGAGGGGAGAAAGCCCCTCCCCCCAGGTGTGTCTACACGTCCAGCAAAGTGGTTCCAAAACCGGGTCGTTCTCTGTAAGAACACCTGGATCAGCCTGCCCCAGAGCCCAGCTGCCAGGGACATGACGCTCAGCGCCTGAGTCACAGGATGGTTTCTCAGCCTCACCCGGGGGCGGTGTGTCTCCTGGAAGAGGGGCCCCCACAAGGGGCATGGAGTTGCTTTCAGATGAGCAGATGCACCCCAGGAAGCGTGTCCCCCATGTCAACCATTCACATACTATGGGGCACAGCCTTGAGGCAATAATGGTGACTGTGGTTTAAGAGAGAAAGCACATGGTCCGGCCGATGTGGCTCGGTGGTTGAGTGTGGACCCATGAACCAGGAGGTCACTGGTTTGATTCCGTCAAGGACACATGCCCAGGTGGTGGGCACAATCCCCAGTAGGGGGCGTGCAGGAGGCAGCCAATCAGTGATTCTCTCTCCTCATTGATGTTTCTGTCTCTCTCTCCCTCTCGCTTCTTCTCTGTAAAATCAATAAAATAAAAAAAAACATTTTAAAAAGAGAGAGAGAGAGAAACACATGTTCAGGCTGCTGAATCCTGGGGCATAAGAGATGTCCAGTTCTCTTTATTCCCTGAAAAAGGAGAGAGGGAGCTCTAAAAACGCAAATGGTGTGAAGAATGACGCTGTTGCACCTGGATACTCAGACACACCGTGGTGGGGTCTGTGGGAAAGCTCTGTGATAGGAAGATGGTTGCTAGGAGACTGACACCCCATCCCAAAGAACTCTGATCTGAATCCACATGTGTCCCGAAACCACAGGCCAGATGTATGCTGGGCGCTGAGACAAAAAAACAAGACTACAGGGGAAATGAACGCAGAGAAGAATAAATCGCAGCTTAAGCCTTTGAGAAATGTTCGTCTAAAGCCAAAAGCAAAGACAGAAAGATGGTTCTGAAACAGCACTGGGGTCTGGCAGAGCCCAGAGGCAGCCAGGAGATGGGGAGGTGCGGGGGGGGGGGGGGGGTGACCCTGACCTTCAGGGCGGGCATTCCCAGCAGTGGGAACAGCATGTGCAAAAGCTGACAGAGGCCAGCGTGTGGCAGGGGGTGGGAAGTGCAGCATTGGGGATGCAAAGGTTAAGGTAAGTTGGACGAGATTTCAAAGAGCCTTGAACGCCACACTTCTCGGAATTCAGATGCTCCTGGGGGATTCTGAGCAGGAGAGGGAGGTGGTCATAGGCTTTGACCACTGAGTGCAGAAAGGATGGCAGAAGAGAGAGACAGGGAGTTGGGGGGAGTTGGGAGATGGGTAATGGGGGTCCAACCTAAGCCGGTGGCCAGGGACAGATGGTGGAGATGTGTAGGAGGGCGGCCCACTGGGGGGTGGGGATGGAGGACAGGAAGTTGGACGTGACTCGCAGGTTTCTGGCTTGGGCGACTGGGTGGGTGGTGTGTACCATTCACAAGCCTCTGGTGGCCGCACCCAGTGTCCTCCTTGGGGGCCCGAGTCCTGGTTGGCTAAGGGTGTCATGGCGTCCCCAGAGTCTACGCTGCTAAGGCTCACACCCAGTGGACCAAACCCCGGACTCAGGGAATATTGGGGGTAGGGGTGTTGGTTTGAGGGCCGCCTTAAGCATTTCCTAAATCCTGTTGGAAGGGTGAAAAAAATCTTATTTTCTGAGAGCTTGCCAAGGCCACCTCCAAAGAGAACCCGGGGCAGCCGGCTCCCCTGTGCGGGGTCTGAGGCCACTGCAGGCAGCTGCTCAGGCCCGGGCAGATGGTGAGGGGACTTCAACAAGCCTGACCCTGAACCACAGAAGGCCATCTGCTCACGGGCTCTCCAGCCCCGCCCAGCAGGGAGCTGGGCCACTCCTCCCCAGCAGGGGCAGGGCTGTGCCAGGCTCAGCCCGGGCTCCAGGGTGGGCTCGTGTGGAGCTGTGGGCCACCCACCACCCAGCCTGACCTCTGCCCCCTCTGTTCCCTTCTCCCCACCCTCACATCCCTCCACAGTGGCAACAGCAAAGGAAAGGACATCAACACAATCAAATCCCTCCGCGTCCTCCGGGTGCTACGACCTCTTAAAACCATCAAGCGGTTGCCAAAGCTCAAGGTGAGACTGGGCGTGCGGGAGGCCTGGCAGGGCTGCCTGTGCAGGTGGGCGGGGTGCACACTGCCCAAGGATGCGACATTGAAGGGGCTGCTGATAACAGGGCCATTATATACGGATATTTGTACTACCACCACTTTCCAGCAGGTGGCAGTAAAGTGGTTGATCTAACACAATCCATGAACAGTATCATAATTTTCCATTAGATGAAACATCTCCCTGTGGGAGGGTCGGAATCCTTTTTCTTATTTTCTTTTTTTTTTCTTTTTTTTAATATATTTTTTATTGATTTCAGAGAGGAAGGGAGAGGGAAAGAGAGATAGAAACATCAATGATGAGAGAAATCATTGATCGGCTGCCTCCTGCACGCCCCCTACTGGGGATTGAGCCCGCAACCCGGGCATGTGCCCTTGGCAGGAATCGAACCAGGGACCCTTCAGTACAAAGGCCGACGCTCTACCCACTGAGCCAAACCGGCCGGGGCTTCCTTTTTCTAATTCACGTGAAGGCGTCCTGTGGATAAAACGGGGTGTGACCCAGACACTGGGTGTCTGGTCCCTCATAACCTTTGACTTATCTCCGACCTGTCCCGGGCTCCAGTATATCCTGTTCCATAATCTCGTGACCCAGCTTTCCCCAAAAGCTTTTCGTCCAAAACGAAGGAAAGACACGAAACCTCGTCACTTGAGCACATCTTCGCAGTGCAGGCTCCACCTGAGGGAGGGCACTGTCTCTTCATGTGTGAGTCCAGTCGCTTTGTCTTTTACTCACGTGGATTTATTTTACGAGGACGTGCTATGTCCAGTTTCTCACAGTGGAAAGCCAGAACCCACTGTTAACCGAAGGTAACGCGGAGTATCTGTTCAACCAACTTCAGACGCTGCTGTGAAAATCCAGCCGAACACTGTTGTCTGACAAAGGCTTTGCACGCGGATGCTGCTCTTTCTTGGTTAAAAGGAAAAGTAGCAACGTTAGGAGCTAACATAGCAGCAACTAAGGAAGACTCTCTCCTTCCCCCGCAAGGACTGGAGGAGAATTGGAGCGGGAGTAACTGTGTGACCACGCAGTTCAGTGGTCCTTAGTGCTGGGCTCCTCGGGGGTGTCTGACATCTCCGGGGGGTGCCCCTCCTCGATTCTGATACGCATGCCACTGTGTTGAGGAATGTTACCAGGGATGCCACATGGCTGCCCTTGGAATGTGAACGTGCGCTTGCACAGATGCGGGGAATCCCAGCAGCATTCGGTTCACCGGTTCTCTGCCATTTTCTGAGTCACGGCCCCTGTGAAAGCCCCGTGAAAGCCATGCCCCGTCTCCCCCGGGGGAGAGCTGGCCGCACCAGCCTGTCATTCCAGCCTGTCCGGCCATCCGTGGTGCCCACTCACCGTTAGGACCCAATGTGATAGGAAGCAGAGCGGGTGGGGGGCACCCCAGACCAGGACCCCCACCTTCTCCGGGGGTTGATGGAGGGTTCCATCGTGCTCAGGGCAGAGTCTCTGGGCACAGCAAGTCCTCTCTCCAATCCAGAACTGCAGCTGATGAGGACAGGGAGCGGCCTGAGGCAGGGACACAAAAGTGACAGGAAATTATCTCTCCATTGGGGCCCTTGCCCCTCGCCCTGAAGGCCGAGCACGTAACTCGGAGGGGCTCAGGGGAGCGGTTCCAGGAGTTGAGGTGGGGCCTTGTAGGTACATAGAAACGGGATTGGGTCCAGCCCCGGCACGTACTTCTCAGAACTGGCTCGCGTCCTAATGGGAATAATGGCAATACTCTGGGGTCGTGGGGCGGAGGCGGAGGCGGAGGCGAGGCAGGCCCCAGCCCCTCACACCCTCTCTCCACCCCGCCCCTCAGGCCGTGTTTGACTGCGTGGTGAATTCTCTCAAGAACGTTTTCAACATCCTCATCGTCTACATGCTGTTCATGTTCATCTTTGCCGTGGTGGCCGTGCAGCTGTTCAAGGGCAAGTTCTTCCACTGCACCGATGAGTCCAAGGAGTTCGAGAAAGACTGTCGGTGGGTCTCGCTCTCCAAGGCGTCCCCTTGGGGGCTGGCGGGGGGCAGGGGGGTGCAGCAGAGGCAGCGCTCTCAGTCTGGGGCCTGGAAGCTGCCGTGGGGAGGGACCTGATTGAAGCCGCCGGGGTCTGGGTAGAGAAAAACGGTTCTGGAATTTAAGTCTCCGTCTGTCCCTCTGGGATGCACCATAAACCAGCTGCTTAACTTTCTAGCCACCGGCTTTGTCACGTGGGGATAGTGATGCACGTCCACGTTCCCTTATTTGAAGCGTTGACAGGCAGATGCGCTTCAGATCAGAATGTTTTGATTGGAGGTTTCAGAAAGGTTGCCTAGAGCATGTCCGCACAGGCATAGCACCCTCCGCTGGGCCAGAGCAGCCCTGTTCTCAAACAGTGTTTCTGTCCAGAAACGTGTACCTATTTGCACCAATTGGGATAAATAACAAGTATCCAGAGCCTCGCATCCGGTTGGGTCAGAGAGTGAGATCGGGGTGGGGCACCCTTGTCAAGGGCCGGGCAGGAGAGGCGGTTGGGGTCCCGTCTCCGTCTCGAGGGCTCGGTGCAGCCAGAAGCAGCGACAGCAGGGAAACAAATGGGCGTGGCTGTGTTCTGGTAAAACTTTATCTCTGGAAACTAACATTCGAATTTTTTAAAAATAATTTTCTCTTTTTTAAAAAATATATTTTATTGATTTTTTTTACAGAGAGGAAGGGAGAGGGATAGAGAGTTAGAAACATCGATGAGAGAGAAACATCGATCAGCTGCCTCCTGCACACTCCCCACTGGGGATGTGCCCGCAACCAAGGTACACGCCCTTGACCGGAATCAAACCTGGGACCCTTGAGTCTGCAGGCCGACGCTCTATCCACTGAGCCAAACCGGTTATTTCTTATTTATTTATTTATTTGTATTGATTTCAGAGAGAAAGGGAGAGAGAGCTAGAAACACCAATGATGAGAGAGAATCATGGATCAGCTGCCTCCTGCGTGACCCCCACTGGGGATCAAGCCGACTATCTGGGCATGTGCCCTTGTCCGGATTGAACCCAGGACCCTTCAGTTTGCAGGCCAGCACTCTATCCACTGAGCCAAACTAGCTAGGGCACTAAAATTTGAATTTTGTATAATTTTTACGTGTCAGGAATGTTTTGTTTTCAACCATTTAAAAAGGTAAAAAACAAAAAAGTGCTCTTCTTAGCTTGTGGGCCGTACAGAAACTGGTCCAGATTTGGTCCCGGGGCCGTAACGCGTCCATCCCTGAGTTAGGAGCAGGGCTTTGGTTTCCAGAACTTCCTGGCTGTGGGGACTGTGGGTGAGGGACTGTGGGCCTCACGGTGGGAAGGGAGCTCAGGAAAGCGGTGCCTCATTAACAAGCACCCTGAGTGCTGCCGCTGCTGCTGGCCCGGCAGATGCTGTTGTTTTGGTGGCTGTTTCCCGGAGCTGGAAGGATCCCAGCATTTGGCTAGGACTCTGGAGCTCAGCCCTGACTCCTGCCCCGAAAAGGAGCAGCCACCACCCCCGCCGGCGTGATGGGCCCAGAACTGTGCCTGTCTCTCTCCCTGCTCTGAACCCCCCAAATCTGAGACGAGAGTTTCCGAGCTGGAAGAGAGCGCTAGACTCCGTCGGCTCTCCCGCAGGTCGCAGGGTCACGGCATTGGCATCATCGCAGGCTGGTCTCCAAGGGCACACACCCCCCAGGGAGCCAGAGAGGGTGTCGCTGCCTCCGGGCTGAGGGAGAGGCAGCGTGGGCAGGGGCCCCTCTTACCCTTCCTCTCGCTAATGGCCCGTTTTCTGCGTCAGTGGCAAGTACCTGCTGTATGAGAAGAACGAGGTGAAGGCCCGGGACCGAGAGTGGAAGAAGTACGAGTTCCACTACGACAACGTGCTGTGGGCTCTGCTGACCCTCTTCACCGTGTCCACGGGAGAAGGCTGGCCACAGTAAGCGCCTGGCCCGAGAGCCCGCAGGCGGAGCTCGGGCGGGCGGGCGGGGGGGCAGGAGAGGAGAGGGTCTGAGAGCCCAGGGCTGAGAAAGATCTGGGAGGGGCGGTTTGCTCCTGACTCCCCGAGATGGGGAGCCTGCTAGATGCCCGGGGCGGGGGGTGGGGGGGCTGTCACCAGCACATTGTCCTCCACGTGTGGTTGGGCTTCTAGGGGCAGAAGTCCAGCCCTCACTTAGCGCGCCAGCCCTGAGCGTAGGGGCTGCATCCCCAAAACCTCCCAGACGGGCAAAGGCTCCTGTACGCAGGCAGTCACGCCCTCGCCACCCTCTCTGTGCTGGTGAACACAAAGCTCCGAGACGGGCTGTGGACCGGACACAGTCCAGGCCTGACCGTGGGGCCCTTCCCTCCGAGGGGCCGGTCCTGGTGAGACGGCGAGGCCGAACCGCGCGTGCGGGCCAGAGCCTGTCTTCATGTACAGTCTGGGTGTTGTTCATCGTGGGCTCTGGAGCGTTCGTTCGGACGTATTAAAATATCGGAGTAAAATACCACTTATCTTGGTTATAGAGGATGTTGTGCTCCCTTATTTGTGCCCACGGCAAGCGCCTCGCTGTCTTCGCCCTCGTCCGGCTTCTCTCCCCCCGCCACCCCCCAGATCTCGGAAGCACCAGGTGGAGGCCGGAGATGCCAGCGTGTGCCCTCCGAACCCTCACCTACCTCCTCTCAGCAGTCATGCCAACCCGCACGTCTCTGCTCCCCCACGCACACACTCGGCACCCACACACGTGGGCCAGTGCTGGCCCAGGAGGCACCTTTGGGCGAAATATTTAAAGATGCCCCTTCCTCCACAGACTGCACTCCCATCTGTCAGAAAACTGTTTGCTATGTATTTAGTGACTTTGCTCCAAGAAGGCCCTTCATGGCTACCTGCCCAAGAGCTGTCATCGCGAACGCACAGATCTGTCACGTCTGCAGTGCGAACGGCACCCCTCGATACAGAGCCCCGAGCTGTGCGCAGCCTCTGCACCATGCAGAGCAGCTGTGCGCACCCTCGCCCGTGCATCCCCATTGCACCTCCACAGCTCCTCGCCTCCTGTGCTCACACTCACACACACACTCACCTGCCTCCATGCCCCCTACTCACTCCTGGTTTCAAATCCCAACTCGGCCACCTCTGAGCGGGTGATCTTCGGCAGGTCACTTTAAATTGCCGGCCCTTCGTTTCCTTTTGTGCAAAATGGAGCCAGTAAGAACCTCCCTGAGAGGGTTGCTGGGAAAATAAATAAGCCGTTGAACATCTCTTCTGGCACATCACAGGCTCGACATGCATGGTGGCAAAAGTAACCGGCATGGCTGTTAACACTCCCCACAGACGAAGGAGGTGGGAGGCCTGTGGCTTCATAAAGTAACCATGGTAACTGGAGTCAGAAAACAGTGATTGTTTTTCTTTCTTGTCCACTTTCTCTTAATATTTCTCTCCATTCCTGTTCCCTTGTCCCACTCGCCCCCGCCTCCCCTCCCCCCGCAAGGGTTCTCAAGCACTCCGTGGATGCCACCTTCGAGAACCAGGGTCCCAGCCCCGGGTACCGCATGGAGATGTCCATCTTCTACGTCGTCTACTTTGTCGTGTTCCCCTTCTTCTTCGTCAATATCTTTGTGGCCTTGATCATCATCACCTTTCAGGAGCAGGGAGACAAGATGATGGAGGAGTACAGCCTGGAGAAAAATGAGGTGCCACTTTCCAGTTGCATGCCCCGTTTAAAAATGGACACTCCCCACCCGCACCTCCCCACATACATACATAGACACAGAAACCAGCTTCTGGGGGCATGTGGGGAGGGAACCGCAGCATTCTTCCAGCAGAACCCCGCCTGCAGGGCAGCCCTTCCTGGGGTTTTCAGAGGAAAATACATCAGACAGACAGTATATGTATCAGTCAGTTCAGTAACAAGCATCCCTGAGATCTCAGTGCCAGAGAGCCGTAACGGGGGTGATTTCTTGCTTACTTTGCATGTCCAAATGGCTCTGCTCCATGTCACCATTATCCATGTTCCCTCCAAGATGCTTCTGATAAAAAAGAGAGTATGTATAGCAAACCATCGTCCAGCTCTTGAGGCTTGGGCCCAAAAGTGGCACAAGTCACCTCTGCTCACGGTTCATTAGCCCGAGTGAGTCACACATCCATGTGTGGTGTGAGAGGGGCGGGAAGTATAATGTCCCCCAGGGAGAGGTGGTGAATATTTATGAATGAAGGTCCAGCACACCAGAGTGGATAGACATGGTCCTTTGTTCTCCTCCCATCATCCAGGCGAGGTGGAGGATTTAGAATGTGTCCTTCCTCTACTCTGTTGACACCTAAGATGTCATGACCATAACTCCTCTCTCTGCACCTGCCTGCGAGAGGAGGAGAAGCAGCGTGTTCAGTAGGAAAGAACCGTTTCACTTCAAACTGAAACTTTAGCTTAAATTTGGGTTTGGTTCAGTTTACAACTGTGCCACCTCAGGCAAGTGGCTTAACCTCTCTGAGCCTCTATTTTCCTCGTCTGCAAAGTGGAGCGATTAATAGTACCCGCTTCCCATGCCTGCTAAGCAGAGTCCATGAGATAACAGGGAATGTGTCCGTGCCAGTTCCGGCAGACGGCAGCTTCTCAGGGAGCCATGGCTGGTGGGAGAGGAGAGCCATGGTGGGAGCTGACGGGAGTCAAGGGGTGCTGGCTGGGGGCAGGTGTACCCGAGAGCCGTGCCAAGTTACGGGGAGGGTGTTCAGTGTCTGGCGCTGTGCTCCGCCTGCTCTCACGCCTCCGGCCTCTCCCCGCAGAGGGCCTGCATTGACTTCGCCATCAGCGCCAAGCCGCTCACCCGGCACATGCCCCAGAACAAGCAGAGCTTCCAGTACCGCATGTGGCAGTTCGTGGTGTCGCCGCCTTTCGAGTACACCATCATGGCCATGATCGCCCTCAACACCATTGTGCTCATGATGAAGGTGAGCCCCCTGGCGCGGTTCAACCCGCGGCATCCCTGCCCCTCAGGCCTGCCCTCCTCCTGCAAAATGGAACCCTCTGCTGTGAGCCCCCCAGGCAGGCCACACTGTTACCACCCAGCCTGTGCCCCAGCTGTTCCCTCCACCTAACGCACAATTCCCACCATCCATCTGGTCAGCTCCTTCCGGGGGCACCTGCATAGCCCTTCCTCCAGGAAGCCCGCCCTGATCTCCCAAGGCTGCACCAGGTGCCCATCTTTGCCAGCATCCTACAGTTACCTCCCAGGCCCTAACATCAGTGTGGGTTGCCCGACAATCTCCCTCCCCAGCTCCGAGAGGCCAGACAAGTCCTGGTCACCCCTGAATTCCTAGGGTTCAGTGAGGTCTGGCTCAGAGGGAACAAAAGGCCCTTGCTAAATGTTTGATGAGTGGCATGAGGAAGGAGGGACAGGTAAGGACCTTGCCACTCTCAGGGCCATGGAGCCTCTTTGGGGTGAAAAGTCAGAATCTATCTGTGCTTTGGAGACCAAAGGCCTGGATTTGAGTCCAGTGCTGCCATTTAACTCATTGTTTAACCTTGCACAGTGACCCATGACACCTCAGGGCCTCAGTTTCCCTGTCAATACAATGGGGTGTTAATACTAGCGCCTTCCTCCCTCCCTTCCCTCCCTCCCCGCCCCCCCCAGAGGAGGAATGAATGAGAAAGTTCAGGCAAAGACATTAGCACATTTCTCGACACTTCAAAAACACTCAATAAATTGAGCTGCAAATTATTGAACTGGTGAAAAATCTGTGCCTGTTTTCACTCAAAAACCCTCTCAATAAGCAGCTTCTTTTATTTTTTCATTGTTATGACGATGAACAGTTTTAAACAAACAGAAGAGGGGTGGGTAGTAGAGCACAGCGTTCCTCAGATTGCAATGTGCTCACGGATCACTGGGGACCTTGTTAACGGCAGATGCTGGTTGGGCAGGTCTGTGGTGGGCCTGGGCTCTGCATTTCCACCCGCACCCCTGGGCCACGCCCTGAGTGTCCAGGCCTCAGGGACACCCCGTCTCCATCACCCATAGTTCCCCACCTGAAACACTTTACTATGTCACCTTCATCTATTTTTTTGCAATTTTTTTGATTGAGGTGATATACACATAACATAATATTCACCATTTCGAAGTGTACAATCCAGTGACATTTAGTATATGCACCATGTTGTTCGGCCGCTACCTCCATCACCTCCCAAAACATTTCCATCCCCCTAAAGAAAACCCATCCCCACTGGTAGTGACTCCCCAGGCCCCTCCCCCAGCGCCTGGCAACCACCAATCTGCTTTCTATCTCTATGGATTTGCCTGTTCTGGACAATTCATCTATGTTTTTTTTTTTTTTTTTTTTAATTGATTTTTTACAGAGAGGAAGGGAGAGAGATAGAGAGTTAGAAACATCGATGAGAGAGAAACATCGATCAGCTGCCTCCTGCACATCTACTGGGGATGTGCCCGCAACCAAGGTAAATGCCCTTGACCGGAATCGAACCTGGGATCTTTCAGTCCGAAGGCCGACGCTCTACCCACTGAGCCAAACTGGTTTCGGCATCATCTATGTTTTTTAAGTAATTTACATTATAAACACCACACCAGCTGGCATTGCTCAGTGGTTGAGCAGCCACCTATGAACCAGGAGGTCACAGTTCAATTCCCAGTCAGGGCACATGCTTGAGTTGCGGACTACCAATCAATGATTCTGTTTCTCGCTTTTTCTCCCTTCCTCTCTGAAATCAATAATAAAAAAAAATTAATTATAAACACCACACTGTTTCACCCTTAAGTTCTTCAATATGCATTTCTTAAAAAGAAGATTTTCCAACATGTTCTTTTGCTTGAGAAGATGAGTGATAATTCTCTAAGAGCCACATTAAATTGTCCCCACAATGTCTTCTACGGTGAGTTGTTTTTTGAACCAAGATCTAAATGACCACACATGTCCTCCAGTTTTTGTCTTTTAAACTTCTGTGCTCCCCATGCATACCCTTTTCTCCCCCACACTCCTGACTTTTTGGAGAAACAGATGAGCCAAATGAAAAGAGTTCCAGCTCTGGATACATTGGTTTCCTCGGGGGGGGGAGGGGGGTGCGGGGAGGGGTCCACGCTGTAACTTCTCCCTCCATCTGCTGTGTGTCCTGTAACCTGGTAGTTAGGTCTAAAGGTGATAGATTCAAGTCTGATTAAATAGTTGGTCAAGAATATTCCCCAAGGAGTCAGAAGAGCGGTTACCTCTGGGGCTAAGGGATGCAAAGAAACTCTTTGGGGCTGGAAATGTTGTAAAACTTGGTGGAGGAGTGTCTCATGGGAGCAGGCAGGTGGGAATTAAAAGGAGATCTGGGGAAACAGAGATTCCTGCAGAAGCCTGCGTTAGACATCCTCTAGCCCCGCCCGCCAGGCGGTCCCAGGATCTACGACAGGAGTCTTTGTTTTGATGTGAAGAGCTTGCCTGGAGTTGGCTCCACAGGGGTCAACAGGGACCCCAAGTGTGAGTCCTGTCTGGCCCGGGTTCGGACAGCCACAGAGCCGCCTCCCCAGACCCTGCCGCCCACTGACCCCGACACCCTTCCCTCTTCCTACTCTAGTTCTACGGGGCCTCGACTGCTTATGAAAATGCTCTGAGGGTATTCAACATCGTCTTCACCTCCCTCTTTTCTCTGGAGTGTCTGCTCAAAGTCATGGCTTTTGGGATTCTGGTAAGTACAGCTTTTAGGGCTAGAGTTGTGTGTTGGGGGGCAGCCCCGAGGGGCACTGGGTGCTGGGTGGTGGCACACCCACACCAAGACCCCCACCCCAGTGGTGGCTTGAGCATCCTTCCAACGCCCACAGACTCTACTTAGACATTCTTGTGCTTGCCAAGTGACACCTGTGACGCCCGGCACATGTTGACTTACTATGTGCAAGGCGTGCACTTACTCAGTCATTCCTGGAAATGACCCATTTTAGAAGTAAGGAACCTGATCTCCAGGCGGGCCAGGTCCATGGCGTTCAAACCGTCGAAGCTGCGACCCACAGTGAGAAATGCATTTGGCAGTGGAGCCCAGCACTCAGACGTGCCTATGGCCACCGAAACGAAATGAGTGTCGGCCCGTATCACATGCCCTGTCATTCTACTGCACTCCCATTTCCTTTTTTTTCCCCCCAAATGCAGTTTAGAACCCACTCACTGGACTTCATCTCCCAGTAATGCAAGTGATTGCCTCTTTACCTTTGCCAGCTACTGAGTGGACTTGAGCATTTCCTTCCATCTGGCAAGCAGACAGCAAACCCCGGCAGCATTAGCAACACAAATCAAATACTCGCCTCGTGCGTGGTAGAGGTGGCAGGGACCTCACAGTTCAGTTTGCACTCATCGTTGCTTCAAAATCTCGATGGTTATTAAACCTTCAACTAAACCGTGTTTAATATGTTAATGAAGAAGTGCATTCATTCATCATTAGATCACCATTTTAAAAATATTTTGATCACCATATTTCAGTATAACAGGTGTCCCTGCAATCCTGGGTATTTTATCTTATGCATTTATAAGCTTCCTCTGAGAAGGTCTTCCCAGTTGGCCAAGGAGGGTCGCAGCACAAAAAAAACGCTGAAGAAGGCCCGAGCTGATGGGTTGTAACTCGGAGTGACTTCAAGAAGGTCCCCATGAGTGACCAAGCTCAGACTTAAAACACATGTCTTCCCTCTTGATCACCCCGTGAGCCTGTTTCTCTGCAGAGAATGACCTGCAGCACATGGTGTCAGCCTGGGTCTCACCTGGGCTTCTCGAAGTGGCATAGGGCAGCGGTCGCCAACCGGTGGTCCGCAGACCACTGGTGGTCCGTGAGGTCCGAAAGGTTGGCTACCGCTGGTATAGGGCATCAGCTTTAACCCCAGAGAGACCTCCATTCAGATGGTCTCCAGGCTCTGTCACCTCACCTCTCCTCCGTCACTGCCTCTCTCTCAGAAGAACTCTTGCAAACCCTAAACACAAATAATGTGTGTCTGGAGACTGAGAGTGAAGCGTGGCAGTGAATCAAGTTACAATCAAGCTCACTGGCCCGCCTCTCTCCTCCAATGCCGTGGCTGCCAGCTCTGCTCCCTCTCAGAAGTACGTGGGAGATTTTTTTTTTAAATGGGATCCTGCCCCAGACCCATCCCCAGAGATTCTGATCCACTTGGTCAGGTAAGGGCCCCAAATCTGTATTTTTTTTATTTTTAATTTTTTAAATATATATATATTGGGGGGTTTTTTTCAGAGAGGAAGGGAGAGAGAGATAGAAACATAAAGGAGAGAGAATCATCGATCAGCTGCCTCCTGCACTCCCCACACGGGATGGAGCCCACAACCTGCGCATGTGCCCTGACTGGGAATTGAACCCTGACCTCCTAGTTCATAGGTCGACCACGCTCAACCACTGAGCTATGCAGACTGGGCAAATCTGTATTTTTTTTAAGATTTAATTTTATTTATTTTTATTAATTGATTTATTTTTTATTCTTTATTTTTGTAGAGAGAGGAAGGGAGGGAGGGAGAGAAACAGTGCACAGGACAATGCTCCAACCAGCTGAGCCAAACCAGCCAGGGTCTGGATCTGTATTTTTAATGATCCCCTGGGGCGTCCAGGGTGCTGCCCAGGCTGTTAGACCCCGAGCTGAGCACCAGGCACGGGAAGCCCCTGCAGCCAGGGCAGTGGCACCAGCTCAGCATTCTCATCCTGGGAATGCCAACAGGACAAGTCACAGCCTGTGTATGGGGAAGGGTAGGGCTCTGGGTGCGAATCCTGCCTCAGCTCCTCTCTAGCTGTGTGGCCACAAGCAGGGCACTGGCCTCTTGGCTCCTGTGTCCACACCTACAACATGAGTCCTGTGGGCCCCGCCCAGTGCAGCTGTCAGGCGATTCTTCACTCCTGATCAGTCTCCTGGTGATGATTTCCTCCCAGGGCTGGGGCTCCGGCTCCCTGCGCACACCCTCTCCCTACAGTGTAGATGAAGCCCCACCATCCCCAGGTGAAATTTAGGCCAAAGAGGAGAGAGCCTTGTAGTCCAGGGGCTGGAGGCCTGTCACTGCGCACCCAGGAAGTTGTCTTCCTTTGGGCCCCCTGAGAAGCAGAACCTGAGACAGAGACTGAGTGAAAAGAATTTATCAGAGAGGCGACCCCCAGAAACACATGGTAGGGGAAGCAGACTGGGAGTGAAAGGCAGGGGTAGCCAGCGCAGGTTGCAGTCCTGCTGAGGCCCTCCAGGGGGCAGCAGAGAGGCATCAGCATCATTCCATTGACAGGGAAGGGAGCGGGGGCATTTATCCTCCAGTGCCCGTCACCATAGTGAGGGGCTGCTCCCAGGGGACCTGTTCATTCCCCAGCAAATCCGCAGGCTGAGAAAGGCCCGGGGCAGGGTGACGAAGGTGCGCAGTCATGTGATATGAAGGAAGACGAGCAGGGCCCAGCAGCGCCTGCTAAAATACTCTAAGTGCCATGGGAGCCCGCATTGCTTTTAGGTAACTGTAAAACAGCAACGTCCGTCTACTGAGCACCTACTGTATACCAAATCCCACTCAGACTCCATTACATGATTGTTGTTACACCCTGTCCTCCAGAAGAGGGCGCCAAGACCCACAGAGTCCACCTCGGGACATTTAACTCAACCTTGCTGAAAGAGTTGGCCCTGGGAAGCGCAGCTCTAAAGCCTGGGCCCTTCTCGGGGCGGGTCAGACGCTCCGGGGAGGAGCTGAGCACTTAGAACGCCCTGGCCTCTGCTTTGTGAGGATGCTGGGAAGGCCTGTGTTTGGCATGAGTCTCAACGAGCCGGGGGCGGGGGGGGGGGGGGGGGGGGGGGGGGGCGGGGGGGGGGGCAGCGTCTCAGCCAGACCCGTAGACCCAGGCAGGGGTACTGCTTGGTGTGGGCTCAAATCACATGGAATATTTCAGTATTTTAACAACAATGCGCTGTACCTGTGTGTCCCAATTGAGCCAGCACCCAGCCCAGGGATGTGCCAATCAGGACCTATCGAGTCAGCTACAGTAACAAACAGCCCTCACATCTCAGTTGCTTAAATCAACAAAGGTTTTGTTGACACTCAGCGGGGGAGGCGGGTGGGGAGCTCTCTTTGCCTGTAGTTACTCAGGGGCCCAGGCTCCATCTGGAAGTCGCAGGTTGCCAGGGTTAAGAGTTCTGACAGTCCTGACTGGCCAGGAAGTGGCTCGCACGGCCTCTGCTCACAGCCCATCTGCTAGAACTAGACACACGGCCCCATCTAACGACTAAGGAGCCAGGACAGGCAGCCTGGCAGGTGCCCAGGAGGCTTCTGTGCCCATGTCACTGTTCCCCTTCCCCAGATCAGGAAGTGGAGGCCCAGAGAGGTTACGTCACTAGCCCACAGCCACACAGCTGGGCGGTGAACCCAGTGGCCACGCTCTTTGGGAGCGTGCTATGAACACAGTCCTGATTCAGTAGGATCCTCAACACAGACCCCAGACTCAGAGTCCCAGCAGATCCTGGCCCTTCACTTCCATGCTGCTCACCTACCAGCCCGGTGAATGACTCCCTCTCTGAGCTTGTCACCTCGTGTAAACTGAGCAGTAATCCTTGTTGTGAGGTCTTCTCCCCAACAGAGCTGACGAGGGCCCTGGAGGCCCCCTCTGGGGTCAGGGAAGCCAATGGCAGGCCTGGTTCTGTGGGAGGGCAACTCAGAGGAGCCCGCTTAGGAGCATTTTGCTACTCAAAGGGCCAAGACTGTCCCAGGCGCTTGGGCTGATCGGAGCTGTGCCCCCGGCTTGCCTTGGGGGACCCAGCATGAGCCCTGAGCTGGCCTCTCTGTCTTGTGGGTCCCCGTTCTAGAATTATTTCCGCGATGCCTGGAACATCTTCGATTTTGTGACTGTTCTGGGCAGCATCACCGACATCCTCGTGACTGAGTTTGGGGTAAGTTTCCCGCCGGCTTCTTTCTGGGCAACTCCTGGCTGGGAGGGGGTGGGGGGACGGGGAAGAGGTCATCCAGAAGCAGCAGGTCCCGACAGCCACCACTGGCTCTTGCCAGCACTCGGCCGTGAGCAGAGAGGGAGAAGCAGGGCCCCCAGAGGCAGGGTGACCCCCCCCCCCCCCCGAGGAGGGCAACTCAGAAGACAGGAGCTCCCAGAGCCACAGCCATGGGCCAGTGCTGCAGCGCAGACTCCCCTGCCCCGTTGACGTATGAATAAACGTGGGCTCAGTGCACTGAGAGAACCGAGACCCTTAAAGGATCCAAGGCTGAGCCCACCCCGAACTCCACACAGCCCAGAGGGAACCAGCTTCAAGTCCATTCTGCCTGAACTAACAGCTCCTGGTTCATGGGCAGGAGGGAGCCGTGGCCCTTGGGCCAACAAAGGGACACCCCTCCCAGAACCTTGGGAGGGTCCCAGGGCATCCACCCTTCTCTACCCCCAGGTCTGGGGCATTCCCAAGCGGGGGTCTCTGGACTGGCCCCACATTGTCCCTCTACCTTGTCTAGAAGACTCGGGGGCCCCAGATCTTCTGTTCAAGACCCCTCCTTGGCCGTTGGCCAGTGAGCCCAGGCTTGAGGGCCCTCAGGAGGTGGGGGGGGGGGGAGGCAAAAGCAGAAGGTGTCAGAGCCAAGGGCCGGGTGGCATCCACCTCATAGTAACAGCAATAAAAACAATGGTGGCCAACGAGAATGGGGCATTTGTGGGCCAGGTACTGTGCCGAGCATTTTACGTGGATTCGCTCGTGGTGTAGGTGTAGGGCTCAGCATGTAAGTGAGTTCCCTGGACGGTTAAACTAAGAATTGGAAAGCAGAGACCGTTCAGGGAGGAGGGAAGGCATCCAAAACCCAGCCACTGTGAGGAGCTGTTACCTGCCCGGGTGCTGAAGTGGGGAGGGAACCTGGTCCGGATGGGTGAGGGGCTGTGGACTCAGGAGCAGAACCCCTAACAGAGACTAAGGGCCAAAGCAGGAAGGAGGCGTCTGGCGAGAAACACCCAGCCTTTCTCTCCTCGTGCCGACTCCTGCCAGCACCTCCCATGGGCCAAGCCCGGCCAGAAGGGAGCCAGGGCGATGCCCACAATAGGCAGAGAGGAGCAGAGGGTGGATCTGAGTGGGGTGCTGCCCGAGAAAGAGGGTGCTGTACCATTTCACAGGTGGGAAAACTGAGGCTCGGTGCTCAGGGAAGAGAGGCGTCTGCCTAAGTTGACGCAGCCGGGCCTGGTGACTCCTGAGGGGACATTGGTGCTCCCTGGGGTGTCCCCACAGGAGCCCCCAGCAGAAGAAGATGGATTGGCCCACTCTCCATCCTAGAAGACTGGCAGGGCTGGGGAGCAACACAGAAGAGGGGCCGTTCATCTCCCAACACTCTCACCCAAGTGGTATCTTGGCCACAACTCTTTGCCTTCAGCTCACGTGACCCAGAAGTGCCCCTTCCCCGCATCCCACCCCAGATACTTTGCTCCAGAGAGGTCGTGCCCCCTGGGGTCTGTCCCTATTGGGTTGCCCCCACCTGGCCACTGTCCCCTAGCAGACAGCCAGAGCCTAGACCTCATCTTTGTCCTAAGTTTCTAAGAAGTCTGAGCTCCAGCTGGCTTCTTGCCACCCGACTGAGCTCTAGACAGCCTTGACCCGATGTCCCTCTGGGTCAGGAGGTTGGAAAGTGTGGCCTACCACCAGGGAGGCAGGTGGAGAAAGCTGGTCATCACCTCCAATTGCCAGTAAGAGATCCATAGGGCTGAACCCCAACAGTTCGTCCTCCTGGCTGCAAGACATGGGGTGGGGGCAGGAGGATGGGGCACAGATCCAATTCAAGGGCACCAAGACCATCACAGTAGTCAGACAGCCCTCCCTATGAGTTGTTTGACGCTGAGCAATGGTGTTACTTCTTCTCAACCTGTATGTAGGGATCATCATAACTAAGCCCATCAGATCTTCCATTCATTCGTGCACTCGATAAAGCATGCATTGAGCGCCTGCTGTGTGCCAGGCATTGTTATAGGTGCTGGAGACAGAGCAGTGAACAAATCAAAATATACAAGAATGCTGCCTTGCCCTAGCTGGTTTGGCTCAATGGATAGAGCATCCACCTGCAGACTGAAGGGTCCTGGGTTCGATTATCATCAAGGGCACATGCCTGGGTTGCGGGCTCGATTCCCCAGGAGGGGGCGTGCAGGAGGCAGCTGATCAATGATTCTTATTGTTGATGTTTCTATCTCTCTCCCCCTCCCTTTCTGAAATCAATCAATCAATCAATATAAAAAGATAATGCTGCCCGCATAGGGCTGACATTCATAGGAGAAAGATGGCAACTTTTAATAAGTCAGAGCCATCAATGTGAAGTGCTTGGCACAGAACCTACCAGAAAACATAGCTCACAAATGGTGGCTTTGTTATTGCCATTATTACCGTGGATGTACTTGGGTTTTAGTTTGTTCACCGGCCCCTGGCTCTGAGTTAGAATCATTTGGAGGGGAAGCTAGAGGGTGGGTGTTTGGACCCTTTAAGAATGATAAACTCCCAACCTGGACGGGGGGAGGCCTGCCCTGCCAGGCAAGGAGCCCACAGTCCCCCCTTCCTGCCCCCCAGGTAAGCCCGCTAGGTCTGAGGCAGGAGGAACCAGACCCTCGGAGGGCAGGTCCCAGGGTTGGGGGGAGAGGGCAGGAGACCCAGTGGGCCTCAGCTGCTGCCCCTAAGTGGCCAGGGTGACGTGGGTTTGCTCTGCGTGCGATGGATAATGACTGTGTTTCTTGTCTTGTCTCTTTTCATGCCTGCTCTTTAAACTGTATATTGGCACAACGCCGTCTGAAAAACTCATCCAATCAAAATGCACTATGAAATTCATTTGTTCATCCATGACGTGGTCTGTGTGTTCATACACCAATGACTATCTCCCAACCCACCACCACCCCACTCCCCGCTGGGGAACCGAAACCCATTGGTTTTTTGGCACTGGTTACAAATCAACCTAAAAAACGCTGAACACGCCTCCCCAACTGTCCCCGCCCGCCCGCTCCCCCTCCATCTTCAACATCTGCATCTAGAATCCGGTTGGTGTTACTTCTTTCTGAAGTCTAAATGCCTTACATTAACTGTGAACGCATCTTCTCGCATCAGCGTTGCATGTCATGCCCTGGGCTTTCTGACTGGGAATGCCTGACACCCCCCTTACTCCCCGTCCCCCTCCCCCCGCCCGTCTGTCTGTCCCTCTTCTCTCCCCCATCCCCCATCTGTCTGTCCCTCTCTCCAACCCCCCAGCCCCTCCCTCTTCATTCCTACAGAGCTTCTCTCTCTCTCTCTCTCTCTCTCTCTCTCTCTCTCTCCTGGTTTTCATTGGGTTCTGAATTGGGGTTTTTGTTTGGCTTGATTTGCATCTTTTGCAGAGAAAAGGATGGGTTTGCCAGGACAAGTCGGCTGCTGGGTCTCCAACCCCATCGCTTACACGCATCTGACACTCGGAACCCTCAGCTCCTTCAAGTCACTCGTTCCCTGTTCAGCTCCATGGAGCCTGGGCCCCAGGAAAGGGCCTCCCATCCCTGACCCCATTCTCAGCCCTTGCGCTCTTTGGGCTTGATCACCAGAGACGAATCTCCAAGCCCGATGGGGGGCGGGGGCGTGGGGGGGGGGGGGCGGGGCAGCATGCAGGCAAAGACTCCCAGGCGAGGGAGACAGAACTGCTAAGGCTGGGGTCTAGCTGCTTCCAGATGGGCTGGCCAGCCAAGGCCGTGTGCCACACACACACACACACACACACACACACACACACAGTCACTGCACACCTGTGCCCTCTCCTCTCTCTGGCTCTGTCTCTGACACCGTCCCCCGTCCGTGCCCCCCCCCCCCCCCCCGCCCACTGTCTCTCTCCCCGCCAACATACACACAGATGCACATACTGTGCCTCTCCTCTCTCACATCCGTCCACCCTGCACGCCCATACCCCACCCCGGCATACACTGTCTCTCTCCTCACTCATTCAGCTCCTTACACACCTGCACACCCCTCACTCTGTCATCTGACCTGCCTCTCCCCCGCCCAGCCCTGAGCCCCTGTGAAGGACCCCAGTGGCATCTTTCCACCAGGATTCCTCCCCTAGCGGTACACGTGTGCTCATTTACCAAACGTTTAATGAGCCCCAATTCCGTGGCAGGGGTAGCAAAAGCGGACACCACCACTGCCCCCCTCACCTGGCCAAGTGGGGGAGGCAGGCATTGGTCAAACCACTCCGCAAACCCACGTGACATTGTAACTGTGCTGCAAGCTGGAGGGTGAGCAGTGCTAACAAGGTGGAGGGGGCGAATGGAGCATACGAGGTCTAGACAGCACATGCAAAGGCCCAGTGGCAGGACAGCACGCAGGGGTCAGGCTCTGCAAGTGAGGGGTGTGGCGGACGGCTGGTCCATAGGATGTGAAGAGCGCAGAAGGGGAAGGCCCCTGGGGCCTTGTTGTGGGAGCTCGGGAGGATGTGGAGCAGAGGAGGCGCCACCAGACATGTGATTAGACAAGGTCACTGTGGCTGCAGAGCCCGAGCGGCTTGGTCCGGCCTGGGCTGGAGGAGGCCAGCAGAGGACGAGCCGTCTGAGCAGGGGCCCCTCCAGAACCCGGGGATGGGTCCCTCTGGGCTGCGGGTGAGAGGGGTACCTGGAGGGACGTGAGTGGCTTGAACCGGAGGAGGTTAGGGAACGCCAGAAGGCCGGGTTGGGGAGAGCGTGAGTGTGTGAGGTGCCTTGAAGGACACCCTGGAAGAAGTCGGCAGGCAGGTGGTTATGGGGCTGGAGCTCAGAGGCGGGTACTGGGCTGGAGGGGGCAGGATTTCTCCGGAGCCGTGGGCAGGTAGTTCCCCTGTCCTGAGCGCTCGCGCCCCTGAGCACGCCAGCGTTCGGGGCCTGCACCCCGCCCGGGCACCGTAGAACCTGGATGCACAGGGCAGGGTTGGAGGAGTGAACAGCTGCTCCTTGTGGCCTGTGGACGGGAAGATGGAAGCTAGAAAAAGGGAAGTTGCCGGAAGTTTCTGTGAGCACTTGAAGGACTGGATGCAGACGTGGGAAGAGGGAGAGGGGTGGGGGAGGGCAGCCTAGCACCTTCCCTGCCCCATCACCTGGGCCTCTCTCATCTCCACCCCTCCCTCCCCCGTGTCTTCCTCCCCCTCGGTTCCGCATGTCTCGGCCGCACCTCCCCGCGAGGCCCCTGGCTTCTCCCGCATGATGGCAGGCCCCCCGCGCACCCCGAGCCCCGAGGCTGCTTCCAGGGCCCGCCTGCCTCTGCATGCTGAGCAAGTCCACCCGCGTGTCCCACCCCAGGAAGGGATGGCTTGTCCTCTGGGGATGGAGGGGAGAAGGCTGGGGACAGCTGGTGGAGCTGGGTGGCCAGGCAAGGCGGGAGTCAGGGCAGTGGGCACCGTGTGATTCTCGCAGCCCAGCTAGGGCGGGGCTCATTCCAGGACAGCTTGTAGGCCCATTGGGTTCAGAGTAGGATCTCCCGGTCCCCACGCCCATCCTAGAGACAGAGGGGCCAATGGTGTGTCCCAGAGGTGTCTTGTCCGCCCCAGAAATTCCTTGAGCCCCATCCCCGCCTCGGCCCCTGGGCCAGAGCGAGCGGGTACAGATTTGGGACTGGGACGCCCTGGGGAACCCAGCATGGAAGATGCCCAGTTAATTCATCATCCAAGCTTGTGAGACCGAAAGGGGTGCTGTGACTGGCAGGGCAACCTGAGTGGTCACCCCTGTGCCACTTGGGGGTGAGGGCGGGGCCCATTTACACCTTGCTCCACGGGGTCTCCGAGTCCCGGTTACGGCCGCTCCATCGCAGCCCACCGGCTGAGCACACGGCAGGGCAGCCGTGTCCGCGGAGACAGGGCTCTCAAACTCCAAGTGCTTCTGGCGGCCAACACGCGCCACGAGCCGGAAAGCAGGTGCCACTTCTAGAGCAGGGGCCTTGGGCAAACCAGGGGACACTGGCCTGCTTCGAGGTGGGCAGCCACTCCCGAGCCCCGGTTAACTGCTGTCAGGACGGACACCGGTCCAGGGCTGCCAGAAAGCCAGATGGGGGGGCGGGGGGACCTGAAGTTTAAACAGTGCCAACTACTTTTCGTTACAAAACTGCTCAGGCCCAACAAAATAACTTTGTCAACCAGGTGATTAGATTTGGTCCATTTGTGACTTCTAGCGCCTTGTCCCTCACCGGTGCCCCCTGAGGCCCCAGAGGGCAAGTCCCAGGACAGCTCCATAATGACCAGGGCCCCAACCCACCCAGCTGGCTGGCTGCCACCCACCTCCCCGTCCCCCTGTTGTCTGGCTCGGGTGGGAGGAGGTAGAGGCAGTAACTAGGTAGGGGTCTTTGCGCAGAGGCAGGGGCCACCCAGGGAGGTCCTGGGGGCAGGGACGGCCCACCTCCCCGCCCCCAGCACCGCCCCTGGTGGGCCTGGGCCAATGGCCAGCTCACCCACCCACGGGCGCTGCGTACTTCCTGCTTCCCGCAGGCCTGGTCCCGTGCACCTCCACCCAGCCCCAGAAGCTGAGAAGCCATCCCTGAGAGGGGGGAAAAGGGCCCCAAATGCATCTTCTCCGACTCAGCGGGCAGCGAGGACTCGCCCTGCAGCCGAACAGCCCCAGCTCCCTCCCGTCCTCCCCATGCCCGCTCGCCAAGGGGGTAAGAAAAGATACTCTTCCACTTCTCCAATTGGCTCGAGTCCTCTTGGCCGTGGGGTGAGGTGAGGGCGGGCAGGAGCGGGTGGGCAGCTCGGCAGGGCAGGGCAGGGTGCCCGGTGAGTCCCACGACAGATGCATTTCTGGCCTAGAGCGTAACATGCCCTGGAACCCGCCCCCGTCCACCAGGCCTGAGTGCGCTGGCCCCCACCCTGCCCGGTGTTTGTGCATCGTATGTGCGATGGATTTGGCAACTTGACCCGCTTGTGTCCTCTCGTCTCAGTGCATTTGGTTGTTGGGAGAAACAAAAACCATCTCGATTTTTTTCCTGATTGGATGATTCGGATATATTTTCTTTTCCTTGTTCTTTTGTTATTTCTTCCCCACCCGACCCCCAACCCCTTTCCTTTCTCTCCTTTTTTTCCTTTCCTTTCCCCTTTGCGGATGGGGCTGGCAGGGAGGGCTTATGCTTTCTGAGTTGATGCCTTCTCCTCCTTCCCCCCACCCCACCCCACTTTGTCCCCTTTTCAAGTTTTTTCCTCTGCACCATTGCATTAATAGTGCTTTCTCTCCTCTCCCTCCTTATTTGGGGTCTGGCTTGCTTTTTCCTGTTGGTTGGCTTCATGTAGGGTCCTCTGTGAGTGGTGATGGCGCTAAGCCCCTGGGGGTGGGTGGATGGTCACCCCTCTTTCTCCATTTCCCCAGAATAACTTCATCAACCTGAGCTTCCTCCGCCTCTTCCGAGCAGCCCGTCTCATCAAACTCCTCCGGCAGGGTTACACCATCCGCATCCTTCTCTGGACCTTCGTGCAGTCGTTCAAGGTGAGCCACTGCCCTGCTCAGGGCTGAGAGGGAAAGCAGCCCCGCCCCCCACCGCTGTAGCTGAATCTAGAATGGAGGTTGGCGATGCTCACACGGTGCATCTTGCTGAGAACGTGGTCTGCAGGGCTCTTGTCTAACTTCCTTCCCACCAGGCCCTGCCTTATGTCTGTCTGCTGATTGCCATGCTTTTCTTCATCTATGCCATCATCGGGATGCAGGTGCGTGCGGGTCCCCCCGATGTTCCCAGAGCCACCCAAGGAGGGCCACTGCCCTTAGGCAGAGGGGGGTTGGGAGCCCAGTTCTGAGAGGCATTGGGTGGGGTTTCCCTGGAGCCCCTGAGGGGCACGTCCGCCCCTGGTCATCGCCCTCCGATCCCCCCAGGTGTTTGGCAACATTGGCATCGACGTGGAGGAAGAGGACAGCGATGAGGACGACTTCCAGATCACCGAGCACAACAACTTCCGGACCTTCTTCCAGGCCCTCATGCTTCTCTTCCGGTGAGAAGCGGGCGCTTTCATTCTTCACTTCCAGTGGGGGGTGTCCTTCTCCTTCTCCTCCCGTGGGGGAGGGGGTGCCCTCAGTCTTCTGTGCCCGTGAGGCCTGGGATGGGCATGGGGGATCCAGGAACCCTGGTGGGCTAGTAGCTAAAGGCTCTGGGACTCAAACATGAAAGGTGTTTTCAAGCATCGTCTCATTGGCTCCTCCTGACCATCCTGTGAGGGGGCGGTTCTTGGCAGCCCCATGTGACAGATGAGGAAACTGAGGCTTATAGACTCTGAGGCCTGGTTCTCAATCCTGGCTGCATGTTAGAGTTCCTTCTTTCACCCATGGGAGCTTTATTGAGCACCTACTGTGTGCCAGGCACTGGTGTAGGTACTGGGAACAAGCAGAAAGGGACAACATTCTCTGCCTTCTGGAAACTTATATTCCTGTGGGGGAGACCATCAGTAGTAAACTGTAGAGGATACTAGAAGGAGATAAAATTTGAGATTAAGAGGGAAATGAAGGTACAGAAGAACAAATAATGTGTGATTGTACTTAAATGGGCAACTCAGAGAGAGAGAGAGATAAAAAAAGTGGAGTAGAGATTGCCAGGGACTGGGAGAGAGGAGAATGGGGAGTTATTATTTAATGAGCATACATTTTCCGTTTGGGAAGATGAAAAGGTATTGGGGGTGGATCGTGGTGACGGTTACACGGCATTGTGAATGTGCTGAATGCCACTGAATGATACATTTTGAAATGCTTAAAATGGTCAGTTTTATGTTATGTACATTTTGGCACGGTAAAAATCATTGTTTTTCTCATTTAACAACAACCAAAAAGGAACGGAGGGCTGGTATGTCATGCCTCCCTGAGCGGGGTGATATTTGAGAGAAATAGGCAAGGAAGGGAGCCGGATGGGTATCCCAGGAAGGGCAGGCCAGGCGAGGGTACAGTGAGTGCAAAGGTCCTGAGGCAGAGCATGGCTGGCATGGAGGGGAACCTGGAGGAGCCCAGTGTGCCTGGAGCAGTTACTGAGGGAGGAAGCAGTAAAATATGACAACCACCTGGACGGAGGGAAGTCTTTTAAACGCACCTATGTCCTCAGGCCCCAGCGAGACCAACTGAACCCAAGTCTGTGATAGTGAGGCTTTGGCATCCGCGTTTTTACTCCCCCCCACCCCACCCTTCACCCCCCCGCCCCGCCATGGGCTTTACTGCACAACCAAGAATGAGAGTCCCCTCCCTGAGCTCCCAGAGGAAAGAGGTGCTTCCCGGGGCTCAAGCCCGGCTGGTCCAGCTCCAGAGCCCAAGTGCTCCGCCACGATGCCCGCCTCCCTGGGAGGCGCTGGTGTCCAGGCCGGGCGCCCCGGTCCCTGACGCCCCTCTCTGTCCTCAGGAGTGCCACCGGGGAGGCTTGGCACAACATCATGCTCTCCTGCCTCAGCGGGAAGCCGTGTGATAAAAACTCCGGCATCCTGACTCCCGAGTGTGGCAATGAATTTGCTTATTTTTACTTCGTTTCCTTCATCTTCCTCTGCTCCTTTCTGGTGAGTCTGTGGACATGTGGGGGTGGGCGCCCCAAAACTGGCTCCCTCCTACCGAGGGGTGCGGACCTCTCTAGAGTGTGACTGTGTTGCGGACTTGCTCCCTCCACGGCTTCTGAGCCAGCCCGGGGTCAGGTTAGCCAGGGTGTCTCACCCTCAGGGCGTTGGCGGGGGACGGGCAGGGGGCGCTGGGTCACTCTCCGTGGAGGGAGCCGTTCTGCGCACAGCGGGTGGTTTAACAGCATCCCTGGGCTCGGCCCACTAGATGCCAGACGCACAGGCCCCCGCCCTTCCAGCTGTGGCAACCAGCAATGCCTCCGCACATTGTCACGTGTCCCCTGGGGAAGGGAGGCAGAATCGCCCCTTTTGCAGCCCACTGGGTGTCCTGCGGGAAAACCTAGTGGTGCTGAGAGCGTCCCAGGGCCCTGTGATTGAGGTGCAGGAGTCTTCCCCCTTCTCTCTGAGGGCCAGTGCCTTCCTGTGTGCGATCAGGAGGCAAGGAAGTCGGCTGCTTAAACGTTCTCTGGGGGCTCGGGGCTTTGCAAAGGATTGAATGGGTTCTCACGAGTAAAAGTTGAATTTGCTGGAAGGAGGAATCTCATAGGCCCCAAGGATAAGAAACACTGCAAGAGACTGAGCCCAAGAACCAGTGAAGAAAATAAAATGGAAGGATGGATAGATGAAAAAGGATAGATAGATAGATAGATAGATAGATGACAGATAGATAGACAGATAGATCAGGAACCACAGCAGCTGCCTGCTCCATCCTGATTTCTCTTTCTCTCTCGCTCTGGGGCCTTATCACTGTACCCCCTTTTGTTCTCTGCTCTCCCTAGAGTAGTCACAGCACAGTCAGAACAGACAGGGTTGGAAGATGAGACATACAGTGTGGAGAGCACCAGGGATTACTGACTGCAGGAATGCCAGGGATGGAGTATTAAACGGGAAAGAGCCCTAGCTGGTTTGGCGCAGTGGATAGAGCGTCAGCCTATGGACTGAAGGACCCCAGGTTCAATTCCAGTCAAGGATACATGCCCGGGTTGCAGGCTCAATCCCCAGGAGGGGGTGTGCAGGAGGCAGCAGATCAGTGATTCTCTCTCATCATTGATGTTTCTAACTCTCTCTCCCTCTCCCTTCCTCGCTGAAATGAGTAAAAATATATAAAAGAAAAATTTTAAAAAGGAAGAGAGGGTGTTACCCACCAACCCAACTGCCCCTGGCACCCTCCAGGGAGTGCTGACACCCTGGCTGTCCGCTGCCCCTGCACTACTGCAGACGGTACTTGTTTCAAAGTATCACAAGCTTGGTGGCTTATCACAACAGGAATTTATCCTCTCACAAGTCCAATCAGAGTGTTGTCAGGGCTGTGCTCCCTCCAAGCTTCTAGGAGGGATCCCTCCTGGTCCCCTCCAGCTTCTGGTGGCCCCAGGCATCCCTTGGCTTGTGGCAGCATCCGTCCCGTCTCTGCCTTCATCCTCACACGGCCTCCTCCGTGTGTGCTGGTGTCCAGATGTCCCTCTGATGAGGACAGGAGTCATGCTGGATGTAGGGCCCTCCCTAATTTAGCACGACTTCATCTTAACTTGGTGACGTGCGCAAAGATCCTTTTTCCAAATAAGGCCACATTCACTGGGACCGAGTTTTGGGGTTTGAACATGTCTTTTGGGGGAGACACAGTTCACCCCACAACTCAGACCCTTGCAGGAAGGAGGAGTCTCCCCTTTCCTTCCCCTCCTCCCAAGTCTGGTTTCCAGAATGTGGGAGATGTTGTTTACAGACCTTGGCCCGAGCATCAGCATCTGTCAGCAAAAGCCCAACACACCCACCCTCTTTCGGACTAGTAACCTCAACGGGGAGACCTGCCCCCTCGGTCTCACAGCCGCTGATCCAGGCGGGTCCATGGCCCAGGTTCCCAGAAGAGAGAGTCTGCATGGGCCAGCGCAGCCCCTGGCCAGAGGCCCCCAGTGTCCAGGCGCTGTGTGTGCGTAAAGGGACGAGATCCTATAACGCAGCCCATCTGGGAAGGGCAGGGACCTAGAAAAGATATACAACACTTGACCACCCACCCCTGAGGGCAGGAATTTTGTTCACTGCTGTGTAACCAGTGCCTAGGATAGTAACTGGCACACAGCAGGTGCTCAATCAGTATCATGAAATGATTCATTAAAAATAGAGTCATTAAAGTTAGGGGCCTCTAGAATTACATGTCATTAATTAAACGCCCATTATGTTTCCATCTAAACATTTGTGTAGTGCCTACTATGTGCCAGACCTTATGCTAGGCACTGGGGGTAATAGGAGAGAACACAGGGGGATGATGGGCAGACAAGTCAGCACAGATAGCAGCACAGTCCATCTGTGCTTTGATGAGGGAAGTTCGGACTGAAGGACTATTTCAAAGAGTGGCCCACAAGGATGGTGAGCAGGAGTTAGACTACATATTCATCAAAGTGGTTGCAAGTAACATAAACTGACTTAAGTAAAATATGCAGCTCAGTAACTTGTGTAACTGAAAAGTCCAGATGAGGCTAGATCCAGGCAAGTGGACCCCGTCATCTTTGCTGTTCTCATACTTTCTCCTGGTAGAGGCAAGATGGCTGCCAGAGTGCCAGCAAAAATCCCAGGGAAGGCTCTCATTGGCCACCTTTGGGTCATGTGCCCTTCCCTAACCAATGGTGTCTGAGGAGCCATGAGATGGGGTCAGCCACACCCAACCACAGCATTTAAGTGTAAAGGGGAAGTTACCCACTAAAGAAGCAACTTTTGCAAAGGCCTGGAAACAAAACTGTTGCAAGCTCCCCATGTGTTAAGGGCCAGAAGAACACCTGAAAAGGAGCTACCAGATGCAGATGAGGGCAGGAAAACTCATCCATCCATCCATCCATCCATCCTAGAAACACAGGGTGGGGCAAAAGTGGGTGTACAGTTGTTTGTATGGAAAAACATACTGTCATTAATAAATAATTACTAATAAATAATAAAACCCACAAATAATCTGTTTCATATATTCACAACTGTAAGTACTTTTGCCCCCGCCCATATTTGCTGAGTCCTTCCTTTGTGCTGGGGCTGGGAACACAGGTTCTTGCCCACGTGGGGCCTTCACTCTGGCCTTGTTGGAGGCAGGTGTGGGAGGGCTTAGGGTGATGGCAGTTCCCTTGCTTTTGGCCATCATTTCACACAGCCTCTCTCACCTCTCTCTCCAACTTCCTGTCTCCATCTTCCCTGTCTTCCTCCCACATCTCCATTTCTCCATCTCCCTGTCTGGGCTCCTTGTGTGAGCATGTGCCTTGCCTCCCTATCCCTTTCCCCCCTTCTCTTTCTCTGTCTGTCTCCCTTTCTCCATCTCATCTCCCTCTCTCTGGACCTCTGTGTAAATGTGTTTGGATGGGTCTCGCTCTCCCCCACTCCCTCGTGGCCCCTGGGGTTCCCACAGATGCTGAACCTCTTTGTTGCTGTCATCATGGACAACTTTGAGTACCTCACGCGAGATTCCTCCATCCTGGGTCCTCACCACCTGGATGAGTACGTGCGTGTCTGGGCTGAGTACGACCCCGCAGCGTGGTAAGGAGTCACCCCGAATCCTGCAGCTACACTGCCCACCTTTCTCAGGCACTGGAGCACAGGTTAGGGCAGGCTCCAGTTCTGGGGGCGTTGAGTCCCTGAGGAGCCAGCAGGAATCTCAGGGGAATCAGTCTAGCGGAAGGAAATGAGAATTAGCACCCTCACAGACCCTGGGTTCAAAGCTTTGGGCACCACCGCTGCCCAAGCCCCAGGCTTTCTGGGAGATGAGGGAGGGAGTCAGCCGTGAGGAGCTGGTCTCCTATGAGTCTCTCCTCCCCTCACTGTGAGGCCTCCAGATGGTGAGGACAAGTTTGCCAGGCCCTAGGGGGGAAGCCAGAGGCCTCTCAGCCTCGATTCTCCTGGGAGTGTGGGGGTGGGACCCGGCCTAGCTCCCTTGGCACGTGAGATTGGCTGCGAGGTCAGAGTGGCAGAACCCAGCGTCTGCTGGGATCACAGGACCCTGGAGAAGGTGGTCACACAGCCAGGGGAGAGGACACACAGCCTCGGGGGCCTTTGCATCTTCACGGTCACAAAGGCAGTGCGCTCTCCCATCTCCGTGGGCACCAGAGGGCTCTCCCTGGCTGCAGGCAGTGGTTTCGAGGGTGAGCTCCATCCTGTGCACGGGTGCTGAGCGCCTGCTCAACACCAAGCACCGCAGGACACTCAGAGGCACCGTCCTGATGCTCAGGGCCCATTAGCCGCCGAATGACGATCCTAGTTCAGGCTGAGTGTGGGGCCTGAGTGCTGGAGGGGAGGCCTGACAGGGAAGGTGGGAGAAGCCATCCTTGCCATCCCTGCAGCCCCGCAAGTCCTCCGTGACCGTGACCGAGAGGCTGGGTGAGCCGCGGGTCTGAGACTGGATTTTCAGCTGGTTCCTAACTCTTCCTGTTTTGATTTTAGGTCACAGCAGTTGGATGCTGTCCCCCTGTCCTCTATTCCACGAGCCCCTCCTCCCAGTGTAGCCCATGTAGATCGTGGAGGTGGGAGGTTCAGAGAGAGCCCTAGAGAGGGTGCCCTGAGCCCGGAGCTCTGGGCTCACCCCAACAGAAACCCTCTGCCCCCTGGGGCCTGTGAGTGACTGATCCAAGCCTCCCCCCAACCCCTTCAAGCCAGGGGTCCCCAAGTCCCTGACATTGTGACCTCACTGTGTGCACAGGAAGGCAGCGTGAAGGCAGCTTGACCCCTGTGCCTCCACTAATCCCCTCTCTTCTCCTTTCAGCGGTCGGATTCATTATAAGGATATGTACAGTTTATTGCGCGTAATATCTCCCCCTCTCGGCTTAGGCAAGAAATGTCCTCATAGGGTTGCTTGCAAGGTTTGATTTCCACTAAAACCTGCTAGCATCCATGGAATGAGTGTGGCTTGGGGTTCTTCAATATATATATTTCACATATATATATATCTCTCCAAAAAACAGAGCCATCTCTCTTTCTCTTGCATTAAACTAGAAAACTCTCTTAGCCAACAGAATGCAGTCACTAGACTTGATGAAGCATGGAACATACCTCTCTGTTCCCTTCAGCCATTCTGCTTGCTCTTAGCTGAAGCTGCCCATCCTAGGGTCTCAACGGCACCCCAAATCAGACATCCCGGGGGATCGTAACTTGGCTCTCCTCCCCCCACCATTACCTCCACTCTCTCCTCCTCCACCCTCTGCCTCCCGGAGCCCCCAGCCCTCCCACCACTCCTCCTCCCCATCTAGGCCCCCTCAGAGACCAGCCTCAGCCAAACCAGAGAACTTGACCCAGTTTTTAAAATAACGTCCAACGAAAGTATTGTTTCAGGCCCTGCAAAATGAGGAACCCCCCCCCCCCCCAATTCCCTCCATTTTCCACCAGAACCATAGCTCAGAGTCAAAGCTGAATCTGACCTTTCTCTTTTCTCTCTCTCTCTCTCCCTGCTTGGAAGCAGTGAAATAATATTTTTTTAATTACCTTTTCTTCCATTTTTTTTCTCCTCTTTTCCATTTATTTGAAACACCTATTTTATCGTTCTCTGCATCTTTCTATATTTTTTCGGCTCCTGTGGTTTTGGTTTTGGTTTTTTTTTTCTTCTGTTTCTGCCCCTCCCTCCCCTCTCCCCTCCCCCCTCCTTTGGTTCTCCGTTCTGCCCCCTTTTTGTTTTCGGTGCTGCCAGGGGCCGCATGCCTTACCCGGACATGTATCAGATGCTGAGACACATGTCTCCGCCCCTGGGTCTGGGGAAGAAGTGTCCGGCCAGAGTGGCTTACAAGGTAGATTACCTTTGCTGACCACCGCCGTCCGGGCACCGGGGACTCTTCCGTGCTGGCCAGGAACACCGGCCGAGTCTCTTTTTCCAGCGTTCCTCTTCTTTCTTTCTTTTTTTTCTTTTTTCTTTCCTTTCCTCCTCGAGTAAATGGGCCGTGACCATCCCTTGATCTCAGGAGCACACCGTGTCCGTCCTTCTGATGAGTGTGTTTTGGTGTTTTGAGACTCCATTATGGCCGACAGGCGGGGGGGAGGGGGGAGCCCCCAGTCCCCTTGTATTTGGTCTCCTGGGAACCAAATTGGACACAAACACACTTCAGGGGGGATCCCCACCGTGCCTCCTTTCTGCCCACCCCGAGCGGCCCCCACTCCCAGGCCGCGGCAGGTACCTTTAGGCAGGGGTCTTTGGCCCCCAAAAAGGCATGACCCTGGCCCCACCTTTTATATCTTGAATCCCAGGTCCCGCAGTGCCCCCGCCCCCACACACACCTGAAGCTGATCTCTGACCTAGGGCCTTGGGGGATACAAGACCTCCCGAGGAACACCCACAGCCTCTCCTCCCTGCTCCTCCCCCTGCCCCTGGAGTTGTTCCCCCAGCTCCTGTCCCTATGCCACCTGCTGCCCCCCAAGACCACCCAACATGCCTCTCCATTGTTCCAGAGTGGGCAGGCAGGCCGCAGCCGGACCCCTGGACCGTGGCACCCTGACGCAGGCCATGCACGCTGCCTTGGCGGGAGCCTGGGGCGGGCAGGCACCTTGGCCGAGGGGGCTGGGGTGGGGGTGGTGCATGCTGGCTGAAGGAGCGAGGGTCCTGCCGCCAGGCGGCTGGGCCAGCCACCCTCCAGGACCCCGTCCCAGAATCCACCTTGGCACCCAAGGACCGATGATCTGTTTCCTCCAGCTCATCCTCCAAAAGTTCAGGGAGGACCTTTAAAGTCCCCCCTAAAAATATGAGCACCCATCATCCCATTCTCCCACCCCCTTGGTCCGCCCTGTGTCTGCGAGAGTCCTCCCTCCCCTTCTGCCAACACATTCCCTCCTGCCTCCTGTGGCTGCCTCTCCACAGCCTCCTTCCTCCTCCCCCCTCTACGCACCCCTCCTTCCCAGCCACGGCCTGGAAGAGGCTCCCCACCCGCATCTCAAAGACCCCTGCACCCCTGCACCTGTGCCCCTCTCTGTAGTCGTCCTCTCGTCCTTTCTCTTGGTCTCTGCGTGTCTAAGTGTGTGTGTGTGTGTGTGTGTGTGTGTGCACTCACACACGTGTCCTCGCAAGAGAGAGGGAGGGAGAGCCTTCCCTCTGGCCTCTGTGCAGCCCCCTCGGGTCCCAGGACACCTCTGTGCAAAATTGAAAAGAGCACCCTTTCCACCGAACACTGTCTGCTGGGAAATTGTAACCCAGAGAGGTGGTGAGAGCCAGACCCCTTTCTGCTGGCAGCTGGGAAGCTGTCATCTAAATGCACGAATCTACCGTTTCTGAGGCAGGGACCCCGTGCGGGGCGCAGCCTGCACAGCTGTGCCCCGCGGCCCGTCTGTGTGCCTCTCCATCTGCCGCCTTCCTCCCCACTCGGCCCCCACCCATTTCTTGTGTCGACTCTGGGTTTGTCACCCCTTCCTTCTCGTCCAGCTCTGTGTTTCCTGCTGACACGTGTCTGAAGCCCCACATGAACCCCAAACCCACCCTCGACCCCCACCTCCGTGCCACCTCAGCCTGGGCCGGTGGTGCACGCCAGCCCAGCATTCTCTCCCACATCACCAAGCAAGGGCCCAGTGCCCCTGCCTGGAACACGGGGAGTCTTCTCTTCCCTGGGCCGCGGGAACGCTCCTCAGCCCTCCCCCACCATCACACAGCCAAGATCCAGACTTGCCCTGAGATACACTTCCCACGGAGCTATGAATGAGTCTCGAGATTCCGTCTGCATGTGCCCGTCTGCGTTCTGTGTGTGATGGCCTGGCCTCGCTGCATGTCTGCGAGGGGCCCACCCCATCGGCGGGGGGCCGCCCGCCTGCTGCTTCTCAGAGAAACGATGTGGCCTGTGCCCATCTGGTCTGGTCTGGGCTGAGCGGGGGATGGGGACGGAGCCAGTGGCCCCCAGGCGGTGTGGCCGTGGACCCCTCTGCCTGGCTGTTGCATGTCTGCTCTGATCAGCTTGTGCGCTTCTTCTTTGGGGGGAGACGGGACGGAGCTGCCGGGAGAACTCTGGGGCAGGGTGAGGGGCCGGGCCACCTGGGAAAGCCAGCTCCAGGGCCTAGCCTGCGGGAGAGGAAGGGGCAGGTCCCCCAGTGCCTCCCTCAGGCCACTAAGGGGAATCGGGGAATGCAGCGCTGGGACAGGTAACCTGAGGGGAGGCAGGGCGGGGCACCTCGCTGCTGCCTCCAGAGTTCTTCCTGGGGCTCCCGGGAGGGCGGGTCTGGCTCGCGGGAGACGGAGGACGGAGCTTGGGAATGACTGTCCTCGCCTTTGCTTTTCTGCAGCGGCTTCTGCGAATGGATTTGCCTGTCGCCGATGACAACACCGTCCACTTCAATTCTACCCTCATGGCTCTGATCCGTACAGCCCTGGACATCAAGATTGCCAAGGGTAAGGGGGCGGGGGGAGGGGTGGTAGCTGAGGGGTAGGACAGGTGGAGGAGAGTGCAGCAGGCAGCTGAGGTCTCCCCCTTCCGGCCTGAAACTGAAGGAGCCACTGCCCCGCCCTGATCTTCCTTGGCTCGCCCACTCACTCGGCAAACATCTGGTCATGCCTCCCATGCACCAGCCACGGCTTACATATGGGGACACGGCAGCTTCCGCTTCCTGCAGGGGAGGGCCTGCCCCAGGAGGCTCTGAAGGAGGAAAGGTAATGGATGAGTCACATGGACACCTGGGTGGACAGTGCCCCAGGCAGCGGGACCATCAGGTGCCAAGGTCCTGGGGTAGGAGGCCACCTGGGGCCGTGTTGAACTAACTTGCCCTCTGAGTCAGGGGGTTGTCACGAGGCTTTTGGAGAAGAGGAGGGATCTGACCCTACTCACATTTGAACCGCCCCCTCGGGGGGAGAATGGACGGGAAGAGGCCAGAGTGGAGGCCACTGGCCTAACCCAGGTGAACCTAGGAGGGTGGTTCTGACTGAGAGGCTGTGGAGGTTCAGATTCTGGATATTAATGGAGCCGAGCCAACCAGATAACCACGGGATTGAATGTGGGGCGAGAGGGAGAGAGAACAACAAGGCCACCCTCGGGGGTTGGGGCCGTTGCCTGAGACAAGGAAGAGGCAAGAGGGCCAGGTCCGGGCAAAGGGCGGGCAGGAGGAGGTGTTGGTGGAGGCGAGTAGAGACACAGAGTAAGGGGGGGTGGGGAAGGGGCTCTTCCGCTTCCACTTCTGGGGGGGGTGAGGGGGCCCCTTCTGTGAGGAGGTGCTGAAGGCGGGAGGTGAAGAGTCTTCAAGCTGGCGATGAAGTCAGGAGGCATCAGATGCTGACAGATTTGCAGCCGGGAGACTGGGCGGGCTCTCCAAGGGGACTGAGGGACCCCAAAGACCAACCTTGGGACCACTGCAGCGTTAGAGGGCACTGACGGGGCCGGGGAGGAGGGACAGTGTGTCAGCGGCTGCCCTGCAGCCAGGGAAGAGGACTGAGGGTGACCGTGGGTTCCTCTGACGGGGGTTCTGGTGGAGGGTCGGGGTCCCCCGCCTGCAGTGCGACTGAAGCCTGGCAGAGACTGGATGTGACTTAGCAGCAGACGAGACCACAGGGCAGAGAGCACACGCGAGCGAGCAGCAGAGAGAAGGACGTTGGGAAGGGCCCTGCAGAGGACGGGGTGCGTCCTCCGGCAGAGTTGGACATTGGAGGGCTGAAGAGTGAGGTCAAGGCTCCACCCAGCTGAAGCCCCTGGGATATCAGGAGGAAAGCAGGCCGAACTTCAGGGACACTGGGTCCTGAGGGGAGGAGGGGGCGAGGAGCCGAGGCCAGAAGTTGCTGGCGGGGTGGGGGGTGGTGTTGTGGAGGGAGGTCAGCAGCTTCCAGTGAGACAGGAGGGGGCAGGTTGAGGGCTGATGGTTAGACATGCAGGTGAAGGGGGAGAGAGCAGGAGGAGCCACCAGAGAGAGCAAGACAGAGTCACAGGATGAGGCTCAGGACAGCAGAAGCGGGTGGGGACAGCAGCTGGGCACACGTCGCCGGTCGGGCCCAGGTTCTGTGCGCAGGGGGCTCTGCTTGCCCCAGGCTGCTCCCGCAGGAGCTTGGTCAGTCGAAGCTGGAGCAGGTCCCAGCCCAGGGAGGGAGGAAGCAGAGGAGGAGGAGGCAGCTTCCTTGTGATCAGGTGGGCTCTGTGGTTCTGTGGGCTCATCTCGCCCATCTGCCCGGCCTCCCTGCAACCTTGGCAGACGACACCCTCTCCAAGCTTCAGTTCACGTATCAGCTAGTCATGCCACGTAACAAGTGGCCACAAGTTTAGCAGCATAAAGCACACCTATGTATCAGCTCACAGTTCTGTAGATTGGAAGTCCCGGTGGGCTCAACTGGGCTCTCACAAGGTCGAAATCAAGGCATCGGCCAAGCTGGGACCTTCCCCAGGAGCTCTGGGAGCACCAGACGTCACCACGCCTTCCTGGCATTCCCGGTGCCCATCCCCGGCCCTGGCATGCCGCTGGTTGCAGGGGGATTTCAACTTTGGAAAAAAGAAATGCCTTTTGCCATTGTCTTAGGGCCAGACCCAGCCAAACCCCTCCCAGGGCCAATCCAGACTCTCATTCAGGCTCCACGTGGTCCTGAGCAGCCAAAGGGCACAGTCTCACCCTTTAATCCCCCAAACACAAGGCTCTGTCTGAAGGTGGGGTCTGCAGGGGCCCGGAAGGTTCTGGGAGGGGCATCGTGGGAGCTGAAGGGCTTTGACCTGCCTGAACCAGAGAGGGGTGTTATGGCACCTTGTCTCCCTGAAGCTGGTGAACCTCCGGCCCTCAGGGAGCTGCAGGGACACAGGCGACAAACAATAAGACCATAAATCTGCCATGCAACATGCTCCAAGGTGAGAAATACTGTGGAAAAAGAGATAGCAGGATCGGGGTTTGGGGAGTGAGGTCAGGGGTCAGACCTGAGCAGGATCGGGGTTTGGGGAGTGAGGTCAGAGGTTAGACCTGAGCAGGATCGGGGTTTGGGGAGTGAGGTCAGGGGTTAGACCTGAGCAGGATCGGGGTTTGGGGAGTGAGGTCAGGGGTCAGGCCTTAAGTCAGCGTTCTCAGCTAGTGGCCATTCTGCCCCCACGGACACTGGGCAGTGTCTGGGGGCATTTTTGATTGTCACACTGGGAGGGGCTGGTGCCAGTGGCATCTGGTGTGTAGAGGCCAGGATGCTGATGCTGCTGAATGTCCCAGAGTGTGCAGGACAGACCCTGTGATGGAGGCTCTTCACCAAAGGGTCTGCAGAGCCCTAGCTGGTCTGGCTCAGTGGATAGAGCATTGGCCTGCAGACTGAAGGGTCCCGGGTTCGATTCCAGTCAAGGGCACATGCCCGGGTTGCAGGCTTGATCCCCATTGGGTGTGTAGAGGAGGCAGCCAATCGGTGATTCTCATCATTGATGTTTCTATCTCTCCCTCTCCCTTCCTCTCTCTCTCTCTATATATATATATATTAAAGATCTGCAGAATGAGGTGGGGGAGGGGAGGACCACTGGGCTATAAACTCTGGGACACCGTGAGTTCATGGGCAACTGCTGCCTGTGCACTAGGAGTCCTGGTGCTAATAATTCTGTAACTGAAGGAGGCATAAAGCTGGGGTTCAGCCTTGAGGGAACCCCGTGACCCTAGGGAAGGGCCACCTAGAAACCCTCTAAGGATTTTCCCTTTGTTTATTTTTTTAATTTTTCTCCTGATCAATCCAGTTGCTGGGGTCCAATCCCAGCGGGTCCAGGGGTCCCCAAAGGTGTGGACGGAGTCGGCGAAGAAGGAATGGCACGGGGTCAGCGTTCAGTTGATCAGCATGGTTGGGTTCTCCTTCCAGGATCTCCAGCCAGGTTCTGTAGCCATGTTCTCTCACTAGGTTCTCCATCCAGCTTCTCCAGGTTCTCCTGCCAGGTTCAGTCACCAGGTTCTTTAGCCAGGTTCTATCCAGGTTCTTTTGCCATGTTCTGTCTAGGTTCTCCAGTGAAGTTCTGTAGCCAGGTTCTGTCCAGGATCTTTTGCCATGTTCTCTTGCTAGGTTCTCTCTCTAGGTTCTGTCTCTAGGTTCTGTGTAGGATCTCCAGCCAAGTCCTGTCTCTATCTCACTAGGTTCTGGTTAGGATCTGCTGAGGGTCTGATGAGGATCTGATGTGGATCTGATGTTTATTGTCTTGTTGCATCCGTATTTATACCAGCCGATTTTAATCCTGTCAATTTCTATTACAAAGGTTAGGGCGTTTCTTATCTCCATTCCAGGGAGTAAAGATTATGTAGCTTAACTACCCGCCTGGCACTTAATTAAGGGGTTGTATCCCCTCCCTAACCTCAGGGAAAGATCCCCACCTGGGGAAACAACCTTTCTCGGAGAGGTGACCTTGGTTAAAACACATGGCGCTAAAGGGAGCAAACATATTAAGAACAGTATGCTATATACGCCAGGTCCATTGAAACATATGCTGTGCAGCTGTTTCTTTCCTGCAGTGACTGTGTCAAGCAGCAAGGATGGACCGGCTTCCGGCATCCAGTGTATTTTTTAAATCTTTATTGTTGATATGGTATTACAGGTGTCCCCCTATATGCCCCATTGCCCCCCTCCACCAAGTGCCCCCTCCACCCCAGGCCTTTGCCACCATATTGTCTGTGTCCATAGGTAATGCATATATGCATATAATTTTTTGGTTATTCTCTTCCCACCCACCCCCTTCCCTCTGAGATTCCTCAGTCTGTTCCATGTTTCCCAGCCTCTGGTTCTGTTTGATTCACCAGTTTATTTTGTTCATTAGACTCCTTGTTGGTTTATTTTCATTTTTAGATTCAATTATTGATAGATATGTATTTATTCCTATTTTATTGTTCATATTTTTAATATAATTTTATTGATTTCAGAGAGAAAGGGAGAGGAAGATATAGAAACATCAGTGATGAGAGAGAATCATCGATCAGCTGCCTCCTGCATTTCCCCTACTGGGGATTAAGCCTGCAACCTGGGCATGTGCCCTTGACCAGAATCAAACCCAGGACCCTTTAGTTCCCAGGCAGATGCTGTATCCACTGAGCCAAACCAAGTAGGGCTTCATATTTTTTATATTTTTTATCTTCTTCGCCTCCTCCTCCTCCTCCTTCTCCTTCTTCTTCTTTCTCCTTCTCCTCCTCCTCCTCTTCTTAAAGAATACGCTTCAACATTTCATGTAATACTGGTTTGGTGGTGATGAACTCCTTTAGCTTTTTCTTGTCTGGGAAGCTCTTTATCTGACCTTCAATTCTAAATGATGACTTTGCTGGGTAGAGTAATCTTGGTTGTAGGTCCTTGCTATTCATCACTTTGAATATTTCTTGCCACTCCCTTCCACCCTGCAAAGTTTCTATTGAGAAATCAGCTGACAGTTACCTACAAGGGAATTGGTGCTCCCTTGTAGGTAACTAACTGCTTTTCTCTTGTTGCTTCTAAGATTCTTTCTTTGTCTTTAACCCTTGATATTTGAATTATGATGTGTCTTGGTATAGGCCTCTTTGGATTCCTCTTGTTTGGGACTCTCTGAGCTTCCTGGACTTGTAAGCTTATTTCTTTTACCAGGTAGGGGAAATTTTCTGTCATTATTTCTTCAAATAAGTTTTCAATGTCTTGCTCTCTCTCTTCTCCTTCTGGCACCCCCATAATGTGATTGTTGGTACACTTGAAGTTGTTCCAGAGGCTCTTTATACTACCTTCATATTTTTGGATTATTTTTTCTTTTTGCTCTTGTGCTTGGGTGTTTTTTGCTTCCTCATATTCCAAATTGTTGATTTGATTCTCAGAATCCTCTACTTTACTGTTGAACCCCTGAAATTATTCTTTATTTAGATAGTGTGTGCTTAATTTCTGACTTCCTTTTTCATGTCTCTGATGTTCTCACTAAGATTCTTGAAAGTCTCACTAAGTCCCTTGAAGCTCTCATTAAGACCCTTGAGCAACTGAGAAACATTATTTTGAACCCTGTACCTAGTAGTTTGCTTGCTTTTATTTCATTTAGTTTTTTTTCTGGAGATTTCTTCTGTTTTTCATTTGTTACATGTTTCTTTGTCTCAGCACTTTTGGTGCTTCCCTGTGTTTGTTTCTATGTATTAGGTAGATCTCTTATGTCTCCTGGAATTGGTAGAATAGCCTTGTGTAGTAGGTGCCCTATAGGGCCCAGTGGCTTAGCCTCTCCAGTCACCAGAGCTGGGCACTGTAGGTATGACCCTGTGTGGGCTGTGTGCACCACCTTGTTATAGTTGAGTCGGGATTGCTGTTGGTGTCACTGGGAGGAATTAACCTCTAGGCCAAGTGGCTGTGAGGACCACCTGTGTCTACAGTGGAAGAGCTGCTATGCAGGTGACACCCCTATGGAGCAGGACTTGCTTCAGTGGGGCTTTGGTGCTCATTGAGTCTGCCCCTGGAGTGTGTCGCTTGTGGATGTATAGAGCTGTAACCTGGTATGGCCTGAAGCTGTGCACCGGCTCTGGGGCCTCCTGGGAGGTGCAAAGTCAGCCACTGCCTGGGGCCACCCCTTAGGAGCTACAGAGGGATCTGCAGATGCTGCTACTTGAATTGGGCTTGGAAGTGCCCAAGTGAGGCCCAGCTGTGAAGCAAGGCAGGCTGGGCCTCTTATTGATAGGTTTGGGACATGCTGACACCAGCTGCAGCTTGTTTGAGAGGTTTTGGGAAAGTCTGAAGCCTGAGCCAGGACAGGCCATTCATATGGAAAATTGGATGGGGTGGGGTCTCCAGGGCAGAGGGAACAGTGTGGGCCATGCTGATGGAAACTCAGATATGGCTGCCAGTCAGTTCTGTGGTGGGAGAGGTCTCAGCATAGGAATAATGACCCCTGTGAGCACCCCCCTGTCTGGGAGAAAGCCACCCCCCGAGTTTCTGCTCTGATGCCAGACAATTTCGTTCCTCCCCCTATGTCCCTGGATTCAGAGGGATTGAGTCCGAGTAAGTCCATGAGCCAGCCCTTTAAGAGATACTGCTGGGAACCCAGCAGCCTCTGTGTCACTCAGCCACAGCCCCTGCTAGTTCTTACAGCCCGAAGTTATGGGGACTTCTCTTCCCAGCTCTGGAACCCTGGCTGGGGGGCTGGTGTGGGGCTGGGACCCCTTGCTCCTCACGGGAGGCCTCTGCAGCCTAGATATCCCTCCCGATGTAAAAAACACCACGGGAGTGTCGGACCAGCCCATTCTTCACCTCCACCCCTCCTACCAGTCTCGATGTGCTTTCTTCTTTACTTCCCTAGTTGTAGGACTTCCGTTCAGCCGGGTTTCAGGCGGTTCTGAATGATGGTGGTTCTGTATTTTAGCTGTAATTTTGATGTCGTTGTGGGAGGTGGCGAGTACCAGCGTTTACCTACACCACCATCTTGGCTCTTATCCCGATTTTTCCTTTGTTTAAATGTGAATGACAATCCTGAAGGCCAAGCTTCCCAGCAAATCGAAGCAGAATTCACTGGTTCTCAACCGGGGAGATCTTGTCCCCCCCAGGGGACAACTTGGCAATGTCTGGGGACACGTTTGGTTGTCAGGACTTGGGAAAGGAGGTGCTCCTGGCATCTAGTGGGTGCTGCTCATCATCCCACAATGCACAGGACCGCCCCACAGTCACTGACCCCACAATCACACGTGGGGGTGGACAGTGCTGACTGAGGCCCAGGAACCCTGCCCTGACTCAGAGCAGGTGTCTTAGTCAGCGCAAGTGGCTATCCTCCTATATAATAAAGAGGTGATAAGCAAATTGATCCTCACGCCATAACACCATCACAAGACGGCGTCACGCACGGGGCGGGGGGCGGGGGGCAGGGCCAGCAGCCGCTCCTCGCACTTCCACCAGGGTTTCCACAGCCCCGCATCACGCCCCGGGGGCAGGGCCTGGTGGCCACTCCTCGCGGCCCGGAGGCGGGGCATTAGGGCGGCACTCCAGGACTTGGGGCCGTCCCGCGGCTCACCGGCCACACAGGGCAGGGCTCTGGGACTCAGGGTGATCCCATGGCGCAGGGTAGGGGGTAGGGAGTGGGGGGGGGGGGTCCCGGGTCTCGTGCGACTTCACTAGACAGGTCACTAGTAACAAAATAATAGCGACTGGGGGGCTTAAACAGCAGGAATTTATTTTCTCACATTTCTGGAGCCTGAAGGTCCAGGTGCAGCCAGGGCAGTTTCTCCTGAGGCCTCTCTCCTCGGAGTGCAGATGGCCAGCCACCTGCGTGCTCTGCCCCTCCATGGCCTTTCCTCGGTGTGTGCACACCCCCAGGGTCTCTCCTCTTATAGGACACCAGTCCTCTTGGGACCTCATGTAACTTTATGTCCTTACAGGCCCCATCTCCAAACACATTCACATAGTGGCTGAGGGCTTCAGCATGGATGTTGGAGGGACACAGTTCCATCCCTATAGCAGGCGTCTTCTCTCTCTCCTCTAGGAACAGGAGCTCTCTACACTGTCAGGAGAGAGTGACTTCTAACAGGAAATGGCACCTTCTCTTCTTTACCTTCCCATGTGTCTGAGAAGGAGCCATGGAGACCCCGGACACCTCACTTAGCTAGAGACAGGAGACATAGCCACGAATTCCACCTGTTTCCCAGGAGGGAAGAAACACTGCCATAGGGTGTTGGTGCTGAGGCTCTTGAGAGTCCAGCCACACAGGGGATTGTCCCACGTTTCTCCCACAATAGTCCTGACCTCCCAACTGCTGTAGGGACACATATTAGCTTCACACCACCCCCTGCTGCCCCACCCCAGTGACCACAGCCCCCTCCCTGCAGCACCCGTGGTAAAGAAAGACCAGACCGTGGAGCAGGCCCTCTAGTGGGTGAGAGATGAAACAACAACTAGACACAATAAATACAGAGAAGAGAGAGCAGGAAAAAGACAGAGAAGGTGATGGGGGCATGTCTTAAGCAGGAGGGTGGCTAGAAAGCTTCTCTGGTAAAGGGTTTGAGCAGGGGCCGGAAGGAAGAAGGGGACCATGTAGAGAGAATAGTCCTGGCAGAAGACACAGCCCGTGCAGAGGCCCTGAAGGAGACTGCTCCTGGCATGTTGGAGGGATAGTGAGAAGGTCGATGTGGTTGAAACAGTGAGCGAAGGCGGATTGTGTAGGACCCTGTGAACTTGGACCATCACCCTGACGGAGGTAGAGCGGCGGAGGGCTCTGAGCAGAGGAGCCACCTGCTGACTCAGGTGCTCACCGGTGCCATCCGGCGGCTGTAGGAGGGAGAGGAAGACCTGGGCAGAGGCGACAGCGCTGGTCCAGGCAGCTCCTCTTCCCATCACCTCCAGAGTCACGTGGGCGAAGATGAGTGAAAGTTCCGGAGAATGCCTGGCAGATGTCTGTGCTCGGACCCACACCTGCTGAGAGGGAGAAGCTGGGCCAGGCGTCAGAGGCAGTGCTAGGAAAAGGAGGCGTGGGGAAGGCTGGGGGCGGGGAGGCCCACGGGGAGTGCAGGCAAAGCGGAGTGAGAGCTCTGCCCGCACAGGGCAGCTGTTCAGCCTGCATGCCCAGTGGATGGTTGTTAAAACACTGAAGTGCTTTTCTGATGGCTGGGAGCCGGCCCTGCCCTTCCCCCAGATCTCCTAGACCTCCTCCCGCAGTCCAGCAGCTACAAAGTGAAAGTTTGGCCAGAACAGAGGGGGAGGGAAGGAGGACTGGTGCATAAAGGGGCCCCGTCCACAGTGAGCAGGGGCCTTGGGACCCGTGCTCCAGCTCTGTTATCAATGTCCCTTTCATGCCTGGCAGTGTTTGGAACACGCCCCTGTGACCTCTTGTTGATGTGTGCCCTCTGGTGGCCGTGGGGAGTAAGGGCGGAGCGGGGAGACCTGAGAGGAGAATACTGCCCTGGTTATGGTGGGAGATTGTGGGGCCCAGGGTTGAAGGCTCTGAAAGGGAAGTAGGAGCAGAGGCCAAGCTGGTGTATTATTCAGGATGGACAAAAATGTGCTGCCGTAACAAACAGCCCCACAGTCTCACACCGACACAGGTTTGCGTCCCACTCCCATTCATGGGTCTTTCCTGGCTTGGCAAGGGGACTCTGCTCATCAGTCACTTAGGGGCCAGGCCTGAGAAAGCCACTGTCCCTAATGTCACCAGCCATCGTGACAGAACAAAAGAGAACCCAGAAGGGTCATTCACTGGCCATTAAATGCCCAAAGTGACACCTCACTCTGCTCACACCTCATTGGCAAGAACTCATCACATGGCCCCAGCCAATCACGGGGTCCAGTACGGGCCACGCTACCATGTACTCAGGCAGGAATCGCTGGGAGCAGGAATCGCTGACAGAGCCTTAATGACCACCTGGCGGGGGAGAGGAGGCTTGGTTGAGGGAGAAACCTCTATCAGAGCTGCTCTGTGGCTTCGCAGCCTCCCTGGGGCTTCCCCAGGCCTCGCCACAGACCGATGCTGCTGTGGTAACAGTCCTATGGCCCACACTGTCCTAAGGCTGCACGCATATGAACTACTTTAATCATCAGACAACTCAGTGAGGCCCTGGCCACTGTGCCTCAGTTGGTGGGCATTGTCCCACGCACCAAAAGGTTGCCGGTTTGATTCAAGGGTAGGGCACATGCCTGGGTTATAGGTTCAACCTCCCATGGGGTGCAAGGTTGCAGGAGGCAGCCAATCAATGTTACTCCCTCACATTAATGTTTCTCTCTCTCTCTCTAAAAATCAACGATAATATTTTTTTAAAACTCAGTGAGGCAGGAACAATTGCTATCATCCCCATTTCGCAAATGGGGAGAATGAGGCACGGAGCAGTGGACTAACACCTAATGCAGTTGGAGTCAGGTTTTGACCGGGGCCACCCAGCCCCTGTCGATGCTGAACTATCCCCCCACGCAGCTTCTCCACAGCCCTGTCCCTGCCAAGGACCAGAGCCCCATGGTCATGTCCCCCTGGGCCAGCTGCACTGGGCACTGGGACCCGTGGGAACCAGGACTCCAGAGCACTGGGTAGGCAGGAGCTGCTGGCTCGGTGACTGGCCTAGAGGCCAGCAGGTGCTCAGGCAGCAGGCGACCAGGCCTCTCTGTGCCCGCATTGCAGGAGGGGCCGACAAGCAGCAGATGGACGCCGAGCTACGGAAAGAGATGATGGCCATCTGGCCCAACCTGTCCCAGAAAACACTGGACCTGCTGGTTACGCCTCATAAGTGTAAGAGCCCAGACCGGCCTGGCCCCGGGTCCAACCCAACAGGACAGAGGGGGAGGGGAGGAGGAGGCACCGGAGGACGGGTGCATGCAGGGGCCCCGTCCGCAGTGAGCGTGCTCTGTGCCCCCAGCCACGGACCTGACAGTGGGGAAGATCTACGCGGCCATGATGATCATGGAGTACTACCGGCAGAGCAAAGCCAAGAAGCTGCAGGCCATGCGTGAGGAGCAGGTATGGCCCAGGCCCTGACAGCTCTCCCCGCGGACATTCCTCCCTCTGGGGTCACCCAGGCTGGGAGACTATACCTTCCTTGTCACCATGAGGACCATCCAGAACAGTGGGGTGTAGCCACGCCCCAGGGCAGGTCATTGGAAAGTAAGGCATAACCTGGGTTAATTCATCTGCTCCACCAACACTTACTGGGCACCTCCTGTTGTCAGGCACTGTTCTCAGCCCTAAGGGTGCAGCTGTGAGCAAAACAGACCAGAAGCCCTGTTGTGGAAATGCCAATAACGACAAAATGACTAAATGAGATTGCGTAGCAGAACATAAGCACCGTGGGAAAGAGTGCCTGGGGGAGAGGGGTACAACTTTAAATGGGTGGTCAGGGGAGGCCTCCCTGAGGAGGTGACTTCTGAGCAAAGACTTCAAGGAAGAGAAAAGAGAGTGAGCCACACAGACACCTGGGGGAAGAACATTCTGGGCGGAGGGAACAGCCACTGCAAAGACCCTGAGGCAGGACTGTGAGTTTGAGTTTTGGAAGCAACAGAGCAAGCAAGAGGGGCAGCAGGAGGAGATGAGGTGATAATTATGCAGGACCTTGGGGGCCATTCGGACAACTTTGACTTTTGCTCTGAGTAAGGGGGCTCCTAGCAGGAAGTGACCTCTTACAGGGGTTGATGTGCGCCCTCTGGTGGCCGTGGGGCATAAGGGCTGGAGCAGGGAGACCTGAGAGCAGGATACTGCACTGGTTAAGGTGGGAGATTATGGGGCTGGACCTGAGTGGTGGCCGTGGAGATGTAAGAAATGACCCCATTCTGGATGGATTTGGAAGAAAGAGGCTAGTAGGCTACTGATGGATCAGACCCTCCACAGCCTCCCTCGCCCCCGACCTATCCCTAACACGCACACGCACACGCACACGCACACGCACACACACTCTGCACACGCTGCTCTCTGCCTCCCCAGAACCGGACACCTCTCATGTTCCAGCGCATGGAGCCCCCGTCACCAACGCAGGAGGGGCAGAACGCCCTCCCCTCCACCCAGCTGGACCCCGGAGGAGGCCTGTGAGTGTCACTCTGGCTAGGAGGAGGGATGGAAGGGCAGGGAGTGCCCGTCCCAGGTACAGAAGCCCCTGGAGTGCCCACTGCCTGTGTCTCCCGTGCAGGATGGCTCATGAAAGTGGCATCAAGGAGAGCCCTTCCTGGGTGACCCAGCGAGCCCAGGAGATGTTCCAGAAGACGGGCACGTGGAGCCCGGAGCGAGGGCCCCCTCCCGACATGCCCAACAGCCAGCCCAACTCTCAGGTGCCTCTGTCCTCTCGCTGCCCCACTGATCACGGCCTGGGCAGCGCAGGAGGGTGGGGCCCGGGCCTGCAGCTCCACGCACACCAGGCTGCCCCTGGGGTACGTGTGCCCAGCCCCGGGGCTCACCCGGCCTTGCCATCTGCCCTGCAGTCTGTGGAGATGCGAGAGATGGGCCGAGATGGCTACTCAGACAGTGAGCGCTACCTCCCCACGGAAGGCCAGGCCCGGGCGGCCTCCATGCCCCGCCTCCCAGCAGAGAACCAGGTGAGCGCTTTCACCCACCCCCGAGGGGGGCCTGGGCCCCAGAGGCCCTGCCTCCTGAAGCCCAGGGCACCTCCTTCCTCCTCCGGGACGCAGGCCCCGTCCTCTGAGCTCCTCCTAATGGAGGGCAGAGAGAAAGGGGCTCCCCTGGGCAGGGTGCAGTAGCCACTGCCAAGTGGTTTGTCTCTGCCCTGTTTGGGGGTGCTGAGGCGGGAGGATGTGGAGGACACGTGGGGGTGTGGGAGGTGATGCGTGAGACTGCAATCAAGCATGCACACACGTGCACACAGGCATGCCCACACATGCACACATGCACATACACATATGTGTGTTTTCATACACATGCACTCGCTTGCACAAGTAGGTCTGCTTTCAGAAACCTGGCAGGCCCTAGGACGTGGTGGCAGAGTCTGGGGAAGGCCCAGGACAGCTTGGGTTTGTCCTGTCTGGTCTCCGTGGGGGCTGCGGGGAGGGGCAGGGCCGTGTGCCTGATGTATGTCTGTGTGGCTGCTTTTCCAGCTGCAGGGTCCTGGGAAGGAGGAGGGTGTGCGGGTCCCAATGCCCGGGCCCATGGGGACTGAAGCCAGAAGCATGGCTGGCTGTCCACCTGGCCCAGGAGGTGGGGCAGCATGTCTGACTGCAGGGCTGCCGTGTGCTGTGCCGGCTCATCTGCACGGGGTGGAAGGCTGCGCTGTGCCTGGCGGGGCCGGGGTCTCCCAGGGGCCTGGCCTCTGGCTGTGGGAACCTGAGTGGGAAGCACCCAGACTGCATGTGGCTGCCCAGCCCTATCCTGCCAGCCTCTGCCCCCCAGGACTTAGCTGCTGGGCCCTGGGAGAGGGTTGAGACAAACCCAGCTGATGGCCACCTCCCCAAACCATCCCCCACCCCCAGCTTGGAGTGTCAGCCGGAGCCAGGGCTGGAGGCATTGCATGAGGCAGAGCCGGGGGCCAGGGGCCTGTGGCTACACCATCCCATCTGTCCATCTCTTGCCTCTGCCATCTGTCTGTCTGTGGTGTCTCCTGTCTGTCTCCTCTGTGCCCCTGGGGGGACTGCTGGCTGGGCCAGGGTTATCAGTTCCCAGGGACTTAACCCCTCTCTCCCTCCCTCCATTCTCCCCCTCACTCCTCAGGTCTATGCACCACCTCTCGCTCCCCCTCTTGGCTTTTATATTTATTTTCTTCTTTCTGTTTTTTCTGTGTGCACCATCCCGTGGGGCTGTGACAGAGGAGAAGGGGCCGGCCACGTGGGAATAACCTCAGTGTATGTACCGCCCGCCCATCTGCCACCAGCTGGGCTCTGGCCCCCTCTTCCCGCCCACCCCCCCTCGGGGGAGTCCTGTCCTTTCGGACTCCATCCTTTCTTTGCAGACAACACCCCCTCCCTCCCTGTGGAGACCTATCCTCCTGTGTTCTGTTCTCTGTGTGCCCCACGTGTGCCCTGTGGGGTGGCCCTTCTTCACCCCTCTTCCCCCTTCCCCCTCCTCCACCCCTTTCTCTTCAGAGCCCCGCATTCCAAGAATCCTGGACGATGCCCCCACACCTGGCCCACTCTTTCATTTCCCTGCCCACCCCTGACCCTCTGGTCTTGCAGCCCTGTGTCCCTTAAGACCCCTGCCTCGGGCGTGCCCCCAGCCACTCAGCTGGGCTGGACTCTAGGGGACGTCCCCCGGCTCCTCTTCCTCTCCTCTCCCAGCTGCAGAGAACCAAGGGTGGGGGGACTGGGAGGAGGGACTTAACCCGGTGGGGTGGTGCAGCACGCACAGGTTCCCAGGCTGCAGGCTGAGGATGAGAAGGCAGGTCTCCCAGGACCTGAGTGTCAGGGCAGCCCCTCCGATGGGCAGGAAAGCCCAGACCCCACTGGCCAAAGGGGTCGGTGATTGGGGTGCTGGGTGCCTGGCCCTGAACCTGTAGGCCTCACAGCCTCCAAGAGAGCAGGCAGGGGTGAGCAGGGCATGCTGCCCAGTGCCCGGTTCCCAGGTTTGTACTCGGGGTGAGCACAGCTCTTCTCTTCTGCCAGGCTGCATGTCCGTGGCCGGATGCCCAGGGCGTAGAGGTGCCCCTGAGAGTGGTCCTGAGAGGCAGCAGGGACGGATCAGAGGCTCTTGGCCAGAAACCCGGATGGGCCTGGGAGGGGACAGAGGCACCCCGGGTCCCTAGGTGATCGGGCCCCACCACCCACCCCCACCCAGACCTCGGCCTGAATGGTCACAGCCCATCACTGATGGCTGATAGGGCAGGACAGGTGGGGCCAGCCTCTGACTCCAGCCGCTGACCTGTCTTCCCCAGACCATCTCAGACTCCAGCCCCATGAAGCGCTCGGCCTCCGTGCTGGGCCCCAAGGCCCGGCGCCTGGACGACTACTCCCTGGAGAGGGTGCCGCCAGAAGAGAACCAGCGGCACCACCAGCGGCGCCGTGACCGCGACCGTGACCGTGACCGCGACCGCGACCGCGACCGCGACCGCGGCCACCGGGCCTCCGAGCGCTCCTTGGGCCGCTACACGGATGTGGACACAGGTGGGCCACCCCGCAGGGCCCAGGAACCGAAGGCTATGCCAGGGGACAGGGGAGGGGAGAGGGGAAGAGAAAGCAGAGGTGAGGAGACACAGAGAGGAGGGCTGGGTGGCACCGGCTGGGCTGAGGAAGCCTGGGGGCTGGACCCCCAAAGCCCCCGGCCAGAGGAAAGCACTGCTTTTAGGACCCACAGACCCTCTTGGTGGCCTCCTGTGTGCATGTCCTGCCCCACCTCATGGCCTTCTGTCCGTCTGACGCCCTCCCGGCCCAGGCTTGGGGACAGACCTGAGCATGACCACCCAGTCGGGGGACCTGCCGTCAAAGGAGCGGGACCAGGAGCGGGGCAGGCCCAAGGACCGGAAGCACCGGCAGCACCATCACCACCACCACCACCACCACCCCCCCGCCCCCCGACAAGGAGCGCTATGCCCAGGAGCGGCCTGACCACCGGGCCCGAGCCCGGGACCAGCGCTGGTCCCGGTCACCTAGTGAGGGCCCTGAGCACATGGCACACCGGCAGGTGGGTGTGGCAGGAGTTGCCCCCAGATCGGGCCAGGGGGGACCAGGAGAGGAGGGTGGCCCCCACGCCCCACGGCCACTCTGGGCGGGGTCCTCACGCCCCACTGTGACCTCTGACCCTGCCCACCACTGGGCTCCTTCCCAAGCCAAGGGGGGCCTGGGTGAGGGTGGACCTCGCCTCCCGCCACTGTGGCCCCCCACTCTGCCCCAGCCCCTGCCGCCTGCCGCCCCCCTGCCTGCAGCTGCTTCCTCTTTGGTTGTGGATCACGTTTGCGTTCTGGCCAGCCCAGTCCTGCGCTGGCTGCCGCTGCCTTGCGCTTTCCTTTAACCCGGCTTCCGTTTTTGTTCCGATTATGATTTCTGTCCTCTGGACGCCTGTGAGTAATTTTTGAAACTTCTGCTATTTTAACCCCGAAACTTACAAAACTCCATTTCTCATTTCTCTTTTCACTTTGTTGTGTTGGTTTTTGACTTCCCCCGCCCTCCTTGTCTCTCTCCTCCTCCCCCTCCTCGCCCACCCCCTCCCCCTTCTCCCTCTCCTCCCCTCCTCCCGGTGGCTGTTGCTTTTTTCCTTTTTTTTCCATTCAAACGTCCTGTCCTCCACCTCCTCCCCCCCCCCCCCCCCCGCCTCCTCCGGTTTCCCTCGGACCCTCCCCGTGTCTCCTCCTGTCTCCTCCTGGTTGATTTTGTTGTATCTTTTGTTTTGATTTCCTTTGTTTCAATTTTCGTGTAGGGCAGTAGTTCCGTAAGTGGAAGCCCAGCCCCCTCAACGTCCGGCACCAGCACTCCGCGGCGGGGCCGCCGCCAGCTCCCCCAGACCCCCTCCACCCCCCGGCCGCACGTGTCCTACTCCCCCGTGGTCCGCAAGGCCGGCGGCGCGGGGCCCCCGCAGCAGCAGCAGCTGGTGGCGCGGCCGGGCCGGGCGGCCCCCGGCGGCCCGCGGAGGTACCCGGGCCCCGCCGCCGAGCCCCTGGCGGGGGAGCGGCCGCCGGGGGGACACCGCTCGCCGGCACCGGAGCGGCGGGGCGCGGCGCCGAGCGAGTCCCCCAGGGCGTGTCGCCACGGCGGGGCGCGGTGGCCGGCGTCCGCCGCGCACGCCTCCGAGTGGTCCCCGGGCCCCCGGCACCACGGCTACTACCGGGGCTCCGACTACGACGAGGCGGACGGCCCGGGCGGCGGCGGGGATGACGCGCCCTACGATGCGCCCTACGACGCGCCGCCCCCCGCGCGGCACACGTGCTCGCCCAGGACTCCCCGGGCCGCGGGCCTGGCGGGCGCGTCGCCCTCTCGGCACGGCCGGCGGCTCCCCAACGGCTACTACCCGGCCCACGGACTGGCCAGGCCCCGGGGGCCGGGCTCCCGGAAAGGCCTGCACGACGCCTACAGCGAGACAGACGACGACGACTGGTGCTAAGCCCGGGCGAGGTGGCACCCGCGCCCGCCCGGCCCCCCCACGCACCCCGCGCACACCCCCCACGGGGGGGAGCCGCCCGGCCGCGAGGCCACCTCGCTGCCACCGGCCCAGCGCCCGGGGGAGGCCGGGGAGAGGACCTGCCGGGCGCCCCCGGACTCTGGAGGGAGTCCCCGGGGCCGGGGCGCACCCGAGTGCCCCACCGAGACCCTCGGCGCCCCCCACCCAGCCCCGACCCCGCGCGACGGGGACCCTCGGGGGACAGACCAACCACACAGCCAAGGGATTCGAATTAACTCAGCCATTTTTGGAGAACCTTGGGGAACATGGAAATTTAAAAAAAAAAAAAACATTTTTAAAAAGAAAAACGGGGAGAAAAAAAAAATCGCTTCTATTGATGAGTTTTATCATCTCAATTGAACCTTTCCTTCTTCCCCTGGTGAACGCGAGCTGGTGGCCCGTGTGTGGCTGAGACACCGAGACCCAGCATCCCACACAGACCTCGGCCAGACAGCTCAGACCCCACACACGTGCTCAGACACACACAGGAGTGCTTGCTGGTTATACCAAACCCTACTATTACTGCCTGCAGAAATCGATTTAAAAAAAAATAAACAATTTTAAAAAGGACAAAAAAATTAATGATTGAGAAAAGAAGCATTTTTTCTGACATTTGGTCCTGCTTGAAATAACAAAAGAAAAAAAAAGACCACCACCACCGACTTCCTTTGCTTCTTTTTGCCTTTTTCCTACCTTGTTTGAAAACTGTGGGCTTGGGACTGTGAATTATTGCATGACATTCAAAAAGAAAAAAAAAATAAAAAGTTGAATCAAAGGGCTTATGGACTGAGTGGTCTTTAACCCTCTGCAAAGTGTCCCCGGGGTTTGGGGGGGAGCCGTGGAAGCAGGCGCTGTGGAAGTGGGTAAGAAGGCGAGCCGAGCTCTTCAGCATCAGGTGTGGTTCCAGAGAGCTCGGCCCACAAGCACCACCTGGGTCCCCAGCTCGGTGGCCAGCGCGCCGGTGATTCCAGCTGCCTCCTGAGCAGCCCCAGGAAAGCCTAGGCCAGTGGTTCTCAACCTTGGCTGCACATTAGAATCACCTGGGAATCTTTTTAAAATCCTGATTTCTGGGCCTCATCCTCTGGAAATCCTGTTTCTTTGTTAAGAGGTGAGGCCACAACATTAGTAACAAAGAAACAGAATTTCCGGAGGATGAGGCCCAGAAATCAGGATTTTAAGAAGATTCCCAGGTGATTCTAATGTGCAGCCAAGGTTGAGAACCACTGGCTAAGCCAAAGATGCTAAGCAGGTCCTTGCCAGCTGCCCAATAAGACACTAGAGAGGTGGGGGTGTTTGTTTATTGGTTTTCCTTTTCCAATTACCATTTACATTCAAGAGAGGGTTTTAGCCCTAGCCAGTTTGGCTCAGTGGATAGAGCATCAGCCTGGGGACTGAAGGGCCCCGGGTTTGATTCTGGTCAAGGCCACATGCCTGGGTTGTGGGCTCAATCCCCAGAAAGGGGTGTGCAGGAGGCAGCCGATCAATCTTATTGATGTTCCTATCTCTCTCTCCCTCTCCCTTCCTCTCTGACATCAATAAAAATACATTTTTTTAAAAAGTGAGAGAGAGGGTTTTAACTTCCTACCCAGACAACTTGACCAATGGTAACCCCCACAGACTTCCAGACCAGCTGTCAGCGAAGGCCAACGCTGATCCCTGTCAGAGGTCCCCCTCGAGGTGCAGGGGTGGGGTGGGAGGATGCATGCAATTCTATCCAGAGCCAGGAAGCTACAGCCATCTGTTTGCCAGAGAATGAGGCCCACTGTTGGAGCCCCACCCCCACCCCACCCCGGGACCCAGAGGCCAAGCTTGTAGCTGAGTGCCAGGAGTCTGGACGCCAGGCCTCCACAGCCCACACCTTCAGCGGGAGTGAGTGTAAGTTGCCCAGTAGACACAGGTGGAGGGAGGAGGGATCAGGGAATGAAGAGGCAGAGGAGGACTCGCCTCACGCCCTGGTCTCACCTCTCAGTACCTGGCCTGAGCCACCTCGCCTGGAAACCTGAAGAAGGAACAAGGAAACGGGCTCTGAGGGCCAGGGATGCTGTGCAGATGCCCTGGGCAGCTCCCTTTCTGAGGCACAAACAGCCAAGAGATCCAGGCTCCATTTCAGACAGGTCCTTCAGGCTTGAAGGAATTCTACCCCCTCCCTGCAACCCACTGCCTCCAGTTGCTACTCCTCGGACTCTTAACATCCTATCTGTGAAATGGGACCCTCTGCTGTGTCAAGGAGGCAACGTTTTCCATCTACCCTCTTAGGTTCCGTGACTGAGGCCCGTGAATTAAACTAACAAATGGCAGATTAACAGGAGAAAAGGCACACAGTTTTTAGTAATACTTACAGAAAAGGAAAGTCACAGAAAAGAAGTGGAATTCAAAGAAGCATATTGACTCAGGGACTTCCTATATCATTTGAAACAAAGGAAAGGGGATTTGAGCTTCAAGGGACTATACATTGTGAGGAATGACAAGAAAATAAGGGGGGACTAAAGAAATGTAAAGGCGATTATAGTAGGGTTTGTTGATGCAGACTCAGCTCAGTGCTGGCTCTCTATTTCCAGTGATACCAATCCCTTTCCTCTTCCTAATACAGATGGCAGAGACACCACAAAGGAAAATTCATGTCACCTTCTCAGAGGGCAAAGTATGCCCTGCTTGTAGGCAGAGGAGGGGAGGGCAGAGAACTCCCTGCATCTGTTCATTCTCAATTGCCTTCAGCTCAGAATGATCCTACACCAAAGTGATATATTTGGGGGCGCATACCCGGATTCCCACCAGCTGCCAAAGGGCTTGGGGGTCATGGTTGGGAGAGACAGAGCTGTGCTGGGTCACCAAATGGTGCTCCCCAACTACCAGAAGCACAGGCAGCCCTGGGGTGAAGTCCTGATTTTAGAGGAACAACCAGAAGGGGGCGTATGAGGACAGGACACTCAGCAGGAGGCTGTTGGTCACTGTCAGTTGCAAAAGCCTCACCAGCACAGCAAAGCCAGTGTCTATCTTACAGTGACCATGCTTAGAGTGACAAAACATTTAAGTTTAATAAAAATAAAACTTTCACAGAATTAATGGAATAGCCTTAGCCGGTGTGGCTCAGTGGATAGAGCGTTGCCCTGCCGGCTGAAGGGTCATAGGTTCAATTCTGGTCAAAGGCATGTACCCGGGGTGCAGGCTCAATCCCAGGCCCCAGTGGGGGTGCAGCCAAATTGATGTGTCTCTCTCACGTAGATGTTTCTCTCTCTCTGTCTCTCCCCGTCTCTTCCACTCTCTCTAAAAATCAATGGAAATGTCCTCGGGTGAGGATGAACAAAATTAATGAAACAGTAGGACTCTCGGTCTAGGACTGCCTAAAAAAATCACCACAGGCTCGGTGGCTTAAAACAACAGAAATGTATTCTCTCGCAATTCAGGAGGCAAGAAGTCTGAAATCAAGGCATCAGCGGGGTTTCAAAGCCACACTGAAGGCTCTGGCAGAGGACACACCACCCACCACCACCTTCCCGTTTCTGGTGGCGCTGCCATTCCTTGGCTTGTGGCGGCCTCGCTTCAGTCTCGGCCTCCATCTTCCCTCGGCCTCGTTTCCGGTGTCTCTGTGTGTCCTTTTCTGTCTTTTATGAAGACACATTCACTGGATTTAGGACCCCCTCCATCTAGTCTGAACTCATTTCCATCCTTACCTTAATTACATCTGCAAAGACACTATTTCCAAGTAAGGTCCCTGTAGTTTAATAACTTGGTCTGTGTCCCCAGTTCCTGGCACGGACCTCCTAAAACCCTTGGTATTTCCTGAGTCAGAGGAGTACCTTTTGTTATTCACAAGGAACCCCTGTAGAGTACACCTGTGTTTATGCTCATGAGGTAACAGGGTGGGGTTCCCTAGGTTGCTTTAGGATGGGGGCTGGGCTCCAGAAAGACCACGTGATTGGAGGGTGGGAACTTTCTGGCCACCTCCAACCTCTGGGAACAATAGGTGGGCGGGAGGATAGAGATTGGGTTCGAGAAACAAAGAGGTAAGGAGAGCTTCCAAGTTGGCAAACACATCCAGGGTGGGACACCCCAACTTCACGGGGACAGGAGCTCCTGCTCTCAGGACCCCTTTCTCCGGCAGTTCATTTTGAATTCTTGATAACAAACCAGTAACATCAAAAGTGCCTTCCTGCCCGGCCGGTGTGGCTCAGTGCTTGAGCATCAACCTATAAACCAGGAGGTCATGGTTCAATTCCTGGTCAGGGCACATCCTTGGGTTGTGGGCTGGATCCCGAGGCGGGAGGGGAGCGGGGGGTGCGTGCAGGAAACAGCCAATCAATGATTCTCTGTCATCATTGATGTTTCCATCTCCCTCTCCCTTCCTCTCTGAAGTCAATAAAAAAATTTTAAAAAATTAAAAAGAATGAGTTTATTAGGCCATTGCTAGTACACACACAATAAATGACTGGTCTTGGGGCATAGAGTCTCACCCGCCCGCGCATGGCTGGGTAGGAGTTCTGCGAGCATTTTTATACATGAAGTTGGGGGAAGAAAATGGAAGCTGCTCTGAAAGGACTTACATTGGCTATAGACAAAGAGGGCGGGAGAAGCTGAGGCCAGGCCGGCTCTGGGATAGGTCAGCAGAGTCCGCAAAGCTCGTGTGTAAACAAGAACTTGAGGCTCCTGGGCTTTCACCTGGCTATTCTCTCTCCCTTTTTTTTTTTTTTTTTTTTTGCTATTCTCTCTTTAGATAATCTCAGAAATAGCCACCTGGGAGTTGTTTTCTTTTTTTAATGTGTGTGTGTGTGTGTGTTTTATTGATTATTATTATTTATTTATTTTTTTAGAGATGAAAGGAGAGGGAGAGGGAAACATTGATGCGGGAGAGAAACGTAAATCCACTCCCCCACCCCCCTCACATACACACACACCCGACTGGGGATCGATCGAGCCCGAAACCCAGGCATGTACCCTGACCAGGAATCCAACCGGCGACCCCCCAGTGCACAGGACAACACCCAACCAACTGATCCATACTGGCCATGGCTGGAAGTTCATGTGTTAATTCCAACACACACTAAAGGAGTGTGAGCAGTTTGTTGCTGGTTTTGCTGCCGTTGTTAACTGATGAACCGCTTTTTGTCTCTCCCCACCCACCCTCTGGCCTGCTGTAATGTGATTTAGGACATCGCAGAATTTTCTCCTTGTCAGAGTTCCCTTGTCCTCTGTGCCTTGTGAGGACACAGCAAGAAGACGCCATCTGTGAGCCAGGAAGAGAGCCCTCACCAGCCACGGAATGGCTGGACCTTGATCTTGGGCTTTTAGCCTCCAGGACAGCAAGAAATCAATGTCTGTTGTGTATAAGCTTCACGCGAAAATATTTTCCTATAGCAGCCCGAACGGACTAAGGCAGCTGAACACCTGCTGAAGGCCAGATGGGGAGGCTGCAGAGGATGAGCAAACGGGGCTGCTGGCCGGGGTAGAGTCCACAAAGGCGATGGACATGGAGCCATTGTCATTCTGAGAGGCCATAAGCCAGGACCAGTGGAATCGGGGAACTGAGACAGACGGCTGAGCAAACTGGCCGAGCTATCGCAGAATACCTCCGGAGACCTCCCCTAATTCCCACCTGCAGGAGAGAGACAAAGATCTCAAAACAGGCCGCACAGTGCTCTCCCGCTGGGGCGCACCGCCCTGCCACTCCCTTCCCCCTCTTTCCTTCCATCTTCACTCCCCACGGGCATGCATCTCCTAAACACTAAGGGACCCCCACAAGACTTGCAACCAGGGGAGCAGTGGGCAGCAGCAGCTCGCCCCAGGCTAACCCCCTGACCCTGTCTCCAAGGCCCCCTTTTCTCTGACTTCCCAGCAAGCTAAGGCAGCCCAGCCTGCGCTCTCCTGTTGCTTCCTTTACGCTAAGCCCTTCCTTGTTTCACCATCCCCAGCTTTTTTTAAAAATCCTCACCCAAGGATATGTGTGGGTTTTTGTTTTTTTAATTGATTTTATAGAGAGAGGAAGGGGGGGAGAGAGAGAGAGAGAGAGAGAGAGAGAGAGAGATGAATGTGAGATCGGTTGCCTCCCCTACACGTCCTGACTGGGATCAAACCCATAGCCTAGGTATATGCCCTGACTGGGAATCAAACCCACAACCTTTTGGTGTACAGGACAATGCTCCAACCCACTGAGCCACCCGACCAGGGTACTGTCCTCAGCTTTAATAAATGTACCCTCTTGTCACCTGGACTGGTGTGAAATCTTTCCTACATGAAGTCGAGAACCTACACACTACCAGCTGGCCCTCAGCAGATCCACTCAGGGCCAGGTCCCTGTCCTGTAACAATCTACCCCTGCCCTGGATCTGCCATGACAGCCCCCTCTGATGAGTGTGACACCCCGCTCCATCTAGCCTCCTGTTCTTGCCCAGAACAGCACACCGTGCCCCTCTATGGTCCCCCTGTCATAGCCACCACCTCAGGCCCTGCAAGCTATGGCGCTTCGGCCCATTCCCAGCTTCCCACACTGTTCTGCCCAGGCCCAGCTCTCCCCCACCACCTCTCCCTCGCCCACCCTGCTCCAGCTCTTAAATGTGAGAAAGGCCTGATCATCTGAGCTCCACTGAAAATGATCTGAAAGGAGAATACACCACCCCTGCAGGCGGCAGTTACATCCAGAGAGGGCTGGGAAGGCACTGTTAGGTCTCCAAAACACACCATGGCTTTTGTAATTTGTGTTTTTATTTTTAAAGATTTTTATTGATTTAAGAAAGGAATGGGGAGTATAGAGAGATAGAAACACCAATGATAAGAGAGAATCATTGATTGGCTGCCTCTTGTACACCCTTACACTGGGGACCAAGCCCGCAACCCAGGCATGTGCCCTGACTGGGAATGGAACCGTGACCTCCTGGTTCATAGGTCCATGCTCAACCACTGAGTCACACTGGCCGGTTGGCTTTTGTAATTTGTAAACAGTTTTTAAAGGTGTACAGACAGGTCCTGGCTGGGTAGCTAAATTGGTTATAGCATCGCCCCAACACTAACATGCCAAGGTTTCGGGTTTGATCCCTCCACACCAATCAGGACACATACAAGAGTCAACCAATGAAGGCTTAAATAAGTGGAACAACAACTCTCTCTCTCTCTCTCTCTCTCAAAATCAGTAAACAAAAATAAATAAATAAATAAAGCAGTTCCTGAGCCCCAGATCGTCCTGACCTATCAAAGATCACATTATAATAATCGATCAATTGGACAACTAAATTTGACTCGAACCCCTCCCCCAAAACCAAGGGCCGGGCCTCCTCCAAGGTTGTGTCCCAGCTCCTGGCCCCAAGGAGTACCCAGAAGTACAGCTGGTTGAGCTGAGGTTGCACAGGCAGGGCAGGCAAGGTGCACCGGACGGGCAGCGCCACCTAGAGGCCAGACGGTGAATAGCCAAAGGCATGATCGCTGTAACTAACGAGTCAGGGACCAACCAGCGCCGCGCTGCGAGGGGAGGAGAGAGGCAGTGGGGGGCGTGAGAGCACCCTTACTCGCTGCTCCAGGGACAGAGCAGGATCAGCCTGGACATCACGGTGTAAATGTCCTGCCTGTCGAAATAACTTTTTAACGACGACTCTAAAGTAGATGACTCACGAGGAGCCTGGGAGCCTCTGCATTTCTGCCTCCGCCTTTTCTCAGGAAGTGCCCAGAGGGGACAGCAGGCCAGCAGAGGAGTTCTGGGAGCACGATGAGAGGAGGGGCTGCTGGGAGAAACAGAAGATGAGGGAGATGCGTTCTCTTATTTGAAAGATTTTTTATTGATTTATTTATATTATTTATTTATTTGAGAAAGAGAAAAAAAATCGATGGGCTGCCTCCTGCACGCCCCCTACCTGGGATCATGGGAATCAAACCCGCAACTTTTCCGTGCATGGGACAACACCCAACCAACTGAGCCACACTGGCCAGGGCGAGGGAGACACTCAGATCAGAAAACTAAGGGCCAGAAAGTTTCCATCATTTGCCAAGGTCTTGCCCCAGGTCTACAGGGGTAAAGGACCTTGAACCAGCAGCCCACTGGTTTAGTCCGCCCTGTTGCCTCCAGGAGGGTGAGGGCATTGCCCCTCAGGTCTTTGAACTTCAGGTGGTGAAAAGTTCAAGGTGGTTCAAGGTTTTGCACAAGTCTCCCTCCTCCACCCCGCTCTCTCTGGTCAGGGAGAGTGGGGTCCTCTTGCCCCATGACCTGAAAAATGAATCAAAAGCCCCCTGGTGGGCAGGGGTGGATAATTGGACCTCTTCTCCCCACCTGAGCCCTGCTCTGGGTCAGCTGGTCCTGCGGGTTTTCACCTGCTGGGCAGAGAACGCTGGCGTGATCTGATCCCCCTGGAGGCACAGTGGTCTAGTCCAGCCATGTTTAACAGCCATTTAAAGTGAGTTGAGCCCTAGCTGGTTTGGCTCGGTGGCTATAGTGTCGGCCTGTGGACTAAAGGGTCCCAGAATACGTACCTTGGTTGCAGGCTCCTCCCCAGCTGGGCCCTGGTCGGGGCACATGCAGGAGGCAACCACTTGATGATTCTCTCACATAGATTTTTCTCTCTTTCTCTCTCTTCCACTCTCCCTAAAAATCAATGGAAAAATATCCTGCATGCCCCCTACTGGGAATCAAACCCGCAACCCGGGCATGTGCCCTTGATCGGAATCGAACCCGGGACCATTCAGTCCGCAGGCCTCGATGCTCTATCCACTGAGCCAAACCGGCCAGGGCCAGCACAACGTTTCCATGGTTCATCCACATTGTAACAGGTAGTAGGACTTCCTTCCTTTTTACAGGCGAATAATATTCCACCGAGTGGATGGACCGCATTCTGCCTATTCATTCATCTGTTGATGGACATCTGGGCTGTTTCCACCTCTTGGTGACTGCGAATAGCGCTGCTGTGTATATGCCTGTTTGCACACCTGTTTTCAATTCTTTTGGAGTCTAGGCCTAGAGGTGGGATTGCCGGGTTCTATGATAACTCGATGTATAGCTTTTGAGGAAGATAAAATTACGTTGAGTAATACATTTGTTTCACACAACATAGCCAACATATAATCATGTCAACATGTAACCAATATGAACAATATTGCAATCCTTTACGTTCTCTTTTCCTTACTAAAGTCTTTGAAACCCAATGTGTACTTTTCACTCAGAGCACATCTCAATTTGGACCAGCTGCACTTCCAGCGCTTGTTGCTCATGGCGACCATCCTGGGCCGCACAGGTCTAGCCTCACACCTCACTCCCCAGTTCTGTTGTACCTACAGACACATACATCCTGTTATGGACTGAATGTCTGCCTCCCCTCCCCCATCATATCTTAACACCCAACCCCCAATGTGATGGTATTTGGGAAGTGATTAGGTCATAAAGGTGGAGCCCTCCTGAATGGGATTAGTGCCCTGATAAGAGACCCAGCCTGCCGGCATGCTCAGTGGTTGAGCATCGACCTATGAACCAGGAGGTCACAGTTCGATTCCCGGTCACGGTGTATGCTCGGGCTGTGGGCTTGATCCTATGTGGGGTGTGCAGGAGGCAGCCAATCAATGATTCTCTCTCATCATTGATGTTTGTATCTCTCTGTCCCTCTCCCTTCCTCTCTGAAATCAATAAAAAATATATATTTAAAAAGAGAGACCCAGCCCTGGCCTGTGTTTCTCAGTGGTTAGAGCATCAGCTAAGCACTGAAGGGTTGTGCGTTCAATTTCCGGTCAAGGGCATGTGCCTGGGTGCAGGAGGCAACCAATTAATGTGTCTCTCTCACATAGATAATGCGTGTGTGTCTCTCTCTCCCTCCCTCCTTCCTACTCTCTCTAAAAACCAATGTAGAAAAGATCCTCATGTGAGTATTAACAGAAAAAAAAGAGAGAGAGAGACCCAGAGAGCTCCCTCATCCCTCCACCATGCGAGGACACAGAAAAATGGTCTCACCAGACACCAAACCTGCCAACTGCTTAATATTGGACTTCCGGCCTCCAGAACGTGCGGAATAAATGTCTGTTGTTTATCAGCCACCCAGCCTGTGGTATTCTGTGATAGCAACCCGAATAGATGAACACTTGTCTCGACCAGGGACCTCAGGCTCCTAATCAATAAGCTTGGAGTCAGACAGGGAGAATGTGTACGCGGACCCCTGGGGCTATCTGGCACTGGGTGTGTGCACGGCCCAACCACAGCAGCTCCTGATGCTATAAAAGCCAGAGAACGTGACCTGACCTTTGCCTCCAGGAGGAGGTGCCCAGGAGCCACCGCTGGCTCTCAGCTGCCTGTGGGCACCCTGGGTCAGGGGTCACCCCTAGGCTGGTACAGAGCACCGGATCGGGGTGGGGGAAGGTGGCCAAGGTCAACAGGAACCCAGATGGAGCTTCCACAGGATTGCTTTTTTGGGGAAATGTTTCCAGCTCCTTGGGGCAGACGGAGCCAGGCCTTGGGGCCACACCAGGCAGCCCTCTGATTCATTCATCCACGTGAGGACCCCAGCGTGGAGGCGGGGAAAGCGCCTTTAAATAGAGCTCAGCGCCATCTGAGGCTGCAGGGCTGCTGGAAGGGAGCCAGCCGCCGCCCCTGACCTGGCCAGCCTCCCTCCAGATGGGGTTCGCACACCACCCCCTCCCGCCTCTCTGCTTTCCCCTTCCGTTGCAGCCTCCAGCCGCCTGCCCTGCCAGGCCCAGGCTCAGATGTGCCGGCTTTCTGTAAATGTGAGATATAAAAAGAAGCGGGGAGCAGGCGCAGGGGTGGGCAAGGGCCGCTGGCTCGCTGAGAGATGCCGCCCCCACACTGCCCAGCACTGCAAACACTCCCCCGCGGAGAGGAGCGGGCGGGCGCTTGCACGCAGACACTGTGACAAGCCGGCATTTCAAATCAGACATAAGGAGGCCAGCCAGCTGGGGGGAAGCCAAGTCTGACTTTGTGAAGGCCTCTCTCCTTGGCCGGAGCCAGGCCCTGGAAATTGCAAATTGCGTGGGACGCCCTCAGCTGAGGCGCGTCAAGCCTGCCCCGGGCAGTGACCCTCATGGAGGACACAGGGCTCCGGCCGGCTGGCCTTCCCGGGCTCCGGTGCAGGAAGGTGACAGACGCAGTAACATCACGCACCTGTCCTTTAGCTGCCCCTCACCTGCCTCCACTTCCACGCCCCCTGCTCCTCCATCAGCTGAACTGCAGCTCCCACTCAGCCAGCCCGGCTGCCTGCTCAGGCGCCCACCTCCTGCCTCCGTCCACCCACTCTCCCCTGCACTCCTTTCACCCTCCAGCGCCAGCACTTTCTGCTGCTCCTTCAAGTGTACACTGAGCAGCTGTTCCAGGCCCAGGTCCAGGAGCTGGGGATGCCCGGCGCCGGCACCGTTCATATCCTCCTGGGCTCAGTCAGATGGAGGAGACAGCACGCAACAACTACATCAACAAACCAAAAAGAAGACGCAGGCAAAGGACGGATGACAGCTGGGACCTGTGCTGTGCAGGAGCAGCTCAGAGCACCTGGGGAGGGCGACCTTGGAGGGATCTTCCAGGCCTGAGGATGAGGGGGCAGGTAGGAGAAGGGGGAGGGGTCCAGTTTGCCTCTTGCTTTTCTGCAGGTCTCATGTCCGCCTGACCCAGGCTAAGCCACGCACGTAGTGCTTCGTGAATGAATGAATGAATGAATGCACCCGAATATGACAGCAGCACGCCAGCTCTGCAGCCAGCCAGGCCAGAAGGCAAACCCTGGCACCTCCGCTCCTCTCCTGAGCAACCTCCGGCTCGGCCTCTCTGGGCCTCAGGTTTCTGGCCATAAATGATCCTTGTTGTAAAAACATTGCCGAAACCGGTTTGGCTCAGTGGATAGTGTGTCGGCCTGCGGACTGAAGGGTCCCAGGTTCGATTCCGGTCGGGGGCATGTGCCTGGGTTGCGGGCACATCCCCAGTAGATGTGCAGGAGGCAGCTGATCGATGTTTCTCTCATCATCGATGTTTCTGACTCTCTATCTCTCTCCCTTCCTCTCTGTAAAAAATCAATAAAATATATTTTAAAAAAAACACACATAAATGCATCTGGCACTGTGCAGGGCATGCCTTCCCTTCTAGAGCTTTCCCCGGTTCTTCCAACTCTGTCTCCAGCTCCCTGGGCTCCTGGGGAAGTGGAGCGCTCTGTCTTTAAGAGGGAGAAGGTAGGAGAACTCCCCACACTGGCTCAGGGCCTCACTCCTCGGGCCGCCAACCCAGTGCTGGGGCCGCTCCTCGGAACCACTCACACACTCTTGGCTTGGCCTAAATATATTGCAACCTCCGAGTCATCCCAGGACCTAGACTTCCTGCCCAAGTGGGTGCCAAGAAAAACAAAAGCCACTGGAGGGAGAGGGTCGGCGACAGGAGGAGGAAGGAGAACCCATGGGGCAGGTCTGAGAGTTGCCTCGAGGGTCCTGGTGCTGATGGGGATGCTGGGAAAGCTGAGGATGGGGGGGGGTCTCCCCCACACTGCACCCTGTTTCTCTCCTCAGCTCAGCAGCTCTGAGTCACCATTCTGGCAGCTGCTGGCCCAGAGCCAGGCTGGGTGGGACCTGAGGGCAGGAGGTGGGTGGGGAGACCTACTTTAGCCTCTGGTTTCTCCTCCCAGCCCACAGGGGCCTTGGGTCTCAGAGCTCACACCCTGATCCACACCCAGTTAATCCCGGAATCCCCACGCCCTCTGGCTCCCAGGGCCCCTGCTGCTGCCCCTGCCCACCCCTGGGAACCAGGAAGGAAGAAAAGGATGGCCTGTCTCCACCCGCTAGGGCTCTGCTGATGCTACTGCCCAGCAGGCTCCCCACCGGGGGCTGAGGAGCCACCACCCCTCCCTCTAGGCAGACAGTACTCTTTGGCCCGGGCTGGTGGTCCTGCTGACCCCACTGAGCCCTCCCCAAGATGCTGGAACCTGACAGTCAAGGCAAATTTGGGAAAACACATCAACATACACAATGTTATTTTGTAGCTAAACGTGTGTAGAGGCAGGACAGTCAAGGCAGGTGAGGAGTCTGGCATCACACACACACACACACACACACACACACCACACCCAGCAGCCACATCTGGAAACATTTTGAGTTGCCATGACAGTGGAAGGAGGCCCTACTGATACTGTTTCCAGCGAGACTAGGAAACTTTGGTCCTTGTTCTCTTTTCTTTTTTAAAAATATTTTTATTGATTTCAGAGATCATGGGAGAGGGAGAGAGAGAATCACTGATCAGCTGCCTCCTGCACACTCCCCACTGGGGATGGAGCCCGAAACCCAGGCATGTGCCCTTGACCGGAATCAAACCTGGGACCCTTCAGTCCACAGGCTGACGCTCTATCCACTGTCAAACCAGCCAGGGCGGTCCTTGTCTTTTTGAGGGAAAAACTTCACTCAAGAGACAAAGTGTAGAAGAGCAAGCAAGAATGTATTGACCACAGCAAAAATATAGCTGGCTGGGCTGCTCTGGCTCACTGGGGAGTCAGAGAAAAGGGGCCTTGGAGACAGGGTCAGGGGGTTAGGCCAGGATGAGCTGCTGCTGCCCACTGCTCCCCTGGGTGCAATCTCATGGGGTCCCTTAGAGGTTGGGGGATACGGGCCTGTGGGGGAAGGAGAGGAGCAGGGGAAGGGAATGGCACAGGCTTGCTCCCTGGAGGGAGAGTGCACTGGGACCTTCATTTTCGGGGGTTTGAAGTCTGGGTGTTTAGGGGAGGTCTTAGGGATGGATCATAGAATATTCATCAGCTTTATGCTGATGTACCAACATGAGCTGTGTTCTCTTCATTTGCCTGTCTTTGGGTGTTGTAGACAAATGGCGCTTAATTGGATTTCTGTTAACTGTCTCCCTAAGATGATTTACTAGTAGACAGGCTAACTGCAAGGAGGGGAAGTCACCATGCACCAGGAGCAGGGGCCAGGTGCGCTAGGGTAATAATCCAGGACAATCCTAGTGTGTGTGTGTGTGCGTGTGTGCGTCTGTGCGTGGCTGTGTGTGACCCTCTGGGCCTAGATTCAGTTTAGGGTGCTGAGGTCTCGCCCACTCGCCACCTGTCGGGTCTCACCAGAAACCGTGTCCCTGGGGCTGGACCCTGGCTCCGGTTTTCAGGAACAGGGCTGGCTTTCATCTCAGGGGACCACTGCGAGGGTAGAGGATGCGTAGGCCCCTTCCTCCCACGGACGTCCCGAGAGAGTCATGAGAAAGAGGGACAAGCTTGAGGCGTAAGGAAGGAGGCAAGGGAATTAAGGACACCCAGATGGTCCTGGGAGACACAGAGGTGCTGCTGACTGTTAGGTCCCCAAGGGCCCCCCATCGCACACTCCCCCCTCCGTGGCCTCATCTCCAGGAGGGAGAGGGAAGCGCCCCCACCCGGTGGAAAGGAAAGCTTTGGTGGTCCCAGGGCACGCCCCTTCTCCAAGCCTCCGTGTCTGACCAGCTTCACACCCACCCCTCTGGGGAGGGAATGCCTTATCCCAAACAACATGACGGCCCTTTGCAGATGCCAGTGCCCGTTTATAAGACAGCATCTGTGGGAAGTCGGAGGGTAGCTGGGGAATACGTGGAACTCAGTGCTGCAGACTTGAGCCCAAGGGGGAGAGGGTCCCAGGAGCCCCGTCCCCAGTCCCCACCCACACTGAGTGAATGCGATGCCTCCAGGGAGGCAGCAGTGAGTAATTGCAGGCTTGGCCTCCTCCGGGCAAGAAGCCAAAATAAGGTTAATTCCGGAAGGGTGGGTCAAAACAGAGGCGAGAAGGGAGGGAAGGGGCCTCAGGTGGAGGCCGGTTGGCAGTGGGCTGGCCTGCAGTCCAGGTCCAGGCCCCTCCTGGCCTCAAAAAGGACCCTGATTGGGAGGGTGGTGTCCGATGGGCCCTCCCTGACTGCCCTGGGGTCTAAAGGGCAAAGCACTGAGCTACTTCCTGTTCCAGACACCAGCCAGGGGGCCAGGCAGCAGCCTTCCCAGTCCAGCAATTTGATTTTGCTCAGTAAATAATGATCACACACACACACACACACACACTGACACACAAACCACCTTTGTCCTTTTCACCTTTTCAACCCCCTGGGGAGCCTGTACAAATTGGCCCCTGGGGATGTTTTCATCTTTGAAAGGAGAAAAAAGATGTCAGAGTCACCTAGCAAGTGGGCAAACCTGGTGGGTGCTCAGCTGTGAACTCAAGGAAGGAAAGGGGGGGGGGGGGGAGGAGAGGGAGGGAGAGAGAGAGAGAGAGAGCGTGCAAGAGCTGCCCATTGGTGGCAGGGGCAGGGAGACCCGGGTGCTCTCTCCTTATTTGTGAACAGGAGGTTGGTTGCTGGGTTTATAGAAGCAAAGGCCCCCACCCACCCCTTTCTCCCACCCAAATCCAGGAGAGAAAAACACACCAACGGACTTTGTCTTATTAGATGTACCTTTGCCCGGAGCCTCAAGTCCTTCAGCTATAAAGGGGGCTAGTGAAAGTGCCTGTTTAACTGACCCCGGCGTGCAGGAGGGCTGACTAAGTGAATACAAGCCGCACACAGCACCCAGCTGGCAGCCAGCATCAATGCAAGTCTCTTCTTAGCACAGGGTGTGTCATCTGGTCTGTAGCTAACCGGAAGCCCCCGGGGCCGGATGCTGCCTCTCCAGCGGCCCTTGAACACTCCCAGAGTCTTCTGAGGGTGCTTCTCGGGCGGGCTCGGTCAACAGAAGGGACTTGGCAGGAAGCCTCAGTTAACACAGCTAGTTCCCCAACTTGTCTTCCCAGGGCTCCACGATGGGGCAGAGGTTTCCAAGATTCCAACTCAGCTCCCTCCAGCCCCTCAGGACGGCCCTGTGCCCCTGTCAGGTCCTTGGGAGAACTTCCCAAACTGTAGGAAACTGAGGCCCAGCCCAGTGAGGTAGCTCAGGCGGTGTGTGTGGGGGTGGGGGGGGGATTACCCCTGGGCAACAGGGCAGGGCAGCTGGGACGGTGTTGGCAGACACAGCTGTGCCTGCATTTACCTGGGACACGTGGGTGCCCCGGCCCAGCCCCAGAGACCCTGGGGTTTCTCAGAGCTCGGAGTTGAAGGCGTCCGGGTGAGCCTCGCGGGGTCCCCTGGCTGCACACTCCGCAGCCTTGGAGGGGAAAGAACCTGGCCCTGTAGCCCTGGGCGGCCACGAGGAGGGCAAGGTCTGCATCCACATGACCATTTCCCAATCACTTCTGCAAACAGCACCGGGACAGAAAAGGCTCTGTGTATTGGCCTGCTTTGTCCATCCCTCCCCCGCCCACCCCCCGCCCCCCCAGCAGGCCAGGCCTCGAGGTGCTGCCCACAGCTGCCCCTCCAGGAAAGGGTTAACAGGAAGCGCCTGGCGCCCTGCAGCCACAGAAGCCCATTGTTCTCCAGCAGCCGCCTCCCCCTCCCTCATCCAGGAAGACCCTGTGGGGAGCCCCTTCAAAAGGTCCAGGCCGGTGTCTCGCGGTGTCTCCGGGCTGCAGGCCAGCGTTTCGGGAGGCCGGGGAGTGTGGGCTCTGGAAAAGGAAACTCCTCGCAAGAGGCCCAGGGCACAGCTGTCACCACCGAGTCTCAGGGGCTTTCCGAGTGAGGGGGGCTGAGCCCGCCGCCCCAGGAGAAGCCCTCCCCCACAGTGCCCATCTGGAAGCCAGCGGCTTTGATCTTGAGCCTTTAGTAGACGAAGGCTCCTGTCCCCCCCCCCCCCCGCCTCCCCCTTCCCCTCTTTCTATCCCCCATCAGCATCTCTGGGCCGGAAAGTTTCACACCCCTCCCTCCTCCATCCGACTTCAGATCTCCTCTCCGCCGGTCCTGTCAGCTTCTGATCAGCCCACGCTGCTGGAGGGGGCTGTGTGCTCTGGCGGGGCGGCCTATATTTGGGGGGCACAGGAAGGAGGGGGGCTGTGAGCAATTCCCTGGGAGACCCCGGGGGGGTGGGCAGGGCGAAGCCGAGCAGCTGGCAACCAGATGTGGGTGGAGAGGCTGAGGAGGAAATTAATTGGTGCCAGTCGGGTGGCAGGCGGGGAAGGCAGGAACCTAGGGGGCCCAAGAGCGGTCTAGGGGCGGGCGGGAGGGGGGACGGTGAATGCTGAGATGATTTCTTAACTGACAGTTAACCATGTGCTGGTGTGGGGCGGTGTGATCTGGGGAGGATGGGCCAGGAGGCGGGGAGGCAGCGAGATGTCTGCTGAGAGGGGCGCCATCCAAAGCGGTCAGAGAGGCCGGAGCCGAGCCTGGGGCGGCCTCAGGCCCGAGTGTGCAGGCGGAGGGCCTTAGCCCCTGGCCTCAGCTTTCCGGAACACAAATTTGGGGAGACCTAAACTCATTTTAGCACAGAATGGGTGGAATAGCCCCTGAGGCCGAACCTCAGGAAGCAGATATAAAGTGCCCCCCTAAGAGCAACCCTGGACACAGGAGGGGGCGGACTGGGCTCCCCTGAGCAAGGTGTGGGGGCGCTGGGTTCCCCTGGACTCCGATGTGGGGTTCTGGGCTCCCCTGGACACGTGGGGGGTTTCAGCATCCTCCATGGCTTAGGGCAAGTAGCATGAGTCTCAGACTCCAGCAACCCCCATTTTCCTTCCGCTTTTTTCGCCTTTATCCTGATTCTCAGCCCACCCCCAGCCCCGGGGCTCCCCGCGTGGCCCCTGAGCTCCGCCCTCGTATTTGTAAAGGTGGGGGCGCTGCCAACCTCTGAAGGTCTGGGCAGAATCCGGAAGGGACCGGTTTTGGGGGTGAGGAGCGTGGCCGGGCCCACCCACTGCACCGGGAATTCTTGCAAATTGCTCCGCGCAGTGCACAGGGTGGGGTGGGGGCGGGGCCGGAGGGGGGCGGAGAGCGCGAGGCGGGGAAATGTGCATGTCCCGCCCTCCTGTAATGGACACCTAGGTCGCTCCAGCCCGAGTCCAGGCCAGTGACTCACTCACCCGAGCTCCCGGCCTGAGACTTCAATTTCCTGGTGGAGATCAAGTTCCCGCCCCGCTGGGCCGACAGCTAGGCCAATGCCGGTCTTCCCCCGCCCGCGGGCACCTCGCCCAGGCTCCTGGAACCGGGTAAACCGGTCTGGGTGCTGCTTCTGGGGTGGTCCGACCCGTGGCCCCGCCCCTTCCCAAGGCTGAACTGGGACGCTGTCTCTCCCCCTCCCCCACTCCGGCACAGAGAAGGGGGAGGGGAATCTCAGGATGGGGAACACATTAGAGCTGTCTCCTATTTGCTCTCCTTCAGGGCCTTCCTCTCTGGGCCTTAGTTTTCAGATCTGTAAAAAAATGGACGGCCCTAGCTGGTTTGGCTCAGTGGATAGAGCGTCGGCCTCCAGACTGAAGGGTTCTGGGTTCGATTCCGGTCAAGGGCTTATGCCTAGGTTGCGGGCTGGGTCTCCAGGAGGGTGTGTGCAGGAGGCAACCAAACAATGATTCTCTCTCATCATTGATGTTTTTATCTCTCCCTCTCCCGGCCTCTCTGAAATCAATTAAAAAAAAATTTTTTTTTTTAAATGGACGTTAGAAGGACCAGGACCAACCTCAAAGGAAAGTTTCAAAGGCCTCATTCATTCACAAAAACTGAGTAGTAAGCATCTGCTAGATTTGCCTCTGCCCTCTTGAAGTCTACAAGCTAGAAGAAACAAACCCAGAAACAAATGTAAAACTAATTGTGATAAATACTACAACAAGAAAAGTAACTCTTGATCTAAGTGTCAAAAAATATAGGGATCTTGGATCAAAATGGGGGGCAGACAGCAAACACTTCCCTAGGTGAACAGGGAAGGGAAAAGCACTCCAGCAGAGAGCATATACAAAGGCCCAGTGGCTGGGAAGACTGTGCAAGTGTGAGGCACAAAAAGCAGGTCAGTATAGCTGGAGGGTGACGCAAGATTAGGCCGGAGATGCACTGGGCCCAGGTCCAGCAGGACAGTCATAGGGTTGTTATCCCTCTTCAGAAGCAGGGTTTTCCTGACTCTGGGACAGTGGACAAAGTGATTCATTGTTATTTAAATAACAGAATACATCTCTCAGCTTCTCCTTCTTTTCAGCTTTCAGTCCCAGCTGGTTCTCTGACTTAAGGATAGTCTTCCTCCTTTGGCAACAATGTGACCTTAACTTTGCTAATCTTCCTTTGTAACTAAGAAAGCTATCTGGAACCTCACACTGGCTACTGTTTCAGCAGGATCTTATGACAGTATTTCGTTTTCATTGTAACTTTTATGAACTGTTACCTTCTAAGTATGATTAATTCACCATTAAGTTTTTAAAATTAGATAAATAATACTTAAACAGTTGTTACACAGAGCTGATAAAAATCCTGACTGTCAACTGTCTGAAGTTTGGGAAATTCTAAGAGCCATCGGAAGCCATAGATTAAATGAGATAATAAATATTAAGCTCTTAGCATCTGCTTACCCCAGACAACATCATTCACTCATTTTGGCCTGGGGTGAGCATTCATTCATAAAACATTTGAATGGGGGTGCAGATGCTAAATAAAACATAAATATATCTTCTCAAATGGTGAGTAGTGCTCTAAAGAAGACTGATTGGAGTGGGGTACTATTTTAGTCAGGTAGCCAAAGAAGGCCTCCCCCAAGGAGGTGACATTTCAGCAAAAACCTGAAGAAAATGAAGATGGATGTGTAGGTATCTGGGAGAAAGGCATTGCAGGCAGAAGGAACAGCAAGTGCAAAGGCCCTGGGCTAGAACATGCCTGGCCTGTTCTGCAAGCAGAAAGGAGGCTAGTGTGTTAGAAGCAGGGGAGAGCCGGGAGAGGGAAAAGATCCAGTTTGTGTTTTATAAAATCAGTGCAGCTCCTGAGTAAAATAGATTGTGGGGGTCAAGGGCGAAGAGGAAGCCACTGCCCTAATCCAGGTGAGAGGTGATGGAGCCAGGAAGATGGGAAAGGCTTGGAGTGTGAGGGAAGGAGAAAAAGTGATTCAGCCCGGCCAGAGTGGCTCAGGGGTTGATTGTTGACCTATGAACCAGGAGGTCATGGTTCAATTCCAGGTCAGGGCACATGCCCGGGTTGCGGGCTCTATCCCCAGTGTGGGGTGTGCAGGAGGCAGCCAATCAATGATTCTCTCTCATTATTGATGTTTCTATCTCTCCCTCCCTCTCCCTTCCTCTCTGAAATCAATAAAAAATATATTTAAAAAAGAAAAAGTGATTCAAGGAGGAGTCCTCAATTGGAAGACTGGTAGGAAACAGCAAGAATTCTCTTTGGCTCCTGTTCTATTTGAAATACCTTAGACCCCCACAAGGAGACTGGGATGGATAGCTAAATTTAGGAGTCTGCATAGAGGTGGCATTAAGAGCCCTAAAACTGAATGAGGCTGCCAGGGGTGAGTGTAGACAGAGGTCCAAGGCCTGATGCAGGGATCACTGGTAACGTAGGAAGAAACCATGAGCATGGAACCTGCAGAAGAAAAAACAACAACAAAAAACCCAACCCAAAATCACTAGGTATGGCCAAACCCAGGAGCTGGGAGGGGACACAGATTCTTGTTCATACTGAGCTACTGGAGGAGGAGAGAACTAGTTTTCAAACTCTCTGGGTTTAACACAGCATCTACACACACTTTTCCATACATATATATTTGTACTGTTTGTCATCCTGGCCTCTTAACAATAAAAAAAATAACAACACTGTGTGCCAGGCATTTTACTAAGCACTTTCCGTGTACTATCTTTTTTTTTTTTTTTTTAATATATTTTATTGATTTTTTACAGAGAGGAGAGGAGAGGGATAGAGAGTTAGAAACATCAATGAGAGAGAAACATCGATCAGCTGCCTCCTGCACACTACCCACTGGGGATGTGCCCGCAACCAAGGTACATGCCCTTGACTGGAATCAAATCCGGGACCCCTCAGTCCGCAGGCCGACGCTCTATCCACTGAGCCAAACCGGCCAGGGCCCGTGTACTCTATCTTGATGGATCTTTACAATGAATCTAAGAGGTAGGGACTATTCCAAAATGTACAGCCAGGGAAACTGAGGCCCAGAGAGGTGAAACAACTTACTCAAAGTTGCCCAGGAAGCAAGTGGAACTGGCTGTCTGGGCTCAGAAATCTGTGCTCCTTACCCCACAACGTCTGCAGCCGGCCCTGTCACCCAGCAGCATGGTTGCCTGAGAGGTGGATCTGTCAGGCTCAGGCCTTTTACCTTTGGGGTGAGGAGCCATGGATAGTTCACATTCAACCAGACCAGTCCAGTCAGATGGGCACGTAGGTTGTCTCCAACCCGTGCCCCTTTCAGACAGCACTGTGCTGAACACCCTCCCGGAAGCTCCTTGGGGAATCAGTGGGTCACGGGGATGGGGCATGTGTCGGTTTCGCAGCCATTGTCCAATCAGCTACTCCCCGGAGGGCCTGTCCCAATGACCTCGCGCCAAGTCACGGACTGACAGCCCCGGGCCCCATAGATGTCGGCTATTGTGACAAGTTTTCGATGTTGCCTCTTCTGGCAGGTGACCTGTGTGTGCGGTGCCGGTCTGTCTCCCACCGTGTCCCCTCCCCGGGGCCGGCTCGGAAATGCCCGAGGCCGGGGCAGCTGGGGCGGGAGTCGCCCCACCGCTTCCCGCGGAAGGAAGGGCCAGCGGTTCCTGCGACAGGATGCGCGGCGAGGCCCCCTCCCGCAGCGCCGCCGGGGACTTCCTGGGGCCCGGCCAGACCTCTGGGGAGGTGCGCCTACGCGGACACATTGAGCTACATTGGAGGTGCGGGGCTCCAGCCCCCCCACGTCCCACTGGGGAGTTCTGGGTGGCGCCGTCTCCTACCTTCCCCATAAAGGAATCAGGGGGCCGGAGAGGATAGCTGGGGGTGGGGGGCGGAGGGAGGCAGGGAGGGGCGTGGGAGGAGGCTGAAGGTGTGGTGGGGGCTGCTCCCCTGCCTCCTCCTCCTCCCACCTCGGGGTCAGACCCGGGGGTCACGGAAGCCCATTCTGGGGACCTCGCCTTCCGGAGGTGGGGCGGGTGCTCCCCGCGCCTCTCCCCACACCTGCGGCTCCTTTGTCCTCCCAACGGCCCTGGCGGGGCCAGCGCTGGGGGAATGATGAGGACTTTCTCCCCTGGGGTGGAGCCAAGCCAACGACAAAGGCTCCCAGGAGCACTTCCAAACCTGCAGCTCCTCCAGGGGAGCTGTTCCCAGGCGGACCCCACAGAGGAGGAAACTGAGGCTGGGCGCTCACCCCCGTCTGGGCCAAACAAATCCACAGCCAGAGACTGGAACATGGTGCCAAGAGGGGTCCCAAGTTTACCTGCCCAGCTCCCTGCCCCCCACCCCCGTGGGGCCCCCGCCAGAACGGAATCTGTGGGTCAGGTGCAGCCCGGTGGGGAGAACCTGCGTGTTCCCCAACTGCGCGTGGCACGGTCCCCAGCAGCGTCCCCCCAAACCTACGTGAGCTGTGAGAGCCCTCGCTCTCCCAGACTTGCAGGGGGCACTTATTTCTTAATTTCATTCACCGATTTTACAGAGAAACACGGACCTGCTGGGACACCCATTCACGAGTGGCTTCTTGTTGGAGTCCTGACCTGGGATGGACCCCAAAACTTAGGCGTATAGTAATGACGCTCTACCCAACCGAGCCAGGGCCGTAGGGGAATTTCGAAGGAGTCAGAGCACCAGGGCGCCCAGGAGGAAGTGGACTGGCTGCGAAGAGGGGGCCTAGCCCCTCCCGCCCACGTGGGAGCCGGTCGGGCCGGTTTCTGCGGCCCCAGGAAGCCGCCCCCAGCGCCTGACCCTTCACCCCGCCCCTCCCCCACCAGGGAAGAACACCAGACAGTCGACTTTGCAGTTAAATGGTCTTTATTTTCGTATCTGGTCTCTCTAGCAAAAGGCCAGACAGACAGAGTTAAACAGAACCCACCAGAGTAAATAGGCCCTCGAACGCACTGGCTAGAATCTCCCTCCCCAAGCCGGCCCGGTCTCAGCAGCACCTGGGCCCAGCTCGGCCTCACAGAACTGCGGGAACCCCTTCCCCCACTCGTGTGACTCAGACCAAGGTCTTCTGGGTTGATGGTCTGTGCCCGAGGGAGGGTCACGCTTCAGACCGTGCGCACATCCCCACCTCGAACGCACCGAACGAGAAAAAAATTTAGCCTGAAATGAGATCCGTTCCCCCTGCCCCGAAGGCGCAGGGGTGCGGGCAGAAGCGCGGGGGCTGCGCCCCAGGCTGCCCCCCTCCCAGGCCCCACACCCACGCGAGGCGACAGGAAGCGCCCCACGCCTGCCCGTGACGCAACGATGACCGCTTGCATAAGCATGTCCCCCGAGGGAAAGAGGGCGCCTGGGCGCCGCTGGGAACGAGGTCACCGACTACCGCAACACCTCGAAAGGGCAGCACAGCCCCCGGTGAAAATAAAGTCCGACCCCGAGGAGTGTCAGGAACCAGACCCCCCTCACCCAGTCCCGGGGGACGGGAAGGCCACGTCCCCGTCGGTTAAGCCGGCACCTGTGGGCGCGGCCGGGCTCGGAGGAAGGCGCCCCCGCCCCGGCTCAGGTTCCTTGGCGCCGCCACTGCACACGGTGGCGACAGCTTCCCGGGCCGCCGCTCCTCTCCGTTTCCGCGGGCCTGCCCCGCGGGGGCGGCCTGGCTTCGGGTCTGTGTACTCGGGCCGACGCTCCGGCCCGCGCTCTGGACTCCCGCAGCGGCGCTCGGGGGCCTCAGAAGGCCACCACGGCCCGGACCAGCACGTTCAGCACGCTGTCCGCCGAGCGGCAGGCCGGCTTCGCCTCGCAGGCCGGCGGCGGCGGCGCTGTCGGGGGCGCGGAGGGGCTGCAGTTCAGGAGGCCGGAGAAGCGCCTCTGCAGGACGCGCGCCAGATTGGGGAAGGCGCCTTCCGCTTGCGCGGGAGGGGCCTGCAGGCGCTCGGGGACCTCCGCAGACTCCCCTTCCTCCGCGCCCTCCTCTTCTAGACGGGCTTTCTTGCTCGGGACCAGTCCGGCATCTCCGCCGTCGCTGAGGCTGCTGCTCCGCCGCTTGCGGCTGACTCTGGCGGGTCTCGGGGCACAGCGGGCAGGGGTCTCCTCGGCTTTCGGCGCCTCCTGAGTGTCCATGGGCTCCGGGCAGGGCTGCTCACCGTCGGTGGACGCTGCTTCCGCTGCGGTTTGTGCTTCCCGCGGAGGGTGCAGGCGAGGGTCGGGGGAGCGGGCGACTGGCGAGGGCACCTCGGGCGGCTCGTGGGCTTCCACCTTGGCCGAGAGGTAAAGCTCCCGGGCGCTACGCATGACCATAGACAGCTGCAGGCTCCGGTGCAGCCGCAGCCCTCCGCGCTGCATGCGCGAATGGTACATTTTCCACACCGACAGGGTCATAATGCGTTGCGCCTCCTTCTGCACCTCCATGGCGACTCGACGGTGGGGACTTCCCTGCTGAGCAGACGCACTTCGGACTGCGCGCTGGCTCACGCTTTCTCTGCTCACATCAACCGGCGCTGAAACACCCCTAGGACGCTCTGCCCCGGCGCCCGCCACCTGGGCCCATTTGTACCCGGAGCTACGTCACCAGGACGCCCCACCCAATCAGAGCGCTGCATCGGGCTTTCCACCGCGTTGGGGCCAGAGACTTCAGCCTTAAAGCGACAGGGTGGAATTTACCGGACAGACAAAAGGGACACTAGCCCGGACGCGGGGGAGCCTTCCCCAGGACCCTGAGCACTTGGGGTGGTCTCCTTTCGCAGCCCTCGCCGCCTCAGTGCGCCCGCGCGCAGGCCCCGGGGAGCGGGGCCGAGGGTGAGGCTCAGGGCCCACCCACGTGCTAGAGTTCGCTGGCCCCCGCAGGTCGTAGGCGGCTGGTTTTCCTTCGCTCCGGGGAATACCTGGGTTTGAGCCCGTACATCCCCGGTGGGCACAGTTCCAGGCGTTCATTAGTGTTCCTTGAACCAATAACAATGCTAACACTAACTGGTTAATACACAACTAACTGATTAATACGTGCCAGACGATGTTAAAGGCTTTCCTTTCATAAAGATCTCCTGGATCCCTCACAGACGGTACTGCTGTTGTACTTGATTTCTTCACGTGGGGAAACCGAGGCTGACGGACTAGTCCAATATTTGCTAAACGAATAAATGGGCCAACTGCAGCGAAAGGAGGCCTTCGCCTCTATAGCATCTAACCCACGCCAGCCCTCCTCACTCCCCCTGCCCGTAAGCGGAACAGGGTAAGCTGGCTGGTTCGGGGCTAAGTTGCCAGCTGCACTGCGGCGGAAGCCTGCAGATCTGAGCGCATCCCAGGCTGCCATCTCTGCTCTCCGCACTGAACATCCTCCCGGTTTCCTTCGGCACAAGCTCCACGCAAGGTGGAGGGCCCGGCCACACGACATCCGGTTGAACTCATGGTTGCGGCCCCTAAACCACCGGGCCGCGCTCTGCCTCTGCACCCGGAGGCACGGTTGGGGTAGTTGAACACCGAGCAACGCAGAGAGAGGGCAGATAGAGAACATCGACCCTACTCTCCGCCACGCGCTGCCTCTCCTAGAAAACCTACTCCCAGTTCCTCCCCTCCAAAAAGCTGCAACATTGTTTGAATGGCTCCATTCATTCGTGGTACGGGCACTTTAAGGAGAGGCTCCGCCCGCTCGACTGGAGCTCAGAGCCTTCCCGCCACAGGGTCCGCGCGACATCCAGACTAAATTTGGAAGTAATGACGTAGGGCAGGTGGCCGAGCCACTTCCGTCTGCCCATATAAGGACAGGGGCCGGGCTCTCCGTACTGGGCCATAGCCGGCTTTTTCCGGCCGGGCGTGGGCGGGGCCTGGCCTCCAGACACGCCCTCTTCCTTTCCCCTCTCCGGGCTGGGGCTGTCGGGAGCCCCGGGCTTCCGGACCCGCGTCCAGTGGGGCCGAAGGGGAAGGTTTCGCTTCCTTCCCGGGAGGCCAGGAAGGCGTGACGCCCCTCCGGGAATGCCCCCTGGGCGGGTTGGGGTGATCTCAGGGCGCCCACTGACGCCATCTCCCACAAAGACCTTGCCTGCACTCGGGGCGGCCCGGCGAGGGCCCCTTTATCCCCGTCTCCCCAGTGATTTCTCCCCACAGGCCCCCTCCCAGGTATTACTGCTCCCCCCCACACAATTAATGATCTCATGCACCCACGGAGGACGCTCAGGTCCCGCCTCTGCACCTGGGGGCTCAACAATCCCTAAAAGACCCCGAACAGCAACCGTCCCCATTCAGCGGCCTTTCCTGCCACACACTGCGCTGACCGGCTGAGAATGTCCCCCCACTCCGGCACCTCAGAGACCCACAATGACATCCCCAACCCAGGTACTAACGCCAAAACCCCACACAGGGACTCGGACACAGGGGCGACCCTCCGAGGACTTCTTCAGGGATCCCGCCCACCGCCCAGAGGGAGATCAGGACGTCATTCAGGCGATGGCTTCCCCGCACCCCCCAAAAAGTGCTTTCATGGCCCCACAAGGAACGCCCCTGCGTGACAGAGACTTTGAAAATTCCTCCCCAAACATTCCTGGTCTCTCCCGAGACGGAGACCCCGCACGCAGAGGACTGCTCTGCTCCGGAAACAATCCTCAGAGCCACCCCCGCACCCTCCCGCGACTCCCAGGCTCGCACCCAGTAAGACCCCATCCCCCCAGGAGCATCTCGGGCGTCCACTAGCGGTCATTCCGCCCCATGGGTGCAATTGGACCCCAGCACATGGGGACCTCGATGTGCCCCTCCTCAGCAGGAAAAAAAGAGGAGAGTGAGTAGAACTACCCACAGAACGCCCGCACATCCGCCCTCCCGCCGGAAGGCGGGGATGACCGCCTTTCCCCCAGCCCTCCCCAAACCTGCCACTCCCGACCCCGGGCTGGGACATCTCCCTGCACAGGATGCGGGTGTAGGCTCCAGGAGCCGTTAAAAGGGTCTACAAATCGAGCGAACCCCTTCCCCAGCCACAATCTCGTCTGATTTCTGGGAGCTTATTATTATTTTTATTTAAAAAAAATATATTTTTATTGATTTCAGAGAGGGAAAGATAGAAACATCAATGATAAGAGAGAATCATGGGTCGGCTGCCTCCTGCATGGGCCCCGCTGGGGATCAAGCCCGCAACCCAGGCATGTGCCCCTGATGAAATTCGAACCTGGGACCCTGCAGTCCGCAGGCCGAGGCTCTATCCACTGAGCCAAACCAGCTAGGGCTGAGAGCTTATTATTATTTATGTTGCCGGGAAGGGAAACTGAGGTTGCGCAGCAACAATTCAAGGGGCTGGGTCTCGATCCCGAGACGCCGAGTTCAGACTCCAGCCTGGTCAGGCGGAACTACGGAAAGGCTGGGAGCGGCGGGAGCGGCGGACGCGAAGGGCGGAGGCACGCGCACGGAAAGCCGTCTCTGCCCACAGCCAAGATGGCCGCGGCGGCGGCGGGAGCACTGCACTTCCGGCTTTTGGGGCCTCTCTCTCTCCTCGTGGCCCGGCTCTCGATGGTGGCTTGGGTCACGTGACGGGGGCGGGGGTGGTGGCGCGTTCTCCCCCGCTGCGAGGAAACCAGCTCTCCAGGCCCGGAGGGGAGGGGGCTCGGTCTCCCACGGGGGGCGGTGACATGTCTCTCGAAGACCCGTTTTTTGTAGTCCGAGGGTGAGTGACAGCGATGGGGGCGGGCAGAGGGTGCTCGGGCCCCTGCCAGCCAGTGCCCGGATGCGGGCCGCAGCATGCCAAGCGGTCTCGGGGTGCGCGGGTCGGGATCACCCGGTGGCCGAGTGGGAGGGGTACGCCAGATGATGGAGGGGTCCTCTGAGCTCTCCCACTCATTTGGGGGCGCAGCGGCGGGCGGCCCCCAGACGCGCCCGCTGTGCCCCTGCCCGCAGCGAGGTGCAGAAGGCGGTGAACACAGCCCGCGGGCTGTACCAGCGCTGGTGTGAGCTCCTGCAGGAGGGCGCCGCGGTCGGCCGCGAGGAGCTGGACTGGACGACCAATGAACTGCGGAATGGCCTGCGCAGCATCGAGTGGGACCTCGAGGACCTGGAGGAGACCATCGATATCCTGGAGGGTCGGAGGGTTGGAGGGCGGCCTGGGAGAGCCAGCCCATTGCGGTGGCAGGGGGATCTGGGAGGCTGGACACCGGGGAGGAGTTGAAGGCTTTGAGGCCGATGAGGGGGTTGTGTCTAGCTGTGGCCTTGACTCTTGACCCGGGGGCTACGCATAGTGGAAGCCAACCCAGGCAAGTTCAAGCTCCCAGCTGGGGACCTGCAGGAGAGAAAGGTCTTCGTGGAGCGGATGCGGGAAGCGGTCCAGGTGAGAGGAGGTTATGATGGGGTAAGGGTGGAAGTTGGGGCGTCTTTACTCTCTGATGCTGTCCTCACCCCCAGGAAATGAAGGACCATATGGTCAGCCCAGCAGCCGTAGCCTTCATGGAGAGAAATAATAGAGAGGTAAGGCATCTCGACCTGACCCGAAACATTTTTCAGGGTGAGCCCCTCAGTGCGTGTTTGCTTGTTCCCTGGGAAAGTGTATGTCTGTCCCTATATGTCAGTGCCCATCCTCCTTGTGTGCAGTCCTCTTGGCTGTCTACCTGCCTGATTTCCGTGTGTGTGTGTATACCTGACCCCTCACTGATTGTATAATACTCCCTTCTGCCTTGTCCTGGAGGTCTATACTGGTTTCCCGGGGTGGGGGTGGGGTGGGGGGTGAGTGGTATCTGTATACCTATCCCCTTTGTGTTTACTGTTTCCAGCATAATGCCTACTTTTTTTTTTCTCTGTGTATGCACTTGACCTATCTGAGTGTGTGAACTTGGCCTCTGAGTGTATCTTATCTGCCTTGTGCATGCACACCTTCCCCCCCACCCTCATGGGTGTGCTTGCTTTGTGTGTGTGCCTGCTCATGCCTTTTGTTTGAATGCTTCCTGCTGCCTGTCTGTACTCCTTTCCCCTCTGTGTTGCATGCCCATTCTTTGTATGTTGTGACACCACCAGCCTCTCCCCCATCCCATCATAAGCCCACATGGGATCTGGGAGGGTTGGGGAGCTGAGGCTCACACCAGCTTGGAGTCCTGTAGCAGCGCCTATGTGCTTTCCTGGTGTGCTGCCTTGAGGATTAAAGTCCAAATTCTTACATACACTTGTTTATATGGTAACTAGTGGCCCGGTGCACGAATTCGTGCACATTGAAAGGAAAATAATTAGAAGAAATATTTTAATGTCGCTATTCACCCTTTCTCTGTAATAGAAGTGTCAACCAAATTCACGATTGACAATGACAGATTGAAACACACGTGCGCAATTGGCCCCAGTGAGAGTTTTATATGTATCGTGTATATGTGGGTCAACTTAGCCTTTTATATATATAGAATAAACTTGCTTAATTAGACCAGCTTTCTGATGTAGCTAAACTTTTCCCAGCCCAGTGAAGCACCCCAATTTCTCTTTCAGGTAATTGTCAGCAACACAGCAGTATATATCAACATGAACAGATTATTATTGTAGATCACACAGAGAGAACAAAGGGTGAAATATTTAACTGCAGCAGTGTTTGACTATATTCTGCGCAGTGAGAAAACCTTAAGTCATTTTCAAGGTTCATCATTTCTTCTTTTCAGTCAGGTCAAGTTTCTAAGCTTTCTAAATCTCCGTTTTCCGGCTAATGAAAAGCAAATAGGATTCCACTGAGTCTCCTCTCTACCTACTCCAGGACTTCTATGAGGATCAAATGAGATGAGGCAGGGGAAAACGCTTCACAGACATTTGGTTACAGTGTAAAATGTTTCCACCCAGCTATAAAGCAAGTCGTGTTCCTGGGCTGAAGAAACTCCAAGGAGGCTAATTGCTAAGGAGAGGGAGCTGGGTGTTGTTATGTGACATCATTACCTGGCGCCTATAGCCACCATTTCAGGGCTGGGCTGGGCTGTGGGCCCCATTTTGCGCCATGGGGTCTCAGCAGCTTCGGCTGCAATTTGTTGGGGTGTCACTCCAGGGTGGTGGTGGGGCCTGTGTCCCACTTGGGGGAAGCTGAGTGTTGCTTTGTGGGCACCAGGTCGAGGTGCTGTTTCTCTGTAAATGGCCAGTGCGCATCACTGTAGTTCCTGCATTGGGCTTCTGCCCCCTGGTGGTCAGTGTGCATCATAGATACCGGTCAGATGGACACTTAGCATATTATTAGCCTTTTATATTTATAGATAGATAAGTGTTCTCCGTGGATTAATTTTCTCATTCCAACCTCAGCAAACAGGGATTGTAGTTCTCTCCATTTTACAGATGAGTAAACTGATACACAGGGAGGTCAAGTGGTGTGGCCTTGGGGTCTGTCACCTTGATGTTAAGTGGGTCTGGGGAACCCAGGCCATTGCACTTCAAACACTGCCTTACTGACTAACCACCATCTAAATTTGCCTGTGTCTGGCTCTCTGGTGAGTGGGTGTCCTTCCCTGAGCTTGTGTTCTGTGCCCCACCAGATGCTAATGGGCAAGCCAACTGCCCAGAAGCCATCCAGTGACCTGCTGGATGCCAGCGTGGTATCGGTCACCTCTCGCTACATTGAGGAGCAACAGGCCACACAGCAGGTTTGTGTGGCTGGTCAGTCATGGGCTGGGGGAGCTCAGGTCTCCCTGATGACAGCAGTTCTCACCTCTCCATTCTGCAGCTGATCATGGACCAACAGGATGAACAGCTGGAAATGGTGTCTGGGAGCATCCGGGTTCTGAAACACATGTCCAGCCGCGTTGGGGAGGAGCTGGATGAGCAGGGCATGTGAGGCCAGGACCCCCAGGGTGGGCCGGGAGCCTGAGGCCGGCTGCCCTTCGAGGGCTTACACCATCTTGGTCTTGGCAGCATGCTGGACACCTTTGCTCATGAGATGGACCACACCCAATCCCGGATGGATGGGGTCCTCAGGAAGATGGCCAAAGTGTCCCATATGACAAGTGGTGAGTTCTCTGGGGGGAGGCAATTTGGGGGGGGGGGTGGAGGCATGGGGTGGTGCTGCCTCCCTCATGACTTCTGACCCTCTTACCCCTAGACCGCCGACAGTGGTGTGCAATTGTGGTGCTGTTGGGGGTGCTTCTCCTGGTACTCATCCTGCTCTTCTCTCTCTGATCCTGGCTCTCCCAGGGGGCTGATCCCTCAAGCTGGGGGAGCTGGTAGGGCCCTGCCCCCTGGGAGGAGGGCGTCATGTTTGGGGAGTTGTCCCAAGGCTCTCGAGAGCCAGTGGGACCTTCAGGGCCCTTGGTTGGAGCCCCCGCCACTGGTCCTTTCTCAAGTGCACTTAGGGGGTGGTGGAGGTAGGGGGACCTCAGATACACCCTGCCCCATTTCTATTTCCAGTGTCCCAAAGCCATTTATTCACCCCTATGCCTTCTACATGTGCCAACTTGGAAATAAAATCCCAGCCGTTTTTATACGTATTTAGATCATATGGTATGTTGACTCTAAACTTGTGGCTGCTTCCTGAGTGGGAACTCTAAACTTCATTTGCACGCACAGGTGTGTGCGTGTGTGTACGCATGTGTGCGTGTTAGGGATTTCAGTGGCCAGTATCAGGTGCAGAAAAGACTATTCTGGTTAATTTTTTGGTTTTCATGATGGGTAATTTTATTGCCACTGAAAATTTTAAACCATGAATGTTTCTTGAGCGTTTGAAGTTCATCCTAAACATCTTTTGCCTGTTCTGTGCCCAAAGTAGGTAAATGCCTTAGCCATGGAGCTGAGTGGTCACTTCTGAGGTGCCTCCAAATAACGCTGGGCTCCGCTGCACAGCTGGTTTCTATTCCCTCTGTGATGCATCACTCTAACAGGGCAGCGTTTGTAAATTTAAGGGCTTTGCCACAGAGCCTTCCTGAGTGTGAAATGATTCCTATATAAGCTGGGTAAACTTGTAAGCACTGTGAACCTTAGATATCATCAGCCCTTTCCATCCCCCACATTAATCAGGCGTGGGAACCACGAATCTCTCACTCATGTACACGTTCTGGAGTGCTGTATGTTACGAGGATGCTACTCTATCAGGCCAGTTAGTCAAAAAAGAACCAAGTATGTACAGATTCCTCTTTTATGTGATGGTTTGGATTCTCTTGGCCCATTCTATACTCAGTTCTAAGTCTTTCTGGGGTTAAAAGATGTGCTTCTGGGAGTCAGGTGGGGCAGCATCACCTCTGAATTTTTGTTGGCAATGTTGTTGGTCCTCAAAACCCCTCTGACAGCTGATGCTGGACTTCAGGACCCCAAATGGGCTGGTCTTCCTGAGACATCCCCAGTTCATCCTGTGAATTGTATAGTTGACCTCTGAACAACACAGGCTTAAACTGTGCAGTCCATTTATATGCTGATTTTAAAAATAAACACTATAAATGTATATTCTTTATAACTTTAACCTTTTCTTGTTGTCTATTATAAGACTACATTATATGGTACCTATACAAAATAGGTGCTCATTGACTATATTATCAGTAAGGCTTCTTCTGGTCAACACTAGGCTTAGTAAAATTTTGGGGGTGTCAAACGTTCTACGTGGATTTTTGACTGCAAGGGTCAACCTGAAGCATATTAGTCATCGTTCCCATGGACATCATTCCTTTTTATCATGGGTGGAAGGAGCTGGCCTGGGCAGAGATGTAGCCTCCTTGTCCACCTCCCAGCAGATTTTTTGTTGACCAATGGGATCCCTGATAGGTAACTACCCTTCCCAGGCTGCTTGAAATGACTGAATAAATGGGATCCTAAGGCACTTACATGTCTTTATTTGGCTCCATAGAACCTTTTGTCATTTCATATCCGCGGGATCTATAGCTATGTTTGCCATCTCAACTTTTGTGTTGACCCAGAATGGAGTGTGGGGTGTGTCTGGGATGGGAGGGTGTCAGGCCACAGGGCAGCTAGTGGGTCAGTAGCCCATTCAAGGGAGCCTCTACCCTTCTAGCTTTGGAGGGACTCCCATGCAGGGGCCATGTGTGCAGGAACAGCCTTGGGCAGTGTTGTGAGTCTACACATGGGGCAGCCTGAAGGGTATTGTAAGTGGAACCCATTGGTGGTCTGGGTCTGTACCTGTTACCATTGGAAAAGAACATGCTGCCCCGACCCGCTCACATGATGGATGTTCTGTCATGTGACATTTGGCATGGCCACTCCCAAGTGCACCCTGAGCTGGACCCTGCTGCATCTGTCAACATGAGTCCTGAGCAGTGGGGGTGTTGCTCTGCAGAATGAGAACCCAGTGTGCAGCATCTCTTCCAGCCACTACAACCCCTCTGCCCCCCAGTGAGTAGCATGCTGCAGGGCTGTTACAAAGGCGTTTAGTTTATTCTCATCAGTGTTACTGATGTTCTCATGTTCACATTTCCCAGTGCGCTCCTCTCCTTACAGTAGTTAATGTGCAATCTCACTTACAGGCTGGGGTGGGGGTGGGGGGCTCAGCCCGGAGAAGGGCAGGTGTTGGCACTCCACGTGGACACAGCAGCTGGCCTGTCCTATGGGAACAGGGGTGGCCAGAGGCCTCCAGTCTTTTTTGCGTTGGTGATTCTCCATTCATGCTCCTTCCTGGCTGTCCAGGTGGGGGTGGGAACCATGCAGCTCAGAGCAGGGCTGGGGGGAGGGTCAGGAGGGGAGGAAAAGCAGCAGGCCACCTGAAAGGGCAGGGTGGATGGGCACAGGGGTGGCTCCTGGGGTAAGGCACAACCCTGTCTTTGGCTCTCCTGGTGAGGAATTCCACCCCCTGCCCCTCAAACCCCCCTCCCCCACCACCCACACACAGTCCCCTGGAGCCAGGGGCACCTCCTGGGGTCCCTGAAACAAGGGGTTCTGCCACCCAACCCAGTGCTGCAAGGGTATGGAGGAAGGACAGGGGCAAGCCCTGCCTGAAGACAAGTCAGGGAGGGGGACTAGGCAGGGATCTGCCCAGAAAAAAGGGTGGGGAGGGAGAGGACACCAGTCCCAGGAGCTGGCCCCCAGCTAAGGCCTGGAAGGGGGAGTACCCGGAGACTCCTGCTTCCTTTGGGGGCTGGCTGGAACCCCAGCCCACCCCTCTGTGGCCCCAGGAGCCCACCAAGTGACCGGGATATTGTGCTTTGGGATGACGCTGGGGTAGAGTGTCAAGGCCAGGATGAGGGGCAGGGGAGGTGTGACTAAGGTGCTTGTGCTTTAGCTGGGGGTGTCAACTCCCCCCTCATACACTTGCCTTCACCCCACACACACACACTTGGGCCAGAAAGAGGAGTGCCAGGATCACAGCCAGACCAGACACCTCCAACTCCACAAACAGATGCTGGAGGGACCCCCTTCCCACAGGCTGGTGGGGGCTACAGGGTGGGGGATGGGGCCTCCAAGTCAGATTCCAAGGGTCCATTGGGATAGCCCCACCCACCTCTAGCAAGCTCCTGCCTCTGGAAGCCATGGGCTGTCGGACTCGGACTCGGGAGGAGAGCAGAAGTGAGAAGAGAGGTGAGGCGAAAGGTGAGGAAAAGGCTAGACAAAAAATGTCAAATGACACCCAGCAGCACAGGGGGATGGGGAGCAAAAAAGAAAAAAAAGAACCCTCTGGTTCACATGTAAAACTCAAAAAAAAATCACTCACACTGGATGAGGCTACAAAGAGGAATGGTTAGAGACAATTCAGCAAACAACTGCTAACAAATGCAGTGGGTCCTGCCCTGTCCCCAGGAGCTAGGCTCTGCCAACAGGCCAAGACCAGGGATATCCTTCAAATGTAGCCCAGGCGATGGCTGGGCCTGGGGTCCCACCTTGGAAACGTGCACCCATACTCTACTTGCACGCACACATTCAGCCTACTCCCGCACCCCTCACCCCATCCTACTTTCCATGGCCCCCAGGGACCAAAGGGGACATCAGACACAGTCCCATTGGTTTGAAAAATAAAAGGAATCTTATACTTCAATATTTCATTAGCTAAAAAAATGTTTTAAAAAGTATGTACAGGGGATGGGAGCTGGGAGCCCTGCCGTGGGATGGGGTGGGGAGGGAGGGAAGGGCAGCAGCCCGCCAGCATGCTCCCCTGGTTCCACTGCCTTTCTCATCTTCATTTATTTTAAAGCAAAACTTCTCCACATTCACACGCACACGCACCTGTGAGCCTCCAAAACCTTTCCTATCCTCAGAAACTCTGGGTCTGTGCCCCTCACTCAGGTCTGAGGGGCCTGATGGGGCAAGAGGCTGAGTACAGGGTGGGGGAGAGAGAAGGGTGCTGGGCGCACCACCGCCTGCCACCTTAGGTCGGTTTAGGTCAGTTGTGTCATTTCTCTGAGCCTCAGGTTTCCTCAGCTGTCACAAGACCAGTCCCCACAGCCTCGCCTACCCCAGCCCCAGGTGCAGGGACAGACGGAGGAGACAGGAAGGCGCTTTTGGAAACATGGAAGCACTGGGAGGTGGTGGCAGGAGGGGTCCTGAGCACCCCGGGGCCCCTGCAAGTCCCATGGGGCTGCAGTGAAGGGTGGAGCAGAGGACTGCCCCTAGACTGCCCCTCCCCTGCCCGGCCTGGTTGAGTGGAATGGGAAAACAATTGCTAGGGGTTAGGAGAGGGGGGAGCGAGTACTCCCTGACTGTGTGCGAGAGAGAAGGCCACGCAGAGCTCGCACCACTGCCACCCTCTCCCAGCCCACTCGGATTGGGGTCAGGGGTGGGACGGGAGGCCGAGGGGCTGGAGCATGCAGCACACCCTGCGGGTCCTGGGGAGGGACAGACAGTAGCTCGTGACCAAGGTGGTGGGTGGGTGGGTGGGTGACAGGAGGGGGAGTGTGACGGCCTCATGGAGGGCTTGGTGGGGGTTACTGGAGGGCCTCGGCTGAGGGGCCAGCCTCGCCATCATGGCTGGCTGTTTCAAAGCTGTGCTCCACGCCCATCATGTCCGGCTCCAGCTTGCCCGTGTCACTGATGAAGGTGGTGTAGGTATCACCCTCAGGCGGCTTCCCCTTGGGAATCCAGCTCTTCCGCACGACACGGCGGGCATTGGTGCACATGTCGGCCGCAATGGCATTCATTTCGCTCTCCTTGAAGTTCGGAGCAAAGTTCTGGCAGTAGTCTGTGTGGGGAGAGTGGACAGCTCAGGCCTAGGTGGCCCTGCCTCCCACACCGCCAAAAGGCCCTTGGCCATGCCTGTCCCGACTCACCCCACCCCCACCCCCACCCCCAGGACACGGTGGAACCCCTCTTGGAGGTGAGAGAACAGAGGTCTTGCAGAGAGCATGCTAGATCACATTAGCTGGCTCCATGCTTCACTAAGCTCCGCCACACGTAGGACATATGTGGGTTTGACAGGGTGGCCCAGTGGTCTTGAAAAATGTGGATTATTTGCAGAGTTTAGGAATTAGGAGACTCCTTCCACCTGCAAACTTAAAGAGTTCTCTCCCGACAACTGGCTGGGGCTTGGCTGCTTCATAACTACCTTGAGTTTGAAGATCCTCCCCACCCTCCCATCGGACACAGGCTTCCCTTCAGTGCCCTGTCACTCCCCCCCACCCCCCGTAGAAATCTCTAAGCAGCATAGCCCTCCTCCCAACAAGCCTCGATTGAACCTCAGATCCTTAACAAACCATACCCACCTACCAAGGCCAACACCAGAGAAAAGGACCATCTGCTCACCCCAGGGCCTACCCCAACCTGCCTCCAGAAAGCCAGACACTCACACTTGACGGCATGGAGGACGCGACTGTCCAGCGGTTTGCGTCTGGGGTCATTGGTGGAAGAGCGGATGCCAGTGCCACAGCTGTTAGCCAGTGTGTTCCTGGGGGGGAGGTCATGGGGGAGGATTCAGATCCCCTGTGGTGGTGGGGGGCATGGGACAGCTCCCTACTCCCCGCCCGGGCTTTGGAAAGGGCCTCACCGGTCAAAGAAGGAGGCCAGGAGGCGCCGCAGCAGGACCTTGTGCCGTGTGCCTGCACTGACATGGCAGTTCATGAGCTGTGCCCTTGTGATATACACATTGGTGCCTAGAAGGAGGAGAGGGAGGGTGGTCAGGCCCTAAACTGCCACATTCCCCATGTGGCCAGGCCCGCTTCTCGGAGCTCCAGAGACCCTCTCCGACAACTCACCCCAGGGCAGCCTCATCAGCGCTCAGAAAAGGACAGATGGTGGTACCGCTGCCCACGAGGCACCTACAATGTGCCAGGCCCACCTAGTACATGTGTAGCTTTTGCCAGCACAACCAGCTACGAGTTAGAAAGAGCAGGCAGCAGAGGCTTGCACCCAGGCACACTGATTCCATGCCAAATTCTTAGCCATTCAGTAGTTAACCCTTACACCACCCTAAGAAGCCACTCATCCACTGCCTTATGGCCATGATGTCCCCTAATGCTTACATCTGCCTCCAGGGCAAAACCCTAGAGGCCAATCTTCGATGTGTATCAACACAGAGGGGTGTCAGCTACCCTAGGACAAAGCCAGGGGCTATGCTACGGGCCAGCAGCCCAGAGGGCATTGAGGCCAAGGGTGGGGGGAGAGGGGGATTTGGGGAGCAAGTGAGGCCAGCCTACCTGTCACCAGCTCTAGCTTCTCAGAGGGGTCGCCCTCATCATAGAGCTTAGGGTGGCAGCGGTTACCGATCTGGTTGATGAGCTCGGCTGGGAGAGACGCCAAGTCTTGCCGCACCCGGATGCGATTCCGGGATTCAGGGGTCACCTGCTCAGGGAGGGCCTCCACCTTCTCGGCTGTGGGGCGAGAGAGTGGTATGTGTTGGGAACGGGGTCATGGGTAGGGGTGGTGATGGGGGGTGGGGGAGGGGAGGAGTGGGCGCCTCACCACTTTGGCCGACATTCATCATGCTATACATGGTGTACATGTTGCAGATCTGCCGGTATTGCTCGTCTGTGCCCTCCTCGCCCGCATCCTCCTCCTCGTCCTCCTCATTGTGATAGGAGCCTGGGCTGTCACTAGTATAGGCGCTCGAGGTACCAGGGCTGGTCCGCTCAGACATGCTGGGCCCGCTCACCACGCCCCCTGCTGCTGCCGCCGCCGCTGCAGCAGCCAAGGCCTGCTGAGGTGGCCGGTTGGCGGCCAGGTCCAATGTGGAGAACCTGGCCATTTTTCGGCTACCATTGCCACCACTGCTGCCGCCAACCCCGGCCTCCTTCTGGCTGCTGTCCCACAGCCGCTTGGCCACAGGCGTGCACTGCACAGAGTCCGACTCCTGCTGCTCTGTCTTGACACGGGACACCAGGGGCAACGGGGTGCTGCAGGCCGTCCAGCTCGATGTCTGAGCCACAGGGCTCTGGGGCTCGGAAGATGGAGCCTCCTCGGCATGTAGGCCCTGGGAGTCGCAGCTGGGAGAGCTCACCTTGAGGAAGAACTCAGTGCCCTTCTCCATGATCTCCTGGATCTGCAGGAAGCCAGCCGTGTACATGAGCAAGAACTGGTCCCCCATATTCATGCTCAGCCGGCCCGTGTAGCAGAAGCTGAGGATTTGTTGGAAAGACTGGGGCTGCACAGCCGCCGGCAGCTCTACCACAGCGCTCCGGCTGCTGTTGAACAGGTCCCGGAAGTAGGAGCTGCTAGCAGCCAGTACAGCCCGGTGGGCCTTGAAGGCATGGCCTTTGACCACCACTGACACATCACAGTACAGGCCCTGAAGCCGCTGCTCATTCAGGCACTCCAGAATGCTGTTGCCAAAGTTCGGGATCTCCATCTGCAGGGTCTGGGCCATGGTGGCAGCTGTGCAGGGGACAGGGGAAGACAGAGATGGGTCAGGTGGCATGCTCAGGCCTATTCTCAGTGGCATCCAGATGGTGGGTTTGCTGGGGCCTTAAGAACTGCAGTTGCCTGGCTGGTGTGGCTCAGGGGTTGTGCATTAACCTATGAACCAGGAGGTCACATGCCAGGTTCCAGGCTCAATCCTCAGTAGGGGGCATGCAGGAGACAGCCAATCAATGATTTTTCTCTCATCATTGATGTTTCTATCCCACTCCCTCGCTGAAATCAATAAACAATATATTAAGTAAATAAATAAAAGAATCACAGGAGCCACTCCTTCCATTCCTTTAGGACAGACTGTCAAATCAGCCATATCAGCTACAGGACAGGGTGGCCACATGGTGTTTCTTGCAGACAAGGGGAAAAGGCAAACTTACACACAGGTGCTTAAATAGAAAATGAGTTAATACAGTGAGCATAAGGCATCCATGCATAGGGTAACTCTGAAGGGCACTGGCATGGAAACTCCCAGAGGGTAGAGTCACCCCATTTTTCCCAGTGCTGAGCACATGACACTCAACCATTATTTGTTGAATGACTAAATGACAAGAACCCCTGAAACTGCGTAAGAATACCACTAGTCATCAGGGAAATTCAAATCCAAACCACAACAAGACACTATTTCATACCCACTAGGTCGGGTAGAAGGAAAAAGACATGTGCTGTCAAGGATGAGAAGTTGGAACCTTCCTCTACTGCTGGTGGAGATGCAAAGTTGTGCAGCTGCTGTGGAAAACCACTTGGCAGGTCCTCAAATGGGTTAAGCATGTAGGTGCCATATGGCCCAGGAATTCCATTCCTCACAATTATACCCAAGAGAAGTGAAAACATATATCCACAGAGAAAACTGTGAATATTCACAGCAGCACAATCCACAATTGCCCAAAGGGGCAAGCAATCCAAATGTCCATTAAGTGATGAATGGCTAAACAAAATGTGGTACATCCATACAGTGGAATATTATTCAGCCATAAAAAGGAATGAATCAGTACATGCCATAACTTAGACCAGTGGTAGCCAGCTGGTGGTCCACGGACCACTGACTTAGACGAAACTAAAAACATTATGCTAAATTCAAGAAGCCAGACAAAAGGACCACATATCATATGATCCCATTTATATGAAATGTCCAGAACAGGTAAATCCATAAAGACAGAAAGCAGCTCTAGCCAGTTTGGCTCAGTGGAGAGTCTTGCCTGTGGACCAAAAGGTCCCAGGTTTGATTCCAGTCAAGGGCACATACCTTCGTTGCAGGTTCCTCCCTAGCCTGGGCCGTGGTCGGGGCGCAGAGGCAACCAATCGATGTGTTTCTCTCACATCGCTATTTCTGTCTTTCCCTCTCCCACTTTGAAAAAAAATCAATGGAAAAATATCCTCAAGTGAGGATTAACAACAACAAAGACAGAAAGCAGATTAGTGATTATCAGGGGGATGGGAGGTTTGGGAATGAGCAAATAATAGAGGGTGCCATATTGTGATGTATAGGAAATATATATTTGGTCATCCGATGACCAAAATATCTATCTCATACACTGGGTCTTCATCCATAATTCCTGACTCACAGCTCTAGCAACACTTGGCACTTCCTAAGTGCTGAGTGGCCTTTTGTTATGGTAAGGAGGTGACTTTTGGAAGCACCTTCATGGAAGCTGGTTGCTAAAGGCCCCACACATGTGATTAGAGGGGTGGAACTTTCAGTCCCCCCACCTCTAGGGAGGGGAGAGAATGGAGCCAATCACCAGCAGCCAGTGATGCCATTGGTCAGTCTATCTATGGAGATCTGGAGTCGCTTGTCAGGAGAGGGCCTGGAAGCATGGGATCCCTTCCCACTTACCTGGCCCTATGCAGCTCTTCCATCTGGCTGTTCCTGAGGTATAGCCTTTTACAACAAACCAGCGATCTAGTTACGTGACATGTTTCTCTGAGTTCTATGAGCAGCTCTAAGAAGTTAATTGAGCAAAAAGAGAAGTTTCTGTGGCCAGTCAGCAGAAGCATGGTAGTAACCCTGGCTTGGGACTGGTTCAGAAGTGTGTTGGCGGAGCAGTCTTGTAGAACTGAGCCTGTGGACTCTGAAGCAATCTCCAGGTAATGTCAGAATAGAATTGAATTCTCGGACACTTTTTTGGTGTCTGAGAATTTTTGTTGGTGTGGGGAAGCCCAATCTCTATACCCCAAGTGGAATTATTTGAGTCCAAGAACCCAATTTACAGGGTTTCCTCTTGACCTCATGAAAAATGTTCTAAAATTATGATGGATGCATAACTCTGTGACTATACTAAAAAGCACAGAACTGCACATTTTAATGGGTAAACTACATGTTATGTGCACCTCTATAAAACTGACACCATATTCTGGGCAGAACAGGGGATGAGACGTGCCAGGTACATTCTACGGGTCTTTGAATATTTAACCTGGTGAATGTATTGCCTATTTGCAAAAATAAACTATTTTTAAATAAAATCAGCCCTAGCCAGTTTGGCTCAGTGAATAGAGTATCTGCCTTCAGACTGAAGGGTCCCAGGTTCGATTCAGGTCAAGGGCACATGCCCGGGTTGTGGGCTCCATCCCTAGTATGGGGTGTGCAGGAGGCAGCCAATCAATGATTCTCTCATCATTGATGTTTCTATCTCTCTCTCCCTCCTCTCTGAAATCAATAAAAAAATATTTTTAAAATTGTGTAAAATCATACCCCACATTTAATTTATGCAATTTAACCCTAAAGTGTTGGGGTAGGAAAGAAATGCAAATATACGGATCTGCCTGTGATCTTGCTCATGGAAGTTCAACCCCTATCCTGATCAGTGAGTGGGGAGACCATGGGGGTTGCGGGCCAGGGACCTCTAAAAAGTGTGCACTTCTGAGCCAGAGCCTATTCCAACCCAGGAGAACTGGTCACATGGGAGGGGCATGTCCCATACTCTAGGGCAGGTGTGGAGAACTTTTTTCCTACCAAGAGCCACTTGGATCTTTATGGAACATCATTCTCGGACCACACAAAATTATCCACTTAAAAATTAGCCCGCTATATTTGGTCAAACATTTAATTAACTCAACCCTAATGCCTTGGCAGGGCCAGACCAAATGATTTCGTGGGTCTTACCTGGCCTGGCTGGATGTTCCCACCCCTGTTCTAGGGGCAATCATAAAAGGTCACTGAAGGATGATGTGGCTTTAAAAGTGCCTCCAGGTGTAAGAGTATCCCCTGCAATTCTACAGTGGTCCTGAATAAGCAGGCTAGGAAAAAGAAGAGAGGCCCTGAGCACAGAGGCAGGTGAGAAGGATGAAGAGAAATGACAAAAAAGGAGTTGGCAAAGGCCCTGGGGCAGGAACTAACAAGAGCCCCCAGCTAGTGTTCCCTCATTCCCCAGTTAGCTCTCACAGCTACCATTCATTATAGCAAGTCCATTCTGACCTGCCTCCATGGGTTGAGCACTGGGACACAGTGGAGACTTGGGCTCTATCTTTTAACACTGAGTTCACTCTGAAAAGGCTGCCTAGAGAATAAAAGCAACCACAAACCCATGGGCTCAGAGGTACACTTTGGGGCCCGGTTGAGTACTGGTTCCAGAACTGACTCACTCCTGGGATCAGGAGCTCCCAATCTCCACTTCTCTATTTGTAAACAGATGCTGATAGGGCCAAAGTGGTTCTGTAAACTCAATCTGAACTCACTGAGTTGCTTCATCTGGCAGAACCGGAGGGAGATGCAGGGGACCTGCCTGCATGAGCTCCCCAAATCCTGTTAGTAAACCTCTGGAGAGGATTTCATACTCCCAATACTCAGCTTGGAGGTCATGTGGCAGTTCAAGACTGTTCCGAAGTCATTGGTAAGATTCAAACCAGGTCTGCCTGGGCACTGCAATTTGATTTCCCTAGGCTATGCCCTCCTTCTCATTGTCATAAAAAATCACTTAGGGCAACCAGAGGAGGGAGGCAGAGACAGGAAATCCCATTAGAAAGAAATGCACCTTTCCTGAGCTCAAACAGTGCTGGAAGGGCCAGTAGCTGGCCCTGTGTGAGGAGGTAGGAAAACCGAGGCACCAAATGGAGGTAAAGGAGAGCCCCATTCAGATGAGCCCCGACCCCCCCTTCTCAGGCTGCCAAACAGAAAATGCTCTGAGTACTGGGGCTCAAGTGACCAAGGCCAAGGTGTCCAAGGGGGAGGACCAAGGCAGGACAGGCAAGCCGTGAAGTCAGAGGCCCCAGACTTGGGTTCTGATGCCAACCACACTACTCTTTAGCTGTGTGGCCTCAAGGCCAGCTCCTCACCTCTCTGTGACTGTTTGTTCACCTATAAAATGGGGATGCATGCATCTAACCCACCCTGGTGGGCTGCAAGGAAGGTTCTCACGGAGTTCACTGTCTAGTGGGGAGATATAGGGAGAGATTTAATTACAGTTGGGGTGAATGTTACCTAGCAGTCACCCTTGGTGGCAAGGCAAAGGGGTAGGGCAGTGATGGCGAACCTATGACACGCGTGTCAGATGTGACACACGAACTCATTTTTTTGGTTGATTTTTCTTTGTTAAATGGCATTTAAATATATAAAATAAGTATCAAAAATATAAGTCTTTGTTTTACTATGGTTGCAAATATCAAAATATTTCTATATGTGACACGGCACCAGAGTTAAGTTAGGGTTTTTCAAAATGCTGACACGCCAAGCTCAAAAGGTTTGCCATCTCTGGGGTAGGGGAATGACGCATAGAGAGCCACAACAGTCTTGGGCAGGAAGGAGGCCAGTGTGGCTGGAGGGCAGCAAAGGGGGACAGGAGGAACCTTGGCCTAATGAGGACGAATATCTTTCGAGAGTGAGTAGTGGGAAGCTCGGAGCAAAGGAGACTAAGGCCCAGACCAACTCTGGAGAATTCCCAGCAGCAGTATGGAGACCAGAACACAGAACACAGGACAAAATACAGCGGTGGTGGCAGGGAAGGAAAGAGGATGGTCAGACTCAGGAGTGAACAGCTGTGGGGAGGTAAGGAGGGGAGGTCAAGATGGGCCTTGCCTTCTCTTTGTGAACCCCCAGTCCCCATGCTAACCTTGGGGTTTTGGGGGGGGGGGGCACAGGAGTCCTCTCATTCCACACTGCAGCGGTCATTAGCTCTGGACAATTCCAATGCCCTGGAATCGGGGGACAGTGTTTTAAGAACTGTATGTATAGTTCCTTCTCCAAAGAGACTGTCTAACCATGAGGGCAGGCATTCTGGCCAAATTAGTTCATGATCAGCAAATCAGAACAGAGGCAGAGGCTCAATAAATATTTGTAAATGTGTTAAACATGGAGAGGGAGGTAGACACAGAGCACCAAGGCAGGAATAGAGGAGTCTAGTTTGCGACAGGGCTGCTGATGGGGATTACAGACAGGGGAAGGGGGGCTGAAGGGATGCGGCTGTGGATGCTTCTGGGGCTGCAGGGGCCATCCTGAGGGATCCCCCTAACTGCACCTGGTGGGCCAGGCACCACTTCAAGCAGTCTCAAAGGGCTCCCCTCTGGGGTGATAGGACTGCCCCCTTTATGGGTGGGGACCATATCTCAGCCTGGCACCAGCCCAAGCAGCGAGACTTTAGGCCCGGACTCCTCCCTGGGAACTGGTGCAGCTCAGCAACAGGAGTGCAGACAGAACAGAAATGCAGGGAGGAATCTCCCAATATTCTGGCTGAACCCCAACCTCAGAGTGCAGCACCCACAGCTTCGAAGCTTTAGATTAGCAACTGGGGGAGGGAGCACAACATGGCAATTAGTGCAAGTGGCTCAACGAATCAGTGCACAAGTCTTGGCAGGTCTGTGGGCTGTAGAGATCTGGTGTGACCTTGCTGCCTTTGCAAGGAACAGGTCGGTGGGGGGAAGGCCTTAAAGGGCTTTGAGATCAGTGAGGGGCCAGAGGGGACCCCAGAGACCTACCCCGGGGCTTCCTTCCCAATTCAGTCTGCTGGGCTCAAAAGTCCCTCACTCACACTGGCCCTGTGAGGGAAGGGCCATAGAGCCATGATGAGCTCCGAGAAGAAACAGGTATAAAGCAGCTGGTGCCTGGTCCAGGTCACCTGCTGGCTGGAAAGTGGTGGGATGGAGCCAGGGGTCATGGTTTTCAAACCACCCAATAATTTTGTCCCCACCAAGCTGAGCCCCTCACCCCACCCTATCTCAGGCCTCAGCCCACTGCATTGTTCCCTCCACTGGCCAAGCTGTGCATCCTGCCTGGAGTGCCCTTCTCCTGCCACTGCCCACATCTTCCTCCTCCACCTCAGCTATACCCGCTCCCCCCGACCCCCACTCTGGGGGGGTTCTAGAGAGGAAAACCCTCCTCTCTATACTCCCCACCCCCAAGCTCCTATGCTCACCTCTGAGAACACAAAATCCCACTTGACTATAAACTCCCCAAGGGCAGAAAACTGTATTTTATTCCTCTCTCCTCACAACTTGGCATGTGTTAAATAGTGGAGACGGAGGTGGACACACAGCACCAAGGATATTATTCTCCCCAAGCGAGCACACAGAGGAAAGGCCATGTGAACTGACTAGAACCTGACTGTGCAGCCATCTTGGACTTCCAGCCCCCAAAACTGTGAGAAAATAAGTTTATGTTATTTAAGTCTCCTCATCTATGGTATTTTGTTATGGTTGCCTGAGCTGAGACAGACTCGAAACACCATCTACTCACCTACAATGCTGCCAATGGAACCCCTGGCTTGGACCTTCCCATGGGTGCTGGATTTGCACATGACTCAGATGCCAATTCAGTGTGCCTATAACGAGCTCCTGTCCCCTCCAGCCTGCTCTGATCGTAGCTCACTGCAAAGTTCCCCACTGAGGTCAACACTCTAGACCCCAAGGAGGGGAGGGGCAGCTCTCAGCCCCACACGAAGAGCTGAGAATCCTCCCAGCATTGCTAGTCCTGGTCCCAGACTTGAGCAGGTCTCCCAGTGAGATGTGAGGCCACAGCAGGTCTCCCTGGGATGTGAGGCTACGAGCTCCCACGAGTTACTCAACAAACATTTGCCTAGCACCTGCCCGGGCCAGGAAGTGTCCAGGAAGTGTCCAGGAGCCTGGAGTGGCGGGGGACATGGCCATTCCTGCAGAATCACACAGTCAATGTGCTGCGTGCAGGGGACTCTTATCTTGCCCAGAAGAGCTGAGATCTGGGGGCAGTGAGTGGCAATCTGCTGAGGCAGTGGTGGGCTGGGGTCTTACCCTCAAGGCACAGGGAAGGCACGCAGAGCCTTGAGGGAGAAGCAGATGTGGTTCTTCCAGAAAGTGAAGGAAGGTGAAGGTTGGCACTAGGCTCAGTCCTCTGATATGGGCAGAACTGGTGTCCCCCCACCCTAACTCCCATGTGCCTATACTTGGAGTCAGAATCTATAGGAAAAAATTAAAAGGTCACAGAAGTGGGGCCCTAACGCAGTAAGACTGGTGTCTGTATAAGAGATATTTTTCTCTTCAAGCACACACACAAAGGAAAGCCATGTGAGCACACCAGAACCCAACCAGAACCTGACCTTGTGGCCATCTTGGACTTCCAGTCCCCAGAGCTGTGAGAAAGTGTCTGCTTAAGCCTCCCCATCTATGGTATTTTGTTATGGCTGCCTGAAATAGGCTTCAAACACAGCTCTACTCACCCACAACTCCGCCATGGAGCCCCTGGCCCGGACCTCCCCCGGGGGTGCTGGATTTGCACATACCTCAGATGCCAACTCAATGTGCCTACAACTGAGCTCCCATCCCCCCAAGCCTGCTCTGGCCGTAGCTCTCACTGGAAAGTTCCCTACTCAGGCCAAGACCCTTAGATTCATCTTGGACTCCTGCAAAACCAGTTTTCACCATCTGGGTCCATAGTAACACCACCAGGGCCCCTACAATGCATATTGGGGCCCAACCTGCTTTTGAGCCTTCTAGAAGGCTGTCCCAAATGGCCACAGCTCTTCATACCCGCCAGTCACCAATCTCAAATTTCCAAAGACAGACAATGCTCCAATCCCAATTCCTTCGGTTGTTTTTTTCTGTTTGTTTTTTCCTCCTTGACACTTCCCACTATCTAGCAAATGTGTTCTAGGTTTTGTGTCAGCTCCACTGGGGCAGGGCGTTGGCCTGTTTCCGGCTGCTTTGTCCTCTGCCTGCTGGGCACACAGTGGGTGTTCAATAGTTGTTTGAGAAACAAATGGGATAAATAATTATTCCCATTAATTCCAACCTGGTTCCCTTTTCCCAGTTCACAATAATGAAACTAGAACAGGAGTGGGACTCAAAAGGGGTCTCTGAGGCTGGGCTCAATGTAAGTGAATGTGAACAACTGCTCACACTGCTGCCGGATGAAAACCATGATTCGGGACAGCCTCAGGGGCACTAGGCTTCAAATGGAACCACTTGTGTGGCTGGCGATTCTCGGGAGTGTGAACTGCCACCTCTTCGGGAAGGGAGCTCCGAGTTCTCCAACCAGCAGAGGCTGGGGGACTGATCTGTGCTTTACCCGGGAAGCCCTGAGTCGCCCACTGACATGTGGGCGACTCAATTAAGGGAAACCAACTCCAAGTGTAAGAAGGAACTAAGGCTCCTGGAAAACCGCATAATCCTTTACCCAGCTCAGCAGGAGGTGGCCAGATCCAGCCATAGCCAGGGGTGAACCCAGAGCCGTTGGGACCCTCCTAGGGGCCGAATTAGACAGCTCAGGCAAACGTTTGATAGGGAAGCACAATGTGCCCTCTAATTGTACAGATCCTACCGTTCGGCATCTGTGCACATTTAACTCACTTCTTCTCCCCTGAAAAGCAGCCACTAAACCCATGGTGGGGGATAGGATTTGCAATAGTAGCTGGCATTCACATTTGTCCCTACTGTGCACCAGTACCCAGAGAGGGCTCAGAGCGGGTGCTTCAATTATACCTCTCGCTAGTTCTGGGGGAGGAAACAAATCTTTCTGTCATTTAAAGATTAGGAGATCAAGAGCCAGAATCACACCCAGGCAGTCTGACTCCTGTCTGAGAATCAGGAGGCTTCTTGACTCCGGCTGGCTAGGCTCATCCTCTGCATGGTCCTGTTGTTCCCCACAGCAGGCAGCTGTGACTAGACTGATTTCAGGGATAGGAAAACTGGGGCTCAGAGAAGCAGAGTGGGGGAAGGGAAGCAAGGGCAAGCCAAGGCCAGAGCCAGGCTCTTTATCCTCGCTGGGCATGTCCTCTGCAGAAATGGGATCTGCTGCCCAGCTGGGGACCCCCCATCCAGGGTCTCAGGTGCCCTCTGAGGGCCAGGTGGGGTGCTGTTCTGTTTCCCCAGCTCTTCTCCACTCTTCCTTCCTTCACTGCCACCTCCGGGGATCAGCAGTTTAGCCTGCAGCCTCTCCAACTTCCCATTTCTCCTGACAGCCCTGGGCAATCTAGCCTCCGCCTGCAGCAGCTCCAGAACCCAGCAGCAGCCCAGCCCCCCTTCCACTCTGACCACAAGCCCTCCTTTCTGAGCTACAGCCTCCTCTCCGGGTATAGTCACACCCAAAGGACAGAAGAGCAGAGGCCATGCAAAAGCCCTGAGGCGTTATTGCTCCAACACAAAGGAGGCTAGTGGGGCTGAGGGCGGGTGATTACTGGGATGGGGCTTATTGAAATGCACTTGGACACCACACAGGGCTTGGCAGGGTCTAAGAATGGAGTCTTATTATTATTTTACTAGGCTCAAATATCCCTTACAAAGCTTCCTGCTTAGCATTACACTTCCCTTTCTCTTCACTTCCAGGAACATTTATCTATCTTAGTGCTTGCCCCAATCAGTCTTCCCAACTATAAAAGGGGCCAATAGCAGCAGCAACAACCTTACAAGGCTGTTTCAAGGATTAAACCAACAAAATAACCCACCATGCAGTCAGTGTCCAGTAATGCCAGCTGTTATTAACTGTGTCCCCTTCTGTCCGTCCACCTACCCCTTGCCAGACCATACACTCCCTGACAGTAACAGAGACATCTTAGGCCTTTCACCATCTCCCAAACCTTGTGATTTCATAATAGGCGGTACATACAGGGGGCTCCCCTGGTGCCATCACAGCATCACCTGATCGCACCCAGACAGTAACTTCTCATGTAACCCTCACCAGTTGGCCACCGCACTGCAGCTCTTGAGGAGAATAGTTCCATGGTGGGGCTGCCCTGTGCATTATATGATGTTGAGCAGCACCCTCTGCAACCACTAGAGCAGTGGTTCTCCACCTGTGGGTCGCGACCCCTTTGGGGTCGAATGACTCTTTCTCAGGGGTTGCCAAAGACAATCGGAAAACACATATATAATTACATATTGTTTTTGTGATTAATCACTATGCTTTCATTATGTTCAATTTGTAACAATGAAAATACATCCTGCATATGAGATATTTACATTACGATTCATGACAGTAGCAAAATTACAGTTATGAAGTAGCAACGAAAATAATTTTATGGTTGGGGGTCACCACATGAGGAACTGTATGAAAGGGTCGCGGCATTAGGAAGGTTGAGAACCACTGCACTAGAGGCTAGTAGCACTACCAGACCAGCTGTGACAACAAAAATGTCATCAGATAGTTCCCAAGTATCCCCTGAGGGGGCAGAATTGCCCCTAGTGGAGAACCACTGAGATATAGGTATGCCTGCTGGTTCCCACTTTATCAGATAAGGAAACAAAGGGCGCCGAGGTCAAGACTTTTGCCCAAGGGTTTCAAGGCCAAGCCAGGTGGTGCAGGGTAGTGCTAACTCTCTCCACTACAGTATGTTAGTTCATCCTAACCCACCCTGTGCTTCAGTCATGACAGAGTCATGGTCCTCACAGAACACCTGTGGGTCTCTGAGGACGCCAAGACCTTCACTGAGGAGGCAGCAGGGGAGAAGGGACAATGACCACAACCAGGCACTGGGCACAAGACAGCCACCTGCCCAGTTCTACCTCATGGCCTCTGTGGTTCAAAGGGCTCTCCCGGGGGGAGGGGGGGTGGGGTGGGGGGGGGAGACAGGGGATGCCATTCTCAGGAGAGGGGACCCAGGATCAGAGGCAGGAAGGTGGGTCTGCTTGCCCATGGTAGGCATGAGAAAAATTCAAAATGTGCAAAAGTGCTCAGCTGGGCACCCAGGAAAGTGGTCAGGGGTAATGAGGATGAGAGAGGACCCAACAGAGGCTCCTGGAAAGCCCCACAATCCTTTACCCAGTTCACCTCCATGATTTCAAGACCGGGCAGCTCACCATCATCTCAAATGTAGTAATCCCCACTTCAGCTGGCATGCCACCTTCTCCATCAGGAGCTTTGGCAACGGCACTGATGAATTCCCAGTCAGACCTCACCACACCAAACCCCAATCCTCCATGTTGACAACAACAGTGAGTCCAGCAAAGCCAATCAAAGCTCTCATCTTCTCACAAACTTGCTCAAGAACCTACTGGGGCTGCCCAGTGCCTGGCCCTGGCCAAGGCCCTGGATGCATGCCAAGGGGGTCTGGACTTGCATCTGGTGTGACAGAGAGACCCAGAAGACCCTGAGGCTGGGTGCTTCCTTTCTGTAAATGGGACTAAGGGTCTATCTGTACATTAGGGTCACCCCTTGCTCCTTCCCTCATGAAGATATTCAGAGCACTTGGCAGGAGCCAGGCACGTGCTTAATGAAGACTCTCAATGGGCTATCCGTCTGCCTAGAACATTTGTCCCTCCTTGCCCCAGCCAACTCCCCGCCCCCACCCCCCGAGCTGATTTATTTCTTATTATTCAAGGCTCAGATCTCCCCAAAGTCTTTCCTGACCATCCTATCTTCCTATCTAAAGCTCTTCATCCTCCGCCCCACAGCACTCACTCATTTCCCCTTGTCTCACTAAGTTCACGAATGCAGGAATAGCAGGAATGCTCTTGGTCATTTGTTTGTTGGGTCACCTTCACTAGAATAAAAGTTGCTGAGAGAGGCTCTAGGATCTGCTACTCAGGGCTGCTCCCCTAGTCCCTCGCAGGGGGTTGGCATCCTAGTGAGATAAAACTGCCCCATGGCCGCTGTCCACCATCCTACCCCAGATTATGGCCTCCTCTGGCGCCCTAGGTCTGTGCACCCTAAGTCCTCACAGAAAAGCAGTTAGTTATTAAACGTGCCTTCTACAGCTCCAGGTGCAGGCTCAAACCCACCACCCACTTCTCTGCCACCCACACACCAAGGCCAACTGAGACCCATCTCTGCCCCTGTTCCAGCTGTGTGGGTCAAGGTGACCACCCCTGTCCTCGGTACCCAGGCCAGAGCCCTGCCAAGGCCCAGGAGGCCCCAGCCTCAGCCCAACCAGGCAGGGGAAAGGCCTCTTTACGTGGGGCTGTTGGCCCAGTTGCCACCCATCCCAGAATCAGGAGGCGAGCCACAAGATGGGAGGAGACCAGGGCCCAAATAGAAGGCCGTTCTAGGAATGATGGGGATACTGGGGGAAGGGAAGGAATGAGGGTGACAACCCATCATTAAACCCAGATCTGGCTGATACCAATCGCCCCAGCAGTCAGTAGCTTCTGCTCCAGGTGCGAGGCTCCCAAGTCAATGTTCTCAGGTCACACCGGTAACAGCTTTGCAATTAGCGCCAAGAAAAGGAACAAAAGCTGGGGTGGTCTGACCCGGGACCAACGTGGGGAAAAAGACAAACCAGGAAAGCAAAGCAAAATTCAGCTCCACAGCCCAGCCCCGTCCTCATAACCACCTCCCCCTGGCAGTCAACAGCTCCATCACCTCTAACCTCTTGGCTCCCACATGGGGAAGGGGGATGAGAAAGACTCATGTCTGAGAAAGCTTTCACTTTCCCAGCCCCCTGGGACACCATGAAAACTGTACGAAAGGGTACTGACCCATCCCCTGGGATGGCAAGAGGAAAGAATTTTTGAGGAGGAATCTGGAAGACTGGGGAGCTCCTCCAGTCATGACCCTCAAAGGCCAGCTTGGGGGATTATGGGTTTGGGCTCTAGTCACGTGACCTGGGATAAGCCACCCCAAGGCCTAAGATGACCTGGTTGGTGGTGAGCAATGAATGAGCTCATGTGACCAGCAGGGGCCTGGTCCGGACATCACCCTAGAAGCAGAGCCCCCGGGGTCAGTAACCCCAAGGGCCTGGGCTAGGGTGCCTGACTCGATCCCCTTCTTGGTGACGGGACCTGCCAGTTACCCCGTCATAAACCTCCAAGACACAATGAACAAAACTTTATACACTCACCTCCCAGTTCACCTTCAGGGAGCTAGTGCCTGGGAAGCCACCGTCTAAGATGGTGGTTGGGGGCCCTGCCTCCAGGTTTGAGCCTCAAGGCTCCGGTCACAAGCAGGCGAGGAGAGATTCTAGGAACCTTAGATGCTCAGGTAAGGGCACCGAGGCCGCCTCCCTGCAGGTATAGGGGGCGGGGGTGTGCAAGGGCCACCCCCATGGTAAACAAGATGCCCGAGCTAGGTGTTCCCAAGCTGCCCACACCAACACCCACCTGGCAGAGGCTGGCCTCAGGGTAGGTCGGGGACCCAGAGCCGGATGGGAGTGAGGTGTGTGTGTGTGTGGGGGGGAGAGCCCCCCCATTTGGCCCAGAGCTAACTTCTGGCCGGGAAAGGGGGTACATCTTGGCACGTGCCTTTCGGTCAGCACTAGTTCTCGGACCTGCCTCCACATCCCCACTAGCCTAGCCCCAAAGCTCCGCCTCCTCCCCGACTCCCCAACTCCTACAGGAGTCCCCCAACTTACCCGATCTTCCCGGGACCTGGCCTCTCCCCCGCAACATCTCTGCAGCCCTCATCCCCGGTGACTCCGCCAGCACCTCGCGGCTCTCCGACCCGCCGACTCCCCCCAAACCCCAACCCCCATTCCGAACTCGCCCCGCCCACGCCCACCAGGCCCCACTTCCTGGGCTTCTCCTCGGCCACCCCCGAGCCTGTAACCTGACCCACCCACCTCCGCCCGCGACCGTACCTGCCCGCCCGGCCACGCCCCGACCCCCTCCGGGCCATTTCCCTCCGGCGGCGCCGCCCGCCCCTCCTCCCCGCACTCGGCCGGCCCCCGAGCCCGACTCCTCTTCCCCTCCCCCTCCGGGCTCCCGGGAGCCTCCCCACTTTATCCCTCGGGCCCTGCAACTTCCCCGCCCCCCCTCCCCCCGCACCTGCCCGGCCCGGCCCGGCTCCCCATCCCCCGCCGGGAAGGAGGGGCGGAGGTCTGGGCCCAATCCCGCCGTCCCCCAAACCCTGCGGCCCGGCCTGGGGCTGGACACTCCAGGCCGCGGGCGGGGGCCGGGTCACCCCGCACTCGCCGGCCCAGCCCGAAGTGCAGGCTGCGGGCCCGGTTCCTCCTCTCTCCGAGGAGGCCGCCCCAAGCCCTCCCCGTTCAGCCCGGGGCCGGACCTCGGATGCCCTCGGGCCGCCCCGGCGAGAGGAGGCCGGAACCGGGCCTGGAGCGGGTCGCCTCACCTGCGCCGTGGCCGCGCTCCGGGGGCTCCTGGCGGGCTCCGCAGCGGCAGCTGGGGCCGGACCTGGGCCCGGGGCGCACCCCCCTGCGCCGGGGCCTCGGCCTCCGCCTCCGCGGCCTCCGCGGCCTCCGCCTCAGCAGCAGCGGCAGCCGCGGCGGCCATTCATTGTGGGCCAGGCCGCCCCAGCCGAGCGCCGAACCAGCGCAAGCCCCGCCGCCGCCGCAGCCGGGCTGGGGAGGAGCCGCCGCGGCCACGCCCCCACCACACCACGCCCCGCCCCCTAGGCGAGGTCAGCCGAGCACCGAAGGCGCCCCTTCCGGTCTCCGCCTCCGGCCTCGGCTGTGCTTGAGGGTTCGAATCCCGACCCTGCCACCTTCTAGTCCCGCGACCTGGGGCAAGTCGCTCTGCCTCTCAGAACTTTAGTTTCCTGTAAAACGCAAATAATAACAGTGTCTGCTGTTCATTGTGCCAGGCACTGTTTTAGGGTCTTTCTGTGAATGATCTCATTCCAATTTTAGTATATATGCTGCTGAAGAGAGCACAAGCGAATGGTCTCGTTTAAACGTCCCAGTAACATTCTTACGTAGGAATTATTTCACACACACACTTTACAGAAAAGGGAGGCACAGAGAGATAAAGAAAATGGCCAAAGGAAGTGATGGCGGGTGTCAGGCTTCAAGCCCAGGGTCCAGAAGCCACAATAAAACACGCTTAGTTAGATGACGTTATAAGCATTTTACCTGCACTCATTTGTTTCATGCTCATCACAAACCAATAATGAAACTTGAAAAGTTCTGCCAATTTTGCAAATGGGGGAAACTGAAGCACAGAGAGGGGTTAAGAACCAGTAGCAAAGCGAGCTGGGACTGGGAGCCCAGACAGCCCGGACCACTACCCTGTCCTTTCCTGTTGAGGGTTACGTGAAAAAGACTTCCTTGCATACTTTCGGGGTGTTGTCTTGTAATCGTTGCTCTATCTTGGGAGCTAGGAGTCTTATTTAACATGTAAGGAAAGTGAGGTGCAGAGAGTTTGCCAAGAGCATGTGGTCGGGCTAGGATTCAAACTCAGTAAATCTGATTCCAAAGCCTGAGCTATTCCTGCAGGATGCCCCGAAATAATGTGTTTATGGCACCCAGCATCCAGGAGACGATCGATAGGCGTTGGATTGCTTCGCGTACCGCCCTTTCTCTGAGCCTCAACCTCCTCATCTGTGAAGTGGGCTGGTGCGGTGCGGCCTTAATTACAGGAGAACCGCTGTGATCGAGGCCGCGGACACCACGCGTTTGCGCTTTCCGTGGTGCATTTTGACCCCGGCCGCCCACGGTAGGTGGCATCACTGATTGGCTAGATTCTGCCACATGACCCGCCCCCAACTGTGCCAACATGGCGGCGCCCAGGTCTTCATCCGGAAAATGTGACCGAGCCTAATTCGATTCTCCGTTTCACCAGAGCAGGTGAGGAGCGCCTGGGCGGCGAGGGGAGGGATCTGGTGCCGGGGCGGACCTGCTTAAGGGCTTCAGGCTGTGCTGGGGCGGGTCTCCAGAAGATGGGGGGTGGTGTCAGCTCACGGAGGCCACGGGCTCTCCTGAGCCTCTGTTTTGCAGATGTGTAGGCCCCTCAGCCCAGGAAAGCAGCTCTCTCCTCTCTGCGCCCTCCTGATGCAGGCCGGGCGGGCACAGGCCGCCGCGGATGTCCCATGCGAGGACCGTTCTGCGGCTCACCCTGAGTCTCCGCTTCGCCGGCCGTCTGTGTAGTGCTCGGTTTATGGAGGGGCCACCCCAAGGGCCGGCAAGTCCGCCCGCCATGGAGAACGGCACGGCGCCCTGCGGCGAAAAGCGCCCACCTGACACCCAGGAGACGACCGTCACCGAGGGGTCCGCCAAGATCGCCTTCCCCAGCGCCAACGAAGTCTTCTACAACCCAGTGCAGGAGTTCAACCGGGACCTGACGTGAGCAGGGGTCCGGGTCAGCTTGGCGGAGGGCAATGGGTGTGTGTGGTGAGGGGGTGTGAACGGGAACTCCTCTTCCGCAGATGTGCTGTGATCACTGAGTTTGCGCGCATTCATCTTGGGGCCAAAGGAATCCAGAGTAAGTGGAGGTCCAGTCTCCGGGTGGGTGGTGGTCACACGGAGGCCTCCTCCTGTCCAGCCCCCCCTTCCCTAACGTCTGGAAACGCCCCGGGCTCTGCTCCTCCAGCCTTTTCTTAGGGACTTTGGGGAAGATTTTCTTTCATGAATCTTCTGTATTTTGAAGAGTAAGAGGTTTCTCAAAGAGAGTCTTGATGGTCCCTGACTTGGGTTTCTGGGTGGCTGCAGTCAAGGTGCCAGGTGAAAAGGAGGTGCAGAAGGTGGTGGTGGACTTGTCGGAGCAAGAGGAGGACAAGGCTGTATTGAAAGAGGGGGCAGACCCGGCCCCTGGAAACCAGCCTCAGACAGCCACTGTGGGGGAGATCTGTGAGGTGAGGCCTGGGCATAAAACAGGTGGCAGCCCCGGAGTCCAGTGGGTGATGGAGGAAGGAAGGCTCTTGGAAGGGGAGAGCTGTAGAAGGGTGTGTGTTGTGGGGGGGGAGGGGAGCACAGCAGAGAATGGAGATACTGATGTGAGTGGGGCTCCCTGCTTACTCCAACAGGAAGGCCTGCGAGTGCTGGAGGGCCTGGCAGCCTCGGGTCTTCGTTCCATTCGCTTTGCCCGAGAGGTGCCTGGGCTCCGATCCGTGGTTGCTAACGATGCCTCTGCCCGAGCTGTGGATCTCATCCGCCATAATGTGCAGCTCAACGAAGTGGCCCACCTGGTACAGCCCAGCCAGGCAGATGCCCGGTAGGTCCTGGGCCGCAGAGCCAGGCAGCTGGAAGGTGCCATCTATAGCCAGGCTGCCTGGGTCAAACCCTAGCTGTGTCATAATCTTGCTCTCTGATCTTGGGAGAGTGCCTTAGTCACTCTGAGGCTCAGTTTCCTTGCGTATAAAATGACAGTTTCACAGGGGTTGCTGAACTGATTAAATGAGAGGCAATACTTTGTATAGCTCATGCTCGGTGCCAGAAATTAGTACCATGATGGTTTCCATTTTAAACTTCTCATACTTTTATTCGTTCAAATGAACCAGCTTATATCCACTGTCCAATATGTGCCAGACACTGTTCTCAGTGCAGGGAATGCATCCGTAAACATTACAGACAAAATCCCTGACCTCGTGGAATTCCCGTTCAAATGCAGGGGTCAGCAAACCATAGCCTGTGAGGCCCCACAGTCTGGGTTTTTGTGGCCTGTGATGTAAGAATGTTTGTTTTTTTAATCCTCACCTGAGGATATTGGTTTCCCCGATTGATTTTGAGAGATAGTGGAAGGGAGGGAGAGAGACACAGAGAGAGAAATACCGATGTGAGAGAGACACATCAATTGGTTGCCTCCAGTGCGGATTGAGCTTACAACCAAAGTACATGCCCTTGATCAGAATTGAACACAAGACCCTTCAGTCCTCTGGCTGACGCTCTAACCATTGAGCTAAGAATATTTTTTACATTTTTAAAGGTTAAAAAAAAGAATATGCAATAGTGACTGTATGTAGCCTGCAAAACCTAAGATATTTACTGTCTAACCTTTATAGAAAGTAAATAAATAAGTAAAAAATATTTGCTTTCCTGACCATAGTAAAATCTAATAGGAAACAGAGAAGATAACAAATAATTGTAACAAATAAGTTACATAGTAAAGTAGAGGTGAGAAGTGCTCTGGAAAAAAATTGAGGGGGTAGGGGATAGAGGAAGATGGGGGGGGGGGATTGCAATTTTGAAAAATGTGGTCATGGTGGGCTGTGTTGAGAAGATAGCATTTACTTTTCCTCATCTGCAAAGGGAACAATATAGGTCCAAATCCACGGCGTTGTTTGGGAAGGCACCTTCCACCCCCATTGGAAGATTATGTGGTTAAATGAGTTAATGTATCTAAGTCGCTTGAAACAGTGTCAGGCATGAATGTGCTACATTAGTGCAGTAGGTCCTGGAATAATGTTGTTGTTAAAATGTTGATGAGAAAAAAGAAAAATCAGTTCCTGGCCAGGGCTACTGTCTGTGTGGATTTGGCACATTCTATCCATGTCTATGTGGCTTTCCTATGGGGACTGAGGTTTCCTCCTACAACCTAAAATACTCCCGTGACGCCCGGTTGGTGTGGCTCAGTGGTTGAACGTCAACACATGAATCAGTCAGGAGGTCGGGGCTCAATTCCTGGTCAGAGCACATGCCTGGGTTTCAAGCTTGGTCCCCAATAGGGGGCTTGCAGGAGGCAGCCGAACAGTGATTCCATCATTGGTGTTTCTCTCTCTCCCTTCCTCTCTCAAGTCAATTAAAAAATAAATAAATTACATACATATATATGTTCAAATGAGGTAAACTGGCATGCCTGCATTGTCCCAGTCTGAGGGAGTGTGCGTGGGTGTGCGTGGCCCTGCAGTGGAAGGGTGTCCTGTCCAGGGTGGATCCCCTGAGCTGCCTGGATAGACTCCAGCCATCTCTGACCCTGAACTGGAATGACTGGGTGGAAAATAATGATCTGACTTGTTTTTATTAATTTTCCTTAAATGTATGTAGAGCTCACATTTATTGCATTGTTTAATATTAGAAGTGTTTTAAGTCTTTATTTAGAATTTGAGCAATGTTTTTGTGACCAGAAATACTGTAGGAATTTAACTCTTGTTTGGATCAATTAATCTGTGAAAAAAATGGTTTCATTCCGTGTTTTTTCTGCTTAAAGTCACAGTTTTCAATAACTGTGATGATGTTAAGTGAGGACTTACTGTATTGGCTATTGTCATGCCATTGTTAGAGATGGGTAGACAGAGGCCTGAGGGGAAAAGCCATGATGTTTTTAGCAAATGGATGCCAGGATCTAAGCGCAGGCAGCTGGCCCGAGTCCAGGTCCAAACTATCACGCTGCATGATTGAACGTGATAAGGAACAGAGCAGGTCCCTGGTACAGGGCGCTGAGGAATTGGCCCTCTCACTCCCAGGATGCTGATGTACCAGCACCAGCGGGTGTCGGATCGGTTTGATGTCATCGACCTGGACCCCTATGGCAGCCCTGCCGCTTTTCTGGATGCAGCTGTGCAGGCTGTGAGCGAAGGAGGTGAGGCCAGGCTGACCCAGGAGTATAGAGCAGGGCTTGGAGTGTTTGAAGGATCCTCACCCCTTCCTTCCCTGCAGGGTTGCTGTGCGTTACCTGCACGGACATGGCAGTGCTGGCCGGGAACAGCGGGGAGACATGCTACAGCAAGTACGGGGCCATGGCTCTCAAGAGCCGGGCCTGCCACGAGATGGTGAGGACCCTCCCCCCGCACCCCTTCCCACCCCTCAGACCCGTTCAGCTTCCTCCAGGCAGCATATTAACGACAAGCACACCTTCAACCAGCATAGTTCCTAACAGCATGGGCTGCCAGTCATGGTCATGTGGGGGGCAATGGCTTCGTCCAGGGTAGGAGCAACGATTACACCATTCTTTCTAGTCTCTGTTTTAACAACTTTGCAAAATTGCCTCTTTAAGGCAATTTTTCCAGGTCTGGGTTCAAGTCCTAACTTTGCTAGTAGCTCTGAGCAAGCAGCTTCCCCTTTCTGGGCCTCAGTTTTGGCATTTGTGAAATGGGCATGCTGAAGGTGGCCTGGGCACCACTGGGTTGCTGTGGGGATTCAGGAAGGCGGGCAGGCTACGTCAATGGGCAGGGAAAGGAGAGGTTCCATCCTTTTCCTTATGGGCCCTGTCACAGGTCAGCCTGGGAAACGCTGCCTCTTTTTCTGGGTAGAGTGTCATGGCAGCTCCCCAGCATGGAGAGGTCCCCAGCCATGCTGCAGCACCCAGGGTCCCCCCTTCCTGCCGACAGAGCCCGTGGTGGCCGGACAAGGTCCTTGTGGCCACGTCGCAGCACAGGGCATGCTGATGATGCTAATCGGAGAGATTCCACTTACAGGCCCGGATGTTCCTAAGTCACTTAGTGCTCCCAGCAGGGCCATAGAGGCAGAGACCGGTGCAGCTTCACCGGTGAGGGAACTGAGCAGTCGCCAAGGGCCACAAGTCAGAGTACTCAGGGCTGGACTTGGCCCCCACGGAACCTACCTGGACCCTGTGCTGTGAACACCTTGTTCAGAGGCAGGGCTGATGGCAGACGCCCACCCCCCCTTCTCACCCCCAGGCCCTGAGGATCGTCCTACACAGCCTGGACCTCCGTGCTAACTGCTATCAGCGCTTCGTGGTGCCCCTGCTCAGCATCAGCGCTGATTTCTACATACGTGTTTTTGTTCGTGTCTTCACCGGCCAGGCCAAGGTCAAGGCTTCAGCCAGGTTAGCAGGGGTGGGGCAGGCACTGGAGCAGGCAACAGAGCCTTCCCCTGTGGAAGTGAGGTCCTACAGGGGACCAGGTCACCCTGAGGGAAGGGTTGGGATGTGGTAGCCAGCCCTGTTTCCCCACAGCAAGCAGGCGCTGGTGTTCCAGTGTGTGGGCTGCGGAGCCTTCCACCTTCAGCGCCTTGGCAAAGCATCGGGGGCCCCTGGTGGCCGGTGAGCAACAGTGAGCCAGGAGGGAGGTGAGGGGTTTCCAAGGGGTGTGGTTGCCCCCTAAACTCCTCTCTCTGTGCAGGGTCAAGTTCTCTGCAGCCTGCGGTCCCCCTGTGGCCCCTGAGTGTGAGCACTGTGGGCAGCGGCACCAGGTGGGACCATGCCGGGTTTAGGCATGGGGTCTCAAGGGTCCTTGTGTCTCACTCCTTGTCCATCTGGCCCCTGTGTGTCTGCAGCTCGGTGGCCCCCTATGGGTGGAGCCAATCCATGACCTGGATTTTGTGGGCCGTGTCCTAGAGGCAGTGAGCACCAACCCCGGCCGATTCCATACTTCGGAGCGGATCCGAGGAGTCCTGAGCGTTGTCACCGAGGTAGGGGCTGGGCCAAAACAGGATGGGGCTCACCTGTGCCCAGCTTCCTCCATCTGCCCCATGCATATCCTGTTGTCCCCCATGGCAGGAGCTGCCGGACGTGCCTCTGTACTATACGCTGGACCAGCTGAGCAGCACCATCCACTGTAGCACACCCAGCCTCCTGCAGCTGCGGTGAGGGCTGGGTGGGGGAGGAGCAGAGCCTGAGTGCTGGGTGCCCTGGGCAACTTGGGCCCCTTTTGGGCCAGAATCCCCCGTAAAATGGAGATCAAACTTCACTCACGTCCAGGGAGTTTCATGTACAAGCGCTCAGAGGCCAAGGGGACAGTCTGACTGTTCCAGTCCTTGGCATTATACCAGCTACGTTGTCACCCTGAGACATGCAGCCAGCCTCACAACTTACCATGACTCCCACCCACACACGTCATCACTGGCTTTGGGATCTAGCTTGCCCCTCACAACCCCTCTTGGTCCCAGGTCGGCCCTCCTCCATGCTGGCTTCCGGGTCTCGCTCTCCCACGCCTGTAAGAATGCTGTGAAGACGGACGCCCCCGCCTCAGCCCTCTGGGACATCATGCGCTGCTGGGTAAGAGCTGGCCTGACTAGATAAGGGAAAAGAGGGCAAGGCATGGGCAGGCTTGGCATCCCCTGGCCCCTGACCTTTGCCTCCCAGGAGAAGCAGTGCCCGGTGAAACGAGAGCGGCTGTCTGAGACCAGCCCGGCCTTCCGCATTCTCAATGTGGAGCCCAGGTAGGGACATCTCTGCCACAGGCATGGGTGCTCACATGCTTGCAGACGGTCCAGACACTGCCCTAACAGATACATGTTCATTCTTCAAGTGAGATCCAGAATCTACCTTCTCCCACCACTTCTACCGCTTCTCCTCTGCCCCCCACCCTAGTCTGGCCCATCACTGCTCACATAGACCAGTGTGGTCACCTCAGCCCTGGTTCCCCAGCTCCCATCCTCGCCCCCCCACAGACTGTTCCCCCCACAGCTACCAGAGGGCGCCTGTGAGCACCTGAGTTAGATCATGTTCCCCCTCTGCTCAGCAGAAACAGAGTTCCACCTGCAAGCCTGCCCCATTTCCGTGTCACTTTCCAGCCCTCACTTATCCCCCCCTTCCCCCCGGCTCACTCCACACTGGCCCCCTCACTCAGGCTCATGAGGCACAGCCCCATCTCAGGGCCTTTGCACAGGCTGTTCCCTCTACCTGGAATGCCTGTCCCTGAGTGCCCCCCAGGACTGTTCTCTCACCTCCTTCAGGTGTCCCTGACTCTGTCTTGTCCTGCATTGAACCCCTTCCTCAGTCTCCCCAGAACCTCTGCCCTGCTCTGTTCTTTCCAAAACTCTTCTCATGCCCTAACGAAACATAACTTGCTGATTTCTGATTTGTCCCGTTTCTTGTTTGTCTTGTACACTAGAATGTCAGCTTTACCAGTGGCAGATTTCAGGTACACTGTAGGCAACAATAAATGTTTATTAAATGAGTGAGAGAATCCTGACCCAGGCAGGTGCCTTCCCAAGTCACCAAGGCGGGCAGGCCCCATGGGCAGTTTTGTTGTGCATGTCCGAGTGGTGGCTGCCCCTCAGCTGCACCACCTCCTTCTCCAGGCTACAGGCCAACTTCACCATCCGGGATGATGCCAATCCCAGCTCCCGCCAGCGAGGACTCAAGCGCTTCCAGGCCAACCCCGAGGCCAACTGGGGCCCCCGGCCCCGTGCCCGGCCAGGGTGAGTGAGAGTGATGGCAGTGGGATTTGGCCAGGGCCTGGGGTGCAGAGGCCTGATGGGGTCCCAGCTGCTCATCTCCCTGCACAGGGGTAAGGCAGTGGGCGAAGCTATGGAGGACAGGCGCAGATTGCTCCAGAATAAGAGAAAGGAACCAGCTGAGGACCTGGCCCAGCGGGCTGCACGGCTTAAGACGTTTCCTTGCAAGAGGTTTAAGAAGGTGAGGCACCCCCCACCTCCAACTGCAGTACACATGGGTCCCCCTTGTGGCAATAGGGCAAGGCTAAGGGGCAGGCAGGGATGGGAAAACGGGATGGGCACATGTATGCGAGTGAGCTCCCCATCCAGGAAAGGAACCCAGCAGAGGCTCCTGGGCTTCATATCCATCATCTTTCCACCAGGGTACCTGCCAGCGGGGGGACCAGTGCTGTTACTCCCACAGACCCCTGACACCTGAGGCCACTGCTGAAGCTGCCCCCACCGACTGTCCACAGACCCCCAACCAGAAGCCCCCTGGGTCTGGGGCCACCAGTGGTCCAGGTGTAGATTGAGCCAATAAAGAGATTTCACCTTGCCCTGTCATTTGTCTGAGTGCAGAAGCTGCTGGTGGTCTATCTGTCTAGCATGTCTGGGGCCTGTTCCTCTGTCCATCTGAATTAACTCCCTGGGGGAGCTCTGCATCTAGAGGTTGGTGTGTCCCTGCCTGACTGAGGGAGGTGGTGTCAGTGTTTCTGCCTGAGGCCCTCTGTCTGTGTGGGGAGTGGTCTGTTCCTCTACAGCAGCGGTTCTCAACCTGTGGGTCGCGACCCCTTTGGGGGTCGAACGACCCTTTCACAGGGGTCACCTAAGACCATCGGAAAACACATATATAATTACATATTGCTTTTGTGATTAATCACTATGCTTTCATTATGTTCAATTTGTAACAATGAAAATACATCCTGCATATCAGATATTTACATGACGATTCATAACAGTAGCAAAATTACGGTTATGAAGTAGCAACGAAAATAATTTTATGGTTTGGGGTCACCACAACATGAGGAACTGGATTAAAGGGTCGCGGCATTAGGAAGGTTGAGAACCACTGCTCTACAGCAAGAAGCACTTAGGCGCCTGGTTGCAGGCGCTTGCTTTCCCCCAAGCGGCCACGGGTGGCAGCCGTGCGCTCATACCCACGGGGCCTTCCCCCGCACCCCCCTCCACTGGCGTGCTTCGGAATATAGGCGCGCGCACGCCGGTGCCACCAAGCTCCCACGTGGCCTCTCGCCGCCAGCCCTGGCTGCCTGGTTTCTCTGGCCCAGCTCCCCGCAGGGCTGTGGTGGCGGAAGCCAGACAGGAACCAGGCTCCTTGTGCATCCGCTCCAGACCAGGTGTTTCCTGCCCTGTGGCCCCTCGAGGCAGGGGGTGCACATAGAGGCACCAGGCAGGCTCCTGCATCCTCCCCACAGGGCAGGCCTTAGCAACGTTAACAGCGAGGCCTGGGGCAAAGCCCCCACCCTGCCACACGGTAGCTGTGGGGCCCGCAGGCACCCTGCACCTTGCTCCATCTCAAGAGTTAAATGAACCTGATCCCAGAACTGGCCTTGTGGGCACATCAAAGTTCACTGGGAGCTTAGAAGTGGACCCTTGCTTCCTTGGGAAAGTGGGATGGTTGGTGGTGGGGTCCTGAAATCACCTGGTTCCTGGAAGGTGACAGCTGAGGGCCTGCCTGGGGGCTCATGCAGCCACCTAGATAGACAGAGCACAACTGACCCAGGTGAGTGGGTGCTGGGGACCAGGAACAGCCTTGTCACTGCTACCCCTCACCACCCAGGACATTCACCCAACACCTCTATCACCATTCACCCTGCAGTGGCCTGGCTCTGGGATGAGGGCCAGGGACCACCGAGCTGGGGTTATGCTATCCTATGACCTAGAGGACTAGGATTGTGGGGACTTGCTGCGGCACCTATTGGAAGGTTCTAGCAATATAGGAAATCTCCCCAGCTGTAGCCTTTCCTGTCACCTTGAAAGGTGGAGTGATAGCACAGGGGGGACCAGGACAACCACCCAGGCTGGACACCCAAGATCCGAGTGTCAGGACTGCCCTCTGCCATGCCTCCCTCCAGGGTGGGGGTGGCAGAAAGGCTGGGAGGGGCTCTGTAAAAAGAGGAACCAGGCAGGGGGAGGAGAGAAGAAGAAGGGGGCCCCCAGTCACGAGCCCCAGCAGGGCCGGAAAGGGCTCCCCGCCCCCAACAAGCACGGACACAGCTGGGGTGTTCAAAGCCACAGGCCAGATCCAACCAACACAGAAGGCCACCGCTTTCCTGCCTCAATTTCCCCTCTGTGTGTAGCTGTGCACTGGGGCTGGTCCTCAGAGGGCCAGGGTCCTTCCAGTGACTGAGAGGACGGAAGGTGAAGCCTGGAGGGGTCACTGACAGTCCTGCCCACTGGCTGGGGCGGGGCGAGAGGCCGATCTTGGAGATCCCCGCCCGCTGGTTTCCTCCGGGGTCAGCCTGGCTCCTTATCAGTCTGGGCCAGGCGGCCAGGCCCTTATCTGCGCTGGCCCAGCATCCTCCAGCCACTGCGCCAGGGGTAAGAGGGAGGAAACCGGCCACCGGAGGGAGGGGGGGGGGGCGGGGAGAGGGCGGGCCGGCCGGCCCCTGAGCCGCTCACTTTTCCTCGAGGGACCCATGCTGCTGCCACCACGGAGGCCCCAAGGCCCTTGAGAGCCCAGAAAGAAGTGAAGCCCAGACAGAGTGGCTGGCTGCCTGGGGTAGAGTGGAGAGGCTGGAGGCCGCAGGGCCGGGGAGCCTGGCCTGAAGCTGGAGCCATATTCTTGCCCTGACCGACAGAGCCAGGGGACTCAGCAGGCAGCAGGACCAGCGCTGGGGTAAGAGCGAGCAGCCTGAGGTGGGGGGATTCCCAACCCACCTGCATTCATTCATTCGTTCCCGCCTTCCTTCATTCATTCATCTGTAGGAACCAACTAAGAGGCCGGGCCAGCGTCCCCAGGACCCAGCTGGGGAAGACAGGGAAGAGGGCCCAGGTGTCCCCGATGTTGCTGGGGCCCTCCAGGCCATGGGCCAAGAGTGACAGGGATATCTAAATAGGGTGTAAAGAGGTGGATACTGATGTGTGGGGCAGGTGGGGGGTCACCAGGGCCAGAAGGAAGGTTGAGGCATGACTGTATGTACTGGCCAGAGCCAGCATTTGGCATCATAGTGTCAGCAATGGGGGTTGCAGGATTAGTGAGGGGGACATTTTCATTGTGTGTGTGTGTGTGGGGGGGGTCACGAGAGATTATGGAAGACTTTCAGGGTCTGACAGGGAGGCGATGGGAAAAGCCTTGGGGTCCTATGAGGACCACAGGGTGGGCTCAGGCAGGAGGCGGGAAGTCAGTGAAAGGTCAGAGTCAATCATGTAGGGATTCCAAGGACACGCTGTGTCAATGAAGGGTGTTAGGGTCAGGTCTAAGGGTCTCAGGGCCCATCATGGCTACCCTGCCTTGCCCCTCCCTCCGGACTCCAGGTGAGGGGATTCTGGAGGAAGGGAATTTGCTCATGCCCTCATGGGTCACAAACAGCTCAGAGACGACACTGCTGGGCTCATCACTGCACAGCATCTCAGTGGGCATCAGATCCTCCATGTTCTGGTAGTTTCTGGGCCTCCCCCCGCCCCCCCCCCCCGCTCCACTATCCCTTCCATTTGAGGGCTCTGTTGGGCTAAGGGTGTGTGTGGCATCTGATTCCTCCTCCCACTGGCTTCCTTCCCTTCCACAGGTGAGCACCCCCTCGGGGTCCATGTGCCCGCCCCAAGCCCAGGCAGAGGTGGCTCCCACCATGACTGAGAAGGCTGAGATGGTGTGTGCCCCCAGCCCAGTGCCTGCGCCACTCCCCAAGCCTGCCTCCCCTGGGCTCCCAAAGGCAGAGGAGGTGGGCCACCAAGGTGTCTCATCCCCCAGGCTGCCCCCTGGTGTCCCGGTGATCAGCTTGGGCCACACTAGGCCCCCAGGGGCAGCCATGGCCACCACAGAGCAGAGTGCCCTTCGGCCCCCACTGCTGCAATTCTCCGCCCTGGGAAGTGCCCCAACCCCTCTGGCCCTGCATTACCATCCTCACCCCTTCCTCAACAGGTTAGTGGGGGGCTGGGCCTGGGGGCAATCCAGGGCCAGGGTCCTTGCCCACAAGGCATTAGTGACCCATGAACCCTTACAGCCTCTACATTGGGCCGGCAGGACCTTTTAGCATCTTCCCTAGCAGTCGGCTGAAGCGGAGACCGAGCCACTGTGAGCTGGAGCTGGCTGAGGGTGAGTATGAGTTTGTGTCTGCATGGGGTCCACGTCAGTCCCACGCCTTTCCACAGGGAGGGGTGCTGCCAGGGCACAGACACACACAGAACAGCCCACACGGGCTCAGTACTCATGTTATACTCCTGTGCAAAACCACAGTCCTATAGCCTGTCCCACACAACCAGTCACCCAAACAAACTACAAAGAGTCCTGGCAAACACAGCCTGGCACAGGGGCCACAAAATGACAGCCCCACTTGGATGCACAGCCACCCAGGAAGCAGCCACATGACAACCATCATGCAAGAGACAGCCATGGGACCACAACCACACAGGACACAGACAACCACAGCCACTTAGGACCATGGCCACACAAGCATCAGCCACACAACCACAGCCAGGCATGACACAGCCACATGGCAACGATCACACACCACCACAGCCATTCAGACAGACCACAAGTCACACAACCACCTAAGACACAGACAGGACCACAATCACAATACGGGTACTTCTCGGGTCACACACAGGGACACACTCAGAATGAAGACTATAGGGCCAGCTCCCCAGACTGGCAGCGGCAAGGAAACATTCCGCTAGGCAATCTCAGCCACGGACATAAAGGTGCAGCCAGCGGCTCAGAGGCCACAGTTCTGTGCAGCCCAGTCTATGCTTGTCTAGATGGTGGAGGTGGGGGGCGGGCAGGGTTGCTAACTAGCCGGGGAGCCACGTGTTGGTGGGTCCTACACGTGCATCCCTGGCGTGGAGAAAGCCCCAGCTCACCTCCTGTGTGGAAGTCCCCCTAGGGTGCTGGGTGCCTGAAGTGAGGGCAGCAGGGGGCGCCACCTCGGTGCCAACCCCTCCCCTCCTGCGTGCAGGGCAGCAGCCCCAGAAGGTGGCCCGCCGTGTGTTCACCAACAGTCGCGAGCGCTGGCGGCAACAGAACGTGAACGGCGCCTTCATGGAGCTCAGGAAGCTGCTGCCCACGCACCCTCCCGACCGGAAGCTGAGCAAGAACGAGGTGCTCCGCCTGGCGATGAAGTACATCGGCTTCCTGGTGCGGCTGCTGCGAGACCAGGCGGCCGCTCTGGCTGCAGGCCCGGCCCCGCCTGGGCCCCGCAAACGGGGGGCGCACCGAGGCCCGGACGACGGCGCCCGCCGGGGGCCTTGCCACCCGGTGGAGGCGGTGGTGCGCCTGCAGCCCGCAACCCCGGCCTGCCCCAACGGCAGCCCCGTCGGGGCGGCCCGCCCCATCAAGACGGAACAAGCGGCTGTGAGCCCAGAGGTGCGGTGACCTCCATCGCCTCTGAGCCAGGAAGGGCATGGGAATCAGCCCTGGGCCGTCGAGGAAGGGGCGGACCACGCACTGCGCGCACTGCGCTTACTTTGGAGCGAAGTCCCCCGTAGAGGGACCTGTGAGGACTTCCCTTCGGGGGAAATGGCCGGGGATCTGGAGGGCGGGCGACCAGAGGGTCTGGAAGGAGCCCTGCAGACCCTCTTATCACCCACCGCCCGCGGGAAGCCGCCTTGCCCACACCCTCCTCCCGCAGGCGAGGTCCAGGAACGTCAACATGGCAGAGCGGCCGTCGGACCTAAGTGCTGCCTCTTTTTTTTCCCGGGTTAGGGGCTCACGGAGAGGTGGGGAGGGGCTGGGAGGCTTCCTCTTCTCGCCGGCGGCGCCCCCTCCTGGAAACTCAGGGATACGAGCGCCTTGACGCCTCGACGGCGTCGGCAGCGCGCCGGGTGCGGGGACAGAGGCGCAGAGCCCACGCGGGCCCCACCCCACCCCACCAACCCGACCAGGACCCGCACGGTCGCGTTAGCGAAGGCCCAGGCGCTCTTGCTTTTGTTTTTCTTTATTTCTTTATTTCACATACACATTAGCCATTCAATGGAGAAGCCGGAGAGAGTCAGGCAAAGATGGTATAACAGAAGCGCAGTGACGGGGGCGGGGCGGGGCGGGGCGGAGAGGGGACAGACGGGCTGGCTGCCTACTTGCATTCCGCTAGGACACTGAAAACCCAGAAAACAAAACAGACAGTAAACTACCCTTGTTTCTTATGTATCTCAGTGCAGAGACGGGGTGGAGGGCAGAGAGGGGGAGACCAGGCTGAAGGGGGAGGAGAGGGGGGACAGGGGACGCTAAGGGGAAGCACACCAAATCCATTAGTACTATATATAGAGATACTCGTATATACTGCGTTTCTTAGCCTAAGAAGAAACTTGTTTGACGGGACGGGCGGCCTTTGCGGTCCGCAATGCTGGTGCTGGTCGGGCGCACGGATCTCCCGGGAGGGGCCAAAGCGGGGCTGGCCCAGGCTGGCTGGCGGGCGGGGGGAGGGGGGCGCCCCAAGGGTGGGTGGGGGGAGCAGAGGCGGGGCTAGGGTGCCCCTCGGGCTCTCGATTGGGGGGCGAAAGTTCTCGTGATTTTTTATTGCTCCTTTTATTTTTTCTCGCGTGTGTGTGTGTGTGGTGTGTGTGTGTCGGGGGGGGGGGGGTGTCCGTTCAGCACGGTCGGGGTGGGGAAGTGGTGCGTCGTCTGAGCCACCCGGCCCCTCTGGGACCCAGAGCGCGGCGTCCGCTCCGCCAGCACGGGGTGAGAACAAGGCACTAGGTCGGCCGGCCAGCGCGGGGGCGGGTATGTAAGGCAGTTGACAGGGCTGGTTGGGAGGGGGGGGGGGCTGTGTGCGGGGCCGTGTGCGTGCGTGCGTGCGCAGGCCTGGGCGAATCGACCTGTCCGCTTGGCTGGTCCTGTCCTGGAGCGTCGAGCCTTTCCTGTGCTCCCCGGAGGGTGGCGGGGTGGGGGTGGGTGGGAGGAGTGATGTTGAGTTGGGGGCGCCGGGGAGGGAACTACCAACTTGCTGAGCGCGCTCCTGATAATGCTGGTGAGGGTCAAGTTGGCGTCTGGCTCAAAGAAGGGCGCTCAGGGCGGGGAGGGAGGGAGGGGACATTTGTTCGTTGGCATTGACCTCTGCGGGGTAGGGACTGGGGGCCCCCCGCCGCGCCCCAGGACCGGGAGGGGGAGGTGGGGCGAGGTGGGGGCGCTGGGCCCCGAGGAGGAGGCGCCCGGGGAGACCCGCGGCCAGAGCAGCCCCGCCGCTGGGCGCACGCCGCTGTCCCGTTCCGTTAAACTCAACAAAGAAGGGATATGCGTGTTCCTAACAAGTGCAGGATATTTAATTGATCATAAACTTATGTATAATAGTTTGTGGGTCTTTAAAAACGTACTTTATAATGTAAGAAGCACCAGGGTTTTATGTTGAATTATCTTAAAAATATTTTTCTCTCGTCCTTTTCCTTTGAGATCTTGTGTTGATTTTTTTTTTAAATCAGGTGTTTTTATTTTTTTTTTAATTCTAAAATGTGAACGTTTCCTTCAGCCCTCCCACCGAAACTGAGAACGAACGACGAAACAAATAAAAACCCCAGATCATCCTTGTCAACGCAGGAAAACGACTTAAAAAAACAAAAAGGAAAAAAAAAAAAACCTGAAACGAACAAAACAAAAAAAAGAAAAAAACACTCAGCTTTCGTTATCCCCGCAAAGGGCGGGGCAGGCCCGGTTCTTTTAGCGTCCCCAGAGCCGCGAGGACATTACAACAAAAATAGAATTTTTCTTAACAATCTCTTAACATACAAAGATAGGAAAACTCTCTGATGCATTGCACTTGGTTCAATGAAAAAAAAAAGTTCATTTCCCCCATATATATTTTTTGTGGGTTTTTTTTCGTTTGTTTTTCTCTTCTAACACGTCCCCACATCTCCCGTGGCCTCGCCGCCTCTCGCCTGAGCCTCACGGCGACCCTGGGGGACGGAGCGACCCCCACGCCCTGCCCGCCCCGCAGCCCCGCCGGGCGCGCTCCGTCCCGGCCCAGCTGGCCTGCAGCTTCCGACCTCGCCGGGCGGGCGCCCCGCAGACCCGGCTCCCGCGGCGCCCGCCGCCCCGACGGCCTTCGAGGGCACGTGCGGCCGGGCAGGGGGTCCCTTCCGCTCCCCTCTCAGTTCTGACCCTGTTTAGCCAACCAAACTGAAAAATCATTGCACTTTGACCGCGCGTCACGCCCGGCCCACCCGGCCCCCCCACCCGCCCTACTCCCCACGACCCCCGCCCCCAGGCTCCCGTGGGATCCCCGGTCCCCAGCTTCTCAGTCCCCGTCCTCCCCTGGGCTGCAAGCGGATGGGGGCGGGGGAGGGCGTTTGCTCAACTTCCAACAGAAGCTACCCCCCAGGGCTCGCTACCTCGTGGCTGCCAGCTGGGGAGGGGGCGCCGCCCGCTGGCCCCCTCGGCCCCTTCCCAGCCAGCGCCCTCGCCGCCTTCCTGCCCTCGCCTGCTCTGCCGCAGCCTCACACACTAGATTCACAATAAATAAAACCCATAACCCACCCCTGCGTGCAATGTTGGGCTGATTGACTTCCAGAGGATCCTGACCTGTGCTTTGTGTTTTCATACAATTAAGAAAGAGAGAGAGAGAGAGGCACAAGGACTTAGAAGGGGTCCAAGGAGGGGAGATGCGGGGAGGAGGGAGTAAGGCACAGAAAGACAAGCCAGAGGGGCCAAGTCACACCCTGGATCGGGCTGGGCGTGCCCCTGCTCCCCTCCCTCCCAGGGCGGCCTTCTGAAGACCCTCTGCACAGGTCCCCAACCTTCCCTTGGGGGAGGAGGGGAATTGGGGGGGGGAGCTACTTCCTGTGGTGTGTTACCAAATTGTTCCCAAGTTGCTTAACTGGAGGAGGAGTTCCCAATTGCAACAGCAGAAGACCCGAACAATGAATGCCCCACCCCGAAATAAAGAGTAAAGACATTACAGCTGAAATCCAGAGAGAAGTGGCCACAAGGGGTGGGGGTGGGGGGGAAGTGGGGGTGGGGGGGAGAGAAAACTCCAAAACGCTTTTGGAAAAGGACAACCGACACCCAACACCCTCCAGAGGAACGGAAAGTGGGCCAGCAGGACGCCTACCTAGCGCAGGTGGCGGCTGAGGCGAGGGCAGCAGCGGCTGCCCTTCCTTCTCGCTTGGCTCCGGGTCCCCTTTCTGCTCCACTCTCCGCCCGGCCACAGCAGGGCTGTCTGCGTGAGGGGCAGGGGCAGGGACCGATGGGGTGGCACAAGGGCACCTGCATGCGGGCTGGGGTGCGGGGGCGACTTGGGGCCCGTCTCCCCTCGCTGGGGCCATGGCGGAAGGGCGACCTCCCGGGCCTGCCTGTGAAGGGAGGGAAGAGGGGGCCTGTCCCCCTCGGGGACTGGACCTTGGAGAGCAATCTGACTTTTTACTGTACAGAGGGGTCTGGGGTCCTGGGAATCCCCCTGTGGCCCAGGGGAGGGTGGTGGGACACCCTCCATTCTGGGAGCATGAAACTCGCTCCAGGAGATGCCCCCTGTGGGGGGCGGGGCTGCTAGCCGAAGGGTGGGGCAGGGGGACTCAGAGGCGGCCCTGCCTCACCCCCTCCGGAACAGGCAGTGAGGGAGGGCTGGGTGGGATCTGGAGGGGAGCGCCCTCTGGACCTGCACCCCTCATCTTTCCAAGCGAGTCCTCTGAGCTCCCTAGTGGAGCTCTGACCCCAGCTGAGGGTGGGGTCCCCCCAGGAAGGACAAGGGTGGGGGACAGGCCCCTTCAGCACGGTGCTGGTTGACTTGTTTGGGGATGAAGTTCCTTCCCCGGAAGGCCAGGGTGGGATGGGGAGGAAGTTCGGCTGCATCCTTTCTTTCTTTCTGCCCTCTGCTTGGCAGAGTCCGTTTCGCATGTTGCTTTCTGCTTGGCTGCTGGTGCACAGCTCCGCCCGCCGAGACCTCTTCCGAGGGCTCTCAGAAAACTGGGCTGCTTCGGGGGGCCTGCGGGGGGCCCTGGGCTGGAGGAGAGAAGGGCTGAGTGGCTGACGACGTTTAATTTTTGCTTTTCGGTGGGGCTGGGCTGGGGGATTTTTTTTTCCACGTCTCAAAATTTCTTCTCCCCCTGTTTGAGGAACCTCTTCTTTTCATTTTGTCATTTCTTTTGTCGATCTTATCAGAGGAACCAGGACTGAAGTGGGACAAAAAAGAGGCGATATTGAGAACAGCTGGGGCAGGGCCCTTCTCACTTCCACCGGGCCCTGTGACTGCAGGTGCTGGCTGGGGCCTCTGGAGGGTCCAGCTCCCGCGGAGCCAAGGATACCAACACCACACAGAGCTCCATCCCATTCTGTCGGACCCTCCTATGGGAATCCTGCCCCCCCCCCCAAGAGACCCTGCCCCCTAGTGCTACAGTCCAGCTGGCCTTCCCGTGGGCATCGTGCCCAGCGGGTAGGACCCCCGTGGCTGGCGCTGGCACAAGCACAGACCTGGGATCTGGCCATGTTTCCAATTGTTTAAGTTTTTGTGTGGGTCCTGGAGGGTGGAGAGGATGCCAGGCTAGAGCTTTTGTCCCCGGAGGGGTTTGGGGAGGAGGGGGGGCGGTTGGTGGCCTAGCTTCTTGCTGAGTTTTCTTTCTGTCTCTTTAGACTTAAAAGCAAAAATTCCCATCTGTACACCCGAGCCAAGGTCCCACAGACTGAAAGGCTGGTGAGGGGGCCACCACATGGCTTCAGTCCCTAACAGTGGTCGTCCTGGGGGAGGGGCCTGGTAGACACAGGCCCCCCCCCCCCCCCCCCCCCCGCCCCGGCCAATTCTCTAGCCTTAAGGCAGCAATTTTCAACCAGTGTGCCACAAGAATTTTTAGTCAGGGACACTGGCCTTTTTATTTTTTTTCCATTATAAAATATTTTTAATCTACAAAATATACAACTATGACTAATAACAGTGCTTTTTTTCTTAGACTGTCAATTTAAAAAAAAATGATAACAGCCAACACAGTAGTAGTCAGGTGTGAATGAACCAAAATTATACCTATTTTTTTGTCAGATTGGCCAAAATATGTATTTTTTTTTGGTGTGCCGCAGAATTTTAGTAATGTTTATGTGTGCCATGAGATGAAAAAGGTTGAAAATCGCTGCCTTGCCCTGGCCGGTGTGGCTCAGTTGGTTGAGCGTCGTCCCATACACATGCCCAGATTGCATGGTGTGTACGGGAGGCAACCAATTGATGTTTCTCTCTCTCTCCCCCCTCCCCCTTCCCCTCTCTCTAAAATCAATAAAAACATACCCCTGCGTGAGGATTAAAACAACAACTAAAAACAAACAAACAAAAAGAAAATTGCTGCCTAGGGCAACAGCACTGAGGAAGGACCTCAGGCTCCCTGGGGCACATGTCCCTTCTCTTATGATGCCAGCAGGGGGCGCCGCCTTCCCACAAACGGGCCTTGGTGGCCGCTCCGCGCAAAACATTCCCAGGGTGGACACCCCTTTCCCCTTCCCCATCATGGGCTGCCTGGCATTTTCCTTCACCAACGGCTCTGGCCCCACCTCATGGCCAAGGGGTAGGGGTGGAGGATTCTCCTCTATGGTCTACAGTGCCTGGGTATGCCCGGTGGTATCCTCGGGGCAAAATGGAGGTCCCTGAAAATGCACCTCAGGGCCTCTCCCAGGCTCTGGGTCACAGACTCCGATCTACAGCGGCCGAGGAGAACTAACCACAGAGCACACAGCAGGACCTCACTCATGCCACCCTTGCTCCAGCCCCACACAGGAGCCAGGGACAGAGGGTGGCTGAACGGCCCAAGGACTCAAATGCAAGGGGCAGTTCAGAGTCGAGGCTCCTGACTGCTCCATGTGGCGCGCTCATCCTGCCGAGGGCAAGGCTGCCAGCGTCACAGTGAGGGCCTGGGGAAGCTGCGCCAGCCAACTTTTCAAAAGAAGCCAAAAATCCAGACAGAATTTCATGTGAAAATTCCAATATTTAAAGCACTTGTGTTGGTCACACACTTCTGCCTGCAGGCCAGACCCGCCCCCCCCCCCCCCCACAGCCCCCGCCCAGGCTCTGGTTTGGGATTGCAGGCTATTGTCCACTGTGAGATGGAGACATTGAGTTTTAGTTAGAAAAGGCCTCAGAGATCACCTAGAACTTCCTTTGCAGTGGAAATGGCCTCTGTGCTCTCCATGACAGTAGCCACATGTGTCTTCTAAGCACTTGAGATGTGGCTAGTGTAATGGAAGGATTAAATTTTTCTCTAGTTATTGAAATTTAAGCGTGGCCATGGCTAGCTCATTGGGTAGGGCAGCTGGAGGGCATTTGGGAAAGTGGGGGTTGGGGTTGTCATAGTGACTGGGATGCTACTGGTGTTTACTGGATGGGCAGAGATGCTACACTTCCTGCCACACGCTGGACAACACGCTCAGGGGAGACCTGCCCGGAGTCCGACCCGTCTATTGACTGAAGGCCAAATGGAGGCTCATGGTGTGTGTGTGTGTGTGGGGGGGGGGTGGGCGCTGGCAAGTTGTGGGGGGAAACGAAGCATCCCCAGCGTGGGCAGTCGGGGGGTGGGGTCAGCGGCCAGCTCCTGGGCTTCCTGTCCTGGCCTTTGGAGAAACTGCCTGGGTACCCCCCTTCCCCCACCTTGATGCGCTCTGGGACCCTCTTCCCAAAGAGAGGCTACACTGGAACCCTACCCCACTGCCCCTCCCGCTCCCTGTGAAGGACAAGAGGTTTTGGGGACAACCAGGTCCCTTCCAGACCAAGCCACAGCCCTAAGCTGGACCCTTTAGGGTCTCCCGAGTTGCACAGCAGGGGGACAACCACCAGCGCTCAAACTTGGGGACTCCCTCAGAGGAGGAAGACTTGGAGTTAGGGACAAAGGCAGCTCCAGCAGGGTCCCCAGCACCTCCTCACCGGCCCCAGAAACAGGGATCTGCTGCCAAGCACAGAGTGGCTTTTCTGCTTACCCCTCCCTGCTTCCTGAGCCAGGTCCAAAACTGATTAAAACTAAGTAAAAAGCGCTGCCCAGGGAATGACAAAATTGCTAAAATTCTCTTTTCTTCCCTCATTCTATTGTTCTCTCTCCATCTGGTGCTCCAGAGATCAGCTAAAGTCACTGGTTACTGTGGAAACCGACCCCCACTGCACCCCTGGTGCCCACCCGCTGCAGCCGTCGCTTGCCCCCAGGCCCAAGGGCTCCTGGCTAGGCTTGTCCAGCTCTGGTCCCCCCCACCGCCGCCGCCACCACCGGGCACACCTGCCTGCTCCCTGCCAAGGCCCAGGCCCCTTTTGGGAACAACGGGGAGGAAAACTTGCCTCATACTCTGACTTGGCCCCACCGTCCAAGCAAAGTGAGCAGAGAAAGTGCAGAAGGGAAAGCACTCGGAGGCGGAAATGGGGTGAGCAGGGAGGGCTGGAGGCTGTGGTCCCGGAGAGCAAGAAAGCACGCAAGCAAGCAGGGGAACAGCCAGAGCTGCAGGCAGCCGGCGGGCGGCAGGGGGGAGGGCGGAGGGCGGGAGCGCTGGAGTCCTGCAGCCCGGTGCCAGCCCCGAGCTGGGAGGGAGGCCCACAGAGGTCCCTTCCTCTGGCACCCCCTCCCGCCCTCTGCCAGCAGGGCTCTCCCGGGCTCCCTGGCACAGAGTGGAGGGGGCTGGCTCCAGCCCCTGCTCGGAGCCATTGTTTTTCTTCTCAACACCCCCAAGTTCAAGTTCATCTGGGTGTTACATCATGTCTGGTTGCTCTTGGAAACCAGACGGGTCAGACGTGACTCTGGGGAAAGGGGGTGGGAAGCTGGAGGGGGCTGAAGTTCCCCGCCCCTCCCCTCCTTGCCACTAGGGAGCTCTGAAGTTTGCAGTTTGACAAAGTTTTTGGCTGTTGTTTTTTTTTTCTTTTTCCGAGGGAGGGAAAGGAAAAGGGAAAAAACAAAACCTCAAAACCACACATACAAAACTTCTATCCACCAACTTTCTCCGGACTCAGGCCTCAGAGCAGAGAGGGAGCAGGAGCTGACAGAGGTGGCCAGGGCCCTGGGCGGAGGTGGACTTCCCCAGGGCTGAGGCCTCCTGGCCCTGGGCTCCCAGGGTGGTACTTTTATAAGAAGAAGTGCCACCCTATGCAAGCTGCCGTTGCCCTGCTCCCGAGGAGGGTGCTCTTTGTGCCCCAAGGGAGAGGCTGGAGGCTATTCCCAGCCTCTCGGGGACAGGCATGGGGGAGGCAGGACACATGTGTGTGTGTGTGTGTGTGTGTGTGTGTACATGCCTGTGCAAAGCAGTGTCCGGGGTGTCCAGCAGGAGGGCTGGGGGTGGTTGGGTGTTTCCTTGTGAGAACTGGAGACAGATGGGAGCAGGACGGGGGGCTCCAGAAGCTTGGTCACCCTTTTTCTAACAGGACTCAAAGGGAGTTGGGGGAGGAGCCTCCAGGGCACAATGGGACTTGCCCTGCCCTGGTGCCAGAGTCTCTGGGCACGTGGCCCACCAGACCAGCTCTGTCCCTCCTCAGCCCACCCAAAGCCAGGGGAGAGGGGAGGGCTGGGGACCAGGGCTTCCCGCAGAGCAGGAGGCGATCAACAAGGCAGATGCTGTCCCACCCTGACTGGGCCTCGGCTTCCGTCTTTGCTTCTCTCAAGCCTGGCCCGGGAGTGCCTCCAGCCTTGGGTCCTTGGCCCCTTCCCCAGGGCCGAGGTTGTCAGAACTAATTATCCAATTAGCTGGTTAGCCAGGGGGCCTGGGAGCTGCCTGGGGAGGCAGGTTCAGCTGGGCGTGCAAAAGCCTGGATCCTTCAGCCCTGCCCCAAGCCCTTCTCCCAGACGAACTCCAAGACCCTGGCCTCTTCCCTGACACCACGATGCCCCCCCTGCCTGCACCCTCTGCCTCCTCCCCCCAGCCCCCATGCTCGCCTCCACACTCCTACCTGAGACTGCTGTGGGATGTTCAGAAAGTTGCCGTCCCGGGGTCCGATGCTGACAAACCGGTTGGCAGAGGAGGCGCCTGTCGCTGCGAATGCTGTGGGAGCAGGAGAGAGAGGAAAGAGCCCGTGAGGCCTGGGCCCACCTGGCCCTGCCCTTGTGGGGCTGCTGAGAGGGAGGCACTGGGTCAGACCACGCTCTCCAGCTTTAGGCTGGCGGTGGGAAGGACCGGCCAGAGGGGCCCCTTCGTCCTCTTACCAGGAACACACACTGTCTCCCGCCCCCAGCCTCTGCCGGAGCCAGGCATCCTCTTTCCTGGCCAGGGGTTGGGAGGGGCCCTGGAGACTTCAGCAGAGATCCCCCAGACCCAGTACTCCCCCCCGCCCCCCAACCAGGCACTGAGCTGGGCCAGGATAGCCCTCCTCTCCAAGCACTGAAGGGGGTGACCTTGCTTTCCCACTGGCCCTCTCAGGTCTGGAGAGAAGGGAGACGGGAGGGTGGGACTCTGATGGACTGGCCCCACCCTGCCTGGGGAAGGCTGTTCTCAGGCCACCTCTCCAACCAGGGCGGCCAGTTGGGTGCTACACCTCTTACTACCCTGGACAGTCCCACGGACTGGGCCGATGGTCCAGGGGACCTGAAGGGGCCCAAGGGAGGGCTGGGCCAGACGGGATGGGCTTGGAGAGGGATGTGGGAGTTGGCTGCCGGCGAGGGCCCAGGGGTGACAAAGCTCAGGCCTGGCAGGCATTCTCTTCCTCTGATGGGTGAGCCAGGTGCTATGGCCCTGGACTTCCCCAGGGTCTGAAACAGGCCAAGGCACAAGAGGAAGAGGAGGCTGGAGGCCCTGGTGGAGTCCACGGGCTTGGGTGCCCAGGGCAACTGTTCTGGGGTCTGAGGGGCAAATGAGCCCAACACCCTTGAGCTTTTCTCAGGAGGAGCTCGGCCAGCTCCTAGGGGAGGGAAGGGGCCCTGCAACCCCAGGAAGGAGGAGACTCCCCCCCAGGGGATTATGGGGGTCACAGGCTGCCTGGGAGCCCCCCACCCCCTGCCCTGTACCACATACACCCCAGGGACCCCATGCTCACCAGCTTCTGTCCAGAAGTGCCACCCTGTAGCCTGGTCCCCTCTCCCACCCCGCCCACCTCCAATGACCATGACCATGACTTGATGTCTTATGGCGGATGCAGATGGGAAGATGGCATGAAGAGGGTGGAGAGGGGGAGAGAACTCAAACCATGAGAGAGAAGGTGAGACAGAGAGCGCAAGACGGAGAAAAGTAGTGAGATGGGCCACCCCGCCCACCCGGAAGTCCTGGCCTGCGGCCTGCCAGCCCCCAGAGCGCCCGAAGCGCTGCCCACACCCGCCCGCCCTGCCCGAAGACGGCACACCGCCCACCCGCCGCCTCTTCTGTCCCTCACGTCGGGTCTACCTCGGGCCTCCCAACTCAGATTTTTCTCTTCCCTTGGACAAAAGTTGTCATTGGTTTTAAAAAAGAGAGAGAGAGAGAAAGAGAAAGAGATGAAGTAAGCCAAGGTCCAGAGCCCTCCCTTGTCCTCAGAATATCCAACCTGGGGAGGAATTGAGAGAGGAGAGAGGGAGGGGGAGGGGGGAAAAAGAGGAACAACGAGAAACCAAATGTGAGACTGAAGGGAAGGGTCAGGGGCGGACCTGCTGCACCTTCTAGAGGCCTGAATGGAGGGGAGGGGGGCAAGGCAAAAAGGGAATGGTGGTGGCGTCGCCTTGTGGTCACATTAAATTTTCTTGGTGTGGGGGGCACGACAAAACAAAAAAAAACACCAAAAAACAAAAAAAAAAACGAAAAACAAAAAATACAGCAATCAGGCATGAAGATGGCATGGCTGCGCCTCCCGGTCCCTTCCCACCCTGGCCAGCACCCCGGCCTGCGCCCCACTGTGCTCCCCCTCCCGCCCCCCAGGGGCCTGGGCCAGGGGCCAGGGCTGGGAGCAGCGGGCAGGGGGGCTAGTGGTGTGCTGGCTGGTGCGCCTGAGGCCGGGGTGGCCATGGTGGGGGGCTCAGCTTTGCTCTCATCCGAGCGGGAGGCTCCGTGGCCTTCTAGGTTGGGGGAGACCTGATGATGGGCAGGGCGTGGGGGGCTTTTCTGTTTGCAGTGGAGACTGTTTGGATGGGCTGGGGCGTTGTGGTTTCCGTTTCATCGTCCACTTACAAGGTGATGGAGGAGTCAAGGCGGCGCCGTCTGGGGCAGTGCTGGTGGATTTGGAATCAGGCATAGGAAGGGGCACAGGTCTGGCCACTGGAGGCGGCGGCGGTAGCAAAAATGACCCCGGGACTTTGCCCTGGCCGCTACCGTTGGGCTGCGAACAACATAAATAGAGTGACGCATGAAGGCACATCACACACAGACACACGCTCCCCTGCGCGGCCACGCCAGCTCGCCAGCTCGCTCCTGAGAGCGGGCGCTCCCGGCGGAAGGTGCAGAACAGAGCCCTCTCCTCCGGGCACAGAGCGGGTGGGTGAGGGTGGGAGGCCTCGGTGTGGTCTCTCGGGTGTTTCTCTCTCTCTGTTTTTTATTTTTTTGTCTTTCGTGGTCCTCTTCTGAAGTTGTGGGAGGAGGAAGGGGGGGTGTCCGACGGGTGGTGTGTTATTTCTTAGGGAATGTGTTTTCGGTACCAAAAACGTGCCGCCTACCCACAGACCAGCTGCACCTAGACTCTCACTCCTGAAGACCTTCTCCTCTGACAGGAAAGATGCACCAGCTTTCCCCCTCCCTTGTGTCCCCCTAACACACACAGGAGCCCCCCTCTGCGGGGGCAAACAGTTACCCTGGGGTGGGTCTGGTTGACCCAAGGAGGACTGCCATCCTCCACCCCACATCATGGCCCTCGGGATGCTGGGCACTGGGGGGCTTGCCCTCAGCTCCAGCAGCCCGAGGGCGGTGGGGAGCTGGTCCTTTTGCTATGGACGAGCCCGGGAGGAAATCCGTTGCTGCCACTCATTCCTCTAGCGGACATCCTTGTACAAGGCTCTCAGACACCAGGGTGCCAGGTCACTAGATCTGTTCCTTGTCTTTCGTTCCCTCCTGTACCTCAAACTCCTGTGCGTGGCCTTGCGTGCGTCAGCCTTGGAGCTCCCAAGGACCTAGGCGCCACAGGCGAGGCCAAGGTCCCTGGAGAGACCTCCCTGAGCTGGGGGCACGTACCTCCCCCCACTCTGGGCGGTGCCCCCGAGGACCAGGGGAGCTGGGCCAGAACTCTTCATCCTAAACTGGCCTCTCTCTCACGGGGCAACGCTCTGCCCCCCCAGCCAGCCCGGTGTGAGAACTTGGGAAGTTTCCCTGCTCCTCCTTCAGCTGGTAGGCCACCCCTGCGGAGCCCACCCCATGGATGTCTGCCCATCTTCCTGTCATCACTGGTTGCGCCTGGACAACGACAATGAGACTTGCAGGGGGTCTCCCCTACGCCGACTGTGCTCGTCAGCTCAGTGCCCTGGGTGCCTAGCTCTGTGCCGGGCATTTTACTCATCTTGTGTTCCGTCCGCCCAGGAACCTGTCCGGCAGCAGTTCTCGCTTGGGTGCAGTTCTGCTCCCCAGGGGGCACTGGCCGTGTCTGTAGACATCTCAGTTAGCACAACTTCCGGGGGCTGCTCCTAGCTGCTGGTGGGTGGAGGCAGGGAGTGCTGCTCAGCACCCTATAATGCCCGGGGTGCCCCCCAGGACGGGGGCTCATCGGTCCAAAGGTTACCAGTGCTGCAGGTGGGAAACCCCGCTGCGAGGGAAGCTCCGCCCTCCCTCCCCCTCTCACAGCCGGGGAAACAAGGCTCTGTGCAGCGACCTGGTTGATGCAGTCGCTGGGCTGTGACTGGTGAGGCCTGAAGTTCACAGCCGTGTCTGTCTGACTCCATGGGTCCTATGGGTTTTCTCCAGCAGGTGCAACAACCCTCCTCCCAAATCCCAAGGTGCCCAGACTCTTCCTGTCTCCGGAAACCTTCCACGGCTCTGACTGCATCTGACATAAAGGAGGGTCTCCCCAGGTGGGATTCAGGGACCCCACGGTGGAGACCCTCCCAGCACTGGTGCCCCTATAGCCCCTCCTCTCAAGTGCATCCCATTCAAACCGACTGGGGCTTCCAGACGCAGCCTCACAGTTGGGCTGCGCACCTGCTCACTGCAGGGCCCTCTGTCTACAGTGCCTTTTCCTACACCTTCCCAGGCCTGCTCACAAAACACTGTCTCCCACGTGGGGACCAGCCGGATTCCCTGAACCACCATCCACCTCTCTCTGCCCTGTGGCTCCAGGATGCTCTTGACCTCCCCTGGGACCTTTAAAGCAGGCTGCCTGCCACCCAGGCTGGTCACAGGCCACCTCTGTGTGGCTCAAGCCTGCAGCACTCAAGTCCCAGTGACTGAGTTGAATCAATAGTCCCCGCCCCCCAGCCCCACCCACTGCACATTAAAACCACAGAGGCCCACGCTGACTCGTGCAGGCCACGCCCCTCTGAACTCTGGCCATCCTGCCCACCATCCTTCACCTCTAGTGACCAGCGTAGGTCTGACATCGTCCCTCCAAGAGGTCCCTCCTGGACTTGATTCTTCTTGCCCACTCAGAGGCCCTGACAAAAGCAAGCAGTGGCTGCTGGTCCTGGGCTGGAGACCCTCGGTGTCAAGTGTCCCTTCAGAAACGCTCCCTCCAGTTCCAGACACGAGCCAGAGGGCTCTCCAGCTCTGCAGGGTTGATGCTGAGACACGAGCAGCAACTGCCTCCCACGGCCTATCTGGTTCCTGTCTTGCTTTTCCACCAGGGCAGGAAACTCCACAGATCACAGCCTCTCTCCTCTTCTCCAGGCGCCATCCTGAGCCTGGGCCCTGGGAAGCTGGGACATGGGGGCTTCCGCGGCAGCACTTGCTCCCGGGGCAGCCTCTACCTCCTTCTCCGAGCACCCGAAGGGTGTCCCCAGAGCCAGTCGATACCCAGGAGGATCTAAAACACGAGTCCCGCCCAATAAAGCTAATCCCAGCTTGATATGGCTGAACATCAAAACCTGCTGATTTACAACATGCGGTCTCTAGAAGCAACTTCCAACCAGGCTAGGATGTCTCTGCTCTGGTTGGGTTACAAGTGGACGTTTGTAAAATCTCAAGGTCTTGTGACTCGCAGCAGCATCTTACGACCTCATGAGTTAAGAGCTATAAGCGCAACCCGGCCGGCGTGGCTCAGTGGTCGAGAGTGAACCTATACACCAGGGGGTCACGGCTCCATTCTCAGTCGAGGCACATGCCCGGGTGGCAGGCTCGATCCCCAGTGTGGGGCGTGCAGGAGGCAGTCAATTAGTGATTCTCTCTCATCACTGATGTTTCTATCTCTCTCCCCATCTCCCTTCCTCTCTAAAATCTATCTATCTATCTATCTATCTATCTATCTATCTATCATCTATATTTTAAAAGAGCTAGAAGTGCATGCTAGTGACAGCTGCTCCAGCATTGCTGCTGGAAGCTGAGCCAGAACCAGGCCTCCTGCCCCTCACTGAGCCCTGGGACCTCTCCCTTGCATTGGTGGTCTCTTCTCTCTGCCAGAAAAACAGCTAACAAGGCACCTTCTTTCTGTTCTTTGCATCTCCCCTGAGCGGTGTCTCCGTTTGGCCTTGGCCCTGACTGATGTGGTTCTTCTCAGTCAGGGCCTCACGCTGGGGTCCGAGGCTAAGCCATAGGGGGCCCCTGGCATGCCTCCTGCAGATCATCTGTAAAATCTTTGTATGCACACACACATTTTTCTGTAAAGATGACCTGCAACTTCGAACTCTCACGGGAATGAGGCATTTACTCCTCTGGGCTCTGGGTCAGTGGTTCTCAAAGTGGTCCTCTGACCAGAAGCAGCAGCAGCTGAGAACTGGGAGGGAAACGCAGGTTCTCAGGCCCACCCAGACCGGCTGAATGGGAATCAGGTGAGACCCAGCCCCCTGCGTGCCCGCCAGGCCTCCGGGTGACGGGTGGCGCCCTGCGTGCTGGCTTCTCCTCTGGAGGTGGCCAAGGGGCAGGTGCCCGGTTCTGGCCTGTGTGGCCACCCCCTGCCGCGAAGTCAGCTGCAGAGCCTGGGCCTCTGGTGCTCTCCTCCCCCACAGCATGGTGCCGTCTCTGGCCTCCTCTCAGAGGCTGGGCCACCTGGACCAGGCTCACTGCAGACAACCCCTCCTCTCTTGGGCACCACAGGCCACAAGAAGAAACCCAGAGAGGCTGATGCCCAGCCGAGCTAGCCTCCCTGTCTAACCAGGGTAGCTGTCCACCCCCGTCTGTAGCGTTTTGTCCACCGTCTATTTGGAGAAAGCACCTGCCTTGAGAAGAGAACCTTCTAGGCCAAATGAGACCTTAACCTTGAACAGTCAAGTCAAGGGAGAGGGTCAGGACTCAGCCGTCAGGACGCCCGGGGGAGGGACCAGCTCTCTGGGCTAAACTGGTCCCCCAGGTTGGTCTCACTGAGTCCCAGCCCCGGCTGTCTCTGTAGGTGAGAAGGCAGGCAAGGCAGGTGGAGGGAACACTTCATACCCCAGAAGTCCCAAAGGGCCTGGTACAGGGGCTGGCAGTTCCCAAGGACGCTGCCGGCCTCTCTGGAGAAAGTGCAGTAGCTGTTGGGGTCACGTTCACTTTGCCCTGAGTGCCCCTGAAGTGAACAGAGCTTGTCCAGAGAGGCGGGCAGGCCTCTGAGTGTGCTAAGGAGCTGCAGAGCCAGGAAGAGAAACCCTTAAAGGGCCCAGGGGGAAAGGAGCTGGAAAGCAGAAGGAGAGAGAGCAGGAGGGAGGGAAGACGGAGTGAGGAGCCCCCCATCAGTAATGCCCCTGCACTTAGGCAACGGCCACCCTGTGTGGGGCGCCTGAAGGGCCGCCCCTGCTCTCCCTGGGTGTGGTCTGGCATGAGTCTGGCCCTTTGAATGGCCTCCCCCCCTAACCTCTCACAGGGGGCTCCCGGCTGGACCGGCTGGGGGACAGGAGCTGGGCCTTCTTGCCGTGCAGCATGCGGCTGGGGCGCCAGCACCTTTCCAAAGGTCGAGAGACCACTGTGTCCCAACCCAGCGTGGTCTCCCGGGGAGGAGGTGAGGACCACTGTTCCCCTGCAGGGCTGTCTCTGGACCATCACTGTTTGGAATAATTCCTTTCCTGAGTGACCCCGAATTTCTGCTGGTCAGTGACCTGGGTCCTAGGGCTCATTGACGGAGAACAGCAGTGCCCCCCAGCCCCCACAGAGCTCCACGGGAAGCCAGTGTCTCCCAGGCTGAGGAGCAGGGCTGCACACAAACCTAGAAGCAACCTGGAAACCGCCTGTTCAAAGTCCTGCCAACCGGAGTCTCCATGACAGCCCCTGTGGCCAAGGATGCTGCCCAGCACCCCACGATGCCCAGCACAGCCTCACACCACAGAATGATGAGCAACCCCAAACGCCAACAGTGCCACCGTGGGGAGATTTTGATCTAGAAAATCCTTGCAGCCCCGAGGCTTAAGAGGGGTGTTAGGAGGTGAGGGGCCTGGTCTGGGTGCCCTCCTGGGGGAACAGAGACTGAAGAGAGGGCCGGGAGCCCGAGCAAGGTGTGGGCCCTGCTGCTGCCCCCACCTTTCTGGACGGTGATGGAGAGGCTCCGGCACGATACACAAACCCCTACCGCAGACCAGAAAACTAAGGTGTCCGAGCTACTGGCTCCCCGCTGCTCCCGTCCCGGGTGGGCTCGGCTCTCGGGCCCTCTCCCTGTGATCCTGACACAGACGGACAGACGCAGAGATGAGCTGTGGTGGGGCTCCCGGGCCTCTGGACTCACCTGTCCGGTGGCCTGGCCCGAGCCATCTGAGCACACAAACTGCACAAACTCCTTCAGCGAGTCCTGCCCGTGGTGGTGGTGGTAGCGGATGGTCGGGTGCGTGAAGTACGGGCTCGACTGCTGGATGATGGATGTGGAGGGGAAGTGCAACGCTGACGCTGTGGCCCGAGGGCTCCCTGCATGCACGTGGGCGGGAAGAAAAGGGCATCAGGGTGGAGAAGATGAGGGAGACAGCGGACAGGGCCCTGAGGGAAAGGGAAAGTGGGCGGGAGCAGGGCGGGACCAGGGTAAGGAGAGTGAGGGTCTGGCCTCTGGCGTGGACGTTGAGACAGCACAAAAAAGACCTCAGTAATCAAGGTAAGTAACATTTTAATGCGTATTTTAAAAAATCCAATTGGCAAACGGGGGCTTGCACACCCATCCGCTGCTTGTCTTGACAAATAAAGTTTGATTGGGACCAGGGCCAGGGCTAACGTGAGGCAAACGAGGCAGGGCCATGCAAGGATAGCATCAGATCCATCTTTTGTTTAAAATGTTTATATTTGCTCTCTTTTTTTGCGGTAGTTTTATTTTTTAAGAATATTGCTTTAGCTCTAGCTGGTTTGGCTCAGTGGATAGAGATTTGGCCTGCGGACTGAAGGGTCCCGGATTCGATTCCAATCGAGGCACATGCCGGGGTTGTGGGCTCAACCCCCAGTGTGGGGCATGCAGGAGGCAGCTGATCAATGATTCTCTCTCGTCATTGATGTTCCTATCTCTCCCTCCCTCCACCTTCCTCTCTGAAATCAATAAAAATATATTTTAAAAAAGAATGTTGCATTAAAACATCATTTATCCTGACGACTGAATTTTGGGTGCCCCCTTAGAGTTTGCACCCAAGGCGAGGTCCAGGGCTAGGATGGGAGCCTGGATGAGGGAGAAGAGGAGACAGACATGACCCCCGCACCTTGCAGGATGCAACGTGCACATACATCTGCGTGTGAGCAGGTGTGCACCTGGCCGCGGCTGCCTCAGCCACATTCTTGTGTGCTCAGCCCCATCACCCTTGCACATGCGTCCTCGCACACACAGCTCCCATCCCGCTCCAGGCCCCAGCTCTTCCCGGCCAGTCCTCTCCCTCCTGTCTGTTTCCAATCAGCTTGCTCTTGCTCTTGGTTTCATTAGGGGGCTGAGGAAACTTGGCTTCTCTCTGGAGTTCATAAAAGCTGAGTGGAGCTGGGCTCCCTGCCCCCACGCTGAGGCCACCACGCCCTGCCCCAGCGCAGGCTGCCTCTGGGCTCCCAGCCAGGAGGCCCTGAGGAGGAAGCCGGGAGGGTAAACCTTGCCATTCTCTGTGTCCTACAGAAGGGCCCAGGAGATGGTGGGCGGACACAGGGTTGTGTCCAGAAAAAGTTCAAGCCTCTTTCTGCCAGATGGGTGCTGAGGTGGGGGTAGGAACAAGAGCGGGAAGAAGCAAATGAGGGGGTGGTGAGGACTCGGCTCCCACAACTTCCTGCCTGATTCCATCCCCCGGGGAACATCGCCGTGTTCTCCCTGCCAAACACCTTCTCCCGAGACTGAAGCAAGAGAGCCCCCAAGTCAGCAGCCAGTCCCAGTCCTGGGAGAACAGCCCAGGCGCCACGGTGATCCCTGGGTTCCCGGACGCCCTTTCAATCTGCGCCCCGTGCCCACTTGGGTTGGTGCGGGGAGACCGGACCTTTGCCCAGGAGCCGGGAGAGCAGCTGAGAGGAGGGCAGAGGGAGAAGCTGAGCTTTCCCAGCCACAGCTGGCGAGAGGAGAGGAGAACCCGCAGGCCTGAAGGCAAGTCAGGCCTGTGCACACATCCATGCACACACATCCCACCACATGTTATGCAGCCATGTGCACACATGCACTCAGTGCATGCATACACACAAGTGCACACGGGGAGGGGGAAGCAAGTAGGAGAGCGCTTGGGAATGAGGTGAGGAGGCTGGGTCTCCAGTCAGTGCTGCCGTGGGAGGAGGGCCCGTTCCCTCGCCCACCCACTGTCAGACCACAGCCCCTCAGAGAGCTAGGGGCCCTCACTCTGACGGACCTGGCCCCTTCACCTGGCCGGCTGCCCCTCGGTGCTCCGCCACCTCCCCCAGAGTCCCCCTCCGGGCCCTCATGTCTCACCTGGTCTGACTCCAGCAAGCACAGGCAGCGGGTGGTGAGTGAAAGCCATGCGCGGGGAGCTGCCCTGAGAGGAGAGGGCACTGCAGAAGTCCAGCTTTCCTGACTTCTTTAGAGAAGCCGGGCCTGGGGGGAGGAATCAGCAACACAGGGCAGGTTTAGCTGGGCCAGGGCGGGAGCGGGGAAGGCAGGAAGCCAGCAGCTCACTCCTCTCCTCAGCCCCCTCCTGGCTGCCCCTTCCCCCACCGTGCTCCCTCCTGCCACCTTTGCCCCATCCGGCTGTTTCTCAGGCCCCGTGTGCAGCCCAGCCGGCACTGGGTGCCTCTGACAGGAGAGGAAAATGAGGCACTTGGGTGTGCTGGGCCGGGGTCCATCTTGCCTCCTGACAAGCCGATAATGAGCTCAGGGGGCACAGATGAAAGGGTGGGATCCAGGAGCAGGGGACCAGGAAGGGCACCGGGGTCAGAGCTGTCCAGGCAAGGATTGCCTCGGCCAAGGCACCCAGAGGTTGGACTGCCTTTGGATGGGGCATTTGTTTTGCTGCCAGTGCCAGAGATGGGGTGGCATTCAGCAGGAGACAGGGGCACAGAGGACACCCCTCGAGGACCCTCTGTGCCCAGTGGGCACCATATCCAAATGACACTAGGACAAAGCACAGCCCGGGGCCAGGTCCTCTGTGGGAGCTTGATTCTTCTCTGGGCTGGGCCTCAGAGGCTGTGCCCAGGCTGGGAGGGAGGGGTAAGGTGGAACTGGAGCAGATCTCCAGAGCTGCCATCTTTGATGCACAAATCAAGTCAGTTTGGGTGGGGGGTAGGGGGCTGCAGAACTGAGAAATAAGAGCCACTTTAACCACAGAGGGAAGAGGCGGGGGAAGGGCGAACTCCCAGCCGCCAGAAGAGGTGTTATCTGGCAGCAGCTGTGTGCCACCTGATAGCTGGCACAGTGAGGGGGGGAGCGCCCCCACCAGCTGTGCACAGCTGTCCCCTAGGCCACACAGTGCCTCCCCAGCTGTTCCCTGTCCTGCAGCTGGGCTGCTTAATTGGCGATTTGTCTCAGCACAGGGAAGCAACACAGGAAGCGGGTGAGGAGGAAAAGAGGGGAGAGCGAGGAAGCTGGGGTGTGTGGCAGGACTGCAGGAAGCAGAAATGGCGGGCTCTGCAGCAGACAGCCAACAAAGAAGAGAGCAGGGCCTGGGGAGGAGGGCTCCTTGGGAACCAGGTCTAGGCCGAGGGGCCGGGGCCACCAGCCGTGGTGGATGTGCCCTTAAGGCACCTGACGCCTGTGGGAGCAGTCATTTCACTGAGGCCCGGCTGGGGTTTCTTCAGGGCCCTCAACTGCTTCTCTCTACACCTCCCGAGGTTCCCCAGGGAAGCATCTGGACGCTGCTGGCCCACATCCCCCACCTGCCTCCAGGGAACCCTGGGAAGAGCACCCCAAGTCATGTGGAGCCATGTCCGCAGAGGCGGGGCTCGATGGTGGCCCATAGCCTGGTCCCTTAGCCCAGGGCCCGGAGGAGCCCTCCTCCCTCCTCCAGAGCAGTCAAGAGCAGAGGCGGATTCTGTGTCTGGGGCAGCGCCTTCCTGTCCTTTGGCCTGTCTTCTCCCTCATCCCAGCCCCTGCCCATCCACCTGGCCCTTCCCAGTAGGGCCACATCGGAAAACACCAGGAAGAGCACCGCTGGAACACAAAGTCCCCCCCCTCTCCCGAGGCCTAGCAGAGCAGAGGCACCCTGTGCACATCCCACACACGCACGGGCAGTACTCCCCGGCCCCCCTTCCCCACACACACACCTCAAGGACACACACAGCTGACCACCAGTGTGCCAAGAAGTATCCTGCAGCCCGCTTCCTCATCTACACCTGCCACAGGCGCGCACACTCTCAGGGGCTCTCCGGGTCTGCCCAGGCCTCCCAGCAAGACTGGAGTGACCGTGGGTGGGTTCACCAGGAAGCGGGTGGCTAGAGGGGGCTGGGAGGCCTGGAGACAGTTCTGCTCACTCTTTAGTAGCCTCTACTCCTTTCTGCAAAGCTGAGCCCTTTAACCCAGCAGTTCTCAGCTCAGTCAGCTGGGGAAGAGTCTGCCCTCCCCCAATCCTAGGGGACATTCAACAATGTTGGGAGACATTTTTGGCCATCACACCCGGGGTGTGTGTGTGTGGGGGGGGCTACTGGCATCTAGTCGGGGGGAGGCAGGGCTGCTACTCAGCACCCTTCAGTGCACAGGATGCCTCAGCTCAGAGAAGGACCCGGCCCCAGTGTCAGCAGTGCCCAGTTTGAGAAGCCGCTTTAACCCTTTGCACGCCATAGGCATCTAGAGACGCAGGGATGTTTCTGTTTCGGACGCGTGGCAGTTAACTGGTTATACCACCGAGACTCTAGAGCCGGGGCAACCTTTCTACAGAAATGCCAGGAGAAGGAACCCGAGAAGGCTTTGAAGGGAAAGCCCCAGCCCCACTGCAGGGCACAGGAGGCCTCCGCCTCCCTCCTGCCGTGCCCGTGCCCATGGCTCTGCTGCCCACCGCGGCAGCCACGCTCCTCGCCTCGGCTCCTTTCTTCGGCCGGCACTGCCTTCCTCTGGAAGATGGGGAGGCGAGAAGCCAGGCAGTGCCACTGACAGTGGGGGAACCGGTGGGAGAGTCGCCAGGTAAACGGAGGGAGGAGGCGAGGTTCAGGGCTGCCCTGGCTCCAGGCCAGGCCTCTCGGCGCCCATACCTGCATCCACATCGTTGGGCCACCCGCTGGACTGGCTGCTGCCAGCCGCTGGGGAGCGGCCTGTCCCGGGATAGAAGACATCGTCGACAGGGCTCTCCATCTCGCTGTCATCAATGGACTTGGGGCGCTTGGTGGTGCTGGGGAAGGAGGAGCGGGGTCAGGCGGGCCCGGGGTGGCCCAGGTACTGGTACTCGGGCCGAGGAAGCCCGCCCTGACGGCCCCCTGAGCTGGGAGCAGGTGCCCACTGACAGCAGCACTGCTGGGCACTCATTCGTGTCCACCCCCAGGACAGCCCTAGAGCCCCTTGGCCCCGCCTGCCTGCTCCTCCTCCTCCATCACCTTCTCCGTTCGTCCTTGATACCATCATCCATCGAGTTGCTTAAGTCAAAGGGGTGGGCAACACCCTCAAATGCTTCCTTGGCCCCACAGCCCCCAGGGTCAAGGTGAGACGACGAAGGCACTCACCAGGGGGTGCCACAACCCGCACCATCAGGATAGAAACACGAAGATATTATGATGTTTTGATGCAATATTTAAACAGATCAAAATGAACACCCCAACCCTCACATGAACCAAAACGTCCAGTTGTTTGTTTTTTAAAGGGACAGGATCCCACCCTGCCCTGCACGACTGGCCCTGACCAGGGCCTACTGTGTCCACCCCCAAACATCTCTCAGCTACACCCGACCCTCTCATGCCACTGCCCCACCTCCAGGACTCGGGCCCTCCTCCTGCCTGGCTGCTGGAGGTGCTTTCTTGAGCACACATCCCCGGCATCTTCTGCTGAAAACGCGTCAGTGCGTTTTTAGTCTAAACACCTTCCTCTGGCCTCCAAGCCCTCCAGGGAGTGGTCCCACCAGCCTGTCCCACTCGGCTGGGACGGAAGCTGCCCTCTAGCTGGAGCGTCCACCCCGTGTCCGTACTAGCTCCCTGTAGGTCCGTCCCCGAGAGAGAGACCTTCTCGGACCCGCACTGGGAGTGCCTTCCAGGCAGAGCCAGGCCTTGTTTAGGTCTGTGTTCCCAGGGCCGAGTGCCCACAACAGTACAAAGCAGGACGTTCAGGGGAGAGGGCCAGTGCCCTCCACCAGGGGTGACGCTCTGAAGCACCCAGGGCACTGTGGCACAGCTGCCCACCACATCCGAGATGGCCTGGTCGGGGTGGGGGGGAAGGGAGGGGGAAGGCCAGGGGTGCGGGGCTTACCTGGTAGAAGGAGGGGAGGTGATGGACCTCCGCCCCAGCGTCACCTGGTTTATGTTGTAGTAATTGGGACTCTCCAGGTCCGCCAGCGAGAAGTTGGGGCCTGATGCTGTGGCGACAGGAGCTGGGAAGAAGCGAGAGATGACGGATGAGCCTGCAGGTGCAGGAGGCCCGAGGCTGGGCTCGCTGGAGAAGAGCCCTTCGCTGTTGTTTTTTCCTCCAAAGCGGAGATTAGACACGGGCCTCTCTGGACACCTCTGCTCCCCTCAGCCTGGTGCCCAGGAGGCAGGCAATGTCCCTGGAAACCCTGTTTGCCCCCGGGCCCAGCAAGACCCCATCCATCCGCAGGGGGCCACCTCCTCACCCCCATCCCTGCTGGCTGGGCCCTGGCCAGGAAGGAAGGACTCACTTACTCTGTGACACTCTGACCAGCTCTGTCACGTTCCAGACCCCGGAAGTCACAAAGCAGTCCTGGAAGCTTAAGTGCCCTGAGGAGGGAAAAGAGCTGTGAGTGAGTGGAGGCCAGGCCAGGAGGGGCTTCCTGCCTTTCCTCACAGCTCTCCCACCTCCCATTGCTCCCCCCCAAGCCCCAGGATGGCCCTCAGGAGCTCTCAGGTCTCCAGGGAAGAGGGGGTGCACTTTAGGTGAGTCCCCTTCCCTCCCCTCGAGCTGGCAGCCAAAATTCAGCTGAGGGACAGCTGAGTAAAGGGGAGGAACTGGTGGAAGGCACAGGAGGGCCTGGGGGCAGGGCAGTCAGGGAGGTGTGGGCAGCAGGGCAGGTGGGCCGGGCACTGACCGTTGGGCAGTGGTTTGATGTCCGCATCTCCTTGCTGGTTTGAACTATCTGATTGTCCGGATTCTGCAGGAGACACAAAGGGGAAGATGGGTCAAGACCAAAGTGCCCCACAAACGGCTCCCTCGCCAGCCCTGTTTCCAGCGACACCCTCCTGCGGTGGGGATGCCCGGGCACTGCAAGGGGTTTGGCAGCACCCCCGGCCTCCACCCACTAGGTGCCAGTAGCACCCCAGTTGTGACAACCAAAAGTGTCCCCAGACGCTGCCCCATGTGCCCTGGGGACAAAGTCGCCAGTGGGTGAGCAGCATCGGCCGACGGTCAGGGCCGGGAGGGCTCCTCGGAGGGAAGCCAGCGACCATTCTGCACAGCTGGAATGGACCCAAGGGCTCCCCATCCTCCGCCCGCCTCCAGTGCCCAGAGAAGCGGCCCTTGGCTTCCCGCACTTCATTAATTAGAGCCAGTCCTGTCTGCCTGAGCCACCCCCACCTCACCTTTCTGCTTACAGGCAGTGCCTGGCAACACGGAGGGGGAGGTCCGCCCTGACGCTGTCGCCCGCTCTGTGCCAGCCTGTCTGGGCTGTCTCATGCCCCAGTGCCACAGCTGCTCAGAGGGAGCCCCGAAACAAGGGCCCATTGTGCAGTGGGAGCTCACAGAGGGCTGGGGGCAGGGTGGAGTGTGTGTGTGAATATTTTGCTGAGCTTGGGAAAGCCCCCCGCCCCGCCCTCCAGGTCCTCAAAGCTTTGTGTGCCAGGGGCACAACAGGGACCTCCAGAATGCCTGCCTGGGCACGACAGCTGGTGAGAGGGTGGCGGAGGGGGGCCAGGGCAGGTTGTGGGGCAGGAGGAAGGCAGGCGCTGGGTAAAGAATCAGCTGCTTACTGGGGGACAACATGGGGGTGGCACTGGGGAAAACTGGGGACAGGTGTTGGCCAGGGCTTTGCCCCACTCTTTGGACCAATCCTGCCTCTGGGTCTCACCCATCACCCCACGGTCAGCCCACTGGCCGGGAATCTGGCCCCCACCAGCCTCACTGCTGAGCTGCTCACACTGGGGAGTGACCAGCGAGGAGATTCCTGAAGGGCAGCGTGGGCCCCCACCGGGGCTGGCGGCAGAGCAGCAGCTTCTCAGAGCGAAGGCCCCTCCGTGGCTCCGCTCCTGGCCACCTGCCTCAGTGTGGCCAGTGGGAGAGGACAGCTGCCTCAGGACGGCCTCAGGCCCCCTCCCCCCCATCCTCTACCTTATCAGATTAAACACATTTTTTGATTGATTGATTTGAGAGAGAGAGAGAGAGATAGGAAGGGGGGAGAGAGAAACATCCATTTGTGCCACTGATGTATGCACTCATTGGTTGACTTTTGTATGTGCCCTGACCAGGCATGGAACCCGCAACCTGCGCATAGCGGGGCGCCGCTCTAACCCACTGAGCTACCTGGCCAGGGCACCTTGTTAGATTTTTTTTTTTTTTTTTTTTTTTTTATTTTTATTTATTTTTTTTTTTTTTTTTAAAAATATATTTTATTGATTTTTTACAGAGAAGAAGGGAGAGAGATAGAGAGTCAGAAACATCGATGAGAGAGAAACATTGATCAGCTGCCTCCTGCACACCCCCCACTGGGGATGTGCCTGCAACCAAGGTACATGCCCTTGACCGGAATCGAACCCGGGACCCTTGAGTCCGCAGGCCGACGCTCTATCCACTGAGCCAAACCGGTTCTGGCCACCTTGTTAGATTTTATTTTTAAGCCCCAAAAATAATCCTAGCCCTAGCCAGCAGCTGCCTCTCAGGGCCGCCCTTTCCCCAGTTCCTAACGCGGGAGGGGCAGAGCCTCAGACCAGCTTGTGGAGCCCAGCGAGGGCACAGGCTCCAGCCCCCGCTGCCCGGGGATCCCTGCCAGCCACCCCTCCAGACCTGGGTCAGTGGAGGAGACCCTGATGTCCACCCCACGGAGTGGCCTGGTCCCCCCCCACAGCGGCGGCGCTGGCCTGCCTCCCGCACGAGCACACCCAGCCCCGAGACAGGGACCAGAGAGAGCCGGACAAAGAGATGGCGGTGGAGCAGCGACGGAGGCAGACACACGGGCTGCAGGCAGGGACACAGACAGGAAATCCTTCTACACTGGGACACGGCCCCGAACGCTGCTGCTGTTCTTCCTATTAGCTCCATGTGAAGAGGCGGGCAGGCGGGGAGAGAGGGGCGAGGTGCCGCCACGCGCCTCGGGCGGCGCTGCCCGCTGCTGGCAGCCATGTTCGCCTTGGCAGCCATCTTACGGCTGGCGCCCGCGGCCACTGCCAGCCTGGCGCTCGGCTCCGTCCTGGACAAAGGCAGACCCTGGAAATCTGGGCCCAGGCTCCGAGGCACAGAAGCCAGCCCTGCGGCCAGGGCCCCGCCGTCCTGCTCCAGCGCCACCAGCTGCTTCCTCCCGACCAGGCCGAGGAGGGGACCGGGAGGGCCGAGGCCGGGGCCTGGGGACACTCTGCTCCGCTCAGGGCGGCTGAAGCCCCCCCGGGCAGCCCCCAGGCCCAAGGGCTCCTCCAGTTCAGCAAGAGTGGACCCCTGCCCACGGGGACAGTGCTCGATGGCAGCCGCCCGTGTCCACCGTCAGCTGGGGACTGTGCCTTGGACGGAGCCGGGAGGGGCTGGTGGGCGCCCAGCCAGCGGCTGCGGGACGCAGACAGCCATGGACCCCTGGGGCCCAGGCGCCCGGGGAGGGGAGAGACACCCGCCCCGCCCGGAGCAGGGCCAGCTTTCTCACCCCAGGGGCGCTGGGGAGCCATGCCCTGAAGGCAGGGTCTGCTCTGGACAGCCCTCGGAGCACACAGCACCCCAGCACCTGACACCCTTCCATCCGGGCTCCCCGGGGGAGGGGTAACCCCAGGCCTCAGGACAGACAGGAGGACGGCTCCAGGCCCCGCCTCACGGCTGCTGGGCTTTTATCTGGCAGAATGGGGCTTATCGGAACCACCAGCTGAACAAACACACAAATCCACGGTTAGCGAGAGAAAACCCTGCGCCTGAACCCTTTATCTCCTGTTCGCAGGCCCACGCACTGGCCCCTGCCAGCAGCACCGGAGGAGACCTGACTGCCACCCGGCGGCTCCTCTCTCCGCTGCCCCCGCCCCCCCCTCGCCCCGACCCAGCACGGGGTGGCTCTCCTCTGGAAGTCCCTGCCAGGCAGGCGTGCGTGCCTGAGCGAGCTCCTGCCACCGGGGAGCCCCCCTCCAGTGTCTGCTTTCTCACGGGGGACAATGGGCCAGCTGGTGGCCTGCGGACCAGTGGAGGGGCAGGACGGTGTTGGCTGGCACAGGGCGGGCAGGTGCCGGCTCCCTCTTTTATTCTCTCCCACCCAGCCCACGTCCCGGAGGCTGCCACTCTGATTCCTCAGCCGTTCAGGGTCACGTTCCCTGCCCGGCTTTCCAGCCTCCGCCTTCTCTCTGGCCTGGTCACCAATGGGAACCCTCAGCACTGACCCCCAGTGCAGGGCCCCCCTGACTGAGGCCGGCACAGAAACCCAGACCCCCTGCCTGAACCGCCCTTCAGAGACCACAGCTGCCGTAAATTCCTGGAGAGACTGGAGACAGGACAGGGGGGCCGTGGGCACTCTTACCTCCCTCGGCCCCGGACAACTCACCTTGTTCCTCCTTCCTGCGCTGAGGACCAGAGAGCACCTTCTGTGTCTACGCTTCCTCCCAAGATGACCGTCCCATGAGGCCTCCTCCAAACCAAGTTCAGCCACTGTGTCTGGGTGGGCAGGCACCAGGGCCCTGACCCGGGGCCAGGTTTGGGGATGGAAAGCCTTTTGGAGCCCACAGCCTGTTCCGGATGTTGCCAGGGGGTCAGACTCGCTTGTGTCGCACACGAGAGCAGGCTCTGCTGACCGTCCTCCATACGCCCTCCTCTTGGGACCTGAGCTACTCGTGCTCTCCACACCTCCCCTCCCAGGCAGAGCCCTCGCCCGCCAGTGGTGCCTGGGGATCTGGCCACCCAGGAGGCTCCCGGGAGGGAGTACTGTGCGGGAGAAGGTGACCAATCGGGACTGCCTCGGCGTGGGCCCAAGTGGGCTCCCCAGAGCAAGGCTCTGAAACTGGAGGGGCTGTTCCGCATTCACCTGCACACACGTCATTGGTCACCGCGTGTCACTGGCTTGTGGACGGGCAGGTGGCCTGGTGCAGCCCGGACATGGTTGGAAGTGTGGGTCCCTCTTCCTCAGGTCCCTCCGTATCCCCTGGAACAGCAGCAATGCCGCCCCCATCCTGTCTTTCCTACCCCCACCAGCTCTACCCTCTCAGCCCTTGAAGCTCCCTACTTCCTTCGTTCAGCTCTTAGCCTTTCTCTCTGACTCCGCACCCCTTCACTGTCCTTCCTTCTCCTTCACTTCCCCTCTGTCCAGCCCTGTTTCCTCTCCCGATCCTGCCTGTGGGCACATGTGTGCGTGTGCATACGTGTGCATGTTTCCAAGAGTTCTGGAGGGGGAAGCTCCAGCTGCCAGGAAGAGCCCCGTGCTGCACACGAACCCCGACTGACAATGTTTTTATATATATTTTCCAGTCACAGGCAGGGAGATATTTATGGCTCCCGCTAGGTGAGGGAGGAGTTCCTGCAAGCTGCAGCGAGGAACACTCTGCCTCAGCTCTCACCCGAGACAAACTCTGACAAAAGGCACATGTAACTCGCTGGCCGGCCTCCCCCCTGCACATCACGATGCAGGGAGTTTTCAGGGTTGAGAGGGGCACACAGACCTGGCTCAGCCACACCCACCCGTGCGTACCCCAGCACATGCGAACACTCAGGGCAGCGCAACTCGGAGATGCCTCCAGCCACTTCCTGCTGTCCTGCAGGGGTGGAGTGCGCCGTGCACCCAGAGCTGTGACCCCACTGTGGCAGCATGCTCTGGGCTAACCCCTCCGGCTCTGCCCTGAACGCTGCCTTTGGGGGCCAGAGAGGACAGCCCTCGGGGTCCACCTGTCCTTCCCCTGGCTCTCCCCAGGCCAGAGGTTCAAGAAGCAGGTGGGGGTGTGCTCTGTTCTGGGGTGGCCGTCCTCTGAAGGGCCCATACCATTCAGGAGCTGCTTGGCCCTCTCCAGCGTGGCACAGCCCCTCCCCCTCTCCTCTGTGATTCCGGAGCGTCCAGAGCACTGGAAACCCAATCTCAAGGGGAGCCAGAGGCCCGGCCTGCAGCAATCAGAGCCGGAGAATATAACTATTGTGCCTCCTGAAACCTAAGTCCCAGAATCTGAGACACCCTGAGGAGGGGAGCAGGGCGGATGGGGGGCTAGGAGGACGGGTCACAGAGGGGTTCTCCCCATCTCAGCAAACAGGAGACTAGGGACCAGGAAGTCCTTGAGAATGAAGGGCAGCCAGAGGGCAGGGGGGGGGGGGGGCTCAACCTGGGCCAGGTCCAGGGGGCTTCTAGGATCTTCCCCTTCTGCCTGCCACTCCTCGCTCCACCCCCACAAGCCAGCTTTTGTGGCACAGGCCCTGGAGCCACTGTGAGGTTTCTCCCTCCTCTGTCATCCCTAGACCCCGACATGGAGACAGGAGCCTGGCCTGAGCACAGTCCTCAAGCTGAGGAGGGGCTAAGGGCAGGGTAGGGAGGCATGTCCCCCATATCGCCCTCATCCCTCCTTTTCTCATTCCCCCTCCACTCACAGATCCAAAGGGGTTTTGAGCCTTTGATTTGAGCCACCTGCGCGGAGGAAGAGGGGATACGTGACAGGGAATAGGCCCAGTCGCATCGGGAGCACACAGGTGGCCTGACCTGCTCTGGCTGTCCCTGGGGCCTGGGCTCCAGGAAGGTCCTCAAGGGTAGGACAGGGTTGGGACAGAAGGTCAGCCACAGGGAGCTGGCAGGACAGGGCCAGCATCTGGATGGGACATTCCAACTCTTGGTCCTTGACACCAATAGCACTTCCTTCTCCACCTCAACCCAGCCCACCTCCCTGGGTGCTGTGCGTCCCCAGGGAGCGAGGGACTGGGCTACTGCAGGGCTTACCACCCTGCAGTGAAGCTACGGGAAGGGAGGAGAAGGCAAGTCCGTGGGTCCATCTGGTGCCCAGGAGACCAGCAGAGTGGGCTCAGGTGGCTGGACGCAGGCAAGCAACCCTGGGACCTCAGGGTGCTCCCGTGGAGTGAGCGGCTCAGCATTCTCGGTACCTGCCGGGAGACCTTCCTCAGACCTTCCCCAGGGAGAACTAGAGATGGGACTTGGGCACTGAAGCCTGGGAACTGGGTACTCAGTGGCTCTCCCCATGGGATGACACAGTGGCCAGCGAAGAAGAGAGGAGGGACACAGCTCCGTGCAGAGCAAAGCACCCAGGAGCTGGATGGAGCCCAGGCCAGTGTTAACAAATGAGAACAGCCTTCCCACCCGCAGCAGCACTGGGAGATGCAGGTGGCTCTGCAGGAGACCCAGGGCTGACCCCCAGCACCGCAGACATCGGTGCCCCATGGTCGTCGGTGGGGTGAATGAGCAGACCCAGGGCCTGGAAGTAACAGCACCCGGATGTTCTAGAGGTGCCCAGAGGCTAGGAAGTTGCCAGAGAGGGACTGAAGATGAAGCAGCCACTCCTGAAGGAGGCAAAGGGAGGGGCCTAGAGGGAGATGGAGGAAAGCAGGGGGCCCGGCCCTGGGTCCCTCTCCACCTCCACCCTGAGTTTGCCCTTGTCCTACCCAGGGAGGTGTCCTTGGTCTGGACCCTGTGCCCACTCAAGGGGGGCACAATGGTGCTCTACCACTGAGGATACACCACCATAGGGGAGTCTGGCCTCACCCCAGCGCAGAGGGGGAAAAGGGGCACACCAGCAGCAGCGTGAGGGGAAATGGAGGTGAGCAACCAGCAACAGTGGCAAGGGGTTCCCCTTGAGCTCACATTGTGAACTCAACCTACCAGCCCAGTGAACTTGGCCAAGTTCTGAACTGTTCCTCATCTGTGAAATAGAGAGACCACGCACCCCCTGGGGTTCCTGGGCGATGAATAAATGAGAAAACAGGTAAAAGGTGCTTAGCCCAGGGCCTGGCTCATAGTAGGGGTTCCATGAACACCAGCTGTCCTTCCGCCTGGGCCACCATTTCCCTTCACACCTCCCTGGGGCTGAGCTCAAATGCTGACCCTCAGCTCCCCCCCGCACCACCCCCTACACAGAGCTCATACTCTTCATAACACATTAAGCTCACCCTAGAGCAGTGATGGCGAACCTATGACACGCGTGTCAGAGGTGACACACGAACTCATTTTTTTGGTTCATTTTTCTTTGTTAAATGGCATTTAATATATAAAATAAATATCAAAAATATAAATCTTTGTTTTACTATGGTTGCAAATATCAACAAAATTCTATATGTGACACGGCACCAGAGTTAAGTTAGGGTTTTTCAAAATGCTGACACGCCGAGCTCAAAAGGTTCGCCATCACTGCCCTAGAGTATAGTTCTTAATGTCTCACACCAGAGACCATGGCCAGTGAGCTGAGGGGCTCCCGTGGGGCCTGGCCCACTACCATCAGCCAAGAGGGGCAGAGAGGTTGCTCTGCAGGTAAAAGGCAGAGCTGGACACCGTCTACAGGCGAGTCCCTCCACCCCAGCAGCAGCTGCAGTAAACGGTCTCAGGATGGTCACCATATTGAAAAGGGGGGGACGAGAGGTCCGGAACGAGAAGGCCAGAAGATGGGCCAGGCCAACAGGGAAGGGGAGAAATTGCTTGTGCCTCTGGATTCTGAAGGTGTTGGGGCCAAGGCCCTGCTCTTCCTAGCCCAGCCCTGAGGCCAGAGAGAGCTGAGGACCGTGAGCATAGGCGCTGCCCCACCGAGGGCCGGGCATCTCTCCTGGCAGCGCCTGCTGGTGCCACGACTCAGCTGGCAGTTGGAGCCAGCATTCCCAGGAGGGCCTGGGGCCAGAAGTCATGTGATGGCGGGTCCAGAAAAGTGGCTCCAAGCCCCTCGAAGCTTGTCCCCTCCCCAATCTGATGGATAGAGAATGACATTGGAGAATGCCCCCTACACCCCACATGCCAAGCAAAGATGGGGGCCCTGAGGAACAGGTGCCCACATCCAGCCAGGGGCCTGCAGAGCTGCTCCCCCATCGCCACCCCCACTCATTCTATTTTTGGTGCTGCCCTTGCTGGCCCTTTGAGCTGCCCAGGCCAGGCCAGGCTAGACAACCACCCCCACCCCCAGCTGATCTTAGGACTATTAATAGTGTCCCTACCTCCCAGGACCAGGCATTACTCCCCAGCCCCTAAATACACTTGCCCTTGGTCTAATTATTTGTAAAGGAGCAGAGGCCTCACACACTAATGCCAACCCCAGATGAGAAAGGGAGGCAGAAGTTCTAGAGACCACTTAAGTGATGAGTCTGGGATGGCCAGGAGTTTGAGGAAAGGAGAAAAGGAGGCATTAAATTCCAGAAGCAAGAGACAGACAGAAAGACAAAATTAAAACTATAAGAGAGAGAGGGAAGGGCCAAGACAGCAAATCAGAGCCAAAGGAAAGCAGTTCAAAGAGAGAAGGCTGCAACAGAAAGAACCAGAGGAGAGGAGGGTTCCAAGAGAGACGAGGAGAGGGGGAGGGAGCCGAGAGAAAGAGAAAGCAGAGGAGAATAGGACTCCTTTTTAAAAAAACAACACCCCAAAGCGGGAAGACTTTCCTAAAAATACTCAGGAGTGGCTTCGTGAGCACATTGCTCGGGCTGCATCCAGCTGCCAGCATCTGCCTGAAGGGTGCTCAGCAGGGCAAGGGTCGGGGGAGTCCCTCTGGCAATGTTTTGGGGAAGCAGAGCACCAGGAGGAGGTGCAGAGAAGGAACAAATAATTAAGAAAAAGAAGGTGGTTCGAGAAGCAAGTCCCCACGGAGAGGAAATCCACTCGCAGGCCTGTGCAAGGGAAGGCCCCGCACTCAGCACCGCCTCGCCTACGGAAAGGGGGCTGGGCGGGCCAGCGAATGGCAGGGATGAGGGAAGAGAACACACCTGTCTCCATTCACCCCGCGGGGAAGCAGGAGCAGGCCAAGGCCACCTGCCTCCCAGCCTCAGGTGCTCTACCATCCTCAGCCCTCTAAAGGCCAGCCTCTGCCTCCCAGGCCGGCAGCCCTACAGGAGCACCCTCTGCTAGGGACTTGCCTTGTCGGGGGAGAGAGACTCTGACTCACAGAAGAGTAATGACCATAAATGCACGCCACAATCCCATGTCCAAGTGGAAGCCCAGCAGCCCTTCCATTCCAATCCCACCCAGACTGAGGGCCTCCGGCTGGGCCAGGGCTGGGAGAGCGGGAGACGCCCCAAGGACCTGGCCACCAGGCTTCCCAGGCTGGGGCGTCTGGCCAGGAGCACCCCGTCTGATCACAGCCCTTTTGGGGTCACGGTCTGTCGGTGTTTTTTACTACTGTGTCCCTCACACCTCAAAGCACAGCGGCAGTGGGTAACAAGACCCTGAAGAGACGCTTCTACATCCTTCGTTCAACCGTGGCCACACTAACCACCCAGGGGACAGACGCACCAGGTAGCTGGCACCTTCCCTCCGAGGAGAGGACATCTTTCCTGCAGACCCAACCCTTAACACTCACACCCAAGGAAGTCGGCCAGTGCACAGGGCTGAGCACACGGGCCCCCATGCCCGAGAGCTGGACTGACCCGAGGAAGGACCCAGCGTCTCCCTGTGAAGGGAAGACACCCCACCCTGGAGCCTTCAGGCAGCCACTGTCCAAATGAGACATGAGGAATTTGGACCTTTGGCTCCAACCCGGAGCTCTGAGAAGCCGGGCTGGGCAGAATGGGGGTGGGGTGGGCAGGTGGCCTCCCAAGACACTGAAGAGCTCTGGGTGCTGGAAGGAGCCAGCACCTGGAATCAGGAGCCTGAAGTCCAAATCCTAGACCTGCTGCTATAGGGCACCCAGCACGTCTCAGGACTCCTCTCACTCCCTGTGCCGCACAACTCAGCTTGCCTCTGGCTGCAGGGTGAGATGAGCGATGTGAGCAGGAATTTTTACAGAGGATGAGAAGTGACGGTGTGATACACTGTAAAGCGCCAAACATACATATGGAAGGCATGATGGGACCAGGCGGGGCAGCTCCCAGGACCCTGTATTTCAGGGTTGCTGCGATCCTACGGAGCAGCCCAGGGGCATCTTCCGGAAGTCTGGATGCCCAGTATACGGAGCCTGGCACTTGGAAGGAGGCAGCTACCCAGGATCAGGACTGGGGCGGTCCGGGCTGCTGAAGGGACAGAAGCGATATCCACGTTGTGAATGCCAAGTTCCCCACTCACCACGCCCTGAAAGACCAAAGGCGGCTTCCCGGGCAGCCGGGCGGCGGGGCTCACGGGCCGCACCCCAAGGGAGCCGCGCGCTGCGCTCCCGGACGCCGCAGCTAGGTGGCGCAGCGAGTTAACACTAGCTGCCCAGGGTCGGCGGCGGCGGGGCCGGGGGCGACGAACCTGGGCACCGCCCGCTCGGGTCTCCAGGGGCCTGGGTGCCCTTTGCGCACCGCGGGGCCAGAGTAGGAAAGAGAAGGACCCGGCCAAGCCCGGGCCACTCGCACCCCGGGTTGTGCTGCCCGAGCGGCTCCCGTGGCTGCGGCTGCCAAGCACATCCCGTGATGTGATGTGAGGGCCGAGCTTCCCGTCCTCATTGATTAGGAACAGCTTGCGGTGCGGGGGCCGGAGAGAAGGGGGCCGGGGAATGGCAAGCGAGGAGAAGCGGGAGGCGGGGGGCTGCCAGGTGCACGGCTGGGGGGGGGGGGGCGGGGAGGTGTAATCCACGGAGCCCTGGCCCACTCTGCGCAGCCGCCACCGCGGCTCTGAGCCCCCCAGAGCGGGGGCTGCCCTGGGTGTGGGCGAGCCTGCGGCTGCAGGACTCCGGGAGTGTTCCCCACGCGCCCACAAAGTCCCCACCTTTGGGGGACCTGCCCCTGCGTTTGATAGACGCTGGAAGAGGAATAGTTCCTTTCCCCCTCTACCCTCTCAAAGAGTGAAACATGGAGATTAGAAGTCAGAGATCAGGAACCAAAGAGAGGGAGCGAAATGCGAAAAGTCAGGAAGGGAAAAAAGAACACCACACCAGCGCGCTCTGCAGTGGCGGCGGCGGCGGGCAGGCACACCCTCCCTGGCGGGCACGGAGAAAGGTCCCTTTGTTTAGCGGGGAGGTTAGCTGAGGTGAGGCTGCCCCCCCCCACACACACACACCCCTCTGACCCTGGCCGGGGCAGATTGCTTCTCTGGACTCCGGACTGAGCCTGACCGCTTCTCTGGCCCCCCAATCCTTTTCCCAATCCTCCTGCCAGCCTGCGGAGCAGCCGGTGAGGACTGCCTTGCCCAAGCACCACGGGTCACATATATGGGGCTGGGCTGGGCTCCTCCAACAGGCCCCCTGGACACCACGCTGCTGGCCACTCGCTGTTGGTCCCGACTGCTCTTAAGCTGCAGGGTTTGAGGGGCAGGCTCTGCATGCAGCAGGCCCCCCACAAAGGCATGGCCTGAGAGGGTGGCACGCGCTAGGAAGTGGTGCCCAGGAGGCACAGGGTGGCCGGCCACGCCCCTCTTGCCCACAGGGAGGCCCTGAGGCGTCTCCTGTACTCATTCCAGATGGCCCTCTCCAATGCCCTCAGGCTCTGGGCTAGGGGAGGCTTTGCAGGGCTCCCTCAAAGTGAGGGGGGGGCTCTGGTGTTGGGGTCACTCTCAGATGAGAGGTAGGGCCTGATATCACCTCTTGGCTCCCTGAGGAGGGACCAGAGTGGGGTGATAAAGGGGGGCTGAGAAGTCCACCCCCAGAGTATCAAAGCCGAGACCAAAGAGGGGGTGAGCAGAGGTGGGAGGGGAGAGATACTGAAACGCATCCCCTTGCTCTGCAGCACATCCCGCCCCCATGCCCCTCCATTGGCTCAGGTGGGGGAAGGGAACTGAGGGATGGCAGTCCCCCAAGCACTGTCTGCCTTCTGCTGGCACCTCCACCCTATCCACTAGGGCTTCTAGCCGCTTCTGCAGGGATGCAGGCTCCCCAGAGCCCTCCAACCTTTCAGGCAGAGCTCGGTGGCTTTACGCTGGGTCAAGTGCACCCCATTTCCAACTCCTTCCCGCTCCCTCCCACCCTATGCAAGGGCAGCAGAAAACCTGGAATGGGGGATTGACCGGGACCCTCTGCTCCAGACAGTTCACTGGCCTCATGCTGGGTGGTTACCTGCTCCTTAGGAGACCCAGCCTCCTATCAGCAGGAATGGAAAGCAAGGTGGTTAGAGAAAGGGGGATGTGGAGTGGGGTGTTGCCAACCTGGCCCTCCCTGGGCCTCTGGCCTAGGAAGTGGGGGAAGGGGAAAAGGGAGAGGAGCAGCAGCAGCTGGGATCCCAGGGAGCCTGAACTATCCTGCAAGAAGCTGCAGCTCAGATACACAATGTCCTGCCAAACCCCGGGCCTTTTATTGAATTAAGGCAAGACAGACTTCCCAGATTTTCCTGTGTGCGAGTGCATGTGAAAACCCTGCTGTCTGTGGATCCTGGGAGCTGGGAGCATGTGTGTATGCGTGCACACATGTGGATGTGTGAATGCTGATGGTGGGGGAGGAAGATGAGAAGATGCACATGCTGGAAGGATGACAAAGGTGGGGCAGGAAGACCTAGAAGAGTGGGGACCCAAATATTCTGGGAAAGCCCAACTCCAGACCAGGGTTCTCAACCCCCAGCCCCGACCATCCCCGGCGGCAGGGCTGCCCTGTGCATGCTAGGGTTTGAGCATCTCCGGCCTCCACCCACTAGATAGATGCCAGGAGCATCATGCCCCCCTCAGTCTCCTCTCATCATTGCCAACTGTCCCCTGGGGGCAGAATCAGTTCTGGTGGCACCCTCTGTTCTGAGGCACCAGATGAAACCGCTTGTGCATTTATCACCAGTGCCTCACCCCACCTCTCCTGTGTGGGGCTTAAATGGTATCCCAGTGTGCTTGGCTTCCCAAGTGGCTCACATCTGGGTCTTTTTTTCTGAGATAATCTCCCCACCTGACTCATCTGGCCAGAGGAGACCCAGAGCAACCCCTGTTTGGCGATGGTTTCATAAAGCCGCCTTAGACAGGGGAGGAAGCTCAGAGCACCTGAAGTCAGGAGCCTGAGGTCGCGCCTGGGTCCAGACAGAAGCCCAAGCTCTCCGTCGCTGGGGCAGAGACCACGGGAGAGGTGGGGACTCTCCTGGGGACAGGGCCCAGGAGACCACCGCTCCTGCGTGGGGGTTTCAGGGAAGCAGGCGCTGGGGACAGCTCAGCCCCAGTCCAGGCCAGAAGGGAGTCACCTGTGATTGTCGTCCTGGCAGGGGTGGGGGAACCCAGTCCCAGCAGCCCTTCTCCTCTCAGGCCCAAGGAGCTCGCCTCTCTCCTGGCCTCCAGGAGCCCTGAACAGCCCCTTTCTGGGAAAAGAGCCAAAAGATGGGAGAAGGATGTTTATAAGCTGCTAAAAGGGAAAAGGAAAAAAGTGGGAGGTGGGGCGAAGAGGCCCAGGCCTCCAGGTAGTGTGGACTGGGGCCTCAATTGGGAGGAAGGCGGCCTTCCCCGAGGAGTCCACCATCCCGCTAACCACGCAGGGTAGCACCCCCTGCCCTGCCCCGCTGCATCACAACCAGGCCTAACTCTGCACACGCAGGGGTCTCTCGCCCCAGGGTTCTCTGCCAAATAACAGTTTCTTGACATTCTTATCCTGACACACAGGACTCAGACACTACTGCTGTGAGCTCGGCTCCCCAGGTCAGCCTGGGTAGGGCAGAGCCGGCTCCCCAGGTCAGCCTGGGTAGGGCAGAGCCGGGAGAGGGCACAGGGCCCTGGAGAGCCCGGGGTTGGGGGTGTGGCAACAGGAGCCAGCCTCGGAGGGAGCTAAAGCAGAGTCCCCAGCTCAGAGGGCTCAGCACACAGCTAATGGGAGGCTGGCAGCAGCAAATTGTTGTTTACTTTTAATTAAGTAAACAATGTCGGCTTTCCGCCTCCTCCCCTGCCATCCCAGCCAGTAATTTGGGGGATGAGAATGGGGTTGTTTCCTTCCTCCTGCCGTCTTCCCTCTCTCCAAGCACTCCTGCTTGCTCCCTGCTCTGCATTGCCCGCGGGTGCAACTTGCAAGTGCAGGATGGGGCCCCACCCCAGGGATGGTGGGGGCAGGAAGGTCCCCGGGCTGACCGGCTGCCTGCTGGGCCCAGCGTACAGTACAGCAGCTTCCACCTCTGGGTTTGCCAGAGGGTGGCAGGGGCCACCTTGCCCTGAGAATCTCTAGACACTAAAGATGTGACCCATTCTTTCCCTGCTGCCACTCCCTACAGCCATCTCAGAAATCCAGAAAACGGGCCAATGGAGAATCTGAGCAACGCAGCGGCAGAGACCAAAGCCCAGGTGAGGGAGAGATTTTCCCAGGAGTCAGCTAGTCTCCCTCACAGGTACCCAGCAGGTGGAACCTCTGGTCCACTCCAGCAGGCCCGTGGCTGGTGGGTCTGTGGGCAGGAGCTCGCTGAGTCACTGGGCGGTTGGTACCAGTTTTTCTTGGAAGCAGGGTTGTCTTCATGGCCGTTATTTCTGCTGTTCCTGTCTGGAAATCTTTCATTTTTTGAATGAGGGGCCCTGCATTTTCATTCTGCACTGGGCCCCACAAATTCTATAGGTGGTTCTGCTCAAAGGCCCGAGTGAGGAACAGTAAGAAAAGAAAGCTAGTGGGCCTTTCACCGCCTGCCCTGGCCTGGGGTGTGAGTGAGGCGCTCTCCTGAGTGGAGGTGCAGGGGGGAGGGGCTGGACCCTAAGTCAGGGGGGTGGGGGGAAGAGGCTGAATTTCAAGTGACTCCACGCAGACAGACAGACAGACTGGGATCTGTGTGGAAACAAAGTGCTCCTCATGCCCCTTCTCAGTAAGACTCTAAATGAGCCAAATGCGGCTGAAGTGAGCGGAAGGGAGAAGAGGGAGTTCGCTCCGTCCCCTCTCTGCTGCCTCTGCCTCCCCGGGATCCAGCAGTGGGGTCCGGAGCCAAGCCTGGCCTTGGCACTGACTGGAGTCCCCTCCTCCCCGAGAGTCTAGGAGTCTCTCCAAGGTGTTGGGGTGGAGGTGGGGGGAGCTGAGTCGTGTGCAAGCCCTGCTCCTCCCTCCGCTTCCCAACCTCCTTCCGAAGGGCGGGGCGGGGCCTGCAGCCGCAGAGCTGGCTGGGGCTGGATGCAATTTCAGCTCCGAGCCGGGCTTCCTGGCTGGAAGCAATTTTCTCATTAGGACCCCAGGCCTGCCTGCCTGCCCGTTGGTTCTCAGCCCTCACTCCCCTCCTGTGAAACCGCACCCCACAGGCCTCCCCACAGACCACTCACACGCACAGGGAACCACACGTGTGCGAGTTGGAGGGGCGACAGTGGGGTCACTGAAGTGGGGCTGGGTGCAGCAGAGGTGCTGGTGGGTGCACAAGCCCGCAGCTGGGAAACTCGGGGCAAGGTCAGGGCTCCTCGCCCGGCTCCCGGCCGCCCACCTTAGGTTCCTGCACCCGCCCTGCCTGTCACGGGGAGAGAGAATCCCAGACCCCAGGATCCACAAGGGAGCTCGGGGAACCCAGGGCCCCGCGGAGCACGACACCCCCAAGAGAAAGCCCCGCGCGCTCCGCCGGCTCCAGCCCATCCCCTCCCGGCTCCGCGGGGCCGGGGTGAGCAGATGGGCTCTCGGGAGGCAGGCCCCCTCCCCCAGCCCAGGCTGCTCCGAGTGGAGGGTGGTCTCCAGCGAGGGAGGGAGCACCGAGGCCCTGCGAGGGGCGGCTCCGCGCTCCACAGACACATGTGGTTGGACTTAAAAAGCTATTAGGGAGCGAGGCGCTGGCGGGAGCGCGGCGGCCCTCGCACCAGGGGCGGAGGGAGGGCAGATGCCGAGGCGGTGAGCTCAGCACCTCCCGCTCCCTCCCCGGCGCCCCCCCCCCACACTCCAGAGGACTCGGGGGACCCTCGCTCAGCAGGAGAGCAGGGCAAGCCCTCGGGGGAGGGCAGGCAGGCTGCGCAGCCTGGGTCCAGGCACGGAGTTGGGGGAGCGCTGCCATCTGAGGACTCCAGCCCAGTGATGGCGGCTGCAGGGACAGGGGCAGGGGCAGGGGGCTTGGCTGGGCCCCCGGAGGCACAGGCAGGGCCTCGGCCTTCCTTCTGCTTTTTGGGGTGACGGCGGCTGGAGGTCCCGTAAAGGGTGTGCGAGTGTGCTTGGCAGGGCTGGGAGGGGGTTATTAGGAGAGCAGGAGAGGGAAGGGAAAAGTGGGCCCCACCCATCACGAGGCCAGAAAGACCGGCAGAAAGTTCCCTAGAGCGGCCAGCTTGTAAAAAGCTCCTTTTCTTTCCAAATTATGAACATTTTTTTAACGAGAGAGGGGGAGGGCGGTCAGCCCCAGAGCAGCGATCTAGGGCTTCATCAGGACCCTGTGTGACCGTGAGTGGTTGGTGACTGGAGGCGACAGGACCCATCAGCAGACTTGCCACAGTGTTCTACGAGCTGGGGCTCCCGGCCCTCACCCTCCGCAGGTCCCCTTATTCTCGGAGACCAACCCCCCTTCCCCACGCCTAACCCAAAGAGGGCCCTTCCCTGTGGTTACGGATCAAGGTGGGAGCCAGGAGGGGTGGGGGCGGGCATGGGGAGCAGGATCAGATCTGGGATTGGCAGGCCACTTGCTAAGAACCTAGCTCCATCCCTTAGGCGGGGAGGGACTCCCTGGGGTGCTAGTAGACCTGAGGCTCTGGGTCCCCATGGGGCTTGAGGAAAATGTCCCGCCCAAAGCTCTTGAGACCCTCTGAGCTCCTCAGCAGTCCATCCAGGCTACCACCAGCCCCCCAGGAAGCAGTGCGGAAGGGGGAGCGAGTTACACAGTGCCTCCGCGGTGTGGCAGGCAGGAGCTGGGTGTTGCGAGACTTTTAATCTGCCCGACAGCCCCATAGGGTGGCTGTGACTTCCCCCATTTTTATGGATGAGAACATCAAGGCTTCGCGGGACAGACCAGATCAGCCAGAGCCCTGATGGATGGACTCCGCTCGCCCTTGATGGCTCCGCAGCCCCAGGGGCTGAGCTCCTAGGGCTTTCCCTTCTTGGCCCAGATCCACCCACAGGAGGGATGGGAGCTGTGGGAGGACCCTGGGCAGGGCAGCAAAGCAGGGACAGCTCTGAGCCCCCGGAGTCGGCTGGTGGGGGAGGAGCTGACCACGGAGCCTGAGCCCCCATTGCGCTCAGGAAACACGCAAAGAATGTAGCTGGCAGCGAGCCAGCGGGCCAGGACCACAAAGAGGCCTTTGTTTTAGGAGGTGTCCAGGGAGTGGATGGACAGAACGGCAGAGGTGGGGGCAGTACCCTTTGGGGTGGGACTGGAGGATGGCAGCAGTGCCTGTGCTGTCCCCACACACGGTCCCCCCTCTCTCTCCCCGCCTCCCCTGGCCCCCAGAGGGTTCTTATATCAGGACCCAGACTTCAGGGGAGGGAGCCCTTGGGGCCAGGTTCCCCCCCTTCTCACTCCTGACCTCCCTGGGCTTGGAGGGGGTTACTCTCTCCCAGTTCCACCTTTCTGAACCCCAAAAGTCACTTCCCTCATAATGCGATGCTGCAGTTCCCAGGGCCCCCCTGACATTCTCCTCTGGCTCTGCCTCCCCACACTTGCTGGGGGTTTTCAGAGTGATGATGGGGGCCTGGGGATGGTGAAGGGGCTCTCTGACCCTGCTCCCTGAGTTGTCCCTCCTTTCCACCAAGGCGGAGGAGGGAAAGGCTTGGAACTTGGTCCCTTCTCCTCCCCGCTCTGCAGTTGCAGGGTTTCTCTGGCCCCTTCTTGGCATCTGGAAAAGTTTGGGAAACTTAAAAAAACACACGTTTTTTGAAGAGTTTGTCTCTTGCTCCCCAGCCTTGCCAGGGAGCCACAGCCAAGAGAAAGAAGGAAAGGAGGGGCCTGGGGGATGGGGGACCTAGCGGAAAGTCAGAAGAGAAGAAGAATAGGCGGGAAGGTGGAGAGCACCCTGGGGTGCCCCGCCAGCCAGCCTAACCCCCAACTGGGTTTCCTGGGCCTACTAGTGTCTCCATAGTCCCTAAAGTCCATAAGAAAGACCCCCCCATAAAATGATGGCAAGCCCACTCAAGAACACCAGTTCCCCTTAGCATTCTGCTCAGCACCTTCTGAGGGCTACCCCATGCCAGACACTGTACCCTGTGGCTGTGGCCCCCACAGACGGAGGATGGGCCCTCATGTCTTAGGGTGCACAACCAGAGGCGGTTTCCATTTCCCTGTGAGCAGGATGAGGGCAACATGGGACTCTAAGGACCAGCAGCAGGACAGGCACAGTGATCAATATCTCTGTGCCCAGCATTCTCCCTCCTCTGGGGTGTGTGTGTGAGTGTGTGTGTGTGTGTGTGTGTGTGTAAATGGGGCAGGGACTGCCCCCAGGAGCACAGAGCAGCCTGGCTGGGCTGAGATGGCCTCCAGTTCTGGTTGCTCAATGGATAGGGTTAAGGGTTTGTTTGTTATAAGCAGAATTCTGGGTTCGTCCCAAGAAAGGGTCACATGTGACACATGGCCGTTTCTCTGGAGGACCCAGATCATCTTGCCTAAGTCCGGAGGGCGTCCCCGGCACCCTGACATGGCCCCGCCCAGAGTCAGGGCCAAGTGTGAGGCAGGATCCTGCCTTGCAGGTCCCCACCTGGCAGCCCCTGAATCGTCACCAGGCCGCCCTCAGGTGACCCACCCCTGTGCTAGCGGATGCAGCGCTCAGGGGGGTTCATGCCCCACCCGGAGGGCTCCATCTGAGCTCTCCGCCCAGGTAGCCAACACGGTGCCTCCCCAGCAGCACCTGGGAGCTACTTGGAAATGCAGATACCCTGTGGGGCGGCCCAGGGATCTTTGTTGTAACAAGCCCTCCAGGGGACTCTAATGCAGGCTCTGGCTCCGGGGGAGGATCCTGACTGGGACTGTAAAGGAGGGAGGAGAGAGAAGCAGAGAGGGTGCGCAGAGTGGCAGGGGGGACCAGGGCAGCGCCACCTGGGCGCAAGGGGTGTTTGGTCCTAAATCCTACAGGCAGAACGGGAAGCAAAGGACAGACAGAAGGGAAGTGGTAGCGGAGAGGAGGGTAGTGGGCGGGAAGGGGTCTGAAGCGGAAGAAGAGAATCCCCGAGAGGACAGGGGGTGGGAGGGCTGCCGCGGTGGGGAGGGGGCTGTGCTGTGGGAGCTCCTCCGGCTGCCTGAGCTCCCGGAGCCGCCCCGCCCCCTCCAGGCACCTGCTAAGGCAGCAGCAGCGGGTTGTGTTTCTTTAACCCCTGGGGCCTGTTGACACAGATTAGTATCGCTGGTCAGGGGTCAATAGGGAAGGCTCTTGAGGTCAAGACCTGAACAACTGGAGTTGTAATGAGCCACGTGGGGAAGAGGCCCAGGGAGAGGAGAGGGCGAAGTGGGAGGAGGAGGAGGGCCTGGCTGTGCTTAGAAGGCGGCTGTCGCCAGAAGGGGGGCGGGCCACTGTGCCTCCAGCTCGCCGGGAGAACCTGCCCGCTGGGGGCTTGGAGAAAATGGCTGTGGGAGGGATTCGGTGCAGAGAGAGGATCCAGTTGGAGGAGAAGACGAGAGATGAAGGATGGCCGCACGGGACCACTGACCGATGCAGATGACATCCCCTCCCTGCCTCTCTCCATCCCCCTTACCCTGAGTGGGCACACCCCTGCTCCTCCCTGGGCCTGCAGTGGGGTGGCTGGGGTGGCACTGCACCCAGCTGAGCTGCCTGCTTGCCCTGGGCCACCTGGGAGAGCCTGTGCTGGGTGATTCATGTAGAGCCTGTGTGGGGCTGGTGCGGGGTGTGTGAGGGTGTCGGGCATTGTCCCAACAGCCCCACCTTCTGCAAAGGGATCTGAGGCACAGCACCCACCCAAGCCCGGGGCAGCGGCTCCTCAGCTCCTCTGCTCACCCCCACCCTGGCCGCAGGAAGGTCTGGGAGGTGCACGAGGTGCTCCAGGCTAACACCCCTGGGCCCTGGAGGCTGCTCTGGGGGCTACCTCCAGAGGGGCTGGTTTGGATGGGAGGAAAGAACCACCCTCTGTAGCTGGAGGAGCAAAGGAGAACAGTAAGAAACTAGGTCACATAGGACCTGCTGTTCACCTATTTGGGTTAAAGGGGGCTGGATTCTCTCAGAGTCGCCTCTGGAACTCTGGGAGTCCCGTAACATACACCTCCTTCAATTGCTCCTGGGGAGCCACGGGGCGTGGATGCGAGGACACTGACACCCCGGGGCCCAGAGGGTGATGGGAGGCACACTGTGCACGTATGTTCACTTGTAGGTCTGCACAGGCACCAGAGTGGGTACACACAGATCTGCGGCACTCGGGAAAAGCGAACAGGGGGCCTCAACATTAATCCCACACGTTTGCTAAACACCTTTTACCTGCTAAATGCCGCAAACACAGAACCAGAGAAGCTGCCCCGAGCAACTCTGCCTGCAGCTGAAAGCTGGGTGTGTAATAAACAAAACGCAAGCCCCACCACCACCAAGAAAAGGAGGGCTGGGCTCCAGGGGTGAGAAGTCAGGTGCGAGAAGTCTGCACCACGCGGGGTGGTGACAGCTGGGCTGGGGTGAGAAAGACGAGGTGTTTGGACAAAGGGGGAAAGAGAAAGGCAGGCTGGAGAGAAATGTGAGCAGAAGCCCGGAGTCACAGAACAGCACGGCACACGCAGGGCCTGCGGAGAGCTCCGCGCTCGAGAATACGTGGTACTGAGGGCGCAATGGGAGGTGATGCTGGATGGTCAGCAGAGGCCTGACCGTGAGAGGCCTGGGTGCCTGCCTGAGCACACAGCACCTCTGGGAGAGGGTGGGACCAGCTGCCCGTGTGAAAAGGGTGACAAAGCTTCAGACAAGGACAATTCCCCTTCTAAGCATATACTCAAGTCACAGTCGTATGTCTGCATACATACGTGTTCACACATGTTCACAACAGTGCTGTTCACAATTGCCAAAAAGTGGAAACACCCCAAATGTCCACCAACGAAGGATGATGAACGAAATGTGGTCCATCCATACGGTGGCATATTACTCAGCCATGAAGAGGAAGGGAGCTCTGAGATGTGCTACAATGTGGATGAACCCTGAAAGCATTAATCTCAGAGAATGAGCCAGACACAAAACACACATGGTGTATGACTCCCTTGATATGAAATGTCCAGAACCTGTAAACCCAGAGACAGAAAGCAGATTAGTGGTTGCCAGGAGCTGGGAGGAAGGAGGAATTGCTAATAGGTATGGGTTGTTGTTGGGGTTTTTTTTGGGGGGGTGGGGGGAGGGTGTAACTGTTCTGGAATTAAACAGTGGTAATGGTTGCACAGCATCGTGAATTCACGACATGCCACTGAATCATACAATTTAAAATAGCGAATTTTATTATGTGAATTATATTCCAATCGAAAACAAATCCAGAAGAGAGGAGAAAAAGCTGGATTCAGAGAATGAGAGTGATGGCGAAGAGGCAGGGATGCTTCGGAGCCACCACAGGGCCACTTTAGTTGGGCTGTGAGGGCCATGAACTTGGGTAGGCGGTAACATCCCCAACTGAGACAAGTCGCTGAACGGAGAAAAAGGAGGGGAGCTGGGGTGTGGTGAGCTCACTTACGGACACAGGGTGGGGAATGAGCCAGATGTCGGCCTGGAAGCTAGCTAGAGAGAAGAGTTCGGCGAAACCAGGCCTGAGATAAACCAGGGCATCAGCCGAGACGGGCAGATGTGCACAGAGGGGACAGGCCCCCGGGCGGCAGTACCCAGTGCATGGCCTCTGGCGAGATACTTCTGTCTACCGAGGCCTCCGCGCATAACCTGAGGATTAGACTGTCGGAGCTGACGTGATGCCCCGGTGGCGCTGACTGCAGGTGAGAGCGCAGAAAGAAGGCAAGGCACATGGAAAGAAAGGTGTGGGCACCCAGGGACAGAGAGAGCGGCCTGTCTGCCGTGGGTCCGGAGACCCACCAAACCACGGACAACTGCAGATGGGAAGCCAGGCCGGGGAGAGCAGGCCACGGGGCAAGTTCTCGGGTCCCTGACCAGGGACGGTGGGATGCGTGGAAAGCGAGTGTCTCATCCTCAGAGCCTCCGGAGCCTACCCTTCCCCGAGCAGCAGCCCTGCCCATGGTGCTGGGCCCCAGAGCTCAACACATGGCACCACTCAGTGGTTTCTGGCACCGGAGAGGAATTTATTTCCTGGACGAAGCAGCCAAAATTGTTCTGCACCTTTGTTCGCGAGCATGGTGCAGTCGGAGCCGACATTTTCTAACGGGGCCGGGGAAGAGCAACTCAAAATGGATTCAGGGAGGGTGTTGGCTGAGGAGAGAGAGGCTGAGAGGCAGAGCATTCCGCGGTCCCGGAAGGCGGATGGCGGGAAAACGGCCGTGGCCCCGTTTATAAAGTCCAGCACCCCAGGGTTTTTAGTGAGTTTGCTGTAAGTCAAATCCTGGAATAGGTGAGCCACCTGACACTTAAAAGGGGGCCAATCTCAGGCAACAAGTCTTACTTTAAAAATAAGAAAGGAGCAGGGAGTGCCTTTGCAGACGGACGGTGCTACTTAGGAGACAGCCTCGTGTCCAGGGAGAAACGGGCTCCTATTCGTGGCTGGAAGAAGCGACGTTGCTCCTGGGAATCTAGGCCGATCGGCCCATGCTGGGTGGGAGGAATCCTTCGCTCCACACCCCACCTCTCAGGGCCTCAGCGGCGAGGACAGGCCCACCGTCCCTTTTCAGCCTTCTGAACGGCCAACCCTGAGCCACTGTGACCACGGTGGCTCCTTTTCTGATGTTCACCTTGGCCCTTAAAGAGCCTGGGCCTTGGGCCCTGTCCTGATCGGGGCCTGTGGCTTAGGCCAAGACACTGTCCCAGAAGCCATCCCTCGCCTCTCTCCTCCCTCCTTCCCCTCTTCCCTTTCTCTCTACTCCTGACATTTCAGCCGAGACGTGCACAGACACAAGAAGACGCCCTCGCGCACAGGGATCCATGAAGAATCACCGCCTCGCAGCCTATTTACAGACGTTTTCCCAAACAAAACATCAACTCCAGTGTTTGACAGGGGGCCCCTCCCCTCTTGTCAGGAGCGCGCTCTCCTTACAGGGGGTTCCCTTCGATGAGCAGCAAAAATCTCAGGAAGGGGAGACGGAAGAAAAGGAGCACATGGGAGGCTGGAGAAGGTAAAATTATAAGGTTGAAGCTGTCAAGGCAGAAGAAAAAGGACGGGGGGAGCGAAGCGACTCCACTATTAGGGACTCGGTGTGAAACCCAGAATTCACAACAGCTGAAAATCACTGCACTTTTCAGAAAGCAGACGCAGTGGCCGAAGGGCTGGGAGGGTATCAGAAGCCACTCCATACACAGCCTGCACACAAACAGCGCACACGCCCTAAGATACAGGACCGAGCCCCTGCACCCCTGGCCCAGCCCGAATCAGCCATCCGGTCCTCTCTCCCAAGGGGCACCTAGGATGGGGCCAAAACTGGAAAGAGAAGTGGGAAAGGGCCTCAGTGCCGGCCCACAGCAGCGCCCCTTTTGTGTTCAGGCGTGGATGGTGGGGACAGGCTCCTGTGCCCATCTAGAGAAGCAGGCACTGAGGGTTACCCGCGAGGCCTCCATCCGGCTCAGCTCCATGCCTCAGAGGGGAGGCCAGACTAGATGTGTTTTCTGGAAAAGCCATGGTGTAGCCGGCGCCTTTGCAGATGGGAGTGGGAGGGTGAAAGCCCTTCTCAGCCATGCACCCCTCCCCATGACTCCTCCCACCCAAAGGGGCCAATGAGGCTGGAGCTGGGGCACAGGGTCTGCACCCTTAACACCCAGATGCCAAGGCAGGCAATGAGGATACAGGCGGGTGGGGAGCAAGGGCGAATAAGTGCAGGGTCTGCCAGGAAAGCGAGGGGAGCGGACTGAGCCACTGACACCGACCACGAGGTCAACGCGCTGGGGCTGTCGGCCTGGGGTGCCTGTCCTGCCAGCCCAGCGACAGTGCTCTCTGCTGGGCACCCTGCACTGAGATCTCGAGACACAGCACCAGGGAGTCAGCGAGCCCTCCTGGGGCCTGCCCTGCCCTTCCCACTCCTTCCCTTCCCCACGGAGACACCCTGACATGAGGGCAGGATCATCCTCTGCTGTGGGGGACCGTCCCTTTTGTTGGGGGACAGCGGCATCCCTGGCCTCAGCACTAGATGCCAGTAGTGAACACACACACACACCGTAGTGACAACCAGAAATGTCTCCGGACACCACCAGAATCGCCTCCACTGAGAGCCCCTGTGCTACAAGATCACCCTGTCTCCTCCTCCTGGGAGTACGTTGCCCACAGCTCTGGGCTGGTGACGGCACAGACCAGGCGCTTCTGTTTGTCCACACAAATCAGTGGGGGCTGGCGGCTGCAGAACCCCCTCAGAGGATAGTCATTTCCCACTCTGACAAGGGCCACCCTGTCTCCGCCATTCTGAGCCTGGGAAGGCCTGTCCCTGCAGCACCAGCCTGGGGCCTGCGAGTCAGGGGGCCCGGGGCTCCCCTCCCCTCCCTGTCCTCAGCCCTGCTGACCTCCTGTGTCATGCCCGAGCCTGGGTGGAATCCAGCCCCCCTTCAGGGCCTGCCCAGCACCCAGGGAAGGGCCACTGTCCCTGCACTATATCAAAACACGGGGCTTTTAATAGCAGCTTCCTGTGGGGCTGGACTCCCCCACCCCTTGCCTCTCACTCAACCCTGCTCCTGCCGGTGGAGCCGCAGCGCCCTGTAATTATGGCAATTGTAATCTCTTTTACTAACAGGTAGATTAATGGCGAGGCAGGTTCACAAAGAGCCCCAGAAGGAGCTGCTCAGCAGCTGAGTGGGCGGGAAGGGCCTGACACTCCACAGCGAGCGCGTACACAGCCGGCACAGACACTCGCTCCATCACGCGAGGCCCGAGGGGCCCAGGGCCTGGAGCCCGTGGCTGTGTCCCTGGGTGACCTGAGTACTCACTGGGTGACCGAGGGCAGGCCACTGCCCTCTCCCTGGGCTTGCTTGTCCTCGTGGGAGCAACGGGAGTTTGACCATCCGTCGCCAGCCTCGAAGTTCCCTCTAACATCCTCAGTGTGGTTCGCACTGACATTTACACACGCACCCAACCAACCAGCCAACATTGGTACACACACACACACACACACACACACACAGATACCCACAGGGTATCACATGTGGAACACCCACAGAGGAAGAGAATAGACCAAGCTTCATAAACACACTTGTCCCACCCATGGCAGGCCCTCTAGGAGCAGGATGTCTGGCGCTGCTGCCACAGAGGAGGAGGGAGGAAGCTTCCGTTGTCTCTCCTGACCCGCAGAACCCCCTCCCTGCTGGGCCTCAGGGGTCAGGGGTCAGGGACCGGCTCCCACCTCGAAAGGCCTGAGGACAGTTAAGTTCTGGGAAGATGGAGCATCAAGTAGATGGGGTGAGGGACAAGGGACACCAGAGACCTGAGACGCTGCAGCCTTCACGGGCCAGAAAGATGTAGAACGTGAGGGAAGGCCCGTGTTCAAGGTGAAGGAGAGCACGTGTGCATGTGGGATGTGAGGGTTACACAGCAGGAGCCAGGGGAAGGAGCCGAGAGGGCACACTCACTCACACAGGCGCCTAGAGGGAGGACGCACACCTCACCAAGCAGGCCTACTGTCCTGGCAGCAGACAGACCTCAGGGGTCAGCTGCTTCCTCAGGAGCTCTCTGGACGCACGCTGGCGGCCACCGTAAGCCTGCCCCTCGGGGTGGCGCTAGGGGTGACTGCCATTAGGACACCATGGCCAGCACCGGCTCACTGCCAGGAATTACCCGGGCTCTGCCGCCAGCTCCTGGGGGCCTCGGGGACCCCTTCCCTTGTAGCAGTGCTTACAGAGAGAGAGACCTGAGAGGGGGGAACCTCAGACCCACATAAAACTGGGGGTTTGCAGGTACAAGTGTGTGGGGTGAATCCAAGGTTAGCTCTTACAGAGGACGAGAGCACGTGTCCATCAGAGGACATGTGAGCTGATGCAGCCGACATCCACCCATGGCTCCTAGGAAGCGCATCCTGATGTGATATGACACGATAGGTGTGTGACGAGTGCAAATGATGGCAGTGTCTTTCTGGGGCTCTGGCACGAACAGGGTGCAGCTGGGGATGTGGCAAGATAGGCCCTGGCATGGTCTGCAGGAATCACATTTCCAGACAGCAACTTAACAGTACACACGAGCGTCTTCACAAGAGTCTACACCCTTGGCCTGGAGATTCGCTGCTGGGAAGCCTGCGTCTGAAGCTCATAAACAGAACCCCCAGACCTGATGGCCCCCACAGAGGGGGGCTGCAGCGGCTCTGGCATGCTGAAGTCTCAAGCACGTTTGTTTGCTTTTTAAATAAGCAGGGTTACCTTTGATAACAAAGGGTAATTTATCATTGTCAAAACGAAAAGGGGATAGACGTTACTAGAAATTTCGAGAATTGGGGCCAATGCAGCTAATAGGAAAAGATGCCAAACCACCACAAATTAGTTTTGAAAAAATTGTGACATGGCCGAGTACACAACAGTGTTCCATTTTAAAAGCAGCACCCCGAAGTGTTTTTATCATAAACTCCAAATAAGAAAAATAAGCCCTAACCGGTTTGGCTCAGTGGATAGAGCAGGGGTGGGCAAACTTTTTGACTCGAGGGCCACAATGGGTTCTTAAGCTGGACCGGAGGGCCGGAACAAAAGCATGGATGGAGTGTTTGTGTGAACTAATATAAATTCAAAGTAAACATCATTACATAAAAGGGTACGGTCTTTTTTTCTTTTTTAGTTTTATTCATTTCAAACGGGCCGGATCCGGCCCGTGGGCCATAGTTTGCCCACGGCTGGGATAGAGCATTGTCCTGTGGACTGAAGGGTCCCAGGTTTGATTCTGGTCAAGGGCGTGTACCTTGATTGCGGGCACGTCCCCAGTAGGAGGTGTGCAGGAGGCAACTAATCGATGTTTCTTTCTTGCCGATGTTTCTAACTCTCTATCCCTCTCCCTTCCTCTCTGTAAAAAAAATCAATAAAATACATTTTTTTAAAAAAAGAAAAATAAGTATGTACATGAATAGGTATAAAAATGCAACAAAAGGTTAATAGTGGCTCTTTAAGTGGTAGAATTTTGATAAGATTTATGTATCCCTCTAGGTTTTGTGCTTATTTGGCATTTTTATGATGATATAAATATGCACTCATCTTATAATCAGAAAAAAAATAGCTTTTTTAAAAACAAGGGATCGAGGAGAGACTGCAAAAAGATTCCCCAATTGCAGAAGCACATAATAAAGCAATGGCAAAACCACCGCTGAGGATCCAGCCGCATTCCCGAGAGCCAGTCAGATTCCAGCCTCCAGAACCTGCAGGCTCAAGGGGACTCCAGGCCAAATGCCACAGAGCAGGAAGGAGGGTGACACCCCCAACCACGTTCACGCTGGGGCAGGTCACACTCCCACAGGCCACACTCCCGGGACTGGGCACCGGGCCGTCCCTCGACTGGACAAGGGGCCTTGGGAGGAGAAAACAGCTTTCCAAGGAAGTCCAGGACAGGCACGCGGGGCCTGAGGAGAGAGGTTCAGGAGCAGAGAGGCAGTGGCTGGCCGGAGTGTCCTAAGGTGGAGAGGGGCGTGCCGGGAATTCACTCAAAAACTAGTAAGACCGATAGCAGAACAGGCCTTGGGGTCGGTGCGGAGCCGTGGCTGTGTGCTGCCAGTGTGTGAGAAACACACTGTTCGCGTTCCTTTAATAATTCATTGCTAAGAACCAAATCCAGCCGCCAGAGCTGGGAGTACATGTACCAGCTGGGGGACGGCAGCCATCTTCGCCGTGGGAGGCGCGGGCCAGAGGGGTCCCCAGGAGAGCCAGGGCAAGAAGAGCCAGCCGCACATCTTCCTCCGTCCGCAGGAGTCACCCGAGGCCCGGGCTTCTGGCAAAAGGGGAGGCTCAGAGCAAAAGGCAATCCCGATCCCGGGCTGCTCCCTGCCAACCCAGGCCCAGGGCATCTGTGAGGCTAGCGGAGGAGAGGTTCTGACATGGAGCAGACCCCCTAAAGGGTGAACTCAGGGGACACAGGCCGTGTCTGTGGAGGATGTGGGCTGGGGGCCTGTATGCTGCGAGGCCAGACATGGGGGCCCCCCTCTGTCTCGCCGGCCCAGCCAAAAAGACAGGAAAGGTCTGGAGGTGGGCAGAGCGGGCTGAGGCGTGGCCTGTGGCCCACCCAGCAATGGCTCCTTTAACAAGGGGCCAGGGAGTAGAGGGGGGAGGGGGACCAGGAAGAGGGCTGCTCTTTCCCCATTTTCCTGACACCTCATTCTCAGAAAGGGAAAAAAAAATATTTTTGCAAAACCAAGTCCCTTTCAAACCATTAACCCGTAGCTTCTCACTTGCATGCCACATCCCTCCCAGCCTTCCAGAAGCTTCCACCACTCCTCACCTATCAGGATTTTCCCTGTGCGATCCCCACTCAGAAAGCACACCAGCCACTCTCCCTTGCCGCACCCCCTTTTTTTCCTTAGCCCCATTTCTGATCAGGACGTTTCGTGCCTTTGCATCCTCTCAAGAACGGGCCCTCCGCCACTCCCCATCTGAAGATAGTTCCTTATTCAGAATGGGCTTACGGGCTGGTATAAAACCACATGCGGGTGAGAGACAGGTGCAAAGGCAGGTAAGAGACAGTCCCAAGATTTCAGCCGAGTGAGAGAAATCTACAAAAGCGAATACCAAGTGTCACAGGGGAGCAAAGTCACCCAGCTCCCAGCCAAGGCCCGCGACCACCTCTCACCACCTTTTGTTCGAGCCGGGCTTCACCCAGCTGACGGCCCACTTCTGCGGCAGACTCTCCAGAGGGGCCTGTCTCCAGACGAGACACACAAAGGCAGGGCTCGCCACCCTGGAAATGCCACTTAGGGGTGTGCACCGAGGAAGCCCCCACACGCCTCTGCTCTCTGTTCGTAAAACCAGGGAGTGGGCTCCGCTCACCAGGGCATCCCTGCAGCCCGAGCTCTTTGTTGGAGGGGAACACAATTCGAGAGGCCTTGCCAAGCCAGGCTGGCATCTGAGTAATTATATTAATGAATCTCTGAGTTACAAAATCTAATATTAGACGGTGGCTGCAGGACCATCATCCTCAGTTACTGTCCCACGTGGCTAGGAACACTCCTGGGCAGCAGCACGGCTTGAACAGACTGTGTGTGTGTGTGTGTGAGTGTGTGTGTGTGTGTGTGTGTGTGCGCGCGCGCACGTTGTTTAATTTAAAAGAAATGCATGCTTTTGAAACTATGCCCGGAGATCTGTGCGCCGGGCCCACTTTATAAACCACAACACCATAAATAAGTGAGAGAAATCTGGCCGGTCCTCAGGGCCGGGGCCTCTCATTTGGCCCTATCTCGCGCGCTGGCAATCCCCTGAGGATTACTACTTCGTGGAGCAGTGGCCTTTGTGTTCGAAGCCAGCACCGCTCCCCGCTGAATTCCCCCTGGCGCGGCAGCGGGGCCTGGCCTGCAGACCCGCGGGCCTGCCTCCCCGTCCGTGCTCATTAGCTGTGTTGATCCCAAGTCCAAATTCAAAAGTTGGGCTTGACACACAAAGGGGCAGCCCAAGGCCCAGCTGATCCTCCTCTCTGGCCAGCTCCCCAGTGCAGACCAGAGCTCCGCAACGCCATCTTGGCCATTGTCTGCCGCCCCGTCCCAGGCAACAGAAACGGTGACCCAGTTGGCCACACGATGCCTGTCGTTAGGTCTAGAAGGTGCCAAGCAAACTGCAACCACATAATAAACTCAACGCACCCTAAACACAGGTAGGCGTTAGCCACAGGCCTGCAATTACATTTCATGTATGTTAGGCACAATGTAATCGACTATCAGTGACATAAGGTAGCTTGTAACCCAGATCCTGCGAACTCCACATGCCAGAGTAGGATTCAGCTCATTCATCTGTACCACTTATGAAGTCTCCTTGGGTGGCAGAGCCCTGCCCTGGTTGCTGGGTCTGGGAAGTGGGCTTCATGGACTGGTACATTCAGAAGGCCCCACGGGCCTGGTGGCGGAAGTGGCCTGCTCGCTACGCAGGAAGAGCTGCCCTGAAAGGTGGGTAAAACGGGTAGGTCTTATCTCTCAGATACAATAAGGGTCTGTTGTTTAATGATTTTTCCATTGCTTTTTTTTTTTTTAAGATAACAGGCAAAAATGCCCCATGCCTGGCAGGGCGCTTGCTCAGCACTGTCTTAGGTTTGAAGGGCTTCCGAGCTTTGAGAAGGAGAAAGACCCTCTCAGAAGCCCCATGATTCCCTAGAAAAGATCCCTCAGCCCCAGAACCCTACATGCAACCAATCAAAGCACAGAAAAAAAAAAAAGAGCAGCAAGAAATTCAGAGACGAGGCCAGGAGACCACTCTGCTAGCAGGGGTGGGGCATGTCGTCCTGAGGAGACACATGCAGGCTCTGCTCACCCTCCCTCCCAGGCAGGGCCTCTCCCCCTCGCCACTAAGTGACGTTCAGGGTCAGGGGATTCCTTGTGGAGGAACTGTCCTGTGCCAACAGCACCCCCCACCCGGTTGTGACAACCAAGTGTCTAGAGCAGCGGTTCTCAACCTTCCTAAGGCCGCGACCCTTTCATACAGTTCCTCATGTTATGGTGACCCCCAACCATAAAATTATTTTCGTCGCTACTTCATAACTGTAATTTTGCTACTGTTATGAATTGTAATGTAAATATCTGATATGCAGGATGTATTTTCATTGTTACAAATTGAACATAATGAAAGCATAGCGATTAATCACAAAAACAATATGTAATTATATATGTGTTTCCCGATGGTCTTAGGCGACCCCTGTGAAAGGGTCGTTCGACCCCCAAAGGAGTCGCGACCCACAGGTTGAGAACCGCTGGTCTAGAGACTTTGCCAAACGTTCCCTGGAGGGTAGAGAGCTCCCGTTTGAAAACCGCTGTTCTAGGGTGACCAACAATCCGGTCTGCGGGAGACAGAGGGGTTTCCGGAACAAGAGTGCTGAAACCAGGAGACTCCTGGGCAAAATGGGACGGGTTGGTCACCCGCCCTGCCTCCTTCCCAATTTCACCTGCCAACAAACCCCATTTCCTCTCTACCCTCAGGGATGAGAAGAGGAGCTTTACCATCCAATATGAAACTACATCTCACACACCGACGAAGATTACACCCCACCCCGTGGCCGCTTCTGTGGCCAACGATTCTCCTTGTCGCCTCCTTCTCCCCGGTGCCATTTCCCAGCACCATGACTTCCACGAGGCTCTCTCAGCCGCTCACCAAATTGCTCACATATTTCTTCGGTTACTGAGGCCAAAAGTGGCCTAAAACCTCTGGTAGGGGAGCGGCCCCGCCCCGGGGAGGACAGAGAGGGGTGCAGAGCTTTGGTGTGCCCACGTTCAACTCCCTTTGGCAAGCGGCCCCAGAGCCACGGAGAGGTCACCTGGAGGAGGAAAGGGCAGAGAGAGACCACTTGGCTCCCCTGTTCTCCCTCGCATGGGGCTGAGTCTCACATGACCTGCTACACACGGGGAGGGGACCCGAGACCCTTGAAAGAGGAGATGAAAGGCACATTTCCTGCCCTGGCTCTTGCAGAACATCTGAGAGTAGACGGCCTGTCTCACCCTCCCTGTCTTCCACCCAGGGGACCCCACCCCACTCATCCCGGGCTCAGAACCTCCCACCCAAGCTTTCGATCCATTTGCCTCCCTCCCTTTAAAGGACTCTCTCCACTTGGTCCCCCGGGGAGCATTCTTGTTGCTATGGAAACGATGATGTCATGTGGCCTGGTGAGGCTGCAGGGCCCTCCTACTACCCCCTAACTAGGTACCATGGCTGCCTACGTCATCACTCAGAAATTTATAGCCCAGCACTGGGTATTTATAAGGTGGCTCTGGTGTGACCACAGATACAATGTAGGGCTGGTGGCTATTTATAGCCAGAGGATATACACTTATTACACCCCCCTCTCCTGTAATCCGGGCCACGTGTTATATAACTGCCATTATGCAATAATGCCCATTATATAATAATTATGCTCTAATGGGGATATAATCTGCCGGCATAATAAGGACACACTCCCCAAGAGCTGTGCTCGGTCGGCCTCCTGCAGGCCTCCTCCAGGGATCTCCTGATCTCTCCGCACACGGCACCCCGTCCAGAAGAGTCACCAGGTGTCACCCTACTCCCGCCTGTCATCTGTAGCCTCCCTGAGACCAGGAAGCCCAGCCGCAAAGCTCTCTCCAGATTCCTTCTCCCTGTCCTGTGCCTGCCCCTGGCCTGCGGGGAACACTCTTCTCTCTGCCGTATCTTTAAGCCCGCCACAAAGAATTATGATGGGATAAATCCTGGGAGGCGGAGGGACACTTCACCCCCATTTTAAGAAAGGGTACGAGCTGCAACCACGCCCGGAAGGAACCTGAAAGGCCTAGAAAAGCCTTAGGACGACAGGCCAGTTGGTGGAGGGACGGTCCTATGGCAACAGCTGGGAAGCTGGCTCCAGTGGTGAGGGGCCAGAGTCAGGCCTAGTGAAGCCGGACAGGCCATATCAGTGGCCCCTTTCCCCCTCAACACCTGCCCACCCCCATGCCTTGATGGCTGGGCCTTCGGTGGGATCTCAGCACAGGCTGAGGCCTGAGCCCAGGCTTCCACGGCCGGAGTACCTCCATGCCACTGGCAGAGGGAATGCCCAGAGCAGGATCCTGGCCACTCGGACACCAGCACACGCTGTGCTAGTTGCCCTGCTCCCAGGAGGGAATGGCAGAAACTGCCACCTCAGGGGCAAGGAGGAGGGGGCACTGGCTCTGCACTGGGGTGACCGGGACACAGGTGGAATGGGCAGAGGCAAAGTTAAAACCACAGTGGCACTGGATGGAGCCAACGCAACGAGCCCAAACGTACCATCTGCTCTTAAACTAGATTCTCTTTATATTTAAGTTATTTGTTATATGAACTGATGAAAAATATTAGAAGAACTTACACAGATTAAGGAAGTAAGTTTCTTTCTGGTGCAGGAGGGTGGTTTGGGAAGCTAGCCGGCCTCTTACATTTCTCTATTGTTTGCATTTTTTACAAAGAGTGTGTCTTACTACAGTAATTAAAAACATATATATGTGTGTTTATATATGTATATGTATATACATATATAAAATCAATCACCCGGCCAGCATGACTCAGTGGTTGAGCGTCGACCTGTGAACCTGGAGGTCACAATTTGATTCCCAGTCAGGGCACATGTCCGGATTGCAGGCTCGATCCCTAGTGTGGGGTGTGCAGCAGACAGCCGATCATTGATTCTCTCTCATCACTGATGTTTCTATTTCTTTCTCCCTCTCCCTTCCTCTCTGAAATCAATAAAAATATATATTTAAAATACATCATTCAAAAAAGAGACGTGCTGAGACTCAGGCCACGTCTGGGCTCTGCATCCCGTGCAGAAACCAATGCCTGCTGCTCCTCGGGTCCGGGACGGGCTTGGTGCGGTCACTGCCTCGACACACGGGCCCGAGTCCCTGTTCCAGCCCCCAGATCAGCAGCCCTGGCACACAAAGACCACGACGCAAGACATCAGGAGGGACGTTCAGTTGGAGGCTCGGAGGGGCTCATGATTCCTGGGGGGAAGAGGAGCCCCCAGTGGCTTCGTCCCAGGATCCTGCTGCCCAGAAAGGGGAAAACAGTACAGGATGTGCAAGGGAACAGCCAGGGCTCAGAGGTTCCGTCCCCGCGTGAAAAAAGGTCACTGAGGTCCTAACCTGGAGGGGAGGCCAGTGCTGAATACGGGCGACATTCTGTCTGAATCCCTCTGCTTCTTCCGGGCCAGGGGTTCTCAGCCGGGGCAATTCCGTCTGAAGCTATTTTGGTTGTCACACCTGGGGTGGAGGGTTGCAACTGGCACCTCGTGGGTGGAGGCCAACGGATGTTGTTAAGCATCCTGCAACGCACAGGACGGTCCCGTGACAGAATGATCTGGCCCCTGAGTCAACAGTGCCACGATTGGGAAACCTGGCTCTACGGAAGCTGCTATCCCTGGTTTAGAGGGTAAGTCCCTGTCTTATTAGCCACGGAAAGGGGAAAATCTCTGGCCACAAACTAACCTCTCCACAGCCCAGCCCCTCGACACGCTGGGAGAGGTTTTATGCGCACAGCCCCAAAGTTTGCAAACTTTAAGAAAGGGGTCAGGGTGAGCGTCTGCGTGGAGGCAATGAAGAACAGATGACCTCAAAAGTTCCATCGATCGGCTCGTTAATTAGGATAACTACAAGCATTTTTATTTCAAACCACAATCCAACCAGGCTCCGAGGAAAAGGGCATGACAGAGCAAGGATCAGGGATCCCAGGACCCAGCTGCGCCCGCCTGGCCCCACGCCTGGACTCCCTGCACACTCTACCTGCCCTCTCCCATGCTCCAGGTGGGGGACCAAGAAGCTGAGCTGGCTGAAGCAGGGCAGGCTTTTAGCCGACAGGCCCTGTCTATGGAATAATGCTTCCTCCCAAGTGGGAGGCAGGGGCTGGCGGTGGGGAGGGAGGCCACTATCCAGGCCAGGCCAGGCGCCCTCTCTCTGTCTCCACCCCAACTGCTCAGCCGGCTGGGGGAGCCCTTGAGCTGGCTGAGCCCTAGGCTGGGCTCAGCCCCTCCAGCACAGCTCTTAGAGAGCAATGGAGACCATGGGACCGGCAGTGAAGTTCAAAGGCGGCAAGGCCCATGGAGGAAAGCCGAGGTGCTCACTGACCTGGAACTTGGGGTCCTTCTGCCAGAAGCTCATGGTGTGATCTGGGTACCTCGACATCTGTGTACTTGGGTTCCCTTCTCTATACAGTGGGGATGATAAGACCTGCCTTGCCTATATCACCCGACCATCGTGAGGGGGGACCCAGCTCCCGGCAGGCTGACCCGCTCAGCCGGCTAACAAAACCGGGCTAATTCTTCCCATCTTTCAAGGTGTGGTTCGAGCAGGTCATCTTCCGGGACGCCTCCCCGGTCCCGGGGTCTGGTTCACCACCTCCTCACGACACTCGACACTCGGAGACCCCTGTGCGTGCCGCCTGAGCACGCAAAGACGTGGCTGGGAGCTCGGGTTTGAACCTAGAATTGGTGTGAGCATCTCAGCGCGTCACAAACGGACAGGACTCAGCACGGAGCCTCCGTCATACTGGGCCTTCGATGGAAAACTGGAATGAAAGCAGGACACGGAGACCACGGTCTGCCCGCCTCCCTTGACAGGGGGCAAAGAGCTTGGGGAGCCTGGACAAAAGGGTGCCCCTTAAGTTACTGGATGCCCCCCAATAACAGCAACGCTGGCCCTGACCGGGGCCGTGGCATGCTAGGGCTTCATTAAGACATCAAAGGTGAAACTAGAACCCCACCCCCACCCCCAGCAACAGAAAGGCCATGGTGGTGGGGAGGGGGGGACAAGTCACTTGGGAGCCAGGCTCACAAAGGGCAGCCCCAAAATATTAAAGGAAAACTCCCCCGAGGGCCAGAAAATCGGGAAGTGAGGAGCCCAGGCACCCAGGGTGGCGAGGTCCAGTCCAGCCAAGCCTCCCTCCGCCTCCGGGACCCTCCTGCGATGCCAGCAGCCCTTCAGCTCAAACACGCTTAAGATGGCGCCGGCGGCCTGTGGGGCAGGCGCTTGTCGTGCTATTTTCCACGGTGCCCTCGGTGCCAAGAAAAACCTATCATCAGAAATGCCATCAGCTATATTTATCTATCGCTCAGCCCCCCAGCCTCCTCCTCCCGTCTGCCAGCCAGGCCCTGCGGAGCCCCCCTCACCCAGTGGGCACACTTCCCTGTTGCTGACGCCCGTGACCACCTGCCCGAGCCTCGCTCCCCAGCGCTCTCTTCCCGAACCCCTGCAGTCAGGCCTCCACACGGGCATGACAACCTTCTTCCTGGTATGTCAGGGCACGCCCACGTGGGCTCCCGTAGGCACCTGACAGGCACGGGGCTGGTGTTTCTAGTCCCCAACCACGGGCAGGCAGGGGTGCCTTTGGCCCCCTTTCAGCCGTAGCTCCTTCCCTGCTTGTCAGAGCCTCGGCAGTACTGGCCGGTCCCCAGAGTCCCCCACAAGCCATCGGCTGGGTCCTCTGGGAGGGGTGCCCACGCTGAAGTGTCGCACAAACTGGCCATCCTGGAGAGACGGGAGGCACAGGGGGGAGGGCAAGACTGGGGGGCCAGGGGCTCGTCCCAGGCCTGTGGGCACCATGCTGCTGGGCTGACCTTTCACACCCCTCCAACGACATCACTCCCTGAAGGAAAGGGGGGAGCCCCCGTCTGCATTTCAAGGTGCTATGGATATCAGAGGAGTGTGCATGCTGGAAGGATGCCCACCCCCTTTGCATCCAACCAAGAGGGAAACGACAGAATCTGGAACGAGAAAGAGAAAATGACAAAGCCGAGGGTCAGGACGACTCCCGTCCTCGAGGGGCGTGTCCCCTGGGGCCAGGCACTCCAGAACTTTCCCTGGCCAAGCAGTGGGACTCCTCCTGGCCCTGCCCACCCTCAGGCCCAGCACAGAACATATGAAGGTGAATCAATGACTATATCCTTACCCTCCCCCACACACGCACCTACTCCTTATTTGCAGGGGTAGCCCTCACTTCCCACTCCAGCCCTCTCCACGGAAGGGTGCCCCCTGCCTCTGAGCCCCCAACTCAGAAAGGAGTTCCAGGGAGCCGACCCCTCTGAGAATGAAGCAACCCAAATAAAAATTTTAAAACCCAGCAGCTCTTTCTCTCCTGCCCCCTCCCCCTCCATTGGCAAATGAAAACAAACAAGAAATCAAAGAGGCCTTTTGTGCGAGCACCGCTCTGACACGGCTGGGGCCTTTGAAAGGACTTTTGAATCGGACACTGAAGGATAAAATAACTGAAGCGTGGCAGCTCCTGAGACAGGGGGGTGGTGGGACGGATGGGGCAAAGAGAAAAAGGGGTGGGGAGGGAGCCGCCTTCTTCCCTGGGCAGAAAGGGGGACGTTCAGCTGTGCCCTCCTCCCCAGCTGCCTTGGGACACCAGAACAGAGGGGGACCATGGCACAGCCCTCGGACCTTCCGGCCCACCCTTCCCAGGCACCCCAGATCTTTGCAACCCTAGAAGATTGCCCAGATGGGCCCTGCCTCCCTCCCCTCTTCACGGCCCACTGGGAGCTGCCCCCGTGAAGCTCTGCCGGGTCTTCCCTCCCCTCTAGCATGGGTCAATGCACGGTCCTGGTCGGTCGGTCAATCAGTCGGTCGGTCGGTCGCTCAGTCGCTCAGTCGTGCCTGCAGGATGGTGCCTCCTAGAAGTCATCACCAGGCCTTCACCCAAACCCTGCCGGCCGCACGCAGGAGTCTCTCATTCTCAGACGGGCCTGCTCACAGTAGGTTCACCAAGCGCACATTCATGAATAAAGGAAATTCGACCATCCTTCGGCGATGCCAAAAAGTAAATCAAATCCTCAGGAAGTCCTTCTGCGCGCCTGGACCCCAGCCCTCCTGCCACAGAGTGGCCCCTTTTCCTCCGGCGGGTGGTGCAGCACAGCTGGTCACCAGGCTGGGGTTATAGGTACCCTCCCCTCTGGCTTATTCGTGGCCCATCCTCTGCCTCACACATCCCTCATCTCACACAAGGGAGGCTCTTTTCTTCCTGGAGCTACAGCTTCCAACTCAGCCAGCAGAGTGAGCACTCCGCCAAGACCCCCTGTGCATCGCAGCCAGCAGGGACCTCCACCTGAAGGGAGGGGAGCAGATAGCCAAGGGGGTTCCACAACAAGACCAAGCTCAAGGGCAGGGTCTGGGCATTTCGATCTCCTCTCTGAGGTCGGCCTGAGCCCCATCACCCTGGCACACCACTCAGAGCCAAGCACCCCAAGTCCCGTGACCAGAGCAAGGGCAGCCGGGGTCAGCTTCGTGGGCGGGCGAGGTGGGCAGCTGCACAGGCCCACGCTCTGACTGTTGTGGGGTTGCAATCCCTAATCATTTTGAACGAGGAGCCCCACATTTTCATTTTCCACGGGGCCCCGCAAATGACATAGCTGGAAGGCCCTGCCAATCTTGGAGCAGCTGCCCTGAGATCTGATCGCGCCTGCCGTTTCTGCGTTCAAGACAGAATGCTCCAGTTTAAGAAGGCCTCCAGGTAACCGAAAGGCAAGGGCGCAAGAGGCTGTGCCAAATGCGGGCGGCGCCAGAGAATGGCAAGTTAGGTCTGGAGAAGGAACAGCTTCCGGGGGAGTGAGGTAGAAAGGAACCCCGAGAGCTGACTTAAGCCTTTGAAAGGCTGCCCTGTTACACCCAAGTTGTCCCTGAAGACAGAGAAATGAGACCTAGAGGTAAAGGGAAGAAGACAGCCTTGGGCTCCTGACACCATGGCAGTGATTGCAACAGTAACCCACTGATTGCCCTCTATGTTGCCCCCGGATTAGACAAACAGAAGAGTTTTACAACCAAAGCTGAACAATAGCGACATCTCTTCCAGGATGTCCTAGGGGTTAAGAGATAGCCTGTATTTCTTGCACGGTATGAATCTAGTTCCTGGGCCTTGCAGTCTTTGCTGGCCCTGACACCAGATGGCGCTGCCTCGAAGCTGCAGACCAGTGGCATTTCTGGGGCTTGAAAAAGGAGGCACAGTGGCCATGGCTGGAGTTACCCCCACCCCCCCTCCACACACACACAAAGGGCAGCCGGTGCTCCTGTGGCCCTTCCCACGAATTTACACTAGTGCCACCAGACGGACTGGGCGTCCAGCAAAGGCTTGGGGGAGCATTGCTGGCATCAGCCATATCTTGGCACGGCTGACGTAGTCAAATGATGGCCTCCGCTACCGAGGAAGGAAGGAGACCAGGAGCCCTCCCTCAGTCCCCCAAACCGGTGCTTACTGACTGGTGCTTACTGCGAAGTCCCAAGCCCCGAAGCAGAATGCAAAAACCGGGGAGATGCTCTACCTGAGGACGACCCTGCCCCTGAAAAAGTTCACTTAGACACATCCTCAGGTGCTAAGCCATTTCCTTCCACAGGTAAGGCCTGGCGGCGAGGAGGGGGCAGATCTCCTTTCATAGCAGCGCACTGACTGACGCAGGGAACCGGAGCCTGCAGAGTCAGACGGGAAACCCTGCAGGACAAATGACCTGGTTCCTTTAATGACAACCCAAAAGCTGCTAGAAGAGAAACCAAGAGAAAGAGGAAGAGGACGAGGAGGATCACCTGGCGATTATATCTTGAAAGACGGATCCACCCATTGCCACGCATAGACCTGATTTGGATCCAGATCCAAACAAACAAAATTAGGAGATAATTGGGGACAAGTGAACACTGACGATCAGATCGTGCTAAAAAAAAAAAAAATGCTGCTTTTCTTTAGGTGTCGTGGTGGTGCTATGGGTACGTTTTTCAAGAATCCTTCCCTTCAGAGATGATACAGAAATTACATTTGCAGATGAAAAGCTCCACTGCCTGGCTTCTCTTCCAAACAGCCCAGCGTGGGTGGGCAGTGGGGGTTATGGATGGATAGAGACTGGCCATCGGGCGACAACTGTTGGCACTGGTGGTGTGGGTTCCTTCAACCGTACTCGTCTCCGTAAGGAAAAAGCTGAGATAGAGAAAGGAGCCACCACCCAAATGCGTGGACTCCGCGGGCCTCCACCGCGGGCCTGCTGGAAGGACCTGATGGGGAAAGGCTAACATTTCCATTCGGTGAAGCAATTTATTACTTTCAGGTTGTTCTTCTTTCCTGGGTTAGGAAAGGTCTGGAGATGCCGGTTCACCTTTAGAACCTGAGGAAGCTTTGGAGATAGTCCGCCAGCGCTTCCAGACCAGCTCAGCCTTCCTTCCTCACACAAGCGGAGGCCTCCTGGCCCCACACTCATCTCCACCGCTGGCCACCTGCCCTGGGACACCCCCTCTGGATCGAAGGACGTCACCAGACACGCACCACCTTCTCCTCCCCACGGCAGTGCTCTCTGACCCTGCTCTGCCTCAACCTACCCTCCCAAGTGGGGTAAACGGCAAGATTCCTCGAAGGAAGGATGCCCTCACGGAGGACACAACACACAACCTTTTGGACCCCGTATGCTGGGAGCAGAGCTCCCGACATCACACTTGCGTCCTTTGTCCCCTCTCAACCATGCCATCTCTTGGAAGCTTCACGCGAGGCAGAACAAGGGCTCAAGAAAGCCGCGATGACAATGGCGGCCAGAGGCGAAGCCACTCCCCCACACTTTCCACCATGTCAAGTTGGCTTGTCATCAAACCCGGCACCATCCGCTCAGCCCAGATCAGGTTCTTCAGCCCAGTTTTAAGGAAAGAAAACACTTCTTTTAGAGTCCAAAGTAATGCTTGTCCGAGCCCCGGCCACCCCACCCGTTCCCCTAGTTCATACTGGGAGGAAGGAGCAAACCTGCGGGTATGAGCGTGGAGAAGGCTAGGCTGCCACACTGATGCCATTTGGGGGCTCGGCCAGAAGACATATCCTAGCCAACTGGGGTGACCTTGAGAACCCCTGCCTGCTTCACACCATCCCGAGACCATCTACCCAAGGCCCAATGGTGGCCCTTGCCACACCAACTCACCCTCACTCTTTCAGGAAAGCACACTTGAATTAAAGCAATTCCAGCAAGAAAAGCCTTCATTGAAATTCCCTGGAGTTCCAGGACCCGAATTATAGACAAATTATTTTTTAAGATCCTTAGTTCTCCACTCAGCTTTTGTCAAGGAACTCAGCCAGGACAGAGGTGGCCGTGGCTGCATGTGATGGGGCAGCATGAATTCACTCATATTCCTGGGCTGATGACCTCATGACAGCTGGGGGCGGATGGGGACACCTCTCTTCTCCTGACATCTGCCTGGTCAGCTCAGGAGAGAGGAGGCTGGCCCGGAAACAGCCTCTTTCCTCGCACAAACTTCACCCGACCTCGGCCCCATCCGTGGTGGCAGCAGTCAAGAACTTGGCCTAAAATAAAGGAGGCCAGGAACACAGCTCAGCTCCAGGGAGCCGAGTAGAGAGCGGGCAGGAGGAAGATGAATATTGATTTCTGTTATGGAGACCCTGTTTCTAAAATCAAAAGTACAGAAACCCCGCGTGGAGGAGGTACCTGGCAGACACAAGCTGGAGGCTCCAAGCCTTCCCCAAGCCGCCTCCACCACCACTAGGCGCACACACACACACAAACACACACACACACCCCTCTGACTTGCTGTATAGACAGAGAACGAGGGAATAACTTTTTAAATTTCTTTGGTCTCTTTTTCAGAAAGAAAAAGGATGAACAAGGGAGAAAACTCGCAGTTGGTCATTCTTCATGAGGATTCATGATAGTCACAGGGGCAGGTGCAGGCCTAGAAAGATCTGCAGAGGGAGGTGGAGTTGGGGGGGGGTAGGGGGCATTCTGCCTCTAACCAACTACCAACCCCACCTTTCAGGACAAGAGACAACGAGTAAGAAGGGAGGCCTCAAGCACCACCTTTTCCTCCTCCTGCCTAGTACCACATATAAACTTTCAGTCGAGGTTCCATTCCTGACACAATGCTGAAAGCTCCCCAAAATTTCATTTCTGGATTAAGTCACACCACTCCTCCCAACTTCCCAAAGAGGCAAAGGGGTGACCACAGCAGAAAAGTGAGTCGCTTTTCTTTTTTGTGAATGAACAGGAAGGAAGACACACACACACACACACACACACACACACACACTTGCAGAGGAAAGAACATTCACTCGAGTTGAAGTTAAGCCACATTCTCTTACATTCGCAAAGAGAGAAAGAAGGAAAAAAATACTGGGATGGTGGAAAGGAAAACACACACAGAGAGAAAGGTTTGGTAGCCCTCTCATTACAAGTTGGTTGGGCATAATGTAAACACACTTCTGCCTTGCTTAATCACAGAGTGCCGCCCATTTAGGTTTCAAAGGCGGCAGTAAATTGGGCGTAGCTGAGTGGAGGCTAAAAATTAACCAGCCATCTCTGTTTCAATTTGTAAGAAAACAAAAGCGGAAAGAAATTATAAAAAGGGAAAGGGGGGGGAGGGAACAGAAGGGGAAAACTGAACCACCCTGACCCAAAATGCAGAGTAAAATTGGAAAAGCAAAGAGAACTGGAACTACTTGGAACAGAAAAAGGAAAGGAAATTTTACAGTTTTTTTTGTTTTTTTTTTTACTTTCTTTGCTTCTTTAAGATCTCTTCCGTGCTCCCTGACATGCCTGTGCCCCAAAGCCTCTCTGCCCGCCAGCAGAGGTGCGGGGAGTGTGGGCACCCATCCTGTTTTCTGGTCACTTCAGCGGAAAAGAAATCAGGTGAAGGGGAAGAGCATAAGACGCCTCATGCTCCTTTTCACTCTCTGTGCAATCAGATGACTTCCTTACCCTCCGACAGCCAAACCCCAGCCCCAAGAGCTCCTGCCTGGGCATCTGGGCCCCAGAATCTGCCCCCCTCTGCCTTCGCTCCTCCTCTCTATTCCTTCTGTCTCCTACCCAGAGGTTTTACACACCCCTCTCTCCACCGAACTGCTGCCCACCCCGCTTGTGCCAAATCCGGCCTTCCCTGAACTTGAGGGGAAGCGGCAGGAAAGCCAGCACCTGCCCCCAAATACTTCTTTTGGCTCATGTTAAATCAGAGCAATGAGTAGATTTTTTTTTTTGGTGGTGGTGGTGGTGTTTTATCACAAACTCTCACCATTGCAGGTAATTCTGGGACATCATGGCCCCAGTCCTAAGCCCTGCAATGTCTTTTGGGTAACATGGTCCTGCAGAGATGCAGATGCACGAAAATCGAAAATCAGAACATGGCAAGGGAGCCAAGGAGAAAGAACAGAGAGGGTGGAGGGAAACAGAAGGAAAAACTGAACATCCGGCGTGCTGCAGGCCTCCGCAGGACAGGACGGGGCGGGCGCCCTGGGTCGGTCCTTAGGGTGTATCATTCGGAGAGAAAAGCAACAATCAACAGGACAAATGCCAGCAAGTAAAATAAAATGGGGGGTGGGGTGGGGGGACCGAGCGTGACCTACCCGGAGTGTGGACAAAGTAAGCCAGATAAAGATCCAGTTCTTTGATTGTGACTCCAATGTGGTGTGGCTGGACGCACAGGCCGGGGTTCGAGCACTGGGGCGACTTGTAGAGCCGCTCCCCGTCAGTACTTTCCAGGGGGATCCCCTTAAACAAAATCACCATGACCAGGTCCAGCCGCCACACCTTGTCGGCCTGGCGCAGGCAGTCAATCCGCCGGATCTTGCCCTTCTGGTCGGGGTTGGAGAGCACGCAGCACGGGGGCTTCTTGCCGGTGATGGTCAGCACGAAGTCCTCGCGGAACTCGGGCCGGATGTCTTTGCGCAGCTTGGCCAGCAGCCGGGACGCCCACTTCTGCTTGATCTCGGGCTTCTCGCCCAGCAGCTCGTCCTTCACCGCTCGCTCCTCGTCCTTCGACATCCGCTTCTCGTGCTTCTTGAAGTATTTGCGCTTCCGCGCCTGCAGGTTGAACCAGGTGTAGGAGAACGCGCGGACGTGAGGCAGCAGCGCCTCGATGAACGGGTGGAACTCATCCTGCAGGCGGCAAGCCGGGAGCATGCGGGGCGAGGGAGGACGGGACGGGAGGAGGGGAAGACGGGGTGAGGGGGAAAGAGAACGGGAGACACGCGTTAGAAGGGGACGCAGGAGAAATCCCCTTCGCCGCCTCCTCCTCCTCCTCCTCCCACCCACGGCGATTTCCTCTTGCGATTGTTCTACGAAAGTGCAGTCTGGAGGCACCACCAGCCCGGCCAGCCGCCTGCGCCCATCGCAGCCTCAGCAGCCAGACAGAGGCACGGGGCGCCCGAGCGCACACCTATTCTCTCTCTCTCCCCCTCACTCGCTCACACACACGCGCACACACACGCGCGCACAGACAACGTTGCGGTCCACACACACACGCTGCTGGTATCCGCGCCAGGCTCTGTCGCGCCCATGACATCTCCATGTTCTCTCGCAGCCTGGAACGCGTGTCGGCGCGCCCCGACACGGGGTCCGGTCTGCACGGGCGCCCGTGGACGCGCACTCGGGGCGTGTGGGTGCCGCCTCGCCCCCAGCGCCAGCCGGCTCGTGGCCACCCCCAAGAAGAGAGAACATGCCATCCGCCAGCGAGCGCGCGAGGAGAAGGCGCTGGCGGCCCCCTCCCCAGCTTGTTTGCATTCTCTCTTCTCCGGCTCCCATTGGAACACCCACCCCAGCATTTAAAAAAAAAACACATCAGATCGAAATGCCTAAATATGTGATTCCAGCTTTGTTACCGACACCGATACTAATGTTAATCGCAGTCATAAGGAACAAAACACTCCTTGTTAGCACAAATACGGGGGTTGTCTCGGCCACATGAGGGTTAAAAGCTACGTGGGGCGTCCTGCGCCCCGTCCCTACTGACCCCTTCACCCTCTTCCCCACTCAGTCAGGTGACAGAGGGCCGGGCTCTCGCTTTGGGTTTTTTTTTCTTTTTTTTGCTTGTTTGCTTGTTTGAAGTTTAAATAATAATGGATATCTGTTTACAAAAATAAAACTGGAAAAAATTAAATAATTACCATGGATCTGAAGCACCCGGCAAAGCCCAACGCCCGATTCTGAGCTTCTGGACTCAACAGAGTTGTGAGTTGGGGGCGGGTGGGGGGAGGGGGGAGGAGGAGGAGCAGGGGAGGAAGGTAAATGTTTTAAAGGGGGTTATTATTGGTGTTCTGGGGAATAGGGGCCGGGCTTGGGTGGATTCTCAAACCCTTCCCCCTCCCCCCCCCCCCACGCTCCATTGCACAGAAGGGGAAAATTAATATTTTTTTTGAAAAGGAGCAAAAAGAAAGAAAGGTCAGGGATAGCAAGCAGAGAGAGGGAGCAAGCCGGTTGCCACACACAGCAGGTAAACAAAAGCCAACAAAAAAAAAATTCTTCTTTTTCAATTTCACTCCTTGTGCATCCCATTCCAGTTTTGTAAAAAAGAGAGAAAGATGCAAATTTTAAAAATCAAAACCTACTTCCCGACACCCCCCCCCCCTCAACCCATAACACACCCTACCCCACCCCCGTGCAAAACAAAACAAAAACAAAAACCAGGAGAGGGAAAAGCAGCAGCTGAAGAAAAAGGCTTTCGGCTTTGGCAGCCGCACAGGGTGTAAACTTGGAGCTGCTTCCCTCCGCCTCTGAGGCTGATCGCAGGCGGAGGGGGAGCTGCAGATTCCCGGGGAAGGGGACGAGTTCGGACCGGCTGCAGACCGTGGCTGGCAGACGGATGCAAAAGAGAGAGGGAGCGAGGGAGGGAGGGAAGAAGAGAGAGAAAGAGGGAGAGAGCGAGGGAGATGGAAACGGGATGGGGCCGTGTGTGTGTGTGTGTGTGTGTGTGTGTGTGTGTGTGTGTTGGTTGGGTTTTGGATTTTTTTTTTTTTTTGCTTCCTTTCTCTTTCTCTCTCAAACTCCCTCTCTCTCCCCTTTCATGCTCAATCCCCATCCATTTGCTCTTGCCAAAGCCAGTAAAAGGGGGGGAGGAGGAAGAGAGAGAGAGAGGGGAAAAGAGGGAGAGTGAGAGAGAGAGAGAGAGAGAAGGATCCACCTATTTGGCAATGAGACACCCTCGAGCAGCCAATGGCTGCGTCCAAGGGGAGGAGGGAACGGAGCGAGCCGGGAGGGTGGGGAGAGCCCCCGGCAGTTGGAGACCAAAAACAATTTGCCCAATCGACAAGTTCACGTCTAATGAACAAGCAAAGTCCAGCAGTTATGAATTTTTCATTCCGGGCTCCCACCCGGGTCCATTTGGCAGTGGCCACCCAGCAAATTTGGAGGGGGTGGGGTGGAGGGTGGGCTAGGATCAAGGAAGACTCGGAATTTTTTTCTTTTTTTTTTTTTTTAAGCCAGAAAAATAAATAAATAAAGGCTTGACTCTGAGCAGGCTGGCGGGCAGGCGAGCGGGCGGGCGGGAGCCCCAGAAGGCCTTGGGGAAAGCAGCTGCGCCTTCTCTCTGTGTTTTGGTTTCAGTCTCTCTCAGCCTGCAGACTCTCTCTTTTTCTGGTCCGATTTCTTTTTTATTTATGGAGAGCACAGGGGCGAGTGGAAGTTCTCCTCCTTGGCCATACACATGAGCGGGGCTATGAATAGAAAGAGACGAAGAAAGGGAGCTCGGAAAGTGTCGATGCCAGCAGCACTTCCAGGGCAGGGACCTGGCGCCCAGGGGGCCGCCATCCCGGCCACCCCTTCGTCCTGGGGCTGCGGCTCTCGGGAGCACTCTCAGGCCAGGCGGCCCCTGGCCCCCTGAACCCCCCTCCCCAGCCCCCAGCGAAGTCGGCTGCCTCCCTGGGCCCACACCCAGCCACGCAAGCTCCATTAACGGTGGCAAGGGATGCCAACGCAATGCAGCTCGGCTGGAGAAACTGCAACAGTTTATGAAAATAGCCTCCTGTCACAGCGCTCCACTCCGCTGACAAGCACTCCGTGCAGCCACAAACACAGCAGCCAACCCCAGAGAAGTGACAAAGGCAGGAAGATGGACACCACTTCCCAACACAGTCACCGAGTCCTACGGACACCTCCCCCGCCCCACCACCACCCAGATGCTCAATTCTTTGCTTTTCCAGCTCTGCCCCCTCCACTAGACCCATGTTTAGTATTTCTTGGTTGGAGGAGGGGAACACTTACCTGTCCCCCAATTCAGTTTATACTAAAGGGCCCGAATCATATGGAGCAAGGTGCAAGAGCATAAAGTAAGAAATCCACAAGATGGGGAGAGGGCTAAAAAAGGAAACAACAGCACAGCAAGGAAAGGCAATGTTGGGGAAACCGAGTCACAGAGCAGAGGCTGACGGGGAGCTCCTGTCCCCCGGGGCTCTCCTCCCAGGCAGGAAGGTCAGAACGAGGGAGTCAGAGGCTCCCGGGAGGGACGATTGAGCAGCCCTGCCGTGGTAGGCCCTGGAGAAGCAGTCAGGAGGAGACAGTTATTAAAGGAAGAGCAGAGAAGGAGAACACGGAGAGGGAGAGACTGTCCCTGCTCTAAACCATTCCCATAGCTGCCCTCTCCCAAGGTGAGGCTCAGCCCTCGGCTGGCCACAGAAAAGAAGGGACAAACAAGTAGCCCCTAGACTTCCGCTGAACCCTGACAATGGGAAAGGTGCCGCCCAGCACCTGCAACCTCAGCCTGGGCCCTGACTGGTGTGACAGGAGCTCTGCCGTGGCTGACCCCGGCTGACAGTAAGAGGTGAGAGGGCAGGAGGCAGGCGTCTTGCCGACAAGCCCCTGGGGTTGGCATTCAATAATTAACGTCCTGTTAATAACCAGCTTTGGTCCAATTAGCCAAAGATGTGAGCCGAGTGACATAAGATACTCTCTACCTCGAGAGAAGCAACCTTATGTTCTAAAGTCAAGATGAGATGGTAGAAACTACAAGTGAGTTTATGTTTGTCATGGGGGTGTTTCCTGGTATTTTGATTTACACTAAATATTAGGCACTAGACAGAAAATGGCCAGCGTGAGCCTCCTGGAGAATTCTGGCATGTTCAGTCTCACAGACCACAGTGCCGGGTGGAAGAGACACGCGGAACATGGTTGTTTCTGAATCTGGTGGTACAACTGGGTAGGTGGTGGGGAGATGGCAGATGGAAGGATCCACACAGAAGTTGGGGAGGAGATGCAGGATTCGCTCCTGGCTGGAGGGAGGGGTCAAAGGTTGATGGAGAGATTGGACCTAGAAGTGGCTCAGGAGGGCCAGTGGAGTGTCCCAGGGGAGCCGCAGGGACCCACACAAAGCCCACGGCGCCCCTTCAAGGCTCCTTAACCGGAGGAGCAGCAGGCCCTTCCCAGGGAAGTAACACGGAGGGAGAACAATCGTCAATTGTCCTTCTGCCAGTGGCCTTAACCTTGAAGGTGGGCAGAGAGGATTCCCAGGCGGTGCTCTTCCCTCACCCGGTTCCCCCAGTGTGGACGAGCAGCCAGGGTCTTCCGGAGGCTGGGGGAGGGAGGGCAGAGGGCTCCCTCTCTCTCCTGTGGGCACACACACAGGAGAATCTCACTCGGGTTCCATTAGAAGCACTGGGCACACCCCTCCCCCTACCGCTGCAGGGCCCCCCCCCCCCCCATGCCACTGGTGGCTGCTTTGGGCCCTGGACACGCCCCTCAGGAGCGCCAGACAAAGGGGGACTGTCCCCCTTTTGTTAAGAGAGTGGAGGCTCCTGTTGGAAGATTACCTGTCCCAGACCCAGACTCCTTCCCTGCTCCCCTCCTGCGCCCGGTCCCCCTGCATGGAGCTCAGGCTCTCAGTACCCCCACCTGAGCCAAGACCAAAAAAAAAAAATAAGCCTCCAAGGAGTCCAGGCTTCTCCAGGAGTTCAAGGGTTCAGGGGATGGAGGGAGCAAGGGAACAGCCAGGCCTTGGAGGAGGAGAGGGGAAGGGGGAATGGAATGAGAGGGGAGGGGAAGCCAGTGATGCTGGCGAGAACAGTGCGCAAAAAAGAAAATTAACCACGGGCAAGCGGAGAATCTAAAGGAGAAGCGGGGAGATCTGGGGGTATTTTCCCCATTTAAAAGAAAAATCGGGAAGCCAGAGGCGAGGCGTTATACATTCGCATGGGCTTTGGTTTGCGGAAAGCAAATTTTCTGCCTTTGTGAGAGAAAGGCCTCTCTTGTTATTGTCCAGTATATAGAATTTAATTTTTTTAAAAAAAACAGCAACGGTTTCAGTTAAACATTTCTAAAATAATACCCATGCTGGTTTCAGCCATCCCTAGGAGAAATGTGCCCCAGAAAGAAGAGGACTGAGCAGGCCAAGGAAACCAAGCCTAGAGAGAGAGGAGAGAGAAGCTGGGCCCAAAACTGCAGAGAGAGAGAAGCACGAAGATGGAGGGGGAAACGAGCAAGGAGAAAAGACAAGGGCTCGGGGAGAAGGGAAGGGGGAAAAACCTCGCTGAGAAAAAGGACTGCTTCTGTCTCAAGAAAGTGAAACATGTGGTTTTCCAAAACTCCACAAAACAAATGAGGCCTTGTGGGTTATTTAAGGGAAAACAGAAAAAGACATACAGAACCTCGCTCACATCTACAGGAGTCAAACATCTCGGAGGAAACAAAATAATTTCCCCAGTCTGAGATAGGCTTCTTAACTGGCCCATCCCCGCCAATGGTGGGGGAGACCTCTAGAAGCACGAGGAATTATATCTTCAAAGGCAGGGCCTCTGTTTAGAGGGCTCTTTAGCTTTTAAAAAAAAAATCCTATTTATCCACATCCTGATTGCTTTAAGGCCTAGATTTTATTTTTTTTAGACCCTGGACACATGCTAATTATATATATATATCCATGCTAATTTGGATAACTCTACACAGTTAGTGCAAATAACTGACAAAGCCTACATAGAAATTACCAGATATTTCAGTATCCATTTTACTGCCGCATATCGCCTATCGGCAGCCTGGGAGGAAAGGGACGCAGGAAAATTTTAAAAGGCCACCAATAGAGCCCCGATTAGTTTTGCCCAATTCCTGGCATTTTATAATTCGGCCTTGGCCCCGACCAAAAAAAGCAGACTCTGACTTGGTATCTCTGTGAGATCTCCCATCTTGTTCCACGGCAGAAGGGACGCAAGAAGGCGGTGGCCAGACTCACTCGGGGACAGAGATGGAGAAAAAGACAGAAAAAGGAAGGGGCTCCCGGCTGCTTGTCCTAGATGGGGGTGGGGCCTCCTCTCTTAGGGGGGTGGGAGGGGGGCAGGCTGGAAGGGACTCCTCAGCCAGAGCAAAATCATCCAAGAGTCTGGAAAAGCCAGGCATGGAAACCAGAAATGCACATTGCGAGGAGGCTCCGAGAATTTGGACAAAGCGGGTTTTTGGCTGCCTTGGGCCTGTTTTTCTCTGCTCGGGAAAGGCGGCCCCAGCACGGCTTCTCCAGCGTCCTCACGCCACCGCCGGCTGAATGGATTTGCCCCACACCCCAGTGCTGGGTCTAGGACAGGGGCTGCCTCGGAACCAGGCTACACACTCCTCTCCTATAAAACTGTCCCCCACCCCCCTTTTCCCTTCCCTTTCTCCTCCTGACTGCAAACCGGGAGCGGTGGTCTGGGATCTGGCCAACAGGCAGCCTCGTTCTGGCTCTAAACACCACCCTACTCCAGGCACATCTCCCCTCACCCTCCTGGCACCGAATGAAATAGGGTAGGGACGGGGGACTGAGGGAGACAGTCCATTCTCTCTAGTGCAACTGGAAATTGTTTACTTTCATCCTCTACAGGGAATAGGAAACAAAAACCCTAGTCTTTAATTCATTATTTAGCTTGAGACTTCCTTGTGTCACCAAATAGAAGCAAAAGCGGGGAAGGCCAGAGCCCTCTCCTGGGGTGGGGGTGGGGGCTACACGGGGATGGGGTCCTCCCAGAGCTAAGAACGCACAGGACAGATGACAGACAAGGGCTGCGAGGGGCAAGGGCCGTGGACAGCCTGAGCCTCGTCCACCTCTTGAACCTGGAAAGACTCCGTCCATGGTGGCCAAGGACTGGGGAAGAAGGAAGAACCCCACAGCCTAGCTTTACAAGTTTCTCTAAAAAAAAAACACCAAAAAGTGAAAAACTGACCAAAGGCCCAGGAAGGGGAGATGAGCACCTGAAGGGGAGGTCTGTGCCCAGCACAGTGTGTCAGTATCTGTGGGGCAAGAAAGGTCAGAGCAAAAGGCAAATGTTGAAAACTCCCAGGAGGCCCAGCTGCCAACTGCAGACCCCAGAAAAGGCTTAGGGATGGATGATCCAGGGAAGATGTGTGTCGTCCCCCCCCCCCCCCCCCCCCCCCCCCGAGTCCTGAACCTCTGAAACTCCTCCTGCAACCTTTCCAGGCCCTTGCCAGAGCTCCACCAGGATCTGCTGTGACACCCCAGTTGCTTTGCTGGGTCTATTCCTCCGGCCAGGCCACCGGAGAGAAGGCCTGGGTGAGAAAGGAGTTCCTCTCAGCCCCCTTGCCATCGCCCGTCTGCACTCCAGTGCCCTTGGCGGAGAGAGCCTCTTTCTTGCAGTTGCTTCGGCAACGTGCAGTGCCCAGAGCCCCCCAGGCAGAGTGCTGGGTGGTCGGGATGGGAACCGCCGGGGGTTTTTACTGCTCCAGGGCCCAGGGGCTCTTGCTGGGTAAATGGCCTCCCCAAAATGTACCATTTTAAAAGTTGGAAGGAAGCCGTTCTTCAATCCCTCAAAATGTATTGCTCCCACAACTATTTTATTATCAGGCTCATTGCCAGGGAAACCGGAGAATCCTCATTCCCCTGGTGTCTGGCCCCTGCGGAGGCTGGCACCCGGGCGCTCGCTCGCTCGCTCGCCCGCCCGCTCGGGACCGTGCCTACCTCTCCGCCACAATCCGCTGCTCCCCGGCTCCCTTTCTTTCTCACCCTCTCTCCCCCTCTGTGTCCTCCAGCTCCAACACAAACTGTTTGCACGGGAAGTCTCCTTCTATGACCCGATTCAGCACACACAAGAGAAAACTGTGGGCGACAGACCCGACGTCCTAACGAACTTGAGTTAATTAATGCTAAGGAAGAAAAGAGGCGCCCTCGCTCTGTTGAATCACGGTTCACTAGCTCTTTCAGTTTGCTGTGGGTGGAGGAAAAAAAAAGAGGCTTTTTGGTTCAAATATTTTTGGGGGGCGAAGGGAAAACAAAAACAAGGCAGAAGGGCCGGGGAGGGCGAAGCTGTCAGTACCTGCCGGGAGGAGCAGCGGCGAGGGCGGCAGCCAACGCCCTCCCCCAGCTTCTGAACTGCTGTGCTGGGAAGGCCGAGGTGGGGGCAAAGAAAGGGGAGGGGGTTGTCAATGGATTTGCAGGCCTGTTCCAATGCATTGCTACAAAAATTACGGTCAACTAGAAGATACATATATATTTTTTAAGTCCAAACCCAACAACTCGATTTGAGCGGAGCCGTGAAAATGTTCTAACAGCGCAGAAAACTGAAGTATGGATGGCAGGCATACAAAAAATTTAAGTGTGCGGAAAAAGAGAGGTGGTAATGGGGGGGGGGGCAGGAGAACAGCTGCAATTTTGCTTTCCAGATGTTGACACCAAAATGTAATTGGCAAGAAATTTCCTCCTTACCACTTTTTATCCTTTGGTTCTGAGATGTTCAAATCCTACAGCTAGACCTGGGTCTGCAGCTAGTCTCTCGGCACCCGGCACACGTGGATGGGTCTGGAAGCTTTATGATCAGCCCACTAATTTTTACAAGCCCTTCCACCCATCCCTTAGCAGGGAGGCCTGGAGGACATTCTTTATTTTAATTATTATTATTGTTTTCTAACGCACAGCCTTTACTTTGGAGGCTGGGCCTCCCCCCCCCCCCCCCCCACCCCCCGCTTTTTTTTCAAAAATAAACTCTTTCACTGAAGTGTGGCCCATATAAGGAAGAGTGCACCGGTCTAAGTCGGCCTCCCAAGACATTTCCACAAAGTGAACACACCTGTGTCACCCCACCCAGGTTAAAAACTAAAACATGTTCAGCACGCCGAGTGGGCCTTGAGTTTTTAAGCTGTGGAGTTCTCACAACAGGTATGCCTTAGAAACAGCTCCTGCCCGCACCAGTAGTTTCAAATTTGAGCACCTACGTCCATGCACGTGTTAGAGAGCACCGTGCACACATAGGATCACAAGGAGGAGTCATAAAAAGACGGCCCTGGCCTCCTCACCACTGCAGAGGGGTTTCCATGCCTCTCTGTGCCTGCCCAACTCGGACCCCATGAACAGGAGAACCAGCGGAGCAGCAGGGTTAGCCTATTTGCAGGTTGTGTGTGTGTGTGTGTGGGGGGGTGGACAAACAGGGACCACCAAGCAGAAAAACCCAGGTGTGGATGGCACGCATACACTTGGATGGAGGGGGAAAGGGGCTCTGCAGTCAGGGAAGGCTGCCCTCAGCCCGGCCCATAAACGCCTTGCACGGAGAGGAAGGGGTGGCAGTGGCGAGAAGGGGACCTGGAGAGTGAGAGAGGCCTGGGCTGGGGCTGCCGGGAGGGAGGGAGGGAGGCCCAGCCCTGTGGATCTTCCTCCCTCTCTCCTGGCTCCAGCCCCAGCTGGCTCCTCCCCCCCCCCCCACTTTCACTGGCACTAAATTTACTTTATAATTTTAAAATTAAGTTTCTCTAAAAAAAAGAAAAAGCAGGAAAGAGAAAGCATTTAAAGGCAAAATACCTCCCACAATACCTCTTGGGGGTGGGGGTTGCTTATGTAAAAAGACAAATGCAAAGGATCTCTAAAAAGTCCAAACACCGAATAACAAGGGAAAAAGAGAAACACACTTAATTAAAAACACCTGAACCAAATAAAGAACTCCCTCCGCAAGGCCAAGGCAGCGCACGGCCGCCGGTGCAGTGGGCACCAGCCCTCACCCCCAGCTCTCACCCCCTTTCCCCTCTCCCACTGTGCAGCCCTGTCTCCCCCCAAGCACCACGGCAGCCCCACCCCTGGGGGAAAGCCTAGGGCAGCCTTTTAGCCTCCCGCCAGCCTGGAGCAAACCCCCGCAACCCTGACAAAGAGTCCCTTCCTCTGTTTTCCACATCCCCCCAGGCCGGCCGTGCCCACGTGCCCACGGAAGGCCCTGGAGCCTGCTCTCTTGCTCCAAATCTAGACCCTGTGGGTGGTGGCACCGTCCTGGGGCGGTGGGATGGGCACTGCCAGGCCCATCCCAAGTGCGTAGCTCTCTCCCCTGCCAAGGTGGGCTCTTGAGGACCGCGTTTTCTTCACCTCTATCATCTGGGGCTGGAAGAAAAAACTGTGCCGCTTAATTAAAAATATGGTGGGCTCCGTGGTTGAGTATCAACCTATATGACCCAGGAGGTCACAGTTTGATTCCCAGTCAGGACACATGCCCGGATTTCGGGCTCGATCCCCCGTGTGGGGCGTGCAGGGGCAATGATTCTCTCTCATCATTGATGTTTCTATCTCCCTCTCCCTTCCTCTCTGAAATCAATAAGAATATATTTAAAAAAAACATGACAGGGGATCTGAGCTCTCTGATCTTTAGAAACACTTGATTACCTGATCCTATGGGGGGGGGGAAGGTGTAGAATAGGCGTGGAGACTCCCCCACACATACACCGGCTTGACTCTCCCACCAGCCCACTGCCTGGGAAACGTGCCCTCGGCTGGCACGGGGGTACCCGAGCCGGACTCCTTTCTTCCTTTCTTTCTTTTTTAAATCGCTCTAGCGCAAACTAGGCAGTGGGTCAGGGCCCAGAGGCGGGGAGGGAAGCGGAGAGGGTTGTCTCTGAAAGAGGGTAAAAAAAGAAAGCGAGGCTCCAACTCCAGAAGAGAACGGCCCGCCCGCCGCTGCCTCCGCCGCCGCCGCCGCCGCCGCTGCTGCTGCTGCTGCAAGTTTCCTGGTTTGTGCCAGTTTGGGGATTTGCGAATCAGACCGGAGCGGAGGGAAAGGCTGGTGAGAAAAAAGCTCGCATGGAAACGAACCAGTTCTGCCTAAAAGCACGCTTCCCGCTCTTAAATAAGACAATGCCGAAGGGAGAGGAAAGACAAGTGATTTCTCACTCTTTAATTATTCCAATGCTTGACATTATTTAAAAAAAAAAAAAAAGAAACCACACACATTAACCAATGTTATATTCTAACCCTCAACAAAGCTGGTATTTTTCTCTGATTATAGATTTGCCGTGACAAACCCGGGCTCTGAGGAGAGGCAGCGCAGAAACGCGCGCCTAAATGAGACACAATTTTATTAAAATCATAATACGCCTTGCGATCCTACAGTGCCCGTTTGGCGGCGGGGATCCCAGGTGCCCCACGCCCGGCTCCCCCGGGGAACCAGCACAAGAGCTCGGGAGAGAGGCAGGAAGCGCGCACCAGCTCCTCGGAGCGCCACGGGCACGCATTTTCCTTTCTTTTCTTTCCTTTTTTCCTTTTTTTTTTAACAGCCTGTTTCCATCATTCAGCCTCTGTCTCACGCCTTTTTGTAAAATAACAAAACTCCTTTAACATATTGTTTTAAAGAAGAGGGGAAAGATGACCCTGCATAAAAGGGGGAGAGGAGCGAAGTGTGGTCTGGGAGTTCGGTGGGGTCAGGGGAGTTGCTGCTGGGCGGGCTGGGCTGCCTCTGGGTCCAGGGTGAGAGCCTGCACTGGGGGGGGGGGTCACCTCCCCCCACCCGGCTGGAGCTGGGTGAGTCATCTGTATGTGGAAAAGGTAGAGGACCTAAAACCACCAACTGGAATTTAAGTAATTGGAGTGATGAGCCATCGGTTTATCACTGGCTTCCCAGGGCGCTGGCTGGGCGGCCCCGGAGGCTTTTTCTGCGAGTCCGGGGGCTGCTGGAGCTCGGGGGAGGCTCGGAGGACATCAGCGGGTCCCTTGCGTCCTCCTCCAACAGGTTAAGTCAGGCCCACGGAGCGAACACACGGTCTTTTCCCACTTTCCCACCCGCTCCCCGGGCCTGCCCAGGAATTGCAGCAAAATGGCTGGTGGCAATGGGTGGGGAGGCCTTAGCGCCTCCGAAAGAAGTCCGCCCTGAGAGGGAAGACCGTGTTGACCAGAGGGGATCTGGGGGGAATTATTATTATTTTTTTTAAGTTTCTTGGAAGCGGCGCAGCCCCTGCGGCCTGAAGGCAGAGGAGAGGGAAAGGGAAAGCGCATTTTCTGCCACTTAGTCACATTTCTTCCCCGTGCTCCATGGAGGCCAAACGCCCCCAAACCCAGCCAACCCTCAAAACAAACAAAAATCTCCCGTGGTAAATGTCCCCGCCCTTATTCCCCAAAACGAGGCTGCCTGGGGATACATGGAGAGAAGCTCCTTCTAGGCCCGCGATCTGGAGGCGGGGAGGTGCACAGGGCCGCGTGGAGGAGGGCCCTCGCCAGACTGAGACCCCCAAGCTGCCCTTAGGTTCTGGGGCACTTAAAACAGCCACAGAACAACAGGATTCACCAACACCCATTTCATTTCCAAAGCCCTCTCCTGCAGGATCCCCTCGGATATCAGGGTGAGAGCAGGCGGAGTGAAACTGAGGCAAAGGCGCCCGCGCACGACTGGGGACTGAACCGGCCTCAGAGGCCCCCAAAAAACGCGCACCTCCACTTGAGCCCTTCCTGGCGGCGGCCTTTGATGTGGCCAAAGGCTAACACCCACCATCCAACCCAGCCAGCCCGCAAGGCCTACTGGAGTCACTTTTGGGGTCACAGTAAGGTGTGAGGAACCGGTACTGTGGGCAAGAGCGGCGCCTGAACAGTGCGGGAGTCCCCCAGTCTACAGAGCGACTGTATTCTGTGGTCCTCAGTCCTGGATCGAGGCCTGGAGCATCGGCTAGAGCGAACCAACCCCGCACCACACGCACTTCCCAGAGGAGCGGCCTCCAGGCGCCACTTCCCACCTTTTCGCCTCTCTGCGCGCTCCTGACTGCGCAGAGCCCACTGGTGGCCGATGGCACCCTAGAGCCCCAGAGCCCGGCTGCCCACACCCTGGAGACTGTGCTGTCCCCTCCCACCCTGTGGTACACAGTGCAAGCGACCGCTACTGACAGCACCATGTTCTGCAGGGTGGGAAGCACACACTCCTCCCACGGCCTGAGCCCAGGAGAGGTTTCCCCACGACCCCCACCCACGCGTATCCCCCCTCCAGGCAGGAGTCAATTGCAGGGGGTCTGGGAAATGCCATACACACACACACACACACACACACACAGCCTGAGGTCCAAGGAGCCCATAGGCAGCGGGCACCTGTCGGTGAACACACGCAGGGGGGCTCGCATACAGGGCACGGGCGGTACATCTCTGCTGGGGTTTGCACAGGCACACAACACGGACTGGAAAGGCTTGGGGCCGTGAAGGGGCTGAGAAGGGAGGTGCGGGAGGACCATGTAACTTTCTTCAGCCAGGTTGGGACATCAAAGCGCTATGGTTGGGCAGTGGGGCCATCTAGGGAATCCTGGGACACCCCCCCCCCACCTCTGCTCAGCAATGTGTTTCTATTTTAAGATCTCTCACACCCCTTCAAAACCCACCCACACTCGCTCCTGAGGTCCATGTGTGCACAGGGAAGCGGCCTCCACGCCCTGGGCGCACCTGAGGGGAGGCCAGGGGAGGTGGGAGCTGGGAGCCTGAGCCGCCAAGCTGGACTCAGGGGGCAAATGGGAGTTGCACCCTAGAAGGGAGGGCATGAAATGGTCTCTTTGTGGAGAGGAATGGAGGCCGTCACTCAGGATTAATTTAAGCAACAGCAAACACACACCAAAAATCGGGTCTGGCCGCCAGCACCCACCCCCGCGATTGTGTTGCGGGGAGGGCTGCGGGACTCAGCAGTGCGGCTCAGCCTTTCACCGGAGCGGGTCCCTGGCCTACGGACTTGGAGCGGCACAGTCAGGAGGGGAAAAGCTACTCCGCCTGGCCCCAAGTCTTAGCCTGGGGGAATGGGTTCTGCAGGTTTGGGAGAAAGCCGAGTAGGGGTGGTAAAAATCCAAGTACAGACGAGAAGCGGGAAGGGGGGGGTGGTTCTTACATATAAATATATATATACATTAAGGTACAAATTTCCAATATAAATATAGCACATGCAGGGGCGCTACCAGGCAGCTCTGGGACGCGGACGGCTCACCTGCACCCAGGGGCATTTGGGAAGACTGGCGCTCCAGGAGCAATCGGGGTGGGACCAGGCCTCCCCATCCCAGTCTCCTCCCCAATAACCCGAGGTGGCTTTGGAGCCAGGTGCCCAGGGCGGCCTGGCAGGTGTGCGACTCACGTGAAACACATGCATGCGCAGGCTGGGGAGGTGCGGACTCACGTGTGTGGGCACCGGAGCTCCTGTGGGCTCACCGACCCACCTGGGCCTGGGACCCCCATGACGGCCTAGGGCAGGGCAGTGCCCGTATCCTGAACATGGCATGGGGGGGACAGAGTGCCCTCCTGTGTGTTTGGGGGCAAGAGCATCTGATGTGGGGCAAGAGCATGTGTGCTCCCCAGCAGTCCCACTGGGCTATCAGGCCTGGGTGTGCATATGAGCTGGCGGTTCCTGGGGTCCCTGTCTGGGGCACTGGCCAAGGGCATGCTCGAGACCCCTGTCGGTGCTGCTGTACAGAGTGTGCTTATGTATCTGCCCATGCCAGAAGGAGGGCCCGCTGGGGTGTCAGACATGGGCACGCATGCCCCCAGGTGCCCGTGGAGGCCGCCACGCAGAGCTGTGCGCTTAGGCTTGCAAGTGTCCTAGAGGCGGCCACGTGCACAGGAGCCACCATAGTGGCTGGGCCGAGCCTGGATCTAGCCCCTGAGCCTCCGGTCAGGGGGCAGGGCCTGTCAGGGCCCCGGGGAGGATATGGTTGGGGAGGATATCGTTGGAGCCCTGTTGGTTTTGGCCCTGGCAGCTCTACTGGGGGAAGCCCCGAGGAGCAGGAGCAGGCAGGCGGGGGAGGAACAAAGAAGGAAAAAGTGAGGGAAGGCAGGCAACACAGGAGGAGGAAGCACCCTGGAATGCGGAGGGCCGTAGGGAGTAGGGGTGCAGGGCCCCAGAGGCTCCAGGCTTGGGACTAAAGACTTGCCTGGGAGCCCATGGCTGCCACTCTCCCTCCTCACACCCTATACCTCCGTGGTACAGAGCTTTTGAAGATCTAGAACTTCTCTGCCTTCTGGGACCCTGGCCCCAGCCAATGGGCCCCAACACACAGTCACTGTGGGCTGCCAGGAGCCAAGTAGTGTTTGGGGTGGAGGGCATGGCTCAGATTTCCTCCGCCTTGAGGCCCCTCCCCCCATGTCTTGGCTGGGCTGCTTAGAACCTCAGTCTTCCCATCTGGGGAATGGGAAGGGAATGCCCATGGGGAGGACCAGGAGAGGGAGCCTCAGGTGGATGGGAGGGAGTTGAAAAGCAGGATGACCGGTTTGAGTCTTGCTTGCCCCTGGGGGCCTGGCTAAGTAGTTCCTGCCACCCCACTTCTTGCCCCATGACCCTGGCACTTGACCCTGAGGCCTCCGTTCCCTCCTCTGTAAAGCAGATTACTCACACCTGCCTCACATTGGGATGGTTACAGGAGGTCTCGTGCGCCCGCCCGCTGCCCTGGCATAATTGCTCTGGAGTTGGTAGCTGTTATTTTTATTGTGAGGAGTCTATGGCTGTGACAAGCTGTGACGCTTGGTGTGATCGTGCGAGGCTGGCTGTGTGTGCGACTGTGCCGCTGTGTGTGTGTGTGCGTGTGTGACAGGTTGTGTGTGAGACTGTGCGTGGACGACAGATTGTGCCGGTGTGCAGCAGTGCCTGTGACAGGCTGTCACTGTATGACAGACTGCGGGTGGTGGGGTGTTGAGAGTACCGACTGTGAGTGGAGCTGAGGGGGTCTGTGGGGCTGGGACGGGGTCCCCCCACAAACCGACCTGGGTGAGGGTCTGGCTGACAGTGAGACAGGGAGGTTCTTGGAGTCTGGGGGGGGTAGTCCAGTGCCCCTGGGGCCTTGGCCTTTCCATTGTGTTCATCAGGACCCCATCTGCTTGCAAACCTCGGGTGGTGACAGGTCAGAGGGGCCCTACGATAGAGCCTCACCTACCCCTGCTGCGTCAGCTCAGGAGCCTGGGTTTGTGGGATGCCAGGAGGGTCATCAGTAACCTGGGGGCATCATGGGCCCCAGGCCTGGCTGGCTTTGGTGAGGGACACACACCCGGAGCCTGTTTCCCACGCTTTTCCCTGAGCCTCAGGCCTGGGCAGGGCTCGTGAGACCAGGAAAAGGAAGGATCTGGGGAAAGCAAAAGCTGGGGGAGAGATTGAGAGAGAAGGTGAGAAAAGACATTCCCCTGGTCCTCTGGGGAACCCGGAGCTGATGAGGGCCACGGCCTCCGGTCAGGTAGATGCACATCAGGTTGTAAGGTCCGGACTGGCAGCCCTGCTCTTACAGGCCCCGTGCTCAGACCCTGTGCGATTTCAGGGACTCGCCCCTCAAGTCAGTCCTGGCAGAGGGATGAGAAGCAGGCATTCTCCTAACTCAGCAATTTTCAGCCGGTGTGCCACACACACCGGTGTGCCGCAGGGTTTGCGCAACAGGCAACGCCTGGCCGTTAGGTCAGCGGCACTGACCTCTGTCCAGCGGTTCTCAACCTGTGGGTCGCGACCCCTTTGGGGGTCGAACGACCCTTTCACAGGGGTCGCCTAAGACCATCGGAAAACACATATATAATTACATATTGTCTTTGTGATTAATCACTATGCTTTCATTATGTTCAATTTGTAAACAATGAAATTGGGGGTCACCACCACATGAGGAACTGTATTAAAGGGTCGCGGCATTAGGAAGGTTGAGAACCACCGCACTAGACTGTCATGTAAAAAATGACAACCGCCAACACAACAGCGATCCGGTGTGAATGAATCAAAATCGTACCCTTTTTTTTTTTTTTGTCAGATCGGCAAAAAACATATTTTGGGGCGTGCTGTCGTTTGTGTGGCAGGAGATGAAAGAGATTGAAAGTCTCGGTCCTAATCGGTGTGGGATTCCACTCTGCACACCACTCAGGCCCACCACTTCCTTCTACAGCGGGAGAAACTGAGACTCGGAGAGGGAGGGGACCCTTCTGAGTACCCACGCATGCCCGGGAGACCTAAGAATATCGGTCTCCAGGCTCTGAGAAACCTCACCAGCTGGAAAAATCCCAAGGCCCACGGGCCGGGCCGGGGGCAGCACCCTGCGAGCCCCGCCCTCCCCTTGGTGTGTCAATACGTGTGTTGTATGTGTTGGGGTGTATGCTGTGGTCCACAGCTGTCGTGTGCCTGTGTGTGTCCCTCTGTCGGGGCAGCCTCTGTGTGTCTGTGTGCCCATTCAGGGCCAGCCCCTGCCACGGAGGGGGGAGAAGCGTCAAAGCACACCCCCACCCCCCCGAAAGTGTGTCTTTGATACTTGCAGCCTCGGCAGCGAAAAGCAAGTTTCCACAGGGCCGTCTTGGGCTGAGGCCAGGCCGTCCTCAAATAACATTTGAAGTTACTTAGCAAACTTTGTTTAGTGCCGAGAGAGGCGCGGGCAGCGGGCTGGCGGGGGGGGGGGGGGGGGGGGTGCGGGCAATAAACCGGTTCCTCCAAAGTCCCTTGGCCCTCTGGGGGCACGAGTGCCCAACGTGGAGCTTGGTTTCCCACCTTAGCTCTAGGGAGGAGAGCGGGAATCTGGAAGCCTTAGAGGGAACTTGGGGGAGAGGGGATGGGGCATCCCACAGACTAGCCTCCCTTTGGGAAGCCCAGGCTCTGGGCTGGGGCAGAAATGTCCACCCTGGTCTCCTGGTGGCCCAGAGGCTGACACGAGCCGGTCAGAAACGGGAGGGTCCGCATCTTCTCTGCCACCCTTTCCTGCAGCCCCACTCTGCCACCCTCTAGGCAGGCGGCACGAGCTAGCCCAGAGCATGTGTCCCCTAAACACACACATAAGCACCCAGAAGCCCTTGGTGCCCCCGTGCCTGGCCCCCCACCTCTCGCTCCCAGGCAGGAGAGAAGGCTGGAGAGCCAGCAATGGCGACGGTGGAAGGTTTGAAAGTGAAATTGGCGCCTCTGGGAGGGGGCAGGGGAGGAGATGCCAAAATGGTGAGCCATTACAGGGAAGAAGGAGAGGGAGGGAGGAAGCTGGCAGGAAGATGGGAGCCAGGCAGGCGTCGTCACCAAGCTCCAGGCTACAAAAGGGCAACGAAAAAAAGCAGCCCGGGCCCTTCCAGGGAGCAGGCCTGGGGGACAAGCCCCAGGTGGCACAGGACAGACAAGGGCCAGGAGGCACCCAGCGCTTCCCCACCCCCACCCCAAGCTTCGAAATGGAGACTGGCAGCAGCAGCCGCTCGGCTCTGCCCGGGCATGGGGTGGGGGGTGGCGGGCAGGCAGGGCGCCAAACCAAATGCCACCAGCCTGGGCATGGTGGTTGCCAGCCCACAATGTCGACCCCACCAGCCCCAGTCCAGAGCCCTTATGCCTGGGGCTTTGAGGGTGGAGAGAGAGGGGGGCCCAGCGGGAACCGGGGGTCCAGCAGACAAAGCCAGGTCTCCCCAAGCCGTGGGCAGCTCCCCAAGACCCTACAAAGATGGCGCTGCCTGGCACTGCCAGGGTGACGGGCTTTGGTAAAAATAAACCGGCCCGCCCCGGGGAAGCTAAATCAAGGGGCCCAGGTGGAAGTGCCACTCTGGGCCGCCAGCTGCCCCACCCCACCCCCAAGCGCAGAGTGGCAGGGCTGAGAATGCCCAGTGCCCATCGAGCCCCGGTTTCTGCACAGGAGGGGCGCCGGCCATCTTGTCCCCAAGTCCTGGGCGGGCAGCGTAGGTTTTATCCACAGTACGGATAATGGGAGGCCTCAGGCTGCAGCGAAAACATGTGTTCTGGGAAGACGGTGGAGGGACTGTGCTGAGCCACAGACCCTTCACCTCCAGACTGCCCCTTTGAGGGGGGAATGGGGCCTGCACTTCTCCCTCTGTGGCAGAGCAATGCTGAGGTGAAAGTCAGCCTCACGGACCACCTCTGCTGAAAACGCAGCTGCCGGGCTCGTCAGCAGGTCCTAGCTGCTCTCCTCTCCCCATACGTCCCCCTCTCCAGTGCTGGACACTCGCTCGCTGACCGGGTCCATTGTCTGCCCTCCCACCAGAGCTGGCACCTTGGCCGATGTTGCTCCCTACCGAGCCCCCGGGGCCCAGAACGGAGCCTGGCACCCAGGAGGTGCTCGGTAAATATTTGCCGAAGGAATGCACAGGCCCCTGCCTGCACCCCCAGCACACAAGCTCCGGCTGGGTGCCCAGCAAGGTGTGGGAGAGGGTGTTGGGCCCCCCTGGGGGTGAGGGCAAGTCTAGCCAGTGTAGTTGAAAAGGAGGTGGACAGCCTTCCACTCTCATTCTGAGCCCTGGACAGAAGAAGATCTGAAGGTCGGAGTGGTAAGGAGGGTTCAAGGGCTGACAGCAGGGGGCCAGTTTCAAACGGGGGGGATGGGGGCATGCAGGACCACACTGAAATTTGGGAAAGGTCAGAGAGTAAGTTGCAATTCTTTCCCATCAGTAGGAATTGGGATGACGGTGATCAGAGGAGGGGCCAGGCTCCACCACCTCCGAGCCCTTGTCCCTGGCACTGGATGCTCTTTTCTGAGTTGTTTTTCATCTACAAGATCAAGCACTTACTTTACGACACGCATTGTTTTAAAACACATTCTGTAAACCAACTTCTCGAATCCTTCCCACAACCCTGTGAGAAGAAACTGAGGCCCAGAGAGATTGAGTGACTTGCCCAAGGTCACACAGCTAGTGAAGAGCAAAGCCAGGTTTCAAACCCGGGAAGTTGGCTCAGAGGTCCCACTCTCAAAATAATGTGCAAACGTCCCACATGTCAACAGTGCTGAAGTGAGAAACCCTGCCCTGCTGTCACACACACACACACACACACACACACACACGGGCACACCTAACCCTGCCACACCTGCCTCACATGGAGGGACTCGGGGAGCCCAGCTGGGAAGGCTCTCAGCCCAGGGGGCCACACCGTGAGCACACAGCACACTTTAGCCATCACTCGGATTTTTAGGAGAAACACTCATGTCATTGTTATCCTGCAAAAGGCTTTCTCCCGGTATGATTCTGCCTGCTGTCTTTCTTCCCTTTCTCCCGAGTCAGAAATAAGGAGTCAGAGGCCAGAGGGTGAGCGAGACAGTCCTGAGGAGGACGACTCTCGGGAGTTAGCCTCGCCTCCACCCCAGCCTGTTCTGACAGATGCCAGAAGCAGGACAGCAAGAGTGGGGCCCTCGGCCACTGGGCCTACCTCTGGCCCCACTGCGGAGCCCAGAAGGCTCGGCGTGTCCTGAGCAGGGGTGGCACGTGGCCTCCCAGGCTTCGACAAACTAGCGCAGGGATTCAGAGCTTCAAATTCCACCGGAAGAGATTGGGGTGGTTGAATCTGCTGCTCAGACAGCCAGGGGGCCAGCAGGCAGAGGGGCGGGATGAGGAAGGCGGGTCTCACCTCTCAGGCACTATTTCCAAGCAAGACCAGGTGTGACCCAGGTGTGACTGTGTGTGTGGGTGTGACCCTTGTCCCTGTGGTGCTGGGGCGACGCAGGACTGTGTACCTGCCACACCATGTGTGCCTGGACCCGGAGAGCATGACTGTGTGAGACACTGTGTCAGCTGGCCTCCTGCATGCGTGTGTGTGTGTGTGTGTGTGTGTGTTACTATCTGTCTGACAATATATTAGGGTTGACCTTCTCCACTTTGGCGCTGACGACATTTGGGGACCATTCTCTGTGCTGGGGCACCCTGTGCACTGTAGGGTGCTGGGCAGCATCCCTGGCCTCCACCCACCAGGTGCCAGTGGGCATACCCCCTCCCAGTGTGACGACCAGAAATGTTCCCAGACACCGCCAAGTGTATGTGTCTCACCGAGTGTCTCCGTGTGTTGCTGCGTGCATGCGTGCGTGGGCTCGTGGTGTCTCATGGCCGTGGGGGTGGATGGACGCTCCTGTGCGCGTGTCTGGGGGTCCGACAGCGTGACTGCATGCTCATGCCGTGTGCTTCCCACCGAGTGTCTTTAGGTCTGTGCACTCCTGTGTGTTTGGCAGTAGCAGTGTGTCCGTCCTGTGTATAACCATGTATAACCATGTGTGCCTGCGGGTCTCCCCCCACAAGGGTGTTCCTGAGCCGATGTGTTCAGGTGTGGCGGGTGTGTCTAGGTGTCTGTGTGTGAAAACGAGCATCTTTGTGTGGGGACACCTGTGTGTGCCCGACTGAGGGAGGGGTGCTGTGTGAGGGTGTGCTGTGCCTGTGTGTGACAGCGTGGCTCTTTGTGCCGGCGTGTGCCAGGGAGAGAGTGCGGCTTGGTGTGAGATGGTCCTGAAATAAAGCCCCGAGGTGATTTGACTGAAGCCCGTATTTGGACAGACCCTCCTGGATGATTTGGCCCCTACCCCCAGCTCCTGCTGCCTCCTGAAGCCAAGGAGGTGGAGTGCGCTGTCCCTGCCTCTGGCTTGGCTCCCTCCAATTCAGGTGGGGACAGACCCCCCGCCCTTTGCCTGATCCGTGCCAGGAAGGCTGGCACCAAACTGTCAGCCAAGGGAGCAGGGTCCTCAGTAGTGGTGGTGGCACTGCCCCCTGCCCACTGCTGGCCACCACCCTGGCTCCCTTCAGGGTGAAGCCCAGTGGGGGGAGAGCTCCCCAGTGCAACCCTGGCTTCTGATTGGCTACGGAGCGCCGCAGTGCCCGCCACCCGCCTCCCCCTCCCCGGCTGGCGCAGCCACATTGGTAGTGGTGGCAAACGCAGCTCGGAGTTCTGGGCACAGCTGCGCCTCACAGAGGCCTGCCAGCCCCACCAGAAGCCAGACACCCCAGCTCCGTGCCCCCGACCCCTCCCCACCCACCCACCCGCCTGCCCAGTCACCGGCAGCACAGTCACCCTGGCTGCTGCACCCTCAGGCTGCCAGGACCAGTCCCGCCCGGCCCCCTCACCCACCAGGCTTATGCCCCCTTGGCCAAGCCCACTCAGGGGGGGCCCAGGCCCCTGCACATGGCCATTCCCGCTCTCAGAGGGGCTCTTCAGAAAGGGGGAGGCAGCAGGGGGGGCAGGGAGAGGGGGAGCTAGTCCTTCTTCTTTTAGTGAACGCGCCCAGAGCTGGAGCCAAAAATCGAGGAGGAGAGATATTCAGACAGAGCCAAGACGCGTTTGGCAGGAGAGAGGGAGAGAGGGAGCGGGAGGAGGGGAGAAGAGAGGGAGGAAAGAGAGAGGAGGGGAGAGAAAGAGGGGGCCTCAGTTTCCAAATCCATGCTCTCGGAGCCGTGGAGGGACAGCCCCGGGTGTGGGACCCAGGGCAGACCCGGCTCTGGGGGTGACGGGCTCAGGCCCACAGAGACAGCCCAACACCCCAACTGGCCAGGCCAGGACAGACACAGGCAGAAGCCAAGATCAATGCACACTGGGCAGACAGAGGGAGGCCTGTGGGCGGCCCAAACACATACCCGCACCTCACCACACAACGGGCTTCTGTCCATGACAGGCCAGGGGCACGGGCAGGGCCCACAGCGGGGCCACCACGGCTGCCCAACCTCATGGGAAGCAATGGAAAGGCCGCATGCTCCCAGCCGCCGGCCTGACCGCCAGAGAGGGCATTTCACACTCTGATGAGAGGCGGAGAGAGGCCAGGGAGAGGAACTCGTGTGGTGCGACACACATCGATGGTCACAGGGACAAAGCCCAGCATGCACAGTGCCATGGGGGCAAGACTCATAGGCACAGCAATGACACGTATGCCCTACAGATCGACGCAGACAGGTCGACATGCGTGGTAAAGCACACGATACAGCCCTTCCTGGGACGGTCAGACACCCAGCGGATAAGAGTTGTACAGGGACACACCACAGTGATACTGTAACACAAAGACCCCCTCAGGCACCGACACACACAGTGACACACACCCCTGTCACCTAAATACATAGAGATGGAGCTTGGGGTGACCCTCAGACAGGCAGCACCCAGCGATGGACGCTCAGAGACACGGAGACACTTGAAAAGGGGACCTGCACAGACACACGCGGCCACATGGCTGTCCACGAGAAAATGGTGGCTCTGAGGCCCAAGATGCCGATGAACACGCTCAGACCTGGGAGAAGCAGGTAGCCACTCACAGCCTCCACGTTCAGAGCTTTGGGAGCAGGAACGTGAAGGCACCCCTCTACGCCCACCCAGCTGGAGCCCTGTCCTCAGCGCTGAGTTGGAGGGAGGCACAGACATCCCAGACTCCCCTCCTCTCTTGGTCCAGCTGGAGGAAAACGCAAGACCCCAAATTATCCGTGCTTCCAGAGCAGCGGGCAGGGACCAAGCAGATAAAAGGCTGGGCTCCCAGTGAAGGCCAGCGGTCAGACACTGAGCACCAGGGGGCTTCTGCCACAGCCACGGCTGCACGCCCACCCTGCACACACCCAGGGTACCCACCGGACCCTGACAAGCACTCACACAGGGTCCCACACGTGCGTCCTGAACCCACGGTGCACCCAGATGACGAGGCCCAGGTGCAAGTGCAGAGAGGACCCTGGAGCTATAAAGGTGCCCCTGAAGCCACATCAGGACCCACCCTCGGCTCCGGGCTCTTCGCCCTTTAACCCATTCATATCTGTGTGCATACACACTCCTGCACACTCCGGCCCGAGGCCCAAGAAACCGGACGCAAAGTGGACCTGGTGATGACGAGGGTCAAGCTTAGGGAAAGGGCGAAGGCAACCAGAGCCCCCGAGAAAGGCATCTGGCCCCCACCGGCCCTGTCTCTTCTCTCCTGGCCCCTGCTCCCCACCACCCCTGCCTTGGGCCCCTGCGGCCCTCTGCTTGGTAAACAAATGACCACAAGTCATCCTGTCCTTTGAGCCTATGCTAGGTGTCTGAGCCTAATCACAGCCTGGAATGCAGGCACTATTATTGCCCAGTTTATAGACCAGGAAAATCCTGTGCTTCAGGTCACAGCATTAGACGATACAGAGCTGGAGCTCAAACCCTGTGCTCTTACGGTACAGCCCAGCTCTCACCCTCGGCTCCGTCTTCTATCTGGGAACCCTGGAGTCTACACAAGACATTCCTAGCTGGGCCAGGACCCCCGGCTCCAGCTCCCAGGGAGAGGGGAGCACCTTACCCCCTACGTTACTCCAGCAGAGCCCTCAGCTCCGAGCTCGGCCCAGTCTCAAAACATCTCATGGAGCCCAACCCAGGTCCAAGAGTGGCCTACCCCATGGCAGTTCGTGCTGCACACACCTCCCACCCCAGCTGTGGGCATTAAGCCGGCAGGGCCACCGCCGAGAGAAAAATGTGCATATAAAGGAGGCTCCATGTGGGTTCGGCACGGGGAGCAACAGCTTCATGGGGACAGAGAGGTGGCCACAGTGACCCAGGGCAAGAGCTGAGTGAGACCCCTCCCACCCCCTCCCCTGGAATGACTGTGCATGGCTTCACAGAAATAAGGGTACAAAAGCACCCCGTTGCTCACGTGGCCACGTGGCACGGAATGTCGGCAAGCGTGCATGTCTGAGAGCATGTGCCTATCTGTGTACACACCTGGGTGAGCCAACAGCATTGTGGAAAAGCGTCCCTCTATCCGTCCGTCCGTCCGTCCTTGAGTCTGTGTGAGCAAGCGTGGGGGTGAAAACATACTCGCGTCGGTTTGTATCCGAGTGTGACTGGGAAGTATTGTCGTGTGTCCGTGAGCCGATATCGATACACACGTCTCATTTCGAAGGATGTGTGTGTGTGTGTTTACGTGTGTGGGGTGGGGAGGGAACGCAGGTCCCCGTCTCCTGTGTCCATAGGTTACCAATGGCCGTATGCCTGGACATCAACGTGAGCAGGTCATGTATATCGCCAGCTTGGTGGCGGTGGCGGTGTATGTGTGTGTCTACATTCTGGTGTACGTCTGTGTATCTGGAGGGGGAGTCCCATCCATCTGGCCCCTCCACTGAGGACTCGGGTCTGCAGCTGTAGTGGGCTCCAGCAGCTCCAGCAAGCGCCCCGCCCAGCCGCCCTGGATTTCGATGCTTTTTCCAGAAGGAGATTTCCACCCCCTTCCCCCTCGCCCACAGTGCCTTTCCCCCGCCAGGGCCCCGCTGCTCCAAGCTCATTCCTGCTCAATCATTTATTGACTTTAAAATCGAAGCCAATTCTGGTTTGAAAAAAGAAAAGGGAGAGAGAGAGAGAGAGGGAGAGATGGAGGCCAGAGAGAGACAGAGAGTCCGAGATGTGTGGAGGAGGGGGGAGCAGAATCAGAGACAGCCAGGGAGAGGCAGGGACAGTCAAAGATATAGAAGGATAGAGACAGGGACAGAGACAAAGAGAGAGAGAGGATGAGAGAGAGAGGATGGGGGGGTGGACTATCAGAGCAAACTATGGAAGCAGAAAATTTTGTAAAAACAGACTCTGGATCCAAGAGATGTCGCTCTCAGGAAGGACAGACTGCTGACCCACAGCCTGCAGCCACCCACCCAGCCACCCCGGCACACTCGCAGCCGGGGCCTGTGGCGGAGCTGAGTCCTCGCTCCCTTCTGGAGTGTCACAGAGTGAAGCCCTGGCCATCACCCTGCGCCTGGGGGCTGCCCCAGCCCCTTCCTAGTCTTGGCACAGTGGACCGGCTGGCATTTTCTTTCCCAGGGCACTGTGAAATCTGAGGGCCTAGAATCTCACCCAGGCCTCAGGGGGCAGGCCAGGAAGCTGGGCTGGCAGCAGGTGGGCAAGGGGCTGCTCCCGTGTGGCGTCGTGGTCCCACCAGGCCCTAAACACCAGCCACGCAGGCCACCCAAGCATAGCCCCAAAGGCAGCCATGGCTCAAACCCAGCTAGGTGGACAGGAACGTCGTGTGGAAGCCCAAGATGGGGTGACTGGCCAGTCAGGCACAGATGTGGGGGTCTCCAAATTGCTACAGTGGTCAGAGTGCCTGCTCACACCTGCACTCACACTGTGATACACATGTGTAAACATGCACCTCACGAATACATACTCACACCTGTACAGGAAAACCTGCTCCCGGGCCCCCACACACATCCATGCCACACAGGCCTGCCAATGGCCAGCCCACTGCAGCCACACACAGACTCCAAGATCAACTGAGTCAGCCTCTCTCCCTCCCCCCCCCTCTCACACACACACACACACACACACACACGCATCTGTTGATACAAGAGTGGGGTGGCCATGGCTGACACTCGTCCCAGACATACCCTCTTGCCCCTTGCCACACGCCAGGCCCACTAGCAGCCATATTCACGTGGACTCCCGCTCCCAGCTGTGGGCACCCTTGGCACATGGCTGACAAGGCTCAGACTGGCAGAGGGAACACTGGGGACCCCAGGCCTGGCCTATAGATTCCCCACAGACGCAGGTCCTGCTGAGAGGCACCGCTGGGCAGCCCCCAGGCGTCCCCTCTGCAGAGCCTGTGTGGCCAGACTAGGCCTGGCCCCACAGGCAGCGTTGCCAAGGCCGCTGCGGGACTCTGGTCAGCTCCTGTGCCCTCTGCGAGCCTGGGGTGGGGTAGCAGGGCAGGCACCCAGGAGCCTTTGCCTCCGCCAAGTGCTGCTCAGGGAACTTCGCTGGAGGCGGGACGCGCTCTGCAGCGCGCCAAGGTCGGCGCTGTTTTGCTCGGGGTTGGCCCGACGCGTGGTGGCAACACTGTCGGGGCGTCCACGGCTGCCTCCTGCCCTCCCGCCTCTGGGTGGCGGGACGGTATTCCCCCGGCCGCCCGGTCCGGCGCGCGGCAGCCCGGGAAGCGGGGACCGGAAAGTTTGCGCCGAGGAAAGTTTGGAGGGGGGCCCGCAGCGTCGTCGTCCAGGGTCGGTGGAGAGGCGCGGCCCAGGCTGGCAGCGGGCCCATCCCTCCCTCCCCTCCTCTTCCCTCCTCTGCCCCTCCGAAATTTGGGAGCCCCGCCATTTTCTTAGCCCCGCTCCCATGTGAGGCCTGAACAAAGACTTTGGGGAGACGCCCGGGCCGCTCGGCCCGCCCTGGGCACCCCGGCCGCACACGGGGGCCGCTGCCACGCACGCCGGCCGCTGCCACCCTCGGGAAACGCTGCGCCCGCCCCTGGGAGCAACACCGGACCCGGTCCCGGCTCTGCGCCCTCTGGGTCACCCTCTGCCACTCTCTCACCCCCGCAAACACTGCCAGAGGCCATGCCGGTCGGGTGCAGCCACCGTGGCCCACAGATCGGCGGGAGTCCCGCTGCCCACCGCACCCCAGCCGAGCGCGCGCGCACGCACACACACACTCACACACTCACACGCACTCCCGCTCCGGGCAGCGCCACGCACGCAGCCGGCCACCTCGGGAGACCCCCGTCGGGGTCTGCCAGGGGCCAGGGTCGTCGGCGCACGGGGGCGCCAGCACGCGTTCCCGGATTCCCCAAAGCACGACTTGCACCCCTCGGCCGCCCGCGGGCTCACTCCCCCGGCTGCCGCGCGCCCCCTCCGCCCGCTCGCCCCGCCTGCGCCGCGGGGCAGCCTCCTGCGCCCGCTTCCCTCCCCGGTCGCGCGGGGCGGCGGCCGGTACCTGGGTGAGGCAGTACGGGGAGTACATAGCTGAGCGCCCGGGCGAGAGCGCGGCGGCTGGCCGCGGCGAGGGGAGGCCCGGCCGGCGGCGGCCGCGCTCGGGCTCCGACTCGGCTCCTCCGGCCTCCGCCGCGCGGCGCCCGCCCGGCCCGCGGCCCCGCGCTCGCCGCTCGCAGGCTCGGCCCCGCCGGCTCCGGGGCCGCCGCCGCGTTTGCCGCTGCCTCTCGCGTCCGCCGCCGCCGCCGCCGCCGCCGCTGCCGCGCGTCTACTCCATGCCGCCGCCGCTCGGCCGGTCACCCTCGCCCGCTGCCGCCGCCGCCGCCGCTGCCGCCGCCGCCGCGCTGTGAAAGTGAAAGTTTAGACAAAGTTTGGAAGCGGCGCACTCCGGGGAGAGGGAGCGGGCGGGCGGGCGGGAGGAGGGGCGCGGGGAGGGGCAGGCGGGCGGGAGCGGCGGCAGTCGCTCACACACACACACACACACACACACACACAAGCGCACACATGCACGCATGCACACGCGCGGGGGCGCACACCGTCACGGCCACCCCGACACGTGCTGGCCCGCGTTCCAACACAGACACACGCTGGCACACAGCGGGGCTTGGACCCCACCACACATGTCACGTACAGAACATATTGCCACACGTTTCACGTTCGGACAACAAAGCACACACAGCGTGGGCACATACCCGGGCACACATTCCACACCTGCGCGCGCGCGCGCGCGCGCACATACACACACACACACACAGACCAGATTAGGAAACCAATCCATGATCCATACGCTGATATGCACACAGGACCCCCATCACATGATGATACCGGCACCCACGCATTCCAACAAGGAACCATGTTTAGACACTGAGATACAGACAGTTACACACCAACATGGGCCTCACACAGATACACAATAAGACATACACACAGCAAGGCCTGCTGACATGTACAGATTCATGCTGGCACACAGACACAGGCATGATCACACAACCACACCTTGACATGCTCCAGACAGTCAACTCCTACACATGGACACAACACAAACACAAAGCCGCACCAAAATATCTTAGTTGTGGTGACACAGAGGACACACCCAGGCGCACAGGATGACACTGATAAAAGGGAGATGCACGAACACACCTCACACAGACACACACCATCAGATACCTGGACATACATCCAAACAACACCAGGAGAGCACCGAGATACAAAGTGACACTGGCCGTCACAGCAACACACACACACCACACACCTGGAGCCCAGCTACGCCCTGGGCCTTGGGCACACGGAACAACAGTTTTGATACCCAGTCAACTAGCAATGCCCCTCATAGTATCACCAAGTCATGCACACAGGTGCCACACACATGCACCCAGGCCCCTCCCACACACAGCAAGCACATACACTCATCCTTGGCTCTGATCATGGACATACACAGATCTAGCAGAGGCTGCACAGCCCAACCTCCAGGGATAGAAAAAGGCATGGAGGCCTCAGGTCCATGTGCACACCCTCCCTGGTGAGGCTATAGTCCCTCCTGTAGGCCCCTGACCCCCCATTTCCAAAGCAGAAATGACCTGGGGTGAGATGGTGCTGGGGGCCCTGGCGTGGGTGCATGGGGAGCCCTTGGGTGACCCCCGTGGTGGGCGGGGAGGTGGTGCCACAGCCCCCAGGCAGCTCCTGCCGGGACAAAGCTCCCTCCTGCTGCCAGGTGCAGCCAGCACCTTCTTGCCCTCCTGGGCCAAGAAGCTGTAGCAATGCTCAGCTATGCATTGTCTGTCGGAGGGGTGTTGGTGCCCAGGTGTGTGGGGGTGCGGGTGTGTGTGTGTAAAAATATCCCTGAGGGGGAGTGCTCCTGGTCACACGAGACCATTGAGGCAGGGTGGCTGTAGTGTCCTCAGGTGTCTGGGTGGGTCTGGGTGTCCTCTGGGGGGAAGAGACGCCGGTCAGTGGACGTTCAGGAGCCCTTTGTGTGGCCCGGTGTTGTGTGGTGGGGATGTGGGTCTGGCCGTGTGCCTGGGAGATGTCTGTGAGTCAGAGAGGGTGAGCATCTGTCAGGCCCTGTGCCAGGCATTGGGGACAGAGTGAGGACCAAGACAAAAGACCTGGCCCTGGGAGGCTGACATTCTAGTGAGAGTCAAGTGTAGCCGGGGCCTGGGTTTGACAGGAAGTCCTGGTGATGGGGGCGCCCCGGTGAGCATGTGCGTTTCAAGCTGACCACCGTGTGTGTCAGCTCTGGGGGTCTTTCTGTCAGAAGGTGTCCGTGTGTGTGACACACCTGTGTATGTGTGGGTCTCTCTGTGTGTCCTAGAGTACATGTGGCCAAGGGGGCAAGTGAGTGTGCGAGGGTCACAGTGGATCTGTCTGCGTTCAGGGACTGTGTTGCAGACGTGTCTGTGGGTCACTAGAAGTGTTTCTGTCTGTGGGGTGATCCCTGTGGGTCTGGGGCAGTGGTGAGGACCTATGTGGGCACAGGGTCGTGTGTGTCAGGGAGAGGGGCTCTGTCTTTGTCAGGGAGTCCGTCTGTGTACAGCTTGAATTGGTGTGCGTGTGCTTGTCTGACAGGAAGGGGTCTCTGTGTGCCTGGGTGGGGGGGTGTCTGGGTATGTGTGAGTCTGTCATTCCATGCTCGAGGAGCTCTTTCCTGGATCCCGTGGTCCAACTCGGCCTCCTGTCCTGCGCCACTGATGCAAGGCCTTGGCGGAGGGAATTGATACGTCCTTAAAAATTCAAGGGCTTCTAGTAAACAGAAACTTTTAACACCGTTTAAAGTTTCAGGGCCACCGCTGCTGCTGCTGCTGCTGCTGCGCTCGCTGCGGGAGGAGAGCAAGGGGGAGGGGGCACAGGCGGATTGAGGGGGGCACCGAGGGGAAGGGTCAGGGCTACATGGGAGGCAGGCGAAGGGTGCAGGCCCGGGACTGGAGACTGAGGGGCTGAGGGGAGGGGTTTGGGGATTAAGGGGGATGGGGATCTGGATGTCTCAGGAAAGAGGCGGGGGTAGGGGCTAGGTTAGGGGGTGGGGGAAGGGGAAGGGAGCAGGGAAAGGCAGGGGTTGGGTATAAAAGGGTCTGGAGCCTTTGAGGAGGCCCAGGAGAAGCTGGAATGTCTGGGGGAAGGTGCTGGGGATATGAGAGCCCAGAAGGGGTTTGGGGACCCCAGGGGGAACTTGGATGGCCAAGGGAAGGGGCAGAGATGGGTGTGGGATGGGTATGGGGCCCGTGTGAAGGGTCACTGGAGCAGTGTGGGCCTGTTGGGGGCTTGATGGGAAACAGTGGGGGGGGGATGGAGGCGTTTGGGGTGTCTGGGACTTTAATGTTGTTGGGGGCTTAGGGGCAGACCCCAAGCCTTCCTTGGCCCCCTGTAAACAGCCACTAAGCAGTCAAGGGCTCCGAAGACCCCCACCTTGGGCCCAGTCCTGGCTCCACCTGCCTCCCTGTCCTCTCAGCCCTGCCCACCAGCCATGCCAGACCCTGAGGGCTGCCTTCATCGCCCTCCCAATCCCGCATCTGGCCCCAAACCTGGGCTCTGCTTAAACCCCTATCCCATTCCCATTTCACACACTCATACCACACTTCCACTTGCACACACACACACACACACACACTCCTTCATTCACACACACACACACACCACAATATTCAACCCTCTATTCATAGACACACAGGACACCCATCCTTTCACTCAACACACACAAATACAACATCCACACATACACACACAGGATACCCATATTTCCATTCTAACAGACACACACAACACCCATTGTTCCATTTACACACGCACACAATCATACAACATCCAATATACACATAGGACACCCATCCTTCCTTTCATACACACACACAGCTTCTATACACACACAAGACATTTATCTTCCATTCCAATAGACAGATACACACACACAACATCCATTCCTCCTTTAAGAATCACACACAACACGCAGACACACACACAGGCCATCCATCCTTCCATTCATACACAACACCCATCCTTTCTTTCACACACAGCTTCACACCACAAAACCCTCCCTGTATGCACACATACACACTCTTCCTCACATACCACATCCACCCATATAAACACAAACAAAACACTTGTCCATGTTCATTCACATATCTGCACTCAGAATTCTCTCCATACACTCAGACCCCCTCTATACCCACAACACTCCACACACACACACATCTGCTCTGCTCCCCCCTCCACAGCTGCCACTGGGGAGAATTTTCACAAGGAGGCAGAGGGGCTGCTCTGGAGGATACCCAAGCTTCTCCATCCCCTTCCCCCCAGAACCCAGGTCTTAGGACACACCCCATTGAGAAATCATGGGGGAGGAGGACACGGCCATGGGGCTGGGCACGTTGGGGTGGCACAGCTGGGATCCCCCGCATTCCTCCATGCAGGGCTGCCCACCTGGCTAGGCTGGCAGCAGGTGTGTCTTCCAATGCAGGTGTGTGGGGGGAGGGGGAGAGAGGAGGAGGAAGAACCAGCCTATGGCACTCCCTGGCCAGGATGCGGGGGGTGGGGGGCACTGAAACATCTGGGTTCTGGCAGCCAATGTCCTGGGCCACTGGGGGTCAGGCATTGCTGTGCTCTAGGTCAGCCGGGCAGGCCTCAGGGGAGGTGGCAAGCATCTGGCACACAGGATAATTGAAGAGCCAGGCCAGGGGAAGGAGGGTTGAGGGATGATGGGGAGACAGGTGCTCTAGGGCCCTCCTGGCAGGACTGGGATCCCCACTTCCCCAGAGGGCTCAATGCCTCTCCTGACCAAACTACCTAGGACCCCAGGTCTGGTCTGGTCTGGGGTCCTAGATAGCCTTTGTCTCACTGCCCCAACCCCGGGCTGGGGGTCCCTAGTGGGATCTGAGCCAGAGGAGTTACACACACACACACACAATCATACAACATCCAATACACACATAGGACACCCATCCTTCCTTTCATACACACACACAGCTTCTATACACACACAAGACATTTATCTTCCATTCCAATAGACAGATACACACACACAACATCCATTCCTCCTTTAAGAATCACACACAACATGCAGACACACACACAGGCCATCCGTCCTTCCATTCATATACAACACCTAGCCGGGCACCCCAGACCCCATCACACACACACAAAATCCCAGAGACCACAGGTGTGCGCACACACATACAGATCCCCCTCCTCCTCTGGGGGGGGGGTCATATAAAATACCATAATCACACACAGACACAGGATCACCCAAAGATGCTGTCACACGCCCTTCCAGAGTAGCACACCGACACACACACAGCCACGCATACCTACCCAGAGCCACCCACGGAGTGACACCAATAGCAGCCCGGTCACACACTAAGACCCTCACCATCACATAGACCCCCAGAGAGACTCAGATATACACTGACTAAGACACATGCAGACACACACAGACAGTTACATGGACTCCCCAAAGCACTAGTTACACAGACATACACAAGACCACACACAGTCACATAGGGACAGCGAATCTCACACAGGACAGACCTATGGGGTCACACTCACAGGTGCTCTCAGAATCATCCATAGCGCTGGCGCACACAAAGTCATGCAAAGCCATACAGATGCTACACATACACACGTGCACATATCACTCACGGTTACAGTCGCAATCAGACAGTTGGTCACATGACACCCAAAGACACATGCAGGCATCCCCAAATCACAAATGGAGACCCAGGCTAGCCTGCAGCTGCATGCAAGTTCCCACAGAGGCGCGGCCTGGCCAGGATGGACGACAGGAGGGCAGCAGGCCTTGTGGCTGGCGCTCACATGGAGGCAAAGGGAAGGAGTTGGGGAAACCTTTCATTTGCAGCAGGCAGGAGACCCACCCCACCCGCCCTGGAAACCTGGCCCTGGCTCCTGAATGGGGCCTCTGTACGCTGCCACCGCCCAGCCATCCCAGGGAGAGAATATGGGGTTGGGGGTGATCCAGCTGCACCATGTCCCTGTCCAAGCCTCAGGGCCACCCAGCCACATGCCAGGGCTCGGGCTGGAGTCCCCCAGCACGGAGGAGCCCTTCCCCGACCCATCCTCACTACCTCTGGAGGCCAATCCCCAAACCCAAGCTGCGCAGAGAACACGGAGGGGCAAGGCCATGTCCCTGCTGGTGTTGGATACCCAGGTCTCCGTGTCTAAGGCCCAAGTGCCTCCCCAAGATGGCAGCTGCCAGTCCCATGCCACCAGGCCTCTCAGTCCAGCATGAACGTATGACAGCATGGCTGCATGTGGCTGAGGATGAGACAGCGTAGTCGTGTGTGAGAATGTAGCCAGACTCCCTGTGCAGCCTGAGGGTGGGGGTGGGGCGCTCAGAGCCCCGTGGCTCATGTCAGCACACATACACAATGTCATTGTCACCTGTTGATCACACAGCCATGCACACGGCCACTGTCTCATCTTCAGTCACATTGTCACACACAACCACACTGTCATACATGCTGCTATCCACACCTTCAACCACACAGAACCGCACTCACACCTTCAACCAGTGACACTGTCACACCCTCAGCCATGCTGTCAGACACAGGAATACTGTCACGCCCTCAACAATTCTGGTCACACACACCTTCGGCCTCACGGTTTCACACGTCTTCACAGTTAGCCTGGCATGCCGACCCTTCCACGATATCAGTGTCACACTGACCAGCAGAGGCACACTGACATACTCTGCCTGGGTGCCCCTACAGCTGTCCTAGCCATGTGGCCACACAGAGTCACTGCCCCCCTCAGTCACAAGGAGGGGAAGCAGATCTGATCACTTCATCTCCACGGTGTGGCACACAGCTGTCCCTAGAACCAACACAGTCACTCTAATAACACAACACACCCTCACTGTCATGGTGTCACAGAGCAGACAGCCAGCAGGTCAGGCCCCTATATAACTGCTCAAAGATCCCTGATGACACATGCTCAGGGCATCACTGTTGCATGTGACAGGCACACATCTCACACTGCCACACAACACCCACAGTCCCCGGACAGAGCTACAAAGAAACAATGGGTGACAGCCACACCACCGCTACAAGTACATCCTGTCATACAACAGGCGCTCTCCCCGGTGCCTGTCACAACATTGAGACAGCCCCTTAGTTGTCCCAACAGGCAGCCAGGCATGCTAAATGGACTCCATGATAGTCACTAGGACACCCCGGTTCCCCAGTCGTAGAAACAGGGATGGGCCCAGGCTGACACCCTCCCTGCTGCAGTTGGTGCATGGAGAGCAGGGGGGGCTAATGGATGTGCAGCTGTCAGCAGTGGGTGCCAGCCCCCACCCCATGAATATTCATCAGATGAGGCTCTCCTGAACCTGTGGGGAGTTGGAGGTCCCAGGCAGCTGGGCACCCCCTTCTGTGCCAAGTGTGGGAGGGCTCAGCCAGGCCCCAGCAGTCCTCAGAACCCACTCCTAGCCCCACACGTAAGCACACACGAGTTTGTGAACACAAACCCCCCAGACACAAAAATGACAGTTACAAAAACTCAGAATTACACCCCAAAACACAGCCATCCACCATCTCACACACACACACACACACACACACACACACCAGGCATGCAAACACATGCACACAATCCAATGAACTCAAAATCACAAACATATAATCACACCCAAACCACAGACACCCATCATCTCTCTCTCTCTCTCTCTCTCTCTCTCTCTCTCTCTCTTTCTCTCTCTCTCTCTCCTCCCTCAGCCATGCAAACACAGACACACAGTCACATGAACTCACAAGCATACAACCACACATTTCTTTTTTTTAAATATATTTTATTGATTTTTATACAGAGAGGAAGGGAGAGGGATAGAGAGTTAGAAACATCGATGAGAGAGAAACATCGATCAGCTGCCTCCTGCACACCTCCTACTGGGGATGTACCCGCAACCAAGGTACATGCCCTTGACCGGAATCGAACCTGGGACCCTTCAGTCCACAGGATGATGCTCTACCCACTGAGCCAAACCGGTTAGGGCTACACACACATTTCTAAACACACGGACATACAGTCACCCCCAAACTAGAACCAACTACTTTTCATAAAGCACCCACACACGTATGCAAACACTGACCCACAACTTGGCACACAATCCCACTGCCCCTCAAATGTACTCACACATAACCACCCTAAAGAGCACCTTCACCCACCATCACACACACGTACACACACTACAATCTCATTCTGCCCACGCCTGACGGGTTACAGAAGGGGAAACTGAGGCACTGCGTGGCTGAAAGCCCCTTGAAGGAAGATGCCCCTCCTGACTCAAGGCAGAGGCTGCAGCTGGGCGCCCCCTGCCGGCCTGGGTCCTCCAAGAGCGCGCGGGGAGGCGGGCACACGCCTGACGTAACCATGGCATCCTCTTGGCACGCGTGGCCGGGGCGGGGAGGGCGGGGCGGGCGCGTTGCCATGGCACCGGAGGGCCGCGTGAATGGGGTATTGTTCGCCCGGCGCCCAGCGCCCTGGCCTGACTGTCCTGGACCCACCCAGACCCATCCGCCGTAGAGGAAGGGAGAGACAGAGATGGGGAGAGACAAAGATGGAGAGAGACAGACAGAGCTGTAGATGGGGAAAGAAAGACACTTAGGAACCAGGGGGGAGAGACAGAGACAGAGAGAGACAAAGAGATGGAAGAGACCTGGGAGATGGAGAGAAATGCACCAATGAGGAAGGACCCACAGCGGGGCAGAGGGACAGAACCTATGAGAGGCAGGGCGGGGAACTGAGATGGAAGATGAAGGTCTGGGGTGGGAGCCAACCAATAACCACGGAGCCCACTGTGCCTTGCGCTACGCCTGGTAACAGGACTAGGCAGAGGACCAGGACTCCCAGACAAAGTCAGAGATACTGAGACGGGAGGAGACCCAGCAATAGAGACCCAGCAAGATGGAGGGTCAGAGACACCAGGAAGAGAATGGAACCAGTGCTCTGAGGTTCCTTCCTCCACTCCCCTTTGGACAACGTGCCTCCTCCAATTTGACACTCTTGGAAGGCACCCCTCTGTCCCGCACACCTCACCCACCACTGACAAGACACCATCCACACAAGGACCTGGTCTTGGGGACACTGCCCCAGACACTCCGAGACGCTCTCATGGACCCAGTGGCACAGCAGATACACCCACAGACACCCAGGGACACAGTTAGGGTCCGTCAGACACACCCATACGACAGGGACTCTTACCCCACACCAGAGTGACAAAGCTAGAGGTACGGCCCATAGAAGAACTGTCTCATGCGGACTCTGCCAGACACCTGGTCCCAATCACACATGGCCACACAGCACACAGGCTCACACGCCACAGAACACTGCCATGTGTGGCTAACCAGGCACACGGTGCCCTCTCACACCCGCAATGTCCTTGCATTTGACCCAGAGATTTGGCCTCCTGGCCCCCAGCCCAGACTGGGGGGTCTGGGAGGATGCTGGGTCCGGTTCTCCATGTTTGACAGACATCAGTCACCAGTCCAGGTGGGAAGGGGAAGGAAGGGAGGTGAAGCCCCGCTCCTTCCCCTCAAAGGGTTGAGTCCAGCCAGGCCAGGGCAGTCCCCAACTCCTTCATGTCTGGGTCATCTGGGCCCAAATCTGAACCAAGGGTGTCCCCTGGTGGCCATGTGTGGTCTCTGCATCCATTGCGTGAGGGTGTCGGGGGATGGCAGACAGCCCAGTGGCCTAATGTGAATAGAAGGGCAGAGAGACAGGCCCAGGCTCAGCACCCAGAGCCTAGAGTCAGGAAGCCAAGGTCTGGAAGCCAGAACCCAAAACCAGAATTCAGAGCCTGGAATCCAGATCCCAGAATCCAGAATCTGAATCTAAATTCTCAGGTACCAAGAACTGGGGACCCAGAATCTAAAATCCAGGTCCAAATGCCCAGAATCCAAAATCCAAAGGTAGAGATCCTGTCCTCAGAATCTAGAATCCAAGAGCCCTGAATCCAGATACAACAACCGGAGCCTAGAGCCCTCCTTCGAGCCATCCCCTGCCTTCCCTGAGCCCCCAGATTAGAGCGGAGCAGGGGTTGGTGAGGACAGGAACAGGTTACAGTGGCAGGAGAGAGGCCCTGCAGTGACCACACAGAGCCTCTGCCAGCTGCTGCCCTCACAAGCACGCATGCACACGCATACTTCAACAGAATCTTACACACAGGCCACATGCCCAAACATATAGCCAGTCTGTGACCATCAGATGTACAGCACCACACACTCAGATGCACACAGACAACATCACACATACACCCTGACACACACCATCACCCGAAGACACCTGAACCCACCATTCACTCCTCTCCCAGCACATGGACACACACTCATCTGTGTACCCACACAATCTCAGAGCTGCCCCCCATTGCCAGCCATCCCACCAAACTCAGACGCATAGCCACCACACCCAGAAATGCACAAAACCCAGACTCCCAATCCTACTCAGACATGCTCAAAGAATTGTGCAGGCTGGTGCGCATGTACACACACACACACACACACACAACTCCCCTAAGCAGAGAGAAGCTCCATGCCTTGGCAGCCACACAGCCCCTGGGAACAGGACCCCCGGGACAGGGCTCACTGTGCACCCCCATGCCCACCCCATCCCCCACCTCCTGGCCGGCTGGCGGGCTTTAATACAGATGCCAAACTCATAATTGTAACTGAGGGTGACAGGGTCACCTTGAGCCCCAGATGCTCGCGCAGTGACAGATGGCGTTGGCAAACCTGATTAGCAGCCCCTGTGCCAGCGCCTGTGGCACCTGCATCCCCGCCCCTCCCCCGCTCCCCCAGCACTCATTACCCACCCATTAATGGTCCTGGGGATGGGGGTGGGGGCCGTTTGGCACTGCCCAGGAGGGGGCAGGGATACTGGGGCCCCCCTGGCACCAAGGTTCCCAGCTGGCTCCCCGGCTGGCAGGAGGTGAGCACAGCTGAAAGGGGGTGGAAGCAGGCGCCTCATATGCCTGCCAGAGGGGTGTCCATGGTGCCAAGGCTGAGCTACCCACTCGGACGCTGCCTGAGGTTTGGCACAGAACCCTGGAGGGAGGCGGGAGAGCACACCCCTCCCCCATGGGCCACTCATGACCCTCCCCCATCTCGGGCCCTTGGAGCAGGGCCTTGGGAGCTGCCTGCCTGGCCTGTTCCCACCCCTCTGTGCTGGCCTGTGGGGTCAGAGGTCATGGGCTCCCACGCCCCACTGGCCCATCTGTTTCCTCGGGTCCCCTCCGCCTGCTCCCCTCACCTGGGGCCTTCCTTCCTGAGGCAGGAAGAAGGCTGAGGGGGGCCCCGGTTGACCCCCCCCCCCCACCGCCCTGCGCTCCGGGTAGCATTTGGAGGCAACCCTGACAGCACCACATGTCCCTGCGTCTGTGCCAGACGGGCCCATCTGCTAGGGCCCTGGTTCCAGACGCCCAAAGCCCGGCCACCCTCATCCGCTGCAGACCCTGTGCCCAACTGAGGAGGGAGCACCCCTCATACCCACATTCCACAGGGCCACCCACTTCCAGGGAACTCCGGTTGAAGGAACAAATACACACATATACACACAACTGGGCTCCATCAACCTTTATGGTCCTGTAGATGCCACACTGGGCATGGGGCTGGTAGAGATTGGGAGGGGCAGCTGGAGCTTGTGGGTTCTGCCTCTGACTTGGGGAACCCAGGTGTCCCCCCGTAGCTACCTCTGCTTTCCTGCCTGGGTTTCTTGGGGTCCTAGGACAGGGTCATCACTGTGTCTCCTGGGTGGGGTCATCCGTTCTCCCTGCATTTGGAGGTGTGTCTTTAACTTATTCTGTGAGAGGAGGTCCAGTCTGGGGTTCAAATGCTGGCTCTGCCATGTCATGTTGTGTGACCCTGAGCAAATGTCTTTGCCTCCTGGGGCCTCAGTTTCCTTCCCTGTAAAATGGGGTGATGCCTCTATGCTATTGGGCAGCTCTGAGGGTGACTCAAGTAAGTACCTGGCAAATGCTTAGAACTGGGCCTGGCCGACAGTGAGTGCTCAGTAGCGTGTGCTGTGACTGTGAGTGGTCCGCCGCTACGGGGCTGTCTGGTATTCACGGGAGCAGGGTGAGAACTCGGGAGGCCCGTCTGGCTTTCCCTGCTTCCCTGGTCTCTGACCCGAGGACATTCTCCAGGTCGGTGTCTTTCCGACTCCCACATCTCTCCGAGGTGCGTGCGTCTGTGTCAGTCCATGATGCTCAGCTCATGCCTTCAGGCTACACTGACACCTCTCGACCAGCACTGTGTATGTCTTCACCCGCCGACGAGAGGCTGGGCTGCCCACCTGGCACCACAGGAACACGGGTGTCCAGTGCCTTTGAGCGGGCACACAGCTGTTGCAGAGGACGAATGGGGCGAGGTCCACACCAGGGACGTAGAGCGAGGAGCAGTGGCCAAAGCAGAGGTGATTACGGAGGCGCTTAGCCATGCATCCCGGCTGGGAGAGCACCTGGGGCCAGAGGCAGGGAGGACATGAGGCCGGAGTAATGAGAATAACCCCCACTCCACTTCCACCCCACCTTGAGAGGCATGTGTCCGGGCTCAAATCCTGACTCTGCCATTGCTGTGTGACCTGAGGTAAGTTACTCAACCTCTCTGGGTCTCAGTTTCTTCACCTATGAAATCATCAAAGTTCAACCAGGAAAAAAAGAAACTACTCTAGGCCCGTGGTCGGCAAACTGTGGCTCGAGAGCCACATGCGGCTCTTTGGCCCCTTGAGTGTGGCTCTTCCTAAGCCTTAGGAGTACCCTAATTAAGTTAATAACAATGTACCTCCCTGTATAGTTTAAGTTTAAAAAATTTGGCTCTCAAAAGAAATTTCAATTGTTGTACTGTTGATATTTGGCTCTGTTGACTAATGAGTTTGCCGACCACTGCTTGAGCCTATAACCTGGCACACAGTCAGTTCAATAAATGTTAGTTCCTCCTATGATCCCCTCCAACTAAGTGGATCTATCAATTCACCCCCTGCTCATGGCCCTTCTCTGTTTAAACCCTGCACTCCTGCCTCTGTCCCTCTCCCCACAACTTCATCTCCCCACCTTCCCCCTCTGCCCCAGTGACCCCACCCTCTTGCTTGGAGTTACAAAGAAATCAGCAGTTAAGGCAGAACTTGGTACACCTGGCTTCAGAGCCTGGGCCATAAACAACATAGGGCATGAGTGCCTACAGCCATTATGGAGCACCAACTGAATGCACTGTGAGTGCTGCCCACACCCCTCTCATTCAGGCTGCCCCAAAGTGCTCAGCAGGCAGGTACGACTATTGTTCATCATTTAACAAGCACTGAGCTGCTGCAGTGTGCCTGGCTCTGCTCTAGAGCTTAGGGATGGGAATACAGAGTGAATAAGGCATAAAAATTCCTGCCCTGGTGGAATAGACATTCTACTGAGGAAAAGAGATAATAAATGCAATTACAGAATCAATTTCACTTTTTAGGGGATGATGTGTACTACAGTGAGAAATAAAGCAGAAAAGAGGAAAATGGGGTGGGAGGTACTGCATTTTTTAAAAATATTTTTTTTATTGATTTCAGAGAGAAAGGGAGAGATAGAAACATCAATGATGAGAGAGAATCATTGATTGGCTGCCTCCTGCACCCCCTACCGGGGATCAAGCCCGCAACCAGGCATGTTCCCTGCCTGGGAATCGAACCGTGACTTCCTGGTTCATAGGTTGATGCTCAGCCACTGCGCCACACCAGCCTGGCTGCTGCATTTTTAAATAACGTTTGAGTAAAAACCTGAAGGAGGTGAAAGAAGGAGCCACAGAATGTCAGGATGGGGGGAGGTGCTAGAGGCAAAGGAACAGCCAGTGCTATATATTGTTGGTGTGTCTGGGGAAAAGGAGGCAGGTGTGGCAGGAATAAAGTGGGCAGGGGGGAATGGGAGGAGGTGAGAGCAGAGAGAGGACAGGAAAACGGAGCAGGGCCTTATGGGCTGTGGGGAAAATTTGGGCTTTTGCTCTGGATGAGGTGGGAGCCATAGAGGGTTCTGAGTGTAGAAGGGACATAATCTGACTCAGAAGCTCACAGGTGCCTCTGGCCATTAAATGGAAAAATAGACTTGGGGGACAGGGTGGTGATTGCAGAAGCTGGCAGAGGGGCAACCCCCATTTCATAAGGGAGGGAACTGACGATCAGAGACAGGTAAAGGGTACAGGGCTCGATTCCAAATCTGGCACCACAGTCATGTTGTCAACGCTGAGACTCAGCCCTCTCCTCCCACCGCATACTCACCTGAGTGAAGGGCACAGCCTTACACGTCTCCTGGGCTACTTCCTGTGGGTCCAGTGGGAGAGACATGGTGGTGGCCACCTCCTGCTCATGCTGCAGTCCACCTAGCCCCATACGCCTGGTTTTCTGCAGGTCCAAGAAGGCCTTCCAGCTGCTGAGAGCAGAAGATGGCCCTGGGGAGGCCTGGGCCCCTTGGCCCAGAGATCGGGTCTGATTTGTGGCAGCCCAGGGCTGGGGTGGGGAACCCTGGGGTCCAGGCCTCCCCAAGCCTGTGGGTAGGCAGGCTCCACTGAGCAGGCTCAGAACTGTGGTCAGCTGGCTGAGGAGCATCTGTCTGTCTGTCTGGGACTGGGCTCAGGGTCCTGGGCAGTTGACCCTGCTGTCTGGTGAGTGAAGTCTGTACCCACCAGACCCACTTTTAATGGCCCGCCCCCCACCTGGGCAGCCTGGGAGGTGCCTCTGCAAACTCCAGAGTAAACCCAGACCTGCTAGGTTCCCACCCCTCCCCCAGCATGGCAGGGGACGTCGGGGCTGGGACTGCTGGCATGTGGGCTGGGGAAGGAGGAAAGGCAAGTCTAGAGGGGCTTGGGGCACAATGCCAGAGTCCCTGAGGGCTCTGTACCTGGTTTCAGGCCCCATTCATCCATTTAGCAAAACCAGACTTTGCAGTTAAGCTACTCAGGTTTCAATCACCGCATTGCAACTTCCTAGCTGTGCAATCTTGGCCAAGTCCCTTAACCACTCTGGGCCTCAGCTTCCTCCTCTGAAGTATGGAGACAATAACCATCCCTACCTGGTAGGGCTGTTCTGAGGACTGAAGGAGATAATTTATGTAAGGAGTTTAAACTAGAAGCTGGTACACAGTACCACCATGAGTAAGCTATGATTAACATTATTGCTGTTGGTTTTCCTTTAGCACCTGTTAGAGGCCACGCGTAATTCTGAGCCCTGGGGATACAGGTGGACAAAACAGAAAATGGGTCCTCCCTGCCTTACGTTGTAATGCAGAAAACAGACAATACAAGATAAATAAGATTATTTCAGAGTCTTAAATATTAAGAAGATATTAAAAAGGGATGTGCCTTGCCCAGCCGGTGTGGCTCAGTGGTTGAGCATGGACCTACGAACTAGGAGGTCAAGGTTCAATTCCCGGTCAGGGCACATGCCCAGAGGCAGCCTATCCATGATTTTCTCTCATCATTGATGTTTCTGTCTCTCCCTCTCCCTTCCTCTCTCTGAAACTATATATATATATATATATATATATATATATATATATATATATATATAAATGTTTTTAAATTAAAAGGACTGTCCCTTGAAGGGAGAGGGGCTTCTGCCCCCAGGGTGGTCAGGGAAGGCCTTCTTGAAGAGGTGACATTTTTGCAGAGCCCTGAGATAGTGTCACAGGCAGAGCAAACAGCCTGGTGGGGAGTGGAAGCTGGAGTATTTGAAGCACAGAGGAATGGAAGTCCCAGGCTTTGGGGCTCCGAGAGCTCCGGGAGGTCCCGGCCGGCCCTGGCACCTCTGCGGCCCCCATCTCGCACCCAGGTGAGGCTCTGCAGGCTGCGGGGCGTGGGAAGCAGCAGGGCGGGTCCTTCCCGCGACACAAGGTGTGCGCAGGAGATGCGGCCGGCTCGCCCTCTGGCGGCAGCTCTTGGGACTGCGGGCCCGGCTCTTGGGACTGCGGGCCCGGCTCTTGGGACTTGCCTCCCTCTACATCCGAGCTCCTGAGCGTTCCCCAACCAATCCCACTGCTGTCCTCAAGCCCTTTCGGACCTCGCGGACCATCGGTTGGCGACCGCTGCGTCAAAGCCAGCTCCATCCTGCTAGGACCTAAGGCCCCAAACTTTGGAGCATCCTTGACCCCTTACTTTCTCTGACCCCACCCCCTCCCTAATATGATATGACAGCAAGTCCTGTTCGCTTCAAAATCTACCCAGAATCCACCCACTTCTCACTCCCTCCTCGGTCCCCCACCTGGACACGGCCCCTATTATCTCTCACCTGGCCCAGTAGGTTCCTTCACTCTGGTCCCCCAGGTCCCGCCCCCAAAGCCTGTACCCCCACCACAGCTGCCAGAGGGTGCCCTAAGTCCAGGCACGTCCCTCTTCTGCTCAGGACCCTCCAGGGCTCCCCACCTCACCCGGAGTAACGGCCAAAGTTCTCACCGCAGCCCACCAGGGCTCGCACTGTCTGCTCTCATAACCTCCCCACTCTCATCTCTCCCCCCTCAATCCACACGGGCCTCCTCGCTGTTCCCCTGACCCACCAGGCATAAATATTGCACATCTGTACAGGGCTGTGCACGCTCTTATAGTTTCAACATGGAAAGATCCCCGCAAAAAATGAAGTTAAAAATTTTTCAGAACAGGGTATATGTTATGCCCTGACCTTTTGGGGGAGAGTGATAAGACTTTACAGCTACAGTTTACTTGTATTTGAATACTGAAAAAAAGCAGCAGGACTTCCCTGCTGGAGAAGGACATGAAAATGAGTGGATAAGAAGAGGGGTTGAGGAGGGAAACTTCACTTTAGAGTTTAAATATTGTTTTAACCATTAAAAGAAACTTTGGCGTGCAGAAGGCAACCAATCAATGTGTTTCTCTCACATCAAGGTTTCTCTCTGTCTTTCCCTCTCTTCTACTCTCCCTAAAAACCAATGGAAGAATATCCTCGGATGAGGATTAACAACAAAAAAGAAACTTTGAAAAAGGGAAAGTTCAGCCGGTGTGGCTCAGTGGTTGAGCATGGACCTATGAACAAGAAGGGATTCCAGGTTAGGGGTTCCCACTGGGTTGATCCCTGGTAGGGGGCATGCAGGAGTCAACTGATCAATGAATCTCTCATCACTGATGTTTCTCTCTCTCCCCCATTCCTCTCTGAAAAACACACACACACACACACACACACACACACGTATATAAAATCTTAAAAAAGAAAGAAAAATGCCCTAGCCGGTTGCTCAGTGGTTAGAGCATTGGCCCATCCACCAAAGGGTCTTGAGTTCGATTCCCAGTCAAGGATATGGGTCACATCGATGTTTCTCTGTTCTTGCTCTCTGTGTTCCCTCCCTCCCTCCCTCTTCCATTGTCTCTAAAAAGCAATGGAAAAAATATCCTCCAGTGAGGGTTAACAAAAAAAAGGGTGGGCAGGGGCGAAAAGGACAAATGGAAGCAATTCATGCCTTTATTCTGCCCCTTGCTCTTTTTAAAAAATTGTTATTGATTTTTTTGTTATTGATTTTAGAGAGGGAGGGGGGGAACCATCAATTTGTTGTTCCACTTATTTATGCACTCATTAGTTGCTTCTTGTATATGCCCTAACCAAATATCGAACCCGCAACCCTGACATATGGGAGGACACTCCAACCAACTGAACCTGGCAGAGCTGCCTCTTGCTCTTTAAGTGAAGCATTGTGGGCATTCAAATACGTGTAGACAAAAATGTAACAAACAGCCCTGGCCCGTACGGCTCAGTTGTTTGGAGTGTCTCCCAGTGCACTGAAGGGTCCATTCCTGGTCAGGGCACATGCCTAGATTTCGGGTTTGATCCCCAATTGGGGCACATATGGGAGGTAACTGATGGATGTTTCTCTCTCGCATCAATGTCTCTCTCTCTCTTTCCCTCCCTCTTTCTAGAATCAATGAAAAACATATCCTAAGGAAGGACTTTTATATACATAAAATAACAAAACCCACTGTAATCATTACCACAATTAAAAAATAAAGTCCAGCCCAGCGGTGTGGCTCAGTGCTTGAGCATCCAACTATGAACCAAGAGGTCGAGGGTTCTATTCCCAGTCAGGGCACATGCCCAGGTTGCAGGCTCAATCCCAGCTAAGGGGCATGCAGGAGGCAGACAATTGATGATTCTCTCTCATCATTGATGTTTCTATCTCTCCCTCTCCCTTCCTCTCTGAAATCAACAAAAATATATATTTTTGAAAAAGGGAGAGAAACCAAGATGGCGGCATAGGTAAACACGGGAAATTGCTGCCTCCCACAACAAATTCAAAAATACAACTAAGAGACAAAATGGACATCATCCAGAAATACAGGAAGGTGGGCTGAGTGGAAATTCTACAACTAGAAGGAAAGAAAAAAGCACACTGAGACTCAGAGGAGCTGCGGAGGTGGAGTGCAGAGGTACGGAGGCTGGAGCGCATGCAGCAAGGGCTGGCAACTGAGGACACGGCTGTCTTTTTGAATCGGGAGGGAGCCACAAGCCCCCGACAGCTCTGAACTCCAGTTCTGGGTGAGTCTCTGGGGACCTAGACTCATATGGGGAGAAACTGGACTGTCTGGCAGCGGGCAGAACTCGGAACTTGAGGGAGGCTTTCTCTCAAAGGTCCTTGCAGCGATTACTGGGACACTGAGACACGGGGCCCCTTAGGGCAGGGCTGAGGATCAGCCATAGCTGTTTGCTCCGCCCTGTTGTTCCCCTGAGACCCTGCCCCACCCAAGCTGCAGCAGAGGCTTTTGCATATGAATGGCCTGGCCCTTTGCAATCTGAAAATTACCTAACAAACTGCAGCTGGGCCAGACAGACCCAGAACTTCCAAGAGAAGGCCCAAGGCCCCACAGCAGCTTGCATTGCTTCACAGCTGGGCCTCATTTGGGCACCTCCAAACCCCAAACAAGGAAGGGAAATCTGCAGATCTCTTCGTAGCTCCTGCTGGGTAGCCTCAGGCAGAGGCTAAATTAGCACCTCCTTAGATCCAAGAGCCAGTGTACCCAGTGGTCAGAGTGGGACCATCCAGATTACAACTCCTCAGATCCATAAGGGTCACACTCAGGGGGCAGACTCAGTAAGCACCAAAGCCCCACTGAAGCAAGTCTTGCCCCATAAGGGTGTCTTCAGCACAGAAGTTCTCCCACTGTAGACACAGCTGATTCTCACAGCCAATAGGCCTGGAGGTCAATTCCTCACAGTGATACCTACAACAATCAAGACTTAACTACAACAAGACTGTGCACAAAGCTCACAAAGGGGTGTACCAACAGTGTCCACCTCAGGTAATTGGGGAAGCTGAGCCACTGGGCCCTATAGGACACCTAGCACACAAAGCTACTCTACCAACACAGTGAAGCATAAAAATGCGGAGACAAAGAAACAGGACACAAATGACAGAAATGGAGGAAAGCAAACGACTGGATATAGAGTTCAAAACCACGGTTATAAGGTTTTTCAAGAACTTTCTAGAAACCGCCGATAAATGTAGTGAGGCCCTCAAGAAATCTAGTGAGACCCTCAAGGTTATGATAAAGGACCAACTAGAAATTAAGCATACACTGACTGAAATAAAGAATATTATACAGACTCCCAACAGCAGACCAGAGGGTCGCAAGGATCAAGTCAAAGATTTGAAAGGCGAAGAAGCAAAAAACACCCAACCGGAAAAGCAAAATGAAAGAAGAATCCAAAAATACGAAGATAGCATAAAGAGCCTCTGGGACAGCTTCAAGCGCACCAACACCTGAATTATAGGGGTGCCAGAAGAAGAGAGAGAGCAAGATATCGAAAACCTATTTGAAGAAATAATGACAGAAAACTTCCCCTACCTGGTGAAAGAAATAGACTTACAAGTCCAGAAAGCACACAGAACCCCAAACAAAAGGAATCCAAAGAGGACCACACCAAGACACATCATAATTAAAATGCCAAGACCAAAAGACAAAGAGAGAATCCTAAAAGCAGCAAGAGAAAGACAGTCAGTTACCTAAAAGGGAGTACCCATACGACTGTCAGCTGATTTCTCAACAGAAACTTTGCAGGCCAGAAGGGAGTGGCAAGAAATATTCAAAGTGATGAATACCAAGAACCTACAACCTAGATTACTTTATCCAGCAAAGCTATCATTCAGAATTGAAGTTCAGATAAAGAGCTTCACAGATAAGGAAAAGCTAAAGGGGTTCATCACCACCAAACCAGTATTATATGAAATGCTGAAAGGTATCCTTTAAGAAGAGAAAGAAGAAGAAAAAGGTAAAGATACAAATTATGAACAACAAATACACATCTATCAACAAGTGAATCTAAAAATCAAGTGAATAAATAATCTGATGAACAGAATAAACTGATGATTATAATAGAATCAGGGGCATAGAAAGGGAGTGGACTGACTATTCTTGGGGGGGAAAGGGGTGTGGGGAATGCGGGAAGACACTGGACAATAATCGTACACCTATGGATGAGGACAGTGCGGGGGGGTGAGGGCGGAGGGTGGGGTGGGAACTGGGTGGAGGGGAGCTATGGGGGGAAAAAAGAGGAACAACTGTAATAATATGAACAATAAAGATTTAATTTTTAAAAATTTAAAAAATTATAAAAGAAAGAAAAGCCCTGACTGGTTTGATTCAGTGGATAGAGCGTTGGCCTGCGGACTGAAAGGTCCCAGGTTCGATTCCGGTCAAGGGCATGTACCTTGGTTGTGGGCACATCCCCAGTAGGAGGTGTGCAGGAGGCAGCTGATCGATGTTTGTCTCTCATCGATGTTTCTCACTCTCTATCCCTCTCCCTTCCTCTCTGTAAAAAATCAATAAAATATATTTTTTTTAAAAAAAAAAGAAAGAAAGAAAAGATTACAGATATGAGCCCTGGCCACGGTGGTTCAGTTAGTTGAGTGTCGTCCCCTGCATTGAAAGATCGCTGGTTTGATTCCAGGTCAGGGCATGTATACAAGTTTTGGGTTCGATCCCTGGTCGAGGAGCATATAGAGGCAGCCGATCAATGTTTTTCTCACATCAATGTTTCTCTCTCTCTCTCCCCCTTCTCCTTTCCTCTCTTGCTGAAAGAAAAAATCAATAAAAACATACTAATAAAATAAAAGATTACAGATATGAAAGAAACTTGCTCTATACTTATGCCTAATTCCTGTAATCCCCATGGTTGTATTCATAGTTTTACTACACATATATCCATTCACAAAAGATACATAAAATTGTTTTGTGTGTTTTAAACTTAATATGCATGGCATCATAATATATAGATTCTTTTAACTTTCACCAGTACTCCATTTCGTATTTCACCCTTTTCACTGATAAAGAATATTCTACTGCATATACACACCCGAAATTTATTTCTCCATTATCCAAATTTTAACCACCACATTCCTGCAAAGAACATTTTGAAACATGACTCTTTTTCACCTGGCTTTTCACACTTACTCCCTATCAGTGGTTCACATTCCTGGCTGCACATTCAAGTCACTTTTAAGTGGGAAATTGTTGTCCAGACCCTGCTCTGGATCAATCATGCTGGAATCTTTGGGGATGGGCCCCATACACTAATGTTTTTAAAAAGCACCCCAGAGACAGAGAAACCAAGATGGCGGCATAGGTAAACACGGGAGTTTGCTGCCTCGAACAACCACTTCAAAAATACAACTAAAAGACGGAACGGACATCATCCAGAACCACAGGAAGGCTGGCTGAGTGGAAGTTCTACAACTAGGAGGAAAGAGAAAAGCATACCGAGGCTCAGAGGAGGCACAGTGCTGAAGTAAAATACTAAGGTGCGGAGTGCATGCGGAGCGGGCTGGAGGCTGAGGGCGCGGTTGTCGTTTTCAATCGGGAGGGAGTCTCAGGCTCTGAGCTCCAGTTCCAGGCGAGTCTCTAAGGACCCACACTCATACGGGAGAAGCGGGACTGTCTGGCATCGCTCAGAACCCTAGGGCAGCTTTCTCTCCATGGGGCTTGCAGCGACTACTGGGACACTGAGAAGCAGAGCCTCTGAGGGCAAGACTGAGAGCAGCCATAATTGCTAACCCCGCCCTGTTGATCCTGTGGGACCTGCCCAGCCCAAGCCCTGCAGGGAGGCTTTTGCTGGATAGCCTCAGGCAAAGGCTAGATTAGCACCTCCCTAGAGATCCAGGAGCCAGGAAGCCCAGAGGTCAGAGTGGGACCATCCAGTTTGCAGCTCCGTGGAACCATAAAAGACACACTCAGGGGGCAGACTCAGTGAGCACCAAAGCCCCATCAAAGCAAGTCTAGCCCCAGAGGCGTGTCTCCAGCACAGAAGTTCTCCCACCGCAGACACAGCTGATTCTCACAGCCAATTGGCCTGGAGGTCAATTCCTCACAGTGATAACTACAACAATCAAGGCTTAACCACAACAAGACTGTGCACAAAGCCCACAAGGGGGTGCACCAAGAGTGTCTACCTCAAGTAATTGGGACACTTAGCACAGAAAGGCACTCTATCGACACAGCGAAGCATAAAAAATGCCGAGACAAAGAAACAGGACACAAACGACAGAATTGGAGGAAAGCAAACTGTTGGATATAGAGTTCAAAACCACACTTTTAAGGTCTTTAAAGAACTGTTTAGAAGCCGCCGATAAATTGAGTAAGGCCCTCGAAAAGACTGGTGAGACCGCAGATAAATGTAGTGATATCCTCAAGAAATCTAATGAGACCCTCGATGTTGTGATAAAGGACCAACTAGAAATTAAGCATACACTGACTGAAATAAAGAATATTATACAGACTCCCAACAGCAGACCAGAGGGTCGCAAGGATCAAGTCAAAGATTTGAAATATGAAGAAGCAAAAAACACCCAACCGGAAAAGCAAAATGAAAAAAGAATCCGAAAATATGAAGATAGTGTAAGGAACCTCTGGGACAGCTTCAAGCGTACCAACAGCCGAATTATAGGGGTGCCAGAAGAAGAGAGAGAGCAAGATATCGAAAATCTATTTGAAGAAATAATGACAGAAAACTTCCCCTACCTGGTGAAAGGAATAGACTTCCAAGTCCAGGAAGCGCAGAGAACCCCAAACAAAAGGAATCCAAAGAGGACCACACCAAGACACATCATAATTAAAATGCCAAGACCAAAAGACAAAGAGAGAATCCTAAAAGCAGCAAGAGAAAGAAAATCAGTTACCTACAAGGGAGTGCCCATACGACTGTCAGCTGATTTCTCAACAGAAACTTTGCAGGCCAGAAGGGAATGGCAAGAAATATTCAAAGTGATGAATACCAAGAACCTACAACCAAGACTACTTTATCCAGCAAAGCTATCATTCAGAAGTGAAGGCCAGATAAAGAGCTTCACAGATAAGAAAAAGCTAAAGGAGTTCATCACCACCAAACCAGTATTATATGAAATGCTGAAAGGTATCCTGTAAGAAGAGGAAGAAGAAGAAAAAGGTAAAGATACAAATTATGAACAACAAATACACATCTATCAACAAGTGAATCTAAAAATCAAGTGAATAAATAATCTGATGAACTGGTGATTGTAATAGAATCAGGGACATAGAAAGGGAATGGACTGACTATTCTTGGGCAGGGGGGAGAAAGGGGTGTGGGGGTGAGTGAAGAGATTAGACAATAATCGTGCACCTATGGATGAGGACAGTGGGTGGGGAGTGAGGGCAGAGGGTGGGGTTGGAACTGGGTGGAGGGGAGTTCTGGTGGGAAAAAAGAGTAACTAATGTAATAATCTGAACAATAAAGATTTAAAAAAAATAAAATAAATAAAATAAAAAGCACCCCAGGGCTGCTTTAAACCCCTGGGCTATATCGTTACATACAGCAATAGGTCTCAGGTTTGAGCGTGCATCAGTGTCAGCCGGAGGGCTCCCACACAGAGGGCCCCACCCATAGAGTATCTGATTCGGTGTTGGAGCCTGAGAACTTGCATTTCTAACAAATTCCCAGGTGATGTTGATGCTACTGGCCAGGGAACCACACTTTAAGAACCAGGACGTAAAGAGTGCCCTTATTCTTTTTTAACATCTGCACAGTATTCCATCCTATGATATTCAGTCATTTCTTTAACAAGTCCTCTATTCTCAGATATTTAGGTTCTTTTCCATCTTTGGATACAAGAAAAACAATTCCCTACAATGGAACATCATTCAGCTATAAAAACCAATGAAGTACTGCATTAATTTGCTAGGGCTGCAATAATAAAGTACCTAGGGGGCTTTACCAACATAAATTGATTGTCTCATGGCTCTGGAGGCTAGAAGTGCAAGATCAAGGTGTCAGCAAGGTTGGTTTCTTCTGAGGCCTCTCTCCTTGGCTTGTAGATGGTCATCTTCACTCTGTATCTTTGCACCCTAATGACCTCATTTTAATTAAATTACTTCTTTAAAGACCCTATTTCTAAATATGGTCATACACCGAGGTTAACACTGAGGGTTAGCACCTTAACACATGAATTCTGAGGGGATACAACTCAGTTCATAACAAGTACTGATATGTGTTAGTTACCATATGGATGAACCTCAAAAACATGCTAAGTAAAAGAATCTAGACACAAATAGTCACATATTGTATGACTCCATTTATATGAAACTTCCAAAATAGGCAATTCCATAGAAATGGAAAGTAGATTAGTGGTTGCCAAGGACTAAAGGGAGGGGAGAACTGGAGTGACTGCTAATGGGTATGGAGTTTCCTTTTTGGGTGATGAAAATGTTCCAGAATTAGATAGAAGTGGTGGTGGCACAACATTGTGAATGTACTAAATGGCACTGAAGTTTTCACTTTAAAATGATTAAATTTTAAATATATTTTTATTGATTTCAGAGAGGAAGGGGGAGAGAGAAAGAGAGAGAGAGAGAGAAATATCAATGATGAGAATGATTGATCAGCTGCCTTCTGCACGATTCTCATCATTGATGTTACTCTCTCTCTCTCCCCCAACAGGCATGTGCCCTGACTGTGAATCGAACTGTGACCTCTTGATTCATGAGTTGATGCTCAACCACTGAGCAACACTGGCCAGGCTAAAATGATTAATCTTATGTTGTATAAAGTTTACCTCAATTTAAGGGTTGCCCTCAGAAGCCCCTCTCCCATGACCATTTGGTACTGACTATGTGCCCAGTGCTGGCCAGCAGCTGAAACTCTCCAGGCTGTTTTGACCTCAGAGTGCCTTCTCTTAATCTCTAGGCTGATGTTTCTCAACATGATTCCAAATTTCCTGACCTGGGAGGAATCTGCAGTTCAGAAGTGCCACGCCTGACTGTCCATCGGCCCCATTCCAGGCACTTTCTTCCTTTTCACCTCCACTATAATTAGTGTGTATCTCACCCAAAGTCTGTGAGCTGTTTGAGGTGAGGGACCATCTCTACCTCATTTCCTGAATCTTCCAAGATCCAAAAATTACAGGAAGTGATCACCCAGTGAAACCTGAATGACAAGAAAAAGCCCATCAGTAAAGATCCTGGGAGAAAATGGAGAAAATTCTAGGCCTGGTAATAGCAAAGGTAATTAATGCACAGTCTCAGGGACCACACGGTGACATGCCCCTTCTATTTCCTAATGGGTCTTCCTGTTCCTACATGTTGACCCACTCAATGTCTTTTCAGTTTAGCGACCAGAGGAGAATCACAAATCACATCCATCACTCCTCTTCTCAAAGCCCTCCCATGGCTCCCCATTGTCCTTAGAATAAAAGTAGAAACCTTCATCATGTCCTCTAATGCCTGCATGGCTGGCCCCTGCCTGATGCACTTACCTGTCCTCCACCCTCAATTTGCTTCATTCACTGGACCTCAACCACAGATCTCAACCACATCTGTCCCTCAGGAAACCCTGGGGAAAGACTTAGATTTGTTGAGAACTCTAGGAAAACTTCCCCATGATACAAGCTCACTGCAGCATCATTTCCGCAATCAAAACAAACAATTTGGAAACAAATGTCCATCAAAACATCCTGATGGAATGAATAATTATAGTTTATTCATACCACAGACAATATCAAGCAGAGTTTGTTGTTGTTTTTTTTTCAAACTTTTTTTCCCCCACCACTAAGCACAGTAAGAAATACATTTTATTTACAGGTCTTGGCAAAGAGACCTTGACAATCCTTTGATTGACATGGTCTTTGACCCCTCCCCTTGAACTGAGACAATCTTTGTGACTGGCTTGACCAATAGAATACAGTACAACAAAAATGATGTCATGTGACTTCCAAAATGCCTGCTTTTCAGCCTTGTTCATTTGGGACCCAGCTGCCATGTTGTGAGGAAGCTCAAACTGGCCCATATGAAGAGGCCGCTGTATAGATATTCCAGCTGACAGCCCAGCTGAGGCTCCAGCCAGCATCAATCATGAGACATGAATGAACGAAGATTCCTTCTGATGATTCTGGAGGACTGGCATCTAGACACTCAACTTTGAATTCTTCCCAGCTGGGCTACAGACAGCAAGGAGCAGAGATAAACCATCCCCACTGTGCCCTGCCTAAATTCCTGATCCACATAATTCATTAGCATACTAAAAACGGTTATTTAGGGAAGGTTAGCATGTAATTGCAACTACAATACTAGTATCTACATCCATGTATATAACAGAAATAAAAGTTTTATCAAACAATACTTACCCTTACTACATGTGATACAATCTGATATTTTTATTCCATTTTTTCCATTAAATAATCACTGTACACCCATGTTCATAGCAGCATTATTCATAATTGATAAAAGAAAGTAGAAGCAGCTCATATGTACATCAGTGAATGAATGGATAAACAAAATGTAGTAAATATATATAATATTATTCAGCCTTAAAAAGAAAGGACATTCTGAAACATACTATACTGTGGATAAACTTGAGGACATTATGCTAAGTGAAATAAGCCAGTCATAGATGAACAAATATTGTGTGATTCCACTTATATGAGGTCCCTAGAGGAGTTAAATTCATAGAGACCGAAGTAGAATAGTGGGTGTCAGGGGCTAAGGAAAGGGAGAATGGGGAGTTAGTGTTTAATGGGGATGGAGTTTCTGTGTTGTAAGATGGCAAAGTCCTGGTGGGAATGCAGACTGGTGCAGCCACTGTAGAAAACTGTATGGAGTTTCCTCAAAAAACTAAAAATGGAACTCCCATTTGACCCAGTAATCCCACTTCTAGGAATATACCACAAGAAATCAGAAACACCAATCAGAAATATATGCACCCCTATGTTAATAGCAGCACAATTTACAATAGCTAAGATTTAGAAACAGCCTAAGTGCCCATCAGCAGATGAGTGGATTAGAAAACTGTGGTACATCTACACAATGGAATACTATGCTGCTGTAAAAAAGCAGGAACTCTTACCATTTGCAACAGCATGGATGGAACTGGAGAGCATTATGCTAAGTGAAATAAGCCAGTCAGAGAAAGATAAATATCACATAATCTCATTCATTTGTAGAATATAATGAACAACATAAACTGATAAACAAAAACAGATCCAGAGACACAGAAGCATTGAACAGACCATCAAACCTCAGAAGGAAAGCGGGGGGGGGGGCGGGGGGGGGGGGGGCTGGCGGGGGGGCAGGATAAGAGATCAACTTGTATGCTTGCATACAAGCATAACCAATGGACACAGATAGTAGGGGGGTGAGAGCATGTGCTGGGGGGTGGGAGTGGCCGGGGAGAGGTCAATGGAGACATACTAGTATGTAATACTTTAAACAATAAAGAATTTAAATTAAAAAAAAAAAAGATGACAAAGTCCTGGAGATGGATAGTGGTGGTGATTACACAATGATGTGAATGTGCTTAATGCCACTGAGAAATATGCTTAAAAGTGGTTACAGTGGTAAGTTTTAGGTGCATTTTGTCACAATTAAAAAAATTTTTAATTAAAAATGTTTATAAATTATTCTTCCCTTAATTTTAAACTTAGAAATAAATAAGTGCTGGTTGTAACCTGCCTCGTTGATTTCCTGAATCAATAGTGGGCCCCATGACTCACAATGTGAAAAACACAGCTACATAACATGTACAGTAAACCTACAGGGATCCACATGGAAACAACTGGAAAGTATAAGAGAGAAAAGTTGCAAATTAATACCTTCAGGATACCATTTATGTGCACTGTTTAAAAATATAGATTGTACATTGTTTCCACAGACTCCAGATGAGTAGTGAATGCATAAAGGCTGGTCCTGGAAGAGTAAACTAATTTCAGAATAATTGTTAATCCTTAAAAGGGCGGCGAGGGAAATGGGTGGCATTTGTAGATGGAGGTATTATTGTCATTGGAGGCTTTCATAGGAGGGGTCAAGTTTTATAAAAAAGAAATTTTTTAAAAATGGTCTAAAGTAATCAAGTCAAAGTGTAAATACAGGGTAGGATGAAAGTAGGTTTACAGTTGTGAGTACACAAAAGAGAGTTTTTTCTTGTATTATTATTAATCAATTAATTTATTTTTCCATTGCTTTTCAGAGAGAATGGAAGACAGGGAGGGAGGAAGACAAAGAAAAACAGAGAGACAGATCAATGTGAGACACATCAACCCATCCTGACCAAAGGCAGGGAGCCAACCACAACCCAGGTACCTGCCCTTGACCAGGAATTGAACCCACAAACCCTTTGGTGTGTGGGCGGACGCTCTAACCACTGAGCACACTGGCCAGGGCTCTTGCATTATTATTTATTAACTAGAGGCCCGATGCACAAAATTCGTGGAGTAGGGCTTCCTTCCCCCGGCTGCCAGCACCAGCTTCCCTCTGGCACCCAGGGCCCGGGCTTCCCTCGCAGCCCCAGCTTTGTCTGGAAGGAGGTCCGGTCTAATTAGCATATTATGCTTTTATTATTATAGATTCTTGTATTGTTCTCCATACAAACAACTGTAAATCTACTTCTGTATTTTGTACCACCCTGTATTTATTAAACCTGAGATAATGACATGTCACTGAACTTTTCTGTTCTTATGAAATAATTAACACTGTAAATAATGTATACAGCAACTCTCTAGGATACATAAGAAACTAAAACAAGTTGAGGAGTGCTCAGATGGGGAAGGGGAAGATGGGGAGCAGGTAGGAGTAAGACTACTTGCTGTAATCCTTTTTGTTGCTTGCATTTTCATTTTTAAATTGTGAAATATAATAAGTCTACAGGGAAGTGGGAAACTGACACATATAGTTATTTACAGCTTAAAGAATTATTATAACTCAGGTATCACTGTAGCCCAGATCAAGAAATAATATGGAATATAGTCCACAGAGAAAAGCAAACAGAATAGGTTGCCCAACTCAATGACCTGTTTCAAATCAACCCCCTCCATGTGACCACCACCTAGATGCCCCCTCATCCCCACCACAGGTGTCTGATCCTGACTTCTAGAATGAAAAGGAATTTAGTCCTGCCTCCTTTGTTGCATATGAGGTCTATGAGACAGCTACATTGCTGTGAGCAGTTGTAATTTCTGCTCTTGCATTCCTGTATAGTATTCTGTTGGCTGAAACATTTTTAGGTATCCCTTCTACTGCAGATAAATGGGGGTGAGCCCTAACCGGTTTGGCTAAGTGGATAGAGCGTCAGCCTGTGGAGTCAAGGGTCCCAGGTTCGATTCCGGTCAAGGGTATGTACCTTGGTTGCGGGCACATACCCAGTAGGGAGTGTGCAGGAGGCAGCTGATCGATGTTTCTCTCTCATTGATGTTTCTAACTCTCTATCCCTCTCCCTTTCTCTCTGTAAAAAATCAATAAAATATATTTTTTTAAAAATGGGGGTGAAATGACTGAGAATCCATAGGATGGAATCCAGCTTGGGATATATACAGTATTGCTGTGACCTACAAATATTCTTGTCCAGGCTTCCTGGCTCACTGAGCAAACTGCAATTCTTCCTTCCTTTCTTTTTTTCCTTTTGGTAATAAAATATATATAACATATGTTTACCATTTTAACCATCTTTAAGTGGCATTAAGCACATTCATTCACAATGTTTTGCAACCATCACCACTATCCATCTCTAGAACTTTGTCATCTCCCCAAACTAAAACTCTGTCCCTATTAAACACTAACTCCCCATCCTCCTCCCCAGCCCCTGGCACCCATCATAACTCTAACTCCTCTAGGGACCTCCTATGAATGGAATAATACAACACATGTCCTTTTGTGACTGGCTTATTTCACTTAGCACAAGGTCTTCCAGGTTCATCCATATTGTAGCATGCCAAAATTTCCTTCCTTTTAAAGGCTGAAATCCTCTTTCAAAAATAGTGATTGGGTCCAATCAATATGGCTCAGTAGTTGAGCATCAACCTATGAACCAGGAGGTCAGGTTTGATTCCTGGTCAGGGCACAGGCCCGGGTTACAGCCTCAATCCCCAGTAGGGGTGGGTAGGAGGCAGCCAATCAATGATTCTCTCTCATCACTGATGTTTCTATCTCTCTCTCCCTCTCCCTTCCTCTCTGAAATCAATAAAAATATATATTTTTTAAATGAACCTTTACCATGGACATAGACAATAGGGTGGTGAAGTCCTGGGGTGGAGGCGGGCTGGAGGAGGCCAAAGGGGGGAAAAAGGGACATATGTAATACTTTCAACAATAAAGATTTTTTAAAAATAAAGCGAGCCTAGCCCTAACTGGTTTGGCTCAGTGGATAGAGCATCGGCCTGCGAACTGAAGGGGCCCAGGTTCGATTCCGGTCAAGGGCATGTAACTTGGTTGTGGGCACATCCCCAGTAGGGGGTGTGCAGGAGGCAGCTGATCGATGTTTCTCTCTATCCCTCTCCCTTCCTCTCTATAAAAAAATCAATAAAATATATTTTTAAAAATAAAAATAAAACGAGCCAATAAATAAATACAAACAAACAAACAAACCATGGTGCTGGAAGAGGTCACCCGTCTTCCAGATTCCTTGGTTCCCTAGGCTGTTCCTTGGGATTCACTGAATGCACAGCACTGGGGAGTGCACAGACCACTTCACATCAGTCTTAATTGCTATTACCAAAATGTCTCCAGCCCAACTGGTGTTGCTCAGTGTTTGAGCCTTGACCTAAGAACCAGGAGGTCACCACTGGATTCCCAGTCAGGGCACATGCCCAGGTTGCAGCTCCATCTCCAGTGTGTGGGGAGGAGGAGGGGGGGGCTGGAAGAGGCAACCAATCAATCAATGATTCTCTCATCATTAATGTCTCTCTCTCTCTCTCTCTCTCTCTCTATCCTTCCTCTCTGAAATAAAAACACTTTAAAATATTACACAAATAGTAACAAAAATTACTTCTGTGGAAAAAATTTAAGTGCTATTTTATTATATATTTTATTGATTTTTTTACAGAGAGGAAGGGAGAGGGATAGAGAGTTAGAAACATCGATCAGCTGCCTCCTGCACACCCCCTACTGGGAGGGTGCCTGCAACCAAGGTACATGCCCTTGACCGGAATCGAACCTGGGACCCTTGAGTCCGCAGGCCGACGCTCTATCCACTGAGCCAAACCGGTTAGGGCAAGTGCTATTTTAAATATATAAAATTTAAATACCATTTTAATAAGTAATTGCTAAAATAACATTTTAAATTCGACTTGAAGATGTATAAAAAATGTTTACACCTCTCTTCTTCCCACTGCCCTGAACTAACAAGAACACTCCTTCCATCAGGCCCGCTTGCGCGCAGGCAGCGCTGAGGGCAGCCCGGCCGGCCAGCGAGGACCCCACACAGCCAAGATGGCGGCGCCCGTGCGGCGGTCCCGCAGCCTGCTCGGGCTGGCGACAACACTGGGCCCAGGCTTCCGAACCTACCGGGCGCCCCCGCCCCCGCGCCGCTCGCCTGGGCCCTGGTGGCCGGACCCGGATGATCTACTGACCCCGCCCTGGCAGCTGGGGCCGCGCCACGCGGCCAAGCAGTTCGCGCGGCACGGCGCAGCCTCCGGGGTGGACCCCGGTTCGCTGTGGCCGTCGCAGGAGCAGCTGCGCGAGCTGGAGGCTGAGGAGAGCGAGTGGCACCCGAGCCTGGCGGCCATGCAGGAGTCATTGCGGGTGCAGCAGCTGGCCGAGGAGCAGAAGCGTAAGGCCAGGTGCGTGCGTGCGGTCGGGGCTGCGGTCGCGCCCTTCGCGGCCCAATGCGTGAATTGTACCCCAACGGGCGGTTATCGTGGGGTTTGTGTTGCTGTAGATTTACGTGCTGCAAAGCAGACTTCTGAGTAACTGTTCAAGCGCCTACTGTGTGCAAGGCCTGTCCCAGGTGCGGGGGACACAGCAGGGAACAAAACATTTCAGATGGCAATAGAGCCATTTGGGACTCACACCTGAGGTTTAAGCAGAGATCCGAATGACCGCAGAAGGAAATGTTCTGGGTGGAGGGAACAGCTAAGGCCCTGAGATAGGAACGTGCTTTCGGGAACAGCCAGGCCCTCATTGGAAAGTGATGAGGTCTGGAATCAAGAGCAGAGGTCGGACTCGTAAGCAGGTCTAAAGGATTAGACTTAACCAAAGTATGGAGGCAAGACCAAGGGCATCAGGGTTGTGCCACTTCCTAGAGTGAGGAGCCAGCCAAAGCAGGCAAGGTGGGGGAGCAGGCCATTTGTGTCCTCAGTGTTTAATGTTATTTGCACAACAGCTCTAAGAGGAAGGGGGACCACCCTCATTAGAAATGAGGAAACTGAGGCCTGGGAGGTGGAGTCACCAGTCCAGTCACCTAGGCAGTTAACAATGGAGATGGGATGGGAACCTCTCATAGCTATCTCTGCCCCACCCCAGCTAGATAACCGTCTTGAGGCTTTAGTTCTTCCTGCCTCACATTTCTAATCCTTAAAATGGGGCTATAACTGGCACTTACAAACTCAGGATTGGATGGAAAGATCCAATCCATTTCTTGTCTTTATGCTTTGCCTAGAACTGGGCCTGGCTTACAGTAGGTGGTCAGTGATGTCCCTGGGAATGGCCCGGCATGGTGTGTGAAACGGAGGGCTCACTGGACAGCTGTGAAATGTTAACTTGGGGCCTGCTCCTGGGGGTTATTGGGGCTTGGCCCTCTCATGCTCTATATCTAGGTCATACATAAATTAGTTAATCTCTACTGCCCGTTCACTAGATAATGGTCAAGATAAATCGTCCCAGTTTTTCATCCCCATGGAGGAGTTGAGAAGCAACATGTGGGCACACTTGAGGGTGGGATGTGAGTAGATGTGTGCTGCTCTGCTTGGATGTCACTTTCCTCACCTCTCACCCTCCTTCCCCTACAGGGAGCAGCTCATTGCAGAGAGCATGGCCAAGATGCCACAGATGATTGAGAACTGGCGGCGGCAGCAGCGGGAGCGCAGGGAGAAGGAGAAGGCAGACAAGGAGCGGCGAGCCAGGCTGCAGGCTGAAGCCCAGGAGCGCCTGGGCTACCACGTGGACCCAAGGAGTACCCGTTTCCAGGAGCTGCTGCAGGACCTGGAGAAGCAGCAGCGAAAGCGCCTCAAGGAGGAAAAACAAAGACAGAAGAAGGAGGCAAGAACTGCTGCAATGGCCGCCACTGCAGACCAGGACCCAGCAGACTCCATGGCACCCAGCTCCTGAGCTTTTCTCAATAAAACCTGCTGCCCAACAGCCTCACTCTTGGAGATCTGTGTCCTCTCTCAGTGTACCCCTCCCCAGTATCTGAGGCCAGGGAATCCCCATCCTTCCTTGGCGCTGCTCACTGGGGGACTCTAGACCATGTTTCAGGAGGAGAGAACAGGGGATGCAATGAGGAAATAATGTAGGAGCAGATGGCAGAGGAGAAGGCTTCTGTTTACCGACATTAATCTCCAGTAATTACCAGGGGGGAAATTTAGCCAAAACAGACCGGTGATGATGGGGGGTTGGGGTAGGAAGAAACAAGCCCTTTCAAGACCAAGATGTGACTGGGGCCCACTGCAGGGAATGAGACTGCTTCTGAGGAAGAATACACTGGGAGCCCCAATCTGCACAGGCTGACAGGCCTCTCTGTCCCTTCTTGGCATTCCCACATTTCCTGTGCCCAACTAACCCCCAGAGCCAGAGAAGCTGGAGCGGAAAGCCCCAGCAGGTACAGACCACAGATGGGCTTTTAAAACTTTATTCACTTCAAAACCTTTATCAGAGACAGGGTTCTGTTCTGGGGTGGCCTTGACCTCCAGAGCGGCTCTGACATTACCCCTTCCCCAGACAGAAGCCTGGCCGCTTCCTCCCATTGAAGTGATGCAGGCTGGAGGCCAAGGCCAGAATGTGCTCACCCCAGATGGGAAGATTTGGGCCATTCCAACAGAGGATCAAAGTTTGGGGCTCCAGCTTCCCCTTCCCCTTCCAGGGTAAGGGGGTCTTAAGGGCTCTTCGGGGGATGGGGAAGCAAGCAGCCGCTTCTCCATCTGGCTGCAGGGAGCTGGGACAGAGGCCAAGAGGGGCCCATCTGTCACTTCCAGTCCTGCCAGCTCCTTGGAGCAGGAGCAGGCTGAGCTAAGGCAGGGGATGGGGGGACAGCTGTCTAGCCCAGGTCATCTCAGGCTAAGATGGGAATAGGAGCCACTTCAGGAGGCTGGGAAGTTGGGTTGTTGTTTTTTTAAGATTTTTTTACTTTTTTCCACTTCTTAAATAAACATGAATATATATATATTTTTTTCTTTTATAAAACTTTTGTAGATTTGGGGGTAGGGTGGGGCAGTAGGCAGCCTGGCTTCCTGGCATCACTCATCATCAAAGTTCTGACTCAGGAGGAAGTTGGCAGCCAAGTTCTCGTTTTTTTCACAGGCGAAGTAGGCCTGGATCACCAGGCTCTCTGGGAAGCCCAAGGCCTTCAACTGTGGGAAGATGGGCAGGTATGAGCAGGGGGTGGGGTGACCTGCCCACCAGCAGGGTTACCCCTCGGCCAAGCCTCTTACCCTCTCTATAGCTTCCTTCTCCTGTGGCGTCACCTGGATGTAGTTCATCTGTGGGGCCTCCTCGCCTATGGCACCCACCTCACCCTCAATGTCAGAGATGTCCGCCAGCTCCCCAGGGGGCTCGTTCAGCATCTGGATGAACTGCTCCTGGTGCCGGCTGATTTGCTGTGAGTGACAGAGGGCAGGGGGTGACGACCCAAGGCCTTTGGCCCACCTCCCCAAGTGTATTATAGCCCTTGTTTTTCATTCACTTAGTAAAGTATGTTGACGGTCCCTATTCTAGCCAAATAGCAACAGTGGTGAACAGACCCTGCCCTGGTGGAGCTGATGTTCCAGGGTGGTGAGATAGGCCATAAACAAGCAAATAAATGGATAATTATTTACAACGTAAATATTGGGCCTGGCATACAGTAGGGCAGACACTGGGCTATGAAAGACATTTTGGGCCAGGAGAGAAGGAAGTTTCCCCCAGGTAGAACATGTTCTAAGTGCAAAAGCCAAAGGGTGGGCCCTAACCGGTTTGGCTCAGTGGATAGAGCGTCGGCTTGCGGACTGAAAGGTCCCAGGTTCGATTCCGGCTAAGGGCATGTATCTTGGTCTTGGGCACATCCCCAGTAAAAGGTGTGCAGGAGGCAGCTGATTGATGTTTCTCTCTCATCGATGTTTCTAACTCTCTATCCCTCTCCCTTCCTCTCTATGAAAAATCAGTAAAATATATTAAAAAAAAAAAAAAGCCAAAGGGTGGGGATGCATTTGACAAGTCCCAGAAACAAGATCCATTTGGCTAAACCAAGTAAACAAGAAAGAGGAGAGGGAAGAACAGAAAATGAGATCAGAGAGGAAAGCAGGGACCAGACCTGCTTTCTTCTACAGCCTTGTAGTGTAATGGGATACCACAGTGGTGATGGGTAAATCTGTGTACCTTTTAAAAACATAAATACATCTGGATATTGCCTATCTAGGGGTTCTGATAAAACTGTCAACTTTTATGTACGTCTGACAATTTTCATTTGAATGGAGCAAGTGCTTTTTCAAGACTCTGGCTCCTAATGAAGAATGGACTGTGGGGGCTGTGCAGAAACCGGCCTGGCCACCAGGCAACCAGGCGGGAGGTGAACTATCAGCCACCGAACTAGAGTGCAAGGCTGGACTGACTGAGATATTCCAGAAGTAGAGCAGACATGCCAGGTGACAGACGACCGCAGAAGGCCCCCAGGCTGGTCCGTGTGGGGACAGAAAGGGATGGAAGAGGGTCTGTTCTGAAAACTTAAGACATCTGGAGAGCACTTTCATGGAGGCATTACGTCAGCCATGGAAAAGCATGGCATCCAGAGGTCTGGCCTGGTTACACAGATTTGGGGGTCACCACAGACCGAAGGCCCCAGGAGGATGCATGGGGAAGACTGAGTGCAGATAAAGAACAGATGTGCAGCCTGGGCTCTCCAACAGCTGGAGGAGCCAGGATAAGACAGAAGTGGGGGGAGAAGCAGCAGACTGGTCCTGAACTGCGAGAGGCAGGCATTCATGGAGGACCCAGAGCAAACTAGGGCACAGTGGTCCTGGGTGCTGCAATGAAACCCTACTGACATGACATGTATGAAGCACCAGCTGTATGTGCAGCTGAGACACAGTCAGAGTCACAAGACCCAGAAGACAGAGCGCAGGAGCAGAAGCTGGAGGCAGACACTCTACCAGCTGCCCGCTGCTCCAAGCCTCTGGGGTCTTCTTCCATGAGGGCAATGATGACAGTACCCACACCCTCACATGATGATTGGGAGGATTATATAAAACATTAGGTCAAAGGGAGCACCAAGGGACCACTGTTAGTGCAATTTTCCAAGTATAGAGGAATGCCTACATAGGTACTGGACCAGGCTCGTTCTTTCGGGCTTTGGTTCCCACAGGGAGGGGAGGTGTTGGCCACACTGGCTCCCTCTGAGCCCCCAGGGCCGCACCTGCAGAAGCTGTGGGTTTTCCTGGCCCAGCTGCTGAAGCAGGGCAGGCAGCAGCGCTGGGTTCTGCTGAATCACCTGCCGCATATTCTGGAACTGGGGCTGGTCCCGCAGGAACTCCAGGGGGTTCTCTCCCGCTGGCAGGAAAGAGGCATGTAGTCAGACCCCAGGCTGGGCTCCCAGAAGCATGGGGGTTGGGGAGGGAGAAGTCAGATGCCTTGACAGCAGACACCCCACATGCACCCCTCCCAACTCACTCACCTGGTTCTGTGGACGTCTGCTCAGACACTTGGCTCTCCTGGACAGAACCATGTTCTGGCTCGGGACTCCCAGGAATTCCCTGTCAGGGGTCCTATTTAGTTCTAAAGCACAGAACACCCGCTGCCTCCCTCCTGCACGCTCAGCCCTGGCAGGAGATAGGTGAGGCCCACCCATCCACTCATGTCCAGCCTTTTGTAGAAAGCCTTTCCTGGCTGGTACCACAACCCAAAGGCTTTTGGGGGCAGGTTTTGCCTCCCTGACCACCCATCAGGGCACTGAAGCCCATGTACTCCGTAGAAGCCTCCCCAGGAGGCTGTACCCCCACCTCACCGTGAGTAGATACTCCACCGCTCGGTGGGGGTTGTTGTAGCTGGCTCTCAGGGCGGCCACGACCCGTTCCCGCTCATAGCCCATGGACATGATCTCCGTCAGCATCGTCTCATATTCAGAGCCAGTCACTGTGGAGGGAGCAGTGAGGTCTGGGTCACCAGGGAAAGGGAAGGAGAGCTCCCAGACCCTCCCAAACCCACACAAGACCCAACTGATGGCTGGAACACCCAGTCACTTCTGCCCCAGGGACTGCCCACCCACCTAGCGTGGAGGCTGCATCTTCCTCTCTCCCGCTGCTACCTGAAGAAGGAACAGAGCTGCAAATTCAAGAGAGAGAAATCGGACCGGCTTCTGGAGGCCTGCCCTCCCCCTGTGTGCGCAAGACCACAATATGTGGGCAATGGAATGTGCTGGGAGGACAGGGCCCAAGTTGGGACTGCTGCTCCCTGCCTTACCCTGACACAGACTCCGGGGATGCCGTGGGGACTGATTCCTCCGATGGACTCCTGTCTTCTCTGACGGTAGGTGGGGTATGGGACATGCCTGAGGCGGGGGCCAGCGGGAAGGATGTGGACTCAGGGGCAGCAGTGGATGAGGCCTCTGGGGGTACTGAGGTGCCTGAGCTGTTTTTGGCCTGTCATACCCAGAAAAAGGGAGCAGGCATCAGTATCCCTATCAAGCCTCAACATCCAGTCACATCCAGGCCCCACCCTATTCACAGCTAATCTCTCATGGGCACATAGGCTCTAGCCAGCTCCCCAGCTAATCCATGTAATCCTCACAACCAGCATACTTCACCCACCTTGGTCACCATGACAACTACAAAGTTTTTCTCATCTATGCGATAGTCCCTGATGGGGACATCATCACTCAGGATCTTGCCAGCATAGATGAGTTTCTGTCCAGCCACAGGAAAGGCATCACGACCCTTTTCAGCTTCTATCTTCTCCTTTAGCACCTTCACCTGTAGGAAGGGATGCGGTCATTGCAAATCGCAAGATTCTCTCTTCTCTTCTAGGTTGGGGAGAAGAGGCTGAAAGCCTTGATGACAGAGAAGCTAAGATTCATAGTCAAATATGTTAGATTTGAGTTATCTGATCATTCCAACATTCAACAGAGTATTTACAGAACACTTATAAGGTGCCAGGTGCTGTTTCAGACACTGAAGACACAGCAGGAAACAAAACACAAGGCCCTGTTCTCATAGAGATGTCACTCATGTGGGGAAGAGAAAAAACAAATATGTATTTCAGATGATGAAAAGTGTGGTGAAAAACAAAACAATTTGGGGAGTTAAGAGGGTTCCTCATTCCACACTGCAGACAGTGCTCAGTTCTTACTGAGAGCATCAGTTAATAGGGCTGTCATAAATGCGTATGTGCCACATTCTTAGAGACTCACAATATTTCATATTTAAGAAAATGGAGGCACAGAGAGGTTAAGTAATTTCCCCCAAAGTCAAAGGCTTGAGCAGGTCAAAAAAACAAAACAAAAACCTGTGTGTTTCCTTTTCTGCAAAAAGTGGATGTCAATGTCTCCTTCATGGGGTGGTTGTGCAGAAAGTGCCAAATACATAAACAGTCCATATGTTTGTTGGGTCCTAAATTCCCTTTTCGGCTAAGAAAGCAGAATAATGCTTACACTGTGGGGTCTGACATAAGGCAGAACCGAATTTGAATCCTAGCTCTGCCATACTCGCTGGATGAGACTATGGCCAAGTTCCTTAGGTTTCCAGATCTGTAAAGTGAGGAGTCAAGAGTCCCGAAATGACAGGCCTGTTTTGCAGATTTAGTAAGATAATAACAGTAAAAACTCAGCGACCAGCAAAGAACAAACGGCCAACAAACAAGGACCACTGAAACTCAGGCCACTTATAATCATTATCATCACCGTGGCCGTCATCAGTGGGCATCTACTGGCCGCTACTCCCAGATTCGGCCACCAACGTCCCGAGGAGACGCCTGCAAAGCTGAGAACTCAGAGCCCCCGTCCCGGGGAGCGCAGCCCGGCCGGGCATCCGAGCCGGTCTCCCGCGCCCCGCGAGAGCGCTGACATTAGACCTGGGGCCTGGCAGGCGCCCCGGGGGTGGAGCCTGGTCCGGAGACCGGACCGTGAGCGCCGCCCCAGCCACCAGGGGCTAGGCGGGAGACCATTAGGGGAAGGGGGGCGGAGTGGTCCGGGAAAGTCAGGCAGGTTGGGAGGAGTGAACCGGCCCCGGACCGCGCCATCCTCCAGCCCTCCCGCCGGGATCTCTGCCTCCCCGCCCCCATACCACCCTCCGAACCCGTCACTCCCATCCCAGGCTCCAGCCTGGCTCGCACCGTCTCGTCAGGCTCCATGCGGATCTTAAAAGTCTGCTGCTGCAGCGTCTTGAGCGTGATGGTGACGGCCATGGCGGGGCCCGAGCGACGCGGCGGCCCCGGGACCCTCACACAACATGCAACTCACGCCGCCGCCATCTTAGAGCCCAGCCGCACCGCTTGCCGACCGCTTCCGGGGCAGGCGCTGCGCGCGCCGACAATTAGAGCACGTGACCGGCGCGCGCGCGCTCTTCCCCTTCTCGTCTCCCCTCCCCCCACCCCGCACCTTGGGCTTTCTTGAGCATGCGCACACTAAATTCTGCGCTGCTGGAGAGGGATGCTCCCGGCTAAGCAGGCCTGTCACGTGGCTTCCTGCGAGTGACGCCATGACCGTTAGCAGTGACGTCATGCGGCCACAAAATGGCTCCAGCGTCCCTACTTTCACCCTTTTCATAGTTTATGACATTAAACAAAAATGTTCATGAGCTTGTTATAGATACTTGTATTTCTCCACAGAGAGTCTTCATCGTTTTTGCACATTCCAATTTAGTTTTATCCTGGTCTGGCCACCCTGACAAGAACCCCATCGGGCCCTGAAAGTAGAACTTAAGACAGGAAAGGATACTTGAAAGGTCACCAATTAAACAAGTGAAAATATTCTTTAAAAAAATGCATTTGGCTGTGGAAGCAGAGCCATTTTGTGGCCCCATTCATTCCTGAGAGCTGAGTTTTTTGTAATGCCCCTATACTTCAAGTTTCTGGGTCTCCCACATCTGCTGCCCCCTTCCCAACCACTTTGCCCACCCCCCTTATCCCCAGTCTGACCCCAAAAGTATTTAAGCAAGATATTAACTTTCAAGGCCCCTTACACTGAATTCAGAAGTCTCTCCGTAAACTTGCCCTGGACATACCAATCCTGGAGGTGTCCCAAAGGACTGGAGCTCAGCCCCAGGACACAGGAGGGAAACTCGGAGGCCAACCCAAAGAACAAAGATGAAGCGTTGGGTGTTTGGGGGGAATGGATGGAAGTGAAGCTGTGTTTAATCTCCCAGTTTACTTCCCTTTGTACCTGCTCTTCTCATGGTTCCCATCTAAGCACTCACCCAAGCCTGGAACCAGGCAGTCACCCAACCTTACTCACTCACTGCCCAACTGTAACCGGGTCCTGCAGCTTCTCCCTTTACTACGCAACCTGAGCCTAGAAGCTTCCACAAAGCAGGCCAGGACATCAGAGGCAGCCTTGTGAACCCCAGCACAGCAGGCCTAGGCCAGCCTCAGAAGCCCAGACCCTGCTCTGTCACCATCTCTGCATCAACTCAACCTCTGCACCCTCCCTTGGGGCCACCTCTTTCCCTTCAAGTTTAAACCCAGCTTGCCCACTAAATACCTCCTCTGAACCGTGATTATCACTATCCAATTGTTCTATGTAGTCTTGCTCCATAATAGGTAAAAAGTACATAAAGTTGTTAATATAGATGGTGTAAGATAGTATATAAGGTGTGGGTTTAAATCCCTGTCCCATCTCTTATATTCTGTACTGGTTTCCTCATCAAACTGAACTGGTACTAGAATAAAAACTCATCAGTTTGGCGCAAGGACTCAGTGAGTTGTGAGTTAATACCTGCAGTATCTGTAATGGCACTTAGTCCCCCTTCTTCCAGTGCTTTGTGGGGCTAAACAAAGACCCCTGTAACTTTATGGGACATCCAGCTGTTTTAGTGTCTGAAAATTTAACCTTATTGAAGTCACCCACTAAGAAAAGGCCACTTTCAGTTCCCTGATGTCTGTCTTCTCCCAGAAGGAGACACAGGAGGAAGACACAAAACTTAATTTAATAGAAATTTTGTTTGTAGTTCTTACATTCTCAGTGTGAGCTGAGCTAGAACCCACTGCCCCACCAAGTGGCCCAGTAATGGAGGCAGAGAAGAAAGGGAGCTGGTGGGGGTATCAGAGCTCAGCCCTAGGAGCCCCAATCTTCCTCAGTGCTGGGGGGCTGAGGGGTCCATCCTCTTCTCCTGCCCCCCTCTGGGCTCCAGGAAGGAGAATAGATGAAATGTTGGCCTTGGGGCTACTCAACACCCCACATGCCCCCAAGGTTGGAAGGGGAACTAAGGGACTTAAAGGGGAGAAGGGGACAGAAGGCAAAGATGTCAAAAAAGATGGGGCCAAAGGAGAATCAAAGACAAAACACCAATAAAAAAAGGGGGGGGGGCAGGAACAATACCAAAATCTACCCCAAATTGGAACCCGCCTGGAAAAAAGGAAAGTTCTCCAGTCTCATAGAGACATTATTTGGCGCGGCCAGCTCTGTGACGGGAGCGCTCAGGCCTCAGTCCAGCCCTGGAAGCGATGGTGTGGCCCCTACAGCTCATCCTTGGCTTGGCCAGCACCATCTTCCTCTTCATCCTCTTCTTTATCATCCTCATCCTCCTCATCTTCATCTTTGTCCTCGTCATCGTCCTTGTCTGCCTCCTCCTCCTCCTTGCGCTTCTTGTCCTCCTCCTCCTCCTTCAGTCTCTGCTCCTCATCCTGCTTGTCCTTCATTTGCTTTTCTGCTGCCTGCATGCAGATCACACACTCAAGGCCTGGCCCCCACCTGCCTGCCCTGCCCACCCCTTGACCCAGGAGTGGACACTTGTCCCACCTTTGTGACTCCCCACGTCTCATTGCCAAACTCTTCGGCATATGCTTCATCATTGGTGATGAGGAAGTTGTCAAAGATGGTACCAGACTTGACCTGGGGAGAAGGATGATGGATGGAAGGATGGTCAGAGTGGGGACACTCCATGGCCCTGACCTCAGGTTCCATAACCACTGCACATTGCCACAGCCTAACACTGTGATTAAAAAACAAGCTGATTGGGTTCAAAACCCCGCCCTGTCATTTCCCACCTATATGACCTTGGACTGGTGAATTCTCTGCACTTTAGTATCTTCATCTATATAATGGGGTCTCACCCCCTTGTGCATATTATTTTTCTAGTACCTACTATGTGTCAAGTTCGAGGCACAGAAGGGGTACATCACTGAACAAAAAGAAAAAATGTGGTCTCTCTGAAGCTAATTTTTTAATGGGACTATCTAACCACCTTTTAGGTCATTGGGGCAGTTAATGAGTTGGTTTAGATAAAGTTTCTTGAAGAAATGCCTAGCACAAAGTATACAGAACCTCAAAGAGGTGTGTGTCTATGTGTGTATAGGGTGGGGGGTGCTGTGATAGAGATAGACCAGGAAATTCTTCAGAAAAGCACCATTTTAGGCTCATACCTGCCTAGGATTGAATCCCACCCTTGTCCCTTTCCTCCTGGGTGATCCTGAGCACTTGAGGTCCCCTAGGGATCCTCCTGTTCCCTCCACATCGCACCTGCCAGAGGTCGAGGCCCAGAACAGCGAAGTTTTCATAAGCATAGATACTGCTATCAGGAGAATACTCGGGGTTGTCGATCTCTGGATGAATCCAAGTGCCCTTGTAATCCGGGTTGTCGATCTGCCGGGGCTTCCACTCGCCCTGCGGAAGGAGAAGGAAACTGGAAGGTGAGTGGAAGTCAGTGTGCTCCCCACTATGTACCCGCTCTGCTTGGAGCCCCAAGACCACCTTGTATTCTGGGTTCTGAATCACTGGTGGTTCCCACTCTCCATCCATCTCTTCATCCCAGTCCTCAGGCTTCTTAGCATCAGGGTCAGGGATGTGCTCGGGCTTGTCCCAGTCCTAAAAGTACATGAGGAGGTCAGCGCCGTCCCAGCTCTCCACCACCCCTCCATGGTGGGAAGCCCCTGCCCAAGCACCAACCTCAGGTTTCGAGTCTGTGGGGTCATCAATCTTGGCCCGCTCATCCCAGTCTTCAGGCTTTGAAGCATCAGGATCCTTTATCTTCTTGGGTGGCAGGAAGTCCCAATCATCCTCCAGAGAGCCAGACTCCACCTGGCTGTTGTCAATTTTTACCTCGTAGGTGTTATCGGGCCGTACAATCAGAGTATACAGGTGTGTGAATTCATCGTCCTGAAGAAGGCAGGAGATGAGTGGCCCTGCCCACTGGACTGGCCTCTGAGCCTACCCAGGCAGCCATTTGATACCACCCCCAGGCACACCTTGCAACGGATGTCCTTGTTGATGAGCACGTTCTTGCCCTTGTAGTTGAAGATAACGTGAACCTTCTTGGTCCCAGGGCCACAGATGTCAGGGCCTAGGTGAGAAGCAGGTCCAGTTAAGGGTCAGAGGTGGCCCACCATTGACCAGGCCTCCCACCCCAATTTACAAAAGGAAAGCTTGACTCTTAAACTCAGGTCTATTAAGACTCAAAATATTCAGATCTTAACTATTTCTAAGGGACAATGAATGGAGTATTGAAAAAAAATAAAAATAAAACACCCACTCTCTAGAACTCAGTTTTCTCACTTGTAAAATTGGAAAACACCTACATAAGATCTCACAAATTAACAGCCTTAGATCAACAATAACAATGCAACAATTTGCTGCTGTAACTATCCCCTCGGTCTCCTCTTCAAAGGAAAGTCTGACAAGGTATTCCTAGGCTCTGAAGACCACTTTTCGTGAGCTACAAGGAACTCATGGATGGGTCTCAGTCTCGCTCTAATCAGAGGTCAGCAACAGGGCGGGGCCCCTCACCAAACATGATGTTGTATTCAGAGTCTCCGTGCATGTCAGTCTGGTCCAGACTATCTGGAAATAGCTTCACATAGCCGCCCCCGCAGTCGATGTTCTGCTCATGTTTCACAGTAAACTGCACCACCAACGTCTGGTCCTTGTTGCTGAAAGGCTCAAATCTGGCAGACAAGGCGTAAAAGCGGGCATCCTGGCTCGTCTGCAGCCCTAGCAGAGGACAGTAGTGAGGTCACAGCTGGCCCCAACCCAGGGACCCTAAGAATCAAAGATACAGACAGCCCTTCCCCTTCCTCTGCCTGCCCGCCTCCTGCGGATACCCTGGCGTCAGTGACTAGGGTTTCCTCCAGGAAGTCCTCCTGAATCTCAGCACCCAGCTCCAGGCTCTTACCTTTATCCTTGTCCTGGTCACCGTAGAACTTGCCGGCGCTGAGGACGAATTTGCCAAAATCCGACTTGTGTTTGGATTCGGTCCAGCGGTCGGTCCACCCGTCTACAGTATCAGAGGGGCAGGTCAGTGTGGCTGCGCTGATTCCTCCCCGCCCCCCATCCGCCCTCCGCGGCCGCCCAAACACATCTACCAGGAGCCACAAACGGCTGCAGGCAAGGGAGGAAATCCCCCGAGTGCCCGACCCCAACCTTCAGTTTGACACCTCCTGTAGCTTAAGGTATCTTCGGACGAACCCTAACTCCCGCCGCGGGAAGCCGCTGCGCCCTCCATGCTCCCCAGGGACGCGGGAAAGAAGTATCGCCTGCGGCTCTAGTCCCCGAGGCCACCGTGTTGGCCCTCTGAGCAGTAATTACAGGCGACAACGCAGATCTGGGCTGGGGGGCCGGTCGCGTCGTCGGAGCGGCCTCGAGGCGGGGCCAGGCGTTACCTCCGTCTAAAAACTGCTCCTTGAAGTAGACGGCGGGTTCGGCAGCGACCAGGCCGAGAAGGCCGAGCAGCAGCGGCACGGGTAGCAGCATGGCGGGCGGAGGGGGCGGCGGCGCGCAGCGGGCCCTTTAAGTCACCTCTCCAAAAGCAGCTCTGCAGCAGGGACGGACGCTGCCGCTGGCCGTACGTTTTTATACACGACCGCCCTTCAAACCAACATGGCCCGACCTCTTAGCCCGCCCCTCGTGCCTTTTCATTGGTTAGAAGCCACGGTCCTGACTTTCCATTGGGCCCTCCTCAGCTCAGCATGTTAGGCTGTGCCTCGGAACGCTGGGATCCCAGATGGCCGATTTCTATTGGCCGCACCACTGGCCAATGAGGGTCGACCACGCGTTGTGGAGGACGCCCACCGGTGGGGTAGGGGCTTCCAGCCCCTCTGACCAGGTCATGTGACCAGACCTTAGTCCAACCCCGCCCTCGCTCGCGCGCTTAGCTCTGGATCCGGGCGTTTAAAGAACCTGCGCGCGCCAGAGCAGGTGTCATCCCGCAGGATTAGGACCCTGCTCCAGCCTTCCCTCCTCCTATCCCCTCTGCAGGGAGGTGTGAGCAGGGTTTTCTATCCTGCATTTGGAGAACGCCCGATACGAGGCGCCGTCTCTCTGTGCCTCTGTCCCTCTCCCACCGCACCCATTGCTCCTCCCCCAGGATGAAGCAGAGGCCACCTCGCGCGTGGGCTCTGGGTCTTCACTTCACACCCCACCCCGGCGCCGCAGTCCTGCAGGCCAGCAGAGAGAATTCTAGCTCTCCCCCCTGTGCGGTCCCTAGCGCCTGGCAGCCTGGACGACGGCTGCCGTGTGACCTGGGGCAAGCCCCTTAGCCTCCCTAAAGTCACAGAACCACGAAGAGCGACCCTGGGCAGGTGCTGCCCAGTAGAAATGCTTTCAAAGCTTTTAGGATATCCCGGGACAGGGAAGGAAGCCCAGAAGGCTCGAAGATGTGACTATAGGCTGATTCCTAGGGCCCGGTAAGGTTGTTACCCGAATTGCAGCCGGCCTCTCCTTTACTACCCCGCCTCCCCCACCTCCACCCCTACCCCTCCACCCCCAGTAAATGAAAGGGGTCGCTGCTTTGTGGTCTTCCACAAACGGCCTGGCTTTTGCAATTAAACGGCCAAGGATGAGAGAGCAGGGGGTTCCGTTGGAGAGGAAGAAAGTAGACAGATGGTAAAGAAGATAAGATCTAAGGGAGAGGGGCAGGACTCCTGAGTCTAGAGCAGTGGTTCTCAACCTTCCTAATGCCGCGACCCTTTAATACAGTTCCTCATGTTGTGGTGACCCCCAATTTCATTGTTACAAATTGAACATATTTAAAGCATAGTGATTAATCACAAAACAATATGTAATTATATATATATGTGTTTTCCGATGGTCTTAGGCGATCCCTGTGAAAGGGTCGTTCGATCCCCAAAGGGGTCGCGACCCACAGGTTGAGAAGCGCTGGTCTAGAGTCTTCTGAAGCCAGAGTCAGATGACTGACCGTGTGGAACACCAGCTGCCTGCCTCCAGTCTTCAGGAAGGAGGAAGCAGGGCGAGGGGTTTCCCAAACTCTAACAAAAAGGCCCTGGGTCTGGGAACCTGGGAGTGAACTGAGGAATGGGGGGAGCTTTCCCACTAGTGGCAGGAACTCAGAAAAGGGAGGAATGAGGGGTTTTGGAGAAGTTGGGATTCCCTCTACCCCCCCCCCCCCCCCGCCCCCGCTGTATGGCCCAACCTGGCCCCCTTTAGAAGGAGTCCCAAGTCTGGGGTGATCACTCCTGCCACTGACCCTCCTGGCTTCCCTCCCTTCCACTGAGTGCCATGGACACGTGAGTTTGGTGTTTCCTGTCTGAGGGTAGACTCTGAGCTGCCTTGTTCACTTCACCATTCCCCAGTGTCTCCTGCAGCACCTGGCACAGAGCAGGCTTAAAACCTACGTGATCTGTGTGGTTGAAGGAAGGACTCCAGGAATTTTTTTTTGTAATGGGGACCGTGCTTTGAAGGAAAGGAGGGACTTTGAGGAATGTATTCTGATTTTTTTAAAATCAGGACTTCCCTGTAGGGTCATGATTGTGAGAGTATTAGTAACCCCATTTTCTAGGTTCAAGTAACAAGTGTGATGGTTAAGTGAGTAAAGGCATACTGCTTAGAATGGTGCCTGACACACAATCCACACTCAATTTCGTATTAACAAATACTGCATACATGTGTGGGCACTATTTCACAGTTCTCACAATAACGTGGGCTCATATTAACTCCACCCAGGTGAGGAAACTGAAACAGAAAGATTAAGCGATTTGACTGAGTGACACAAACGGGATTTCAATGTACTTGTGCTGTCTGACCACGTGACTGTTGACCATTTGAAATGTTGCTGGTCTGAGCTGAAATGTCAAATACACATCACATTTTCCAGGCTTAGTATGGAAAAAAGAATGTAAAACATTTCATTAGAAATGTTATAAAGTGTTGCCCTAGCTCAGTGGTCGGCAAAACTGCGGCTTGGCAAACGGTGGCTCGTGAGCCACATACAGCTCTTTGGCCCCTTGAGTGTGGCTCTTCCACAAAATACCGGCTCTTCCACAAAATACCGGCTCTTCCACAAAATACCGACTTCTGCGCATGGGCCACGAAGTTTTAATCGCACTGTACATGCGCGCCCGCACATGGTATTTTGTGGAAGAGCCACACTCAAGGGGCCAAAGAGCCACATGTGGCTCGTGAGCCGCGGTTTGCCAACCACGGCCCTAGCTGGTTCGGCTCAGTGGGTAGGGTCAGCCTTCGGACTGAAGGGTCCAGGTTTGATTCCAGTCAAGGGCACGGACCTCAGTTGCAGGCTCCTCCCTGACCTGGGCCCTGGTCCGGCTCCTGTAGGAGGCAACCAATCGATATGTTTCTCTCACATCAATATTCCTCACTTTCTTTTTTTTCCCCCTCACTGTCTTTCCCTCTCTTTTCCACTCTCTCTAAAAATCAATGGAAAAATATCCTCACGTGAGGATTAAAAAATAAATAAAATAAATGTTATAAAGTGTTTACGTGACGAATGGACATATCAGATTTGGTTAGTTCTTCAAATTAATTTCACCCATTTTGTTTTTAGCGTTGCTACTAGAAAATGTTAAATTACATTTGTGCCTCACATTACATATCTACGGGCCAGCACTGACTCAGACCGTGCATTACTGCCCTGACATTGGTCTCCTCAGAGCATGGAGTAGGGGGTTGGATGGGATCTGGGGTGATGACAGTTTCTGATTCCATCCCTACCAGCTCCTCATAGAACCATGCGCAAAATCACAGTACCCTCTGGGCCTCAGTTTTCACATCTGCGAAATGGGGGTTATATCACTATCTACATCAAGAAGTTCTGGGGAAAATGAAATAACACACCTGAAGCACTTAACACTGGGCTGGGCACACGGGTAGGTGTCCAGGTAGCGGCTATAACTATAACCTGGACTATAACTGTTATTGGGTGGGTCCCTCTCTCCTCTTTAAATGGGGATGGCCCCTACCCCGCCTCCCTTTGAAAATTTAAAAGTAGCCCTAGCCGGTTTGGCTCAGTGGATAGAGCATCGGCCTGTGGACTGAAGGGTCCTGGGTTCGATTCCGGGCAAGGGCACATGCCTGGGTTGTGGGCTCATCCCCAGTAGGGGGCGTGCAGGAGGCAGCCAATCAATGATTCTCTCTCATCATTGATGTTTCTATTTCTCTCTCCCTCTCCCTTCCTCTCTGAAAGAAATAAAAAATATATATTTGAAAAAATTAAAATTAAAAAAAATAAAAGTAGTTGATATCAGCAGAATGATTAGCTCTGGAGCCCCCCACCCACAGTTCTACGGGGTCAGAGATTCCCGGAAGGATCGAGGGCTCCGAGGCCAAGAGGAGGAGGAAGCCCAAGGTCACGCAGCCCGCCGGTTGCAGGTGGGGAGGGACGAAACCTAAAACAACGCTGGGACTGTCCTTCAGGTCAACCGGTTTGACCCTCCAGTCAGCAGACGCCACAAGTCCAGCCAGAGCGGAGGTACAGAATGACTGAGGAAAAAAATAAAGAAATAAAGAGAAAAAAAAAGACTGACTGAGTCCTTCCCACGCTTTGAGGTTGAATTGACACACTCAAGATGGCAACGCCCTGAGCCCCACAGCACGACCAGCCGCCTTCAAGATGGCGGCGCGCTCCGCGCCGGTTCCGGTTCCGGTGCTTCCAGTGTTTCCGGCCCTGGAGCCGGGACACGCTTTGCGCGCGGGGGGGAAGCATGGCGGATGGCCCGGTGGCCGAAGCGCTGCTGCGGCGGCTGGAGGCGGCCGATGGCGGCCTGGACAGCGCGGAGCTGGCGGCCGAGCTGGGCGTGGAGCACCAGGCCGTGGTGGGCGCCGTGAAGAGCCTACAGGCGCTGGGCGAGGTGAGCGGGCCTCCTCGCGGGGGCACCGGGAGCGCCCTTACCGGGGAGAGCTGGTGCCTCCAGGCCGACGCCCTCGGACCCCGTTCGGGGGAACCTAAGCGTGCGGCTCCGGGGGCGCGGGCGGGGGGTCCGGAACGAACAAGGGCGCGGCGCACCGCCGTCCTCGTGCGGGAACCGTCCTCTGGGGGATAAGCAGCCTTGGGGCGGGGGTTACTGCGGCGGAGAAGGAGACGGGGACGGCGATCTAATGGGGAGGTGCTCTCGGGACCAGAGTGCGGTGAGGCACAGGGAACCCAGGGCCGGCAGCTGACCCAGCTGGGGGTCGGGGAGAGCACCCAGAGGAAGCGGCCGCGGAGCTGGGTCTGCCTTGAGGAGGGAAGCCGTGGCACTTAGGGGATCAGAGGGGGGAGGGAGGTGAGAGAGGCCGCAGAGCCATCAAACGTACCAGGTTGGCCCAGTGCCCCACTCTGGTCTCAGCTTTATTTACCGTTCGGTCCTTGCCATAATCATAGGATGATGGTGGTGGTATCTCCGCTTTGCAGACGTGACCACTCCTGAGTACTGAACAGTGACTTGAGCAGTGTCACTAGGAGGGACAGGCAAATCTGTATTTGAAAGTAGGTGGTGTTAACGTAAAAAACAAACAAACATTGAAACCTGTAGAGAATTTTTGTGAGTTTATTTGAGCCAAACTGTCGACATATGCCGGGAAGCAGAACCTCATTGAATTGAGATAATGCTCCAGAGAATGGCGGGTTACAGTCAAAGGAAAGGGACGTAGGTGGGTTACACGAAATCCATTGGTGATAGATTATAGGATAAAAAGTGAAACGGTGGACATATGCTTCCTTTACATAGATCAGCGGTTCTCAACCTGTGGGCCACGACCCCTTTGTGGGTCGAAGGACCCTTTCACAGGGGTCGCCTAAGACCATCGGAAAACACATATGTAATTACATGTTGTTTTTGTGATTAATCACTATGCTTTAATTATGTTCTATTTGTAACAATGAAATTGGGGGTCACCACAACATGAGGAACTGTATTAAAGGGTCGCAGGTGGAGAACCACTGACAGAGATGGATACGGGATAGTTTAACATAATTAACAGTTGAAGATTAACTTGATAACAGTAACAATGAGGGAATGTCCTGGTGCCATTTGTTGTGCCCTGAGGGGTCTGGAAAAAAGGGAAGTTACCCAGACATTTCACTGATATGTTATCTTAGAGGCAAAAAGACAATTTTCACACCACCTTTCCTGGTTATTTTAGGTCTCTGAGTTTGCAAGACTGCCATGCAGGCCTCCCCTGAGCTTGTCAGGTTAGCCTGTGGCCCCTTTCGTCCACAGTGCTCAGGCTGCAGAGCCCAAGGTTGTCAGTTCCGAGAAGGGACTGAAGCTATGTATGGCATGGGGTGATTATCTTGACTGGTGTGAAATTGACAATCCTCTGAGGTAGAGCCCACCACACCTTGCTCTCATGGATAAGAAAACTTGTTCAGGGAGGTTGAGCACCTTTCCCAAGGTCACAGCAAGTGAAGAGCAGAGCTGGGAATTAGAATAAAGGGGGAACTTGACACTAGGCGTTGAGATGCAAATGTGGAGGCAAATCAGTTCATGTGAGTTCTTTAAAATCTTCCCCAAGTTAAAAAATATATTTTTCTTGCCAGCTTCAAAAGTGACAGAATTTGTCCTCTGCCGGGTAACACCCGTAGTCCTTTACCTCACCCTGGGAGGTATGAACCGTATTCTTGTCCCTGTGTCATAGGAGGGAAACAGGCTCGGCAGGAGTAAATCACTTGGCTGTGAAGAGGTGCAACTGAGATGTGAAGCCAGCTCTAGGGGCTGTGCTTTGATCTTGGCTTCAGTGCGGCGGCAAGGGGGTGCCCAGCTCTGAACCTCCTTTCTCCTGCAGATCATTGAGGCTGAGCTACGCTCCACCAAGCACTGGGAGCTGACTGCCGAGGGCCAGGAGATTGACCGGGAGGGCAGCCATGAGGCCCGGGTGTTTCATAGTGTCCCTCCAGAGGGCCTGGCCCAGAGTGAGCTCATGGTAGGGTCCAGGGAGGGGGTGGGAGGGCCTAGGGAGGTGATGGGGTGAAGGTGGCCTTTGTGTCCCCCTCACTGTAGCCTTGCTCCCTCAGCGACTGCCCAGTGGCAAGGTGGGCTTCAGCAAGGCCATGTCCAACAAGTGGATCCGTGTGGACAAGACTGCTGCTGATGGGCCCCGGGTGTTCCGAGTGGTGAGTCCCTGTGGGCAGGCAGGTCGGCCTCTGGATCTCACAGCCCTTCATAACCATTGTCCCATCGTCGTGGCAGGTGGACAGCGTGGAGGATGAGGTGCAACGGCGGCTGCAGCTGGTCCGGGTCGGACAGGCTGAGAAGCTGGGCGAGAAAGAAAGGAGTGAACTCAAGAAGAGGAAGCTGCTGACTGAAGTGTGAGTGGCTACTACCGTCAGCCTCAGACCCATGTCACCTGTGTGGCCTGGAGTGGGAGAAGGGAAGGGAGAGCTGTTCTGGACACACTGGACCGAGGTTCTGTAAGTCCCTCCCAGCCCCTCTCCACACTGTGGTTGTGAAGCACATAGGCCAGGTTCATGCCACCAGGTTCAGAGCTATGGCACATGCTGTGCCTCTGCCAAGAATGATCTTCAAGGCACGTTCCAGCATCCAGCCTCTGTTCATGTGTCACGTTATAGGGGCCACCTTTTCTCCCTGCGATTTCCACAAAAGCCACTCACCTAGTCTGTCTTTTTCCCTGCGTATTTCTTTCACAGTCCTAAACCCTGCCTGAAGTTAATTGAATGCTGGAACCTGGACACCTGGGTTCTCTGCTCTCCCAGAACTGCATCCCCTTTGAGCAGACACTGAATGGAGGTGGACTGCCCGGTGCAAGTCCTGGCTCTACCTTTTTAACTCTGACCTTGGCCGGGTCACCTGATCTTTCTAGGACTCAAGTTTTTTTATCTGTAAAATGGCCCCTTTTCGCAAGATTGTGAGGTGACTTCAGTGGAACAGAGCTGGCATAGGATAACTTTATTAACGTAAACTTCACCTGTTATCATCACTCCCAGCTGTATGCTTAGTGCCTTGGGCTCTGGCACACAGTGTGTTCCCAGTAAGTGTTTGTTGAATGAATAAGTGAATGAACTCAGGATGTAGGTGGGGGCCAAATAAAAGGATTTTTAGGTGACAGTAAATATCAGGAAGAAAATAAAGCAGAGTGACTTGGGTGGTGTTGGGTCGGCATCGTATGGGAGATCAATGGAAGCCTCTTAGAGAACTTGACAGTGGTTTCATATCCCCTTCCCTCCTCTGGCCATAGGACCTTGAAGACCTACTGGGTGAGCAAAGGCAGTGCTTTCAGCACCAGCATCTCCAAGCAGGAAGCAGAGCTGAGCCCAGAGATGATCTCCAGGTAGGGGCAGCCCCAGGGTCAGGGGTCAGCGGGATATAGGGGTGGGCAGTCCGCACCAGGTCCATTTACCCTGCATCCCCACCCACAGTGGCTCCTGGCGGGACCGGCCCTTCAAGTCCTACAATTTCTCAGCCCATGGTGTCCTCCCAGACAGTGGCCACTTGCACCCCCTGCTGAAAGTTCGCACCCAGTTCCGACAGATCTTCCTGGAGATGGGGTGAGCAAGGGGCCAGAGGTGGGGCCGGGACAGCCACCTCAGGGCAGGGTAGTCAGGCCACATCTCCCGCCAGGTTCACCGAGATGCCGACTGACAACTTCATTGAGAGCTCCTTCTGGAACTTTGATGCACTCTTCCAGCCCCAGCAGCACCCAGCACGAGACCAGCATGACACCTTCTTCCTGAAAGGTGAATGGGCCCTGACTTTTTCTCCCATTGAGATGGGAACTATGGAAGTTTCTGGGCAGAGAGGGATGTGACTGGCTCAGGTGTTCCCAGATGCCCTCTGGCTGCGATGACAGGTGAGGGCGGAAGCTGCAACTGCCACCGTCTGTCCTGTCTACAGTGGCTGTTTGAGAAATGCTTCTTGACTGACCAGATGATGCTCTGTCCTTCCCAGATCCAGCCGAGGCCCTTCAGCTCCCTATGGACTACGTGCATCGGGTCAAGCGGGTCCACTCCCACGGTGGCTACGGCTCACAGGGGTGAGGCAGGATTGGGACTTTGGGTGTTGGGGGAAAGGAAGTTGGGAGCCTGAGAGCATCAGCATGGACTTCGGATTTCCTCCTGAAGGTACAAGTACAATTGGAAGCTGGACGAGGCCCGGAAAAATCTGCTGCGTACGCACACCACGGCAGCCAGTGCTCGTGCCCTCTACCGCCTGGCCCAGAAGGTGCAGCTGGGCCTGGGTAGTGTGGGGACAGAGAGGGGACTGTCAGACTGACCTTCTGACGCGTGACTTGGCCTGCCTGTCATCTCCAGAAACCCTTCACACCAGCCAAGTACTTCTCCATCGACCGTGTGTTCCGGAATGAAACCCTGGATGCCACTCACCTGGCCGAGTTCCACCAGATCGAGGGTGTTGTGGCTGACCATGGCCTCACCTTGGGCCACCTCATGGGCGTCCTTCGGGAGTTTTTCACCAAGCTAGGTGAGCAGGCAGACCAGGGCAGGTGGTGGTGCTGGGGCCCCAGGAGGATGTCTGGGTCACCAGCCTTGTCTTCCAACCAGGTATCACCCAGTTGCGCTTTAAGCCAGCCTACAACCCCTACACCGAACCCAGCATGGAGGTGTTCAGCTACCACCAAGGTCAGAGTGGGACCTGGTGCTGTGGTAGGGAGGGAGGTCTGAGGCTTCCCCCTCTTAGCCCTGGTCCCCTCACTGCCAAGCCCACATCCTGCCTCCCAAGCTCACTGCCAGGCCCAACATCACCCACATGAGTTGCCCCTCCTTCTCCTGCCCTCACAGGCTTGAAGAAGTGGGTGGAGGTCGGGAACTCTGGGCTCTTCCGCCCCGAAATGCTGCTGCCCATGGGGCTCCCCGAGAATGTGTCCGTCATTGCCTGGGGCCTCTCCTTGGAGCGGTGAGTGCCCAAACCACTTAGCACGCGTTTGGCTGCTTTGTTTAGGGGACTTGCCAGGCGTGGAGTCCTGTAGATCTTCAGCACCATTCATTCGTTCATTGACAAACTTTAGTGAGCACCTGCTGTGGGCTCTGTTCTGTCCTGTGAATAAATAGCACACACCCCTGCTTCTGTGAAGTTGAGGTCCTAGTGGAGTGAGAAGAATGACAAATAAGTACATTTAATAAATAATGCCTAGAGTGGGCCTGAGTGCAGTAACTGCTAGAGAGAAAGCCTAGCAGGAAGGGCTCACAGAGGAGGTGGCTTCTAGCAGACTGGTGGTGGATGACCTGGGAGGATATCGGGAGGGGTGCTCCCGGCAGAGGGAATTGCCAGTGCAGAGGCCATGAGGCTGGAGTGTGCCTGCTGTGGTTGGAGGGAGAAAGTGAGGGGCAGAGAAGTGGGTGATAGGGCAGATTGTGCAGGGCCTTATGGACTATGGGAGGACTTGGGCTTCTATTCTGAGGAAGGTGAGAGCCCTCAGAGAGGTTCTGATCAGAGAACAGGACCTGACCTAGTGTTAAAGCATGTCCCCTCTTTCCCTCAAGCCCAACAATGATCAAGTACAACATCAACAATATCCGTGAGCTGGTAGGCCACAAGGTGAACCTGCAGATGGTGTACGACAGCCCCTTATGCCGCCTGGATGCCGAACAGGGGTCCCCACAGGCACAGGAGACAACATGACATGGACCGCCCTGGACAGGCCACCCTCCCGAGCTCCTGCTGCCCAGCCCTTTGTATCCCTGGCCAGTGGACCCCTTTGTATTTATGAAGCCTCTGTGAGGCTATCTCCCTGTTCCTGGTATCTTCTCTTCCCCACCCGCCCCAGGGTTCCAGGGGCAGGGGAGCAGGTAACCCATTTGTTCTGATGGGTGGGCCCTAGGGAGCCCTGCAGGTGGCTGCTGGCTAATAAAGTGGGCAGTTACTTTTATCTGGTGCCTTTCCTTAGGAGTGGTGGGGTCCTGTTGGCTCTCCCAGCTCAGAGTGCGGCTTGATGGGAGGAAACTTGGGTGCTAGTGTGAGAGGTGTTGGATTGGGGCTCATGGGTCCTCAGGGCCTCCTGGTCAGCTTCAGCCAGTCCTCCCTGGAAAAGATGAGCTTTTTCAAGCACTTACTGATCACTTACTGGTGCCAGGCCCTCTTCCAGGTGAATGAAACAGACCCCTTATCCCTTGGGACAGACATTTGGGAGGGAAAGCAAGCTAAGCTTTTAAAAGCTGCCCCCACCCCCCTTACTTTTAAAGACTTTTTTTTAAAAGAATAGTTTATTGACTTTTAGAAAGAGAAACATTGATGCGAGAGTGCAGCATCCATCAGCACACCCCTACTGGGGATTGAGCCTGCAACCTGGGCATGTTCCATTGGCCAGGAATTAACCTGGCAACTTCCTGGTGCATGGGCCAATGTCCAACCAACTGAGCCACATTGTTCGGGGCTTAAAAACTTTTCAGACCCATTTTAGGTTCGTAGCAAAATTGAGTGGAAGGTACAGAGATTTCCCATGTACATCCTGCCCCCACACCTACACAGCCTCCCTCACGATCAACACCCCCACTAGAGTGGTGCTTTTGTTACAACTGATGAACCTACATTGACACATCATGTGAACAACGGTACATTCTGTGTTGTACATTCCACGGGTTTGGACAACTGGATGATGACATGTATCCATCAATATGGTATTTTCACTATCCTGAAAGTTGTCTGCTCCCCACCTGTTCATACCTCCAGCACTGCCCTCCCTCCCACAAAAGAAACCCTGCTTCTTTTAAATTCTCATAAGAACGTCAAATGAGCCTAAAATAGATGGATAAGATACAGCTTTGTGAGCCCATTGCTCCCATTGATCAGTGTTTGAGATCTCACACTTCAGCTTCATCTGTATGTTTCTGTAGAAATTTTTAAAAGCAAATCTCAGTTGCCATGTTGCTCACCCCATGTCTTGTGCACTTTTGAAAACGTGGACAAGCCCAGGCCAGGTAATTCCGTTGGTTAGAGTGTCTTCCCAAGACACCAAGGTTGCACAGTCCATCTCCGGTCAGGATCAACCTATGAATGCATAAGTAAGTGGAGCAACAAACCCATGTCTCCCCCTTCCTCTCTAAAATCAATTAATAAAAAAAAGGTGTAGACAGTTTCTTGGGTGACCACAAGCCCACTGGCACACCCAGTGAAATTGACAAGTCAGCTGAGGCCATGAACATCACTGGTCCCAGGGCCCTGTGGGTACCAATCTCCCGAGGGCTCCTCAATCAAATCTTTTCCTCTATTTGAAATAATTTAGTCATACAGAAAAATACTAATTCATGCAATAAATCCATACTTCCTACGTGCCAGCACTGTTCACAAGCCTTGGCAGTAGGCAAGTAGACTCGGGCCCCTGCCCTCGGGAGCTGACATGCGGGGGTGGGGGCGCTGGAGACATGATAAATAAGGCATAATTCACTCAGGAGTCACCCCACCCCACCCCTGCTTTGGTCAAATCTGAACATTGACTATAGTGTTTGCTTTGGAACTTTCAGCTTTTAGACCCATGTGACCCATGGTTTGAAGACCGTAGGGGCTTGTTCTAGTTTCTTCCATCCCCACCCTGCTGAGGTTATTACTTCTGAATTTGATGCTTATCATTCTCATATATTTAAACATTTTTTACTACTTGTATATATTGCATCCCAAGACATGGCTTATTTTTGCATGTTTTTGAAAGTCATGCAAATGATGGTGCACCATAAAAATCCTTCTGCATATTGTGTGTTGCTTTTGTTTGCCGAGTGTTTGTGTTTGTGTGTGTGCTTAACAGCAAGCCTTTGAGATTTTTCTCAGTAGATAATCCTACAATTTTCAAATCTAATGGTGTAAGAAGATGTATTTTGTTTAACTTGTAGCTTTACCACAAAATATTGTTAGCTATTGTTTATTAAACTCTTGGTATGTTCCAGAAGTTTTATCCCTGAAACTCCTACAATAGCAGATATTTTAGATTGTATCACCTTGGGATTTGAGAGTGAGTAGCAGTTTTATGATCATCATCATGGGTAAGAGATGGAACCCAGATTCAAATCCATGTTTTCCAGAATGTAGGTGTCAAGATGAGTGCCCTCGTCTGGCTGGCATGGCTCAGTGGTTGAGCGTCAACCTATGAACTAGGAGGTCACGGTTGGACTCCAGGTCAGGGCACACGCCTGGGTGTGGGCTTGATCCCCAGTGGGGGGCGTGCAGGAGGCAGCCCATCAGTGATTCTCATCATTGATGTTTCTATCTCTCCTCCCTTCCTCTCTGAAATCAATAAAAATATATATATTTTTTAAAAAGGTGTGTGCTCAGTGTGTGGCTCGGGACAGCCTCCTGTGGGAGGGCTGAGCAATATGGAGGCATTCCCCCTGCCTCCACGTGGACGCTGTGACAGGTGTCCCAGGGAGGCTGCACCTCCTTCCCAGTCAATTGGCACAAAATCCCAACCCTTCACCTCGCCCCCCAGCTCCTCCCTCTGCCCAAGCACAGCCCCCCAACCCTGCTTCCTCCCCAGCAGGCGTGTGGCTGTTCACACTGAGCTTGCTCCCCTCAGGGCTGTGCGGACACCTGTCCAGATCTGCCCCCTTTCCTTTGGGCTTATTATTGAAAGAGTTCTTTGTAGATGCCAGGACAAGTTCTTAGACTTACATATTGCAAATATTTTCTCCCAGTCTGGCTCCTCAGTGCCAACAATAATAGTTACTACTAAGGCGTTATTGTTATTGTTACTATTAAATGACGGATTCGTGCACACGTGGGTTCCCTCAGCCCGGCCTGTGCCCTCTTGCCATCCGGGACCCCAGGCCCCACTGCGCCTGCCACCACCCCGCCGCCTGCTGCTGCCTTCGGTTGCTACGGAGGCGAGAGAGGCTCCCGCAGCTGCGTGGGCCCTGAGACCGGCTTCTGGCCGAGCAGCGCTCCCGCTGTGGGAGCGCACTAACAGGGGTGGGGAGTGGGGGTGGGGGGAGTCCTGCGTTGAGCGTCTGCCCCCTGGTGGTCAGTGCGCGTCATAGCGACTGGCCGTTCCGGTCATTCTGGTAGACCAGCCGTAATGGTCGCTTAGGCTTATGTATGTACAGATATGGGTCCCACTCTGTAAGGGCCAGGCCCACCCTGCTTTCAAGGAGCTTCTGGTTCTGGAGCGCACAGGTCACTCATTCAAGGTGGTAACTGAATGAACTTTTTCATTAGAGGCGACAAGTCAAAATCAGGGAACAACAAAGGTCAGAATTTGTTATTGAGCAGCCCTGGCCCGTGTGGCTCGGTTGGTTGGAGCGTCCTCCCGTTTACCAAGGGCTCCATTCCGGGTCAGGGCACATACCCAGGGTGCAGGTTCCAGAGGCAACCCATGGATATTTCTCTCTCTCTCTCTCAGAGCGATAAAATATAATTTTTCAAAAATGTATTGAAAATATCCCTCGACCCACGTTGGATCCGGAACCTCCAAAGCGCGCATGCGCGCGCAGAGACCACCTCCCCACAAGCTTTCCGCTGAGCCCGCTGCGCGCGCAGCCCCAAGACGGCCCAACGGTCATTAACGGTCGACCCCGCCCCGTTGCGCGCGCACGTCCCCAGATAGAATAGAGGCAGGGAGCGTGCGCAGAGGGCGCGTGCGAGAAGGCGGGAAAAGACAAGATGGAACGACAGGGAGTACGCGACGCTTGTTTTCTGCGCGCGGGCGGCGGGGGGATGGGCCGGGGACAGCGATCTCGGGCTTCCGCGCGGAACATGGGGGGCCACCCTCGCCCCGCCGGCCCCGATTTCCTGACTGACTGACCGGGGCCTGACTGACAGACGAATCGTGTGAATGACGCTCTGACAGCGGGGCCTGAAGGACAGACTTCCACGCATGGCGCGTGGCGGAAGGAGTTTAGAGACGGGCTCAGACGCCCATGTGCCGCACCTGTCTCTTCCTTCTTTTCTCCTCCCTCTTCTCCCTCCTCAAAGGACTCGACTCAACGCAAATACCAGTTAGGAGCCCCGCACCCCAGAGCCTCTGTCCTCCAGGCACCGTTTCCCCCCCCCACTCCCCCCTCACAGGGCCTGCCCGGGCTCAGCCGTCTCTCCTGCGGGTCCCCCTATGTCGGGCCACAGGGGCGGGAGGAGGGTCTGGCCACTCGCCGCCTTCCCGCCTCCGGCCTCTCAAGCGCTGACTGTGCCCGCAGGTGGACATGCCCCACGCGGAAGGCAAGGACCAGGAGCCGCTGCCGCTGGGGGAGAGCGCGGAGCCGCAGGCCGAGGAGAGCCACGAGAAGGAAGCTGGCTGGGGGCCTGCGAGGTGAGGAAGCCCTGGCCCACGGGTCCAAGCAGCCCCGGGCCCTCTTCACCCCTGTCTCCCTGGAGCCCACCGTGCGGGCTCTGGGCGCCTCTGACCCGTGCGCTCCTTGAGCGTCTCCCATGGGCCTGGCGCTGTGCTAAGTGCTGGGGACACGGCGGTGACCAGAAGCTCCAGAGAGGGGGAGACAGACTGTAAACTCGGGATACATGGTAGTCAGTGGGAAAACAGGGAGAAAATGACAGGTGGCTCGTTTGGATGAGGAGAGGGTCAGGGAGGGCTTCCTGGAGGAGGTGACGGTGGGCTTCCTGGAGGAGGTGACGGGAGGGCTTCCTGGAGGAGGTGACGGGAGGGCTGCGGGGCCGGGAAGGAGGGCTGCGCTGGGCCGCGTGAGGGGGAGACGGACTCGGGCAGGGAACGGGCCTGGGTGTGATTGCCCAGGAGAAGATTTGGGACCGAGTAGGGAGGGAATGACTGTACCAGGTGGGGGCTGTCGTTAACAAGGTTGTGCTGGAACACAGCCATGCGTGTCTGCGGACGCTTCCGCAGAGCTGAGCTGTTGCAACTGGGACTCGAAGGGCAGGGAGCTAAGAAGACTACTGTCTGGACCTTTATGGAAGTTTGCCGTCCTCTGGACAAGTATGAAAGGTTCCCTCCGGCTCCGGGTAGCGAACAGACTGTTAGGGCGAGAGTGGAAGCTGCGAGACCAGCGAGGAGGTATTTGGAATAATCTAGGAGCAAGATGGCTCTGACTTGATCTACGGAGGTGAGGAAGGTGGTCAGATTCTGGATATTTTTAAGAAGTTAGAACTGTCCCCAGCTGGTTTGGCTCAGTGGATAGTGTCGGCCTGCGGACTGAAGGGTCCCGGGTTCGATTCCGGGCAAGGGCACATGCGGGTTGTGGGCTCCATCCCCAGTGGGGGGCGTGTAGGAGGCAGCCAATCAATGATTCTCATCATCGATGTTTCTATCCTTCTCCCTTTCTCTCTGAAATCAATAAAAATACATTTTTATAAAAGTTAGAACTGAAAGAAAATGCTAATGGATTAGATGTTGGAGTAAAAGAAAGAGCAGTGTCAGTGATGGCAAAAAAAAGTTTTGTCTTGCACATTATTTATTTAATTTTTTGTTGTTGTTGATCCTCACCCAAGGATATTTTTTCCATTGGTTTTTAGACAGGGTGGAAGGGAGGGATGGGGCGGGGGTAGACAGAATGAGAGAGAGAGAAAAATTTTGATATGAGAGAGAGACATCAGTTGGTTGCCTCCCGCACTCACCCCAATCGGGACAGGGATCGAACCTGCAACCAAGGTATGTTATGTGCCCTTGACCAGGAATGGAACCCGGGACCCTTCAGTGCATTGGCCGATGCTCTAACCACTGAGAACACTGGCCAGGGCATCTTGCACATTTATTTTTGTTTATTTTTTAAATATATTTGTATTGATTTCAGAGGGGAAAGGAGAGGGAGAAAAAGATAAACATCAATGATGATAGAATCATCGATCAGCTGCCTCCTGCACGCCCCCTACTGGGGGTCAAGCCGACAACCCACACATGTGCCCTTGACCAGAATCGAACCCAGGACCCTTCAGTCCACAGGCCAACGCTCTATCCACTGAGCCAAACCAGCTAGGGCTCAAATATTTATTGAGGGTTGCCTTTGGCCAGACCAGAATAGGGTTATACAAATCAGAATCCCTGCTCTCTGGGAGCTAACTTTCACTTAGTAATATGTATGTGCTTAACATTCCTCCATGTATTTTCATTTCTTTTAAAGAAAACAAATTTTAGTCCGGCCTGCATGGCTCAGTGGTTGAGTATCGACCTATGAACCAGGAGATCACAGTTCAATTCCTCGTCAGGGCACATGCCTGGGTTGCAGGCTCACTCCCCGGTATGGGACGTGCAGGAGGCAACCCATCCATGATACTCTCTCATCATTGATGTTTCTATATCTCTTCTTCCTTCCTCTGTGAAGTCAATTAAAAAATATATTTTTTAAAAGAAAGAAAAAATATTTAATTGATTTTAGAAGAGAGAAAGAGAGAGAAACAAAAAACTTTGATTTGTTATTTCACTTATTTATGCATTTGTTGGTTGCTTCTTGTATGTGCCCTGACTAGGGATTGAACTTGCAACCTTGGCATATTGGACAATGCTCTAACCAACTGATCTATCTGACCAGGGCTCATTTTTTCCCTTGTTTTAAAGGGATGGAGCCAGCAACCTAGGTACATGCTGTGCCCTTGACCAGAGTCAAACCTGGGACCCTTCAGTCCTCAGGTCGAGGCTCTATCCACGAAGCCAAACAGGCTAGGGCAGGGCTCGTTTTTGTTTTTGTTTAATATATATTTTTATTGATTTCAGAGAGGGGGAGGGAGAGAGATAGAAACATCAATGATGAGAGAGAATCGGCCGCCTCCTACTGGGGATCAAGCCCACAACATGTGCCCTTGACCCGCATCCAGAATCGAACCTCGGACCCTTCAGTCCCCAGGCCAACGCTCTATCCACCAAGCCAAACCAGCTAGGGCAGGGCTTGTTTCCTGATAGCTCATTTCTTTTTAGCACTGAATAGTATTCCACTGTGTAGATGTACCACAGTTTATTTATCTATTCACCATTTGAAGGATATCTTGGTTGCTACCAACTTTTGGCACTTATGAATTTAGCTGCTATAAACATTCATGTGGACCTAAGTTTTCAACTCCTTTGGATAAATACCAAGAAGCACAATTGATAGATCAAATGGTAAGAAAATGCTTGTTTTGTAAAAAAACTGCCAAACTGTCTTCCAAAGTGGCTGTACCATTTTATATTCCCATCATCGATGTATGAGGATGCACCACATCCTTGCACTTGGTGTTGTCAGTGTTTTGGATTTTCACCATTCAGATAGGTGTGTAGTGGGATCTCATTGTTGTTTTGATTTGCAGTTTCCTGACAAGGTATGAAGTTGAACATCTTTTCATATGCTTTTTTTGCCATCTATATATCTTTTTTGGTGGAGTGTCTTTTGCCCGTTTTTAATGTTATTGATTGATTTGAGAACGAGAGAGGATGGGAGAGAAAAACATCAATTTGTCATTTCACTTATTTATGCATTCTTTGGTTGATTCTTGTATGTACACTGACTGTATATCGAACCCACAACCTTGGTATATCGGGAGGGATGTTCTAACTAAGCTACCCGGCCAGGGCTTTTGCCCATTTTTAGTGGTGTTCTCTTACTGTTGAATTTTAATAGATCTTTCTCTCTCCCTCTCTGTCTTTTATCAGATATATGTTTTACAAAGATTTGCTTCCATTCTATGTCTTGTATTTTCATTCTCTTAAAAGTATCTTTTACAGAATAGAAATGATTAATTTTAATGAAGTATAATTACTTTTTTAAATCTAAGAAATTATCATCATGCCCAAGGCCACCTAGATTTTCTTCTATCTCCTAGGAGTCTTACAGTTTTGTTTTTACATTTAGATCTATGATCCATTAAAAAAATATTTCTATCTTCATCTGAGGATATTTTTTAAAATTGGTTTTTAAAGAGAGAGGAAGGGAGAGAGAAACATCAATCGGTTGCCTCCCATATGCACCCCAACCTGCGATAGGATCTGAAACTTTTTGGTGTACAGGACACACACCAACTAACTCAGCCACCCAGCCAGGACTATGATCCATTTTGAGTTAATTTTTGTGAAAGGTGTAAGTTCTATGTTTAGCTTCAGATTTTTGTATGTTGCTGGCTTTCCAGTTGTTCCAGCACCATTTATTGAAGACTCTCCTTTATCCATTGAATTTTCTTTGCTTCTTTGCAAAAATCATTTTACTATACATGTGTGAGTCTATTTCTGGTCTCTCTATTCTGTTCCATTGATCTATAGTCTATTCTTTGACCAGTACCACACTATCTGGGTCACTATAACTTTATGGTAAATCTTTAAGTTGGGTCAGTCCTCTGACTTTGTTCTTCAATATTATGTTAGCTATTCTGAGTCTATTGCCAAGCTGACTTTCTAAAAGTGAGATAGTCCTGGCCGATGTGGCTCAGTTGGTTGGAGTGTCATCCTGTACACCAAAAGGTTTCAGGTTCGACTCCTGGTCAGAGCACATGCCTAGGTTGTAGGTTTGATCCCCATTCAGGGTGTATACAGGAGGCAATCGATTGATGTTTCTCTCTTACATTGATGTTTCTCTCTCTGTCTCTTCTTCCCCCTCTCTCTAAAACAGCCGTGGGCAAACTACAGCCCGAGGGCTGGATCCGGCCCTTTTGAAATGAATAAAACTAAAAAAAAAAAAAAAGACCGTACCTTTTTATGTAATGATGTTTACTTTGAATTTATATTAGTTCACACAAACACTCCATCCATGCCTTTGTTCCGGCCCTCCGGTCCAGTTTAAGAACCCATTGTGGCCCTCGAGTCAAAAAGTTTGCCCACCCCTGCTCTAAAACTAATAAGCATGTCCTCAGCTGAAGATTAAAAAATAATCTCCTATATAATAAAAGGCTACTATGCAAATCGACCTAATGGCAGAATGACTGGTTGCTATGACACACACTGACCACCAGGGGGCAGATGCTCAAATCAGGAGCTGTCCCCTGGTGGTCACTGTGCTCCCACAGGGGGAGTGCTGTTCAGCCAGAAGCTGGGCTCACGGCTGGTGAGCACAGCAGCAGTGGTGGGAGCCTCTCCCGCCTCCACAGCAGTGCTAAGGACCCCTTGGGGGATGTCCGTCTGTCGGGCTTATGCTGCAGGCGGACATCCCCTGAGGGGTCCCAGACTCCGAGAGGGTGCAGGCCGGGCTGAGGGAACCCTCCAGTGTACAAATGTTGTGCACTGAACCTTTAGTAGTAATAATAAAAGAGAGATAGACAATTAAAAAAAAAAAAAAGAATGTGCTTTCAAATGGTGGCAAGTGCTGTGAAACAAAGCAGGGAAAAAAGAGCCCTGGCCAGTGTGGTTCAGTGGTTGGCACATTGCCCACCCATGGAGGAGCTGAGGTTCAATTCCAGTCAAGGGCACGTACCTGTACCTGTGTCACAGGTTCGATCCCTGGCCTTGGTCAGGGCGTGTGTGGGAGGCAACTGATGGATATGTCTCACTTGCATCGATCTCTTTCTTCCTCCCTCCCATTCTCTAAAAATCAATGGAAAAAATATGATCAGGTGAAGATTAACAAAAAAAAAAAAAAAGAAAGAAAGAAAGCAGAGTAAGGAGTGACTAAAGTGACAGGGAGTTCAGAGTAGTTAAAGATCTATAAGGAGGTCACATGAGAAGGAGCCAGCCAGGAGACATCTGGGGGGCCCAAACATGCTGGCAGAGTACGAAGTCCCTGATGTAGGAATAAGCTGGGTGAGCTCATAAAGCAGTGAGGAGGCCAGAGTGTCAGGCATTGTGATCGACAGCCAGACAGATGCTCTCATATTCTTCTGTTGCTTCCAACTGACGGGAAGACATTGAACAAATACTGACTGACACGAAACAGACTGGGGTGCTGGAAAAACACCCTTGAATGGGGAACTAGGGGCAGCAACCTTGAAAAAGCAATGCTGAATCACAAGGTGAGGATGAGTGGGTGTTGAGTGGGCATGGGGGGGTGAAAGGAGTTGAGAGAAGAGTTTATGCAAAGCCTCTGCACATGGTAGCCAAAGACAGCCAGTATGCCTGAGTGGGGGTTATGATTGCCAGAGGAGGGCTGGAGGGTTCAGCAAGGGCCAGGTCACAGGGCATTTTGTCAGCTATGGGCTTTATTCTCAGGATTCTTTTGGTAACAGCTTTATTGAGATAGAATTCAGATACCATACAATTTACCTACTTAAAATGTACAATTCAGTTGTGTTTAGTATATTCACAGAGCTGTGCATCACCACAGTTAACTTTACAATATTTTCATTGACCTGAAAAGAAACCTTGTACCCCTTAACCATCATCTCTCAGTCCCTGCATCCTCCCTAGCCCCTGGCAACACTACTCTATTTTCTGACTCTGGATTTGTTTCTGCTGGACATGTCATTTCAATGAAATCATACAGGTATGTGGTCCTTTGTGACTGGCTTCTTTCACTGAGCACAATGTCTTCAGGGTTCATCCACATTATAATATATGTCAGAACTTCATTCCTCTATATGGCTGAATAATATTCCATATTGTGGATCTACCACATTTTATTTATTCATTTCTCAGTTGATGGACATTTGGGTTATTTTGACTTTTTGGTTCTTGTGAGTAATGCTGCTATGAACATCCAGGTACAAGTTTTGGTGTGGACATATGTTTTCATTTCTCTTGGGTAGATACCTAGAAGAGGAATTGCTGGGTCAGAGAAGAGACATGCTCAGGTTCTTTTTATAAAAAGACACTGGCTGCTTTGTGGGAAATGGGTTGGAGGAGGCATAAGTGGATGTGGAGAGATGAGGTGGGAGGCTCCTACTAAATTGGCAATAGGAGTCTTTGTACCATGGGAATTGTCAAACACTACAAATCAGGGCTTTCTTCTCCCCTCCACCCATCCAGAGAGCCAGTTGCTAAATGCTTACCAGCACACCACTGGCTCCCCACTTTCTGGCTTAGAGTGGTTTCCATTAGGTGGTGGTTTCACGGCAGAGGCAAAAGCATGGGTTCTATTTTGCCCTTGTTGAGTTTGAGGTAGCCAGAGACATGCACATGAATGTGTCCAGATACATTTGGACTTTCTAACCCACAACTCAGGAGGGCCGGGGGCTGGAGATGGCGCTGTGGGATTCACTGTTTCAGTGGCAGCTGTGGGGTGAATGAACTCATCACCTGGGGAGAAAGTGAGAGGAGGCCAGGCTCAGGAAAGGGCCCTGAGGACTGTAGGCCTAAAGCCAACTTTCCCCTACCTCCCAGATTCCTCTGTTGTAAAGCAGGCTACAGAGTGGGATGGTTTCCAGGTGTGTGTTGTCATGTGGAGACCAGAAAAAAGAAGGAAATGACTGAAGTCGTTTGTTTTATTACATCTTCCTGCAAATAACATGTTTTAGACCCTGTCTAAGTGGTGAAGAGACACAGATAATTGCAAATCATTGTGAAACTTCAAGGAGTTCCACAAGAGCTTTGGGCCTAAAAACAGATGGGTTAGAACAAGTGCAAGAGCCAGTTAATAGATCCAGCAGCAGACACTCAGCAACATGATTAAAATGTGAACACGTTTCAGGAGAGAAAAGCAGGGGATGAGGAACGGACTCAGCAGCTTCCATTCAGACCTTACTCCTTCCTGGCTATACTTCAGCAAAACCTGGCTTTGCCTAAGCGCCAGAGATTCTGTTGTGTTCCTACTTGAATATTTGATTAGGTTACCTCTCCTCCTGGGACTGCCGCCTGTGGTGGTCATAAGTGGCTGGCGGATTTGTTTACTTGTATATCTGTCATAGGCCATGGAGGGAGCACCCCACCAGCAGGCGGCTCTGGCTCACATACCCGCCAATCACAGCTTTACCTGAAGGGAACAGATGGTCTCTTCTCTCAGACCCATTTCCTCTGCAGTACCGGGCCCCCTGCCAGCATGGGCCCTGTTCAGAACTTTGTACTAATCCTCCCAGTCGAATTAGGGTCTGACTCCTCAGAAGCACAGACCATAATAGATGAGTGTGGCAATGTGTTCACAGCCCCCACTCTGATCCCCCACCGCCAGGCCTGCTGTGTTGGGCCCACTTCCATTCCCTGGCCTCCATCCAGGGTTCGGCAACAGAAGCAGGCCCGGAACAGGGGAAGCCAGTGGAGAGGACACCACACATTTTGTTTATTAAAGTTAATTGGTGAATGCAGGCCCAGGGAAGCCTCTGATTTATTAGCATTCTAATTAATATGCAGCTGTTGAGTATCAAGAAAAATGAAATGGAAAGGAGTAAATCCCCAAAGGAGAAGTTGAAAAAATCAAGAGGCTCTCTGCAGCCATCTGATGCAGGCTTTTGTCCCACAATGAAATTTAAATGAGCCGAATTCAAGAGATTTCTCACCATTTGCATTGAGCCACAAAGACAGGTTCCAGCTTCAACACTGGAGCCTGAGAAAGGAGTGACTTTGAACCTTCAGCACAGTGGTTCTCAACCTTGGCTGAACATTAGAATCACATGGGAATCTTTTTTAAATCCTAATTTCTGGGCCTCATTCTCCGGAAATTCTGTTTCTTTGTTACTAATGTTGAGGCCCCACCCCATAACAAAGAAACAGAATTTCCGGAGGATGAGGCCCAAAAATCAGGATTTTAAAAAGATTCTAATGTGCAGCCAAGGTTGAGAACCACTGCTTCAGCAGCTCAAACAGGTTGTGAGCAATTACACAAAAAGAGGCACCTGGTTTTATTATTGATTTTATCCCCCCCCCCTTATTATTGATTTTAATGTCAGGATTCTTACACTGCTGAGTCAATAAGGCAACCATGGATACAAGAAGGGTTCCAGCAGGAATGTTACACCAGGCTCTGTTCATTCATTTAGGTATTCAGCAAGCCCCTATCCCCAGGCTGCACAGCATCCTGGAAAAAAACTCTGAATTAACTAAGAGTGTTGTGATCTGTAAGTTAAGGTGCTGTGTGGGTGCACTAGCAGAAGCTCTGAGTGTTACCTCCTAAAGTTGCAGAAAGGGAAAGTCATTTCAAGTAAAGGCCGATGGGTTTGGTGAAATTGTGGAAAGTTCCAAATTGCTGGGAGTGGAGGGTAGAAAGAGGCTGTGCCTGACCAGTTTGGCTCGGTGGATACAGTGTCAGCCTTCAGACTGAAGGGTCCCAGGTTCGATTCCAGTCAAGGGCATGTATCTTGGTTGCAGGCACATCCCCAGTGGGGGGTGTGCAGGAGGCAGCTGATCCATGTTTCTCTCTCATCGATGTTTCTAACTCTCTATCCCTCTCCCTTCCTCTCTGTAAAAAATCAATAAAATATATATATTTTTTAAACTTTTTTTAAAAAAAGAAAGAGTCAGGCTGAAGAGAGAGGCCCAGGGTCCTGGAAGGCCTTGGTGCTGTGTTAGGGAATTTAGACTTGATCCTGTGGCTGGTGGGGGTTCTCTAGATCAATTTGAGGGAGGTTAAGGAGGTGGAAATGAGAGGGTTTCCTGACAGGATATGTAAGGACTGAGAGAAGACAAGCTCCAGGCTCACTGCTAAGTTTCTGGCTTGGGAACCAGATGGCTTTGGTAAGGGGGAAAATGATGATGATGTTGGTGTGCAAATGTGGAGGAGTTTGAGATGCCTCTGGACAGCCCAGTGGCAAGGGCTGGGAGGTAGCTGGTACATTGTCACCCGTGGTTGGGAGCTCAGGGAGAAGTGTGGGCTGGGGACGATAAGTTAGGGAAACATGGAAGTATGGATGTTAATGAAAGCCCCCACTAGTCATTTTTTTATTTGACACACCTTTATTAATCCTGCCATGAGGAGGAGGTATAGGGATATGAAGATGAATGAGGCCGGAGGGAAGGCTGAGGTTCAGGCAGTGACACTGTAGGTGCTGTGTGCACATAACCAGCCAGGGAAGACTTTCTTTTTTTTTTTTTTAAATATATTTTATTGATTTTTTACAGAGAGGAAGGGAGAGAGATAGAGAGTCAGAAACATTGATGAGAGAGAAACATCGATCAGCTGCCTCCTGCACATCTCCCACTGGGGATGTGCCCGCAACTCAGGTACATGCCCTTGACCGGAATCGAACCTGGGACCTTTCAGTCTGCAGGCCGACGATCTATCCACTGAGCCAAACCGGTTTCTGCAAGGGAAGACTTTCTAGAAGATGCAGGCAGGACTCAGGGAAAGGGACTGCTGGGGCATACTCAGCTACAAGTGGGCCTTTGGGGAATGACAGGTTGTGCATAGAGGACAGCTGGGGCCTAGGGGTGTTGACAGGAGAGGTCAGCAGGGAAGATATATGTGAGTGAGGCCTGTCTTTGGAGCAAGAGTGTGTACAAGGGTGTGAAGGGAAGAGAGTAAGGCCAACGACAGAGCTTGGGGACACCAGGTGTTAGGAATTACAGGGGTGGGTTGCGGGGGGATGGTCAATAGCACCAGCTGCTGCCAAGAGTCAAGGGAGGTGTCTGCCAGGTATCACTGGGGACTTAGGCAGTTGCTGCTTCATTTTAGAACTGATTGCAGTGGGCTGAGAAGCGAGTGGAAGGTGAGAAAATGTGCTCAGAAAGCGTTGGCATCACTTTCTAGAATCTTGGTGGTGATGGGGAGTAAAGAGGGAGGTGACTCGCTGAGGAAGACCTGATGTTTGAGGGGAGAGGATGTGTTGATGGTGTTTTTAAAATGCTAGGAGACATGCCCTGGGGGTGGGAAGGAAGAACCGCCAAAGGAAGTAGACAAATACACAAGAGGGTGAGATACAGGGCAGGGGATTGGGAGCCCAGAATGACTCACCTGCCTGCCCAGCTGGGAGTTTGGAAAAAAGAAGGGCAGTGTGAACAGTGGAGGGGGTTATTGCCTGCATATTTCTGTATCTGTTCAGGGGAAGGGGAGACAAGTGTGGTGGGGTCAGGGATGGGAGAATGATGGTTTGGTATGGCTGGTGGGAGGAATGACCAGAGCACAGACAGGATACCCAGTGGCCCTAAGGCTGGAGAGCAGGACGCTGTAGTGACCTTGTTTATTAGGTCATGATTTTCTCAGTGTGGCTCAGGTTCCTGAGAGTGAGAAAAGAGACCAGGCTTGACTGGGCCAGTGTAGCTCAATGGTTGAGCATCAACCTATGAACCAGGAAGTCACAGTTCGATTCCTGGTCAGGGCACATGCCTGGGTTGTGGGCTCAATCCCCAGTAGGGGGCATGCAGGAGGCAGCAGATCATTGATTCTCATCATTGATGTTTCTATCTCTCTCTCCCACTCCCTTCCTCTCTGAAATCAATAAAAATATTTTGAGAAAGAGAGAGAGAGAGAGGAAACAGCGGTTGGTTATAGAGAGCCAGGGTGGGGTTTTGGCAAGTGGGTGTGGCACAGAATAGAAGGGAAGAGGGGCTGAGACCATCAGCCAGAGAGTGAAGTGATTGAGCCCAGGGTTTAGAACAGAAGGGTAGTTAGTGTTTGAGATCTTAGCGAAGTTAAAGCCAGGTGTTGGAACCCATGACCCCAGCTCCATCACCACTGTGCAAAGCATGGCTGTCCTTTTAGAAGCATTGTGTTCTCCATGTGCATCCAGATATTACAAAAGTCTGAATGTTAAAATGTCATTGTGTCACAGATCTGAACTCGTATCCTTCTGCCTCACCTCCCCTTAACAAAGAAGAGTAATTGTATGCTCGGAGGTTGTAAATTGCTTAGCAAACAAGACAAGAATGCTCACAGAGCCTTTAGTTAAGTGGTTCTCAACCTGTGGGTCGCAACCCCTTTGGGGGTCGAACGACCCTTTCACAGGGGTCACCTAAACCATCGGAAAACACATATATAATTACATATTGTTTTTGTGATTAATCACTATGCTTTAATTATGTTCAATTTGTAACAATGAAACTGGGCCCAAGAAACCAGAAACACCGATCAGAAAGGATATGTGCACCCATATGTTCATAGCAGCACAATTCACCATAGCTAAGATCTGGAAACAGCCTAAGTGCCCATCAGTAGATGAATGGATTAGAAAACTGTGGTACATCTACACGATGGAATACTATGCTGCTGTAAAAAAGAAGGAACTCTTACCATTTACAACGGCATGGATGGAACTGGAGAGCATTATGCTAAGTGAAATAAGCCAGTCAATGAAGGAAAAATACCACATGATCTCACTCATTCATGGATAATAAAGACCATTATAAACTTTCGAACAATAATAGATACAGAGGCAGACCTGCCTCAAACTGATTGTCAAACTGCAGCGGGAAGGGCAGGGAGGGTTGGGGGGCAGGAGGGAGGGGGATAAGAGATCAACCGAAGGACTTGTATGCATGCATATAAGCATAACCAATGGACATAAGACACTGGGGGGTAGGGGAGGCCAGGGGATTGTCAAGGGCGGGGGGAAAAAAAAGGACACATATGTAATACCCTTTGTAATACTTTAAGCAGTAAAAAAAAAAGTTTCTGTAGTAGGTAAAGAGAACTGGAATAAAGAGCAAGTTTTGGTTTAAAAAAACACAAAAACAATGAAATTGGGGGTCACCACAACATGAGGAACTGTATTAAAGGGTCGCGGCATTAGGAAGGTTGAGAACCACTGCTTTAGTTGGTCTGTTGCTTTCTAGCTGATGTAAATGTTTGCTATAGAAATATCAGCATTCCCATCTTAAAATGCATTGGACACAGTGTCTTGTCTTGGAGGCTGTTGAACTTGCATGCTTTGTGAGAAGCCAAAGGAGGGAGGAATAGGTCTGACAGAAGGTGTCCTTCATTCATTCAGCAAACAGTGGAGGATTTACTATTTGCTGGATGCTAGGAATGCAAAGATAAATGTGACCCATCTCTCTGGGGAGATAGGGCTGTGAGTAGTGACAAGCTAACGTAGTGATAGGTACGGGGGTCCTGGACAGCTTCTGAAAGGAGGCAGTGGTCTGGCTAGGTCTCATGGGTTGAGTCAGAGAGCAGGTGCAAGGACACAGAGGCAAGAAGCAATCTGGCAAGGAATGCACGAGGACCAGGACAGTTAGATCCGTGGGCCTCGATTTCACTGTACTTCTCTTCTCAGCCAAAAGGAAGAGCTCAGGCTGTCAGGAAAAAGCCAAGAAAAATAGTGTTATGAAGAAAGCATCAGAAAATCAAGATGTAGCCCTAGCTGGTTTGGCTCAATGGACAGAGCATCGGCCTGTGGACTGAAGGGTCCTGGGTTCGATTCTGGTCAAGGGCACATGCCTGGGTGGGGGCTCAATCCCCAGTAGGGGGCGTGCAAGAGGCAGCCATTTAATTATTCTCTCTCATCATTGATGTTTCTATCTCTACCGCCCCCTTCCTCTCTAAAATCAAAAATATATATATATTTTAAAAATCAAGATGTATTTTTCCAAGTAAGCAGTGACTGGCTTCCAGTCAGGGCAGACTTTATAGTTGTGTATGAACTGGCATGTTCAGGAATCCCTGTGGTGGCTGGCACCTCCAAGTCTCAGAATTGGGAGGACCTCAAAGGATAAAAGAGAAACTGAGGACCCAGGAGGAAGCAGGACATGGGCTGTGAGTTGGGCCAGCTGGGTGCCACACCCAGCTCTGCCACAGACTAGCTGTTAATCCTGAGAAAGTAACCAGGTTGAGCCTGTGTCCTCAGTTATGAGGTAAAGATGATGAGCAGACAGACCCCAAAGCAGTGACAAGGTGCTTGGCAGATAGAACATGCTGGCAGATAAAGCAAAGAAAAAGCAAAATAAGTAAATAAATAAATAAAGCTTGCCTTATACATTTCACCTTTCTTAAAAAAGATTTTAAAATGATTTTTAGAGAGGAAGGGAAGGGAGACAAAAAGAGAAACATCAATGTGAGAACGAAACATAGATCTGCTGCCTCTCGGCTGCCTTCTACACCCCCCTACCAGAGATGGAGCCTGCAAACCAGGTGTGAGCCCTGACAGGGAAACGGAACCAGAAACCTTTCAGTGCATGGGATGACCCCCAACCAACTGAGCCACACTGGCCAGGGCTTAAACACTTTATCTTAATTTAAAACATTAATAAGTCTGCTGACCAGATTGCAACTTTTTCCCCCATATACCTCATTAATAATGTATTACCTACAATTTCCAATTTTGTTTTTAAAGAAGAGTGGCCCGGCCAGTTTGGCTCAGTGGTTGAGCGTTGACCTATGAACCAGGAGGTCAAGGTTTGAATCCCTGTCAGGGCACAGGCCTGGGTTGCAGGCTCGATCCCCAGTGGGTGGTGTGCAGGAGGTGGCTAATCAATGGTTCTCTCTCATCAGTGATGTTTCTGTCTCTCCCTCTCCTTTCCTTTCTGAAATCAATAAAAATATATTTTTAAAAGAAGAATGAAAACTTACAAGCCATGACAAAGTGATCTGTATACAGAGTCCTTCTAGATTTTAAAACATTATTTATTTTAAATATATTTTTATAGCTTTCAGAGAGGAAGGGATAGGTAGAGAGGGATAGAAATGTCAATGAGAATCATTGATCCACTGCCTCTTGCACGCTCCATACGAGGAATCGGGCCCACAACCCAGGCAAATGCCCTGATCAGGAATTGAACCTTGACCTCCTGGTTCATAGGTCAACCACTGAGCCACATTGGCCAGATCCTTCTAGATTTTTATGATCTTTGTTCCAATCTATAGTTGTCTCCCCATACCTGATTTAATATTTTTTAAAAATTAGACTCACTTTTATTCATTCAATTTAGCTTTATTAGACAGCCGTCACTTTTTTTACCATTTTACTAATATGACATTTAATTGAATTAGATTACTATAGTTATGTATACAGTGTACAAACATAACTAACTTTTTTGTGCATTTAAAAAAATCTTTTAACATAATTCTTGACTGGCTGCCTCATCTAGTGGGAGCAGAGTCCTGCAGGTACACTAAACCCCAGATCGACTGCAGGCTGCAGACATCACCCAAAAAATTTAGAAAGGAATACAGCAGGTTGGTGACAGGAAGATCCATCTAAGAAAGCATCTATACTATTTATAAATAGAATTATTGATGCTCATTTCAGAACAGCAAGTTGATGTTATAAAATTACTATGTGTTTCGGGGTCAGGCAGATTTTCTTGTTCTGGAAGTTTGGGCAGGCTTTTTGTGTGCCTTCGGGTCTGTTTTCTTAGTTATAAAATAGGGATGTCATCCCTGCCTCTCAGGGCAGAAGTGGTGCATGAAATAACCAAGCGTCACCCACAGGAGATACACAACACTGTTTCTTCTCCCACCATGGAGCTAATTCATGTCAGCCACTCTGGGGAGAATTTGGGGCTGACCTCGGTTTCCTATACTTTCAGAAGTCAGGTTTCTAGCCCTTCTATCGCCACCTCCAGTGCCAATCGCCAGCTGATGATGCTGGAAGGGAAGTCGGGACCCTACTTTTCATCTCTGGACTCTAGCATTGAGATCCTGAAGAAGAGGGCCCAGGAGCTGATCGAAAACATCAATGAGAGCAGGCAGAAGGACCATGCACTCATGACCAACTTCAGGGACAGCCTCAAGATCAAGGTGATAAGATTTCCCCACACACACACTGCAAAACCCCAGTGGGTGGGGCAGGGAAAGCCCTTATCTAAAAGGTGAAGGGTAGGAGAATGAACCACTGTGGAGTATGTTATGGTCCCAGCATGGTGCCAGGCAATTTGCATTTGTTACCTCATTTTACCCTTCCAACAGCTCTGCAAAGAATGGACCCATTTTATAGATGGGAAAAGTAAGGTTTAGAAATAATTTTTCAGAATGAGAGACCGAGGCCTAGCTGCACCCACAGCCCGGTCACCTTATTACACACCAGGACTAATGGCTATTGGGAGTAGAGGATTGAGGCATAATCTGTGTTAACACAACCATTTTTCCTCCGGAAGTCAAATGGCTTTGGTGGCAGAGTAGAGATCCCTCAACATGACCAGGGCTTATGTCTAACAAAGCCTGTTATGTTCAGGTACAGTGTTAATGATTACCCCTGATGCTTCTTCAGAATGCACACGGGATCTCAGGAGTAGGACATCTCTTGACAACAGGCTGACTTTTCCCCACCTTTTTTGCCCCCTCCCATCTCTACCAGTACACATAGCAAATTAAATAGAGCATAACATAGCAGAAAAAAATATGAAAACATTCCTATGATCCCACCACCCAGAGGCTACTTTGTTGCATATTTTCTTCTAGTCTCTGTTATGTACTTTCTTTTTAACCTGGTGGAGCCTATACGGTATACATCATTTTGCAATCTTGCTTTAAAATTTTTTTCTTAATATAGGCAATTTTCACTCCTACTCACTGGAGTTGTTTTTTACCATTTTTTAAAACTATGCTTTTATTGATTTTAGAGATAAAGGGAGAGGGATAAATAGAAACATTGGCCCTAGCTGGTGTTACTCAGTGGCTAGAGTGTCAGCCTGCGGGACTGAAGGGTCCCAGGTTCAATTCCAGTCAAGGGCATATGCCCACGCTGCGGACTCGATCCCCAGTAGGGGGCGTGCAGGAGACAGCTGATCGGGGTAATTCTCTCTCATCATTGATGTTTCTATCTCTTCCTCTCTGAAGTCAATACACATATAATTTTTAAAAAGAAACACTGATGAAAGAGAAACATCATTGGTTGAGCCCGTAACTAGGGCATGTGCCCTGACTGGAATTGAACCGGTGACCTCTTGGTTCATAGGTAGATGCTCAACCACAGAGCCATTACAGGCTGGCCTTTTTTTTTTTTTTTTAACAATTTTTAATGATAAACTGCAGAAATATTAGGGAGCCACTTAAAACACATGTCTTATGATGCCTCTGGTTTGATTTTTTCAAAAACATGTCATATTGTTTAAAAGGTTTCAGATCTGACAGAGAAGCTAGAGGAGAGGATGTATCAACTTTATAATCACCACAACAAGATCATTCAGGAAAAGCTCCAAGAGTTCACCCAGAAAATGGCAAAGATCAGCCATTTGGAAACAGAGCTCAAACAAGTGTGCCACACTGTGGAGACTGTGTACAAAGACTTCCAAGACCTGTGTGTCCAGCCAGAGGTATGACTACACCCATACAGGAGGCTCTGCAGGAGGAGAGTTGTAGGGGCTGAGATGAAAGTAAATGTAACAGAACCGGGAGCTCCTGCCATCTCGCTTGTGGCGCCATACTCTCCTGTAAACATGGGGTGTTGGAGCTGAGAAGCCAGCCCACTGTTATTTCCCACTCCTGTGTGGCCAGCTCTGTGGTGATAGAAAGGACAAAGTCCCCTCCACCCACAGCCCTGAGCAGTGCCTAACCAGGTTTACTTATTACAGCAGAGGCAAAGATGCAGACAAGGGCCAGGTCACTGTGGGGGCACAAGAAATTCCCACATGAGTACCTCCCAGCCCCCACTCATGTTCATTTCCCTGTGACTGAAAGGACTACTCATGTAGTGGTTACAAGTAAATGTGGCCCAACACTGAGGATCAGACATGCAGCTCTTTTTTTATAGTATTACAGATGTCCCCAATTTTCACCCCATTGCCCCCCTCCCAGACTCTTTATTATTCTCTCCCCCACATTCTGCCCCAACGTCAGCATAAGGCACTTATCCCCCAGATGGGAAGGTCAGCGGGTACACAGGGAACTCAGAGGGAGGGTTGTTGCTCGGTCAGACACCAGATCAGGTCTCACAGAGGTTGCTTCTGTGTCACTCTCTTTCTTTTCCCTGCTTCCTGTCAAGAGAAGCTTCTGTTCCAAGCTAAGTGGGGTCCACTGGATTGAGAAACTTGGTACAGAGTCCGTCTTCTTTATCAGGAGCACATATGAGTGACTTCAAAAGGGAAATTTTGTAATTTAAAAATCAGTGTCTCTCACCTCCCAACATAAAAATTGGCTCCATCTGCCACCTCCCTGAGTAAGCGCAGAGCACAGCTGCTCCCTGGGAAGGGGTTCGGTACCATCCAGGCTCCTGGGTGAAGTGTATTCACTTGCCGGCTGTGAATGCCTGGATCCCTGTGATTGCCCTTCCGAGGATCAAAGCGTGAATGTCATGAGTACCTGGACAAGATAAATACAAAGTTAGTTTGGTGTCTTAACAGCTTACCACTTCCCTTTAAAGTCAATCTTCATTTCCCCTCCCCAGGCTACTACTTTGGAAGAAGAACAAGCCCATAAAGATGGCGAATGCTGACAGCTTCTGAGAAAGTTACCTCTTAGTGACAGCCACCAAGAGAAGGCTCAGAGGCCACCATTCTGGCCACACTGAGAAAATTGTTTTTCACAGTTCTATAATGCATCTTAGAAAAAACAAAACAAAAAGCTTGTGCCAGACCCAAAGGCAGGGAGTCCAGCCACCATCATGGGCCCAGATTTGGTGTCCCCAACATGTGGCAAATTTACCCCACCCCAGCCCTGCACAGTTCATTAAACATTTGATTTTCAACCCAGCCATGCTTCCTTCCCATGGAGGTGGTGAGTTCTGATGGGTTCTGGACGCACATCAGGCCCTTTCTCATCCACAGGAAGGATGCGAAAGCAAACATCACTTAATGGTTTGCCCAGCTGAGCTACTCTGTCCTGAGGCTGCCACTTGCCCTTGAGTTTGGGTAACACTTTACATGCCTCCGTGCTCTCATTTGCTCTTCAGCTTCCAGGGTCAGAAGGCAAAGATTACTGTCTCCCTTATATGGAGCAAAATGATTGTTTACTCTCTAAAGTGCACACCTGACCCTTCCCTTCCCTTTCCTAAAATCATCTGAAGACCCTTTCTTCTTATCCTAAGGGTCATTCCCACCTGTAGGATCCCCCCACCCCTCCCTCTTTTAGTCTGTGGAATGTCCCATCCAGAATAGCACACAGAAGCTATTTCACCGTCTCTGCCTAGGAAGCTCCTACACCTTCAAGGACTCAGTCCCACTTTTTCCACATCTGTTTTCCCATGAGGCATGGGTTCCAGACCCCATTTGCATCACATCCAGTTGCCAGCTGCAAACACCACAGTGCAAATGGTTCTCTTTCTCTTAACATAACATGGAGTGGCCTGTGTGTATTCTCCTTTGTATCACCAGCTCACTGGGCATCATGCCCCACTCTGGGGCTGCCTGAGAAAGCCATCAGCACTCCTGGGAACACCTCCAAGCAACATGAAAGATCAGAGAGCACCTCACATCCCAGGTCCCAGTGTGAGCCACTCAGATGAGGAATATAGGGTGGGAGCTGCCTCATATCATGCTGCCAGTGGTGACAGCTGTCCCTGCCCCTCTTCCCCAGATAGTGAGGCCACTGCAACCATCCCATTCCCTGAAGAATCCAGCCCCACCTTCATAGGTGTTCACGGCCTCCAGGTTCATGGCATGCCGGATCACATGATACTCATCAGAAATCCCATTTCCCCCCAGCATGTCTCGGGCCTGGCGGGCGATGTCCAGGGCCTTCCCACAGTTATTCCTCTTCAGCAGGGAGACCATTTCCGGAGTGGCCCTGGAAGCAACACAGATATGTAACAAGTGTTGATTACAAAGAGCTGATCCTGCTCCAGGCACCCCTACACCCTAGACAAACCAGCCAGGGGGAGGATTCCCCATGTGACAGTCAAAGCAGCAGGCACCAGGCTCCCCATGAGGGACAAGAAGGGTGGGCCCTGGCCCATCAAGGCCAAGAGAAAAGGGATCAGGACCCCAAGGGCCACCAGGTAGGAAGGACTTTTCTTCTCAGGGCCAGCAACCACCATGCCCAGGAGAAGCACAGGGTCCTGTGGCAGCTGTCCCACTCTGCCTCCCACTACAAATGGCCCCTACTTGTCCTGATCCTTCAAGCGGCCAAGCTGCAGGCAGGCATGAAGGCCCAGTGTGATCTCGGTGAGCATGTCCGCCAGCTTCTTCTGAATCAGCTGGTTCCTGGCCAGTGGGACGCCAAACTGTATCCTAGGCAGGCAAGGTCAGGGTAAGTTAAAGAGGGGGCCCACTCTCCAGTCCTCTCCCAGGGCTCCACTGGCCCAGGTAGCCTTTCCAGGCTGCCTCAGTCCCTGCCGAACTCGTGCTGGCCATCGTTGACTCAACCCATCACTGCTCAGCGGGCCTTCCCCGGCTATTTCACACAGCAGGGAGCCTAGGTCTGGTGGGCTGGGCTGGGGAGTCACCAGTGGGGTACAGGATGGAACCTGAAGCTCTCAGGTCAGCCCCCACTCACCTGTCCAGGGTGTACTGCCGGGCTGTGTGCAAACAGAACTCAGCAGCTCCAAGTGCACCCCAGGCAATGCCATACCGGGCGTTGTTTAGGCAGCCGAAGGGACCCTATAGGATTGAAAGGGGACCTTATCTCCATCAGGAAAGAGCTGAGAGGGTGTGTGCAGAACCAGCTCTGAAGAGGGGGACACTCTCCTCAGACACCCAGACACATAGTCAGTATAAATGGGGGGATTTAGGGAGGCCACTTAAATCACACGCAGCCCTGGCACCAAAGCTCATGCATGGCAGGCCTTGCTCAGTGCCTACTCATTCTTGATTTTCACACAGTTCTACCCAGCCCAGGATCTGGACTGACTGCTCAGATATAGGAGCTGACATAGGAGACAGGAAGATGTGCATGTGTCAAAGGATTAAGCTGATTCTGGCTCAATGTGTCCTGGGCAGAGCCAGTATGAGCAAGATAATCACCAGAAAGGGACGTGCACAGGGACCATGTCTGTCTGGTCCCCAACACAGGGCCTGCCCAAGAAAGGTGAATCAGCATGTGACCCAACACCAGTTCCCAAGGTGGCTCTGCTCACCGCCAACCCGGAGGCATTGGGCAGCACGTTCTCCTCTGGTACCTCCACACCGTCCATGATAATCATACCCGTGGCTGAGGCCCGCAGGGAGAACTTGCCCTGGATCTTGGGGGCCGAGAGGCCCTGCATCCCCTTCTCCAGCAGGAAGCCCCGAATGCAATTATCTTCACACCGAGCCCACACTACAAACAGGTCGGCCACAGGCGAGTTGGTGATCCTAGGGGGTGGGACAGACAGTGAGGATCTGGCTGCCACCCCTCTGCCTCTGCCTACCCACCTGAGGTACCCAGGCCCCTCACCATGTCTTGGCCCCATTGAGGGTGTAGCTCCTGCTGGACGGGTTGTGGCGGGCTCTGGTCTCCATGCTGCCAGGGTCACTCCCGTGGTTGGGTTCTGTGAGCCCGAAGCAGCCCAAGAGCTCCCCTTTGGCTGTAGGTATGAGACAGGGTGTCCCTCATTTACACCCTCAACTGAAAAGGGTCACCCTCTCCACTGAGCCAGGCTAAGGCAGATCTGGCCCTGCCTTCACAGCACTTCAGGTGGTGAAGGGACAGGTCTCCCTCTCCCCTGCCATAGTCACATGCCATGATGGGGGACCCACAGGAGTCACCTAAATCTCTTGAAGGGGCATGAAAGCTAAACAGGAGAAGGCGTGGAGAAAGCAGTCCTGGATGTGGGAAAAGGATGTGCAAAGGCCCAGTGGTACATTTAGAGTTCCAAATAACTGAGTCTGACTAGGGCAACACATCAAGAGAGTGACCACAGATGAGGCCTCTTGGACCCAGTCAGGAAGTTAAGACTTTAAACTTTGGGCTGGGATGGGGGAAACAAAGCAAATCAAGAGGGAGATGATGGTTGTGAGCAGGGGCCCGAGTCAAGAGAGACCTAGGAGTAGATGGCCAGGATTTATGGGATGAAGCCCAGGCTCTGGCAGAGGGTACAGGTGGCCGTTGGTGCTATCCTTGAAGTGGGAAGAGAAGGTAGGCTCAGGGGACAGCCCCATCCCTGAGTTCCAGACCACGGGGACTGTCTTCCACCAAGCTCCACAGGAAGCCACTCACCGAGCCGGGGCAGGTACTTCTGCTGCTGCTCTTTGCTGCCATATGCATAGATGGGGTGCATGACGAGGGAGGACTGGACACTCATTGCTGACCTGTAGCCACTGTCCACCCGCTCCAGTTCCCGGGCCAGGAGCCCATAAGCCACAGATGAGGCTCCAGCACAGCCATACCCTGGTGGGGGAGTGGGGAGAGGAGACAGGGCAATGGGGGGCAAAGCCTGCCAGCTGGGACCAGTGACTCCTGAGGCCCAAGAGACAGATACATAGGGGCACCCAAGCAGGGAGTGCTAAGGTGGCCCTCGCTTGAGGGTTTACTCATTTCAGCCCTACAGCGGGACTGAGGGACAACAGCCTCACTTTGCAGACTGGGAAACAGGCTCCGGGAAGTAAGGGGCTTTCCAGCACACAGGTGGGGCTGTCGAGTGTGGAGAGAGACTTATCCCTACCTTTGATGGTGGGGCCCAGCACACCAAGCTCCCCCATCTCCGAGATGATCTCCCGGTGAAAAACTGCAAATGGACAGATGACCAAGGTCAGGCCTACCTCTGGCCCACTGGAGACCCCACCCCAGGGACAGAGGTGCCCAGAAGCCCAGCTAGAGTAGGCAGAGGTGGTGTGTATGGTGGACAGGGTGCCCACTAGCCCGCCTGGGCACCTTCGTTGCGATTGGCCAGCAGAATGCGAGGCATCAGGCGCTCCTGGCAGTAGGTGCGAAAAGTGTCCCTGATGAGGATCTCATCAGCTGTCAGCTGCTCCTCCAGCACCAGCGGGTCCCTCCAGTCAAACTCAGGGCGCGAGGCTGGGACAGGGAGCAGGGGCTCAACTCAGCCCAGCCCACATCTCCCTCAGCCCACCGCGCGCCTCTCCCAGAATCCTCCACCCCATCGGGCCCAGGTCGGATGTGGGCTGCAAACAGGACTGGCACGGGGGCCTTTCCCCCGGAAACTCACTGTTGACTCAGTGCCTCCGGCCCTAGCCACGGCCCTGCCTCCCTGCCCGGGCAGCCCTCGGACTCTGGGACAGTGCCCACCGGGCAGACAGACAGCAGGACAAGGGCCTTAGACGCACGCGCGACGAGGGGTCCTTACATTTGTCCGGTCGGTTCTGAGTCTTCCCGCCCTTCTCTGAAAACACAGGACGAGAAATCACCCCGGAAAACTCTTGGAGTCTCCAGTTCCACCCTCCCCACTCCACCCGCGACCCGGCACTGACCGGTCAGCGCCGCGGCCGAGCCCCATCCGCGCAGCAAGCGCAGGACGGGTCCTCGGCTCAGCAGCCGCAGGGAGACGCCTCTCAGGGCCATGCGGGCGGCGGGCGCAGCAACCACGGCACCTGGAGGCGCGGGGACGTCAGAGCGGGGTGGCTCCCGCCGCAGGCCCGGTCCCTTGCGCCCCTCGCCCCTCTGGCCAGTCCCCAGACAGCGCCTTCCAGCTCCCTTTACGGGCCAAGGAACAACTGACGGAGGCTTTTGACCTCCGGCGGGGGGCGGGGTGGGAGGGGCGGAGGCCGAATGGGGCTTCTCATTGGTTCGTCCTCAGACGGGCTCCTTCACGGGCCTGCTTTTTAAAGGAGCAATGGCAGGCCTGTCCCAGGGAGCCGCGGACACAGACCGAGGAACGAGAGCTCCTTTAAGGAGCAAAACAGGAAAAGAGGGGGAGGGGGGGAAGAGAGAGAGAGAGAGAGAGAGAGAGAGAGAGAGAGAGAGAGAGAGAGAGAGAGAGAGAGAGAGAGGAGGGAGGGAAAGAGAGAGGAGAGAAGGGGAGGGAGAGGGACACACACACACATACACACACACGCACACGCACACGCACGCACACGAGTCTGCCAACCCGATTGGCCACCTGTATTCCTGCTCTAATTGGCCCTAGGAGGGGGCTCGGCCCCCTCTTGGTTGGCCAGTTGCAGGAGGCGTGTGCGAAGGAATTAGGGGTTAAAGGAGGAAACTGAGGCAGGAGAAAAATAAGTCCAGACCTGGAGGTCTCCTCTAATGGGGTGCGGAGTATGTGAGCAGCAGGTGGGCTCTGACGGGCCACCTCAGCCCAACCTGTCTGCCGGTCTGTCCGAAGCACGGGTCGCCGCAGGTGACAGTGTGTGCCTGTGTGCGGCCTGGTGCGATTCTCTGCGCTCGGTGGTTCCGAGCATCTCTGTGTGTCCATGTGCTAGAGTGACTGTATCTGAATGTGGGTGGGACTGACTATGCCTGTGGCGTTGGGACTGTTGACTGAGTGGTTGTGTTACTGTCGGTGACTGGTCCTAAGTGTGGCTGAATGTCTTTGTAATTTCTTGTCTGTGTGACTGCAAGCTTGTATCTGTGTGACTGTGTGTCCGTGTGTCTGTGTTTCGGTGGTTTTCTCTCTAGGTGTGGCTGTTATCTTTGTGATAATATGACTAGATATTTGTGTTTATGTCTGTGATTGTGTATATCTATATATGTCAGTGTATTTTAGCCTATGTGCAGTTGTGTGTAATTATGTGCCTGCCTGTGACATATGCCTGAGTGAGTGGCCTTACTTACCTAGGTCGCTTTTAAGAACATTTATGGCCCAGCAGGTGTAGCGTCGACCTATGAACCAGGAGGTCACGGTCAGGGCACATGCCTGGGGTGCCGGCTCGATTCCCAGTAGGGGACGTGCAGGAAACAACCAATCAATGATTCTCTGTCATCATTGAGGTTTCTACCTCTCCCTCTTCCGTCTTCTCTGAAACCAATAAAAAGATTTTTTTAAAAAAAGAGCATTTATGCAGTTTGCATATGTCTGGGTGCATCATGCTTGAACATATCTATATATGAAAGACACACATCTACCATATCCTGACCATTCCCATTTGGAGAAAATAAGGTCCAGATTGCAAAATAGACTTGGTCAAGGTCACAGTGGGCCATGTGCCGAGCAGGCACCAGGACTGGGATCCAGGCCTCCCAACTCCCAGAACAGGCCCTTGCCCACCCAGGAACACTTCTTCCCACATAGATACTCTGGGGAGTGTAGTGTGTGTAGCACGCTCTGCCTCACACACTGTGACTGGGTGTGATGGGAGTAACTGTGGGGTTGTGTCTGAATGTGATCTCTGGCCTGCAAGTCCCCAAGTGCCTGAGGTCTTGGTGTCCCTGGATTCTCCCGCTTTCTGGGCCTGAATTTTCCTTAATATAAAAATAAAATTATTTGAATCTTCTTCCTCACACAGTAGGCAGTCCAACGCCACCCTGAAATATCTGGGATTCTGCGTAGCTCTTATTTTTCTGGACACCACCCTCCTCCTGGAGCCAGTGACCTCTTTCTACTCCTTCCTTTCTTCCAAAGCTCCTTGCCCCGAAGCTGTTGTGGGTGCTGGAGTTCTCTATGCCCAGGGGGAAACCAAAATCAAGGCTCAGGCCTTGCTGTCCTTCAAAGTCCAGTATTCCTACAGGCCACATCCTCCCAGAAGCCTCATCTTGAAGCCAAATGCCTCTTTCTCTCTGGCCCCTTACTCTGTTGCCTCATCTTTCAGAGTCAGCACGCCTGTTTAGTGCCTTGTCCTAAACCAAGATGTCTCCTTAAAAGAGACTCTGTTTTGCCCGGCCAGTGTGGCTCAGTGGTTGAGTGTCGACCTATGAACCAGGAGGTCACAGTGCAATTCCCTGGTCAGGGCACATGACCGGATTGCCGGCTCAATTCCCCAGTAGGGGGCGTGCAGGAGGCAGCTGATCAATGATTCTCTCTCATCACTGATGTTTCTCACTTCCTTTCTGAAATCAATAAAAAAAATTTTTTTTAGAAGAGACGGGTTTTCTCTCCAGAAAACCACTCTAATTCCAGCCATTTGTTTTCCTGAAGTAAAAGTCCCATAAAATTAGCCATTTAAGTGTACAAGCCCTAGTTGATTTGGATAGAGTGTCTGCCTGAGGACTGAAGAGTACCGGGTTCGATTCTGGTCAAGGGCACATGCCCCGGTTACGGGCTCAATCTCCAGAATGGGGAATGCAGGAGGCAGCCAATCAATATTTCTCATAATTGATGTTTCTATCTCTCTCTCCTTCTCTGAAATCAACAAAAATATATTAAAATAAATAAGATGTACAATTCAGTGGCATTTAGTACATTCACAGTGTTGCACAACCACTACCTCTATCTAGTTCCAGACCATTTCCATCATCCCAAAAGGAAACCTTGTACCCATTAGCAGTCACTTCCCACTCCCTCCTCCCTCTAACTCAGTGGTTCTCAACCTTGGCTGCGCATTAGAATCACCTGGGAATCTTTTTAAAATCCTGATTTCTGGGCCTCATCCTCCAGAAATTCTGTTTCTTTGTTATGGGGTGGGGCCACAACATTAGTAACAAAGAAACAGAATTTCCGGAGGATGAGGCCCAGAAATCAGGATTTTAAAAAGATTCCCAGGTGATTCTAATGTGCAGCCAAGGTTGAGAACCACGGCTCTAACTCCTGGCAACCACTAATCTTTCTTTCTCTATAGGTTTGCCTCTTCTGGGTATTTCATAGAACAATATGTAGCTTTTTGTGACTGGCTTCTTTCACTTGTTTTGAGGTCCATCCGCATTGTAACATGTATTATAATTTCAACCCTTTTATGGCTGAATAACATCCCATTGTATGAAGGGGCCACATTGTGTTTACTCACTCGTTTCATAATGGGCATTTGGGCTGTTTCCACCTTTTGGCGGTTGTGAGTAATGCTGCTGTGTTTGAGTCCCTGTTTTCAGTTCTTGGGTGTATACTAGGAGGGAAATTGCTGGTTCATATGGTAACACTAAGTTTAACTTTTTGAAGAATCATCAAACTGTTTTCCACAGTAGTTGCACCATTTAATATTCCAACCAGCAGCCCGAGCTAGTTTGGCTCAGTGGATAGAGCGTCGGCCTGCGAACTGAAAGGTCTCAGGTTCAATTCCAGTCAAGGGCACATGCCTGGGACATGGGCTCGATCCACAGTGGGGGACTTGCAGGAGGCAGCTGATCCACCATGATTCCCATCATGGATGTTTCTATCTCTCTCTCCCTCTTCCTTTCTCTCTGAAATCAATAAAAAAATATTTTTAAAAAATGGGCAGAGGATTTGAATAGGAAATTTTTAAAAAATATATTCCAACCAGCAGTGTCCTAGGGTTCTAATGCTCCACACCTTTGCTAACAATTGGTATGTTCCTTTTTTCTCTTCTTCTTCTTGTAGTCATTCTAGTCAGTGTGAAGAACTGGCTTTTACATTACTTTTTGCCCCCACCCAAAAAACTTATTAGCACATAATTTTTTGTCTTCTTGTGTGATGCATTTGTGGCACACCACCTCTGATTGTGTGTCTGTGTCTGGGCAAGGTCCTGTGTCTTTCCCATTAGGGTGTTTCATTCCATGTTGGTGCAGTTGCCTGCGTTTGAATGAGTGTGCCCCTATGGCCGGACATTGGCATCTGTACAGTTGTGTGACCAGTAATAGGCGGCGTGACTGCAAAAGGTTGTAGATTTCGTATGGTCCTTTGTGTGGCTGTGGCTGTGGCTGAGGCTGTGTCTAATGTTAGCTGTGTGTAGAACTACATCACTGTGTGTTTGTAAAGGGCTGTGTGTTTGTGTCTGAGGCTGCATCTATGTTTGACAGGATTGTGTGACTGCGTCTTCTATAGTTTTGTGACCACATATCTCAGAATGCCCTTGTGTCTGTTTAGTTGTAGCTAAACCACGCCACTATAATTGTCTGATTGTATGTGATTGGGTAATTCCGTGTGCTTGTGAATTCTATGTCTGAGGGATTATGTGACTACAACATTGTGTAACTAAACAGCACATGGTTGTATCTTCCTGACTACATGGTTTATGTGTGTGATGCACAGACAAGTACATGGCAGGGTCTACATGGTCAGTGTGGCTGAGGTGACCAGGAATTTGTGGCATTATGTAACTGCATGTTACATATGTCACATATGTAAATGTATGTGTGAACTATATGTCTCTGATGTGTGCTCACGTTGCCCACCCCGGGACCCCAGGGCACCACAGTGGAGGTCCTGGTGGAGCACTTTGGATCCTGCCCCCTTGTGGGACAGAAATCAGGCAGTAGCAGGACCAGGGCCAGTGTTGGAGTGGGTCTCCAGCAAGCCAGGTGCTTCCTGTGGTCCAATCCAATGGTTTCATCCCATCCAGGTGAGGCGGCCAACTTCTCCCCAGACCCAACTGTAGTGGCACCAGCTTCAGCCTCCACACAGCCACTCCCCGCAGCGCTCCCTGGGAGTCCGCAGTAGGCAGTGGAGGCTGATGAGCAGGGGGCCCTCCTGCCACGGGGCTCAGACCCTGAAAGTTCATAACCCAGGCAATTTCAAGGCAAGCTAACGTGAAGCTCCAGCGTCTAGCCCTGCCACTCACCAGGGACAGAGCTTTGGCTGTGTGGGCCCCCACCTGATAGCAGCCTCCACCGTCTGGGGTGTCTGATAATGCTTGGCCTGGCAGGGAGCTTGTGCCAAGTCCCGCCATCAGCACGGCTGTTTCTGTTTTGGGGGAGGGGGAGACGGAGGGGTGTGCAGGGCCCCAGTTGAGGGAGAGGGGGATCTGGAAGCCCCTTCCCAGAACCCCCATTCTGCCTGTCACCCCCTCTCCAGGTAGGTAAATGAGAGGCCTCCAAGTCTTTCCTTCTTTGGGGGAGCCAGTACTTCACTTTATGTAACACCCAAACCCCCAAACCTCTGGACCTCTAGCCCCTGAACATCTGACTGAGCTTTGGATGCAGGGTCAGTCTTTAAGGCACTGTGCCAAACAGGCCAAGGCAAGTTCTGTTCCCCAGAAATGGTGACACCCCCCGCCTTGCCTGACCCTTATCAGGGGTTGCAGCCAATCAGCTGAGAGCAGAGAGGAGCCTTCCAAGGGGCCATCAGAGCCTCAGAGCCCACGAGGCCACAAGGGAGAGGAGACCTGAGGCCCTTGGGTGGGCACCAGCCAGCCATGGCCACAGCTGACACCACCTTGCCTTCCATCAGTACGCTGACTGCCCTCGGCCCCTTTCCAGACACACAGGAAGACCTCCTCAAGGTGAGGCCAGGCAGGGTCTAGGTGGCTGGCTGGGGTCGGGTCTGCAGTCACAGAGCTTGAGGATCAGGTCTGCATCGAGCCCTGGGATCCAGAGACCTGGCCGGGCTGGGGGTTCTCAGTCCCGTGCAGGGATCTGAATGTGGTGTGAGGGCCTATTTCTGTCTTGGAAAACTACGGCTCGGAGCTGAACCCCGTGGTGGTCTAGGCTCCTTGGGACGCCAGGTATCAGGAGGAAAGAACAAAGGTGACCAGAGGACATCCAAGAATCTTGGGAATTAATCTTATAGGGGGATTGGAAAGGAGTGGGAGTTTCTGGGGGGAAATTGAGGCAAGGCTGCCCCCCTCCCATTCTTGGCCCTGCCACCCCTTCCCCCATGCCTAAGTACAACTCCAGATAGTGTAAGTCTTATCTCCAGTCGCCAGCCAGACCCTATAGACCTCTGTCCCTGAAGCTGGGGTGGGGGGTGGGGGGTCGGGGACAGTGTGAGGGAGTGGGACAGACAACACAGACAAGCAAACAAGACCCCCTTCTGGAGCCTCAGACCAGCCTGCCCCATCAGGTCACCAGGCCCCTCCGTCTCCGGGAAGGGTACCCTGGGGACCGCAGAAGTCTCACGCTATGGGCTCCCTCCCGCAGTGGTGGCGCTTTGAGGACGTGCAGGACTTGGGCCCAGGTCCCCCGGACCAGACTCGGCCGCTCCTCCACGTGAGGCCCAAGTTGGAGGACGCGCCTGGGGAGAGAGAAGACGACGAGAGGGATCCGGCCACTGCCTGGGACCTGGATCTCTTCTTCACCAACCTGTCGGGCCCAGAGCCCAGCGGCCTGCCTCAGACCTGCGCTCTGGCGCCGGGCGAAGGTCCCGGAACGCACTTCCCCCCGCAGCCCGAGGCCCTGGAAGCGTACGCGGGCGGCCTGGGGCTGGTGGCTGCGCCCTTGGGTCCAGAGGAGCACCCGGGCTGGGCGCGCCCGGTCCCACAAGCTCCAGCCTCCGACGCCTTCGTGAGCCCAGCCCTGGTCCAGGCTCCCGAGCCCAAGGCACTGCCGCTGCAGCCAGTGTACCCGGGGCCGGGTGCGGGCTCCTCCGGCAGCTACTTTCCGCGGACCGGGATTTCGGTGCCTGCGGCGCCCGGCGCCCCCTATGGGTTGCTCTCCGGGTACCCAGCACTGTACCCGGCGCCGCAGTACCAAGGGCACTTCCAGCTCTTCCGCGGGCTCCCGGCGCCCGCCCCCGGCTCCGCCGCGCCCCCCTCCTTCTTGAATTGTCTGGGACCGGGAACGGCGGGTGCGGGACTCGGGGGAACCGCAGGGGACCCGAGAGGGACCGCGGAGACCGTGCAATCCAAGCGCAGCCGGCGCTCATGGGCGCGCAAGAGGCAGGCCGCGCACACGTGCACGTACCCGGGCTGCGGCAAGAGCTACACCAAGAGCTCGCACCTGAAGGCGCACCTGCGGACCCACACGGGTGAGGCTCGGAGGTGGGGCTGGAGGCGGCACCTCGGGAGCAGAGTGGCGGGGCTAGAGGCCCGGCCCAGGGGGCGGGTCCGTAATGACAGGAGGGGCTACGCGGGGTCTCCGGGCGAGGAACGCGACAGAGGCAGCTGGAAGCGGACCGGGACCCTCAGCAGCAGGGCTACGGGCCAAGTAGCGGGGGTGGGAGGCGGGTGGAGGCAGAGAGAGCACCTGGAAAATCTGAGCTACGTTTCAGGGAACTGACAGGTACGATCTGGGCCCCGGCCTGGCCGGTTTGGCTCAGCGGATAGAGCGTCAGCCTGCGGACTGAAGGATCCTGGGTTCAATTCCGGTCAAGGGCACATGCCCGGGCTTCGGGCTCGATCCCCGGTAGGGGGCGTGCAGGAGCAGCCGATCAATGATTCTCTCTCATCATTGATGTTTTTATCTCTCTCCCTCGAATATATATACTTTTTAAAGAGAGAGATCTGGGCCCCAGCTGAGGAGCAGAAAGCCTAGCAAGTGGTGTAGGGGGCGGGGCTGGAGGAGGGACTACGGGGAGGGGCCAAGTCTGGCTAGCCAGGGGCCTGGCCAAAGATGCAGGGTTCAGGTTTGTGGCAAGCGGGGAGCGGAGTCAGGGGCTCAGGGGACGGAGCCAGGAGTATAGAGAGTAGGTTGTTTGCATGGCGGCGGGCCAGACTGTAGGGTCCCTGGTAGGAGCTCAGGGGGAGATACAGGGCAGAGTCCGCTTCATGTGCTCAGATGCAGAGTGGTTCCAGGAAGATACGGAGAAATAGCTGGAAAACAGAGGAGGGTGGGCCCAGGAGAAGCTGGTCTCGGAGTGAGGCTGTGGAATAAAGGTGGGGAGGAGGAAGAGTGAGACCTATGCTTTAGGGCAGCGATTTTCAAACTTTTTCATCTCCTGGCACACATAAACTAATTACTAAAATTCTGCAGCACACCAAAAAAAAAAAAAAGTTATATTTTTTTGCCGATCTGACAAAAAATAGGTAAAATGACTGATTTAAAAAAAAAGTAATTACCTACCCTTTTTGCTCTAAAGTGACTTTTAAAAAAAATCAGATGCCTATGCTTGCATATAAGGATTTCTGGTACCAAGAATTAACCAATCAGATGTAACCTTCTTATGAGACTTGACCAATAAGATACAACTCTATTATATGACCTAAATATTTATGGTTCAAAACAGGGCACTCACAATGGGTGACTATTGTTTTGTTAGTTGTTGTCATTTTATTTAACAACCTAAGGGTAAAGGAGTCAGTGACCCTGACTAAATAGGTATTTCACACTGGTTGAAAACCGCTGCTTTAGGGGTCCGCATAGATGGTGGGGCCAGGTGTAGTGAGGGGCAGGGCAGGGAGCGTAATCACCGCAGACAGGGCCTGGAACACCAGGGGATTCTAAGGGTCAAGGCCAGGGGCAGGGTTGGGCAGTAGCTGGAGGGGCCCCTGAAGCAAGGAGGGGTCTGGACCATAGGGGACAGGCCAAAGGATGAGGGTAGGATGACTTTAGGACACAGGGGGAGGGTAACAGGGCCCAGGAAATGGGCCAGTGGTGCAGGGGATATGACTTGGGCCCAGGAGATGAAAACAGGCTTGGCGCCAGATGCAGGTTCGGAACAAGAAGGGTCGGGGTTGCAGAGGGCCAGAGAGTGTCTCCTTAAATTTTGCACCCTAAACGCCTCGCTCTCCTCACCCTAGTCCTGGTCAAGGCTGAGCAAAGGAGTGTGGCCAGATGCAGTGGCGGACCTGAGGGAGGAGTGGGGCAGACAGTGGCACTCATGGTCTCCTTGCCTTCCAGGGGAGAAGCCATACGCCTGCACGTGGGACGGCTGCGGCTGGCGGTTCGCGCGCTCAGACGAGCTGACCCGCCACTACAGGAAACATACGGGACAGCGCCCCTTCCGCTGCCAGCTCTGCCCTCGGGCTTTTTCTCGCTCGGATCACCTGGCCTTGCACATGAAGCGTCACATTTGAGCCAACCCCACCACCACCCCCGGCACTTGGACCTTCCTGGGGTCTGGGGATGGAACAGGAGCAGATCCACGCAGGGCGGTTTCCCTCGGATGGATCCTGGCCCGGACTCTCGACCCACAGATCCCCAGGAAGAACAAGGACTGGCCCATAGGCAGACCTGGGGGAGCTCCCACATGTTCTGAGCCACAGGGAGCCACACAGAGACTTCCCAGGGTCACGTAGACCCAACGAGACAGACTTCCAAATAAATGGACTCAGATGGACACTCAAACACTTGAGACAGACCCTTGGAGAGCTGGACCCTCAGACCAGCTCACAGGCGGCCTTGGACAGCGGAAGGGGTTATGGGGTGAGGCTTCTCAGAGACCCTGGTTCTTCACACTGTAACGTCCCAGCTCCGCGTAGTGGCTGGCGTCTGTTGTGAATGGTTATGGGTCCTGTACCAATGCTCTTCCTAGATAAAGCTTCAGCTGTGGCCTGGATTTGTGAGTTTTGGGTGCTGGATGATGGGAAGAAGATGTAACCCCAGCGGTGATTTGGGGGGGCATACTCTCACACTCACCTCCTAACCTCAGCCATACCCCTCAGGGTCCTGCAGGCCTGGCCTCCCCTTTTCCCCCACCCCAAGATCAGGCTACATCCTCCTTGCCTCCTGCCTTAACCCCAGGGACATTTACAGGGACCATCTCCCTTTAAGAGGCCCCAGTCCGGCCCCAGAATCACAGCACCCTTCACCATGCCATGATCCAGTGACCCCTTGGCTAGCTCAAGAAAATATGCAGAACGACAGGGGAGAGGACAAGGAGCACAAACTCCCCTTTTTTAAATAAAAATATTTTTTTATTGATTTCAGAGAGGAAGGGAGAGGGAGAGATAGAAACATCCATGATAAGAGAGAACCATGGATCGGTTGCCTCCTGCACGCCCCCTTACTGGGGATTGAGCCTGCAACCCGGGCATGTGCCCTGATCAGGAATCGAACCTGTGACCTCTTGGTTCAGAGATCGATGCTCAACCACTGAGCCACACCGGCCAGGCACAAACTCTCCTTAAGAGAGCAAAAGTCCCAAGAGTTGGACCTCAGGCTGTAAAGCTGGAAAGGAAAAAATAAATAAATTTGTGTCTCACCCATAAGCCGAGGGAGGAACAGGGTCTGGCGGGAGAGTGGATTGGGATAACAAGAATCAAAAGAGACAGAGGCGAGGCCTAGCGGAAGAACGTGAGCGGTGATTGGCCAGGAGTAGAGTCGGGGCCGCGACACGCAAAACCACTGGGCCGTCAAAGGGCGTGGTCTGAGCCGTCAGGGGGTGGAGTCTATCAGGGGGCGCATCCAATGGAAATAGGAGGCGACCGTAGGCTGGATGAATGAGGACCGGATCTTAGGGGAGTGACCGCCAAAAGGAAGCCGCGCCCCCAGGGGCAGGGCCTGCCTCTTCAAATCTCAGCTTCTCATCTCAGGGGCGGGGTTTCATCCCGAGAGGTTCCGCCTTGGGTACTCTGGAGGGTTTGGGGAAATGAAAGTCACCAAGGACCCGGCCTGGTCCAACTCGTGATCCGGCGTCTCGGGGTCCCAACACAGACTCCCCGACTCCAGCCCCATGGCCACGCTGAGCCTGCTGCTCCTGGGCGCGCTGCTCTGGGTCCCGGCAGGGACGCTGACCTGCTACGGGGACTCCGGGCAGCCCGTGGACTGGTGAGTGCGGGGCCCGACCGTGCCCTCCGGGCCGGACTGCGGATGGCTGCACCCGGGTGAAGCCGGGGGCTTGTTCTCTTCCCCTTCCTCCGTTTCTGTCCATTTCCCAACCTCCAGGTTCGTCGTCTACAAGCTGCCGGCCAGTAACAAGTACAAGTACTTGGATGCGGGCTCAGGGGGCTGGCGCGACGGTACGGGGTCCATGGACAGCCTGAAGGGCGCCGTAGGCCGCAGCTTGCTGCCGCTGTACCGGAACACCAGCCAGGTGAAGGGGGAGAGGGGGGAGCCGGCAGAACCCAGGTGGGACTCCGGGGGGCCCCGCCTGGGGGAAAACTTCATGTCGCCCCATCCATCTCCCCCAGCTTGCCTTCCTACTTTACAATGACCAGCCACCTAATAACTACGGGACTCAGAACTCTTCCAGCCGCGGGCACACGAAGGGTGAGGCCAGACTGGGGGCTGGAGAAGGGCTCTGGCTTCCTTATGCATTTCCCCCAGCTGACTCCTGACCTGCAGGGGCGGGAGGGGGCTCCTTTAGGACACAGGGGCAGGGTAACAGGTTATCTCAGGTAAATGCTGCCTCTCTCTGGACTGTGACAACAGTGGGCTGCGGAAAGAGTTCAGCAGCGGTCCAGAGACTGCCCACACCCTCTCCACACTCCCTGCAAACCCAGGACGTTCCTGGCTGCACATGTGCTTGTTGGGATGCCTTGAGCAGCTCCCCCTGAGCCTGTCTTTTGGTTCAGGTGTGCTGCTTCTGGACAAAGACGAGGGCTTCTGGCTGATCCACAGCGTTCCAGGGTTCCCTCCACCCGCTGCATACAACTGGTCTCTTAAAGCCCACAGATATGGGCAGACCCTCCTCTGCGTGTCTTTTCCGTTCGACCAGTTCTCAACGATTGGTGAGTGGGGACAAGGAAGCAGGGTGATTCCCTGGTTTCCAGACCAGGATGTGGAACAGTCCCTAGTTTTCTCCTCCCCTTGCCTTCCAGGCAGACAGCTGCGCTACACCTACCCCAATGTGTATGCCCACCAGCTGGAAGGGCTCTTCCTCAAGAAGTTACCTGACCTGGGGGAGGTGGTCCAGGGCCACCATGTTCTCGACGGACCCTGGAACAGCAGCGTGACACTCACATCGAAGGCCGGGGCCACCTTCCAGAGCTTTGCCAAATTTGGGAAATTTGGAGATGGTGAGCCCTGAGGGTGTGGGTTGAAGAATGCTTTCTCTGCAGAGGTGGTGTCAGGTGTGTCCATGGCTGAGAGCAAGTTGGAGGTGGGAACTAGAACTCTTTGGGAGCCATAAACACATGAGAGATACACAACCCACAGGCCTGGGCTCAGCCATTGGTTTCTGGTGGTGTGGTAGGTACATCATTTACCTGGACTCATTTTACCCATCTGGGAAAATGGGGGTATTAATATCTACTGTAAAGAGTTGTTGTGAATGAAGTAATGAATGTAGTGTTTAGTAAGAGCTGTTAGCCAGGAATTGACAACCAAGGAAACTGAGCTCAGAGAGGGCCAGTAGCCTAGGGATTCCCTAGCACTGACCCTGACCCTGCCCATGCCCGCATTCCATCCTCTGCAGACCTATACTCCGGCTGGTTGGCAGAAGCCCTTGGAAGCAATCTGCAGGTCCAGTTCTGGCAACACTCTGCTGGCATCCTGCCCTCCAACTGCTCCGGGGCCCAGCAAGTGCTGGATGTGACTCAGGTAGCCTTCCCTGGACCAGCTGGGCCCACTTTCAATACCTCAAAGGACCACTCCAAGTGGTGTGTAGCCCCAGAAGGGCCCTGGGCCTGTGTGGGTGACATGAATCGGAACAGTGCAGAGGAGCACCGAGGTGGGGGCACACTATGTACCAAGCTGCCTGCCTTCTGGAAAGCCTTCCAGCCTCTGGTGAAGGCCTGGGAACATTGTAAGAGCAGAGCAGCACCTCATCTGCAGAAAGCCCAGCAGAGCATATAGGAGCCCGTTTGGACTTCAGTTTAAATCCCAGTTCAGTCCCTTATTGTGTGACCTTAACTGTGTGCCTTAACCTGTGACTCAGTCTACTCATCTGCAAAATGGGAACCATAACACTTGACTCAAAATTTATGAGGAATAAAAGGAAAGTGGTAGATGGGGCTGTTAACTTTTTCTTCAGGTGGGTGCTGGGACTCAGAACAGCGTTGCAGCTTCCTGGGGCCCAGGGGCAGCTGGCTCATAGGTGAGACCACAAGGAAAGATCCACATAAGACTCCCCTCCCCTCTCTATAGTAACCAGGACTGGCGTTCCTCCCCTTAACAAGACCACAGGCAGGAGGGCTAAAACCTTGCCTCGCCAGGGAGGTGGGGCAAGCCTCAGAAAGCTCACGAAGCACAGACACACTTTATTTATATGTGTACATATGTATACAGGCGGCTGTACAGTGCAGGGCCAGCGGCCCCCTCAGCTATGGGCCAGGGGGCATGGGGCAGGGGGCCCTTTTGGTCAGGCCTGATGGAGGCACAGCTTCAGCGGGGTACCTGGAAGTCAGCCCCACCTCAGGCTTGGTGGCCTGGAGCAGGGGAGTGGGTGGGGCTGGGGGCCCTGTGCTACTTGTTGCATTTTTCGTAGGGGCTACAGAAGGGGTCTGGGCCTCTGGGGAGAGCTTGGGGGAGGTGGGCTTGGAGCGAGGCCCGCTCTGCGTGATCCGCTCCTCCACCATCTCCAGCCCCCGGCGTTCGGGGCCTCGGAGGATCTCTGGTGCGGGAGGCACCAGGGGTACGGATCCCTGCAACCCCTTAGAGTCCGAGCCCAGACACCGGGGCACCTCGACCTTGGCCCCAGGCCGCTCGGGCTCTACCACAATGGGCACTAGGGTCGTGCCCACCTCACCGGAGCTGCTGCGCCGGCCTGTCTCATGTTCTTGCACCGGGCTCAGTGCGGCCTTGGCGACCGCCCTAGCCGCCCCACCCAAGCCATCCTCGGTCTGCACCGTCTGCACACTCTGGTGCCGCGTGCCGCTGGCATCCCGCTCCAGGGTCCGGACTACGGGAGTCGTCGCGCGGGGTTGGGTGCAGGCCTCCGCACCGCCGGGGGACTCCTCTTTACTCAAGGCCCCCGTCGGCCTGGAGGTGCCCTGGGGCGGCAGCGGGTCCACTCCCAGGCTGAGGGGTGACTCCTGGCGGCCCAGGCGGCGGACAGCGACCTGCAGGGGCACACCAGGCCCCTCGACAGGCGGCGTCTCCCCATCAGACTCGGCCAGGCTGTGCAGCGCCAGCTCCCCGTGGAAGTCCTTGCGGAAGTCCGGGTGGCCCACCTCGAGGCTGTGCTTGCGCAGCGCTCCCTTCTTGTCCGCACCCAGCGAGGCGCCCAGCTTCTCCGCCGACTGCACGCGTTTGAGAAGCGGCGAGCGCGGGGGCTCCGCGCTCTTGGGGCGGGGGCGCACCACCGGCGGCGAGGAGTGCAGCTTGGCCGGGAAGCTCTGGGTCGTGTGGGAGCTGCCCACCGTGTGGCCGGGAAGCGGCGGCGGCGAGGCCTGCGTGGGGGACGGCGTGTGCGCCAGCGGGGACAGCGGGATGTTGCCGGCCGACTTGCAGCGCGCGGAGCGGTACTGGCGGTGCAGCTTCGGCGACAGGCCGTGCAGCGTGCTGGGCCGGATGTGGTGCGACGCCGAGGACGCCGGGGAGTTGGGCGTGCTCGAGGCGGGGGAGCTGCTTTGGGACGAGGCACCTGAGGGTGGGCAAGAGGGGGTGTTCCGCGGGCCGGCACCGCGGGGGGACCCGCCTCCGCCGCCCGGCGCCGGCCCAGAGCTTACCTAGGTAGGCGGAGTCGGGTGTGGAGCGGTAGCTGTGGGTGGGTGAGCGAGCCGGGAGCCCGTGGGTGGGCGAGCCCGGGAGGCTGTCGCTGGACGACAGCGAGCGGTTTAGTGACGACAGCGAGCGGCTAGTGTGGAGCAAGTTCGACTGCTTCGTGATCTTGCGGAAGAGGGAGCTGCGCTTCTTGCTGGGGAGTAAGGAGAGGGCCGTCTACCTTAGACCAAATTCACAACCCCCGGCTCGGCTTCAGCCCCTGGGACCGCCCACTCCTATGGCCCCGCCTTTTCCCGCTACAACCCACCTATCAAAACCAAAAGAGCCTCCCACCTGGGTCCGCTTGGCTCCTCCCACCTATTTTTTTGCTGGAGTCACCTATCAAAGCAGGACCAACCTCTTCTGGCTCCTCCCACCTCTCTAGTCCCGCCCTCTCCTGCTACAACTCACCAATCAGGGAGGGAAGAAGTTCACCTGACTCAGTTCAGTCTGGCTCCTCACTAGTAAATCCCCACTCGCGACTTGTTCAGGCCAAACCCACTAATCAAAATAGAACACTCTCCTGGCCCCACCTCCCTCTCCCAGCTCCCCCTACCTATTAGGGAAGAATTATTTCAGTTGGCCCAGCCTTGCCTGGCTCGCTCATTCCAGGTAGAAACCCCTTCTCCTAGCCCTCCCAGTGGACTACACACACTCAAAAGGACAAGGCCACCTCCTGGACTGTGCCCTCGCTAATCCATGTCTGCTGGCCCCGCCCAAGACACAACCCAACGCTTTTCTTCCAGCTCAGGCACCTGGCACTGTCCCGCCCGTGCTCCCCCCCCCCCCCCGCTCCCCCACGTCCTCTCGTTTCTGCTCTTTACTCGGTAGCCCCCACACTTCTTTCTCCTGTCCACAGTTGTGGCCCGGCCCTCCCATGTTAGCCCTGCCCACTGTTCAAACCCTGGAGTGTTCCTCTATGCCTGCTTGTATAGCCCCGCCTCCGCACTCGGTCCCACCCACCTCTCCTGGCCCTCCTTAGCCGAGGGTCTCCGGTTCCTCCGTGCCATTTTGGCCTTGTAGCTGCTGCGCCTGGCAGGGCCGATGCGAATGGAGGTATTTTCGAAGGGTGTTGTGGTCACTGCCACCTTGTTGCCACTCTGGGGGAAGAAGGGAGGCAAATGTTCAGGCAGCTCCAGCTCCCAGGACCCCCGCTCCCCTCTCCCCAGCGCGCTACCTCCCTGGCACTCACCTTAAGGATCAGCTCCACGACCTCAGGATGCACCATGCCATGCACAGGCTCCCCGTTCACGTGGGTGATGAGGTCCCCCGCACAGAGCCCTGCCTCCTGGGCTGGGCCCCCCTCTTCCACGTGCTGGGGACAGGGCGCCACACGGTGCAGGGTTAACAGGATCAGTAACCAGGAAGCTCCCTAAGCTGATGTGCCCCACACCTAGCTCTGCATTTACTTGAATCCTTGTAACACCTTATGAAATAGTAATTACTCTTCCCAGTTTACAACTGAAGAAACTGGAGCTCAGAGGGGGAAGGGCACTGAAGGTCATAGGAATCTCAGCCAGGCGTCCTGGATCCGGAATGAACTGTCCCTCATTTCTGGGGGTTAAAGGGGAGCTTCTCTCCCTCACCCCCCATCTTGGAACACAGACCCCACCCATGAGTGCTCACCCAGACAATGTGATGGACACTGTAGACGTCTGAGTCACCCATGTAGACGCGGATGGCTCGCAGTGTGAAGCCGTACTTCTTGCCAGAGCGTTGGATGGTGATAGGGGAGCGGAGCCCACTGACAGCCGGTGAGTAGTCCCGGCTGGGTGAGGAGTCCCTCGAGGACGGGTTGGAGGAGAGAGATCGTGGAGACATGGGGCTGGCCAGGGGTGAGCTTCCATGAGGGTCCACTGCAGACACAGAACCATGGTCAGAGGTCAAGGCCAGCGATCACAGCTCTCCCAGTATCTGCTCCTCCCACCTCCTTAGTCAAAGTCCCAGAGCTCTCATTGGTCCACCCCAGTGCCAATCACTGTGCACAGGAAAAATGCAGCGTCTTCATTGGCCTGTCCTGGCACAAATGGGGGCAGGCCCTCCCTGCCAGGTGGGGCCCAGCATCACCTGCCGGAATCATGACGGACAAGGCAGTGGCAGAGGCTGACTTGATGACTTTGCCCCCGGTTCGAGAAGGCCGCTTCTCTACTGCTGGGTCCCCTGACAGCTGCTGATGCCGAGCCCGGCGCAGAACCAGGTCATTGGTGGCCCTCGGGCCTGATGGGTCCCCATCCTTTGAAGGTGGGCAGAGGTCACCTGGGCGTGGTTGGTCCGCTGCAACAGAGCAGGTGGGTGAGGAGGCAGTCCAAGGTCAGGGCCTCTGGCCTGTGTTCACTCTGCCTGGAATGCTTTTCCCACGTCTCACCCTTGTTGGAATGTCAGTTTCCTGGGAGCAGGTGACATGCACCCGGCACAACCCCTGGTAAACAGAAGTGCTCAAATGCGTTGTTGACTGAGAGCGTGGAATGCGGGGTACCCCGTTCCTCAGGCTGATGAGAACCCAGACCAGAAACAGTACCAGGCTTACTGAATGCTCAATCTATGGCCGCGGGGGAGCTGGGGAAGGCGGCAGGAGGGGGCACTCACTGGCTTCGGAGTCCCCGCCACTGGCAGAGCCATCCCCTTGAGCTGCCTCTTTGGGGACCCGTGCGTCCAGTGAGCCTGGGGGGTCAGAGGTGGGCCTGGCAGACCTGCGCAGCTGGGTCTCATCCTCATCCTCTTGGGGGGCGCTGAAGCGGCTGGGCTCCAGCAGCGCCGAGAACCGGCGGCGCGCACCCAGGGGCGGACTGGCCTCCCCCTCCAGGAAGCTGGCCTCGGATGCCGAGAAGCGCTTGCTGCTGAAAGGGGGGCGTCGTCAGAGGCGACAGGCCTCTTCATTCCCGCTCCCCAAACCTAGCCCTGCCCCTGCTCACATCTCTGGGGAGCCCCCTCTCCAGGTCTTCTCGCGCAGGGTCAGGCTACCCAGGCCCTCCCGCTTGCCGGCCACCTTCTCCTCTAGACCCTTGGCACTCGGCTCCCGCTTGCTGCCCCCCGCTGCCGCCACCGGGGTCTTGGGCTCATGCTGCGACAGCTGCTCCATACTGCTATACACCTGCAAGGGAGGGCGAGCGGTGGTGAGAGGCACGCTCCCGAACCAATGGGCTTCCTGCTACTGGACACGCTCCGCTCTCCCAAGGCTGGGCCCCGCCCATCTCTGAATTGTCGCCCAACCACATACAAATCTGCAGCTCAGACCCCACCACATATACGGTTCTCAATCTTCCTAATGCCGCGACCCTTTAATACAGGTCCTCATGTTGTGGTGACCCCCAACCATAAAATTATTTTCGTTGCTACTTCATAACTGTAATTTTGCTACTGTTATGAATTGTAATGTAAATATCTGATATGCTAGCCCTGACTGGTTTGGCCCAGTGTATAAAGCGTTGGCCTGCGGACTGAAGGGTCCTAGGTTCCATTCCAGTCAAGGGCATGTGCCTTGGTTGCAGGCACATCCCCAGGAGGGGGTGTGTAGGAGGCAGCTGATCGATGTTTCTAACTCTCTATCCCTCTCCCTTCCTCTCTGTAAAAAATCAATAAAACATATTTAAAATAAAAAATAAAAAAATAAATATCTGATATGCTATATGTGTTTTCCGATGGTCTCGACCCACAGGTTGAGAACCGCTGCCTTAGACCCTGCCCATAATCTCTTCAAAAAATATGTTTTTATTGATTTCAGAGAGGAAGGGAAAGTGATAAAGAGATAGAAACATCAATGATGAGAGAGAATCATCGATTGGCCACCTCCTGCATGCTCCCCGATGTGGGGGATCGAGCCCACAACCCAGGCATGTGCCCTTGGCCGGAATCGAATCTGGGACCTTTTAGTCCGCAGGCCGACACTATCCACCGAGCCAACCCGGCTAGGGCAATCCTACTCATATCTTAACGAATTTGCCCTCCTTCCTGCCCCACCTTCCCAGTTCCCAGCCAATCATATGTACCCCAATCTGGGCTCTCCACACCACTATACGCTGCTCCTCCAGGCGAGACCTCGTGCACCTTTGCCCCGCCCCCACTGCTCATCCTCTCCACCCCAAGGTCCCGACCCCGCCTCATCTAGACCTAGCTCCGCCCCACTGTGAATCCTCAGTACCGCTGCTGTCCAGATTCCTGTTAGATTCCACCCAATGCCAAAAGCCCTCCCGTACACCCAGGCCCTGTCACTCTCAGAGTCCCGCCCCCTCAGTAACTTCCCCAGCCGGGGGACCTGGGGCCTACCGGGATTCCCCCAGCTCCGCAACCCCGCCCACTCAGGCCCACCTCCAATTCCGCCCTCATCCTGCTGGAGAAAAAGATACCCCCCCACCCCCCAAGCCCCGCCTCCCGACCTCGCCCCACCCTCCCGGGTCTGGCCCCACCCTAACCCAGCCTGGCTCACCTTGCTGAAGCGCGGGGAGCAGGAGGAAAACTGGCGGATTTCCACAGGCTCCTCCTCCGTCGTGTCGTCCTCATCGTAGGAGTTCACGTGGTGATACCTATCTGAGCGGGCTGGGAATGGGGGGGTGGACCGTGACCACTCCTCAGGGCTGCAGGCGCCGCCATGGCCCCGTCCCAATCTAGAATCTGATTCTGGCCCTGCTTCCAGGCTGGGATTCTGCCCACTCTCAGAGGCTCCATTAGCCCAGCGTCCAGAGGCCACACCCGCAGACCCCATCTATGGCCCAGCCCCCCTCCCCTCCAGCCAGCCCCTGCCCTGCCTCCTTCTAGGTCCTAGCACTGCCCAGTAGCCCAGGCCCAACTCCAGAACTCACTGCTATCCAGGCTCCACCCTCCTTTCCTACCAACTGCTCATACTGAGCCTCACCCCTATGCCAGGCCATCCCTCTCCTCTGTCTGGGCGGCGGGTCTCCTACCCAGCTGGGCTCCAGCCCAGGCCTTGCCCAATGGTCCCTCTCACCAGCTTCCACCCCCTCTCCCAGCTCACTGTCGAAGTAGCTGGTGTCATCCTCGGACTCCAGGTGGGGGATGAACTCTGCCTTCTGCCTCAGCAGTCCTGTCCAGTCCAGGTCTCGAAAGAAACTGTGCTGCTTCACCTCAAAGGCACCCCCTGGAAAGGGAGGAGTGGATGGGGTCCCGGAGAGAATCCCTGCGACAGCTTAGGGCCAGCTCCCGAGCCCGGCCACCCACCCCCGTCTCCTACTCCAGGGCCACAGCACTTGGAGCCCAGCCCTTAGCTTCTCGGTACAGCAGACCCCTTACCTGCCCCAAGCCTGACCAGGGGGTTGGTCTGCAGGAGGCTGGATATCAGGAGCTGGGCATCTGTGGGCAGGGCTTCATCTCCCTCGGGCCACAGGATGTCATCTGCAGAGCAAGGTGGGGGGGGGGGTCACTTTTGGGTACAAAAGGCCCTGGGTCTGCCCGTGTCCCCAGGCCCCCCACCTGCCACCAAGGAGGCACGCACCGCTGATGACCTGTCCAAACAGCTCTTCGGGCGTGTCTCCGAAGAAGGGCACACAGCCCACCAGGAACTCGTAGAGGATGATGCCCATGGCCCACCAGTCCACCGGTTTGCCATAGCCCTGGCGCAGGATGACCTCGGGCGCGATGTACTCTGGGGTTCCGCACACCTAGGGGCAGGCGGTCAGCCTGCACTCTGGCCACAGGAGGGGCCTCGGAGGGGGGCGGCACTCCCCACCCCACCCTGAGCCCCGAAGCCCTGCTGGCTCCTTCCCCCCACAGCCACACACACACCTGTTTGTCCAGGAACTCCCGGGCATCCTTCTCGATATGGCCTTCATACAGGTTGGTGGTGAGGCTCATGAGCCCCATTTTGGAGAGGCCAAAATCCGTGAGTTTGATGTGGCCCATGGAGGTGATGAGGAGGCTGCAAACACAAGCAGGGGTCTCAGAGGTGAGGCTTGCCCACCTCCCTCCTGGCCCTTCCATGCCAGCGCCTACATAGGGGCAGGGGGCGGGGGTGACGGGAAAAGTCAAGGCTCACTTGTCAGGCTTGAGGTCACGGTGCACAATGCCGTAGTTGTGTAAATACTCAAGTGCCAGCACCGTCTCGGCAAAGTACATGCGGGCCATCTCCACGGGCAGCGCCCCGATGTTCTTCAGCAGGGTAGCACAGTCCCCGCCTGCGTGTGAAGGAGGCCCATGTAAAGAGAGAAGCACCCCTGCCCCAGGGTTGTGCACTCCACATGCACGACAGCACCAGTCCCCACCTCACATGCCCCTATTTTGCAGCGAAGGAAAACGGAAGTACAGCGAGGCGCCTCGTTCTCCCGGGCCCCACAGGAAGTGCCCTCTACCAGGCTCCTCCTGTCTTCTTTATAAATGTTTAATATATTTTTAAATCTTCACCTGAGGACAGGTTCACTGACCTTTTCAGAGAGATAGGGAGGGAGGGAGGGAGGGAGGGAGGGAGGGAGGAAGGGAGGGAAGGAGGGAGGGAGGGAGGGAGGGAAGGGGGAGGGAGGGAGGGAGGGAGGGAGGGAGGGGGGGAGGGAGGGAGGGAGGGAAACATGGATGGGGCTGCCTCTCTGGAGCATCCCCACACTGGGCCTGGGGAGTGAGCCTGCAACGCAGATTATGTGCCCTGACTGGGAATCAGATCCGCAACCTTTCAGTGCACGGGACAAGGCTCCAACCAACCGGAGCCACAGCAGCCAGGGCTCCTCTTGTCCCCTTAACCATCTTCCAAAGTTGGCTTGATCTGAGACTCAGAGGTTGGATCGTGGAGGGAGTTGGTGGAAATGAGGTTTGGTGGGTACCAACTGCTGCCTGGGTATCAACTGCGTCTGGGAACACCGCCCTTGATCTCCTGGAGTTCGAATCCTGAATGTCTTGTGCCTTAAAATGTAGATTCCTGGTTCCCACCAGGTTTACTGTGATCGGCATTCATATGTTAGGCTCCCCCAATAGGCGTTCCTCCTTTTTCTCACAAGGACCAGATTTCTTTCCCAGTGCAGCAGCAAACCCAAGTTGCTCAGCCCTCCAACTTTCCACTCTCCCCAAAGATGGCTAAACTAGCAGGATGTAAGTGGGATCTGCTGGATGACACCTCACTATGGCCTATCTAAGGGAAGCCCACACATGGGAGAGCAGAGCCAAGAAATGGAGAGATTCCTGATGACATGGTTTGAGCATCTGGATACAGACATTTCTGAAGGCAACATGGATGTTTTGCTCACAAATCACTAAATGTCTTCCTTTTTTTTTTTGTTTTTTGCCAGGAAACTGATGATCAGACCTAGGAATGGAGCCTAGGAATCTGCATCTGGCCACAACCCCAGGTAATACTGACACACACTTACACTGAGAACAAAGCTGGGTTGACTTGCAAATGAGACTTTAAGGCTGGGCCTTGTTCAGGAGGCCCAAGAATGCACACTTACTGTGTGCTCAACCCATCAAAGATCCCAATTCCACCCACTTCTCTCCTCTGCCTGACCTCAGACCCATGCAGTTGCCTCCATCTTGGTCTCCCTCTTCTCTCCTCCACACAGCAGCTCAATAAATAGCATTAAAACGTAAGTCAGACCATGTCAACTTTGCTTAAAACCCTCCAGTGGCCGCCTGTTGCATTTGGCATGAAACCCAATGCAGTCCAGGCTCTGCAAGGCCCTGCAGGCTTAACCCCTTACCTCTCCACCCTCATCTACCCCCACCCTCCCTCTCACTTGCTCACTTGACTCCAGCTCCATTGCTGCTCCTCAAAACAGCGATTTCAACCTTTTTCATCTCATGGCACACATAAACTAATAACTAAAATTCTTCAGCACACCAGAAAATGTCTATTTTTGCCAATCTGACCAATACAAATAGGTATAATTTTGATTCATCCACACCAAACAGCCATTGTTGTTCTGGCTGTAGTCATTTTTTTTATTTGACAATCTAACAGAAAAAAAAAAAAAGAGGCCCTAACCGGTTTGGCTCAGTGGATAGAACGTCAGCTTGCGGACTTAAGGGTCCCAGGTTCGATTCCGGTCAAGGGCATGTACCTTGGTTGCGGGCACATCCCCAGTAGGGAGTGTGCAGGAGGCAGCTGATCGATGTTTCTCTCACATTGATGTTTCTAACTCTCTATCCCTCTCCCTTCCTCTCTGTAAAAATTCAATAAAATATATTAAAAAAAAAAAAGAGGTCAGTGCCACTGGCTAAGTCAGGTATTGCATGTTTTAAAAATTCTTGTGGCACCAGCTGAAAACTGCTACCTCAAAACCAGATGCCTTCTCACCTAACAGACTTTGTGCTTGGGGGCCCTCTTCCAGGTCTAGTGCAGGCCTCAGAGAGGCCCCTGCCCGCCTATGTCCCTATGGCCTCCTTAAGCCTTAAGGTCCTCATGACTGTCCTCACTGTATGAAATGACCTTATTGCCTTTGCTTGTTTTGTTTATTGTCTGTCTCCCCAGAATATAATCTCCATGAGAGGGGAGTGCGCCTGTCTGGCCCCCACTGTGCCACCAGCACCTAGCACAGCAGGTGCATAAGGGAGACAATGAGGGGACATCTGCTGAATGAATGGATGGCTGACTGAGGTTGAGGAGTGGTATAACTGCAGCCCCAGAAGATCACGTGTGTATCCTAATAAGCATAGTATGTGTGGGTTTGGGCAATGATATAATAGTATTTGGATAACTATCAGCATGAGTGGTTGGATAAACATGAAAAATATATACATTGGTGGTTGGATGAATGGCTAGATGGCTAGATGGCTGGATAAACTGATGGATGGATGGTAGATGAATGTGTGGATAGAGATAGCTAGATGAGATGGCTGCTAGAATGGAGATTTGGGTGAATAATAAAAATACAGATAGTAAATGGAAGGATGGATGGTGGATTAATAAATAGATAAATAGGTATTGGTAGATGGATGGATGGTGTGTAAGTGGGTGAATAATTTATGAATGAATAAATGGCCAGACATATAAAAAGATGGAAGAATGGAAAATAGATGTGCAACACAGAGTGGATCTAATATGTAACTATGGACTTCAGTTAATAATGTATCAATATTGCCCTAACCAGTTTGGCTCAGTGGATAGAGCATCAGCCTGCGGACTGAAGGGTCCCGGGTTCGATTCTGGTCAAGGGCATGTACCTTGGTTGCGGGCACATCCCCAGTAGGGGGTGTGCAGGAGGCAGCTGATCGATGTTTCTCTCTCATCGATGTTTCTAACTCTCTATTCTTCTCCCTTCCTCTCTGTAAAAAATCAATAAAGTATATTTTTTAAAAAATAATGTATCAATATTGGTTCATAAATTATAACAAATGTACTACACGAATGCAAGATGTAAATAATAGGGAGACTGGAGGAAAGGGGTATGTGGGAACTCAATGTACTTTCTAATTACTTAGTCTGGAAGCCTAAAACTGCTCTAAAAAATGAAGTCTATTAATTTTTTTTAAAAAATAGATGTATAATGGCCCTAGCCAGTTTGGCTCCGTGGGTAGAGCATCAGCCTGAGGACCGAAGGGTCCAGGGTTTGATTCCGGTCAAGGGCACCTGTCTCATATCTCGGTTGCAGGCTCCTCCCTGGCCTGGGCCCTGGTCAGTGCACGTGCAGGAGGCAGCCAACCGATATATTTCTCTCACGTCAGTACTTCCCTCTGTCTTCCCCTCTCTCTTCCACTCTCTCTAAAAAACCAATGGAAAAATATCCACAGGTGAGGATTAAAAATAAAATAGATGTGTAATGTATAAACAGATGTATGGGTGGAAAAACAGCAAATGAAGAGATGGAAGGATGGATGGATAAATGGACAATTGGATGGATGTTTCGATATTGAATAAAATGAAAACAGATCAACTAAATAGATGGCTGGATAGAAATGAACAGATGGAATGGATGGTCAGTGACTGGATGGGTGAATAGGTGGATCATCAATATGGTGCCGGGGGCTCAGGCAGGCCACTCAGTAGCCCTGACCAGCGTGAATCTCCCTTTTCCCTACAGCTCTGCAGGCAGCCACACCTTCCACGTACTCCATGACCATGCAGAGGTGGCGCCGGGTCTCAAAGGAGCAGAACATGCTGACCACAAAGGGGTTCTCGGCAAAGGTGAGGATGTCGCGCTCCACGAACGCCTGCTGGATCTGGTTGCGCAGGATCAGGTTCTGCTTGTTGATCTTTTTCATGGCGAAGCGCTGCCTCGTCTCCCGGTGCCGCACCAGGTAGACAGCGCTGCAGGGGGAGAGAGCGAGGACCGGCCATCACCTCGAGACACCCGGCCTCCGCTACCCTCCCCCCGCCAGAGCCCCAGGTGGCTCACCCGTAAGCACCATTGCTAATGAGTTTGATGGTGTCGAAGTCATTCTCGCCAGGCGGTTTCTTAGCTTTGGTGGAGCTGCCGCGGCCCTGAAGGGGGAACATGAGACCACCACCATCATCATGGTAAGATGGAGACTCTTGTTACCCCATTAGCCATGGGGAAACTGAGGCACGGTGGGGATGCATCCTTCATCCGAGTGCCACAGTGAGGAAGCAACAAAATCAGGCCTTGAGCCCAAGACGGTCTCACTTTGAAGCTATATTCCCAACTTTTTTCCATTAGGAAAGAGGCCTACAAAAGAATCACCCTAATATAGAAAGAACTCCCAGAAATCCATAACTAGAAGCCTAGCAATTGAAGAGAAAAAATAGGCAAGATCTGTGAACTAGACTTTAGAGCTCTTACCATATGAAAAGATGCTCTACCTCACATATAATGTCAGAGGGCAAATTAAAACTACCCAAGATATCATTTTTCACCTAGCAGATTGGCAAAAGGAAAAAGAAAAAAGAAAGAAAAAAAGCCAAAAGGCTGACACACTCTGTGGGTAAAGTTGTGGGGAAACAGGTACTTTTATACCTTGCTTTTGGGAGAATAAATTGGTATAACCCCCATGGAAGGTACTTCGGTGTATATAAAATTATAAATGTACATTCCCTTTGATCCAGCAATTTCACTTTTGAAATAATTCTACAGATAGGCTTGCATATGTGAAAATGACATATGTACTATCTTGCTCATTGCAAGTATTAGAAACAATTGACATGTTCATCGATAGGAAATTGGTTCAATAAACTCATAATGGGCATTTGAATAAAGGAATATTATGCAGCTGTTAAAAAGAATGAGAAATTGCCCAGCTCAGTGGTTGAGCATTATTGACCTATGAACTAGGAGGTCAAGGTTTGATTCCCGGTCAAAGCTTGGGATTGAGGGCTCAATTCCCAGTAGGAGGTGTGCAGGAGGCAGTTGATCAATAATTCTCTCTCATCATTGATGTTTTTATCTCTCTCTCTCCCTCTTCCTTTCCTCTCTGAAATCAATAAAAATATTTTTTTAAAAAATTAGAAATCTATCAGTATATAGATTCAGAAACTTCTCCCAAGTATTTTATTGGGGGCAGGAGGGAGCAAGTAATAATATGTACTATATACTTTTGTATTAAAAAAAAAGTGTGCCAAAACCGGTTTGGCTCAGTGGATAGAGCGTCGGCCTGCGGACTGAAAGGTCCCAGGTTTGATTCCGGTCAAGGGCATGTACCTGGGTTGCAGGCACATCCCCGGTAGGAGATGTGCAGGAGGCAGCTGATCGATGTCTCTCTCATCGATGTTTCTAACTCTCTATCTCTCTCCCTTCCTTTCTGTAAAAAATCAATAAAATATATTTTTAAAAAAAGTGGTAAAATAGAACTATCCTATATAATAAAAGGCTAATATGCAAATCGACAGAACAGTGGAATGACTGGTTGTTATGATGCGTACTGACCACCAGGGGGCAGGTACTCGATGCAGGAGCTGCCCCCTGATGGTCAGTGCGCTCCCACAGGGGAGTGCCACTCAGCCAGCAGCCAGGCTCACGGCTGGCGAGTGCAGTGGCAGTGGCAGGAGTCTCTCCCACCTCCGCAGTAGCGCTAAGGATGTCCAACTGATAGCTTATGGGAGCGGGCCTTAAGCCGTCAGTCAGACATCCCCCTGGACTGTGAGAGGGCACAGGCCAGGCTGAGGGACCCTCCCCGAGTGTACGAATTTCGTGCACTGGGCCTCTAGTATAATCATATTTGGGAAGTACTCAGCAACACATATACTAATAATATTTGGGGGCACATAGGGCAGTAAAGGACAAGGGTGGATCTAAGATTTTTCACTGTATACCTTTTTAGAAAATTATTTTTATTTTTCTTAGGGACAAAGAGATTATGAACATAAATATTACACAAAAAGATCTATGAGATTAAAAAAATAATGAGCCCTGGCCAGTGTGGCTCAGTTGGTTAGTATAGTCCTGTGCACTGACAGGTCAACAGTTCAATTCCTGGTCAGAGCAAATTCCCAGTGTGGGTTTGATCCTGGTCAAGGTGCATGCTCTGTTGCAAAGCCTCCCAGGGGATCCTGTGCTGCAAGCTTCGGACCTCACGCCTTTCGTAGTGAAAAGGGTTTGGGGATTTTGTTCTTGAGAGGGATTTTGTTTCCTTTTATTTTGGCCTTTCCTCTGTTTGTCTTTTCACATAGACCAGATATTTGAAAGGGCAGGCGATGGCTAAAGGTGTAATGTGCAGCTTGTTCATACATTATTTTGGGGACGCTTTTGTCTTGGATGGGAATGGAATCATGGGTTCACCAGGCTGGTGGCACACTCACCCCTTTCCCTTTCCCTCCGGTCCAGTACCTATTGTTTCTCCTTTCAAATATGTGATTGTACTAACTCTTTCCATATGAAAGAATTCTCCTTATTTAAATAAAAAAAAAAGTTTAAAAAAAAGGTGCATGCTCGAGGCAACTGATTGATGTTTCTCTGTCACATCAATGTTTTTTTCTCTCTCTCTCTCTCTCCCCCCCTTTTCTCTCTCTCTAAATCAATAAAAACATATTTTTTTAAAATATATTTTATTGATTTTTTACAGAGAGGAAGGGAGAGAAATAGAGAGTTAGAAACATCGATGAGAGAGAAACATCGATCAGCCGCCTCCTGCACATCTCCTACTGGGGATGTGCCCGCAACCCAGGTACATGCCCTTGACCGGAATCGAACCCGGGACCCTTCAGTCCGCAGGCCGACACTCTATCCCCTGAGCCAAACCGGTTTTGGCTAAAAACATATTTTTTAAAAATATTGAACTGATATGCTCCTAAGAATGTAGCCTAAACCTTCCTTGGGGCAGTCTCACAGGCAACAGCTGTGAATAGCCAAACACAGGGCATCATCTATATATATAAAAACCCAGCGACCGGAATGGTGGAACGACCAGAACAACCAGAACAATTGGTGGCTATGGTGCGTACTGTGGAAGCCAACTGGCCTGATCTGGACCTCGATCACCCCCCTGCTGGCCTGGCCCCGAATGGGCCCCCAACACCCTGATCGGGGTGGGGCCAGCCGGCCAACCTCCCGCAGCCCCTCCTCCCCGCTGGCCTGGCCCAATAGGCCCCCATTGGGGTGGGCCGGCCAGACCCCACCGTGCATGAATTTGTGCACCAGGCCTCTAGTGTACTATAAGTTTAGTGGCTTCACGCAGAAATTGGTGGGAGCATGGGCTTCTGAGGCCTATAACCCTAAGGGATTAAAGCCTGTGGTTTCCACAGAAGCACCACCACACCAACTTCTGATTTTACTGCATATGATTATGCCCGGAAAAACAAAGCTCCAGAACTGCAGAAAACTTTCCAGAAATCTATGGAGTGCCCATCCATCTAAAACGATGCCTGCCTGACCAAATGTTCACCAGACCACCATGGCATGACAGCGGGAGGCCTCATCTCCCTCTTCACAGCCCAGAAACAAATGAGTTAGGCTGCAAAGAACTGGTTTCCTTTTGGGCATAAAACCTTTGAATTTTTATGGTTTCTGTAAAAAATTTTTTTTACTTGAATGGCTTTCTTAACATTTTCAAGGAAAAATAAAGATAATAAGACAATATTTTGGTTTGTTTAGGACAAGCACCTGGCCTGAAAGAGCTCATTGGACGGTTAAAACTAATGTTCAAAGAAATGCTGCGGTTCTTCGAGTTCGTGTAGCTGATTTCCCTGGAGGCTGTATATAGGCTTATTTATTTATTTATTTATTTATTTTTTTGTTAATCCTCACCTGAGGATATTTTTCCATTGATTTTTAGAGAGAGTGGAAGGAAGGGGGAGACACAGAGAGAGAGACAGAAATATTGACTGGTTGCCACCTGCATGCACCCCGACCCGGGGCGGGGATCAAACCTGCAACAAAGGTACATGCCCTTGACCAGAATCGAACCTGGGACCCTTCAGTCCGCAGGCCAATGCTCTATTCACTGAGCCAAACCGGCTAGGGCTGCATATGGGCTTATTAATAGCAGTTTGTGCTGAGGTCCTTGGGGACTCATGGTGGCGTTTCTGAGCATGGGGTGCAGAAGCCTTTCTGGATTCGGATGTGTCTGAGGAAGGAAGACGAAAGCCAAGGCCAGGTGCATGAGACAAGGGGTTTGAGTTTGCAGTTACCTTGGGGAGTTTTCCATCTTGCAGTAAAATGTTCATAGAAATTACTGGCAGCATGCCTCTATTCACTGGATAGTTTGTTTTAAAGGGATATTGCCTCACCTCAGATCTTTAGTGAAATTTTATGTGTAGCCAAAACTGGTTTGGCTCAATGGATAGAGCGTCGGCCTACGGACTGAAGGGTCCCGGGTTCGATTCCGGTCAAGGGCATGTACCTGGGTTGTGGGCGCATCGCCAGTGGGGGATGTGCAGGAGGCAGCTGGTCGATGTTTCTCTCTCATCGATGTTTCTAACTATCTCTCTCCCTTCCTCTCTATAAAAAATCAATAAAAATATATTTTAAAAAAATTTTATGTGTAATTATTATGTATTTATTCCACATGGGAACAGAACACCTGTTTCATGTTGCATTTTAGACTAATGTCTATTTTATTAATGCAGCTGTGATACAAAGTCTCCTTTCTTTACCTTTTAAAAATGTTACGACTTTTAAGTTATGATTTTGGTTGTGGAATAAATACATGAATGAAACAACACAAGATAGCCTAAAAATATCTGACACGAAAACTGACAGAATTATAGGGAGCAATAGCTCAAAACAAGGATTTAACACATATCTCAGAAACTATGAGATCAATCAGGAAAAAGAAAAAAAAGAATAGGGAGATGGAAGATTTGAATCACTCAATTAACAAGTTTGATTAAATGAAATTACGTAGAATCCTACAAACAACAATCAAAGATAAATACCTTTTTAGAGTTTTAGACTTTTGAGTGATGTCATTCCATTACCTATTCAAAAAATTAAACAAATGGCATGTATAGTGAGATTCTTTTAAATATATATATATATTTACATATATATAGGAAAGGTGTGTGTGTGTGTGTGTGTGTGTGTGTGTGTGTGTTAATAGATACAATCGGAAACAAAGATTAGAAACTCAAATGCCTTCAGGGGTGAGGCAGGCCAGGTGGGGGCCATGGGTCACTGGGGGAAGGTACCCCATATCATAAGGCAGCCCCCACTCAGTGCCAACTGGTCCCACCATAGTGTTGTTAGAACTTCTGATTTTTTTTCAAAAGGAGGTCCAACCCCAGATTTGAGTCAAAAATCTTCTGATTTCTATATTTTGCTTCAAAGTTTTGAAAAACACTAGACAGTTTAGATGAAGCACACGCATGGCCGTTATGGCAGATAGTGGCTCTCCTGGCAGTGGGGTTGTGGCATATTTTACTTCGCTGAGCTCTTAACACAGAGAGGCACTCAACTCACTCAAAACCCCATGCGTGGTTCCTCTCTAAATTAGACCTAGAATTACCATATCGCCCAGCAATTCCAGCGCTAGGTATATACCAAAAGAATTGAAACAGTTGTTCAAGACAAATACTTGTACACAAATGTTCTATTTACACAACAGCCAAAAAATGGAAGCAACCCAAGTGTCCACCAGTGGACAATGGATAAACAAATATGGCCTATCCATACAATGAAATATTGTTCAGTCACAAAAAGGAATGAAGCACTGATTCATGCTACAAATGAATGAAACTTGAAAACACGTGGCCAGACACAAAAGCCCACAGAGTGAATAATTCCATGTATGTGAGGTGTTCGGAACAAGCGTATCCATAAAGACAGAAAGCAGGTCAGTGATTGCCATGGGCCAGGGGTGGGGAGATGGGGAATAACTGCCTAATGGGTATACAGTGGGGCCTTGACTTACGAGTTTAATTCGTTCCGTGACGGAGCTCGTAACTCAAATTACTCGTATGTCAAATCAAGAAGTGAACAAGTGAGACACATGATGGTGGGCTGATGTTGTGGCGTTCACTGTGACGTTCGCTGCACCAACTAGCGGTGGGGTATCTGAAGTTGGCTCGTAACCCGAATTTTAGCTCGAAACTCAAAGCAAAAAATCAGCCGAGAGATGGCTCGTGTCTCAAAAAACTCGTTAGTCGGGACACTCGTAAGTCAAGGCCCCACTGTAGTTTCCTTTTTGCGCGATGAAAATCCTCCAGGACTAGATAGAGGTGATGGCTGCACAAGTTGTAAATGTACTAAATACACGGAATTGTTCATTTAAAATTTTTTTTTTTTTAAATATGGAACGCTTCACGAATTTGCGTGTCATCCTTGCGCAGGGGCCATGCTAATCTTCTCTGTATCGTTCCAATTTTAGTATATGTGCTGCCGAAGCAAGCACTAAAAATTTTATGTTATGTGTAATTTACCATAAAAAGAAAAAGGCTCATGGAGGAAGACCTATTATTAACCCATTTGACAAATGGGGAAACTGAGGCTCGGAGCAGAGACCAGATCTACCCAGCCTGCGGGCAGAGAGCCAGGAGGTGAACCTTGCCTATCCAGCCAGAACCAGAGTGCTGACTGCTGCCGCCCGGCCTTACCTCAGACAGGTCGTCCTGCTCGGGCGTGTTGGAGCCGCCACTGTCCTGTTCCTCCCGGTGCACCACGTCTAGGAAGGGACCGAGAGTGAGTGGAGGCCAGGGTCCCAGTGGACTCCCTCCGGCCCCTGTGCCCCCAGCTGTCACCTGGAAACGGGTCCCGGGTGAGGCCCAGCTGGCGGATGATGTAACGAGGGATGTCTGTCTTGACCAGGTGCCCTTCCTTGGCGTGGCCCTCCGCTGCTTCTAGCAAGTGGTAGAACTCCTCGGGGTTGAATTCCTGAGGCAGGGCAGGGGCGGGCTCGCGGTGGGCTCGGAGGGGCCCCCGCCAGCCCCCTCCCCTCTCCCAGCCCCCTCACCAGGCATTCCAGCAGCCTCGCCGGGCGAGAGATGATAATGAGCAGTCTCTTCACCAACTGGGTGACAAAGGCCACCTCCAAGCTCTCGGAACGTTCATAAGCCTGGGAACGGGAGCACAAAATGTGGTTGGCCTGGGGTGGGATTATGGCAAATTTTACACAAGCCCTGCCTCAGCCAGGCCCCTCGCCCAATCCTACTGGCTACACACTGCTGCTGTTGTCCCATTTTATAGGTGAGAACACTGAGGCACAGGCCTCACAGTAAAAATAACGATCACTGTTGTTATAGCAGACACTGTCCAAAAACCTTCACTCATTCAATTCATGTTCAAAACAGCCCTATAATGTGAGCTGAGTCAGCATCCCTCTGACTGACAGGCTCTCCCTTCAGATCCCTGAGTGGCTCTCTCCTTCTTCAGGTTGCCACTCGGTTGTCACCTCCATGCAACTCAGTGGCACTGGTAACACAGAGAAAGATTCCTGCCTTCCTGGGGTTCAGATCCTAGGATGGGAGATGGACAGGAACATGAAAACAAACAAATCAAGGAAGTCAATGATTTCAGCTGATGCTTAAGGCTATGAAGCAAATGGAACAGGGCAACCGGATGGAGTTCATCTCCCCACCCCAATCTAAAATTGCACCCCATTTCCTGGCAGCACCTCAATCACCATGACCCTATTCCTTGTTCTATCACATGAATACCCTTCAAACAGCTCACATATGAACTTTTCTGTCATGCCCAGCAGGGTGAGGGGAAGAGGCACGCACCTTGGCACCAAAAACCTTACCCTTTGAGATCCCTAGCACTTTAATGCGATATTTGAAAAATCAAAATGAATGCATAAAATGCGTGACAAGCAAAAGAGCAAAATTTAAATAAGGACAGGATGCAACAAGTGCCGTGCACGGGCATGTTGGAGCTTGAAGCAAAAGGGAAGGTACGTGACAATCTATGCCTGCTTTCAAAATCTTTAATGGTTTTTACAAAAATGTTATTATTGATACGTTTGTCTCCACTAAAACCAGGAAAGTAAAAGTATAACAAATTCTGGATTAATTATAAATAAAATACTTAACCTAAAATAATGTGAAGGGGTGCGGAGGTGCAGGAGACAGCTGATCAGTGATTCTCTCTCATCATTGATGTTTCTCTTTTTTTCTTAAAAAAAATATTTTATTGATTTTTTACAGAGAGGAAGGGAGAGGGATAGAGAGTTAGAAACATCGATGAGAGAGAAACATCGATCAGCTGCCTTCTGCACACCCCCCACTGGGGATATGCCTGCAACCAAGGTACATGCCCTTGACCGGAATCGAACCTGGGACCCCTCAGCCCACAGGCCGACGCTCTATCCACTGAGCCAAACCGGCTAGGGCTCTTTTTTTTTTTTTTCTTAATATATTTATATTTATTTCAGAGAGGAAGGGAGAAGGAGAGATAGAAACATCAATGAGGAGAATCACTGATCGGCTGCCTCCTGCATGCCCACCACTGGGGATCGAACCCACAACCAGGGCATGTGCCCTTGACTGGAATCGAACCTGGGACCCTTCAGTCTGCAGGCCAACGGTCTATCCACTGAGCCAAACCAGCTAGGGCAAATCATCATTGATGTTTCTATCTCTCTCTCTCCCTCTCCCTTCCTCTCTGAAATCAATAAAAATAGATTAAAAACAAATAAATAAATAAATAAACACCTACCTACTAGATTGTTTAAAAAAATAATGTTAAGTTTGAATATACCTACTTTACAACTTCTTCAGTAATTACTTCAATGTTCTGGGGGCTGGGGGAATCAATCACGTACAGCATCCTAATCCCAGCCCTGATGCCTATTGTTTGTTTTCTGTTTCTTCCGGCTAAAATATCAGCTCCCCTAGGGCAGGGACTCTTCAGCTTCTACGTCAGTGCTGGCCTCAGACTAGATTCTTAATAAACATTTGTAGCATTAAAGAATGAGTGAGGCCCTAGCCGGTTTGGCTCAGTGGATAGAGCGTCGGCCTGCAGACTGAAGGGTCCCAGGTTCGATTTTGGCTAAGGGCACATGCCCAGGCTGTGGGTTCGATCCCCAGTAGGGGGTCATGTAGGAGGCAGCCAATCAATGATTCTCTTTTATCATTGATGTTTCTATCTCTCTCTCCCTCTCCCTTCCTCTCTGAAATCAATAAAAATAGATTAAAAAATAAAAAAGAATGAGTGAATCCCCTTTTTATAGCAAAAGGCACAGAGAGGTTAAGTGACTTCGCAAAGGCTGCACAGTACATAAGCGATGACCTGAGGGGAATATATACTGTTTGCAGTCTGTGCTCTTGACTCCTATGGACCTAGTGGCAAAATCCAAACTCAAATCAGATTTGATGCCAAAGTATGTAATCATACCAATATGCTGTCCTTCAGGGCAGAGGGCCAGGAGCCCAGAGCCCTATATTCTGGTCCTTATACCCTTATCCAACCTCATCTTCTCAAAATAGTACAGTTACTTGGCTTCTGCGCTCCTGGAATTTTCCAGACTGCCTCCTCATCTCAGGGCCTTTGTATGTGCTGCTCACCCTGCTCAACACACATTCCTCCCAGCTTTTTTTTATAGCTGCCACTTCCTCATTCTTCTTCTTCCAATTTCAAAGAAACCTCCTCAAGGGAGGCCTCCTGGACCTTACAAGGAAAGCCCTAACACTCCATCTGGTTGCCCTATTCTATTTGCTCCATAGCCTTAAACATCAGCTGAAATCATTGACTCCCTTCATTTGTCTGTTTTCATATTCCTGCCCATCTCCCATACTAGGATGGCAACCCCAGCAAAGCAGGAATCTTTCTCTGGTTTGTTCACTGTTGTGTCCCCAGTGCCCTAGCACAGTGTCCAGCACATACTAGGTGTTCAAAAAATGCTATGCATTATCATTGAGTAGGGACATTACCTTGTTTACTTTCATTTATTCATCCATTCATTTAATCAACATTTATTGACCACCTACTATGTGCAGGACAGTCAGGATACAACAGTGAACAAACCGGCAATCTCATCACCCACCTGTGGGACTGACATTGGAGTAGGTGAGACAAGAAATAAGATAAGAAAAAACAGACACTGTGATGGATGGTGCTAAGTGCTAAGGTAAAATCTTAAAGAGACAGTGGGTGGTGAGTGTGAGCAGAGTCTGACATTTTATTTTTAATTATTTTATTATTTTTTTTACTGGTTTCAGAGAGGAGGGTAGAGGGAGAGAGAGATAGAAACATCAATGATAGGAATCATTGATCGGCTGCCTCCTGCTGAATCGAACCTGGGACTTCAGCCTGCAGGCCAGCCCTCTATCCACTGAGCCAAACCGGCTAGGGCCCAAGTTTGACATTTTAAATAGACGGGTCTGAAAAGCCAACCTGAGCCCAGCTAGTTTGACTCAGTGGTGAGCGTTGACCTATGAACCAGGAGGTCATGGTTTGATTCCTGGCACATGCCTGGGTTGCTGGCTCCATCCCCAATGTGGGGTGTGCCAGAGGCAGCTGATCAATGATTCTCTCTCATCATTGATGTTTCCATCCCTCCCTCCCTCTCCCTTCCTATCTGAAATCAATAAAAATATATTTTAAAAAATAAAAATAAAAAGCGGACATGAGAAGGTGACAGTAAAGACCTGAAGGAGGTTAAATACCTACTTCCCCATCAGAACCATGTCCTTCTTTTCCACCCCTGAATCCTCAGCTCCCCACCAGCGCCTAGAACGTGTTAGGAGCCCCGCGAGTGGGTGTGGGGTGAAGGATGGCATTGGCTTGATGTGGGGGTGCAGAGTCAGGGATGGGGCTGGCCTCCCCGAGCACTCACATCCTGCAGCAGCTTCTCTAGGTTCTCCTGCAATTCGTAGAAGTAGACGGTGGTGATGAGGCCATCGCGGGACTTGGTCAGGCAGTCCCGGGCCAGCTCGATGATCTGGTGGTGGATAAAGCTGAGCACGCCATCGGCCAGCGGCAGCACGCTGTCAGGTTCATAGGCGCGGGTGAAGTCCCGCAGCTTCTCCTCCATCTGCGCGGTGGCCTGCGGAGGAGGGGGGCCAGGCGGTGTGAGCGAGCGCTCGGGGCTGGGCTTAGCCCCAGGGCTGTGGCCGCAGGAGACTGCGCTGAGCGCGCCGGCCACCAGGGGGCGCGCGGGGCTAGGGCGAGCAGAGCTCGGGCCGCCCGGCCGCCCCGCAGCCGCCTCCGACCCCGCCTCACCTTCGGGAACCTCTCCTTGTAGACGTGGTTCATCATCACGATCTCGTTGTCATAAGAGGAGGGGGAGCGCCCGGGGCTGTGGGAGAGAAGCCCATCCTGTCCAGTCCCCCGCCTGTTCGCGGGGACCGGGGCCTCGCGGTGCACAAGCCCCTAGACTCGCTTGGAGTTGGGGGATGCCGCTTGGAGTTGGGGGATGCCGGCCCACCTGAGGCTCCTCGAGCGGGGCCGCACGGCGGGGGAGCGGCGGCCGCCATCCTCATCCGTGATGCTCTCGGTGCTGCCGAAGTGTTTGGAGAGGAAGTGGAGCTCGTCCACGGTGGGCTGGTAGGGCAGCTGGTGGAGGCGCTCCTGGGAGGAGCAGGAAGACTGGGGAGGGGCAGAACGAGGGTCAGAGCTACTGCGGGCCCCTCACATCCTGGGACCCCGGCCTGGGGTTCCTGGGGTGGATGGACTACTGGCAAGGTTGGTATTAGGGCCTGATTAGGACCAGGATCCTGGATATCCCAGGGCCCAGGTTGGGACTCCAGGCAACAGAGGGACGAGGACAGGCATGGTAACAGTAACACAGACACAGATGTGACTAGAGAGAGCCTGTTAACACCGGAGAGTCAAGTCACATCCCTTCTCTGTTAAGAACGCGCCATGGCTCCCACTTTACTCAGAATGAACACTAAAGTCCCTCCCACACCCCACAAGGTTCTGCACTAACATCTGGCCCTGTTCTCTGTCATCACCTCTGCTCACTCTCCCCCTCACTTGCTCTATTCCAGCCACAGAGCTATGGCTTTCTTTCTCTCTTCTTTTTTTCAGAGAGGAAGGAAGAGAGAGAGAGAGAGACATCCATGATGAGATAGAATCATTGATCAGCTGCCTCCTGCATGCCTCACATTGGGGATTGAGCCTATAACCCAGGCATGTGCCCTGACTGGGAATCTAACCGTAACCTCCTGGTTCATAGGTCGACTGGTTCAACCACTGAGCCGTGCCAGCTGGGCTATGGCTTTCTTGATAAACCTTGAACAAGGCAGACACACTCCTGCCTCAGGGCCTTTGCACTGACTGTTCCCTCTGCCTGGAGCACATCGACTATGGATTAAATGTCACCTCTCAGAGAGGCCTCCTCTGAACACACACCTATCTCTTCCTGTGCTTGCCCTCTCTTGTTTCTTCTTGTTGTATTTGTCTCCTGACTTATTACATCTTTATGTAAAAAGCCTTTCTATGACTTCCCCTTACATTTAGAATAAAATTCACCTCCCTACCCTGGGCAACAGGCCCCAGCAAAATCAGGGTCTCAGCCTGCGTTACCTCGACTCCTACTCATTTATTTGTTACTAGAGGCCCAGTGCACGAATTTGTGCACAGGTGGGGTCCCTCTGGGTGTCCTGCAGGGATCCGGCCAAAACCTGCAGTCCAATGCCGCCTGCAGCTCCTACCTGCTGCTCCCGCTCATCCTGGCCCCATTGTACCTGCTGCGGGCTTGCGCCCAATCAGTCCCGACTGGGAGAGGCTCATCCCTGTGTCTGGCACCCTCCCAAGGGGAGTGGCCTGCGGGATTGGCTGAAACCAGCTCTCCAACATCTCCCGAGGGGTCCCGGATTGCGAGAAGGTGCATACCAGGCTGAGGGACCCCACCAGTGCACCGACAGGCTGGGGAGGGCTCCAGGGTGTGTCCGGCCCATCTTGCTCAGTCCCCATTGGCCAGACCCCAGCAGCAAGCTAACCTACACATGGGAGCATCTGCCCCCTGGTGGTCAGTGCACATCATAGCGACTGGTTGACCAACTGACTGACTGCCCCCTGTTGGTTAGTGCATATCATAGCAAGCTGTTGAGCAGCCTTAGCATATCATTAGCATATTACACTTTGATTGGTTGTTCTGCCGCTCGGTCTATTTGCATATTACTCTTTTTATTATATAGGATTACTGGCTGCTCTGCTTGAGGACAGGGATTGGCTCTGCTTGGTCCTTGGTCAGGGCCTGGCATGCAGTCAGGGCAAACACAGACCCACAGATATCAGTGGAGAGACACAAGGACATCCACTTGATTCTGTAGGCAGAATCCTCTTTTAAAAAAATATTTTTTTTAATTGATTTCAGAGAGGAAGGGAGAGGGAGAGAGAGCTAGAAATATCAATGATGAGACAGAATCATTGATCGGCTGCCTCCTGCACACCCCCTACTGGGGATCGAGCCTGCAACTCAGGCCTCTGCCCCTGACTGGATTCGAACCTGGGACCCTTCAGTCCACAGGCCAATACTCTATTCAGTGAGCCAAACCAGCTAGGGCCAGAATGCTCTTTTTAAACATCACATCACTCACTCCCCTGCCTAAAACTCTCTACCCCATCAGTATCTACTAAAATCATTTTTAAAAGCACATAATCTATGACCTACAAAAGCACAATTTCAAATAGTTCAGATTGAAATTGTAATAGGATACGGGGGGGCGGGGGGGGGGAGCCTTTCTATGACTTCCCCCTACATTTAGAATAAAATCCACCTCCCTGCCCTGGCCAACAGGCCCTCGCATAATCAGGGTGTTGGCCTGCCTCACCTTGACTCCTCTACTTCCAACCCAAAGTCCAACTGCACAAGGTTATTTTCAACTTTCCCAATGTGGCCAGTTCTCTGTTGTTCCACCTTCCTTGAACACGCTTCCCTCCCTTCTTCCACCTGCCAAATTCCTGCTGATCCTTCGTCTTGGCTTCAATGCCAACTCTTCCAGGAAGCCTACTTGACTCTCCCCTAGCGAAGTCAGTTGCCTCCTCTCTGCTACCACTTCCCCTTACACTACTCCCATCACAGCTCCACTCCCCCATTGTAAATGCCTTCTTACTGGTCTATCTCCCTCCATGAGGGCTTTGTGAATCCTTGGACCCTGCTCAGCTTGTAGAGCTCACCCACCACATGACAGTCACATGCTAAATATCTGCTCCACAGCATTCCAGTGGATGGATGAGCAAACCAGACACACAGGTAGAAAAGGGGGCAGATGGACAGAGGAACTTTGGGTATTGCAGTGGGTGAGCAAATGGGCTCTGGATAAAGGACAGACACTGGCCTTGGCTAGCTTTGGACACTTGGCAAATGGCTTCATGTCATTATCTGTAAAATAAGTTGGTGATGAATAGGATCCCCAAGAAGCTATAGTGAGGGTAGAGAACAGGGCTGGGGGTGAAAGGGTGGGACCTGCAACTCACTAATAGATGGACAGGTGACTCTCCGAGGACAAGAAAAACCCAAAACGCCCAATAAGGCCAGCCCAGCTGCTGGCCTGGGCGTGGGCCTTTGGGTTAGAGGATCCCCTGCCCACCCAGACGACACTCACCGAGACAGTGGAGCTGGGTGTGTTGGTGCCATAGCCAGACGAAGGGAGCGAAGCCAGAGACCAACGGCGTCCGTCCGCCCTGGAATCCAGCCAAGGTGCTCAGAGGCTACCAGGTCCCACCAGTCCCCTCCACTTCTCAGGTTGTGAGAGAAGCCACCGGCCAGGGCCAGCGCAGGGATTGGGGGCGTATATCTGTGCTCTGAGATTCCCGGAGGCCCTCCAAGTCAAGGAGGTAAAGGGGAAGTCTTCTAGTCAGGCACCAGTCTCCTCTGCTCCTTCCCATAATCCTCCTCTCCTGCCATATTCAGGCCACACTGGTCCCCAGCAAGGATCCCAAGGAGGACCAGAACAGCCCACTCAAAAAAGTTACCCCAGAGGACCCCAAAAATCAACCCCAGAGGACCCCCCCCATGAGAAAGCTCACAGAAGCAGACCCCTTGGGTCTTCTCAGACACGCACACACTGAGACAGGCTCTCACATCGGTCACTCTCTCTCCTGGCCACACCCACTAGTGTTAGTGTGACTAGTGCTCATGGACTGAGTCACACACATTCACAGGTGAACCATACCTGGACCCAAATATCACACTTTTCCACCCTAACACAATTGCACTTGCAAAATCAGGCATCCAGCCACATATACACACAGACACTTACAAAAACCCCAATACTTGCATTCTAATACACACACAGCTACACACTCCCTCACACACACTCTCTCTACTCTTTCCCATTCACACATACATTCAAGATACCCTCACGCACCGTCACACATTCAAACTCTCACACAGCCACACACTCATTCACACTCCCACATAGATTACGCACTCACATGGAGACACACAGGGAGGTGCGTATTCCCTCACACATTCACAAACATTGACAACCCTACAGGTACACACACACATTCACACTCACACACATTCACGCTCACATGCTGATACACACTCCCCATGGACACATGTGTAGGCACAGGCTGCTTCACATATTCACAACCTCACAAACTTACACTCCCACACAATGGCATACATCGAGGGCACAGTCACAAGGACACACTCCCGCACACTGGACTCCTCCCTCCTTCCAGGCACTGCCCTGCTCAGCCCACCCTCCGTGCAGGTGACCACATTAGGCCCAATCTTGGAGCCATTTTCTGGTTTTCATTCCTCCACTCTCCCCAGGGAAAGGCCCTCCGTCCTCACAGTCTCCTGTGACTCCCACCACAGTCTTCACCAGCCTTTGCAGTAACCCTGGTTCTCTGGCCGGCCACCCCAACTCAACTCTGCGTTCAGAGGGGGTGTCGTTCCCCTATGCTCACCTCCCAGAACACAGCATGTGTTCGGACAACGCTTTTAGAATGAGTCAAGTTCAAAGAAAAAGAGACCCCTCCACACACACTGGCGACTTCCAGAAGTTTCTCTCCCAAATATTCAAGGAATCTCTCGGCCTCCGCCAATTTTGCCAGAGGCCCCAGAAAATGCATTTAGAGACACTCCAGAAACACGCAGACACCCCCTCCCTAGAGGGAAACCTGAGATTCCTCCTCTTGGGCGCTCAAGAAATGGCCCCAGGCGCCCTCCCCCACAATGGGCATCCAGAGTTCCTAGAAGGGCACCGCGGAGTCTGCGCTTGCGCACTTCCTCTCTGTTGTCCCCCGTCCTGTTGCTATGGAAACACCTGGCCAGGAGCGCTGGGCGCGAGGCGGACCCAGGGCTTCCGCTGCTCAGCGAAGGAAACCCGCTCCCGCCCCGGATTTCGCACAGGCGGTTGGCCCCACCCCCTTATAGGCCCCGCCCCCCAGGCTGGGCTCTGGTTCCCGCGGGGACCTTGGGGCACTCAGCGGAGCCCTCCGGTCCTGACTCAGGCCCAATTAGGAAGGGAACAGATGGCAGCCCAGACGGTGGGTGGGGAGGGTCCGACAGGGTTCTGGGGCCCAGCGGACAGGGACTCACCTTCGGGAAGAGGCAAAGGAGAAGTGGGCGGGGGTGTTGGGGGAGAAGTTGCGGGGGCTATCCAGGGGACTGCTACCTGTGTCGGAAAGAGGCGGGTCTTCAGGCTAGGCTGGTGGCAACCCCATCAGACTCCCTGATCCCCAAAGCGGCTGCAAGCAGCAGCTATTCCCTCTTTAGCCTAGTCCCAGAGGGAGTGGGCCACGCCCCCTTCGCTGTGGCCCCGCCTTCCGAAGGTGTTTTGGATACGGAGTTAGCCCAGCCCCTTCAGGTCGATACTGCCTTCCTCTGCCATAGCCACGCCCTTCGGGTATGGACCCTTCATTCTGCCCGCCACTGCGGACTGACCACGCTATCCTCTGTCCAGTCTCCGCCCTCCCTCCTGCGGCATGGACACACCCCTCTCCTGTGGCCACGCCTCCTCCAGTCTGGTCCACACCCACCACCTGTCTCACCCAAGTGTCCAGGCAGTGGGGAGTGGGGTCGCGGCAGCGTGGGCGACGTGCTGGTCAGGATGAGGCTTTTCCGGTTACTGGTACGGCAGCTGCAGGGAAGGAGAGGCAAAGGTGCCAGGCCGCAGCCCAGGGAGTTTGTGAGCCCGACCAGCCCCCTCCCATTGTGGGAAGGGCCCCCAGAAAACTGCTCAGGGGAGGAGACAGTCAAGGAGGATACAGATTGAATGGAGGGGATGCAGGTGGGACGTGTATGTGAAAGACATCCCGTGGGAGCCACGTGTGACCATGTGGGGTATAGTTTCCGTCACGGAGTGACAGTCATGTTGTCTGTGTGACACTGTTGGAGACACCGAGTGTCTGTATGTCTAGGTCTGTGCGAGACATGTGGCTGGCACCCAGTGTGTGAGTTCAGCGCTGGGCACATCCACACTAGCGTGGCATCATGTGTGACGGTCCTTGTGTTTGACTTGTGTGATACAACCTGTACTTTTGTGTGTCTATATGACCCAATGTGTGATGTCACTGGTGCATGATGGATATGCCAGTGTGTGCTGTAAATCTGTGTGATGCATGATTTCTGCTCCAGCTGTGTCTATGTCTTTATGCGGCAAAGTCTGTATGAGATGCTGTCCTTGCGTCTGCATGTGACATTCACCGTGAGTGTCCATGGGTGGCATTTACTGTGTGTAGGTTTAACACCCTGTGACGCTGGGCATGTCTGAGCATGCGATTGTGTGTGCCAACCCTGTATGAGTCTTGCACGTGATAATGTGTGATATTATGTATCTCATGCTCTGCAAGAGAACCTGTGTCCATTTGTTCTGGCATCCGTGTGACATAGCATGCGACATGCTTAGATGATATCATGTGTTGTAACACTGCATGCATGGATGTCATTGCCACGTGTGTGTGTGCATCTCTGGTAGCAAAATCATGTGTGTTACAGGTAACCAACCATACAGGTAACATCTTATTGGGTGTACGAAATAGTGTACCTGTGGGTTTATTTGTTATTGTGTGACATTGGGGGTGACCCCGTGGGTCTGTACAGGTCTCTGACCTATGCCCACTGTCTGGCTGGGTATGCGTGGCGCTCCCCGGATGTATCTGGGCCACTAGGGCTGTTGTGTGTGTATATGTGTGTGTGACTTCATGTCCTACGTGACACTGTGTGTCACTATTTTCTGTCTGAGGCTGTGTTGGGGGGGAGTGTGTGCTATGGTAAAAATACCCCCCTCCTTTCTGCCCTTCAGTATTCAAGCTTCCGAGGAGGGAGCCCCCAGCCCCTAAATTCCCCTCAATCCCCCCACCCCGCCCCGCCGCCGCCGCAGTGACTGAGCATGTGAGCCAGGCCTGAGCACGCGGCGTGGGGGGTGGGGGTGGGGGAGAGGCCAGGCTTCGGCTATTGTTCTGAAGGTGCCAAGCCCCCACCCTCCCCTTCTTCCCTTACCCCCCCTGAGCTGCCAGAGCCCACAGCGCCAGCAGACAAAGGCACTGCATCCCCCGACCCGGAGCAGCACCCCCCCCACACCGCGATCCTTTCCAGCGTACCCCCAGCCTCGACCCCTCCATGCTCCCCATTCAGCCCCATCCCTGGCAGGAAGGCGCAGCGCGGGCACCTCTGGCGCAGCTGGACCGGGTGCAGGGTCCCGGGCCCCGCCCTGCAGTAGCGTCTGGAGGGGCGGCTTGGGTGGGGGAGGGCCGGGTCAGGGTTTGGGGGAGGGATCGGGGGTCTACCTCTTGGTGCGGCGGAACATACTGCCACCAGGGAAGGAAGGCATCGAGAAATTAGAAAGCGCGGTCCAGAGAGAGTCAGACATGACCCGGCGGTGGCGACATGGTGGCAGGTGCGGCAGCAGCGGCGGCGCGGGGAGCGAGTGCGCGGGGCGGAGGCTGAAGCCGCAGCGGGCAGAGGAGGGCGGGGGAGGGGAGGGGAGGGGAGGGGAGGGGCGGGAAGGGCCGTGTGGCTGCCGCCTGCCAGGAGGGGGCGCTGCTGGACACCAATGCGCCAGGCCCCGCCCGCGCCTGCCTTGCACCCCAACCCTGGCTGGAGAAGGGGCGTCCAGCCCAGCGCATGTCTCCACAAGGCTCACCTGCTGCTTTTCCGGGGCAGGGGCAAATCCTTCTGGAAGGCAAAGGAGCAAAAAGATAGAGGTCAGCATGGGCCAGCAGCCACAGCCGGCCATGCGCTGAGGACTGCAGGGGGGCGGGGAGGGTTATCAGGTTGATTCTTCCCCTGACATCAGAGACCAGCACAGGGCCCCATAGAGGACTCCTGAGTTGGCATCTCAATGTATGTATGTGCAAATGAAATAGGAGTCTTTATTTAAAAAATATTTCTTGAGCACCTGCTGTATGTATGCCAGGCACTGTGCTAGGCACTAGGGACACAGAACTGAATGAAACAAAAATTCTTGCCCTTTTGGGACCAGCATTCAGAAGAGGAAAGCAGACCAAAAAATATCAATATAGAAGTGAATGACATCGTTTTAGACAGTAATGAGTGTCATGAATTTAACAAAAATTAAGCGAGGAGATATGATGAGAAATGGCTAGGAGGGGTCACGCAGGTCTGAGAGAGCTACTCTGGGGAGGTGACTTTTAAGATGGGAGCATCTGTGGAGAAAGCATTCAAGGTGAGGAAACTGCAAAGGCATGGAGGCAGGAATGAACTTGGCATGCTCAAGCATGAAAGGTTGAATGAATGAATGAATGAATGAATGAATCCTCCACATTCCAAGGGTTTTATCCCACTCCCAGCCAGATCCACAGGGTTGGGGATGGGGATAGTTAGAGTGGCTCAAAACGGAGATTTGAATTGGGGATTAGACGATGGCTAGGTGGTCTTTTTTGATAATGGCAGTGATAATAATTAGTAGCCATTAATTTTATGTGTACACATCAGAGAATGGTCATATTCTGTTTGCTAAGCACACAGGAAGTCACTACAGGGACCAGAAATTGCATAGGTCTGAACTCTTCCGAGAGCAGTGGGGAGAGGGGTGCCACCTTCCAGCCAGTCCTGAGTCCACAGGCTGGTGTGAATAAAGGGGATTGGGTAGGGCTGCAAAATTTGGGTGACGGTTTCAAAAATTCATTTTTGGGGGATTCCAACCAGGAGGAAATTCATCATCTTTGGGATTCCTGAAAGCAGAAAGCCCTGGGTCCAAATCCCAGCTTTGCCTCTTGGCAAATGACCTTCTAATAGTTGTGCCTCGAAGAGAATTCTGTGAGATGATGCAGGTGCCTAACACCTCAGCATGATACCTAGCACATAGTTAATGCTCAATATTAGGTCACAGGAACAGGAACTATTGTGGATGGACACCCTGCGTGACAGGAGATGGGCCAGAGGGACTTCCCACTCCCATGTACAGAGGACACAGGTATGGTTGGGGTCAAAGGGCACAATGTCTACAGCAGCAGTCCTGCCCCACAGAGCCACTGGGTGACTTGAAATCCATACCGGGTTTTCCCCCTTTCTTCGCAGGATCAGCTTGAATGAGCTGCATGTTGGACCAGCCTGGCCGGCTGCAAGACTGCAATGGCCCAAGTGAAATCAAGACCTGGATTTTCTGGCCACGGAGCCCTGGACTCCAGACCTCGGTACACTTGGCTTTTGAAGGTGAGCTCCTGAGAAACCTTTAAGCCCCTCCCGGAGAAGTCCTCAAACCTAGCTCCATCCGCTCGCGGTCCTAAACATTCTAAGGTCGAACAAAGGGGCAAACTGGAGCCGTAGAGGATTTGGATCCTTGGCGTCAGTGTAACAGACGTCACATCCATCCCCAGCTGCAGAATGGCTCTGCCAAGCAGATGCTCCATCTCCCTGGGATTAATGGACGGCGCTGCGAACAGGGCATGGGAACCCGGATGCTGTCCAAACGATCCCAGTTGCTCACAGGGAGCCCTCGGGCGCTCAGAGGTTGTGGGACAGTTCTTAAGGGGTTGCACCAGCGTGAGGGTGTATCCAGACAACGAACCGGTTAACCCGACCCTGCCAGAGGGAAGAGGTAGGAGCAAGACTCGCGCCCGTGGCAAAAACTAGTGGCTGCCTCCGGGTGGACTGGAGGGTGAGTGGGAGGATCCTGGGCTGGAGGTGTGGTCTTGCGGGAGACAGAAATCCCGCGTGGCGCTGAGCCAATGGGAATCGGCGCCGGCCTGGAGGGCGGAGGCACAGCTCAGGCAGGCCCCGCCCCTCCCCTCCCTTTTCCTGGAGATCCGACAGCGCGTACCCGGTCTGGCTCCTTCAGCACTTGCTCTGGCTTTGCCGCAGCTCCCTCCCTTTCCTCAGAACCCTTTCTCCTAAGTCAGGCCTGGAACGGAGAGGGAAGACTTACAGAGTCCAAGGCTCCCAGATGAGACCATCTGAGCTCTGTGTGAAAGCAAAATAGCTTTGCACCATAGGTCTGGCTCCAGCATCATCCAGACACCTGGAAAGTCCTTCCTGCTGTCTGACCCCGATTTCTCCTGCTGCAGTGACTGATCAGCTCACCTTGGCCTCCAACCTCAGGGATGGTGGGTTAGAGAAGTCCGGAAAAGGACAAGGCCCTGAATGAGGGTTGGAAACCACCCCCCGCTGCTTTTCCCAAGCTCCAGACAAGAGATGTAGCCTGGGTCTGGGACCCCGTAAGGCTTTATCTAAACCCCTCCGGATTATCTAGCACAGGACTGAGCTCCAAAAAGGCTCAGAAGGACCAGACCCCAGGCAGGCCTTGGGGTGAAGCTTTGATCAGTTTTCCCTTTGGGGTCTATTTGGGAGCAACACCAAACCGCTCTATTAACCCTTAGAAGGACACACCAAAGACAGGAGAAGACCCTTCTCAGCGTCACAATCCCCACCCGTCCTGGAAGTGGGAGTTCCCGATGTGTCCCCGCCTCCCTACACTCCACAACAGTCCTCAGTGTCCGATTCCGAGCAGTGGGCCTACGCCTCCCGGGCCTGCGCAGCCTGGAGACCAGCATCTTCTAAGGCTGCAAGGAGCTAAAAATCGCTCCCGCCCACCCACAAGCTGCGCTGGACTTGAGGATGGGGGAGGTGTCGTGGAGGGGAGGGCAATAGAGAGCGAGGCTGTCTCGGTGCCTGTCCAATTAGGTCAGTAGGAAGCAGCCTGGTGGCTGGGCAGGTGCATGGACGTCTCCGGAGGGTCCCCGCACCTCCAAAGGCGCCTGAGGTGGCGAGGGGCGAGGCTGCCGCACAAACATGTTTACGGCTGCGCTGGTGCTGGCGGCCCCGAGGGGCGGGCGCCCTGGGGCAGTAACTTTGCTCTGGACCCCCTCACCCCAGCCCGGCGGAGTTGCAGGGTGATGACTTCGGCCCCTTCCCCTCCGGCGGGCCGGGCGCCCCGCAGGCTATCCTCAAAGTGGAGCTGCACCCCCTCCTTCAGAGCCCTGGATCCCCGGGCGGCGCCTGAGGGGCGGGGCTCCCAGCGCGGCAGGACGCTCGGCCACAGCGTTCCGTGCGGGTAGCAACCCGAGGCCAGGTGAGGGGGCGCCGAGGCGAACCCCGGCGCAAGTTCTTCGGCCCCCAGCCCGGCCCCGCCCCACGGCGCCGACCCCTTCCGCTCCCCATAGCCGGGGCAACCACCTACCTGCAGCCTCCGGCGGCGGATCAGGCCCGAGTCGTCCATGGCGGCAGAGGCGGCTGCAGCCCGGGGGAGGGAGGAGGGAGGCGACGGTGGTGGCAGCGGCGGCGGGAGGAGGGAGGGAGTGAGAAGCCGCGGGGACCGCGGCGTCGGCGGCTGGGGGGTGGGGGGGGCACGGGGGCGGAGCGAAGTGGGGCGGGTCTGGCACCGTCACTGCGTCTGGGCGCTGGAGCCCGGCCTCGGCCAAGGTCCCCTGCGCTGGGGGGTGGGGGAGGCGGGGGAGGAGCCTCCAGATAACCGGAGAGACAGCCGAGCTACCGAGGGACCCCTATGAGGAGGCGCCCCAGGGGAGAGACATGCTCATGGGTAGAGCCCAGCGCAAGAAATACCTAGAATGATAGCCTCACAGATATGTTTCCTATGGGGGTGCCCCCGCGACCCAACAGGGACACATTCCCATGGGGACATCGTCTCCGCAGGGAGGCCCTCGCCAATCAAACTCTCCGATCACCCAGAAAATCATTCCCGAGACAGATGGTCACTGAGAGGCGAGTCCTGCTCTCACCAGCTCCCCTCCCCCAGGAAGAAACACTTCTGCAAAGTCCCACGGGTGACAGACATTTCACGTGGGGAGCCTGGTGAATGAGCGGCCCCCTAAATGCCATATTCTCTGTGGGAAATTGTCCCCACCCACGAGACTCCCCATATCCCAAGGAGAGAGATTTTAAAGTGACATTTTCACCAAGAAGACCCGTCTTCACGGGAGATGCCCCTTCAGAAAAACATTTGCATCCACATACCGCCCCCCTTTCCCAAACAGAGATTCTTCAGCCTCGCTAGTGACCCCCTCCTTCCCTGTCAGGATTAAAGAGCCAGGCCAGGCCAGGCCAGTCTGTATTTATAGGGATGATTAGCTGGTCTTTGGGAAGGTGGGAAGCTGGAGCGATTTTCAAACCCGCCCCCCCCTCCGCGGTGTTCCCATAGTTGAAGCCATACTGACCATGCTTCCCAGAGAGTGGAAAGCATCAGAGAGCTTCCCACGCCAAGTCTAGGAATTAGAAACTGGGGTCTTCCCAAGAGTCTGGCCCATAACTGGCCTGGGCGCTGTGGAGGTCGTGGTCACTAGACAGGAGCGACACGAGCTTCTCAAACAAGGGGATAGAGGGGGCTAGGTCTGGGTGTCCCTTGGGCGCTTGTCTCCTCATATCTGCGCCTTTGCCTAAGTAATCTATTTCATTTCTGTTGGTCCGCATTTTTGTGTTGTTGTGGGTGCTCTCCGTGGTGCTGATTTGTCGGGAGCTCCTTCCGCGGTGCTGAAATCTGCGCGCAGGGTTGGGGGCTGAGGTCAGGGGAGAGGAATGGCTGGCGGGAGGCGTAGACCTACAAGCACCCTGGACTGCACCAAAATGGGCCAGGGGAAGTTAGGTTCACCAGGTCTTGGTGCTGACGCCTCCAGGATACCAATGGATGCCCACAGAAGGGCCCAAAGACAGTGCCTCCTAATTGGTTCGTTTACTCAACTTGTATTGAGCACCTAGTGTGTGCAAATTAATGTTTTGGGATCTAGAAGTACAACAGTCAGTAAAATAGACAAAAACTCTGCACTAGCCTGAGAAGAAATGGAGAGAGATTTGTGGTAATCACTCACAAAAACACATATGTGCACACTCTACAAGCACAGGCACATGCACACATACACATACATTCTGCAAACACACAAACATGAACATACCAACACATGCTCAGCCTCACATACTCATATATACACACTCTGCAAACAAATACTCCACAGACATACACACACTTTGCAAACAGACACACATACTCAGCAAACAGACACACACATATATACACAAAAACTCACTCTGCACATACTTAGAAAATGCAAACACACACATTCAGCAAGTGCAAACACACACAACACATACAAACACAAGCATGCACACACAGTTCCAAAAACCAAAGGAAGCTCAGCTACACACAAACTCTCACTGAACATGCAGACACATGATCATCCCAAAACAACACATGGACACACACACACACACACACATTCACATACCAACTGCAGGTCTGTTTTTCTTTTCTCTCTTTTTTTTTTTTTTGTTAATCCTCACCTGAGGATACTTTTCCTTTGATTTTTAGGAAGAATGGAAGAGAGGGAAAGGCAGAAACATGGATGTGAGAGAAACACATCAATTGGTTGCCTCGTGCATGAGCCCAAACCAGGGCCAGGGCCGGGGAGGAGCCTGCAACCAAGATATATGCCCTAGACAGGAATCTAACCCGGGACCCTTTGGTCCACAGGATGACGCTCTATCCACTGAGCAAAATTGGCTAGGGAAGGGCTGCTTTCTTTTTTTTTTTTTTTTAATATATTTTATTGATTTTTTACAGAGAGGAAGGGAGAGAGATAGAGAGTTAGAAACATCGATGAGAGAGAAACATCGATCAGCTGCCTCCTGCACATCTCCCACTGGGGATGTGCCCGCAACTCAGGTACATGCCCTTGACCGGAATCAAACCCAGGACCTTTCAGTCCGCAGGCCAACGCTCTATCCACTGAGCCAAACCGGTTTCGGCAAGGGCTGCTTTTCTTATCAGACTCTCCTACTAAAATGTCAGGTCTATGAGGATTGAGATTTGCATGTCTTGGGCACTATTGCATCCCCAGAATCTGAGGGAGAGCAGGTGCTCAATAAATGTTCGTTGAACGAATTGAAGAAATGTTTCAAGGGACACACATTTACACAAACTGGGACACACATACATATTTCAGATGCAGACACACCCTTTCTACACAGCACAACATCCTCCTGTTCATTCATATTCAACATTTATGATCAACAACCTTTACCCATTGTCCAGCTGGTGTTGCTCAGTGGTTGAGCCTTGACCTATGAACCAGGAGGTCATGGTTTGGTTCCTGGTCAGGGCACATGCCAGGATTTCAGGTTCAATCCCCAGTAGAGGGCATGCAGGAAGCAGCTGATCAATTATTCTCTGAACATTGATGTTTCTCTCCCCCTCTCCCCTCCTCTCGATAAAATCAATAAAAACATATGTTTTTTAAAAAACAACCTTTTGCCCGGCCAGCATGGCTCAGTGGTAAGCATCAACCTATGAACCGGGAGGTCACGGTTCAATTCAGGGCCCATGCCCAGGTTGTGGGTTCAATCCCCAATGTGGGGCATGCAGGAGGCAGCTGATCAATGATTCTCTCTCATCATTGATGTTTCTGTCTCTCTCTCCCTCTCCCTTCCTCTCTGAAATCAATAAAAAATATATTTAAAAAAACAACAACACACAACCATTAACCCTAGCTGGCTTGGCTCAGTGGATAGAGCGTTGGCCTGCAGACTGGAGGGTCCCAGGTTCGATTCCACTTAAGTGCATGTACCTTGGTTGCAGACTCCTCCCTGGCCCAGTCCTTGTTTGGGGCATGTGCAGGAGGCAACCAATCAAATGTGTTTCTCTCACATATTTTTCTGTCTTACCCTCTCTAAAATCCATGGAAAACTATCCCTGGGTGAGGATTTAAAAAAAAAACTAAAATTAAAACAAAACAATCTTTACCCACTGACTTTATCTACTCACTGATCCAACATTTTCACAGGACACCCATTCTAACCTGATCCTATACTCCCCTTCCCTACATTTATTACCTGATTCTTACTCAACTGGACACACTTGGCTTGGAACACATACAGTTCTCCTCATTCAGAATTTGAACACATACACAGCCACACAAGAAATAGGCACATATAAACTGCACACAACAGCCCTAGCCAGTTTGGCTCAGTGGATAGAGCATCAGCCTGCAGACTGAAGGGTCCTAGGTTTGATTCCGGCCAAGGGCAAATGCCTGAGTTCTGGGCTTGATCCCCAGTAGGGGGTGTGCAGGAGGCAGCCAATCAATGATCCTCTCTCATCATTAATGTTTCTATCTCTCTATCCCTCTCCCTTCTCTGAAATCAATAAAAATATATTTTTTTAAACTGCACACAATATACATTCAACACAAAACACACACAGCCACACACACACACCCTCATTCGACATGACACACACTCCCCATACATATAGATCCATAGTTTATGCCACAACTCAACAATAAAGACAAGGATGTATGTACATATACCAGTCCCAGGTCCTCAGCCTTTGGTCAGCTGGGGCAGGGGGCGTGGTGCTGGAAAACACCTCCCTGCATCAAACCACGCCCCTTTAGTCCGTTTCCTGGACTTAACCCTGAGGTGTCTCAGCAGCACCCTAGACCCTAGTCCTGCTAACAGGTGAGAGGGGCCCCAAGGGGGCATGGGGGTGGAGGTGGGGGGGAATCGTCTTGTCTCCACAGACTCTCAGTCTTCTGACCTGGGATTTTTGGACCCCAGCGGCAGAACCTGACTCCTGCCACAGCCAAGCTTGGCTCCAAAGGCCCAGCCCTGAGTAGCAGCCCCTAAGCCGATTGTAGACTGAGAAGGTGACCATGAGAGGGGCCAGCGGGGATTGAGAGGGAGGGCGGAGACTGGGCAGAAGACAGGACTTACTGGGCAAGACATTGAAAGAGCTGGAGATGTCCCCTTAGTTCTGAGGCTGGAGGGGGCTGTCCAAGAGCTGAAAGGGTGGGAGGTTCTGGTGGCAGTGAGGGCGGTGGGGCAGCATGGTAACACTGGGTAACACTTGGGATGGGGGGGGCGGGGGCGGACTCCTGGGTCAGAGCCAGGCCTCGGTGGCCCCCTGGGATTTTAAGGTCTTTGGTCAATGCCTCCCAACTGCCAATTCTCTGCTCTGCCTGGTACCATCCTTGAGTGTACATCAAGAGGATCACCCTGAGCTCACAGAAAAGGACAGCCAAACCTCACCCATAACTGAGCTGACTCTTATCTCAGGTGGACATGGCCTGCAGGGGCTGTACACGACCAAGGGGCCTGGCCTGGGTCCTGCAACTGACCCTGGCATGGATCCTGCTAGGGGCATGTGGAGGGAGCCGTGCACTCCCCATTAGGTCCCAGAGACACCATAGGCTGGCAGCTGATCTGGGTACAGGCCAGTTGCACCTAGCAGGTGAGCACTCCAGACCCTGCCTAACCCCTAACTCCCAAGAATGCACAGTCCAACACAGCAATGACAATTTCCTTATAACAGGAACTTAGAGTGACCAGGGTGGGCAGCCTGGGCTAGTGCTTAAGAATGTTGGTTGTCTGGGTTCAAATACAAACTCTGCCACTTTGTAGCTGTGTGACCCTAGGCAAGTCACTTAACCTCTCTGGCCTTATGTGGGCCATTAATAAGTGGGAGAGCCTGGCCAACATGGCTCAGTGGTTGAGCATCCACCTATGGACCAGGAGGTCAGGGTTCGATTCCCAGCCAGGGCACTTGTCCGGGTTGTAGACTCAATTCCCAGTGTGGGGTGTGCAGGAGGCAGCCAATAAATGATTCTTTTTCATCATTGATGTTTCTATCTTTCCCTCTCCCTTTCTCTCTGAAATCAATAAAAAAAAAAATTTTTTTTAAGTGGGAGAAATAATAGAAATCATAGGGGTGTTGTAAAGGGGTGTATGCAAGCATTTGAGCACTAATACCACTACTAGGGACATGAAAATAATTAGCTGATTATGATTATGATAAATGATTGTTACTTGCACCTCAAAGTATCTTGTTTTATGTTTGAGAGGAATTATATTATTGAGGTCAGCCCTACATGAGGATCCAAAGCCTCAACTGAAAGAAGTTCCCTTCTCTATTGCCCTGTTTGCTGTCCCTCAGAGATGAACGCGCCAGAGGCTCTGGAACCTGGAATCCTCTCGGAGGGCTGCAGGAAGCCTAGCCCCAGGCGAGTACAGCACCCCCCAGTGTTTCCTTGTGCTTTTTGCTCCAGTTGCCCAACCAGGGGCCAGAGCCCCCTGGCATCTTGACCCATCCAGTACTGTCTCTCCCAATGTCCAGGTGCGGATCCTTTCTGGGACACCTCCAAGTTGCTCTCCGCAGTCGCTTCCGCTTCCTGCTACTGAGGGTACACGAGACACAACTGCTCTGCCCGGAGCTCTGCCATGCCTGGTAGGAGGTGGGAAGAATGGCCTATGTTGTGGGTGGGGCCGAAGGCAGGATCTGCAGCTTACGGGTCCTAGGGTTTGAAGGGACATGCCTACCTCCAACGTGGCCAGGTTCTAAAGTATGAGGCCTGGTGTTTTGAAGCCAGACAGAAAGGGGAGGGGCCTGTAGAACCCCTGGCTTAGATGGGCAGTAGGGAGGCGTGGCCTCCCAGGAACCGGTTTTTAAATAAAGGGCAGGAGCCTCTGGATTGAAAACAGAAGCTAAAAGGGAAAACCTGGATAAACAAACAAACAAAAGGGTTAGCTTATAGCAGATGGTCTGTGATGGGCAGGGACTCGGCCAGTGGTGACCAAGCTCTGGGTATGGGTAGAGAATATGGGGTGGGCCTGGCTGGTGTGGCTCAGTGGTTGAGCTGTGACCTATGAACCAGAAGGTCACATGCCCGGTCAGGGCACATGCCCGGGTTGTGGGCTCGATTCCTGGTGTGGGGTGTGCAGGAGGCAGCTGATCAGTGATTCTATCTCATCATTGATGTTTCTATCTCTCTCCCCATCTCCCATCCTCTCTGAAATCAATTTAAAATTTTTTTGTTTGTTTTTTTGTTAATCCTCACCAGAGGATATTTTTCCATTTATTTTTAGGGAGAGTGGAAGAGAGAGAGAAAGACAGAAACATTGATGTGAGAGAAACACATCGAGCCCAGCCAGCATGGCTCAGTGGTTGAGCATCGACCTATGAACCAGGAAGTCACAGCACATGCCTGGGTTGCAGGCTCGATCACCAGTGTGGGGTGTGCAGGAGGCAGCCGATCAATGATTCTCTCTTATCATTGATGTTTCTATCTCTCTCCCCTCCCTTCCTCTCTGAGATCAATAAAAATACATATATTTTTTTAAAAAAGAAAAAGAAAAGAAAGAAACACATTGATTGGTTGTCTCCTGCACATGCCCGGACCAGGGCCTGGGCAAGGGGGAAGCCTGCAACCAAGGTACCTGCCCTTGACCAGAATCGAACCCGAGATCCTTTGCTCTGCAGGCTGACGCTCTATCTACTGAGCCAAACTGGCTAGGGATATATAGATAGATAGATAGATAGATAGATAGATAGATAGAGAGAATATGAGGCGGGGTGAAATCTGGAGGGTGGTGTTTGTAGGGGCGTGGTACTAAGAGGCAGGACCTGGAAGGGGGCGGGGGAGAGACACAGATCCTTGGAGAGCAGGAATCCCATTGGAACGCAACCGCAGCTCCTTTACCCACCTTCTCTCCACACACCAACCCCAGGGTTGCCATCTGCAAAAGTGCTATCACCTGCGGCCCGACTTGCCTCCCACCCCTAGAAAAGAGGGACTGCAACCCCGGCTGCAGGACCTACGGGCAGGTGAGCATGGGACAGCGGGCTCGGGGAAGAGGCTGAAACCTCCCCGTACTATGGCCTCGGTCGGAGTCTGTTCCAGCACCCCAAGACCCTGCTCCCACCCTTCCCCCTTCTCCAGCCCAACCTCCACAGTGGAAGGCATATGCGTAAGCCTGTAGCCTCCCTAAGGCCCACAGAGACCTATTTTGTTCTTCCCAAGGGTCTGTCTGCTCTAGGCCCATCCACAGTCTGCAGGTCCAGAAGCCCATTCACCTTTCCCAAGGCCCCAGCCCCTTGGCACCCAGTAAGAACTACTTACTCGCCCTCAAGTCCCCGCGCCCCCTCCCCCATACTCCCACAAAGACCAAGAGGCGGGAACCGTCCTCCCCAAGACCGCTCCCCTGGCCCCTACTAAGGAACTCCCAGTCTTTCCCTCCGTAAGTCCCCCCGCTCCCCCCTCCTGAAAACGCCCACTCGGGCCCTAACGCCACCCCTCCTCCCAGACCTTCGCTGACGGGGTGGACCTTTGCCGCTCGGCTCCGGGCTACACGCTGCCGGTGGTAGTTCCTGGCGGTGGCGACTGCCTCAACATTTCCATCTCGGTGCTTCCGACTCGCAGACAGGGACGCAGGGCCCGGGAGGCCGCCTTCCCACGCTCCCGCCACCTTCGCACCTGGATCCAGGACGTGGCAGGCAGCGGGAGCGGCAGTGGCAGCGGCAGCGGCCCCTAGGGGGCGCCCGGCCCTAGAGGGAAGAGGCGTCCCTCCACTCCCCACCCCCTGCCCGGCCCCCATAGTCACTCAGAGCTCCACCCCTCTCCCTCTCTGCCTTCTAGTTCCCGGAGCCCTGTCCCTCCTCGCTAGAACCCCAGAGATTCGCTCCTCTCCGATTACTAGAGAAACTCAACTCTAGCTCATTTCCCCCTCTCCCCCGAATAAAGTGGCCAATAGAGCACTTGATGTGGCAGCCTCTTGGGGAAATAGGTGGGAAAGACAGTTGCCAGACTGATGGGTCCCACTCTAACCCTCCCGTCCGAGTTCGGGGCTGATTCACAGTGGTGTATCATTTGGAATACGCAGGTGCTAGAAATGGGGGGAGGGGGAGGGACGGGGTCAGAGAAGGGCTGACCGACGGGGTAGGAGGTGTGTTCTCCCACTGTGTGCAACCAGCAAGAAGCTCCCCGACACACAAGTAGCCGCCTTCCTTCCTCCCCATTCTTCCAAATCCTCCGAGCCCAGAAACCAGAATTTTAAAGATTCCCGGGTGATTCTAATGTGCAGCCAAGGTTGAGAACCACTGCCCTAAGGCAAAGGACTGGACTCAGGTTCGGGATTTGGATTGTAAGCACCACTACTAATCCTCCTCCTCTTTATCCTCACCTGGCAAACAGGGGCAAGGTCTCTTTAATTCAATAGAGCAAGATTGATGGATGCCTCCTGTGTCTAGGCACTGCTGAAATAGCTCAGGTTCATTCCCTGCCCTCAGTGCTCACTTCCGTTACTGGTGGGAGTGCCATTAGGTACAAACCTCCACAGAGGGCAATTGGAAAATATATCTTCTCCAAATGATAAACACATACATTTTTTACCCAGCAACCCCACCTCTGGGAATTTATCCTACAAAGCTGTGCACAAGAAATGATGGCCCATTCCCGTAATTCCCTACTATACAGGTTTAACAGCAAGCTGAGCGATAACTCAGTGTCTATTAAGAGGCATTAAACTACAGGATAGTCATGCCACGGAGAGCTCTTCAGCTGTAAAGCAATGAGGCAGGTCTTTAGATACCCATTTGGAATTACCTCCAAGACATACGTGGCACAAAGAGGAATGTGCACTATGTAGGGTATAGTTTCCTCCTATTTGTGTAAAAAACAAAAACTTAGGGAAAGAATATACCTGTACCAATGTTTGTAACATGGGTTATCTCTGGAGGGACCTAGGAGGCACCTGCTATGGTCTGAATGTTTGTGTCCCCTCTGAAATGCCTATGTTGAAATCCTGACCCCCAAAGATGATGGTATTAAAGAGGTGATACATTTGGGAGGCAACTAGGTCATGAGTGTGGGACTGTCAGGAATGGAATTAATGCCCGTATAAAAGGGATCCCACAGAGATCCCTCCCCCTCTCCCCAATGTGAGGACATAGTGAGAAGGTGGCAGCATTCAACCCGGAAGAGAGCCCTCGCCAGAACATGACGATGCTGACACCCTGACATTGGACATCCATCCTCAGAACTGTAATAACTGTCTGATGTTAATAAGCCACCCAGTCTGGTATATTGTTATTGCTGCCCAAACAGACTGAGATACCAGGTAAGCCCACCTGTCAGCTGGGGCAGGGTGCTTCTCAATGTGCTCCTTCCTAACTCTGCATCACACAAGTATATATTTTTAAATAGAACCAGGGAGCATTTGCAATCTTGTTCCCAGGCATATGTCCTCATTTTGGCTCAAATAAACTCTTATAAATTTTTAAAAAATAAAATCAATCACCCAGTGCCCACTACCTTGTTTAGATTACAAAAGTCAGCGGCTGGGTCCAGCCACCTCCACCCCAAAGTACAACCCCCATGCCTGGCTTTCCTTAAAGCAATTTTAATCACAAACTGAAGGTAAAAGGGGTACAGGCTGGCTCTTAGAGAGTGGTCGCTGACTCTAGGCCACGTTCCTGGAAGTACCGGTGGGGGAGATGGGGACGGTTTCCTGGCTTTTCGTTGAAATAGGATGTAATCCTCCCTTGTCCTTCCTGATCCCCTGTTGGCAAGTCCTCCCTGTAGGCGAGAGGTGGTGACACTGACCACCTGCTGTTGGGGGTGGGGGTGCACCCACCCAGGCTGGGATGAGCCCTAGCCTCCCTCCCTCCTCACAGCACCTCTGGGACACCCACCACGTAACACCTTCCGCCTCCTTCTCCAGGATGCTCTGGGCCGTGCGCCAACTGAACCGGACAAACTGGGGAAAGCCAAACACGGGCTCCACGTTCTTCCTCAACCATGCTTTCGTCTTGGGATCTAGGGAAGGGGTGGAGTGGCAATGGTGACAGCCCCTGAGCTCTGTTATAAAGCCCCAGCTCCCTAGACTCCATCTGAGGCCCCATGATCTCATCTCAGGCCTCCTCTTGAGTATCTAAGGCACCTTGCACTACCTGAGACATCTTCCTGCCTCAAGGACCTTTGCACAGGCAGTTCTTCTTAGACTCTCTACCTGGCCAACAGTTGCTCAGGTACAATTTAAGAAGACTGCCTCTGAGACCTCTCCTTTACCCCATAGGACAACAGTCATTAAACCAGCATTTGTGGGTCATCAGGTTAATGTCCGTCTCCCCCCATGTAACCATGAGCTCAGTGGGGACAGGGAAATCCTTGTTTGTCTTGCTCACAGCTATGTCCCCAAGGCTTGACCCTACACAGCATGCATCAGGCACTCAGTAAGCACCAAATGCTGGCCAGACTGTTTTGGCCTGGACCTGGTTTCTTCACTTTGGCTCATCTAAGTTCCAATCACAGACTGTGTCGCCCCACCCACCTGCCAGTCTCTTCCTGGGTCTCAGAAGGGTCAAGGGGTTCCTTGAACCCAACCACCTTGAATCTTCAACTCTGCCCTTCTATGTGTGTGTGTTGGGGGAGCACAATCACTTCCATGTCAGACAAGGAAACTGAGTCTCATACTGGGAGAAAACGATGGATTTAAGCTGGGGCCATGGGACATAAGCCAGGGCCCCTCATCCCGCCCCCTTCCCCTTAACAAACAGACAGACACCCACCATGGGTCTCAGTCTCTCACTGGGGCTCCAGAGAGCAGAGAGAGGAAGGGAGGAAGGGAGCAGGGAGGAAGGAGCCTGCCAGCTGGAAACCAGCTTTGCCACATGATGGCTGTGAGCAAGTGGCCCCCAGTCTGGGCCTCAGCCTCCCCCACTGCGGAGCAGGGTAAGAAGAACCACTCTCAGGACTGCCTTGTCAGAGTTACCACCAGCATCACTATCTCAGGACAGCTCCAAAGCAGCCCCTACCACTATCCACTCACCATTGGGGTAGCCTGAACCATAATCAGTGTCCAGGTCCTGTAGTTTTTCCACAAACTGCCAGTTCTTCACGGCCTGGTCTCGGGCCACCTGTGGGCAAGACAGGCACTTGAGATGTCCCTCCCTCAGGGCATCCACACCTGCCCCTTGCCTAAAGGGATGCTGGGAGCCGGTCATGGACAGCGAGGGGCTAACCTTGGCACAGATGCTGGCAGCGCTGACCACGGGATAGAGAGCATCTGCCTTGGCCTTGACTGTCACCTCAATGCCGGGAAAGCGCTGCTGCAGCCGCTCTTGGTATGTCTCTGGCATTCCCACAGTGTCCACAAATACCTGCAGTGGTGGCAGAAAAGTATTCATTCAACAAACATCGAGACAAACAACTGTGCAAATGAGCCAGCCTCATAGCCTTTGCGCTTGCTGTTCCCACTGCCTGGAATATTCTTCTCTTGGCTCGTCCCAGGATGCATTTTTCTCAGGGGTCTCAGCTCAAGCATCACCTCCCAGGGAGTCTTTTTTCTTTCTTTCTTTTTTTTTTTTTTTTGCAGTTCTACAAATTAAACTTTATTTGTTTATTTTTATATCTTTATTGTTGAACCAAAGAGTCTTTTTCTGATCAAGCTGTACTCAGTCTATGTAGCGGTCAAGCGGAATGAAGTTAACTAGAAGAGGACGTTCTGCCAGGAAAAGGTGGGAGCCTGCAAGCAGGCCACGTCAGAACAAAGTCTTGCAAGCAAGATTTATTGCTCAGAGGCAGAACATTCCTTGAGGTGATAAATAGTCCATGAGGGCATGGAAAGTTCAAGGGAGGGTACCCTGCTGCAGGTGGAAAGGGTCTTTGTATAACATAGGAAATTAATAGTATAATGTATAACAGCTCTGATGATCTCATAAGCATGCCTGTTAGTCATTGTCACTTGCTGTACTCCATTGTTATTTGCTGTACTCCCCCAAAAAAAGCCATGAGGGCTTTGGGGGCCTTTGCTACTTGCCTGACTAGCAATAGCCCTCTGCTCTACTTCATCCTGCACGCCAAGCTTGCCTCAGTGTCTCCGTTCACAAAGAACATCAATAGTCTACATTTACTGAGCACCTACTGCATACCATGGGATGCACTTAATAGTGGGGACAAGGCAATGAACACACCAGACAAAAATCCATGTTCTCATGGAGGGGACACCCTGGTGAGGGCCACAGACAAGAAACAGGGTAAACCCTAGCTGGTTTTGCTCAGTGGACAGAGCGTCGGCCTGTGGACTGAAGGGTCCCGGGTTTGATTCTACTCAAGGGCACATGCCCAGGTTGTGGGCTTGATCGCTAGTACAGCATGTGGGCAAGACAGGCACTTGAGATGTCCCTCCCTCAGGGCATCCACACCTGCCCCTTGCCTAAAGGGATGCTGGGAGCCGGTCATGGACAGCGAGGGGCTAACCTTGGCACAGATGCAGGAGGCAGCCAACCAATGATTCTCATCATTGATGTTTCTATTTCTCTCTCCCTCTCCCTTCCTCTCTGAAATCAATAAAAATATTTTTTTAAATAATACAATCTTTAAAAAAAAAAGAAACCGGGTAAATAATAAAGGATAGGGAAGAATTGGAAGCTGTCATTTTTTTTTTACAATTTTTTTATTGATTTTATAGAGAGAGGAAGGGAGATGGATAGAGAGGTAGAAACATCGATGAGAGGGAAACATTGATCGGCTGCCTCCTGCATGCTCCCTACTGGGGATTGAGCCCACAATCCAAGGATGTGCCCTGACTGGGAATCAAACCAGTAACCTCTTGGTTCATGGGTTGACACTTAACCACTGAGCCATACCAGCTGGGTGAAGTGGCTGTCATTTTAAATGGAGGTGGGCAATTCAGGGAAGGTCACCCTGAGGTGATGACATTTGAATAAAGGCCTGGAAGAGATGAAGGAATGAATGAGCCTTGTGGGTGGAGATCTGGAAATTGTTCTAGGCAGAGGAAACAGCCAGTGCAAAGGCCCTGAGGTGGGGAGGCCCCATGGCCGGAGCAGAGAGGTAAGAGGGAAAGTGATCTCTGTAGCAGTTTTTGTTCTCACAAATCACCTTTATTATTTGTTTACTAGCTGAACATCCATCTCCCTGACTTGGGCATGAACCCAAGGGCAGGGCCCTTGTCTGTCTGCTCCAGTATGGCATCATCAGCTCCACATTCCATTTCTGGATCTCAGCCACCTCGTCAGCAAGGCCTCCCTTGTTCCATTCCCTCCCTCAAGTGTATTTGCCCATGTCATTCTCTCAAAACAGCTGGTTCTTTGTCTCAGAGCACTCGATACCATGCCAACTTATATTTCTCTCTGGTAATTTAATCTCATTTGGCTCCCCTTGGCTGTGAATGTTCCTGATTTAATTTCCACTGTACTCAGAAAATTAAATGTTGAGATTTACATTTAAAAAAAAAAATGACTGTCAGCTGCTGCTGTTTGGGAGCAGATTGTAGGAGAGGGGGCTGGAAGTGGGGGAACCAGGGAAGAGAATGGGGCAGGCATCCAGGACTGGAGAGTGCCCTGGGCTAGGACAGGTGGACAGATGTGGGATTTGTTCCGGACACTGAGCTTTTAGGGTAGAGATAGATGGGGGTGGGGCTGGGGCCCCACCATGGTCCTTAGTGGGTCACATATTTAGGGTAGGAAAAGCAGTAGGAAGTCAACAGCAGCAATAAATATTTTTGAGGTATTACATATGTCTGATGCTGAATTGCCCACTGCACTCATACTCCCACTTAATCCTGAGGTGATCAAATGGAGCAACTCAACAGCTCACCTGAGCAACGTTGACGCCCTGGTCCAATGCATACTGCACCAGCCCAGCGGCTGTATCATGGGACAGAGAGTTCAGATTATACTTGACCCTGCAGTGGGGAACAGAGCCCAGTCAAACCCATTCCAGCCACCAATCCCTTCCAGCCCAAGTTGGCTGCCCCCCTACCCAGGCCCCTCCTGGGGACCCCTCACCGCCCAAGCATGCTGGTAGAGATGAGGTTTGGAGACAGCACGTCCAGTGCCCAGCCCACAAAGTCCCCATCCTCTTCCATTTTCGCAAATAGCCTGTCCCGCTCGCTCTCCGACAGGGTCTTTGAGTCTGGGAAAAGGGTTGGGAGAGAAGGGGAGCAGCTGGTTCTCCCAATTCCTGCTCTCTCCCTCCAGTGTACATCCGCCCCTGCACAGGCCCAGGAACCCCCTTCCCCAGACATACACCAAGGGCTCACCTGCCACTTTCAAGGCCTCCAGATCTGCTAGGCGCGACATGGGACAATAACAAATGGCGTAAACCATGGGGCCTGGAAAAATGGGGTCCAACCAGTGAGCCCATGAAAGCCGCCATCCTTGTTCCATTATCACCACTTTTTCCGGTGCCATCACCAATGCCATGGCTATCACCTCACACACAACGGAACCGGTGCAATCCCGGCTCCCATTCCAGTGCAATGTGCACCCCCCTGATCACGTCCCTCCTCCACCCCAGCCCGGGGGACACACCCAGCACCGGGCCCCGGCCTGCTTCATCGACGCCCAGGACGCACGGCTCCTTGCGGCACACTGCCGGCACAGGCGAGTTCAGGCGACAGCGGCCCGTATTGTCTCTCTCCAGCTCTCCGAGATCCATGCCACTACCGGCCGCAGGAACCCGGTCTGCAGGCGCAGGTCTCGGCGCGCGTTTTCCGCAGGTTCCTCAGTGGCTGGACCTGACCAATCAGCGCGAAGGACACGCCCCCAACCCTCCCGCCGCCGTGACGTTGGCGCAGCCGACGCCGACGCCGCTGCCCTAGGCCGGGCTGGGAATTGTAGTTCCCGAGGCCGAGCCCAGGGCTCTGACTTTCAGAAACCGGGTGGGAGGGGTCGCTTTCCAAGCCCCGCTCCGAGGTCTCCCGAGCCTCGCCCGCCCCGGCAGATGGGAGAAGCGGGAACTAAACGGGAAACTGAGCGGAACTGGAAGGGAACGGCCCCGTCAGGCCTGTAAGATGAAATAGCATTACACTCCCAGAACTCCCGTCCCCCACCTGGACTCAGGCCGTTTGCCACCGCGATCCCTGTCCCTCCACAAAGTCTAGGCGCCCTGGAGGAGGTGTCCCCACCCCACTGGGCTCAGGCCTTGGACTGCCTCTCTCATCTACCTGCCTCTCGGCGCCTCATCAGGATCTCCGCCCGCCCCTTACTAGCCTCTGTCTCATTCGGACGAAGCCTCCCCTTCCTCCGAACGGAGGTCTGAGACCCCAAGACCTCAGAGACTCTTGTATATCAGGGGTCAGTTGTCCCCCACCCCGCCCTTCTCCTCTCCCCCATCTTATTTTCTGGTCTCAGCAGGGCTCATTCCTCTGCCTGGGGGTCCCCAGCTCTCACCAGGCTCATGGCCCTTCCTCAGGGTCACGGCTCCTCCATCTGTTTTCCTCCACTATCTTCCTTTCTGCCCGGATAACGTCCTTTCTGCTCACATCTCCGGACTCAGCTTTCTCCTCCCCCCACCAGCCTCAAGCCCTAGACCTAGGGCTCCAGGTCTCCCTTCCCGATGCCCACCTCCTCTGCGCCCACCCCACCCCCGTTCTTCCTTTCTTCCCGCCCACCCTGGGGACTTCCCAGCCCACCCGGTCCGCCTCCTCCGGGCCCGCCTCTAACCCGGACTCAGGGCCTCCAGTCGCAGTCCATTGGCTTGCAGGATGAACAATCGCGTAGCCGGCAGGGCAGCACCTGCACCAGGTCCTCGCGGTCCATGAACACCGGGTCTGGCGCTGTGCCCAGCACCTCGCGGCTGCGCTCCTGCGTGCCCAGGTCGCACAGACAGCGCCACTTTCCCCACGGGCCAAGGATCGAGTCCTCTGCGTCTAGGGATGGAGGGTCAGGTGTTATGTGTATGGGGGGAACCTATGTACCCCTAGACCCTCCTCTAGGGAGGGAGGAGGCTAAAAACACTGACAGCAACAGTTCGTCGTTGTTGTTTTTAATGTTGTTAAATTGATTTTAGAGACAGAGGGAGGGAGAGGGATAGAAACATCGATGAGAGAGAAACATTCATCAGCTGCCTCCTGCATGCCCCCTACTGGGGATGGAGCCCACAACCTGTCTGTGCCATGAGGAAATCAAACCGATAACCTCTGGGTTCATGGGCGGATGCTCAACCACTGAGCCACACCGGCGGAGCAACAGCTCATGTTTGCAGGGTTGTGCTTCTGTGCCAGGTGCCTCCCATGGATGACCCCATTAGCCCCAGGTGGGGACACTGAGACCTAGAAAGAGCAAGCCACCCTTCCCAGCTCACACATCTGGGAAGTGACCCAGAGAGACTGCAAACTGACACCTCCCACCTGTGCCAGTTAAAACTGTGGCACCACACCCTTTGTGCCCACCCTCAGACGCTGATTCATCTTCAGGGACATGATCATGAGCCTGTCAGGCCAGCACAGTGACACCTGACCAGCAGGTCTGTCAGTTGGTAAATTAAATGAATGATTAGCATAATAACAATACTTAAAGCCCCTGGCACTGGGCTAGCTCGAGGAACAAAAACAAGGAGCGTGATCACTTCTAAAACAACTACAACTTACGGAGAGCGCTTACACTCCCCGCTTTACGGGTTCTTGGACTGACTTCTCCCTGGCCTCTGTGCGACAGGCCTTAACTCACCAAACCTCCATCACAGAACACTGGCCTCTTTCATTCTTCTTGCAACAGTGATCAACTGTAACCCACCCCACCATTCTTTTGACATTGTTTCTGCAGATGGTGACTGGACTAATATGTAACTTGTAGGTAAACAGCATGTTTGTAAAATAATCCTAGGAACTCTCTCACATTGAATACTCTCTCTCTTTCTGTCTCTCTCTCTCTCTTTATGTCTTTCTCTCTCTTTCTCTCCCTCTCTCCCTCCCTCCCTTCCACTCTCTCTGAAAAGCAATGGAAGAACATATCTTCAGGTGAGGATTAATAATAACAACAACGAAAAGAATCAGAGGGACTAACCTCAGAAGATACAGACTCTGGCCTACAGTCATCCCAGCTCTAGGAGGATTGCCGACCTTCAGTGGTAAAACCAGGATCATGCTCACTAGACCATCACTTGGCCAGTTTTGAGGTTCTTATCAGAATGGACTCTGCTGGTCTTCCAGGAGAGAACTTTTCAACCCCCGCCCCTTGAGCTCTTTGTCCTGCTTTCCCTCTCCCTCCTTATAAAAACCTCGGCCAGCCCTGACCGGTTTGGCTCAGTGGATAGAACGTAGGCCTGGGGACTGAAGGGTCCCAGGTTCGATTCCGGCCAAGGGCATGTACCTTGGTTGTGGGCATATCCCCACTGGGGGATGTGCAAGAGGCAGCTGATCAATGTTTCTAACTCTCTATCCCTCGCTCTTCCTCTCTGTAAAAAAATCAGTAAAATATATTTTAAAAATACTTTTAAAAACCTCGGCCCGCTCTGAGATGTGGAGATGGGCTTTTCAACAAGAGTCCCCTATCTTCTCAGGTGGCCAACACTTGAATAAACCTCTTTCTTTTTCACCAGCATCTATCTCACAAATTTGACTTTCCTGGCAGCAGGCAGCAGAGTCTGGGTTCCGGTTACATTCCATCAGGCCTTTTGGCCTTGGCACATGCTTTCTCTGCTCCCTGGCAACACTCTTCTCCCTAAATCTTTGCAATTTTTGCTTTTCTTGTCACATCAGCTACATTTATTGATGTTCTTTGTGAACGGTGACGCTGAGATGAGCTTGGCATGCAGGATTAAGTTTAGAGAAGCAGAGGGCTACTGCTCGCTCAGGCGTGTAGCAAGGCCCCCAAAGCCCTCATGGCTTTTATTTGGGGAGTACAGCAAATAACAATGGAGTACAGCAAGTGACAATGACTAACAGGCATGCTTATGAGATCATCAGAGCTAAGTTATACATTACACTATTAATTTCCTATGTTATACAAAGACCCTTTCCACCTGCAGCAGGGTACCCTCCCTTGAACTTTCCATGCCCTCATGGACTATTTATCACCTCAAGGAAAGTTCTGCCTCTGAACAATAAGTCTTGCTTGCAAGACTTTGTTCTGACGTGGCCCGCTTGCAGGCCCCCGCCTTTTCCTGGCAGAACGTCCTCTTCTAGTTAACTTCATTCCACTTGTCCAGCTACAATTTCCCCCTTTTTAGTTTTGCTGCAGGTTTGAATCATGACAGAGAAGATAGCAAAGCTGTTTCATTATAAGGTACAGGGGTGACACATATACCAGTATGGTTCCAATCACACTTTAACTGTAATCGCCTTTGCAGGCTAACGATTTGGTCCCTTAATAAAACTACTGATTGTTCAAGATCGGCTAATTGTTCATTGTTTGACTATCAATTTTCCGTTGAGAACTCCATAACCGTTCTGAATCTTTATGCCAGTCTTGAACAAAAGTAGCAGTTTGGACTGATCGCTGTAATGCTACCCCAGCTGCTGCAGCAGTTGCTGTTATTGTAATTAACCCAAGAATTACAGCGATTAGCATGCCAATAAACCTTTTTGACCTCTTCAATATTCCTTCCACAATGGCTTGGAGAGCTCCAGCTAGAGAACTTTCCTGCCATAGTCGATCCATCTGTACAGGTAATTATACTCCTGTTCTGGCTCGCAATAGATACAAGCTCTCTCTACTGTGATTAAAAGGTACAGAGTTATTTACACAAGTTAACAAGGTACAATTAAAATAAGATATTTCCCCAGTACTTTGAGTCCATTGGACTGGTCCTTTCAAGGATTAGTGGTGTTTTTAGCCACACTCAACTAGGCTTTATAACCCAATTGCAAACAATGATTACCCAGTCCCAGGCACACAGGCATTCCAGTAACTCCTGTCAAATACTTGTACATTCTTGTCCCTTCTTCATCTGGTTTCATAGGCCCACGATCTTTAAAAAGTCCAGGCATCCAATTAGAGTCATTAGTTACAGGGCCTTCCATGGTCAGTCACAAGATGTTTCCCTTCCTGGCATAGGCGCTTCACCTGTCCCCATGTGTTTGTCCTCTCTGGATGGTTAGCTGCGCAAACCGGTCTTCTAGTCCTGCTTCGTCACACTTCCTCTTGCTCGCCAGGCCTTAACTTGATTCTTTTATCAGGAATCCAGAACTTCTTAGTTCCTGTGGAAACATAAGTATAGCCTCGACCCCACCTTAAAACGGTAGTCGGGTACCATTGATTTGTAGTAATATCTTGATACATGATAGGTTGTTCTACCGGGACCTCCTTTTTATGTCCCAATGTGTTTTAGCAGCTGACACTGCATCTGTATTCACCTTGTATACTGGCCAAGATCGAGGCTAGTGCAAAGTAGAAATTATAGTTAGATCAGCCCCAGAATCTACCAGGCTGATAAGTTTTATTCCCTCCGGGAATAAACTGTAAAAATTGAGGTCTTTGGCCTCCTAAGACTGTATGCTAAAAAACCTTTTTTTCTGTGCTACCAAATCCCCCAGTTCACTTAACTGGTGCTGTATGCCCTATTTGTTTATAGGGAAGTAATAATAACTGTGCCATTTTTTCTCCAGCCTTTATATTTGTAATACTAGAAGCAGACATTATAACTAATATTTCTCCTTCATAATTTGCATTAATAACTCTGGGAGCATGTTTAGCTTTCCCTTGTGGGACCTTTGCCTTCCTATAATCCTTTTTCATATGTCCCACTTTTCCAAATCCATAGCATTTAACAGGATGGGAATTGTAGTTTTTAATGCATCAGCAAGAAGATTAGTATTATTACTAATTATTTATATAAGATTGTTATTATTATTATATTAGTATTATTTGTATAACTTTAGAAAATGATTGGGCCGGGGTGCCGGCCTTCTCCATTTTTGACTAAGCCTTTAAGCAACAAGCTTTAATCTGTGCCATAACAGCATCCTCTGACAGCACCTGTTGCTGTAAGCTACTATATGTCCCAGTTCCTGTTAACTGGTCAAAATTACATCCAGGTGGATTTTGTTGGGTGTTAATCATCGCCACTCTCCTGGCTTCTTCCCACCACCAGGATTTAAATTGCAGATATTGCCCTGGGGCTAATACTACCTTAGCTATTGTATTCCAATAATAAGGAATTAATTTATAATCTGTATAAATTAATTCTATATTAATTAATATGCAAAAATTAATAATATATATTTATATTATATATACTAATATTATAATTAATAATATATAAATTAATTAATCTATAACCTGTATAAATTTAACCCTTGAGAGTATTGAGCATTAGCAGCTCTTTGTGTCCTCAGGAGGGGGGTGGAGGCTCAGCTACAAACACCGGATTAAAGGCTAGTGCCGTTTTACTTTCACTTTTCGGCGGCGGTGCAGCCAATTCCTGAGGACTTTTATTCTCTTTCTTTCCCTTAACTTAAGGAGAGTGTAAAAATCACCATCCGTCTCAGCGGAAGATGAAACATCCAGCTCTGAATCTCTGGCTGAGGCTATTCTTTCATAACCTCCTAATTCATTTTGACAGCTAGTTTTCTGTCCCTTTCTTGACTCCCTCAGTTCAGGACCTCTAACGGGAGCTGCTCAGGGGGTTGCAATTTCTCAGGAGGGAGAGGCTCAGGACTTAAACACCCAGCTCCTGGTGCAGCACTTCGAGACCTCAAAGGAATTTCTTCATAATCTTCAGAATCAGACTGAAAAGGCTGTAAAGCTGACGTTACGACATTAAAAATAGCCCACACATCAGCCTCTATAGCATTTCCCTGATGATGAGCCCGCCTTAATGACATTCCAACTTGTTTCCACAACTTAAGATTTAACTGCTGTTTTCCTTCTGGGTTAAACCAACAACAGTGCTGCTGGACTGCCTTAAACAATTTTTTAAAAGCCTCATCCTTCACTTTTACCTCTGAGCTCTTTAATAATGATCACAAGACAGCGATATATTGACTCTGCAATGACGGGCTATTCCCCATGACTCTGCTTCTATTGCCGAAAGTTCCGGGTACTCTGCGCTGGCATCTCCCTTTCGGTCCTGCCCGATCCCAACCACTCACCTTCGGGTCCCTGTTCTGTTCAGGCGCCAGATATTGATGTTCTTTGTGAACGGTGACGCTGAGATGAGCTTGGCGTGCAGGATTGAGTCTAGAGAAGCAGAGGGCTACCGCTCGCTCAGGCGTGTAGCAAAGCCCCCAAAGCCCTCATGGCTTTTATTTGGGGAGTACAGCAAATAACAATGGAGTACAGCAAGTGACAATGACTAACAGGCATGCTTATGAGATCATCAGAGCTAAGTTATACATTACACTATTAATTTCCTATGTTATACAAAGACCCTTTCCACCTGCAGCAGTGTACCCTCCCTGGCTTTCCATGCCCTCATGGACTATTTATCACCTTAAAGAAAGTTCTGCCTCTGAACAATAAGTCTTGCTTGCAAGACTTTGTTCTGACGTGGCCCGCTTGCAGGCTCCGGCCTTTTCTTGGCAGAGCGTCCTCTTCTAGTTAACTTCATTCCACTTGTCCAGCTACAGTATTAATTACCTATCTTCTTCAGCCAGGCCTTCTCAGGCGTCAGCAATTGGCCTGCTACCTCCTTTCCCTTCTCTGTGCTTCCTACCACGTACCCGTGTGCTTAGGGATGTGTCTGCGTGGGCCCAGCTCACGCCCCCTCTCCACGTGTAAGCGGCTTAAAGGCAGTCTCTAGTTCAGTTTACAGATGAGAAAACTGAGCCTCGGAGAAAAGTGACCAGCCCAAGGGACGCCGCCAAGTGCGAGGCTGGGCGGAGATCTGAAGTCCACTGAGGAGGGTCCGTTTGCAGCCAGCTGGCAAAGGGGGGCGCTGGGGCACCTTTCTCCGCCTGCACTTACCTTTCCCCAGAAGCTGCAGCCGCAGCTGCTCCCAGGTGTCGCCTTTGCCCTGCTCGCCGAAGTACTGGTAGTCGGGGGAGACCTGCGCCGGGGTCGCCAGCAGCAGGAGCATCAGAGGCGACAGCAGTAGCGCAGTTGAGCTCCGGGCCATGCGGGACTCCAACCGCTCCCGGCGCGCTCCGGGGGGGCCGAGCCCCGCGCGGGATCTGCGGGGCCCTCACTGCCCTCACGGGTGGGCACAGTGGACCCGGCCCGCGGCTGCGCGGCTCCCCCAGACCCGGCCGCTGGTCCCCCTCCCCGACGGCGGCGGTGGACCCGACCGCTCCTCTCGTCACCACGCCCCGTCCTGAGCGTCACGGTTCCGGCCGCGCATATAAGGCTCCGCGGCCCTGCGCTCACTTGGCGCTGAGAACGCGAGTCCACGCGGGTCTGCTGGTGTGCGCGTTCCATCCTCCCCCACGCAGGTAGGGACGCCTGGAGCGCACGGGGCTGGGGGGAGCCCCCTGAGAGTCTCTCCGGCCCTCTCCCGGGCCTCGGCCTGGCCGCCTTTGTTCCCCACCCGCCTTGGTGGCCGCCTTTGTCCTTGGGGTGGGCTGGGGAATCGAGGCCAGAGCTTGGCTTGCTCCCCGCCCCCTGCTCCCGGGGGCTCCTCCCGGGGGTTCCTCCCCGGGCGGCGAGCCCGCGCCACCGCATTGAGGTCACTTTGCTCATGGGAGGCCGGGCGGCAGCGGCTGGGCCGCTCTTGTTGGCCGGGAGGGAGGGGTCCCCGGTGGTCCAGAAGCCGCGGACAGCCGGTACCGAGGAGGGTTCCGGACAGGGCCCCTGCCTTCGCCCTCTGACTCGGCCCCCGGGCCCAGCACCCAGCGTGACCTTGGGAAGGAGGACAAGGGTCTTCCCGGGCGCACTGACCAGGCAGGAGGGGGCGGGGGGTCTCAGCTTTCAGTCATGGCCTCCGGCAACGCGTGCATCGGCAAGCCCGCCCCGGACTTCCAGGCCAACGCCGTGGTGGACGGCGCCTTCCAGGAGGTGAAACTCTCCGACTACAGAGGTGAGGGGGCCCAGGTGGGGGCGGGGCGCGCGCGGCGGTGCAGGGCCCTCACTCTCCTCCATTCCCTCCCCCTCCTCCAGGGAAGTACGTGGTCCTCTTCTTCTACCCGCTGGACTTCACCTTCGTGTGCCCCACCGAGATCATCGCCTTCAGCGAGCGCGCCGCGGACTTCCGCAAGCTGGGCTGCGAGGTGCTGGGGGTCTCCGTGGACTCGCAGTTCACCCACCTGGCTTGGTAGGAGTGGGGACCCGCAGGGAGGGAGGGGTGCAGCCAGACCTCTGCCTCTACCGGGTCCCAGCTGTGTGTTCTAGTGTGGCCTTGCTCATCCTCTGCACCTCCCTTCCCACATCTTGGAAACAATGACGCCCAAGTCTTTACCGATGATGACAACAGTAATTAGCTTTTGGAATCTAGTTGCTTGGTGTGAAGTTGCAAACGCTTTATCTCATTTAGGGCAAAGCAGCCTCCCTCCCAGCAACTATTTCAAGAAAGTGGCAACTCCAGTTCAAGGGAGTGGAGGGCTGGGCCCAGCTGGAGAGGAGGATGGGCACCAGCACATGTGAAGCCACTTGGTTGGAATGAGAGCGTTAGCTTAGTCTTCCCAGCTGTGGGAAACAGCCCCTGCACCCGCATCAGGGTGGGGTGGGTGGGGCCTCCAGGGCCTTGCTCCAAAGCCCCTTATCTCTCTCCTCCAGCACCCCTTCTTCAGCCCTTATCACACCCAGGTCCACAGGGTGCGTGCCCTGCTGTGCCAGGCATCCTGAGGTCCCAGCCCTGTCTCCCCTACTCCCAGGATTAACACCCCCCGGAAGGAGGGCGGCTTGGGCCCCATGAACATCCCCCTGCTGTCTGATGTAACCAGAAGTTTGTCCCATGATTATGGCGTGCTGAAGGAAGACGATGGCATTGCCTACAGGTAATGGGGTCCCCAGGGTGAGGGGACCACTCTTGGGCAATGTCCTCCCTGCCATTAGCCCTGTGGCTCGGTGGTTCTCAACCTTCCTAATGCCGCAACTCTTTCATACAGGTCCTCATGTTGTGGTGGCCCCCAACCATAAAATTATTTTCGTTGCTACTTCATAACTGTGATTTTGCTACTGTTATGAATCGTCATGTAAATATCTGATATGCAGGATGTATTTTCATTGTTACAAATTGAACATAATTAAAGCATAGTGATTGATCACAAAAACAATATGTAATTATATATGTGTTTTCCGGTGGTCTTAAGCGACCCCTGTGAAAGGGTCGTTCGACCCCCAAAGGGGTCGCGACCCACAGGTTGAGAACCGCTGCTGTGGCTGGAAGAGAGATGGTGTTCCCTCCCCCGGCCCGGCCAGTGGGAGCTACCAGCTTTTCACTGTGAACCCTCATATCTTCAGGGGCCTCTTTATCATCGATGGCAAGGGTGTCCTTCGCCAGATCACTGTCAACGATTTGCCTGTGGGACGCTCTGTGGATGAGGCTCTACGGCTGGTCCAGGCCTTCCAGTACACAGATGAGCACGGGGAAGGTGAGTGCACACACATTCACATGCCCCCTCTGTCACTCATGTAGACATTCACTGCCCGCTTTATCACCTATATAACATGGATGTGAAGGCTCCAAAGAATGTTCAGCTCAGGGCCTCATCTGCAGGAAGTTTCTAGTCTGATTGGGGAGATACCCCAATATAAGGGTGGGTAGCTGGGAAGTAATAAAAGTCTGCAGAAAAGGTATTTGAGAAGATGTGTGCCACGGCAGACTTTAATAAAATTAGTTGGGATCAGACCTCCTTCGTGGGTGGAGGACACAGATTGACCATAGCCTCTCAAAGTCTAGTAGGGGTGGAGCTGAGGGAAAAAGATGGGGCTAGAGGGGCCAAAAAGAAATAAAAATATCAGCTACAAGCCCTGCAATTGGACTTGGGGGCTTCTGTCAACATGTGGTGTGGTCTTGAGCCTGGACCACTTGGCTCTGGGCTTTTTCTTCTGCAACTCGGGATCTCACCTTGCCTGTCACTGCTGCCCTGCCTTGAATATGGGGCTGTAGCCTCACATGTACATCCTTGTGTCTTCCCACAGTCTGTCCCGCTGACTGGAAGCCAGGTAGTGACACGATCAAGCCTAACGTGGATGATAGCAAGGAATACTTCTCCAAACACAGTTAGGCTGGCCGACAGATGCCAAGCTTCGGCTCTTGGCCCCCACCTGTGTGCCTGTGCTGGCCCAGGAAAGGCCAGGCCTGCCCCTTCAAATTCCTCAGTCCTGACCCTGAAGGGCTAGGCCAAGGCCTTCTTATATTCCTAGCTGAGTGGTGAGTGGTGAGTGGTGACCCATTGCTGGAACTCCCCAACCGGGCACAGGCCTAGAGGTGACCAATAAAGTATTAGGGACAGTTGTGAGTCTGTGTTGGTGTGGTCTGTTCTGTCTCTTGTCAGTCCATGTTCCCCACCCCCTTCCCCTAAGCTCTGGCCTGAGAAACTGACGCTGTAGTTACTTATCTTCACCACAGGGTGGCAGTGTTACCTCATGTACACTGTTTTCTCTCACCGTTGGCCTAAGGGCAGTTGTAGGGGATGCTATTTGCCCCTTGCCAAGAGCAAGTCCCTGAACATGGCCTTGCAGGGCAGTCCCCACATCTTACCATCAGCCAGGCTGGTTTAAATGTTATTTTGAGATGTGATCTTTCCTGGTTTTCTTCATCAGGAAAATGGAAATAAAGACAACCAAGCCAGATCACCATGCATGTTAAAAGAGATAAAAGTATGGCCCTAGCCGATTTGGCTCAGTGGCTAGAGCCTCAGCCTGCAGACCAAAGAGTCCCGGGTTCAATTCTGGTCAAGGGCACATACCTTGGTTGCAGGCTCCTCCCCTGGTCAGGGCTCATGCAGGAGGCAACCAAATGATGTGTTTCTCTCTATCTTTCCCTCTTTTCCACTCTCCCTAAAAATCAATGGAAAAATATCCTCGAGTGAGGATTAACAAAAATAAAAATAAGAGATAAAGTATATAAAGCTCAGGGCCCAGTGAATGGTTACTAGGGAGGGTTCCTGGGCCTGGAAGAAGAGTCCAGTTTTATGGGAAAGAGGATGGGGACCCAGTCCTGAGAACAGAGCCAAGAGTGGGAGCTCCAGGCCCTGGCCAGGTAGCTCAGTTGGTTAGATCAGTGGTCGGCAAACTGCGGCTCTCGAGCCACATGCGGCTCTTTGGCCCCTTGAGTGTGGCTCTTCCACAAAATACCTACTTCTGCACATGGGCCTCGAAGTTTCAATCGCACTGTACGTGCGTGCCCGCGTGTGGTATTTTGTGGAAGAGCCACACTCAAGGAGCCAAAGAGCCGCATGTGGCTTGCGAGCCGCAGTTTGCCAACCACTGGGTTAGATCAAATACACCAAAGTTGGGGATTTGACCCCTAGTCAGAAGCAACCACTGAATACATAAGTTAAGTGGAACAGCAAATCTGTGTTTCCCTTCCTCTCTAAAAGCTACATTTTTTTTTAAAGTGGGAACTTGAGCTACGTGCTTGGTAAGCAAGCTCTCCCCCCCCCCCCCCCCCACCTCTGAAGTTTGAAAGAACTGCCTGTCAGCGCCTAGGGTGGAAGGGTGAGGGTTAGGCTGGGAGGCAGGAGGCAGGTGTCAGGAGCAAGGCAATTTTCCCAGGAGTGCAGTTTGATTCTGTATGTGTCCAGGCAAGTGCCTCTGCCACCCTGAGCCCATATTTACTTCCACAGAACAGGACTGACAAGCTCATTTAATCCAGACCCATTATTAATATTGCTGCCCAGCCCAATACCCACCGATGTCACTAATCTCAGCCTTGGAATTTTATCTGCACTTGTCCCCAAGGCCCTGTGTGGTCTTCCCTAACCTCAGCTCCACCCTCCTGGTTTATTCTATTCCAGGCACACTGGCTTCTTATTGTTCCTTAACAGGCTGAGCTCGTTCTGGCCACAGGAACTGCATGTGTTCCCTCTGCCCAGAATGCTGTTACCCAGGTTTTTCCGGGGCTGGGCTTCAAATCTGGTCTCATTAAAGGTCTGTGTCCCCCATCTGTTCTCCAAAGCAGCTCATCTACCCTGCCCCGCTTTCACCTGTGTCTTCTTTTCCTAGCACTTGCCACCCTCTCGGGATCATTCTTTCCTTGTTTATTGTCTATCTGCCTGCTGTGGTCTAGGCTGTGTCTCCAGGGCTGGGTTGTTCAGGACTTTAGAAATGAATGAAGTGTCTGTTCTGTCCATCCAGCCCCTGTGGGCTGGTGTCTCTGCTGTTCTGAGTGCTGCCAGCTCCGAGGCTGCGGCCACTAGCTGCCCACAGACCAGTCACAGCTGCGGGGAAAGGCGCCCCGCGCCAGAGCGACGGAGGCGCGGCGGCCTGGCCAGCCACCCCGGCAGGACCAGACTTGGCAGTCGCCCCGATGCTGGCCTGGCACCGGGAGGGGAAACTGGCAGGCGGGCGCCGCCCTTCCTGGCGGAGGTGAGGGGGACCGCGGCGGCAAACGCGCGGGCAGCAGCAAACCCCGACCCGGGTCAGGTCAGACAGCGTGGGCGCGGCGGGGCCCGGGCGCCAGCCGGGGGAGGGAGGCTCTGGGGCGGCTCCCTGGACCCGGGAGCGCGGCCCACCCACCACGGACGCCCTGGACCCAGGCCTGGGGCTTTCCGGGCCCAGGCAGCCGCCCGCCTGGGAAAATCCCGGCCTCCTTCCGGGCGCCGCGGCCCTTGCCGGGCAGAGCGGGGGAGGGGATTCCCGGAATCTGCCCGGAGACCGCGGTCGCGTCACTGGACAGAATCCGCCCATATATGGGCAGCGCTTCCGTTGCGTCAACAGGGAAAGCCCCGGCGTGCGCGCCTGGGTGGGGCTGCGCCTGCGCACTGCGCGTCTGGCCGCAGGCATCCTGCCCCAGGTGCGGGAGGCTGGACCGCGTCCTCGCCCTGGGCTTTCCCGCCCCGGGATCCGGGACCGCGAGCGGGGCGGACACCCCGGCTGGGCTGGGGTCGCGAGGTGCTTGGGCAGAGCGGGCGAGGGGACAGCTACCGAAGCGAACCACAAACAGCAGCGGGGCGGGGGCATCCCCGTCCTCTCCCCCCTCCGCCCGCCCGGCTTGGAAAAAAAGACAACAGAAATTAATAAAGAACCTTTTTTTTTTTTTTACTTAAATAGATTCAATAAAAAGAACAACAAACACACACACACACAAACACATCTTAAAATAAACTCTTTAGAGACTAAGTGCGTGTTTCTTTTCCACAGTACGGTGCAGAGGGGGAGGGCAGGGGGCAGGGGTCCCCTCCCAGTGTCCCCGCGGGCTTGAGTACCGGGCGGCGGGGCCAGCTCCGCCGCGATCGCCCCCTCCTCCCCTCCCTGTTAAATACACAAATATATTATATTCAATATGAATCGAGTTCGTTTTCAGCAGAAAAAAAAAATACAAAAAAAAAAGTGGAAGGGGGGCTTGTAAACGTTGAGGTGGAAGGGCTGGGCGCAGAGCGGGCGGGCAGGAGTCCAGTGTGGTTTTCGGCGTCCCCATGCCCCGGGGCGGGTGCCCACCGCCTGCACCCTCACCCGGTGTTAGGCGCGCGCCCAGCCGTCCAGGCTGGGGGGTGGGATGTCCGTGCGGGGCAGGGGTGCTCAGAAGGCGTGTCCCTTGACCCCTAGCAGCAGCTGGCAGCCGTTGCTGACATGGGTCATGACCTTCTGTTTGAGCTGGGCCACCTGCTCCCGGAGGACGCCGGCAGTGTTCGAGAGCCCCAGGTTCTCGGCCTTGAGCGTCTTCACCTTGTCCTCCAGGCGCGCGATGCGCTCCAGCTTCCGCTTCCGGCACTTGGTGGCCGCCAGCCGGTTCCGCAGCCGCTTGCGCTCCACTTTGATGCGCTCCTGGTCTTCCATGTTGATGGGAGACACCGGCGGCGTGGCGTCGCGGCTGCGCGCCTCGGGCACGGTCTGCGGTTCTTCCTTGAAGGCGGAGGCGCCGCGGCCCAGGCCCAGCTGCGCCGGGTGGCCGCCGGCGAAGGGCGGCGCGTGGGGGAGGTAGCTGATGGTGGCCGTCGGGTACGAGCTGCTGGTCCCAACGGCGGCCCCGGCGCCTCCGGAGGGCGCAGAGGCTGGGGAGTAGCTGCTGAGGTTGGTGTAGACGGGAGGCGGCTCCGGGCCGGCATAGACACCCGCAGGCCCCGCCGGGGCCCCCCCGCTGGCGCCCAGGGACACGTTGGGGGGCGTCACGTGGTTCATCTTGTGCAGGTCGTCCAAGGCTTTGACAAAGCCGTCGGCGAAACCCTCCTGCTCCTCGGTGACGCCGCCCCCTGCGCCCCCCGCGCCTCCGCTGCTGCCGCCCCCGCGAGGGTAAAAGTACTGTCCCGGGGGCGTGGGCGTCGTCGTGATCACGCCGTTGCTGTTGGGGACGATCAGGCGCTCCAGCTCGGAGGAGGCGAGCTTGAGCGACGCGCCCGTGTCCGAGCCCTGGCTGGAAAAGTAGCTGCCACCACCGCTGCCCTCCGGGCCCGGGCCCCGCGCCCCGGGTGCTTTCAGACCTCGGTAAGGGTCGGTCAGGTTGATCGCCAGGCTGGGCTTCAGGAGTTTGTAGTCGTGTAGAGAGAGGCCGCCCGGGGCCCGGCCGTATCCCGCCGCTGCGTATGAGTCGTCGTGGTAGAAGGGCTGTTCCATTTTAGTGCACATCCGGGCGGCCCGGGCGGTTTGGGGAGGTCCCTGCGGGGCCGCCCCGGGCCTCGCTGCTGCGAGCGAGCGGTGCGCTGTCCTCGGCGGTGGCTGGAAGCACTGGGCGCCGGGAAGCACGTTCCGGGGCTGGCGCCGATCGGGAGAGGCCCGCCGGCTGCCGTGCGCGGGAGCTCGGTGCGGCTTCGCGAGCCCCTCGGCCCCTCTCCGGTGCGCTCGCCTTCTCGGTGTCGCTTCCCCCGGCTTCCCCCTGTCCGTGGGCTCCGACGCTAGCCTGCCGCGCTCAAGGTCCAGGCCGCTCCGCCCGAGCCACCCGCCTTTATACGGCGATTGTCAGCTGCGGAAGCGCGCGCTGATTGGCCGCCGCGCGAGCCGGGCCCGCGCCCCCCTCCGGGAGCGTGGGGAAGGGGAGGAGGCGGCTCGCGTCACTGTCAGGAAGCGCGTGTCCTTGTAAACAGCGGCCACGGGCTGGGTGGTTTGGCGAGGCTGCAGGGGGAGGGGTTCAGGGGGATCCCTGGGCGCCCGAGGAAGGGGCTGCTGGGAGGGTCCGAGGCCCTCGGGGAGGGGCTCCAGGGAGGGCGATGATACCCCTGGAGTACGAGGTGAGGGACCCGAGGAACTGATACAGAGCAAGTGTGTGTGTGGGGTGTTGGGGGGGTCCCCCAGTTGTGCACAGAAGGTCTGAGGGGCCGGTAGTATCCGAGAGGGGGTGGAGGGCTGTGAATACTCTGGGAGACCCCATAGAAGAGAGAAGGAAGGGTTAAGCAGGGAAAATGGGAGAGGGGTAAGGAGAGGAGACGCCTGGCTCAGGAATTAAGGGGGGTCCTGAGGACAGAGGGACTGAGGGACTGGCATTTTCATGGGAGGCGCTGGACCCAGGAAAAGGGATGAGTGTGGGGAGGGGGAGATGGAGTCCATGGGAGAGGCTGAGGTCTCCCATAACTGGGAAGGAGGCTCTAGATATGCAGGCAGTGAATGAGGGTCCTGGGGTCCACTGAGGGGACATGTGGGGGATAGGGAGACACGGTCACAGGTCAGGGTCCCTGGGGTCGTTGGCGATGCCCTGATGGAGGAGCATGAGGAGGGTCGGGCCACCTTCAGAGCTGAGATGACAATGACAGAGGTCCCACTGAGACAGGAGGGAAGGAAGGGCCGTTGAGGACCCCGAGGAGTCGGACCACTGGGTCTTCCCTGATTGACGCCCGTCGTGTGGGTGACCTCCGGGCGCCTGCGTGCTCTGTCCCCATCCCGAAGTCCATCCCCAGGAACCTTGGGCTGGACCGACCCCGCGTCAGCTCCTTGTGCCTGGACCTAGCCCGGAGGCCCGGGCGCGGTCGCCCTACCCCACTCCTTCCTTAGAAACAGGCCGGGGAAGAGCTCCGCGGCAGGAAGTGTGGCAACAGCCCTGGGGGAAGGAGCCCGGCCCAGCCTCCGTCACTCGGTTCCTACGGGACCTTGCACCCCGCCCTGGATCGGGCCCGGCTCTGCGCCTCGGAAGAGGAACCTGGGCGCGGGACCCCGCGGAGGTCGGGGTGCGCCCAACATGCCCAGCCTCAGAGGCCTCCCATTACCGGCCCCCGCCAGCAATGGTTCAGCCCGTGGTGCCCACGAGCGATCTTGGAGGCAGGCAGTTTGGGAACGATTCCATTAGCCCAGCAGAGGGAAGCGGGTCCTGGTCGCCGTGGCAACACGCCGGAGTCCGCGCTCCTCTGGGGGGGCGGTGCGGTCCCCGGAGTCTCCCCCTCGACGCCCATATAAGGGCACAGGAAGGGGTGGGGCCAGCGCTGTCCCTGGGCCCCAAGCTTGGAGCTGGGAGCCCGGGCATCTGCCAGGTCCCAGGGCGCGCCCGGGCCCCCGACGGCTAGTCCCGACCAGCCCCAGCCTCCACCCCCGGGCCCCAGCCACGGCCGCCTGGCCTGGCCCCACCTAGTCACTATGGGGCTGTGTGTTGCCAGGCCCGGCCCGACCTAGCCTGGCAGGTCCCCGCCTGCCCGCGGGCCTGGATCGGACTTCGCCCCTAGCCCGACGGGGCGCGGAGGGGGCGGGCAATGCCTCCAGGCGTCCCTGGCGCCTGGGCGGGCTGGCGACGCTGACCCCTCCCTTGGGCGGGGTACCCATCCTTTCTGCCCGGAGATCTGGGGCCCCTCCCCACAAGCAACCCCAGGGTCTGGGGTGCCCTCTCCCACACTCATGTGGGCAAGGACTCCTACTCCTGTTTAAGTCTGGGGGTTCGGTCAACTATCCAGAATACCTTGTGGGATCCCTCTCTCCCCAGGGTACCTCCTTCATCTGAAAGGACCTGAAAACCCAAGGGAAGAATCTTGGTGAACCCAGAGGCCCTTCCCCAGTAAGGGCAGGGTGAAGGTTTAGATGGTGAGGCTTCTAGTCAGACTTAAAGTGGGACTTCAAAACAGTTAAGACGTGAGCCACTGGAGCAAGAGGTGGGACGCTGAGTCTCTCTGGGAGAGGCCTCTATCTTCTTGGATGATGGCAGTTTCTTTAGAGTAGAGAGATGCTGAGGGCTGGGGCTAGCCAGCCTTTGTAGGGCAGGTACAGAACTCACCAAGGGTGGAGGAGAGAAGGAAAATGAAAGACGTTAAAGAGAAACTGAGCTATGTGGGGGCAAGGGGAAGTCCAACAGAGCAGTGGCTGTGGAGAGGAAGGTCCCCTAGAAGCTGGGGCATCCCTGTCTTTGGTCTTTGGAGGTACTTGTGACCCCTGGGTGCCCCCACGCTCTTTCCCTAGCTTGAACTGCTCCCCTCCCCCGCCCCAGGCTCAAGGGAGATTCCAGTGGCCGCTGAGTCTGGCAGGCATGCTGCCAAGGCCTGTGTCTCCCGCCCATGCTAATAACTGCAGCTGACATCTGGCCGGGGCCCTGTGGGGGCGGCGCAGTGGGCAGGGTTAGGGGGCTGGGCAGGTCTGGCCAGAGGGTATATCTCAGGAAGCCAACCTGCAGGTCCCAGGGGCCAGGAGGCCACAGTGAGTCATCCCTGGCCAGTGCTGAGACTGGCCAGGCTAGGGGAGTATTGACTGGCCCAGATGGGGTCGAGATGAAAGGAAAGGCACAGCAAAGAAAAATGGGTGAATGGGGGTGAGGGTCAGGGTAGGGAGAGATGGTCAGAGAGACAAACTGGGGGCAGGGTTAGTGTCACGCAGACAGACAGCAATGACACTTAAAATAGGCAGACAGAGAAATAATAATTATCATTTTAATAGCTAACACTTATATGGCTCTTACCATGGGCCAGACACTCTTCTAAGTGGTTTAAGTAGAGTAACTAATTGTCTGCTTCCAGCCACCTAGCAAAATGCATGCTATGTATCCCCATTTTACAGATGAGAAGACTGAGGTACGGGAAGGAAAAGAACTTGCCTGCTATCCCACAGCTATAAGTGCTGGTGACGAGATATAACCTGAGCTGTCTGGCTCCAGAGCATTAGCCACTCTACTGTGGATAATCAGACCACTGTATGCCAAGCTTTTCAGGCCCTTTCACTTAGGGTCTTCTTTAATCCGGAGAGAAATGGAGTTGGGCACGTGGTGGAGGGATGCTGGTGGGAGGGGAGACAGGCCAGTATTTGGAGTGAGGTTGAGTGGCTCCATGCACTCTGCAAGGGTGTTTGAGCAGGGGGTGGGGAATGGGCCAGCCAGGGAGGGCGGGGGCCCAGCCCAGCTGGTACAGCCGGTTCCAGGCCCCTGCCAGTCTCACCCTTGTGGCCTGGGCACCACCCCCTCAAGCCGCCCCACTGGCGCCAAGGCCCCCAGGAGGAGGATAGCCCCCCCCCCTGGCCTGGGTGCCCAGATGCAGCAGGGGACTGCCCAGCCCTTGGGCTCCAGACCAGCATCTGGAGGAGGACTCTGTGCCCAAGTTTCCCCCACACCCAGGGGCCCAGGGCCTCGGGTGGGGACAGGATAAGGGGGAAGTTCACGTACCCCCACCCACGAGTCTCTCTGGGGCTTTCGGCTTTGACATGAGGGACTTCTCCTTCCTATAAATAGTCTGGTGACCCCCTCCTCCCTTGACCCCACTGACCAGTGGGGCCCTCACCAGGAAACTGGGCTGGGGGCTGCAAGTGAGTCAGCCCTGGGCAAACCAGGGCGAGAACCCACAAGTCACAGCACCTAACCTCCCGAGTCCCTGCCCCTGGGTGTGGACAGGCAGCCGTGCAGGAAGAGGCTGAGAATCACGAAGTCCTCCCTCAGGAACCCCTGCCCTGCCAGCTACCTCCCTCCCCCACCTCTGTGGTTTGGGGGTCCCTCACCCCCTCTGCTGGAGAGGAAGCTGCTGGGTTTTCTTGGAAGCAGGAAGGAGAGGCTGTCTCCTCAGGCTGACTCAGCTGGGCATGAGGGGAGTTTCCCATAAAACTAAGTCTGTCTCCCCCCACACACACTCCTGGTGAGGTCTTGAGGGGCCTGGGCCTTGCTGAGATTCTGGGTGCCCCCTTTACAGGGGATGTGCTAAGAAAAAAGGCCTACAGCCCACCAGGGACTGAGGCAGCTGAGCCAGGCCTCCCAGGAAGTGACAAATAGCAGGGAGGGAGGGAAGTTGGGGGTAATGTTTGGAGAGAGGAAGTTCAGGGATATCTGTGGGGGGAGGGGGACAGAGACAGACTGGGAAGCCCAGAGCTCCATAGTACCTCAGATGGTCCAAGAGCACGTGTGCCTGGCTGGTTGGCTGTGGGGCTGCATAGGACTGGCTTGTCAGGGTGTGTGAGAGTGTGTGTGAGGCCTGTCTCCCCAGTGCTTGTGTCTGTGTGTTGGCCCAACCCTGCAGGGCTGTGTAGGGTCTGTCTGCTTTGGGGGTGGGGAGGATGGTGGGTATGTGTTTATGGTCTATGGCAGCGGTCGCCAACTTTTCAGACCTCATGGACCACCAGTCTGTGGTATCAATTGCATGTGGCTGGCCTCTATGCATGTGCTGTTTGGAGGTCATATGGCTAACTTATTCCTGTCTGGTGTGTATGTGTGTTTGTGTGTGTGAGGTCCATGGCTTACCTGTGTGAGGTCTGTGTGTGTGTGTGTGAGGTCTGTGGCTGGTATGTGTGTGTTTTTGTCAGGGTGTCTCTGTGCCATTGTGTTTATGACTGTCTCACTGTGGCCTGTCTGGTGTGTGTGTGTGTGTGTGTATGTGTGTGTGTATGTATATGTGTGAACTCTGTGGCTGGTGTGTGTGTATGCGTGCTAGCCAACAGGTTCTGTCAGGGTGTTTCTGTGCCAACATGTTTATGAATGTCTGACTGTGGCCTGTCTGCCTCTCTCTGCTTGATGTATCTGTCCAGATCATATGTGTAAATATGTCAGTTTGTCCTCTCCCATTTGTCCCATCTGTCAGTGGGCCTGACATGTGAATGTTACCAGTGAGGTAGTGTGTACCTGTAAGTCTTGGTGTCCTTTGGAGCCTTCTGAGTGTGTGTACAACTTGCGGAGGGGCTCTCTGTCATTGTATGTGTGTGTCCTCTCCATCTCAACATAGGTTTATGTTTTTCCCTTTTGCTTCTGAGTATCTTTTTGATGATCTTGCTAGTGTGTGAGTGGATGTGCACATGTTGCTTTGTCTTGTGTGTTAGGTCTGACAGTGTCTGAACACCCCTTGTACAGCTGGTGCTGAAAGTGACTGTCTCTCTCTCCGAGTCTGTCAACATGCATGCGTTGTCTGTTTATGTCTCATGCCCAGCCCTGTGTGTGTGTCCTGTGTGTTTCTGGCCTGTTACATTTGTCGCAGCGTGTGTGTGACCATGCCACTGGATCAGCCAGGCTTGGTGCTCACCTGAATGTCTCTCTGTGCTTATGGCTAGTATGTCCATCTTGCCTGTACGCCAAGTTGATTTATCCTTGTCACGAACACCCTGCCTGCGTGCTTCTGGCCTGTGGATGGCTTTGTGTGTTTGGCAGCATTTCAGTCTTGCTCCTGAGTCTGCCCTGCCACTGTGTCTGTGAGACAGCCGTTGCTGGGTCATCTTGCCCAGATGTGTGTCTGACCCTGTCACTGTGTCCCAGGTTGGCAGTCTCTCTGTGGCCAGGGGTATGTGTGTCTGGACTGGCTCTCTCAGAGTGACCGTATGTGTACACTCCTTGCCACCCCCCGCAAGTCTGGCCTCCCTGGGCCCTGTTTACTCTGCCCCTAGCTGACTTCTGCCCTGCCCTGGGAGGGGCTGACCCTCCCGTCTGGTCTGTCCAGCCAGCAGTCCACAGGATGTTCCCTAGACGCTGCTGCCTCCGCCAACATCCCTTCCCTCGGGCCACCCTTGGGTCAGGACCCAGGCGTCCAGGGTAGCAGGGGGGTGGGGCTGCAGCGTGGGGGCCTTGTCAAGGCCCCAGAATGAGGGTGGGGGTAGGGAGGCGACAGGCCCAACAGGTTCTGCTTCATTCCTGTCCCGCCTCTCACTTCCTGGGTGCCTGCCCAGGGCAGGGGTGGACAAGATGAACCCCAAGGCCTCGGAGTGCCTGGGTGGGGCAAGGCCTGCCTGGCAAGGACTTGCTCCTGCTAGACACCCTGACACTCAGGCCTGAGAGACAAGAGGAGCCTGGGTCCTTCTGTGGGCCAAGACCCCTTCCTGCTTCTGTGCCCAGCTCTGGATGCAAAATCTCATCCATTATTCACCTAATCTCCATCATGCCACTATGAGCTGGACATAACTCTCCCCCATTTTCAGATGGGGAAACAGACCTAGACAGCAAGGAGAGCAGAGGCAGGATCTGAACCCAGGTCTCGGTATGCCAGCCAAGAAGGCCAGCCAGCGCACCAACCGCCTTCCTTTTTCTCTCTAAAAATGGTACATGTCGGGTGCAGTATGAACCTGGGCCCCCAGGAGGCTCGGCTCAAGGGGGCATGCGCCCAGCTTGCTCTGAGTCAAAAGGGGCCCCTGGATGAAATGAATAAGAAAACGGCTTTAACCGTTTCATCGCCATGAGAGGCTCTGCCAAAACTTCCTGTGGGCTGTGGGGGAAGGGCCGAGGGCTGGGTTCCGGGAGGCCTGGTGGGGGGAGGCTGCTAATTCAAGGGGGGGGGAACCCCTAGTGACCTTGGCTAGGGCCAGACAGGGGATGACATCCCCTCCCCAACCCTCCGTTAGAGAGGAACCCCCTTCCCCAGAGCAGGAGGTCCCCAGGTTTTGGTTCTCGGCCCCCTTCCCTTTGAGGGGTCTCGGAGTCCGCAGCCCCCCTCCCCAGGGGCCTGAGTCACTCCAGGGGAAAGCCGAGAGGGGTGAGTCATGGGGGCAGAAAGGGGTAGCAAGGTTCGCTGCGGCCAGGGGACCACCAGCCTGGCCTGAGTCACAGGCCGGGACTCGCCGACCCCAACCCCCTTCCCTGGAGACCAGGAGCGGGAAGCGCGTGATCTGCAGACCAGGGAGCCGGAGGAAGCTCGGGAGCGGAGGACACCGGGCTAGCGGCCAGTCTGCAGGAAAGCTCCGGTTCCCATGGTAACCGGGGGGGGGGGGGGTGTCTCGGTTCGACAGGGGTTCCTCCCCCAGCAGGGACGGCCCCCAGGCGCGGGGGGAGCCCCTGCGCTCCGTCGAGGGGCCTCGAGTTTCGGGTCGGGCAGGAAGGGGTTAACGGCGCCCCCCTCCCGGACTTCACCCGCGCCCCGAGCCCCGAGGCCCGGGTGGGGCCGGGCTCTGCCCCGCGCGCCCCAGCAGTCGCCCCCGCACGCGCACACTCAGCCGGCCCATCCCTGTTCCCCGCGCTCGCTCGCACGCACGACCGCGTCGGGCTCCACGCACGCAGCGATCCCCGTCGTGTCTCACGTCACGCACGACGCACGCGCCCCCGCAGCCGGGGCGGGAGCCTTCCCAGCAGAGCCAGGCAGGATGCAGCGCGCCCGACCCGGTGTGCGCACATCGCTTCCCCACGGAGCGCTGTGTCCCGTGACTTGAGCGCGCCCCCCAGCAAGGTCACAGCCCGCCCAGGGCCCCCCCACCGCGCTCCCCGGGACGGGAGACACCGGCCACGCGGTGGCAAAGCCGTCAGAGCCCAGCCAGCCCTGCAGCGGACGGGATGGGGTCACATAGACACAGACACACCTGTCACCCACCGTTTGTGGTGGGGACACAGACAGGCACTCTGACAAAGCCACACCATCACCATCAAGACAAAGTAAGGCACGCCCTGGCTGGTTTGGCTCAGTGGCCAGAGCGTCAGCCTGCGGACTGGAGGGTCCCGGGTTCGATTCCTGGTCAGGGCACATGCCTGGGTTGCCGGCTTGATCCCCTGTGGGGGGCTTGCATTAGGCAGCCGATCAATGATTCTCTCATCATTGATGTTTCTATCTCTCTCCTTCCTCTCTGAGATCAATAAAAATATATATATTTTAAAAAAGACAAAGTAAGACACAAAGTCTTGGACATGGAGACCCATGAGGGTCATCACAAACGGCGCATGAAGTCAAGTAGGGTCACAGGGACAAACCCAAAGGCCACATCCAGTGACATCCATATTATTGTGGGGTCATGGACAAGCCAAGGACACATGACAGGATCACATGTCACAGAAAGATATATGATAGAAAGTAGGACACACTCACACAGAAACACACCCTAAAGCCACATTGAGGTACTGGTTGTCACATACTTCTCACACAAAGAAAGACACAGGTATATAGACACAAAGCAAGGTCTCAATAGAGAGCATGTACTCCAGCCCCTGAGAGCCCCCCAATCCCACACACCACCAAATCACACAGAGATAGCCTGTTGCATAAAATTCCCAGGGCTCCAAGACATACCAAGACTCACACCTACATGTGCATACAATCACAAACACTCCATCTCATGCCTACAAAATGTGAGCACGCTTTACATGGACTCAGACATACAGATGTGAGGAGGGGGACAAGATGGAAGTTTCTGGAGCGATGTGTCTGGAGTGCAGAGCGCCTGTCAGAATCCCCCATGGTATGTGGTGTGGTGTCCACCCTATAGCTGTAGTCAGCCCTGGGGGAAGGGCACCATCCTCCAATTATACGATCCCAGGGTCCCCATCCCAGCCTTCATGACTGGGTCTCTGCCCAGATGTGAAGGCTGGAGGGTGCGGGCGGGGGTCCAGCTGTGGCCGCAGGGAGGGGTTGAGTCACCGGCTTCCCAGCAATACTTCACAGGCTGGGCCCAGCTGTTCCTGGAAACAGGAGGGGGTGGGGTCCCCAAACTAGCTGGGGGCTGCTGGCCCAGACCTGTACACTCTGTCCCTATGAAATGGGGGTCTCCAGACCATCCCCACATTTGGGGGACTTCCCCCACCAAAAGTGGGGGGTTGCATCCTTCCCCCAAATACAGAGCCCCTGCCACAAAATGAGGGCTTTTGACCTCTTTCATTGATCCCCAACAGTATGACTCTCTGCATCCCATTCTAGCAATCACTGCTCTTCTCTGCCCACATTGGAGCTCCCTCCACCCCAAACATGAGATTCCTGCTGCCCCAAATGGAGGTTTGTGGCTCCTCTCCCAAATTGATGGCACACGGACCTTTCTTTAAATATGGGGATCCAGGTCACTTGTCTAGAATGCCCATCCTATCACATCAGCATTAGAACAATTCAAGACCATGCTCCAAATATTTGGATTCCCGGATTCCTCTTAAACATCAAGATCTCTGCGGCTTTTGTGAACATTGGGGACCCCAACCTAACTATATGGTGATTCTAGTATGTCCCCAAACATTAGGCAACCAGGTCCTCTCACCAACACTCCCACCCTCCAGCCCCCATCCTTGTTCAGCAACAGCCCTAGTTCCTGGCTCATCTTCCACTTCTACCCGGGGCCAGGATGGCCCATTTCCCCCTATTGGCGGCACCCTTCCCTCCGGTGGGTGCGGGACGCCGGAGCCAGCCGCAGCGGTTCCCACACCCGCCGGAAGGCCGCCCGGTCCGGAAGCCAGCACAGCCTGCGGGCCCCGGGCCCCTTCCCCCATCTCCCCCTCCCACCCTAACCCCCCCAGCTCCCAGGGGTTGGAGGCTGAAAACAACACGGGAAGGGGACGTGGGGGTGTGGACGAGCCTCCGAGTGGGTGCGCGCGGCTGCGCACCTGAGTGGGCCGGGACCGCGTGTCTGGCGGCAGAGTGCGTGTTTGTGCGAAGCGGCGTGGGGGCTGCGGTCATCCCGCCTAACCCGCTCCGCCGCAGGGCTGGCGGAGCCGGACTGTGCGTTGCCCGGATCAGCGCCCCGCCCCTCAGACCTAGACCCAGCCCCGAAGCAGAGCCCGCCCTCCCCTCCGGGTACAGCTAATAACCTCTAATTATTGCTCGTTATGTCGCCCGCCCGGGGGGAGGGGCTTTCGGAGAACTCGGGCGTCGGCGGGCGCCGGCTCTACCACTCCTCCCGAAGCCGGGTCCACCCAGAGCGTCTGTTTCCCCGCCGGTGAACCGAGAATTAAAACACCACTTGCCATCTAGAGTCCCGGGGAGATTCCAGCCGCTTACATACGAAAATCGCGAAGCGCAGGGACTGTATACTGTAGGCACTCAATAGATGGTGGCTGCGATTGTATTGTTAGCTGCTCTGGTTCTTTCCTTTGAGCCCCCTTCCTAGGCCGCCTTCCTGCAGCCTGAGCGCCCCCTGGTGGGCGCGGGGACCCGGGCGGCCTGGCCTGGGCTTTGAGACCCGAGGACCGCTGCCCGGAGCTCGGGAAGGTGAAGGTGCGGGGAGCCCCGTGGAGGACGGATCCAGGCTGCGCAAGTGTGTTTGTCCACCACCAGGACGTTGTCTGGCTAAATCACCCTGTCCTCGACCTAGGACCACATCCATGTCTCCTTACCTACCCCGGGCAAGACTCCCGAGGCACCTCACCAGGAAGACAGACAGACCCCTTTGAGACCCCCCGCTCCAGGTCCAAAGGATGTGTAATGGCTGCCCCTTCCCCGCGCAGACAGAATTCCTCCCGGCCGAAGGGAGGCTGAGGAACGATCCTGAGGTCCCCGCTACTTCCCCCAGCCCCCCATCTAAAGAGCAGGGTGAAACCGGAAGCGCAAGGTTGGCGCAGACTGACCCCTAGCGGCAGGGCGGGCGCCCGAACGCTGCCCGGAACCAAGATGGCCGCCCTGGAGGCCTGAGAGGGCGCGGGGAGGCGATCACGTGTCCGGGGCGGGGCCTGGCGCCTAGGGGGCGGGGCGGGGCGGGGCGGCGCTCTAGGCCGAGCGGGAGGTCGCGGTTGCGGGCGCTCGCTGGTGGCGGACCTGGAGGAGGCTGCGGTGGCAGGGCTCCGCGGCCGGGGTCGAATCCGATCGGGAGCCATGAGTGTGGACAAGGCCGAACTATGTGTGTCTCTGTTCACCTGGGTAGGTCGGGGGTGGGGCCAGGGGCAGGTGAGCGCCCGTTCTTGCCGCCCGGGGGCCCGGCCTTGGTTCGGCTCACCTTTCGTCCTGGGGCTGGGAGGAGGAAGGGGGTCGTCGGCTTGCTGGGCCGTTGGACTCTGGCCTGAGCACCCGCCCCTGTCACGTAGAAGGTCTGCGTGGACAGGACAGGTGAGGTCCCGCCCCTTCGTTACTGGGTCACGTGGGGCCGGGGCACAGGTGAGCTGGCCTCGTGACCCGTCGCCTGTGGGAGCAGGTGATTTGGTTCCGCCTTGGCCTGGTCGGGGGAGGTTGGTGGGACGGAGGTGAAGTGAGGCCACGCCCCCTCCGGTCCCAGGTGAGCAGAGGTCACTCCCCCAAGGACCTGGCTTGTGGAGCAACAGGCCATCTCCTGTTCAACCGTGCAAGCTCAACTGTGTGAAGTTCACGCTGACCGACAAAGTCTGCAAAGGGGAGTGGCTCAGTGACCCAGGCCCTGACGCTGCCTGTTGCGCTCTGCTCTTCCCCACAGTTGCAGACATACCCCGTCCCATCCCCCTGTGCCAGCCCCCAGGACCTGAGCAGTGGCCTGGCCATAGCCTATGTGCTGAACCAGATGTGAGTGAGGCTGAGGGGGAGGGCCCCAGAAAGGTCTCCCAGCAGCTCATTCCACCTTCTCACCTCCAGAGACCCTTCCTGGTTCAACGAGGCCTGGCTCCAGCGCATCTCAGAAGACCCAGGTCCCAGCGGGAGGCAGAAGGTGATAGGTGGACTCGCCTGGGTTCAGACTGGTGAAGAGATGATCAGAGAAGGGTCAGATAGACATATTTCCTGGGCGATGGACAGACAGACCTGGTTAGGAAGAGGGATAGATGTCTGGTGATCAGCCAACTTTATTCCATTCATCTATTGAGCAGGCCTGGGCATGCCACAAGGAATAACAGAAACCTGCATGCACAAACATAAATGTTGACTTCCAGTGGCAATATGTTGTGTGAAGACAATAAAGCAGGCCAGGCGTGAGAACAACTGGGGGTTGGTGGACGGTCACTCCAGATAGGCTGATCTCCGTGTAACATTTGGGGGAACGGTATTCCAGGCTAGGGAATAGCAAGTGCAAAGGCTCTGAGTTGGGAATGAGTTTGGTGTGACTGAGGAATGGTAGAGGAGTCTGAACAGGAAGCAAAGGAATGGTATGTGAGAGCTTCAGGGGCCTGGCGGGCTGGGGCAGGGAGGCGGATTCTAAGTGCTGTGCAAAGTCAAGGAAGGGTTTTAGAAGAGGAAAGACACAACCTGGCTTGGGCTTGACAAAGCTCCCCCTGACTGCTTCCAGAGGAATGGAAAGTGGAAGCTGGGGTAGGGCTGATGCAGTAATTCAGGGAAGAGATAACAGTGGCTGGGGCCAAAGGGTGGTGGGACAGACGGTGATAAGTGATTGGATTCTGGGGACATGGGAACAAGATGAGCAGGTGGATAAAAAAGGCAGGCAGGCAGGCCAGGCCAGGCCTAGGAGAAGGGACATTCAGACGGAGAATGAGGCCAAATAGGATGAGATGACCAGGGATTGGCAGGGGAGGTGGAAAAAAAAAAAGGATGGGGTAGATAGATTCAGGGTGAGGGCTGCCTGGCCCCTTCTGGGGGGGCTCTGGGACTCTGGAGGGGGGCAGCCTGTAGGGTGGGATTATAGGAGAAATGGCTTTGGGGACAGGAGGATGGAGAGGGTCTCAGGATGGATCATGGAGGCCTTGAAGGCTGCCCTCAGAGGGCCCAGCTCATCTCAGCGCCACCCCATTTCCCTCCAGCTCGTGATCAAATTCCTTGTCTCTCCTCAGGTCAGCAATCTGAAGATAATCTTACAGAGCCTGGTGGAGTACTCCCAGGATGTGAGTAACTGTAAAGGGATTTAGGGGGTTGTATTGGGAGGCGGAGACGAGTCTGTGAGCCCCTGACACCCACCCACCCACCCACCCACCCCTCCTCCCACCTGTCCTCAGGTCCTAGGACATCCCGTTTTGGAGCAGCACCTCCCAGATGTGAGCCTCATTGGCCAGTTCTCAGACCCTGGAGAGCTCGGCAAGCTGCTTCAGCTGGTGCTGGGCTGTGCCATCAGTTGCGAGAAAAAGCAGGGTATGGGGGTTAGGGGGTCCCTGGGGGAAAACCCGAGGAAATCCTATTCCCCAATCTCAGTCTCCTCAACCTTGACCCCCAGAGCACATCCAGAGAATTATGACGCTGGAGGAGTCGGTTCAGCATGAGGTGATGGCAGCCATCCAGGAGGTAGGAGGGGTGCCCAGCATGGCAAGGAGCTGCAGGGGAGGGCACATCTCCGGGGCAGAGGCAACGGCCACAGGCTCTGCCCTGGTGAGGTCGGGCCTTTGCCTGGAACTCAGCTGGCCGGATTTCCCTGTCTCATATCTGCCAGCCCTCCCAGCTCTAAGTCACAGTCAAAGGGCCAGTCTTCTCTGTGTGCTGGACCCTGGCAGGGGGGCAGCCTGCAGGGTGGGATTATAGGGAGAAATGGCTTTGGGGACAGGAGGATGGAGAGGTTCTCAGGATGGATCATGGAGGCCTTGGAGGCTGCCCTCAGAGGGCCCAGCTCATCTCAGTGCCACCCCATTTCCCTCCAGCTCATGAACAAAGACACCCCTGATGCCGTGTCACAGGAGACATATGGGAACTTTGACAGCCAGGTAAGGGGTGGGGCACCTGGTTAGGGTACCAACCCCATTACTGATTCTCTGAGCTGCCTGAGTAGGAGGGGCTTGTGTTTGAGCCTGAAAACCACCCCCATCCCTCAGGGGCCTAGCCTCTTTTCCTGGGTACCCAGGATTCCCAAACGACCTTCCTCCAGGATCCTGAGGTCCCAGCTTTCTCCTAGATCCTGAGGGTTTCTTGAATCCCTCCTCTCTGCCCCTAGAGATCCGAGCCTCCTTCCCCCAGTCTCCTCCCTCCATTCCTGAGTTCCTTGCCGCTCCCCTATCAGTCCCGCAGGTACTACTTCCTGAGTGAGGAGGCTGATGAGGGGGACGAGCTGCGGCAGCGCTGTCTGGACCTGGAGCGGCAGGTGGGGCTGAGGTGGGGACAGGTGCTTCTAGGGCAGGATTATCTTGCATAGCCCCCTTCTCAGCTCTAGCTCACTGCGCCCGCTGCCCACAGCTGGTGCTCCTGTCAGAGGAGAAGCAGAGCCTGGCGCAGGAGAACGCGGTGCTGCGGCAGCGGGTGGGCCAGCCAGAGGGCGAGGTCGCCATGGGCCTCACTGCCAAGAAGCTGCTGCTGCTACAGTCCCAGCTGGAGCAGCTGCAGGAAGAGAACTTCAGGTGTGGGCTGCTGGGGTTGGGGCCAGGCAGGTCAGGGGGTTGGGTGGGTGCGGTCCCCTCATGTGTGTCCCCCCCCGCACCCCCAGGCTGGAGAGCAGCAGGGAGGATGATCATCTGCGGTGTGTGGAGCTGGAGCGGGAGGTCACTGAGCTACAGCAGCGGAACCAGGCCCTGACCAGCCTGGCCCAGGAGGCGCAGGCCCTGAAGGATGAGATGGATGAACTGCGGTGAGTGGTGGGTCTCTGGGTCCCCAGTGCACACCCCATTGCCAGAGTGTCCCTCTGATGCCACAGGATCTCTGTAACCCTGAAATGCCCAGTAGACCCCCATAATGCCCTCTAGACTCCATGCCATCCTAAACCCCACTGCACTGTTCTGGACTCTGCCACGTCCTCTGGATATCACCAAGCCCCCTGGAGCCATGGTGTCTCCCAGGACCCACCCAGTGTCCCCCTGTTATCCCATGTGGTATCACCCAGACCTCATAGCATCCCTGTGATCACAGCAAGCCCAAGCCCCCCACAACGCTCCCCAGATCCCACTACATCATTCTGGGTCTTATTTTTTTAGAGCGAGAAAGAACATCGAAACATCAATGTTTGTTGTTCTTTCACTGGTTGTCCTAACCGGGGATCAAACCCGAAACCTTGGCGCATCAGGACAATGCTCTAACTGAGCGATCTGGCCAGGGTGCCCCAGCCCATGCCTCAGGATCCATGGTGCCCTCCAGGACCCCGCAGTGCAGCAATCTTGCCATCCCTTGTAATTCCCATTGTGCCCCCCATGACACGACTCTACGTGACTCCACAGTACCCTGGCAACCCCTTTGTGCTTAGTGGGCCCCCACAGCACTCGCCCCCTCCCTCGACCTCACTGTGCCTTCTGTAACCTCAAAGGGCTCCCCCGGGGCCCCACTTCTGTAATGTTAGAGTAAGTTCAAGGACCTCACAGTGCTCTGGCCCCAAAGCTCTCCCATGGCCCCACCATCGCCCCTGCACCCACAGTGCTCACATCAACCCCTCAGTCACCTCATGACTCCAAAGTGTCCTTGGGGCTCCTCCATCCCTCTGGGCCCCCATCATTTTCCCTGTAACCCCACAGCCATTCTGTGTCCCCACCACGGTGCCACCAATGAGCATCCCTGATTGTGACCCTGGTTAGCATTGACACTTAGGCTCCCTTTATGCCCCCTAACAACCCCCAACAGCACCAGGCCCAGGCTGACCGTGATCTTCAAGACCCACCATCTCTAACTCAGATGCCCCCAGGCGGACATGATCCCTTCTGCCTTGAGGGTGTTGCGTCCAAGCTAAACCCTGACTTCAGATCCCAGCCACCTCTCCCACTTGCCCCCTCCCCCAGACAGTCCTCGGAGCGTGCTGGGCAGCTAGAGGCCACGCTGAGCAGCTGCCGGAGCCGCCTGGGAGAGCTCAGGGAGCTGCGGAGGCAGGTGCGGCAGCTGGAGGAGCGCAACGCTGGCCACGCAGAGCGCACGCGGCAGCTGGAGGAGGAGTTGCGCAGGGCTGGCTCTCTGCGCGCCCAGCTGGAGGCGCAGCGGCTGCAGGTGCGGCAGGGGCTGGGGTGCCTGGGAGCCTGTACCTGCATCTGGGCCCTCCTGGCTCACTCCCTTCACTTTGGGGACCGTCACGTGGTGCTGAGCCCCTTAGAGATGAGTGGTCTCTATTGTTTATATATATGGTCACGCCCTTTAGGCAGGCCAGCTGTTCTCTAGGTTTTAGGCCTTGCTCCTTATTTTAAGCTCAGCCCTCCAATTCTTTGAGTCTGGGTCCTCTGGCCCTGCCCCTTCACCTTAACACCTTAAAAAAAAATTTTTTTTTTTAATTTTAGAGAGGAAGGGAGAGGGAGAGATAGAAACATCAATGATGAAAGAGAATCATTGATTGGCTGCCTCCTGCATGTCCCCACTGCGGATTGAGCTCACAACCCAGGCATGTGCCCTGATTGGGAATCAAACTGTGGCCTCCTGGTTCGTAGGTTGACACTCAACCACTGAGCCACGCCGGGCACCTTTTTTTTTTACTCCTCACCTGAGGACATTTTTTCCATTGCTTTTCAGAGATAGTGGGAGGGAGGAAGGGAAGAGGGGAGAGAAACATCGATGTGAGAGAGACACATCAACTGATTGCCGCCTCCACATGCCCCGACGGGAGGCAGGGAGCAAATCGCAACCCACTTATGTGCCCTTGACCGGGAGTCAAACCTGAGCCCCTTCAGTGCTGGGCCGGTGTTCTAACCACTGAGCAACCACCCAGGGCCCTGCCCCTTTACCTTGAACTCAGTCCCTGCCCCTCTTCCCACTCTGCCATCCTTACACCTCCCCTCTGTTCAGGTTCAGGAATTGCAGAGCCAGCAGCAGGAGGAGGCCATGAAGGCTGAAAAATGGCTATTTGAGTGTCGCAATCTGGAGGAAAAGTATGAGTCGGTAACAAAGGAGAAAGAGGTGAGGCTGAGGTCCTACCACACAAGCCCCCCCTCCCCCCCATCCACCATGGGGTAGCCCACCTGAGTGGGCCTCAAGTGGTGTCTTGCACCCCTTCCCTCCAGCGGCTGTTGGCTGAGCGGGACTCACTGCGGGAGGCCAATGAGGAGCTGCGCTGTGCCCAGTTGCAGCCTCGGGGACCGAGCCAGGCTGGTGAGTTTGGGGCCCATCCCGGGATCCTGGGCGTATGTGTGGCCTGGGGTGCTGTTAGGCAGGCAGAAAAGGCAGTGCCTCGGGGCCTGTCTAGGCTGGGAGCAGAACTCGGTCCTGCTGGAGAGTCACTAGAGGGGCAGGCGATAGGCCGACAGAAGGCGGGAGCTGTCCTCCTGAGCTCAGGGTGGGCCAGGCATCACGGCTCCTTGCCAGGCTGGAGGTAATGGTGGGGCTTATGTCAAGCCAGGCTTTTGTCGGCACTTGAGCCCTCAAAGATGGTTCTTGGCCCCAGCTGGTTTGGGTCAGTGGATAGAGCATTGGCCTGTGGACCGAAAGGTCCCAGGTTCGATTCTGGTCAAGGGCACGTATCTCGGTTGCAGGCTCCTCCCAGGCTCGGGCCCTGGTTGGGGCTCATGCAGGAGGCAACCAATCCAATCGATATGTTTCTCTCACATCAATATTTCTCTCTGTCTTTCCCTCTCTCTTTCACTCTCTAAAAACTAATGGGAAAATATCCTCGAGTGAGGATTAAAAATAAAAGATGATTCTTGGACAGAGGATCTTAAGGATGGGAGTGGAGGCCGTGCAGCTACCTGAAAACGTTTCTCACATTCTCCAGACCCCTCACTGGATCCCACCTCACCGGCTGTGGAAAACTTGGCAGCAGAGATCCTACCTGCAGAACTCAGGTATCCTGGGGTCACTGAGAACTTTGGCCACACCCTGGCCTGCCAGTGCCCACCCTCAGCCCCGTCCCCAGTGCAAGCACCTGCCATAACCCAGCCAGCTCAGTTCCCAAGTCCTACCTGGACTCCTAGGCCCACCCACTCCGAATTCTGCTCTTACCTTTCGGGGGCTCTAGCCCTCTCGGCGGCTTGCCTCTCCAGGGTCCAACCTCAGTGCACAAAGCAGGTCCAACCCATCTGCTCCACCAGCCACACACAAATCCTGTGCCCCAGCCCTGCCCACACTGGGTTCTGCTCCCAGGGCACAGCCCTGTCCTCAGTGTAGCTCCTGCTAATTCAGTGCCCTGTGCCCTGCCCAGATGGGCGCTCCCATCGCAGCTCTTCCCATTCCTGCGTCTTCCTTCCTCACAGCCCCTTCCCTAAGTGTTCAAACCAGTTCCTGTATCCCCTCCCTCGCCCGGCCCAGCATCGCCCCTAGGCCCAGCTCCTAGGCCGGCCCACTTTGGTCCCCAGAGCTCCACTCAGAATACCTAGGCCTGGTCCCCAGGACTCTAGGCCTGCCCTAGGGTCTGGCCGGGCTCCTCCCAGGGCCCTGTCCCTTTCCTGGTCCCCTCCGCCAGCTGCGGGGTGACTGGTCCCAGCAGCGTTCACTCCCTGGGGTCTGGTCCGCAGGGAGACGCTCCTGCAGCTTCAGGGCGAGAACAGGCGCCTGTGCCAGCAGGAGGCGGCCGACCGGGAGCGGCAGGAGGAGCTGCAGCGCCACCTGGAGGAGGCCAACCGTGCGCGCCACCAGCTGGAGACGCAGCACCGGTGAGCGCGGTGGAGGGGGGGGAGGCGGTGGAGACCTGCGGCCAGGCACTGAGCGGCCACCTACCCCGCAGGCTGAACCAGCAGCAGCTGTTGGATCTGCGGGTCCAGGTGGAGGACCTACAGAAGGCACTGAAGGAGCAGGGGGGCAAGAGCGAGGACGTGAGTGCCCACCTCCTTCCTGCCTGGCCCTCCCTCCTGTCCCCTAATAACCCTCTTTTCTTTCCCCACCTGCTGCCCGATGCCCCATGCAGTCCATTGTAAGTACCATGGGCCCCGGGGTGACACCTCTGTCCTCACCCCAGAAAAGGCTTGGGACCTCCGGACCCACTGACCCCACCCTCTTCTCTTCCCTAGCCCGCCCTACTGAAGAGGAAGCTGGAGGAGCATCTGTGAGTCCCAGAGGGATGGCTCTCCTAGTGGTGGGGAGGCTGGGGCAAAGGTGTGGTGGATGGGAGATGTCATGGAGAGTCCTTTGTGAGGGGAACCAGTCAGCAGAAATACAGACTGAAAGTTGGGATCTAGTGGGGCCTTCAAGGCCACGGGAAGCAGTAAAGACTGTTTTGGGGGAGCAGTGGAGAAACCACAGAGAATTTCATCAAAGTCTCTCTTTGCTGAAAGCGATAGTCATCTTTTACTTTTTACATTATTAAAAAAAACTATTTTAAATAGTGATCACATTTATAGCTTAAAACCCAAAATGTATACCTCCAATGTCCCCTCCTCCCCCCACTACCCCCACCCTGACTCATTTCCACCCTATTCTACCCCCATTCCTATTAGTTTATTATGGAAATCCCTCCAGAGGATTTTTTCCTTTCCTTTTCTCAGTTACAGTTTGCATTCAATATTATTTTGTATTCGTTTCAGGTGTACAGCCTAGTGGTTAGACAATCATTTATTTTATAAAGTGTTTCCCCCTCAAGGCTTTTTAAAGCAAATACAAACAAATATGAATATTGATTTTAATTTTCTGTCCTTATTTACACAAAGGTGGTATAATATGTGCTAGTCTGTACTTGCTTTTCCTATTTAAGATAACAGAGAAATTTCTCCAAATAAATCATCATTATCTTTTATAAATATAGCAGCCTGGTCCTGGCCAGGTGGCTCCGTTGGTTGGAGTGTCATCCTGTGCACCAAAAGGTTTCGGGTTCGATTCCTGGTCAGGGCATGTATGGGAGGCAACCAATTCTCTCTCCCCTTCCTCTCTCTAAACTCAACAAACATATCCTTGGATGAGGATAAATATATATATACAGCGGCCTGTGTCAGCTGGGTTTCCATGGGGAACCTAGGTCTTACTGAAAACGATTTGGGTGGTGGCTTTCTCAGTTCTGACCAAGGATGGAATGTAGCTGAGGCTCACGCCGAGCACAGAAAAAGTTATTTCCTTACAGAGGCTGGATACTTTGGAGGCATTAGAGCTTAATGCTCCTATAAAATTCTGGGCCAGAAGGGCTGGACTGTAGCATTTTCTGTGAAGATCATAGTGTATTTAACTTGTTCTTTTTTTTTTTTTAATATATTTTATTGATTTTTTACAGAGAGGAAGGGAGAGAGATAGAGTTAGAAACATGGATGAGAGAGAAACATCGATCAGCTGCCTCCTGCACATCTCCTACTGGGGATGTGCCCGCAACCCAGGTACATGCCCTTGACCGGAATGGAACCTGGGACCCTTGAGTCCGCAGGCCGACACTCTCTCCACTGAGCCAAACCGGTTTTGGCTAACTTGTTCTTTCTAGGTATTTACAATTTCAAACAAGGCAACTGAGTGTAAAACCTTGCATATGCATTGTTTCACCTGTGTGCAAATATATCACAAAAGTGGAACTGGTCGCTCAGAGGGCACATGCCTTTGTAGTTTCAGTAGATGTAACTATTAGGTGTTATACTATGTTTCACGTTCAATGCACAATAACAGTGTCACCTCCAGGGAGTGTTATTAAATCGTTTGTGTTTTGCCACTGGTGGCAAAGGGCACTAAACCTAGATACAACTTGTAGTTTGCATTTCCTTTTGTTACAAGAGATTTGCATTCTAGAAAGATCACTGGCTGTTGGGTGGGGCATGGAACTGAGGGGTTGAGAGTAGAACAATCCCTCCAGAGGGTAGTCATGGCTGGATCAGAATATGAGCTGTGAAATAGGAGAAGTGGACAGAGGGGGTGCTGGTCTAAGGGCCACCTGACTAGGGGTCTGGAGGGTTGTGGTTCTGGTGGCAGAGGAGGCAGTGGGGCCAGAGCACACAGCCGCTGTGCTTGGGAGGCAGGCGGAGAGGCCTCTGTAGCCGGGCAGGGACACTTCCCGCTGGGAATGCCTCGGTTGCCACCACCGCTGCTTGTCCCCTGCCCACAGGCAGAAGCTGCATGAAGCGGATCTGGAGCTGCAGCGGAAGCGCGAGTACATCGAGGAGCTGGAGCCACCCAGCGACGGCAGCAGTGAGCCGTGCTCCACAGCCGGGTGGGAGGGGGGGGACCTGAGCTTGGCGTGCACCTGAGGGGCCACTTTATTCCCCCAGCAGATCGGCGAATCGAGGAGCTTCAGGACAGCCTGCAGAAGAAGGACGCAGACTTGCGGGCCATGGAGGAGCGGTACCGCCGCTATGTGGACAAGGCACGCACGGTGAGGATGTTGAGTGACCTCCTGTCCAGCCGGCTGCCTCCCGCTGGGTCACGCCTCCCACAGTTTGCACAGCTCTGCCCCCACCCCCAGGCCTGTCACACCCCGTTATGTCACAGACTTTTACAGCATCGCCATGAGTTGTCACACTCAACACACTCCACTGTGTCCAACAACCTGTGAAGCCAAGGTCACCTTGGCTGTATCTTCCCCAACCCCTAGGTCATACAGACCCTGGAACCAAAGCAGCGGCCACCTGGGGGGGTGCCTCCGGAACTCCATACCTTGAGGACACAGCTCCGGGAGCGGGAAGTCCGAATCCGACACCTGGAGGTGGGTGCCCTCATCCCTCCTCACTGCCCCCAGCATATCCAGGCCCTTGACTCTTGCATCCTTGGCAGATGGACTTTGAGAAGAATCGAAGTCAGCGGGAGCAGGAAGAAAAGTTGCTCATCAGTGCCTGGTATAATATGGTGAGTGCACCAGCACCAGCACTGGAGTGTCGGGGGCATCCCCTGGGCTCATCTAATGCCAACCACACCCCTCTCTCCAGGGCATGGCCTTACAGCAGCGAGCAGGGGAAGAGCGGGCGCCTGCACATGCTCAGTCATTCCTGGCACAGCAGCGGCTGGCTACCAATGCTCGCCGTGGACCCCTGGGACGCCTAGCATACTTGAACATGCGCCCCGCTGACAAGCATTGATGGACCTCAGGATCCTGCCCACCTGCCCAGCCAGTCAGGGCTTAATCCTAGATCCCCCCAACTCCCCCAGGGCTCAGCATCATGCCTGGGTCAGCTGCTTGAGAGCCTTGAGGTCATGACCTGTGCCTTTTGTTCTCCCTGGTGAGACAAGCTACAGGACAGGGCGCGAGGCAGGTACGGGTGTGTTCTTTTTAGCAATGTGATTCTTACCCTTAATATTCTTCCTGAGGCTAATGAGCTGCCAGGATGGAGAGAGTGATTTTATATTTGAGAAGAAAAATAATAAAGATTTTCAATCTGCTCTGGCTGGACTCTGGGCACTGAGGTGGGGGAGAGAACATGGGTCCAGGACTCAGACCACTGCTTTTTAAGAAGGGCCTGGCTTGTGGTCTTACTAAAGTGTGAATGACTGATAGTACCCAGTGAGAGGTGAGAGTCATATTTGTGTTTGTGTAACTGTGCATGTGTGGTGGGTTTTAAAGAAGCTTCAGACAAAAATCTCTGCCTTATGAAGCCATTATTTCCAATGAAGGGAGACAGACAATAAAGGAAATAGATAAAAATTTTTTAAAAATATATTTTATTGATTTTTTACAGAGAGGAAGGGAGAGAGATAGAGAGTTAGAAACATCGATGAGAGAGAAACATCAACCAGCTGCCTCCTGCATATCTCCCACTGGAGATGTGCCCGCAACCCAGGTACATGCCCTTGACCGGAATCGAACCTGGGACCCTTCAGTCCGCAGGCCGACGCTCTATCCACTGAGCCTAACCAGTTTCAGCGGAAATAGATAAAATTTTATGTGAGAAGTGCAATAGAGAAAAATAAAGCAGACAGAAGTGATGGGGATGCAGGAGGTAGACTGTGATTAAAAATTTTTTTTATAAGTATTTATTTGAGCCCTAGTGGGTTTGGCTCAGTGGATAGAATGTCAGCCTGCAGATGGAAGGATCCAGGGGTCCATTCCAGTCTAGGGCACATACCTTGGTGGCAGGTTCCCTGGTCCTGGTCGGGATGCATGCAGGAGGCAACCAATCGATGTGTCTCTCACATCGATGTTTCTATCTCTCCCTCTCCCTTCCACTCTGTAAAAATCAATGGAAAAATATCCTTGGGTGAAGATTAACAATAATAGCAAAAGTAATAATAATTTATTGGAGCCAAATTGACAGCATGATGGGGAGCAAGATCTCAGATGCTCCAGGAAGTGGGGATTTGTAATAAAAGGCCAGCAAAAGAAGTCTAGCCAAGGAATTGATATAATTTAAGCAGAGACCTGAAGGCGAGTAAGGAAGGGGCCATGTAGGTATCTGGGGAAGAGTGATCCAGCCAGAGGGAACACCATGTCAAAGGCCCTGAGATGAGACCTTGCTGGGTGGGTTAGAGGGATAGTGTGGAGTGAGTGAGGGGAAGGGAGGAGACAAGGGCAGGGAGGTTGCTCAGGGCCTTGTGAGCTGCGGAGAAGACTTGAGCTTTTATCCTAAGTGCGGTGGGAGTCGTGGAAGCGTGTTATCTAATTTGGGTGTTCATAGGCTCCCCTTGGCTGCTGTGGGAGGAACTGACGGGGGGCGTTAAGGCCAGAGCTGGGAGACTAGGGTGGAGGTCACTAGTCCAGCTGGGTGGGTGTATAACAGTGGTGGGGGCCCTAGAGGAAGGAGAAATGGTTGGAATCTGGATACAGTTTGAAGACCAAGCCGATGAGATTTGCTGCTGGGTTAGTGTGGAGGAGGGTAAGAGATGACTCCAGCTTTTAGCCTCATCATCTGGACGGACAGAGCCGACAGAGAGGTTGGGGAGCCAAAGGGGACTGGTTCTGGGACCTGTTATGTCCGAGGTGCCTGAGAGATCCCTACATGGAGACATTGAGAAGACAGTTGGATCTATGGGTCTAGAGAAGGGAGGGATCCTGTGTGGACATCTAAATACAGAGTCATCGGCAGATGATTGAATTAAGACCAGGAGCACTAAAAGGGTATGTGAGAATTCAGGGACTTGGCGTGGAAAGGTAGAATCATGAATCAAGGCTGGCAGCAGGAAGCTGTAGTCCTGGGACTGTGGCTGGTACATGAATGAGTGAGTAAAGTTGTGTGCGCTGATGGGGCCATTTCAGAGAGCAGACTTTGGAAAGAAGTGGGCAGGGCATCATGAAATAACCTGGAAATTTATTAAAATCAGACTGAGCATAATGCGTGGCAGGAGAAGTCAGACTAACAGCATTTGAGTAGAAACCACTAACATTTTATTGAGCACCTATTATGTACAAACGCCTTAAAGCTGTTATTTCATTCCCATCCTCACACCTCAAAGAGGTAGGCACTCCTATCTCCATTTTAAGGAAACAATAAAGGCAGGACACACATAGGGCCCTTCCAGGCAGTGAGGGGGGGGGGGGGGGCGGGGGGTAGAGCTGGTAGGAAGAATGAGCTGCTCTAAGCTGGAAAAATCCCTTTGCCCTTAGCCCAGGGCCGGCCCACAGGAGACACAGGCCAGACGTGAAGACAGGAGCACGGGTAGCGGGAACTGGTCTAAAGCCGGCGGATGAAATTCACGAGGGGCTTATGCGGACCCAGATGTCGGCGTGGGTGCGGCGTGGGTCTTGATTCCTTGTTCTTGGGGATCTTGGGCCCAAGGGCCTCAAGCTAGATTCTCCTCTTCCTCGCCAATGGGGCTGGGCAGCCAGGGCGGAGCCGGCCCTCTGGGTGCGGGCATGGACACTCTGGTGAAGGGCTCAGCGTCCAGCCCGGGGGCTGGCGGCTCTGGCCCCGTGTGGGGCTCGGGTTCCGGCTCTCGAAGTCCGGAGTCCAACAGTAGGTCCCCACAGTCACCCTCCGGGGCTACGCCATCGAGGACGCTGGTGCCCGCGCAGCTGGGGGCTGTAGACGCCTCCGACACGGCGCTGTTCTTGCGGCGCAACACGGACAGGCGCCGGCCCAGCTGGCTTCCTGCAGCCATGCCGGGGCCCACCGGCAGGAGGCGCTGCAAGAAATCGCCATGCGCCTCGCCCAGCGGCAAGTCCGCGCCGTCGGGCCGCTCAAACTGCATGTCCTCCTTGGCCAGCCTGTGGGATGGACAGGGGGTCAGCCCTGCTACCTCGCCCCTCTCCTTGGTTGACAGGTGGGACCGAGGCCCACTGCTTTTCCTGGCTGCACTCCACCCATTTTTCTCGCTCATCCCGAAAGATTGTGGCCGCTCACCCAAGAGCCAGGCCTTGTCCTCTGGCTCTGCTCAAACTTAGGCCTCAAAGCCTTAGTTGTGGCATTGTATCGCCTCTGACCACCCATCCAATCCTCACACACCTTGGCCCTTAGCTCTGACCCCAATTAGTGGCCTCATCCCAGACCTTGACCGCAATCACTCTCCTCATAGACTTTAGCTCTTAGCCCCAAATTTCCAGTTTAGCCGTTAGCCCTGTTGTGGGGTCCCAGAGACCCCCCTCAATTAGTCTTCACAGTGCCATAAGCCTAGCATCCAGCAGGCCCCGCCCCCGTCCCCCCCCCCCTCCCCGCTGGCTCACGTGATGTCGAAGGTGGAGCCCTGGAAGGAGGGCTGCAGCCTCAGGAAGGCGGTGGCCGCGGTGTAGGGGGCCCGAGCCTCCGCTGTGTCCCAGTACAGGTCCTTCTCCAGCATGGCCAGGTCATCGTACATCTCGTCCACGGCCAGCATGGACACCTGCAGCCGTGGACACGTGCTAGGCGGGGTAGCAGAGCACGGGCCCTCAGGAGTGTGATGCCAAGGGGAGAAGGATGGTTCAGAGGCGAGGCCTGGGCAAGTCGTGGCAGGGGTGAGTGAGGCCAGGGCCACCTGGGGAGCCTGGGCCTGGGCTCAAGGGAGTCTCACCTGGAAGTTGCGGTCGATCAGAAAGTTGGTCTCAAAATCGTCGTCGTCCTCTCCAAAGGGGTTGATGAGCTGCTCTGCCACCTGAGTGGGGAGAAGGGAGGTAAGCGGAGACCTGCGAGCCCCTGCCCGCCCCACTCCCGGAGCCCAGGCTCAGGGCCCCAGCCACCTTGAGCCAGCCGGCATAGAAGAAGAACTGCAGCAGAGTGAAGACGGGCACAAACAGGTCAAGGTTGTGGTCTTTGTAGCCCTGCGCAGGGTCTAGGAACTGGCGACCGATGACGCAGGCCAGGAAGTAACTGTACACTGCGATGGTCACCACCTGGGGGCAGCGGTGGCCAGGTCAGGGCTCTCCTGGCCTCGGGTTCTCGGAGAGACCAGGGCTAGGGTTAGGAGTCACTGTGACGGGGTCTTAGCTGGCCCTCCATGTCCCCTTGAGACCAGTGCGTCTGAGGATGGGTCTACGAGGAGGCACTGCGGGATTACCTGGGTGTAGACGAGGGGTATGCTGATCCAGTCGTAGTGAAAGAGCATCGAACACTTGCCCCGAAACACAGTCAGCTCCTGGGGGCAGATGCAAGCAATGAGCGGGCCTGGCAGTGAGCTCACACGTGGGGATTAGTGTGGGTACTTGGGATGGAGGTGAGTGGTCACCGTGTGCTTCTGGGGGCTCCAGGGAGAGTATTTAGTGGTGAGTGTACCCCGGGGGGGCGGGGGGCATGAGATAGCTGTGCACCTGGGGGCTGCTAGGGAAGGGTGTTTGGAATCGGCCTCTTAGGAGGCTCGTCGTCTGACGGTATAATGTCTCTGGTGTTTTGTATGCATGGCCAGCTGGCGAGCCCACCTCCAGCAGCAGTTTAAGGGCGCTGTTGTCCCGGATGCGGCCCTCCCGCCGCGCCTGTGCCGCCAGGTTAGAGAACCAGACGCAGGGCACCCAATACTTGTTGTAGGATGAGTTCAAGTTCTCAAACTTCTTGCGCTCCTCCCGGGTCATAAACCCTGGAGGGGTGAGACGGCGGAGGGGAGCGGGTCACTCGCCCCGCCCTCCGCCCTCCGCCCTGCCAGGCTCCCGCGTCCAGCCCGGGGCTCACCAGCCTCCACCACGTGGTCGATGGTGGGGAAGCGCTTGAAGACCGCAGTGCTGACCGAGCGCAGGATGAGCACGGCCGAGAGCCCCGCGTAGCGCATGAGCGTGCGCCGGTAGAGGCGGCCGCGCTCGTCGCGTCCGTGCACCGTGCCCGACACGATGCACATGAGCGCGTCGGGCAGCGGCATGCAGAGGTACTGGTTCCACCAGCGGTGCACCACCAGGTTCACGTAGAAGCCTGCGGCAGAGCCGGGAAGGGGCGCTCGGTGGGGACACGGGGCAGGGGCTTGTGGGCCCAGGTTGTGGGAAGAGGAGTGACATGGAGCCCGCAGCAGCAACACCCGGCAGGCTGGCCACCTAGGCTGGGAGCTCGGGGGTCTAGCCCTGAGGTCAGAGTGGCTCGAGCAGCCTGGGTCACTCTGGTTACCTGGGAGTCACCTGAGATGGGGCCTGGGGTCTCAGTGCGGAGGCAGAGGCAACAGGTAACCCCTGGGCCAGAGACATACGAAGGGGTTGGGCACAGGGTCCATGTCGGGGCGTAGGCTGGTAACCCCACCCGTGTGGGCAGAGCACATGGGAAGGAGGCTGGGGCCAGGACTTGTCAGAGAAATACTTCCTAGGCTGGACTTGGGGGGACAGATGCCTGTGAGGTCCCTGGAGGAGGCTCCTGGGCCAGGAAGGGGGCGGGCACTAGTAATCTTTGCAGACACGGGAGCAGTCCCCGAGGTGGAGGTGGCCAGGGGCAAACCCTCCGGTGACATGGAATTCTCAAGGGGCAGGTGACCAGGTGATGTCCAAGGGGCCACATCTGTCTAGAGGACGCAGAAATGGGGGTCTGTGGGGCTGGATTTGAGGGGCGTCCCAGAGAGGCAGGAGTGGGGGGTCCCCAAAAGGCATGGATGGTTTCTGGGGGCGGGGGATGGGGCACAGGGAACTCGATCGAGAACACACCGAGCACGAAAGAGAGGGGGATGAGGCTGGCGTACTGGTCGCAGTAGATGACCAGCTTCTCGAAGTAGCGCTTGTGGCCTTCGGCCAGCACGAAGCTGCGGGCAGGGGTGCGGGGTCAGGGGCGAGCTCCCTCCCCAGCGCGCGCTCTCCTCCCGCTCCAGTCCCGCACACCAGGGCCGGGCCCAGCCCCCTCGGCCCCCACGCCGCGGGGCCTCACCGATAGGCCGCGCTCAGCGCCATGTAGAGTCCGAGGAAGCAGAGCAGCTCCCGCCACAGGAGCTTGTAGATGCTGCCGCGCCACAGCAGCAGCAGCTTCGAGAAGCCGCCGAAGCGCGCGTTGGCCACGCGGGCCGTGTAGGTGACAGTCATCGCCGCGCCGGTCCGGCCGGAGGAGGAGGGATCGGACCGACCGCCCACCTGTGGCGGAGGAAGCGGGGAGGGAGGGGACCGGCGGGAGGGCTGGGGGCAACGGGCCATGGGCGGGGTGACGGTGGACGTCTGACTCAGCTCAACGTGTCCGCCCCCGGGCCAGCCACCTCCCGGGTCTAGCCTCCTCCCAGCCTTGCTCAGCCCCGTCTCCCGCTGCCGCCCTCCCCAAGCCTTCCCCCGCAGGCCACCCCCTTTCTGGACTCCTGCTCTCCACATCTTGCGCCTACCTCCTCAGGCCCCCACCAGCCTCCACCCCTCAAACTCTTGAGTCAACCGAGTTGCCTTCTACCCCATCCCATCCCACCCCCTTACCTGGGCTGCATCTACAGCTTCCCTACTCCCGGAGTCCCCATGCCTCCGTTTCTGGGTTCTCAGGCTGCCCCACCCCATTCCTTTTTCAGATCCCACCTGTCCCCCCCTCCTAGCTCCCAGTCTCTGCCCTTCCTCCACCCCTGCACTCCCGTGTGAAGCCCTAGGAAGCCATCCTCAAGCCTCCAGGCCCCCAGGTTCCCTCCTGCACCCCTCGGCCTCAAGCTGGCCCTTCTCCTGCACAGCTACCCCGGCCTCCCACCCTCCCACTTAGCTATCCTTCCCCTTCTTCTGGGTCTCCTGGATCTGTTCTCTCTTCATTCTCCAGTCTTCCAAGCTCTCCACTCCATGCTTTGAGGGTTCTGAAGGATTCCTGCCTGATTCCTACCCACAAGCCCCCCTGTCCTCAGGGTCCCCTATTCCCCTGGGCCCGGGGCCCTACTCACCTGATGGCAGGCGCAGGACACGCAGGCACAGGGACAAGATGGGCAGGTGGCTTCAACGTTGGGTGTAGCTTAAGCCAGACCCTGGAGTGGGAGGGGGCTGAGTGGGCGTGGATAGTCCCTCCCTGGCCCGCACCCCCGGGCTGCAGCCTCAGAAATGTGTAGAAGTCTGGCCAGTTTGTTACCTGGAGCAGGGGGAGAGATCCAACCAGCCTCCCTCGCTCCTCCCTGTCTCTCTCCCCGGCAGTCACTGGCAGGTCCAAGGGATCTTGGATCCAGAGCTTGAGGAGAGGGCGGGGACTGTGTCCTTCCCAGTCACACACACACACACACACACACACACACACTCACACAGCTCAGTGGGGCTGGTTCACTCCATAGTCACCTGTAATCATACTGCCACAAAGATGTACTGTACTTAGAAACATACATCAGAGACCCGGGTACAAGTTCAGCTTCCCTCAACACGGACACACACCAGCTAAATGCAGACCCCACCCAGAGCCCAGAGAGTCTTCACACACAGCCACACACCATCCTGCAGAGGGTGGTAGCACACATTTATTCCTGGTCTTTCCTGCACAAAGATACACCCGTGGTCACACAACAGATGTGGGAATGCCCTGCCCTCTCCTGGGAGCCTCAGATCCGTCAGTGTTGCAAGGACACACGCATATGACAGTGACCCCTCCTCCACAGCCACAGACCCTCCACAATCCCATCCAGACAGGGTCATACCATAACTCATGAAACTCGCCTGCGTTTGCACATTGATGAGACCCCCCTCTCTAATGCCCCCTTAGTGGGTGTGCAGGCACCCCCGTCCCCCATAGATACACCTCAGATCTCAGACCCTCTCAGCATTGCTGTGAACACACAAGCTTGGGGACACAAGAACTTGTCCCCACATTTGCATGGAGGCAGGAGAGATGTTCCCCCTTCACAGACACACCTACAAAGTGGACACTCCTGGCCTGGCACAAACACGCAGCCTCCCTATCCCATCCCCCAAACACACAGCCTGGTGTGGGAGGGGTGAAAGCTCTGAGGTCCGGACCCTGGGCCCCTCCAGTCCACCTTGTACACTAGGAATGTGGATAGCTTTACGACGCTCCACCCGGAAGCCCTGTCAGCCAGGACACCTTGTTCCAAGCCTGGCATATGTCTGCCCCGCCTGGGGTAATTAGGAACTGGCCCAGGCTGGCTACCCTCAAACCTGCTCCTCGCTGTCCAGCTGCCGGACAGCCCATAAAAGTGGATGCAGGTTGGCACTGCTAGCTGTTGGCCCCAGGGTGGGGGGGTGGGGGCAGGGGACAGGCTTCAAGTTGATGCAGCTCCATTCCTGACCAGAGGCCCCCACTCCCTAGGATGTATATTTATACACACTGCAGCCAACCTCTCCCCTCCCTGCTCATCTCCCTCCTCCATCCACAGGGTCCCCACACACTTCTGACAGCTGGACACCAGCTGGGCTAGGGGCAGGTTGCCCAAGCTAGTTCACAGGCTTCATTGTAACAACGAATAATAACATTTGTAAAGAAGTTACTTATTTCACCTCACTGAGTCCTTACAAGCAGGCTTATGAAGTTGGTGCTCGTCATTCCCACTATCTGGTAGGGAAACTGAGGCTCAAATGACACAGTCGTTTGACGGCACAGCTGGGATTTGAACCCAGGTGGTTCAGCTGGGAGCCAGGGGGTCTTTGCCACTGTTTACAAATGCCACCCCAACATGCCCACACCCGCTTGTGCACACCCAGTACAGTCGAGTCCAGGACACGTTTGGGCTTGTGGCTGGGCTCCCCTTACATGCACGCACACCCTCACACACCCAGACCCTGGGTGTGCACAATTTGAACACTTCCTGACTCATGCGTGTCTTCAGGTACCTCTTGTCCATTTCCCCCACCCCCACCCAGCTCTGGCTTGGAACCTGCAAACATGAGGTCCTGCCAGTGCTGGGTCCCCCAGGTGGGGACGAATGTGGCTGTCCAGGCAGTTGCAGAGAGGAGTGAAGGGGATAAGGGGGCCCACTGGGTGCCTGCCAGGGTGCTGTGCCGACGGATCCTTCCAGGGCCAGGCGAATTTGTCCCATGGCTCTGTGAATGGCCACACTTGCCTCCATTTTAGAGATGAAGCTCAAACTATAGGAAAACATGAGGCCACTCAGTGAGATGGCTCTACAGTTAGGACTTCAGGGATACCTATGGCCTGAGTCCTCTACCATCAGGTCACCTAATCTGTTCCTGGTTGTAACTGTGCTGGGTGGAGCGAATTCCATCCCACGGGGGCAGGAATTGGGGGGTGGAGACTGTTAATCCCTAGTCTGGCCAGCCCAGCCTCTGCCCAGGGTGCCCACTAATTTCCAAACCAAACAGCAGGCGGTGCTGGGCCGCTGCCTGCTTAATCCGCTCCCCACCCGCCTGAGGTACAGCAATGGGCCTCCTGGTTCCCACACCCTTTGAGCCTCAAAGGAAGGGGGTATGTGCCAATTCAGGCATTATGGCAGGGACACCTCTACCCATACAGAGCTAGAAAAAGCACCCCCTTAATTGCCATAATAAACACGCATCTTTGTTAGTCTGCTGTGACTGCATCCCTCTAGCTGTGACATTGTTGTGCAGAGCACAACCTGTGCAATGTTCATGGAGGCGCTGACTCCAAAATCCTTGTATCAATACCCACAGCAGTTTAAGATCATTTTATTGAGAAGCGAGAGGCGGGGAGAGGTGAGGGGTAGCTACAGCCACCCCAGCCCCACCAGGGGGAACAGACCCCCTCCCCGCCTCCCACCTCAAGTGACTCCCCCTGTACTCTGGGGGGACTTTGTGCAAACTCTGCCCCGGTGGGGGTGGAGAGTGGGTGGAAATGGTAGCGGCTGGGGCTGGCAGCAGTGCTACTGGGTGCTGGGCGGCTTGTAGGGCTCCAGGAGGAGGGCAGAGAAGGTGTTGACCTTGTCCGCCCCCCGCACCTCATGGGGAAGCAGAGGCAGCTTCACAATGTGGAAGTCTTCATACAGGTCCTCCATCTGTGGCCGGGGCAGGGGGCAGAGGACATTGGTCAGGGGCCTGGCTGCAGGCAGGGACAGGGTGTGGGTAGATCGAAGGGGTTGGGATGGGGCCTCCCAGGGTCAGTCTTCATAGGGTCACAGGGGGGAGTGGTGCCAGTGAGGTCAGAGTTTCCAGGGCTGGACCTCTGGCTCCCCAGGGTCAGAGGTGTCCAGGCCAGGCCAGCCCGATTCCTTCATGGCCAGAATTAGGGGGAAGGGACTGAAGGAGGGGTGAAGAGCAGGAGGCTGGGGCAGAGGTCAGAGGGAGGATGGAGCAAAGACTCAGAGCGCAGAGTAAATGGCTGGGGGTGCCATGGTTAGGATGGGCCGGGTCCCCACTGCCAAGATCAGAGGTTTGAGGGCTGGGTGGACGGCTGGGCATGCACACCTGGTCCAGGTACTTGGCCTGGATCTTATGGCGGGCCTCACACATCTTGCAGGGCTTCTCAGGGTCTGGGAAGACGAGTTGGTTGACAATGATGTTGTGCGTGTCGATCTTGCATTTGGCCAGCTCTTGGATCAGCCGCTCTGTCTCGTACAGAGACAGGAACTCGGCGATGCACACACAGATGAAAGTTGTCTGCTCCTGCAGGATGTGAGAGGACAGTGAGGGCCAGGTGCTGGCCCCGGGGCCTCTCACTCTCTGTGTGCACCATGACTCACAGGATCCTTGAACTGCTCGCTGACAGAGCGGATGACAGGCAGCGTCTCTTCCAGCTTGGAGGCCAGCTGGTCTGCGTTCATATCTCCTAGGCCCAGCATATTGCACATCTGGGGGGAGGACATGGGAGGGCTTGAGGCTTACCTGGGGCCATTATACCTCCTAGGTGGGGGCCTGCTAACCACCTCCCAGTGGTTAAAAGCCTGGGCCCTTGAACAGACCACAGGGGGCAAATCCCAGCTCCGCTTCTTTTGGGGGACTATAGCCAGGTGGCTTGACCGGAATGCTGAGTTTCCCCATGTGTAGACCTTACCTCCAAGGGCTGGTATGCTAGATGAACTGAAACATGTCATGTGCTCAGAACAGTGCCTGGCACAAAGTAAGCGCTCTACAAATGTGACTAATCTGGGACACAGGTACCCAAAGGGGGATCACACGTACCACCTTGGAGGTGGGATGTGTGTAGAAGTGGGGCTGTCATGTTATCATGCTAACAACAACAGGGACACTCGCATGCTCTCCATTTGACAGACAAGGAAGGTGAGGCCCAGAGAGATGAAGTGACTTGCCTTAGGTCACATTAGAATGCAAAACATTTGAACCTGGGCTGTCTGGCTCTGGAATATGTGCTTTCAAGCTGTCTGGGGCACTCAGCAGGTAGGGGCAGGGACACCAAGTCCCCCATAATGAAGATCCCCTCCCCCCCATTGGGAATCGTGGATCCAGAGTTGTGTGAGAGAAAGGCTTTTGTCACTGCACATCTGGGGGCCTGGGGACTGGCTCCCACTCAGGGGACACCTGGATGCCCTGGGGCCCTGCCTGCCTGTGAGATGAAGGGGCTGATCTGGTTCTTGATCTGCATGAGGCGGCCTAGGCCCCGCTCCACGATGGTGGGGAAGTTGAGCAGCCTCAGCGTGTGGCCCGTGGGCGCCGTGTCAAACACCACCACTGAGAAGTTCATGCCCTTCACCAGCCTGCGGGGAGATGAAGGTCAGGCCCACTCTGCTCCCTCTTCCACCCCAGTCCCAGGCCGCACTAGCCTGCTGGGCCTGACCTCATGACCTCTGCATAGCTCATGGCCTCGTCAATGCCTGGGAAGGCGCTCATGGCCTCCTGCATCATCTTCTTGCCCATGCTCAACATGTTGTCCTCCTCGAAGAACTCATCAGGCAGCTCTGCCACGCCAAGGCTGGGGTCAATCTCCTGGGGGGGGAACACAAGGGATCGAGACTCAGGCTGCTCCTGCTACTCCCAGGGCCGTCTCACCTGGCGGGCACCAGGGCCAGGGGAGCCCGAAGAGGGCCCCATCAGGGAAGAGGCTGGGGAGACCCCCAAGGTGCCATGGCCCTCCCTCAGGCATTAAGGTCTTCCGATTGCTCAAAAGGTCAAACAATTTTAAAAACAGATGGAAAATTGCAAATTTTTGTGATCAGTGTCCACAGAGGGAAGCCAAAGCCCTCTGCAGGGCTTGCACTGGCTGTTCCCCCACCTGGCCCCTGATTGCTTCCAGATTATTCTCTAATGTGAGTCTTCCCTCACCATCTCATCTAACAGGGCAGACACAGTCCTCACTGTCCCGCCTGCCTTTCTCCTTAACATCCAGCCTCCCTTCACATGATACACTCATCACATTTCTCATCTGTCTCCCCACCCAGAATGTCAGCCCCCTGAGGACACCAGGAACTGTCTGCACACAGGAAGTCCTCAACATAGATGTGGAATCCACAAAGATATGACCATCCTTGGGGACTCTGGCCAGTCCTGACTTGATGCCTCCTTCTCTATCCTTCTCCTGTGTCACCTCTCCTTGGTGACTGCACAGGTCCTGTGATGAAGTCCCCTCCACTGGCCTCAGAGGTCCACTTCCCTGCATAGAGCTTGTGTATCCATTTTCCGACCCATCACACCCAGTCACACCCTTGATGGGTTATTCCTAGTCACTGGGTCACCTCTGAGCTCACATACCCCATTCTCTGACCTGGGCCTCCTTGCCTCCCGCTTCAGTTATTACTATTTTAAAATATATTTTTATTTATTTCAGAGAGGAAGGGAAAGGGAGAGAGAGATAGAAACATCAAAGATGAGAGAGAGCCCTAACCGGTTTGGCTCAGTGGATAGAGCGTCGGCCTGCGGACTCAAGGGTCCCAGGTTTGATTCCAGTCAAGGGCATGTACCTTGGTTGTGAGCACATCCCCAGTAGAGGGTGTGCAGGAGGCAGCTGATCGATGTCTCTCTCTCATTGATGTTTCCAACTCTCTATTCCTCTCCCTTCCTTTCTGTAAAAAATCAATAAAATATATTAAAAAAAAAAAAAAAAAAAGATAAGAGAGAGCCGAAACCGGTTTGGCTCAGTGGATGGATGGAGCGTCGGCCTGCGGACTCAAGGGTTCCAGGTTCGATTCCCGTCAAGGGCATGTACCTGGGTTTCGGGCACATCCCCAGTGGGAGATGTGCAGGAGGCAGCTGATTGATGTTTCTCTCTCATTGATGTTTCTAACTCTCTATCTCTCTCCCTTCCTCTCTGTAAAAAATCAATAAAATATATTAAAAAAAAAAAAGATGAGAGAGAATCATTGATCGGCTGCTTCCTGCATGCCCCACACTGGGAATGGAGTCCACAAACCATGCATGTGCTCTGGCTGGGAATCGAACTGTGACCTCCCAGTTCATAGGTCGATGCTCAACAGAACCACACTGGTCTGGCTGTTATTTTTTAAATATGTTTCTATTGATTTCAGAGAGGAAGGAAGAGGAAGAGAGAGAGACAGAAACATTAATGATGAGAGAATCATCTACTGGCTATCTCCTGCAAGCCCCCTACTGGGAATCAGGCCCGAAATCAGGGCATGTGCCCTGCCTGGGAATCAAACTGTGACCTCCTGGTTCATGGGTCAATGCTCCAGCACTGAGCCACGCCAGCTGGTCCTGCTTCAGTTATTTAACCCTTTGCGGTCGTTTGTCTACTCTCAGCCAACAAAGCTTTTTTACCGTTCCGGTCGTATGTCTGCTCTCAGCCACCACAGCAAGGAACCGTACGAATCTTAACTCTATTCATTCATGTATCAGTTCATAATTTCTCTGAAAGCTCTTAAGTGTCTAAGCGACCTAGTCACGAACCAAAACATTGCCCCGACAAATCGGAGATATCGAAACTCAATATAAACAAACACGGTCGTTCCACACTCGCCATGCAAAACACCGTGGCGAGTCAGTCGCCTTTTGAGAGTGAAGAAATCGACAAGCTTCAGAGATACTTCGCAGAATTTCAAATAAAGCTTTACAAATTACGTTTAACTGTAATTAGGCATTCTCGCTTGTTAAGATATTTCAAAATAATACTCCAAAATGGCAAAAAGAAAGTTACCGAAAGAAGTGTACTGCGAATCTGAAAGTAACGGTGAAGAGTTTCATTTTGGCACCTTGAATACTGACTCTGACGTAGAAAGTGATAACGTTTGTAGTGATTCTACTAGTAGTGACGTAGTTCCAAAAAAGAATTAATAAATCTTGTTTATCCTTCATAATCTTGCATGTTATGTATCACTGCTCTTTCAATGGAAATTAATTCCGAACAGTATGACACCCACGTCCAAATTTAATACGACCGCAAAGGGTTAAACCTCTTTGGGCCACCTCATTCCCTCTCCCCTGACCCCAGTTCACTGTCAGTGTCCCTCTTGGCCGGCACCCTTACCCAGCCCAGGCTCCAAAGGTTGCCTCTACAAACACTCCCCCTCCCCTCTGTGGTTGCCAAAATCCCCATCCTGGTTATTCCTGGGTCCCTGGTGTGGCTACACTGAGGTGAACACGAGGGGAGCACACCTGATAAATAACTCCCACCTGCTCCCCATTCCCAATCACAAACTCCAATGGCACCCAACAGCCAGACCATCCACTCTTGCGAGTGTTTATGTCCCATCTTATGTCTCCTCAAACCCCTTCCGTCCCACTCACTCCTTGCTCTCTGCTGAGACTTGTGCCTCACCTGGGCCTCAGAGAGAAAGAAAAGCCACTGGCTGTCAACACCTTATCCCTTCCCCCCAGGAAACGCCCCAGGCCCTCCACCTTGCCTCCGCATCCCTGGCCCCGGAGGAGTCCATGTAAGAGGTCTGTGCACTGTATGTCGCTCACCGCCCCCCCCCCCGCCCCCCCGACAGTCCTCCGTCAGCATCCTCACTCCTTCCTGCAACACTACTTGTCCCTCCCTGGTAAAGTATTTGCATTGGCTAACAAACATGCTCCAGCGTCTCCTTTCTCAAAAAAGCCCTCCTCAACCCCCCTTCCGTCTCCCTCTAGTGATGGCCCCATTTCTCAGCCCCCATCATGGCGATCACCGTCTCCATTTCCTCAGCTCACCCATTCCAGACAGCCTTTTGCCCCCACTCACCAGTGGTCTCTAAAACGGATGTACCTGCTGGAGCAGACAACCTCTTTCTGCCCAAGTTCCTTTGTCCTCCTGGAGCTCAGGAGGGTATAACCTCTGTCTCTCCTCCCACCTCCCTGGTGGCTCCTTGTTAGCCTCCTTCACTTCTGGACCCTAAATGCTGACATGCCCTCAGGTTGTTTCTGGGCCTCTCTGTTCTCTCATATTCTTCTTTACTCACACAGCTTTCAATACCTCCCTCGGGACAGTGACCCCCAAATCAGTATCAACTTCCTCTGAGCTCCAGGCTCACACAGTTAAGCCACTGTCCCGTGTCCCCACTTGGATGTCCAGTGGGCACCGTGGATTCACTGTGGTCAAAATAGAATTCCTGACTTGTCCCTTCTAAACCTGCTTCTCTGCTAGTCTTCCTCAGCCCAGCTGCTCAGGGGCCAACCAAGAGATGTATTTAGCCCTACACCAGCGGTTCTCAACCTGTGGGTCGCGACCCCTTTGGGCGGGGGGGGGGGGGTTTGAACGACCCTTTCACAGGGGTCGCCTAAGACCATCGGAAAACACATATATAATTACATATTGTTTTTGTGATTAATCACTATGCTTTAATTATGTTCAATTTGTAACAATGAAAATGCATCCTGCATATCAGATATTTACATGACGATTCATAACAGTAGCAACATTACAGTTATGAAGTAGCAACGAAAATAATTTTATGGTTGGGGGTCACCACAACATGAGGAACTGTATTACAGGGTCGCGGCATTAGGAAGGTTGAGAACCACTGCCCTAGACGGTTTGGCTCAGTGGATAGAGTGTCGGCCGGTGGACTGAAGGGTGCCAGGTTCGTTTCCGGTCAAAGGCACGCACCTCAGTTGCGGGCTTGATCCTCGGCCCCAATCAGGGAGTGTGTGGGAGGCAACCAATCGATGTGAGAGAGACACATTGATGTTTCTCTGTCTCTCCCCCTTCCTCCCACCTTCTCTTAAAGTAAAAATTCATTTCTTTCTCTCACCCATTACAACCAAGCAGCTGTACTGCTTTATTTCCAAGAGACATCCCAAATCCAACCTTTCTCCCCCAACACTCTGCCTCCATCTTAGTACTGGTTGCCCTCATCTCTTGCCTGGTTACTGACCTTACTTCCAGCCTCAACTTATAATCCATTCTCCTCATGGCAGCCACAGGGAACTTGTCAAGGCTATGACATTGCCCTGCTCAAAATGAACAGCTTCCTATTAAACTTGGAATCAAGGCCAAACTGCTCCCAGTGACCTACAAAGTCCTACACCACATGGCTCTGACTGACCTCTCTGATGTCTCCCTCCCCTTGCTGACTAAGCTCCAGTCGCTCTGGCTTCCTTTTTGCTCCACAAGCATTCCTCAGTTGTTTCCCTGTGGGTACGCTGAAGAAGGGGCGAGACTGGAATGACAAAGGATGTAGATGGGCCGATGGAAGATGTCCACAGGAAAGACCTGAATGGGCCGTGGCCAGACTGGGGAGCTGAGCCTTGCTCTACTCACCATGGCAAAGAGGTTGTCATAGCCTTTGACCTTGGTGGGCACCTTGGAGAACTTCTGGTCAAATGCATCGGAGATGTTGTGGGCCGGGTCCGTAGAAATGATAAGAACACTCTCCCGCCCCTTGGATAGCTGGACTGCTAGGCTGCAGCTGGGCAAGGAAAAGGTCAAAAGGTAGGGAGCACGGGTCAGGGCCTGCTCCCCATCTGCATGGGGAGATGTGAGGCTCAGAGGCGGGGGCCCTAAGAACAGGGGTGACTGCGGGATCAGTCCCCAGTCTCTGTGCAGGGCCCTTCTCAGACCTTTGCTAAGACCACTCCAGCTGGCGAGTGGCCAGGTTCAGTCTGGCCTGATGCCTGCTTCTTGTTTGCGGGCACAGCATGGCATGGTCCAGCTCTCCAGCCAGCATAACTCAGGGGTCCCTTGCACCCCCTCAATGCTAAGCTAAGGGGTCCCTGGAACTTCCTACTGCACTCGGGATGGTTCAGTCCCATTTGTTCAGGATAATTTGCCCCAGGAACCCCCTCCCTCTCCTATTGGTTGACTGGAATAGTCTGATCACCTACCCTCTCTCGCTCCGTTCCCCACACCCCACCGCCACGTGGGCACAGAGTAGCACGTTTCACCAGACGAGGATCGTTTGTCCCGGTGCCCCGGCCCCGACTCTGAGCACCCTCCGGTGTGGCCCCGCAGACGGGGACCCCTAAGGGCTCTCCCGGCCGCCGTGCGCTGGGTTCAGCGTGATTCGGCCCCTGAGCCCTAACGGAAATGGTCCAACTCAGAGGGTGCCGGGCCTGAATCCGGGAGGCGCCGTCCACGCGCTCCAGGTAGCTTCTGGAGAGCACACCCCGGGAGGCCCCGGCGCCCCTCCCTCCCGTGCCCGGCTCGGCGTGGAAAAGCCGGTCCCGGGCCGCCCCCTTCGCCTAGTGGCCCAGCCCACCGGTCTCCCCGGCTCCCGCCGCGGCCTCCTTACCTGCAGGTGGTCTTGCCAACGCCACCTTTGCCCCCGACGAAGATCCACTTAAGGCTGCGCTGCTCGATGATGTTGCCAAGCGTGGGTTCCAGCGGCTCCACATCGGGCGCATCCTCGAACTCCTCCGCTTCAACCCCCCACCCGGCCACCCCTGCCGCCATCTTGGAACCGGCTCACGTGACCACGCGGAGCGCACCACGCCAGGCACCTGCGGGGGGAGTTCTCGGTCACATCTCCAGCGGGACCAGCAGCCCGAGGGACGTTCCCCACCCCCTGGCTTTTAGGCGCCATAGAAGAGGCTATAGTTCCAATGTTCTCCATTCCCGAGGCTTACCTTGTTGATCTCTCGATTATGTTATCTCACGGACAGCCCCCGCTTATTAACATATTGGTACGTTCCAGAATACTCCCCTTCACTGATTGGACCCCAAGTCTGGCAGCACTCTTTTCATTGGCTACTTTTTCTTTTTTTTTTTTTACTTTCTCCAATCACTCACTTGTGCCGGTAGTCTCCCACCTCTCCTTAGCAACCCACCAAGCACCCGGTCCATACCGTTTCCCCGAAGTTGGATCCCAGACTCGCCCTGGCCTGACGCTATGGGCTCAACCTCATGTCGATCATTTCCCCCCCAGTTCTCTAAACTGGGTCCCCAAATGGTCTCATGGCCGTCTCCTTTGTGAGCCGCGGGCTCCTCACGCAAATCAGACAGATTGATTAGTTGACTGAAGACGTCTCCGGAGGCTGCGAATGGCCTAGCCCTAGAGGGAGACTGCCTCCAGTTGTGCGCAAGGCCCGCAGACCCTTGTCCAGTGCTCCCAGAGCCCCCATCCCGGGCAGATCAGGGCAGGGATCACACTTGCAACCGCGCTCCTTGTGTTTCCTGTTCCCGAAAACCTTCTTGCAGTTTGCTCCCCACGGCAGGGGAGACTCCAGGTTAGCGAGTTCCCCCTGTTGGACCTCAGCATTGGACAGGAATACAAGCTGGGTACCAGGCCGTTGGCGGACACTTCTGTGCGTGTATGTGTTTGTTTTTAAGCTATTTTATTGCTCTGGCCGGTGTGGTTCAGTTGGTTGAGACTCCTTCCATGTACCAAAAGGTCGCCGGTTCCATTCCCAGTCAGGGCACATGCCCAGGTAGCGGGCTCTATCCCTGGTTGGGGGTGGTGGTGGCTGGAGGCAGCTGATCATATCGATGTTTTCTCTCTCTCTTTCTCCCTTTCTCTCTAAAATCAAATTTAAGACATTTAAAAATATTTTTATTGGTTTTGAGAGAGAGGAATGGAGAGGGAGAAACATCGATGCGCTGCCTCCTGCACGCCCCCTGCCGGAGCTCCAGCGCGCAATCCGGGCGTGTGCCCTGACGCGAATGGAACGACGCTCAACCAACTCAGCCACGCTGGCCAGGGCTTGGCGGACACTCTTGATAATAAGCGGGGGAGGGGGGGGGGGGACTGCGGTTTAGAAAGCTCAAATAATACCCTCCTTCTGAGATGGGATCCCCAGCTCCACGGAGCTCCATCCCCGGGACATGTCATCAACCCAGAACCACCTCATCCAGGCTAGAGACGCTCTCTAGACTCAGTTAGGGACCCATGTTCCAAGGCAGCGGTTCTCAACCTGTGGGTCGCCACCCCTTTGGGGAGGGTCCAACGACCCTTTCACAGGGGTAGCCTAAGACCATCGGAAAACACATATATAATTCCATATTGTTTTTGTGATTAATCACTATGCTTTCATTATGTTCAATTTGTAACAATGAAAATACATCCTGCATATCAGATAGTTACATGACGATTCATAACAGTAGCAACATTACAGTTATGAAGTAGCCACGAAAATAATTTTATGGTTGGGGGTCACCACAACACGAGGAACTGTATTAAAGGGTCGCGGCATTAGGAAGGTTGAGAACCACTGTTCCAAGGTGTCAGTTGAGCACACAGCCTCAAAAGGGATCCCTCCCCACTGAGGTTATCTCTGGTGCTAAGAAGGGGGTCCTAGCCACGGAAAGCTATGCCCCCCACACCCCCACCCCCGTCTCAAGCGGAAACCTCACTCCTGAGAGCCCGCTACACCACGTCTCCGTGATGCCCGCCCAAGCCTAGCTGAACGGAAAAGCCCGCGGATCCGCCGGCCGGTTTTTACCCTCCTTCGCTCCGCCCTCAGGTCCCGCCTCCACTGCGACGCCTTGAGGACCAGACGGCTCTTCCCGGCATGCATTGCCCGGGACCGACTAGTCGGGCGCCAAGCGCGGGCCGGAGCGGCCTTCCCGGAGTCCTTTGCGCCGCACCTGGTGACAAAATGGCTGCCCGAGGGAGACGGGCGGAGCCTCCGGGCCGGGAGGCGCCGGGCCCTGCGGCGGGCAGCGGCGGCGGGAGCCGATGGGCTGAGTCGGGGCCAGGGACGTCGCCCGAGAGCGGGGACGAGGAGATGTCGAGCCCGGTGTCGGGCGGCGTGAACTTGTTCGCCAACGACGGCAGCTTCCTCGAACTGTTCAAGCGGAAGATGGAGGAGGAGCAGCGGCAGCGGCAGGAGGAGCCGCCTCCGGGCCCGCCGCGACCCGACCAGCCAGCGACCGCCGCCGCCGGGGGTCCCGGGGATCCGAAGAGGAAGGGCGGCCCGGGCCCCACGCTCAGCTTCGTAAGGAGCCGCGGGGGTGGGGGAGGGCGCCAGGGCCTCCCTTGGCAGCGGGAATCGGGCCCGAGAAAGGGAATCGGGAGCCGGGGCCCCCCTCCGGCCCGAAGAGGGCTACCTCCAGGTCTCTCGCCGAAGATGCGCAACCTGGGTTCCCCACGAGAGAGGTTTGGGGGCGAGGGTAGGCTTCCCCGTAGACTGCCCGTGAGGACCGGGAGCCGGGAATGGGGAAACCAGGATGCCTGTTTGGTGCCATAACTGTGGAAACTGGGACCGTCTCCCCCTACTCGGAGGGGAGCGAATGCAAATCTGGAGTCTCAGGTGTGTGGATTAGACACTCAGACCGCCTGCTGTGTGGCTTTAGGAGATTTGCTTAGCTCCCCTGAGCCTCCTTCGCCCAGTGTCCGTTTGTTGAGCCCCTTCCCTGGTGCTGGGCATTGTGCTAGGCGTTGGCTGTGCCCGGGTGAACCAGACGGGCACGATCGCTGCTTTCCTGGAGCGTCTGTGATGGCCTGCCTTCATTTTTTGTATTTGGAAAAACGGACATCTCCTCTTCTGATGTGATGAGAATTCAGTGAGGCCATCCTGGAAAAGGATCACGGGGCTTGTCTGATAGAAAGGGCTGGACCAGTTGTCCTCTTTTTACTTTTTTAAATAAAAAAAAAAAGATTTTTTTTTTTTTTTTAAATTTAGGAACGGGAAGAGAGAGAGAAAGAGAGAGACAGTCGAGCAGTGATTTGTTGTTCCACTTATTGAAGCATCCATTGCTTGGTTCTTGTGCGTGCCCTGACCCGAGATCAAACCCGAAACCTTGGCTTGTTGGGTCCATGCTCTGACCAACGAGTGACCCGGCCGTGGTCAGTCCTTCTCAATTGGAGATGCTCCTCCTATTTAGGGAAGCCTGGAGACATTTTCGGTGTCAGAACTGGGCCAGAGGGTGCTGCTGACATCTGCGGGGGGACCAGGGACAGGGATGTTGCTCAACATTGTTCAAATGCTCAGGGCAGCCCTCCTCGAACCCCCACTCCAAATTCCCCAGCAGGAGTGATCCAGCTCCACAAGTCGTTAGTGCGAGATTGAGGGGCTGTGGGTTAAGTAAATGGCATCTATATTGATTTTCCATTCTGAGCTTGCTTTGTCTCAGGTGTTGAGATCAAGGCCCTGTGGTGTGGGGAAAAAATGCCAAAATTTGAGAGAATAACAGACTGGGGGTCAAGTTTCTTCTTCCACCAAAAATGGGTGTGAGACGACTAGTCCCAGCTATGCAGGTCCCTGAATGCCTGGTTGATGGGTGGAAAGGTAGGATGATGCCTTTCAGGCTCGTTGCTGCCTGTGGGGCACGGGAAGCCTCCGTCAGTGGGAGCAGATGGAGGACCAGGACAAGAGTCCGGAGTGAGGCTTCTGTTTGAGGAAGGGAAATGCCAGGAGCTGAGTGGGAGTAGTAGTCCCTGCCTTTTCATTTATTCACTGAGGGGCTGTTTCGGGAGCACCCTCCAAGAGGCCAGGCCAGATTAGGTTCAGGGACACAGTGTGGCTTGGTGGTTAAGGATGCTGCTCGGTGGCTTGGACCCACTCGACCCTAATTCAGTCCCATTGTTTGCTGCCAACATGACCGAGGGTACAGGCCTCTCCTTCTCAAAAATGTTTCCTCATGTATAAAATTGGTATGGTTGTAACTATGAAAGTGAAAGGAGGTGGTACATGCAAAGCACTGGGCACAGGGCTTGGCATACAGTAAGTGCTTAATAAAAGGAGCTCTTGTTGCCTGCGTGGTCACTGCTAGGGGAGGGTGAGGCTTCAGCATGGAGAGTGAGGACGGAGCCTGTCCCCACTGGTGTGGGGGTTCTTCTCGCTCCCTGGGAGGGCATCATGGGGGCCCAAGACTGCCTGGGTATCATGGGCCCAGGGCAGGCGCTAAGAGTCGCGTGTGCTCCTCTCTGATTGCTGCGCAGGTTGGCCGGCTGGCGGAGCTGGGCGCGGCGTCAGGACGGGCCACCGGGCCGGGCTAGGAAGGTGTAGTGGGCCTCAGCGCCGCCAAGGGCGGGCCCGACTCCTGTAACCGTTGCAGTCTTCTGTCCCTTCACCCAGGTGGGCAAGCGCAGAGGCGGAAACAAACTAGCCCTCAAGACGGGAATAGTAGCCAAGAAGCAGAAGACGGAGGATGAGGTGAGCAGGCCAGGTTTGGGGGCTACCCGTGCGGCCTTTCCTTAACAGCCTCAGCACCTGGCTAACCATCCCTGTCCCTCCCTGTCTAGCATCTGGACCTTGGATGTGGGGGTACTGGGTGAGGGAGGAGGGCTTTCAACAAGGTCCCCAGATAACTTGACTCTGAATATCTTTACCTCAAATCCAGGACCTCTGGGTGGTGGTACTGGGGGTGGGTCAGCTGTCTCAGGACAGTCCTGACCCCAGTTCCTGGCCTCCCTGGTATCCCCTTCCCAACCTCCTGTGTGCCCCTGCCCCCCTCCCCACAGGTATTAACAAGTAAAGGTGATGCATGGGCCAAGTACATGGCAGAAGTGAAAAAGTACAAAGCCCACCAGTGCGGCGATGATGATAAAACTCGGCCCCTGGTGAAATGACCCCCTTCCCCCGTCTGCCCACGGCCTGGGACTCTCTGCGATGTACATAACTATTTAATGTGGCGGCGGCGGCGGCGGCGGCAGCAGCCCTTCCCCCCAAGGACTTAAACACAGAAGGAAACCAAGATGCTTCCCGCAGCCGCGGACGATCCTCCAGGACTCTTTTTTACCTTGAGCACTTGCCTCCTGAGACTTCATAGAACAGTGGTTTACTGTCTCCTCTCTTCCCACCTCCTCGCTCTCTCTGGCTCTTTCTGTCTTCCTTTTCTCGCCCTCCCCTTCCTCCTTCCCTTAGCCATCACTTCTGGGAAGTAAAGAACTTGACTTAGTGCTGGAGCTGTGTGCTTGGTTTGCCTTCTTTGCTCCTTCCAACCTAAAGCCTCCCCTGCTACACTTTCCAAAGTCTGGATCTGGCCTGGCGAGGGGGGTTTCGGGGTCTGGGGAGGATGGGGGTATGGCCCCGTCAGTAGGCCTGGACTCTTCCCTAGGACCCTTTCCCCCCCCACCCCTGACTGCACCCCCCACTGTTGTTCCTGATGTTCAGGTTCTCTTCACAGTCCCATTGGGCTGGGCCAAAGCTGTTATTCAGCAGACACTGAGTACCTATTCTGTGCCTGGGCTGGGGCCACAGCTATGGACAGAACTGATCATGCTTGCTCCCTGCCCTTGTGGAAGGAAACAAACAAAAAGAGGAAACCATTTTGGGAGGTGCCTGTGAAGAAGTACAGGGTAGCGGCTGGGGAAGGGTGTCTGTTTTCATTGACATATGATCAGGGACCTGAGTGAGGTGAGGAAATGGGTTCTAGGTGGAGGGAACAGCCAGTGTAAAGACAGGCCAGAGAGTGCCTGGCCCTTAGGGGAGCTTGAGGAGGCCCCTATGACAAGCCAGGTGAGTGAGAAGTGCGAGTGGATTACATATAGAGCCTTGTGTGTTAGGGTGGAAACTTGGGACTTTATTCTTAGTGAGAAGAAGCCTTTGGGGGTTTTGAGCTAAGGAGCAACACACTGTTTTATATTAACAGGAGAGGCTGGGGTTGGCCCCGCCGGCTGTATATATGATCAGAAAAGGAATACATAGGAGAAGGAGCACACGGCTTGTTTGTCCCATCTTGCAGGCATGACTATTGACATGTTAGGGGACAGGGTGTCCTAAAGGAAGTCTTATTTCCCTAGTGCCCCTCTAATGCCCTCCTGGCCCCTTTGTTAATCCTGATGGAGCTGGAATGTTTTATGATGCCCTCGCCTTCCAACCTCTTCTCAAACATCGACCTGGGATCCCCAACATGGCCCAAATGCTGAGCAGCTCAGCACTCCAGTCTATCCCATGGCCAGGTTCCTGTGCCCCTTCCATCAGGGGAAGAGCAGGGCTTGGAGGATCATGGTGGTCACTGGGACCTGTGGAGGCAGAGGGAGGAAGGGCAGATAGCTGTGGTCCTTCCTGGGAGAGCGTAGCCTGTTGCCGGGTTCCAGCGTGTGGGAGCTGGGGTGGAGCACCAGAACAGACAAAACTCTCTGTCCTAGTGGAGCTAACATTCTAGTTGGGGAAAACAGACAAGAAACAAACGGGACACATCAGATGGTTATCCATTTGGGGTGGGATATGAAAGGGGGACTGATATAAGAGTGGAAGAGATGGCGATTTTAAGTAGGTCATGGATGGCCTGCCTCCCTGAGAAGGTGGCATTTGTCCCAAGTTCTGAAGAAGGTGGGATTGGCAGTGAAGAGTCTTTGGAAGTATTCCAGGTGGAAAGAACTGCAGGTACAAAAACCTCAAGCTGAAACCATCCCTGACTTGAGGAAGCAAGCAGACTTTGGAACAGGAGACATACCCTCTCTCATTTCCTGCTAATACACAATAAAGTCTGTTTTTTTAAATTTTGTTTATAATCCTCACCCAAGGATATTTTTCCATTGACTTTTAGAGAATGGGAGGGGGAGAAACAAACATCTATGTGAGAGAGGGACATCAACTGATTGCTTCCTGCAGATACCTGATCAGGGCCTGGGCTGGGGAGGAGCCTGCAACTGAGGTACATTCCCTTGACCGAAATCAAACCCGGACCCTTCAGTCCACAGGCCAATGCTCTATCCCCTGGTTATAACCCCTGAGCCAAACCGGCTAGGGCTGGTTTTGTTTTGTTTTTTACATTGACCCAAAGTGCTTTCCTTCCAAATTGGGGATGCTGAGCTGACCCAAGTGTGACTAGTGGGGGGAGGGGACATAGCCCATGGAGCCACCTCTACTTCCTACTCCCTGGAAGCCATCAGCAGTGGTTGGATCTTTAAAAAGAAACATGTGGGAGAAGTAGGTCGCCCCTGCAGCAGCTCAGCTTCTATTCTGAAGTGTCAAGCGGCAGGAGGAGCTGATGGAGTCCTGGCACCTCACTTCATGGTGCTCACCAGCTTTGACCTAGGGAAAGTCTGAAGCGGGAGGAAAAGAAAATTGCAGGTTTTGGCTTCAAACTGTTCTGATGTCTGTTAGCAGTTTGATCTTGGGTAAGTCACTTAGCCTTTCTGTGGCTCAGGTTCTTCATCTATAAAATAGATGTAAAATGCAGAACCATCTCTAGAGTCATGTTCTAATGTTCATATAGTCAGTGGTAACTATGACATTTCGAACAGCTGTCATTGCTTTCCTGGGTGAAGCAACTGGCTTTTGTTTGGTGGTCGTGTTTGAGAAATGCTGACCATTAAACGCCGGTTCAGTGTGATGAGATGCACAGGCAGAGAGGCTATTGTAAAGTGATAGGCATTTGTCTGCCATCTCAGATTCACAGTTGGGCATCAGCTCCTTGAGTGTCTTTTTGCCCTAGAGCTTCTAGATGAAGTAAGTTTGCCATGCACATGGCTGTTGTGAGAATTACATTTAGAAACTGCCTTACAGGCAGTAGTAGGTGCTTAAGAAATGGGGTGGGGAGTCCCACTTCAGTACTCAAATCCACCAGCTGGGGAGAGGAAACTTACCAGTACTGTGGGCCATACAGGTAGCAGGGGCCACTTTATTCTGCCCCGATCCCCTCTCTCCCGAGGCTTGTGCAGAGTCGCTGGAAACTTTACGAGTTAAAAGGGAGGTGAACCCTAACAAATTCTCTCCTGCATCTCTAACTCGCTCCCCACCTGACCCTTATCTGGGGCAATCCCCAACCCTGAGCAAAAAATTCCCACCGTTCATACACTTTCCGGAAACCTATATACATTCTGCCAGCCCTTCGACCTCACTTTCTTCTGTTTAACGCCCACCTCCAGGGCTCTACAAATCCCCAGGCTCTGAGTCTCAGCTAGAGCCATAGCCGCGGGTGCCAGGAGGGAATTGTAGTCCAGATAAGTGCCGGCGAGGGAAGGCCACTGCGCATGCGTAGGCAGTGGCTTCGCGCACGTGTCTCTCCAATCAGATGTCTGTCCAATTCAGCCCGCTATGGTGGGCATCGAGACTGCTGCTTTAGGGAACCCGACGGTCGGGTGGAGCCCGGCGCCAGCCGACCTTTCCCAAGCCAGTGCTCGGCAAGAGGGGTCTTAAGCACCTGTTTCTCATGAATGAACGGAACCAGGACTGACTTTGTCAACGCAAAGTGGGCTGAGAAACCGATCCCCTTCCTCCAGGCTGGGGCAAAAATTGACCTTGTGCCTCTCCGGAGGCCACGAAGTCTCTCAGGGCAGGGCTGGGTTGTCCTCAGAGCACTGGGTCTCCAGCTCTTTCCTGCTGGTAAGAGGAAGAGGGCCCCACTTTGTCCTACGGCGGCGCAAAGATCACAAAAATGCCTTCTTTATGACCCTGCTCTCGCCTAAACTTCCTGGGCCGTTCCACTTCATTCAGCTTCAAGTGGGGAAAGGGATTGGGGCGTTTTGCTCCAGTGTTTATTTTATTAGTTCATTTCATTAAAAATTTTACATCCTTGTCTTTTTTCATGTCCCTGTAAAAATTGTTAAACTGGAATTTAATCTGGGAAGTATATAACGTAAAATGTAGCAGAGGCTGCGGTAGGATGAGCCTGTCTCCGGCACTCCCTTTGTCTGGCTTTTTTTTTTTTTTTTTTTGGTCTCTGGGGTATAAAGTCCACCCGCGGCTGTTCCCTCTACTCTCAACTTGAGCACACAGACTGTACTCCTACCAAGTACGCTCTGGATGGGGAGAGGGAGGCAGTTAAATTCTCAGAGGGGGTGACCGGCACCGCAGCTGGCTCTGGCGGAGCGGTTCCGGTGTCCACTGCACGGCCCAAGTCCCAGGTTCCGCCAAACTTAGCTGGAGCTTCCACGTGAGACCAGCTGAGAAAGACGAGACGATGGGAGGACCGGCCGGCCAGAGAGGCCACGAGAGGCGCTCACTCTTTGGCCACGTGACCCAACTCGGCGGGGCCTGGGTCTCCCGGGTGCACGGCCACGTGCGACCGCTGCTGCTTCCGATTGGCTTGGTTGGGCCAATTTGAACGGCGTACGGGAGCCGCCGCGGCTCATGTGGGGCCGCGTTTGTGTATGTATGAGTGTGTGGTTCTTTTTTTTTTTTTTTAATTCCCTCGCTTTGGCTCCCTCCTTCCGCGCGAGTCTCACGAGAAGCCGCAGCACAAGGCGCCGCCGCCGCTGCCTCGGGCCGGGTAAGTGGGCCTCACCCGGAACCGGACCTGCTCGGCTCCACCTGGCGTTGACCCCCGTCAGGGTCTGTGCCTGTGCTGCCCGGGCGTCAGGGCCGCGCCTGACCCGTAAAGGCCGCGAACCTTGGGTTCTCGGGTTGGGCCCGATTCTCGAGGCGGCAGGAACGGGTGCGGGGGGGAGGGGGAAACCGAGCCGGGCTTAGGGGGTGGGGCCTCGGAGCCCGGTCCGCTCTTGGTGCCGAGAGAATCCGGCCAGTGGGGCGCCTAGGGTCGGGCTGGAGATCATCTGATTGGGGGACGTCGCGAGGATCGGGTGTGTGCGGGGTGGGGGGTGCTCTTCGGTGGGGCTTGGTTGGGTCTCCTTGGTTGAGGCCGCAGTGAAAAGTTGGGGGTTCTTTTGGGCTCTGATAGGAGGGTCGTCAGACTTCGGCCTAGAGGGCTTTTCTGGATCCGTTGGGGGGAGTGCCCCAGGGGTGGTTCGGCCCGGCCTAATTGGGGGGAATCCGCAGGGATCGACGAAGGGGGTTTCCGGCTGGAGATGGTGTGGGGGCTTGTCCAAACTTGATGGGGGGAAGCAGCGGAGATCCGTCGGCAGGAGATGCTGCTGACCGGGGCGGAGGGCGGGAATGGGGGCCAGGCTTGGCCAGACCTGTTTGGGGGAAAGGGACAGGGACCGACCTGCTTCTGTCGCAGGGTGGGCATCCTTGACTGGCTCTCTCTCTCGGAGAGGCAAGCGCCCTGATTCAGGGGAATCGCTGGTCCAGCTAGGCCTGAAACGGGAGTCTGGTATCCGGCTGAGCTGGATTAGGGGAGGCGGCAGGGATCATGAATATCGGAACGCCTTGGGATGGTGCACCTAGGGAGGCTCAGGGACCAGACCCCCAGGCCTCCGCAGAGGATGTGGCGGAGCTTGAGGTCTCAATTTCGGGAGAAGGGGGATCTGCTTGCACTGGGGAGACTACGGGGGCCAGAGGTTATCAAGGTCTGGGGCAGGGTACCTGGTTGGAGAAGTGGCTGGACCCTCGAAACCTTAGGGCCTGCAGCCAGGGGCTGCAGAACCACCCCCACCCCCACCCCCCGGCTCTGCCCGCCAGATGATGATCCACCGGGCCCAGCCACTGCCTCCCATGGCCCATTTCCACATCTCCCTGCCTGTTCTCCCAAGCTTGCTACTGTGCCACCGTGAATGGTGCAGATTGCTGGGACCCCCCCCCCCCCCCCCCCCCCCCCCCCCCGCGCACTTAGTTTGGCTGAATTGGCAGCAGCACTCCTCTGATTACACTTCTGCTGCCAACTCTTTGGGTCTCAGTCCCGTCTCACACAGAGCCCCGGTGACCGAGCCCTGACCCGAGCTCCTATCCCTGCAGCTTGCCTTGCACCATGGACTGGCAGCCAGACGAGCAGGGTCTGCAGCAGGTCCTACAGCTGCTTAAAGACTCGCAGTCACCCAATACAGCCACTCAGCGAATCGTGCAGGATGTATCCTTCCTTCTGGGCCTGGGGGAACTGGGCAGACATCTGCATCCCCTGAAGGCCACAGAGGATGGGGCCCATCCCCTAATCCCTTGGCAGAGAATTAAGGGTTAGAATCTTTGGGTCCCATTTCCAGAAGAAATGTGACTCTGGGGTTGGGGGAATGACACCTCTAGTTGGGATTCAACTTTTGTTTAGGTTCATGGTTAAAAATTTTTTTCGATTGGTTGTTCAAAATACTTTTTAAAATAATTAAACTTAAAAAAATATTTTTTTATTGATTTCAGAGAGGGAGGGAGAGAGATAGAAACATTAATGATGAGAGAGAACCATTGATTGCCTGCCTCCTCCATGTCCTGACTAGGAATCGAACCATGACCTGGTTTATAGGTCGACACTCAACCACTGAGCCATGCCAACTGGGCCTATACATACTTAAACTTAAAATACTTAAATCATTGGCAAGTTTCCTCTTTTGTTGTTGTTATACTCACCTAAGGATATTTTTTCCATTGATTTTTGGAGAGAGTGAAAGGGGGGAGGGAGGAAGTTGAGAGAGAGAGATTGATTGGTTGCCTCCCCCACCAGGGTGGGGATCAAACCTTACAACCCATGTATATGCCCTTGACTGGGAATCAAACCTGTCTGTGTGCTGGCAAACATGCTCTCACTTCTTTTTTTTTTTTCTCATATATTTTTATTGATTTGAGAGAGAGAGAGAGAAACATCAGCGATGAGAGAGCATCATTGATCGGCTGCCTCCTGCACGCCTCCTAGTGTGGCTCGAGCCTGGAACCCTGGCATGTGCTCTTGACAGGAATCGAACCCCGGACCCTTCAGTCCACAGGCTGATGCTCTATCCACTGAGCCAAACCAGCTAGGGCAACGCTCTCACTTCTGAGTCACACTGGCCAGGGCTCGGATTCCTTTTTTTTTTTAAAGCAGACAACATTGGATTGCTAGTAAGCATAGCTGAGTAGCAGCTGCCATCTTCACACAGAGCCAGGCCTGCTAATCCTTACCTGCTCTGGCCAGGTCTTCAAGAGTGGTGGGGAGCTCAGGGATGCTCCCTCACCTCCTGGATGCATTTGACATGCCTGAAATACTGCATTGTTGTAGGCATGGGGATGGACAGGTGGCTGCCTGGTCCCAGAGGTCAGAGGTCCTGCCAGCTACATGGTAGGAAGGGGGCCCCACCGGGGGAAGGCCCTTGTCTCCCAAGTCCCTTAACAACCTGACAGAAACTCAAACAACTGAACCAGTTTCCCGACTTCAACAACTACCTGATCTTCGTCCTGACCAGACTCAAGTCAGAAGGTATGAGGCCCTCGATGCCCCGCCAGGCAGGCTAGACCCCCACTCGCTCCCCTGTGGTCCCCTGAGCCGCAGCTCTCATCCCCCAGATGAGCCTACTCGCTCTCTCAGCGGCCTTATCCTCAAGAACAATGTGAAGGCGCATTACCAGAGCTTCCCGCCGCCTGTGGCGGACTTCATCAAGCAGGAGTGTCTGAACAACATCGGAGATGCCTCATCCCTCATCCGAGCCACCATAGGTAAGGGGGTGGGGGGCAGCAGGAGTCAGCCTGTGATGCCCTGAGCCCTTCCTCTCAGCCAGGAAGCATCTCAAAGTGTTAAGGCTATTGATTCACCATGGATGGTAGAACTATTACTACTGCCATTTTGCAGATAAGGAAACTGAGGCACAGAGAGGTTGAGGGCTTGTCTGGTAAGTAGCAGAGCTCAGGAGTGACCAGTGCAGGTCCATGCTCTGAACCACTCCTTCCTGAAATAGCCATTCTTGCTTTGGAGGCAGTCACCCAATGCCCAGAATTTTGTGTTAGGTCCTGAGGGCTCAGCAGATTAAAATCAGAGCTCCCTACCCTTGTGGAGCTTCCTGTCATTAGTGAGTTAGCTTTGCCTTGGAGACTTCCTGATTCCTGGAAGGCTGCGTGAGGGAGTTAATAGAAGGATGACCACAATTTTCGAGCAGTTTATCTTAAGCCTTTTTACTACTGATAAATACATCCCTACTATTTGTTACTGACTTACATTTCCCCCCAGTTTTATTGAGGTTAGTTGACATATAATGACTTACATTTTTGTTTCTTTAAAATCTTTGTCAACTCTTAAAACTTGCTTTTAAAAGGGTGTTGTATGTAACTATTTTAAGTGAAAAGACAGATGCGTTTACCCTAAGGCAGCGGTTCTCAACCTGTGGGTCGCGACCCCTTTGGAGGTCGAACGACCCTTTCACAGGAGTCGCCTAAGACCATCGGAAAACATATATAATTACATATTGTTTTTGTGATTAATCACTATGCTTTAATTATGTTCAATTTGTAACAATGAAATTGGGGGTCACCACAACAGGAGGAACTGTATTGAAGGGTCGCGGCATGAGGAAGGTTGAGAACCACTGCCCTAAGGGAAGGTAGTCTTAAAATGAAATAAAGACAGAAAAATAGTGTTAAATTTAAGATAGATGCTGGGACCTACCACAAGATCAGCCCTGGCTTTTGTTAAGAGACTCATAGCCCCAGCAATACACCCTCACTCCTCACATGCCAGCAGAAGGATCTGAATTCACCAAGTGCATTCTGGGTGTCAGGCTCTGCTCTGGATACTTGATTTACGTCACTGAAGTTTCCCAATAGCCCTGGTAGGCTGGTGGTCTTTGTTCCCATTGAGGCACAGAAAGGTTAGGTGATGTGGCCAACGTCACACAGACAGGGATGGGACTGCGACTGCATTCACAGTACCTCAGGGAGCACCCTTACTAGCAGAGCTGTAAGCCAGGGTCATCTGGAGTGTTGGCACTGGCAGCAGCTTCCCCTAGGAAAGACTGCCACCTCCTGGCTTTAAATATTATCTCTGCACTGACATCACCCACGTTCAGCCCAGCTGCCAAACCCCTGTACTGCCTTCATCCTTCATTCAGATGCCTACTGCAGGTTGTACTTGGGTTTCCAGTAAGCAGTACAAGGTCTCAGGAAGCCATGTGGCCCTCCTGGACCTGCTCCCTGCCCCTCCCAGGCCCTGTGGTTCTGCTCAGGCCCTGTGGTTCTGCTCAGGCCCTGTGGTTCCTTATCCATCTGTAATCTCTCCAGGCATGCCCCTGCCCTCAGGCCTTTGCACCTGCCATTCTCTGCCTGGGATGCTCTTTACCCAGGGACCCGGATGCTGCTCCCTCATTTCCTTCAGGCCTTTGCTCAGATATCAAGATGTCACTTGGAGGAGGCTCTGGACACCCAGTTTTAAGTTGCTACCCTCGTCCTCAGCCCTTGCTAGCCATCTTCTCTGCTTTATTTCCCCCTTTAGCTCTTGGCGTATAGCCTCCCAGGTGTTTTGCAGGTTTATGTTGACCTAGCAGCCTCCCTCACTAGACAGACAGCTCCTGTGGGCAGGGACTTTGTATTTAGTTCTGTGCTGCATCCCAAGACCTGGAACTGAGCTGATTTACAGTAAGGCTCAGAGGATCTCAGAAGGTGTGTGGGGCTCACAGGGAGAGCATCCTAAGAGTGGCAGGGAGAACTGGGGTGCCGAGCAAGCCCACCTGCACCCAGCCTGAGGCAGCGTCCTTTCCTGGCCGCCCAGGCATTCTCATCACCACCATCGCTTCCAAGGGTGAGCTGCAGATGTGGCCTGAGCTGCTGCCCCAGCTGTGCAACCTGCTCAACTCGGAGGATTACAACACATGTGAGGTAGGCCATGGGCCATGGCCCCCCAGCCCCCGCCCCCAAGTGGGAACCGGGACTGGACCTAGACCCGCATCCATGTATGTTCCTCACTATTCAGGGAGCCTTTGGCGCCCTGCAGAAGATCTGTGAAGACTCGTCTGAGCTCCTGGATAGCGATGCCCTCAACAGGCCCCTCAACATCATGATCCCCAAGTTCCTGCAGTTCTTCAAGCACTGCAGCCCCAAGATCCGGTGGGTGCAGCTCCCCAGGGGTCTGCAGGGGGCCTGGAGTAGGCAGGGCGGGGGTGACCCACATGCCCACTCCCTGCCAGGTCCCATGCCATCGCCTGTGTGAACCAGTTCATCATGGACCGGGCCCAGGCGCTGATGGACAATATTGACACTTTCATTGAGGTGGGCTGCCAGGCTGGGGGTGAGCAGGGTGAGGGCCAGGGTCCCTGCTGTGGCTGACCCTCCCCTCCCTGCAGCACCTGTTTGCCCTGGCTGTGGACGATGACCCTGAGGTGCGGAAGAACGTGTGCCGCGCCCTGGTGATGCTGCTGGAAGTGCGAATCGACAGGCTTATCCCCCACATGCATAGCATCATCCAGGTGTGCACACCCAGGCCAGCCTGGGGGGTGCTGTGGGGCTGGGGGCACAGCGGGCATCACCCCCAGCTGGGCAGGGCCTTCAGCTTTTCTCACTCCACTCCCCTAGTATATGCTGCAGAGGACCCAGGACCACGATGAGAATGTGGCCCTTGAGGCCTGTGAGTTCTGGCTGACGCTGGCCGAACAGCCCATCTGCAAGGACGTCCTGGCCTCCCACCTGGTCCAGTGAGTGTCTCTCCTGTGTGCTGTCCCACCCCAGCCTCCACCTTTCCTGTTTCAGCTTACTTTCTATACCTGCACACACTTTTGTTCAGTTTTTATTGATTTCAGAGGGGAAGGAAGAGGGAGAGAGAAGTATCGATGATGAAAGCGAATCACTGATTGGCTGCCTCCTGCTTGTCCCCTACTTGGGATCCAGCCCACAACCCAGACATGTGCCCTGATCAGGAATTATAGGTCGATACTTAACCACTGGGAAACACTCGCTGGGTGCCTGCATATATTTTGGAGGATATGAATGTAGCTTTAGTGACTTAGAAGTTAGTTAAGTTATAGATGGAATAAATGAGAAGTCGAGAGAGGCTTTAGGCATAGTTGGGTCCAGGTGCTCAAAGGATGTGAAAGGCATCTGTCTAGTCTCAGATCTACTTCCTCTCCATTGGCTTTGTTCTCAGGCATGACCTTCCCTCCTGGCTGTGGCCTTCTACAGCTTTACAGCTTAGGAACCTCTGAAAAAGAATTCCCTCTTGACCAGTATCTCCAGCAAAACTCCTAGGGTCAGCTTGGATCACTCACCTATCCCCAAGTCAGCGAAGACTAATCACAGTTTCCAACCCCAAGGTACATGGGCGCCAGCGGATGGGGCTGGCTGCCTTGCCTGTTTGCTCCCCTCACCTGGCCCCATCCCAGGGAAGTTCCTGGTGACTGGGCCACGTGTCCCTGCCTTAGAACTAGGGGTCAGGCACTGTTCTAAGCTCAGTGTATTCAGAGGTGTCCAGGTCTGGGTCAAGAGCCTTCCTGTGGAGCCAGGAGTGGTGTCAGCTCTGTGCCTGTCACAGTGGCTGAGACTAGGTTGGGGTAGCTCCCATTAAGGGAAATGAAGGGATGCGGGGCCAGCAGAATCACTGTGCGCTCTACAGTCTGCCCTTGACTCCCATCTGTACCTCTGCTTTCCTCTTGCCCAGGCTTTCAATTCCCCCAGGGCACCCTGCCTCCCAGTGAATAGCCTCTCTCCCAACAGGCTGATCCCTATCCTGGTGAATGGGATGAAGTACTCGGAAATCGACATTATCTTGCTCAAGGTCAGCTGGGCTGACCACCGGGCACAGACTGGTGGGTGAGGGTGGTGGGAGTTGGGGCTGGGGCTCTGGTGGTGCTTAGCGGTTTGTCTGGCCCACAGGGAGATGTGGAAGAGGACGAGGCAGTCCCCGACAGCGAGCAGGACATTAAGCCCCGCTTCCACAAGTCGCGCACGGTGACACTGCCCCACGAGGCCGAGAGGCCCGACGGCTCTGAGGATGCTGAGGATGACGATGACGATGATGCTTTATCGGACTGGAATCTGAGTGCGTGGCCCGGCAGGAGGGGTGGTGGGTGGTGGGGCTGGAAGGTGAGGAGAAACTTACTTGGAGCAGATCGTGAAGGTCATCCTAATCGTGATCTCTGACCTGGGGGTGTGGTGGAGGAGGCCCTGCCTGATGGGCTTCCCTGAGCCTGCCTCCCCCTCCCCACCATTTTCCTTCCTGTCCCAGGAAAGTGCTCGGCGGCTGCACTGGATGTCTTGGCCAATGTCTTCCGGGAGGAACTATTGCCCCACCTCCTTCCCCTGCTCAAGGGCCTCCTCTTTCACCCTGAATGGGTCGTCAAGGAGTCAGGCATCCTAGTGCTGGGCGCCATCGCTGAAGGTGAGTGCCCTGGCTGTCCTGACTGCCTGACCTCTGACCCTTGTGCTAGCATGAGACGGGCTGGCCTAGGCGGAGCTGCCTGGGGGCAGAGAGTGGTGATGGACCTCATCCCTGAGTTCCCTCCAGAGGCCTGCTCAGCCTCTCCAGACAGATCTGGGATTTAATCTTACCCTCAGCCTATGAGCCTTAAAGGAACCCCAAACCTGAAATGCAAACCCTCTCCTTAATTCTCATGGACATGCAATTCTGTGAGGCCGTAGCATAATTATAGCTACAATAATAATGTCACTTCCGCAGTGCATGTCCCGTGGCAGGCAGCCTGTTCTATGGGCTCAGTCCGACCTGATGAGATGGGATTCATAGATGGGGACACTAAGTTACAGAGGGATGTTCATCACCTCCCCAGTTACCCAGGGTGCAGTTGAGCCTCAAACCTGCTCCCTGGCTGCGGGGCTGGCCTTCCAGAATGAGAAGTGTGCCGTGGTCATGTTTCTACAAATTCACATGGTGGGCTATTACTGATGTGGCTTTCGAGCGCCCTTTGTCCTGATGGAATGTACAGCTTGAATGAACCAGAGGGCTTTTCGAGTCTGTTACCGGCATCACTTGTGACTGTCTCAGCATCCAGGCCTGTCCTAAAAAATAAGTTCAGCTCTAGCTGGTTTGTCTGAGTGGATAGTGCATCAGTCTGCAGACTGAAGGGCCTGGGTTCGGTTCCAGTCAAGGGCACATGCCCAGGTTGCGCACTGGATCCCCAGTGGGTGCATGCAGGAGGCAGCTGATCATTGATTCTCTTGTTGATATTTCTATCTCTCTCTCCCTCTCCCTTCCTCTCTGAAATTAATACAAATTTTTAAAAATTAAGATAAGCTCAGGAGCCCTCACCCTGGAGAGCTTTCAAAATTTATCTAAGGAGAGGTCCCCTCACATTAGGTATTCTACATATTCATGAAAAAGAACTGGAGGAACTAACATTAAGCCAGTAAAAACAGGTCTCTTCTCTTAGATTATTAGGGGGTGTGCTATTATCTGTGTTCTCTAATTAAAAGAGCATTGACCTATGAGCCAGGAGGTCAGGGCACATGCATCCTAGTGCCCTAGTAGGGGTCATGCCAGAGGCAGCTGATCGATGATTATCTCTCATTATTGATGTTTCTATCTCTCTCCCTCTCCCTTCCTCTCTCTGAAATCAATAAAAACATACTTAAGAGAAAAAGATAGCCCTGGCCAGTTTGCCTCAGTGGTAGAGCATCAGCTCGGGGACCAAGGAGTTTCGGTTTTATTCCCATCCCTGGTGGTGGGTAGGGGCTTGCGAGGAAGGCAACCAATCGATGTGTGTCTCACGTTGATGTTTCTCTATGTCTATCTCTATCTCTATATCTCTCTATCTGCCTCCTTGCCTCCTTCCACTCTAAAAACCAATGGAAGCCCTGGCCAGCTTGGCTCAGTGGATAGAGCGTCAGCCTGCGGACTTGGGGGTCGCAGGTTTGATTCTGGTCAGGGGCATATGCCTGGGTTGCGGGCTCAATCCCCAGTGGGGGGCGTGCAGGAGGCAGCTGATCAATGATTCTTTCTCATCATCCATGTTTCCATCTCTCTTTCCCTCTCCCTTCCTCTCTGAAATCAATAAAAATATAAATAAATAAAATAAAATAAAATAAATCAATGGAAAAAAATATCATCAGGTGAGGATTAAAAAAAAAAAAAAAAAGACATACTCATTTTTTTAAAAAAAAGGAAGATGGAAAATAGAGAAAGAAATATCACAAACATCCAGGAAAAGTTTCAAAAGAAACCTTTGTGGTCACTGCCCACAAAGCCTGAGTGAGTGTGCAGCCCGGTCATCTGTGAATTAATGAGTGACCGTGTTGGGGTGGAGCTGATGGCAAAGAAAGGTTTGCCCTGTTATGGCTTCCCCTCCTGATCCTACTTTTCACTGACTCAAACTTTTTTCATTACTGACTTTAGAGAGAAACATTGATTTGTTGTCCCACTTATTTATGCATTCATTGGTTGATTCTTTTTGTTGTTAATCCTCATCTGAGGATATTTTTCCATTGATTTTTAGAAAGGGTGGAAGGAAGGAAAGGAGAAAAAGAGGGTGTGGAGAGAGAGAGAGAAAGAAACATCCATGTGAGAGACACATCAATTGGTTGCCTCCTGCACCCGCCCCAACCGGGGCTAGAAATTCAACCTACGATCCAGGTATGTGTCCTTTATCGGGAAGCGAACCCATGATCTTTGGTGCACGGACTGACTCTAACCCCTGAGTCTCACAGCCCAGGGCCATTGGTTGATTCTTTTTTTTTAAAAAAAAATATTTTTATTGATTTTTTACAGAGAAGAAGGGAGAGGGATAGAGAGTTAGAAACATTGATCAGCTGCCTCCTGCACACCGCCTACTGGGGATGTGCCCGAAACTAAGGTACATGCCCTTGACCAGAATCAAACCTGGGACCCTTCAGTCCGCAGGCCGACGCTCTATCCACTGAGCCAAACCGGTTAGGGCAATTGGTTAATTCTTGTATGTGCCCTGATGGGAGACGGATCACATAACCTTGGCATATTAGGATGCTGCTCTAACCAACTGACCTACTAGGTCAGGGCTCTGAGCTAGTTATTTAACCTCTGAGCCTCAGTTTCCCCATCTGACAGGTTCGGCTGATCCTCTCCCCTAAAGAGTGGGTGTGGCTGGGCTCAACTGGACTCAGGATTGTCCCCATGCTGTCCTTACAGGCTGTATGCAGGGCATGGTACCCTACCTTCCCGAGCTGATCCCACACCTCATCCAGTGCCTGTCGGACAAGAAGGCCCTGGTTCGTTCCATTGCCTGCTGGACGCTGAGTCGCTACGCCCACTGGGTGGTCAGCCAGCCGCCAGACATGCACCTCAAGCCTCTGATGACAGAACTGCTCAAGCGCATCCTAGATGGCAACAAGAGGGTGCAGGAGGCAGCCTGCAGGTGACCCCTGGCCCCCGGCCCCCCAGTCCTTACCCCCTGCGCCGCTGGCTGCCATCCGGGAAGTGATGACACTCATTACCTCTGATATTCGCTGATTTCTAACGTATTCGTACTGGCTGATCCCGGGTGCTCTATCTGCTTCTGGCCCAGCCCCCACCTGTAGATGCCCACTGAGCCCTTTCTCCCCTTCTAGTGCCTTTGCCACCCTGGAGGAGGAGGCCTGCACAGAGCTGGTGCCCTACCTCAGCTATATCCTGGACACTCTTGTCTTTGCCTTTGGCAAGTACCAGCATAAGAACCTGCTCATCCTCTATGATGCCATCGGCACCCTGGCTGACTCTGTGGGCCACCATCTCAACCAGCCGGTGAGACCCCACAGCACCTCCCTCTTCCCGATTCCCTGCTTACCTCTGGCATCCAGGGACCTGGCGGCAACCCCGTGTTGCACACCAGGGACATGGCCATGACCTCGACAGGTAGACAGAGAGCCCTGGCCCCTGCCCTCGCCCTTTCCCAGTCTAGTGGGGGAGACAACCAGTTATGAAACAGCATGGTAAGTGCTGTGCTGGGAGCTCAGGGGCCTGCGGGTAGCAGGAGGCTGACCCAGGCTCCTGAAGGGGCAGTGGTGGATAGGTCGGAGCTTGGGATGGGTGAGAAGAACTGGTGGTCTGGCTGGATGGCCAGGCCTTGCAGGATCCCATGAGACACAGTGGGGAGCCAGGTCTCATTGCTCAGGCAATAGATGCTCATGGGTCATAGGGAGCCCTGTTGGTTCCCAGACTGCCACCTCTGCCCAGAGAGCCCCAACTTCCTGCTCCCCCTCCAGGAATACATCCAGAAGCTGATGCCTCCGCTCATCCAGAAGTGGAACGAGCTCAAGGATGAAGACAAGGACCTCTTTCCTCTGCTGGAGGTGGGTGGGCTTCAGGCTCCCTCCCACAGTCCTGCCCCACCCCACCCAAGTTCACCTCTCCTGCCTTCCTCCCACCAGTGTCTGTCATCCGTGGCCACTGCCCTGCAGAGCGGCTTCCTGCCCTACTGCGAGCCTGTCTACCAGCGCTGCGTCACCCTAGTGCAGAAGACACTGGCCCAGGCCATGGTGAGCACCCACCTGCCCGCTCCTCTGCTGCTGCTCCAGCCCTGGCCTACCGCCCTCACCTTCCTGCCTACCCCTCTGTGCCCAGATGTATACCCAGCACCCTGAGCAGTACGAGGCTCCCGATAAGGACTTTATGATCGTGGCGCTAGACCTGCTCAGCGGCCTGGCCGAGGGCCTGGGTGGTCACGTGGAGCAGCTGGTGGCCCGGAGCAACATCATGACACTGCTGTTCCAGTGCATGCAGGTGGGTGGGCACCCTTCGCAGACCTCTCACAGTGATGACACCGAGCAGCCTGTGTGGGCCACCCTGGGGGGTCAGGGTCCCCAAGGACATCAGGGAAAGGGGGCCTATTAAAAAAACTTGTAATTCTTTTAAAAAGGCATTTGATTAAGACATGAGTACAAACTCATTTTCAAGGCAACAATGTAGAAAACTTAGAAGTAGAAAATAGAAAACGTGAAAGCACAGCCCCTTCCCCATCACCCCCAGCCCATGTATCAGCGGTTACATGTGCCCCTTCCTTCTGCAGCGGTGCCCTGAGCAAGGCACTGGCTCACACGGCCCCTGAGCCCTGGTGTATGTGGGGCCCGCAGCCTTGGTGCTGGGAGTGGAAGGGTTAGGCTGTGTTCCTGGGACTGCTCCCCTAGCTGCCCTGAGCTGAGGGATTAGTGGGGACCCCAGCTGGTTGGGGGGAGGGGAGCCGTGCCGTGCTGACCCTGCTCTGACCCCCAGGACTCGATGCCTGAAGTTCGGCAGAGCTCCTTTGCCCTCCTGGGAGACCTCACCAAAGCCTGCTTCATCCACGTCAAGCCCTGTATTGGTACGACACCCATCTCCTCTTCACCTCACAACCCCGCCCTGGCCTCAAGTGATGGAACAATGACCAGGGAGGACTGTGACCGAACTAGGATGTGTTCGTACTGTCTGATGGGGCCTACCCAGCCCGGTCCAGGAGCTCACCCTGCCGGTCCTCCTGCTCAACACCCCTCTTTTCCCCCACCAGCTGAGTTCATGCCCATCCTGGGCACCAACCTGAACCCTGAGTTCATCTCTGTCTGCAACAATGCCACCTGGGCCATTGGCGAGATCTGCATGCAGATGGGTGAGTGCCCTGCAGGTGGGCAGGCTCTGCCCCTCCCCATTGATCTGTTCCTGGCCTGGAGCCTGGCTCTGAGTGACAGGTCCCCTTGAGAGGGTGCTGGTGCTCCTTGAGGAAGGCTCCCATGGGCCAGGGGCAAGTGGGTACCTCTGAGCATTTTCATCAGAGATGGGCCGAATGGCTGAAAGGCCATCTGTGATTGGCTTCTGTAAAGAGGCAGGACAGGAGCCTTGTTCTGATTGGACAATTTGCCACCTCCCCACCCCAAATGCAGTTCCACAGGGATTGGTAGGGAGACTTGGGCAGCTTCCCCTCTCCCCGCAAAGGAGCTGGCCATCTGGCCTCACCTTGGTGTTCATCAGTGACTCTAGGGAAGCTTCTGGTGTTTAGAGGGTGTGGATCTACCTCTGGTTGGCTATGGGTCCTGGCCCAGGAACCAGCTAAGGTTTTTTTGCTCCGTCACTAGATGTGCTTGGCCAGTATCTAGATGGAGCTGTGGTGGTTGGCATGGGTGGCATGGGCTGTGTGTGGCTCTGACTGTCTGGTCCCCCAGGGGCAGAGATGCAGCCTTATGTGCAGATGGTCCTCAACAACCTGGTGGAGATCATTAACCGGCCCAACACACCCAAGACCCTGCTGGAAAATACAGGTGGGCGCCAGGTCTGGCTGCTGCCGCCCCCTTGCTCGCCTCCTGGAGGTGGGCTTCTTGGCTGGGAGGGTAGTTACGTGGCCTTGGGAAAGAAACAGGGAAGGTATCTGGAAGGACCTGGAAGGGGTTCTGGGAGGTGAGGCAAGAAAGCTAATGCTGGCTTCCAGGGAAGACCCAAGCTGGGCCGAGCTCCAGGCCCTGGTGGCTGGCAGGAGCTATTCCCCTGTGGCCCGTGGGACGGGGCTTGGTGCCTGGTGCCAGAGGCCCCCCCATGTACTGTCCCGGGGCCACTCGGGGTTGCAGGTCGCCTGACGAGTCCCTCTGCCATTCCAGCCATTACCATCGGCCGCCTGGGCTACGTGTGCCCACAGGAGGTGGCACCCATGCTGCAGCAGTTCATCCGGCCTTGGTGTGTGCTCGTCTGTGTGGGGCCTACCGCATGGTGGGCCGGGCGGCAGAGTGGGTGGGACCGGCCCAATCCGTTCCCTTGCCTGTGCCCACCCAGCCCTGCTCACCCTCAGATGCACGTCCCAGCCCCATCACCCTCTGACCCCCTGCTTCCTCCATGCCCCGTAGACACAAGGCCCACCCCAGCCCCTCTACCCACTGCTCCTATGGATGCCCCTCCTGCCCCACCCCTGCCGGCTGATTCCCCCCTGCTCACCTTCCCCACAGGTGCACATCCCTCAGGAACATCAGGGACAATGAGGAGAAGGACTCAGCCTTCCGAGGCATCTGCATGATGATAGGCGTCAACCCCGGGGGCGTCGTGCAGGTTGGGGCGGCTGGGCTCTGAGGGAAGGCACTGGGGCTGGGCTCGGGCGGCCCCTCACATGGGATCCGTCACATTTCAGGACTTTATTTTCTTCTGCGATGCTGTAGCCTCCTGGGTGAGCCCTAAGGATGACCTTCGGGACATGTTTTATAAGGTGAGGCCCCTGCTTCGCCCTGATGTAGTCCCAGGAGGTGGCAGGGGGAAGGCTCTCTGGGGGGAGAGGCTGAGTTCATCTGCTCTGTTCTGGTGTCCCTCCCCGACCCGCAGATTCTCCATGGCTTCAAAGACCAAGTTGGAGAGGAAAACTGGCAGCAGTTCTCAGAGCAGTTCCCGCCGTTGCTCAAGGAGAGGTTGGCTGCCTTCTACGGGGTCTAGAGGAGCACTGAGACTGCCGGTGAGGAGGCTGCATGTAGGGGCTGGTGCTGTCATCCGGGCTGAGGGAGCACAGGCCCTGATTCTTCCTCTCCCTGCAGGTTTCTGTCTGCGTCGTCATCGGAGGGGTGGCTGGGGAGCACACCGCGTCCAGAAGTTGCCGTGCCCTGGTCGAGGGGGGTTAGGGAGGAGTGAGTGGGACCCAAATCCAGATGCCTTCCCTGCCCATCTACCTGCCATGCCTGGCCTGTGTGGCCGGCAGTGGTGGGCAGGTGGGTGGGGCCTCCACACTCATCCTACAAATGGGAGGGGGGTGGGACTTCTTGGCAGCAAGGGCCCCTTTCTCTAAGTAGGGTCACCACAGGCAGCCGACTCAGGCCAGCCATGTGGGAGGGAAGAATCAACACCGCCGACCGAATCCAGCTTAGGGTGAGGCAGGGGGAAAGCAGGCGGGGAGGGGGGGTCCCTGTAGAGGTGCGGACACACACGTACACACGTGGCTACACGCATGTGTGGGCGCTGCAGCCAGCTAGGCTGGGTCAGCTGCCCCACCATTTCCCTGACTGCATGGAGACAGTAGAATTAGTGAACCCCTAAGTTAACCCATGAGGCCTTCCGTGTAACCTGCATCTAGAGTTTAAGACGCTTCAGCCGTTTTACCAGAATTGATGATGACTGGGGAGGGCTGGGTGGGTTGGGGTCCTTTGCTGGGAACCCAGGGCGGGATAAGAGGATGGCCACCTTGGGGCTGCCCTGTCAGCACACACACACTTTGGACCTGCTCAGCACACTTCTGCCAGCTCTACGGCAGCCGCAGCCACCGTGTCCCTCTCCTTGTCTCATCCCAGCCAGAAGAGTGGGGACCAGAGGAGTGGCTAGGGCTGGCCAGAGGTCTCCCTTCCTCCCTCCCTTGTGCTCCAGTGACATGAAGACACTGGGCTGGGGCCTTTTTCTGGAAGAGAGCTGCAGTGGCCAGAGCGGCTGACACCTACCCCTGCCTCTCTCCATAAGCGTGTCCATTTAAAGGGCAGTCTATTTCTCTGTGCTCCTGAGAGTCCTCAAGTTCCAGGCCCAAGTTTTTATAATAAGGGCCGGGGCATTTAATTGATGTTGATCAGACAAAAGCTTATGCTTTGCCAGCAAGAAGGAAAGCAAGGGCTTAGAGGAGGAGTGGTGAGGCCCTGAGTCTTCCTGTTCATCACTGCTCCCAGCGGCCCCAAGAGCCTACCAGATTGGGGCAGTGATTCTAGGGATCCTTCTGGGATTGGCCAGGGATGTGGTCACAGCGAGAGGATCCCCTAGGACTAGAGGGAATGTGATTCTGAGTTGGCCTAGAAATGAAGCTGGGCCCTGCAGCCCCCTAATGTTTTCTTTTTTCTCCTCCCCTGCTTTTTACTTTAGGGGACCCTTTAGGGGCTTTGGGGGGACTGATGATTCCTGCATCTTAGGGTCTGCTCCATCCATCCCACTGGGTTCTTGGACCCTGCCCCCATCATAGTCCTGTGTCTTCTCAGACAGGGTCAGGCCCTGCCTCTATTCCAAGGGGCACTTGGTGCACATTCCATAAACACAGCTGGTTCTCCCTCCCCCTTGAAACTCCAGCAGGTCTCTGGAAGCCATTTGTAAAAAAGAAAAAAGAAAAAAAAATTTTAATACCATTTAATTTCCTGGTAATTCCAATTCTTTGGAGCATCCTCTGCTGGGTCTTGGGGTGTGTGGATTGGACTGGCTGGCTGATGGGTTTGGAAACTCCTCCACCCAGGATGAGGGTCTCCAATTGCCTTCAGGGAAGTGGGAGTCTGGTTCATTGTCTTATTTTTTTTTAAACTATTTAATTTTAATTTATTTTTGGTTGATTTTTGCACAACGAAGTTGTAGCTTCTCAACCCTCCCTGCCCTGGGCTGTGGACCCTGACTGGCCTCGATCCACAGTCCCACTTGCTCCCATGTCCCTCCTTCCCCTTTACCCTCTTCCTCCTGCGGGCTCCAGGGTCTGTCCATTTGTTACCGTGCTGTGCTGGGGATTGGCGCCTAGGTGGCGTGAGATTCCACTTGTGTAGAACTTTGTTGAGTAAAGATCAGTTTCTTGTGAAACCTCGGTCTCCACCTGGCCTCCTGTGTCCTTGTCTTTGGCAGTAGAGATGTTGAAAGGAACTGGGAAGCTTTAAGAATGGGGGTGCACAAGATTCAGGAAATAATTGGGGGAGTGGGAAAGGAACTAAGCAATAACAAGGCATATTACTTGGGAGCCTCAGTTTTCCTCCCCGTAGAATGGTTAGGTTAAACGTGAAAGGTAAAGATTAAATGTAATAAATACATGGAGTGCATTCTCTCGGCCATAATTACAGCTCACTGAATGTCCTGAGCTCACTAAAGGGGAACCATTAATATTATAGCCTAGGTTCAAGATCCCCACCTGCCTTAGACTAAACTGACTTCCACACTGGATAGCTGGGCATGTGTTATACAAAGTGCCGAGGTCCCAGAAAACTTCAGTGTTACTGTTCATAGATTCCAAAGAAATAACCTGGAGGACTGGCTGTGAAAGACATGGGTTCATGAGGACTTGCATGCGCACCTGTGGTGGTCAGCCAGTGAAGACGAATTGCTAAGTCCCATCAGCCTGTGCACGGGTAGCACCAGGGGCGGCTGGCTGGTGCTGTATAGAGTACAGAAAAATGGAGGGGGATGTGCCTCTCTGAGATCAAAACACTAGCTGTTTACAATTCAGGCTCACATCTAAAAAAGCTTCTCTTTGGCTGTTCTTAGCCCGAGTTGCTGGCCAGGTTCCCAAGGCCTCACAGTCTGCTTACAGATGGCCTTCACTGTATTTCCCAGGGTGGCAGGGGGAGTTGGAACATGGGGAGGGGCCCATGTTCCCATTTGCCATATGGCAAGTTAGACATTTTTGTAGAAAGCTTGGCCCAGCACCAGGCCTGTGGGAGATAAGTAAAATAGCGTCAATTACTAAGGCAAATGAGAAACTGCTGGGCTCTGGAGATGGGCAAGCCTCAGAATAAAAGGTGGCAACCTCAGTATGGCCCAAGGATCACCTGCACCAGCCTGGGGAAAATGCGGACACATCCGACATTAACTCAATGTGTACACTTCAGTGAGGGGAAACAATATAAACAAGGAGGCAGTGACATGTCCCGCGGAGAGGGACAGTGGGAGGGGAGAGGACACGGGAAGATGGTCGCGATCTCACAGTAGGTGCTCTGGGGAGATAATGCTTGAACAAAGCGTCGTGGATACAAGGAGCCTGGCGGAGGGTACGAGTGTGGTGCTATCGCTGCCTGGCTCAGGCTCCCAGTCAGGTGCTGTTTTTATCGGTATGATTCACTTCTGTTCCACGAAACCCCTGCATTGTAACCGCATGTTTCTAGCTGCGGAAGGAGAGAGGAGTTCGAGTCGCCGCCCCAGACAACCCGGAAAAGGGCTTTGCTTTTCTAATCGGTGCGGTGTCACCCGAGGGCCGCGGTTTTCAAACCAGAGCCGGCTGGCCGGCGTCGGCACCACCGGAGGTGCAGGAACCGCCCTGACCCGTTTGGCTCAGTGGATAGAGCGTGGGCCTGCGGACTGAAGGGTCCCAGGTTCGGTTCCGGTCAAGGGCATGTACCTTGGTTGCGGGCACATCCCCAGTGGGGGGTGTGCAGGAGGCAGCTGATCGATGTTTCTAACTATCCCTCTCCCTTCCTCTCTGTAAAAGATCAATAAAATGTATTTTTAAAAATAATAAAAAACGCAGGAACCAGAAGTCTGCATGTTCCAGGCTTACGCAGCTCCAGAGCGAGACCCCCGGGGCAGGAGGGGGCGAGGAGGGTGTCAGCATCCAGCCAATTTCACGCGAGCCGCTCACTTCCGGCCGGCGCCTTGACGTCATCAGGCAGAGCCGAAAGTGCCCTCGCGCTGCCTAGGAGACAGGACGCGGGGGCCTGCGGCTGACAGGGCACCACCGGCCGCGCCCACTCGGTCGCCATGGAGCTGCCCCCAGGGCCGCGCGACCATCCCAACGCCTGGGACGATGACTCGGACCCGGAGCCGGAGCCTGACCCAGACGCGCAGGCCGAGGCTTACGTGGCCCGCGTGCTCAGCCCACCGAAACTCGGACTGGCGCCCCCGCGCGCCCCTCCGCTGTCCGCGTCCGCCCGGTCCCCGGGCGTCCTGGAGCCGCGGGCCGCGCCCAAGAGCCGAGCCGTGGGGGTCCCGGGCCTGCTGAGCCTGCCCCCGGAGCTGCTGCTCGAGATTTGCGCCTACCTGGACGCGCGCCTCGTGCTCCACGTCCTGCCGCGCGTGTGCCACGCGCTGCGCGACCTTGTGCGTGACCATGTCACCTGGAGGCTCCGCGCGCAGCGCCGCGTACGCGCACCCTATCCAGTGGTGGAAGGTGCGCACGCGGGGGGCCAGGGTCGCCCGCCCAGGTCAGCTTTAGGGCCCGGGAGGGAGTATCTGGGATGCTGCGAGCACAGCCCCTAGAGCAGACTTCCTGGCTGTCCTAGCTCCCGTGGAGGCTGAGGTGGTTACTGGTGGTGCCAGGGTCCCTGAATTCTGAGTGGACCATGAGGCAGACATTTGGGGTCCTGAAGCTGTGGAAACCTGTCTGGGGGTGTGGGGTCCTGTGAACTCAGGATCCAGCCATCATCAGGCTTCGGTTCTGGTGGTGGTACAAAGGCCCTGATCCCTGGCTGGAGGTTGACACAGGGACTTGAAAGTCTCAGATTGTAGGAATCTGCTTGGGGCTCAGGGTAAACCCAAGAATCCTCAGGTTCTGGGTCAAGATGCTGAGGCAGCAACTAGTGATCCCTTACCCCTAGGGCCCTGACCTAGATGGTTGGTGAGGCAGGGACTCTTGAACCTGCAACTCTTGAGCCCAAGGTAGGGTTTGGGGTTGGGAATCTCTGATGCCAAAATCACAGATCCTCCAGCCCAGGGTCTAGCCTGGGATCTTAGGTAGGGGCTGGTGGTCATCACCCCTGCCCCCGAGGTCTGATGGGACTCTCCCGAGTAGCTTGATAAACATGGATGCCTGGGCTCCATCCATATCACTGAATCTCTACACCTAGGGTTGGGTTCTGCATCTTGACAACTCTGCCAGGTTTATAGTTTGAGAAGGAACACTCTCCCGGGTCTGGTTTGGATGGCCGAGGCAGAAAGTCCTCGCTCCTGTGCCCAGACCGAAGGATTAAGGTCAGACCTAAGTCGGGGGTGAAGAAGGACGCTCATGTCCTGAGGCTGCTATCTCCCAGACACGGGTTGGGGGCTGAGGCCTGAGGAGGTGGTCTTGAGACTCCACTCCCCCAGCTTCTGGAAACAGGGGTGAGGGGTAGTCCCAGACCTGCTTCGAAGGTGGGTGAGGCAGTGGTCCCAAAGCTAGAGCCTGGGCCTCCTTGGAGTGGGGTGAGGGGTCCAGATGGGGGATTTCTCCAAGTCTGGTGCTGGTTGGGCTCCCTGGGAACCAGGCGCAGACTTGGATAACTGGTGTGGGTAGCAGAGTGCCTGCCCACCAGAGACCCCACTTGTGGTACCCCACAGAGGAGGACTTTGACTGGCCGGCGGCCTGCATTGAGCTGGAGCAGCACCTGTCACGCTGGGCGGAGGATGGGCGCTGGGCCGAGTACTTCTGCCTGGCTGATGGGCACTTTGCTTCCATTGACTCAGTGCTGCTGTTCCAGGTGAGATGGGGTTTGGTGAGAGGCCAGACCGGGGTGGGCCAGGGTGACCCCAACAGTATCTCCTTACTCCCCTCCCAGGGTGGGACATTCTGTCTGTCAGGCTCCCGAGACCGCAATGTCAACCTGTGGGACCTGCGGCAGCTTGGGGTGGAACCCAGCCGGGTTCTGGTCAAGGCCCTTGGCACCCAGAGCAGCACCCACAAGGTAAGGCTATAGGAAGCTCGAGGCCTAGGTAGGGCGCTGTGCCTAAGGGCTCGGGTTTTGGCACCGGACCAGACAGATGACAGTCTTACTCTGCTATTATTAGTGTGATTTTGGGTGTGATGTAGGACTTCTCTGGGCCTCAGTTTCTATTTCTGTCCAGGGTCAGTTAGGATGAATGAAATGAACAGGCATTAAGAGCTTCACTCAGACTTGGATACACAGTAGGTGCTTAATCGATGTCAGGTGTGCCTGGAGAGGCCCAGGGCAAGGTGTGAGGAGGCTGCCCTGGGGGATCTGATAGCTCTGAGCGTGACTGTCGTCTTGTGTGAAGTGGCCATGGAGAGGCACCTTCACCAGTCAGTGGGGCAATCTAGGGTGGTGGCCAAGAGCTTGGTCTCTGAGCCAGGCTGCTGGGTTCCATTGCTCATTCTGCTATTTCCTGGCTGTGTGACCTTGAGCGAGGAACTCGACCTTTCTGTGCCCTCAGTTTTCTCATTTGCAGAATGGGACACTTGACAGTATTCTCAGAGGGTCTGGAGAGGAATAAGCCCGTCATCAGCCAGCACTCTGTAAATTACCTCCTGAGACAGGGATGGCTTTTATGCCCATTTTCCCAAAGAGGAAACTGAGGGAGGGGAGGTAATTTACCCACGCCATGGAACGGAGGCCCTATGTTTCATCTCATTGTCATGTGGCCTCAAACCATCGCAGGTTCTGAGTCTCCGCAGAACTTGATGTAGGAATATTGTTGGGTGAGGGGGTGTGCGTGTCCTGAGCTCTGCAGATGGACAGACCTGCAGACGTCAGCTCTAATCTCTGCTGTGGCTCTGGGTTCTTGGGTTGGTTATCTTCCTCCTCGGGCCCTCCATCTACTTATCTGTGAAGTGAGGCCTGTCACCTGGCTCTGGTCCTACAGGGTTGGGTGTGGTCGCTGGCAGCGCTGGACCACCGAGTGTGCTCCGGTTCCTGGGACAGCACGGTGAAGCTCTGGGACATGGCAGCTGACGGGCAGCAGTTTGGCGAGATAAAGTGTGAGGGGTCTTGAGGAGGGGCCAGGGGTGTGCAGGGCCCTGCCTGGCCACGGCCCAGCCTCGTGCTCTGTGTGTCCCCAGGGGCAAGGCAGCTGTGCTGTGCCTTTCCTACCAGCCTGACATCCTGGTGACCGGCACCTATGACAAGAAGGTGACAGTCTACGACCCCAGAGGTGGGCCAGGGGCCTGGAGTGGGGCGAACAGGGCCGCCTGGGGGTCCCAGGGTCATGCTGGGGAAGGAGGCACTCGGGCCTCACAGCGTGGCTGGGTGACAGTCACATACGCCGAGGCTAACCCCTCAGAATGGCCTGTGCTGTGCTGGGGGCAGCACAGGGGGCTTTTGGGTGGCGGTGGAGTAAAGGACATAGAGGGTACCCAGCAGGGGGCCTCTGAGCCGGAATCCCGTGGGAGGCAGACAGGCCCGAGAATCCAGGCTCTCCCACTCCCTGGCTGTACGACACCAGTCAGACTTGAACCTCAGTTTTCCTATCTTGTAAAATCAGATAACAACTCCAGCCCTTTCGGGTTAATGGGAGGAGATGATACTAAGAACACTTGGTGGATTGTTAGTTTACATCAAATCCCTAGAACAAACATTGCCCAGCACATAAGCCTTTTCTGTTATTTTTTAATTCTTATGTCGTTTAATTGAAGGGCCAGTGCACCTCATCCGGGCAGAGCTGAGTGGGGGTAGAGGTGGCGGTGACTCTGCTAGCATGAGTTGGCATTTTATGCTGGGACTTGCCTGTCTACGCTGTACCGGGAGCAGATGGGACAGGAGGAGAGATGTGGGACAGGAGATGGGGGTGGCACAGGCCTGGGGTCCTGGGAGGCCTGGATTCAGCTGGAGCAGGAGAGGAAAGGCAGGTCATTTGTAGGACAGGGAGTGGGGGCGGGAAGCTGACCAAGGGTTTTGCCATAGACCACAGAGGCCCTGGATCCTGGGGTTGGCTTGGGGGTGCCTCTGAGGGGCTCTGATGTCGCCTTCCTCCCTGGCCCGTCACCCACAAAGTCGGCCCGGCCCTGCTGAAGAGCCGGCGGCTGCACTCCAGCGCGGTGCTGGCGTTGCTGGCGGATGACCGGCACATCATCTCGGGCAGTGAGGACCACACGCTCGTTGTGTTCGACCGCCGGGCCAACAGCGTCCTGCAGCGGCTTCAGGTGGGCCCTCCCCTGCGTCCCGAGGGAATGGGGCTGCGGCCTGGCCCAGCCTGAGCGGCTCCGTCCCGTGTCCCTCCCACAGCTGGACTCCTACCTGCTCTGCATGTCCTACCAAGAGCCCCAGCTCTGGGCTGGTGACAACCAGGGTCTGCTGCACGTCTTCGCCAACCGGGACGGCTGCTTCCAACTTGTCCGGGTCTGCCAGGGCCTTCGCCCCTGCCCCCTCCTTCCTCAGCCTCCTCCCTACCCCTAGACCCCCCGTGGCGATGGGTGGCTAGCCTGAGGAGAGCCTCGCCTGAGTGTCACCTTTCCCTCCTCCCTGCAGTCCTTCGATGTGGGCCACAGGTCTCAGATCACAGGGATCAAACACTCGCTGGGGTCCTTGTACACCACGTCCACTGACAAGACCATCCGGGTGAGGCCCCAGGACAAGCCCCCTCCCACGCCGCCCCCACTGGCAGGGGGCACACCTCTTGACCTTCGTCTGTTGCCCGTCACCAGGTACACGTGCCCACAGACCCACCACGGACCATCTGCACCCGAAGCCACGACAACGTGCTGAATGGGGTAAGGCCCTATGCCCTGTGCCCTGCCCCACATGCCCTGCTGGTTGCCGAGGGCACCCCTAAGTCTTCATCTCCCTGCCCAGATCTGTGCTGAGGGCAACCTGGTGGTGGCCGCCTCTGGGGGCCTGTCGCTGGAAGTCTGGAGGCTCCAGGCCTGAGCAGGCAGACATGGATATGGATGTGGATCTGCTGGCCGCAGGCTGGGTCAAGGCCTCTGTTCTCGGGGCGGGGGGCCCTCCCCTTTTCTGGTGCTGCCCTGGGCTCAGGCCTGGGGCACAAGGACTCCAGGCCACCGTTGGGCAGGGTCCCTGGTCTGTGCTCCATGTCCAGCCCACCCTCAGGTCCTGTTTACGATTGGACGCCTGCTTTCCCTTGAGAGCGAAGGGGAAATAAACCTGATGTACTGGTGCTGTGGCCTGGAGTGGTGCCTGCTTGGGGCTGGGACGCTGGGGATGCCCCCAAAGTCATCACCATCCACCCAACCGCCCTGGCCTCTGCTGTGTATGTCTGGGCGCGCCTGTGTCCACCCAAGTGCATTCCTGGGATCGTGTGTGTCTGTGCATCCCCGGGGAGGCGAGTTAGCTGGCTGTGTGTGATGTCACTGTAACCCCGTCTGTGACTGACTGCATGCCCGTGAGTGTGCACGTGTGAGAGGAAGAGGGAGATTCTGGAGGATGTGGGCACCTGTCTGTGTGATGACACCTCTGTGTGTGTGTGTGTGAGAGAGACGTGTATGTATACAGTGTGCAATGGCATGTAGAAAGGGACTGTCCCTGAATGTGTTTGTGCAGAGGGAGAGGGGACCTGCTAGGGCTAGTCCATAGGTGTATGCTCTTCCGTCCAGAGTCCAGGGGGTGTGCCCCTGTGGCAGTGACCCCGGAGTGGGCCGGGGAGGGGGGTGGGCCAGGTGCCCCTGCAAGCCTGCAGCTCCCCACTGCCCCCCATTGCCGCTCACCAAGCCCTGAGGAGCATTTACCTCATGTTTATTGAGGGGGCCTCGGGGCCAGTATCATAGGATGGCGCAAGGCTTCTTCTCCTTGAAGGGGTTGGTGGCAGCTGGGATGCCCACCAGGAACGGGTCGCTCTTGGCCTGCTCCATGCAGAACTGCAGCAGGTCAGCGGCTGCCTTGGACACCTGCAGGCCAGCTCAGTCAGCCAGACCTTGGCTGTCCCTCTGTCCCCTCGCCCAGGCGTGCCCATCTGGCCTCAGCCTCACCTTTATGCGATCGATGCCAGCCTCCATCCTCAGCTGCTCCACTGCCTGGCGGGCCTGCCCGATGTCGCAGCCAATGGCCTCCTTGCTGGACATCTGGGGGAGGGTGAGAAGGGCCATAGGAAGCAGGCTGAACCCAGACCTGGAGTCCTAGGGCCACGCGAGGGTCCCTGCACCTCTCCTGGTGTCCCCTGAGAACTGTGGGATAGGGGTGGATGCTCCCCACCCATCAGAACCACATACCTCAGCTGAGGACTATGGCCGACTCCTGGCTGCTCAGTTCTCCTGTGGCCCTGCTCTGCCTCTCTCCCTCGCCCCCCTCCTCCCCCACCTGGCCTCTCCAGTCCCCTCCTCCCTGACCCCTGCAGAGACTTTGAAGCCAGGACACTCACGGAGTGAAATGTCACCAGTGACAGCAGCAGCAGCTGCCTCAGCCAAGGGGCTCCCTGCCCCAGGAGGCCTGGTGGGCACCCTGTGGTCTTGCGTTACCTTGGCAGAGGGAGTGTGTGGCCTTGGCCTGTCACTGATCTGCTTAATCCCCTGCTAACTGGCCCCAACACCCCTCTTTTGCCAGCCTCTGTACCCCAGTGTGCAGTGTCCCCAGGCTCGGGTGCATCCCTGCCTCTCCTCTCCACCTACACTCTCTGTTCTGGGATCCACAACATGATGCCTCAGTCCATGGCTTATGCTGATGGCTTCCTTTGCCCCAACCCAACCCTGCCCTGACCTCGATCCCCCTGAGGACCCTCCAGCCTCCTTGGTCCATCCCACCCATCGCTCCGGTGTCTCTCACCTAATAGGCTAAGGCTGGATTCTGGATTGCCTTCTCCCCAGACCCTCTGCCCCCAGATTCACCACCATCCACCAAACTGCCCTGGCCCAAATCTCAAACTCCTTTATTCCTCTCTTTCCGGTATCCCCACCTCTAATCCCGTCTCAAGTCCCAGCCAATTAACCTTCAAATTAGGTCCTGAATCTGGTCACTTCTCTCCACCACCACATGGGTCCCATCTCCACCCTTGCTCACTTGGACCAGTCCACCCTGGTCCACCCCCACCCCTGCCACTATTCTCAAGGTAGCCAGTGGGAAATGGTAAAAAGCAAATCAGAATAACATGGATGAACCAACCTTGAGGGCATTATGCTGAGTGAAATAAGCCAGTCACAAATGGACACACGATTCCATGCATGTGAGGTCCCTAGAGGAATCAAATTTATAGAGACAGAACGTAAGATGGTAGGCACTAGGGGCTGGGGTAGGGGAATGGGGAGCTGGTGTTTAATATGGACAGAGTTAGGGAAGATAAAAACGTTCTGGAGATGGATTGTGCTTGCAACTGTTTGCATAACCATGTGATATGCTTAATGCTGCTGACCTATACACTAAAAATGGTTAAGATGGTGAGTCTTATTTTTAGTCTCTCACTTCCTTCTTTAAAAAAGATTTTAAATTGATTTTGAGAGAGAGGAAAGGAGAGGGAGAGGGAAACACTGATGTAAGAGTGAAACATCAACTGGCTGCCTCCTGCATGCCCCCTACTGGGGATGGAGCCTGGAAACCTGGGCATGTGCCTTGACCAGGAATTGAACCGGCAACCTTGTGAATGGGATGACACGCAACCAACTGGCCACAATGGCCAGGGCCCTCCCTTCCTTTTTAAAACTCTCCAGTGGTTTCTCAGCCTCTAAGAATAAAACCCACCTTCCTTACTACAGCCCATAGGCTCCTGCCTGGTCTGGCACCTCCTGCCCACTCTGAATTCATTTACCAACTTCTTCCTCCTTCATTCCTCATGGATCATGCTGATGCCCTTGTATGTGTTCATTCGTTTGTTCGTTCATTCATTCATTCATTCATTCATTCAGTATCTTTGCTGAGATCCCAATATGAGTCCAACACTGCTTAGGGCAGTGGTTCTCAACATGGCTGCACATTAGAATCACCTGGGAATCTTTTTAAAATCCTGGTTTCTGGGCCTCATCCTACAGAAATTCTGTTTCTTTGTTATGAGGCGGGGCTACAACATTAGTAATAAAGAAACAGAATTTCGGGAGGACGAGGCCCAGAAATCAGGATTTTAAAAAGATTCCCAGGTGAATCTAATGTGCAGCCAAGGTTGAGAACCACTGGCTTAGGGTAAGGGGCTCAGCAGTGAAACCAGACAAAATCCTGCATTCATGGACTTGCGAGGTACGGACAAGGATCAATACCCATTGGATAAGAGATGCTCAGTGGCAGAAACTGACAGTTCCCGATGACTTGAATTCTGTCCAAGGGGACGTTTAAGAAGCCATTCTCGCCCTGACTGGTTTGGCTCAGTGGAGAGAGCGTCGGCCTGCGGACTCAAGGGTCCCAGGTTCCATTCCGGTCAAGGGCATGTACCTTGGTTGCGGGCACATCCCCAGTGGGGGGTGTGCAGGAGGCAGCTGATCGATGTTTCTCTCTCATCGATGTTTCTAACTCTCTATCCCTCTCCCTTCCTCTCTGTAAAAAATCAATAAAAAAAAAAAAGAAGAAGCCATTCTCTCACTCCAGGGGACAGAAACGGACAGGCGCCCCGCAACGCGGTGGGCCTCCACTAGGCGGCAATGAGTCCTCCTTCCTGTGAGGCGCGTCGCGAAAAGGAATAAGGGCTCTAAGCGGCTTCCGTATTTCGCAACAGGCCACGCCCCGGACTAGGGGCCTCGAAGACGGCCTGGTGACTAAACAACTTCCGGTCTCCCTCTCCCGTTTTTTCCGAGCCCTGTTGTGCTCTCGTAGAAAAGCGCGTGCCAGGTACAGCGTTTGCGGCCCCTGAAGGCTGGCGTGGGACTGCTCTGATCCGAGCGCGGCGGCGGAGCATGGAGGGCCCCCCGGAAGGGGAGGCGCCGGCGGCGGCGCGGGCCGCGGTGCTTCAGCACAGCTCGGCGCTGCCGTCCGAGAGCGCCCAGGTCCGGGGCTACGACTTCAACCGTGGCGTGGACTACCGCGCGATGCTGGAAGCCTTCGGCACCACTGGTTTCCAGGCCACCAACTTCGGGCGCGCGGTGCATCAAATCAATGCCATGGTGAGGCGGGGGCGTGGCCTCTAGTGGCACCAACGCAGTGCAGTTCGTGGAGGGGGCGGGGCTTACCTGAGAAAGAGGCGTGTCCTTCGTAGGGGCGGCCCAATGGTTGGAGAGGTGGGCCATACCGGAGTTGGAGTTTCTGTGTTAAAGAGAGGAAGTTGGCCCCCCGCCCCCGCAACGATATCCTAACATCAATAAGGGGCGGGGACTGACTCTAGGTAGAGGGCGGTTTATAGTCTTTGTCTATTTTCTGAAATGGAAGGAGCCTAGGGCTAGACCGTGGCCTGGAAGGAGGAATTGGAAGAGCCTAAGTCAGGGCAGGGCCTTGGATTTGCTCCTCCCAGCAGAAAGGCGGCTGAATCCTGCAAAGATGTTGATTCCCGAGTGAGGCAAAGCGAGGGTGTGCCGCAGAGCCAACCTGTGAAAGGGGCGGAGTTGCACTCCCTCCCCTGGTTCCTGGTATAAGTGGTCCTCTTTCCGAGTGGGCAGGGCTTGGGAGCGGAGTGTAATCCTGAAAACCACTGGGGTCCTTGGGCTGGAGTTCGGGTTCAGAGGTTAATTTGACTCCTCTCTCGCACACAGATAGAGAAGAAGCTGGAACCTCTGCCGCAGGATGAAGACCAGCACGAAGACCTGACCCAGAGCCGCCGCCCACTCACTGGCTGCACCATTTTCCTGGGCTACACGTCCAACCTCATCAGTTCAGGCATCCGTGAGACCATCCGCTATCTCGTGCAGCACAACATGGTGAGGAGCTGATGGGATGGGCTGTGGCCTTGACCTCTCTGGGGTCAGTGGCAATAAGATCACGGGTATTTTAGTAAGATAGACATGGGCCAGTTCTAAGCAGAGGGACAGGATTGAGTTTTGTTTTGCAGCAGACATTCTTGTAAAGTTACTAGGTGAGGGTTGGGAGTTAGGAGCCCTGCCCAGAATGAGGGCAGGGTCCTCCTATCTGGGCCAACCTCATTGTCTGTGGCTGCAGGTGGATGTCTTGGTTACTACGGCTGGGGGCGTGGAGGAGGATCTCATCAAGTGCCTGGCACCCACATACCTGGGCGAGTTCAGCCTCAGGGGGAAGGAGCTACGCGAGAACGGGATTAACAGGTGGGGGGCCTAAGTGGTGTTGGGCAGGGGAGCTGGACTGAGGGTCCTGGGGCCTGATGCCTGTCTGCCTCCTGTCTCCAGGATTGGGAACCTGCTGGTGCCCAATGACAATTACTGCAAGTTTGAGGACTGGCTGATGCCCATTCTGGACCAGATGGTGCTGGAGCAGAACACAGAGGTGGGGCTGGGACAACCTGGGGGCTAGCATGGTGGCAGTAAGGGAAGGCACCACTGGCTGAAGCTGATGTCCCCTCCCAGGGTGTGAAGTGGACGCCTTCCAAGATGATTGCCCGCCTCGGCAAGGAGATCAACCACCCAGAGTCAGTGTATTACTGGGCCCAGAAGGTGAGGGGCTGGACTTGTTTCATCTTCACAGTCACCTAGGGAGTCAGTGCTGTTCTCATCACCTGCACTCTTAGATGAGGAATTTCAGACACAGGCTCGGCAGCTTTTCTGAGGTCACGCAGCTATTGTGTGGTCCTCATATCCTAGCTCTACTCCCACACCACCTGGGAGCAGTTGGGGCAGTGCTAGGGCCCCTGCTCCTCAGAGGCTGACGTCCAGCAGTGGGAACAATAACAGCCTGCCATTCTCTATGTGCTGGGCATGGGCCTAAGTGTTTTGGGTGGGTTTTCTTGTAAATGCTTCCTCGTCTGTGAGGGAGGTACTGTTGTTACTGTCATTTTACAGTCAAGGAAACTGAGGCCCAGAAAAGTTAAACCCCATGCCCAGAATCGGGCAGAGAGGGAACGCTGCCAGAATGGGGACCAGCCTATCCCCTCCAGGATCTGACTCCTGCTGCTGTCCTGTCCTGCACTCCCCCAGAACCACATCCCCGTACTGAGCCCGGCACTCACAGATGGCTCGCTGGGCGACATGATCTTTTTCCATTCCTACAAGAACCCGGGTCTGGTCTTGGACATCGTGGAGGGTGAGGTGTGGGGGCCAGAGGAGTCGGGGAGGAGGGCTGGGTGGGCCCAGGGCCTGATCACAGTTCTCTTCCCCAGATCTGAGGCTCATCAACACACAGGCCATCTTTGCCAAGCGCTCTGGCATGATCATCCTGGGTGGGGGTTTGATCAAGCACCACATCGCAAATGCCAACCTCATGGTGAGTGGGGATGGAGCACCTGGTCCCTAGTGTGGGGGTGGCACTTGGGTCTGCCATGTAGCGATGTCTGTGTGCTAGGCCTAGGCCCCATGCTGCAGACACAGCCATGGACAGGCCAGGATCCCTGCCTTCCTGCGACTGATGTTTTAGTTGGGGAGACAGTAAGTTAGGTGGCAGTCATTGCCATGGAGAAAAATGAGGGATGACAAGATGGTAATAAAAAGGTACACTGTACCAAAAAGAGAGAAGCCTTTCTGGGAAATGTGACCTGTGAATAGAGCAAATTTAGTAGATGTCTCCCTGGAGCCATGTGGTTGCCTTGAGGAAGAGGTCCCAGCAGAGGGAACAGCCAGTGTAAAGGCTCTGAGGTGGCTGAAATGTTAGGAACAGCTAGGAGGCCTGTGAAGCCGGGAGAGTGGGAGGTGTGAGGCCAGACTGGCAGGGCCTTGAGGGCTGTGATTCAGGTGCTCACAGGTGCCCTCTGGCTGCTGCAGGGGGAACAACTAGGGCCAGGACCAGGGTAGGGACCAAGGCAGGTAAGAAGTGGTTGGGTTCAGAGGTCTTCTAAAGATAGAGTTGGTGAGCCCTGACCGGTTTGGCTCAGTGGATAGATTGTTGGCCCCTGCGGACTGAAGGGTCCCAGGTTCGATTCCGGTCAAGGGCATGTACCTTGGTTGCGGGCGCATCCCCAGTAGGAGGTGCGCAGGAGGCAGCTGATCGATGTTTCTCTCTCATCGATGTTTCTAACTCTCTGTAAAAAAATCAATAAAATATATTAAAAAATAAATAAAGATAGAGTTGGTGGCAGATGTGAGAGGGTTACTGCTCTCTAGGAGGTTGGTCTGGGGCAACACTACCTATCATTTGCCCAGTAACTCTCCAACCCCAACTGCCCAGCATCGATGTAGGACCCGTCCCTTGCAGAGAGGGGCCACCAAGGGGCCCTCCTTTATCTAGGACACATGGCTCAGCTTCTCTAGCTGCAGCGCCTGCCTCTATATGTGTGTGTCTGTCTGTCTCCCCGCCCGCAGCGGAATGGGGCTGACTATGCTGTCTACGTCAACACGGCCCAGGAGTTTGATGGCTCTGACTCTGGTGCCCGGCCGGACGAAGCTGTGTCTTGGGGCAAGATCAAGATGGATGCAGAGCCTGTCAAGGTGAGGGCCAGCCAGCCTGCTGGGGTGTAGGGTCTCCCAAGCTATAGCTCTGGGTCCTATGGTTACCTGGGTCCCCTCCACAGGTCTATGCTGATGCCTCCCTGGTGTTCCCCTTGCTTGTGGCTGAAACCTTTGCCCAGAAGGTAGACGCCTTCATGCCTGAGAAGAACAAAGACTGACAGCGGTGGCCCTCCCCCTATTTATTTGTTTTCAGACCCAGCCCCTCCCCCACTCCTTGGTCAGTAGCACATCTGGAATAAATGGTCTTAGTGGTCCAGAGTCTGCATCTGTGTCCTTAGTGGTGGTGGGTCCCCTGGCCTCAACCTGTGCCACCCTCAGTCTCGTAGGCCTCTTCCCGCCAGCAATGGATGCTGCCCCCCATGGCAGTCAGCAGGCAGGGCTCTGTGGGGTGGTAGGCCAGTGACTGCACCACACCAGGACCCACCTGCAGGGCCAGGGCCAGGACACCCTGTGGAACAAGGAGGGAGGGGGGGGGAGCAGTTATCAGTGAGCCTCTCATCCCCTGACCTTCAGCCATCTGCTTCTAATGGCTTTCCAGTCACTGCAAAACTAGGCTGCCCAAAAATGAGCCTCTCAGTGGCTCGTCCTTCCAGGTGTTCAAGCCAAAACCTTGGGAGTCTTTTTCACACCTCACATCCCTTTATCTGTAAATCCTCTTGGTTCTGCCTTTAGACCAGCAGTGGTCCGTGAGGTCCGAAAGGTTGGCGACCACTGCTTTAGACTATACTCAGAGGCCACCACCCCGCTCTGAGCCGTTATGTCCGGCTTTCAGCTGCATCCCCCCGCCGCCATAGGGGCTCTACAGGTCTATTTGGCAGCATCAGTGCTTGTACTTCCTTCATCAACCCGCTGACACAGCAGCTCCACACATACTGTTTCTCAAGGAGGCCCCGGTTCCTCTTTCCCTTGAAATGTCCCCTTCCTTCAGTGTGACCTCTGCTCTATCAGATCCTCAAGTAGGCAGAATATTGGCTCCTCCTTAGTCCCCCTCAAGTTCCCTAGGTCCCCAGTTCCCTCCATCCTCTTAAGGGACTTACTTCCCTGGCCAAGCCCCAGCACCCACATCTTCTTCCATGAGACTCTCCAGCCCTGAATCCCGTAAGCCCAGCCTGTCTGTTCTCAGTCTGATGCCGCCACCAGGCTGGGACACATCAGGATACGGCTCACGGACTTGGGGCCGGAAACCACAGGGATGCTCAGAAGTAGCTCAGGTTTCCTGAACAACTACGGCCTCATCTCCCCCAGGGTTAGATGTCGCCGTTGGTTCCCCCACCCTCAAGGTCAGTCCCAGTGGCTCAGCCTGGCATTGGTGGCCCTGCCTGACGTGGCTCCTGCTGCTGCCACTGCCTTCCTGAAGTGCTGCTCTTTCCTGACCATCGCGTGCCACGCTTAGAAGCCTTAGCACATACTGTTCCCTTTGCTGGAATGCCTTTCCTGCCCTCTCCTTCTAGCCACTGTTCTAATAACACTCCCTTTTCCCGGTCTGGGAATGACTGAGGTAAAGGCAAACTGGGGACAGTGCAGTGTGGGGGTGGAGAGGCTCACCTCCACCAGGTCCCAAAAGAACACCTTCCCATCCTCGGAGCAGCTGACTACATGCGTGTCACGCTCACTCAGGCAGCAGTCCAGCTTGTACTCCTGGTTCTTATGGCCTGTGTACCTGGGGGTGGATGGAATCAGTGGGGCTCGGGCCTTACCAGGGGCAAAGGCGGGGGGGAGGGGGAGGGGGAGGGGGAGGGAGAGGGGCCCCACAACCCCAAGGACTCACTCCCCTAGCAGCTCCCCTGTGTCCTTGTCTAGAAGCCTCAACGTGGAGTCCAGGCTGGACACCAGGATGCACTGGCCATCCCGGCTGAAGCAGGTGCAAGTGATGGGGCCTGGGCGGGGGGGAGAGGTGGATAGGCAGGTGGGCTGGGGCCCCTTTTGCTGCCTCTGCCTCCCCTGCCTGCCCCACAGCCTGGCCAGACTCACTGCCCACGTAGTCTGAGAAGAGTTGTCCCATCCTCAGGTCATAGCGCCTGACCCGGCCGTCCACGGAGCTGCAAGAGAGGGTGGATCCGATTAAAGTTTCCACTGGGGCCAGTGGCTCCATGGCTCTAGGTAACCTGTGTCCCTCTACACTTGCACCTGGCCAGGGCCCTCAGGACAAGGCTGAGCCCATCCTTTCTATGCACCCCTCACTGTCATACTCCCGTCTCAGGGCTAGCCAGTTTTCTCAGTGTTGATCTGTGGACTAAAGGGTCGAGAGTTCAATTCTGGATCAAGGCTCATACCTCAGTTGTAGTTCCCCAGCCCTGGTAGGGGTGAGTTCAGAAGGCAACCAATCAATGTCTCTCACATCGATGTTTTTCTCTGTCTCTCCTCCCTCCCACCCTCTCTCAAAATCAATGGGAAACATATCCTTGGGTGAGGATTAACAAAAAGGAAAACAAGAAAACATGCACTGAAGTGAATTCATGAGGGGAATTCTGAGGCACTGTCTTTGAGACCCAGACCCAGGGACCATTAGGAACAACTCAATTCGTTTCTGATAGGCACCGAGCATCCTCTCTGGGCCAGATTCCATAGCAGGAAGGGATGGCTTGGGACACAGCTTCGACCAAGCCAGGAGACATTTCTGGAGCCTCACTGACTGAGGGTAATATAGGAAGTCCTTCCCAAGGTGACATCTGAACTGGGACTTGAAGGACGAGAAGGAGCCAACCTTGTGGGAGTGGCCAGTCAACAGGCTAGACAGTCCAAACTCCCCCCATGGTGGGAATGGCACTCTCGGTCTGTGGCAACACTTGGGCAGCTCTGCATGGGAATTTTTTCTTTTTTAAATATCAACTCTGTGGGCAGGAATTTTTTCCTTATTTCCCTTATTCACTGCTACATGCTCATTGCCTAAAAAAGTGGCCCCTGGGAGGTGCTCAAAAACACTTGCAGTAAGTAGTAGAAAGACAGTCCAGGCAGAGGAAGAGCAGCTGCAAAGCACGCTTGGCATATTTCCCTGAAACGAGGCTGGGGATCACAGAAGCTGAGAGGTCAGCAAGGACCAGACTGCGGGGTCTTGGGAGGCAGTGAGGAGAGTAGACTTTAAGCACAGAGGCGGCTGTGATAGGCAGTGGAACCGGGGAGGGGCAATGGTCTAGCTCCACTCACCCTGCCAGGACCTCATGGTCTGACACCTTCACACTGGATACACCATCCTTGGCTTCGTCCAGCTTCTGCACTGGGTCCGGCCTCCGAGAGCGGCAGTCCCAGCAGCGGATGGTGGAATCGATAGAGCCTGTGAGGCCAGCAGGAAGGTGAGGTCAGGTTTTGGGGGCAGGGGCTCCCCTGGGCGCCCCTACCTAGGCCACGCACTCACCTGACAGGATGACTGTGGCCTCTTCATTAAACTGCACCGTATTCACCTTCTGAGAAACAGGAACTACCACTCAGATATGGTTGGTCTTTGAAGGATTGGGATAAAGACCGGGTTCCCAGTGCAGATTAAAGTGAGGACAAAAGCTAGCGGTAGGGGAGGTGAAAGGTTTTGAGGGTACTGCAAGCAAGGGGCCTGTGAATGCGCTTAATATGTGTGTGGGAGGGTACCTGTCACCCCTGCACACTAATGCGGGTCCCCTCCGCTACCCACGTTCTAATGAGGCTTCTTTCTGCTTGTACTCACCCCTGCGTGACCCCGGAATTTACGCACGACCTGCCCGGAGGCCACATCCCACAGCACCACCGCCTTGTCCCCGCCGCCGGAGCAGAGATTGCTGTTGTCAAAGGAACTGGAGGGCAGGGGAGGGAAGGTCAGCATCGACCTGGGATCCCCGCCCAATGCCCCTTTCCCGGCCTGGCCCCGGCTCACCCGGCCGCGTCCAGCACCTCGTAGCCGTGGCCGCTGTACGTCCGCAGCAGCGTCCCCCGCAGCGGGTTCCACAGCTTCAGGGTCTTGTCGCTGCCGCACGTCAGGCAGTAATTGCCGTCCACTTGGGAAGACCAGGCGGGGGTTACCCGGCTGCCGACCTCGAGAGGCCACAGGCCGACCCGGAATGAAGACGAGGGCGCTCACCATTAAATCGCACGGCTCGCACCGCTCCCTGCCCGCAGTCCAGCGTCTTCAACCGTTTCTCCGGCAGCACTGGGCCACGCGGCTTGGGCTCAGGGAAAGACATGGCTCCGGGATGCCTTCCTCGCCGCTTTCCATCGGTCTTTACCGAAGTTTCCGAGCGTCTCTCGCTTGGTGCAACCTTATTATTGTCCCTGCGGTCTACTTCCGGTTCCCCACTTCCGGGCTCACAGTTTCGGCTTTTTGGAGGTAATGTTGGAAAATACAATTGCTGCAGGCTGCCTCTAGGTTCCAGGTTTCTCCCTCCACTACCCGTACCCCCCCCCCCCCCCCGCCGCTAGGTACGGAAGCGCGAGGGCTGCGGGTGTGACTGTAAAAAGCACCGTCGGTTTCCACGCCGGAAGGGGCCACTCCGGCGGCGGAAGAGGGGTGTCCCCGACTCGCTATGTCCACGAACAACATGTCGGACCCGCGGAGGCCGAACAAAGTGCTGAGGTAGGGACCCCCGGCGCCGTGGGAACGAGGCTCGGACTGTGGGTCGGGGCCCAGGGAAGCACGTGTCTATCCGGGGGCGGGACGTGAGTGCCCCTGACCCTCAATCCCGCCGCAGGTACAAGCCTCCGCCGAGCGAGTGTAACCCGGCCTTGGACGACCCGACGCCGGACTACATGAACCTGCTCGGCATGATCTTCAGCATGTGCGGCCTCATGCTGAAGGTGGGCAGGGCTGCGTGTCTCTGCTGGGCTCCGAGGCCTGGGGCGGGTTCGGAATGAAGCGGGGCCGGCGCTGAGGGGCGGGGCTGGGGTGACGTTGGATTGAGGAAGCCAAAGCCATCGGGGAGTCAGGAATCCGGGTCAGGGTGGGTGTGTGGGAGGTTGGTGTGAGGGTGGGGCCAGACTGTACAGCCACCTGGAGCGGATGGTGGAGAAAGCGGGGTCATGAGCATGACAGGCTATGTCGAAGTCTAGTCTTTCTAGGTCTGAGGGTGGGGTCAGAGGCCCTGGCCAGGGAGGTAGGGCCAGCAACTCCGTACCTGGAGGAGGCTCTGGGTGGATGAGACTGAGGGGCTCCTGGGGGTCAAGGGGACAAGGTTTACGCTGCCCCAGTTGAAACCAGGGGGTGGGAACCAGGGCCTGGGAATGCCCCTTGTCTTCCACTGACCTAACCCGCCCATCTACCTACCTTTCCCCAGCTGAAGTGGTGCGCTTGGGTTGCTGTCTACTGCTCCTTCATCAGCTTCGCCAACTCCCGGAGCTCTGAAGACACTAAGCAGATGATGAGTAGCTTCATGTGAGGCTGGGCCTGGAGGAGGAGGGACTCCTAAGTAAGGGGGGGAGGACCCAAGCCTTCCCATCTTGACTGACACCTTTCTCCCGTCTCACTCAGGCTGTCCATCTCTGCCGTGGTGATGTCGTATCTTCAGAACCCTCAGCCCATGACACCCCCTTGGTGATTGATGTCAGCCTAGAGGGGTCACATCCTGGACCTCTCTATACACCTCCCTCCAGGGCTGGGCCTCAGCGGCTCAGCCTCCTGCCCTGCCCTCAGCTGCTGGCTGTCCTGGGTGAGGTAGTCGCAGGGCCCCCAGCTGGATGGAAGGAACTTGGACCTTGGCCTGGGGTCCCACTTCTACTGGGGCAGGGAGGGGAAAACCCTAGATAGACTCCTGCCCTCCTTCCCCACCCTGGGTGCTGCTGGGGGAGAGCTGTCCATGTTTTTAGGTATAAACACTCATTTTCTTGTTGAAACCAGTTCGTAATAAAGATTTGCACTCTCGCCGAAACCGGTTTGGCTCAGTGGATAGAGCGTCGGCCTGCGGACTGAAGGGTCCCAGGTTCGATTCCGGTCAAGGGCATGTACCTGGGTTGCGGGCACATCCCCAGTGGGGAGATGTGCAGGAGGCAGCTGATCGGTGTTTCTCTCTCATCGATGTTTCTGACTCTCTATCTCTCTCCCTTCCTCTCTGTAAAAAATCAATAAAATATATTAAAAAAAAAAAAAAAAAAAAGATTTGCACTCTGGCTGTTCTCTGAGACCTCTCCTTCTGTGCACTGCGGGTGCTCTCCTGGAAGAGCTCCAGTTCCTCCACTTCCTCAGGCCTGGGGTGAGGCCCGCCTGGAGCCTTCTGCTTCACTTGCTTATTCACAGCCTTCATGCCTAAGTCAGCTGCCGGAGACAGGACAGTGGCCCTGCTGACCTGAGGAATGTGGGCTTTGGTTTTCTTTTTGTTGTTGTTTGTTGTTAATCCTCACCCCAGGATATTTTTTCCATTGATCTTTTGAGAGTGGAAGGGAGAAGGAGAGACAGAGAGAGAGAAACATCAATGTGAGATGGGGGGGGGGGGGGTGCCGGAAGCCGGTCCATCCTCGCTGCTTGACACAGTCGCTGCAGGAAAGAAACATCTGCACAGCATATGTTTCAATGGACCTGGCATATATAGCATACTGTTCTTAATATGTTTGCTCCCTTTAAGCGCCATGTGTTTTAACCAAGGTCACCTCTCCCAAAAAGGTTGTTTCCCCAGGTGGGGATCTTTCCCTGAGGTTAGGGAGGGGATACAACCCCTTAATTTAGTGCCAGGCGGGTAGTTAAGCTACATAATCTTTACTCCCTGGAATGGAGATAAGAAACGCCCTAACCTTTGTAATAGAAATTGACAGGATTAAAATCGGCTGGTATAAATACGAATGTAACAAGACAATAAACATCAGAACCTCATCAGTTCCTAACCAGAGCTCCGACCAGAACTTTGGCTGGAAATCCTGGCTATAGATCCTGACTAGGCTGCTGATCAACTGAAGGCTGTCTTCGTGTCATTCCTTCTTCGCCGACTCCGTCCACACCTTTGGGGACCCCTGGACCCGCTGGGATAGGACCCCAGCAGGGGGGCAAGACTGCGACTGAGGTACGCGCCCTTGATTGGAATTGAACTGGGCCCCCTCAGTCCACAGGCCGATGCTCCATCCACTGAGCCCAACCAGCTAGGGCAGGGCTTTGATTTTCTTATCAAAGGAGTGAAATAATGTCATTGAACTAGATGGACTGATAGGGAATTGGAAAGACATAAAAGACTGTCTTCCCCCAGAGGGGAAGAGACTGTTGTTCCATGACTTGACTGCTGTAGGACCTGAGAGCCAACCTGGACTAGAATGGGGAGATTGCTTAGTAACCCCCGCCCCCCCGCCTCCCCCCTCCCCCCAAGAAAAAGACAACTTTCTGATTGTACTTGATGTTCATTCTGACACAGATCACCCTCTTTTGCCTCATGCTATGTGCCGGTTCCTGGAATAGGTTGTCCTGACACGTTCAAGCATGTGAAGTAATTTCCCCTACCTAATAGCATTCACATGTCAGTATATATGACTATTCCTCCCTTTACCCTGTACGATTCTTTGGCACCTGCCAAGCAGCATGGGGATCAATTTCAGCTTGCAGCCACTCAAGACACACCTGTATGTCGGTTTCCCTTTGAAAACTATTATTAGAGAGGAGTGGCAGCTTTCTTTGGTCTTTCCCCACCCTCTGCTTTTGGAGGTAGATTTTCAGTCTTGGGGCTTTCCCCTGGGTGTGCGTGTACTAACAATTGACAAGCCCGCCAGGAGACCAAAGAAATGGGCTTTGGTAAAGGGGGTCGACCTGGCCATTGACCTCTATGGGGGGAGGGGTGAGCTGTACGCCAGACACAGTGGACTGCCGCTTGAGTACAGGGGACTCTGAAAATGCTGGCTGGTCTCCTTGTTTAAGGAACTTCGCTTTGGCAAGGCAGGAAATCCACGGCTACAACTGTAGGCTGGTCACAGATGCCCAGCTAGAAGCAAAAGACAGGGTTAGAAAGGAAAAACTGAAACTAGAAAAAGATGTTAGAATGTCTACAACTCTGTTAGCAGAGGGACTGGCAGATAAAGGCGGGGTGGGCAGCGGGGAAGCTCCTTTGAACAGATCCCACCTCTTTTTTAGAAGCCATATGTTCATGTGTGTGTATATATGTGTTGTTTTGGTGTAGTAGTTTCTACCTCGAAATGGTGTTGCTAACTTGTAAAAGAGCTATGTTTAGTTGGCTTAATGGAATGAAGTGCTTCTATAAATTAAGGATTGGGTATTCTAAAATTCTCAGAGATACAGAAATTAAGCCAAATGCTTTCTCAGAACCACATGCTCTGGGAAGATCACATGATTTGTCATTAAAGCTAGTTTAAGTGTGTTGGTTTAATTAAAACAGATATGTCTTGCCCGGCTGGTGTGGCTCAGTGGTTGAGCATCGACCTATGAACCAGGCGGTCATGGTTTGATTCCCAGTCAGGGCACATCCCCGGGTTTTGAGCTTGATCCCCAGTGTGGGGCGTGCAGGAGGCAGCCGATCAATGATTCTCTCTCATCATTAATGTTCCTGTCTCTTTCTCCTCCCTTTCTCTCTGAAGGAATAAAAATCTATTTTTCAAAAAATGGGGTCCTTAACAGATTAACTTACTAACTAGAAAACCAACTTTGGCCTGTATACAAAGGTGTTTTCCCAAGTGTAAATACTCTTAAATGATCAACAGTGGGGCCTATTGCTCTGTATGCCAGGCTGGGAGCTCAAACGAGGCACCCAGTATGGTTAAGGTGTGAGAAACAAAGGTCGCAGTAATAGTCTTGATGCTGCCATGGACCAGTGGGCCGTGATATTGAAGGCACCAGGCCTTATCGTCCCTGGAACATTCACTGGAATCTGCAATGAGATACACCCTGTGATGGGTTGGTTACTTCATGCACCTGGGGGAGAGGAACTGCTCAGTCTCCCGTAGGACCCTATTACCCTAATGCAGTCAGGAGCCATGGAGATGGCTATACTCAGACTGGTACATGCACCATTGAAAGAGGGGAGAAGGTAGGGGTCCTGATCTAATACAGTCCTCCCCCTATTCACCTCCTTACTTGTTGGTGAGGAAGAGCACCATTTCTTTCTGACCAACAAGTATGGTTTACACAGCCTGGCCAGGTTCCAAACACTGCGGCTACACTAACATCTAAAGATCAGACTGCAAGTATAATTCTCATAGATCTCCCAATTCAAGTCCCTACTAAATATTTGTCTTTTTTTTCTTTTTAATCTTCACCTGAGGATATTTTTCCATTGATTTTTTTTTTTGAGAGAGTGGAAGAGAGAGGGAAAAACAGAGAGAAATATTGATGTGGATGTGAGAGAAATACATCGATTGGTTGCCCCCTGCATGAGCCTGACCAGGGCCCAGGCTGGGGAGGAGCCTGCAACTGAGATAAGTGCCCTTGACTGGAATCAAACCCGGGAACCTTCAGTCTGCAGGCTGATGCTCTATCCACTGAGCCAAACCAGCCAGGGCTAACTATTTGTCTTTCTGACCTTAGATTTCCTGCTGTTCCTGTAGCAATCCCTTACAGGCCTGTGTATGTGTGTGGTGGGGGGTGGGGGACCTGTGCCATTATCCAAACTGAATGTTGTGTTCTTATACCAGGTGAATCTGCTAATATTTCTTCTTTGTTAGTACATATGAAAACTCATGTAAATGCCTTAAATGACCCAGCCAAAACCTAGGTGACTTACTAATCCACCGGTTTAGGTCCTGGCAGAGGGGACGCAAGATGGAAAAAGTTACTAATACTTGGATTGCTTCTTTTAACTGGTCTCTTTTCTTGTATGTGTCGGTACTGTTGCTGCCGACTATGTCTCCAATGAGGTCAACTGGCAACTAAGAGAGCTACTTCCCTGCTACTGAAGCCCCGTGCTGACCACTCAGGGCACCGTGGGGAACGGGGTCATGTGAGATTGTAAGAGCTGGTCATGAGGGGTAGAGTGTGGAGGAGAGACTTCCGTGAAGTTACCACTGCTGGACCCGAGAGCTGGACCTGGGCCAGAAGGGGGAGATTGCCTACTGCAAACCTCCCTGAGACACTGCCTGACTGTATTTGATGTTCACTCTGACATAAACCAGTACCTCCCTTTGCCTCCCGCTCTGCGCTGGTTCCGGGAACAGGTTATTGTCCTGGCCCGTTCAAACATGTGAAATAATCTCCATACCTGGTAGCATTCGTGTACTAGTACCTATGACTGTCCGCCCCTCTCCCCTTCCCCTATATAATTCTTTGGCACCTGTCAAGCGGCACAGGGACCCATTTCCTCCTGTAGTCACGCAAGAGGTGCCTCTTAGGTAAGTTTCCCTTAACAAGCTCCATTAATTTTTAGACTAGTGGGAGGGAAGACTCGTTCTTTGGTTTCCCCTGCCCTCTGCTCATGGAGATAGATTTTCAGCCTTGGGGCTTTTTCCTGGGTCTGCGTGTACTAACTTCTCTCAAGGAGGCTGCAAGCCTCCCATCCCCAGCGCTCAATTCCTATTGGACAGAACAGGACGCCCATGAAACCCTCCCTGCTCCTAGCCCTGAAGGCTAATGGAACGCCGGAGGACCCCGGGCACCGCCTAGGCAACCCGGCTCGGGGAGGGAAATCTGAGACCTCCGGGGGGTCTCCCAGTCCACACCAAGGCGGCGAAACGTTCAAGGCTCTTCTGCCAAACGGAGGGTGGGCGGGCCAGGGACTGTAGGAGTATCCGGAACTACGGCCTCAATCCAATAACAGGCCGAGTTGCGCCCTAGCCCCGCCTCCACAAGCTCCCATTGGCTAGGCCGCAAATGGGGGCGGGGCTTTGCTGGGCCTTTGCGGGGCCGGGAACTGGCTGTAGTGTAGGCAGTGGCCGCGGCGAGGTGGCGGCGGCGGCGGAGCAGCCATGGGAGCCCGCGCGCGGCCTTTGGGGGTGCGCGTCGGCGGCGGCCGGGGCGCAGCGTGGCCCTGGACGAGCTCGCGTGCACTGTGCCCACCGCTCCCACCTCTTTCCTTCCTTTTTTTGCTTTTGGCTGCGCCCAGCGTTCGGGCCGCGGGATACGAGGTGAGCGGGAGTCGGCGAGCGGAAATGTCCACAAGCCAGAGGGAAGCCCCGAGGAGGGTCTGGAGGTGTGGGTGGGTCTGTTCTGTGGTTGCCTGGTTTATGGTTGCTAATATGACTGTGTGGTCTGAGGGCGTGCTTTGTGTCAGTGGGAGGTCTGGCTCCGCGCGTCTGAGAATGGGGCTGCCGGTGCCTGCTTTCCTGCTTCTGTGGGTCAGTTTGCCTGGACTTTGCATGCATTGAACCGTGTGATTGGGCGTGTGCGTGTGGGGGTTGGGGGCGGATGCTGGTTGAGAACTGGAGCTCGCGGCGGCCGGCCTGGAGTTCCAGCCTGGCCCTTGCACTTCCTGGCTGCGGGACTGTCATCACTACACTTCTCTGATCTCAGTGCTCTCATCTGCAAACTGGAGATAATAGTGTCCCTGTCCCGCAAGGTGGCTGCTTGGTATTTGTAAATGCTTAATAAATATTAGCTACTACTATTATTTTCCCAGGGTATGAATGAGAGCTGCCCTGAGGAGTGTGCCGCTAGGGAGTTGTATCCGTCAGTGCAACTATGTGTGTGTCCTCCCTGGGAGTGCCTGTCCCGACCTCTCTGAGTTACTCACCTCTAGATCAAGACTTACCTTGTGCCCCCCACCCCTGCTCCCACCCCAACCTGCCTCTTAACTTTGGGGAGACAAGGTGTGTGAGTGTGCATTTGGGGTCCCTGTGCAGACATGCCCCACGGTGAAGCCGAACATGCTCAATGTGCACCTGCTGGCCCACACACACGATGACGTGGGCTGGCTCAAGACCGTGGACCAGTACTTTTATGGCAGTGAGTAGAGGGTGGGGACTGACGCTTGGGACTCCCCTGATCCCTCCGAGCTCTTCACATCCTCTGTGGGTCCTGGATATTAGGGTGGGGGCAATGCCCAGCTTGGGGTCCTGTGTCTAGGAATGTCCCCTTTGGCTTGCTGGTCCCTGATTGCTTGACCCCTGTGTCCACAGTCCACAATAGAATCCAACATGCAGGTGTTCAGTACATCCTAGACTCTGTCATCTCTTCCCTGCTGGCGGAGCCCACCCGTCGCTTCGTCTACGTGGAGATGGCCTTCTTCTCCCGTTGGTGGCATCAACAGACAAATGCAACACAGGATATTGTGCGGGACCTGGTGCGCCAGGGTGAGCTGCCCTAAGGAAGTGAAAAGAGGAAGCCCAGCCTAGCTTCTGTTTTTGCCATCCTGCCTTCTGAGATTTTATCACGCTACGTGCAGACTGACTGCGCATGTGATCTGCCTGCCTGGAATTTCCCTTTCTTTGTAGAACTCTTATGCATCCTGCAAGGCCCCATCTCCAATAGATCCTCTGGGAAGCCTGCCATGCAGGAGGCCCTCTGTTCCATATCTGGCTATACTGGCCTGGGGGAGACCTCTCTTCTTCCAGGCCTGGGCATGCAGGCAGGTCTTCTCATCCCCTGCATTGCCAACCCCAGCCCCACTCCCGGCCCTGACAGCCTACCTGGATTTTGCCCCTTCTGGCACAGGGCGCCTGGAGTTTGCCAACGGTGGCTGGGTGATGAATGATGAGGCGGCCACCCACTACGGAGCCATCATAGACCAGATGACACTAGGGCTCCGCTTCCTTGAGGACACGTTTGGCAATGACGGGCGCCCCCGTGTGGCCTGGCACATCGACCCCTTTGGCCATTCTCGGGAGCAGGCCTCACTGTTTGCGCAGGTACTTTCCCTGCCTCCCTTGGGCCTTCCCCTTCATTGCTTTGACTCCTCCTTCGGCCACTCAATCCCCGCCCGTCCTTGGGACCTGTCCCTCTAACTTCTTGAGACCCTGCCCCTGGAACCCCACTCCTTTTCCTCTCTGGCCTCGGCCTCTCTCTGCTGACCACCCCCCTCTAGCTGCCCCTCTCCCCCTCTCCTGGCCCTGCCCCATTTGCTAGGATCCTGGCTCCTCCCCAAGCCAGGTGGCAGGTGGAGGCCTGCCCTGTTTTGCAAGAGGCTTCTTGACCAGTGCCATGACCCCTTCCATTCTCAGCCTGCAGAAGTGGGAATATATACACTTAAAAAATATGCCGAAACCTGTTTGGCTCAGTGGATAGAGCGTCGGCCTTCGGACTCAAGGGTCCCAGGTTCGATTCCGGTCAGGGCATGTACCTGGGTTGTGGGCACATCCCCAGTAGGAGATGTGCAGGAGGCAGCTGATCGATGTTTCTCTCTCATCGATGTTTCTTTTTAAAATATATTTTATTGATTTTTTACAGAGAGGAAGGGAGAGAGATAGAGAGTTAGAAACATCGATCAGCTGCCTCCTGCACATCTCCCACTTGGGATGTGCCTGCAACTCAGGTACATGCCCTTGACCGGAATCGAACCTGGGACCCTTGAGTCCGCAGGCCGACGCTCTATCCACTGAGCCAAACTGGTTTCGGCACTCTCATTGATGTTTCTAACTCTCTATCTCTCTCCCTTCCTCTCTGTAAAAAATCAATAAAAAAAAATATATATAGATAGATATAGATATCTACATATCTATATCTATCTCTATCATCTATCATCTATCTATCTATCTATCTATCTATCTATGTATATATATATATATATATATATATATATGTATTGATGTCAGAGAGAGGAAGGGAGAGGGAGAGAGGGATAGAGCTGCTTTTTTCTGTGCTCTGACCCACCCCTTTCATGCGGAGGGGGGCTGGAGGGTGGTGGTGAGAAGGCCTCGCACTTAGTCACCCTGCCCTCATTCCTGTCCTCATCCCCCACCTCTCCCAGATGGGCTTTGACGGCTTCTTCTTCGGGCGCCTGGATTACCAAGATAAATCGGTGCGGAAGATGAAGCTTGAGATGGAGCAGGTGTGGCGGGGCAGTGCCAGCCTGAAGCCCCCCACCGCCGACCTCTTCACCAGTAAGGGGGTGGATAGGTGGGGGCAGGGTCGCCTCCAAAGGCATGGCTTTACACTCTGCTGTCATCATCTTGAAGTTTTTAATAATTTACCACCAAGAGCTCAGCACTTTGCGCTGGGCCCCTGCAAATTCTGAAGTCCGACTTGGGTGGGGCACTGCAGGCTGTGACTCCAGGGCAGGTCCAGGGCGCTGGGCTACCCCCTGAGTCTAGTGTGGCCACAGGTGTGCTCCCCAACAATTACAACCCACCGGAGAACCTGTGCTGGGACGTCGTGTGTGCTGACAAACCCATCGTGGATGACCGCCACAGCCCTGAGTACAACGCCGAAGATCTGGTTGATTACTTCCTAAAGTTAGCCAAAGACCAGGTATCCCCAGTGCCCAGAACCCGGAAAACAGGGGTACATACTGCATCAGGTCCTTCTCACAGCCCAGGGATTGATTCCCTAATACCTCCTCCTACCCTCAGAGGAAGGTCATAGTCCCTTCACCTCACCATGTCCTCCTTCTGGATTTGCTCCTGATTAGAAGCCTGTGGAGCCCTTCCCCTCCCCACACACTCACCATGGTCATGAAACAGCATGGCAGGCCCAAGAGAATTAACTCAACAACTTGTGGCTATTTTTATTCATGTCCCACCCCTCTCCCCATGCTACTGTGAATTCACAGTTGACCACATATATACCAAGACACAGCTGTGCACAGGGGTGGCGAGGACACTCTGGCCTGAGGACACCCCCACTCTGTCTGCAGGGTCAGTTCTACCGCACCAACCACACTGTGATGACCATGGGTTCGGACTTCCAATATGAGAATGCCAACATGTGGTTCAAGAACCTTGACAAGCTCATCCAGCTGGTCAATGCCCAGGTGAGTGTGTCCACCCTGTGTGCACATGCGGTGCTTAGATCCCCGGGCCTTGGGTCAAGGGGAGTAGCTATGGGTGCTCTCTTAGTTTTCTTTTGCTCCTATAATGAGCTAATCACCAGGAATGTAGCAGCTTCAAACAGAAATATATTATCTTAGAGTTCTATAGGTCAGAAGTTCAACACTGGTGTCATGGGGCTAAAATCAGCATGTCAGCAGGGCTGTATTCCTTCTGAAAGCTCTAGGGCAGTGGTTCTCAACCTTGGCTGCACATTAGAATCACCTGGGAATCTTTTTAAAATCCTGATTTCTGAGCCTCCTCCACTGGAAATTGTTTCTTTGTTATGGGGTGGGGCCACAACATTAGTAACAAAGAAACAGAATTTCCGGAGGATGAGGCCCAGAAATCAGGATTTTAAAAAGATTCCCAGGTGATTCTAATGTGTAGCCAAGGTTGAGAACCACTGCTCTAGGGGAAAATTTCCTTGCCTTGCTCATCTTCTGGAGGCCGCCCATGTTCCTTGGCTCATGGCACCCTCCCTCCATCTTAAAGTCTGATCCTGCTTCCACTGCCACATCTCTTTCTCTCACTCTTACTTCTTTCACTTCCCTCTTCCACTTTTAAAGACCCTTGTGATTACATTGGGGTCACCCAGATAATCTAGGATAATATCTATTTTTTGTTTTTTTTAAAATATATTTTTATTGATTTCAGAGAGGAAGGGAGAGGGAGAGAAAGATAGAAACATCAATGAAGAGAATCATTGATTGGCTGCCTCCTGCCCCTCCCCCACCCCCCACCCCCCCGGGGGATCGAGCCCACAACCAGGGCATGTGCCCTTGACCGGAATCAAACCTGGGACCCTTCAGTCCACAGGCCAACGCTCTATCCACTGAGCCAAACCAGCTAGGACAGGATAATATCTGTTTTAAGTTCATCTGATTAGCAACTTAATTCCACCTGCAAACTTAATTCCTGTTTGCCATGTCACAGGTATTAGGACATGGAAGGTTTTGGGTGGCCATTATTCAGATGTATTGGTGTGGCTCTTGTAATTGGCCTGTGGCTTGTGGCTGTGTGGGCAGGCAGTCACTCTCCCATCAGCACAGAACCTGTCTCCCCTCTTCCATCTAAGATGTCCCTTCCCATCACTTCCCTCCTCAGAGTTGTCTATCAGCACAGTCTCCATGTCCTCAACGTCTGCTTGCTCCCTGCACTGCTGTTTCACCAAAACAGCTCTCAGGAACTTCACCAAGGATCTTCCAAAAGACATTTCTCAGTCTTCCCCATGTCCCTGAGGAGCCTTGAAAAACCTGATCACTTCCTTCTGCAGATACCATGTTCCTGGGCTGTCAGGACATCACACTTTCTTGTTTTTTCTCCCACCACTGACGGCTTCTTTGACCACTCCATTCTACTGGAAGTGGGAATCTCTCAGTTCTAATCCTGGCTCTGCCACTTGCTGGCTCTGTGACCTTCAGAAATGTTTAGTACTCAGTACCTCCCCGTATTCTTATCTAGAAAAAGGGCATAATAGTGGTTCTCACCTGTTAAGGCTGTGGATGAGAGTTTAATGAGTTCATTTACACAGATCAGTTAGAACAGTGCTGGGTAAATAATAAATATTATGTTTTTAATTTATTATTATTATTTGAGGTTGAAAACATTCTGCTTCTCCTTTAAGATACCAATGTTTCTTACTCCAGGAAGCATTCACAAACCCTAAGTAGAGCTCTTGCTCTTCCTCTGTACTCACACCAGTCCTCACAAATACCTGTCACATCCAGGCCGATTGTAACCAACTGACTATCTGTCCAGTCTTTCTCCTGCACTTGGCTGTGAATCCCATGAGAGCGGGGCTGGCCTGTGGTTCTAGTTTGCGTCAGCCATCCCGAGCATGTTGAAGAATTGAGTGATTGCTGAGTGAATACAGTGTGTATGTGGGTCTGTGTATGTAACGGTGTATATGACTATGCTGAAGACTGTAGATGTGTGTCCGCACATAAAGGCCTGTGGTCTCATGCACTTCCCTTCAAGTGAGTGAATGAGCATCTACTTGTACCAGGTACTGATACAAACATCCTTTCCTCATGGAAGATGTCACCTTCTTTTTATTAAAAAAAATGTTTTTATTGATTCATTTGAGAGAAAGAGAGAGAGAGAGAGAGAGAAACATTGATTTGTTGTTCCACTTATTGATGCATTCATTGGTTGATTCCTGTATGTGCCCTGACCGGGGATCAAACCCACAACCTTGGCATATTGGGACGACACATTAACCAACTGAGCCTGTTCCTCTACCTCCCTCAGTTGAAAGTGAGCCTCTATTCATTATGACAATTGTGTCATTTAGCAATAACCTGACAGTGCTGAGAAATGATTATTCCTGCCCTATATGTCAGACTTAATTTTCCCATGAAAGTTTTTAATAATACAATAGGAATTATTTAAAAAGTTTAGTAATATTTCAGATTTATTCTTGCATCACTGAAATTCTTTCCAGGCTGGTAATATTTAGGTTTGGCCAAAATACATCTTCACACTTGATTATTGGTTTGCATTCAAAATGTGTACTAAGAGAATCTGAACCCACTGGATGCATAAATGTGTGTATGTGTTGCCCACCTGTGGGCCCACCCCCTCAGGAAGTTGCAGACTCCAGAGGGCTCACACATGCAACACCTTCCCCCAGCAGCAGGCCAATGGGAGCCGTGTCAATGTTCTCTACTCCACTCCGGCCTGTTACCTCTGGGAGCTGAACAAGGCCAACCTCACCTGGTATGTGGGGGACCTGGGGAGCTTGAGGGGGGTGTGCATGCCCTGTGGGTAGTGACTCTCCCGCAATGCCTCTGCCGCTGCAGGTCGGTGAAACAGGATGACTTCTTCCCCTATGCCGATGGCCCCCACATGTTCTGGACTGGCTACTTTACCAGCCGGCCGGCCCTCAAACGCTACGAGCGCCTCAGCTATAACTTCCTGCAGGTGGGTGGGTGCTAGACTCAAGGGGGCAGCTTAGGGGTCCCAGCCGGCCCCGTCCCTCAACATACTCCCTGCCTCCTAGGTATGCAACCAGCTGGAGGCACTGGCAGGTCCAGCGGCCAACATGGGACCCTATGGCTCTGGAGACAGTGCACCCCTCAGTAGGTGTATGGTTGGTGAGGGGGTGGGGGCGGGGCCCAAGCTGGACACCAGACCATGGCCTCATCCTGGAGTCCCTTCTCAAAGCCCCTAAGAACCCTGGCGCCCTGCACGTGACCATTCGCATCTCTCTGAGATCAGGGCTCAGAGTCCTGCACCGACCCCACCCAGCTCACCACTCGCTCACCACCATCTGCCTGCAGATGAGGCAATGGCTGTGCTCCAGCACCACGATGCCGTCAGTGGGACTTCCAAGCAGCATGTGGCCAATGACTACGCTCGCCAGCTGGCAGCAGGCTGGGAGCCCTGTGAGGTGCGTGGGCGGGGTCTGGGGCATAAGGGCGGAGGCAGGAAGGGCGTGGTCAAAGCAGGGGGGTGGAGTCTAGAAGGGCTTGTGGGGCGGGGCTGGCGGCAGGAGGGGCATAGATAAGAACGGGGCAGGACCAGGCACCAGGGCAGAGCCTATAAGAGCCAGTGGGGCGGGGCCTGGGATGAGGGGTCTTGAATCGGGCGAGGCGTGGAAGGGCTACTGGGGTGGGGGGTGGGAGTGCGGAGACAGAAATGGGGCAGGGCCCAGAAGGGCTTGTAGGGCGGGACCTGGGTGGGGCGAGGAAGCTCCCACGGGCTTGCAGAGTGGACCCCTGCCTTTATGTTCCTCCCCAGGTTCTCCTGAGCAATGCGCTAGCGCGGCTCAGCGGCTCCAAGGAAGAGTTCACCTTCTGCCGCAATCTCAACACCAGCCAGTGTCCGCTCAGCCAGACTTCAAAGAGCGTGAGCCACGCTTGGGATGGGTGGGCTACGGTGGGGTGGGGGGCGGGGCGGGAAGGCAGGTCTAATGGGTGGGATGAGAGCTGCAGATCCCCGACTGGGAGAAGATGAGGTGGGACTGGTGGCCAAATTATTTTGGGGGGTCCCTCTGGGCCAGATCCCCTGGGCCACAGTGTAGCCGGGGCTGGATGGAGACCACACAGGGGCTTGGATCACCCAGGGTCGTGGCAGTGCATCGTGCCTGGGTTTGGAGAAGGCCTGCTGTGACTCATGCGCACCCCGATCTCCCTCCCCAGTTCCAGGTGACCGTTTATAACCCTTTGGGGCGGAAAGTAAACTGGATGGTGCGGCTCCCAGTCAGCAAACACATTTTCCTTGTGAAGGATCCCAGTGGTGCAGTTGTGCCCAGCGATGTGAGCTCATTTAATGAATATTCCTCCCGTGACCCCCCTCCTCCAATGACTCCCTGCCCTCATGGGCATTTCTCCTTCCCCTCATGGACCCCGTGCCTCCTTGGATACTTGTCTTCATGGATACCTGCCCGTCCATGAGTACCTCAGGCCCAGTACTTTCTCTTCCTCCTCTGAATCTGCCCCCTCTGCCCCTTAATATCAAATCTCCTGGGAACATTCCTCCCCTGTATTTCCCTCTTTGTAATATCTCTCCATGAAATATTTTTCTTTTTTTAAAAACATATGTTGCTATTGATTTCAGAGAGGAAGGGAGAGAGAGGGAGAGATAGAAACATCAATGATGAGAGAGAATCATTGATTGGCTGCCTCCTTCACGCCTCCTACTGGGGATCTAGCCTACAACCCAGGCCTGTGCTCTTGACTGGAATGGAACCCGGGACCCTTCAGTCTGCAGGCCGACGCTCTATCCACTGAGCCAAACTGGCTGGGGCTGAAATATTTTTCTATTTATGGATACTACTCTCATCCTGAAAGGCCTCTTCCCACGAACCTCTTCCTCCCCCAGGAATCTTGTTTTTCCCTCACTCCTCTGCCTCAAAGATCCCTTCCCCCACTTACTCCCTCACTTCTCCCCCTTCCTACAGTCTCTCTACCCTCCCTATGGGTTGTTTTCTATCTACTGAATCTTCTCTGCAATCTTTTTATTTTTAATTTTTATTGATTTCAGAGAGGAAGGAAGAAGGAGAGAGAGATAGAAACATCCATGATGAGAGAGAATCATGGATCGGCTGCCTCATGCAAGTCCCTCACTGGGATCGAGCCCACAACTTGGGCATGTGCCCTTGACCAGAATCAAACCTGGGACCTTTCAGTTCGCAGGCTGATGCTCTATCCACTGAGCCAAACCGGCTAGGGCTTCTCTGCAATCTTTTTTTTTTTTAAATATATTTTATTGATTTTTCACAGAGAGGAAGGGAGAGAGATAGAGAGTTAGAAACATCGATGGGAGAGAAACATCGATCAGCTGCCTCCTGCACATCTCCTACTGGGGATGTGCCCGCAACCCAGGTACATGCCCTTGACCGGAATCGAACCTGGGACCTTTCAGTCCGCAGGCTGACGCTCTATCCACTGAGCCAAACCGGTTTCGGCATTCTCTGCAATCTTGAACCCAGAATTCCCTCCCCGCCTCATTATCCCGCCCAACACCTACATTTCTTCTCCCTGTCCTGGGACTCCTTCCCCTTTTGGAGTATGACCCCTCCCAGTATATACGCCTCCATGTGTGTACGCACAGCCTCTTGACTCTGATTCCCTTCTCCCTGTCCTGAGGTGGTGACAATGCCCAGCTCAGATGTACAGGAGCTGCTTTTCTCAGCCTCAGTGCCTGCCCTTGGCTTCAGCATCTACTCAGTAACCCAGGTACCTGGCAGGAGCCCACGGGCTGACCGCCCTGAGCCCAGATTCCACAAGTCCTTATCTTGGATCAAGTCCTCATCTCGGGTCAAGCCCTCGTCCCGTGTCTTGACCATCCAAAATGAGGTGAGAACCCATTCAGATCCCCTTCTCTGCCCCAGCGACAAGTTTGAGATGTCATAGTGAGCTGACCTCTGGGTCAGCAGGTCTTGGGTTCATGGTCTAATGTCACCACCCCCCATTGTGTGTCCTGGAGTGAGTGACTGCCTTCCTTTGAGTTTCAATGTTCTCTCCCGGGGCTGTTTTGAGGGACTGGTGTGATTATGGTGGCACTTGACAGATGACAGTCAGAGCTGATGGTGATAGGGGCCTGCAAATTAAGTGAAGCCCACTCGGAGGACATTTTGGGGGAAGAGGAATCCAGGCAGGCAGGGAGCAGCAGACAAAGCCCTAAAATAAATTAAAATTTATAAATTTCCTTTTTTTGTGTTAATCCTCATCTGAAGATATTTTTTCTCCGATTGATTTTAGAGAGAGTGGAAGGGAGGGGGAGAGACAGAGAGAGAGAATCATTGATGTGAGAGAGACACATTGATTGTTACCTCCCCCATGTGCCCCGGCCCAGGGATCCAGCCTGCAGCTGATGTATGTGCCCTTGACCGGAATCAAACCTGTGACCCTTTGGTCTGAAATAAGACCCGGAGACTAGGCATTGGTCAGCAGCACTCACTAGTCCAGGAAGGCCTGGGAGATGGTCAGAAGAGGGCAGACTGATGATAAGGCAGAAGGTGGAGCTATTAGGATTTGCCAGTAGGGTCAGGAGTGAAGAGTGAGCAAGAGAGAGGAGGGGAGAGTGACTCTAGGGCTTTCTCCTGAGTCCCAGGAAGGAGGAAATTGCCCTTGGCTGAAGGGATGCTCATTAACATCTGTCCACCCTCTTCTGCCCAGTACATCTCGGCCAGCTTTGACCCTGACACGGGGCTCTTGGTGGAGATGAAGAACCTGGAGCAGCACCTCCTGCTGCCTGTTCACCAAGCCTTCTACTGGTGAGGGATGCCCACCAGGCCAGGGAGGGGCTGGGAGGAGAGCTGGGGTCTCTTACCTGACACTTACCTTTCCCGGCCCCAGGTACAACGCCAGTACAGGAAACACTCTAAGCTCCCAGGCCTCAGGTGCCTACATCTTCAGACCCAACCAACAGAAACCTCTGTTAATCAGCCGCTGGGCTCAAACCCGCCTGGTGAAGGTCCGGGGCCAAGAATGATGAGTGGGCATTTGGGTTGTGTGTGTGTGTGCGCACGCGTGCGTGTGTGTGTGTGTGTGTGTGCGCGCATGTGTGCAGTCTGGGAGGGTGGTATGCAATGTGTTGGGTGGGAGTGGGGAAGGGGGACGGATGTGTGTCTCCATCAGATCAGAGGGCTAAGACCGAGGGGAAGATGGGAAATCCTTCCACAGGGCTGGTATTCATCAGCTTTTATGTTGTGGTATACCAAGGCATTCACATCTGCTGTGGGGGTCAGTAGGGTGTGGAGTCAATGGGGAGAAATAGGTAGAGTATCTTGAAGAGTTCACCAAGGATCTGTGCTAGGACAGGATTATATTTGGGGTGGGTACTGGAGAGTTCACACTTGGATAGGGCTTGGGTGGTTCTCACCAGTGGGTAGCTGAGCATGCATCTGGTCGGGAACAGGGGCTTCTTGTGAACACTTCCTGTTAGGATGGGAATGGGGCAGGTAATGGTAAGACTCACCTTTGACGGGAAGGTCTGCATACCTGGGTTAGGATATAGTTTTACTGCTGTAACAGAATTACCCAATTTAACTGCCTAAAACAAGGCAGGGTCTTTCCATGGAACAGAAAGTCTGGCTGGACCATCCAGGGTGGGTGGGGTGGTTCCACAGTCCTTCAGGCCCCTCCTATTTCATTGCTCTGCCTTCCTCAGCATTCAGCTTCTACCTCATAACCCAAGATGGCTGCTCAAGCTCCAGCCATTACATTTGCATTTGAGCTAGTGGGAGGGGCAAGAAATGTTCACACCACTTTAATCACTGCATTGGGCAGACCACAGCTACTGATAGCCTCAGGGAAGGCTGGGCCATACAGTCTTTATTGTAGGTAGCCACATGCCCAGCTAGAATCCTGTTCTAAGGAGGAGGATGGGGTAGCAAGCGAGAATTATGTGGCATTGACTGTGGCGGGAAGTATGGGCCTCACTCCTAGGCAGATGAGGCAGGTAGGTTGTGTTCTCATGCTCTTGGTGGGGCTGACCCTGGTGTAGGCCTTTGTGAGGTTCACGGCAGGGGTGGGTATTTGTAGGGCCCACCTCCGCTCAGGTGCAAGCTCACACTTGCCCAATGTGCCTGCAGACGGCCTTGGTGCAGGAGGTGCACCAGAACTTCTCAGCCTGGTGTTCCCAGGTGGTGCGCCTGTACCCGGGACAGCGGCACCTGGAGCTGGAGTGGACGGTGGGACCAATACCCGTGGGGTGAGTGGCACAGACTGGGCTTCTGGGGTAGGGGCCAGGGCAGAGTGATGGTAGGCCTGGCTCACCGTTTTCCTATTCCATTGGGTCTAGTGATGACTGGGGGAAGGAAGTCATCAGTCGTTTTGACACTGCGCTGGAGACAAAGGGACTCTTCTTCACCGACAGCAATGGCCGGGAGATCCTGGAGAGGAGGTGGGGTGATGGGGGCACCCAGGAGGACTGTGGTGTTGGGGCCCATGGGTGATGGGGGCATCTGCCGATCCTATGAGTGTGGGTGGGAGAGTATGAAGGGGGAGTGAGGAGTGGGTGAGCCTGGGAAAGGGAGTTGGGGAAGGGAAGCCAGAACCCAGGACTGACCGACCAAACCCTCTCCCTCCCCCCACCCCCTCAGGCGGGATTATCGTCCCACCTGGGAGCTGAACCAGACGGAGCCAGTGGCAGGAAACTACTATCCAGTCAACACCCGCATTTACATTACGGTACCCCCTCCCCTATCCTGCTCCCCACCTTTTCCAGACCCTCTTCTACACAGTGGTGTCACCTCTCATTCTTAGCATCTCCCAGCGTCTTGGCCGTGCCCACCATGCCCTGTGCTGCCTGCCTGGGGCCCGGCCTGGCTGGCAGTGTCCTTCCTCACTCTCATCCCTTGCCCCCAGGATGGGAACATGCAGCTGACAGTGCTGACCGACCGCTCCCAGGGGGGCAGCAGCCTGAGCGATGGCTCCATAGAGCTCATGGTGAGTGGTCTGAGCCCATCTAAGCCAGGCTTCTCCCACCAGGCCCCCCCGGCCCCTGCTGGACCGGGAAGCCAGGTTCTCTGCTAGTTGCACCCTTCTGTTTGGGGTCCCCCAAGCTGCGACCTCCATTCCTATGTAATAAGTTTACTCCATGCTTTTTTTTTGAGGGTGAGATTGAGGGGGAGGGTTAGGGTGAGCTGCTCCATACTTGTTATTCAATCCTTACGCAGGCGCCCCCTCCAATTTCTGACCTGCTCTACCCAGGCTTCCTTTAGGCCTCTACCTCCCTCTCTTCTGGTGGGTAGGATCCCCACATCTGCTGGGGTCCCCTATAGCATACCTTCATTCTCATCTGATCACCCCAATGTTCAATTTATCTGGAAGTCCCCACAATTTCTGGCCCTGAAATTGGCCAGAGGGGTCTTCACTTCTTTTGGCCACTTTCCCCGCAGGTGCACCGAAGGCTGCTGAAAGACGACGATCGCGGAGTTGGGGAGCCACTGCTAGAGACATCGGAGTCGGGGTTGTGGGTACGAGGGCGGCACCTCGTGCTGCTGGACAAGGCCCGGACCGCGGCCGTAGGGCACCGGTTGCAGGCGGAGAAGGAGCTGTTGGCCCCGCAGCTTGTGCTGGCCAGGGGCAGCGGCACCCCCTACCACTTGGAGGTCGCCCCGCGCAAGCAGGTGAGGGGTGGCGGGCCAGCAGAAAGAGAGGAGCTGGAGGAAGCCTGAAGGGGCGGGGGCGGATCTCTCTAGGCTCAGCCAGAACCCACGTCGCCGGCCCCCAACTCTTCCCGGGGAGGCCATGGCCTAGCTAGCGTGCAGTCGCAGCTCAGCCCCATCCCTCAAGGAGGTTCACATCCTCTGCTCCTGCCCCTTCCCGCACCTCTGCTCGCCCTTCTTACCTCCCCCAGGCCCCGCCCCGCCCCTCGGCCGGCCCCGCCTCTCCGTCTTCAGCCCCGCCCTCTCTGGGGTCTCAGGCCAGATCGTTTGGACGCCCCCAGCCCAGCCCTGCCCCATCCGCTCATTAGCACAGCCTTTCCGTTCCTGGCTGGGCCCGGTCCTTCCCACGTTAAATCCTGCCCCGATGACCACGGCCAAACCCCGCCCCTCACCAAACCCCTCCCCTCCCTCGGGTCCTCGCCTTCTGGCTCGGCTCAGCCCCGCCCCTCCGGCCCCCGCCCTGCCCCTCCGGCTCAGTCCTGCCCCGCCCCCAGCTCAGCCCCGCCCCGCCCCTCCGGCCCCCGCCCCGCCCCTCCGGCTCAGCCCCTCTCCCCCGGCTCAGCCCCGCCCCCAGATCAGCCCCCGCCCCTCCGGCTCAGCCCCTCTCCTCCGGCTCAGCCCCGCCCCCTGCTCAGCCCCTCCCCTCCTACTCAGCCCCGCCCCCATCTCAGCCCCGCCCCCTCCTTTCCTCAGTTCTCGGGATTGCGGCGGGAGCTGCCGCCCAATGTGCACCTGCTCACGCTAGCCCGCTGGGGCCGGGAAATGCTGCTGCTGCGCCTGGAGCACCAGTTCGCTCTAGGGGAGGACATGGTCGGCAACCTGAGCTCTCCAGTTACCTTGGACTTGAGGGTGAGGAGGGCAGAGTGGGAAGGAAACAGGAGAGAAGCCAGCGGAGGGAGAGGGGAAACCTCGCGTTGACCCTCCCTCGCTCAGCCCTGCCATCCGCTGCCTGCAGGACCTGTTCTCTGCCTTCACCATCACCGACCTTAAGGAGACCACGCTGGCTGCCAACCAGCTCCGGGCCAAGGCCTCCAGGCTCCAGTGGACACCAAACACGGGTGAGGGCTTGCCCCTGGGGTTGGGAGCTGGGGGCTGTGTGGAAGGTGTGGGAGTGTTGGCCAAGACCCAGGGCAGCTCCAGGGTCTGTGGTGGTGTTCAGATCCAGGCTGGGGGTATCAGGGTCTTAAATAAGTACAGCAAACTAGTGGTGGATCTTGGGTTTTTGAGGTTGGAGTGCAGTCCCAAGGACAAGATCTGAGTCTCTGTCAGTGTCTAGTTTGGGAGTGGGGTGCGGCTTTTCATCAACCTTGGGGTTTGCTTGACAATCCTTGAGGTGGGACTTGAGGGTGTGAGGGCAGTGGCCAGGCATTGGGAGGGACTTGGGGATCTGGGGAGGGATCCAGGCCCTAGGAAGCAATTGAAGAGTCTGGTAGTGAGGCCCTGGCGACAGATTTGAGGGTGTGTGGCTGTGTCCAGGCTCAGGGGAGGGAGCACAGGGGAGGGGGGAGTCAGGCAGAGTAAGTCTGCGTCCCTCATTCTTCCCCTGCACCTCCCCAGGCCCCACACTCAAGCCCTCTCCCTCCCGGCTGGACCCTGCCAGCATCACACTGCAGCCCATGGAAATCCGCACCTTCCTGGCCTCCGTTCGATGGGAAAAGGAAGGCTAGACCTGCTGGGGGCAGGCTGCCCCCTTTCCAGCTGAGCCCCCTCCTGCAGGGGACAGGCCAACTTCCCCTTCTCTTCTTGCTGCTGTTACACCAGTGAAAGCCATTAAAATGCCACTACCAAGCCTTGGGTCAAGGTGTGACTGAATTTCTTTTTGAGGGTGATGGAATTTATGACCCAGAAAGGTCTCCAGACTTGAGCTGACCCTTGACCCGATGCCTTGCAGAGAGGTCACTGCCTGGATCCTTACACCAGACTCTATACCAGTGGTTCTCAACCTTGGCTGCTCATTAGAATCACCTGGGAATCTTTTTAAAATCCTGATTTCTGGGCCCCATCCTCCGGAAATTCTGTTTCTTTGTTATGGGGTGGGGCTACAACATTAGTAACAAACAAACAGAATTTCCGGAGGATGAGGCCCAGAAATCGGGATTTTAAAAAGATTTCCAGGTGATTCTAATGTGCAGCCAAGGTTGAGAACCACGGCTCTATACTGTTCACACCTGCCTCATCATCCACCACACGCTCAGTGAACCATACACACCTGGGGCCTCCTAGACCTGGCCCTGAGGCGAGGAACCTGGGAGGGCCTGGGGGAGGAAGTGGATTCAGCAGGTCCCAAAGCGGGGACTGGGACAGGCGGATATTGGAGTTGCAGACCTCCCAGGAGGCAGAGGCAGAGTCTGGCCTGCTCTGGGTCAATTTTGGAAGGAGACCTTTTGATGAAATAGGTAGGAGGTTGAGAGTAAAAACGAAGTGACTTTGGTGTGCAGGCCCCCTGAAGGCTCATTGAGGCCACGGAGGGGTGTGGCTTAATCCTGGTCAAGCGGGAGGAGTTTAATTGGGGAAGGTCTGAGCTCAGCTGGGAAGGGGAGGGCTGAACCAATAAGGAGGTGGGGCTGGAGCCCGGGAAAAGGTGGTGTCAGGTGACCAGCATTGCACCCTCTCCCCAAGTTGGATGTGCCTCCAGAAAATATTTCTCAGGCCTCTTTGGGGCAGGATTGGGGGGTTGCAGAGGATAGGCATGGGCCTAGGCCAGCTAGGAACCTCTGGGGAGTGTTTCCCCTCTATTCCAGTGGTTCTCAACCTGTGGGTCGCGACCCCTTTGGCGGTCAAACGACTCTTTCACAGGGGTTGCCTAAGACCATCCTGCATATCAGTTATTTATTTATTAATTAATTTATTTATATTTTATTTTTTACAGAGAGGAAGGGAGAGGGATAGAGAGCTAGAAACATCGATCAGCTGCCTCCTGCACACTCCCCACTGGGTATGTGCCCGCAACCAAGGTACATGTCCTTGACTGGAATCGAACCCGGGACCCTTGAGTCCGCAGGCCGACGCTCTATCCACTGAGCCAAACCGGTCAGGGCCATATCAGTTATTTATATTACGATTCATAATAGTAGCAACATTACAGTTATGAAGTAGCAACGAAAATAATTTTATGATTGGGTCACAACATGAGGAACTGTATTTAAAGGGCCAGAAGCAATTAAGATCCTGTGGTTTCTATTCTTTAATTTGTATATGTGGTATATCACATTTATATTTTGCAGATATTGTGCCAACCTTGCACCCCCATAATAAATCCCACTTGATCATGGTGTATGATCTTTTATTAAAAAATATATTTTTATTGATTTCAGAGATGAAGGGAGAGAGAGACAGAAACATCAATGATGAGAAAGAATCATTAATCCGCTACCTCCTACACGCCCCACACTGGGGATGGAGCCTGCAACTGGGCATGTGCCCTGACCAGGAATTGAACGGTGAATTCCTGGCTCATAGGCCTATGTTCAACCACTGAGGATATTTTTCCATTGATTTTTAGAGAGAGTGGAAGAGAGAGGGAAAGACAGAAACATTGATATGAGAGAAACACATCGATTGGTTGCCTCCTGCACTCGCCCTGACCAGGGCCCTGGGCTGGGGAGGAGTCTGCAACCGAAGTACATGCCCTTGACTGGAATTGAACCTGGGACCCTTTGTTCTGCAGGTCGACACTCTATCCACTAAGCCAAACTGACTAGGGCAGAATTTATCCATCTCTTCCAAACTGTCCAATTTGTTGGCATTTGGTTGTTCACAATATTTTCTTACAATCCTTTGTATTTCTTTGGTGTCAGTTGTTACTTCTCTTTCATATCTGATTTTATTTATTTGGGGCCTCTCTCTCTCTTTCTTGATGAATCTGGTTAAAGGTTTGCCAATCTTGTTTATCTTTTCAAAGAACCAGCTCTTTGTTTCATTGGTCTTTTGTATTGCTTTTTAGACTATATTTCATTTATTTCTGTTCTGATCTTTATTTCCTTCCTTCTACTCATTATGGGCTTTGTTGTTCTTTCTCAAGTTCCTTTAAGTTAAAACTACATTGTTTCTTTGAGCTTTTTCTTGTTTCTTGAGGTGTCAGGGAAAACAAAACCCATGTATATACCTGTCAGGCTATGAAGTTTCCTCTTACGACTGCTTTCCCTCTGTCCGTCAGATTTTGGGTCGTTGTGTTCATCGGTTTCAAGGTATTTTTTGATTTCTTCCTTGATCTCATTGTTAACCCATTCATTGTTTAGTAACATTGTTCAGCGTCCTTGTCTTTGTGCTTTTCAGTTTTCTTCTTGTGATTGATTTCAAGTTTCATAGCATTATCGTCAGAGGAAGATGCTTTCTATGATTTCAATCTTAAATTTACTGAGACTTGTTTTGTGTCCTAACATGTGGTCTATCCTAGAAAACATTCCATGTGCATTTGAAAAGAATGCATAGTCATCTGCTTTGGGGTGGAATGCTCTGAAGATATCAATTAAATCCATTTGATCCAGTGTGTCATTTAAGGCCACCATCTCTTTGTTGGTTTTTCTGTCTGGAAGATATATACATTGATGTCAATGGGGTGTTAAATTCTCCTACTAGAACTGTATTACTGTCAGTCTCTCCCTTTATGTTCATCAAGATTTGCTTTTCATATTTAGGTGCTTCTATGTTGGGTGCATAAATGTTTACAAGGGTCATCTCCTCTTGTTGGATTGATCCCTTTATCATTATGTACTGACTAGAGGCCCGATGCATGAAACTTGTGCAAGAGTAGGCCTGCCTTCCTCCGGCTGCCGGCACCGGCTTCCTTCTGGCACCTGGGACCCGGGCTTCCCTCCGTCCGCCAGCAGGCACCTGGGACCTGGGCAGTCCTGGCTTCATCCGGAAGGTTGTCCAGTCTAATTAGCATATTATGCTTTTATTATTATTATAAATACACTATAGCTTTGGTGTTAGGTCTAATTTTTTCAGATATAAATATTGCTACTCCAGCTTTTTTTTCTTTTCATTTGCATGAAATATCTTTTCCATCTCTTTACTTTTAGTCTGTATCTTTCCTTCTGAGGTGGGTCTCTTGAAGACAGTATATACATGGGTTTTGTTTTCTTAGCCATTTACATTTAAAGTGACTATTGATCCTCGCTGTTAGTCTCAGTCACTTATTCAGTCTCTGGCTGTAGTCCTCAGCAGGGCATAAACCCGATAGGGTGGGGCAAGAGAGGTTCTAATGGGTGGGACTGTTGCTTCCCCCAGGCTAATACTGCAGATGGGAAAGCTGTCTGAGAAAGATGGCTTCAGTAGTATGGGGGAATGACAGCACAGGGATTTGGCTGTCCCTCAGCTCTCTCCCCAGAGCCACCAACCCCAGACTCTCCTCACGCAGCTGTGGTCCACTCTGCCCTCACTCTACCAGAACCCAAGGTGAGTGACTGCAAACGAAATTTTGTGTGTGGGCCCTTCAAGAGGGTGCATGCGTTTCTCGCCATCTCTCACTGGCAGACAGAAACCCCTCTGCTATTTACAGCCAGATGTTATGTGGCTAACTTTCCCTGTTCTGGTGCTCTGAGTAGGGGTGCCCAGCTTAGAGTTTAGACTCCAGACTTCTCAGGGGAACCCCTCCACAGGTGAGATGTCCCTCTGGAACTTCAGCGGCTGCCTGTGGGAGCCTGGCCAGCCCTCTCGTACTTCCGCCGTTCCTACCAGTCTCAATGTGGCCTTCTCTTTAAGTACTTGGTTATAAGGCTTCTTTCCAGATAGTCTTCTATTGGTTATTCAGGATGATTTTTTCTATATTTTAGTTGTAATTCCAGTTGGGTTCTGGGAGAAGGTCAGTGTAGCTTCCACCTTTTCCACCACCATCTTGGAATCCCTAAAATTTTTGACAGTACCCAGTAGAGGTGATTGCAGGCCTTTAAAACAGAGATGCCATTATTCTGAGCTATATGAGTTTGGTATGACCTAGTTCTCCCTGCTTTTAACTTTCATTTGTAAGACGAGATGAATGATTGGAAGGAGGCAAAAACAACTGAGACAAATAATTATGAAATCACATAAGCTATACCATGCAAAGAAAACATCACTGGAAAAATGGGGGAAGTTTGGATTTCCTTTGCTCTTTAATAAAACACAAAGCTGGCAATATCCACCATCCCCCTTCCATAAGAGGTGCTGGAAGTCTAAGAATATGGAAAGGAGTCCTGTGAACAGCAAAATGGACTTTATAATTTTGTGGGCCATTGAAACAAAAAGCTTCCAGATCTCCTCTTATGAAAGACATGAGAAAAGTCTCATTTTGAGGTGGTCAAACATACCCCTTTTCCATTAAATAAGGTGTTACTCAAGATTATGCACTGTCTGCAGCTTACCTCAACCATTCCTTTGATTACTCCTATAGACCTTTTTGGCGTTTTAACCAGAAAATTACATTGGACTTGAGTATCACTCTATTCACAGGAAAACCCATGATGGGCTACAGCTGTGCGGATGACCAGAACCCTTCCCTCGTGCAGACTGTGTGGCAGCAAAATGATAATGGGAAAAAAAAAGGCAAATACCTGTGGCCCAAAGCAATAGGAAGTCTTGTCTCAGATCACCCATGTCTAAACTTGTGATTACTATTACGTGCAATAAAACTTTTAATTTTTAAAAAAATTGATTTCAGAGAGGAAGGGCAAGGGAGAGAGAAATAGAAACATCAATGATGAAAGAGAATCATTGGTCGGCTGCCTCCTGCACACCCCACACTGGAGATTGAGCCTGCAACCTGGGCATGTGCCCTGACTGGGAATCGAACCATGATCTGGTTCATAGGTTGATGCTCAACCACTGAGCCACTCTGGCTGGGCATGCAATAAAACTTTTAACCACATCTATACCTTTATTGAAACCATTACTGTTAACCACAGCCATCAACTGCCTATATTGCTCCCCACTGTTGATATCTGCACCGGAGTAATTCCTCCTCAGTGTTTAAAATGAATTAGATGGTGGAAGTAAAAATGATCAATAAGGACATCCTCACTCACTGAGGCCCTGACCCTTTATAGAGAAGAGAGACACACACATATCCAGCCGTCTATTACCTCACGTTACTGTTTAGTTTTCTTCAAAGCATTTATTTCCTTATATACCCAAAGTGTTGGCATACAATGTTGTATTAGTTTTAGGTGTACAATATTTATATAGCTTACAATGTGACCACCACACTAAGCCTCGTAATCATTTATCACCATGCAAATTTATCATATTAACTATATTTCCCTTCACCTTCTTTTCACCCATTCCCCCACTCCTCTCCTATCAAACATCAGTATAATCTCATTGTTTTTAGATTCAACATGTAAGTGAAACCATATATTTACCTTTCTTTGTCTGACTTATATCACTTAGCATAATACTCTCTAGGTCCATTGTTGTTGCAAATGGCAAGATTTCATTCATTTTCATTGGTAATATTCCATTGTATATATGCACCACTTCTTTATCCATTCATCTATCAAATGGACACTTGGGTTGTTTCCATGTCTTGACTATTATAGAGGCCCAGTGCACGAATTTGTGCATGGGTGGGGTCCCTCTGGGTGGCCTGCAGGGATCAGGCCGAAACCCGCAGTCCAACGCTGCCTGCTGCTCCTGCCCATCCTGGCCCCACTGTGCCTGCCATGGTTTGCGCCCAATTAGTCCCGATCAAGAGAGGCTCGTGCTGCCGCAGCATCTCTCACCAGCCATGAGCCCTGCATCAGGCGCCCTCCCAAGGGGAGTGGCCTGCAGGATTGGGCTGAAACTGGCTCTCTGACATCCCCTGAGGGGTCCCAGATTGGGAGAAGGTGCAGGCCAGGCTGAGGGACTCTACCAGTGCACGATCATCAGGCCGGGGAGGGACTGGGGGGGGGGGGGGGCTCCAGGGTGTGTCTGGCCCATCTTGCTCAGTCCCAATCAGCTGGACCCCAGCAGCAAGCTAACCTACTGGTCGGAGCATGTACCCCCTGGTGGTCAGTGCACATCATAGCGACTGGTTGACTGTCCCCTGGTAGTCAGTGCACATCATAGCGAGTGGTTGAGCAGCCTTAGCATATCATTAGCATATTGTTTTGATTGGTTCTGCCACTTGGTCTATTTGCATATTACCCTTTTATTATATAGGATAATGCTGCAATGAACATAGGGTCCATATATATATATATTTTGTTTTCATTTTCTTTATATATCCAGAAGTGGGATTGCTGGATCATATGATAGTTCCATTTTAGTTTTTGGAGGAATCTCTATACTGTTTTCTATAGTGGCTGTACAAAAAATGGTGGGTATTTTGAGTCTAGTGCCTGACAGGAGAGTAATGTTAAAAAACTGCATCAAGACCATCCATAGTTTCTGAGCAAAAAAGGCTCAAATGGAATAGGGACCTTATCTTTCTCCCTTGCTAGGTTTGTGTTGACAGTTTATCTCAGTGGTTCTCAACCTTTCTAATGCCGCGACCCTTTAATACAGTTCCTCATATTGTTGTGACCCCCAACTACAAAATTATTTTTGTTGCTACTTCATAACTGTAATTTTGCTACTGTTATGAATGGTAATGTAAATATCTAATATGCAGGATGTATTTTCAATTTGTTACAAATTGAACATAATGAAAGCATAGTGATTAATCACAAAACAATATGTAATTATATATGTGTTTTCCGATGGTCTTAGGCGACCCCTGTGAAAGGGTTGTTCGACCCCCAAAGGGGTCACAACCCACAGGTTGAGAACCACTGATTTATCTGAATCCAAAAGGTCAGTTGATATTATAAAGTTTGCTAAAGAGCAAGCGACTTTATACATTTTAACTGAGGTACTTTATATGAAAGTGTCCCACATACCATAGGGAATATTCCCATGTTTAGTTAAGAACTAATATGATTACCAAAGACAGAATTTAGTTTTCCTCCCCACAGTATCCAATACACAGGAACATTTCCTTCCTGGAATACCCATCCCATCACTTACCACAAGCCCAAACTGCATAAGATCTCTCACTGATGCAACCCATTATCATGTATGGTGTGTGGTCATCCTTATCACAATTCATTACACCGCTTTCTTTAGTACAGATGTGATCCTACAGTTTTTGGCAAGAAGGCACCAACAAAGCCATGATATAAGGTTTTATTAAAGAATGAATGAGAGGTTAGTTTAATCACAAACATTTTTAACTATAGGAAAATTAAAAAAAAAAAAACTTGCCTGAGGAAAAAATACATAACACTGATTTAAAATGTATGATTAACTTGACAAAAATCACAAATTGACCTAAAATCCACAATTGCAATGGGATGTTTTATTAATATATCCTGTCAGGAAGTGTAACATATATTTGTTAGCACATAAGCTGTTTGAAACAGTTGAAAAAATTTCTAAGAAACATCTATAGAAGCATTTGACAAAAAAAACACACACAAAAAAACCCAAAAACGTCAGTGAACACTGCTTTAAATTATACAAACATAACTGACAATGTCCTAAGGACTTATGTTCAGCTGTAACTGAAAATATCCACAATCTGCCTGATGTGAGGAAGGACTGAGTCAGAGCAGTCACTGCACACTGCAGCAGGGGAACAGACTCCATGTAGTTCTTCTTGACAGCACCTCTGTAGCTGTCTCTGTGTCTAGGAACACATAGTCACTAGCAATAATAACAGAATGAGTTGTTTACTTTGCAACTTAGACCTTATACAAGTACAGTCTAGAGAAGTCAGCGTTTCAGAGAACATTCTCAAACACAACAGTCTGAATTTGTTGTTTGGTGGATACTTGAGAGCTTTTAGAAAATGCCAAAAGGACAGTTCTTTGCTGTGGATCTTGTGGAGGCATCTGTGGAAACCTACAGTTCTAAGAAACTGGAAGTCATGTAGTTGCTAGTGGCATTTAGGACACTCTTGACTGGCAGGACAAATAATGACAATGGATTGGAAGCAGGTATATATAAAACGTCTATGCATCTGTCTCTCTGTGCTCTATGGTTCAAAAACTGAGGCCTTCTGAATCTCATGCAAATGAGGTTATTAGTGAATTTTAACATGAAAGCATAAAAAGAACAGAAAATGTTCTAGAAAATGTAGGGCACAACCTTACTCATGTTGACATAACGTTTCAGGAGAGCCATCTCCAATTCTACATTTTGTTGTCCTGTCACAGGTATCTTTTTTTTTGTGTGTGTGTGGAAAATATAAAAGCTTATTGGTCTACCTAAGATAATGTTATAATGAAAAATTAATCAGAATTTAAGTGTTAAAAACACATAAGAAAGTAGTTAGAAACGTGCTTTTAATCTCACAAACTTGAAACACTGTGAGCAGTAACCACTTTAGTTATGTTCACTGTTATATTTCTGGTGTCCAGCTCAGGCACATAGTAGGTACTCAATATGAATAGAGGGATGGTGATGCCACTAGTTGACTTGAATGATAGCAAATAATCATTCTAATTGTATTATAGGTAAACAATACCTTAAATAGTGACATCAGAGTATCGTAGGATTTATTGGATTGAGGGGAAAATGTAGCTTTGGTGCAAATATATTGTAGCTGTGAATTTAAATATAAAATAATTATACTTGTAAACATTTTAAGATTATTCTGTAAGTTTGAGGCTGATGTTAATACAGATAGCTCTTCTTTTTTTTGTTAATCCTCACCCGAGGATATTTTTCCATTGATTTTTAGGGAGAGTGGGAGAGGGAAAGACAGAGAAAAACATTGATGTGAGAGAAACACATTGATTGGTTGCCTCCTGTATGAGCAAACCAGGGCCTGGGCTGAGCCTGCAACCAAGGTACATGCCCTTGACTGGAATTGAACCTGGGACCCTTTGGTTCACAGGCCAATGCTCTATTCACTGAGCCAAACTGGCTACGGCCAAGTAGCTCTTCTTAATGTGAAGTCTGTTTTCCAAATCACAGCCAATGACAGAGTAAAGGGAAAGATGTAAATAGCAATTCAAGTGATATCATACTCTACTAGAAGCCTGTTGCATGAAGATTTGCGCAATAGACCTTCCTTCCCCTGGCTGCTGGCACCGGTTTTCCTCCAGCACCTGGGACCCAGGCCTTTGGTCCGGCCGCGGCGGAGAAGCCAAGCCACTTCCATCTTCAGTCTTCATGCCTGCATATGCAAATTAACCACCATCTTTGTTGGGCTAATTTGCATAGTCATCTGATTGGCTGGTGGCTGTAGCGGAGTGACACCAATTTGCATGTTTCTCTTTTATTAGTGTAGATAATAAACTTTGCATATTTACAAGTTTATGCCAAATATCCTTTAGTAAGAAAAATTAGTAAGGCTCTTTTGATGAAAGACAAAGAAAGCTTTTCTCCTAAGAAGAGGAATATTTATCATGGGTAAGAAATATCCAGTACTTGCCACATAAGCCAATAGGAAAACCCTAACAAATTCCAATGTGTCACTATTTCCCTTAACTTACAGGGTTAGGTTTTTGTATAAAAATTAATCCTACTAGTATGTAGTACAATTATATTCCAACTCACCCATAAATCCAACAGACTTTAAAATGGAAAAACAAAAATTTTATAAGCTGATTTAAGAAAAACTACCTATTAAAAGTGTATACTGTTGCTTAAAGAGTACTTACAGAATTGCCTGAACTAATTGCTCATTTGCAAAAGTAACAGGCCCAGAGACAGTTTCATAGTCCAGAGACTGAATTTCAGGATGAGTCTCTGATAAAGAAAATATATTTTTAGCTTTGAAACATTTCTTTTATGTCACTAATTTTCTGGAGTATTACATGTAAATTAATTTGCATCTGGCTTTCCCATATAACTTACATTCATAGCCATTTCTCTCCAGTGGAGTTTTCACATAACTTTGAGTGTATTTGTAAAGAGTGAAAACCTTTCTGTATTTATCAGTTATAATTTATCCAGTGTGCATTCTTATGACATGTTTATGTAAGGATGTGGGCCAATTGAAGGCTTTCCCACAATGCTTACACTGAAGAAGTTTCTCTCCAGTGTGAATTCTTTCATGGCTTCTATATGAACTGGGTCGACTAAAGGCTTTCCCACATTCTTCACATTTATACGGTTTTTCTCCAGTGTGCACTCTCATGTGACCTCGAAAGGTTGTACGATAAATGAAAGCTTTCCCACATTCTTTACATTCATAGGGTTTCTCTCCAGTGTGAGTTCTTTCATGTACTTGAACATAACTTGAGCAACTGAAGGCTTTACCACATATTTTACATTCATAAGGTTTCTCTCCAGTGTGAGTTCTTTCATGTATTCGAAATGAACTGGGACAGTTGAATGCTTTCCCACATTCCTTACATTTATAAGGGCCATCTCCAGTGTGTGTCATCATGTGTCTTCGAAAGCTTGTGAGAGATACAAATGCTTTCCCACATTCCTCACATTTATAGGGTTTCTCTCCAGTGTGAGTTCTTTCATGTATTTGCAAACCTAGAGCAGAACTGAAGGTTTTCCTACACTGTTTACATTCATAGGGTTTCTCGGCACTGTGAGTTCTTTCATGTCTTCGAAAGGAAGTGGGACAACTAAGGGCTTTACCACATAGCTTACATATATAGGGTTTCTCTCCAGTGTGAGTTCTCACATGGACTTGAAAAGTCGTGAGCCAATGGAAAGCTTTTCCACACTCCTTACATTGATAGGGTTTCTCTCCAGTGTGAGTTCTTTCATGTGTTCGAAAGGAACTGGAACAACTGAAGGCTCTACCACATTGTTTACATTCGTAGGGTTTTTCTCCAGTGTGAGATCTTTCATGTATTCGATATGAACTGGGACAATTGAATGCTTTCCCACAGTCCTTACATTTATAACGTCCATCTCCAGTATGTGTTATCATGTGTCTTTGAAAGCTTCCGAGAGAAATAAAGGCTTTCCCACATTCCTTACAGTCATAGGGTTTCTCTCCAGTATGAGTTCTTTCATGTTTTCGAAGAGAACTTGGACAACTGAAGGCTTTATTACACTTTTTACATTCATAGGGTTTTTCTCCAGTATGAGTCCTTTCATGGCTTCGATAGGAACTGGGACAACTGAGGGCTTTACCACATTGCTTACATTCATAGGGTTTCTCTCCTGTGTGAGTTCTTTCATGTGTTTGGAAGGTTTGATGATATCTAAAGGCTTTCCCACATTGTTTACATTGATAGGGTTTCTCTCCCGTGTGAGTTCGTTCATGTTTTCGAACAGACTGACGATATCTAAAGGATTTCCCACATTCCTTACATTTATATGATTTCTCTACACTGTGATTTCTTTCATGTTTTTGAAAAGGTTGAAGATAACTGAAGGCTTTCCCACATATCTTGCATTTGTAAGGTTTCTTTCCATATTCCTGATACTTGCATGGTTTGGGTGCAGTGTGAGATCTTATGTGCCTATTAAGGGATGAACGACTCATGAAGAATTTTCCACACACACTGCACTCCCATGGTTTTACTTTAGAAGTTTTCTTGTTCAGATTAAGATTTGAAATAAGGTTGAAGTTTTCTCCATATTGACTACCTTTACTTTCACAGTCTCTCTCTGCCATATGTCTATAAAAAAACCAGAAGTACATGATTAGTGACTTATTAATTTACATTTATTCATAAACATTAGAATTGTTTTTACAATTTATAGGGAAAGAGTAGGTTTTCTGCCCTGTCTGAATTGTTTGAAACTGAATATAATGAATGCTCTTAAAGAAGGTTTGACCTTCTTTATTAAAGTAGTGCTATTCATATATGGAGTTTCTGAATACTGTTTCCAAGTAAACTATTTTGGAAACACTGAACATCTTATGTCACAATTTAGAAAACATTTTTGGTAAAATTTTTCTAAAATTAAATAAATTTGAAGCTGTGTCTGTTTTTATTATTTATTATTTCAATTACAGTTTACATAAAGTATTATTTTGTATTAGTTTCATGTGTACAGCATAGTGGTTGTCCCCTTGATATTTCATACATAGCTATTACAAAATTATTGGCCACATTTCCTATGTTATATCTTACATCCTTATGACTATTTTGTAACCACCAATTAGTACTTCTTAATCCCTTCACCTTTTTCACCCAGTCCCCAACCCCACTTTGATCTGACAACCACCAGTCTGTTCTCTGTATCTATGAGTGTGTTTCTATTTTGTTTATTTTGTTCTTTAGATTCCACATATAAGTGAAATCATATTGTATTTGTCTTTCTCTGTGTGACTTATTTCCATTAGCATAATACCCTCTAGGGCAGGGGTGGGCAACCTTTTTGTGAGTGCGTGCCAAAACCAGCAAAATCTCTGACTCAAAATTATTCTGCGTGCCAACCCTAATTTTTTGAGAACATGTTACGCCTACTTGATATCTCTTAAGGTGTACGTATATGAAGAACCTTGAAGAAATCATGAAATTCATTTGAGCGACAAAAACACAGTATATGATGATGAAAAATACTTTTATTTTTTAATGTATACATGTACACTGATAGTCCGACAAAAAACTTTATGACTCCGTTTGATATCATCCGTGGGACTTTTGCTGCTGCATCACTGATGACAGAGATTTTACATCAGGTTTATATTTCGTGACCTTCAGAGATATCCATGAGCTACTACTTTCATCCGTCAGGCTACTCCTATTACGAGACTTAACAAAATTCATCACTGAGAACAAAGATTCACAAGCGTATGTGGATGAAACCAAAACACTGGTCGGATCTAGGAAGGCAGGGAGAGTTAAGGCAGAGGCATAGAAATTGCTCTTCCTCTCTTTCGTCAATCCATGTCTATGGTCTTAACTAAGATGCACCTACACTGAATTTATCTGAAAAATAAAAAAGTCGATATTAAGAAAAAAATTGTAAATGGAAGATTATAAGAGAGGGTTTCGCGTGCCAGCAAAAGTTACTGGCGTGCCATGTTTGGCATGCGTGCCAGGGGTTGCCCACCCCTGCTCTAGTGCCATCCATGCTGTTGCTAGTGATAAGATTTCATTCTTTTTTTTATGTCTGAGTAGTATTGCACTGTATATATGTACAATATTTTTATCCACTTGTCCACTGATGGGCACTTGGGTTCCTTCCATATCTTGGCCATTGTAGAGTGCTGCAATGAGCATGGGAGTGCATATAGTATTTTGAATTAATGTTTTGGGTTTCCTAAGATATATACTCAGAAGTGGAGTCACTGGGTCATAAGGCAATTCCATTTTTAATTTTTTGAGGAGTGTCTGCTTGTTTTTAAATTTTCATCACATATGAAGATCCCCTTGTGGGGACACTGATTTCTGTTGTGAATATAACTTACCTTAGATTTCTTCCCTGATTTTTGTACTGATCGCCAATGTTATGGTCTTCTAATTTTCTTCCTGAAATGTAGGCCCAGAAAAATAAAAAAGTTTAAGAATTATTACATTGCAGGTCTGTGACGAGCTCTGACTATGCCTGGTTTGTTTACAAAAGTGTTCTCTTTCCCTATTCCAAATCAGAGAATAATGTTGATAGACAAGAAACATCTGTTCTCTAAGTTGCTAAATGAAGGAATGTTGACACCCTTACCTATTGAGGCCAGGTTCTTCAAGGTTTCCCGCATCACATCTCTGTAGAGTTTCTTCTGTGAAGGATCCAGCAGAGCCCACTCTTCCAGGGTAAAGTTTACAGCCACATCCTCAAAGGCCACTGAATCCTAAAGCATCCCACATATGTATTCATAAGAAGTTCACATATATTGTGGTATCAAAATATTCTAGAAAAATGGCAGCAGAGTAGGAGGATGCTGCATGAACATGTTCCCAGGAACAAGCTGGAATTATAACTGAAATACAGAAAGGCTTCCTGAATAATCAATGGAAAACTCACAGAAGAGAACCTGATACCCAAGGACCAAAGGTGGAGACTGCACAGAGACTGGTAGGAGGGGTGGAGGTGCGAAAGGGCTGGCTGGGCACCCACAGACAGCAACTGAAGTCCCAGAGAGATATCTCAGCTGTGGGGGAGAGGGGTGCCACTGAGAACTCTGGGATGTAATCCTGAAGCTGGGCTCCCCAGCAGAGAACACCAAACTGAGAAGGGCAACCACATAACATCTAGCTGTGAAAAGCAGTGGGGTGCTGTCTGCCAGGGAGTGGCAGCTGAAAGTTCGGGCACCCTCTTAAAGGACCAATGCACAAAAATTCCTTGTGGAGCCATCCACCTTGTGCTCTGGCAGAGGGAGGGAGAAACGGACTGGAGCTGTGAAAGCAGAACCCAGGATTGGGAACTCGGGGAATAGAGCTCAGAAGGCAGACAGCCCAAGTTTCCTGGGCTGAGTCATTCCTTCACACAGCGGAGGACATCTTTCCCACATACTAGTAGACATCTGCCTTGCCTGAGGGGAAGATAGTCGACACACCCTATTGGAAAACACCTTGCCCTGAGGCCACTTAAGAAATTAAAAGTAACAATTAGCCTCCAGGCAAAATCAACTGCCACACCCTATTGAAAAAAACTCATTACACCTGAGGACGACTGCCGGGGGCAATTCAAGTTGGAATCCTATTAGTCTGTAGAAAGAGGCGGTCTCTGGAGGCTTTGAGTCTTTGCTTGATCCAATTAGTCAGAAACAGCCTTTAACACTGTCCTGCACTAGGGATAGAGAGGTATAGGGGATCTACGTAAAACATAGTCATAAATCCAAACAGACAACCAAAATGAGGAAACAAAGAAACAACCTCCAAATGAAAGAACTATCGAATTCTCTAGGAGAAAAGTGAAGCAGAGATAAGAAATTTATCTGAAACAGAGTTCAGAGTAATGATGTTAAAAATGCTCAACAGGCCGTAACTGGTTTGGCTCAGTAGATAGAGCGCCAGCCTGCGGACTCAAGGGTCCCAGGTTCGATTCCGGTCAAGGGCATGTACCTTGGTTGTGGGTACATCTCCAGTAGTGGGTGTGCAGGAGGCAGCTGACCCATGTTTTTCTCTCATCGATGTTTCTAATTCTCTATCCCTCTTCCTTCCTCTTTGTAAAAAATCAATAAAATATATTTTAAAAAAATGCTCAACAGTATGAAAAAAGATATAGTAAATATGAAAAAACCCCAGTCTGAGATAAAGAATGACACAACACAAATAAAGAACACATTGGAGGCCAGACCTGAGCCCAGAGGGTCGGAGGGAGACCGCATGGCAGACAGCCGCGTCTCTTGGGACAGACACAGACCCTGACCAGGCAGATCCAAGCAACAGCAGCCCCCTGATCACCGCAGCCTCCTGATCACCACAGCCTCCTGATCACCACACCCTCTGTCTGTGGAACAGCAACTGTACGTGAAGCCTCCCCCCACCAGCCAGAAGAGCCAACACAGCTGTGAACAACACCCACCAGAGGAGCTGCTGCCAACTGGAAAGCAGCTGCTACCGCAACCGTCTGAGCAGCAACCACAACCCAAGGAGCCCCTGCCACCCAGGGAGCAGCCACTGAACACCTCAACATCTACATATGTCAGCGAGATCAAACATGGGTAGGCAAAGAAACCCCCAAAGGAAAGAAAAGGAGGACTCGCCAGAAAAGCAGCTAAGTGAGACAGAGATATGCAACATGACGGAAAAAGAATTCAGAATAAGGTTCCTAGAGTACATGCACCACATGTTCAAGAAGCAAGAAGAAACAGATGAAAAACTCAACTACTTATGCAAGAAGCTAGAAGAAACAGATGAAAAAATCAACAACTTAAGTAAGTCCCAAGAAGAAATGAAGAGTGACATAGCTTCAATAAAAAACTCCATTGAAAGTATCAACAGTAGACTGGGAGAAGCGGAGGACCGAATTAGTGAATTAGAAGACAAGGAAGCAAAACACACTCAAACTGTACGGCAAATGGAGAAAAAAATTAAAAGACAGGAGGAGAGCCTAAGGGAGCTTTGGGACAACATGAAACGAAACAACATACGAATAATAGGGGTGCCAGAACAACAGAAAGATGAACATGGATTAGAAAACCTATTCGAAGAAATAATATCAGAAAACTTCCCTGAGGTGGGGAAGAAAAAAGTCACACAAGCCCAGAGAGTCCCAAACAAGGTGAACCCGAAAAGACCCACACCAAGACACATCATAATTACCATGGCAAATGTTCAGGATAAAGAGAGAAGCTTACAGGCTGCAAGAGAGAGACGGAAAGTAACATACAAGGGATCTCCCATTAGATTATCAAATGATTTCTCAACAGAAACACATCAGGCCAGAAAAGAATGGACGGAAATCTACAAAGTGATGCAAAGCAAAGGACTGAATCCAAGAATACTCTATCCAGCAAGGCTATCATTCAAAATTGAAGGGGAAATAAGAAGCTTCACAGACAAAAAAGGGCTAAGGGAGTTTATCACCACCAAGCCAGCCATGCAAGAAATGCTAAAGGGACTGGTGTAAAAAGAAGAAATATCAAGCTCAGAAAGAAAACAGCCACACACACACACACAAAAAGAAATGGCTACAAACAAATACCTTTCAATAATAACTTTAAATGTAAATGGACTAAATGCTCCAACCAAAAGACATCGAGTGGCTGAATGGATAAAAAAACATGACCCATACATCTGCTGTCTACAAGAGACCCACCTCATTAGAAGGGACTCACACAGACTGAAAGTGAAGGGATGGAAAAATATCTTTCACGCAAATGGAAAGGAAAAGAAAGCTGGGGTAGCAATACTTATATCTGACAAAGTACATCTCAAAGTGAAGGCCATAACCAGAGATAAGGAAGGCCACTTCATAATACTAAAGGGATCAATACAACAAGAAGATATAACCCTGGTAAACATATATGCACCCAATGCAGGAGCACCCACATACATAAGAAAACTTCTGGAAGATATCAGGGGAGAGATCGACAACAATACAATCATAGTAGGGGACTTTAATACACCACTGACATCACTGGATAAATCCGCTAGACAAAAACTCAGCAAAGAAACAGCAATCCTAAATGACTCACTAGATCAGATGGACTTAATTGACATCTTCAGAACACTTCACCCCACAGCTGCGGAATATACATTCCTCTCAGGTGCTCATGGGACATATTCAAAAATAGACCACATATTGGGTCACAAGCAAAGTCTCCACAAATTCAAGAAGATTGAAATCATAAAAAGCTTCTTCACAGACCACGATGGCATAATGTTAGAAATAAACTACAATAAAAACAACCCAAAATACTCAAACACTTGGAAGCTGAATAGCATGTTATTAAATATTGATTGGGTTACCGATGACATCAAAGAAGAAATTAAAAACATCCTGGACACTAATGACAATGAAAACACAACAATCCAAAACCTCTGGGACACAATGAAAGCAGTCCTGAGAGGGAAGTTTATAGCTCTACAGGCCTATCTCAAAAAACAAGAAAAAATGGTAGTCAATCATCTAACTCTACAACTCAAAGAATTAGAAAGAGAGCAACAAGAAAACCCCAGAGTGAGCAGAAGGAAGGAGATAATAAAGATTAGAGCAGAAATCAATGAAATAGAGACCAAAAAAACAATACAGAAAATCAATGAAACCAAGAGCTGGTTCTTTGAAAGGATAAACAAGATTGACAAACCCCTAGCCAGGCTCACCAAGAAGCAAAGAGAGAGGTCCCAAATAAACCAAATCAGAAATGATAGAGGCGAAATAACAACAGACCCCACAGAAATACAAATGATTGTTAAACAATACTACGAGCAACTCTACTCCAACAAACTGGACAACCTGGAGGAAATGGACAAATTCCTAGAAAAATACAACATTCCAAAACTCAATCAGGAAGAATCTAAAAACCTCAATAGGCCAATAACTATGGAAGAAATTGAAGCAGTCATCAGAAAGCTTCCAGCAAACAAAAGCCCAGGGCCAGACGGCTTCACAGGGGAGTTCTACCAAACATTCAAGGAAGAACTAAAACCTACCCTCCTCAGACTACTACAAAAAATTCAAGAGGAAGGAACGCTTCCAAGCTCATTCTATGAAGCCAGCATCACCCTAATACCAAAACCAGGTAAAGACATCACAATGAAAGAGAATTACAGGCCAATATCCCTCATGAACATAGATGCCAAAATCCTCAACAAAATCTTAGCAAATCGGATCCAGCAGTACATCAGAAGGATCATACACCATGACCAAGTAGGATTCATCCCAGAGATGCAAGGATGGTACAACATCCGTAAATCAATAAATGTGATACATCACATAAACAAATTGAAAGAAAAAAACCACATGGTCATATCAATTGATGCAGAAAAAGCATTCGACAAAATCCAACACCCATTTTTGATAAAAACTCTCAGAAAGGTGGGAATAGAAGGATCATACCTCAACATAATAAAAGCCATATATGACAGGCCCACTGCCAACATCATACTCAATGGACAAAAACTAACACCATTTCCCCTAAGAACAGGAACAAGACAGGGATGCCCACTCTCACCACTCCTGTTCAACATAGTACTGGAAGTATTAGCCATTGCAATTAGGCAAGAAGAAGGAATAAAAGGCATCCAAATTGGAAAAGAGGAAGTAAAACTGTCCTTATTTGCAGATGACATGATATTATACATACAAAACCCTAGAGACTCCATCAAAAAGCTACTAGACTTAATACATGAATTTGGCAATGTAGCAGGATACAAAATTAACCCCAAGAAATCTGAGGCATTTCTATACACCAACAGTGAACTTTCAGAAAGGGAGATCAGAAAAACAATCCCATTTACCATCGCACCAAAAAAATTAAGATACCTAGGAATAAACTTAACTAAAGAGGTTAAAGACCTCTACTCAGAAAACTACAGGACGTTGAAAAAAGAGATAGAGGAAGACATAAACAGATGGAAGAACATACCATGTTCTTGGATTGGTAGAATCAACATCATTAAAATGTCCATACTACCCAAAGCAATCTATACATTCAACGCACTTCCCATTAAAATACCAATGGCCTTCTTCAAAGATCTAGAACGAACTCTCCAAAAATTCATCTGGAATAAAAAAAGACCCCGAATAGCTGCAACGATCCTGAGAAAGAACAAAGTAGGTGGGATCTCAATGCCAGATATCAAGCTGTATTACAAAGCCACTGTTCTCAAAACTGCCTGGTACTGGCACAAGAACAGACATATAGATCAGTGGAATAGAATAGAGAGTCCAGAAATTAGCCCGAACCAATATGCTCAATTAATTTTTGACAAAGGAGGCATGAACATACAATGGAGCCAAGATAGTCTCTTCAATAAATGGTGTTGGGAAAATTGGACAGACATATGCAAGAAAATGAAACTAGACCACCAACTTACACCATACACAAGAATAAACTCAAAATGGATAAAGGACTTAAATGTACGACAGGAAACCATAAAAATTCTAGAAGAATACAAAGGCAACAAAATCTCAGACATATGCCAAAACAATTTCTTCACTGATACAGCTCCTAGGGCAGTTGAAACTAAAGAGAAACTGAACAAATGGGACTACATCAAAATAAAAAGCTTCTGCACAGCAAAAGAAACCATCAACAAAACAACAAGAAAACCCACCTCGTGGGAAAACATATTTGCCAACGTCATATCTGATAAGGGCTTAATCTCCAAAATTTATAGGGAACTCATACAACTTAACAAAAAGAAGATAAACAATCCAATCAAAAAATGGGCAAAGGATCTAAATAGACACCTTTCAAAAGAGGACATTCAGAAAGCCAAGAGACATATGAAAACATGCTCAAAGTCACTAATCATCTGAGAGATGCAAATCAAAACAACAATGAGGTACCATCTCACACCTGTCAGAATGGCCATCATCAACAAATCAACAAACGACAAGTGCTGGAGAGGATGTGGAGAAAAAGGAACACTTGTGCACTGCTGGTGGGAATGCAGACTGGTGCAGCCACTATGGAAGGCAGTATGGAGGTTCCTCAAAAAATTGGAAATGGAACTCCCATTTGACCCTGTGATCCCACTACTAGGAATATATCCCAAGAAACCAGAAACACCTATCAGAAAGGATATATGCACCCAGATGTTCATAGCAGCACAATTCACCATAGCTAAGATCTGGAAACAGCCTAAGTGCCCATCAGTAGATGAATGGATTAGAAAACTGTGGTACATCTACACGATGGAATACTATGCTGCTGTTAAAAAGAAGGAACTCCTACCATTTGCAACATCATGGATGGAACTGGAGAGCATTATGCTAAGTGAAACAAGCCAGTCAATGAAGGAAAAATACCACATGATCTCACTCATTCATGGATAATAAAGACCATTATAAACTGATGAACAATAATAGATACAGAGGCAGAGCTGCCTCAAACTGATTGTCAAACTGCAGTGGGAAGGCCAGAGAGAGTTGGGGGGCAGGAGGGAGGGGAGATCAACCGAAGGACTTGTATGCATGCATATAAGCATAACTAATGGACATAAGACACGGGGGGGTAAGGGAGGGTAGGGGTTTGTCAAGGGCAGGGGGGGGGGGGGGAAGGATACTTATGTAATACCCTTTGTAATACTTTAAGAGGAAAATAAAAAAAAAAAAAAAAAAAAAAAAAAGAACACATTGGAAGGAACACACAGCAGATTAGGGTAAGCTGAGGATCAAATCAGTGAATTAGAAGCCAGATTTGAAAATATCACTCAATTAGAGAACCAAAAAGAAAAAACAATTAAAAAACAGGACAGCTTAAGGGAGCTGTTGGACAATGCGCAACATAACAATATTAGAATAGTAGGTGTGCCAGAAGAAGCAGAAAGGGAGAAAGGAATAAAGAAGGTGTTTGAAGAAATAATGGTAGAAAACTTCCCTAACCTGGTAAAGCAGTGGTTCTCAACCTTCCTAATACTGCGACCCTTTAATACAGTTCCTCATGTTGTGGTGACTCCCAATTTCATTGTTACAAATTGAACATAATTAAAGCATAGTGATTAATCACAAAAACAATATGTAATTATATATGTGTTTTCCGATGGTCTTAGGTGACCCCTGTGAAAAGGTCGTGACCCACAGGTTGAGAACTGCTGTGGTAAAGGAAAAAGTCACACAAGTTCAGGAGGCACAGAGAAACCCAAATAAGAACTCAAACAGACCCACTCCCAGACACATCATAATTAAAATGTCAAAAATTAAAGACAGAGAATCGTAAAAGGCAGCAAGAGAATAGCAAACTGTTACCTACAAAGGAGTTCACATAAGGCTGACACCTGATTTCTCATCAGAAACTCTACAGGCCAGAAGGGAATGGCATGAAGTACTCAAGGTAATGGAAAGCAAGGATCTGAGACCAAGATTACTATATCCAGCAAGGCTATCATTCAAAATAGATGTTAAAAAAAGAGCTTCCCAGACAAAAAAAGGCTAAAGGAGTTCATCACCACCAAGCCAGCATTACAAGAAATGCTAAAGGGATTGCTGCAATAAGAAGAAACAGAGAGAGAAACCTAGCCATACAGAATTAAAATGGCAATAAATAAGTACCTCTCAATAATAACCCTAAATGTAAATGGATTAAATGCTCCAATCAAAAGGTGTAGGGTAGCTGAATGGATTAAAAAAACAAACCAACATGACCCAACTATATGCTGTCTACAAGAGACCCACCTCAAAACAAAACACACACAGGATGAAAATGAAGGGAGGGAAAAGAAAAAAAAGCTGTAGTAGTAATACTCATATCTGACAAAATAGACTTTAAAAGCATCATGATAAGCAAAAGAAGCCAGTTGGAGAAAGATAAAAATTCTTTTATTCTTGTAATAATGTTTATTGCATGTAACATTATCATATTTAAAATCGTTTTTCTTGCCCTGACTGGTTTGGCTCAGTGGATAGAGTGTTGGCCTGCGGGCTCATGGGTCCCAGGTTCGATTCCGGTCAAGGGCATGTACCTTGGTTGTGGGCACATACCCAGTGAGGAGTGTGTAGGAGGCAACTGTTTCTCTCTCATTGATGTTTCTAACTCTCTATCCCTCTCCATTCCTGTCTGTAAAAAAATCAATAAAATGTATTTTTTTTTTAAAATAGTTTTTCTTGAGATATTAATGTTTTTTGCATGTCACATTATTATACTTAAGATCATTTTTCTTGAAAAAAAATTCTATGACTTGGTCACCAAAATTCATATTCTCTATACATAACCACTTCCTTGTAAATTTAATAGCATCTTCAGTCTTTCAGGCACATCATTTCTCTAAACACTGGTCTCTGAAAAAGATCATTAACCCACTGACACCTACATGAAGGGGTTAGAGAAGATGCTTTCCACAGTAGTTATGATGGCATAATTTACCCATTTGGTTAAAGAACAGAATAGGAAATCCCCACTTCTTGGTGGGTACACAGAGACCAGTGTTTAGGTTCAGCTCTAGTAGAATTCACAGAAAGAACCACACTTCAGACCTTATTTAAGAAGCTTCTAGAGAATCCCAAAGATGACAGGAGAGAGAAAAGGAAGGACACCAGATGTAGCCTGATACCTACAGGTATAAAAATAGTAAACACAGGTTAAACCATTGCTAGATACACTTAAAAACCTCACACTAAAGGCCTATTTACCAAAATTCCTTCTTCACAGTACATCATGTCTGGCTTCCAACAACACCAAAATCACACAGCACACTAAAAGTCTTAATCTTGAAAGAAGCCAGGGGGAAAACACACCTTAGCTATGGATAAACAACAAGAATTAAGTCAGACTTTTTTTTTGGTCTCAAATAATGCAAGCAAGAAGAGACTGGAATGAAATATTTAAAGTGTTGATAGAAAAACAAACAACCTAACTAAACTGTGTTGAGTGAAATTATCCTTCAAAAGTGAGAGAGAAATTTCTAAGACAAATATTGAGAGAATTTTTCACCAGTACATCTGCTTCGCCTTGCAAAAAGTGTTAAAAGAAATTATTCAAAAGGAAAGAAAATGAGCCCAGCCTGCATGATTCAGTGGTTGAGCACTGATTCCCAGTTAGGGCACATGCCCAGGTTGTGGCTCGAGCCCCAGTGTGGGGCGATAAGGAGGCAGCTGATCAATGAATGTCTCATCATTGATGTTTCCATCTCTCTCTCCCTCTCCTTCCTCTCTGATATATAAAAAAAGGAAGGAAAATGAAGAAAGGGAGAGCATCTGAGAAGGAATAAATGAAGGTAAAATAACATTACCTTAAAAATTCTCAATTTGTAAGATAACACTGTTCAAATAATACTAGCAACAAAGTATTCAGTAATTATATCTTATGGATAAGCGAAATGAACAGTAACAGTGTTATAAGGTGCAGAGAGAGAGAGGAATTGGGAATACTCTGTTATGAGAAATGTATACAACCAGTGAAATGGTTTAGCATTGCTTGAAAGAGGACTTGGGTTAATTGTAACTATATACTGTAAATTTAAGGGCAACTAATAAGAAAGTTAAAAAGTATAAATATGCCAAGAAAGAAGAAAAAATAAAATCAGGTAAAATGCTCAAAGGCAGAGAAAGAAAAAAAAAGTGAAAGGCAAAAGAGAAACAAAGAACAAGGAGAACAAATAGAAAACACCAAACATTATGGTAGATATTAATCCAACTATATCAACAATCATTTTATTTTTAAAAAAATATATTTTATTGATTTTTGACAGAGAGGAAGGGAGAGGGATAGAAACATCGATGAGAGAGAAGCATCGATCAGCTGCCTCCTGCACACCCCCTACATGGGGATGTGCCTGCAACCAAGGTACATGCACTTGACTGGAATCGAACCCAGGACCCCGGAGTCCGCAGGCTGATGCTCTATCCTCTGAGCCAAACCAGTCAGGGCTATCAACAATCATTTTAAAAGTCAATGTTGTATAAAAGAAACAACTGAAAGGCCCTGGCTGGTTTGGCTTAGTGGATGGAGCGTCTGCCTGCGGACTGAAGGGTCCCAGGTTCAATTCCAGTCAAGGGCACATGCCTGGGTTGCAGGCTCAATCCCCAGTAGGGGGCGTCCAGGAGGCGGCCAATCAATGATTCTCTCATCATTGATGTTTCTCTCTCCCTTCCTCTCTGAAATCAATAAAAAGATATTTAAAAAAAAGAATGAGGAAGGGGCTGTGGAAATGTAAAAAAAAGCATTTGACAAAATTCAAATCAATTTATGGTAACAAACTAGGAAATACCCTCTTAAGAAACACCCTCTATAAGAAACTTGCATTTAACCTACTTAATGGTGAGAAACTGGATGCTTTCCTGGTAAGATCAAGAAGGCAATGATGTCCCCTCACATCAGTACTAGTCAACACTGTAAAGTCTAAGCTAATACAGTAAAACAAGAAAAGGAAATAAAAGGTATACAGAATGATAAGTAAGAAATTAAAGTTGTCTTCGTCACATGACTTGATTATTTATGGACAAAATGTCAAAGAAAATAACAATAAAGAAAACCCCTTGAACTAATAAGAGAATAGAGTAAGAATGAAAAATAAATGGTTAATATACAGAAGTCAATTTTTTCCTGTAGATCTAAACAAATATAATCAACTGATCTTTAAAAAATAATCTTAACTGAGGATATGTTCTTATTGATTTTAGTGAGAGAGATGAGGGGGAAGAGGAAGGGAGAGAGGGAGAGAGAGATAGAAACATCAATCGGTTGCCTCTGGTACACACACCCCAACCAGGGATTGAACCGGCAACTTCAGTATGTGCCCTGACCTGGAACTGAATCCACAACCTTTTGGTGTATGGAACAACGATCCAACTAACTGAGCCATCGGCCAGGGCTGATCAACTGATCTTCAACAAAGGATCAAAGGCAAGTCAATGGAGAAAACATAGCCTTTTCAACACAGAGTGCCATGAAAACGAGATATCCACATGCAAAAATCAATCCAATCAATCAATCTAGACACAGATCTTACACTTTTCACAAAAACTAACTCAAAACAGATCACAGATCTTATGTAAAGTGTAAAGCTATGAAACTCCTAGAAGATAACATAGGAGAAAATCTAGGTGACTCAAGGTTTGTGATGACTTTTTAGATATAACACCAAAAGCAAGATTGATCAAAGAAAAAAGTAAGTTTGACTTCATTAAAATAAAATCTGCTCTGCGAAAACAGTTTTGATAGATTGAAAACACAAGCCACAGACTGGGAGAAAAATCTTTCCAAAACACGTATCTGACAAAGGATTGGTATCCAACAATAAGAAGATAAGCAACACAGTTAAAAATGGACAAAAGATCTGAACATCCACTTACCAAAGATGACACACAAATGGTAAATAAGCATAGGAAAAAGTGCTCAACATCATATATCTTTAGGAATTGCAAATAAAAGAAGGATGAGATATTACTAGGCACTTATTACAATGACTAAAATTCAAAACATTGAGAGCAAACACTGAATAATGGCAAAGATGTGGAGCAACAGGAACCTTCATACACTGCTGGGGGAATGGAAGACAGTATGCCTACTTTTGAAGATAGGCAGTTTCTTAAACTAAACCTATTTTTTTTTAAAGATATATTTTTGTTGATTTCAGAGAGGAAGGGAGGAGAGATAGAAACATCGACAATGAGAGAGAATCATTTATTGGCTGCCTCCTGCATGGCCCCTACTGGGGATCAAGCCTGCAACCTAGGCATGTGCCCTTGACTGGAATAAAACCTGGACCTTTCAGTCTGCAGGCTGACACTATCCACTGAGCCAAACCAGCTAGGGCAAACTAAACCTATTCTTATCATACAAGCAAGCAATCATATTCCTTATTTCCCCAAATAAGTTGAAAACTTATATTTATAAAAAATCCTGCATGTTTATAAGAGCTTTATTCATGACTACTAAGACTTACAGGTAACAAAGATATCTTCCAATAGGTGAATGGAAAAATAATCACTGGCCCAGCCGGTGTGGCTCAGTGGTTGAGTGTACACCCATGAATCAGGAGGTCATGGTTTGATTACCGGTCAGGGCACATGCCTGGGTGCAGACTCGATTCCTGGTGGGGGGCGTGTGGGAGGCAGCTGATCGATGATTCTCTCTCATCATTGATGTTTCTCTCTCCCTTCTCCCTTCCTCTCTGAAATCAATAAAAATATATTTAAAAATTAATCACTGGAACATCCATACAATGAAATATTATTCAGTGATAAAAGGAAATGAGGTATCAAGCCAAAAAGACATGGAGAAACCTTAAAACCATATTACTAAGTGAAAGCAGCCAATATGACATGGCTACACACTTATGATTCCAAACATACTTCTGTAAAGGACAAAACTATGAGACAATGAAAGATCTTTTGTTGCCAGGGATTTGGGGGTGGGAGGGAGAAATGAATGAATAGGTGGAGCACGGGATTTTAAAGGCAGTGAAAATTTTCTACGTGATGCAGAAAAGATGGACACATCATTTCACATTAGCCAAAGCCCAGAGACTGTATAACACTCAACACTAATATAAACTGTGGACTTTAATGCACTGATATCAAATGTACCACAGTAATATCCTATATAATAAAACCCTAATATGCAAATTGACCAACCGGGGGAATGACCAGTTGCTATGATGCACACTGACCACCAGGGGGCAGACATTCAATGCAGGAGCTGTCCCCTGGTGGTCAGTGCACTCAGGGGAAATGCTGCTCAGCCAGAAGCCAGGCTCAAGGCTGGTGAGCCTCTCCCGCCTCCAGGGCAGCGCTAAGAACCCCTTGGGGGATGTCTGTCTGCCGGCTTAGGGCGGCTCCCCGCCAGCAGGTGGACATCCCCCAAGAGGTCCAGGAGTGGACTGCAAGAGGGCACAGGCCGGGCTGAGAGACCCCCGCTCCTGCAGTGCACGAATGTTATGCACTGGGCCTCTAGTAAAATATAAAAAATAGGGCAAACTATGTGGAGGCAGAGGGGTTATGTGGGAACTCTACTTTCTGGTCAAGTTTTCTGCAAACCAAAAATTGCTGTAAAGAAAAGCCAAGTCCATTAAGAAAAAAAAGATAAGGCATCCTATCTAATAATAGACAAACATGGTAATTAACCGTACTTTTGCTACACTGCCCATGGGCTAATCAGCACAATATGCAAATTAACTGCCAACAAAGATGGCGGCTAATTTGCATACTGCAGGCAGGGCGGGTCAGCACCATCCCGCCTGCCCCGCCGCCATCTGGGCCTGCTATCTGCGACCCGGGGTGGCAGGCGTCCCGTGTGCGATCTGACCTGGGGTGGCCGGGTGGAGCAGCAGCGATCTGCTGGCCCGCCCGGGCGTCCCGTGTGCAACCTGATCCAGGGCTGCCGGGTGGGGCAGCAGTGATTTGCCGGCCCGCCCGGGCAGGGCAGCAGCAATCTGCCGGCCCGCCGGGGCGTCCCGTGTGCAACCCGACCCGGGGCGGCGGGGCGGGACAGCATGGCTCCTCTGTCACCCCAGCTTCTTCATCACAGCTCCCTTGGGGGCCTAAGCCTTTAGTCGGACATCCCCTGAGGGCTCCCTGGCTGCCAGAAGGATTTCTGACTGCAAGCTTAGGCCTGATCCCCTGGGGAGTGGGCTTAAGTTGACAGTAGACATCCCCCAAGGGGTCATGGACTGCAAATGGGTGCAGGCCGGGCTGAGGGACCCCCCGAGTGCACAAATTTTTGTGCACTGGGCCTCTAGTACATTAATAATGATTGCTAATGACTGATGGCTGAAAGAAGCCATCTTTCATTCAACTGATTTGAAGTTATTTCAATAAGCCATTAGAGTGTTCTATGAGGACTGCACCCTGAGACTTGGAAGAGAAGAGAAACTTCCTCTGAAGCCGTTTTCACAAGCTTACTACCGTATATTCTGAGAAGTGAAATGAGTTCCTTTGTTACTAGTCTAGAACTCCCACCTGGAGGAACGTCTTGGCAAGATCTCACATTATGGCCTTAGTAAATGTGGAGACAGGTATTACCTTGATTTATACTGTGGGTAACAGTGAAGCAAGAAAAGTCATAGAATTTGTTTACCACAAAGGGGAACTTGTAGGCAATCACCCAAGAGTTTGTAAACATGGCCAGCGAAGCCAATTGCTGGTCAGTCATGTTGACCCTTGAGTCCCATCCTTTAAAAGTGTTGGGAGCCATTATAAATCACATATACATCTCCAGCTTACAACAAGAGGTTTCTGGCTCCTCCAAGCCAACTCCCGGTTTGGCCTGGAGTTACAAGTTAACCTTGCGATTTAGCCTGGAGTTAAAAGATAACATACCCTCACCCTAAGCACAAAGCAAGCTACATCTCCGCTGATAAGCTGCGACATTCCAAAGTCTGTTACATCCTTAACGACTTCCTTTGCCCACCCCCTTCCTCTAGAAACAACATAAATACCACTCGCTGTAAAGAATAAAACTGAGGCTTGATCAGAACTTTGTCTTGCCTCCATTTCTTCGCGTCTCCTATCCTCTCATTCCTTTGCAGGATTTGGTTCGGTGTACCCATGAAGCGTGCCCTGCAGGTCGGGGCATAACTGGCGCCCAAACGTGATCTCCGCTCTCCAATCCTCCTCAGGAACGTTCACTTTTTATGTCCGGCCGGACCTCCCCTTGGCGCCACTGGGATCGCCCTGTGAGTCAGCCTGCTTTTTTCCTGGTCGCTGCTTTGCTTACCCGCTCTGTGAGTCAGACCTGTTGCTTTGGTAAGTGAACGCATTCATTTTGGATAGGCATTCTCTTCCCTCATTGCCTCCCCCCTTGTCTCCTGCCTCTAGTCCACTTTGAGCACTCTCTTGTTGTTTCGGGGAAGAGTGAAAGGTACCCGATTTCGGCGGAGAGAACTCCGAATCACTCAGGCTTGTCCCTTGGTTTCGTTCCACGTGGTTGACTCCTTCCAAAAACCCTGCGTTCACCTTGTCTTAGTGGTCTTTCTGAGAAAATGGGGACTCCAGCTGAGACTCTGAAGTAAGTGTTTTTGCCTACTTTAAAGCTTAAACCGTCCACCCAAAATTAGAAGTAAACCAGTAAGAACTTGTGTCACTGTTACTCCGGGAAAACTCCTTGCCTATTTACAAACACAAGCCGTCCACCTTGTGAGCACTCATGGGGTGCCTGACTCCCGACTGGTGAATGCCTGAGGGTCCTAGCAGGTTACCTGCCTCACAAGGGTCCGAGTTGGCGGGTTATACCAACCGGCTGTTTACGTAGGAGGAGTGAGCTGCAAAAACAGCTCCGAGGAAGGCACTTGACAACAAGTTTTGATCTGGGGAGCTCTGATCTAGGGGTCCGAGTTGGCGGATTATACCAACCGGTTGCTTACGTAGGAAAACACACCTGTGGCATAAACAGGACTGAAGTAGTCTCAGCAGAGAATTTCAACATCCAGACCTATGACACATGAACAGGGGCCTCTCCTTTGAGGTAGCGGTTGGCATCTTCCTCGCTGGTTCGTCTCCTTGTCGACTCCTGGGCTGACCTGGCACGGGGTTTATACGTCCCGGAGGCTTACGTGGAAGAGGCTAAGACATGGGTCAGGCTCTGAGTTCTCATGAGCTGTTTCTTAAAGGACTCAGGGAGTCCCTCAAGGCGCGAAGATTTAGGGTTAAAAAGAAAGATTTAAAAGGCTTCTTACAGGACTCAGGGAGTCCCTCAAGGTGCGAGGATTTAGGGTTAAAAAGATTCAAAAGGCTTCTTACAGGACTCAGGGAGTCCCTCAAGGTGCGAGGATTTAGGGTTAAAAAGAAAGATTCAAAAGGCTTCTTGAAGGACTCAGGGAGTCCCTCAGAGCACGAAGATTTAGGGTTAAAAAGAAAGATTTAAAAAGCTTCTTTACTTTTAAGAAATGAAACCCCGCTGCCGAATCTCTCTCTGGTTCGGAGAGATTCAGAGATGGCAGGAGAGGGCAGAGCTGTGGGCTCTCCTGCAATGAGATTACTTGGTGTTTTATTTAAAAATTACTGGAGAACATCTTATGACAACCAAACTTTGGCTAAGATTACCTTGGGTGCTAGCCATGACTTTAGAAAGCAAAATAGGAAAAAATTTAAAATGTCTTCTTCTATTAAGCATGACTTTGGGAACAAATACGCCATCTAAGTCATTTGCTAAAACTTCCCCCAAAGCAGGATATGTAGGGGAAAGGAAAAAGGAACACATGGCGATCCTATATGGACGCCTCCTCCCCAGTATTCAAATTTAAAATTTCCTTCTCGTAATTAAAAAAGTTTTACAAAATTTAGAAAATGTGTCTGGGATTTCTGTTCACGTGTAAAGAGAAAAACTGGCTTGGAACTAAAAGCGCGCATCATCTGATTTTGGACATTTAGATAGAGTTTTGAGCTAAAAATCTCTTTACAAATGTACAGAATAAAACCCAAGACTGATTATTTCCTAAGAAAAATGGCGAATTTGACCCAGGGAAGAAATGCAGGCTGGTTCTAACAATAAGATTGGTATATTTCCATAATAAAGAGTGATTTTTGAAATGTTAATAAAGCCTGTTCCAAAGTTAATCTTAAAAGCCTCAAAGAAATTTAGTAAAATTGTCTGTTATAGAAAAGTTACCAAAATAACTGCCTTAAAATAATAATCTAGATTTGAATCTCAAGAATTATTGATCTATATTAATTATAAAAATCTAAGTAGCCCGGTAAAAAACCGGCCCTTTGTTAATTGAAAAGGCTGGCCAAAACATTTCTAATGAGAAAAGGGGCTAGTTGCTTCCCACCTGTAACAAATTCTTAAAGAATGTGGTTAATTTACATCTGATTAATCCAGGCTAGGCCAAACCTGTTCTTCCAGGGAAAACAGCCCCCCACTTCCTCCCCCAGGCCAATATTGAAACTTCCCACCGACTAGCAAGGGGCAGGAAGCAATGTATCTACAACCTTGTTTGTTGGCCTTCCCCAGAGGAAAAATTATGGTCGTTTTAAAATCAAAGGCTGGGGCCAGGCCTGCCTTGCCAGCCTCAAGTGTGGTTTTCCAAATCTGCTGTGAAATTTAAGACCTTGGAGTTTATACCTAGGTATCTTGAAGTGACATAATACTGAATTAAATAAGATCTAAGTGTACTTCGTACAAAATCTAAAGAGCAGAATTAAATCTGTTGGTTGATTATGTCCTGCATTTTTTGAAGTTTATTCCTAAAAATGTTACTGATTGAGAAATGCTAAATATTTGACTTGCCAGCTAAAAAGTTCTAGTTAAATCAAATTGGGAAAAATTATAATTGTGGTAACTAAATGCCTAACGTAGAGAAATTTATTTTTAAGAAAATCTTGTGCTTTCTCTGAAATAATTAGAATTCAAAATATGTTACTCATTCATCTGATTAAAAAAGAGGATAAATTCTGTGATCCCAACAGAAATTTTTAAATACAAAGATCAGTTTAAATTTAATTGATATCTCTTAATAATTATAAAAGGTATATAATCTTTAAATCATATATATACGTATATATTTGATGGTCTTTCAAGTTGGATTTCAAAACTATAACCAAGGAATGACTTTGGGACATTTCATGGGCCCTGAAATGTTTTCAAAAGTTTATTCTCTCTTCTTAAAGGATTTTTTAATAAAGCCAATTTAATATACTTGAAATCACATAGAAAGCTTTATCAAATATAAATTAATAAATATATTTTAAGTTTTTGCCTCTGAGAAAGGGCAAAACAAGTAATTTTGTTTAATATTTCTTAAAATACAGCAGTGGAATTTTAAGATGTAATTTGAAATAACAAAAGCTCCTCGCCGCTGCATTTTAAATTAGGCTGGAGGTGGGGCAGCATTTGTCCCTTGTGAATCAAAAGTTTACTAAATACTAAATTTACTTGCTTCGCTTTGCCTTTTTAAAATAATCACTTGAAAAATATAGCTTTGCGACAGTATTTGTTAAAATCTCAAAAGGCAACCATGTTTCTTACATTTGTTGCTTGTGTGAGAAAGAAAGCTGTCTGGAAGGAAATAAAAAGGTTTCCTTCAGATGCCTAACTAAAATTAAAAATCAATATATTGGGCCTCAAAAGCTAAATTAAATAATTTGTGTTTTGTCTCCTTAAACAAAGTTTATGTAAATTTACCCAAAAACTAATACCAGAAATTTAATTAAGGTCATTTACTGTCCATAACTTAGGACAAGTAAAGTTAAAAGAATAAATGCTATTTCAAACTGACTTAAAATTGGCAAATTGGGTTAAATGGATATTCAGGGGAACTTAGTTGTCACCTATTAAAAGATAAACTTTTACAATTTTTATATAAGACCTCCATCATTATACCAAAAAATACTACGCAGGAACCAATTCCTGGAGCTTTAACTGTTTTTACTGATGGGTCATCAAATGAGAAAGCTGCCTATCATACTATAAATTCTGCCAGAGTCAGGGAAGCCCTAGTTCAGAACCAAATTGAAGAATTCATTAGAAACATGTATCCTCCCCTCCACTATCACTCTTTAGCCTTACCTAAATCATGAGGAGTAGATCTAGACACCCAAACCTCTGATATCTTAGAAGCCACACTCCGTGCTTTAAATGCCTCCAATCCATCCCTTGCAGAAAACTGTTGGCTATGCATGACCCTAGGTACATCTATGCCCCTTGTCATTCCAGATGACATCAGTAACATCACTTCTAATAATAATTGTACCCTCAGTCTACCCTTTAGATCAATGATCTCCAAGACCAAATTGACTCCCTAGCAGAAGTAGTTTTACAAAATAGAAGAAGATTAGATTTACTTATAGCAGAGCAGGGAGGAATATGTTTAGCCCTACAGGAACGCTGCTGTTTTTATGCCAACAAATCTGGAATTGTCTGAGACAAGATAAGAAAACTCCAGGAAGACCTGGTGAAAAGGCGAAGAGAGCTGTTCGAAAACCCCCTTTGGAGCGGACTCAATGGCCTACTCCCCTACCTGCTTCCTGCACTTGGCCCCCTTGTCAGCTTACTGTTAATTTTAACCTTTGGTCCATGGGCTTTTAAGAAACTGACAAGTTTTGTCAAACAGCAAATTGATAGCATCCTGGCCAAACCCATTCAGGTTCACTACCACCGTTTAACTACTATAGACCGAGAACGTGATTATGATTGCCAGAGCTCCCTCCCCGCGGGGACAGCATAAAGCCAGAGGAATGCTTACCTACACTCTATATAGAGGTATGGTATGGGTGCCGTCTGGGTGCAGGGCAAAGCACTGCAAGGGAAGGTCAAAACAGAAAATCAAAATTTTCTCGACCGCCTCTGGATTTCTCTGTGAGCATACCTGGTTTGCATAGAGGTTGGTATCCATACATATATAATTGTTGGCTCTGCCTCTCCTCCCCAAAAGATACCAAGAGCCACCAGAGGTGAGATCTGCCGATCTCATGGGAGGAACCAGGTCACTACTCCCCCAGTCGGTTAATGCCCACCCTTAACTAAATGGTAAGGGAGGAATTGTTGGGAGCCATTATAAATCACATATACATCTCCAGCTTACAACAAGAGGTTTCTGGCTCCTCCAAGCCAACTCCCGGTTTGGCCTGGAGTTAAAAGTTAACCTTGCGATTTAGCCTGGAGTTAAAAGATAACATACCCTTACCCTAAGCACAAAGCAAGCTACATCTCCGCTGATAAGCTGCGACATTCCAAAGTCTGTTACATCCTTAACGACTTCCTTTGCCCACCCCCTTCCTCTAGAAACAACATAAATACCACTCGCTGTAAAGAATAAAACTGAGGCTTGATCAGAACTTTGTCTTGTCTCCTATCCTCTCATTCCTTTGCAGGATTTGGTGCGGTATACCCACGAAGCGTGCCCTGCAGGTCGGGGCATAAAAGGATATTCCAATTAAGGCAACGGTTCTCAACCTGTGGGTCGTGACCCCTTTGGGGGTCGAACAACCCTTTCACAGGGGTCGCCTAAGACCATCAGAAAACACATATAGCCCTGACCGGTTTGGCTCAGTGGATAGAGTGTCGGCCTGCGGACTGAAGGGTCCCAGGTTCGATTCTGGTCAAGGGCATGTACCTTGGTTGCAGGCACATTCCCAGTGGGAGGTGTGCAGGAGGCAGCTGATCTATGTTTCTCTTTCATCAATGTTTCTAACTCTCTATACCTCTCCCTTCCTTCTCTGTAAAAAAACAAACAAACAAACAATAAAATATATATATAAAAAAAGAAAAAAATACATCCTGCATATCAGATATTTACATTACGATTCATAACAGTAGCAAAATTACAGTTATGAAGTAACAACGAAAATAATTTTATGGTTGGGGGTCACCACAACATGAGGAACTGTATTAAAGGGTTGCGGCATTAGGAAGGTTGCGAACCACTGAATTAAGGGATAGCAGTAGTAAGTCTGCCTGAGCTCCATCATGTAGGAATGAGGCGATGTCATCCCAGAAGTCTGTAAGCTCCCATTGCTTTTAACTAAGGGAATCCCGAGAAGCTCCCCAGTAAGTCTGGAGGTCTTAGAAAGGGGTGACCTCCTTCAGCTCCACAGCACCTGGCAAGGAACTGAGGAGAGGGAAGGCCACCCCCTCCTGTCAGTAGGATATGCCAGAGGGCACAGTTTTATTATTATTATTTTTTATATTTTCTTATTGATTTCAGAGAGGAAGGGAGAGGGAGAGATATAAACACCAATGATAAGAGAATCATTGATCAGCTGCCTTCTGCATACCCCACACTGGGATGGAGCCTGCAACCTGGAGACTATGCCCTGACTGGGAATAAAACAGTGACCTCCTGGTTCACAGGTTGATGCTCAACCACTGAGGCACCCCAGCTGGGCCAGAAGGCACAGGTTTAGCCGTATCTTGTCTGAAGGAGTCTATAGTGGAACTGAGTTCTTGGGGTGATGTTTACAGGTCCCAGGGCATAATGGGTAGCTTTCGAAGAGGTGACATTTTCAGGGCTATTTTTAGGATAGCTCTATAAAAGCAGTGACAATTGCAGTTCTAGTGGCATACAGTTTGGAGCCATCATGGGTAACTCCAGGAGGCACGACAGGAAGTCACTGAAGCCTCTATTGGGAAACAGTGTCTGACGGTGCTAAGGGAGTGCCTGTTGTATGGCAATTTGACTAAATCTAAGGCCCCCCCCCCATTTTTAGGGGTACCTACTCAAAGGTGGGCCAGCTTGCAAGTAATAACAAATAGATTCAAGTAAAATGTGTAAACAAAGACTATGTTGCCTCCAGAGCACCAAAAGAATCTAGACAATGTTGTGGGTGCTAAGAGAGATAATAGCGATTTTTTCACTGTGTCCAGATTACCAAATACTTTTTGGGAATTTAAACAAGGCACTCAACTCACTTATGTGGCAATGGCCTCTTGCCTTTTTATTACTATTTTCATGTCCTGAATACTCTCAGAAGAGGTCATTAGTGTAGTGTCATACCTGTGTTCCTGGAGCAGTGAAAACAGTTCGGATCCTGCTGCGGAGACTGGGGGTGCTGACAATGGTGCTGAGGTTCCCTGAGAGTAACCAGGTAAAGGTGTACCATGTCCCTTCAGAGGTGAAGGGCAACTGCAGCTAAGAGGCTGCTGACATAGGTACTGAGCAGAACAAACAGAGTCAAATCTGTTTGGGTAAATATCCTGAGTGGATAGAGGCAGTAATTTCTATAATGTTGGGGACGGAGAATAAGGGCTTCTTTGGTTCGACCACAGCCTCAAGGTTGCAGTAATCCACTGTGAGGTGTCATTCATTCTTGAAGAACAAGCCAAGTAAAAATTCACCTTTGCCAACTATAGTCAAATCATATAACTAGTTATGATTTTATTTATTTATTTTTTATTGTTTTATTGCTTAAAGTCTTACAAAGGGTATTACATATGTCTCCTTTTCCCCCCCGCCCTACTAGTTATGATTTTAAAAGAAAGTTATAAGCTATCCAGTTATTATAATCAATGCAATTAAAGACTGCTCTCCCATCAGTCAACAAAGGAGCTTCAAGCAAGTTAAGCTCATTTAGGAATTTATTCTATCAAGTCAAATTCAAACTATCTTAAAAAAAAAAAAAAAAAGGGACAAATTCAGCTGTTCAAAGGTAAACCAGAGGGGATAACCACTTCTTCACTAAAAAGGTGTACAGTGCTTTTCAATCCTTCAAGGCCCTGTTTAGTTTACATTAGGCCATATGACTTCAACTGGCATTGACAGTGGAGTCCCACTTTGTTAATATAATTTGAAAGTGCCAAAGACTAAATTACAATTTAACTTATAACTCATTGGTTTAAACCTTCCCTGCTGGTTGTGGTATACTTTAAGAAAATGGGTGCTATGACCATGGAGAAATTAAGTAAGACCATAGTTCTCATGGTTAAGGTGAAATCTCTATTTGTATTCTATATTATTTCAGTAACTCCCTTACCGGGGTATTTGTTTATTAAATTTAGTGGGATCTGGGGCGGTGGGGGGGGGGGGAAAAAAAAAAAAAAAAAAAAAAATTTAGTGGGATCCCTCTGGAATTAGGAGTGTGGATCAGTCTGCCACCTACCCTTTCCCCCCTTTTCTCTCTTTATTTATTTATTTTTTCCCTTTTCTCTCTTTAAATAACTGCTCTTCTAGGAACAACCACCCAATGGGTCCACCTTCTGCACAGGGTATAGACCCCCTCTCCCACCTGTGCCCTACACATTGGGGCCAACCCAGCCTCTGTCACAGATTCACTCTAATAGATAAATCCCAACAAAGACCAAGGATTAAGTTAAGGAGGGCCCTGATCCCATACTCCTGTTTCCAAACGCCTTGGATTTTTTTTTTTTAAAGTATTGATTTTCAGAGAGAGAAGGGAGGGCTAGAGAGATAGAAATGTCGATGAGAGAGAAATATCATCCATCCGCTGCTTCCTGGATGCCCCCTACCTGGGACTGAGCCTGAAATCTGCACATGTGTCCTGACTGGGAATAGATCCAGCACCTTCTGTGCCTGGGACGATGCCCAACCAACTGGGGCACACTGACCAGGGCTCGGAGTTCTTGAAACTGCCAATTCTGGTAGGCTGAACATCAAATTAAAGCTTGGTAGGTTCAGCAATGCTACAGGGGTTAGCACAGCTCACCGCACTCTCTCCAGCTGCACACAGTGAGGGCTGCCATCAGGCAGCAGAGCAGGTCAGAGCAAGAGAAGACAGATGCACCGGGTGGCTGGTGGCACCCACTGTTATAGTCACCTGCAGAGGGATGGTTCCCTTGGGACTGATGATATTGGTGTCTGGGCTCATAATACACACATTCCCCCCGCATGGTAGGAAGAACCCTATGATCACATAATTGAGGTCTCAGGCAGGTAGGGTGGCCTCTCAAGCAGCTCTGAGATGGAAGCAAGGAAAGGAGCCTGGTCTGGGTGTTCATTGGGGTTGGGGGTGGGGCCAGGGCAAGAATCCTTGTCCAAGGGCAGGAGCCTGTGTCATCTGAATTTCCTGCCATCTCTAGAGGAAAGACCACTCAGGTCTTTTCATCAGTTTGTCCAGGTGGGAGCCTGCAGGGCAGAGGGAGGGGGAATCAGTCATGAGCAATCAAATATTAAAAAGTATACTGCCCTGACCAGTTTGGCTCAGTGGATAGAGTGTCAGCCTGCGGACTCAAGGGTCCCAGGTTCGATTCCGGTCAAGGGCATGTATCTTGGTTGGGGGTGCATACCCAGTAGGGAGTGTGTAGAAGGCAGCTGATTGATGTTTCTCTCTCATCGATGTTTCTGGCTCTCTATCCCTCTCCCTTCCTCTCTGTAAAAAATCAATAAAATATATATTAAAAAAAAAAAAAAAGTCTGGGATTCAACTGCTCGTTATAAAGAAACACTAACAGGATGCTTAAGAAATTCAACATTGGTTATTGCGGATGGCTGAAACAAGAGCCTGGAGGGGACCAGGATGTTCGAGCAGTGAGTTGACTTTAAACCTTATCTTACATAGACTTTTGCTAGCCATTGCATGCATTATTTTTTAAAATAAGCTGATACACACACACACACAATATTTTCCTATTTAATAGTCTTTAAATTAAACTACTTTTGCTTTTTAAAATTTAATTTAAAATTTATTCCATTTTTTTCTTTTCAACATAGAAAACCATCTGTACTAATAAAAGGACAATATGCAAATTGACCGAACAGCAGAACGACTGGTTGCTATGATGCACACTGACTACCAGGGGGCAGACAGTCAATGCAGGAGTTGCCCCCTGTTGGTCAGCGAGCTCCCACAGGGGGAGCACTGCTCAGCCAGAAGCAGGGCTTGTGGCTGGTGAGCGCAGTGGCAGTGGCGGGAGTCTCTCCTGCCTCTGCGGCAGTGCTAAGGATGTCCAACTGCTGGCTTAGGCCCACTCCCTACAGTTGGACAACCCCTGAGGGCTCCCGGACTGCAAGAGGATGCAGGCCGGGCTGAGGCCCCCTCCCTGCCAGTGCCCGAATTTCATGCACCGAGCCTCTAGTTCTAAGATATAATCCTTTAAACACTAATGCTTATAAAAGTTTAAACCACAGCCAAAACCGGTTTGGCTCAGTGGATAGAGCGTCTGCCTGCGGACTGAAAGGTCCCAGGTTCGATTCCGGTCCAGGGCATGTACCTTGGTTGCGGGCACATCCCCAGTTGGATATGTGCAGGAGGCAGCTGATCGATGTTTCTCTCTCATCGATGTTTCTAACTCTCTATCTCTCTCCCTTCCTCTCTGTAAAAAATCAATAAAATATATTTAAAAAAAAAAAAAAAAAAAGTTTAAACCACAAAAAAACAACAAGAAATCTCAACTCTTCTTCTAACCAAAATAACAAGAGGCATTATAGCTTCTCCTTACATATCACACTGGGGTATTATTTCAGGTATAAAAGCATATTAGACTTTTTGTTGTTGTTAATTCTCATCCAAGGATATTTTTCCATTGACTTTTAGAGAGAGTGGGAGAGGGAGAGACAGAAACATCGATGTGAGACAGACACATTGATTGGTTGGCTCCTGCATGCACCCAGACCAAGGCTGGGGAACCTGCAACCAAGATACGTGCCCTTGAATGGAATCGAACCCAGGACCCTTCAGTCCACGGGCTGATGCTCTATCCACTGAGCCACACCCACTAGGGCCATATTATACTTAAACAATGTTTTTATTGATTTTAAAGAGGAAGTAGGAGAGAGAAACGTAAATGATGAGAGAACCATTGATTGGCTGCCTCCTGCACCCCCCACACTGGGAATCGAACCGTGACTTCCTGGTTCATAGTTCGACTCTCAACCACTGAGCCACATAGGCTGGGCAAACATTATACTTTTAAACAATTTTATTTATTGATTATAGAGAGAGGAAAGCAGAGAGGAAAGGAGTGAGAAAGAGAGAGAGAAACATCGATTTGTTCCATTTATTTGTGCATGCATTGGTTGACTGATTCTTGTATGTGCCCTGACTAGGATAGAATCTGCCACCTTGGCTATTGGACAATGCTCTAACCAACTGAGCTGCCTGGCCAGGGCAAAGCATATCATAATTTTATTTGGGCCTAATCCATTAGATGTATCAGGATTTTCAAAGATTTACATAAGTTTTGAGTTGTTTTTCTTCTATTAATTAAAATAGGGTTTCATTTTCCTTTTGCCTAAGCAAAATTACAGCATTTAAAATTTAAAGCTCTCCAGGGACATGCACATACGAAAACTGACTTAAAATGTAAAATCTACCTGAGAGCTCAAAGACACTCATCTCATATCTTGAGGTTCTCTTGCCCAAAAGAAACGTATTTTGTTTGGTTTCAGATTTTCTTACCTTACTCTCATGTCTCCCTCAATCAACTTACATTTTGAAAGCCCAAGAACTAAAAATCTTACACACTCACCCAGAAAATAATATCACAGACTGCTCAGGAACACTAGAGTACAGAGCTTCAATATGCAATATTATGAGTATCCAAAGAAAGAAATGTAAATCTTCAAATCGGGTAAGATAAACTGCCTTCTTCCCCACAGTTCAGAAGAAAACCCATATTCGGAAGCTTGCAGTCCATACACCCGTGTTGGGATACAACTCTTTTTAAAAAATATATATTTTTATTGATTTCAGAGGTGGAGAGAGATAGAAACATCAATGATGAGAGAGAATCATCCATCTGCCGCCTCCTGCATGCCCTCTACTGGGGATTGAGTCTGCAACCCGGGACTGTGTGCCCTGACTGGGAATCGATGGAACAGTGACCTCCTGGTTCATAGGTTGACGACGGGCGGGATACAACTCTTCAAGTGGGTCAGTCCCTGATGACGGAAGGGTGGGGACTCTGGGAGCTCTACACACCCCTCTCCTGAGGTAATGGAATGGCTTCCTCTCTCTGGCTGTAATTCTCACAAGCGAGGAAACTCTTAGCCAGATTCAATTTAAGGTCTCACCCCCTCAAATAACTCCCAAATTCATAAACCAAGACAGAGCTGACCTTCACAGACTTTCTCAGTGTACACAAATTACTCTGAGTGCACCTACACAGTGGATGCAATCCTCAAGCCTGTATCTACAGGACCAAGGAAATCACAGTTACAACCTTAGAAAGGATATCCTCCCGCCCTCTTCCCCTCTTTCCCTATCCCCAGCTCTCAGGGCTGTAGCTTGTCTCAGAATAAAGGCTCCTTCCCTGGTGGGTGTGAGCAGGTAGGACACCTATAAGTGGAGGCTCCACAGGAAGAACCAACTGGGCCTTCAAGTGCTTCCCTTTCAGGCTCAAGCCGGCTTACGCTTGCAGACACGGACCCCAGGCTTCTGCTTCCCTCCCAGTGGCTCTGGACACCGACATTTATTTATTTATTTATTTAGGACACCGATATTTTAAATACACAAACTCGTTGTTTGACCAATCCAGTAAAATGACTCAAATCCAGTGTTTATGTGTAAAGGATGGGAGAATATTGTAAAGCATTTTTCTGATTCAACAAGAAATTCTGCAAATATCTATTCCTTTAGATAATAAATGTTAGTTAATTATTATTTCCATGGTAAGTAATAAATGTTAGTTAATTATTATTTCCATGACAAGTAACTATTTGGAAAACGATTATATTAAACACAGTTAGATGTTGCGAGTCTAAGCCCTGATATTGCATTTGAAATCAACCGAAATAACAGATCTCACAATGTTTCTACACCTGCCCATGGAAAAAAAATTTTAACAAATGGATGTAATAGTGGAATTTTTTCCTGAAATTCACCTTTTCCTTGGAAATATTTTATAGTCTTTCAAGATCTGATTAAATACATTTATATTTATTGAAAACAATGGAAAATTAAAGTGAATAAAACCACAAACTCAAGAGACCCGGAACTGTGATGAAAAGGGCAGATCACCCAGGGAAGTTTCCAAACAGGGACACCCATAGCGTGTCTGCGCCCACGAAAGATCCTGGGGGAGACACACAAGGCTTTTTACACAACACAATTCCAGGTGGTCATTCCACGCTTCCTCTTCCATAAAACATCCATAAGCAAAAAAAAAAAAAAAAAAAAAAAAAATCTGTAAAAAGAGAAACATCCATGGCTGAAATGCTGTGTAGTGTGAAATGCACCACGGCGGTCAAACAGTTAATGATGCTGCGGATTGGGGAGGGGAAGATGGCGTTTGGGAATGCGGGGAAAGAGTTGGAAATTTAGGGATTTACGGCCAGTCCCAGAAAGACCTAGGTTGCGGGGACAGAGTCGTGGATTTGAGGCCCTGCTCCCCAAACACCTGTAAAACTCAAGAGAAAACGGGTCCCCCTGGGGAGAAAGGACGGCCCGGGACCACACAGACCACAGTTCTCCCCACGTAGGAACCCCCGAGAGGAGTCACAATGGTCTCCTGAAGGTCCTCCCTGTGTCCTCTGAACATTCTCGGGGACACAGCCTGTGACCGGGGAAGACGCCGGCGGGTCTGATTGCCCCCGAGCCCCCAAACTGCGTGCCGCGCCCCCTGCCGCGCCCCCGGCGGCCTCACACCCCCCAAACCCCCCAGCGGCCTCACATCCCAAACCCCCCCGGCGGCCTCACATCCCAAACCCCACCCCACCGGCGGCCTCACACCCCCAAACCCCCCGGCGGCCTCACACCCCCTAACCCCCCCGGCGGCCTCACATCCCCAGACCCCCCGGCGGCCTCACATCCCAAACCCCCCGGCGGCCTCACACCCCCAAACCCCCCCGGCGGCCTCACACCCCCTAACCCCCCCGGCGGCCTCACACCCCCTAACCCCCCCGGCGGCCTCACACCCCCAGACCCCCCCGGCGGCCTCACATCCCAAACCCCCCGGCGGCCTCACATCCCAAACCCCACCCCACCGGCGGCCTCACACCCCCAAACCCCCCCGGCGGCCTCACATCCCAAACCCCACCGGCGGCCTCACATCCCAAACCCCCCGGCGGCCTCACATCCCCAGACCCACCGGCGGCCTCACATCCCCAGACCCCCCGGCGGCCTCACATCCCCAGACCCCCCGGCGGCCTCACATCCCCAGACCCACCGGCGGCCTCACATCCCCAGACCCCCCGGCGGCCTCACATCCCCAGACCCACCGGCGGCCTCACATCCCCAGACCCACCGGCGGCCTCACATCCCCAGACCCACCGGCGGCCTCACATCCCCAGACCCACCGGCGGCCTCACATCCCCAGACCCCCCGGCGGCCTCACATCCCCAGACCCCACCGGCGGCCTCACATCCCAAACCCCCCCGGCGGCCTCACATCCCCAGACCCCCCGGCGGCCTCACATCCCCAGACCCCCCGGCGGCCTCACATCCCCAAACTCCGGAGTGTCCTCTGGGAGGCCGGTCCGGCCACGGTGGTTCCACCAACCTCCTTCCCTGACTTCCCGGCCACGCTCACCATTTCTCGACCGCAGGGCTCCCTGTGGTCCACACCGCCTCCCGCGGAGGTGCAGGTCTCAGCGACCGAGGGCGTGGAGAAGCTACCTGACGCCTTTAAAGGCCGGCGGACGGCGAGAGCAGCGATGAAACCACAGTCCGCGCCGTCATCAGAGCACCGCCCTCACGTAGTTATCGGCGACTCCCCTGATTGGACAGTTGGCGAGATCCCGCCCCCTCACGCCTGAGTGACAGCAAGCTGGAGGTGACGTCTTTGAGCCGACCTTGTCTTAGCACTGGGTCTCAATCTGACCTTTAACCATAAGGCTGTCAGGCCACTCATGACCCTTCTTCAAAAACAGAGACACTTAAAAAAGACCTCTTCATATGTAATGATGACTCTGGTTCCATTTTGAAGGTTGACCATTTCCAGCAAGGAGATGTCCGCCCTTCTGCCCCCCACCCCCACTTATCTGGTACTTTAAAGAATCCTGCGGTCTCGGGGGCACTTGGCTCCGGTGGGAAGTTTGAAGCCCATAGTCCTAGACCAGACCCCAAGCCCCAGATGCCAGCATCAACCTATGAACCAGGAGGTCACCACGGGATTCCCAGTCAGGGCACATGTCCGGGTTTGCCCTGGATTCCCAGTGCGGGGCGTGCAGGAGGCAGCCGATCAATAATTATCATCACTGAAGTTTCTATTTCCCTCACCTTTCCTTTCTGAAATCAATAAAAATATATATTAAAAAAGAAAAGTAATTCATTGGTGATAGATTAGGGAAGTGGGAGAAAGCAAAGACATGGTGGGAGGGCCTCTGGGATTGGACAAAAGATAAAATGACAGAGATATACATCTTTTACATTGGTGGGTACAGGGTAGTTAATAGTAAACAATTAATATGATAAAAATAACAATGAGAGGATTTGTAGTCTCTGCTCTGGTGCCCCGAGGAGTCCGGAAAAAGAGAAGTTACCCTGACATCCTCTGTTATCTTAGATGCAAAAGAATTAAGGTAAAGATTGACTTTTGTTAGGGAAGATTCTAGCCTAGGACATGACTATCTGCCATAAACTGCTTTTAGTTAAAAAGTTTTTTAAAAATATATTTTTATTGATTTCAGAGAGGAAGGGAGAGGGACAGAAAGATAAAAACATCAATGATGAGAGAGAATCATTGATCGGTTGCCTCCTGCACACCCCCCACCGGGGATCAAACCTGCAATCCAGGCATGTGCCCTTGACCAGAATCAAACCCGGGACCCTTCAGTCCGCAGGCCAATGCTCTATCCACTGAGCCAAACCAGCTAAGGCTAGTTAAGAAGTTTTAATTCCAGACCATTTTGTGTGTGGTTATTTTAGGTCTCTGAGTTTGCAAGGCTGCCATGCAGGCATTTCCTGAGCTTGTCAGCTTAGCATGTGTCCCCTTTTTGTCTACAGAAGGCTAAGTATCCAAGGGAAAACTTTTCAAAGAACTCCATTAATACTCATTCTTTGGAAGGTCAAAGGAGGCAAAACTGAAAGAACACTGGTTAGTGAAAAATAATAGATGACAAAGGTATGAAGAATAAATCAGGACAGTGGTCATCTAGGGGCAGGACGCGATGAGTCAGGGATGGGAACATCAGGAGACCCTCACCACTGCCCACAGGCCACTTATGAATCTTGATGATGATTCCAAGGGTGTTTGTTCTGTTATTAATAAGTCTTACCATAACTCAGTTTGTACAACCTTTTCTGAATATATTTGATGATAAAATTAAGAAGTAATTAAGATTGGAAAAGAACATAATTTGTATAGGTTTGTTTGCCCTGTAAAGTTGTAATCTGAGTTTTCATTCATGGTTTTAGCAGCAAAAATTGGTAACAAGCCAAATGTCTATTTAGAAAGAATGAGTTCCATAAATTCATCACTATATGTACTTTTAAAAAACAAAGGGTATTGCTATGAAAAGATCTGGAGGATTTATCGATAGAAAAAAAAGGAAAGTGTGTTGCAATATGTATATACACTATGTTATGTTTCCTATAACCTGCATTGAAAGGTGGGCCCCCAACCCCACCCAAAGTCTGGATGAATAGTTGAGACCAATACACATCCCCAAACTCAGGTGCTGGTGCTTCCAGGGTTCAGAAAGTCCCACTTCGGGCGTCCATTTATGCCGGGGTTCATGTCCCAGCATCAAGAAGGGTTCAGGAATCTGGAAAAGGGGCTGCACGTAGATGACATAGAAATCCAGAGACTAATAAAGAGTCCGGAGACGAGATATAATTTTGAAAGGCATTGGGGGTCAGAGGACCTTCAGCTAAAGGAACTGAAGAGTCCCTCCTTGTCTAGGACCCTTGCTTTTATTCACACAATTTGTCCTAAGGCAAGGTGGAGATAATACACTTCAAAGGGTAAGGTTTCAAAGGTACAGAAGCATTGTCAGTTTGGGGACTAGCCTACGGCTGTTCAGGCGTTTGGCCAGTAAGAGGCAAAAACATGTAGATTAAGATGCCCTTTAACTGTCTGGCAGCCACAATCAGTTTCCTATTCAGGTTTGGGGAAATGCCTTTAGCCATTCCCAACAGGTGACTACATGTGTGACTCAACCCTGTTGAGTCCCCAAGTCTCATCAACCTTTTGATGAAACTCTTGAAATTATGACGTGCTGGAATTGGTCCACGGCACTCCGGGGTGACAGAATTGTGGATTTGAGGCCCTGCTCCCCAAACATCTGTAAAACTCAAGAGAAAACAGGTCGCTGAAACCGGTTTGGCTCAGTGGATAGAGCTTCGGCCTGCGGACTGAGGGGTCCCAGGTTCGATTCCGGTCAAGGGCATGTACCTGGGTTGCGGGCACATCCCCAGTGGGGAGTGTGCAGGAGGCAGCTGATCGATGTTTCTCTCTCATCGATGTTTCTAACTCTCTATCTCTCTCCCTTCCTCTCTGTAAAAAATCAATAAAATATATATTTAAAAAAAAAAAAAAAAGAGAAAACAGGTCCTCCTGGGGAGAAAGGCCGGCCTGGGGACCACACAGACTACATGTTCTTCCCATGTAGGAACCCCCGAGATGAGTCCCGATTGTCTCCTGATGGTCCTCCCTGTGACCACTGAACGTTCTCGGGGAGACACAGCCGGTGACCCAAGAAAACACCGGCGGGTCTGGTTGCCGCCGAGCCCAGTGGAGGAAAGAATTGGGTTTTCTCTACACTTAACAGGAATGTATGAAAGGGTTTATGACTTTGTAACTGAGGTCTCTAGGGAGAGCTGGGCAGGCCTCTCAAGCAAGTGGGAGATGGCTTGAGAGCAAGGAATGAAGCCTGGACTGGATTTAAAAAAAAAAATTTTTTTTAATGAATTTTAGAGATACAGGTGGAGAATGAGAGAGAACATCAATGATGAGAGAGAATCACTGATTGGCTGCCTCCTGCATGTCCCCTACTGGGGATTGAGTCTGCAACCTGGGCAGTGCTCTAACTGGGAATTGAACTGTGACCTCCAGGCTCATAGGTCCATGCTCAACCACTGAACCATGCCAGCTGGGCTGGACTTTTTTTTTTTTTAAATTTATTGAGGTTAGGGCAGGGGTGGGCAACCCCTGGCACGCATGCCAAACATGGCACACCAGTAACTTTTGCTGGCATGCGAAACCCTCTCTTATAATCTTCCATTTATAATTGTGAATCTTTGTTCTCAGTGATGAATTTTGTTAAGTCTTGTAATAGGAGTAGCCTGACAGATGAAAGTAGTAGCTCGTGCATATCTCTGAAGGTCACGAAATATAAACCTGATGTAAAATCTCTGTCATCAGTGATGAAGCAGCAAAAGTCCCATGATAATATCAAACGGAGTCATAAAGTTTTCTGTCGGACTATCAGTGTACATGTACACATTAAAAAAATAAATGTATTTTTCATCATCATATACTGTGTTTTTGTCGATCGAATGAATTTTATTATTATTTTTTAAAATTAAATCTTTATTGTTCAATTACATTAGTTACTCTTTTTTCCCACCAGAACTCCCCTCCACCCAGTTCCCACCCCACCCACCGCCCTCACTCCCCACCCACTGTCCTAATCCACAGGTGCACGATTATTGTCCAATCTCTTCCCTCACCCCCCACACCCCTTCCCCCCCCCCCCCGAGAATAGTCAGTTCATTCCCATTCTATGTCCCTGATTCTATTACAATCACCAGTTCATACTGTTCATCAGATTATTTATTCACTTGATTTTTAGATTCACTTGTTGATAGATGTGTATTTGTTGTTCATAATTTGTATCTTTACCTTTTTCTTCTTCTTCTTCTTCTTACAGGATACCTTTCAGCATTTCCTATAATACTGGTTTGGTGGTGATGAACTTCTTTAGCTTTTTCTTATCTGTGAAGCTCTTTATCTGGCCTTCACTTCTGAATGATAGCTTTGCTGGGTAAAGTAGTCTTGGTTGTAGGTTCTTGGTATTCATCACTTTGAATATTTCTTGCCACTCCCTTCTGGCCTGCAAAGTTTCTGTTGAGAAATCAGCTGACAGTCGTATGGGTACTCCCTTGTAGGTAACTGATTTTCTTTCTCTTGCTGCTTTTAGGATTCTCTGTCTTTTGCTCTTGGCATTTTAATTATGATGTGTCTTGGTGTGGTCCTGTTTGGATTCCTTTTGTTTGGGGTTCTCTGCGCTTCCTGGACTTGGAAGTCTATTTCTTTCACCAGGCAGGGGAAGTTTTCTGTCATTATTTCTTCAAATAGGTTTTCAATATCTTGCTCTCTCTCTTCTTCTGGCACCCCTATAATTCTGATGTTGGTACGCTTGAAGCTGTCCCAGAGGCTCCTTACACTATCTTTCTATTCTTGGATTCTTTTTTCATTTTGCTTTTCCGGTTGGGTGTTTTTTGCTTCTTCATATTTCAAATCTTTGACTTGATTCTTGCAATCCTCTGGTCTGCTGTTGGGAGTCTGTATAATATTCTTTATTTCAGTCAGTGTATGCTTAATTTCTAGTTGGTTCTTTATTACAACATTGAGGGTTTCACCAGTCTTCTTGAAGATCTCACTACATTTATTGGCGGCTTCTAGACAGTTCTTTAAAGACCTTAAAAGTGTGGTTTTGAACTCTATATCCAGCAGTTTGCTTTCCTCCAATTCTGTCGTTTGTGTCCTGTTTCTTTGTCTTGGCATTTTTTATGCTTCGCTGTGTCGATAGAGTGCCTTTCTGCGCTAAGTGTCCCAATTACCTGAGGTAAACACTCTTGGTGCACCCCCTTGTGGGCTTTGTGCACAGTCTTGTTGTAATTAAGCCTTGATTGTTGTAGTTATCACTGGGAGGAATTGACCGCCAGGCCAATTGGCTGTGAGAATCAGCTGTGTCTGCAGTGGGAGAACTTCTGTGCTGGAGACACCCCTCTGGGGCTAGACTTGCTTCTATGGGGCTTTGGTGCTCACTGAGTCTGCCCCCTGAGTGTGTCTTTTATGTTTCCACGGAGTTGCAAACTGGATGGTCCCACTCTGACCTCTGGGCTTCCTGGCTCCTGGATCTCTAGGGAGGTGCTAATCTAGCCTTTGCCTGAGGCTATCCAGCAAAAGTCTCCCTACAGGGCTTGGGTGGGGCAGGTCCCACGGGATCAACAGGGTGGGGTTAGCAATTATGGCTGCTCTCAGTCTTGCCCTCAGAGACTCTGCTTCTCAGTGTCCCATTAATCGCTGCAAGCCCCTTGGAGAGAAAGCTGCGCTCGGGTTCTGACCGATGCCAGACAGTCCCGCTTCTCCGGTATGAGTCTGGGTCCCTAGAGGCTCGCCCGGAACTGGAGCTCAGAGCCTGAGACTCCCTCCCGATTGAAAACGACAACCATGCCCTCAGCCTCCAGCCCGCTCCGCACGCACCTCCGCACCTTAGTATTTCACCTCCGCACTGCGCCTCCTCTGTGTCTCGGTATGCTTTTCTCTTTCTTTCTAGTTGTAGAATTTCCACTCAGCCAGCTTCCTGTTGTTCTGGATGATGTCCGTTCCGTCTTTTAGTTGTATTTTTGAAGTGGTTGTGCGAGGCAGCAATCTCCGGTGTTTACCTATGCTGCCATCTTGGTTTCCGAATTTTATTATTTCTTCAAGGTTCTTCACATACGTACACCTTAAGAGATATCAAGTAGGTGTAACATCTTCTCAAAAAATTAGGGTTGGCACGCAGAAGAATTTTGAGTCAGAGATTTTGCTGGTTTTGGCACGCACTCACAAAAAGGTTGCCCACCCCTGGCCTAGGGTAAGAGTTCACATACAGACACGCAGAGAGGGTTTTCATGGACTGAATATCTTGTCAGCGCCAAAGAAGTGAGGAGCCAAGCTTTTTTTTAAAAAAAATTTTAAAAATATATTTTATTGATCTTTTACAGAGAGGAAGGGAGAGGGATACAGAGTTAGAAACATCGATGGGAGAGAAACATCGATCAGCTGCCTCCTGCAACCAAGGTACATGCCCTTGACTGGAATCGAACCTGGGACCCTTGAGTCCGCAGGCCGACGCTCTATCCACTGAGCCAAACTGGTTAGGGTGGAGCCAAGCTTTTTAAAAATCACCTTGTACAGAGATGGGGCACAAGGGGGAAGAAGGAGGGTTAAGGCTATCAAGTTGTCAGATGTTAAATAACAGAAAACATATACCTCAAAGATATTGCAGGTTTAGTTCCAGACTACCACAATAAGTGAGTATTGCAATAGAGAGAATTGGAGTCTTTTTACCGCTTGAGGGTCTTCCATTCAATTTGTAAAAAAAGCAACATAAGTGAAGTGCAACAAAGTGAGGTTTGCCTGTATATTCATCTCTGACCCTGATTCCTGGCAGGAAGCTTGTAAAATCCTTGTAAATGCCTAAGTGATAAGAGTACTAGAAGCATCTTTTATTCTAATGAGGAGACTCTGGTTGGGCTGCTGATGGCTCCTGGAGGGGGACTATCACCAGAAGACCAAGCCATGATGTGGAGCTTGGAATTTTCAGCTAGCCCCCTCTGTCCTCCAGAGAGGGGAGAAGGGTTGAAAATGGTGTTAATAGTTGACCATGCCTATGTGAGGGAGATTGCACATTCCCAACAGTATGGGGTTCAGAGAGCTTCTGGACTGGTGAGAACATTCATGTACTGGGAAGGTGATGCACCCAAATTCACAAGGAGCTTACAGCGCTCGCCGATACTATCTCTTCATCTATTCTTCTGTATCCTTTCATAAACTGGTAAATTTAAGTGTTTCCCTGAGTTCTAGCAAATTAATCAAACCCAATGAGGGGGTTTATAGGAACTTCTGATTTGTAACCAAGTAAGAAAGATGTTGTGAGTAACTTGCAGACCTACCGGTACTACTTGTGATTGGCATCTGAAGTGGGGGTGGGTGGGTGGGGCCGTCTCCTGGGGCTGAGACCTTATTAACCTGTAGGATATGACAATATCTCCAGAGAGAGAGTGTTATGATTAAGTTGCAGGATACCAGCTGGTGTCACAGATAATTGCTTGTTGTGGGGGAAAAAACTTTACATATTTGGTGACCAGAAGTGTCAGAATTGATGTGTTCTGAGTAAAAGTGGAGGAAAGAAGTGGGTTTTCTCTACTCAGGAGTAATACTGGTTTTTCCAACAGACCAGCAGTCAACTCTTTCTAGAGCTATCAAAGACTTGAGGTCACAGGGCAAACCGCTGTCTCCAAAATTGGAGAGAGAGGAAAATAGCCACTCTGAAATGTGCCCACAATATTCTGCTCTTCTTAACAAGGCCTGTCCCCAAAGATTCTGTTTCACCAGAGCCGAACTGACTGGGATTTTACCAGAGCCAAACTGACATGGGGACGGAAGTTGCCAGTTAAAGTCCCCTCTAGCCTTTCTGCCTGACCTAACTTGAGGCTGGAGGCACAGACTCAGAAACACTTGTGAGGTTCACAGGTGATTTTTTCCTCCTGACAGCAAGTATGTGGTGTGTTTTCCAAACTATTTTTCCATCTCCCCAACACCAACTGGGTGGCCTACTAGTACAAGTCAATTCTACCACTAACCAGAGTTAACATCAGACTTTATAGTTTAAGGGCTCAGGCCCATAAACTGCCACATGTCAGATCCCAGGTGCAAATGAGGCTCAGGTCATAGCCAACTACAAATTCGAAGGTTCCCAGGACACTCCCTCATGTTTGCTAATTTGCTAAAACTACTATCAGAACTAACAAAAGTGTTTTACTTATTATTATCATCAGATTATTGTAAAACACAGGAGTCAGGAACAGCCAAATGGAAAGGGTGCTCAAGGCAAAGTGGGGGTGGGCACAGTGGGAGCTTCCATTCACTGTCCATGCATTCACCTCCCAGCACACCAATGTGTTTGCCAATCAGATCTCTCTGAAGCCCAAAGTTTAGGATTCAAATTAGGCTTCCTTATGTAGGCATGACTGATCAAATCACTGACCAGTGGTGAATAACTCAATCAATAGCCTTCTCCTCTCCCCAGAGTTTAGGGCTAGGTTGAAAGTTCTAAGCCTCTAATCAAAGCTTGATCTTCCTGGTGAGCAACCCCCATCCTGAAGCAATTGAGAGGCCTGTGAACAGTCACCTCATTAGAACATAATATGCTCCTATCACCCTTATCATTCTGATAGTCCAAGGGCTTTAGGAGGTCTTTGCTAGGAACCATGGACAAAGATTTAACATTTTTCTCATTGTATCACAGAAGGACACAGCACAGGACACAGGCTCATTAAAATACTGAAACCAAATCCTAGGACTATAGAACACTTCCTCTCTATAGAACACAGAACTCCAGCAACAACACTCCTGTTTATTTTTTTTAAAAAATATATTTTATTGGGGAGGGTGGGGAGGTAGGAGGGGTGGCGGTAAGAGATCAACCAAAGGACTTGTATGCATGCATATAAGCATAACCAATGGACATAAGACACTGGGGGGTAGGGGAGGCCAGGGGATTGTCAAGGGCGGGGAAAAAAAAAAGGAGACATATGTAATACTCTTTGTAATAATTTAAGCAATAAAAAAAATTATAAAAAAAAATAAAATAAAATATATTTTATTGATTTTTTACCGAGAGGAAGGGAGAGGGATAGAGAGTTAGAAACATCAATGAGAGAGAAACATCGATCAGCCGCCTCCTGCACACCTCCTACTGGGGATGTGCCCGCAACCAAGGTACATACCCTTGACCGGAATCGAACCTGGGACCTTTCAGTCCGCAGGCCGACGATCTATCCACTGAGCAAAACAGGTCAGGGCAACAACACTCCTGTTTAACAGCAGTGGAACACACTGGAAGAACTATAGTTTCAGAACTTATTTAAGAAGCCTCTGTAGAACCCTAAAGATGACATGGAGACAAAAGCAAGGACACCTGAGAATATTTGTCTCTGTTACAGCAAACAGTAAACACAACCTAAACCAGCCCTTTTACATAATGATGTTTACTTTGAATTTATATTAGTTCACACAAACACTCCATCCATGCTTTTGTTCCGGCCCTCTGGTCCAGTTTAAGAACCCATTGTGGCCCTTGAGTCAAAAAGTTTGCCCACCCCTGATAAACCCTAGTCATCTATACTAATAAAAGGGTAATATGCTAATTAGACTCGATAGACTAGACGTTTTACAGACATCATTCCAGACGTCCTTCCTGACAAAGCCAGGGCCTGGGCGAAACTGCCCAGGGTTCCGTGTGCCTGCGGCTGGCCCAGGCGAAGCCACCTGGGGCCCTGAGTGCCTGCGGCTGGCCCGGGCGAAGCCGGCCCAGGTCCTGGGTGCCTGTGGCCTGCCAGAGGGAGGAAAGCCCAGGTCCTGGGTGTCTGTGGCTGGCCAGAGGGAGGGAAGCCCGGGTCCTGGTTGCCTGCGGCCAGCCGGAGGAGAGAAGCCTGGGTCTCAGGTGCAGGGGCCAAAGCAGAGGCAGTTAGGGGCAATCAGGCAGGCAGGCGAGTGGTTAGGGGCGATCAGGCAGGCAAGTGAGCAGTTAGGGGTGATCAGGCAGGCAGGCTAGCAGTTAGGGGCATCAGGCATGCAGGCAAGCAGTTAGGGGTGATCAGGCCAGGCAGGCGAGTGGTTAGGGACGATCAGGCAGGCAAGTGAGCAGTTAGGGGCAATCAGGCAGGCAGGCAAGCAGTTAGGGGTGATCAGGCAGGCAGGCAGAGGGGTTAGGGGCGATCAGGCAGGCAGGAGAGCAGTTAGGAGCCAGCAGTCCTGGATTGCGAGAGGGATAACTAACAGTCGGACATCCCCCGAGGGGTCTCAGATTGTGAGAGGGTGCAGGCCCCCCATCCCGTGCATGAATTTTGTGTACCGGGCCTCTAGTATAACTATAAAACCTCACACTAAAGGCCCACTTTCCTCAGTTCCTCTTTCAGTTCCTTTTTGTTATTTAATCTGACAAATAACCTCAGGTCCAGCATTCAACAAAAACTACAAGGCATGCTAAAAATTAAAACACAGTGTGAAAAGACAGAATAGGCAAGAGAACATAATTCAGATGTAGCAGACATGTTGGAATGATCAGACTAGAAATGTAAAACAACCATGATTAATGTGCTAAGCGCTAATGGAACTAGTGGACAACATGGAGAACAGATAGGTAATGTAAGCAGAGATGAAAACCATAAGAAATAAAAAAATGGGAAATGCAAGCAAAAACAAAAAAAGAGAAAATGTTAAAACAACAGAACATAAATGAAGAATTCCTCGGGGGGTGGGGGCAGTAGCAGCTCACTGATACAGGGGAAATGTGTGAGGAAAGAATCAATGTGCATGGGGAAATGTGAATACAACCTTTCAAAACTAAAATGCACAGAAAAGAAAAAAAAAAAGGAAACAAACAGAAACCCAAGAACTTTGGGACAATTACAAAAGGTGCAACATATACATGAAGGAGAATAAAGATTAAAAAAAAACAGTAAATAAGTAAAGCAATGATGATGGAGAGTTTCCCCAAATTAATGACAGACACCAAACTACACACCCAGGAAGCTCAGAGGTCACCAAACAAGATAAAAATAAAAAAATGCACACCTAGAAATATCATATTCAAACTTGAGAAAAATAAAATCAAAGATGAAGAGAACATTGTGAATGAAGCTGGGGAGGAGGAACCATAGTTATAGAGAAGTAAGGATGAGAATGAAATCAGACTTATTTTCAGAAACTATGCAACCAGAAAGAGAGTATGTGAAATAAGTGTTGAAAGAAACACCACCCAAGAATTCTGTGTAGAGCAATTTTATCTTTTATTTTTTTAATCATTTTTATGGTACTACATTTATTGAAAGTGTGAAGATAAAAACAGATTGGTTTTTAAAAGTCAATTTAGTAAATATTCTGTTTGCTATGTTTCTATGACAATATTTGGTATAAACACTACAAAATAAGGCAAACTTCTGGAAAAAGTGTTCAGTCTAATTTCTTTTAATTTGTAGAATCACTGGCAAAGTACATCAGGCGAGTAGAGCAGTTTCCGAGGTCCAGTTTCAGACAGAAGGAGCCTTCTCTATTTTGGTTCCAGAGGTGGTTGGACGTCCCGCAGCTTCATTTCGTCGAGTCCTTTCCAGTATTTAAAATTGTTGTCCAGCCGAAACCGGTTTGGCTCAGTGGATAGAGCGTCGGCCTGCGGACTGAAAGGTCCCGGGTTCGATTCCGGTCAAGGGCATGTACCTGGGTTGCGGGCACATCCCCAGTGGGGGATGTGCAGGAGGCGGCTGATCGATGTTTCTCTCTCATCAATGTTTCTGACTCTCTCTCTCTCTCCCTTCCTCTCTGTAAAAAATCAATAAAATATATTTAAAAAAAAATTGTTGTCCAGATGCTGCAGTAACTCCTGTAGGTCTACAAGGTCGTCTTAAGCATTGTACATGTCTGTGACAAGTAGTCGATGAAAGAGATCTGGGACTTGGGGATGCTGCAGGTGTTTCGGTCAAAAGCTGGCATCACCACAGGTAAGTCCAGCTTCTTTTCTTCTTCGGTCTGAGAAAAATACTCCCCCGAGATGCGTGCAGCCCACTCGATGCACTGCTCCAAGGGCCGGCAGGGGTTGGACACGTCCGCGCACTTGATCATCATCCGCTTGATCAGAGTCCGGTTGTCTGGAGACCGGAGCATCGTGTCTACGTCTCGAGGGTTTGGCTCACTCCCCTCGCTTTCCTCCAGCTCTGCCAAGGGCTGACGACGCTGTTGACAAACTTATTGATGTGCTCGAAGTGCCTGGTCATCTCTGTGGCCAAGACCATGTCGATGATGGCCTGGCGCAGCGTCCGGTAGTCACTCCTCTCCATGTTCTTGAAGCTGTTGCTCTTGTCCTCCCTGGCGGTCAGCTGGAAGGCCAGGGCCGCGTGGTGGCTCTCCAACTCGGCACAGTCGTTGTACAGCACGGCCAGCGCGCTGCCCGCGTTGCACAGGAAGAGGTGGGTCCTCCCCGGGTGGTCCAGGTCGTGGATGGCGGCTGTGATGAGGGCGGCGGCCTCATCCACTGAGTCTAACGCTTGCTTGATCCTCTCTTGGCAGAGGAAGTAGGCAGCGTGGGTGGAGTTGTGGTAGGGGTTGGAGGACTGGTAGTTGGCTTCAATAGCCTGCAGCCACAGCCGCAGCGTCGTCTCCGAGCACTTCAAGAATTCACAGACCCCAAAGCGAGCGAAGATTTTGAGACCAAGAAAAGTCAAAGGCCTTTTCTGAGTGGCAGTCTCCAGTTCAAAGACATTAAAGTCCCAGTTGTCATCGTTTTCCATGGCCTCAGCTATCCGCGGTGGGATATCGTGAAGGGACTCGGAGGTGAGTAAGCTGCCCGAAATTTGATGCAGGTTTTTTGTTGAGAGAGTATACTCATTACCAGATAGTCTTCGGAAACCGTCAGACATCAGGCCCCCAGTGAGGTCCTTGGTGCGGGGATCCTCTTCCTTCGCCCCGAACTGTGGTGAATACAGCGCCGAGGTTCTCAGAATTTCCAGGACGCAGTCTAAGGCTTCCGACACAGGCATGGAACTGTTCTCCTGGGCAGCATTGATGATATTGATCACCTTGGTGATGGGCGCCTCGATGGTCATGGAGTGGATCCGGGCCATGGAGGAGTGTCGCCTCTGGCTGGCCACTTGGGTTGCTCGTGAGGCAACACTCCTGACGTCCAAGGAGCTTTTCCTCTCGTCTTTATGTTTACCTGATGGATTATCTGTGGGAGTGTCAGAATGAACAGATTCCGTGATCTTCTTCTCTGCCTTACTGTTGCCGCTGTTCACTCGGATGATGGACACACAGTGTCTAATTTTTCCTCCCTGTCCAATGACAGGCATTATCTTCACGTTTTGTGGTACATTATCTCCGTTTTTGGAGTGGTAAACGCCTTGCCACTCCTTGCCCATCTTCATGCATGAATTTGTAGTACTGAACAAGTCAGCCGTTTTCTCATTTAGAGGCACTTTTGCTAACTCCTTCCCTAATAATTCACCCGACTCAAAGCCCACTGTTGTTTCAAATGCTGGATTTACACACTGTATGTAGTTGTCCTCACTCGTGATTTTAATGGCGTCGTGGCTTTTCTCTAGTGCCGTGAATACTGAATTACAAGCCCTGAGTTTCAGCTGGGACCGTACCTCTCCCAACTCCAGCTGCAGCAGCTCCGCGTAACAGGCCAGGAGCCTGGGGTTCTCCACTACCTCCTCCTCGGAAGCCGGCACGAATGAGGGACATCACAGACGCTTCTCCATCCCGCCTGCGTCCTACACCAACAATAACTGTTTTCTGAAACGTTTGTTGCTCGAATAGACCTGCACAGCGTCAGGGCGTCCAGCTGCTGGGGGTTTCTGTGGTCGATGATGATGATGTCGTGATTTGCAGCCAGGAAACAGGTCAGGACAGCCTGGACCTCCAGGGCCACCGTGCACTTAAATCCTGCTTTTTCACACGCCTTACGGAATCCTTTACACTGGCTATCGTCTTTGACAAACACTAAAAGTACCTGGAGTTGATCTGCATGAAACCTCATGGGGCCAAACTGCACGTGAGATGTTGGTCTCTTCGTGAGATGCTGGGGGGGGGGGGGGGGGGGGGGCGGGGGTCCGCGGGGAGGGCGCCGCTGGTGGTGGCCAAGGCTTCGGGCTCCGGACGGAGCAGGGCGCCCGGCCGCCCGGCGGGGGCAGCAGCGCCGCGGGGTCCTGCGCGTCCTCGGCCTCCCGGGCGCCCGGGTACACGGTCTGGGTCTCGGAAATGTGGATGCTCGGCGCGCAGCCCATGCTGGCGGGGCGCCGCGGACACGCTGGCGGCGGCCGCTCTCCGGTCAGCAAACGGTCAGCAAACGGCCGCCCGGCGCCTCGCGGCCACCGCCAGCGCCGTGTCATCGCCGCCCGGGCGCGCGGGCGGACGGCAGGAGCGCGGGTCTCCCGTCAGGAAGCGCGGCCGCCGCTTTTATCACGGGGCGGCGGCGCGGAGGGGGCGCTGAGGCGGGGGCCCCGCCGAACATGCCCTCCCCAGGCGCCCGGCCGCCCTCACATCGCCCGCCCGCTCACCGGCCGCGCTTCCGGGAAACTCCGGGGCGGAGATTCGCGCTCTCCCCGCCGGGAGTCCCCCGGCGCCCGACACCTCGCGGCTCCGACCCCCGAAAGAAGCACCCCGGCGGCCTCCGCGCCCGGCCTGAGGCCCCAGGCTGAGGGGAGCCGGTAGGGCGGCCGCCCCCTGAGAGGCAGGGAGCGCGGATCCAGGCGCCCGGCCCGCGCCGCCGAGAACCGCAGACACGGCGCTCCCCCCCCCCACCCCCCCCAGCTGCGGGCTCCGGCTCGGGCTCCGGCTCGGGCTCCGCGGGTTTTCGCAATTTTATCTTTTAGATATGAGGGATAGCCCTAGCTCGTTTGGCTCAGTGGATAGAGTGTTGGCCTGCAGACTGAGGGGTCCCAGGTTCAATTCTGGTCAAGGGCACATGCCGGGGTTGTGGGCTCAATCCCCAGTAGGGAATGTGCAGCAAGCAGCCGATCAATGAGTTTTTCTTATCATTTCTATCTCTCCCTCTCCCTTCCTCTCTGAAACCAAGAAAAAAATATATATACTAGAGGCCTGGTGCACGAATTCGTGCATAGGTGGGGTCCCTCAGGGTGGCTTGCGGGGATTGGGCCCCAGCTCACGCCCCCAGGCTTGCAGCCCTGTCTGGCACCCTGCCTTGGCCTGGTGCCACCCCCTCACCTGCTCCACCATCCTGCCTGCAGGGCGATCAATCAGGGCAGGCCCCTCCGCCCCCCCCCTCAGCGTCCCTGTCCCCCGCCGCCGTTGGTTGCCATCTTCCGGGGCAATTGGGATCCTGCCTTGGAGGGTGCCGCCTGCTCATCTGCTCCACAATCCCATCGTGGTCCCGCTTTGGTTGGGGCCCATTCGGGCCAACAGTGCCTCCACTGCCACCTGCTGTGTCACCTTCGCCTGCCATGTTCCACGCCGCCCCCTGGTGGTCAGCGCATGTCATAACGAGTGGTCGAACTCCTGGTCTCCCAAGTTGAATTCCCGGTGTCCTGGTTGAACTCTCGGTTGAACGACTACCCGAGGGGACAATTTGCACATTAGGCTTTTATTATCTAATATAATAAAAGCCTAATATGCAAATCGACCGAAGACCGGTGGAATGACCGGTTGCTATGATGTGCACTGACCACCAGGGGGAAGATGCTCAATGCAGGAGCTGCCTCCAGCCCGCAGGCCCCAGGCCAGCCAAGGCAGGTGACCAGCTGGGGCCCCCCCATCACCTTGCCAGTTACCCCACAGATCAGCCCTGACTGCTGGCCAGGCCTAGGGACCCTACCCGTGCATGAATTTTGTGCACTGGGCCTCTAGTATAGGATAAAAAAAAGAGGGATAAATGATGACTTTCTGACAAACAAGAATTAGGGAATCTGTCACCTAATAAAGTACACCTGCTTTGTAAGAAATGTTAAATTTGTCAGGAAGAAGGTAATGATAAAGAAAGGTAGTGTGTTAGAGAAGGAATAAATGAAAGTAAAATAATTTGTTTTTGTTATTTAATCTGACAAATAACACTATGTTCAAATTCCTAATAGTAACAATATATTCAGTAATTATAGCTTATAGATAAGTGAAATGAATAACAGCAATGTTACAAGAGACAGGGAGGGAAGGATTGGAAATACTCTTGTACCTCCAGTAGAGAGGTACAGTGTTACTTCACAGAGAACTTAGGTTAGTTGTATGTGTATACTGCAAACTCAAGCCCAATTGAAAAAATGTAAAACAGTATACTAGGAGAGGAGAAAAATTGAATCAGATAAAATGCTCAATAAAAGGCAGAGAAGGGTCCACTACTGCTGGGAATGTAAATTAGTACAGCCACTATGGAAAACAATATGGAGGTTCCTCAAAAAATTAAGAGTAGATTTACCACATGACCTAGAAATTCCTCTTCTGAGTATCTACCTGAAAAATCTGAAAACACTCATAAAGACATAATACCTCTATGTATATTGCAGCACTAGTCACAATAGCAAAGACTTGGAAACAAGCTAAGTGCTCTTCGATGGATGAAGATAGAGAAAATGTGATACATATATACAATGTTCTATTACTCTGCCATAAAAATGATGAAATATTGCCATTGTGACAACATGGGTGAATCTTGAGAGTATTATGCTAAATAAAGTAAGTTGGATGGAAAAGGACAATAACTATATGATTTCACTCATATGTGGGATATAAAAACAACACAAAACAAACTCATAGATACAGACAATAGATGTGTGGTTAGCAAAGGTGGGGAGGAAGAAAGTCAAGGGGGTCAAATACATGGTAATGGAAGGACGGTGACTTTATTTTATTTAAAAAATACATATATTTAAAAAACTATATTTTTATTAATTTCATAGAGGAAGGGAGAGGGAGAGAGAGACAGAAACATCAATGATGAGAGAGAATCATTGATCAGCAGCCTCCTGCACGCCCCACACTGGGGATCAAGCCTGCAACCCAAGCATGTGTCCTGACCGGGATCGAACCGTGACCTTCTGGTTCATAGGTCTATGCTCAACCACTGGCCACACTGGCCAGGTGAGAATGGTGACTTTAAATGGTTAACACACAAAGGTGTATACAGATGTTGTATTAAAAAGTTGTACACCTGAAATTTATATGTTATTAACAAATGTTACCACAATAAATTTTATTTAAAAATATTTACTTCAAATGCAACAAAAAGGCAGAGAAGGCAGAACAAAGATCGAAGTCAAAAAAGAAACAAAGACAAAGACAACAAATAGAAAACAGTAAAAAATACGGTAGATGTTAATTCAATGATAACAGTAATTACTTTAGACATGAATGGTCTAAATACAAGGAAAAGACAAAGTGTGACAGTAGATAATAAAACAACAATTATATATTGCCTATAAGAGTCACTCTTTACTTATAAAGACAGAGACAGATTGAAAGGATGAAAACAGATATACCACACCAACAAGAGAAAGCTGGCATAGGTGTATGAATTTCCGACGAAACCGACTTCAGAGCAGGTAAGATTCACAGAGATAAAAAAAAGGCATTACATAATGATAAAAGGGTTAGTTCTCCAAGAGGACATAGCAATTCTTCATGTGTACATGCAAAACAGACAGGGGCAAAATACACAAGGCAAACACTGAGAGAACTGCAAGGAGGAATAAATACATTCACTATTATAGTTGGAGACTTTAATACCTGCCCTCATCGATAATGAAGATTTCTGGCAGGCAGAAAATCAGGAAGGACACTGTGAAATGAAAGCACCATCAAACAAGTAGACTTATCTGAAATCCATGCAACACTTTATCCAAACACAGCAGAATATACATTCTTTTTAGATTTACATGGAACACTCACCGAGATACACCATATTCTGGGACACAAAACATACCTCAACAAATTTGAAAAAAGAGAAATCATATAAGACTAGAGGTCTGGTGCACAAAATTCGTGCAGGGGGGGGGGGGGGGGCGCGGGATCCCTCAGCCCGGCCTGCACCTTCTCGCAATCCAGGACTGCTGGCTCCTAACTGCTCACCTGCCTGCTTACCTGATCACCCCTAACCACCTCTGCCTTCTGGCCTGATCGCTCCCTAACTGCTCCCCTGATGGCCTGATTGCCCCTAACTGCCCTCCCCTGCCAGCCTGATCGCCCCTAACTGCCCCCCCACCAGCCTGATCACCCCTAACTGCCCTCTCTGCCGACCTGATCGCCCCTAACTGCTCTCCCCTGCCGGCCTGATTGCCCCTAACCGCCTCTACCTCAGCCCCCTCCTCCCCCCCCCCCCCCCCCGTGGCTTTGTCCGGAAGATGTCCAGTCTAATTAGCATATTACCCTTTTATTAGTATAGATATGCTGCAGAGCCCGGCCAGTGTTGCTCAGTGGTTGAGCATCCACCCAGGAACCAATAGATCGCTGGTTCAATTCCCAATCAGGGCACATACCTGGGTTGTAGGCTTGATCCCTGGCAGGGGGTGAGGGGCAGGAGGCAGCCAATCAATGATGTTTCTCTCTCATCAATGTTTCTATCTCTCTATCCCTCTCCCTTCCTCTCTCTCTAAAAATCAATAAAAAACATATTAAAAATCGTAAATGCAGAAATAACAAAATTCTAAAAAAAAGATATGCTGCAGACCACAGCAGCATTTTTCTAGAAATCAGTAACAAGGACAATACTTGGAAAACCTCCAAATACTTTAAGATTAAACAACACACTTCTAAATAGCACAAGTCAATAAGAGAGTAATGGCAACAAGATAGTGGAATAGGAGTTTTCTACCAACATCACCCCATAGCGCACTAATTTTGACAACTAGCCAAGGATTAGTGTACCCTTGTGGAAGTCTGGGGCTCCAGTGGAGAAGTTCCTGCAAATGAGTGGAGCATAAAATCTAAGAATAGACACTATGACAGGGTAAAAAAAATAGTTTTACTTTATATGTATTACCCCTCCAAAAGGTGGCACAGATCACTGCCAAGATCCCCTCGGACTGAGATTCTTCCTATGGGGAAAGTGACAGTGTAGTGATTGAGCCATGGCTTCCTCCGTGGTGTGGGACACTGCCCAAGAGGCTCACCAATTTCCCATCTTACTAAGAATACTGAGGGAATCAGCACAGCTGAGTGGCTGGAAGACAGGGAGAAGGAAAGAGTTAAAAGGAGCCCTTACCAAGAGGCTCAGTTGTAGAGCTTCCGACCATGAACCAGGAGGTTATGGTTCAATTTCTGGTCAGAGCATATGCCAGGGTTGTGGGCTTGAACCCCAGTGCGGGGAGAGGAGGTGTGCAGGAGGCAGCTGATCGATGTTTCTATCTCTCTACCCCTCTCCCTTCCTCTCTCTAGAAATCAATATAAAGTATTTTTTTAAAAAGTTACAAGGACACACAAGAACCAGGATTCAAAAGTCAATAAATGGCTACAGACGCAACTAACTGTTGGCTACCCCACTAGCAGGCTTGCATTTCAGCCCCTTGGGCACACCCCATGTTCTGCACCTCACTGCCTCTTCCAGACAGCAAGTGCAAGTCTCCAATGTCTTATCAGCACACACATTCAACTGGCTCAATTCAGTGGGACTGGGAGAAGACACACCAACTCGAGCATTTCAGGGGACTACCTAAGGAAGAACTAACAGGAGGCTCTCAGCACCCGACTTGGCTTTGAGGACTTCAGATAAGGCATACAACCTTAAACATTCCCTATAAAGAGGGAACAAGTGGTGTGAAGTGAGGATATCCACAGAAAAGATTGGAGAGAGCCTCAGAATCCCTATGGGGTTGACTGGTGAAAGTGTTTCTCTCCCAAAGCCAGGAAAGACTGCACGAGGTGACTGCTTCGGATGTGAACACAGCAATGCAATGCTTCAAAGAGCACACACACACACACACACACACACCACAGAAGAAAAATGACACCACTTTCCAGTACCCCATCCCATAGAAATGGAGATGTACAAATTGCCTGACAAAGAATTAAAATTACTTGTTCTAAGGAAGCTCAGTGAGCTTCATAAGAATACAGATACCCCAAACAATGGAAATTAAGAAAATAAAATAAGAAATTCAACAGGTAGACAGAAATCATAAAGAACCAAACAGAAATTCTGAAGCTGAAGAATACAATAAATAAAATGAAAAATGTAAGAGAATTTAAAGAGCTGACTGGATGAATCAAAAGAAAGAATCTGTGAACTTGAAGACTGGTCATTTGAAATTACTCAGAGGAGAAAAAGAAAAAAATAATGAAAAGCAACGAAGAAAGCTTATTTGATTTCAAGGATACCAGCAAAAGAGAGAATAAATATATTATGGAAATCCTAGAGGAGAATATCTTGAGGACATGCGAGAGGGACATAATATACCCAAAGTATTGAGAGAATTAAATTACTGATCAAGAATGTTTTACTCAACAAAGCTGCCCTTCAGAAATGAAGGAAGAGAAACACTTTTGCAAATAAAACCTGAGGGAGTTCATCACCACTACACCTGCTTTACAAGAAATGCTACAAGGATTTTCAAACTAAAATGAAAAATTGCTAATTAATAACATGAACATATATGAAAGTATAAAACTAACTGGTCAAATAAACTAAATAAGAATTGGTTGCTTAAAAATATAAACCAAAATAGGCAAAACTTTAGCTAGGCTAAGAAAAAGAAAGAAAAGACTCAAATTAATAAAATAAAAACTAAAAAGGAGACTTTATAATGGATAGCACAGAAATACAAAGAATCATAAGACAATATTATGAAAATTATGTTAACAAATGTGATAACCTAGTAGTATTCCATACATTTTTAAAATTAACATACTACCTACTAAGACTGAATTATAAAAATATAAAATCTGAACAGCCCAATAATAAGGAGATTGAATCAGTAATAAAAAACCTCCCAACAAAGAGAAATCCAGGAACAGATGGCTTCCCTGGTTAATTCTACCAAATATTTAAAAAAGAATGAATACTAATCCTTCTCAAACTCTTCCAACAACTTGGAGAGGAGCGAACAAATTCCAAACTCATTTTACAAGGCCACTATTACCCTGATAACCAAAGCTAGGAAAGACACAAGAAAAGAAAATTACAGGCCAATATCCCCGATGAACAAAGATGCAAAAATCCTTAACATGCCTAGGAATTCTTAAAACAGCCAGCTCTGGTCCATTGCATCTAGAACTGAGGCTTGATAGGTTCAACACTGTCACATGGGTTAGCACAGCTCATAGCACCAGCTCCCCAGCACTCAGCAGCCCACAGTGTAGGTCACCTTCAGGCAGTAGAGCAGGTGAGCAAGTCAGAGCAAGAGAAGATAGACCCATGAGGGTGGTCATATTGGGACATGCTGCTCACAGTGCCAATAGTTCTGGGTCACTTGCATAGGAAAAGGCCTATAACTCTCATAATTTGAGGTCTCAGGGTAGGATAGGGTAGGCCTCTTCAGAAGCTCCGAAGTGGCTTGAGAGAGCAAGGAAAGGAGCCTGGCCTGAGATTTTACTGTAGATGGGGGTATTAAAGAAAAAATATTCAATGACATCTGTCAAAGATGGAAAAGCAGGGTTAATTCAGAACCAGTGCAAAAGGTTCAGAACCACTGTAACGGATTTCACAGCAGGTGAGAAATGAGATTGGGCTCGATTTTGAGTACAAGTGGGAATCCACTGCCAGAGAATAGGGTGGGGTTCAGTGGATAGAAAATTACTAAAAAAGGAATTGGGGTGAGGGTGTTCTGGCTAAACCGACCAAACAGGATTCCTACTGCAGAGAGGCCAGGGTGATCAGGCAGAGAGTGATCTGGCTAAACCGACCAAACAGGATTCCTACTGCAGAGAGGCCAGGGTGATGGTGGAAGAGGAGGAAAGTGATCAGATATGGAGGGTGGTCAGATAGGAGGGTGGGGGATTCTGGTTCACCCAACTTAGCAAGGTTCCTGCTAAAACTGGATTTTACAAAGAAGTGCAAAGATAGGCCTAGGAAAAAGTTCAGGAGCCAGACTGAAGTTGTTCAAGCAAAGATTCCTTGTCAGGGGTGGAGCCAACGCAAGAATTCTACACACAGACAGGGGCTTGTGTGGTTGGAACCTGAAGCCAGTGCCAGAGGAGGGAGCCCTGGACTTTCTCATCAGCCTGCCCAGGTGTGGACACAAGGAAAGAGGGAGGAGGAAGGAGGCTTAAGCTGTCAGCAAATACCAGACAATTCAGACTGACTGCTCATTATGAGGACAAACATGGGTAAGAACAATATGCATTTGTGGTGACTTGTTTTTATATAACGGAATACTAACAGGAGCTCAAGAAATGATCAATACTGTGTATTTGGAGGTGGCTAGAGTAACAGCACTGGCGGGACCAGGATTTGTGGACAGTGAGTCTTTCAGCTGACTGTCAAATGAGCAGAACCAGGTGTCCAACTTTGAATGGGTTGCTCAGTGAGTCTTCTTAAGTTAGACTTTTTCTATCTTACCAATTTATTTAAAATAAACAGAGAAAGTTATACAACTATATGCTACTATTTTACTAGTCTTTCTTTAACTATAACTTTTGTACACAGGAACCCCTTCTAAGATTTAGTTCCTTTAAACACTAAGGGTTACAATCACACACACACACACACACACACACACACACACACACACTAAGGTTTACAAAAGTGTAACCGTACAAAATGAAAATTTCAAATACCTTGCTAACTAAAAGGACAAGTTGCATCCCAGTTTATCCTTCCCCTATATCTCACACAGGGGTAGTTTCAGGAATAAGTAGCATTTGGGTGTAGCTTTTTTAAATGTAGGATTTTCAGAGACTTATATAAACTTTGATTACTTTACCTCACATCACTTAAAACAGAAATTCAATTGCTTTAGCTTTTTATATTTCAATGCACATACAAACACGGATATGAAAACGAAAAATTAACCTGAGCGCTTAAATACATTCATCTAATCTTGAAATTCTCTTGCCTAAAAAGGAACAAAAATTCTATTTAGTTCTTATAAGGTGCTCGGGGAAACTAGAGCCAAAGGGCTGCAGTATTCAGTGGATAAAGGATCCAGAGTAAAGAAACACAAGCATTGGGATCAGCTCGAGATGAGCAACCTGCTTCCCACAGGACAGGAGAGCCACTTTCAGAAGGTTCCACATTTTTGACTCTCCCGGTTAAGATATAACCCCTGGAGTGGGCCAGTCCCTGGGGAAGGAGGGGAGGGACACCTGAGCAGCCCCAGGAATGAAGTCTGGAAGCTCCAACACCCTCATCCCACAGTGAGGAAATGCTCAGCTAGATTCAGTTTAAGGTTCGGACCCAAATTAACTCCAAATTCATGAACCCTAATTCAGGACACAGAACTCCAGCCGTTCTCAACGCACATGAATTACACTCCGAGTGCGCCTACACTGTGGATGCAAAACTCCAACCTACGTCTAGAAACAGGCCCAGGGGAACCACAACTAAATCTCAGAAGGGGCTTCACCTCCTCCCCCATGTGCACCTGCACCCCCAGTTTTCAGGGCGGTAGCTTCTCACTGTAAAGGCTCCTTCCCTGGTGGGTGTGAGCAGGTAGGACACCTGCAGGGGAGGCTCTCCAGGAAGAACCAACTGGGCCTTCAAGTACTTCCCCTTGTAGGCTCAAGGGGGCCTTAGATACACTGCCCTCAGGTCTCCACACACCACTGGAGTTGCTCTGCAACACACTTTGATATTTTGAATGACATAAATCCCGTTTTTTGAACAATCCACCAAAATCACATAATCCCAGCATTTATGGGGAAAGGAAGGAAGAGTTAAGTGTCTTTTACTAGTTCAATTAGAAAACCCCTAAAATGTATTCTGTTCAGAAAAAGGTGTCAATTATTTCTATTTAGATGAAGAGTAATTGGTTTGTCAATAATTTCTCACACTTGACCACTTCTGCTCCGCAAGCCTGAACCTGGAATTGTATTTGAAAACACCCCAAAATAAAAAACAGACTTCAGAAACTTACTACAGGGGAAGAAAGAGTCCAAGAAGAATTCTATACAAATGTAAAGCAATACTGAAAAAATTTTCCCGAAATCCACCTCTTTCTTGCCTGATTGGAACTATTTCATGTTGTCTTTCAAGCTCTACTGATGGAATGTATTTTACCCTCATTGGAAAGCAAACACATACCTAAGTCGGTAAGTCTTTTCAGGTGACAGACACAGGGAGGGGCTGTGCTCACGGGACAAGACACCCAGGAAAGTTTCCGAAGAGGACCCTCCACCCACAGGACTTGCTCTGCGCGTCTGTGCCCAGGGGACATCCTGGGGGAGGGGAGCGGGGATTTCATTCAACGACTCCAGGTGGCCATTCTCGGCCTTCCTCTCATGTAAAATACGCACAGAGAAAAAATAAATACATCTTTAAAAAGAGCAATCCATGGCCCTGGGGAAAAACGATAAATAGTTGGTAATGATGCTGTAAACCGGTCAGACCAAGTTGGCCTCCAGGACCGGGAGGAAGGAACCGGAAATTCAGGAACTTATGGGTCGTGGTAGGGGGTAGCGGGGTAGGGGGTAGGGAGTGGGAGGTAGGGGGTGGGGGACCCGGGAGAGACCGGGTCCTGGATTGGAGACCCTGCTTCCCAGGCATCGGGAAAACCGAGGAGAAAGCGGGTCCCCCTGAGGAGAAAGGAGGGACTGGAGACCCTACAGACCTCAGTGCCTCCTCTGCACAAACCCCGCAGCCGAGTCACTGTTCCCCCGGTGACCCTCCCCCTCCCCGTGGTCCCCGCACCATCTGGGGAGACGCGGGGCTGCGGGCGCAGAGCTGCCGAGAGTCTCCGGGCCGCACTCGCCGCGCCTGTGACCGGACCGGACCGGACAGGACACCGGGGTCCCGGCTGCCCGCCCAGCCCCGCGCTGCGAGCCCGGGAGGACCGCGGTCCCAGCCGAACCCGGGAACTCGGGTCCGCAGACTCTGGACTTGACCGCGGAGGCCAGGTCTGGTAACAGCCGGTTCCAAGCAGCCCCTGTCCCTGTCCCGGACCCGGGTCCTACGCTCACCACCTCCCGGCGTGGGGGGTCCCCGGGCGCCATCCCTGAGGCTCCGTGCAGATCCAGGTGGGCGGGGCTGATGCTGGGGCGGAGACACCGGGACCGTTACCGCAGGCGGGACGTGACCCCGAGCGCCACGCGGTTTCAGGAGCGTGCCTGCCGCTGCGTCCTGATTGGACAGCTCGCAAGGACCCGCCCCCCGTTTTCCTGAGTGACGACGGGGAGGAGGTCAGTGGACTGAGCGGGAGTAGCTTTTGCGGGTGGGCGGGACCCGTCCTCTCGAAAGGTGGTTGCGTTATTTTATTTTTTAGGAACGTTTGCTTTTAAATAAAACCTGTTCCTGGCCCTAGCCTAGAGCGTCTGTGCTGTCTTCCTGAACGAGGGACACAGGTGTGTGCAGGGGATTGCCGTTTCCAGACTGAGCGATGCCCATGTCCTGAGCAAGAGGGGCGTCTAGGCGAGACCAAGCCCCTGGGACCAGAGGGTCAGAAGGCCTCCCTGGGTCAGGTGTTGACCGAGGCTGGGAGGCCATCCATCCAACAGTGATCCTTGTTTACAAACCCATTTAAAAATGATCTCACCAGCTACACTAATAAAAGAGAAATATGTAAATTGGTCATCACTCCACCACACCCACCAGCCAATCAGGATGAGCATGCAAATTAACCCAACAAAGATGGCGGGTTAATTTGCATACACAAACGTGGAGCGAAGACTGAAGAAGACTGAAGACTGAAGAGGCTTGCCTTCTCCGCTGCAGCCAGACCAAAGGCCAGGGTCCTGGGTGCCGGAGGAAAACTGGTGCCGGCAGCCAGGGGAAGGAAGCCCTATTGCTCAAATCTTTGTGCAACGGGCCTCTAGTCTATATATATAAAAGCCTAAGCCACTGAAATGACCTGGCAGGTTGTTATGATGTGTACTGACCACCAGGAGGCAGACACTCAATGCAGGAGCTTCTCCCTGGTGGTCAGTGCGCTCCCATAGTGGCAGCGTGAGTGGGTGGCGGCCGTGCCCAGCTGGAGCTCAAGCTCCTCAGGGGCCACCTGCTACTTCATGCCCTACTACATCCCCCAAGGGGTCCTGGATTGCAAGAGGGCGGAGGCCAGGCTGAGGGACCCCAACAGTGCACGAATCCGTGCATTGGGCCTCTAGTATTCAATAAAGATTCTGGCTCCATTTTGATCCTTGTTGTCAGTGCTGAGGCTTCTACCAGTCCCTTCTTCACCTCCATGCCTGTGGTATTTTAGCAAATGAGTCTCATGGCCGCCCAAGGTCTTGATTCTGCTGGGAAGTTGGAACCTCGAAGCCCAGGCCTCGACTAACCATAAATTGTAAGATGTGTTCAATAAAACTCTCAGGTGTACATTTTACAATACAGGGAAATTTATTTAAATGTTTTTTTAAAAAACATTTTTTTTTATTGATTTCAGAGAGGAAGAGAGAGGGAGAGAGAGATAGAAACATCAATGATGAAAGAGAATCATTGATCGCCCTGATAGGGCATGGAATCATGAGCTCCTGGTTCAGAGTTACACCTCAACTACTGAGCATTGCAGGCTGGGAAATTTAAATGGTTTTTGAATGTGTGCCCAGAGATTTTGAAACGTAAAGAGCTATGGCATCCCTAAGGCAATTGAATTCCTATTATCACCAATATAAGAAAAAGCAATAAAGGTTCTGGAAATGTGGGAGGTACCTGGAAACTCAATATATTTAACACATTGATTCAAAACTCTGAATTTATTTATTTATTTGAAAGCTTTATTGAGATAGAATACGCATATTATACAATGCATCCCTTTAATGGGTACAATTTGTTGGATTTTAATATATTCACTGATAAGTGCAATAAGCACCACAATCTTTGAAAACAATTTTTTGTCACTTCAAAACCTGTGTGCTTTAGCTATCATTTCTCTATCTTCCCATCTTCTAACTCTGAGCCACAGTTCTAGGCAACCTCTAAGTTTACTGTCCATAGATTTCCTTTTCTAGATTTACATATGAATATCTTTGCAACTGATTTCAATCACTTAGCATAATTTTTTAAGGAACATTCATGTTGTAATATATATGGATACTTTATTTGTTTTTATGGCCAAATAATGTGAACTTACATGGATAAAACATATTTTGTTTATCTATTTATCCCTAATGGATATTTGGTTTATTTCTACCTTTTGGCTATTATGATATTGCAATAAACTGTCAAGTACAAGATTTGTTTGGATGTTTATTTTCATTTCTCAGAGGCATATACCTAGGAATGAAATGATGGGTGCTATGGTAATTCTAGGTTTAATTTTTGAGAAACTGCCACAGTTTTCTCTTTCGTTTTTTAAAAAAATATTGGAGCATCTTTAATGTGCCAGGTACAGATTCAGGTGCTAGGGATACAGTGATGAAAAAGACAAAGTTGCGGTCCATAAGGATCTTCAACTCCTGCATCCCTGGAATAAAGCTGCCACACTGTTTTCTAATGTAGCTGCACAATTTTATATTCCCATCAGCAGTGGATGAGGGTTCTGACTTTTTCATGTCCTTGACAAAACTTATTTCACTTTTTTATTCTAGCCATCCTAGTGGTTGTGACATGGTATCCCACTAGGGTTTTGATTTAAATGTCCTTGAGGACTAATGGTGTCCAGCATCTTTTCATGTGCTCTTGGCCATTTATATATCTTCCTTGGGAAAATGTCTATTTGCATCCTTTGATGTTTTATAATTTGGTTATTTTTTAAAAATTGAGTTGTAAGAGTTACATATTTTTGATACAAATCCCTATCAGATATATTATTTGCAATTTTTTCTCCCACTCAGTGAATTGTTTTCACCCTCTTGCTTTAAAAATTTTACTTTTAATTATGGTAATATACACATAGTATTAAATTTACATCTTAGACATTTTGTTTTGTTAATTCTCACCTGAGGATGTTTTTTCCATTGCTTTTCAGAGAGTGGAAAGGAGAAAGGCAGGGAGGTGGAGGGGGAGAGAGAGAGAAATATCACTGTGTCTCATATGGATTGTTTGCCACCCGCACGTGTCCTGACTGAGGCCAGCGATTGAACCTGTAACCCAGGTAAGTGCTCTTGACAGGGAATAGAATCCTCAACACTTTGGTGTGTGGGCCTATGCTCTAAACACTGAAAAACACTGGCCAGGGCTAAAATTTACATGTTAGGTGTACAATGCTGTAGTGAGCAGTACACTGACATTGGGAAACTGATGTCAGAACTTTATTCATCTTTGAAAAAATTTTAAAGCCCTGGCCAGTTTGGCTCAGAGGATAGAGCTTCAGCCTGAGGACTGAAGGGTCCTGGGTTCCGTTCTGGTCAAGGGCATGTACCTCGGTTGCAGGCTCAATCCCTGGCCCTGGTCGGGGTGCATGAGGTAGGCAACCAATCCCATGTGTCTCTCTCACATTGATGTTTCTCTCTCTGTCTCTCCCCCTCCCTTCTACTCTCTCTAAAAATCAATGATAAAAATATGCTCAGGTGAAGAATAACCAAAAAAATTTTTCAAAAAAATTTTCAGTTACAGTTGACATACAATATTATATTAGATTCATGTGTACAACATAGGGATAAGATATTTATATAAATTGCAAAGTGCGCATCCCGATAGGTCTAATACCCATCTGACACCATACATAGTTATTATAATATTATTGACTACATTCCTTATGCTGTGTTTTATATCCTGTGACTATATTTGTAACTGGCAATTTGTTCTTAATCCCTTCACCTTTTCCACCAATTCTCGAACCTCCCCCCCCCCCCCCCCGGCCCCAATCTGGCAACCATGAATTTGTTCTCTGTATCTATGAGTTTGTTTGTTCATTTATTTTGTGTTTTAGATTCCACATATAAATGAAATCATATGGTATTTGTCTTTCTCTGACTTATTTCACTTAACATAGCACCCTCTAGGGCCATCAATGTTGCCACGAATGGCAATATTTCATTCTTTTTTATGGCTGAGGTTAATTTCTATCAAGCTTTCTTATGTTACTTACATTTCTATTTGTCTTCCATGGGAGTTTTCACATGTTAAGAATTTGGATCAATTAAAATGTTTCCCATTGTGTTTACATTCAAGGAGTTTTAATCAGTGAGTCATTTTATGCTTTTGATAGGAACTGGAATAATGGAAGCCTTCCCCACATTCTTCACTTTTATATGGTTTTCTAAAGGTTATGATCAATAAAGGCTTTTCTGTATCTCTTACATTCATGGGACTTCTCTCCAGTATGAGTTCTTTTGTATGTTTTGAAGGAACTTTGATCTCTGTAGGCTTTAGCACATTGTTTACATTCAAAGGGTTTCTCTCCAGTGAGATTTCTTTCATGTTTTCAAAGATAACTAAGACAACTGAATGCTTTACTACATTTTAAAAATACATATGCTTTCTCTCCAGGGTTCCTATCATGGGTTTAAAAACTTGTTAATGATTTTCCAAATTACTTACATTCACAGGGTTTTTCTCTAGACTGAGTCCTTTTGTACCTCTCTGAAAGGTACTGTTATGTCTTCAGACTTTCCCATGCTCCTCGTACTCACAAGGTTTCTCTCCAGTTCTTTCACATGTTTTTAAGGGACTGTAGGCTTTAACTTCATTGTTAATATTCATAGGGTTTTCGCCCGTGAGTTTTTTCATGTATTCCAAGACCAATGGAACACCTGAACGTCACCACACATCTTACATTCATAGTGTCTCTGCAGTGTAGTTCCTTTATGCATCTGGAAATCCTCATGAAAACGTAAGGCTTCCCCACACTGTTTATATTCATAGGGTTTCTCTCCAGTATGTGTTCTCTCATGTTTTTGCAGAGAACTGTGCTCTCTGAAGGCTTTATCACATTGTTTGCACCCATAGGGTTTCTCTCCAGTATGTGTTCTCTCATGTTTTTGGAGATAACTGTGATCTCTCAAAGCTTTACCACATTGCTTACATTCACAAGGTTCTCTCCTGTGTGAGTTTTTTTTGTGTATGTGCAAGGAACTATAAAACTTGAAGACTTTATCACATTGTTTGCATTCATAGGGTTTCTCTCCAGTATATGTCCTTTTATGCTTTTGAAGAGAAGTGGGATACATGAATGCGTATAGGGTTTCTCTCCAGTGTGAATTCTTTCATGTATTTGAACATAACTGGAAGAGCTGAAGGCTTTACCACATGTTTTACATTCATAGGGTTTTTCTCCAGTGTGAGTTCTTCCATGCACTTGAACTTGACTGGAAGAACTAAAGGCTTTACCTCATACTTTACATTCATAGGGCTTCTCTCCAGTATGTGTCCTTTTATGTTTTTGAAGAGAACTGGGATGCATGAATGCTTTGCTACAGATTTTACATTCATAGGGTTTCTCTCCGGTATGAATTCTTTTGTGGGTTTTTAAGGAACTGGGATCTCTGTAGGCTTTGCCACATTGTTTACACTGATAAGGTTTCTCTCCAGTATGAATTCTCTCATGTATTTTTAAGGAACTGGGATCTCTATGGGCTTTACCACATTGTTTACACTCATAGGATTTCTCTCCAGTGTGAGTTCTTTCATGTGCTTGAACATGACTAAAGCAATTTAAGGTTTGACCACATATTTTATATACATAGGGCTTCTCTCCTGTATGAATCCTTTAGTGTCTCAGTAAGAAACTGTAAGATGTGTAGGTTTTACCACAGTGTTTATACACATAGGGGTTGTCTCCAGGGACCATTATTCCATGTAATTGAAGTGAGTATGGACAACTAAAGGCTTTCCCACATTCCTTATGTTGATAGGTTTTCTCTACACTGTGATTTATTTCATGCTTTTCAAAATACTGGAGATAAATGAAGGCTTTACCACATTCTTTGAACTTATAAGGCTTCTCTCCATATTTTTGAAATTCATATGCTTTGTGTCTATTGTGATATCTGATGTGCTTGTTAAGGGATGAATGATGCATGAAGACTTTTCCACACACACTGCATTCACATGGTTTCACTCCAGTGGTTTTGTTGTTCAGACTGAGATTTGAAATAAGGCTGAAGTTTTCTCCACATTGACTACTCTCTTTACTTCCACAGACTTTCTCTACCATTTGACTTCTGTAAACAATGAAAAGTACAGTATTAATGATTATTATTATTTTTGATTAAGTCTCACTAGGGGTAGGGAGCAAACCTGAAACCCAAGTATGTGGCCTTGACCAGGAATCAAAGCCATGGCCCTTTGGTGCATGGGCCCACACTCTAACCACTAAGCAACACTGGCCAGGGCAATGATTCTTCATTAATGATTTTATATTAATTATATTTATTATGATTTATAGGAAAAGCATAGGTATTCTGTGTTATCTGAAATTAAAAATACTGAGAGTTTTCTAAGAAGACTTCACCCTTGCTATTATCAAACTGTGATATATATGCATATATACAACTTATTAATACGGTTTCCAAGTGAATTATTTTGCAAACAATGAACATATATGGTACATTTGATAAAGTATTTTTGGTACAAATTTTCTAAGAAGACATTTAAAGCAGAGTTTATTAGTTTTGTTTGCTTCTTTAAAAAATTTCATAATATACTAGAATTCTGCTTTCTATTGTCCAACTCACCTTAGTTTTCTCCCCTGGTTTTTGTAGTGATTTTCAATGTCATGTTCTTCCCATATTTTTCCTAAAATTCAGACCCAGAAAATGAGTCCAAAGAATTTATATTATAGAAATGAAAAAAAAAAGCTGGAGTAGCAATACTTATATCTGACAAAATAGATCTCAAAGTAAAGACCATAACAAGAGACAAGGAAGGCCATTTCATAATTCTAAAGGGATCAATACAACTTGAGGATATAACTCTGGTAAACATTTATGCACCCAATGCAGGAGCACCCAAATATGTAAAAAAACTTCTGGAAGATATCATGGAAGAGATTGACAGCAACAGAATCATAGTAGGAGAGTTTAATACCCCATTAACATCACTGGATAAATCCTCTACACAAAAAAATTAGCAAAGAAACCTCAATCCTAAACAACTCACTAGATCAGATGGACTTAATTGACATCTTCAGAACATTCCACCCCAAAACTACAGAATGTACATTCATTCTTCTCAAGTGCACATGGGACATTTTGAAAGATAGACCACAAATTGAGACACAGGCAAAGTCACTCCAAATTCAAGAGTATTGAAATCATATCAAGCATCTTCTCAGATCACAATGGCATAAAATCAGAAGTCAACTACAGTAAAAACAATAAAAAAATCTAAATATTTGGAGGCTGAATAGCATACTATTAAACAATGAGTGGGTTACCAAAGAGAATAAAGAAGAAATAAAAAACATTCTGGAAACAAATGACAATGAAAACACAGCAATCCAAAATCATTGGCACACAGTGAAAGCATTCCTGAGAGGGAAGTTCATAGCATTACAGGCCTACCTCAAAAAACAAGAAAAACTGATAATAAACGATCTAACTCTGCAACTTGAAGAACTAGAAAGAGAACAACAAGAAAAACCCAGTGTGAGCAGAAGGAAGGAAATAATAAAGACCAGAGTGAAAAAAAATGACATAGAGACCAAAAACAAACAAAACAAAACAAAAAACAAATAATACAAAAGATCTATGAAACCAAGAGCAGGTTCTGTGAAAGCATAAACAAGATTGGTGAACCTCTAGCCAGACTCACCAAGAAGCAAAGAGAGAGGACCCAAATGAAAAAAAGAGGTGAAATAACAGATCCCACAGAAATACGAAGACTCGTAAAAAAAATACTATGAGCAACTCTAATCCAACAAATTGGTCAACCTAGAAGAAATGGACATATTCCTAGAAAAATACGACCTTCCAAAACTTAACCAGAAGGAATAAAAAAAATCTGAATAGGCCGATAATTATGGAGGAAATTGAAGCAGTAATCAAAAAACTCCCAGAGACACAGAAGCATGGAACAGACTGTCAAATCTCAGAGAGAAGGCAGAGGTCAATGGGTAAAAGGAAAGAGATTAACCAAAGACCTTGTATGCATATATGCAAAACCCATGTGTTTTGCATAAACAAATCATCTTTCCTGTCAAAGAACAGTTTAGACAGCCACCATTTTGGATGGTGTGACCTGGCAGCCGCCATGTTGGCCACATGGCTTGCAGTTCTCCTGGGGGCCATCATCTTGAAACAGCAAAGGCCAACCCTTCTCTTTGAATTAGCCAATCACAAAAGACTGTGCGCCTGAGCTCCAATCAAGAGCAAGGGACAGGTCATGTGCATCAGGGAGTATAAACCCAAGCAGCCCATCTGCATGGTGTGTGGTCATTTCCAGACCATGTGTGCACACCCTTCTACTTAGAAGTAAAGATGTTTGCTTGGCTGCCTGACTCCCATGTATGTTTTGTGTTCTACCAGGACCCCTGACTTTGGGGGCTTGCCTTATTTCTAACACATGGACTTAGACAATAGTGTGGTGAATGCCTGGGGCAGAGGGAAGGTGCAGGTTAGACAGGGTTCAAAGGGGAAAAAAAGGGGCCATCTGTAATACTTCAACAATAAAGATTTTTAAAAGAATTTTAAAAGCATATTACAAACCAATATTAAAAATAAAGTACGAAATTTGCTGAATTAAAAGAGTCATGCAAAAATTAAGAATGCATACTGCATGGGTCTGTGTCTGTATAATTCCAACAAAGTCCACAAAAGCTTTCATTGCTTTGTTATATAACTGTAAAAAATGCAATCACCCTGAGCCTCTTTACCTTATTTGTGATGGTAGTGGGGTAATAAACCTAATTCAGATGAATGTTGTTAGAAATAAATGAAATGTTTGGAAATACCTGTTAAGTCCATGAACTATCTTACAAGTAAGAAGTATATCTATGTGTATACATGTGTGCATTTGTAGATGATTAAAATAAGCTCACTCACACACATATATACAAAGACTCATTAATAATCTCGTATTTTATGTTGAAAGAAAATTTGTGAGAAATTCGGGTAGGATAGAAATTAAAAGAATAAATGGTTGAATTGAAGTGAAATAAAGGAATATAGAAATTCAGGCACAAAGACACTATAGGGAATTCACTGTACCAGCGAATGGGGCATAATCTCCAAATTGACTTTAGATATTTACTTCCACTTAAGTTTAGATTTTAACACAAAATATCCTTATCCAAGGGAAGGTAAGTGAATTAATTGAGAAGCTAATATTCCGTTTCCTCCAGAAAAAAAAGTTTGGCCCCGCCAGCATGGCTCAGTGGTTGAGCATGGACCTATTGAAACAGGAATTTGGGGGGTAAAATAGGACAGGCTTAGGAAATATTAGAAATTTCGGAAATTAGGGGGACCATGGAGGAAGCACAGGGCTTCAGAGCAGCAGAAGGTATATTTCCATAGAACAGGGGTGCTGGAAAGCTACAACAAGCACATTTCCATAGAATGAGGAGCTGGGAACAGCAAAAGGTCTATATTTACAAAACAAAGAGAAGGAAGCCCTTTATTCAGAAGGAAAAGAAGAAAGCCCAAGGTGAATAGGAAAACAATAGGGAAGGAGGGGGGGAGGGGGGAGAAGAACCTCACATGTCCCATGTGAGACTCAACCTTTGAGTCCAGGAGTTACTATAGTAACCAGTCTAAGGGAATAGTGATGACCAATCAGAGGGGATATCAAGGCACCAGGATCTGCAGCCATTATAAGCCATAGGGAAAAGGAAGTCAGTGGGACCCTTTTCCCCTCCCTACATGGCAGTCCATTCTGAAGGACTCTTTCCCTCTCCCCATGTGGGAGTCTATACGTATTCTTCAATAAATTTCCACCTTTGCTATACCACTTTCTGTCTGTGGATTCATTCTTCGATTCCGGCAGACAAACAATCCGGGTTACAGTCCAAAAATTCCGAATCACTATGAATCAGGAGGTCAAGCTTCAATTCCCGATCAGGGCACATGCCCGGATTGCAGGCTCAATCCCCAGTGTGGGGGATGCATGAGGCAGCCAATCAATGATTCTCTCTCATCATTGATGTTTCTATCTCTCTCTCCCTCTCCTTTCTGAAATCAATAAAAATATATTTTTTAAAAATAAAAAGTTAGGATAAATGTCTTTATTACATTCCTGTTGCTGATGTAATAAAATACTGAACTTGGTGGCGTAAAAGAAACACCTTTATGCTCTTATTGTTTTGGAGGTCAGAAGTCTGAAACTAGTCTCAATGGACTAAAACCAAGTTGTCTGCAGGGCCAGTTCCCTCTGCAGGCTCCAGGAGAGAATCTGTTTCCTCTTCTTTCCCAGGTTCTCAAGGCCACAAGCATTCCTTGGCTCGTGGCCCCTTCCCCATCTCCACACACAGCAGTGCAGACCATCTCCAAAAATCCCTCTGATTCCAACCATTTTTCCTTTTTCTTCTGCATTCTAGGACCATGGTGATTACATTAGTCCCATCTGCATAATTATGTTCCAACTTCTAATCTAAAGGGGAGATCATTGTACTATTGTTGTTCTCTCTGCAGGGATTAAATGTGGACATTAAAGACATAAACATTTTGTAAAAGTCAGCTGATTAGCAAAATATTCCATCTACTACCTTAATGCCCGCCCTTTAGTATAAAAATAATATATTCAAAGTTTCTGGGATTGGGTGCAGGCATCTTTTGGAGGCTCCTATTTATCTGCTACATAGTCTTTTTCTGAAATACATTATTGGATGTCACTCTAGGGCCTTTATTTTTAAAATGGACAAAGCCTTTCTCAGAAGCTTATTTGCTGTTGTTCAAGGGCCTTTACATAAAAGAACCAAACACAGAATTTATAACAGCTTCTGGAATAAGTAAATATACTATTCATTCAAATTACATAGAAATAGCCCCGCCAATGTTTCTCAGTGGTTGAGCATTGACCCAGGAACCAAGAGGTCATGGTTCTATTCCTGGTCAGGGCACATGCTCGGGTTATAGGCTCCATCCCCAGTGAGTGCATGTAGTAGGCAGCTGATCAATGATGTTTCTCTCTCATCAATGTTTCTTTCTCTCTATCTTTTTCCCCTTCATCTCTTTCTAAAAATCAATAAAAGCATTTTTTTAACTACACAGAAATAAACTTTTGGTTCAGAAGACCTAGAACTTGACTCTGACACAGAGCCACAACCTTGGTGGTCACAGAGTGGTCCTCAGACCAGGACCAGCAGCATCAACACCTCCTGGGAGACATGGATTTTAAGAATCTCTGGGCCCACCCAGATCTGCAAAGGAACTAGAATCCTGAGTGATTCATATACACATTGAAGTTTTGGAAGTGCTGGTCTCACTAGGTTTTCACCTTTCACTTGACAATTGAGGCAGGATAACTACTAGTATTTGTGAACAATGGGCCTTGAATGGACTGACTCCATCCTGTCCCTCACCCTCCATCTGAACCATAGGCACTCCATCTGGTTCCTGTAACCTCCATTTTGTAAGAACTGCCATTTAAAATTTTCCACGAAACACAGATGGTCCTTCGTTCTATTAATTCCAGGAAGTAACTAAGCCAGATAGCCTCCCTGATAGAAGTAACTCTGCTATTTCTAGCTTCTGTAAGAACACTTGTTCGAATAATGGGGAAAATAAGACATTTTCGGGGAGGGGCTAGCAATCTGATTCTGTGCCAGTAACCTAATGCACATTCTTGTTAGCCTCTTAATTATCTGGTCCTGCAAGCTGCTCTGCCAGGGTGGGAATCTGGTCGGTCCTTGGTTCCTCCCATACCAGGTGTCTTCTGGTTATCTGAGTTGTGCTCAAGGCTACAAGCTTTCTGTAAGATATCTGCTAAGCACACTGCCCCCTTCCCAGCACATGGGGTTTTTGCCTTTATAAGCTAACCCCTAAGTTCATTCGGGGCCACGAGAATTTAAGAGACCCAAGTCTGCTGGCTTTTGAAATAAAGACTCCAAGTTCAGCTCTCTGATTATGGCAGCTTCTGTTTAGCTCACTGAATTTCCAATATAACATTTGTGTTGGCTACTATAGGTGTTCAGCGGCCTCCCTCCAGACATTGACAAATATCCCCTAGGGCAAAATCATCTCAGGTTGAGAATCACTGGCCCAGAGTTTGAAAACTGAAAGCAACGTGACAGATTCCAATCGAGGCCCATCCCTTACTCATCTTGTAACTTTGAGCAGATCACTAAATCCCTTCATGCCCTATTTCTGCAAAGGGGAATAGAGTTCATAATAGAACTATCTAATAGAGTGGATTTTTCAAAAATTAAATAGAATTATGCTTATAAGATGCTAAGTGCCGGTTATGTGGCATGAGAATATCTACATATATCTCATAATTAACATATATATATATATATATATATATATATATATATATATATAGCCTAAATGACCATTACAACCAGTCCACCAGTGGCTATGATGCATACTGACCACCAGGGGGCAGACGCTCAACACAGAAGCTGCCCCCTGATGGTCAGTGCACTCCCATAGGGGGATCACCGCTCAGCCAGAAGCTGGGCTCACTGCTGGCAAGTGCAGCTGCAGCGGCAGGAGTCTCTCTTCACTCCGAGCGGTCATGGCAGGCACAGTGGGCCAGGATGAGCATGAGTGGTGCAGTGCTGGTTGGGCTCCTCCCTGGCTACCTGCCACTTGGAGCACTGCTACATCCCTCGGGGGATATCCGACTTCAGGCTTAGGCCAGATCCCCATAGGCCAGGGGGATCAGGCCTAAACGGACATTTGGACATCCCCACAAGGGTCCTGGATTGCAAGAGGGTGCAAGCCAGGCTGATAGACACCCCCTACCCCCCCTTACTTCCATGCATGAATCCGTGCTCTGGGCCTCTAGTATATTTTATAATGAGGGACTTAATGACGGCTCTTAACTTGTGAAATAAGTACAAAATCCTTCATCATTTTTGACAAATGTGTCCTGAAGCCAAAGACTGTGGTGCCAGAATTGCAATTGTCTAGCAAAAGAACACAGCTCTCCTCTTGTTGGAGAGGAAGATAACAATTCTCTGGAGCCGAAACCGGTTTGGCTCAGTGGATAGAGCGTCGGCCTGCGGACTGAAAGGTCCCGGGTTCGATTCCGGTCAAGGGCATGTACCTGGGTTGCGGGCACATCCCCAGTAGGAGATGTGCAGGAGGCGGCTGATCGATGTTTCTCTCCCATAGATGTTTCTAGCTCTCTATCTCTCTCCTTTCCTCTCTGTAAAAAATCAAAAAAATATATTAAAAAAACACACACACAAAAAAAACAATTCTCTGGAGACATCAGGGCTGTGTCCCCACCACAGATCAGTGCTGGAGGATCAAAGACACTTGGTCCTGATAGATTTCTTGGCCTCAGACATTGGGGAAAATGTTAACTCAGCATTGGGGTAACTCAGAGTAAGAGGTCAGATCCATGGAAAGCAAGAAGATCAAGGACAAGGGAAAATAAAAACTAAATTTACTTGACTTCTAACCTGGTCCCTTAGGATCAGAGAATCATTAGGAAAAATTTCCTTTCTGTTTATTCTAGAGGCCCATAGGGAAATCATGTTCTTAGAAGTTGTAATAACACAAGGGAAATGTGCCTGATGAGCAGGTATAGAGAGATTTGTAAGTATCTCCCCTGTGTAGTCCTGTTTGTACAACCCTGGGGGACAGCCCATGGCTGTTGCTTTTGATTTCTAAGCTGGTTCAGGAACTGATGCTTCACTCCTTCCTGCTGTCTCCTGTGGGGCAGAGCTTCAGTCTCATCATTAACCATCCAGAGAGCAATTCAGACTTCCACACGGAGACCTTCCTCTCAGAGACCCCATCCAGGTGAGTCTGAGAGCCCAGCAGGTACATCAGGAAAGGGTCAGACAGGATGGAACCTCATAACTTTTACCTGATTCACTGTGACCCTAATCAGCCCAGCCCAGAGACCAGATATCTCTGTTTGTACACTTGGTTAAGTAACTAATTTATTCTTAATTTAATTAATATGTTAATAAGGATGTATCTCTTTGAATCTGCAATACAGGGTCCATAGTTGACAATTAGGTGGTGGGAATGGGAGTCCAGTTGGATGACACTGTAGAATGAGTGAGATGCATAAAATGATTGCAGTAAAATGAAAACATATCTTAGGAGTTCTGCTGTTCAGGGAGAAAGAAATAGAGATTAGGTGTGGAGGACAATGCAGTGAAGTGAGAGTGTTTGTATTAAATTTCCAAGATGAGGTGTGTTTGAGCATGTTTTGTATTTATTGAAAAGACCCTGCCCAGTGCAGGGAGATGGTACCTTGCAACAGCAGTTGGCGAGACGTGCATTCCAGCATCTTCTCTCATGCTGGGTATTCACATGAGAAAAACTATTTGAAACTCAAAGAGGAATACTAAATATTAAGTTGAAAGACAAGCTTTGCCATATGGTAAATGTTCATATACCATTGAGACCTAATTCCTGAATCATTAAATGAATAGTAACTGAGCATCTGTTATTGCCAGAACATTCTAGGAACATTATGTATTACGTTCTTCTAAATTTACAATTTAATTTTTAACCTATGTTGATATTAAATTATGTCTTCTTTTGGTTAATATTTGATTCTTCATTCAATTATGTTTATTATGTTTATTTTGAAATGACTCATTTTCACCTGGTTTACTATCCCTTCTTTCTTTCCATGGTTTTTTTCTATGTAAGTTCGTATCTATGCACATACCTTTGTGAAAAACTCAAAATGTGAACAAAGCAGGTGAAGTCCCTGCTCTTTTTTTAAATTGTTTAAAGTATGACAAATAGTAGAGCATATGTCTCCTTTTTCCCCTGTTGACCTCCCCCAGGCAGCACAGGCCCTCACCTCCCTAGTGTCTGTGCCCATTGGTTATGCTTCTCTTTTGATCATGCAGTGAAACAGTGAGGGCAGAGAACAATGAAATAAATGTGTGTTTAAAAATAATGTCCTCAGGAAGAATCATATGAAGAAAGCTATTCAGTGTAAAAGTTGTCATGGTGTGAGCAGGATGTATAAAGCATGGTCTGGGAGGTTTTGCATGTTGGATGAAGACCTGAACCAGGACCAGAGGGTGCCCACTGGGTTTGTCACAAAAGAGATCAAAACCCAAAGCCCAAGAAATAATAGAAAAGGTGCCACTTCAGAAAAAGAAGAAAGGAGCTCATACTCCCTCAGAGCATATAAAAATGAACTAGTCAAATAATTATGAAATAGCTCCAGAAAAAACAAGTCTTCAGTGCTTGATATTTAAAATGTTCCCCTTGATATTTTCTTCTGTGAAGTGTTGGTTTATCCCTTTGCTCTGGGTATACAATATGTAAAGTGATACCATAAAGGTATTAACTCTTTTGTCTTTTAGACAAATTTCTTTTGTTCTCTTATTATTTTTCTGGGCATCCGGGGAATGTGTTTAGGGTCCAAATGCTGCTGGAACCAGGGGAGATTTTTCTTCCTCACACCTGACCTTACTAGATCATTTTTAACTCCTCATTTCACTTCATTTCATTCCTTTTAATCTCACTCCGTTTATTCAACAGAATTTGTATACAATTACAACTATTATTTTATGGTTTATTCTTTATTAAAGTATGATTAGCATAAAATATTATATTAACTTCAGAGGTACAGCATAGTGATTCAACATTTATATACTTACAATGTGGTCAGCACAATAAGTCTAGTGCCCATCTGTTTCTGTGCAAAGTTATTAAGATATTATTGTTTATATTCTTTGTGCTATACACTACATATACATGATTTATGTATTTTATAACTGCAAGTTTGTACCTCGTATTCCCCTTCACCGTTTTAACCCATTCCCTCACCCACTTTTTCACCCATTTCCTCACCCCCATCTGTTGGTTCTGTGTATATATGAGTTTGCTTTTGTTTTGTTTTGGTTGGTTGTTTATTTGTTTTGTTTAAGATTCTACATGTGAGTGAAATTATATGGTATTTGTCTATCTGTCTGACTTATTTCACTTAGCATAATGCTCCCTAGGCCTGTCCCATGTTGTTGCAAATAGCAAGGTTTCATTCTTTTTATTGCTGAGTAATATTCTATAGTGTATATACAGGGTAGAGCAAAAGTGGGTTTATAGTTGTGAGAACACAGAACACAGAGTTTATTCTTGTAATATTACTTTAATTATTGTATTATTTTCCATGCAAACAACTGTAAATCTACTTTTCCCCACCGTGTGTGTGTGTGTGTGTGTGTGTGTGTGTTCGACATTCATTATCCATTTAGTTATCGATGGACTCCCAGCAGTGCTACTTCTGGTATTTATCTGAAAAAAACAAAAGCACTAATTCAAAAAGATATGGCCATCCTATGTTCACTGCAGCATTATTTACAATAGTCAGGATATAAACAGATTTTTTAAGTGTTTGTTTAAATACATAGCAGACAATTAGCCATCCGAATATGGAGCCCAAGTTTATTAGTGTGTGGGAGGGATATGAATTGGAATTGCTAGAAACCATTTCTACAGTATACACGTGAACAATCTGACCAACTTGGCTTATAGCCACTCCTTGTCAAATTCATTCTGAGAAAGGCATGGAAATAATAAAACAATGTTATAGTGTGTGTGTGTGTGTGTGTGTGTGTGCAGTCCTCAAATCAGGAGGACTAGGGATCATATGTTCCCAGGTAACTCTACCAATACAGAAGCCAGAACTCGATCAAGAGAAAGTACTGAGGAGGGGATCTGTTCCCATCCATGGGGCACATTTGCAACAAAGTGCAAGAGGCAGTGTGAACAAGGAAGTCTCTGTGCCTGAGGTTTCAACAGTAGCAGAGAGGCCCCAACTTGTCTGACACCGTCTCTCATCCTCTTCCTCATGCTCATTCACCTCCAACACTGGTTTCCTTTTTTGGCTGAATATGAAAACAAACATCTTCCTCAGGACCTTTACCCTGGCCATTCTCACTGCCCAGCACACACTCTCCCACAGAACCTTGCATCTCCCTCTCTTACTTGAGGTCTCTTTACAAATGACATCTTGTGTGTAGGTCTTGCCTAAACACCCATGAAAAATAAAACACCCTATTCATTTCTTCATACCTGCTTTCCTTTTCTTCATAACACCTGTCACCATCTGAAATGTTATATATATAGTTGATACTCACATGAGGATATTTTTTCCACTGATTTTGAGAGGGCGGAGGGGAAAGAAACATCCATGTGAGAGAGACACACCAATTGGTTGCCTTCCACACCCACCCTGACCCGCAGCTAAAGATCATCTTTATCATTGAATTGTAGAAACTTATGTTCATCAGCACCTTATAATTACAGCCTGAACAGTGCCAAAACATGGTCAGCATTCAATTTATATTCCTGAAATACATGAAAAATGTCTCATTAAAACTGTAGAATACATGATACCTTAAGGAAAAATGATGATTGATACGAAAGCTTCATATCACAGGTGACACAGGGGCTTTCCCAAAAGGGTTCCAGATTCACACACAATATATTAAAATTAATTCTTTCTCTACAAATATAAATGCTAGCATTTCAAATATGTAATACAAGTTTTTGTGAATTAGTCATATTATTTCCCTCTTTCCTAGTAGCCACCTCCACCATATGCAACCAGGGAATGGTACACAAATTTCAGAATTTACTCTCCTGGGATTTTCAGAGGACCCAGAACTGCAGCCCCTCATATTTGGGCTTTTCCTCTCCATGTACCTGATCACTGTGTTGGGAAACCTGCTCATCATTCTGGCCGTCAGCTCAGACTCCCACCTCCACACACCCATGTACTTCTTCCTCTCCAACCTGTCCTTGGTAGACATCTGTTTCACCTCCACCACCGTCCCAAAGATGCTCATGAACATCGAGACACAAAGGAAAGCCATCACCTACGCAGGATGCATCACACAGATTTATTTTCTTATACTCTTTTCAGTGTTGGACATTTTTCTCCTGACAGTGATGGCCTATGACCGGTTTGTGGCCATCTGCCACCCCCTGCACTACATGGTCATCATGAACCCCCAGCTCTGTGGACTGCTGGTTCTGATGTCTTGGATCATGAGTATCCTGAATTCCTTGTTACATTGCTTATTGGCGTTGAGGCTGTCCTTCTGTGCAAACTTGGAAATCCCCCACTTCATCTGTGAACTCAATCAGATGATCCAACTTGCCTGTTCTGACACTTTTCTTAATAACATGGTCATGTATTTTGCAGCTGTCCTGCTGGGAGTTGGTCCTTTTATCGGGATCCTTTACTCATATTCTAAGATAGTGTCCTGCATACGTGGAATGTCATCAGCTCAGGGGAAGTACAAAGCATTTTCTACCTGTGCATCTCACCTCTCGGTTGTCTCCTTATTTTATTGTACAACGCTAGGCGTGTACCTCAGCTCTGCTGCTATCCAGAGCTCACATTCAAGTGAAACTGCCTCAGTGATGTACACTGTGGTCACACCCATGCTGAACCCCTTCATCTACAGTCTCAGGAACAAGGACATCAAACAGGCTCTGAAGACATTCTTAGTGAAGGAAACTACAAACAGGCCAGTTATCCTAAGACTGAAGACGTACCCCTGATGGCAGAGTTCAAAGTCACAGAGTCAGACACAGAAGCATGGAACAGACTGTCGAATCTCAGAGGGAGGCTGGGGTGGATGAGTAGGTGGGAAAAGATCAACCAAAGAACTCATATGCATAACCCCTGGACACAGACAGTAAGGTGGTAAAGGCCTGAGGCAGGGGGCAGGGGCAGGCTAGAAGGGATCAGTGGGGGAAAGAAGGGGACATATCTAATACTTACAACAATAAAGATTTTAAAAAAATGCAGTTTCTGAGTCCCACTTCTGAAGGGCCCAGTAATCTGCATGTACAATGATTTAAAATGATGTATAAACAGGTTGAAAATGAGCACATCTAGATAGTGGATGTCATTGCACAGATTATTAAGTTATTATTAGTTTAAAAAGAGGGTGAGGATCTGTATTAAAGGAAAGCTATGATTTAATGCATTTTGACCTAATTACCCGCATATGTCTTCTTTAACTGATATTTTTCACATGAAAATAATTTAAGTTTAAAAGCAATGCTCAAATCCATTTATGATTATAGATATAACTTTGCAAATAAGAGAATTTGAGCTATTCACTCTTGTTACAAATTGCATGAAAGATAGGAATAAAGTGTGTTTTTGGATTCAGAAAAAAAGGCTCAGAATCAGATTCTGTGATTATCTTCAGACTGTGGAAGTAGAGCCTTCTCTTTTTATTCATTTCCTAGAATTTCCTTTTCTTTTTTTTGAAATTTCTTTATTGATTAAGGTATTACATATGTGTCTTCATCCCCTCATTACCTCCTAGAATTTCCATTTATTTTACCTTAACTTCTGTATTCCATTTCAGTAACTCACTTTATTAAACTTTCTTCTTTCTCTTATATTCCACAGTTTTTCCCTTTGTTGTTTTCTTACCTTCCCAAATTTATTTCCAACATGGCAATTTACATAATGAGAAAACATGTATTTTTTAGAATAATTTTTTGCAAGTGACAAATATTGTACCAAATGTTTTTTTTTTTTTTTTTTTTTTACTAAAAGAATCAACCAGAGGTCCAAGATGGCTGCTGTTGGGACAGCAGGCTGCAAGAGAGTGTGTGAGTGAGAGATCGAAAAGAGATTGCAAGGACATGCGGCGAGTGTCTGTATTTGTGAGTGAGGGACAGCTGTATTCTATAGGACTGTTGGGGACTTGTGGACCAGGCTCCACTGGAGGGCAGCCTCTACTACTGCTGAAATATCTCCTGGAGTAACCGGCCCTGCCACAGATACTGCTCCATCTTAAAAGGGAGAGCGACTCTGATTAGAAGCCCAGACTTAGCTTCAACCAGGGAGACCTCAGATACCTCCCAGGACCCTACAACCACATCGCCTCAGCTGCGAACCAACGAACACGCAGACTCCAGTCTCCCCAACTATGGGCTCCTAAAATGTTTTCCAGGGGGAGACAAAGTGGTGGCGAATATGTGGATGGGCCCTGCTCCTTCTCACAGAGCAGAGAGAAGAAACAGCTGAATTGAATAACATACACCTGGAATTGGCGAATGAAAAACAGTTGGCGAGGAAATCCATGGATGTAAAGGTCATTGATCGATTGCTTAGAGCAGTGGTCGGCAAACTTCGGCTTGGCAAACCGCAACTCTCGAGCCACATGCATCTCTTTGGCCCCTTGAGTGTGGCTCTTCCACAAAATACTGGCTCTTCCACAAAATACTGACTTCTGCCATAGGCCATGAAGTTTAATTGCACTGTACGTGCGTGCCTGCATGTGGTATTTTTTGGAAGAGCCACACTCGCGAGCCATGGTTTGCTGACCACTGGCCTAGAGAGAGTCAATGCAGGAGAGAAAGAGCTACATAACCAGACACCCTGAGAGGAGCAATCATGGGGAGACAAAGAAACAGTCTGCATACAAAAGAAAAGGAGAAATCACCGGAAAAGAAAGAAAATGAAATTGAGGCAAGCAATATGTTAGAGAAAGAATTCAGAGCAATGGTCATAAGGATGCTGAAAAGGATGGAAGACAAATTCAACAGTGTGTGTAAGAACCAAGAGGAAATGAAGAAGAACCAAGAAGAAATAAAGAATGACATCGCTGCAATAAAGACCACAATAGAAAACATCAAGTGTAGACTAGAAGAAGTGGAGGACCGCATCAGTGAGCTAGAAGACAAAGTAGGAAAAAATACCCAAGCAGAGCAGCGTCTAAAAAACAAGAGGAGAGCCTAAGGGAACTTTGGGACAACATGAAACAAAATAACATCCGCATAGGGGTGCCAGAAGGAGAGGAAATTGAGCAAGGAATAGAAAGCCTGTTTGAAGAAATAATGACAGAAAACTTCCCCGATTTTGGAAGAAAAAAACTCACACAAGTCCAAGAAGCTTACAGAGTCCCAAACAAGATGAACCCCAAAAGACCGATGCCAAGGCACATTATAATTAAATTGGCAAACACCAACGACAAAGTGAGAATCTTAAAAGCTGCCAGAGAGAGACAGAAAGTTACCTACAAGGATCTCCCATCAGACTATCAACTGATTTCTCAACAGAAACACATCAGGCCAGAAGGGAATGGAATGAAATATACAAAGTCATGGAAAGCAAGGGCCTGAATCCAAGAATACTGTACCCAGCAAGGCTATCAATCAAAGTTGAGGGTGAAATCAGGAGTTTCACAGACAAAAAAGGACTAAGGGAGTTTATTACCACCAAACAAGCAATGCAAGAAATGCTAAAGGGTCTGCTGTAAAAAGAAGAAATAGGAAGGGAAGAAGGAACACCAGCATAAAGAATAAAAATGGGAGAAAGATGGCGACAAGCAGGAAGGTAGGGAGGAAGAATGTCTGAGAGAGTGAGGGAGCGATAGAGGAGTGTGTGGATGTGATGTGATGTGATGTGTGTGTGTGTGTGTGTGTGTGTGTGTGTGAGCTAGGGACAGTTAGATCCTGCAGGTCTTCCAGGGGGCTGCCATACCAGGCAGTCTTAGATAGTGAAACCCCGCTGCCACCGCAAACACTCTGGGGAGGACAACGCCAGCACAAAAAGCACACCATCTTGAAAAACAGAATTGCTTGAGACTAGGATCCTAGCCTCGCCACCTAGTCTGGTCTCAGACACAGACTGGGACCCTACAGCCACATGGGACAAAGACCTGCAAGCACAGCTGCAGACCCACGGATACCAAGACTCCAGGCATCCCAGCAGAGGATTTCTGTGAGTAACAGAGGCCATCACCCTTCCCACCAGCCTGCTGTGGCAGTATAGGAACTGCTAGACCCGCTCCGTGCAAGCAGACCTCCTGCTTACATAGGGCAGGTGTGCTACCTGAATTTGAGCCTGGGTGCATGGACACAGGGAGTCTACTTCCCACAGTGCGCACCTGTGTGACCAGACCCCATGCCCACACAGGGAGGCTGCGCTACCTGAATTTGAGCCTGGGCACACGGACATAGGCAATCTGCTTCCTGCTGCACGCACCCGCACAATCAGACCCCACACCCACACAGCGAGTCTGTGCCACCTGACTTTGATTCTAGGCAAGCGCACACGGAGGTTGGTTTCCCATAACACAGGAGTAGACCTCCTGCTGACACAAGGCGACTGTACAACCTGGTCCCCCAAGCAGACTGGGGACCCCGACTCTTCATGCAAGAGGCAGCACTGAGCACCAGTGACTTGACTCTTTTTCTCATTGCCCATGCACGGGATTCCTGATTCCCAGTGCAAGCACACTAAGAGCCAGTGACTCCAATTCTCAGCGCATGCACACACAGGGACCCTGCTTCTAGGTGCAAGGCCTCACCAAGCGACAGAGACTCTGATACTCAAATCTTGGCATGGACACAAGGGGACACTGATTCCTGGTGAGCTAGGGGATTCTGATTTTCAACCCACAACAGTAGGGTCTCTTTTTCAGCATGGCACAAGGGGGTCACTGATTCTAGGTGCACGCATGAGGTCGCACTGAGCATTGGTGACTCTGGTTCTGGGCGAGCATGGCTCCCACAGACCCACAGCAGCCACACATCTTGGAGTCAGAGCTCTTCACTGACACTTAGATCGTGCAAAGTTTCCACTGCACATGGCCCAAGCACCCACAACTCGGCAATTGGACCTCCTGGTGATAGTTAGAATAGGGTGACAACGAAACAATCCCCAGAGGAAAGAAAATGGGGAATCGCCAAGAAAGGAAATAAGTGAAATGGAGGCATACAACATGACAGAAAAAGAATTCAGAGTCATACAGTTCATAAACCAGATGGACGAGAAAATCAGCAACCTATGCAAAAATAAGGAAGAAATAAAAAATGATATAGCTACAATAAAAAACACCATGGACAGTTTCAACAGTAGACTAGAAGAAACAGGACAGAATTAGTGAGTTAGAAGATAAGGTAGAGAAATAAGCACAATCTGAACAGCAACTGGAGAAAAAAAATTAAAAAGCAGGAGGAGAGCCTAAGGGAGCTTTGAGACAACACAAAACAAAGTAACATACATATAATAGTAGTGCCAGAAGGACAAGAAAAACAGCAAAAAGTAGAAAATCTATTTGAAGAAATAATGACAGAAAACTTCCCTGATATGGGGAAGAAAAAGGTTACACAAGTATAGAGAGTCACAAGCAAGATGAATCCCAAAAGACCCACACCAAGACACAGCACAATTACAATGACAAAGAGAATCTTAAAGGCTGAAAGAGAGAGAGAGAGATTTACCTACAAAGCATCCTCCATCAGATTATCAAATGATTTCTCACCAGAAACACATCAAGCTAGAAGGGAATGGAATGAAGTATACCAAGTGATGCAAAGCAAAGGACTGGATCCAAGAAAACTCTATCCAGCAAGACTATCAATCAAAATTGAATGGGAAATCAGGAGCTTTACAGACAAAAAAAGGCTAAGGGAGTTTATCGCTACCAAGCCAGCAATGCAAGAAATGTTAAAGGGAATGCTGTAAAAAGAATAAATAGAAAGGGAGGAAGGAACACAGGCATAAAGTACAGAAATGGCTACAAACAAGTACCTATCAATAATAACATTAAACGTAAATGCATTAAATGCTCAAATCAAAACACATTCAGTGGCTGAATGGATAAGAAAACATGACCCATATATATGCTGTGTACAGGAGACCCAACTCAGAACAAGGGACTCACACAGACTGAAAGTGAAGGGATGGAAAAACATCTATCAGGCAAATGGAAATGAAAAATAAAGCTGGAGTAGCAATACTTATATCTGACAAAATAGACCTCAAAGTGAAGACCTTAATAAGAGAATAGGAAGGCCACTTCATAATTCTAAAGGGATCAATACAACAAGAGGATATAACTCTGGTAAACATTTATGCTCCCAATGCAGGAGCACCCAAATACATAAAAAAAAAAACTTCTGGAAGATATCAGGGAAGAGAGTGACAGCAACACAATCATAGTAGGAGACTTTAATAGCCCATTAACATCACTGGATAAATCCTCTAGATAAAAAAATTAGCAAAGAAAACTCAATCCTAAACAACTCACTAGATCAGATGAACTTAATCGACATCTTCAGAACATTCCACCCCAAAACTACAGAATATGCATTCATTCTTCTCAAGTGCACATGGGACATTTTCAAAGATATACAACATATTGGGACACAAGCAAAATCTCTCCAAATTCAAGAGGAATGAAATCATATGAAACATCTTCTCAGATCACAATGGCATAAAATTAGAAATCAACTACAGTAAAAACAATCACAAAAATTTAAACATTTGGAGGCTGAATAGCATACTATTAAACAATGAGTAGGTTACCACAGAGATCAAAGAAGAAATAAAAAACATCCTGGAAACAAATGACAATGAAAACACAACAATCCAAAATTTTGGGATACAATGAAAGCAATCCTGAGAGGGAAGTTCATAGCATTACAGGCCTACCTCAAAAAACAAGAAAAACTGATAATAAACCATCTAACTTTGCAACTTGAAGAACTAGAAAGAGAGCAACAAGAAAAGCTCAGTGTTCGCAGAAGGAAGGAAATAATAAAGATCAGAACGGAAATAAAAGACATAGAGACCAAAAAACACAAACCAAAACCAAAACAAACAAACAAACAAAAACAATACAAAAGATCAATGAAACCAAGGGCTGGTTCTTTGAAAGCATAAACAAGATTGATGAACCTCTAGCCAGACTCACCAAGAAGCAAAGAGAGAGGACCCAAATAAACAAAATCAGAAATAAAAGAGGTGAAATAACAACAGATCCCACAGAAATACGAAGAATCATAAAAAAATACAATGAGCAACTCTACTTCAAAAAACTGGTCAACCTAGAAGAAATGGACATATTCCTAGAAAAATACAACCTTCCAAAACTCAACCAGGAGGAATGAAAAAATCTGAATAGGCTGATAACTATGGAAGAAATTGAAGCAGTAATCATAAAACTTCCCACAATCAAAAGCCCTGGACCAGATGGCTTCATAGGGGAGTTTTATCAAACATTCAAAGATGAAATAAAACCTGTCTCCCTCAGACTATTTCAAAAAATTCAAGAGGAAGGAGCACTTTCAAGCTTTCTACGAAGCCAGCATTACCCTAATTTCCAAACCAGATAAAGACAATACAAAGAGAGAGAATAACAGGCCAATGACCCTTATGAACATAGACACCAAAATTCTCAACAAAATTTTAGCAAATCGGATCCAGCATTATATTAGAAAGATCATATATCATGACCAAGTGGGTTTTATTCTGGGGATGCAATGATGGTACAATATCTGCAAATCAATAAATGTGATACACCACATAAACAAATTGAGAGATATAAACCATATAATCATATCCATTGATGCAGAAAAAGCATTTGACAAAATCCAACACCCTTTCTTGATAAAAACTCTCAGCAAGGTGGGAATAGAAGGATCATATCTCAACATAATAAAAGCCATATAACAAACCCACAGCCAAAATCATACTCAATGGGCAAAAACTAAAACCATTTTCCCTAAGAACAGGAACAAGACAGGGATGCTCACTCTCACCACTCCTGTTCGACATAGTACTGGAAGTACTAGCCATTGCGATCAGACAAGAAGAAGAAATAAAAGAGATCCAAATTGCAAAAGAAGAAGTAAAACTGTGCTAATTCGCAGATGACAGGATACTATACATAGATAATCCCAAAGACTCCATCAAAAAACTACTAGACTTAATAAATGAATCGGGCAATGTAGCAGGATACAAAATTAACACCTAGAAGTCTATGGCTTTTCTATACACCAATAATGAACTCACAGAAAGAGAAATTAAAAAAGCAATCCCATTTACCATTGCACCAAAAAAATTAAGATACCTAGGAATAAATTTAACCAAAAAGATAAAGGACCTGTACTCAGAAAATTTTAGGACACTGAAAAAAGAGATAGAGGAAGACGTGAACAAATGGAAGAATATACCATGTTCATGGATTGGTAGAATCAACATCACTAAAATGTCCATACTACCCAAAGCAATCTGTAAATTCAACTCAATCCCCATTAAAATAACAATGGCATACTTCAAAGACCTAGAACAAATTCTCCAAAAATTCATCTGGAATAAAAAAAAGTCCCTGAATAGTTGCAGCAATCTTGACAAAGAACAATGTTGGAGGGATCACAATACCAGATATCAAGCTATACTACAAAGCCATTGTTTTCAAAACTGCCTGGTATTGGCACAAGAACAGACATATAGACCAGTGGAACAGAACGGAGAACCCAGAAGTCAGCACAAGCCAGTATGCTCAATTAATATTTGACAAAGGAGGCAAGAGCATACAATGGAGTCAAGACAGTCTCTTCAATAAATGATGTTGGGAAAACTAGACAGATACTTGCAAAAAAATGAAACTAGACCACCAACTTACACCATACACAAAAATAAACTCAAAATGGACAAAGGACTTAAACATAAGACAGGAAACCATAAAAATCTTAGAGGAATCCACAGACAGCAAAATATCAGACATAGGTCATAGCAATATCTTTACTTATATAACTCCTAGGGCAATGAAAATTAAAAAGAAAATAATCAAACGGGACTACATCAAAATAAAAAGCTTCTGCACAGCACAAGAAACCATCAACAAAACAACGAGAAAGCCCACTGCATGGGAGAACATATTTGCCAATGTTATATTCAATGAGAGTTTAATCTCCAAAATTTACAGTGAACTCATACAACTTAACAAAAGGAAGATAAAGAATCCAATTAAAAAAATGGGCAAAGGCCATAACCGTTTGGCTCAGTGGATAGAGCGTCGGCCTGAGGACTGAAAGGTCCCAGGTTCGATTCTGGTCAAGGGCATGTACCTTGGTTGCAGGCACATCCCGAGTGGGGGGTGTGCAGGAGGCAGCTGATCGATGCTTCTCTCTCATCGATGTTTCTAACTCTCTATCTCTCTCCCTTCCTCTCTGTAAAAAATCAATAAAATACATTTAAAAAAAATGGGCAAAGGACCTAAATAGACACTTTTTGAAAGAGGACATTCAGAAGGCCAAGAGACATATGAAAACATGCTCAAAGTCACTAATTATCTGAGAGATGCAAATCAAAACAATAATGAAGTACCACCTCACACCTGTCAGAATGGCTATCATCAGCAAATCAACAAATGACAGGTGCTGGAGAGGATGCGGAGAAAATGGAACACTCGTGCACTGCTGGTGGGAATGCAGACTGGTGCAGCCACTGTGGAATTTCCTCAAAAAATTAAAAATGGAACTCCCATTTGACCCAGTGATCCCACTTCTAGGAATATATCCCAAGAAACCAGAAACACCAATCAGAAAGGATATATGCACCCCTATGTTCATAGCAGCACAATTTACAAAAGCTAAGATTTGGAAACAGCCTAAATGCCCATCAGCAGATGAATGAATTAGAAAACTGTGGTACAGCTACACAATGGAATACTATGCTTCTGTAAAAAGGAAGGAATTCTTACCATTTGCAGCAGCATGGATGGATCTGGAAAGCATTATGCTAAGTGAAATAAGCCAGTCAGAGAAAGATAAATATCACATGGTCTCACTCATTTATGGATAATAAAGATCATTACCAACTGTTGAACAAAAATAGAGGCAAAGGGGCATTGAACAGACTGTCAAACTACAGTGGTAAGGTAGGGGAGGGTTGGGGGGGGCGTAGGAGATCAACCTAAGTACTTGTATGCATATAAGCACAACCAACAGACGCAAGACACTGGGGGCGAGGGGACCAGGGCAAGTGCTGGAGGGTAGGGGATGTCGGGGGGAGGTCAGTGGGCGGGGGGAGAAAGAGACATATGTACTACTATTTGTAATACCTTAAACAATAAAATAAAAAGAAAATATTAAGACAAAAAAAGAATAATCTTACTCAGATTTCCCAACCTCACCCTGTTTTTTGTTTTTATCATGACATTGACTTTTATTTTTTATTTCTTTTTCTTTTTAAAAAAATATTTTATTGATTTTTTACAGAGAGAAAGGGAGAGGGATGGAGAGTTAGAAACATTGATGAGAGAGAAACATCGATCAGCTGCCTCCTGCAAATTCCCTACTGGGTATGTGCCTGCAACCAAGGTACATGCCCTTGACCGGAATCGAACCTGGGACCCTTGAGTCCGTAGGCCGACACTCTATCCACTGAGCCAAACCTATCAGGGAAGCTTTTGGTTTTTACTACCCATTTCTTACCTATTCTCATGCCAGGCAAACCCAGAATATGGGTTTTGAAGAAATTCTGGATTGATCAAAGGAAAAAGATGTGACCACTAGATGGCAGTAGCACACACTAGCTATATTGGGCAACACTGACAGGTTTGCATATGGGGGGGTGGTCTCTCAGAGCAGGACACTTTCAAGAAGTTATGGCATGAGGATCACTACTCAGAAGGGAAGAAAAGTAAGAGAACCCCCAGAAGCGGAGGGGATGGGGGGGGGGTGTAGATTATGTGTCTAGGGAATGTCACTCAGCAGCCCAATGGAGAGTCTCTGGTTTAGATAGCCCTGAAGGACAGTAGTGGGTTTAGCATTTTGTAGCCACAAGAATTATTTTTTTCCTTTTAATATAGTATATATTTTATTAGTTTGTACTAATGCATTATCGTATTACAAAGGCAATTTAGTACAAGAATCTTTCTTTTGATATTTGAATAATCTGAAATGACATACAACTGTACATAAAAAAAATCCTTATTTGGATAACAAAACAAGCTAAACAACAAAAATTTTTCCTTTCTTCAGGCAAACATTGAAGTGGACCTAATTTGGTTTTCTTTTAAAAAACCTCCAAAGACAAAAGCTGCTGAATAACTAATTAAAACGAATAAAAAAATCTGTTTCCTAAACTGCTGGTCTCCCGCACCATTTTATGTTGTTTCGGTGCAGGTTCTTCTTTGTCTGATTCTTCTGTAGCTCATTTTACTGGCCCGGATGCACCATTTTCATCACGTTCATCATCACTATCAAATCTAGTTTTCTTACCCTGGAACTGTACGTTTCCTTTAGCAGACTCAGTCTGGGCAGCTTGATTTCCCTTTCCTTCTCCTTTAAATCTGTGAACTTTTGACTTCCATTTGCTTGGGGATTCTTGTTGGTCTTCTATGAGTTTTTTCAATGTTTCTTTTTCCAAGTCTCCATCTAGTACTTCTATGTCACTTCTTTGTTCTTTACTTGTAGGTTACCATTATTTATATCTTTGGTTTTATCCAGTGCCTCCTTAGCTTTTTCTTTAAACAGAATTATTCCCTCTTTTGCTTCTCTGACAAAGTCTATCCATTTTATTTCACTGTGATTTGGGAAAAGGATCTGCAAATCTCTCCAGGTCTGATCATCTAGGTCCCCCCTCCCTCCAAATTTCAACAAGCAGCCAATCTTATCTTCTAGAGGTTTCATTTCAGCATTTTCTGCTAATTTTTGTTTTTCTTCTTGCTCTTTTTTAAGCTAGTAATTTAGCTTCCACTTTATTTTGCTTTCTTTCTTCAAAGTATTTTTTTGCAAAATAATCTTTCTTGAAAATATTAGTAGATCTATGTCTTTGTAATTTTGTCCAGGGGTCTCCATAAACTTTTTAGCAGATTCAATGCTATCAAACACAGCAAATGTTGATCCCTTAAATGCTCTGTGCAATTTTCTTCTCATTTGAATATTTAGTACTTGACCTTCATCTTCTAACCATTCTTTTACATCATCAAGGGTTGCATCAGTAGGGAAGCCTTAATATAAACAGATCTGTTTTCATTTTAATACTCATCAGATGCCCTAACTGGTTTGGCTCAGTGGATAAAGCGTGGGCCTGTGGACTGAAGGGTCCCAGGTTCGATTCCCGTCAAGGGCATGTACCTTGGTTGCGGGCACAGTGTGTGCAGGAGGCAGCTGATCGATGTTTCTCTCTCATCGATGTTTCTAACTCTCTATCCCTCTCCCCTCCTCTCTGTAAAAAATCAATAAAATATATTAAAAAAAATACTCATCAGTCACTTCAGGGAGGGGTTTGTTTGAAGATATGAATTTGGTTTTGTCTTCACTTATTTTCATGAGTTCTGCCTTTCATTTACTCAGTGTTTCTACTATTACATTAAAGTCTGTTGTTAGATGGTTTAACCTATGGAATTTTAAAATTATTCCAAAGATACACAGCCTTCATCTACTTTGATTTATTCCTTTAAAAATTTGTCCGGTGGTAAATTGAAGTCACCAAAATAATAGTCAATTTGATGACAGATTTTGCCCTCCAGAGCAGCCATTTTTTATCACCATTTTAAGTCAGTGTAGTTATCTTTAAGGTCCCGATCCCGCAGAGCCGGGTCAAAGGACTACTAAGAGTAAGGTTTATCGTTTCTACAGCTATCAGATGTTAGGTTCAAAGTTACAGGTTATGCAAAGCGGGCAGGCTCGAAATGGCTAATATACACTTGTTTGGGCTTTTTTGTGAAACAATAGGACACATAAAATTGAGTTTAGTCCTGCAGGCTTTTGTGCTAATGGATCCCAGCCTGCTGTAAATCAATAAATAACATAGGGGCTAACATACAGGCACCATCTTTTGCTCATTTGTGTAAAACCCTGATACCACCATCTTTTGGTTTCTGTCTGTGGTCATAATTGGAAACCATCCTATAGAATAAAAGCCTAATATGCAAATCAGAATGACCGGCAGAACAACTGGTTGCTAGGATGTGCACTCACCACCAGGTGCAGACACTCAATGCAGGAGCTGCCCCAGCCCGCAGGCCAAGGCAGGTGCCAGCGGGGGTTCCCCTGATTGCCCCACTGGTGGCCCCACAAATTGGCCCTCATCGCTGGCCAGGCCTAGGGATCCTGCCCGTGAACCAATATTGTGCAGCAGGCCTCTATTATAAAATAAAACATACCACCTCCTTCACTTCCCACCCCCACTCCATGTCCAGTCTCCGATGAACAGAAAATGATACCTATAAAGAGCCCAAGGCATGAACACTTTTTCTCTGGTATCTCCAAGATGATGGGGCTCCCTGAGCAGCAGGGGTTGTGTGCCAGTGACCCTTTGCCCCAATGGTCCAATCTGACTCAAGGCATGGCCTCTCCCTTCCTCCTTCACTGCAGCTGCTGGCCCTGGCCTGGTGCCCTTCACCCTCAACTTTACCATCAGCAATCCGTGTCATGCAGAGGACATGCAGCCATTCTCTGGGAAGCTTAGCTACCCAGACTAAGTTGCACAATACCTGGTGAGAGTTTTTACTGCTCACTATTTTTCCCGTCTTCCACTCCACCTTTTCGAGTCTCCTTTCTACACTTTTGGAGTGTGTAGAGGGCTGGGGAGGCAGACAGTTCCATGTTCAAAACTTGGAACCGCCACAGACAAGCGATTTGACTGTGATGTAGTGATCTGGCCTTTTGGCTTTATTTTCTCACCTGTAATAACTATGACGATAAAAGCACTTGACTTAACGGGTCATTTTGAGAGTTAAATGTTGCATGAGATGATTAGTCAACTGTTTTAAAAACAATATTGTGTTTTAGAAAATGAATAATGACCTTAACTGCCATAGTATAAGTTTGATTTGATAGACATTTATACAGCATTTCATCCAAAAACTGCAGCTTACATATTTTTCTCAAGTGTACATGGAATATTTCCCAGAATAGGTTGCATACTAGACCACGCATCAAACCTCAATAAGTTCAAGAAGACTGAGATTATATCAAGCATCTTTCCTTACCACAAAGGCATGTCATTGTCTGACATGGGAGCTCTTGGTGTATGGTCACTATTGACATTTTAGGTCCCATAGTTTTGTGGTGGATGGCTGTCCTCTGCATTGTAGGATAATGAGCAGCATACTGTCCCATACCCTCTAGATCAACGGTTCTCAACCTGTGGGTCGTGACCCCTTTGGGGGTCGAAGACCCTTTCACAGGGGTCGCCTAATAACATCGGAAAACACATATATAATTACATATTGTTTTTGTGATTAATCACTATGTTTTAATTATGTTCAATTTGTAACAGTGAAATTGGGGGTCACCACAACATGAAGAACTGTATTAAAGGGTTGTGGCATTAGGAAGGTTGAGAACCACTGCTCTAGATGCTTGTAGTACCCTAACCCCCCAAAATATATATGACAGGTAAAGAAAAGAGAGAGGGAGCTAGAGACAGAGAGGGAGAGAGGAAGGAATGAAAACAGCAGGAAAGAAAAAGGAAAAGGACTCAAAGTAAATAAGAGGGAAGTGACATAATTTGTAAGTGAAACTTGACACGGCATTGCATCTGGATGTATCCAGACTGATGTCAAATAGTTACCCACATTCCTCTAGGACTGGTTTTTTTTTTTTTTTTTTGGCTTCAAGCTCTTTCCAGCATTCCAACTGGGACAGCCACTGTCCCTTGGATTACTGACCCCCAGGCCCTTCTCTGGATCTTTCTATATCCTCTTGAGTCTCACATCCCCCATGCAAATATTGTTAGGGACGAAATGACATCATTTTGGCTATTTTCTGTTGTTCAGAAGCTGGTTGTTAACCACTTAGTGGTGACACAAAGATGTGCATACAAGGAGGCGGGGCCCACTGGGAGCCATTGTGGAAGCTATGTAGGGTTACAAGAGGCACAAGGTCTGATTCTAACTACAACAGGAGCCCATAGAAGGATATATGGTATGAATGACAACCCTTTAAAGGTGAGAACCTTAAAATGTGCCCAAGGAAGGTGTGACTTTTACCAGGTCACATGGCTGAAAACCAGGCCTGTTTTAAGTGGTATTCCAGGCTCCATCCAGTTCCTTTTTGTAATTCTGCCATCTCTGAATTTTTGCATCCGACGCCTGTGACACCAGCCCACAGGTGTTGTACACAGGGTTTGTGTCATATACACCTGACATTAGCTTTGGAAAATAGTTTCTGGCATTATCTTCCCTGTGCAGGTTGGGATACTGGGGAAGCCCTGAGAGGCAGATGGCTGTTTTAGGACATAGAACTGATCAGAAAAAAAGCGGTCTGAACTCAGCTCTGTCTCCTCAAAGCTGGGGCCCTGGTTACATTCCCGGGGAGCAGTGGGAAGGGCTGCTTTGGATATCTGTGTATAGTTATGGCAATGACATGGGCAAGAGCAGCAAGCAAGCCCTTTAGGTGGGTCTAATTAAAGGAAGAGGCCCCGGTAACAGAACCTCAAAGAAGTGACCTCACTTTCTTAGTAACTGAACACAACAGAAGGTATAACTTTGGTAACCAGGCACCTGCATTCTAGGGACAGCCCCTAGCTTGGCCATCGTTCTGTATTTTTTCTCCCCTTTGATCGATGAGGGCATTTCCTTTTAGGTTTTCCATTCTGTCCCCAGGATTTCTCTCAAGACAAACATCCCCTTTTCACTTGGTTTAATCCCAATTTCAGCTCTTCATGTGTCCTATCCCTATGCTGTGAAGATAAAGTTTAATTTAATAAGAATTCTCTCACCCATTGATTCTGCTCACAGTCTCAGCATGGCCTATAGTCAGTGCACTCAGGGCATCTAATCTGGATTCTCAAGCATCTTCTCAGACCACAAAGGCATAATTTTAGAGATAAACTACAATAAAAACAACTCAAAATACTCAAACACTTGGAAGCTGAATAGCATGTTATTAAATATTGATTGGGTTACCAATGAGATCAAAGAAGAAATTAAAAACATCCTGGAATCTAATGACAATGAAAACACAACAATCCAAAACCTTTGGGACACACTGAAAGCAGTCCTGAGAGGGAAGTTTATAGCTCTACAGGCCTACCTCAACAAACAAGAAAAAATGGTAGTAAATCATCTAAATCTACAGCTCAAAGAATTAGAAAGAGAGCAACAAGAAAATCCCAGAGTGAGCAGAAGGAAGGAGATAATAAAGATTAGAGCAGAAATAAATGACATTGAGACCAAAAAAACAATACAGAAAATCAATGAAACCAAGAGCTGGTTCTTTGAAAGGATAAACAAGATTGACAAACCTCTAGCCAGGCTCACCAAGAAGCAAAGAGAGAGGACTCAAATAAACAAAATCAGAAATGATAGAGGTGAAATAACAACAGACCCCACAGAAATACAAATGATTGTTAAAAAATACTATGAACAACTTTACTCCAACAAACTAGACAACCTGGAGGAAATGGACATATTTCTAGAAAAATACAACATTCCAAAACTTAATCAGGAAGAATCTAAAAATCTCAACAGGCCAATAACTATGGAAGAAATTGAAGCAGTCATCAAAAAGCTTCCAGCAAACAAAAGCCCAGGACCAGACGGCTTCACAGGGGAGTTTTACCAAACATTCAAGGAAGAACTAAAACCTACCCTCCTCAGACTACTACAAAAAATCCAAGAGGAAGGAACACTTCCAAGCTCATCCTATGAAGCCAGCATCACCCTAATACCAAAACCAGGTAAAGACAACACAATGAAAGAGAATTACAGGTCAATATCCCTCATGAACATAGATGCCAAAATCCTCAACAAAATCTTAGCAAATCGGATCCAGCAGTACATCAGAAAGATCATACACCATGACCAAGTAGGATTTATCCCAGGGATGCAAGGATGTTACAATATCCGCAAATCAATAAACGTGATACATCACATAAACAAAGTGAAGGAAAAAAACCACATGGTCATATCAATTGATGCAGAAAAAGCGTTTGACAAAATTCAACACTCATTTTTGATAAAAACTCTCAGCAAGGTGGGAATAGAAGGATCATACCTCAACATAATAAAAGCCATATATGACAAACCCACAGCCAACATCATACTCAATGGACATAAACTAACACCATTTCCCCTAAGAACAGGAACAAGACAGGGATGCCCACTTTCACCACTCCTGTTCAACATAGTACTGGAAGTATTAGCCATTGCAATTAGAGAAGAAGAAGAAATAAAAGGCATCCAAATTGGAAAAGAAGAAGTAAAACTGTCCTTATTTGCAGATGACATGATATTATACTTAAAATCTGGATTCTCACCTCTTTGCCAGCCTCCTCATTTTCTCTGGCCCCTTCCTGTCCTGGCCCCAGGTGTCTCAGGACCCTTCCTTAGGAATCTCATTTATTATCATCGTCCCCATCTACCCTCCTCATGCCTGAGAAGGACGGAACAGCCACTGGAGTGGACGCTGTCTGCACCCACCACCTTGAAACCATGGTTACCGAGTTGGACAGGGAATGGCTGTTCTGGGAGCTGAGCCACCCACCCTTGTCCCGGACAGTCTCTACTTCAATGGTGAGATGCTGCTTTTTTCTTTTTTTCATCTTAGCTGGTCCCATATGCTCCTTCTTTATTCCTCCCTTTTCCTCATTCTATCCCCTCCTCACCCTATCTTTCTCTATCTGTGCGGGTGGTTCTCAACCTTGGCTGCACATTAGAATCACCTGGGAATCTTTTTAAAATCCTAATTTCTGGACCTCATCCTCTGGAAATTCTGTTTCTTTGTTACTAATGTTGTGGCCCCACCCCATAACAAAGAAACATAATTTCCGGAGGATGAGGCCCAGAAATCAGGATTTTAAAAAGATTCCCAGGTGATTCTAATGTGCAGCCAAGGTTGAGAACCACTGCTCTAATCATTAGAATGAGTTGTCTCTTCATTAAAGATCTCTTTCCTCCCTTCCTCACAATCTCTCCTTATCCTTATAGGTTACACCCATATGGCCTCACTCACCACCCCCAACAGTGACTATTTCAAACTCCTGTGTACGTGTTATCCCCACCCTTTACTTAAAAATAGGAACCTGCCTCCCTACCCATCCCCCCCCCCCAATCTGGATGGGAAGGAGTTTAGAGGACATGCATAGAAATGTGCACTAAATTGTGGGGGACAGGGTTCACTCCTCCTCTTTTCCCACATGCAACCAACGATGATGCCCTGACTCCAGGGTAAACGGTGCATAGAGAGATGCATATATTTTTATAACTAGAGCCACCACTACTGCCACCACTCCCCTACAGGGATAGCACACTTTAGATTTAATTTCTGTTTCTTTTCTCAGCTTCTGTGACCTCCACATCCTACCCAGTGTCTTTTCTGGCTCCATTGTCCCCCCCACCAGGCTCACAGGCAAGGAGGGTTCTTACTGGCACCCAAATGGTCTCTACAGAATCACTCATAGTAGATTGCTTCTCTCATCGCTCACTCACCTTCCTTGGGGGAAACCCCCCATTTCTGTGGATATTAGGGACCATCTAGCTGCTTAGGGTCCATCCATTAGAAATATGTTCATGATTTTTTGATGGTCAGAAAAATTAAGAAATTAAATAGGCTTAGAGGGGAAATGAAAATATGTATATGCATGAATATTGAAATTCACAAAAATCTTAGTAGTAGAAATTACTAGAGAGTCTAATTTTTATGTTATTTTTTATCCTCAATTGAGTTTGTTTTCTAATTTCTTTTTGGATTGAGCATAACAAACTTATAATCATGAAAACATATATTCCTTTGGGGTCAATTATCCTGTTCAACCTAAATAAAGAGGTAAATGTCTGTAAAGAAATAAATGTCTGTTGTTTACACCAACCAACATGGCACCATTTTTTGGCAGCACAAGCAAGCTAATAACATGTCATTAAAACACACTTTAGATGTTTCTCACTGACTGCTGACACGTCAAATGAATTAAAACACACTTTAGATGTTTCTCACTGACTGTTGACACGTCAAATGCTGCCGAGGTCCAAGGGCATTGAAAGGTTGCATCACGGTGGCAAATGGACTCTCATATGGGACATCGTGAAAATAAATGAGGCCCCAGTTTCTGACCTGGATGGTCCTTTTCTGTGAGGTAACAGGTTGCATACAAACCTATAGACTAGCTTAATTTCATTCTTCCTTTCTATATATAAGCCATCCTATTAGGTATGATAACAAGTAAGGCTTGGAGTAGGTCTGGATGACAGTGGAGCTGACTGCTATATAGGATACCTGGAATAGGTAGTTCAAACAACAGGAAAATGCCAGATGCTCATGGTCTATTGTGGAGCCAAACAACATACCATTTTTTTCTATTATATCCACAAATATCTGAGGACTGATTTTCTATCCTTTCATGTAGCTGGTGGTGGGGGGAATGGAGATCCAGATTCTTTTGGAAGTGGGACACTCTAGTGGCAAAGCCTGGGAGGCCCACAAAAGAGTTTCCAGATTGGAGTCTGGGATCTGGGCTTGTCCTGGTCATCTTAACATCCTGGTGTACAGATAGATGCCTCTGTACTTACTCTCACCTCTGACCGGCTCTGCCCGTTGTGGCCTCGCGCATTGTTTGTCCAAGGATGGAGGAGTTGTACCTGTCCATTTGCTGCTCCATTGTCTCCTGGGTGGAACTCTATAAGGACTCTCTAGTATCTAGGCCAGGTAATATCAGGGGGCTGCCTGGAAACCCCACCCTAAATTCGTCTGATCAGGTACAGAGGGGCATCTGTGTAGACCTTAAGCTATGAAGGAAACAAATTCACACCCCAGTGGCCCCAAATTACACATGGTTGGAAGAGCTTGTTCCCAAGCACTGACTTCTTATTCTGCCAGCCTTGACCTACAGTCTTCCCATAACTAACAAATTGCTCCTGCCCAGGAAGGCCACCCTTTCCTCCTGCCATTTCCCCCATCCCAACACACACACAAGAAGCGGCAAGGGCTGAATGCTGCCCACATAGGATCACAGTTGGAGGCTTACCTCGATTGGCCTGCTTCTGTCGGCCATCAGTTACCTGAGGCTACACATTGCTAAATGACAACTGACATTAGAGGGAAGTGCAGAGTCACTGTCTACAGGGACTGAAACAGCTTGTATTATGGGGTTTTCAAAAGCCACAGCCTAAGAAAGTCCGGAGACCACAGGAGAACATCCCACTCTCTCAACTGTCTCCAGTCAAGTGAGCTAGATAGGGGCCTGTCTCTAGAATGTGGGTGCCTGGTTACCAGAGCTCTAACTTCTGTTTTGTTTTGTCACCAAGGAAGTGAGGTAACTTCTTCAAGTTTCTGTTACCTGGGCCTTTTCTTTGCATCAACTTACCTGAAGTCCACTCAGGGCTGTTAACTGCCCACCCATGACACCTCCATAAATATACACAGATCTCCAACACAGCCCTCCCTGGGAAAGTAACCAATGTTTCAGTTTTCCGAAGAACTAAGTGAGTTCAGACCTCTTCTTTTTCTCATCAGTTTAGTGTCCTGGAAAAGCCATTGTGTCTCTTTGGGCCTCCCCAGTGATCCAACCTGCATAGTAGGGATGATGCCAGAAACTACTATCTAGAGACATCATTAAGTATATATGACTTAATTCTACAATACCTGCAGGCTGGCGTTACATGTGTCTGATGCAAAAACTCAGAGATGGCGAAATTACAAGAAGGGGTGGAATGGAGCTTGAAATGCCACTTACAACAGGCCTGGAGAATGACAGCGGAGGAATGGCGGTGTGAGAGAGCCCCTTGATATTTTTCCTTGAAGTTTCAACAATTTGAGCTGCTCTAATTCAGCAAAGGTTTTCCTGCTCAATGCACAAACACATCCGAGATATCCACTCATTGAAACATCTGAAGGCAAGTCCCAGCGAACTTGGAAGGCTGACATGGAGAAGAACTGAGAGGAGCCATGGACGCAGCCCTGCAGCCTGATGCTCACTTCGGGCTTCAGCTCAGAGAGGAGAAATCAGGTTGCTGCTGGCACTTCAGCAGGGAGGAGCAGAGACTCAGGGAGCATTCCAGCAGGTGAAGGCAGTGCTGCTTATGTTTTCTTCTAGGATTTTTATTTATTTTTTTAACATTTAAGTCTTTTATCTCCTTTGAGTTTATTCTTGTGTCTGGTATAAGTTGGCGGTCATATTTTTTTTTTTGCATGTACCTGTCCAATTTTCCCAACACCCTTCATTGAAGAGGCTGTCTTTACTCCTTTGTATGCTTTTGCCTCCTTTTCAAATATTAATTGACCGTAAAGGTGTGGGTTTATTTCTGGGCTCCCTGTTATGCTCCTTTGATCTGTATGCCTGTTGTTATGACAGTACCAGGCTGTTTTGATTACAGTGGCTTTGTAGTATAGTTTGATATCCTGTATTGTGATCCCTCCAACTTTTTTCTTCATTCTCAAGATTGCTGAAGCTATTTGGGGACTTTTTTGGTTTCATATAAATTTTTGGAATATTTGTTCTAGATTTGTGAAATATGCTATCGGTATTTTAATAGGAATTGTTTTGAATCTATTGATGGCTTTGGGTAGTATGGACATTTTAAAGATTTAATTCTTCCAGTTCTTGAACACATTATATGTTTCCACTTATTTATATCTTCCTCAATTTTTCTTCAATATCCTATAATTTTCTAAGTATAGGTCTTTTACCTCCTTGGTTGAATTTATTCCTAAGTACTTTACTTTTTTGTTGTTGCAATAGTAAATGGGATTGTTTTTATTCTTTTTATTTTTTGTTAAGTATTTGTTTATTGGGGGTTTAAAAATTATTTTATTTTTCAATTACACTTGACATTAAATATTATTTTATATTAGTTTTTAATGTACTGAATAGTGGTTAGACAATAATTTATCAAGTGATCCCCAGATAATTCTAGTACCCACCTGACATCATATATGGTTATTACATTATTACTGACTATAGTCCTTATGCTGTACTTTATATTCCTGTGACTGTTTTGACTACTAATCTGTACTTTAAGAAAAATTTTATCTTTATTGTTGAAAGTATTACATATGTCCCTTTTTTCCACATTGATACCATCCATGCCACCCCTGCCCCCAAGCCTCATTATACTATTGTCTGTGTTGTAGGTTATGCGCATATGTGTATAAGTTCTTTGTTTAATCACTTCCCACCTCCTACCCCTTGCTTCTGACATTCATTTGTCTATTCCATGCTTCTATGTCTCTGGATCTATTTTGCTAATCAGTTTCTTTTCTTCATTAGATTCCACATATGACTGAGATCATGTGATACTTGTCTTTCTCTGACTGGCTTATTTTGCTTAGCATGATACTCTCCATGTCCCTCCATGCTGTCTCAAAGGGAAGAGATTCTTCTTTTCTACAGCTGCATAATATTTCATGATGTAAATGTACCACATGTTTTTTATCCACTCATGTACTGGTGGGCATTCGGGCTGTTTCCAGATCTTGGCTATTGTAAATAACTCTGCTATGACCATAGGGGTACAAAAATTCTTTATGATTGGTGTTTTGGGGTTCTTAGGATATTCCTTGGGGTGGGATCACTGGGTCAAATTCTAGTTCCACTTTACTAGTAAACATTTTTTTTTTTTTACTTTTTTTGGTTTTGTTAATCCTCACCCTAGGATATTTTTCCATTGATATTTAGAGAGAGTGGAAGGGAGGGAGGGAGATAGAGAGAAACATCAATGTGAGAGAGACATATTGTTTTGTTTTTTTTTAATTAAATTTTTATTGTTCAGATTACATTTGTTCCTCTTCCCCCCCCCCATAACTCCCCTCCTTCCAGTTCCCGCCCACCCTCCGCCCTCACTCCCCACCCACTGTCCTCATCCATAGGTGCACGATTTTTGTCCAGTCTCTTCCTGAATCTCCCATTCCCCTTTCCCCCCCAAGAATAGTCAGTCCATTCCCTTTCTATGTCCCTGATTCATTATAATCACCAGTTCATTCTGTACATCAGATTATTTATTCACTTGATTCTTAGATTCACTTGTTGATAGATGCATGTTTGTTGTTCACAATTTGTATCTTTACCTTTTTCTTCTTTCTCTTCTTAAAGGATACCTTTCAGTATTTCGTATAATACTGGTTTAGTGGTGATGAACTCCTTTAGCTTTTCCTTGTCTGTGAAGCTCTTTATCTGACCTTCAATTCTGAATGATAGCTTTGCTGGATAAAGTAATCTTGGTTGTAGGTTCTTGGTATTCAGCACTTTGAATATTTCTTGCCATTCCCTTCTGGCCTGCAAAGTTTCTGTTGAGAAATCAGCTGACAGTTGTATGGGTATTCCCTTGTAGGTAATTGAGTCTCTTTCTCTTGCTGCTTTTAAGATTCTCTCTTTGTCTTTTGCTCTTGGCATTTTAATTATGATGTGTCTTGGTGTGGTCCTCTTTGGATTCCTTTTGTTTGGGGTTCTCTGCACTTCTTGGACCTGTAAGTCCATTTCTTTCACCAGGTGGGGGAAGTTTTCTGCCATTATTTCTTGAAATAGGTTTTCAATATCTTGCTGTCTCTCATCTTCTGGCACCCCAATAATTCTGATATTATTCCGCTTGAAACTGTCCCAGAGGCTCCTTACACTATCTTCACACTTTCAGATTCTTTTTTCATTTTGCTTTTCCAGTTGGGTGTTTTTTGTCAAATCTTTGGTTTGATTCTTGTGCTCCTCTGGTCTGCTATTGGGTATAATATTCTTTATTTCAGTTCGTGTATGCTTACTTTCTAATTTCTTTATCGTAGCATCGAGGGTCTCATTAGTTTTCGTGAGGCTCTGCTCAAGTTTATAGCAAGCCCTCAAAATTGCAATTTTTAGCTCCATATCCTCCATTTCTGTCATGTTTTTTTGTCTCCGCATCTTTTATGCTTTCTTGGTGCACCCCCTTGTGGTCTTTGTGCGCAGTCTTGTTCTAGCCAAGCCTTGATTGTTGTAGTTAACACTAGAGGGATTTGACCACCAGGCCGACTGGCTGTAGGAATCAGCTGTGTGGAAAACTTCAGTCCTCTGGGGAGGCGCTAGTCCAGCCTTTGCCTGAGGCAATCGGCAAATGGCTCTGCGCAGGGCTTGGGCAGGGCGGGCTCAACAGGGCGGGGGGAGGGAGCAGCTATGGCTGCTCTCAGTCCGTCTCCAGGGGCTCTGCCTCTCTGTCCCCGCAACCGCTGCAAACCTCGGAGGGACCGTAGCCAGACAGTCCCGCTTCTCCCGTTTGAGTCAGGGTCCCTAGAGACTCGCCCGGATCTGTAGCCCAGAGTCTGAGGCTCCCTCCTGATTGAAAACGACAACCGCGCCCTCAGCCACCAGCCCGCTTTGCGCGCGCACCGCCGCACCACCGTACCTTTAAATTTTCCACACTGCGCCTCCTCTGAGCCTCGTAATGCTGTTGTTTTTCCTTCTAGTTGAAGAGTCTCTCCTCAGCCAGCCTTCCTGTGGTTCTGGGTGATGTCCGTTCAGTCTTTTAGTTGTATTTTTGAAGTGGTTGTTCGAGGCAGCAAACTCCGGTGTTTACCTATGCCGCCATCTTGGTTTCCGAGAGAGACATATTGATTGGTTGCTTCCTGCACCCACCCTGATCGAGCTTGCATACCAGGTATGTGCCCTTGACCAGAATAGAACCTGGGACCCTTCAGTCCACTGGCCGATGCTCTATCCACTGAGCCAAACTGGCTAGGGCTGTCTGGTTCTTGATTAAGATATAAAAGGGGAAAAAACCCAGTGAATACCAAGTCCTCATCTATCTCTATAGACACTTGGCTTTAGGTGTTGAGAACAGCTCCAATAAGTCACATTGCATGGAGTATGTAAAGGCCGCAGGGCCAGGAAGAGTCAAATCAGAGAGAATAACAAGGCAGGGGCTGGCCAATAGATTCAAAGCCCTGCATCTAAGCTAAGCTGAAGAGGGCATAGAGCTGGAGGGAGTCTACAGGATCAGCTCTCTGAAGGGAAAAGTGACCTCTGTGTAAGGCAGTAGATTCCCACCATCACTGTAAGCCCTCGTCCTGTGGAAACACCATGGCACCTGTGCCAGGCTGGTGTGCCAGATGAAGGAACAGCTAGAAGGAAAACGGGGCATTTATAAGGGAATAACAGTGCTGAGATCTCTCCCTTAGTTTCCTGTGATGGGAGCAGCTTGGCTTCTCCTTGCTCTCATGGCTTTATTTCAGTCCCATAAAGAAGCTCTAGGGATGACACCTGGGATTTCACACCTGTTTCTGTACATCCCGGTGAAAAACAACCTGAAAAGATATGTTTGGGGCTCTCCTCCTCCTGTGGAATTTATGACTTCATTATGGTCTAGTTAGGCTATGGGGACCTCTGCATCCTGACACACAGGGCTCTGTAATGCTGTGTCCACAAGGGGCTGGCAGTGTTTGTGTCAGAAGACTGCCCTGAGGGACTGGTGTTATAATGGAATACTATGCTGCGGTAAAAAAGAAGGAGTTCTTACCATTTGCAACAGCATGGATGGAACTGGAGAGCATTATGCTAAGTGAAATAAGCCAGCCAGAGAAAGATAACTATCACACGATCTCACTCATTTATGGAATATAGTGAACAACATAAACTGATAAACTAAAACAGATCCAGAGACAGAGAAGCATCGATTAGACCGTCAAACCTCAGAGGGAAGGTGGAAGTGAGGGGGAGAGATTATCCAAAGACTTATATGCAAGCATATAGGCCTAACCAATGGATACAGACCACAAGGGGGTGAGTGGGGGGGATGGGGCGTAATGTGGGGATAAGGACACACATGTAATAATTTAATCAATAAAGAAATTAAAAAAAGAGAAAGAGCTGGTGTTAGAACCAACAAGAGGCCTAGTAGAGTATTCTACAGTACGCTTTAGCAAGAAGGTAAAAGCCAACATTAGCCATTGATGAGTACCTGTGCAATTCACAGTAGGTACTGTCCTAACATTACTCAGGTTTTCAATATCCTCCTGGAAGAAATGATTTTCAGGATTTTCAATGAGTTGTATAATTTACTACATTCCATAGATTAAAAATTTGTTACTCCCTACAATGAAACCCTTACTTCTCAGTCTGATGTTTTGTGCTCTGCCCATTGACAATTTTCCACCACTCCCTAATCATCACGTGGTTCAATGTGTGACAACTAAAGAGAACTCTGTTCTTGATCATCATTTATCTCCTGTTGTTATATGTTTTTATACCACTTTTTTTTGTGTTTGCAGATTATTAGTTTTATTTTTTTATTAATAAATCTTTATTGTTCAGATTATTAAAGATGTTCCTCTTTTTCTCCCCCATTGCTCCTCTCCACCCGGTTCCCACCCCACCCCATGCCCTTACTCCCTGCCATGTCCTCATCCATAGGTGTAAGATTTTTGTCCAATCTCTTCCCAACACTCCCCAGGCCCCCTTCCTCCTGAGAATTGTCAGTCCACCCCCTTTCTATGCCCTTGTTTCTATTATATTCACCAGTTTATTCTGTTCATCAGATTTTTTTATTCACTTGGTTTTTATTTTCTTGTTGATAGATATGTATTTGTTGTCACTTTGTTGTTCATAATTTTTATCTTTACCTTTTTTTTTTAAACATGTTTTATTTTTTTCCTCTCAAGAACGTAAAAATTATGAAAGGGGAACTTAACAGGAAATTTAAAAAGTGTAACACAATTTTTCCTTTTAGTAGTCCTTAGGTAGTTATGACAGAATAGGTTCCACTTTCTGTTTGTTTCTTTGAACAGGGATTTTGGTCCAAAGTTTTGTTTTTAATATCTGCTTCTGCCTCCCCCGCTATCAGATCGGCTTCCTCCATGGCCACTACCCCTGGGTGCTCTGCTGCTTGAACTGCTGTAGGAATCACGTGGAAGAGGGTACCCCCTTTCCATAGAAGGGGGAAGCCCTCTTTCTTGTCTGCCAACCCAATCACGACCACTTGAGTAGAGGTCACTTTGGCTGCTTGAGTAACTGTCTTGACTTCCACCATATCCGTCACGTGAGCTGCTGTAATCATCATAGCGACTGCTTCCACCATAAGATGGCACGGGCCCTCGTGTAGGTGGAGCACTACGTGAGTTACCATAACTGTCATATGAATCCCTGTAGGAACCACCACTTGGATGATCTGAATAGTCACGATCATGACCATAGCCATCTCTATCACTATAGCCTCTTGATGGATAGTCATCACGTGAATTGGAATGACCATAATCACAATAAGTATAATCTCTTGGTGGTGAAGCATAATCTCTTGTATCATGTCAGCTTGGGTAATCTCTACTTGAGTAGCTGTTTTTAGTAGAATATCCATCATCTCTTGGGGACAAATAAACATCTCTACAGGAAGGCAGGGGTTCCCTTCGAGGTGGGCCTCCATAACTATCTCTTCCACGAGATACAGGAACTCTTCCTCCCATTCCACTGCTGCTGCGAACTGGTCCTGAAGGAGCAGATCTTTTAGCAGCAGGACCCCCACTTCTTGGTGGTGGTCTTCTTTTTACTGGAAGTGGTCCCCTGGAAGAACTCATGTTAAAATTCATGGAATAGCCACCATCATCCATGTGCCCTCCACGTGAGGGAGGTCCCCTGATTCCTCCACTTCCTCCTCTTCCGCCTCTAAGACCCCTTGGAGGGCCTCTGCTTCTTGGAGGTGGAGGTGGTCCATGCCTACCAGTTTCAAATGATGGTTTTGTGGCTTGTTCTACCTTGGTGGCTTTTCCATCTAAGGACTTTCCATTCATATCTCTGGCTGCATCTTTAGCACCTGCTGGGCTTTCAAAGGTGACAAAAGCAAATCCTCTCGATTTGTTGGTTTCACGATTTTTCATCAAGAGTACTTCCACTATCCGTCCATATTTGCCAAATACAGCTTCAAGGGCTTTCTCATTTGTTTCTGTATTGAGGCCACCAATGAAGAGCTTTTCTGGGCGATCAGCTTCAACCATGTTTCCCTCCTGGTAAGAGTCGGAGGGGTAACGACGGTTTCAAGCTCCTACGAGCTTGCTGATAGGGGCTTCCTAGCTGCTCAGTACAGGGAGGGCCACTGGCTCCGAAGATGGAAGAGAGAACCAGCAGGAACTACTGCGCCATATGTTGGGGTCCAACCCCAGCAGGTCCAGGGGTTCCCAAAGGTGTGGATGGAGTCGGCAGAGAAGGAATGACACAGACACAGCATTCAGTTGATCAGCAGCCTAGCCAGGTTCTCCAGCCAGGATCTCCAGCCAAGTTCTGTCTATCTTTACCTTTTTCTTCTTCCTCTTCTTAAAGAATACCCTTCAGCATTTCATATAATACTGGTTTGGTGGTGATGAACTCCTTCAGCTTTTTCTTGTCTGTGAAGCTCTTTATCTGACCTTCAATTCTAAATGAAAGCTTTGATGGGTAGAGTAATCTTGGTTGTAGGTTCTTGCTATTCATCACTTTGAATATTTCTTGCCACTCCCTTCTGGCCTGCATGGTTTCTGTTGAGAAATCAGCTGACAGTCGTATGGGTACTCCCTTGTAGGTAACTAACTGTTTTTCTCTTGCTGCTTTTAATATTCTCTCTTTGTCTTTTGCCCTTGGCATTTTATTTTATTTTATTTTTATTTTTTAATATATTTTATTGATTTTTTTCACAGAGAGGAAGGGAGAGGGATAGAGAGTTAGAAACAGCGATGAGAGGGAAACATCGATCAGCTGCCTCCTGCACACCCACTACTGGGGATGTGCCTGCAACCAAGGTACATGCCCTTGACTGTAATTGAACCTGGGACCTTTCAGTCCACAGGCCAACGCTCTATCCACTGAGCCAAACTGGTCAGGCTGCCCTTAGCATTTTAATTATGATGTGTCTTGGTGTGGTCCTCTTTGGATTCCTCTTTTTTGGGGTTCTCTGTGCTTCCTGGACTTGTAAGTCTATTTCTTTCACCACGTAGGGGAAGTTTTCTGTCATTATTTCTTCAAATACAGTGGGGCCTTGACTTACGAGTGTCCCGACTAACGAGTTTTTTGAGATACGAGCCGTCTCTTGGCTGATTTTTTGCTTTGAGTTGCGAACTAAAATTCAGGTTACGAGCCAGCTTCAGATACCCCACCGCTAGTTGGCGCAGCAAATATCACAGTGAATGCCACAACATCAGCCCAGCATCACGTCTCACTCGTTCACTTTTTGATTTGACATACGAGTAATTTGAGTTACGAGCTCTGTCACGGAATGAATTAAACTCGTAAGTCAAGGCCCCACTGCAGATTTTCAATATCTTGCTCTCTCTCTTCTTCTGGCACCCCTATAATTTGGATGTTGGTTTGCTTGAAGTTGTCCCAGAGGCTCCTTACACTATCTTCATATTTTTGGATTCTTTTTTCTTTTTCTTTTTTTTAAAATATATTTTATTGATTTTTTACAGAGAGGAAGGGAGAGAGACAGAGAGTTAGAAACATCGATGAGAGAGAAACATCGATTCAGCTGCCTCCTGCACATCTCCCACTGGGGATGTGCCCGCAACCCAGGTACATGCCCTTGACCGGAATCGAACCTGGGACCTTTCAGTCCGCAGGCCGACGCTCTATCCACTGAGCCAAACCGGTTTCGGCATGGATTCTTTTTTCTTTTTGCTTTTCTGGTTGGGTGTTTTTTGCTTCTTCATATTTCAAATCTTTGCCTTGGGTCTTGGGATCCTCTAGTCTGCTGTTGGATCTCTGTATATTATTCTTTATTTTAGTCAGTGTATGTTTAATTTCTGATTGGTCCTTTTTCATATCCTTGAGGGTCTCACTAAATTTCTCAGAGGTTTCTAGAAGATTCTTGAGTAATCTTATAACCGTGGTTTTGAACTCTATATCCAGTATTTTGCTTTCATCCATTTCTTTAATTTGTGACTTGTTTCTCTGTCTCTGCATTTTGGCTGCTTCCCTGTGTTGATAGAGTGGCCTTGTGTGTTAGGTGTCCTATAGGGCCCAGTGCTCAGCCTCCCCAATCACCTGAGGTGGACACTCTTGGTGAACCCCTTTGTGGGCTAGGTGCACAGTCCTGTTGTAGGTAAGCCTTGATTGCTGTTGGTATCACCGGGAGGAATTGACCTCCAGGCCAATTGGCTGTGAGGACCAGCTGTGTCTATGGTGGGAGAACTGCTGTGCTGGAGACACCCTTATGGGGCAGGACTTGCTTCAGTGGGGCTTTGGTGCTCACTGAGTCTGCCCCTTGAGTGTGTTGCTTGTGGATGTGAGGAGTTGTAATCTGGTATGGTCTCACACTGACCAATGGGCTCACTGGCTCTTGGATCTCCAAGGAGGTGCAAAGTCACCCACTGCCTGAGGCCATCCAGCAGGAGCTACAGAGAGATCTGCAGATTCCTCCTCTTTGTTTGGGGTTTGGAAATGCCTAGATGAGGCCCAGCTGTGAAGCAAGGCCAGTTGCTGTTACTGAGCCTTGGGCCTTCTTTTGGAAGCTTTGGAGCTCTCTGACCCAGCTGCAGTTTGTTAGGTTTTATGTTGCGAAAAGACCAGCCATTCATATGCAAAAGCCACCCTGCACAGCTTGGGTGGGGTTGTAAATTGATTGGGGTGGGGTCTCTGGGAATCACCAGTGCGGAGCAAACAGCAATGGCTGCCAGTCAGCCCTGAATTGGAGAGGTCCCCGCGTCTCTGTGATCTGCGGCCCTGCGCAGGAACAATGATCACTGTGAGCACCTCTGCGAGAAAGCTGTCCTTGTGTTCCGGCCCGTTGCCAGACAGTCCAGTTTCTCCCCGTATGAGCCTGGAATCAGTCTCAGTTATAACTTCTCATGTAAAGGTAGATGGATTTAAGTAGTATTCTGGCAGAAGGAAAGGTGATCTTTAGTCAAATGTGAATATAATGGTTGGGGGTGATGCAAAGTTTAGAAACAGATCTAATCACAAAGGCCAAAAGGAACAATAAGGGATAACAGATGTAAAAACAAGTTAGACCTATGTATAAAAGTTGATGTATTAGCATAAGTATACAGAAGAACATTCTGACAATTGCTCTCATATTTAAAAACAGCATTCATGGTAACTCTGTCATTCCAGTTTATTTCAGACAACTTTATCTTTCAATACTCTAGAGCAATTTATTTTTTAATGCTGAAAATAATATTAATTTTTTTATTTCTCTTCTACATTTTCTGGCATATGATTAGTGTACTTTCTTGTTTTAATTTAATTTTTTAATTACAGCCAACATTCAATATTATTTTATATTAGTTCAGGTACAGCATAATGGTTAGACAATCATAATTTACATACAAAGTGATCCCCCCCCCCCCCCCCCCAGTATTTTAAGTTATCACCTGGCACCATACTTAGTAGTAACTAACTTATTACAATATTATTGGCTATATTCCTTATGCTGCATTTTATACCTTGTAACAATTTTGTAACTACAAATTTGTACTTCTTAATCCCTGCAGCTTTTTAGCCACAGCCCCCAGCTCCTCTCCCCTCTGGCAACCGCCAGTTTGTTTTCTGTATCTATGACAGACCACTTGTACTTAAAAGCTCTCCCTGGGGGTTCATTTTCCTGTAACCAGGAGAGGTTTAGAGGACAGGCAAGTGCAGGAAAACTAGTGACTCTGATTCACATGACTGACAGGAATGCAAGCTCTCTCTTCAGTCATTCTTTGATCATAAAAGATGGGTAGAATCCTGAGTATAATGGAGATATACTCAGTGGTTATGGCAAAATTTAGAAGGGGGATATATTGCCTTTATAGAAATGAAAGGGGTCATATTATGGGCAGCTCTGGAAGTTTTCAAGCAGAAACACAAAGAAATTTCAATAAAATATAAAAAAAAATGCCAATCAGTTCTTCACCATAAGTATAAACCCCCTTATACATGGACACCAATCTTGCATACTCCAGTGACTAGATGTACAGCATGAAGAAGAAATATTGTGCATAGTAATACAATATGTGATTTAAAATTTTGCTTCCTCATATCGATGGTCATCTGTGATTCTAAGGTCATATGAGGTCAACCTATTTATTAAAATTTGCCTTTCAGTGAAGAGTCCTCTTAGAGACATGGATTTATTTTTTTTATTTTTTAAAATATATTTTATTGATTTTTCACAGAGAGGAAGGGAGAGAGATAGAGAGTTAGAAACATCGATGAGAGAGAAACATCGACCAGCTGCCTCCTGCACACCTCCTACTGGGGATGTGCCCGCAACCCAGGTACATGCCCTTGACCGGAATTGAACCCGGGACCTTTCAGTCCGAAGGCTGACGCTCTATCCACTGAGCCAAACCGGTTTCGGCAAGAGAGAGAGACGTGGATTTAATAATCATTTTGCAAGTGGGTAAGGTAGGGATTGTGAACACTGAGCTGAGAGAGAACAGGATCCTAATGAGGAGAATAAAACCCAGTGACCAGCTATTAAACACACTGGTAGGTCAGAGTCTGCATTATCAGGAACAGCAGTTGAGGCAGTGACATACAAAGGAATGTCACTCATAAAAGTGAACAGCAGACATCTAGGTTTTCCTCTCTTACAAAACTGTATAAATTGCCTTGGTCAGTGAGTGTAGTTTTTCCCATAGGGGAAGTAAAATTCTGGATGATTCTTTTAGTAAAAACAAAACAAAAACATTTGATACAATGTATGTCACTCAGGAAAAATTATTCTAAAAAAATCCATGTTGTCTCATTATGTTAATGGGATTTTCCAAATATTTCTGATCCATGATGGAAATAAAGTTGGGAAGCTAAAAAAAAAAACAACAACAAAGGGAAAAACTGTGGGATATAAGAGAGAGAAGAAAGTTTAATAAAGTGAGTTGCTGAAATAGAATACAGAAGTTAAGGTCAAAGAAATGGAAATTCTAGGAAATGAATAGAAAGAGAAGGCTCTGCTTCCACAGTCTGAAGATGATCACAGAATCTGATTCTGAGCCTTTTTTTCCTGAATCTAAAGAAACACTTTATTTCTATCTTTCAAGCAATTTGTAACAAGAGTGAATAGCTCAAATTCTCTTATTTGCAAAGCTATATCTCTAATCATAAATGGATTAGAGCATTGCTGATAAACTTAAATTATTTTCATGTGGAAAATATCAGTTTAAGAAGACATGCTAGTATGCTGGTAATTAAGTCAAAATGCATTAAATCATGGCATTTCCATTAATACAGATCTCACTCTGTTTTTAAACTAATAATAACTTAATAATCTGTGCAATGACATCCACTATCTAGGTGTGCACATTTTCAACCTGTTTATACATCATTTTTAATCATTGTAAATGCAGATTACTGGGCCCTTCTGGAGTGGGACTCAGAAACTGCATTTTATTTTTTAAAAAATATTTATTGTTGAATGTATTAGATATGTCCCCCTTTTTCACCCATTGACCCCTTCTAGCCCACCCCCGACCCCTGCCCCATGCCTTTACCACTTTACTGTCTGTGTCCAGGGGTTATGCATATGAGTTCTTTGGTTGATCTCTTCCCACCTACTCATCCACCCCGGCCTCCCTCTGAGATTCGACAGTCTGTTCCATGCTTCTATGTCTGACTCTGAGACTTTGACCTCTGCCATCGGCGGTACGTCTTCAGTCTTAGGACAACTGGCCTGTTTGTAGTTTCCTTCACAAAGAATGTCTTCAGAGCCTGTTTGATGTCCTTGTTCCTGAGACTGTAGATGAAGGGGTTCAGCATGGGTGTGACCACAGTGTACATCACTGAGGCAGTTTCAGTTGAATGTGAGCTCTGGATAGCAGCAGAGCTGAGGTACACGCCTAGCGTTGTACAATAAAATAAGGAGACAACCGAGAGGTGAGATGCACAGGTAGAAAATGCTTTGTACTTCCCCTGAGCTGATGACATTCCACGTATGCAGGACACTATCTTAGAATATGAGTAAAGGATCCCCGCGAAAGGACCACCACCCAGCAGGACAGCTGCAAAATACATGACCATGTTATTAAGAAAGGTGTCAGAACAGGCAAGTTGGATCATCTGGTTGAGTTCACAGATAAAGTGGGGGATTTCCAAGTTTTCACAGAAGGACAGCCTCAAAGCCATTAAGCATTGTAACAAGGAATTCAGGGCACTCATGATCCAGCACACCAGAACCAGCAGTCCACAGAGCCGGGGGTTCATGATGACCATGTAGTGCAGGGGGTGACAGATGGCAACAAACCGGTCATAGGCCATCACTGTCAGGAGAAAGACATCCAATACTGAAAAAAGAATAAGAAAATAAATCTGTGTGATGCATCCTGCATAGGTGATGGCTTTTCTCTGTGTCTGGATGTTCACCAGCATCTTTGGGATGGTGGTGGTGGTGAAACAGATGTCTACCAAAGACAGGTTGGAGAGGAAGAAGTACATGGGTGTGTGGAGGTGGGAGTCTGAGCTGACGGCCAGAATGATGAGCAGGTTTCCCAACACAGTGATCAGGTACATGGAGAGGAAAAGCCCAAATATGAGGGGCTGCAGTTCTGGGTCCTCTGAAAATCCCAGGAGAATAAATTCTGAAATTTGTGTACCATTCTCTGGTTGCATATGGTGGAGGTGGCTACTAGGAAAGAGGGAAATAATATGACTAATTCACAAAAACTTGTATTACATATTTGAAATGCTAGCATTTATATTTGTAGAGAAAGAATTAATTTTAATATATTGTGTGTGAATCTGGTCCCCTTTTGGGAAAGCCCCTGTGCCACCTGTGATATGAAGCTTTGTATCAATCATCATTTTTCCTTAAGGTATTATGTATTCTACATAATACATAATACATAGACATTTTTAATGTATTTCAGGAATGTAAATTGAATGCTGACCATGTTTTTGGCACTGTCCAGGCTGTAAATATAGGGTGCTGAAGAACAAAGGTTTCTACAATTCAGTGATAAAGATGATCCCTGCATCTTTGTCAGAGTGGGTGTGGAAGGCAACCAATTGATGTGTCTCTCTTACATGGATGTTTCTCTCTCCCTCCCCCATCTCAAAATCAGTGGAAAAAATAACCTCATGTGAGGATTAACTATATATATAACATTTCAGATGGTGACAGGTGTTATGAAGAAAAGGAAAGCAGGTATAAAGAAATGAATAGGGTGTTTTATTTTTCATGGGTGTTTAGGCAAGACCTACACACAAGATGTCATTTGTAAAGAGACCTCAAGTAAGAGAGGGAGATGCAAGGTTCTGTGGGAGAGTGGGTGCTGGGTAGAGGGAATGGCCAGAGTAAAGGTCCTGAGGAAGATGTTTGTTTTCATGTTCAGCCAAAAAAGGAAACCAGTGTTGGAGGTGAATGAGCATGAGGAAGAGGATGAGAGACGGCGTCAGACAAGTTGGGGCCTCTCTGCTACTGTTGAAACCTCAGGCACAGGGCCTTCCTCATTCACACTGCCTCTTGCAGTTTGGTGCAAACATCCCCCATGGATGCAAACAGATTACCTCCTCAGTACCTTCTTTTGATCGAGTTCTGGCTCCTGTATTGGTAGAGTTACCTCAGAACATATGATCTCTAGTTTTCCTGTGTTGAGGACTGAAAACACACACACACTCACACACACACACACACACACACACACACACTAACATGGTTATATTATTTTCATGCCTTTCTCAGACTGATTTGACAAGGTGTGGCTATAACCCAAGTTGGCCAGATTGTTCACGTGTATACTGTAGAAATGGGTTCTAGCAATTCCAATTCATATCCCTCTCACAGACAAGTAAACTTTGGCTCCATATTGGGATGGTCATTTTTCTGCTGTGTATTTAAACAAACATTTAAAAAATCTGTTTATATCCTGACTATTGTAAATAATGCTGCAATGAACATAGGGTGGCCATATCTTTTTGAATTAATGTTTTTGTTTTTTTCAGATAAATACCACAAGTAGCATTGCTGGGAGTCCATTGATAAATGAATGGATAATGAATATGGTACACACTCACACACACACACACACACACACACACACACACACACGGTGGGGAAAAGTAGATTTACAGTTGTTCACATGGGAAATAATATAATAATTAAAAAGTAATAATGCAAAAATAAACTCTGTGTTCTGTGTACTCACAACTATAAACCCACTTTTGCTCTACCCTGTATATACACTACAAAATATTACTCAGCAATAAAAAGAATGAAACCTTGCTATTTGCAACAACATGGGGCAGGCCTAGGAAGCATTATGCTAAGTGAAATAAGTCAGACAGATAGACAAATATCATATAATTTCACTTACATGTAGAATCTTAAACAAAACAAAATAAACAACCAACCAAAACAGCACAAAAGCAAACTCATAGATACACAGAACAAACAGATGGAGGTGAGGGAATGGGTGAAAAAGGGGGTGAAGGAATGGGTGGAAAAGGTGAAGGGGAATATGAGGTACAAACTTGCAGTTATAAAGTAAATAAATTATGTATATGTAGTGTATAGCACAAGGCATATAGTCAATAGTATTTTAACAACTTTGTACAGTGACAGATGGGTACTAGACTTATTGTGGTGACCACATTGTAAGTATATAAATGTTGAATCGCTATGTTGTACATTTGAAGTTAATATAATATTATATGCTAAGCATATTTTAATAAAGAATAAACCATAAAATAATAGTTTTAATTGTATAAAAATTCTGTTGAATAAACAGAGTGAGAGAAAAAGGAATGAAATGAAATGAGGAGTTAAAAATGATCTAATAAGCTCAGGTGTGAGGGAGAAAAATCTTCCTGGGTTCCGGCAGCATTTGGATCCTAAAAACATTCCCCGGATGGCCAGCAAAATAATAAGAGAACAGAAGAAACTTGTCTAAAAGACAAAAGAGGTGATATCTTTATGGTGTTAATCTACATATTGGACACCCAAAGCAAAGGGATAAACCAACAGTTGATATTTTAAATATCAAGCACTGAAGACTTGTTTTTTTCTGGAGCTATTTCATAATTATTTGACCAGTTCATTTTTATGTGGTCTGAGGGAGGATGAGCTCCTTTCTTCCTTTTCTGAAGTGGCACCTTTTCTATCATTTCCTGGGCTTTGGGTTTTGATCTCTTTTGTGACAAACCCAGTGGGCACCCTCTGGTCCTGGTTCAGGTCTTCATCCAACATGCAAAACCTCCCAGACCATGCTTTATACACCCTGCCCACACCATGACAACTTTTACACTGAATAGCTTTCTTCATATGATTCATCCTGAGGACATTATTTTAAGCACACATTTATTTCATTGTTCTCTGCCCTCACTGTTTCACTGCATGATCAAAAGAGAAGCATAACCAATGGACACAGACACTAGGTGGGGTGAGGGCATGTGCTGGGTGGGTGGGGGAGGCCGGGGGGAGGTCAACAGGGGAAAAAGGAGACATATGCTCTACTATTTGTCACACTTTAAACAATTAAAAAAAAGAGCAGGGACTTCACCTGCTTTGTTCACATTTTGAGTTTTTCACAAAGGTATGTGCATAGATACACACTTACATAGAAACAAAACATGGAAGGAAAGAAGGGATAATAAACCAGGTGAAAATGAGTAGTTTCAAAACAAACATAATAAACATAATTGGATGAAGAATCAAATATTAACCGAAAGAAGACAAAATTTAGTGATATCAACATGGGTTAATAATTAAATTGTAAATTTAGAAGAATATAATACATAATGTTCCTAGAATGTTCTGGCACACAGCAGATGTTCAGTTACTATTCATTTAATGATTCCGGAATTAAGTCTCAATGTATATGAACATTTACCATATGGCAAAGCTTGTCTTTCAACTGAATATTTAGTATTCCTCTATGAGTTTTAAATAGTTTTTCTCATGTGAATACCCAGCATGAGAGAAGATGCTGCAATGCACTTCTCACCAACTGCTGTTGCAAGGTACCATCTCCCTACACTGGTCAGGGTCTTTTCAATAAATACAAAACATGCTCAAACACACCTCATCTTTTTTTTTTTTAATATATTTTATTGATTTTTTTACAGAGAGGAAGGGAGAGGGATAGAGAGTTAGAAACATCGATGAGAGAGAAACATCGATCAGCTGCCTCCTGCACGCCCCCCAGTGGGGATGTGCCCGCAACCAAGATACATGCCCTTGATCGGAATTGAACCTGGGACCCTTCAGTCTACTGGCCGACGCTCTATCCACTGAGCCAAACCGGTTTGGCTCATCTTGGAAATTTAATACAAACACTCTCACTTCACAGCACTGTGCTCCACACCTAATCTCTATTTCTTTCTCCCAGAACAGCAGAGCTCCTCAGAGTTCTGTTTTCATTTTACTGCAATCATTTTGTGCATCTCACTCATTCTACAGTGTCATCCAACTGGACTCCCATTCCCACCACCTAATTGTCAACTATGAGGCCTGTATTGCAGATTCAAAGAGAAACATCCTTATTAACATATTAAGTAAATTAACAGATCCAGAGACAGAGAAACAGTGATCAGACTGTCAATTCCAGAGGGAAAGTAAGGGAGGGTGGGGATAAGGGGGAGAGATCAACCAAAGGACCTGTATGCATACATATAAGCCAAACCAATGGACACAGACAACAGGGGGATGAGAGCATGAGTGGGGGGTATAGGTTGGGGGTTAATGGGGGCATGAGGACACATTTTTAATACCTTAACCAATAAAGAAATTAAAGATAAAAAAGAAAAAAAGCTTGCAGAAAAAAAATAAAAAATCTTATAATAATATAAAACAATAATAAAAGAATAAATTAGTTACTTAACCAAGTGTACAAACAGAGATATCTGGTCTCTGGGGTGGGCTGATTAGGATCACAGTGACTCAGGTAAAAGTTATGAGGTTCCATTCTGTCTGACCCTTTCCTGATGTACCTGCTGGGCTCTCAGACTCACCTGGATGGGGTCTCTGAGAGGAAGCGTCTGTGTGGAAGTCTGAATTGCTCCCTGGATGGTTGATGATGAGACTGAGGTTCTGTCCCCACATGAAACAGCAGGAAGGAGTGAAGCATCAGTTCCTGAAGCAGCTTAGGAATCAAAAGCAACAGCCATGTGCTGTCCCCCAGCGTTGTACAAGCTGAGGACTGCACAGGGGAGATATTTACAGCTCTCTCTATATCTACTCATCAGGCACATTTCCCTTGTGTTATTACAACTTCTAAGCACATGATTTCCCTGTGGGCCTGTGGAATAAACAGAAAGGAAATTTTTCCTAATGATTCTCTAATCCTAAGGGACCAGGTTAGAAGTCAAGTAAATTTAGTTTTTATTTTCCCTTGTCCTTGATCTTCTTGCTTTCCATGGATCTGACCTCTTACTCTGAGTTACCCCAATGCTGAGTTAACATTTTCCCCAATGTCTGAGGCCAAGAAACCTGTCAGGACCAAGTCCCTTTGATCCTCCAGCACTGATCTGTGGTGGGGACACAGCCCTGATGTCTCCAGAGAATTGCTATCTTCCTCTCCAACAAGGGGAGAGCTGTGTTCTTTTGCTAGATAATTGCAATTCTGACTCCACAGTCTTTGGCTTCAGGACACATTTGTCAAAAATGATGAAAGATTTTGTACTTATTTCACAAGTTAAGAGCTGTCATTAAGTCCCTCGTTATAAAATATACTAGAGGCCAAGTGCATGGATTTGTGCACGCTGGCTGGGCTGGGGGGGTGTCTATCAGCTTGGACTGTGCCTTCTCACAATCCAGAACCCTTCGGGGGATGTCCGACTGCCAGTTTTGGCCCGATCCCCCTGGCCTGCGGGGACCAGGCCTAAACCAGCAGTTTAACATCCCCCGAGGGATGTAGCAGTGGGCCAAGTGGCAGGCAGCCAGGGAGGACCCCTAACCAGCGCCATGCCACTCATGCTCATCCTGGCCCACTGTGTCTGCCACTGTCGCTCGGAGTTGGGAGAGGCAAGCCAGCTGTGATCCTGGCTTCTGGCTAAGCGGCACTCCCCCTGTGGGAGCACATTGACCACAATGGGGCAGCTTCTGTGTTGAGCGTCTGCCCCTCGTGGTCAGTGCACATCATAGTGACTGGTGGACTGGTCATAACGGTCACTTAGGCTTTTATGTATACAGTGGGGCCTTGACTTACGAGTGTCCTGACTAATGAGTTTTTCGAGATACGAGCCGTCTCTCGGCCGATTTTTTGCTTTGAGTTACGAGCTAAAATTCAGGTTACGAGCCAGCTTCAGATACCCCACCGCTAGCTGGCACAGTGAACATCACAGTGAATGCCACAACATCAGCCCAGCATCATGTGTCTCATTCGTTCACTTTTTGATTTGACATACGAGTAATTTGACTTACGAGTTCCGTCATGGAATGAATTAAACTCTTAAGTCAAGGCCCCACTGTATATAGATGTTAATTATGAGATATATGTTGATATTCTGTGCCACATAACCTGCGCTTAGCATCTTATAAGCATAATTCTATTTAATTTTTGAAAAATCCACTCTATAAGATAGTTCTATTATGAACTCTATCCCCTTTTGCAGAAATGAGGCTTGAAGGGGTTTAGTGATCTGCTCAAAGTTACAAGATGAGTAAGGATGGGCCTCGATTGGAATCTGTCACGGTGCTTTCAGTTTTCAAACGCTGGGCCAGTGATTCTCAACCTGAGATGATTTTGCCCTAGGGAATATTTATCAATGTCTGGAAGGAGGCCGCTGAACACCTATAGTAGCCAACACAAATGTTATATTGGAAATTCAGTGAGCTAAACAGAAGTTGCCATAATCAGAGAGCTGAACTTGGAGTCTTTATTTGAAAAGCTGGTGGACTTGGGTCTCTCAAATTCTCATGGCCCTGAATGAACTTAGGGGTTAGCTTATAAAAGCAAAAAACCCCATGTGCTGGGAAGGGGGCAGAGTGTTCTTAGCAGATATCTTGCAGAAAGCTTGTAGCCTTGAGCACAGCTCAGATAACCAGAAGACACCTGGTATGGGAGGAACCAAGGACTGACCAGATCCCCTTGCAGGTTCAGCAGCTTCCAGGATCAGATAATTAAGAGGCTAACAAGAATGTGCATTAGGTTACTGGCACAGAATCAGATTGCTAGCCCCTCCCCCCAAATGTCTTATTTTTCCCATGATTCGAACAAGCGTGCTTACAGAAGCTAGAAATAGCAGAGTTACTTCTATCAGGGAGGCTATCTGGCTTAGTTACTTCCTGGAGTTAATAGAACAAAGGATCACCTGTGTTTCGTGGAAAATTTTAAATGGCAGTTCTTACAAAATGGAGGTTACAGGAACCAGATGGAGTGCCTATGGTTCAGATGGAGGGCGAGGGACAGGATGGAGTCAGTCCTTTCAAGGCCCATTGTTCACAAATACTAGTAGTTATCCTGCCTCAATTGTCAAGTGAAAGGTGAAAACCTAGTGAGTCCAGCACTTCCAAAACTTCAATGTGCTTACGAAACACTCAGAATTCTAGTTCCTTTGCAGATCTGGGTGGGCCCAGAGATTCTTAAAATCCATGTCTCCCAGGAGGTGTTGATGCTGCTGGTCCTGGTCTGAGGACCACTCTGTGACCACCAAGGTTGTGGCTCTGTGTCAGAGTCAAGTTCTAGGTCTTCTGAACCAAAACTTTATTTCTGTGTAGTTAAAAAAATGCTTTTATTGATTTTTAGAAAGAGGTGAAGGGAGAAGGATAGAGAGGTAGAAACATTGATGAGAGACAAACATAATTGATCAGCTGCCTCCTGCATGCACTCACTGGGAATGGAGCCTATAACCCGAGCATGTGCCCTGACCAGGAATAGAACCATGACCTCTTGGTTCCTGGGTTGATGCTCAACCACTGAGAAACACTGGCTGGGCTATTTCTATGTAATTTGAATGAATAGTATATTTACTTATTCCAGAAGCTGTTGTAAATTCTGTGTTTGGTTCTTTTATGTAAAGGTCCTTGAACAACATCAAATAAGCTTCTGAGAAAGGCTTTGTCCATTTTAAAAATAAAGGCCCTAGAGTTACATCCAACAATGTATTTTTGAAAAAGACTGTGTAGCAGATAAATAGGAGCCTCCAAAAGATGCCTGCACCCAATCCCAGAAACTTTGAATATATTATTTTTATACTAAAGGGGGAGCATTAAGGTGTAGATGCTATATTTTGCTAATCAGCTGACTTTTACAAAATGTTTATATCTTTAATGTCCACATTTAATCCCTGCAGAGAGAACAACAATAGTACAATGATCTCTCCTTTAGATTAGAAGTTGGAACATACTTATGCAGATGGGACTAATGTAATCACCACGGTCCTAGAATGCAGAAGAAAAAGGAAAAATGGTTGGAATCAGAGGGATTTTTGGAGATGGTCTGCACTGCTGTGTGTGGAGATGGGGAAGGGGCCATGAGCCAAGGAATGCTTGTGGCCTTGAGAACCTGGGAAAGGAGAGGAAACAGATTCTCTCCTGGAGCTTGCAGAGGGAACTGGCCCTGCAGACAACTTGGTTTTAGTCCATTGAGACTAGTTTCAGACTTCTGACCTCCAAAACAATTAAGAGCATAAATGTGTTGCTTTTATGCCACCGAGTTCAGTTTAACAGCCACAGGAATGTAACACAGACATTTATCCAAATTTTTTATTTTTTAAAAAGTATATTTTTATTGATTTCAGAAAGGAGAGGGAGAGAGAGATAGAAACATCAATCATTGATGAGAATCATTGATTGGCTGCCTCATGCATGCCCCACACTGGGGATCGTGCCTGCAACCTGGGCATGTGCCCTGATCGGGAATTGAAGCTTGACCTCCTGGTTCATAGTGATATGGAATTTTTGGACTGAAACAGATTCTTTGTCCGCTGGAATTGAAGAATGAATCCACAGACAGAAAGTGGTATAGCAATGGTGGGAATTTGTTGAAGAATAAGTACAGACTCCCACATGGGGAGAGGGAAAGAGTCCCACAGATTGGACTCCCATGTAGGGAGGGGGAGTTGAAGTCACTGGCTCTTAGTGTGCGTGCACTGGGAATCAGGGATCCTGTGCACAGGCTATCAGAAACAGAGTCAAGTCACTGGTGCTCAGTGCTGCCTCTTGCACGGAGAGTCAGGGTCCCCGGTCTGCTTAGGGGACCAGGTTGCCCAGTCGCCCTGTGTTGGCGGGAGGTCTACTCCTGCACTGTGGGAAACCGACTTCCGTGTGCGGTAGCCCAGATAAAGTCAGGTGGCACAGCCTCCCTGTGTTGGTGTGAGGGATCGTGCGGGTGCACGCTGCAGGAAGCAGACTCCCTGTGACCATGTGCCCAGGCTCAAATTCAGGTAGCGAAGTGTCCCTGTGTGGGTGTGGGGTATGGTTGCGCAGGTGCGCACTGCGGGAAGCAGAGTCCCTGTGTCTGCGTGCCCAGGCTCAAATTCAGGTAGCGCACCTTCCCTGTATAAGAAGGATGCCTGCTTGCACAGAGTGGATCTAGCAGTTCCTATGCCACTGCCTGGTATGACAGCCCCCTGGAAGACCAGCAGAATTTAACTGTCTCTCTCTCTCTCTCTCTCTCTCTCTCTCTCTCACACACACACACACACCCCATACATGTCTATACACATCTCTTTTGCTCCCTCACTCTCTCACACATTCTCCCTCCCCATCTTCTTGCTGGTCACCATCTTTCTCCCATTTTTATTCTTTATGTTGGTGTTCCTTCTTCCCTTCCTATTTCTTTTCTTCTTCTTCTTTTTTTTTTTTTTTTTTTTTACAGCAAATCCTTTAGCAATTCTTGTATTGCTGGTTTGGTGGTAATAAACTCCCCGAGTCCTTTTTTGTCTGTGAAGCTCCTGATTTCACCCTCAACTTTGATTGATAGCCTTGCTGGGTACAGTGTTCTTGGATTCAGGCCCTTGCTTTCCATGACTTTGTATATTCCATTCCATTCCCTTCTGGCCTGATGTGTTTCTGTTGAGAAATCAGTAAATAGTCTCATGGGAGACCCTTGTAGGTAACTTTCTGTCTCTCTCTGGTAGTCTTTAAGATTCTTACTTTGTCGTTGGGGTGTTTGCTAATTTAATTATAATGTGCCTTGGTGTTGGTCTTTTGGGGTTTATCTTGTTAGGGACTCTGTGAGCTTCTTGGACTTGTGTGAATTTTTTCTTCCAAAATCAGGGAAGTTTTCTGCCATTATTTCTTCAAACAGGTTTTCTATTCCTTGCTCAGTTTCCTCTCCTTCTGGCACCCATATTCTACGGATGTTGTTTTGTTTCGTGTTGTCCCAAAATTTCCTTAGGCCAGTGGTCGGCAAACAGCAGCTCGAGAGCCACATACGGCTCTTTGGCCCCTTGAGTGTGGCTCTTCCTAAGCCTTAGGAGCACCCTAATTAAGTTCATAACAGTGTACCTACCTATATAGTTTAAGTTTAAAAAATTTGGCTCTCAAAAGAAATTTCAATTGTTGTACTGTTGATATTTGGCTCTGTTGACTAATGAGTTTGCTGACCACTGCCTTAGGCTCTCCTCCTGTTTTTTAAGTTTTTTTTTTTCTAGATGCTGCTCTGCTTGGATATTTTTTCCTACCTTGTCTTCTAGCTCACTGATGCTCTTGGTTCATCTTCTTTTCCTCTTGGTTCTTACACATATTGTTGAATTTGTCTTCCAACGTTTTCAGCAACCTTATGACCATTTCTCTGAATTCTTTGTCTGACATATTGCTTGCCTCCATTTCTTTTACTTCTTTTCTGGTGATGCCTCCTTTTCTTTCGTATGCGGGCTGTTTCTTTGTCTCCCCATGATCTCTCCTCTCTCGGTGTCTGGTTATGTAGCTCCCTCTCTCCTGCATTGACTCTCTCTAAGCCATCAATCTCTGACCTATACGTCCATGGATTTCCTCACCAGCTGTTTTTAATTCGCCAATTCCAGGTGGATATAATTCAATTCAGCTGTTCCTTTTCTCTGCTCTGTGAGAAGGTGCAGGGCTCGTCTGGATATTCGGCACCACTTTGTCTCTCCCTGGACAAAATTTTTAGGTGCCCACAGTTGGGGAGGCTGGAGTCTCAGTGTTTGTGGGTTCATAGCTGAGTCAGCAAGTCCCTGGGTGTTGTGGGTGTAGGGTCCCAGGACATATCTGAGGTCTCCCTGGTTGAAGGTAAGGCTAGGCTTCCCATCACAGCTGCTCTCCCCTTCAAGATGGCACGGTCTCTGTGGCAGAGCCGGCTACTCTGGGAGAGATTTCAGCAGTAGTAGAGGCTGCCTGGGCAAGGGAACCTGGTTCACCAGTCCCCAACAGTCCTATGGAATACAACTGTCCCTCACTCACAAATACGGGCACTCCCTGCACGTTCACGCACTCTCCTTTCGCTCTCTCACTCACACGCACTCTTGCAGCCTGCTGTCCCCGTCAGCAGCCACCTTGGATATCTGGATGATTCTTTTAGTAAAAAAAACCACAAACAACATTTGGTACAATATTTGTCACTCTAGAAAAATTATTCTAAAAAACAAATGTTTTCTCATTATGTAAATGGCCATGTTGGAAATAAATTTGCGAAGCTAAAAAAACAACAAAGGGGAAAACTGTGGGATATAAGAGAAAGAAGAAAGTTTAATACAGTGAGTTACTAAAATTGAATACAGAAGTTAAGGTCAAAGAAATGGAAATCCTAGGAAATAAATAGAAAGAGAAGGCTCTAGTTCCACAGTGTGAAGATAATCACAGTATCTGATTCTGAGCCTTTTTTTTTTAAAGAATCCAAAGACACGCTTTACTCCTATCTTTCATGCAATTTGTAACAAGAGTGAATAGCTCAAATTATCTTATTTGCAAAGCTATATCTATAATCATAAATGGACTTGAGCATTGCTGATAAACTTAAATATTTTCATGTGAAAAAAAAATATCAGTTAAAGAAGAAATTTGCTGGTAATTAAGTTAAAATGAATTAAATCATAGTATTTCCATTAATACAGATCCTCACCCTGTTTTTAAACTAATAATAACTGAATAATCTGTGCAATGATATCTACTATCTAGGTGTGCTCATTTTCAACCAGTTTAGAAATCATCCTATCTAATAAAAGAGAAACATGGTAATTAGCCATAACTTTGCTACCCTTCCCATTGGCTAATCAGGGCGATATGCAAATTAACTGCCAGCCAAGATGGCGGCCGGCAGCCAGGCAACTGAAGTGAACATGAGGCTTGCTTGCTCCAGTGATGGAGGAAGCCAACGTTCCCCGCCTACCGCAGCCCAGCTCTGAGCTGCTCTCTAAGAAACATTGTTGCAAATATAGAAGCTAAACAAAACCCCATAAACCTGCTTTCAGTCAGCCAGGATCTCAGAGCTGGAGTCGCAACAAGTTTCAAATACAGAAGGTAAACAAAGCCCAGAAACCTGCTTTCAGCAGCTGAGGTCTGAGCTAAAGCCGGTTCTCAGCTCCAGTGACAGCCATAGAAGGTAAATAAATCCCAGAATAAAAAAAAAGAAAAAAAGGAGAGGTTGGGAGGAGCTTCAGTCACCCGCCAGCCTGAAAATGGCCTTCAGCCCCTCACCCAGACTGGCCAGGCACCCCAGTGTGGACCCCCACCCTGAATGGGGTGTGACCAGCTGCAAACAGCCATCATCCCCTCACCCAGGCTGGCCAGGCACCCAAGTGGGACCCCCACCCTGATCCAGGACACCCTTCAGGGCAAACCAGCCGGCCCCCACCCATGCACCAGGCCTCTATCCTATATAGTAAAAGGGTAATATGCCTCCCAGCACCGGGATCAGCGGAGCCACAAGGCCTCCCGAACCTGGGATCAGCGGAGCAGCGAGGCCTCTTAGCACCGGGATCAGCTGAGCAGTGAGGCCTCACTGCTCCTGTGTCAAGTGGAGCTGCGAGGCCTCCCAGCACCGGGATCAGCGGAGCAGTGAGGCCTCACTGCCACTGTGTCAAATGGAGCCGTGAGGCCTCCCAGCACCAGGATTAGCTGAGCAGCGAGGCCTCCCAGCACCAGCATCAGCGGAGTTGCGAGGCCTTCTGGCCTGGGATCAGTGGAGCAGCAAGGCCTCACTGCCCCTGTGTTAAGCGGAGCAGCGAGGCCTCCTAGCACTGGGATCAGCGGAGCCATGAGGCCTCCTGGCCCCTGGAGCAGCATGACAGGGGGCAGCTACCAAACCCCCTGATCGTCCTGCGGCTCTGTGTGTGACAGGGGGAGGGGTCACAACCTCCCTATTTGCCCTGCTCTGTTCGAGAAAGGGGAAGGCGCCCCAACCCCCTGATCGGCCCTGCTCTGTGCATGACAGCGGGAGCTCCCCCACCCCCTGATCGGCCCTGCTCTGTGTGTGACAGGGTACAGAGCCCCAACCCCCCTGATGGGCCCTGCTCTGTGTGTGACAGAGGGTGGCGCCGCAACCTCCCCATCGACCCTGACTTGAGTGTGACAGGGGGCGGCGCCCCAACCCCCCAATTGGCCCTACCCTGAGCGTGACTGAGGGTGGCATCGCAACCTCCTGATCCGCCCTGCTCTTTGAATGACAGAGTGTGGCACCCCAACTCCCCAATCGGCCTTGCTCTGAGCCCGACCAGGGGCTGCAGGGCAGGCACCTAGGGATTGGGCCTGCCCTCTGCTACCCGGGAGTGGGCCTAAGCCAGCAGGTCGTTATCTCCCAAAGGGTCCCAGACTGTGAGAGGGCACAAGTGGGGCTGAGGGATACCCCCCCACGCCCCCGCCAGTGCACAAATTTTTGTGCACTGGGCGTCTAGTTTTTGATAATTGTAAATACCCATTGCTGGGCCCTTCTGGAGTGGGACTCAGAAACTCTATTTTATTTAAAAAAAAATTTTTATTGTTGAATGTATTAGATACGTCCCCTTATTTTTCCAATTGACCCCTTCTAGCCCACCCCCGACCCCTGCCCCAGGCCTTCACCACCTTACTGTCTGTGTCCAGGGGTTATGCATATAAGTTCTTTGATTGATCTCTTCCCACCCATTCACCCACCCCAGCCTCTCTCTGAGATTCGACAGGCTGTTTCATGCTTCTATGTCTGACTCTGAGACTTTGACCTCCGCCATTGGGGGTATGTCTTCAGTTTGCAGTTTCCTTCAAAAAGAATGTCTTCAGAGCCTGTTTGATGTCCTTGTTCCTGAGACTGTAGATGAATGGGTTCAGCATGGGTGCGACCACAATGTACATCACTGAGGCTCTTTCACTTGAATGTGAGCTCTGGATAGCAGCAGAGCTGAGGTACACGCCTAGCAGTGTACAATAAAATAATAAGACAACCGAGAGATGAGACGCACAGGTAGAAAATGCTTTGTACTTCCCCTGAGCTGATGACATTCCACGTATGCAGGACACTATCTTAGAATATGAGTAAAGGATCCCGAGGAAAGAACCTACCCCCACCAGGACAGCTGCAAAATACATGACCATGTTATTAAGAAAGGTGTCAGAACAGGCAAGTTGGATCATCTGGTTGAGTTCACAGATAAAGTGGGGGATTTCCAAGTTTTCACAGAAGGACAGCCTCAACGCCAATAAGCAATGTAACAAGGAATTCAGGATACTCATGATCCAAGACATCAGAACGAGCAGTCCACATAGCCGGGGGTTCATGATGACCATATAGTGCAGGGGGTGACAGATGGCCACAAACCGGTCATAGGCCATCGCTGTCAGAAGAGAAATGTCCAATACTGAAAAAAGAATAAGAAAATAAATCTGTGTGATGCATCCTGCATAGGTGATGGCTTTCCTCTGTATCTGGATGTTGACCAGCATCTTTGGGATGGTGGTGGAGATGAAACAGATGTCTACCAAGGACAGGTTGGAGAGGAAGAAGTACATGGGCGTGTGGAGGTGGGAGTCTGAGCTGACGGCCAGGATGATGAGCAGGTTTCCCAACACAGTGATCAGGTACATGGAGAGGAAAAGCCCAAATATAAGGGGCTGTAGTTTTGGGTCCTCAGAAAATCCCAGGAGAATAAATTCTGAAATTTGTGTACCATTCCCTGGTTGCATATGATGGAGGTGGCTACTAGGAAAGAGGGAAATAATATGACTAATTCACAAAAACTTGTATTACATATTTGAAATGCTAGCATTTATATTTGTAAAGAAAGAATTAATTTTAATATATTATGTGTGAATCTGGTCCCCTTTTGGGAAAGCCCCTGTGCCACCTGTGATATGAAGCTTTTGTATCAATTATCATTTTTCCTTATGGTATTATGTATTCTACAGTTTTAATCAGAAATTTTTTTCATGTATTTCAGGAATATAAATTGAATGCTGACCATGTTTTTGGCACTGTCCAGGGTGTAAGTGTAGGGTGCTGAAGAACAAAGGTTTCTACAATTCAGTGATAAAGATAATCCCTGCATCTTTGTCAGGGTGGGTGTGGAAGGCAACCAATTGGTGTGTCTCTCTCACATGGATGTTTCTCTCTCCCTCCCCCATCTCAAAATCAGTGGAAAAAATATCCTCATGTGAGGATTAACTATATATATAACATTTCAGATGGTGACAGGTGTTATGAAGAAAAGGAAAGCAGGTATGAAGAAATGAATAGGGTGTTTTATTTTTCATGGGTGTTTAGGCAAGACCTACACACAAGATGTCATTTGTAAAGAGACCTCAAGTAAGAGAGGGAGATGCAAGTTTCTGTGGGAAAATGTGTGCTGCGCAGTGGGAATGGCCAGGGTAAAGGTCCTGAGGAAGATGTTTGTTTTCATGTTCAGCCAAAAAAGGAAACCAGTGTTGGAGGTGAATGAGCATGAGGAAGAGGATGAGAGACGGTGTCAGACAAGTTGGGGCCTCTCTGCTACTCTTGAAACCTCAGGCACAGGGCCTTCCTCATTCACACTGCCTCTTGCACTTTGTTGCGAATGTGCCCCATGGATGGGAACCGATCTCCTCCTTCATACCTTCTTTTGATCGAGTTCTGGCTCCTGTATTGGTAGAGTTACCTCGGAATATATGATCCCTAGTCCTCCTGTTTTTAGGACTGTACACCACACACACACACACACACACACACACACACAGACACACACACAGACAGACAGACACACACACACACACACACACACACTATAACATGGTTATATTATTTTCACGCCTTTCTCAGACTGATTTGACAAGGTGTGGCTATAACCCAAGTTGGCCAGATCGTTCACGTGTATACTGTAAAAATGGTTTCTAGAAATTCCAATTTGTATTTCTCCCACAGAGAAATAATCTTGGGCTCCATATTGGGATGGCCATTTTTCTACTGTATATTTAAACAAACATTTTAAAAATCTGTTTATATCCTAACTATTTTAAATAATACTGCAATGAACACAGGGTGGCCATATCTTTTTGAATTAGTGATTTTGTTATTTTCAGATAAATACCAGAAATAGCATTGCAGGGAGTCCATCAATAAATGAATGGATAATGAGTATGGTACACACTCACACACAAACACAGTGGGATAAAAGTAGATTTACAGTTACTCACATGGAAAATTCTATATATTAAAAGGGCAATATGCTAATTGCCCCTCACGCCATCACAAAAGATGCCAGCGCTCATAGCCAATAAGGAAGGAACATGCTAATTTACTGCCCTGCCCTCAAAGATGGTAGTGCCCACAGCCAATAAGAAGGGAATATTCCAATTGACTTCCACACCCTCAAAGATGGTGGCGCCCACAGTCACAAGATGGCATTGCCCAGTTTCCTCAACCCTGCCCGGGTGGCAGGCGTGCAGCAAGGAGGGCTCGGCCACTCCACATGCCTGCCTCTGAAGTCCCCCAGTCCCCTCAGCCTCACATCTGCCCAGGGCTGGCCCAAGGCACAGGCAAGCCTCGGATGGCCAGTCACTATGAGGCGCACTGACCACCTCTTGGTCCATTTCCCTGGCAGACTCTGATCGCCCAATGGCAAATGGGGAAGTGGGGTGGGGGGCAGGGCCAGGGAGCGGGCAGAATGGCCAACCTCTTGGTCCCTCCCCCCAGCCTGCAGGCTTCAATCGCCTGATGGTGAAGGGGACGCAGGGGTGGGTAGTGGGGGGTGGGTGGCAGTGGGGGTTGGGGATGGCTGTGGGCAGCCGGGGAAGATGGACCTGATCACAGACCAGGCCTAGGGACCATACCCACGCATGAATTCATGTGCCAGATCTCTAGTAATACAATAATTAAATAGTAATAAAATAAAAATAAACTCTGTGTTCTGTGTACTCACAACTATAAACTCTTTTTGCTCTACCCAGTATATACACTATAGAATATTACTCAGAAATAAAAGGAATGAAGCCTTGCTATTTGCAACAGCATGAGACACGTCTAGGGAGCATTATGCTAAGTGAAATAAGTCAGACAGATAGACAGTACCATATAATTTCACTGACATGTAGAATCTTAAACAAAACAGAACAAACAAACAACCAAAATAGAACAAAAACAAACTCATAGATACACAGAACAAATAGATGGGGGGTGAGGGAATGGGTGAAAAAGGTGAAGGGGAATATGAGGTACAAACTTGCAGTTATAAAATAAATAAATCATGTATATGTAGTGTTTAGCACAAGGAATATTATCAATAATATCTTAATAACTTTGTACAGTGACAGATGGGTACTAGACTTATTCTGGTGACCACATTGTAAGTATATAAATGTTGAATCACTATGTTGTACACCTGAAGTTAATATAACGTTGTAAGCTAAGCACACTTTAATAAAAAATAAACCATAAAATAGTAGTTGTAGTTGTATAAAAATTCTGTTGAATAAACAGAGTGAGAGAAAAAGGAATGAAATGGAAGCATAGTAACGTCCATCTTGTATAGAAAAGTGCTGTTTGAAACTCTCTTCTATTGTTAGGTAGTCCCTAGTCCTGTAAACTCTGTCACTTTAAGACAGTCTGTTATTCTATAAAATGACATTGTTTTTAGTTCAAATAATAGAAAAAGATAAACTTAACTGTCTGAGCTTGCAAGCCAGCCATCAATGTAATAGACTAACACTGATAATAAATATGCCAAGTACAAACTCATTATGTATTCAAGGTTACAACTGTCTGTAACAATAACTCACACAGAGCCCTTTGTAATATCTGCAAAGAGGCTCGAAAGTATAAATACAAAAAAACGTCCTGTATGGGTTGCTCAGAGATTTGGAAAGAGACACCTCCCTCTGGGCCGCGCGCAGTGAATGACTCCTAAACTAATGGGCTCATTAGGCGTCCTGTCCAGCTCGCTGATTTGCGATACAACAAAATGAAACGAGGAGTAAAAAATGCTCTAATAAGCTCAGGTGTGAGGGAGAAAAATCTTCCTTGGTTCCGGCAGCATTTGGACCCTAAACACATTCCCCGGATGCCCAGCAAAATAATAAGAGAACAAAAAGAAACTTGTCTAAGAGACAAAAAAGGTACTATCTTTATGGTGTCACTTTACACATTGTATACCCAAAGCAAAGGGATAAACCAACACTTCACAGAAGAAAATATCAAGGGGAACATTTTAAATATCAAGCACTGAAGACTTGTTTTTTTCTGGAGCTATTTCATAATTATTTGACCAGTTCATTTTTATGTGGTCTGAGGGAGGATGAGCTCCTTTCTTCCTTTTCTGAAGTGGCACCTTTTCTATTATTTCTTGGGCTTTGGGTTTTGATCTCTTTTGTGACAAACCCAGTGGGCACCCTCTGGTCCTGGTTCAAGTCTTCATCCAACATGCAAAACCTCCCCAAACCATGCTTTATACACCCTGCCCACACCATGACAATTTTTACACTGAATAGCTTTCTTCATACGATTCTTCCTGAGGACATTATTTTAAGCACACATTTATTTCATTGTTCTCTGCCCTCACTGTTTCACTGCATGATCAAAAGAGAAGCATAACCAATGGGCACAGACACTAGGGAGGCGAGGGCATGTGCAGCCGGGGGTAGGACATTAGGGGAAAAGGAGACATATGTTCTACTATTTGTCACACTTTAAACAATTAAAAAAAAGAGCAGGGACTTCACCTGCTTTGTTCACATTTTGAGTTTTTCACAAAGGTATGTGCATAGATACACACTTACATAGAAACAAAACATGGAAGGAAAGAAGGGATAGTAAACCAGGTGAAAATGAGTAGTTTCAAAACAAACATAATAAACATAATTGAAAGAGGAATGAAATATTAACCGAAAGATGACATAATTTAATGATATCAACATGGGTTAATAATTAAATTGTAAATTTAGAAGAATATAATACATAAAGTTCCTAGAATGTTTTGGCAATAGCAGATGCTCAGTTACTATTCATTTAATGATTCCGGAATTAGGTCTCAATGTATATGAACATTTACCATATGGCAAAGCTTGTCTTTCAACTGAATATTTAGTATTCCTCTATGAGTTTTAAATAGTTTTTCTCATGTGAATACCCAGCATGAGAGAAGATGCTGCAATGCACATCTCACCAACTGCTGTTGCAAGGTACCATCTCCCTGCACTGGGCAGGGTCTTTGCAATAAATACAAAACATGCTCAAACACACCTCATCTTGGAAATTTAATACAAACACTCACTTCACAGCACTGTGCTCCACACGTAACCTCTATTTCTTTCTCCCTGAACAGCAGAACTCCTCGGATATGTTTTCATTTTACTGCAATCATTTTATGCATCTCACTCATTCTACAGTGTCATCCAACTGGATTCCTGTTCCCACCACCTAATTGTCAACTTTGGGTCCTGTATTTCAGATTCAAAGAGAAACATCCTTATTAACATATTAATTAAATTAAGAATAAATTAGTTACTTAACCAAGCATACAAACAGAGATATCTGGTCTCTGGGCTGGGCTGATTAGGGTCACAGTGCCTCAGGTAAAAGTTATGAGGTTCCATCCTGTCTGACCCTTTCCTGATGTACCTAATGGGCTCTCAGACTCACCTGGCTGGGGTCTCGGAGAGGAAGCGTCTGTGTGGAAGTCTGAATTGCTCCCTGGATGGTTGATGATGGACTGAAGCTCTGTCCCCACACGAAACAGCAGGAAGGAGTGAAGCATCAGTTCCTGAACCAGCTTAGCAGTCAAAAGCAACAGCCATGTGCTGTCTTCCGGCGTTGTACAAGCTGAGGACTGCACAGAGGAAATACCTACAGCTCTCTCTATACCTGTTCATCAGGCACATTTCCCTTGTGTTATTCCAACTTCGAAGCACATCGTTTCCCTGTGGGTCTCTAGAATAAACAGAAAGGAATTTTTCCTAATGATTCTCTGATCTTAAGGGACCAGGTCAGAAGTCAACTACATTTAGTTTTTATTTTCCCTTGTCCTTGATCTTCTTGCATTGCATAGGTCTGATCTCCTATGCTGAGTTACCCCAACACTGAGTTGACATTTTCCCCAATGTCTGAGGCCAGGAATCCTGTCAGGACCAAGTCCCTTTGACCCTCCAGCACCGATCTGTGGTGGGGTCACAGTCCTGATGTCTCCAGAGAATTGCTATCTTCCTCTCCAACAAGGGAAGAGCTGTGTTCTTTTGCTACTCAATTGCAATTCTGACTCCACAGTCTTTGGCTTGAGGACACATTTGTCAAAAATGATGAAGGATTTTTAAAAAATTAAATCTTTATTGTTCAGATTATTACAGTTGTTCCTCTCCCCCCAGCCCAGCTCCCCTCCACCCGGTTCCCACCCCACCCTCTGCCCTTACCCAGGCCACCCACTGTTCTCATCCATAGGTGTACAATTTTTGTCCAGTCTCTTCCCACACCCCCCACAACCCCTTCCTCCCCTGAGAATAGTCAGTCTACTCCCTTTCTGTGCCCCTGATTCTATTATATTCACCAGTTTATTCTGTTCATCAGATCATTTATTCACTTGATTTTTAGATTCACTGTTGATAGATGTGTATTTGGTGTTCATAATTTGTATCTTTACTGTTTTCTTCTTCCTCTTCTTAAAGAATACCTTTCAGCATTTCATATAATACTGGTTTGGTGGTGATGAACTCCTTTAGCTTTTTCTTATCTGTGAAGCTCTTTATCTGACCTTCAATTCTGAATGATAGCTTTGCTGGATAAAGTAATCTTGGTTGTAGGTTCTTGGTATTCATCACTTTGAATATTTCTTGCCACTCCCTTCTGGCCTGCAATGTTTCTGTTGAGAAATCAGCTGACAGTCGTATGGGTACTCCCTTGCAGATAACTGACTTTCTTTCTCTTGCTGCTTTAGGATACTCTTTTTGTCTTTTGCTCTTGGCATTTTAATTATGATGTGTCTTGGTGTGGTCCTGTTTGGATTCCTTTTTTTTTTTTTTTTTTTTTTTTTTTTAATAATTTTTATTTCTTAAAGTATTACAAAGAGTATTACATATGTCTCCTTTTTCCCCCCCATGACATTCCCCCAGCCCCTACCCCCCGCCCCCCCCCCGCCCCGTGTCTTGTGTCCATTGGTTAATCTTATATGCATGCATATAAGTCCTTCAGTTGGTCTCTTAATCCCCCCCCCAACCCTCCCCAGGCTCCCCATTGTAGTTTAACATTCTGTTCAATGTTGCTCTGCTTCTGTATCTACACCTGTTCATCAGTCCATACTGGTCCCCTTTATTTGTCCCAACCTCACTGGAGTAGTCTCAACCTCACCAGGGCCGTCTGAGCCTCACCAGGGCCATTTCAACCTCACCGGGGTCGTCCCTACCTCACGGGGGCCGTTTCAACCTCACCGGGGTCGTCCCTACCACGCCGGGGCCGTTTCGACCTGACGAGTCGTCCCTACCTCACGGGGGCCGTTTCAACCTGACTGGGGTTGTCCCTACCACGCCGGGGCCGTTTCGACCTGACTGGGGTCGTCCCTACCTCACGGGGGCTGTTTCAACCTCACCGGGGTCGTCCCTACCTCACGGGGGCCGTTTCAACCTGACCGGGGTTGTCCCTACCACGCCGGGGCCGTTTCGACCTGACTGGGGTCGTCCCTACCTCACGGGGGCCGATTCAACCTCACCGGGGTTGTCCCTACCACACCGGGGCTGTTTCAACCTGACCGGAGTTGTCCCTACCACACCGGGGCCGTTTCGACCTGACTGGGGTCGTCCCTACCTCACGGGGGCCGTTTCAACCTGACCGGGGTTGTCCCTACCACGCCGGGGCCGTTTCGACCTCACCGGGGTCGTCCCTACCTCACGGGGGCCGTTTCAACCTGACCGGGGTTGTCCCTACCACGCCGGGGCCGTTTCGACCTGACTGGGGTCGTCCCTACCTCACGGGGGCTGTTTCAACCTCACCGGGGTCGTCCCTACCTCACGGGGGCCGTTTCAACCTCACCGGGGTTGTCCCTACCACGCCGGGGCCGTTTCGACCTGACTGGGGTCGTCCCTACCTCACGGGGGCCGTTTCAACCTGACCGGGGTTGTCCCTACCACGCCGGGGCCGTTTCGACCTCACCGGGGTCGTCCCTACCTCACGGGGGCCGTTTCAACCTGACCGGGGTTGTCCCTACCACGCCGGGGCCGTTTCGACCTGACTGGGGTCGTCCCTACCTCACGGGGGCTGTTTCAACCTCACCGGGGTCGTCCCTACCTCACGGGGGCCGTTTCAACCTGACCGGGGTTGTCCCTACCACGCCGGGGCCGTTTCGACCTGACTGGGGTCGTCCCTACCTCACGGGGGCCGTTTCAACCTGACCGGGGTTGTCCCTACCACGCCGGGGCCGTTTCGACCTCACCGGGGTCGTCCCTACCTCACGGGGGCCGTTTCAACCTGACCGGGGTTGTCCCTACCACGCCGGGGCCGTTTCGACCTGACTGGGGTCGTCCCTACCTCACGGGGGCTGTTTCAACCTCACCGGGGTCGTCCCTACCTCACGGGGGCCGTTTCAACCTGACCGGGGTTGTCCCTACCACGCCGGGGCCGTTTCGACCTGACTGGGGTCGTCCCTACCTCACGGGGGCCGTTTCAACCTGACCGGGGTTGTCCCTACCACGCCGGGGCCGTTTTGACCTGAATGGGGTCGTCCCTACCTCACGGGGGCCGTTTCAACCTGACCGGGGTTGTCCCTACCACGCCGGGGCCGTTTCGACCTCACCGGGGTCGTCCCTACCTCACGGGGGCCGTTTCAACCTGACCGGGGTTGTCCCTACCACGCCGGGGCCGTTTCGACCTGACTGGGGTCGTCCCTACCTCACGGGGGCCGTTTCAACCTGACCGGGGTTGTCCCTACCACGCCGGGGCCGTTTCGACCTGACTGGGGTCGTCCCTACCTCACGGGGGCCGTTTCAACCTGACCGGGGTTGTCCCTACCACGCCGGGGCCGTTTCGACCTGACTGGGGTCGTCCCTACCTCACGGGGGCCGTTTCAACCTGACCGGAGTTGTCCCTACCACACCGGGGCCGTTTCGACCTGACTGGGGTCGTCCCTACCTCACGGGGGCCGTTTCAACCTGACCGGGGTTGTCCCTACCACGCCGGGGCCGTTTCGACCTGACTGGGGTCGTCCCTACCTCACGGGGGCCGTTACAACCTGACCGGGGTTGTCCCTACCACGCCGGGGCCGTTTCGACCTGACTGGGGTCGTCCCTACCTCACGGGGGCCGTTTCAACCTGACCGGGGTTGTCCCTACCACGCCGGGGCCGTTTCGACCTGACTGGGGTCGTCCCTACCTCACGGGGGCCGTTTCAACCTCACCGGGGTTGTCCCTACCACACCGGGGCTGTTTCAACCTGACCGGGGTTGTCCCTACCACACCGGGGCCGTTTCAACCTGACCGGGGTTGTCCCTACCACGCCGGGGCCGTTTTGACCTGACTGGGGTCGTCCCAACCTCACGGGGGCTGTTTCAACCTCACCGGGGTCGTCCCTACCACACCGGGGCCGTTTCGACCTGACTGGGGTCGTCCCTACCTCACGGGGGCTGTTTCAACCTCACCGGGGTCGTCCCTACCACACCGGGGCCGTTTCGACCTGACTGGGGTCGTCCCTACCTCACGGGGGCCGTTTCAACCTCACCGGGGTTGTCCCTACCACACCAGGGCTGTTTCGACCTGACTGGGGTCGTCCCTACCTCACGGGGGCTGTTTCAACCTCGCCGGGGTTGTCCCTACCACACCGGGGCCGTTTCGACCTGACCGGGGTCGTCCCTACCACACCGGGACCGTTTCAACCTCACCGGGGCCATCCCAGCCTTACCGGGGAAACAGGATGTTTGGCCCTCTGTCCCCTGCCGGCGGCTCCCCACTAGACAAAATCTCCAGGCATTCCTGGTGGTTGCACATCCAGCACTCCTGCCCTCCACCAAGTGCACAGACTGCCTGTCTGCTGTCCCGCAGTGCCCCACCAGAGACTGGGACCAGTGGACATGTCTGTGCGCTTGCTGGTACAGCAGTTCCACAGTGCCGGCCGAGTCAGGCCCAGCCCTGGCCGGCCCCGGACCCGACTCTGCCCCCCGATTGCGTCCCTCCCAGATGCAAGGAGCTGAAATCTGCAGCCTGCTGGGATGGGCTCTGTACTTGGTGCTTCAGCACATCCTACTCAGTCTCTATGCGCTTCTTTCTATGCGAGGAGTTGAAATCTGCAGTTTGTTGGGTTGGGCTCTGTACTTGGTGTCACATCCTACTCAGTCTCAATGTTCTTTCTCTCCTTCCAGTTGTAGAGCTTCCACTGGGCCAACTTTCCCATGGTTCTGTATGATAGGTGTTTGTCTGATATTTGGTAGTTTCGATGTTGTTGTGTGAGGTAGCACGCACAGGTCTCTTCCTTATGCCGCCATCCTGGTTCTCCTGGGTCTGCTTCTTGAGTGTGTCTCTCATGGCTGTGAGCAGTTGAAGTCTGCAATTTGTTGGGATAGGCTGCAAAAGCGCAGGTGGGTCTTTTTGTGCACCTGGCACAGCTTGGATGGGGATGTAAATTGATTAAGGCTGAGACTCAGGGAGTCGCCATGGCGGAGCAAATAGCACTGGCTGAGTCTCCGCGGCCCCTTGACTCTCTGCCAGGGCTTTGTGTCCCCCAGTGCCGGCGAGCAGCTGTGCAACAGAGTCTCCCTCGCTTTCTGATGGCTGCAAGGCCGTGCTGCCTCTCCCCGTAGGGTCTGGTGCTTCATGATCCCGCCTGAACCAGCTCAGTGGATTTGAAAGTTTGCAGAAGAAAAGGCGCTTCTACTTATGGGTCTGGCACAGCCCAGATGGGAATGTAAATTGCGTAGGGCGGGGTCACAGGGAGTCGCCGGGGCGGAGACTCAGCGGCCCCTTGCCTATCCAGGACTCCAGGACTTTGTGTCCCCCAGTGCCCGAGAGCAGCCGAGCGCCAGAGCCTCCCTCGCTTCCTGACCGCTGGAAGGCCGTGCCGTCTCTCGCCTTGGGGCCTGGGGCCTCAGAGACCCGCCCGAACCAGCTCAGTGGATTTGAGAGTTTGTAAAAGCACAGTCATTCCCTCTTGTGCCTCTGGCACAGCCCTGAGGGTAGGGCGGGGTCACAGGGAGTCGCCAGCGTGGAGGAAATAGCGATGGCGGCGTCTCCGCGCCCCTTGCCTCCCCGGGACACCAGGACTTCTTGTCCCTCGGTGCCGGTGCCGGCGAGCAGCCGCGTATCAGAGCTTCCCTCGCTCTCCGACCACTGCAAGGCCGTGGCCGCCTCTCCCTGTGGGATCTGGGGCCTCAGAGACCCGCCCCGAGCAAGCCCAGAGGATTCGAGGGTTCGTAAAAAACCGAGAATCCATTTGCAGCCCGCGTGGCGTGTGACTGCGTACCTCTGGTTTTGGTGCCTCTGTAGCTCCCACTCAGTCTCACTGCGCTTCTTTCTTTTCCTCCAGTTGTAGATCTCCCACTGGGCCAACTTCCCCATGGTTCTGAGTGGCGGTTGTTTACTTCATAGTTGATAGTTTCAATGATGCTGTGAGAGAGCAGCACACACAGGTCCGCTCCCTACGCCGCCATCTTGGTTCTCCGGGTTCCTGGATTCCTTTTGTTTGGGGTTCTCTGCGCTTCCTGGACTTGTAAGTCTATTTCTTTCACCAGGTGGGGGAAGTTTTCTGTCATTATTTCTTCAAATAGGTTTTCAATATCTTTCTCTCTCTCTTCTTCTGGCACCCCTATAATTCGGATGTTGGTATGCTTGAAGCTGTCCCAGAGGCTCCTTGCACTATCTTCATATTTTTGGATTCTTTTTTCATTTTGCTTTTCCGGTTGGGTGATTTTTGCTTCTTCGTATTTCAAATCTTTGACTTGATTTTTGCGATCCTCTAGTCTGCTGTTGGAACTCTGCTTAATATCCTTTATTTCAGTCTGTGTATGCTTAATTTCTAGTTGGTCTTTTTACATAACCTCGAGCGTCTCACTAGATTTCTTGAGGGTCTCACTAAATTTATCGGCGGTTTCTAGAAAATTCTTGAAAAACCTTAAAAGTGTGGTTTTGAACTCTATATCCCGTAGTTTGCTTTCCTCCATTTCTGTCATTTGTGACTTGTTTCTTTGTCTCCGCATTTTTTATGCTTCCCTGTGTTGATAGAGTGGCTTTGTGTGCTAGGTGTCCTATAGGGCCCAGTGGCTCAGCCTCCCCAATTACCTGAGGTGGACACTCTTGGTGCACCCCCTTGTGGGCTTTGTGCACAGTCTTGTTGTAATTAAGCCTTGATTGTTGTAGGTATCACTGGGAGGAATTGACCTCTAAGCCAATTGGCTGTGAGAATCAGCTGTGTCTGCAGTGGGAGAACTTCTGAGCTGGAGACACTCTTCTGGGGCAAGACTTGCTTCAGTGGGGCTTTGGTTCTCACTGAGTCTGCCCCCTGAGTGTGTCCCTTAGGGATCTAAGGAGTTGTAATCTGGATGGTCCCACTCTGACCACTGGGTACACTGGCTCTTGGATTTCTAAGGAGGTGCTAATTTAGCCTTTTCCTGAGGCTACCAAGCAGGAGCTATGGAGAGATTCCTCTTCTTTGTTTGGGGTTTGGAGGCACCCAGATGAGGCCCAGCTGTGAAGCAATGCAAGCTGCTGTGGGGCCTTGGACCTTCTTTTGGAAGTTCTGGGTCTCTCTGATTCAGCTGCAGTTTGTTAGGTAATTTTCAGGTTGCAAAGGGCCAGGCCTTTCATATGCAAAAGCCTCTGTGCACAGCTCGGGTGGGGCAGGGTCTCAGGGGATCAACAGGGCGGAGAAAGCAGCCATGGCTGCTTCCCAGTCCTACCCTAAGAGGCCCCACGTCTCAGTGTCCGGGTAATGGCTGCAATCACCTCTGAGAGAAAGCCGGCTTCAAGTTCTGCCCGATGCCAGACAGTCCAGTTTCTCCCCGTATGAGTCTGGGTCCCCAGAGAGTCACCCAGAACTGGAGGTCAGAGCAGTCGGGAGCTTGAAACTTCCTCCCGATTGAAAAAGACAACCGTGTCTTCAGCTGCCAGCCCTCTCCATGTGCGCCGAGTCCTCAGCTGCCAGCCCTTTTGCGTGTGCCTCCGTACCTCTGCACTTTACTTTCGCAACTCCTCTGAGTCTCAGTGCTTTTCTCTTTCCTTCTAGTTGTAGAATTTTCACTCAGCCAGCCTTCCTGTGGTTCTGGATGTTGTCCACTTTGTCTTTTAGTTGTATTTTTGAAGTGGTTGTGCGAGGCAGCAATTTCCTGTGTTTACCTATGCTGCCATCTTGGTTTCTCCAATGATGAAGGATTTTGTACTTATTTCACAAGTTAAGAGTTGTCATTAAGTCCCTCATTATAAAATATACTAGAGGCCAAGTGCACAGATTTGTGCATGGGGGTGAGGAGGGGGTGTCTATCAGCCTGGCCTGTGCCCTCTCACAATCCAGGACCCTTTGGGGGATGTCCCACTTCCAGTTTAGGCCAGATCCCCCGGCCTGCGGGGATTGGGCCTAAACCAGCAGTCCGACATCCCCCAAGGGATGTAGCAGTGCGCCAAGTGGCAGGTGGCCAGGGAAGACCCCTAACTGGTGCCAGGGCACTTGTGCTCATCCTGCCCTGCTGTGCCTGCCACCGCCGTTCTGAGACAGGAGAGGCTCCTGCCCCTGCAGCTGCGCTTGCCAGCTGTGAGCCCGCCCGGCTTCTGGCTGAGCAGCGCTCCCCCTGTGGGAGCACACTGACCACCAGGGGGCAGCTTCTGTGTTGAGCATCTGCCCCCTGGTGGTCAGTGCGCATCATAGTGACTGGTGGACTGGTCAAAATGGTCAGTTAGACTTTTATATATATATAGGAGTTAATTATGAGATATATGTAGATAGTCTTATGCTACATAACTTGCACTTAGCATCTTATAAGCATAATTTTATTTAATTTTTGAAAAATCCACTCTATAAGGTAGTTGTATTATGAACTCTATTCCCCTTTGCAGAAATGGAGCTTGAAGGGGTTTAGTGATCTGTTTAAAGTTTCAAGATGAGTAAGGATGGGCCTCGATTGCAATCCGTCATGTTGCTTTCAGTTTTCAAACTCTGGTCCAGTGATTCTCAACCTGAGATGATTTTGCCCTAGAGCAGTGATGGCGAACCTATGACACGTGTGTCAGAGGTGACACATGAACTCATTTTTTTGGTTGATTTTTCTTTGTTAAATGGCATTTAAATATATAAGATAAATATCAAAAATATAAATCTGCCAAAACCGGTTTGGCTCAGTGGATAGAGCGTCAGCCTGCGGACTGAAAGGTCCCGGGTTCGATTCCGGTCAAGGGCGTGTGCGTTGGTTGCGCGCACACCCCCAGTAGGAGATGTGCAGGAGGCAGCTGGTCGATGTTTCTCTCTCGTCGATGTTTCTGGCTCTCTATCCCTCTCTCTTCCTCTCTGTAAAAAATCAATAAAATATATTTAAAAAAAAAAAAAAATATAAATCTTTGTTTTACTTGCAAATATCAAAAAATTTCTATATGTGACACAGCACCAGAGTTAAGTTACGGTTTTTCAATATGCTGACAGGCCGAGCTCAAAAGGTTTGCCATTACTGCCCTACGGGATATTTCTCCATGTCTGGAGGGAGACCACTGAACACTTATAATAGCCAACACAAATGTTATATTGGTGATTCAGTGAGCTAAACAGAAGTTGCCGTAATCAGAGAGCCGGATTTGGAGTCTTTATTTGAAAAGCTGTCGGACTTGGGTCTCTCAAATTGTTGTGGCCCTGAATGAACTCAGGGGTTAGCTAATAAAGGCAAAAAACTCCATGTGCTGGGATGGGGGCAGTGTTCTTAGCAAATATCTTGCAGAAAGCTTGTAGCCTTGAGCACAGCTCAGATAACCAGAAGACACCTGGTATGGGAGGAACCAAGGACTGACCAGATCCCATCTCCGGCACAGCGGCTTGCAGGACCAGATAATTAAGAGGCTAACAAGAATGTGCATTAGGTTACTGGCACAGAATCAGATTGCTAGCCCCTCCCCGCAAATGTCTTATTTCCCCCATGATTCGAGCAAGCGTGCTTACAGAAGCTAGAAATAGCAGAGTTACTTCTATCAGGGAGGCTATCTGGCTTAGTTACTTCCTGGAGTTAATAGAACAAAGGACCATCTGTGTTTCGTGGAAAATTTTAAATGGCAGTTCTTACAAAATGGAGGTTGCAGGAACCAGATGGAGTGCTTATGGTTCAGATGGAGGGCGAGGGACAGGATGGAGTCAGTCCGTTCAAGGCCCATTGTTCACAAATACTAGTAGTTATCCTGCCTCAATTGTCAAGTGAAAGGTGAAAACCTAGTGAGACCAGCACTTCCAAAACTTCAATGTGTTATGAATCACTCAGGATTCTAGTTCCTTTGCAGATCTGGGTGGGCCCAGAGATTCTCAAAATCAATGTCTCCCAGGAGGTGTTGATGCTGCTGGTCCTGGTCTGAGGACCACTCTGTGACCACCAAGGTTGTGGCTCTGTGTCAGAGTCAAGTTGTAGGTCTTCTGATCCAAAAGTTTATTTCTGTGTAATTAAAAAAAATGCTTTTATTGATTTTTAGAAAGAGGTGAAGGGAGAAGGATAGAGAGATAGAAACATTGATGAGAGAAAAACATCATTGATCGCTGCCTTCTGCATGTACTCATTGGGGGTGGCGCCTATAACCTGAGCATGTGCCCTGACCAGGAATAGAACCATGACCTCTTGGTTCCTGGGTCAATGCTCAACCACTGAGCAACACAGGCTGGGGTATTTCTATGTAATTTGAATGAATAGTGTATTTACTTATTCCAGAAGCTGTTATAAATTCTGTGTTTGGTTCTTTTATATAAAGGTCCTTGAACAACATCAAATAAGCTTCTGAGAAAGGCTTTGTCCATTTTAAAAATAAAGGCCCTAGACCGGTGATGAAGAACCTATGACACGCGTGACACGCGAACTCATTTTTTTGGTTGATTTTTCTTTGTTAAATTGCATTTAAATATATAAAATAAATATCACAAATATAAATCTTTTTTGTACTATGGTTGCAAATATCAAAAAATTTCTATATATGACAGGGCACCAGAGTTAAGTTACGGTTTTTCAAAATGCTGACAGGCCGAGCTCAAAAGGTTCGGCATCACTGCCCTAGAGAAGATATCCAATAATGTATTTGGATGAATACATTAATGTATTTGGATGAAGCTGTTAGGTTTTAATGTAAGGTTTAATCTGAGATGTAAGATTTAATCTGACCAAAGCCAATAAATTGACCAAGACAAGCAGGGTAAGAGCGAAATATCGCGTTTATTAGAAGCTCTCGGGTGAGGTCCCACGGTCTGGGGGTGCAGGCCGGGGGAGTCACACCCGCCTATGCCTGGCAGAGATTTTTTATGCTGCTGTTGGACCAATCAGGTTTATCTGAGGTAGCTTGTGGCGGGTGATTGATGAGCGGGAAGTTGGTGCAGCTGCACCCTGGCCATCTTGAGAAGTCTCCGGTGGTTATTTATTGGCCATCAGCACAACAGGATGCTCTGGTGGGTCCCAGGATGGCAGCTATTGTCCAGCAGGATGTGGCTCGGCAGTTCTGGGTTGTTTTGTCCAACTCAGCTGGTGGGATCAGGAAAGACCCTACTTTCCCAGCTCCAGACCTTACAGAAGCCATGATATCCAATAATGTATTTTTGAAAAATACTATGTGGCAGATAAATAGGAGCCTCCAAAAGATGCCTGCACCCAATCCCAGAAACTGAATATATTATTTTTATACTAAAGGGCGGGCATTAAGGTAGTAGATGGAATATTTTGCTAATCAGCTGACTTTTAAAAAATGTTTATGTCTTTAATGTCCACATTTAATCCCTGCAGAGAGAACAACAATAGTACAATGATCTCCCTTTAGATTAGAAGTTGGAACATACTTATGCAGATGGGACTAATGTAATCACCAAGGTCCTAGAATGCAGAAGAAAAAGGAAAAATGGTTGGAATCAGAGGGATTTTTGGAGATGGTCTGCACTGCTGTGTGTGGAGATGGGGAAGGGGCCATGAGCCAAGGAATGCTTGTGGCCTTGAGAACCTGGGAAAGGAGAGGAAACAGATTCTCTCCTGGAGCCTGCAGAGGGAACTGGCCCTGCAGACAACTTGGTTTTAGTCCATTGAGACTAATTTCAGACTTCTGACCTCCAAAACAATTAAGAGCATAAATGTGTTGCTTTTATGCCACCGAGTTCAGTTCAACAGCCACAGGAATGTAACACAGACATTTATCCAAATTTTTTATTTTTTAAAAAGTATATTTTTATTGATTTCAGAAAGGAGAGGGAGAGAGAGATAGAAACATCAATGATGAGAGAGAATCATTGATTGGCTGCCTCATGCATCCCCCACACTGAGGATCGAGCCTGCAATCCGGGCATGTGCCTTGACTGGAAATTGAATCTTGACCTCCTGCTTCATAGTGATATGGAATTTTTGGACTGAAACCCAGATTCTTTGTCCGCTGGAATGGAAGAATGAATCCACAGACAGAAAGTGGTATGGCAAAGGTGGAAATTTATTGAAGAATAAGTACAGACTCTCACATGGTGAGAGGGAGAGTCCCACAGATTGGACTCCCATGTAGGGAGGGGGAAAGGGTCCCACTGAGTTCCTTTTCCCTATGGCTTATAAAGGCTGTAGATCCTGGTGCCTTGATATCCCCTCTGATTGGTCATCACTATTCCCTTAGACTTATTACTATAGTAACTCGTGGATTCAAAGGTTGAGTCTCACATGGGACATGTGAGGTTGTCTCCCTCTCCTTCCCTATTGTTTTCCAATTCCCTTTGGGCTTTCTTCTCCTTCCGAATGAAGGGCTTCCTTCTCTTTATTTTGTAAATATAGAACTTTTGCTGTTCCCAGCTCCTCATTCTATGGAAATGTACTTGTTGCAGCTTTCCAGCTCCCCCATTCTATGGAAATATACCTTCTGCTGCTCCGCAGCCCTGTGCTTTCTCCATGGTGCCCCTAATTTCCTAATATTTCCTAAACCTGTCCTATTTTACCCCCCAAATTCCTGTTTCAATAGGTCCACACTCAACCACTGAGCCACGCCGGCAGGGCCCAACGTTTCTTTTTCTAGAGGAAATGGAATATTAGCTTCTCAATTAATTCACTTAGCTTCCCTTGGCTAAGGATATTTTGTGTTAAAATCTAAACTTAAGTAGAAGTAAAATATCTAAAGTCAATTTGGAGATTATGCCCCATTAGCTGGTACAGTGAATTCCCTATAGTGTCTTTGTGCCTGAATTTCTACATTCCTTTATTTCACTTCAATTCAACCATTTATTCTTTTAATTTCTATCCTACCCATATTTCTCACAAATTTTGTTTCAACATAAAATATGGGATTATTAATGAGTCTTTGTATATATGGGTGTGAGTGCGCTTATTTTAATCATCTACAAATGCACCCATGTATACACATAGATATAGTTCTTACTTGTAAAAAAGTTCATGGACTTAACAGGTACTTCCAAACATTTCATTTATTTCTAACAACATTCATCTGAGTTAGGTTTATTACCCCACTACCATCACAAATAAGGTAAAGAGGCTCAGGGTGATTCATTGTTTACAGTTATATAACAAAGCAATGAAAGCTTTTGTGGACTTTGTTGAATTATACAGACACAGACCCATGCAGTATGCATATGCATTCTTAATGTTTGCATGGCTCTTTTAATTCAGCAAATTTTGTACTTTATTTTTATTTTTATTTTTAAAAAATATAATTTATTGATTTTTTTACAGAGAGGAGGGAAGAGGGATAGAGAGAAACATCGATGAGAGAGAAACATTGATCAGCTGCCTCTTGCACTCCCCCTACTGGGGATGTGCCCGCAACCAAGGTACGTGTCCTTGACCGGAATCGAACCTGGGACCCTTGAGTCCGCAGGCCAGGGCTCTATCCGCTGAGCCAAACCGGTTAGGGCATGTACTTTATTTTTAATATTGGTTAATATGCTTTTAAAATTCTTTTAAAAATCTTTATTGTTGACAGTATTACAGATGGCCCCTTTTTTCCCCTTTGAACCCTGTCTAGCCTGCACCTTCCCTCTGCCCCAGGCATTCACCACACTATTGTGTAGGTCCATGTGTTAGAAATAAGGTAAGCCTGCAAAGTCAGGGGTCCTGGTAGAACACAAAACATACGTGGGAGCCAGGCAGCAAGGCAAACATCTTTCCTTCTACATAGAAGGGTGTGCACACATGGTCTGGAAGCGCTCGCACACCGAGCAGATGGGCTGCTTTGGTTTATAATCCCTGAGGCATGTCACCTGTCCTTTGTTCTTGATTGGAGCTCAGGTGCACAATCTTTTGTGATTGGCTAATTCAAAGGGAGGTGTTGGCCTTCGCTGTTTCAAGATGGTGGCCCTAGGGGAGCTTCAAGCCATGTGGCCAACATAGCAGCTGCCAAGTCACTCAGTCCAAAATGGCAGTTGTTTAAACTGTTCTTTGACAGAAAAGATGATCTGTTTATTCTCACCCATGGGTTTTGCATATATGCATACAAGGTCTTTGGTTAATCTCATTCCTTTTACCCATCGACCTCTGCCTTCTCTCTGAGATTTGACAGTCTGTTCCATGCTTCTGTGTCTCTGGCAGTTTTTTGATTACTGCTTCAATTTCCTCCATAGTTATCAGCCTATTCAGATTTTTTGATTCCTTCTGGTTGAGTTTTGTATGGCTGTATTTTTCTAGGAATATGTCCATTTCTTCTAGGTTGACCAGTTTTTTGGAGTAGAGTTGCTTATAGTATTTTTTTACAAGTCTTTGTATTTCTGTGGGATCTGTTGTTAGTTCACCTCTTTTTTTTTCTGATTTTTTTTTTATTTGGGTCCCCTCTCTTTGCTTCTTGGTGAGTCTGGCTAGAGGTTCATCAATCTTGTTTATGCTTTCAAAGAACCTACTCTTGGTTTCATTGATATTTTGTATTGATTATTTTGGTCTCTGGTTGAGGGTAAGGCTGGGCTTCCGATCACAGCCGCTCTCCCCTTTAAGATTGTGTGGTCTCTGTGGCAGAGCTGGCCGCTCTGGGAGAGATTTCAGCAGTAGTAGAGGCTGCCCGGGCAAGGGAGCCTGGTCCACGAGTCCCCAACAGTCCTATGGAATACAACTGTCCCGCACTCACAAACACAGGCACTCCCTGCATGTCCATGCACTCTCCTTTCGCTCTCTCACTCACACACTCTCTTGCAGCCTGCTGTCCCAAAAGCAGCCATCTTGGATATCTGGATGATTCTCTTAGTAAAAAAAAAACCATTTGGTACAATATTTGTCACTCGAGAAAAATTCTAAAAAATACATGCTTTTCATTATGTATATGGCTATGATGGAAATAAATTTGGGAAGCTTGCCGAAACCAGTTTGGCTCAGTGGATAGAGCGTCGGCCTGCCGACTGAAGGGTCCCAGGTTCGATTCCGGTCAAGGGCATGTACCTTGGTTGAGGGCACATCCCCAGTGGGAGATGTGCAGGAGGCAGCTGATCGATGTCTCTCTTCAATCGATGTTTCTAACTGTCTATCTCTCTCCCTTCCTCTCTGTAAAAAATCAATAAAATATATTTAAAAAAAAATTTTGGGAAGCTAAAAAAACAACAAAGGGGAAAACTGTAGGTTATAAGGGAAAGAAGAAAGTTTAATAAAGTGAGTTACTGAAATTGAATACAGAAGTTAGGTCAAAGAAATGGAAATTGTAGGAAATGAGTAGAAAGAGAAGGCTCTACTTTCACAGTCTTAAGATAATCACAGAATCTGATTCTGAGCCTTTTTTCCCAATGAATCCAAAGGCACACTTCATTCCTACCTTTCATGCAATTTGTAACAAGAGTGAATAGCTCAATATCTCTTATTTGCAAAGCTATATCTATACTCATCAATGGATTTGAGTATTGCTGATAAGCTTAAATTATTTTCATGTGGAAAACATCAGTTTAAGAAGACATACTAGTATGCTTTTAATTAAGTAAAAATTTAGTAAATCATGGCATTTCCATTAATACAGATCTCACCCTGTTTTTAAACTAATAATAACTTCATAATCTGTGCAATGACATCCACTATCTAGGTGTGCTCATTTTCAACCTGTTTATACATCATTCTTAATCATTGTAAATGCAGATTACTGGGCCCTTCTGGAGTGGGACTCAGAAACTGCATTTTATTTTTAAAAATATCTTTATTTTTGAAATTATTAGATATGTTTCTTATTTTTTGCCCATTGACCCCTTCTAGCCAACCCCCGCTTCTGCCCCATGCCTTTACCACCTTACAGTCTGTGTCCAGGGGTATGCATATATACATAAAAGTTTTTTGGTTGATCTCTTCCCACCCACTCCCCTCCCCTCCCCCGGGGCCTTCCCTCTGAGATTCGACAGTCTGTTCCATGCTTCTATGTCTGACTCTGAGACTTTGACCTCTGCCATCAGTGGTACGTCTTCAGTCTTAGGACTACTGGCCTGTTTGTAGTTTCCTTCACAAAGAATGTCTTCAGAGCCTGTTTGATGTCCTTGTTCCTGAGACTGTAGATGAAGGGGTTCAGCATGGGTGCGACCACAATGTACATCACTGAGGCAGTTTCAGTTGAATGTGAGCTCTGGATAGCAGCAGAGCCGAGGTACACGCCTAGCACTGTACAATAAAATAATAAGACAACCGAGATATGAGATGCGCACGTAGAAAATGCTTTGTACTTCCCCTGAGCTGATGACATTCCACGTATGCAGGACACTATCTTAGAATATGAGAAAAGGATCCCGAGGAAAGAACCTACCCCCAGCAGGACAGCTGCAAAATACATCACCATGTTATTAAGAAAAGTGTCAGAACAGGCAAGTTGGATCATCTGATTGAGTTCACAGATAAAGTGGGGGATTTCCAAGTTTCCACAGAAGGACAGCCTCAACGCCAATAAGCAATGTAACAAGGAATTCAGGATACTCGTGATCCAAGACATCAGAACCAGCAGTGCACAGAGCCGGGGGTTCACGATGACCATATAGTGCAGGGGGTGGCAGATGGCAACAAACCGGTCATAGGCCATCACTGTCAGGAGACAAAAGTCCATCACTGCAAAGAGTATAAGAAAATAAATCTGTGTGATGCATCCTGTATACGTGATGGCTTTCCTCTGTGTCTGGATGTTGACCAGCATCTTTGGGATGGTGGTGGAGGTGAAACAGATGTCTACCAAGGACAGGTTGGCGAGGAAAAAGTACATGGGCGTGTGGAGGTGGAAGTCTGAGCTGACGGCCAGAATGATGAGCAGGTTTCCCAACACAGTGATCAGGTACATGGAGAGGAAAAGCCCAAATATGAGGGGCTGCAGTTCTGGGTCCTCTGAAAATCCCATGAGAATAAATTCTGAAATTTGTGTATCATTGCCTGGTTGCATATGTGGAGGTGACTACTAGGAAAGAGGGAAACAATATGACTAATTCACAAAAACGTGTACTACATATTTGATATGCTAACATTTATATTTGTAGAGAAAGAATTAATTTTAATATATTGTGTGTGAATCTGGTCCCTTTTTGGGAAAGCCCCTGTGTCACCTGTGATATGAAGTTTTCTTATCAATCATCATTTTTCCTTAAGGTGTTATGTATTCTACAGTTTTAATGAGACATTTTTCATGTATTTCAGGAATATAAATTGAATGCTGATAATGTTTTAGGCACTGTTCAGGCTGTAAGTATAGGGTGCTGAAGAACAAAAGTTTCTAGAATTCAATGATGTACATGATCCTTGGCTGTGGGTCAGGGTGGGTGTGGAAGGCAACCAATTGGTGTGCCTCTCTCACATGGATGTTTCTCCCTCCCTCCTCTATCTCAAAATCAGTGGAAAAAATAACCTCATGTGAGGATTAACTATATATATAACATTTCAGATGGTGACAGGTGTTATGAAGAAAAGGAAAGCAGGTATGAAGAAATGAATAGGGTGTTTTATTTTTCATGGATGTTTAGGCAAGACCTACACATAAGATGACATTTGTAAAGAGACCTCAAGTAAGAGAGGGAGATGCAAGTTTCTGTGGGAAAATGTGTGCTGCGCAGTGGGAATGGCCAGGATAAAGGTTCTGAGGAAGATGTTTGTTTTCATATTCAGCCAAAAAAGGAAACCAGTGTTGGAGGTGAATGAGCATGAGGAAGAGGATGAGAGATGGTGTCAGACAAGTTGGGGCCTCTCTGCTACTCTTGAAACCTCAGGCACAGGGCCTTCCTCATTCACACTGCCTCTTGCAGTTTGGTGCAAACGTCCCCCATGGATGCAACAGATCCCCGCCTCAGTACCTTCTTTTGATCGAGTTTTGGCTCCTGTGTTGGTAGAGTTACCTCGGAACATATGATCCCTAGTTCTCCTGTGTTGAGGACTGAAAACACACACACGCGCACACACACACACACACACAGACACACACAATAACATGGTTATATTATTTTCATGCCTTTCTCAGACTGATTTGACAAGGAGTGGCTATAATCTAAGTTGGCCCGATAGTTCAAGTGTATACTGTAGAAATGGTTTCTAGCAATTCGTATCACTCCCACAGAGAAATAAACTTGGGCTCCATTTTGGGATGGCCATTTTTCTACTGTATATTTAAACAAACATTTAAAAAATCTGTTTATATCCTAACTATTGTAAATAATGCTGCAATGAACACAGGGTGGCCATATCTTTTTGAATTAGTGATTTTGTTTTTTTCAGATAAATACCAGAAGTAGCATTGCTGGGAGTCCATTGATAAATGAGTGGATAATGAATATGGTACACACTCACACACACACACACACACACACACACACACACACTTTGGGGCAAACTGTATATTTACAATTGTTCACATGAAAAATAATACAATAATTAAAAAGTAATAAAATAAGAATAAACTCTGTGTTCTGTGTACTCACAACTATAAACCTACTTTTGGTCTACCCGGTATATACACTGTAGAATATTACTCAGCAATAAAAAGAATGAAGCCTTGCTATTTGCAACAGCATGAGACACGTCTAGGGAGCATTTTGCTAAGTGAAATAAGTCAGACAGATAGACAAATACCATATAATTTCACTGACATGTAGAATCTTAAACAAAACAGAACAAACAAACAACCAAAATAGAACAAAAACAAACTCATAGATACACAGAACAAATAGATGGGGGGGTGAGGGAATGGGTGAAAAAGGTGAAGGGGAATACGAGGTACAAACTTGCAGTTATAAAATAAATAAATCTTGTACATGTAGTGTATAGCACAAGGAATCTACACTAATAAAAGAGAAAAATGGTAATTGGCGTACGACCGCTACCCTTCCCATTGGCTAATCAGCATATCCTTATGCAAATTAACTGTCAGCCAAGATGGCGGCGGGCAGCCAGGCTGCTGGAAGCGAACATGAGGCTTGCTTGCTCCCGTGACTGCAGACTCCAACGTTCCCCGCCTCACTTGCAGGCCTCTGAGCTGGCAGTTTGAAACTTTGTAACAAATATACCCTCTGGGATCTCAGAGCTGAAGTTATACATTGTTTCGATTATAGAACGGCAAACAAACCAGCAGCGGAAGCCTCAGAGCTAGACCAGAGCTAAAGCTGGCCCAGAAGAAAAAAAAAAAGAAAAAAAGGAGTGGTTGGGAGCTTCAGTCAACAACCACCAGCCTGAAAGCAGCCCTCAGCCCCTCACCCAGACTGGCCAGGCACCCCAGTGGGGACCCCCACTCTGAAGGGTGTGTGACCAGCTGCAAACAGCCATCATCCCCTCATCCAGGCTGGCCAGGCACCCCAGTGGGGACTCCCACCCTGATCCAGGACACCCTTCAGGGCAAACCAGCTGGCCCCCAGGCCTCTATCCTATATAGTAAAAGGGTAATATGCCCCCCAGCACCAGGATCAGCGGAGCCAAGAGGTCTCCTGGCACCAGATCAGCATGACAGGGTGCAGCGCCCAAACCCCCTGATCGCCCTGCGGCTCTGTGTGTGACAGGGTGTGGCATCCCAACCCTCTGATTGGCCCTGCTCTGTGTGTGACAGGGGGTGGCGCCCCAACCGGCCCCCCCCCCCCCTCCACGGGCCCTGCTCTGTCTGTGACAGGCTAGAGCCATAACCTCCCCATCGGCCCTGCCCTGAGTGTGACAGTGGTGGCGCCCCAACCCCCTGATCCGCCCTGCTCTGTGTGTGACAGGGGGCGGTGCCCTAACTCCCCTATCGGCCCTACTCTGTGTGTGACGGGGGAGCTCCCCAACCCCCTGATGGGCCCTGCTCTGTGCATGAGAGGGGGGAGCTCCCCAACCCCCTGATTGGCCCTGCTCTGTGAGTGACAGGGGGCAGCGCCCCAACTCCCTGATTGGCCCTGCTCTGTGCATCACAGGGGGTGGTGCCACAACCTCCCCATTGACCCTGCCTTGAGTGTGATAGGGGGCAGTGCCCCAACCCCCCAATCAGCTCTACCCTGAGCATGACTGAGGGTGGCATCACAACCTCCCGATCCGCTCTGCTCTGTGCATGACAGGGGGCGGCGCCCCAACTCCCCAGTCAGCCCTGCTCTGAGCCCGACCAGAGGCTGCACCTAGGGATTGGGCCTGCCCTCTGCCACCCAGGAGCAGGCCTAAGCCAGCAGGTCGTTATCTCCCGAGGGGTCCCAGACTGCGAGAGGGCACAGGCCGGGCTGAGGGACTCCCCCTTCCCCCCCGGAGTGCACAAATTTTTGTGCACCGGGCCTCTAGTATAATCAATAATATCTTAGTAACTTTGCACAGTGACAGATGGGTACTAGACTTATTCTGGTGACCACATTGTAAGTATATAAATGTTGAATCACTATGTTGTACACCTGAAGTTAATATAACGTTGTATGCTAAGCACACTTTAATAAAGAATAAACCATAAAATAATAGTTGTAATTGTGTAAAAATCCTGTTGAATAAACAGAGTGAGAGAAAAAGGAATGAAATGGAAGCATAGTAACGTCCATCTTGTATAGAAAACTGCTGTTTGAAACTCTCTGCTATTGTTAGGTAGTCCCTAGTCCTGTAAACTCTGTCACTTTAAGACAGTCTGTTATTCTATAAAATGACATTGTTTTTAGTTCAAATAATAGAAAAAGATAAACTTAACTGTCTGAGCTTGCAAGCCAGCCATCAATGTAATAGACTAACACTGATAATAAATATGCCAAGTACAAACTCATTATGTATTCAAGGTTCCAACTGTCTGTAACAATAACTCACACAGAGCCCTTTGTAATATCTGCAAACAAAGAGGCTCGAAAAGTATAAATACAAAAAAACTTCCTGTATGGGTTGCTCAGAGATTTGAAAAGAGACACCTCCCTCTGGGCCGTGCGCAATAAATGACTCCTAAACTAACTGGCTCATTAGGCGTCTTGTCCAGCTCGCTGATTTGCGATACAACAGTGAGATCAGAGTCAGGTGCCTGCCTGCACCTAGTCTGGGACTCCTGGGATGCACGGCCTCCCCTGCCTCGCTGCCAGGCCCTGAGGATCTCCAGGGGAGGTGCCACCTGATGAAGTTCCAGGGCCCCAAGACACTGCTCAGTGGTCTTGACAGCCAGAGAGGACACCTGACATGCCCTTACATTCTTTTGGAGCCATCAGAAAAGCCCTCCAGAGATGGGTGATTTCAAATTCACTTAAGGAATTTTGAGTTCACTTTTGCTGTTTGGGACTAGCCACTTTGATACCCAGAAGGGGGACTGACGCGGTCTTAACTCCTCTGGTAAGTTCTCACCGAGACGTTGGTCGAGAATTTTGGGGTGTGGGTGCCTGGAGTGCCCCCACGTCCATTTGGGAATTTGGGCATTGTTCAGTTATCTGCTCAGCTTCCATTTGGGCTAGTCTACTGAGAGAGTGTGAGTACCCATGTTTGTTTCTGCCTTGGCGTACTTATCTGCTCATTAACTGGTCTGTGTGAAAGCATAAGCTACTTTGATTTATTCTGCACGTCTGTTGATTCGTCTGGCTAAAACGTTTGATTTATTAAAGGCTGAACCTGTGATAATCTGCAAAAGTCTCTAGCAGCGCTGCAGAGATCTATTTTTCTCAGGGGAACTTCCAGGATTTTGATCTGCAAGAAATCTCCCTACACACCCTTATTCTCATCCGCTATCTTTCCAGGCCGACTAAGAGTCATTTTTCTCCACAGGTCAGACCCCAGCCTTGGGGCGGGGGAGATGGGGGGGAGTGGGGGGATGGGGGGGCGGGGGGGGGGGAGGGGGCGGATGGACTACTACAGTGATGGCCTGTAGTTTTCTCCAAAACTCCCGCTGTTTTTATTTCTCCTCTCTATAGGAATTGTCTTCCTCTAACTCACAATAGGAAAGTGAGACAAGCAACGGGCCCTGGGATCTGTGAAAGTAACCGTGGATAAAGCTGGTAAAGTTTCCCATTTGCAAATGTACTGAAAGGGTTCAGTACCTGTTGCTGATGTCCCCTTCCAGTGCCTTAAACTCTCCCAGAGAAGCTAAAAGATTTCACCCCTTAGACTAATGGGTGAGCCAAGACACCCGGTTCGGGGATGGGGTGGGGTGGGGGGCGCAGATGCCCTGTTCTTACTTACAGAGTAAATGGTTGGGGGAGAGGGGGGTGTGCGTCAGTGGGGAGAGCAGGGAGACATAGGTTTTTGTTGATTTTGCTGGCTGCTAGCCGCTCTGCTGGCGTCCTTGGTTTCTCACTTACCTGAGTTGTACTAGATCAAGGCCGCAGTCTCTGCCAGGAAAGAGGACAGGTGGGCAGGCAAGGGCCTGAAGCCCAAGCCACCACTACAGGAGTGCTTTGCCTTGTACAAACCGTCTCTCCCTGCAGCCCCGGCTGTGTTTGGCTCGCCACTAGGAATCAAGCAGTGATGAGAGACAAGGATAGCAGGGCCCTGTAAGTAGTAAACAGGGTTAACAAAAAGGGCAAAGGAAAGGCGCTCTCCCTGGACCCGGGAGCCTTCAGGACTTTCAGACTCTCGCAGAGAGTGGGAGTCTGACTGAGGGACTGGCCATGACCCCGTTAGGTTAGAAGGACCGGAGGCTGCATATTGAATTTATAGACTGCAGTTTGTTAGGTAGAGGTTCAAGCCCAGTTGTATAGGGGTTAAGCTGCCTGTGTACAGCAAAACAACTTTCTCCCGTGCCAGAATACATTTAGGGAAATTGGACAGACTGTATTTGTGGCTGGAACGAAGAACTGGCCGCCACGCACAGCCCTGACAGTAGCCCGCAGAAAACTGTATAATAGATTTAGATTATGCCTGCGTCTTCATGGACATAACTCCAGAGAGACAAGGACAATTTTGCTTTGTGTAGGAAGGTAAAAAAAAAAAAAGACTTTAATCACCTCCCTGAGATGTTTGTATAGTCCTACCATGTGTCATGTTTGGTGGCAGAAAATTTGGCTGCCTGAAGTAGCCACAGTGCCCATATTGTACCTCATTATGTTAATATGCTAATTACCTGTAATTCTCTTACAGACTTGAATGCAGTTGCCAAAAGGGCAGGTGCCCAAATGGGTAAAGTAAAATACGAATCAGGTTTTGGTTCTCTATTGAGAGACAGTTAGCAGCCTGTATACTGCCTTGCAGGCCTGTGTGACCATGCCTATGCCAGGAACGGCACAAACCTCAACTTTAGGAAACTGGGGGAGGCCTGTTTGGAACAGAGGGAAGTAGTGAAGTGGTGAGTACCAGCCCTCTGTTACAGGAATTACAGACCCTGTGAGGTCCTGTGACATGTGAGACGCTGTAAAGGAATAAAGCTCCCTTAGTCCATTCTGAGAGGGTGTGCCACCCCTCCCAGAAACCATATGTAGTTTAAGGACAAGTCAAGTAGGGGGAACCCTACTACAGGGACAGCTGTGACTATCTATTTGAATATAGGCACATTGTAAATTTCTTCTTGCCATTTGAAGACAATTACTGTTTTGTTATAATACATTTAGAAAAATAGTACTCTGAAGAATCCATAAAAAGGACTGGCAAGAAAAATCAAAAGACCTTAAAGCAGGTCAGTATATTTTTCTCTTTATATAATTCCTCCGAAATTTAGCCATGCTTAATAAATCATGGCAATACATTTCTTTGCATAAATTCAATAAGACTGGTTCCCAATAGTGGTTTTATTGACCAAATACTTTGACTGGAGTATCATGTTTTAAAAAGCCCTGTCTGAGCTCTGAAGACTTGAAACCAATAAGAGTGCCACGAAGAAAGCCTGGTATCCTGCTTGGTAGCCCTGAAAATAGCGATGCTGTAGCGTCAGCCCCATACCCAACCATCGCTGGCGGTTGGTCAGAGTAGAAGGGGGGCAATGAGGGCGCCTCTGCATCCCTGAGGAACCCCCACGCACTCTGGGCCACAAGGAGTAGGAGGGCTGCTGAGATAGGCCTTGAAGCCTAGGGCGTGGGCCCAGGTGGAGTCGCTGCAGGTGAGGGATTCACCTAACTCAGCAGGTACTGCAGGCAGGGCTGACGGCAGCTGGACGGCTTGGCTTCCTGGCCCTACGGGGCACACTAAGATTCAACCATGAATTCCGGCAAAGGTAGTCAGTTACCATTCTTGTTGTGTTTATGCAAACAATCAGGCCAAATGGAATACAATAGATAAATTGGTCTTGATTTAGCTCTTTTGATAAACATAGAGGTAATTTTGAGGAAAAAAATTCTATTTCAATAGAGGTTATTAAAACTGAAATGTTTTCTTTCCCTTGCACCAGACCATTTGTTATAACTCTTGCTGTTCTAATTGCTCAATAATACTAAATTTTACATGACCGTTTGTCTCCACGAGGCCACAAGCCCACCTCCTTCTGTGCCCAAGCCTTATCATCCCTCTGACAGACAGCAAGGATCTTCTTGGCTCTGAAAGAAAACTCCATCCCGCTTCAGCACGGAAGCAGTCAGAGGACCCCACCGACGTCCATTTTCCCTAAGGAAGTCCAGAGCCAGGATTCTTGAGGTAATATAGAGTAAGCAGTTAGACAGACATGAGCAGAGCACGGACGATGGGCCAACTGGCACTACCAGATGTAACTAAGTCTTTCCACCTCTATGTATGTAAGACAAGGGGACTCCCCAGAAGCAAGATGAAACTAGGCTGCAGATGAAGCAGCCCGGGCGGCTGCCTTAAAACCAGTGGAGCCTCTACAGATTCTAGTGACTCTTCCAGACCCTGACCTACCCACCTCACCAGCTTACACGGAAACCCAATCTAGAAAAGCTGAAATCCATAACCAATCTTTGGCCAAGTTCTTACAGGCTTTACAGTCTACCCGGAAAGCAATCCAGAAGCATGTCTGAGACACTCTGCCTGTGCCAACTTCTTATCCGGTCCATCCCTTTCACCCTGTTGACTCTGTTTGGGTAAATAAATTTACTACCCAAGGACTGACTCCTACCTAAAGGGGACCACATACCATCATCCTGACCACCCCCACTGCAGTCAAGGTCGACGGGATCCCAATGTGGCTTAAGACAGCAAAGGAAGAAGGATTCTCTGAAGATAAAACTTTCACATGTGCCGTATTATTAATTCTCTCTATAGGACTTAGTAAAGGAAACCTCAAAACTGAATAGGTTAACAATGTTAACAACCCCCAAGAGTCAATGATTTGACTCATTTACATAAAACCAGTGGGAAATGAAGCATAGTAACGTCCATCTTGTATAGAAAACTGCTGTTTGAAACTCTCTGCTATTGTTAGGTAGTCCCTAGTCCTGTAAACGCTGTCACTTTAAGACAGTCTGCTATTCTATAAAATGACATTGTTTTTAGTTCAAATAATAGAAAAAGATAAACTTAACTGTCTGAGCTTGCAAGCCAGCCATCCAATGTAATAGACTAATACTGATAATAATTATGCCAAGTACAAACTCATTATGTATTCAAGGTTACAACTGTCTGTAACAATGACTCACACAGAGCCCTTTGTATTATCTGCAAACAAAGAGGCTTGAAAAGTATAAATACAAAAAAACGTCCTGTATGGGTTGCTCAGAGATTTGGAAAGAGACACCTCCCTCTGGGCCGCGCGCAATAAATGACTCCTAAACTAATTGGCTCATTAGGCGTCTTGTCCAGCTCGCTGATTTGCGATACAACAAAATGAAACGAGGAGTTAAAAATGCTCTAATAAGCTCAGGTGTGAGGGAGAAAAATCTTCCTTGGTTCCGGCAGCATTTGGACCCTAAACACATCACTCTGATGCCCAGCAAAATAATAAGAGAACAAAAAGAAACTTGTCTAAGAGACAAAAAAGGTGCTATCTTTATGGTGTCACTTTACACATTGTATACCCAAAGCAAAGGGATAAACCAACACTTCACAGAAGAAAATATCAAGGGGAACATTTTTAATATCAAGCACTGAAGACTTGTTTTTTCTGGAGCTATTTCATAACTATTTGACCAGTTCATTTTTATATGGTCTGAGGGAGGATGAGCTCCTTTCTTCCTTTTCTGAAGTGGCACCTTTTCTATTATTTCTTGGGCTTTGGGTTTTGATCTCTTTTGTGACAAACCCAGTGGGCACCCTCTGGTCCTGGTTCAGGTCTTCATCCAACATGCAAGACCTCCCCAAACCATGCTTTACACATCCTGCCCACACCATGACAACTTTTACACTGAATAGCTTTCTTCATATGATTCTTCCTGAGGACATTATTCTAAGCACACATTTATTTCATTGTTCTCTGCCCTCACTGTTTCACTGCATGATCAAAAGAGAAGCATAACCAATGGACACAGACACTAGGTGGGGTGAGGGCATGTGCAGCCGGGGGGAGGACAATAGGGGAAAAAGGAGACATATGCTCTACTATTTGTCATACTTTAAACAATTAAAAAAAAAGAGCAGGGACTTCATCTGCTTTGTTCACATTTTGAGTTTTTCACAAAGGTATGTGCATAGATACACACATAGAAACAAACCATGAAAAGAAAGAAGGGATAATAAATCAAGTGAAAATGAGTAGTTTCAAAACAAACATAATAAACATAATTGAAAGAGGAATGAAATATTAACCGAAAGAAGACATAATCTAATGATATCGACATGGGTTAATAATTAAATTGTAAATTTAGAAGAATATAATACATAAAGTTCCTAGAATGTTTTGGCAATAGCAGATGCTCAGTTACTATTCATTTAATGATTCCGGAATTAGGTCTCAATGTATATGAACATTTACCATATGGCAAAGCTTGTCTTTCAACTGAATATTTAGTATTCCTCTTTGAGTTTTAAATAGTTTTTCTCATGTGAATACCCGGCATGAGAGAAGATGCTGCAATGCACTTCTCACCAACTGCTGTTGCAAGGTACCATCTCCCTGCACTGGTCAGGGTCTTTTCAATAAATACAAAACATGCTCAAACACACCTCATCTTGGAAATTTAATACAAACACTCACTTCACAGCACTGTGCTCCACAAGAAACCTCTATTTCTTTCTCCCTGAACAACAGAACTCCTCGGATATGTTTTCATTTTACTGCAATCATTTTATGCATCTCACTCATTCTACAGTGTCATCCAACTGGATTCCTGTTCCTACCACTAATTGTCAACTTTGGGTCCTGTATTTCAGATTAAAGAGAAACATCCTTATTAACATATTAATTAAATTAAGAATAAATTAGTTACTTAACCAAGCATACAAACAGAGATATCTGGTCTCTGGGCTGGGCTGATTAGGGTCACAGTGACTCAGGTAAAAGTTATGAGGTTCCATCCTGTCTGACCCTTTCCTGATGTACCTAATGGGCTCTCAGACTCACCTGGCTGGGGTCTCGGAGAGGAAGCGTCCGTGTGGAAGTCTGAATTGCTCCCTGGATGGTTGATGATGGACTGAAGCTCTGTCCCCACACGAAACAGCAGGAAGGAGTGAAGCATCAGTTTCTGAACCAGCTTAGGAGTCAAAAGCAACAGCCATGTGCTGTCTTCCGGCGTTGTACAAGCTGAGGACTACACAGAGGAAATATCTACAGCTCTCTATACCTGTTCATCAGGCACATTTCCCTTGTGTTGTTCTAACATCTAAGCACATGATTTCCCTGTGGGCCTCTGGAATATACAGAAAGAAATATTTTCCTAATGATTCTCTGATCCTAAGGGACCAGGTTAGAAGTCAAGTAAATTTAGTTTTTATTTTCCGTTGTCCTTGATTTTGCTTTCCAAAGATCTGACCTCCTACTCTGAGTTACCCCAACGCTGAGTTAACATTTTCCCCAATGTCTGAGGCCAAGAAACCTGTCAGGACCAAGTCCCTTTGATCCTCCAGCACCGATCTGTGGTGTGGACACAGCCCTGATGTCTCCAGAAAATTGCTATCTTCCTCTCTAACAAGGAGAGAGCTGTGTTCTTTTCATAGGCAATTGCAATTCTGACTCCACAGTCTTTGGCTTCACGACACATTTGTCAAAATCATTAAGGATTTTGTACTTATTTCATAACTCAAGAGCTGTCATTAAGTCCCTCATTATAAAATATATGTTAAATATGAGTTATATGTAGATATTCTTATGCCACATAACCTGCACTTAGCATCTTATATGTATCATTTTATTTAATTTTTGAAAATTCCACTCTATATGATAGTTGTATTATGAACTCTATCCCCCTTTGCAGAAATGGGGCTTGAAGGGGTTTAGTGATCTGCTCAAAGTTACAAGATGAGTAAGGATGGGCCTCGATTGGAATCTGTCACGTTGCTTTCAGTTTTCAAATGCTGGGCCAGTGATTCTCAACCTGAGATGATTTTGCCCTAGGGGATATTTGTCAATGTCTGGAGGGAGGCCGCTGAACACCTATAATACCCAACACAATAGTTATCCTGCCTCAATTGTCAAGTGAAAGGTGAAAACCTAGTGAGACCAGCACTTCCAAAACTTCAATGTGTTATGAATCACTCAGAATTCTAGTTCCTTTGCAGATCTGGGTGGGCCCAGACATTCTCAAAATCCATGTCTCCCAGGAGGTGTTGATGCTGCTGGTCCTGGTCTGAGGACCACGCTGTGACCACCAAGGTTGTGGCTCTGTGTCAGAGTCAAGTTGTAGGTCTTCTGAACCAAAACTTTATTTCTGTGTAGTTAAAAAAATGCTTGTATTGATTTTTAGAAAGAGGTGAAGGGAGAAGGATAGAGAGATAGAAACATTGATGAGAGACAAACATAATTGATCAGCTGCCTCCTGCATGCACTCACTGGGGATGGAGCCTATAACCCGAGCATGTGCCCTGACCAGGAATAGAACCATGACCTCTTGGTTCCTGGATTGATGCTCAACCCCTGAGAAACACTGGCTGGGCTGTTTCTATGTAATTTGAATGAATAGTATATTTACTTATTCCAGAAGCTGTTGTAAATTCTGTGTTTGGTTCTTTTATATAAAGGTCCTTGAACAACATCAAATAAGCTTCTGAGAAAGGCTTTGTCCATTTTAAAAATAAAGGCCCTAGAGTGACATCCAACAATGTATTTCTGAAAAAGACTGTAGCAGATAAATAGAAGCCTCCAAAAGATGCCTGCACCCAATCCCAGAACTTTGAATATTACCAAAACTGTACTAACAAAGTATAATATTACAAAAGTTGTAGGGAATATTAAAAATCTGCAAATAACAGAATTACTTCTATTACTAGCATATTCTAAAATACTTTTTCCCTCTGGCTCTATTTTTGTTCATCAGTTTATGTTGTTCATTATATTCCACAAATGAGTGAGATCATGTGATATTTATCTTTCTCCAACTGACTTATTTCGCTTAGCATAATGCTCTCCAGGTCCATCCATGCTGTTGAAATGGTAAGAGTTCCTTCTTTTTTACAGCAGCGTAGTATTCCATTTTGTAGGTGTACCACAGTTTAAAAAAATGTAAATTCTTTATTGTTTAATGTACTACATATGTCTCTTTTTTTCCCCAACCCCAGCACATGCCCTCATCCCCCACCCCCATCTGTGTCCATTGGTTATGCTCATATGCATGCATACAGGTTCTTTGGTTGATCTCTTACCCCTTCACCCCCCACCTTCCCTCATATGTTGGACAGTCTATTCAATGCTTCTATGACTCTGGTTCTATTTTTATTCATCAGTTTATATTGCTCATTCTATTCCACAAATGAATGAGATCATGTGATATTTATTTTTCTCTGACTGACTCATTTAGCTTAGCATAATGCTCTCCAGTTCCATCCATGCTGTTGCAAATGGTAAGAATTCCTTCTTTTTTAAAGCAGCGTAGTATTCCATTGTGTAGATGTACCACAGTTTTCTAATCCACTCATCTGCTGATGGGCATTTAGGCTGTTTCCAAATCTTAGCTATTGTAAATTGTGCTGCTATGAACATAGGGATGCATATATCCTTTCTGATTGGTGTTTCTGGCTTCTTGGGATATATTCCTAGAAGTGGGATCATTGGGTCAAATGGGAGTTCCATTTTTAGTTTTTTGAGGAAACTCCATACTGTTCTCCACAGTGGCTGCACCAGTCTGCATTCCCACCAGCAGTGCACGAGAGTTCCTTTTTCTCCACATCCTCTCCAGCACTTGTCGTTTGTTGATTTGTTGATGATAGCCATTCTGACAGGTGTGAGGTGGTACCTCATTGTTGTTTTGATTTGCATCTCTCAGATGATTAGTGACTTTGAGCATGTTTTCATATGTCTCTTGGCTTTCTGAATGTCCTCTTTTGAAAGGTGTCTATTTAGGTCATTTGCCCATTTTTTGATTGGATTGTTTATCTTTCTTTTGTTAAGTTGTCTGAGTTCCCTGTAAATGTTGGTAATTAAACCCTTATCAGAGATAACATTGGCAAATATGTTCTCCCATGCAGTGGGCTTTCTTGTTGTTTTGTTGATGGTGTCTTGTGCTGTGCAGAAGCTTTTTATTTTGATGTAGTCCCATTTGTTTATTTTCTCCTTAGTTTCTATTGCTGTAAGAGCTGTGTCAGTAAAGATATTGCTACGACATATGTCTGATATTTTGCTGCCTATGGATTCTTCTACAATTTTTTTATGGTTTCCCATCTTACGTTTAAGTCCTTTATTTATTTTGGGTTTATTTTTGTGTATGGTGTAAGTTGGTAGTCTAGTTTCATTTTTTGCATGTATCTGTCCAATTTTCCCAACACCATTTATTGAAGAGACTGTCTTAACTCCATTGTATGTTCTTGCCTCCTTTGTCAAATATTAATTGAGCATAATGGCTTGGGTCAATTTCTGGGTTCTCTGTATATTGGTCTATATGTCTGTTCTTGTGCCAGTATCAGGCAGTTTTGAGAACTGTGGCTTTGTATAATAGCTTGAAATCTGGTATTGTGATCCCTCCAACTTTGTTCTTCTTTCTCAAGATGCTGAAGCTATTCGGGGTCACTTTCTATTCCAGATGAATTTTTGGAGAGTTTGTTCTAGGTCTGTGAAATATGCCATTGGTATTTTAATGGGGATCGCATTGAATCTATAGATTGCTTTGGGTAGTATGGACACTGTTGTTGATTCTACCAATCCATGAACATGGTATATTCTTCTGTTTGTTTATGCCTTCCTCTATCTCTTTTTTCGATGTCCTGTAGTTTTCCAAGTACAGGTCTTTTCCCTCCTTAGTTAAATTTACTCCTAGGTATCTTAATTTTGTTGTGGCAATGGTAAATGGGATTTTTAAAAAATTTTTCTTTCTGTAAGTTCACTATTGGTGTATGAAAAAGCCATAGATTTCTGGGTGTTAATTTTGTATCTTGCTACATTGCCAAATTCATTTATTAAGTCTAGTAGTTTTTTGATGGAGTCTTTAGGGTTTTCTATGTACAATATCATGTCATCTGCGAATAATGACAGTTTTACTTCTTGTTTTCCAATTTGGTTGCCTTTTATTTCTTCTTCTTGTAGGAAAGGGGAGAGAAAAATTGGATATGTGAATGAAACAATAGATTCTAAAACAATAACACATCAATAGAGCAGATAGATAAAGAAGATAAAATAAAAAGTAAAAAGAAATGGAAGAGAAAAAGAGAAAAAAAGGCAAAGAAGAAAAAAAAGTAAAGTGGCTTTCATCTCAGCCAGGTTTAGTTCCTCCTGGGAGCTTCCTTTTGATCTCACTCTTCTGATGACTGTGCTGACTGTTCTGTCTGCCAGTTCTGGGCTTCCCAGGAAGTACGTAGTGCTAACCACTGTCAGAGACTGTCCTCTTTGGCTTTCAGCAACCTGCTTGAAGCTCCAAGAAATCCACAGTTGGTGTCTGTCTCCACAGGACTTGGCTTCACATGGGAGGGGCCAAGCTGCCCCCTAAAGCATGTTAGTTAGCAGCACGGGGCCCAGGGCTGGGTCAGTAGGCTTTCCCAGGTTCCCCAGGCTCTGCTTCCACCCATCATCACTTGCCAGCCAGCTATCGATCATAACCACTCAGAAGTCTGTTTCTGAAAGGGCTTTAGGTGGAAGCGGGAGTCTATACCTCTGGTCTCCCATGAGGGGGAAGGTGCTGTTGAGATTTCAGGGAAAGTGGTGGCTATGTTTCCCTGTCCCAGAGCTGCTACTCTGTGAATGGCTCAGCATATTACTCTGAAATCTAGTGGGATCAACTGGAAACCTGAAGTTTCTATCTGTGAGGCACCAGTCAGGTTCCTGGGATAGTGGGGCAGACGACCCCACCCCCAACCCAGTCACAGACGCTCCCTGAGACTGTACAAACCCATAGTCTTGACCTCTGTGGCTATCTCCTTTGCAAAGGTCAAGATGCAGGGTGTAGCAGGCCTGGTCTCTGAGGGTCGGGTGGGCTGTATCACCTAGGGTGTTTTTTCCCCCTACTTTTCCTCCATTACTGCTTCTGGGGGCATATGACTGAATGAAGGACTTCTGATTGCTGCTTTTCCACATCTCCCCCAATGTTTCCCACCCCAGCCTCTGCTTAGGCACCTCCAGTCAGCACCATCCTCCCTGCACCAAAGCCTTGGGTGAGTCGCTGCTACGGAAAACTCCTGTGCTCTGGGTTTAAAAAACAAAAATACAATAAAACCAGAAACTGTGCCTTTCTTTCCTATGGGCTCTGGTCTACCGACTCCAGACTCCGCAGCACCCAGCAGCTCTGCCACCTTTCACGGCTGGATGTTACATGGGCTGCTGGTCTCAACTCAGATGCGCTGGGCTATGGAGCCCAGCCTGCGTTCCGGGCCTCAATCTTCTGGGGGAACAGACTCTCCTGTAGCCCAGAGCTCCCTCCTCACCGTTGGCCTGGCACCTGTGGCAGCTGGGTCAGGCCCTCTCATGACCCTGCCCTTCATGCCAGTCTCCAGGTGTTTTCTGTCCTTCCTTGATATATGTCTCCTCCTCAGGTGGACCTCAGTTGGTAATTCCAGGTGTATGTTTCCCACTTTAATTTTACTTCCAGTCTAACCAGGAGACTGCATTTTTGACAAGCTTCCAGGTGATGTTGGTGCTGCAGGTCCTCCTGGTCTGTGGACCGCACCTTGAGTAGATGGGCTGTGGTTCTGTGTTAGAGTCTGGTGTAGGTACTTTTAGGTCTTCTCCACCAGGAGTCTTCTGTGTATGTAATTTTGAAAGACAAGTTTTTCTCTCACTCTAAAGGGAGGATAAATTCTCTGTTTGATTCTTTTATATTAGGGATCCGGGGTGACATAAAATAATTTATACCTGAACAAGGCTTTGTAGTTGGCAGAATAAGGGCTTCAAAACATGTCAACGTCCTAATTTGGAGAACTTTGGAATGTTATCTCACAGAGCAGGGTTACTGAGATAGGTGAAATAAGAATCATTAGCTAAGGAGATTAGCTCAGATTAGCCAGGTTGGACTAATGTCATCACAAGGGTCCTCTAAATGTGGAAGAGAGTAGAAGAATTGGAGTCACAGAGACATTTGAAGATGCTATGCTGCTGGTATTGAAGATGGAGGGAAGGCCATGGGCCAAGGAATGCAGATGGCCTCTAGAATCCAGAATAGGAATTGAGAATAGGAAAGGAGTTGAAAAGGGATTACAATCTCCTGTGGATCACCCAGAAAAGTCCAAGCCCAGCAGTGATTTTGATCTAAGGCTTTTAAGACTCATTTCAGGTATTTGACCTCTAGAACTTTAAGATACTAAGTTGTTTGTTTTAAGCCACTAGTGTGGTAATCTGCTACGACAGCAATAGGAAACTGTCACAGACATTTATCCAGTAAGATATTATTCCATGGAACTGAGTTTAAGCCTCTCAAATCATTCAGCTAGCTTCCCTTGGGCAAAGGTAGTTTATGTTGAAATTTCACATTAAGTAGAAAAAGTAGAGCTAATTTAGAGGTATTTGGTCCCATAGATGGTACAAAGAATTTCCCATCATGTAAATGTAAACATGGTTCTGACTTTGAGGACTTTGAAGCATTAAGATAGAAAAATAATTCATTAAAATTAAGGTCACATGTTTTACTTTTTATTTATTTATTTGATATATTATTATTTTTTTAATTTTAGAGAGGGAGAGAGATAGAGAGATAGAAACATCAATGATGAGCCTCATTGATTAATTGCCTCCTGCACGCCCCCTACTGGGGGGTGGGGGGATTGAGCCCTCAACTGGGGCATGTGTCCTTGGTTGGAATCAAACCTGGGACCCTTTAGTCCACAGGCTGTTGCTCTACCCACTGAGCCAAACTAGCTAAGGCTACTTTAAATCTTTGTGTCAAAATTTCTACATTTTTATCTATTTCATGTTAATTCACACATTTAAAAAAATTTCTATATTTTCCAAATTTCTCTGAAGATTTCTTTCATCATAATAGATGGGATTATGAATGAGTCTGTGTGCATATATATGTGTGAGTATGTTTATTTGAAAGTTGTATACAAGTGCACACACATACACACACTGCTCACTCTTGAACATTTTCTTTGGACTCAACAAAGTATATTTAACATTCTATTTAGGCCTTACAACATTCAGATGAAGTAAGGTTTATTATTCCACATTACCTTCAGAAAGAAGAAAACTGAAGCCATGTGGATTACATTCTTTTTAAAGCATGCCCACAGCAAAGGCACCAAGAGCTCTCTATCTACACACTTTTCTTTCTTTTTTAAAACTATATTTTTATTGATTTTAGAGAGGAAGGGCTAGGGAGAGAGAAATAGAAACATCAATGATGAGAGAGAATCATTGATCGGCTGCGTCCTGCATGTCCTCTCCTGGGGATTGAGCCCGCAATTCAGCCATATGCCTTTGACCGGGAATCGAACCTAGGACCCTTCAGTCCGCAAGCCAATGCTCTATCCACTGAGTCAAAGCAGCTAGGGCTGGATTACATTTTTAACAATAACATAATGCAGTTAAAACTTATTGTGCATCATCTTGAGTTATATACAGATGGACCCACCCACTATAAACTCTTTTAAAAATTATATTTTTATTGATTTCAGAGAGGAAGGGAGAGGGGGGAGAGAGATAGAAACATCAATGATAAGAGAGAGCCGAAACCGATTTGGCTCAGTGGATAGAGCGTCGGCCTGCGGACTGAAAGGTCCCAGGTTCGATTCCGGTCAAGGGCATGTACCTGGGTTGTGGGCACATCCCCAGTAGGAGATGTGCAGGAGGCAGCTGATCGATGTTTCTCTCTCATCGATGTTTCTAACTCTCTATCTCTCTCCCTTCCTCTCTGTAAAAAATCAATAAAATATATTAAAAAAAAATGATGAGAGAGAATCATTGATCGGCTGCCTCCTGCATGCCCCACACTAGGGATTGAGCCCACAACTCAGGCATACGCCCTGACCGGAATTTAACTGTGATCTCCTGGTTCACAGGTCGACGCTCAACCACTGAGCTACACTGGCTGGGCTGGGTTAAACTCTTAATTTATGTATGGCTTCTTTAATCCAGTACATTATACATTTGAAATATGTGCAATTTATTGTATGTAATTATTATTATTTTAAAATTTATTTTAATTGTTGAAAGTATTATAGATGTCCCCTTTGTTATTTTTCCCATTGAACTCCTCCACCCCACACCAGCCCCTCCCAGACCGTCACAACATTATTGTCTGTGTCCATAGGCTTTGCATAACCTATATAATAAAAGCCTAATATGCTAAGTGTCCGGTTGTCCGGTCGTCTGGTCAGCAGTTCAACCAATCAAAGGGTAATATACTAATGATATGCTAAGGCCACGCAATCGTTCTCTATGACATGCACTGACCACCAGGGGGCAGACGCTCTAACTAGTAGGTTAGCTTGCTGCTGGGGTTCGGCAGATCAGGACTGAGTGAGATGGGCCAGACACGCCCTAGAGCCCTCCCTCGGTTCCACCCTGGTTGGCCAACCTCCCGTGTCCCTCCCTGGCCCTGACTGTGCACTGGTGGGGTCTCTTGGCCTGGCCTGCACCCTCTCGCAATCTGGGACCCCTCGGGGGTGTCAGAAAGCTGGTTTCAGCCCGATCTGCAGGCAAGGTCGAGAGACTCCACTAGTTCATGAATTTGTGCACCAGGCCTTCTAGTATGCATATAAATTCCTGGGTTAATCACTCCCCAATGCACTCCATCCCCCATATTCCCTTGAAATTCATCAGTCTTTCCATGCTTCTATGCCTCTGGATCTATTTTGTTCATCAGTTTATTTTGTTCATTGGGTTCCTCATATGAGTGAGATCATGTAATTATGCTCCAATAAATTAGTTAGAATTAAAAATTCTAGTGATGTATAACTCATGTCAGATCAAGAGCACAGGCAGCTGAGTCATATAAGATAGTGGTGGGAAATATATCTTATATCTGGGAAGAAAGAAAGGTCTCATATATAGATATAGGAACTGTGATATTAAATTAAGGAAATTCACATTTGATAAACCATTTTTATATAAACTGTAAGATCAACACACACACACACACACACACACACACACACACACATATATATTAAACATCACATATTGGTTGAAGAAAGAAGTATAATACAGATGCACAAAACATCATGAAAGAACTTTAGAAACATAATATAGCAACTCAGAATGAGCCCAGAATAGATCAGAACTACTTCCCACCATACAATCCATTTTGATTATAAAGCCATTATATTAAAACAAGTGCTTTCTCCCCCAAATTAAAAATAGGACTCCCATTTGACCCAGTGATCCCACTTCTAGGAATATATCTCAAGAATCTAGAAACACCAATCAGAAAGAATATATGCACCCCTATGTTCATAGCAGCGCAATTTACCATAGCTAAGATTTGGAAACAGCCTAAGTGCCCATCAGTAGATAAGAAGATTAAAAAGCTGTGGTACATCTACACAATGGAATACTACGCTGCTTTAAAAAAGAAGGAATTCTTACCATTTACAACATCATGGATGGAACTGGAGAGCATTATGCTAAGGGAAATAAGCCAGTCAGAGAAAGATAAATATCACATGATCTCATTCATTTGTGGAATATAATGAACAACATAAACTGATGAAAAAAAAAAACAACAGATCCAGAGACAGAGAAGCATCGATCAGATCTTCAAACCTCAAGAGGGAAGGTAGGGGAGGGTGGGGATAAGGGGGAGAGAGATCAACTAAAGGACTTGTATGCATGCATATAAGCCTAACCAATGAACACAGACACTGGGGGGTGAGGGCATGAGTGGGGGTGAGGGGGCAATGGGGGATAAGAACACATATGTAATACCTTAATCGATAAAGAAAATAAATAAAAAAAAATAAAACAAGTACTTTTAGGATGGCTTGTTATGCAGAAATAGGTAACTGCTACACTAATAACAGAAAAGAAAACTGAGATCACTTATAATAATACTAGAGGCCCAATGCATGAAATTCATGCATGGGGTGGGGGTCCCTCAGCCTGGCCTACACCCCTGGGGGGATGTCCGACTGGCTCTCGCAATCCAGGACCGCTGGCTCCTAACTGCTCTCTTGCCTGCCTGCCTGATTGCCCCTAACCCCTCTGCCTGCCTGCCTGATCATCCCTAACTGCTCCCCTGCTGGCCTGATTGCCCCCAACCAACTCTGCCTGGCCCCACACCCAGGACCCAGATTCCTCCGGCCAGTCTCAGGCACGAAGGACCCCGCCTGGCTTTGCCCAGGCCAGCCACAGCTGCAGGGGACCGTGGGTGGGCGGTTTCACCTGGGCCGCAGCCGCAGGCACCTGGGACCATGGGGCGGGCGGCTTGTCCCTCCCCTGGGCCGCAGGCACACGTGCAGCTGCTGGCTCCCGGAACTGCAGGGCGGGCAGCTTGTCCCTCTCCAGGGTTGCAGCCTGGCTGGTCCCCATTCCTCTCTCCCCAGTGTTGAGTGTCTGGGCAGTTCCAGCATGAGGGCGAGGGCATGAGGGTGTGATGACCATTTGCATATTAGCTCTTTATTATATAGGATCCTCTTTCCCATTCTAGGCATTTGTACAGATATTTGAAGATAGCATTCATGATTATTCTGTTATTGAAGTTTATTTCAGATAACTGCATTAAAAAGTGTCTCTATTTAGACTCTTACAGTTAACCAGAAGAGGTTGAAAGAATATGCATGTTTGTGCAAAACGTATGAATCTGAATCACAGAACTGGACAGGAATTCAAGCTCTCTAGTGAGTCATCCTTTGGTCACTTATGTACATATGTGACATATCTATAGATCACATATTAGTTTATATAATGGATGATAATAATATGGTTTTTTCCTATACCTTTAGTGGTTATGACAATATTTAGAGTAGGGGGAGGTGCTTCATTTAAAACAATAGAGGGAATCATATTTGTAGGCAGCAATGAAACTTTTCAAGTAGAAGAGGGTGATAGTTAATTGGAAACATAATTAAGCCAAGCAAAACTCCACCCCAATGTGAAATCCCTTTACACATGGACACCAATCTTACATACATCAATGAATAAACATACACCATAAAATAGTTTGCATAGCAATAAATGTACAGACTTAAAATTTTTCTTCCTCATACTCAAGGTCATCTCTGACTCAAAGGGTTTATTATGTCGATTTATTGAAATTTTTGTTTCCATGTTATCTAGAATTGGAGACATGTATTTGATTGTCAGTTTGCTAGTGACTATGGTAAGAATGTGGACCCCAAGCTAAATAAGATACAGGATCCTAATGAGAGAACACGACACAATGACCTATAACACACACTAAATGTCTACATTTTCAGAAAGAGCAGGTATGGTAGTGATATATGAAGATATGATTTATAAAGAACGTTAAACTGTGCTCTTATATTTCCCTTTCCTATGAAATGATATAGAGGGCTTTAGTTACCAAGTGCAGTTTATTTCCATAGGAGTAGTACAACTCATGATTGTTCTTTTAGTAAAATAAAAGAAAAAATTACTCAGTATGATAGATTTCATTTAAAAAATTGTTCTTAAGAAATCCATGTAGTCTCGTGAGATAAATGGGAATTTCCAAATATTTTACCCAAGGATGGGATCAATTTGGGAGAGGAGAAAAATAACATAGGAAAAGCTGTTAGATATCACAAAGTCAAGAAATTAATAAAGTGATTCAATTAAATTGTGTAGAAATCATAGAAACAGAAACTCCAGGTATAAACAGAGAGTAAATGCTACATCCACAACATCTGGCTCTGAGGCTTTGAGTTCAGCTGTCATGTGCATTTCTTCAGCCCTAGGACAATTGGTACTTTTACAGCTACCATCCCAACAAGCCTTTTCAGAGCCCTCTTTATGTCATTGTTCCTGAGACTGTAGATAAAGGGGTTCAGCCTGGGTGTGACCACAGTGTACATCACTGAGGCTGTTCCATTTGAGTATGAGCTCTGGGTAGCAGCAGAGCTGAGGTACACGCCTAGGATCGTACCATAAAACAAGGAGACAACCGAGAGGTGAGAGGCACAGGTAGAAAATGCTTTATACTTCCCCTGAGCTGATGGGATTGCACGTATGGAGGACACTATCTTAGAGTAAGAGTAAAGGATCCCAGCCAGGGGACCAGCACCCAGGAGCACAGCTACAAAATACATCACCATGTTATTAAGAAAGGTGTCGGAACAGGCAAGTTGGACGATCTGTTTGATTTCACAGAAAAAGTGGGGGATTTCAAAGTCCGTACAGAAGGACAGTTGCAACACTATTAAGGTTTGTACCAAGGAATTCAGGGCACTCATGATCCAGGACATCAGAACCAGCAGTCCACAGAGCCGGGGGTTCATGATGACCATATAGTGCAGGGGGTGGCAGATGGCCACATACCTGTCATAGGCCATCACGGCTAGAAGGAAGTCATCCAGTTCTCCAGAGAACATGAAAAAATACATCTGTGTGATGCAGCCTGCTTATGTGATGACTTTGCTCTGTGTCTGGATGTTCCACAGCATCTTTGGGATGGTGGTGGAGGTGACAGAGATGTCCACCAAGGACAGGTTGGAGAGGAAGAAGTACATGGGTGTGTGGAGGTGGGAGTCTGAGCTGACGGCCAGGATGATGAGCAGGTTTCCCAACACAGTGATCAGGTACATGGAGAGGAAAAGCCCAAATATGAGGGGCTGCAGTGCTGGTTTTTCTGATAACCCCAGAAGAAAAAATCCTGAAAATCCTGTGAGGTTCCCTAGTTCCATGTGGTGGAGGTGACTGCCATAATATAGAAAAAATGACATTACTAATTTTCACACAAGCAAGCATTAAAAACCTAGCACAAAGGAAGTAATTTCCATATTTGGTCTATGGTTTGATCTCCTTTGGGACATCCCTAGGGCCATTTCTCATTAGAATTTCCTTTTCCATGTGAAGACACATGAAGAATTCTTGTCTTAATTCTTTCAGTACGAAAAGTAAAAATAAAAAGCAATGGATGGGAAGTAGAGCACAGCAGGTGTCTGTAGTTAGTAATACTGTATCGTGTATTGGAAAGTAGCTAGAGGGTAGATTTTAAAAGTCCTTATCACAAGAAAAAAACTGTTAACTATGGTGGTGACAGATATATTGTGGAGGTTGTATTGCAATATATACAAATACAGAATCATTATGTGGTACTCCTGAAACTAATATAATGTTTTATGTCAATTATACTTCAATTAAAAATGTTTAAAACAAATGGAGAAGACACAGTAGGACTGATTGACAGATTGGACCACACAAAATTTATGAGCTTTATACATTCTCTACAAAACACTTATACATACATTAAAGAACTAAGTGGAAAACAGTCACTTTGTGTGAAAGTCTCCATTTCTTTGTTAGAAAGAATTCAATAAAAAAATCAAACAAGATGATAATGTCAATAATATTGTGATAAGTCTGCACGGTAACAGATGATTACTAGACTTGGTGTGGCAATCACATTGTAATGTATATAAATGTTGAATCAATATATTGTATACCTGAAACTAATATCACATTATATACAAACTATACTGAGACAAAAAAGGGATAAAAACACTTTGATAACAATATCCAAAAGCAAAGAACTTTCAGGTCTGTAATATAGTGAAAGTTACTTTGGATGCCAACTACACTTTAATTTAAAATAAATAAATTAATAAACAAGTAAAGGAAAAAACTTACACAGAGAAATTTAGTAGAGACTCTAAATGGTTTACAAACTCACAAATTTCATTACTCAGCCTCACAGGTAATGAAATAGTTACAAAGTGAATCTCCTTAGCTTACTCATTTTCATCTACCAAATAAATTTTTAAAATGTGAATAGACAAGGTGAGGGAACATACTGTGAGATGTATGTCTCATGCACTGCTATTGCAAGGGTGTATTTGCAGCCCTCCTTGGTCTGGACCTTTCTCATGCATATGGAAAGATAGTCTAATATTCCCTCTCAGAAAATTAAAAAAATGCCCTCACATCACTGTATATTCCTCCACAGTTAATTACCTATTTGTCTATTTCTGTCAATAGATAAAGTCCTTGAACTTATGTTCTACTTCTACTGAAAGGACTTTACACTTCCAGTGCCCTTTCTTAATTTGTCTGCTATTCATGCCATTTAATTGTCAACATTGGAACTTGCATTTCTGAGTGCAATGTTCACTTTCCTTTGAGCATCATGAATAACACATTAATGTATTAGTAATGTATTGGTATCTGGGCTATGTTCGAATGGTTCTAAGGTGACTTCAGGGACAAGTTCTTGGCTTTCAGTCTCTCTGATGGTTTCCTGCCATGTCTATTGCGTTCTCGGACTCACCTGCATGGGAACTCTGAGAGGAAGGTTTCCCTGTGGAGGTCCAAATTCTTGCCTGGATGGTTGATGATGCAGACCAGAGCTCTGTCCCAGACAAGACAACAAGGAGTCAAGCACTGGTCTCCCAGCTGGATTTAGGTGACATAACATCCAGCCAAAGGTTGCACATGCTGAGGGTCTGCAGTAGAATTGCTACTTACATGCTCTGTGTCTGCTCATTAGGCACATTTGCTGCTTGTTACTACAACCTCTAAGCACATGGTTGCCCCTGGGGACACTGGTCTGGACAGAATGGAATGTTTCCTGATGATTCTCTGTTCCCAGGAGACTATGCAATAAGCCAGGTGAGTGCAGTTGTGATTAGTCCTTCATTAAATGCCCTGCTTCCTGACGTCTACACCGCCCAGCACCTTATCTCAATTGGAAGGTAAAGTTTCAAAATGGATGGACCTCGAGGGTGTTCTACCCAGTGAAATAAGTCAGGAAAAGACTAATACCACAGGATTTCACTTATATATGGATCTAAAGAGCAAAGTAAACAATACCCCCCGCCCCCCCAATTGAAATGCACTCATGGATTGGTGGTTGCCAGAGAAGGACCTTGGGTGACAGGAAGAAGGAAGTGAAGGGATTAAGAAGTATAAATTGGAAGTTTCAAAATAGTCACAGATGTAAAGTACAGCATAGAGAATTTATCTATATAAAAGGCTAATATGCTAAGTGTCCTCCCACCTTCCGATTGGTCGCTATGACGACTTGCTTTATAGCCAGGTGGAAACACTTTACACTGTAACCAAATGTCTGTGAAGCGTTTTCCCGTGTCTCATCTCCTTTGATCCTCACAGAAGTCCTGGAGTAGGTAGAAAGGAGACTCAGTGCAATCCTATTTTCTTTTCATTAGCTGGAAAACGGAGATTTAGAAAGCTTAGAAACTTGACCTGACTGAAAAGAAGTAAGAAATGGTGGACCTTGAAAATGACTTCAGGTTTTCTCACTGTGCGGAATATAGTCAAACACTGCTGCAGTTAAATATTTTACCCTTTGTTCTCCCTGTGAGGTCTATAATAATAATCTGCTTCGTGTTAATATTTACTGCTGTGTTGCTGACAATTACCTGAAAGAGAAGTTGGGGTGCTTCACTGGGCTGGAAAAAGTTTAGCTACATCAGAAAGCAGGTCTAATTAAGCAGGTTTATTCTATATCTATAAAAGGCTAAGTTGACTCACACATGTGCAATGCATATAAAGCTCTCGCTGGTGACAATTGCATGCATGTTTTTCCATCAGTCATTGTCGATCGTGAATTTGGTTGACACTTCTATTATAGAGAAAGGGTGAATAGCAATATTAAAATATTTATTCTAATTAATTTCCTTTCAATGTGCACCAATTCATGCACTGGGCCACTAGTATAGTCAATAATATTGTAATAACAATATTACAATGATATTGTAATAACTCTTTTGGGTATCAGGGGTGAACACTATGTAAAGAATATGATTGTCTAACCATTATATTGTACACCTGAAACCAATGCAAAATAATAGTGAAGTAAACTGTATTTGAAAAAAAGAAAAGAACTCTTTCTCCGTCATCGAGGTGTGTGTGTTCCCTTCTCCTTCACCATGTCTTCCCACAAGACTTTCAGGATCAAGACGTTCCTGGCCAAGAAACAAAAACAGAATTGGCCCATTCCCCAATGGATTCGGATGAAAACTGGCAATAAAATCAGGTACAACTTGAAGAGGAGACATTGGAGAAGAACCAAACTGGGCCTATGAGAAATCACACATGAGAGATGACTCACATATTTATGCTGTATCCAGGTTGCCTACACCTTGAACATTTTCTTTGGACTCCTCCTCCTCACTCTTGAACATTTTCTTTGGACTCAACAAAGTATATTTAACATTTTACTTGTCCCTTACAACATTCAGTTGAAGTAAGGTTTAATATTCCACATTATCTTCAGAAACAAGAGAACTGAAGCCTGTTTGATTACATTTTAAATAATAACACAATGCAGTTAAAACTTATTGTGCAGATCCAGTGTTCTCACTTCTAGGAACTTATCCTAAGAAATCCCAAACACCAATCAGAAAGAATGCATGCACCCCTATGTTCATAGCAGTGCAATTTACAATAGCTAAGATCTGGAAACAGCCCAGGTGCCCATCAGTAGATGAGTGGATAAAAAACATGTCGTACATTTACACAATGGAATACTATGCAGCACTAAAAAAGAAGGATCTCTCACCCTTTGAGACAGCATGGAGGGACTTGGAGAATTATTATGGTAAGCAAAATAAGCCAGTCAGAGAAAGACAAGTATCACATGATCTCATTCATATGATGAACAAAATAGATCCAGAGACACAGAAGCATGGACCAGACTGTGAAATCTCAGAGGGAAGGAAGAGGTGGGTTGGTGGGCGGGAAGAGATCAACCAAAGAACTTGTATGCACATATGCATAACCCATAAGCACAGACAATCGATGCTGAAGGCCTGGGGCAGTTGAAGGGTGTGGGCTAGAAAGATTAAATGGGGGAAAAAAGGGGACAAATGTACTTTCAACAATAAAGATTTAGTTTAACAAAAAACTTATTGCGCATCACCTCAAGTTATATATAAATAGACCCACCAACCATGTACTCTTAATTTCTGTATGGCTTCTTTAATCCAGCAAATTGTACATTTAAAATATGTGCAGTTTGTTGTGTGTAATTACACTCTAATAAATTAGTTATGAAATGGAATTTCTGGACTGGAACCCGGATTCTTTGTCTGCCGGAATCAAAGAATGAATCCACGGACAGAAAGTGCTATAGCAAAGGTGGAGATTTATTGAAGAACAAGTACAGACTCCCACATGGGGAGAGGGAAAGAGTCCCACAGAGTGGACTTCCACGTAGGGAGGGAGAAAGGGTCCCACTGAGTTCTTTTTCCCTATGGCTTATAAAGGCTGCAGATCCTGGTGCCTTGATATCCCCTCTGACTGGTCACTATTCCCTTTCTGGTTACTATAGTAACTCCTGGGATCAAAGATCAAACCTCACGTGGGACATGTGAAGTTCTTCCCCCATCCTTCCTTATTGTTTTCCTATTCCCTTTGGGCTTTCTTCTTCTCTATTTGGATGAAGGGTTTCCTTCCCTTTATTTTGTAAATATAGACCTTTTGCTGTTCCCAGATCCCTCATTCTATGGAAATGTGCCTGTTGCAGCTTTTTAGCTTCCCTACTCTATGGAAATATACCTTCTGCTGCTCTGCAGCCCTGTGCTTCCTCTATGGTCCCCTTAATTTCTAAAATTTCCAAAACCTGTTTTTTTCACCCCCCCCAAAATGCCCGTTTCAGTTAGATTAAAAATTCTAGTGATGTATACTCTCAGATCAAAAGCACAGGGAGCTGAGACACACCAGATAATGGTGGGAAATAATTCTTTTTAAAAAAAATTCTTTATTGGTTAATGTATTACATATGTGTCCTTATCCCCCCCATTACCTCCCATCCCCCCACTCATGCCCTCACCCCCCTGTTGTCTGTGTCCATTGGTTAGGCTTATATGCATGCATACACATACTTTGGTTGATCTCTCCCCCTTACCCCCACCCTCCCCTACCTTCCCTCTAAGGTTTGACGGTCTGATAGAAAGGATATATGCACCCCTATGTTCATAGCAGCACAATTCACCATAGCCAAGATTTGGAAACAGCCTAAGTGCCCATCAGCAGATGAGTGGATTAAAAAACTGTGGTACATCTACACAATGGAATACTACACTGCGGTAAAAAAGAAGGAGTTCTTACCATTTGCAATAGCATGAAAATAATTCTTATTACTGGGAAGAAATCAAGGTTTAAGATATAAATATCAGAACCGTGATATTAAATTAAGGCAATTCACATTTGATAAGCTATTTTTTCCATAAACGGTAAGGTCAACACAGACATATATGTCTTAAACATCACATTATGGTTGATGAAAGACGTGCAATACAGATGCACAAAACATCATGAAAGAGATTTAGAAATATAATGTAGTGACTCATGATGAGCCCAGAAGAGATCAAAACAACTTCCCACCATACAATCCCATTTGATTATAAAGCTATTATATTAAAACAAGTGCCCTTAGGATGGCTTGTTATATAGCAATCGCTAACTGATACAATAGTAAACAGAGATCATTTATAATAATATACCTCTCCCCATTCTAGGCACTTGTACAGATATTTGAAGATAGCATTCATGATTACTTTATTATTGAAGTTTTTTTCAGATAATTGCATTAAGTAGTAACTCCATTGAGATTCACTTGCAGGTAACCAGGGAAGCAGGGAGGACATGCCCCTTTTCACAAAAGTTGGTACGTGAACCACATGAGTGGACAGGAACTCAAACTCTCTAATTGGTTATCCTTTCATCATATAATGAATAATATTGATCTTGTTATTCACTGCCCATTTTATGGTTATGACAAAATTTAGAAAAGAGGAGATATTTCAGCCGAAACCGGTTTGGCTCAGTGGATAGAGCGTCGGCCTGCGGACTGAAGGGTCCCGGGTTCGATTCCGGTCAAGGGCATGTGCCTGGGTTGCGGGCACATCCCCGGTGGGAGATGTGCAGGAGGCAGCTGATCGATGTTTCTCTCTCATCGATGTTTCTGGCTATCTATCTCTCTCCCTTCCTCTCTGTAAGAAATCAATAAAATATATTTAAAAAAAAAAAAAAAAAAAAAAAAAAAAGAGGAGATATTTCATTTAGAGCCTTGGAGTCATATCAGTACTCAGCACTGTCAGTTTTAAAGCAGAAACAGGAAGCTAAGTCAAGAGAGAAACCATAAACATGGTAACCAATCCTTCACCTCAGTGAAAAAGAAAACATCCCTTGTCTTTGTCTGATATATTTCACTTAACATATTACCTTCTGGATTCACCCATGTTGTTGCAAATTTCATTCTTTTCAAGGCTGAGTAATATTCCATTGTATATATGTACCACTTCTTTATCCGTTAATCTATTGATGGACACATAGTTGCTTCCATATCTTGACTATTGTAAACAATGCTGCAATGAACATAGGGGTGCATGTATCTTTTATTGTAGATGTCTTTTTATTTCTTCAGATAAATACCCAGAAGTGGGATTCAGAAGGTTATAGAAATGTATAATCATACTATTGTATACCTGAAACTAATATAATATATAATCTATAATTTAAAAAATTAAAAACCTTTGTACATGGACACCAGTTTTCCATACTTCAATGAATAGATGTACGGTATGGAAAAGATAAACTTTTATAGTAATAAAATGTGTGATTAAAAATTTTGACTCCTCATTTCTGAAGTCATCCCTGACTCTAAGACCATATTAGGTCAATCTATTTATTCAAATGTGCCTTTCAATGTAGACTCCACCTGCAATTATATGTTTGATCATCAATTTTTGTCAGTGCCTATAGGGGACACCAGGCCGAATTAAAAAATGCATTAAGAGACCAGTTACAAAACTCAGTAGCATAGCTCTGGCTGGTGTGGCCCAGTTGGTTGGGGAGTTGTTCATACATCAAAAGGTTGCAGATTTGATTTCTGTTCGGGGGTTTATGGGAGGCAACCAATGGATGTTTGTCTCTCACATTGATGTTTCTCATATTTCTCTCTCTCTCTCTCTCTCTCTCTCTCTCTCTCTCTACCTCCCTTCCTCCCTCCCCCCTCTCTCTCAAATAAATAAAAACATATCCTTGGGTGAGGATTAAAAAAACCACGATCTAGCAGCATATTTGAGTTGACATTATCAGGAAGAGCAATTAAGTTGGTGATAATGATGTAGAAAAGAATGACAGACCCAAATGTCACTTTGTTTTCAGATTTTCTTCTGCAATAAAATTACCTGAGTGGCCTTAATTGCCACGTGTAGTTTTGTTTCCATGTGAGTAATACAACCTCTTTCAGGAAAACTATAGAAAATTTACTAGGGAGTTAGATGTCATTTCAGAGAAAAATATTTTTAATAAATGCAATTTGTTCTACAAAAGAAATGTACATTTCCAAATATTCCTCAATCAAGGTGGGGAAACACGTGGGGAAGCTAGGAAAATAAAAATTAAAAAGTGGAAAACTACAGATATCAGACAGAGCAGAAAGCTCAATCAAAGGAGTTACTAAATTGTATCGGGAATTTAAAATCAGATAAATGGAAATTCCAGGCATGAAACAGAGGGAGCAAGTGCTTTCTCCAATCTGATCAAAGAATAGCGATTTCTGGCTCTTAATGTCTGCAGTCCTGTAATCATGGGCACTTTTTCAGCCCCAGGATGATTGGTCTTTTTATAACTACCACCCCAACGAATCTTTTCAGGGCCCTCTTTATGTCTTTGTTCCTGAGACTGTAGATAAAGGGGTTCAGCATGGGTGTGACCACAGTGTACATCACTGAGGCTGTTGCACTTGAGTGTGAAGTGTGGGCAGCAGCAGAGCTAAAGTACACTCCTGCACTTGTACCATAAAATAAGGAGACGATGGAGAGGTGAGATGCACAGGTAGAAAATGCCTTAGACTTCCCCTCAGCTGATGAGATTGCACATATGGAGGACACTATCTTAGAGTAAGAGTAAATGATACCGGCCAGGGGACAACCACCCATCAGCCCAACTCCAAAATACATCACCATGTTATTAAGAAAGGTGTCAGAACAGGCAAGTTGAACCACCTGTTTAAGTTCACAGAAAAAGTGGTGGATTTCCAAGTTTGGACAGAAAGACAGCCTCAATACCACTAAACTTTGTAACAGGGAATTCAGGATACACACGATCCAGGGCACCAGAACCAGCAGTCCACAGAGCCGGGGGTTCATGATGACGGTGTAGTGCAGGGGGTGACAGATGGCCACAAAGCGGTCATAGGCCATCACGGTCAAGAGGAGGACGTCCAACCCTGCAAAGAGTATGAAAAAATACATCTGGGTGATGCAGTCTTCATAGGTGATGGCTTTGCTCTGTGTCTGGATGTTCCACAGCATCTTTGGGACGGTAGTGGAGGTGAAACAGATGTCTACCAAGGACAGGTTGGAGAGGAAGAAGTACATGGGTGTATGGAGGTGGGAGTCTGAGCTGACGGCCAGGATGATGAGCAGGTTTCCCAACACAGTGATCAGGTACATGGAGAGGAAAACCCCAAATATGAGGGGCTGCAGTGCTGGTTCCTCTGAAAGTCCCAGAAGAACAAATTCTGAAGTTTGTGTATCATTGCCTTGTACCATGTGGTGGTGGTCATAACTAGGAAGAAAAACAATATTAATTTTACACATGTGGGTATTAACATAGTGAAATGCTAGAATTTTTTTTATGTTTTTCAGTTAAAAAATTGTATATTATATTTATATTGATCATATCTCCTTTAAGGAATCTGCTGGGTCAACTGTGATTAGGAATTCTTGTCCTACACTCAGGTTTCGCCCAAGAGGTCATGTAATATACAGTCTTAATGGAAAATTCTTTTATGCATTTGAGGAATTTATGTTGAGTACTGACTATCTTCTGTAAGAGTATAGAATGCTGAGGAATAGTTTTCTACAATCCAATGATGAAGAAAGGATATAAATTACCAAATAGAAAAACATATGCTGTGTCAGATAGTGACAGATGCTATGAAAAAGAAAAGCAGGCATAAAATAGAGTGAATGGACGTGTTGCATTTTACTGAGAGTTCAGAAAGACCCACAAAGAGACATTTCAGCAGTCCTAGAGGAAGACAAAGTGGGAGTCATGAAGTTATCTGGGGGAAGCGTGTGCCCTGCTGTGGGAAGAATCAGTGCAAAGACCCAGAGGGTGGCATTTGTTTCAGATACTCAAGGCTCTTTTTAAAAAATTAAATTTATTGCAGTGCATTGGTTAATAAATTATATGGGTTTCAAGTGCACAATTCTATGACCCATCATCTGCTTATTGCTTTGTATGCCCACCATCCAAAGCCAAATCTTCTTCCATTACCATGTATTTGACCCCCTTAACCTTTTACTAGCCCCCCATCCACACACACCCCTATTCTCTCTGGTAACCACCACACTGTTGTCTGTGTCTATGAGTTTTTATTTTTCCTGTTTGTCCATTTGTTGCTTTCAGTTTTATATCCCACACTAGAGGCCTGGTGCACAAAATTCGTGCACAGGGTGGGGGGTGAAGGGTGGGGAGGTCCCTCAGCCTGACCTGCACCCTCTCCAATTCGGGATCCCTCAGGGGATGTGCTACTGACAGCTTGGGCCCACTCCCCATGGTTCTCTGCTCTCTGCGGGGCCTGCCTGCTCCACACCACTGGGATGGGCAAGCAGGCCCTGCTGAGTGCTGCCTGCAGGCCCTGCTTGCCTGATTGCAGGTCACCATGGCAACCGCCCAGCAGGCCCTGCTGGGTGCTGCCTGCTCCCGATTGCCTGCTCCCTGGTCTCTGCAGTGACTGCACAGCAGGCCCTGCTGGGTGCTGCCTGCGAGCCCCACTTGCCTGCTCAAAGGTCACCACAGCAACCGCTCAGCAGGCCCTGCTGTGTGCTGTCTGCGGGCCCGATGGCCTGCTGGGCTCACGTTGCCGGGGTGACTCCTCCAGCGTCCTGCCCAGCCTCTATGGGCGCCACCATATTTGTTGTGGAGTGATGGTTAATTTGCATATTACTCTTTTATTAGATAGGATATGAGTGAAATCACATGGTTCTTGGGAAGCCAGAGTGTGAAGGGGAATGAGCAAGAGGGAGAGTGATGAGAGAGAGTGTCAGAGAATGTGGGGGAAGAATGTGGCCTTGCTGTTGCTGAAATCAAGACAGAGGTAGTCCTTCGCCTACATGTCATTCATTTCCTTTTTAACTTTTATTTCAAAGGATTCCTGTGAATAGAAATGTTTTTTTTTTTCTGTATTTCCATCTGTTGGTTAAGATTGTAGTGTCTTTATTTTTAAAATATTTTACTTATTTATTTTTAAATCCTCACCCAAGGATGTGCTTTTTATTGATTTTTTTTTTTGAGAGAGAGGAAGGGAGAGAGAGAGAAACATCCACGTGAGCGAGAAACATTGTCTGGTTGCCTCCCAATTGGTTGCCTCCTGACTGTGTCCTGACTGAGGATTGAACCTGCAAACTAGGTATGTGCCCTGACTAGGAATCGAAACTGCTACCTTTTGGTGTACAGGATGACACTCCAACCAACTGAGCCACACTGCCCAGTGCTGTAGTGTCTGTTTTTAAAGGGTCACATTTGGAGTATATGAGCTTTGGTACCACTGCCCAGAGAACTGCTTATGCCTCACAAAATAAATACACGTACAGACACACACACACACACACACACACACACAGCACACTATGTCCTCCTGGGGCCATGTTACTCCCTGCTCTTCTCACTGCCACAATAATTAGGAATGATATAGGGCAGGTTGTTAACATAAAATTATCTTTACCGTAAAGAATGTATAAATAATTCCCAAATTCAAGTTGGTAAGCCTCCCATGGACATGGGACTCCATTATATTAAGATCATTTTGTGTCCTGTCTTAAACAAATTAAAATCCATTTGGAAAAAAGTGAGAGAGGAAAGAAATAGACATGGAAAATAACAAGATCTGACAAGCTCAGAGGGCCCCTGAGAGACTGTGCTGAGGACAAAGCTGCTTGTTTCTGGCAGAATTCCAACCCCAGTTCTATCCCCTGATGCCCAGAATAACTAATAAAACAGCAAAAACCAATTTATGCAAAAGAGAAAGGAATTTATGCAAAAGAGAAAGGAGTGCTACCTTTTTGATGTCAAGATGCATTACTGGTTGAACATCCACTAGAAAACTAGGCAAAGGGAACAAACACACAAATTATAACAGCAAATATACGATGTACAACAAGAGATGAGGATTTTGAAAAGATAAATGGTAAGACTTTTCTAAATGCTTTTAGATGCAAATCTCTTTGAATCAGAAAACTGAATCTTGGCTTTGAATCTCAATCTGCAATATGTTAGCTGCTTGAACTTGGAGAGACAACAGATTCATTCTAAGTTAATCATTCTAAATTAATATTCTCCCTCAAAAGCTTAGCGTAGTTCCTTGCTGTGTGGAGTGATAAATGACTAGTTATCACTGGTGATAAGATTTGGCTGATTTTTCCCCCCTACTTCACAAATGTCTCCATTGCTTCCCCACCTCTTGGTAAAAAAGTATTGCACAACAATGCTCATTAGCATCTTAAATACAAATTTTCATGTGACTGCCCAACGTGTATGGTGGTACTGTGAAATGTATGCCTCAAGAATTGCTATTGCAGGGTATATCTACTCCCATGTTTCTGGATCTTTAAAAAAAATACAAAACAGGGTAAATACATCCTATCTTAAATGGTTGAAAAAATGCCCTCTTTTACTCTATTTGCCTACTCCCCTTAACTGCAACACTCCTCTAATATGTTCTAATTTTATTAAAACACTTAATGCCTCCAATTCCTTCCTCTGTCTCATCCAATTGGACTTCCATTCTTATCACTTAATTGTCAACAATTACCCCTATATCGCTGAATCCAACAGAAACCTCTCGTTGTAACATTAAATAAATTATTTAAAAATTAATTAGCAACGTAGCACACAAACATGGCAGTCTCTCAGCTATGGGTTAGGCTGGTTTGGCTCTCAGGTGACTTCAAGTAGAAGTTCTCAGGGTCCAATCTCTCTGAATCTTTCCTGAAGCAGCTACTGGGCTCTCAGACTCACCTGGGTGGGGTCTCTGAGTGGAAAGTCTCCATGTGAAAGTCTGAAATGCTCCCCAGATCATTAATGATGGAGACTGAAGCTCTGTCCCCAGACAAGACAGCAGGAAGGAGTGAAGCGTTGGTCCCCAGTCAGTCTTAGGACTCCACCCTGTTCCGTCCAGTTGAAGGTGCATACACCCTAATGGTCTGTAACAGAGGATATATTTTCAGCTCCCTTTATCAGCTCATTAGGCACTGTTTTCATTGTTACTCCCACCTCTGAGCACATTGTATCCCATGGGACAATGGTCTGGAAGGAAAAGAAAATTTCCTACTGATTCGTTGTTCCCAGGTGACCACATTAGTAGTCAGGTGAATCTAGTTTTTATTATTCCTTCTCCATGAACTCACCTGCCTTCCAGAGGACTAACCTCCATGCATTTTATCCTAACGTGGAGTTAATATTTTCACCATATCTACAACTGAGGAACCTGTCTTGACACAGACTTCCACAGTATTGACTTGTGGTGGGGAACAATTCCTGATATCTTCAGGAAATTGGTAACCCCTCTTCAACAAGAGAGAGACAAAGTTCTGTTTCTTTGCCACAAAACAAATGGTGCTATGATCCTTGATTGATATGACTTAAAAATATTCCCAAAAGGCTAAACATAGTAATGCTACCAATATAGCATAAAGAAAACCTATTGGGAAAATGTTTTGTAGTCATGTTCATGGCAAATGAGAAATTGCATTCTAAAAGCCTTAGTAATGACCATGATATGACTTTTGACAAAACAATTTTAGAGTGCTCATTTATTCCTTCTCTTAAAAATGTTTAATCATAGCCCAAACAGAGTGGCTTAGTTGGTTGAATGTTGTCCTGTGCACCGAAAGGTTGCCAGTTTGATTCCTGGTCAAGGCACATGCCTGGGTGTGGGTTTGATCCCTGGTTGGGATGCATGTGAAAGGCAACCTATTGATGTTTCTCTCTTACATTGATGCTTCTCTGTTTCTCCCTCTCTCTAAGTATGTCCTCAGGTGAGATTTAAAAAAGTTCATTTATGAGATATATTTTGATTTTTTTCTACACACTGTGGACTGAGCTTAGAATCTAATATGGATTGTCTTATTTCATTTTTACAAAAGTCTATTGTATGTAGTCAGTACTACTATGAAATCCATTTTACATCTGCAGAAATGGGTCTAAGAGAGTGTTTGAGAAAAGATACAGGCCTGGCCACGGGACCCCACCAGTGCATGATTGAAGCGGGAGAAGATGTGGGAGGTTGGCCAGCTGGGGAGGGGCCAAAAAGGTGCTCCAGGGCATGTCTGGCCCTTCTCACTCAGTCCTGATCAGCCAGATGCCAGCAGCAAGCTAACCTACCAGTTGGAGCATCTGCCCCCTGGTGGTTAGTGCATGTCATAATGAGCAGTTGAGCGGCCTTAGCATTCATTAGCATATTACACTTTGATTGGTTGAACAGCCGACCTGTTGACAGCACACTTAGCACATTAGGCTTTTATTATATAGGACTAGAGGCCTGGTGCATGAAATTCATGCACGGGGAGGTGTCCCTCAGCCCAGCATGCACCCTTTCCAATCCAGGACCCTTTGGGGGATGTCCAACTGACGGTTTAGGCCCGATCCCTTTTGGTCCTAAACAGACATCCCTCTCGCAACCCGGGACCACTGGCTCCTAACCGCTTGCCTCCCTGCCTGCCTGATAGCCCCTAAACACCTCTGCCTGCCTGCTTGATTTCCCCCTAATTGCCTCTGCCTGCTGGCCTGATCACTGACTAACCGCTCCCCTGCTGGCCTGATTGCCTGCAACTGCCCTTCCATGCTGGCCTGATTGCCCCCAACTGCTCTCCCCTGCTGGCCTGGTTGCCCCCAACTGCTCTCCTCTGCTGGCCTGATCACCCCTAACTGCCTCTGCCTCGGCCCCTGCTACCATGGCTTTGTCTGGAAGGAAGTCAGACATCCAGAAGATGTCTGGTTGACTCGGTCCAATTAGCATATTGCCCTTTTATTAGTATAGATGGGGAATTTCCACATATGCTATGGAGTTGGTATGAGAATTTAGTAATATTTTAGAGCTGATGGAAAATTATTGGATATAGCAGATGCTCAATCTATAGCAGCGATTGTGACACTGTCCGAGTTCTGCAATTACTAAGCTCACTGTGACACCAGAGAATCTGTAGTGACAGAAGTGAGTCCAGCATTTCCCTGCTCCTGGGAGAGAGAGAGTTGTGATCTCGAAGGTGGACTTCCTCAGGGGACCCACACAAGGAGCAGAGTGTTTGAGAGGTCAATGATCCATGCTCTGATGTGCTCAGTGACACAACCTCTGACCCATTCATGCTGACGTCTAATGGCCACAGTAAGAATTTGTAGACTCTCCAAGCTGTTCCACTCTTGGGAATATCTGCAAAGTTGCTATTTCTTGGTGAATCAAATTATTCCATCTCTTCTTATCTTCCTTCTTACAAGTCTATAGCGTGTACCTAGTAAACTTTTGGTGTCATCCGAAGTACAAAATGCTTGTGTGTCTGTTTCTGCCCCAAGTAGAATTTGTTTCATTTTTTAAAATTATAGATTTACTGCCTCATTCACTTAGAAGGACTGTACATCCCCACCCACTGTTTTGAGCCTTGAATGAGCCTCAAGAGGGAGGCCTGTGTATCCCTGCTGTTTGGCTTTGATTTGCACATGTGACAAGCTTTGGTGGAGAGAATGTAAAGCGACAATGCCTAAGAAGAAGCTGGAAGAGGCAATGTGACATTCCACCTTTTCCCCTACTCACGTCATGTGAACGAACACCTCTCACACAGGAGTTCCATCAGCCTGGGTCCCAGAATGAAGACTTACACCGAGCCAAGCACAGCTGAGGAAGAGCCACAAATACTCTGCAGTTTACCCATACTATGATGAGGGGTAAACTACTGTCATTGGAAGCCACTGTGATGTTGAGAGTTGCTTGTTACCAAATCTGACTAATACCCTCCTTTGTGTGATTCTTAATAATAATAATAATTTATTTATTTATTTCTAAATTAAAAAAATATATATTTTATTGATTTTTTATAGAGAGGAAGGGAGAGGGATAGAGAGTTAGAAACATCGATGAGAGAGGAATATCGATCAGCTGCCTCCTGCACACCCCCCACTGGGGATGTGCCAGCAACCAAGGTACATGCCCCTGACTGGAATCGAACCCGGGACCCTTCGGTCTGCAGGCCGACACTCTATCCACTGAGCAAAACTGGTCAGGGCAATAATAATTTATTTTTAACTACAGCTGGATGGACACTGCAGGATACAGGTTTATTCAAGTTTGTATCTTCAGATGACTTGTATATGGAAGTTTAAAACTCCAAAATAAAAACAGAACTTAAGGCTTTAAAGAAATTTTTTACTGTAACTATGACAATTTCATTTTAGTTCCCACTGATTTGAATACAAAAGCATAAGAATTATACTCCAAATATTTATATGTATACTTTGTTTTCTGGACTCAAACAGCTCTCACTTTCCAAAATTTGAGAATCAAGTAGTTTTGGATGTGAGGACTTACTTGTACTATACCTTCTACTAGACATGAAGAAAATCCTCATACTCTCTCTCTCCCTTCCCCCCTCCCTCTCTCTTTCTCTCTTTCCTTCTAAACCACTGATAGAAAGTTGCAAATTCCAGTTTTGTCTTAGAAGTTAGAAACTTGGGAAGCACATCTCTTCCACGCTACTAAGAAAAAGACAAATTATCTATGAAATCATAACTTTTATTGAGCCCTTGAGAGAGCTGAGGTCACAGAGCAGCCAAATAGCCTGAAATCTAAGGAAAATGAGATGACTCTAATAAGAGACAGGGATAGGAGGAAGAGATTGCCTGGGAAAGAACATGAGAAGAACCCAGGACCAACATACAAGTATACAATATTTCAGGTAAAATCTTAATTCATTTCTAAAGCCAAATGTGGACCAGCTACAGTGAGAACAAAATTCCTCTGCAGGGGGTATGGGTATCATCTCACTGCAACTCTCAGATAACCAGGCAGGTGGGCAGAGAGGGTTCTGTTGGTCAGATGAAGCTTCTAGGCAAAGAGATCCAGGAGCTGACAGTTGGCAATTGGGATGAAAAATCTGAGAAATGATAGGAATCAAAATGATATGGATGGGACACCAATATCATGTGATATAGATACAGATATTGTGGTTCCTCCCCTGAGCTGTTGGGAGTCTACCATCCCGGAATTTGTTGGTTTGCTATGAGCACGTTAGGGTGGAATGAACATATTGATGTGGTATGAGCAAGTGATAGCCATTTTTGAATAATATTAGAGGGCCGTTTGTAAGGACAGAGAGGTCCAATTAGGGAGGCAAGCAAAAGGGATTATAGGATCAATTAGTGGGTAGACATTTCATTAAACACGATGAAAAACCATTGAAGGTATTTAATCAGAAGAAGACCACATCTTTCATTTACATCTAAGATTCAGTTCAAGTAAATTTTTGTGGATGGTATGATGGATGGGTAGAGGGTTCACAGTAATTCAAATAGTCCAAGTTAAAGAGAAATTATCAGTAATTCCAAGGAAACCTACTTTATGCTTGTTCTCTCAATGTTAGGAATGAGACATTTCTAGCCAGGAGTAAGAAAATTGGGAACATCTACAGATTCAAAATGGTTCTGTAAAGTTTAAGAGCCTAACCAAGAAGGAAGCCTCAGGTTAAAATGTAGCCTCTTTTCTCTCGGTATTTCCTTTGCTCTCGGCTTGTTCGAACATCATCTGCACAGCCCTCTCCTTCCTCATCATGAACTGTCTCTTCTAGTTCTCTCCTGGTGACCTTGGGCTTCCCCTGACATCTTACCCACTGCCCAGTCTCCTTCTGCTCACTTCACTGGCACTTGCACATCGGAGGGACCTCATTCCTCATTTACTCACACATTTTACAAGCGTTCACAGCCACCTTTAGTTGTCTCTGCAATGGGCACGCATGATAGCCTCTCATCCCACCTTGTTTTTAGGGAGACTAAATGAGTCCATTCAGGAGAAGAGATAAGCACAGTTCCTGCACTCGGTAAGCGCTAAAATTACTTACTATTTATATCATTTCCTGAGGCCTTCATGCCAGACCCTTTTCTGTGTATGCTACATTTTTATACAATTTGGAAAAGAATTTCCCCCCTATTATGTATTAGTTTATGGTGGAACCAGAAAAGAAAATTATACGTGTTTGTTTGTCTTTAATATTTTTTATTGATTTCAGAGAGAGGAAGGGATAGGAAGAGAAAGATAGAAACACCAATGAGCAGAGAGAATCATTGGTCAGCTGCCTCCTGGATGCTCCCTACTGGGGATGGAGCCTGCTACCCTGGGCATGTGCCTTGACTGGGAATCCAACCATGGCTTCCTGGTTCATGGGTTGATACTCAACCACTAAGCAACACTGGCCGGGCAATACACAATTTTTGTTGTTGTTTTTAAATCTAGCCTGACCAAAATTAACTTTTAGTTGTAATAGCCTTCCAATTCCTTTTAGGTAGCCAATTTTATTATCTGAAAATGTGATTAAATTTACTTTTACCCAAGACATGAACCTATGATTGCTTTTTCTTCTTTGGTTGCATTGGTTTGAAATTTCAGAACAGTGATGACATACATGACAGTAGCAGGCATATTTGTCCTGTGTTTGACCTTCAAGCAGATTCCTCAATTATTTTCTTGTCAGGTCATATTTTAGCTGATGATCAAGGAAACTATTTTATGATAGGAAATAATCTTACTTACATTTTCTCAGAACTGTTTTTATACAGTATCATTGCATATTTTATGATGATGCTATTATATTTAGATGATTTTTCTATTAATTTATTCTAAAATAATAAATAAATTCTCAATATTAGAGGCTTGTGGTTTTCATGGTGGACTGCTTCTGTTCATAATTTAAACAGGTAGTCTGCACTCCATACACTATCCTATAGATTCAAAAGGTGCCTTAGTAAGAGAATTGCTTGCCGGTTACTGGAACCATCAGCAGAAACCAAGGACAGCTCCTGGCTGGGCCTCCATTCAGCTAAGTTCTCCTAGAGCTAAGCTTTGAGGTACTTCAGGTTGACTTTAATGGACACTGGCATAGGGAGAGTTATATTGGGAGGAAAGTCAGGTGGTGGATGGGTCTGACAGTACATCAGCCAGGGTCTGGGGAGACTGAGTAGAGCCTGTGTGCTATAGATTTTCTGGACCTTCCCACTAGCAAAAAGGAAGCCAGATTTAACTCTTCTTATAATTTCACCATTTTGTATCTGGTTTACTAACTCCCCATGTCTGAATCTACACACTTAAATCAGGGGTCAGGAAAGGACTCCCCAAAGAGCAAGTCCCACCCACAGCCTGTTTTTGTAAAGAGGCTTTATCAGTAGGGTGGTAGCCCCGTAAAAGATATGCCTACATTCTAACCCCCAGTACCTATAAATGTGACCTTATTTGAAAAAAAAAAAAGGTTCTTTATAGATATAATTAAGGATCTCAAGATGAAATCATCCTGGATTATCCAGTTGGATCCAAAAACCAATGACCAGGCTCCTTATAAGATACTAGAGGCCCGGTGCACAAAAATTTGTGCACTCGGGGGCGGGGGGGTCCCTCAGCCCGGCCTATGCCCTCTTGCAGTCTGGGACCCCTCGGAGGATGTCCACCTGCTGGCTTAGGCCCACTCCCTGGGGGTCGGGCCCAAGCTGGCAATCAGACATCCCTCTGGCAGAGCGGCAGCCTTCGGGGGATGTTCACTTACCAGCAGGGAGCAGACCTAAGCTGCAGTCGGACATCCTTAGTGCTGCTGAGGAGGTGGGAAAGGCTCCCGCTGCTACCAATGTGCTGGCAGCCATCAGCCTGGCTTGTGGCTGAGCAGAGCTCCCCCTGTGGGAGCACACTGACCACCAGGGGACAGCTCCTGCATTGAGCATCTGCCCCCTGGTGGTCAGTGTGTGTCATAGTGACCAGTCACTCCCAGTCGTTCTGCTGTTAGGGTCAATTTTCATATTACCCTTTTATTATATAGGATAGAGGCCTGGTGCATGGGTAGGGGCCAGCTGGTTTGCCCTAAAGGATGTCCCGGATCAGGGTGAGGTCCCTCATGGGTGCCTGGCCAGCCTGGGTGAGGGGCTGATGGGTGTTTGCAGGCTGGTCACACCCCCTGCAGGGTGGGGGTCCCCACTGGGGTGTCTGGCCAGCCTGGGTGAGGGGCTAAAGGGTGTTTTCAGGCTGGCCAAGCCCCCTGGCAATGGAAGCTCCCAGCCTCTCCTTTTTTTCTTTTCTTTTTTTATTCTGGGATTTATTTACCTTCTATAATTGAAACTTTGTAGCCTTGAGTGGAGCTCAGAGCTGGCCACGGCAGGTGGGAAGCTTGGCTTCCTTCATCACTGGAGCAACCAAGCATCCTGCTTGTTCCAGCTCCGTGGCTGCTGGCCGCCATCTTGGTTGGGTTAATTTGCATATAGTCGTTCTGATTGGCTGGTGGATGTGGCTTAAGGCATAGCGAAGGTATGGTCAATTTGTATGTTTGTCTTTTATTAGTGTAGATACAGTGGAGAGGCACAGAGAAAAGAAGACTGTATGTCTCCCGAGATTGGAGTGATGCAGCCACAAAGCCCAGGGATGCTTGGAGTCATGAAAAGCAGGAAGTGGCAAGGAGCACAGCCTCCCTTAGAGCCTCTGGGGAGTGCAGCCTTTCTGACATCCTGAGAAAAGACTTCTGGCATCAAGAACCTGATGAAATAAATTCCTGTTGTTTTAAGCTACTCCAGTTTTAGCTTAGTTGTTACAGAATCCTCAGAAAATGAATATCTACAGCCAAGCCCATCTGTGTGGCTATTGCCTACAATTGCTTTCACACTACAATGGCAGAGTTAAGTAGCTGCAACAGAGCACTGATGGTCCAATAATAATCTTTATCTAGTTCTTTACAACTACGTTTGGCAGTGACTGCTCTAAGTCACTATTAAGTACTGGTTTTATATTCAAAGTACTCTTTCCCGTCCATCGTAAAGGAATGCACTGAATAGCCTTGCTGGCCAGAAAAAAATATGTACCTATGTGAGTTTAACGATGTGAATGCATTTACTCCAGATGAAAAAATTGAATAATTGGATCTGGGGAACTTGTACAAAGGAAACTCTATCTCCGCAGCCAACATAATTTACCTCCCATCAAGTGAATCTTCTGAATTGATCTCTGGTTTTCAAAGTTGAGGTCAAGGGGAAGTTTCTGAGAGGTTCCTGTTGGGGATGGGTGTGGTCAGGGACATCACTAAATCTCTGGGTCAGACACTCAGTGTGACTCACAGCAGCTCAGAAGCTCAGGATGTTATCCTGTCCATGTGTCCTGCATGAACACTTACATACCCTGGGGAGATGTTTATTCCAGGGGAGGTGGACGCATCAGTAGGAAGAGAATATGCATCTGGCCCCCAAGGTGAGCCCATGGAAACCAAACTGGCAGAAAAGTTGCCTTTTATTTATGGTCCTTTGGTTTCAAGGGAGCTGAATTGCATAGAGAACTGAGCAACAGTAAAACAGTTCATTTAATGAGGAGCCCTGAGAATTCAGCCCCTGGACCTCCCTCTGCAGACTCACCTGCAGCTCCTTAGCCATGGATAAGAGCATCCTCTCTGTGCCTCTCTAAGATGTTCAACTGCTCTGGAAAACCCGCACCTCACCTCCATTTCCTGCCCTTTCTACATGAATTGTCCAAAGAAGAGCCAAATCCAGTGAGTGATGCCATTGGGGGTGCCAGAGTGAGCACTGTGGGAAAGTATCGTGGGGAGAAGTGAAGCTTTTAATAACCGTGTCTTCTGGGGGAACAGTCAGGCTGATGAAATAGTCATGGCTGAGGGCCGTGTCTTATGGGGGAACTGTCAGGCTGATGAAAGGGATGGACTCAAGATCCCACACATTTGGTGTCCTTAGGTCTGAAGGGCTTTCTTGCAACTTATTCCTCCTCAGCCCCTTTCTTCTCTCCCTCTCAGAGCACAATTCCAGAGCTCCTCTCCTCCCACAGCAGGAACAGGCCCTCCCTTCTGTCTGCTCAGCTCTCAGGATTCTGCTTTATTTCCACCTTAGCATTTCCTCTTCTCTGTGAAGCATTGACAGAGTGAGCAGCCTTGCAGAGCAGAAAAGCACTGACTTAGCATCAGGAGGTGTGAGTTCTAATTCACTCTTCTACAGCTGGTGCCTGATGGACCTGGAACTCTTCTTACATTCTGTGGGGCTTTCTCTCATCAGCACAAGAGTGAGTAGAAGGAGATCTCTGAGAATGCTCATGGAAGAACAGGTGCCATGGGTCAAGTGCCCAGGACCAGTGCACCTGGCTCTCTGCTGGGTTCCTCACTCCTATTATTGTTCCCTCATTAGCAGGAACTGGCCTTTTAAACTGTTCTTGCATTTATTGCATTGAATTCCAGATTATTTTTACTGTGTCTCAGAACAAGACATGCCGTTTACATTGTGATCCAGCAGGTTTTTGCGCGCGCACACACACACACACACACACACACACACACACCTGAACAAAGGGAGCCATATACCCTAACTATGTATAATGCACTCTCATATTTTCTTTTGTGCCTTCTTGACTTTTTTCTATTCCACCATTCTGGATCCTTTTTGAGCCTTTAATACCTAAAACAAGTGTCATCTCAGGGCTTTGACACTGCCTCTTTTCTTTTCTTTTTTTTTTTTTCTGGTCTTCACTTTATTAAAAATGTAATCCAGCAAAGGAAGCAGCTACAAACATGACAAAGGGATTTGGCCACCCAGTAACACAGAAGCAGTGGCAGGGCTTGTATCAGGACCCTTCCCTCCTCAGCCATCTCTACAACAATCTATATTTTGGTCGGAAGTGGAACGTTGGAGTGTCACTCACTCAAGAGACCGGGTTGTCACGGAGGTTGCTCAAGCATACCGTGGGTCCTGTGTCACCGCTGCCTTTTCCCCACTCACAGACCCCTTTTCACGACCCACCCCCAGCCCTGGACTCAATCACACACATCTCAGCCAGAACTATGGGCTTTATTACAAATGGAGTTGACTGCTAAGGAGCCGCCTCTCCAGTCCTCCGTTTCTGCTCTTCCTCTCAACACATCCCTCCAGGCAGGTCACGAGGCCATTATGGGAGCGGAGTCTGGGCAGAGTGAAAAGGTGCAATGTCTTCTCCAAAGTCTTCTGGAACAAGCCCTGAGTCCGCCTGGCTCCAGGTGAGAATGTTGTGATGAAAGGGGTAAGACTTAGCTCCTATCTTCAAGGTCCTTCATGTCTACATCCTGGGGGGGCTTTGTCTTCTTTTTAGATTTAGGCTGTGGGCCACTAGTCCCGGCTGGCTTTGCAGGGGCTTCCACTTCCATGGCTGCTTTCTCTTTCTGGGCAAGCCGGATCTGCTGGAGGAGTTTTCTGCGCTTCTTCCCAGACAGAGTAATGTTGGCACGTGCACTGGACGCTCGCTTCTTGAGGTGGTGCCGTGTGGTCAGCCCTTCGTCGATCACGGCCCCGACCACCCGGTGCTTCAGGTGCCGCTCCCTATTCAACACCCGCCTTCGCTTGAACAGTTTCTTCTTCAGCTCCGTTTGTGGCCGGTTGATCTTGCCGCCCGGAGCACCCACGGCTGAGCAGCTGTGTCGGCTTCCGCACTGCCTCTTTTCTTACATAATCCTCCATCCCCAACTAACCTTGTGTCATCCGCCCCCTTCCCCCCCATCTTCCTTGAGGTCTCTGTTCAATTGTCACCTTGTTTGCAGGGCTGCCTGAACTCCCAGTATAAAATAACACCCATCCACTCTCTTTTATACCTACTTTCTTTTTCTTCACATGACACCATCTAACGTGGTATATGACACATTTGTAGTATATGTTCTTTCACTAACATTATATTCTAGGAATTTTGTTTCTGAGCATCCGGTACACTTTCCCTAGAGGTGGGAAATGTCAATAAATATTCCTCAAGTGCATGAAAGCAATTCTCATGAAAACAGTGTAATCCACCACCACCTTTGAAAGAAAGTTTGAGGAAGACAGGAATTCCTAATCAGAGATGTCATGGGAGATGAAATGTACAAAAAAATAAATATTGTTGCTTTATCACAAAATGTAATTGTAGCATTTCAACTATGTTTGTAGTGGCCATTTGTGTAAAAACTAATCATGCTAATTTTTCTTTCCTACTAGTCACCTCCACCCCATGGGACCTGGGAATGATACTCTGATTTCGGAATTTCTTCTTCTGGGATTTTCAGAGGAACCAGCACTGCAGCCCCTCATATTTGGGCTTTTCCTCTCCATGTACCTGATCACTGTATTGGGAAACCTGCTCATCATTTTGGTCGTCAGCTCAGACTCCCACCTCCACACCCCCATGTACTTCTTCCTCTCCAACCTGTCCTTGGTAGACATCTGTTTCACCTCCACCACCATCCCAAAGATGCTGTGGAACATCCTGACACAGAGCAAAGTCATCACCTATGCAGGCTGCATCACACAGATGTATTTTTTCTTACTCTTTGCAGGACTGGATGACTTCCTTCTAGCGGTGATGGCCTATGACAGGTATGTGGCCATCTGCCACCCCCTGCACTATATGGTCATCATGAACCCCCGTCTCTGTGGACTGCTGGTTCTGGTGTCCTGGATCATGGGTTCCCTGAATTCCTTGTTACAAAGTTTAATAGTGTTGCATTTGTCCTTCTGTATGGACTTGGAAATTCCCAACTTTTTTTGTGAACTCAAAGAGGTGGTCCAACTTTCCTGTTCCGACACCTTTCTTAATAACATGGTGATGTATTTTATAACTGTGCTATTGGCTGGTGGTCCCCTCGCTGGTATCATTTACTCTTACTCTAAGATAGTGTCCTCCATACACGCAATCTCATCCACTCAAGGGAAGTATAAAGCATTTTCCACGTGTGCATCTCACCTCTCAGTTGTGTCCTTATTTTACTGTACAAGCATAGGAGTGTATCTCACCTCTGCTGCTACCCACAGCTCACACTCAAGTGCAGCAGCCTCAGTGATGTACACCGTGCTCACACCCATGCTGAACCCCTTCATCTACAGTCTCAGGAACAAAGACATAAAGAGGGCCCTGAAAATATTCTTTGGGATGGTAGGTACAAAGGGGACAATCATTTCGAGGTAAAAACTGCCCTTATTTTGGGCTACAGAACTTGAAACCAGAAATTGTGACTTTTTAATCACATTGTGTTTTTCAGACTTGCTTCCTTTGCTTTTTAAAAACATATTTTTATTGATTTCAGAGAGGAAGGGAGAGGCAGAGAGAGAAACATCAATGATGAGAGTACAGTATTGATCAGTTGCCTCCTGCATACCCTCTCCTGGTGATCAATCCCACTACCCGGGCATATGCCCTGACCAGAAATTCACCGGAGACCTCCTGGTTTGAAGGTTGATGCTCAACCACTGGGAAACCCAGGCTGGGCCAGACTTGTTCCTTTTATTCTGTCCTTGAATTTCCTTTGTTTGTTTCAACTTTTCTATACAATTTAAGTAACCATTTTATTAAGCTTTCTGTTTTGTCTGTTATATAGACAGTTGTTCCCTTTGTCCTTTTTTAACCTTCTCTAAGTTTTTTCAACCTTGATCAGAAACAGTGAGAAGTTTTCATTTACTTCACTAGAAACATTGATGTCTTAAGAATAATTTCTTCTCAAATGACATATATCATTGTAAATAATTTGTTCTTGTTTTGTAGGTAGAATAGTAATAAGTGGTGTTACTCATGTAGAAAAACTGCTCGTGGCCCTGTAATCGATTATATAATTTCATTCCATAAAATCTGTAATCTCAGTTTTCACCATGTGTCCCTCATTCTCTGTACATTGGTACCTTTACTGCTCTTCTGAAATTATAGATTTTATCATTGTTCCCTATAAGTCTCAGTCTATTGATAGTGATGCAATAGGATAGGAATGCCAGGGCACTGGCCTGGTTCCTACTACTTGTTCCTCAGACCAGAGTCAATGTCCTGTGTGGATAGACTCTTGTGGTCTTTCTCATAATTACAACAACCATCATGGAACTATGAGTTTATTACTCAAGGTCCTGTATGCCCAAAAGCCACACAGGAAGCTGTGTGTGTGCATGTGTGCGTGAAAGAGAGAGAAATGGACTTGGGCTGAAGGACTCTGCCTCTATGGGGAACAAGGGCAGGATGGCTATGGCTTTGTGGGTTTGCTTTTTTAAAATGTATCTTTATTATTGAAAGTATTACAGATGTCCTCCTTTTATCCCCCCATTGACCCAACTCTTCCCCTCACCTGTCCCCTCCCCAGGTCTTCACCCTACTATTATCTGTGTCCGTGGGTTATTCATATACAAACATAAGTTCTTTGGTTAATTTTTCCCTCCCACTCCTTTCCTCTGAGGACCCACAGTCTGTTGCATGCTTCTATGTCTCTGGATCTACTTTGTTTGTCACTTTATTTTGTGCATGGATTTCACAATTAAGTGAGATCATGTGATACTTGTCTTTCTCTGATTGACTTATTTCACTTAGCATAATACTTTCCAGGCCCCTCCATGCTATTTCAAAGGGTAAGAGATCCTTCTTTTCCACAACTGCACAGTATTCCATTGTGTAAATGTACCACCATTTTTTTTATCCATTCTTCAATGGATGGGCACCTGGTCTGTCTACAGATCTTAGCTATTGTAAATAATGCTGCTATGAACATAGAGGTACATATATTCTTTCTGATTAGTGTTTCAGACTTAGGTTATATTCCTAGAAGTGGGATCACTGGGTCAAAAGGCAGTTCCATTTTTAATTTTTTTGAGGAAACTCCACACTGTTTCTACAGTGGCTGTACCAGTCTGCATTTCCATCAGCAGTGTACTAGGGTTCCCTTTTCTCCACATCCTTACAAGCACTTGTTGTTAGTTGATTTATTGATAGTACCCATTATGGCAGGTGTGAGGAGGCACCTCATTGTGGTTTAATTTGCATCTCTCTGATGATTAGTGACGTTGAGGATTTATTCATATGACTGTTGGCCATTTGTGTGTCCATGTTTGGAGAAGTGTCTATTTAGGTCTTCTGCCTATTTTCTGATTGGACTGTTTGTCTTTCTTTTGTTGAGTTGTATGAGTATTTTATATATTTTGGGTTTTCTTTTTATTTAAACTTAAGAGCAGGAATTGTGGCAGAGGAAGAAAAAGCAGGGTCACTCATGTGGTCAGTTGTCTAGGTTATTCAGGGTTTTCAAAAGGGGAATTTTATAACATGTTAATTCTTGTGTCAATATCACAGAAATTCTGTGTCTGTTCCTGTGTGTAATTCCAAATGAACTTTGCTCCCTATATGTATCCATTGTCTAATGTGAAGTTTCTCCCTTTACTTGTTTTGGAAATGCTTCTAACTAAAAATAAAATTGCATATATTAATTGTTCCAAAACAAAACAATTAAATCTATAATAATAAAAGCATAATATGGTAATTAAACCAGACATCATTCTGGACATCCTTCTGGATGAAGCTATTGTGGAGGGGGCTGAGGCAGTGGCAGTTAGGGGCAATCAGGCAGGCATGCAGAGTTGTTAGGGTGATCAGGCAGGCAGGTAGACAAGCGGTTAGGAGACCGTGGTCCTGAATTGTGAGAGGGATGTCCTAGTGCCAGTTTAGGCCCAATCCCACAGGGCCTAAACCGGTATTCGGACATCCCCTGAGGGGTCCCGGATTGTGAGAGGGTGCAAACCAGGCTGAGGGACCTCCCATGCACGCCCCCCCGCCCCGCCTGCTGCTGTGCATGAATTTTGTGCACCAGGCCTCTAGTTTAAAATAAAAGGGGAACTTCATGGGTGAAGGCAACATGAGTGCTTATGCAGTAGTTTAGTCATGCACTTGGCAAAATAGTTATTTGTGATGGATGTATTTGAAACAAAAGCTTATTCAAACACACTACTGTATTTTATACCTAATTTCCAGGTTTCAATGTTGTATTTAGCTGAGCATCCAGAAAAGCTACCATAGTTACTGCCAAAACTTGTCTATCAAATATCTATCTGCCAGTGGAATTTTCTTGGAAATATACATGAGAGGTTCAGAGACAGAAAGAGACAGTGAGGTAGTGTATATATGACATTCTGAGCTAAAGATGAGGTAAAGCTCCTGAAGCTTCAGAAGGGAGGAAGGACATTGCAGGACAATAAGAAAAAAAGATGTTCAGTAATTAGAAATTTGCCCTGCCCTATATATAGGTCATAAAATGTTACTAGTATCTCTGATGATAACTCTTATTATTGGCAAGGCCTAATAATAAGGGTCTTTAAGGGAGAGGTAAATTCTTCAAGGGAGAGGTAAAAGTTTCTCTTGGACTCCCAGGGTCTCATTGCCTTCAGCTAAAAAACAATCAAAGTACATGTCTTGGGGTGACTCATTCTGAACCCTTACAATTGTGACCCAGTTTCATTCTTTTGCCTGTGGTTCTCCAGTTTTCCCAGCACAGTTTATTGGAGATACAGTCCTTTCCTCATTTAACATTCTTGGTTCCTTTCTCCTAAATTAATGACCTTATGTGTGTGTGTGTGTGTTTATTTCTTGGCTCTCTATTTTTTCCATTGATCTATGTGTCTATTTTTATGCCAGTATGATACCGCTTTCATTACGTTAGCTTTACAATATAGCTTGAAATCAGGGAATAGGTTGCCTCCAGCTTTGTTTTGCTTTCTCAGAATTGCTTTGATTAGTCAGAGTCTTATGAAGTTCCACACAAATGTTACGTTTGTTCTATTTTTGTGAAAAAATGACTCTTCAGCCCTCAGGTGTAAGACAGTGGAATTCCATTTCTAAATGCTACTGACTTGTACATATGAAGGCCTCACATCCAGCCAGGTTGAGATCTTGCTGCTCTCATAGCTGGTCAGGGTGTCCATAGTAGGGGCCAATCAGTTGCCCCAGGTTGGAATCTGCCTCTAAATGTGGTTGTATAACTGGTTGAACGATATCTTAGAAATAAGAACACTTGTTCATGCACTGCTATAGCAGAAGCACATAGAATCCTGATTAGGAGAGCAGACTCTGGAGCTAAGTAGCCTGTGTTTGTGCCCCAGTTTTAGCACTTACTAGCTGTGTGACCTTGGGCAATTTGCTTAACCTTCCAGTTCCTCAATTTTCTCAATTTTACTTAATAAAGTTATTGTGTCAGTTAGTGATTTTCGTGTATCAAATTGCCTGAGTACTCCATAACTTAAAGTGTGTAAGTAGGGATGACTGGGTAGATCTGGTCTCTCTTATGTGTCTGGTCAGGGCAGTGGTTTGGCTGACCTTGGGTGAGTCTCTCACACAAGTATTGGATTGACTGGTGGTAGGCTTGTCTAGTGGCTTCAGCTGGAACACTGGGGCTGGAGGCTTATTCCAGATGGTCTGGGCTTGTTTACACAGCCATAGCAGAGTTCTAAGAGACAGATGTGTGCAAGGTTCAGAATTAGCCCAACATCACTTCTACCACATTATTCTGGTCAAAGAAACCCATAAGATTCAAGTGGTGGGCAAACAGACTCAATCTGTTATGCGGGTGAAAGTTATATTGGAAAGTGAGAGAATACAAGGAGTCCGTTGATAGGGGTCATTGATGCAATCAGTCCCCATCATTGGTAATCTATTCTATTAGCTTTCTTTTGTAAGGACATTTGTGTTGAAATTTCACATTAAGTAGAAGAAAAAAAATCCAAAGTCAATTTGGTGATTCTGCTCCATTAACTGATCTAGTGAATTCCCAATTTCATAAAATTGAAACCAAGCCAGAATCCCTTCTCAACCAAACCCTCTACCCCCCAATGTCTCATTTGTAAGGAATCAGACCTGAGTACCTTTTCCTTATATTCACCAAAGTAACTTTTTAAGACATAAATCAGGGTCTTGTGGCACTAGTCCTCCATCTGGAATCTGTGATAACATAGTGACACATACCTTGAGTTGGTTTTATAAGAACTAAAATGTTCTACCAGATAGAAAACCACTGACTCTCATGGACCACAGTCATAAACCCCGGGCTAGCTGACATTGGATGACTAATGATCACAACTCCTAAAATATCTCATTGTAACACCTGCTCCAACCAATCAGAATATACCAATGAGCTGATCACCCATTGAAGACCCCTAGCCCCAATTGCACCCTTTAAAACCAACTGCCAGTAAAGGAACCAGGAGTTCAAGTCTTGAGCACTAACTTTCCCATTCTCCTTGCCCAGTGCTAGCAATAAAGTGGATTTAATCTTTCCACTACAAATCTCATGGTGCCTGGTGGACAAGTTTATGGATATTTTGTGTTTGATATTGTGACTGTCCATACTATTGTTAAAGAGAAAACCACAGGCCCAATTTGGCATCACTCCAGGTAAAAACCCATGATGCTAAATCTATATTTCATACTGGATTTAATGGAAGTTTCCACCTCTCCCAGAAGCTTAATTTTAATCAACCAGCCTTGAATTTCTGGTCAAGCACCACTAAGGTAATCTGTTATGTGGGCCCTCCCCATCCCCCACAGAAAGAAGAGGGAATCTGTCTGATAGAAGTCCTTTCTCTCCTCTTCCCCAAAATAAAGGATGTCATGGCCCCCAAATAATCCCCTTTTCTCTGTTTTTATAGCTCCTTTGTCCCTCCTTATTTCCTTTAAAAACCTTCTATTTTGTACACCCCTCTGAGCTCCGCTTTAGTTGCCAGGTAGGAACTTTTACCTCTCCCTTAAAGAATTTAAATTTTGAGTCTTGCCAATAATAAGAGTTATCATCAGAGATAACATTTTTGACCTATATTGAGGGTAGGGCAAATTTCTAATTACGGAGCATGTTTTCTTGTTATTGTCCTACAATGTCCTTCCTCCCTTCTGTAGCTCCAGGTGCTTTACCTCATCTTTAGCTCAGAATGTCATATAAATGGTACTTTGCTGTCTCTTTCTGTCTCTGAACCTTTCATGTATGTTTCCAAGTAGATTCCACTGGGAGATAGATATTTGGTAATCAAGTTTTGCCAGTAACTATGGTAGTTACGATTGTTCCCTATAAGTCTCAGTCTACTGATAATGATGCAATAGGATAGGAACGCCTGGGCCCTGGCTTGGGTCCTGCTTTTTTCTCCTGAGACCAATCCCTATGTGACTAGATGGACTCTTGCGGTCCTTATTATAATTGCCACAATTGGACCCTCAGCGAAATAAAACAATAAAACTTGGAAATTATGTATGAAATACAGTAGCATGTTTGTAGCACAAGTACTTGACTAAGCTTTTTTTTTCAAAGACATCCATCTCAGATAATCATATTGCCAGATGCATGACACTCAAAGCAGGAGCTGTCCCTGGTGGTCAGTGCATTCCCACAGGGGGAGTGCTGCTCAGCCAGAAGCAGGGCTCATGGTTGGCTAGCATAGCAGTGGTTGAAGGAGCCTCTCCTTTTCCATGGCAGAGCTAAGGATGTCCACTGCAAAACATCCCCCTCCACCCCCTCCGCCCCCCGGCCCCCCCCCCCCGCCCCCTGCCAGGGCTTCCGGACTGCAAGAGGGCGCAGGCTGGCCTGAGAGACCACCCGCCCCCTCCCACTCCCGAATGCATAAGTCTTGTGCACTGGGCCTCCAGTCTTGGTAATAAAAGACAGATTGACAGGAGTAAAACAAACAAAGGTTTAATACCATGTATGCCTCCTATATATGTGGGAGAGAACTAGGAAAACGAAGTAACTCCTGAAAATACCACCTTAACCACCATCATTAACTGAAGACAGAAAAAGGTGTTGAGGGAAGGGAGTCAGATATGGGAGGTTACCAGGGAAAACATAGTAAACAACGTAAGGTTGCTATGCAAGTTCAAGTAATTATCTTTTGCATTGATATGAGTTTCTAGAAATAAGGTCGCCACCTTCACATTCCTAATACAGCCTCAGACAGCACACTCCTTTGTGGGCTGTGAGCTCAGACAGGATGGCAGGGGGGCCAGGAGTGTGGGGCCTGTGCAGTCCTCTAAGCTGATGCAGATTGGAGGGGAGTGTTTGCCCAGGAAAGATGGCATTGGTCTCGATGTGGCTCCTTCTGCAAATATTTGGTTGTGAGACTTCTGTTCAGCTGTTCTCAGTGGGATCTTCAGGTTGATTGTTGTATAATTTAGTTGTGATTCCAGTTCAGGGCTGGGAGGAGGAGAGAGCAACTTCCACCAGCTCTGCCTTTTAAATCTTCATGTTTAAATTTTTACTTTCTTTTAGTTTCATGTGAGTTTAATAATTTGTTCTTTTAACTTCTATCCTTTCCAGTGTTTGCAAATTTTCTTTAAACATTCAAGGTGAAAATATTCATGAGTCTGTGTTGGACATATATGTCTATGTGTTTATTAGAAAGAAAATCATATAAAGTGTACACAGATGTATGCATACATAGACTCCATACCTGTGAAAGAGTTCTTACACTCACCAAATATTTTATTTATTAATGAAATAGACTGAATTAGGTTTATCACCTCACATCACCACCAGAAATAAGGAAGCACAGTGTCATGGTGATTACATGTACTCTTAATTTCTGTATGGCTCCTTTAATTCAGAACACTTTGCATTTTAAATACGTTCAGTTTATTTCATTCAACCACTCCAATAAATTATTTAAAATAAAAACAATTTATTAGAACCAATAAATGAATTCAGCAACATTGTGGGATACAAAATCAATTTACAGAAATCTGTGGTGTCTCATAACAAACTGTCAGAGAGAGTAATTAAGAAAATAATCCCATTTACAACTGCATTAAAAAGAATAAAATACTAGGAGTAAACATAACCTAGGAAGTGAAAGACCTGTACATTGAAAACTATAACATATTGCTTGATGTTATTGAAGAAGACACATAAAAAAGGCGTTAGCCAATTTGGCTCAGTGGCTAGAGGGTTGGACTGCAGACGGAAGGGGCCTGAGTCCAATTCTGGTCAAGGGCACATGCCTGGGTTGTGGGCTTGATCCCCAGTAGGGGAAGTGCAGGAGGAACCAATTGATGATTCTCTCTCATCATTCATTGATGTTTCTATCTCCCTCTCCCTTCCTCTCTGAAATCAATAAAAAAATATGAAAAAAGCCCTAGTTCGTTTGGCTTAGTGGATAGAGGATTGGCCTGTGGACTAAAGGGTCCCACGTTCGATTCCAGCAAGGCCACATGCCTGAGTTGTGGGCTTGATCCCCAGTAGGGGGTGTGCACGAGGCAGCCAATTGATGATTCTCTCTCATCATTGATGTTTCTATCTCCCTCTCCCTCTCCCTTCCTCTCTGAAATCAATAAAAATATGTTTAAAAAATATGAATAAAGACACAAGAATGGAAAGGTGTACTCTGCTCACTAATTGGAAAAATTAATATTGTTACGCCATACCACAGGCTCAAAAGGGCATACTCATGCTGAAAGTCCAGAATGCCAAACCCAGATTTAATCCTGGATTTAATAGAAGTGTCTACATCTCCCAGAAATACAATTTTAATCAGCCAGGTTGGAATCTTTTGGTCAAGCACCAGTTAGGTAATCTGTCACATGGGCCCTCTCCATCCCTGTAGAAAGAAGAAGGAATCTGCATGAGAAAACCCTCTTGTTCTCCTCTCCCAAACAAAAGATGTCAAGCCCCCTGCCTCCACCCCCCGCCAAATCCTTTCCTTTCTTTTATTAATAGCCCCCTTACACTACTCTTTTTTCTTCTTCTGTAAAACCTTCTACTTTTGTACAACCCTTCAGAAATTTCTTAGTTGTTAGATGGGATTCTGTCTGATTCATGAATCACTTAATAAAGCCAATTAGATCTTCAAATTTACTAGATTGAATTAAAAAAATACCCAAAGCAATCTATAGATTCAATGCAATCTCTGGTCAGTTCTTGTTGTTGTGACCTCTAACCACTGCAGGGGGTTTCCTGCCTTAAACTGTTTTCTCTCTGATCATGCCCAGAAGTGGGGGCTTTGGTTTCTTTCTCTCCTGCCTCATATCCATACAAAAGCCACTGGGACATATATACTTGATAATCAATGTTCCCAGGTATTATTGTAGGTATTCTGGACACTGAGTTGAATAAGACAATAAAACGAGGAGATTAGTTATAAATCCTAGTAGCATGATACTAGTGTAAATACCTGACATTAAACTTTTGATGTATGTGACATGTGTTTCAAAGACATCTATCTCCAATATTGCCAGCTTTATGACAAGGCTATTAGAGAAGCACTCAGGTCTCCCCTCCCAACTCAAACTATTCTCTCTCTCTCTCTCTCCCTCTCTCTCTCTTTCTCTCTCTCGTTTTCCTCCCTCCCCCATTCTAAGACCTTCTGATGTGGCCCTTAGGATGCTGTGTGTCCTCCAGGACCTATGAGTAATAAACCTTGTGATTTCATAGATGCCTCATGATTGTTGCAATTTTAATAAGGACCACAAGAGCCCATCCAACCACAACATTGACTGTGGTCTGAGGAACCAGTAGCAGGGCCCAAGGCCAGTGTCCAAGCATTTTCAGCCTATAGCATTACCATCAATAGGCTGAGACTTATAAGGAACAATGATAAAGTCAACATTATCAGGAAGTACTGATGTATAAAGAATGAGAAACATAAAAGTTAAAATTGAGGTCTCAGATTTTCCTTGTATGAAATTATATAAATAGTGTGAGTAACCAAGCAAAGTTTTTCCCAGTGAGTAATAAAAGGTATGCTATTCTATCTATAAAATAGGAACATTTCCTTACAATGATGTATGTCATTTGAGAATAAATTAATCTTCAGAAATCCATATTGTCTATGAAATAAACTGGAATTGACATTTCTGATCAAGGTTGGAAATATCTATGTGAGTTTAGAACAAAGGAGAAAGGGAAAGACTCTCTGTATAATAGACGTAGCAGAAAGTGTAATAAAATGGTTACTTAAATTGTGTAGAGAAGTTGAACTCAAACAAAAGGAAATTGGAGGAAATAAATAAAAGAAGCAAGTTGTACAAACTCAATCTGATTAAAGGATCCTAATTTCTGGTTTTCAGTCTTGAAGCCTGGAAATCAAGTGCAGGTTTTCAGACTCAGCACAGCTGTTTTTTATAGCTGCCACCCCAAAGAATCGTTTCAGAGCCCCTTTCATGTCTTTGTTCCTGAGACTGTAGATGAAGGGGTTCAGCATGGGTGTGACCACAGTGTACATCACTGAGGCTGCTGCACTTGAGTGTGAGCTTTGGGCAGCAGCAGAGCTGAGATATACTCCTAGGCTTGTTCCATAACATAAGGAGACAACTGAGAGGTGAGACGCACACGTAGAAAATGCCTTATACTTCCCCTGAGCTGATGGGATTGCATGAATGGAGGACACTATCTTAGAGTAAGAGTAAATGATACCAGCCAGTGGACCGCCACCCAGTAGCACAGCTGCAAATTACATCACCATGTTATTAAGAAAGTTGTCAGAACAAGCAAGTTGAACCATCTGGTTGAGTTCACAGAAAAAGGGGGATTTCCAAGTCAGTACAGAAGGTTAGTTGCAACAACAGTAAACTTTCTAACAAGGAATGCAGGGCACTTGTGATCCAGGACACCAGAACCAGCAGTCCACAGAGCCGGGGGTTCATGATGACTGTGTAGTGCAGGGGGTGACAGATGGCCTCGAAGCAATCATAAGCCATCACAGTCAATAGCAAGTCATCCAACACTACAAAGAGTGAGAAAAAATAAATCTGGCTGGAGCAGCCTTCATAGGTTATACATTTACTCTGTGTCTGATGTTCACCAGCATCTTTGGGATGGTGGTGGAGGTGACAGAGATGTCTACCAAGGACAGGTTGGAGAGGAAGAAGTACATGGGTGTGTGGAGGTGGGAGTCAGAGCTGATGGCCATGATGATGAGCAGGTTTCCCAACACAGTGATCAGGTACATGGAGAGGAAAAGCCCAAATATGAGGGGCTGCAGTTCTGGTTCCCCTGAAAAACCCAGGAGAATAAATGCTGACACTCTTGTAAGATTCCCTGGTTCCATGAAGTGGGGGTGACTTCCAACAAAGAAGAAAAGAGCATGAGGACTTTTCACACAATCTAGTATTACAGGGATCTAATGCTACAGTGCATCTTCCATAGTCAAGAAATTAGTTTCAGTATTTTGGTCTGGATTTGATTCCATCTAGGACTTTCCTGTGTCATTTTAGAGTAGGAATTTCTCTCCCAATCTCCTTTTTCTTAAGATTTCAGGTATACTATAGTTTAATGATATATTTTTTCATGCATTTCAGGAATATGAACTGAGTGCTGACCCTGTTACAGCAGTGTCAGTGCTGAGTAGAGGGTGCTGAAGAACTATAGTCTCTGCAACTCAATCTGGGGGAAAGACTATAAAAGCAATAATAAAAATATACAAAATAACATTACAAATGGTGAGAGAACGTACGAAGAAAATGAGAGCAGGTCTAGAGGAGAACGTGACGAGGGCATTCTATTTTTTATGGGTATTTAGATATGCTCTGCAAACAAAAAGACATTTGAACATAGAACTCAAGAAAGAGAGGGAGGGAGATCAAGGCCCTAGGGAGGAGCTGATAGGGTTTAGTGATCTGCTCAAAGTTAATATCAGAGTATGTGATGGGCCTTGACTTGAGTATAATTTTAGTCAATGGATCTCAACCAGAAATGATTTTGTCCTGAGGGTGTCTGGCAATGTCTGAGGGGATACCACTAAACAAATACAATTCACAAAAAAGCACCCCCCTCAATTATTATCCCTCCACAGATGTCAATCGTAAAAGGTGAGAAAACCTAGTTTAGATCAGCACTTCTCCAATTTCAATGTTCCTATGCAGTCCCTAGGATTCTGGCTCAAATGCAGAGTTTGATGCAACAGGTCTGGAGGCCTCAGAGTCTGCATTTCCAACTAGCTCCCTGGTGGTATGATGCTGCAGGTCCTGGCCTGAGGACCACTCTCTGAGTAGAAAGGCTGTGGTTCTGTGTCAGAGTTAGCTGCAGGTAGTTTTAGGTCTTATGACCCAAGTACTGTCTTTGCATGGAGTTTTAAAGGAATAGTTACTCACTCATTCTAGAGGCTATGATTAAGTATTTGTATCCTTTTTATAAGGGCCCTTGAGTGACACAAAATAATACTGAAAAATGATTTGTAGCAGGTAGAATAAGAACCTCTAAAAGATGTTCACATCGTATTCCCCAATAGTTTTAAATATGTTATTTTTTTTATAGCAAGGGAAAATTAGGGTAGCAGATGAAACAGGATTGTTAATTGGCTGACTTTATTTATTTTATTTTAAAAATGTTGTTTTAATTGATTTCAGAGAGGAAGGGAGAGGGAGAGAGAGCTAGAAACATCAATGATGAGAGAGAAACAAACAAGTTCTCAGGTGATATTGATGCTGCAGGTGCTGGTCTGTGGACCACACTTTGAGTAGAAGGGTGTGGCTGTGTTAGTGTCAGGTGTAGGTAGTTCTAGGTCTTTAGAACCAGAAATCATTTTGCATGCAATTTTGAATGTATAGTGTATTCAGTCATTCTAGAAGCTGTTATAAATTCATTGTTAAATTATTTTTATAAGGTTTTATAAGTGACATAATACGATATACTTCTGAAAATACCTTTTTAATTTTTTAAAATATAAGGGCCCTTGTGTGACACCATGGAATACATCATTGAATAAATTTTCATAGTAGGCAGAGATTCCAAATATATCCACATAATATTTCCCAGAAACTTGTAATATGTTACTTTCCATTGCAAGATAGGATTAGAGTAGCAGTTTGAATAGTTGGCTAATCAGCTGACTTTAAGGTAAGATTGCCATAATAATGTAGGCGGGACTAATGAAATCATGGTGGTTCTAACATTTGGAAGAGGAAAGAAGAATTGTTGGAATCAGAGGGAGACTAAAGATGCTACAAAGCTGGCTTTAAAGATGGAGAAAGGGCCATGTGGCATGAGAACTGGAGTAGGAGAGGAAACGGATTCTCCCCTGGAGACTCCAGAAGTAACACGCCCCTACAGACATCTTTAAAAAATTACTATTTGATTTTTTATCTTTATTGTTGAAAGTATTACAAATGTCCGTCAATTCCTCCACTCCCTCCCACCCTCACCCAGTTCCCACCGCGCCCCAGTCCTCCACCACACTATTGTCTATGTCCATGGATTATGCATATATGCGTATAAGCATATAAGTTCTTTGGTTATTCTTTGCCCGCCCCCTTCCCTGTGGGATCCATCTGTCTGTGCCATGTGTCCATGCCTCTGGATCTATTGTTTTGGTTGGCTTGTTATGTTCATTAGATTTCACAAATAAGTGAGATCATGTGATGTTTGTTTTTCTCTGAATGGCTTATTTCACTTAGCATAATACTCTCCAGGTCCCTTCATGGTTTCTGAAAGGGTAATAGATCCTTCTTTTTTTAAAGCTGCATAGTATTCCACAGCTTTTTTTATCCATGCATCTACTAAGGGGCACATGGGCTGTTTCCAGATCTTAACTATTGTAAATAGTCCTGCTATAAACATAGGGGTGCATATATTCTTTCTGATTGGTGTTTCAGGATTCTTAGGATATATTCCTAGACATGGGACCATGAGGTCAAACAGCAGTTCTATTTTTAATTTTTTGAGGAAATTCCATACTGTTTTCCACAGTGGCTGTACCAGTCTGCATTACCAATAGTAGTGTACCAGGATTCCCTTTCCCCCACATACTTGCCATCACTTGTTGTTTTTAGGTGTCACTGAGTTACCACCTGACATCTACCAGGTATATTATTGGATGTGGAAAAAAAGGAATACTAGAACACTGCTGGTTAGAATGCACACTGTTGCAGCAATTGTGGAAGATAGTATGGAATTGCCTCAAAAAAATAAAAATCAAACTGCCATTTGACCCAGAGATCCCACTTCTGAGAATATAGCCTAAGAATCCCCAAACACCAAATCAGGAAGAATATATGCACCCCTATGTTCATATTTATTTACAATAGCTAAGGTCTGGAAACAACCCAGTGCCCATGAGTAAATGAGTGAATGAAAAAGCTGTAGTTCATTTACACAATGGAAGACTAAGTAGCTGTGGAAAAGAACTATCTCTTATCCTGTGTGATAGCATGAATGGACCTGGAAATTATGATGCTAAGTGAAATAAGCCAGTCAGAAAAATATTATATAACCTCAGTTTTATGTGGAATATGATGAACAAAATAAACTGATTAACAAAATAGGTCCAGAGACATGGATACATGGAACAGACTGACACATGGCAGAGGAGATGGAGTTGGGGGGACAAGAAGGAATTAACCAAATATATGTACATTTGTATAACCCATGGACATCAACAATAATGTGGGAAAGGCTCGGGTTGGGGCACAGAGGAGAAAGGGGGACATTTGGAATATTGTGAACAATAAAAATATATCTTCATTTAAGGCAATGATTGACGTTTTCATGGAAGATTCTAGCCTAGGTGATGACTGCCTACTATAACCTGCTTTTAGTTAGAAAGTTTTAATTTCAGGGCATCTTATGTGGTTGCATTAGGTTTCTGATTTTTTAAGGCTACTATGCAGGCCCCCACCCCTGCCCTGAGCTTTTCAGTTTTAGTATGTGGTGCTTTTTTCGTCTACATGACAAAATTTAGAAAAGGAGAAATATTTTGCTTAGAGCTATGGAGGAGTCACAATTGTAGACAGCACTGGAATTTTCAAGCAGAAAGGGAAATATAATTCATTAAAAAATACACTAAGGAATCATTGACCCAAATGCAAAAAAGCCCCTTATATATGGACATCAATCTTCCATACTTTGATGAGTACAGCATAAAAAGCAATACTTTTGAAGATTAAAAATGGCAGCAGAATAGGAGGATGCTGCACGGACATGCTTCCAGGAACAAGCTGGAATTATAACTGAAATAAGGAAAGGCTTCCTGAATAATCAATGGAAAACTCACAGGAGAGAACCCTGATACCCAAGGACAGAAGGTGGAGACCGCATAGAGACTGGTAGGAGAGGTGGAGGCATGAAAGGGCTGGCTGGGCACCCACAGATGGCAACTGAATTCCTGGAGAGATATATCAGCTGTAGGGGGATGGGGGGAGTGTGCCACTGAGAACCCTGGGATCTAATCCTGAAGCTGGACTCCCCAGAAGAGAGCAGAAAACTGAGGAGGGTACCCATATAACATCTAGCTGTGAAAAGCAGTGGGGTGTCTTCCAGGGAGTGGCAGCTGAAAGTTAGCAGAACCCAGGACTAAGGACTCGGGGGATAGAGCTCAGGAGGCAGACACCCCAAGTTTCCTGGGTGAGTCATTCCCTCACACAGTGGAGGACATCTTTCCCACATACTAGTAGACATTTGCCTCGGGGGGGCGGGGGGAAGACAGTTGACACACCCTATCGGAAAACACCTTGCCCTGAGGCCACTTAAGAGATTAGATGTAAAAATTAGCCTCCAGGCAGAAGCAACTGCCCTACCCTGTTGAAAAAACTCTCACCACACCCGAGGACAATTGCTTGGGGGGCAATTCAAATCAGAATCCTGTTAGTCTGCAGACAGAGGTGATCTTTGGAGGCTTTGCGTCTTTGCCTGATCTAAATAGTCAAAACAGCCTTTAACACTGTCCTGCATTAGAGATTGAGAGGTATAGAGTATCTATCTAAAACATAGTCACAAACCCAAACAGAGAACCAAAATAAGGAAACAAAGAAACAACCCCCAAATGAAAGAACTAGCAAATTCTCCAGAAGAAGAGATAAATGAAGCAGAGATAAGAAATTTATCTGAAACAGTTCAGAGTAATGATATTAAAAATGCTCAATAGTATGAAAGAAGATATAGTAACTATGAAAAAAGAACAGTCTGAGATAAAGAATGACATAACACAAATAAAGAACACATTGGAAGAAATACACAGCAGATTAAGGGAAGCTGAGGATCAAATCAGTGAGTTAGAAGACAGAGTTGAAAATGTCACTCAATTAGAGAACCAAAAAGAGAAAAACAATTAAAAAACAGGAAGAAAGCTTAAGGGACAATATGAAACCTAACAATATTAGAATAGTAGGTGTGCCAGAAGAGGCAGAGAGGGAGAAAAGAATAGAGAAGGTGTATGAGGAAATACTGGTAGAAAACTTCCCTAACCTGGTAAAGGAAAAAGTCACAAAAGTTCAGGAGACACAGAGAACCCCAAATGAGAAGAACCCAAACAGACCCACATCCAGACACATCATAATTAAAATGTCAAAAATTAAAGACAAAGAGAGAATCTTAAAGGCAGCAAGGGAAAAGAAAGCTATTACCTACAAAGAAGTTCACATAAGGCTGACACCTGATTTCTCATCAGAAACTCCACAGGCTAGAAGGGGATGTCATGAAGTACTCAAGATAATGGAAAGCCAGGATCTTAGACCAAGATTACTATATCCAGCAAGGCTATCATTCAAAACAGATGGTCAAATAAAGAGCTTCCCAGACAAAAAAGGCTAAAGGAGTTCATCACCACCAAGCCAGCATTATAAGAAATGCTAAAGGGATTGCTGTAAGGGATTGCTGAAAAAGAAAACAGAGAGAGAAACCTAGCCATACTGAATTAAAATGGCTATAAATAAGTACCTCTCAATAATAACCCTAAATGTAAACGGATTAAATGGTCCAATCCAAAGATGTAGGGTAGCTGAATGGATACAAAAACATGACCCAACTATATGCTGTCTATGAGAGCCCCACCTCAAAACAAAAGACACACACAGGATGAAGGTGAAAGGATGGAAAAAAATTTTCCATGCAAATGAAAAAGAAAAGAAAAAGCTGGAGTAATAATACTCATATCCAACAAAATAGACTTTAAAAGCATCATGCTAAGTGTAATAAGTCAGTGGGAGAAAGATAAAGATCATATGATCTCACTCATTTGTGGAATATAATGAACAACATAAACTGATAAAAATAGAGCCAGAGGGAAAATATATATATACTAGAATATAATAGAAGTAATCCTGTTATTTGCAGATTTTTAATATTTCCTACAACTTTTGTGATATCATACTATGTTAGTTCAGTTTTGGCAATATTATTATACTTTAAGTCTTTTTATTCTTTACATATTAATGTTAATTGCATGTAATATTATTATATGTGAGATCATTTTTCTTGAATAATTGGTGTTTATTGCATGTAACATTATCATATTTAAAATAGTTTTTCTTGAGATATTAATGTTTATTGCATGTAACATTATTATATTTAAAACAGTTTTCCTTGAAATAAAAAAGCTGGAAAAAAAATAAATGTTGACTCACGCATGCACCATACATATAAAGCTCTTGTTGTTGCCAATCGCAAGCATGTGTTTTGATCTGTCACTGTTGATCGTGAATTTGGTTGTTTTTGTTGACATCCTGAAGCTGAAAGAAAGTGGTGCATCGACAGAATATGTCTGAAGACCAACTATTGGCACAACGCACCTCTGAAGTCGAAAGAAGTCTGTGTCTCTGCCTGACACTGGGCTCATATTAAATTAATTCGAAGACAGTTTTCCATGATGCCAGCATTTGGGATGACTATTAATAAATCACATGGACAAACTCTAGATAGACTAGGAATATTCCTACCTGAACCCGTTTCTGGACATGGTCAGTTATATGTTGCTTTCTCTTGAGTTCGAAGAGCATGTGACATTAAAGTTAAAGTTGTAAATACTTCATCACAAGGGAAATTAGTCAAGCACTCTGAAAGTGTTTTTACTCTTAATGTGGTATACAAGGAGATATTAGAATAATTTTAATCAACTTATCAGTCATTGTATTTATCAATGTTGTTTTTATATCATGTTTTTGTTGTAAAAAAATCCTAGATAATAAAGGGTAATATGCAAATCGACCAAATGGCAGAACGACCAGTCTCTATGACGTGCACTGATCACCAGGGGGCAGACGCTCAATGCAGAAGCTGCTCCCTGGTGGTCAGTGTGCTCCCACAGGGGAAGCGCTGCTCAGCCAGAATCTGGGCTGACAGCTGGCAAATGCAGAGGCGGTGGTGGGAGCCTCTCCCGCCTCTGTGGCAGCACTAAGGATGTCTGACTGCCAGCTTAGGACCACTCTCTGGGAGTAGTGGGCCTAAGCCATCAGTCAGACATCCCCCGAGGGCTCCTGGACTACAAAATGGCACAGGCCAGGCTGAGAGAACCCCCCCCCCCCCCCCCAGCCCAGTGCACAAATGTCTTGCATCGGGCGTCTAGTAAAAAATAAATAATAAAATAAAATAAAAACGAAAATGCAATACTTTGCACAGTAACAAAATTAGCGTTTAACAATTTTGCCTCTTCATATTTCAGGTCATCTCTGACATTAAACCCATATTAGATTAACTGATGAAAACTTGCCTTTCTATGTAGACTTCACTAGTAGATATACATTTGATAGTCAATTTTTGTCAGTGTCTATAGTAGGAATTGGGGACACTGAGCTGACTACACCATAAAGCCAGGAGACCACTACAAAGCAGAGTAGCATGTTTGTAGTGTAATTGCCTGATACTGAACTTCTAATTTCCAAGTCATCCATTTGAAAGATAACCATGCTGAATAAACATATGGCCACCTCTGTGACACAGCTATGAGATAAGCACCCAGTCCAACTGCCCTGTGAAGTTCTCCTTATGGAAAGCCCTGGATAACATACATAACTGACCTCAGGAGCCACTCTCCTTTTCACTTTTATCATGCTAGCACCTGTTCTTAAGTTTTCCACAGCCGGTTTTTGTAAAGAGGCTTTATCAGTAGGGTTATGGTAGCCCCATAAAAGATATGTCTACATTCTAACCCTCATTACCTGTAAAGGTGACCTTATTTGAAAAATGGCTCTTTATAGATATAATGATCTCAAGATAAAATCATCCTGGATTATCCAGTTGGACCCTAAAACCAATGACCAGGGTTCTTATAAGATACACAGTGGAGAGGCACAGAGAAAAGAAGACCATATGTCTCCTGAGATTGGGGTGATGCAGCCACAAAGCCCAGGGATGCTTGGAGTCAGGTAAAGGAGGACGTGGCAAGGACTCAATCTCTGGTTTTCAAACCTGAGGTCAAGGGGAAGTTTCTGGGAGGTTCCTGTCTGGGATGGGTGTGGTCAGGGACATCACTAAATCTCTGGGTCAGTGCTGGTGGGAATGCAGACTGGTGCAGCCACTATGGAAGGCAGTATGGAGGTTCCTCAAAAAATTGGAAATGGAACTCCCATTTGACCCGGTGATCCCACTTCTAGGAATATATCCCAAGAAACCAGAAACACCAATCAGAAAGGATATATGCACCCCGATGTTCATAGCAGCACAATTCACCATAGCTAAGATCTGGAAACAGCCTAAGTGCCCATCAGTAGATGAATGGATTAGAAAACTGTGGTACATCTACACGATGGAATACTATGCTGCTGTTAAAAAGAAGGAACTCTTACCATTTGCAACAGCATGGATGGAACTGGAGAGCATTATGCTAAGTGAAACAAGCCAGTCAATGAAGGAAAAATACCACATGATCTCACTCTTTCATGGATAATTAAGACCATTACAAACTTTTGAACAATAATAGATACAGAGGCAGAGCTGCCTCAAACTGAGTGTCGGACTGCAGTGGGAAGACCAGGGAGGGTTGGGGGACTGGAGGGAGGGGAGTAAGAGATCAACCGAAGGACTTGTATGCATCCATATAACCATAACTAATGGACATAAGACACTGGGGGGTAAGGGAGGGCAGGGGCTTGTTAAGGGCGGGGGGGGGGGGGGGGGGAAGGACACTTATGTAATACCCTTTGTAATACTTTTAGCGAAAAATAAAAATTAAAAAAAAAAATCTCTGGGTCAGACACTCAGTGTGACTCACAGTAGCTCAGAAGCTCATGATGTTATCCTGTTCATGTGTCCTGCATGAACACTTACATACCCTGGGGAGATGTTCATTACAGGGGAGGTGGACCCATCAGTAGGAAGGGACTATGCATCTGGCCCCCAAGGTGAACCCATGAAGACCAAACTGGCAGGAAAGTTGCCTTTTATTTATGGTCCCTTGGTTTCAAGGGAGCTGAATTGCTTAGAGAACTGAGCAACAGTAAAGCCATTTCTTTAATGAGGAGCCCTGAGAATTCAGGCTCTGGACCTCCCTCTGCAGACTCACCTGCAGCTCCTCAGCCATGGATAAGAGCAACCTCTCTGTGCCTCTCTAAGATGTTCAACTGCTCTGGAAAACCCGCACCTGACCTGCATTTCTTGCCCTTTCCACATCAATTGTCCAAGGAAGGAAGGACCAGTAGAGCCAAATCCAGTGAGTGATGCCATTGGGGGTGCCAGAGTGAGCACTGTGGGAAGTAATCCTGGGGAGAAGTAAAGCTTTTAATAACCGTGTCTTCTGGGGGAACAGTCAGGTTGATGAAACAGTGAAAGGGATGGACTCAAGATCCCACACATTTGGTGTCCTTAGGACTGAAGGGCTTTCTTCCAACGTATTCCTTCTCAGCCCCTTTCTTCTGTCCATCTCAGAGCACAATTTCATGGCCTCTCTCCTCCCACAGCAGGAACGGACCCTCCCTTCTCTCTGCTCAGCTCTCAGGATTCTGCTTTATTTCAACCTTAGCATTTCCTCTTCTTTGTGAAGCATTGACAGAGCGAGGCAGCCTTGCAGAGCAGAAAAGCACTGACTTAGCATCAGGAGGTGTGAGTTCTAATTCACTCTTCTACAGCTGGTGCCTGATGGACCTGGAACTTTTCTTACATTCTGTGGGGCTTTCTCTCATCAGCACAAGAGTGAGTAGAAGGAGATCTCAGAGAATGCTCACGGAAGAACAGGTGCCATGGATCAAGTACCCAGGACCAGTGAACCTGGCTCTCTGCTGGGCTCCTCACTCTTATTATTTTTCCCTCATTAGCAGGAACTGGCCTTTTAAACTGTTCTCGCATTTATTGCATTAAATTCCAGATTATTTTTACTGTGTCCTAAAATAAGACAGGCCTTTTACATTGTGATCCAGCAATTTTTGAATTTTTGCGCGCGCGCACACACACACACACACACACACACACAAACACCTGAACAAAGGGAACCATATACCCTCACTATGTATGATGCACTCTCATATTTTCTTTTGGGCCTTCTTGACTTTCTTCTATTTCACATTCTGGATTCTTTTTGAGTCTTTTATACCTAAAACCAGTGTCATCTCAGGGCTTTGGCACCGCCTCTTTTCTTACAGAATCCTCCTTCCTCAACTAATCTCATGTCACCCCCTCTGTCTTCTTTGAGGTCTCTGTTCAATTGTCACCTTGTTGGCAGGGCGTCCTGAACTCCCAGTATAAAATAACACCCATCCACACTCTCTTTTATACCTACTTTTTATATCTTCACATGACACCATCTAACTTGGTATATGACATATTTCTTGTATATATTCTTTCACTATCATTATATTCTAGGAATTTTGTTTCTGAGTGTCCTGTACACTTTCCCTAGAGGTGGGAAATATTAATAAATATTCCTCAAGTGCATGAAAGCATTTCTCATAAAAACAGTGTAATCCACGACCACCTTGGACACAAAGTTTGAGGAAGACAGGAATTTCTAATCAGAGATGTCATGGGGGATGATATGTACAAAAAATAAATATTGCTGTTTTATTACAAAATGTAATAGTAGCATTTCAACTATGCTTGTAATGGCCATTTGTGTAAAAACTAATCATGTTATTTTTACTTTCCAACTAGTCACTTCCACCCCATGGGACCTGGGAATGATACTCTGATTTCAGAATTTCTTCTTCTGGGATTTTCAGAGGAACAAGCACTGCAGCCCCTCATATTTGGGCTTTTCCTCTCCATGTACCTGATCACTGTGTTGGGAAACTTGCTCATCATCCTGGCCGTCAGCTCAGACTCCCACCTCCACACACCCATGTACTTCTTCCTCTCCAACCTGTCCTTGGTAGACATCTGTTTCATCTCCACCACCATCCCAAAGATGCTGGTGAACATCCAGACACAGAGGAAAGCCATCACCTATGCAGGATGCATCACACAGTTGTATTTTTTCATATGCTTTGCAGGACTGGATGACTTCCTTCTAGCCGTGATGGCCTATGACAGGTATGTGGCCATCAGCCACCCCCTGCACTATATGATCATCATGAACCCCCGTCTCTGTGGACTGCTGGTTCTGATGTCCTGGATCATGGGTGCCCTGAATTCCTTGTTACAAAGTTTAATAGTGTTGCGATTGTCCTTCTGTACAGACTTGGAAATTCCCCACTTTTTTTGTGAACTCAAAGAAGTGGTCCAACTTGCCTGTTCTGACACCTTTCTGAACAACATGGTGATGTATTTTATAACTGTGCTACTGGCTGGTGGTCCCCTTGCTGGTATCCTTTACTCTTACTCTAAGATAGTGTCCTCCATACGTGCAATCCCATCAGCTCAGGGGAAGTATAAAGCATTTTCCACGTGTGTGTCTCACCTCTCAGTTGTCTCCTTATTTTATGGTACAATCATAGGAGTGTATCTCAGCTCTGCTGCTACCCAGAGCTCACACTCAAGTATAGCAGCCTCAGTGATGTACACTGTGGTCACACCCATGCTGAACCCCTTCATCTACAGTCTCAGGAACAGGGACATAAAGAGGGCCCTGAAAAGATTCTTAGGGATGTCAGGTACAAAGGGCACAATCAATCCAGGGTAAAAAGTGCCCTTGATTTTCAGGCTACAGAACTAAAAACCAGAAATTATGATTCTTTTATCACTTTGTGTTTTTTAGACTTGCTCCTTTTGTTTTTTAAAAACATATTTTTATTGATATTAGAGAGGAAGGGAGAGGGAGAGAGAGAAAGATCAATGAGGAGAGAATAGTATTGATAGGCTGCCTCCTGCATACCCCGTCCTGGTGATCAAACCCACTACCGGCATATGCCCAGACGGGAAATCCAACGGAGCTCTCCTGGTTCATAGGTCGACGCTCAACCACTGAGAACACAGGCCGGGTCAGACTTGTACCTTTTATACTGTCTTTCAATTTCCTTTGTTTACTTTAACTTTCTTTACAATTTAAGTAATCATTTTATTAAGCTTTCTGCTTTGTCTGTTATATAGACAGTTTTTTTCTTTGTCCTTTTTTAACCTTCACAAAATTTTTTCCAACCTTGGTCAGAAATAGTGAGAAGTTTTCATTTACTTCACTAGAAACATTGATTTCTTAAGAATAATTCCTCCTCAAATGACATATATCATTTTAAGTAATTTGTTCTTGTTTTGTAGGTAGAATAGTAATAAGTAGTATTACTCATGTAGATAAACTGCACTTGGCTACATAATCCATTATATAATTTCATTTCATAAAATCTGAAACCTCAGTGTTCACCATGTGTCCCTCATTCTCTGTACATTGGTACCTTAACTGCTCTTCCTGATATTATAGATTTTATCATTGTTCCCTATAAGTCTCTGTCTATTGATAGTGAGGCAATAGGATAGGGATGCCTGGTCACTAGCCTGGTTCCTACTACTTGTTCTTCAGACCAGAGTCAATGTCCTGGGTGGATGGACTCTTGTGGTCCTTCTTATAATTACAACAACCATCATGGAACTATGAAAATGTAGGGTTTATTACTCACAGTCCTGTACGCCCAAAAGCCACACAGGAAGCTGTGTGTATGCATGTGTGTGCGAAAGAGAGTGAAATGGACTTGGTCTGAAGGATTCTGCCTGTATTGGGGACCAAGGGCAGGAAGGCTATGGTTTTGTGGGTTTGCTTTTTAAAAGTGTATCTTTATTATTGAAAGTATTACAGATGTCCTCCTTCCCCCCCCCCCCATTGACCCCACTCCTCTCTCCCATCCCCTCCTCAGGCCTTCACCCCACTATTATCTGTGTCCATGAGTTATTCATATATGCATATAGGTTCTTTGGTTAATTCCCCCCATTTCCCTCTGAAGATCCACAGTCTGTTGCATGATTCCATGTCTCTGGATCTATTTTGTTTGTCACTTTATTTTGTTCATGGGTTTCACAATTAAGTGAGGTTATGTGATACTTGTCTTTCTCTGATTGACTTATTTCACTTAGCATAATACTCTCCAGGCCCCTCCATGCTATTTCAAAGGGTAAGAGATCATTCTTTTCCACAACTGCATAGTATTCCATTGTGTAAATGTACCACCATTTTTTTGTCATTCTTCAATGGATGGGCACCTGGGCTGTCTCCAGATCTTAGCTATTGTAAATAACGCTGCTATGAGCATAGAGGTACATATATTCTTTCTGATTAGTGTTTCAGACTTCTTAGGTTATATTCCTAGAATGGGATCACTGGGTCAAATGGCAGTTCCATTTTTAATTTTTTGAGGAAACTCCACACTGTTTTTCATAGTGGCTGTATCAGTGTGCAATCCCACCAGGAGTGTATTAGGGTTCCCTTTCTCCACATCCTTAGAAGCACTTGTTAGTTGATTTATTGATAGTAGCCATTATGGCAGGTGTGAGGAGGCACCTCATTGTGGTTTAATTTGCATCTCTCTGATGATTAGTGATGTTGAGGATTTATTCATATGACTGTTGGCCATTTGTGTGTCCATGTTTGGAGAAGTGTCTATTTAGGTATTCTGCCCATTTTCTGATTGGCCTGTTTGTCTTCTTTTGTTGAGTTGTATGAGTATGTTATATATTTTGGATTTGCTTTTTATTTGAAAGCTAAGAGCAGGAATTGAGGCAGAGGAAGGAAAAGCAGGGTCACTCATGTGGTCAGTTGTCTAGGTTACTCAGAGTTTTCAAAGGGGAATTTTATGACATGTTAATTCTTGTGTCAATATGACAGAAATTCTGTGTCTGTGCCTGTGTGTAATTCCAAATGACCTTTGCTCCCTATATGTATCCATTGTCTAATGTGAAGTTTCTCCCTTTGCTTGTTTTGAAAATGCTTCTAATTAAAAATAAAATTGTATATATTAATTGTTCCAAAACAAAACAATGAAATCTATAATAATAAAAGCATAATATGGTAATTAAACCAGACATCTGAACGTCTTTCTAGACATCATTCTGGACATCCTTCTGGACGAAGCTGTGGTGGAGGGGGCCGAGGCAGTGGCAGTTAGGGGCAATCAGGCAGCAGACAAGGTGGTTAGGGGCGATCAGGCAGGCAGGCAAGTGGTTATGGGCAATGAGTAAGGCAGGCAGAGTGATTAGGGTGATCAAGCAGGCAGGTAGATGAGCAGTTAGGAGACCATGGTCCTGGATTGTGAGAGGGATGTCCCAGTGCCGGTTTAGGCCGGATCCCGCAGGGCCTAAACCTGCATTTGGACATCCCCTGAGGGGTCCTAGATTGTGAGAGGGTGCAAACCAGGCTGAGTGACCTCCCGCCTCGCCCCCACTGCCGTGCACAAATTTTGTGCACCAGGCCCCTTGTTTAAAATGAAAGAGGAACTTCATGGGTGAAGGCAACATGAGTGCTTATGCAGTAGCTTTGTCATGCACCTAGCAAAATAGTTATTTGTGATGTATGTATTTGAAACAAAAGCTTATTCAAACACACTACTGTATTTTATACCTAATTTCCAGGTTTCAATGATGTAATTAGCTGAGCATCCAGAAAAGCTACCATAGTTACTGGTCAAACTTGTTTATCAAATATCTATCTGCCAGAGGAATCTACTTGGAAATATACATGAGAGGTTCAGAGACAGGAAGAGACAGTGAGGTAGTATATATATGACATTCTGAGCTAAAGATGAGGTAAAGCTCCTGAGGCTTCAGAAGGGAGGAAGGACATTGCAGGACAATAAGAAAAAAAGATGTTCAGTAATTAGAAATTTGCCCTGCCCTATATATAGGTCATAAAATGTTACTAGTATCTCTGATGATAACTCTTATTATTGGCAAGGCCTAATAATAAGGGTCTTTAAGCTAGAGGTAAATTCTTTAAGGGAGAGGTAAAAATTTCTTTTGGACTCCCAGGGTCTCATTGCCTTCAGCTAAAAACAATCAAAGTACATGTACTGAAGTGACTCATTCTGAACCCTTACAATAGTGACCCAGTTTCATTCTTTTGCCTGTGGTTGTCCAGTTTTCCCAGCACAGTTTATTGGAAATACTGTCCTTTCCTCATTTAGCATTCTTGGTTCCTTTCTCCTAAATTAAGGACCTTATGTGTGTGGGTTTATTTCTTGGCTCTGTATTCTTTTCCATTGATCTTTTTGTTTGTTTTTATGCCAGTACCATACTAGTTTCATTACATTAGCTTTACAATATAGCTTGAAATCAGGGAATAGGTTGCCTCCAGCTTTGTTTTGCTTTCTCAGAATTGCTTTGCTTAATCAGGGTCTTATGCAGTTCCACACAAATTTTAAGTTTGTTCTATTGTTGTGACAAAATTACTCTTCAGCCCTCAGGTGTAAGACAGTGGAATTCTATTTCTAAATGCTACTGACTTGCACATATAAAGTGCCTCACATCCAGCCAGGTTGAGATCTTGTTGGTCTCATAGCTGGTCAAGGTGGCCATAGTAGGGGCCAATCAGTTGCCCCAGGTTGGAATCTGCCTCGGAATGTGGTTGTATAATTGGTTGAACGATAGCTTAGAAATAAGAACACTTGTTCAAGCACTGCTTTAGCAGCAGAAGAACGAATACTGATTAGGAGAGCAGATTCGAGCTAAGTAGCCTGTGTTTGTGCCCTAGTTTCAGTACTTACAAGCGGTGTGACCTTGGGCAATTTGCTTAACCTTCCAGTTCCTCAATTTTCTCAATTTTACTTAATAAAGTTATTGTGTCAGTTAGTGATACTCATGTATCAATTTGCCTCAGTACTCCATAACTTAAAGTGTGTAAGCAGGGGTCACTGGGTAGATCCGGTCTCTCTTATGCTTCTGGTCAGGGCAGTGACTCGGCTGACCTTGGATGAGTCTCTCACACAAGTTCTGGATTGACTGGTGGTAAGCTTGTCTAGTGGCTTCAGGTGGAACACTGGTAGGTTTATTCCAGATGGTCAGGGCTTGTTTTCTAAGGTACACAAGCCTTGGCAGAGTTCCAAGAGACAGATGTGTGCAAGGTTCAGAATTAGCACAACATCACTTCTACCACATTATTCTGGTCAAAGAAACCCATAAGATTGAAGGGGTGGGCAAACAGACTCAATCTATTATCGGGAGTGGCGGGGGGGTGGTGAAAGTCATATTGCAAAGTGAGAGAATATAAGGAGTCCACTGATAGGGGTCCTTGATGCAATCAATCTTCATCATTGTTAATCTAGTCTATTAGTTTTCTTTGGTAAAGGAATTCATGTTGAAATTTTACATTAAGTAGAAGAAAAAAAATCTAAAGTCAATTTGGTGATTCTGCTCCATTAACAGATCTAGTGAATTCCCAATTTCTTAAAATTGAATCGAAGCCAGAATTCCTTCTCAACCAAACCCTTACCCCCAATGTCTCATTTGCAAGGAAACAGACCTGAGTACCTTTTCATTATATTCACCAAAGTAACTTTTAGAGACATAAATCAGGGTCTTGTGGCACTAGTACCCCCCCGCCCCGGAATCTGTGAGAACATAGTGACACATACCTTGAGTTGGTTTTATGAGAACTAAAATGTTCAACCAGATAGAAACCACTGACTCTCATGAACCACAGTCACATAAATCCCAGGCTAGCTGAGGATGACTGATGATCACAGCTCCTAAAAGAGCTCATTGTAACACCTGCTCCAACCGATCAGAATATACCAATGAGCTGATCACCCATTGACCCCTACCCCCAATTGCACCCGTTAAAACCAACTGCCAGTAAAGGAACCAGGAGTTCAAGTTTTGAGCACTACCTTTCCCATTCTCCTTGCACGGTGCTACCAATAAAGTGAGTCTAATCTCTCCACTACAAATCTCATGTTCAGTGTGTGTGACTCACGTGGGAGCTGGTGGACAAACTCTTCAGTTACAGAAGTAAATGTGGTTCTGACTTTGAGGTCTTTGTGCGTTAATATAGGAAATGTAATTCATTACTAAAATTTAGGTCCACCTTCTACGTTACATCATTGTATCTAAATCTCTAAGTTATTTTAGTTTCATATTAATTGAATCATTCATTCTTTAATTGCTATTGTCACCAAATTTCTTTAAAATTTTCTTTCAACATTAAAGGTGAGAATATTAGTGTGTGTGTTATGTCTTTGTGTGTTGTGTTCATTTGAAAGATAATCACGTACAAATGTACATACATGTAGACATACCTACACTTCTTACTTATGGAAGCATTATTAGACATACTCTATGTTTAAAAAATATTTTATTTATTTCTACCAGTATTTACCAGAATTAGGTGTATTAGTCCACATCTCCAGCAAAATTAAGGAAACAGAGGACCAGGCTAATTACATTTTTAACAATTATATAATGAAGATATTAAAGCTTTTGTGTGTTTTTGAGTTATGTATATGAACCTACGCAGTATGTACTCTTTTTTAAAATTTTGTTTTATTGCTTAAAGTATTACAAAGAGTAGCACATGTGTCTCCTTTTTTCTCCTCCCTTGACCTTCCCCCAGCCTCCCCTACCCCCCAGTGTCTTGTGTCCATTGGTTATGCTTATATGCATGCATACAAGTCCTTTGGTTGATCTCTTACCACCCGACCCAACCCTCCCTGGCCTTCCCGCTGTAGTTTGACAGTCTGTTCGATGTTACTCTGTCTCTGTATCTATTTTTGTGCATCAGTTTATAATGGTCTTTATTATCCATAAATGAGTGAGATCATGTGGTATTTTTCTTTCATTGACTGGTTTATTTCACTTAGCATAATGCTCTCCAGTTCCATCCATGCTGTGGCAAATGGTAAGAATTCCTTCTTTTTTACAGCAGCATAGTATTCCATTGTGTAAATGTACCACAGTTTTCTAATTTTTGCAGAACAGCAGAATTAAGGAAACAGAGGATCAGGCTAATTACATTTTTAACAATTATATAACAAAGATATTAAAGCTTTTGTGTGTTTTTTTGAGTTATATATATGAACCTATGCAGTATGTACTCTTAATTTTTGTATAACTCTTTAATTCCGAAATATTCCTGTTAACTATGTTCAGTTTATTTTATATTATTATACTCCAATAAATTATTTAAAAAATTTCTTAGAACCAATAAACAGGTTCAATAATGATACAAAATAAATATATAATAATCATTTGCATCTATATGAACAGTTAGAAGAGAAATTAAGAGAACAATTTCATTTCTAATTGCATCAAAAAGAATTAAGTACCTAGAAATAAACTATAAAAAATTGCTAAAAACATTGAAAAAGGCACAAATAAATGGGAAGATATTCTGTGTTTAAGGATATTCTGTGTTTAATATTGTGAATGTCCATACTACTGTTAAAGAGAAAACCACAGGCCCAAAATGGCATTACTCCAGTTAAAAATCCATGATGCTAAATCTAGCTTCCATACTGGATTTAATGGAAGTTTCCACCTCTCCCAGAAGCTTAATTTTAATCAACCAGCCTTGAATTTCTGGTCAAGAACCAGTAAGGTAATCTGTCACGTGGGCCCTCCCCATCCCCCACAAAAAGAAGAGGGGATCTGTCTGATAGAAATTCTTTCTCTCCTCTTCCCCCAAATAAAAGATGTCATGGCCCCCAAATAATCCTTTTTTTCTCTGTTTTTAATAGCTCCTTTGTCCCTCCCTATTTCCTATAAAAACCTTCTATTTTGTACACCTCTCTGAGCTCCCTATTAGTTGCCAGATAGGAACTCTTACCTCTCCCTTAAAGAATTTTTTTTTTTTAAGTTTTTTTTTTAAAAATATATTTTATTGATTTTTTATAGAGGAAGAGAGGGGGATAGAGAGTTAGAAACATCGATGAGAGAGAAACATCGACCAGCTGCCTCCTGCACATCTCCCACTGGGGGTGTGCCCGCAACCAACGTACATGCCCTTGACTGGAATTGAACCTGGGACCCTTCAGTCTGCAGGCCGACGCTCCATCCACTGAGCCAAACCGGTTTCGGCCTCCCTTAAAGAAATTAAATTTTGAGTCTTGCCAATAATAAGAGTTATCATCAGAGATAACATTTTATGACCTATATCGAGGGCAGGGCAAATTTCTAATTACTGAGCATGTTTTCTTCTTATTGTCCTACAATGTCCTTCCTCCCTTCTGTAGCTCCAGGTGCTTTACCTCATCTTTAGCTCAGAATGTCATATAAACGGTACCTCACCGTCTCTTTCTGTCTCTGAACTTCTCATGTATGCTTCTAAGTAGATTTCACTGGGAGAGAGATATTTGATAACCAAGTTTTGCCAGTAACTATGGTAGTTATGATTGTTCCCTATAAATCTCAGTCTATTGATAATGATGCAATAGGGTAGGAATGCCTGGGCACTGGCTTGGGTCTTAATACTTTTTCCTGAGACCAATCCCTATGTGACCAGATGGACCCTTGCAGTCCTTATTATAATTGCAACAATTGAACCCTCAGCTAAATAAGACAGTAAAACTTGGAAATTATGTATGAAATACAGTAGCATTTTTGTAGCACAAGTACCTGACTAAGCTTTTTTTCACAGACATTCATCTCAGATAATCATATTGCCAGATGTATGACACTGCTACTACATAAGCACTCATGATGCCACCACCCACGAAGTTCCCCTTTTATTTTTAACTAGAGGCCCACTCGGATGGGGTCCCTCAGCCTGGCCTGTGCCCTCTTGCAGTCCGAGACCCCTCAGGGCATGTCCACCTGCTGGCTTAGGCCCACTCCCCGGGGGATCAGGCCGAAGCTGGCAGTCAGACATCCCTCTGGCAGTCCAGGAGCCCTCAGGGATGTCCACTTGCTAGCGGGGGAGCAGGCCTAAGGTGCACCCGGACATCCTTAGTGCTGCTGAGGAGGCGGGAGAGGCTCCCGCCACCACCAATGAGCTGGCAGCCATCAGACTGGCTTGTGGCTGAACAGAGCTCCCCCTGTGGGAGCGCACTGACCACCAGGGGGCATCTCCTGCACTGAGTGTCTTCCCCCTGGTGGTCAGTGTGTGTCATAGTGACCAGTCATTCTCAGTCATTCTGCTGTTAGGGTCAATTTGCATATTACCCTTTTATTATATAGGATTTGATTTGGAACTTGAAATATATGCAATTTTATTTTTAATTAGAAGCAACCTCAATACAAGCAAAGGAAGGAAGTTCACATTAAACAATGGATATATCTAGGAAGCAAAGTTTATTTGGAATTAAACACAAAATTTTTGTGATTTTTACACAAGATTAACATATTATAAAATTCCCCTTGTAGAAAACACTGAGTAACCTAGATAACTGACCACAGGGGTGAGCCTGCTTTTCCTTCTCCTGCTCTAATTCCAACTCTCGTGTGTGGTATTTGGGCATGCTGGACCTGTGAATAATAAAACTTACATCTTCATAGTTCCATGATGGTTGTTGAAATCATAAGGACCATAAGGATCCATCTAGTCACAACATTGACTCTGGTCTGTGGAACAAATTGTAGGACCCAGGCCAGTGCCCAGGCTTCCCTATCCTATTCCATCACTATCTATAGACTGAGACTTATCCGGAACAACCATAACATCTACAGTATCAGGAAGATCAGTTAAGGTACCGAATGTACATAGAATGAAGGACACGTGGTGAACACAGAACACATTACTTACAATGATATATGTCATTTGAGAAGAAATTATTGTTAAGACATCAATGTTGCCAATGAATTAAATGACAACTTCCAAACATTTCTGATCTAGGTTGGAAAAAACTTTGTGAAGGTACAAAAAATGACAAAGGGAACAACTGTCTATATAACAGGCAAAGCAGAAAGCTTAATAAAATGGTTACTTAAATTGTATAGAAGAATTGAAACAAACAAAGGAAATTCAAGGACAGAATACAAGGAATAAGTTTGAAAACTACAATCTAATGAAAGAATCTCAATTTCTGGTTTTGAGTCTTGGAGGACTTTTTCTACCTCAGGATGATTGTCCCTTTCGTACCTGCCATCCCATAGAATCTTTTCAGGGCCCTCTTTATGTCTTTGTTTCTCAGACTGTAGATGAAGGGGTTCAGCATGGGTGTGACCACGGTGTACATCACTGAGGCTGCTGCAGTTGAGTGTGAGCTGTGGGTAGCAGCAGAGCTTAGATACACTCCTAGGACTGTACCATAAAATAAGGAGACAGCTGAGAGGTGAGACGCACACGTAGAAAATGCCTTATACTTCCCCTGAGCTGATGGGATTGCACGTATAGAGGACACTATCTTAGTGTAAGAGTAAAGGATCCCAGCAAGGGGACCACCACCCAGTAGCACAGATACAAAATACATCACCACGTTATTAAGAAAGGTGTCAGAACAGGCAAGTTGGATGACCTGTTTGAGTTCACAAAAAAAGTGGGGAATTTCGAAGTCCATACAGAAGGACAATCGCAACACTATTAAACTTTGTAACAGGGAATTCAGAGATCCCATGATCCAGGACATCAGAACCAGCAGTCCACAGAGCCAGGATTTCATGATGACCATATAGTGCAGGGGGTGGCATATGGCCACATACCTGTCATAGGCCATCACGGCTAGGAGGAAGTCATCCAGTCCTGCAAAGAGTAAGAAAAAATACAACTGTGTGATACAGCCTTCATAGGTGATGACTCTGCTCTGTGTCTGGATGTTCCACAGCATCTTTGGGACGGTGGTGGAGGTGAAACAGATGTCTACCAAGGACAGGTTGGAGAGGAAGAAGTACATGGGTGTGTGGAGATTGGAGTCTGAGCTGACGGCCAGGATGATGAGCAGGTTTCCCAACACAGTGATCAGGTACATGGAGAGGAAAAGCCCAAATATGAGGGGCTGCAGTGCTTGTTCCTCTGAAAATCCCAGGAGAAGAAATTCTGAAATTGAGGTATCATTGTTTCGTCCCATGTGGTGTAGGTGACTAGTAGAAAAGAAAAAAATAGCATGATCATTCTTAAATCATTGGCTATTACTAACATAATTGAAATGCTACAATTATACTTTGCAGTAAAGTAATCAATATCTATTTTTTGAACATATCATCCCCTTTAAGACACACACACTAACCCATGACATCTCTGATTAGGAATTTCTGTCCTCCTCAGACCTTTTCCCCAAGGTGGCCATGGACTATACAGGTTTTTTTTTTTTTTTTTGTCGTTGTTGTTCGTTTGTTTGTTTTAAAATCTTTATTATTGAGAGTATTACAGATGTCCCCCCTTTTCAAATTCATTACCCCCTTTAACCATCCCACTGCAGGCCTTCACCATCTTATTGTCTGTGTCCATAGGTAATGCATATATGCATATAAGTTCTTTGGTTAATCTCTTCCCTATTCTCCCCCTTCCCTCTAAGATTGATTCTTCAGTCTGTTCCATGTTTCTATGCCTCTGGTTCTATTTTATTCATCAGTTTATTTTGTTCATTAGATTCCATGTTCATTTACCTTGATTTTAGTTTCAATTATTAATAGATAGGTTTTTATTGCCATTCTATTCTTCATATTTTCTATCTTTTTCTTCTCCTCTTTTCCCTCCCATCTTCTTCCTTTTCCCCCTCACCCTCCTCCTCATTATTCTTTTCATTCCTTCTCTTTTTCTTCTTCTTTAGAATACCCTTCAACATTTCCTGTAATACTGTTTTGGTGGTGATGAACTCCTTTAGCTTTTTCTTGTATGTGAAGCTCTTTATTTGACCTTCAATTCTAAATGGTGGCTTGGCTGGGTAAAGTATTCTTGGTCATAGGTACTTGATATTCATCACTGAATATTTCTTACCTCTCTCTTTTGGCCTGCATGTTTTCTGTTGAGAAATCAGCTGAGAGTCATATGAGTGCTCTCTTGTAGGTAACTAACTGTTTTTCTCTTGATGCTTTTAAGATTCTCTCTTTGTCTTTTTCTAAAATATGTATTTTTATTGATTTCAGAGGGGAAGGGAGAAGGAGATAGAGATAGGAACATTAATGATGAGAGAGAATCATTGATTGGCTGCCTTCTGCACACCCCTTACTGGGGATCAAGCCACACCCCAGAAATGTGTCCTTGACCCTTCAGTCCTGGGTCCATGCTCTATGCACAGAGCCAAAGTGGTTAGGGCTACAGCTTAATAATTGTTAATATCCTCACCTGATGATGAGGATTATAGTATCCAACAGCCTATGATGGTGGACAGATAATCAATATACTGTATGTAGACAGCTTGGTGTACTTCCTTCTTGTTGCTAAATGAATGGTTACCACTCTGATGGGATGAGGCTGATTATTTTCTTCCTCCTCTCAAATGTCTTATTGCTTCCTAACATCTCGGTCTCCAATTCCACAGACATATTTCAGTTCCCTGTCATCTCTCCCATCTAACAGGCAGACCCCCCTTTAGCCAAATACACACATTGACTCAGAGAGAACTTTAAAGCTGATCATCGAACTCTCTGATTTAAATTCCTCCCCTAGTGATACCTCACTGGAGATAGAAGCCAAAATTCTATAGCTTCAATCATGAGTGTCTGTGAACTTTCAGCCAGCTCCACCCTCACAGAGCCCTGGCCTCCCTCACACTGATCTCCTAAACATTGAACTGAGTCCACTTCACCTGACACCGCAGCTTCAGGGCTCAGAGCCTTTTTGGGCTTGAGTTCCTCTGCTTGGGGTCACCCTACTGGTCTTTTGGAATTTTTCACCCCCTCTCCATCCTCCAAACGCCAACTCCTCTTCCAGAGAGACTGGATCCTCTCCTTCATGAACCTTTTCTTTTTCTAAGATTAGCACAGGAATAGGTCACTTTCTCATGCTCTTAATCTAAGTGTTAGGGCACCCATGGTGAAGTTTTTGTTTAATCCCATGTCTTTGTTCCTTGCTAGACTGTCAGTACCTGAGGCATATAGCATGTTATACAAACACCTTCTCTCCCCCTTTAGATTTAGTTTAGTGTGGCTGAATAAACATGTATTTTATGACAGGATTCTATGAAGTTAGGTGTGGAGGACATGCTTGAGGAATGTTCTCTATGTTCTGAGATCAGGAGCCCTTTGCAGATTACAGTTGTAAGAATGAAATAGAATGGAATCAAGGAGGCACAAAAGAAAGCATTAGAGTGTGCCATACACAGTGAGGGTACATACATAATCATTTCATGTTTCCCTTTTTCTCTCGTGTGTGTGTGTGTGTGTGTGTGTGCGCGCGCGCGCGCGCAAAAATGCTGAATCACAATGTAAAATGCACGTCTTATTTTGAGACACAGTGAAACAGATCTGGAATTCAACACCAGAAATGCAAGAACTGCCTAAAAGGCCATTTACTACTAATGAATGAAAACTAATAAGAGTGAAGAGCCCAGCAGAGAGCCAGGTGCAGAGAGAAGAGTGAGCCAGCGTGGGTGCTGAAGTTACCTGACTCAAGGAACCACACACAGACTAGACCTTCATTGTGCCACTGGCCTCATCACAGCGTCCTCCCAGCCTCTGATCTAATTGTGATTCCTGCACCTAGTCCACGTTTATTAGATCACTCTGGTGTTTATATGGATCAATAGCATCTTTCCTTTGCTATTTTTGGCTTTGAGTTTTGATCTCTTTTGTGACACAACTGATGGGTGGGCACTAGTCCTGGTTCTGTTCCTTGTAAACATACAAATCATCCCTGAACATTTTCTTAAATAAAATCCTGCTTATGCCAAAACAATTGATCCCCTTTCTTCACATATTTATCCCTGAGAATACGATGTCATAGCACACTTATTTCATTGTACTGAGCCTTCTTTGTATAATGTGAGGTCAAATGAGCAGGGAGCTCACTGATTTTGTTTATTTATGTAGTTTTATTAATGTGTGTTTTCATATAAAAAAATTAAGGTATAGAATATTCATAATATAAAAATGGCAGGGAAAATAAACATAGTTAAATATTGTGTATTCAAATAACGGCATTAATAAAATTGAATAAAATTATAAAACTAATTTCAAAAAAAAGCAATGCCCCCCCCAAACCCCCTCCCCCCCACCACATTTTAATTACATCGATATGGCTCTCCAGTTCTAGATATATGTGCAGGATGTGGAAAAAAGCACACAAAAATATACTTTTAAAAGGCAGTGAAGAAAGCAGTATTTACAGTTATAATTTCTCCCTATGTAAACATAAATAGATTATGCTTAGAAAATAGATAGAAAAGATCATTAATTGAATGTGAAAGAATGTGTTTGCCAAGTTGAAAAATGTAGAACTGTTTATGTTTAAAAGTAATTGGTGAAGACACAATATGACAGACTGATAGAATTGATCACACAAAATTAATACATTTTCATCCATTCCCCTAAATCCATCTGTACATATATAAAGGAATTCTATGCCAAACAGCAATGTTTTTAGGAGAAAACTAATTTAGCATACTAAATGTATTAACTGTATACTCACCCACCTAGCACACAGACATGGTAGTCTCTCAGCTCTGAGCTGGCCTGGTTAGGCTCTCAGGTTACCTCAGGGGGAAATTCTGGGATGCACTCCTTGAATCTTCCCACAGCTTCTGCTGCACTCTCAGACTCACCTGGATGGGCCTCTGAAAGGAAGGGCTCCTTGTAGAAGTCTGAATTGCTCCCTGGATGGTTAATGTTGGAGACTGAAGCTCTGGTCTCAGACAAAAGAGCAGGAAGGAGTCAAGCATTAGTCTCAGAGTCAGACTTAAGACCCCAAAAGAAACAAATACGTTCTGTTCCAGTCTAACGTTGCACATGTTGCGAGTCTGCTGCAGAGGAGATATTACTCCTCCTTTATCTGCTTGTTAGATGCTGTTTGCATTGTTGCTCCCACCTCTGAGCACCCGGTTTCCCTGTGGACACACTGGTCTGAACAGAATGGAAAATGTTCCTGCCGATTCTTTGTTCCCCAGGGACCAGGTTAGAAGTTAAGTGAATCCTGTTTTTGTTACTCCTTCTCCATGACCCTACTCTCATCTCCCAGCACCTTACCCAACATTGAATTACATTTTCTCAAAAGTCCAAGACTGAGGAAACTGGCTTGACTAGGAACTTGGATTTTCAAAGTACTGACCTGTCGTGGGGCACAACCCATGATACCTCCAGAAAATTGCTATTTCTCTCTTCAACAAGGGAGAGGAATGTGTGATTTTGATGTAAAGCTTGGGCACCACCCTCCTTGCCTTCATGTCACCTTTTCCAAATCAATGAGAAATGACATACTTATATCAGAAGATAAGAGCTGCTACTTAGTCCCACATTATAAGACTTTTGTTAATTATGAGACATAATTATATAATTTAATGCTATCCAATCTGAGTTTAGTACCTTATATGCATTGTTTGATTTAAATTTTATAAAAGTTCTCTCTCTGAAGTGATACAATTTTGACCTTCATTCTCCATTGCAGAAGTGGGGCTTGAAGAAGTTTAGTGACCAACCCAAAATTATAATCAGAGTAAGGAATAGGTTTTGATTAGAATGTGTCATGATGCTTTCAGTTCTCAAACTGTGCAGTGGTTCCCAAAGAGAGAATATCTGAAGGTAGACTGGTAAATACTTGCAATACCCAACACAAATAATTATGTCATATTTAGAAGGTAAAAATTCCTAGTCTAGATGAGACCTTCTCCAACTTCACAGTGCATATTATTGACTAAAAAATATTATTGCCTAGGTGTTTCATCACCAAGAGGATTTATTCAGGAAAAAAGAAAGTATTGTAACCCATGCATGTAGATATGACAAGCCACATGCACACTCTAGCCTGTGTGCCAAGATGGAGGGGTACTTATGGAGGCGGAAGGAAGAAGGAAGGGGCAGTTAGGACCATGGGGTTTTATAAACATAGAGTTCCTCTTGTAGGCCTCTCACAATTACATACAGTGTGAGAAATTCCATTAGTGCTATCCCCTCCCATAGACCCTAATGACTGGTTATGTTTGCTTAAATTGCTGTTAGTCTTTATCAATATGAATCACCCACAATTCTAGTTCAAATTCAAATACTGATTCAGGAGATGCTGGTAGGCCCAGGGTATCTGTATTTCTCATAAGTTCCAGGAAAATGCTGATTTTGCAGTCCTGGTCTGAGGACCACTCTTTGAGTAGCAAGTTTTGGTCCTGTTGTGGAGTAAGGGGGAGGTAGTTGTAGGCCATCTTCACCAAAAATTGTGTTTGCTTAAGAATTTGAATGAAAGATATACAGTCATGCACTGCTTAACAAACAGGATATGTTCAGAGAAATGCATCCATAGGCAATTTTGTCATTGAGTGTGAATCAGAAAGTGCACTTATGCAAACCTAGATGGTATAGCCTTCTACTTCCCTAAGCTATATGGTATAGCCTGTTGTTCTGTAGGGGCGGAGAAATAATTTAACCTATACCTTTCTGGGTTCTTGGCTTACACATCCTACATAATAAAAGGGTAATGCAAATAGACCAAACAGTGAAACAACCGGTATCTATGGTGCACACTGACCACCAGGGGCCAGACACTCAAAGCAGGAGCTGTCCCTGGTGGTCAGTGCGCTCCCACAGGGGGAGTGCTGCTCAGCCAGAAGCCGGGCTCATGGCTGGCTAGCACAGCAGTGTTTGCGGGAGCCTCTCCAGTTTTCATGGCAGATCTAAGGATGTCCACTGCGACACATCCCCCTCTCCCACCGCCAGCCCGGGCTTCCGGACTGCAAGAGGGCGCAGGCTGGCCTGAGAGACCACCCGCCCCCTCCCACTCCCGAATGCATGAATCTTGTGCACTGGGCCTCCAGTCTTTGTAATAAAAGACAGATTGACAGGAGAAAAACAAACAAAGGTTTAATAACATGTATACCTCCTATATATGTGGGAGAGAACTAGGAAAACGAAGTAACTCCTGAAAATACCACCTTAACCACCATCATTAACTGAAGACAGAAAAAGGTGTTGAGGGAAGGGAGTCAGATATGGGAGGTTACCAGGGAAAACATAGTAAACAACGTAAGGTTGCTATGCAAGTTCAAGTAATTATCTTTTGCATAGATATGAGTTTCTAGAAATAAGGTCGCCACCTTCACATTCCTAATACAGCCTCAGACAGCACACTCCTTTGTGGGCTGTGAGCTCAGACAGCATGGCAGGGGGGCCGGGAGTGTGGGGCCTGTGCAGTCCCCTAGGCTGACGCAGATTGGAGGGGAGTGCTTTCCCCAGGAAAGATGGCATTGGTCTCGATGTGGCTCCTTCTGCAAATATTCGGTTGTAAGACTTCTGTTCAGCTGTTTTCAGTGGGATCTTCAGGTTGATTGTTGTATAATTTAGTTGTGATTCCAGTTCAGGGCTGGGAGGAGGAGAGAGCAACTTCCACCAGCTCTGTCGCCGTCTTCCTCAACAATTCTACTTTAAATCTTCATGTCTAAATTTTTACTTCCTTTTAGTTTCATGTGAGTTTAGTAATTTGTTCTTTTAACTTCTATCCTTTCCAGTGTTTTCAAGTTTTCTTTAAACATTCAAGGTGAAAATATTCATGAGTCTGTGTTGGACATATATGTATATGTGTTTATTAGAAAGAAAATCATATAAAGTGTACACAGATGTATGCATAAATAGACTCCATACCTGTGAAAGAGTTCTTAGACTCACCAAATATTTTATTTATTAATGAAATTGACTGAATTAGGTTTATCACCTCACATCACCACCAGAAATAAGGAAGCAGAGGGTCATGGTGGTTACATGTACTCTTAATTTCTGTATGGCTCCTTTAATTCAGAAAACTTTGCATTTTAAATATGTTCAGTTTATTTCATTCATTCACTCTAATAAGTTATTTAAAATAAAAACAATTTGTTAGAACCAATAAATGAGTTCAGCAACATTGTGGGATACAAAATCAATTTACAGATATCTGTGGTGTCTCATAACAAACTGTCAGAGAGAGTAATTAAGAAAATAATCCCATTTACAACTGCATTAAAAAGAATAAAATACTAGGAGTAAACATAACCTAGGAAGTGAAAGACCTGTACGTTGAAAAGTATAACATATTACTTGATGTTATTGAAGAAGACACAAAAAAAGGCCCTAGCCAATTTGGCTCAGTGGTAGAGTGTTGGACTGCAGATGGAAGGGGCCTGAGTCCAATTCTGGTCAAGGGCACATGCCTGGGTTGTGGGCTTGATCCCCAGTAGGGGGAGTGCAGGAGGCAGCCAATTGATGATTCTCTCTTATCATTCATTGATGTTTCTATGTCTTTCCCTCTCCCTCCCTCTCTGAAATTAATAAAAATATGTTTAAAAAATACGAATAAAGACACAAGAATGGAAAGGTATACTCTGCTCACTAATTGGAAAAATTAATATTGTTATGCCCTACCACAGGCCCAAAAGGGCATACTCATGCTAAAAGTCCAGAATGCCAAACCCAGATTTAATCCTGGATTTAATGGAAGTGTCTATATCTCCCAGAAATACAATTTTAATCAGCCAGGTTGGAATCTTTTGGTCAAGCACCAGTAAGGTAATCTGTCACATGGGTCCTCTCCATCCCTGTAGAAAGAAGAAGGAATCTCCATGAGAAAACCCTCTTTTTCTCATCTCCCAAACAAAAGATGTCAAGCCCCTCCCCAATCCTTTCTTTCCCATTATTAATAGCTCCCTTAAGCTACTCTTTTTTTTTCCTGCAAAAACCTTCTACTTTTGTGTAACCTTTCAGAAATTTCTCTTAGTTGTTAGATGGGATGCTGTCTGATTCATGAATCACTTAATAAAGCCAAATAGATCTTCAAATTTACTAGATTGAATTAAAGAAATACCCAAAGCAATCTATAGATTCAATGCAATCTCTGGTCAGTCCTTGTTGTTGTGACCTCTAACCACTGCAGGGGGTTTCCTGCCTTAAACTGTTTTCTCTCTGATCATGCCCAGAAGTGGGGGCTTTGGTTTCTTTCTCTCCTGCCTCATATCCATATAGAAGCCACTGGTACATATGTACTTGATAGTCAATGTTCCCAGGTATTATTGTAGGTATTCTGGACACTGAATTGAATAAGATAATAAAACTAGGAGATTAGTTATAAATCCTAGTAGCATGATACTAGTGTAAATACCTGACATTAAACTTTTGATGTATGTGGCATGTGTTTCAAAGAAATCTATCTCCAATAATCCTATTGTCAGCTTTATGACAAGGCTACTAGAGAAGCGCTCAGGTCTCCCCTCCCAACTCAAACTATTCTCTCTCTCTCTCCCTCTCTCTCTCTCTCTCTCTCTCTCTCTCTCTCTCTCTCTGTCTCTTGTTTTCCTCCCTTCCCCCGTTCTGAAACCTTCTGATGTGGCCCTTAGGATGCTGTGTGTCCTCCAGGACCTGTGAGTAATAAACCTTGTGATTTCATAGATGCCTCATGATTGTTGCAATTTTAATAATGACCACAAGAGCCCGTCCAGCCACAACATGGGTCAGACACTCCATGTGACTCACAGTAGCTCAGAAGCTCATGATGTTATCCTGTCCATGTGTCCTGCATGAGCACTTACATGCCCTGGGGAGATGTTTATTCCAAGGGAGGTGGACCCATCAGTGGGAAGGGAATATGCATCTGGCCCCAAGGTGAACCCATGGAGACCAAACTGGTAGAAAACTTGCCTTTTATTTATGGTGCCTTGGTTTCAAGGGAGCTGAGTTGCTTAGAGAACTGAGCAACAGTAAAACAGTCCATTTAATGAGGAGCCCTGAGAATTCAGCCTCTGGACCTCCCTCTGCAGACTCACCTGCAGCTCCTCAGCCACAGGCTAAGAGCATCCTCTCTGTGCCTCTCTAAGATGTTCAACTGCTCTGGAAAACCAGCACCTGACCTGCATTTCTTGCTCTTTCCACATCAATTGTCGAAGGAAGGAAGGACCAGTAAAACCAAATCCAGTGAGTGATGCCATTGGGGGTGCCAGAGTGAGCACTGTGGGAAAGCATTGTGGGGAGAAGTAAAGCTTTTAATAACCGTGTCTTCTGGGGGAACAGTCAGGCTGATGAAATAGTGAAAGGGATGGACTCAAGATCCCACACATTTGATGTCCTTTGTTCTGAAGTGGTTTCTTGCAACTTATTCCTCCTCAGCCCCTTTCTTCTCTCCCTCTCAGAGCACAATTCTACAGCCTCTCTCCTCCCACAGCAGGAACAGACCCTCCCTTCTGTCTGCTCAGCTCTCAGGATTCTGCTTTATTTCAACCTTAGCATTTCCTCTTCTCTGTGAAGCATTGACAGAGCGAGGCAGCCTTGCAGAGCAGAAAAGCACTGACTTAGCATCAGGGAGGTGTGAGTTCTAATTCACTCTTATACAGCTGGTGCCTGATGGACCTGGAACTCTTCTTACATTTTGTGGGGCTTTCTCTCATCAGCAGAGGAGTGAGTATAAGGAGATCTCAGAGAATGCTCACGGAAGAACGGGTGCCATGGGTCTATTTATCCCTGTATCTCAGCTCTGCTGCTACCTTTTAAACTGTTCTCACATTTATTGCATTGAATTCCAGATCATTTTTACTGTGTCCCAAAATAAGACGTGCCTTTACATTGTGATCCAGCAATTTTTGCACACACCACACACACACACACACACACACACACACACACACACCTGAACAAAGAGAACCGTATACTCTCACTATGTATCATGCACTGTAATATTTTCTTTTGTGGCTTCTTGACTCTATTTCACCATTCTCTGTCCTTTTTGAGTCTTGAATACCTAAAACAAGTGTCATCTCAGGGCTTTGGCACTGTCTCTTTTCTTACATAATCCTCCATCCCCAAGAAACCCTGTGTCACCCAGTTTGTCTTCCCTGAGGTCTCTGTTCAATTGCCACCTTGTTCGCAGGGCTGCCTGAACTCCCAGTATAAAATAACACCCATTCCACTCTCTTTATAACTACTTTCTTTTTCTTCACATGACACCATCTAACTTGGTATATGACATATTTGTTGTATATTTTCTTTCACTATCATTATATTCTAAGAATTTTGTTTCTGAGCATCCTCTACACTTTTTGGGGAGGTGGGAAGTAGCAATAGATATTCCTTAAGTGCATGAAAGCGTTTCTTATGAAAACAGTGTAATCTATGACAACCATGGAAAAAAAGTTTGAGGAAGAAAGGAATTCCTAATCAGAGATGTCATGGGGGATGATAAGCACAAAAAGTAAATATTGTCGCTTTGTTACAGAATATAATTGTAGTATTACAACTATGCTTGTAATGGCCATTTGTGTAAAAACTAATCATGCTAATTTTTCTTTCGTACTAGTCACCTCCACCCCATGGGACCTGAGAATGATACTCTGATTTCAGAATTTCTTCTTCTGGGATTGTCAGAGGAACCAGCACTGCAGCCCCTCATATTTGGGCTTTTCCTCTCCATGTACCTGATCACTGTGTTGGGAAACCTGCTCATCATTTTGGTCGTCAGCTCAGACTCCCACCTCCACACCCCCATGTACTTATTCCTCTCCAACCTGTCCTTGGTAGATATCTGTTTCACCTCCACCACCGTCCCAAAGGTGCTGTGGAACATCCAGACACAGAGGAAAGCCATCACCTATGCAGGATGCATCACACAGATGTATTTTTTCTTACTATTTGGAGGACTGGATGACTTCCTTCTAGCCGTCATGGCCTATGACAGGTATGTGGCCATCTGTCACCCCCTGCACTATATGGTCATCATGAACCCCCGTCTCTGTGGACTGCTGGTTCTGGTGTCTTGGATCATGGGTTCCCTGAATTCCTTGTTACAAAGTTTAATAGTGTTGCCATTGTCCTTCTGTACAGACTTGGAAATCCCGAACTATTTCTGTGAACTCAAAGAGGTGGTCCAACTTGCCTGTTCTGACACCTTTCTTAATAACATGGTGATGTATTTTGTATCTGTGCTACTGGGTGGTGGTCCCCTCGCTGGTATCATTTACTCTTACTCTAAGATAGTGTCCTCCATTTGTAGAATCCCATCAGCTCAGGGGAAGTATAAAGCATTTTCTACGTGTGTGTCTCACCTCTCAGTTGTGACCTTATTTTATGGGACAAGCATAGGAGTGTATCTCACCTCTGCTGCTACCCATAGCTCACACTCAAGTGCAGCAGCCTCAGTGATGTACACTGTGATCACACCCATGCTGAACCCCTTCATCTACAGTCTCAGGAACAGGGACATAAAGAGGGCCCTGAAAAGATTCTTTGGGATGGCAGGTACAAAGGGGACAATCATCTCGAGGTAAAAAGTGCCCTTGATTTTGGGGCTACAGAAATTGTGATTCTTTGATCACACTGTGTTTTTTTAGACTTGCTCCTTTTATTTTTTTTAAAAACATATTTTTATTGATTTCAGAGAGTAAGGGAGAGAGAGAGAGAGAGAGAAACATCAATAATGAGAGAATATTATTGATCACCTGCCTCCTGCACACCCACTCCTGGTGATTGAACCCACTACCCAGGCATTTACCCCGACCAGAAATCCAACGGAGCCCTCCTGATTCATAGGTTGATGCTCAAACACTGAGAAACACAGGCAGGGCCAGAATTGTTCCTTTTATTCTGTCCTTGAATTTCCTTTGTTTGTTTCAACTTCTCTATACAATTTAAGCAACCATTTTATTAAACTTCCTGCTTTGTCTGTTATATAGACAGTTTTTCCCTTTGTCCTTTTTTAACCTTCACAAAGTCTTTCCAACCTTGGTCACAAATAGTGAGAAGTTTTCATTTACTTCACTAGAAACATTGATGTCTTAAGAATAATTCCTTCTCAAATGACTTATATCATTGTAAGTAATTTGTTCTTGTTTTGTAGGTAGAATAGTAATAAGTGGTATTACTCATGTAGAAAAACTACACTTGGCTATGTAATCCATTTTATAATTTCATTCCATAAAATATGTAACCTAAGTTTTCACCATGTGTCCCTCATTCTCTGTACATTGGTACCTTAACTGCTCTTCCTGATTTTAACATTGTTCCCTATAAGTCTCCGTCTATTGATAGTGAGGCAATAGGATAGGGATGCCTGGCCACTGGCCTGGTTCCTACTACTTGTTCCTCAGACCAGAGTCAATGTCCTGGGTGGATGGACTCTTGTGGTCCTTCTTATAATTACAACAACCATCATGGAACTATGAAAATGTAGGGTTTATTACTCACAGTCCTGTACGCCCAAAAGCCACACAGGAAGCTGTGTGTATGCATGTGTGTGCGAAAGAGAGTGAAATGGACTTGGTCTGAAGGATTCTGCCTGTATTGGGGTCCAAGGGCAGGAAGGCTATGGTTTTGTGGGTTTGCTTTTTAAAAGTGTATCTTTATCATTGAAAGTATTACAGATGTCCTCCTTCTCCTCCCCCCCCCCCTCATTGACCCCACTCCTCTTTCCCATCCCCTCCTCAGGCCTTCACCCCACTATTATCTGTGTCCATGAGTTATTCATATATGCATATAGGTTCTTTGGTTAATTCCCCCCATTTCCCTCTGAAGATCCACAGTCTGTTGCATGATTCCATGTCTCTGGATCTATTTTGTTTGTCACTTTATTTTGTTCATGAGTTTCACAATTAAGTGGGATCATGTGATACTTGTCTTTCTCTGATTGACTTATTTCACTTAGCATAATACTCTCCAGGCCCCTCCATGCTATTTTAAAGGGTAAGAGATGCTTTTTTTTTTTTTACAACTGCATAGTATTCCATTGTGTAAATGTACCACTTTTTTTTTCTTTTCTTTCATTGTCTAAAGTTTTACATATGTCTCCTTTACCTCCTTTTTTTTAAAAAACATTCTTCAATGGATGGGCACCTGGGCTGTCTCCAGACCTTAGCTATTGTAAATAACGCTGCTATGAACATAGAGGTACATGTATTCTTTCTGATTAGTGTTTCAGACTTCTCGGTTATATTCCTAGAAGTGGGATGACTGGGTCAAATGGCAGTTCCATTTTTATTTTTTTTGAAGAAACTCTACACTGTTTTCTACAGTGGCCGTACCAGTCTGCATTCCCACCAGCAGTGCACTAGGGTTCTCTTTTCTCCACATCCTTACAAGCACTTGTTGTTAGTTGATTTATTGATAGTAGCCATTATGGCAGGTGTGAGGAGGCACCTCATTGTATTTTCATTTGCATCTCTCTGATAGTTAGTGACATTGAGGATTTATTCATATGACTGTTGGCCATTTGTGTGTCCTTCCTTGGAGAAGTGTCTATTTAGGTCTTCTGTCCATTTTCTGATTGGGATGCTTGTCTTCCTTTGGTCTAGTTGTATGAGTACTTTATATATTTTGGGTTTGCTTTTTATTTGAAAGCTAAGAGCAGGAATTGAGGCAGAGGAAGGAAAAGCAGAGTCATTCATGTGGTCAGTTGTCCAGGTTACTCAGGGTTTTCAAAATGGGAATTTTATAATATGTTACAGTATTCTTATGTAAATATCACACAAATTCTGTGTGTAATTCCAAATGAACTTTGCTCCCTAGATATATCCATCTAACATGAAGTTTCTCCCTTTGCTTGTTTTGAATATGTTCTAATTAAAAATAAAACTGCATATATTAATTATTTCAAAACAAAATCATTAAATTTAAAATAAAAGGGGAACTTCATGGGTGAAGGCAACATGAGTGCTTATGTAGTAGCTGTGTCATGCATCTGGCAAAATGATTATTTGTGATGGATGTATTTGAAACAAAAGCTTAGTCAAACACGCTACTGTATTTTATACATAATTTCCATATTTTTTTCTTTTTTTAAATTAAATCTTTATTGTTCAGATTATTACAGTTGTTCCTCCCCCCCCCCCATAGCTCCCCTCAACCCGGTTCCAACCCCACCCTCTGCCTTACCCCCCTGCCCCCCTGCCACTGTCCTCATCCATAGGTGTACGATTTTTGTCCAGTCTCTTCCCGCACCCCCCCACACCCCTTTACTCCCCCGAGAATAGTCAGTCCACTCCCTTTCTATGCCCCTGGTTCTATTATATTCACCAGTTTATTCTGTTCATCAGATTATTTATTCACTTGATTTTTAGATTCACTTATTGATAGATGTGTATTTGTTGTTCATAATTTGTATCTTTACCTTTTTCTTCTTCTTCCTCTTCTTAAAGAATACCTTTCAGCATTTCATATAATACTAGTTTGGTGGTGATGAACTCCTTTAGCTTTTTCTTATCTGTGAAGCTCTTTATCTGACCTTCCATTCTGAATGATAGCTTTGCTGGATAAAGTAATCTTGGTTGTAGGTTCTTGCTATTCATCACTTCGAATATTTCTTGCCACTCCCTTCTGGCCTGCATAGTTTCTGTTAAGAAATCAGCTGACAGTCATATGGGTACTCCCTTGTAGGTAACTAACTGTTTTTCTCTTGCTGCTTTTAAGATTCTCTCTTTGTCTTTTGCTCTTGGCATTTTAATTATGATGTGTCTTGGTGTGGTCCTGTTTGGATTCCTTTTGTTTGGGGTTCTCTGGGCTTCCTGGACTTGTAAGTCTATTTCTTTCACCAGGTAGGGGAAGTTTTCTGTCATTATTTCTTCAAATAGGTTTTCAATATCTTGCTCTCTCTCTTCTTCTGGCACCCCCATAATTTGGATGTTGGTACACTTGAAGTTGTCCCAAATGCTCCTTACACTATCTTCATATTTTTGGATTATTTTTCTTTTTGTTTTCCCAGTTGGGTGATTTTTGCTTCTTTGTATTTCAAATCTTTGACTTGATACTTGGGATCCTCTAGTCTGCTGTTGGATCTCTGCATAATATTGTTTATTTCAGTCAGTGTATGCTTAATTTCTAGTTGGTCCTTTTTCATAACCTTGAGGGTCTCACTAGATTTCTGGAGGGTCTCACTACATTTATCGGCGGTTTCTAGAAAATTCTTGAAAAACCTTGAAAGTGTGGTTTTGAACTCTATATCCAGTCGTTTGCTTTCCTCCATTTCTGTCATTTGTGACCTGTTTCTTTGTCTCTGCATTTTTTATGCTTCCCTGTGTTGATAGAGTGTCTTTCTGTGCTAGGTGTCCTATAGGGCCCAGTGGCTCAGCCTCCCCAATTACCTGAGGTGGACACTCTTGGTGCACCCCTTTGTGGGCTTTGTGCACAGTCTTGTTGTAGTTAAGTCTTGATTGCTGTAGGTATCACTGGGAGGAATTGACCTCCAGGCCAATTGACGTGAGAATCAGCTGTGTCTGCAGTGAGAGAATGTCTGTGCTGGTGACACCCTTATGGGGCAAGACTTGCTTCAGTGGGGCTTTGGTGCTCACTGAGTCTGCCCCCTGAGTGTGTCCCTTATGGATCTGAGGTGTTGTAGTCTGGATGGTCCCACTCTGACCACTGGGTACACTGGCTCTTGGATCTCTAAGGAGGTGCTAATTTAGCCTCTGCCTGAGGCTACCCAGCAGGAGCTATGGAGAGATCTGCAGATGCCTCTTTTTTTGTTTGGGGTTTGGAGGCACCCAGATGAGGCCCAGCTGTGAAGCAATGGAAGCTGCTGTGGGGCCTTGGGCCTTCTTTTGGATGTTCTGGGTCTCTCTGACCCAGCTGCAGTTTATTAGGTAATTTTCAGATTGCAAAGGGCCAGGCCTTTCACATGCAAAAGCCTCTGTGCACAGCTTGGGTGGAGCAGGGTCTCAGGGGATCAACAGGGCGGAGCAAGCAGCTATGGCTGCTCCTCAGTCCTACCCTAAGACACCCCGCTTCTCAGTGTCCCGGTAATCACTGCAAGTACCTCTGAGAGAAAGCCGCCCTCGAGTTCTGACCAATGCCAGACAGTCCAGTTTCTCCCCGTATGAGTCTGGGTCCCCAGAGACTCGCCCGGAACTGGAGTTCAGAGCAGTCGGGAGCTTGAGTCTTCCTCCCGATTGAAAAAGACAGCCACATCCTCAGTTGCCAGCCCTTTCCACATGCCTCGCGTCCTCAGTTGCCAGCCCTTTCCAGGTGCGCCTCCGTACCTCTGCACTTTACTTCCGCACCTCCTCTGAGTCTCAGTGTGCTTTTCTCTTTCCTTCTAGTTGTAGAATTTCCACTCAGTCAGCCTTCTTGTGGTTCTGGATGATGTCCGTTTTGTCTTTTAGTTGTATTTTTGAAGTGGTTGTGCGAGGAAGCAATTTCCGGTGTTTACCTATGCTGCCATCTTGGTTTTCTCCTAATTTCCAGTTTTCAATGTTGTCTTTAGCTGAGCATCCAGAAAAGCTACCATAGTTACTGGCAAAAATGGATTATTAAATATCTATCTCCCAGTGGATTCTACTTGGAAACATATATGAGAGGTTCAGAGACAGGAAGAGCAGTGCGGTAGTGTAAATATGACATTTGAGCTAAAGATGAGGTAAAGCTCCTGAGGCTTCAGAAGGGAGGAAGGACATTGCAGGACAATGAGAAGAGCAGATGTTCAGTAATTAGAAATTTGCCCTGCCCTATAGATAGGTCATAAATGTTATCTCTGATGATAACTCTTATTATTGGCAAGACTAAAATTTAAATTCTTTAAGGGAGAGCTAAAAGTTTCTCTTGGACTCCCAGGGTCTCATTTGCCTTCAGCTAAAAAATGATGCAAGTACACGTTTTCAGGTGACTCTCATTCTGAACCCTTACAATAGTGACCCAGTTTCATTCTTTGGCCTGTGGTTCTCCAGTTTTCCCAGCACAGTTTATTGGAGATACTGTCCTTTCCTCATTTAGCATTCTTGGTTCCTTTCTCCTAAATTAATGACCTTATGTGTGTGTGTTTACTTCTTGGCTCTCTATTCTTTTCCATTGATCTATGTGTCTGTTTTAATGCCAGTACTATGCTGCTTTCATTACTATGGCTTTATAATATAGTTTGAAATCATGGAATGGATTGCATTCAGCTTTGTTTTGCTTTCTCAGAATTGCTTTGCTTAATGGGTCTTATGTGGTTTCACACAAATTTTAGGTTTGTTCTGTATTTGTGACAAAATTACTCTTCAGCCCTCAGGTGTAAGACAGTGGAATTCCATTTCTAAATGCTACTGACTTGTACATATGAAGGCCTCACATCCAGCCAGGTTGAGATCTTGGTGGTCTCATAGCTGGTCAAGGTGGCCATAGTAGGGGCCAATCAGTTGCCCCAGGTTGGGATCTGCCTCTGAATGTGGTTGTATAATTGGTTGAATGCTATCTTAGAAATACTAGTAAGAACAGTTGTTCCTGCACTGCTTTAGCAGTAGAAGAAGATAGAATACTGATTAGGAGAGCAGACTCTGGAGCTAAGTAGCCTGTGTTTGTGCCCCAGTTTCAGCACTTACTAGCTTTATGATCTTGGGCAATTTTCTTAACCTTCTGCTTCCTCAATTTTCTCAACTTTACTTAATAAAGTTATTGTGTCAGCTAGTGATTTTCGTGTATCAAATTGCTTCTGTACTCCATAACTTAAAGTGTATAAGTAGGGATGACTGGGTAGATCTGGTCTCTCTTATGCTTCTGGTCAGGGCAGTTGCTCGGCTGACCTTGGATGAGTCTCTCACACAAGTATTGGAGTGACTGATGGTAGGCTTGTCTAGTGGCTTCAGCTGGAACACTGGGGCTGGAGGCTTATTCCAGATGGTCTGGGCTTGTTTACACAGCCATGGCAGAGTTCTAAGAGACAGATGTGTGCAAGTTTCAGAATTAGCCCAACATCACTTCTACCACATTATTCTGGTCAAAGAAACCCATAAGATTCAATTGGTGGGCAAACAGACTCAATCTGTTATGGGGAGTGAAAGTCATATTGGAAAGTGAGGGAATACAAGGAGTCCATTGATAGAGTCATTGATGCAATCAGTCCCCATCATTGTTAATCTATTCTATTAGCTTTCTTTTGTAAGGACATTTGTGTTGAAATTTCACATTAAGAAGAAGAAGAAGAAAAAATCCAAAGTCAATTTGATGATTCTGCTCCATTAACAGATCTAGTGAATTCCCAATTTCATAAAATTGAAACCAAGCCAGAATCCCTTCTCAACCAAACCCTCTACCCCCCAATGTCTCACTTGCAAGGAAACAGACCTGAGTACCTTTTCCTTATATTCACCAAAGTAACTTTTTCAGACATTAATCAGGGTCTTGTGGCACTAGTCCCCCATCTGGAATCTGTGATAACATAGTGACACATACCTTGAGTTGGTTTTATAAGAACTAAAATGTTCTACCAGATAGAAAACCACTGACTCTCATGACCACAGTCATAAACCCCGGGCTAGCTGACATTGGATGACTGATGATCACAACTCCCAAAATATCTCATTGTAACACCTGCTCCAACCAATCAGAATATACCAATGAGCTGATCACCCATTGAAGAACCCTACCCCCAATTTCACCCTTTAAAACCAATTGCCAGTAAAGGAACCAGGAGTTCATGTTTTGAGCACTAGCTTTCCCATTGTCCTTGCCCAGTGCTAGCAATAAAGTGAATCTAATCTCTCCATTACCAATCTCAGGTTCAGTGTGACTCACTTGGTGCCTGGTGGACAAAATCTTCAGTTACAGAAGAAAATGTGGTTCTGACTTTGAGGCCTTGGTGCATTAATATAGGAAATGTAATTCATTACTAAAATTAAGGTCAACCTTCTATGCTACATCATTGTATCTAAATTTGTAAATAATTTTAGTTTCATATTAATTGAATCATTCATTCTTTAATTTCTATAGTCACCAAATTTCTTTAAAATTTTCTTTCAACATTAAAGGTGAGAATATTAATGTGTGTGTGTTATGTCTTTGTGTGTTGTGTTTATTGGAAAGAAAATCATGTACAAATGTACATACATGTATATGTACATACACTTCCTACCTATGGAAGAGTTATTAGACATACTCTATGATTAAAAAACCTTTTTTTATTTCTACCAATATCCACCTGAATTAGGTTTATTATTCCACATCACCAGCAAAAATAAGGAAACAGAGGATCAGGCTAATTACATTTTTAACAATTACATAACAAAGATATTAAAGCTTTTGTGTGTTTTTTTGAGTTATGTATATGAACCTATGCAGTATGTACTCATAATTTTTACATAACTTCTTTAATTAGAAATATTGCTGTTAACTATGTTCCATTTATTTTATGTTATTATACTCCAATAAATTATTTTTAAAAATTTCTTAGAACTAATAAACAGGTTCAATAGTGATACAAAATAAATACACAATAATCGTTTGCATCTATATGAAGAGTCAGAGAGAAATTAAGAGAACAATTCCATTTCTAATTGCATAAAAAAGAATTAAATACCTAGAAACAAACTATAAAACATTGCAAAAAATATTGAAAAAGGCACAAATAAATGGGAAGATATTCTGGGTTTATGGATATTCTGTGTTTAATACTGTTAATGTCCATACTATTGTTAAAGAGAAAACCACAGGCCCAAAATGGCATCACTCCAGTTAAAAACCCATGATTCTAAGTTGAGATTTCATACTGGATTTATTGGAAGTTTCTACCTCTCCCAGAGCTTAATTTTAATCAACCAGCCTTGAATTTCTGGTCAAGAACCAGTAAGGTAATCTGTCACTTGGGCCCTCCTCATCCCTCACAGAAAGAAGAGGGAATCTATCTGATAGAAATCCTTCCTCCTCCTCTTCTCCCAAATAAAAGATGTCATGGCCCCCAAATAACCCTTTTTTTGCTCTACTTTTAATAGCTCCTTTGTCCTTCCTTGTTTCCTATAAAAACCTTCTATTTTGTACACCCCTCTGAGCTCCATTTTAGTTGTCAGATAGGAACTTTTGCCTCTCCCTTAAAGAATATAAATTTTGAGTCTTGCCAATAATAAGAGTTATCACCAGAGATAACATTTTGTGACCTATATGGAGGGCAGGGCAAATTTCTAATTACTGAGCATCTTTTCTTCTTATTGTCTTACAATGTCCTTCCTCCCTTCTGTACCTCCAGGTGCTTTACCTCACCTATAGCTCAGTATGTCATATAAACGGTACCTCACTGTCTCTTTTGTCTCTGAACCTCTCATATATGCATCCAAGTAGATTCCACTGGGAGAGAGATATTTGATAATCAAGTTTTGCCAGTAACTGTGGTAGTTATGATTGTTCCCTATAAATCTCAGTCTATTGATAATGATGCAATAGGAAAGGAATGCCTGGGCACTGACTTGGGTCTTACTACTTTTTCCTGAGACCAATCCCTATGTGACCAGATGGACCCTTGCAGTCCTTATTATAATTGCTACAATTGGACCCTCAGCTAAATAAGACAGTAAAACCTGGAAATTATGTTTGAAATGCTCTAGCATGTTTATAGCACAAGTACCTGACTAAGCTTTTTTTTTTCAAAACATCCATCTCAAAAAATCATATTGCCAGATGTATGACACTGCTACTACATAAGCATTCATGGTGCCACCACCCACGAAGTTCCCCTTTTATTTTTAATTTGATTTGGAACTTGAAATATATGCAATGTTATTTTTAATTAGAAGCAACCTCAATACAAGCAAAGGAAGGAAGTTCACATTAAACAATATATATATTTCTCAAAGTCTATTTGGAATTAAACACAGAATTTTTGTGATTTTTACACAAGATTAATATATTATACAATTTCCCTTGTAGAAAACCCTGAGTAACCTAGATAACTGACCACAGGGGTGACTCTGCTTTTCCTTCCCCTGCACTAATTCCACTCTTGTTTTAAAGAAAAAGTGAACCCACAAAACCCTAGCCATCCTGTCTTGGACCCCAATACAGGCAAAGTCCTTCAGTCAAATTCCATTTCATATCTCTCTGTCTGCTAGTCTGTCTCTCTCTTTCACACAACACACACACACACACACACACACACACACACACACACACACACACTTTCCTGTGTGGCATTTGGACATGCTGGACTGTGAGTAATAAAACTTAAATTTTCATAGTTCTATGATGGTTATTGAAATCATAAGGACCATAAGGATCCATCTAATCACAACATTGACTCTGGTCTGAGGAACAAGTTGTAGGACCCAGGCCAGTGCCCAGGCATTCCTATCCTATTCCATCACTATCAACAGACTGAGACTTATAGGGAACAACCATAAAATCTACAGTATCAGGGAGATCAGTTAAGGTACCGATGTACAAAGAATGAGAGACACATGGTGGATGAACACAGAACAAATTACTTACAATGATATATGTCATTTGAGAAGAAATTATTGTAAAGACATCAATGTTGCCAGTGAATTAAATGAAAATTTCCAAATATTTCTGATCAAGGTTGGAAAAAACTTTGTGAAGGTACAAAAAAGACAAAGGGAACACCTGTCTATATAGCAGACAAAGCAGAAAGCTTAATAAAATGGCTACTTAAATTGTATAAAAGAGTTGAAACGAACAAAGGAAATTCAAGGACAGAATAAAAGGAACAAGTCTGAAAACTACAATCTGATGAAAGAATCTCAATTTCTGGGTCTTGGAGCACTTTTTCTACCTCAGGCTGATACTCTGTTTTGTGCCTGCCATCCCATAGAATCTTTTCAGGGCCATCTTTATGTCTTTGTTTCTCAGACTGTAGATGAAGGGGTTCAGCATGGGTGTGACCACGGTGTACATCACTGAGGCTGCTGCACTTGAGTGTGAGCTTTATGGTACTCCTAGGACTGTACCATAAAATAAGGAGACAGCTGAGAGGTGAGATGCACAGGTAGAAAATGCTTTATACTTCCCCTGAGCTGATGGGATTCCACATATGGAGGACACTATCTTAGAGTAAGAGTAAAGGATACCAGCGAGGGGACCAGCACCCAGTAGTACAGTTACAAGATATATCACCATGTTAATAAGAAAGGTGTCAGAACAGGCAAGTTTGATCCTCTGCTTAGTTTCACAGAAACAGTGGGGGATTTCTAATTCTGCAGGGAAGGACAGTCTCGGTATCATTAGGCATTGTAACAAGGAATTCAGGACACTCATGATCCAGGACACCAGAACCAGCAGTCCACAGAGCCGGGGGTTCATGATGATTGTGTAGTGGAGTGGGTGGCAGATAGCCACATACCTGTCATAGGCCATCATAGTTAGAAAGAAGTTGTCCCAACCTCCAAAGAGTGTGAGAAAATACATCTGTGTGATGCAGCCTTCATAGGTGATGACTTCACTCTGTGTCTGGATGTTCACCAGCATCTTTGGGACGGTGGTGGAGGTGAAACAGATGTCTACCAAGGACAGGTTGGAGAGGAAGAAGTACATGGGTGTGTGGAGGTGGGAGTCTGAGCTGATGGCCAGGATGATGAGCAGGTTTCCCAACACAGTGACCAGGTACATGGAGAGGAAAAGCTCAAATATGAGAGGATGCAGTGCTGGTTCCTCTGAAAGTCCCAGAAGAAGGAATTCTGAAATTCATGTATCATTGCCCTGTACCATGTGGTAGTGGTCAAAACTAGGAAGAAAAATAATATGATTACTTTTACACATATGGGTATTAACATAGTGAAATGCTAGAATTTATGTTTTTATGTTTTTCAGTCAAGAAATTGTATACTTATATTGATTATGTCACCTTTAAGGGGTCTGCTGTGACAACTGTTATTAGGAATTATTGTCCTGCACTCAGCTTTCCCCCAAAAGTCATGTAATATACTGTCTTAATGGAAAATTCTTTTATGCATTTGAGGAATTTATGTTGAGTACTGACTATCTTCTAGGGTAAGAGTATAGAATGCTGAGAAATAAAGTGTTCTACAATCCAATGATGGAGAAAGAATATAAATTACCAAGGAGAAAAAACACTGCTCTGTAAGATAGTGACAGATGCTATGAAAAAGAATAGCAGGTATATAATAGAGTGAATGGAGGTGCTGTATTTTACTGAGAGTTCAGAAAGACCTGCAAAGTGACATTTCAACAGAGTCCTGGAGGAAGACAGAGTGGGAGTCATGAATCTATCTGGGGGAAATGTGTGCCAGGCTGTGGGAAGAGTCAGTGCAAAGACCCAGAGGGTGGCATGTGTTTCAGATACTCAAGCCTACAACCCAGGCATGTGCCTTGACCCGGTACCCATTCATGACCTTCTGGTTCATGGGTTGGTGCTCAAGCATTGAGCAGCACCAGCCAGGCAATACATACTTGTTTTTTAAATCAAGACTGATCAAGATGAATTCTTAGTTGCAATAGCCTTCTAATGCATTTTAGGTATCCAATATTATCATCTGTAAATGTGATTAGTGTACTTTTACCCAAGACATGAACCTACTATTGTATTACTCTTTGGTTGCATTGGTTTGAAATTTCAGAACAGAGATGACATACATGACAGTAGCAGGTATATTTGTCCTCTGTATGACCTTCAAGCAGATTCCTCAAATATTTTGTTGTCATGTCTGATATTAACTGATGATCAAGGAAACTATTTTATGATAGTTAAGAAATACCTTATGTACAGTTTCTCCAAAGTGCTGTTATACAGTCTCATTTGCACATCTTAAGATGATTCTAGTATTTTTGGATGATTTTTTCTATTAATCTATTCTAAGATAATAAAGTTAATAAATTCTCAATATCAGAGGCTTGTGGCTCACATGGTGGACTGCTTCTGTCCATAATTTAAATCAGGTAGTCTGTACTCAATACACTATTCCATAGAATTGAAAGATGCCTCAGTAAGAGAATTGATTGCCAGGTTACTGGAACCATCAGCAAAAACCAAGGACAGCTCATGAATGGGCCTCCATTTAGCTAAGTTCTCTTAGAGCTAAGTTTTGAGGTACTTCTGCTTGACTTTAATGGACACTGGCATAGGGAGAGTTATATTGGGAAGAAGGTCAGGATGGTGGACAGGTTTGACAGTTACATCAGCCAGGGTCTGGGGAGACTGAGCAGAGCCTGTGTGCTATAGATTTCCTGGACCTTCCCACTAGCAGAAAGAAAACCAGATTTAACTCCTAATTTTATAATTTTGTATCTGATTTTCTTACTCCCCATGTCTGAATCTACACACTTAAATCAGGGGTCAGCAAAGGACTCCCCAAAGAGCAATCCCACCCACCGCCTGTTTTTGTAAAGAGGCTTTATCAGTAGGGTGATGGTAGCCCCGTAAAAGATATGTCTACATTCTAACCCCCTGTACCTGTAAATGTGACCTTATTGGGGAAAAAAAGGCTCTTTATAGATATAATTAAGGGTCTCAAGATGAAATCATCCTGGATTATCCAGTTGGACCCTAAAACCAATGACCAGGCTTTTTATAAGATACACAGTGGAGAGGCACAGAGAAAAGAAGACCATATGTCTCCCGAGATTGGAGTGATGCAGCCACGAAGCCCAGGGATGCTTGGAGTCATGAAAAGCAGGAAGTGGCAAGGAGCACAGCCTCCCTTAGAGCCTCTGGGAAGTGCAGCCTCTCTGACATCCTGAGAAAAGACTTCTGGCATCAAGAACCTGATGAAATAAATTCCAGTTGTCCAAAGCCACCCCAGTTTGGGCTTAGTTGTTACAGAATCCACAGAAAGTAAATACCTTTAGCCAAGCCCAACTGTGTGGCTATTGCCTACAAGTGCTTTCACACTACAAGGGCAGCGTTAAGTAGCTGCAACAGAGCACGGATGGTCCAATAATAATCTTTATCTAGTTCTTTACAAATACGTTTGGCAGTGACTCTAAGTCACTATCAAGTGCTGGTTTTATATTCAAAGTACTCTTTCCCATCGTAAAGGAATGCACTGAATAGCCTGCTGGCCAGAAAAAAATATGTACTTATGTGAGTTTAAAGATGTGAATGCATTTACCCCAGATGAAAAAATTGAATAATTGAATATGGCGAACTTATACAAAGGACATCCTACCTCTACAGCCAAAGTTTAACCCCCATCAAGTGCATATTCAGAATTGATCTCTGGTTTGTAAAACTGAGATCAATGGGAAGTTTCTGGGAGGTTCCTGTTTGGGATGGATGTGGTCAGGGACATCACTAAATCTCTGGGTCAGACACTCCATGTGACCCACAGCAGCTCTGAAGCTCATGATGTTATCCTGTCCATGTGTCCTGCATGAGCACTTACATGCCCTGGGGAGATGTTTATTCCAGGGGAGGTGGACCCATCAGTGGGAAGGGAATATGCATCTGGCCCTGAAGGTGATCCCATGGAGACGAAACTGGCAGAAAAGTTGCCTTTTATTAATGCCCCTTGGTTCTGAAGGGATTGAATTGCTTAGAGAACTGAGCAACAGTAAAACAGTCCATTTAATGAGGAGCTCTGAGAATTCAGCCTCTGGACCTCCCTCTGCAGACTCACCTGCAGCTCCTCAGCCACAGGCTAAGAGCATCCTCTCTGTGCCTCTCTAAGATGTTCAACTGCTCTGGAAAACCAGCACCTGACCTGCATTTCTTGCCCTTTCCACATCAATTGTCGAAGGAAGGAAGGACCGGTGAGTGACGCCATTGGGGGTGCCAGAGTGAGCACTGTGGGAAAGCATCGTGGGGAGAAGTAAAGCTTTTAATAACCGTGTCTTCTGGGGGAACAGTCAGGCTGATGAAATAGTGAAAGGGATGGACTCAAGATCCCACACATTTGGTGTCCTTAGGTCTGAAGGGCTTTCTTCCAACTCATTCCTCCTCAGCCCCTTTCTTCTCTCCATCTCAGAGAACAATTCCACAGCCTCTCTCCTCCCACAGCAGAAACGGACCATCCCTTCTCTCTGCTCAGCTCTCAGGATTCTGCTTTATTTCCACCTTAGCATTTCCTCTTCTCTGTGAAGCATTGACAGAATGAGGCAGCCTTGCAGAGCAGAAAAGCACTGACTTAGCGTCAGGAGGTATGAGTTCTATTTCACTCTTCTACAGCTGGTGCCTGATGGACCTGGAACTTTTCTTACATTCTGTGGGGCTTTCTCTCATCAGCACAAGAGTGAGTAGAAGGAGATCTCCGAGAATGCTCATGGAAGAACAGGTGCCAGGGGTCAAGTGCCCAGCACCAGTGCACCTGGCTCTCTGCTGGGCTCTTCACTCATTATTTTTCCCTCATTAGCAGGAACTGGCCTTTTAAACTATTCTCACATTTATTGCATTGAATTCCAGATTATTTTTACTGTGTCTCAAATTAAGACATGCCTTTTACATTGTGATCCAGCAAATTTTGCACACACACACAGAAACACACACACACACACACACACACACTCACACACACACACACCCCTGAACAAAGGGAACCATGAAACCATTATGAATATACCCTCACTCTGTATGGTGCACTCTAATATTTTCTTTTGTGCCTTCTTGAGTCTATTCTATTTCACCAATCTGGATCCTTTTAGAGCCTTTAATACCTAAAACAAGTGTCATTTCAGGGCTTTGGCACTGCCTCTTTTCTTACATAATCCTCCATCCCCAAATAACCTCATGTCACCCCCTCTGTCTTCCTTGAGGTCTCTGTTCAATTGTCACCTTGTTTGCAGGCCTTCCTGACATCCGAGTATAAAATAACACCTAATCCACTGTCTTTTATACCTACTTTCTTTTTCTTCACATGACACCATCTAACTTGGTATATGATATATATATTGTATGTGTTCTTTAACTATCATTATTCTAAAAATTTTGTTTCTGAGCATTCTGTACCCTTTCCCTGGAGGTAGGAATTGTCAATAAATATTCCTCAAGTGCATGAAAGCATTTTTCATGAAAACAGTGTAATCCATGAGCACCTTGGAAACAAAGTTTGAGGAGGACTGGAATTCCTAATTAGAGATGTAATGGGGGATGAGATGTTCAAAAAATAGATATTTTAATAGATATTGTTGCTTTATTGTAAAATATAATTGTAGCATTTCAACTATGCTTGTAATGGCCATTTTTTTTAAAAAAAACTATTCATGCTATTTTTACTTCCATTAAGTCCAGTATAAAATCTAGATTTAGCATCATGGGTTTTTAGCTCGAGTGTTGCCACTTTGGGCTTGTGGTTTTCTCATTAAGAGTAGTATGGGCATTAACAACATTAATTTTTCCAATCTATGAGCACAAAATATCTTTCCATATATCTGTGTCTTTATCAATATATTTTATCAATGTTTTATAGTTTAGTTTCAGGTATTTTTATTGCTTTGATGCAATTGGAAATGAAATTGTTTTCTTAATTTCTCTTCTGACAGTTTATTATTTAATGTATTGATTCAACAGATATTTATCTATTGATTTTGTATCCTACATCTTTACTCAACTTTTTCATTAATTCTAACAGATTTTTAAAAATAATTTATTGGAGTCCATCTGGCATGGCTCAGAAGTTGAACATTGACCAATGAACCAAGAGGTCATCATTTTTAATTTTAAAATAATTTATTTAATTTTTTAAAAAGAGAATTGTTCATTGTGCTCAGCAATACAAGGATCATTTATGACAATTCCATGATGGAACAGAAGTCCAGTTAGATGAAAATGAACAACCATTCCAAAATCTATACTATAAAAAGAGTAATATGCTAATTAGATCGGGAAACCTTCCGGAGACCTTCCAGACATCCTCTTGACAAAGCCGGGGACTTGGCTGGCCTTCAAACTACTTCCAAACATTCCTCAGCCCCTCGCCCAGTCTGGCCATGCCCCCCCAGCGGGGACCCTCACCCTGAAGGGAATGTGGCCATTCTGCAGATGGCCATCAGCCCCTCACCCAGGCCGGCACCGCCCCCAGTGGGGACCCCCACCCTGATCTGGGACCCCCTTCAGGGAAGACGATCCAGCTCCCACCCGTGCACCAGGCCTCTATCTATACTAATAAAAGGGTAATATGCTAATTAGACTAGGAGACCTTCTGGGAGACCTTCTGGACATCCTTCTGGAAAAAGCCATGGTGGCAGGGCTGAGGCAGAGGCGGTTAGGGGCAATCAGGCCAGGAGGGGAAGAGAGTTGGGGGCAAGCAGGCCGGCAGGGGGTCAGTTGGGGGGTGAGCATGTCAGCAGTGGGGGGCAGTTGGGGGCAATCAGGCTGGCAATGGGGGGGGGCAATTGGGGGCAAGCAGGCTGGCAGAGGGGCCAGTTGGGGGTGATCAGGCTGGCAAGGGGAGGGCAGTTGGGAGTGAGAAGGCCAGTGGGGAGGGCAGTTGGGGCGAGCAGGCCAGTAGACAGAGTGGTTAGGGGCGATCAGGCAGGCAGTCAGGTGAGTGGTTAGGAGCCAGCAGTCCCAGATTGTGATAGGGATGTCCGACTGCCTATTTAGGCCTGATCCCATAGAGATTGGGCCTAAAACGGCAGTCAGACATCTCCCGAGGGGTCCCAGATTTGAGAGAGTGCAGGCCAGGCTGAGGGCACCCCCCCTGCATGAATTTTGTGCACCGGGCAACTAGTAGTATTATATAATTGTTCATGTGAAATCTATATAATTTTATTAACCAGCTAGAGGCCTGGTGCACAAAATTCGTGCACTGGGGGTGGTTTCCTCAGCCTGGCCTGCTCCCTTTTGCAGTCCAAGACCCCTCACTCCTTACCACTCACATGCTCGCTGCTCCTTAGCGCTGCTGTGGAGGTGGGAGAGGCTCCTGCTACAGCTGCTGTGCTAGCCAGCTGTGAGTTTGGCTTCTGGCTGAGCGGCGCTCCCCCTGTGGGAGCACACTGACCAACAGGGGGCGGCTCCTGCACTGAGTGTCTGCCACCTGCTGGTCACTGCACATCATAGTGATCTGTCATTCCTCTGGTCATTTCGCCGGTTTGGTCAATTTGCATATTAGGGTTTATTATATAGGATGTCACCCCAATGAATTAAATGAAAAAGAAGAAAGAGGGAGTTTGGGAAACTGGTGATGGTTAGAGCTTTAGAACTTTTTGGCATTGAATAAAATGCTCCTTGTTAGACACACACACACATACACACACACAGAGAGAAAAGAAAAAAAAGAAAGAAAATCACTGAAATATTTGGGCTTGTTCTCTTTTGATGATTTTGGATACTAATCTATCTTTCCACACACTCAAGACATGTGGCCCATTCATACCTGTTATTTGAAACATGTAAGTGAAGACATCTGGGACAAAACAGCCCCTAGCAGACCTAGCTTCTGACTATAGAAGCATGAGCAAGCCAACTGAGGTAGTAGAAAAACTGCTTAGCTGAATCCAGCCCAAATTACCAACCCATAGAATCATGAGAGAGTAATTGGTGGTTTTAGGCAAAGCAAAGCAAAGAAGAATTAGACATATAAAGTACTTCCAGTAAAATCAGAACATACACCGGGGTTTTACAGTTCATAGGAGTAGGAAAACAGCACTAGATGTGGAGGAATGAGCAGCAAGGGAATTTTTTTTTAGAAAAATTGGGTTTATTTGGACTGGCTTGTGTTGCTCAGTGGTTAAGCATTGACCTATGAAGCAGGAGGTCATAGTTCAGTTCCTGGTGAGGGCACATGCCTGGTTTTTGGGCTCTATCCCCAATAGGGGGAGTGCAGGAGGCAGCCAATCAATGATTTTCTCTCATCATTGAAGTTTCTATCTCTCTCTCCTTCTTCCTTCCTCACTGAAATCAATAAAAAATATATTTTTAAAATGGTGTTTATTTGAGCATGTTTTGTATTTATTAAAATGATTCAGATCTATGGCAGTAGATACTACCTTGCCACATTCATTCTTGAGAGAAATATTTCACAGTATCATCTCATCGACTATTCACATAAAAACATAATTTAATCTCTAAAATAGAATATTAAAGAGTTTTCTTTGCAATTATTTTATTACTTGTGCGACTGCATGCATTTAGGGTTATATACCTTTTACTTCACTATAAATTGAGGAAGTCTTTACACAGTTTATAGACTGAGAGCTGAGTACTTGTGGTTTTGCATTCCATACTCAAGGATCTTAATGAGAGCTTCAAGGGACTTAGGAAAAATTACAAGAATCTTAGTGAGAATTTCAAAGACATGAAAAAGGAACAGTCAGAAATTAAGCATACACTAACTGAAATAAAGAAGAATTTACAGAGATTCAACAGTAGAGTAGAGGATTCCAAGAATAAAATCAATGATTTGGAATATGAGGAAGCAAAAAATACCCAATCAGAAGAGCAAAAAGGATAAGAGAATCCAAAACCAAGAAGATAGTGTAAAGAGTCTCTGGGACAACTTTGAGCGTACCAACATTCACATTATGGGGGTGTCAGAAGAAGAGGAGAGAGAGCAAGATATTGAAATCCAAGGAGAGAGAAAAAATGGTGGCTGAATAGGCAGATATCTACTGAACCTCATCCCAGAGCAGATAGAGGGATCATCTAAATAGCATAACATCCATCTGGAATTGGCAAAATAGAAACAGCTGGTGAGATAGTTCACAGCTGGGAAGGGCAGAGGATGCCTGGAGAATGGTAGGATTGGGGATCTGGGCTGGAGATAGACATGCGACCACTGCGCCGAGAGGGTCAGAAGGAAGCTGCACGGCACCAAGTCCACGTCCCTTGGGGACTGGTATAACATCTGATTGTGGAAGGGAGGTCCACAGGGCTTCTGGTGGTAGGGGATTTGAGATCTAAGTCCACGGCCCCACAGCCGGGGGGAGAGAAACTCTCAGACATGTGGTTTTTTGCCTCTATTTTGTCTTTGCTTTTATTCACTAAACCCAGTTCATAAGACCTTTCAAATACAAACACACACCTGTGGCTATGGCCCAGGTGGAGGTGCAGATTTGTGGAGTCTGGGGAGAGGCTGTGGAGGAGAGTGGGTCGGGGAAATGTGACCAGGAATCCAGCATTGAATCATTCCTGACTCTCCAAACCTCAGCAGCCATTTCTCTCCTGAGGAGCCAGCCCCTCCCAGCAGCCTCAAGATAGCTAATACAGCCACATGCAGCCTATACTGAGAGCTGTACAAAGGAAACAGACTCTGAATAGCCCTAAAGAGCCCTCAAGGACTGGGTTAAAAAGGGGTGTTTAGTACCAGAAAGTGATACAGCACCTAAACCCCGTGAAAAACAGACGCTTGAGAGAATAAGATTAACAGCAGGCAGACAGGCAAAACAGGCAGATTGGTCCCACCTGCTTGCAGCCAAGGCTGTGGAGAAAGACACAGAGGAGCAGTGGATTGCTTGGAACTTCAACACAGTGCTAACTAAAAGGAAACTGAAAAGTGGCAGACAAAACAGAAGAGTGGGGTCTTAAATCAGCCCCTAGGGATATTAAAACTTGGCTGAAGCAAATGACACATGAAAAATTTTTTTCTTTATTTTTTGTTTATTTATTTTCTTGTATTTTTTCCTCATTGTATTTTTATTGGTATTTTATTTTATTTTTTTCTCCACCCCCACCCTTTTCTTCCTCACGTCTCCCTCTTTCATCCGTTTTACCTTCTACTGTCCCCACTTTAGTTTTTTCTCTTTCCTTTCTTTTACCCCTTGTTAGAAATTGATCTTCTTTATCTCCTTTATTGATGTGTTATTTTTATTATAATCTCTGTTGGCTTACTCATTTATTTAATTTCCTCTCCCATGCTCCAAGTCCATGCACCTTTCTCCTTTCTCTTTCTTTGCTTGTCAATTTTTTTACACTTGTTTTAACTCTCCTCTTGTTCTCTTCTTCTCCTAATTGTTTAATTAGTTTCACTCAGTAAACTCAAGCTTACATGCTTTCTCCTCTATTCTCCTTTTCCAAAAATGTATGAGTGAATGGATGAATTTAAAAAATACATTTTTTGTTATATCTATCTATCTATCTATCTATTTATTTATCTATCTTTCTCTTTCTTCTCTTCTTATCCACTCATTCTCTTTCTACCTCCTCTATACTTAACCATGATCCTTCCCCTGTTCATTCAATTTCTTAAACTTACTTTGTATATAAGCTTTGCCTCTACAGATTCTGTTCCCCCCTTTTTCTGGGCGTTGTTTGCATTTTTTTGGTTTATCTGTTTGTTTTGTGGTGTTTTATCCTCATATTTTTTTCTTTTCTCTCTTACCCCTTTTTCCTTTCTTGTTATCATCCTTGCTCTTTTTTCTCCCTCCCAATTCTCTTTTCTCTGGTGGTCTCTTTTTTGGGTTGTTGGAGTTGTGAGTGCATTCATGTTTTCTTCCCTTTGTGTTGTGTCTTGTTGAGTTGTATTTTGTGCTGTTCAGTCAACATGGTACAGAGCGAGCCACATAGCCAGACACCCTGAGAGGAGACTCCATCCACAAATGGGACAATAAAACTCAAGACCCAACTACACCAAGAGAACCCAAATATCCCAAGTAGGGGGTATCCCTAGAATACCAAGCCCAGAAGATCAGAGATTGCACCACTGGGTCCTATAGAACACTACTATATAAGACAAACTCAAAAAATCTAGGTGGCGTAGCAGTTTGATCTAATACATAGAAATAATAACATAGGAACAGCAAGAATGAGGAGACAAAGAAACAACCCCCATAGGAAAGAAAAGGAGGAATCACCAGAAAATGAAATAAATTTGTCAGAGAAAAAATTCTGAGCAATGGTTATAAGGATGCTGAAAAGGGTGGAAGACAAATTCAACAACATGGGTAAGTATCAAGAGAAAATAAATAAGAATCAAAAGATATAGTGTAGCTAAATGAATAAAAAACATGACCCATATATCTGCTGTCTACAGGAGACCCACCTCAGAACAAAGGACTCACATAGACTGATAGTGAAGGGATGGAAAAATTTTATTAAGGCAAATGGAAATGAAAAAAAAAAGCTGGGGTAGCAATAGTTATATCTGACAAAATAGACCTCAAAGTGAAGTCCATAACAAGAGATATGGAGGGCCACTTCATTATACTAAAGGGAGCAATTCAACAAGAGGAAATAACTCTGGTAAACATAAATACATCTAATAGAGGAACACCCAAATACATAAATATACTTCTGGAAGATATCAAGGATGAGATTGACAGCAATACAATCATAGCAGGGGACTTCATTTTATTTATTTATTTTTCTTTCTTTATTGATAGTAGGGGACTTTAATACCCCATTAACACCACTGGATAAATCCTTGAAACAAAAAATCAGCAAAGAAACAGCAATCCAAATGACTCACTGGATCAGATGGACTTAATTGACATCTTCAGAACATTTCACCCCAAAACTACAGAATATACATTCTTCTCAAGTGCACATGGGACATTTTCAAAGATAGACCACATAATGGGACACAAGCAAAGTCTATTCAAATTCAAGAAGATAGAAATCATATCAAGCATCTTCTCAAATCACAATGGTATAAGATTAAAAATCAACTATAATTAAAAAGTAAAAAAAAATCAAACACTTGGAGGCTAAATAGCATGTTATTAAACAATGATTTGGTTACCAAAGAGATCAAAGAAGAAATAAAAAGCATCATGTTAACAAATAACAATGAAAACACAACAATCCAAAATCTATGGGACACAATGAAAGCAGTCCTGAGAGGGAAGGTCATAGCTCTACAGGCCTACCTAAAAACACATGCAAAAATGGTAATAAATTTTGTAAAACTACAACTTAAAGGATTGGAAAGAGAGCAACAAGAAAAGCCCAGAGTAGGCAGAAGGAAGGAAATAATAAAGATCAGGGCAGAAATAAACAATATAGAGATTAAAAGAAAACCACACAAACAAACAAACAATACAAAAGATCAATGAAACCAAGAACTGGTTCTTTGAAGGAATAAACAAGATTGATGAACCTCTAGCCAGGCTCTCTGAGAAACAGAGAGAGGACCCAAATAAAATCAGAAATGAAAGAGGTGAAGTAACAACTGACCCCACAGACATACAAAGCAGTGGTTCTCAACCTTGGCTGCACATCGGAATCACCTGGGAATCTTTTTAAAATCCTGATTTCTGGGCCTCATCCTCCAGATTCTGTTTCTTTGTTACTAATGTTGTGACCCCACCCCATAACAAAGAAACAGAATTTCTGGAGGATGAGGCCCAGAAATCGGGATTTTAAAAAGATTCCCAGGTGATCCTAATGTGTAGCCAAGGTTGAGAACCACTGATACAAAGGATTATAAAAAAAATACTACAAACAACTCTATTCCAACAAACTGGACAACCTAGATGAAATGGATATATTCCTAGAAAAATACAATCTTCCAAAACTCAATCAAGAAGTATAAAAAAAACTGAATAGGCTGATAACTACTGATGAATTTGAAGCAGTAATAAAAAAACTTCCAGCAAACAAAAGCTGTGGTCCAGATGGCTTCACAGGGGAGTTTTACCAAGCATTTAAAGAAGAACTAAAGTCTTTCCTTCTCAGATCATCCCAAAAAATTCAAAAGGAAGGCACACTTCCAAGCTCTTTCTATGAAGCCAGCATTACCCTAATCACAAAACCAGATAAAGACACTATAAAAAAAGAGAATTACAGACCAATATTCCTGATGGACATAGATGCTAAAATCATCAACAAAATTTAGCAAATCATATTCAGCATTATATTAGAAAGATTATACACCATGACTAGGTGGGATTTATTGAGGGATGCAAGGATGGTACAATATCCACAAATAAATAAACGTTATACATCAGATAAATTAATTGAGAGACAAAAATCATATAATCATATCAATTGATGCAGGAAAAGCATTTGACAAAACCCAACACCCTTTCTTGATAAAAACTCTCATGAAAATGGGAATAGAGGGGCCATACCTTAAACTAATAAAAGGCTTCTATGACAAATCTACAGCCAACATCATACTCACTGGGCAAAAACTAAAATCATTTCCCCAAAGAACAGGAACAAGACAAGGATGCCCACTTTCACAACTCCTGTCTGACATAGTATTGGAAGTGCTAGCCATAGTAACCATACAAGAAGAAATAAAAGGCATCCAATTGGAAAAGAAATAAAACTGTCATTATTCGCAGATGGCATGATATCATACATAGTAAAACCCTAAAGATTCCATAAAAAATACTAAACTTAATAAATGAATTTGGCAATGTAGCAGGATACAAAATTAACACCCAGAAATCTATGGCTTTTTTATACACCAAAAATGAACTCACAGAAATTGAAATTAAAAAAAGCTATAATCCCATTTACCATTGCAACAAAATTTTAAGATACCTAGAAATGAACTTAACTAAGGAGGTAAAAGACCTGTACTAAGAAAACTATAGGACATTATAAAAAGAGATAGAGGAAGACATAAGCAAGTGGAAGAATATACCATGTTCCTGGATTGGCAGAATCAATATCAGTAACATGCCCATACTACTCAAAGCAATCCCCATTAAAATACCAATGGCATATTTCACAGAGCTAGGAAAAACTCTCCAAAAATTGATCTGGAGTAAAAAAAGACCCCAAGTAGCCACAGCAATCCTGAGAAAGAAGAAAAAGATGGAGGGATCACAATACCAGATTTCAAGCTATATTACAAAGCCACTATTCTCAAAACTGCCTGGTACTGGTACAAGAACAGACCTATAGACCAATGGAACAGAACAGAGAACCCAAAAATTAACCCAAGCCATTATGTTCAATTAATATTTGACAAAGGAGGCAAGAACATACAATGGAGTTAAGACAGTCTCTTCAATAAATGGTGTTGGGAAAATTGAACAGATGCGTGTAAAAAAATGAAACTAGACCACCAACTTACACTATACACAAAAATAAACTCAAAATGGATAAAGGACTTAAACATAAGATGGGAAACCATAAAGATCTTAGAAGAATCTATAGGCAGCAAAATATCAGATGTATGTTGTAGCAATATCTTTAGTGATACAGCTCCTAGGACAATGGAAACTAAGGAGAAAGTAAACAAATGGGACTACATTAAAATGAAAAGTTTCTGCACAGCAAAAGAAACCATGAGCAAAATAACAAGAAAGTCCACTGCATGGGAGAACATCTTTGCCAATGTTATCTCTGATAAGGGTTTAATCTCCAAAATTTACTGGAACTCAGACAACTTAACAAAAGGAAGAGAAACAATCCAACCAAAAAATGGGCAAAGGACCTAGATAGACACTTTTCAAAAGAGGACATACAGAAGGCCAAGAGATATATGAAAACATGCTCAAAGTCACTAATCATCCAAGAGATGCAAGTCAAAACGACAATGAGGTACCATCTCTCACCTGTCAGAATGGCTATCATCAACAAATCAACAAGTGCTGGAGAGGATGCGGAGAAAAGAGAACCCTCTTGCACTGCTGGTGGGAATGCCAACTGGTGCAGCCACTGTGGAAAAAAGTATGGAGTTTCCTCAAAAAATTAAAAATGGAATTCCCATTTGACCCAGTAATTCCACTTCTAGGACTATATCCCAAGAGATCAGAAACACCAATCAGAAAGGACGTATGCACCCCTATGTTCATAGCAGCACAATTTATAATATCTAAGATTTGGAAACAGCTTAAGTGCCCATCAGCAGAGAGGTAGCTTAAAAAACTGTGGTACAATGGAATAGTAAGCTATGTAAAAAAGAAGGAACTCTTACCATTTGCAACAGCATGGATGGAATTGGAAAGCATTGTGCTAAGCAAAATGAACCAGTCAGAGAAAGATAAATATCACATGATCTCACTCATTTGTGGAATATAATGAATAACATAAACAGATGAACAAAAATAGAGTCAGGAGCATTGAACAGACTGTCCAACATAAGAGGGAAGGCAGGGGAGTGGGAGAGGGAGGATAAGAGATCAATCACATGACTTATATGCATGTATTTGAGCAAAACTAATGGTCACAGACAGCAGGGGGGTGAGGATTTGTGTTGGGGGGTGTGAGTGACTAGGGAGAGGTCAATGGGGGAAAAGGAAGACTTATGTAATACTTTCCTGATGGGTCCCAGATTGGAGAGGGTGCAGGCCAGGCTGAGGAACCCCACCCCCCGGTGCATGAATTTTTTGCACTGGGCCTCTAGTCAATCTATAAAATAAGATAAAACTACATATAACTATGTATGTAATCAGAGAAGAAATTATTCACTTTTTAAAATTTTTCTTTATTAAGGTATTACATATGTGTCCTGATCGCCCCTTTACCCTCCTTCTGCCTCCCCAACTCATCCCCTCACCCCCCTGATGTCTGTGTCCATTGTTTATGCTTATATGCATGCATACAAGTCCTTTGGTTGTTCTCTCCCCCTTATTCCCACTCTCCCCTACATTCCCTCTGAGGTTTGATGGTCTGATCGATGCTTCTCTGTATCTAGATCTGTTTTTGTTCATCAGCTTATGTTGTTCATTATATTCCAAAAATGAGAGATCATGTGATATTTATCTTTCTGACTTATTTCGTTTAGCATAATGCTCTCCAGGTCCATCCATGCTATTGCAAATGGTAGGAGTTCCTTCCTTTTTATAGCAAAACAGTATTCCATTGTGGAGATGTACCAATTATTCACTTTTTAAACTAAATTTATTGGGGTGACATTGGTTAACCAGATCATATAAGATTTTAAGTATATATTTCAATGATACATGATCTGTATATTGCATCGTGTATCCACCACCCATAGCCAAATCATCTTTGTCACCAAATATTTGGTGCCCTTTACCTTCTAGTACCACAATCTCCAACCTTCTGGTAAAGATAATGTTGTTGTCTGTGTCTAAAGACATCTCTGTTGCCCATGAAGTAAACTGTAATATCTAAGTATTTCTGAGTAAGGTTGGAAAAACTGAAAGTAGGAACAAAGACACAGGGGAAAATAGTTTATAGACAGAGCAGAAAGCTTAATAAAGTGGTTACTTATGCCGGCTGATGTGGCTCAGTGGTTGATCATTGACCCATGAAACAAAAGGTCACCAGTTTGATTCCTGGTTCAGGGTTGTGGGCTCGACCTACAGTAGGGAGCATGCAGGAGGCAGCCAATCGATATTTCTCTCTCATCAATTTCTCTGTCTCTCTATCCCTCTCCCTTCTTTTCTCTCTAAAATTAATAAAAACATATTTAAAGTGCTTACTTAAATTGTATAGAGAAGTTGAAAATAACGAATAGAAATTCCAGACAAAAAATAAAAAAGCAAGTTCTACAACCATATGCTAACGAAAGAATAGCAATTTCTGACTCTAAGACTTTGATCCCTGTAATCATGGGAACTTCCTCAACCCTAGGACAACTGGACCTTTTATGCCTGTCATCCCAACAAATCTTTTCAGAGCCTCCTTTATGTCTTTGTTCTTCAGACTGTAAATGAAAGGGTTGAGCATGGGTGTGACCACGGCATACATCACTGAGGCTGTTGCACTTGAGTGTGAGCTTTGGGTAGCAGCAGAGCTGAGATACACTCCTAGGCTTGCACAATAAAATAAGGAGACAACTGAGAGGTGAGATGCACACGTAGAAAATGCTTTATACTTCCCCTGAGCTGATGAGATTCCTCGTATGGAGGACACTATCTTAGAGTAAGAGTAAAGGATCCCAGCAAGAGCACCACCACCCAGCAACACAACTCCAAAATACATCACCATGTTATTAAGAAAGGTGTCAGAACAGGCAAGTTGGACCATCTGATTGAGTTCACAGAAAAAGTGAGGGATTTCCAAGTATGCACAGAAGGACAGTCCTGACACTATTAAGCTTTGTAACAAGGCATAGAGGGCACTCATGATCCAGGACACCAGAACCAGCAGTCCACAGAGCTGAGGGTTCATGATGACTGTGTAGTGCAGGGGGTGACAGATGGCCACAAACCGGTCATAGGCCATCACGGTCAAAAGGAAGTTGTCCAGTCCTGCAAATAATAAGAAAAAATACATCTGTGTGATGCAGCCTTCATAGGTGATGACTTTGTTCTGTGTTTGAATGTTCCATAGCATCTTTGGGATGGTGGTGGAGGTGAAACAGATGTCTACCAAGGACAGGTTGGAGAGGAAGAAGTACATGGGTGTGTGGAGGTGGGAATCTGAGATGAAGGCCAGGATGATTGGCACGTTTCCCAACACAGTGATCAGGTACATGGAGAGGAAAAGCCCAAATATGAGGGGTTGCAGTTCTGGTTCTTCTGAAACTCCCAGGAGAATAAATTCTGAAATTGAGGTATTGCCTTGTACCATGTGGTGGAGGTGATGACTAAGAACAAAAATATTATATGATTAATTTTTACACAAAGCAGTATTAGTAACACTGAAATACTACCATATGTATTTTGTCATCATGATTAATATAACTTAAAAAAATCATCTGAGGATATTTTTTCCATTGATTATTTTAGAGACTGTGGAAGGGAAGGAGGTGGGGGACAGAGACAGAGAGAAACATTGATGTGACAGAGACACATTCATTGATGCCTCCCATTTCTGGCCCGACCAGTGCCAGGAATCCAGCCTGCAACCAAGGTGCGTGCTATTGACTGGAATCAAACTCGAGACCCTAAAGTGGGCTGATGCTTTAACCACTGGGCAAAACTGGCCAGGGCAGGAATCAATATACGTATTTTGAATGGATCTTGTCATCTTTATGGATCTCCCCTGACATCTTTCATTAGGAGTTTCCATCCCACATAGACCTTTTCTACAGGAGGTCATGCAATGCACCGTTTTAATGATAATTGCTTCGCTGTACTTTAGGAATATATGTTGAGTACTGACCATCACTAGGCAGAGGGTAAAGGATACTGGGAAACAAAAGCCCAGAGTATAATGATGGTGAAAACATATGCACAATAAAACAAGTCATGTCAGATTGAGAAAGGTGCTGTGAAGAAAAAAATAGTTATAAGAAAGAGTGGGTGAGGGTGTTATTTTTTTTACTGGGAGTTCAGAAAGCCCTACAAACAAGGTGACATTTGAACAAAGACCTCAAGGAAGACAGAGAGAAAGACACAAAGATATCTGGGGAAGTGTGTGCCCTGTTGGTGAAAGAGCCAAGCAAAGACCATGAAAATGACACAGTCTCAGATATTTAAGTCTCCAAAAGGAGCCAGTGCATAGAGGGGTGTGAGCAAGAGGGATGAGAGAAGAGGTCAGAGAAAGTTGAGGAATGAGGTGGCCTCTTTGCTGTTGCTCAAACTTTAAGACACAAGGCAGCCATTCAGTACTTGTTGTTCCCTTCAATGTATCAATTTTGTTTTCAAAAAATCCTTTCAGTTGAAATGACCCTTCAATTTCATTGTTTCCTCACATTCTGGCACCTTTATTTTAAGGGTCACATTTACAGTGTATGGGCTCAGGTACTGCTGCCCTTCAACTGTTCACGCCCCCCAAAATATAGAAGCACAAAACAACCAACACACACACACACACACACACACACACACACACCAGACCCTCACAGTGCACTCTGACCTGCTAGGGTCATGTTACTACAAGGATCTACCTACTCCAGCCACAATAATTAGGAAAGAACTGATCCAAGGAAGATGTCAACATCAGATTATCTTTACCATGAAGAATGTGAAAATAGTATCAAATTCAGTTGGTAAATCTCCCATGAACATGTAAACATGGGTTCTGTACCAGATGACTATTTGTAGTCCTTGATTTAAGAAAACACAAAAAGCACCTCAAACGCAGAGAGGAGAAAGATGTAAACATGTGTTAGGAAGAAAGATCTCAAATGCTCAACTCTCGTGTACTGCAGGTGGGCATGCAGGCTGGTGCAGCCACTGTGGAGAACAGTATGGAGTTTCCTCAAAAAATTACAAATGGAACTCCCATTTGACTCAGTAACCCCACTTCTAGGAATATATCCTAAGAAACCTGAAATACTCATCAGAAAGAATATATGCACCCCTGTGTTCACAGCAGTGCAATTTATAATAGCTAAGACTTGGAAACAGCCTAAGTGCCCATCAGCAGATGAGTGGATAAAAAAACTGTAGTACATTAACACAATGAAACACTACATGGCAAATAAAAAGAAAGAACTCTTACCATTTGCAACAGGATGGATGGACCTGGAGAGTATTATGCTGAGTGAAATTAGCCAGTCAGAGAAAGAAAAGTATCTCATGATATCACTCATAGGTAGCATCTAATAAACCAAAAAAACTGATGATCAAAAATAGACCCCGAGTCACAAAAGCATGGACGGACTGTTGAACCTCTGGGGGAAGACAGGGAAAGGTGGGTGGGAAGAGATTTACCAATGAACTTGTATGTGCATATGCCTAACCTGTGTATACAGATAATGGCGTAGTGAGGGCCTGGGGTGGGGAGAGGTTAATGGGGGAAAAAGAAGGACCTATGTAATACTTTCAACAATACAGGTAAAAACATAAATAAAATGCTCAGGTGGTTCTTCAGAGTTTGTAATGAGGAGTAAGCGTCCAGCATTCAAATTTCAGTTATTATGTCCCCATTATGCCCAGAATAATTTATAAAGCAGCAAAAAAAATGAATTCTCAGGAGAAAGGAATGATATCTTACAATGTGAAGATGCCTTACTGATTTAACATCCCACTAGAAAAATGAGCAAAGGGAATAAATGCATGATTTACAACAGAAATGTGCAACACATAGAATAGCAGTAGATATTTAATAATGGAATGATTAAAGACGTTCTTGGTATCTAAATGATACTAAATGAAAAACTGTTGGAATCAGAAAACTGCTTTTGAATCTCAGATCTACCATATATTAGCGGTTTGTCCATGGAGAGCCAACTGAATCATTCTAGATTTTAACTTACTCACTCAAATAGTGGAAATTTCCTTTGCCTGGAGTGGTTGACAGGTTTAGTTACTATATAAAAAGCTTAGCATTGTTCCTTCCTTTTAGTAAATGAGTGGTTATTAAAGGTCATGAGCTGAGGCCTAATTTTTTCTTCAGCCCCTCCAATGTCTCTATTGCTTTCCCACCTCTAGGTAATAGAATAATTATAAAGCTCATCAGCAAACTCTTTTGCATATTAAATGCAAATTTTCATATGAATAGCCAACATGTGAAACAGTGTTGTGAATTATGTCTCAAGAAGTGTTGCAAAGTAATATTTATCTATCCCCTTTGGTCTGAGTATTTCTAATAAAAACGGAGCATGCTCAAATACATTCCATCTTAAACACTGAAAGAAATGCCCTCAGTTCACTGCACAGGCCTTCAAACTTAATTCTCTATTTTACAGCTCCTCTTCACTGCAAAACTCAGATATGTTCTAATTCTACTGAAACCCCTTTATACTCCCATTCCCTGTTAGTTCTCTTTCAATTGAACTTCCTTTACTATCACTTAACTATAACAACGTACTTGAGTCCAAAAGACACTTCTTTTTTTTCACATGTTAAATAAATTCATTACAAATAATGAGTCTACTTACCAAACAAACATGACAATTTTTTGGCTTGATTCTAGATTGATTTGCCTCCCTGGTGACATCAGGTAAAAGTTCCCCATTTCCAATATCACTGAACATTGTGTGAAGTACCTAACGGGCCTTCTGACTCACCTGGGTGGGGTTTTTGGGAAGGAGATCTCTGTGTGCAAATCTGTATTCTGGATGGTTGATGGTGGAGACTGAAGCTCTGTTCCCAGACAGAACAAGGGGAAGGAGGGAAGCATCAGTTCCTGCACCAGACATAGGAATCCAAAAGCAACACCCATATCCTGTCCAGCTCAAGTACAGCCACCCTGAGGGACTACAATAGAGGAGATATATACAGCTCCCCATGTCTTCTCATTAGGCACTGTTTCCATTGTTACTCCCTCCTCTGAGCACATTACTTCCCTCAGAGACACTGGTCTGGACACAGAGGAAATTATCCCTGCTATTTCTCCTCCCAAGAGGCATAATTAGAAGTCAAGTGAATCCAGTTTTTTATTCCTTCCTTGTAAACTCACCTGCCTTCCGGAGTTTTAATATCCTTGCATCATATACCAACCTTGGGTTAATGTTTTCTCTACATCTAAGACTGAGTAGCCTATCCAGACTAGGTCTCATGGACCTCCAAAGTATTGACTTGTGGCTAGGAGCAACTGAGATCTCTAGGAAATTGTTATTACCCTGTTCAACAAGGGATAGAGGAGTGTTCCTTTGTTATAACACCATGGGTACAATAACCTTGGGCTTTGGAGTTTTTTTCATGCAACACAAGTTAAGAACTGTCATTTAGCACTTCATTTACAAAATGTTGGTTAATAATATGATGTACTTAGAAGATTTTGTGCACTATGAACCAAGCTTAGAGTCTTATATAGATTATCTCATTTAATTTCTACAAAACTCCATTTGTTAAAACCCATACTATTCCAAACCTCATTCTACATTTGAGAAATGTTGTTCAGAAGGTGAAGTGATCTGGCCAAAATGATAGACTGAGTAAGGGATGAACTGTTTTTTTTTTTTTTTTTTTTTTTTAGGTATATATATTTTTTTTTTTTAATAATTTTTATTTCTTAAAGTATTACAAAGAGTATTACATATGTCTCCTTTTTCCCCCCCATGACATTCCCCCAGCCCCTACCCCCCGCCCCCCCCCCGCCCCGTGTCTTGTGTCCATTGGTTAATCTTATATGCATGCATATAAGTCCTTCAGTTGGTCTCTTAATCCCCCCCCCCAACCCTCCCCAGGCTCCCCATTGTAGTTTAACATTCTGTTCAATGTTGCTCTGCTTCTGTATCTACACCTGTTCATCAGTCCATACTGGTCCCCTTTATTTGTCCCAACCTCACTGGAGTAGTCTCAACCTCACCAGGGCCGTCTGAGCCTCACCAGGGCCATTTCAACCTCACCGGGGTCGTCCCTACCTCACGGGGGCCGTTTCAACCTCACCGGGGTCGTCCCTACCACGCCGGGGCCGTTTCGACCTGACGGGTTGTCCCTACCTCACGGGGGCCGTTTCAACCTGACCGGGGTTGTCCCTACCACGCCGGGGCCGTTTCGACCTGACGGGTCGTCCCTACCTCACGGGGGCTGTTTCAACCTCACCGAGGTCGTCCCTACCACACCGGGGCCGTTTCAAGGGATGAACTGTTATTGGACCTCCATTAATTTTTTTCTAGTTCTCATGTTCTAGGCCAGGGCTTTTCAACCAGGGGTGGTTTAACCTGCAGGGACATTTGGCATTGCCTGGAGAAATTTTTGGTCATCACAACTGGAAAAATGTTACTGCCACTGAATGGTTCAAAAGCCAGGGATGCTACTCAACATCCCCACTATAAAGAATTATCTAGAACACATGTTAATAGTGGGAAGATTGAGAAACAACATTCTAGGCCATAACTTCTCTAACATCAATGTGTGAATGAGTCATTTGGCGATCTTGTTCAATAGTGGATTCTGATTTGGCAGCTACATGGTGGACCCAGTGAAAGGTTCGGAGTGGGCCGGGGTCGCCCACCTATGCCATGAGGCCATAACGTATGAAAAGAGTTTGCTATTTCAGGTACCTGGGTGTAGGTGGACTGAGACCAAGAAAGGCATCAGTGAAGAGAGCAGGGAGAGATAGGTTTTTATTAATTTTTGCTGGCTGTAAGCCACTCTGCTGACATAAGGGTCTGGTCCGTCCTTGGTTTCTCCCAGCGTCAGATGGCTAGTGGTTATATGGGTATGCGGTGCTCAAGGTTGCAAGCTTCCTGTAAGATATCTGCTAAGCACAATAAGTTTTTCTCTGCCCCATTTTATTCTCTTTAACTCTTTTACCCAGAGGTGCTGTATTTGTAATTATTTCTCAGTTAATATTAATGCTACATGTCCTGGTCTGTGTACCACTTTGAGTATCAATGTTGTGGGCCAGTGTTAGACTTAGATGCAGGTATTTTCAGATCTTTTTACCAAGAGCCCTCCCACATATCACGTGAGACATTAGGGGTCAAGTGTTAGACTCAGTAGTTCAGATTCTGCATACACAAGTTTATACTTGCCTCTTGAGTGTATTCCCTCATGACAAGAAAGAAAACTTTTAGGCCTTTGGTTCTTTATTTATAAACTCAGGAAATTTTATCTACATTATGGAGTTGATGTGAACAGTAAGTGATATTTTAGAGCTCAGCTATAAGCATTAAAATATATATTCTCTTTCATTCAGGGTTTCTCAAGTGCAGCATGAGTGGCATCTTGGATTGTAAGAGGGTCAGAAGTTCTCCTGGGAAAAATATCTTCCTTCTCCCCTCCCTATAATTGCAGACCCTAGTACATGTGGGTACATAACAGTGGTGCCAACAGCCGTTGTTGGCAGGAAGTGGATCTGTATCTGAGAGATCCAGAACTTGCTTCCATAACCACACCATCCTGGCAGAAACTCCTATAAAAAGCTGAGAATCCCTGGGCAGTGCAGAGGTGCTGTTTTCCAATGCTTGCAGAAATCTAAGAGCCACAAGAATGTAAACTAGCCTCTCGAGGCCCATCCAACCCAACAAATTCAGGTCAAGAAAACTGAGATGCCTGAAACAATATAGCAGGGCCAATAGCCAATGCTAGTAGGGGGGTGGAGTAACAAAATTATGAACTTCCACTGCCTTTTCCACCCATTTTGGAAGAGCTCAGTAGAGGCAGTGGAGATACCTTCAAATACACAACGAGGCTACCTTTAGTAACAAGGAGTTAGTACTGGGAACTTGTAAAACGTGTTCTTCATTACCCTCCATATACCCCCACCACTGTTCTGGTGCCCTGGACTGAGGTGAACCAGTCATAGAGGGAACACCCCCCATCCAGTGGGTGAGCACCACTTTCCTTAACCAAACTGATGCTGTCCCACTGTAATTTCAGAGGCCAAATGGTGCAGGTAGAAGAAAACAAAAACTTGCACTACAACACCATTTATAGAAAAACAAAAGAAAACGCCCCACCAGTCAACCTGTTGGATTCTTGAGAGCAAAACACAATAGAAGAGCTCTCTACTTCAAACTTGTAGGCAGAGAAACAATCTAGCATATACCATGAGCAACCAGGGAAACAGAGAAGCACAGAAATAAAATAGTTTCTAAAAACCAAACTCAAAGTTATGGAAGCCTGTGACTTCAATGACAGAGAATTTAATATTGCAGCTATGATGAAGCTCAATAAGATACAAAGGAATTCAGAAAGGCAGTTCAATGAGCTCAGAAAGATAATTAATGACCAGAAGGAATATTTTACTAAAGATATTATAAATATAAAAATGGACCAAATAGAAATTTTGGAGCTTCAGCACTCAATAAATTAGATGAGGAATGAATCAGAGAGCACTGGAAATAGAGCAGGTCAGATGGAATAGAAAATTAGTGAGCTCAAAGATAGAAACCTAGAAATGACTCAGAAGGAAGACGATCCACACACAATAATAAACTCAAAATGGATAAAGGACTTAAACGTAAGATGGGAAACCATAAAAATCTCAGAAGAATCCATAGGCAGCACAATATCAGACATATATTGTAGCAATATCTTTACTGATACAGCTCCTAGGGCACTGGAAACTAAAGAGAAAATAAACAAATGGGACTACATCAAAATAAAATCTTCTGCACAGCAAAAGAAACCATCAACAAAACAACAAGAAAGCCCATTGCATGGGAGAACACATTTGCCGATGTTATCTCCGATAAGGGTTTAATCTCCAAAATTTACTGGAACTCAGACAACTTAACAAAAAGAAGATAAACAATCCAATAAAAAAATGGGCAAAGGACTTAAATAGACACTTTTCAAAAGAGTACATAAAAAAGGCTGAGAGATATAGGAAAACATGCTCAAAGTCACTAATCATCCAAGAGATGCAAATCAAAACGACGATGAGGTGCCATCTCACACCTGTCAGAATGGCTATCATCAACAAATGAACAAACGACAAGTGCTGGTGAGGATGTAGAGAAAAAGCAACCCTCCTGCACTCCTGGTGGGAATGCAGACTGGTGCAACCACTGTGGAAAATAGTATGGAGTTTCCTCAAAAAATTAAAAATGAAACTCCCATTTGACGCAATAATCCCACTTCTAGTAAAATATCCCAAGAAATCAGAAACACCAATCAGAAAGGATGTATGCACCCCTTTGTTCACAGCAGCACACTTTACAGTAGTAAAGATTTGGAAACAGCCTAAGTGCCCATCAGCAGATGATTGATTAGCAAACTGTGGTACAGCTACACCCTGGAATATTATGCTTCTGTAAAAAAGAAGGAACTTCTACCATGTGCAACAGCATGGATGGACCTGGAGAGCATCATGCTAAGCGAAATAAGCCAGTTGGAGAAAGATAAATATGACATGATCTCACTCAGTTGTGGAATATAATGAACAATATAAAGTGTTGAACAAAAATAGAGCCAGAGAAAAAAATATTTTAAAATATAATAGAAGTAATTCTGTTATTTTCAGAGTTTAAATATTTCCTACAACTTTTGTGATATCATTCTATGTTGGTGCAGTTTTGGTAATATTATTATACTTAAAATCCTTTTTTTTTCGGATTTGATTGAGGTGGAGAGAGAAAATGGCGTGTCCCAGAGCAGATGGAACGAGAAACTAAATCGAATAACGTCTACCCCGAATTGGCAAAGTAGACACAGCTGGTGAGACAATTCGCAGACAATTCGTAGACTTCACTAGTAGATATATATTTGATAGTCAACTTTTGTCAGTGTCTATAGTAAAAATTGGGGACACTGAGCTGAAGAGCACCATAAAGCCAGGAGACCATTATAAAGCAGAGTAGCATGTTTGTAGTGTAATTGCCTGACACTGAACTTTTAATTTCCAAGGCATTCATTTGAAAGATAGCCATGCTGAATAAACACATGGCCACCTCTGTGACACAGCTATGAGATAAGCACCCAGGCCAACTGGCCCATGAAGTTCTTCTTATGGAAAGTCCTGGATAACATACATAACTGACCTCAGGAGCGACTCTCTTCACTTTTCACACGCTAACACCTGCTCTTCAGTGTTAAATTCACCAAGAAAGAGTGAAACTTTGAAACTCTATGCATCCTGCCCTTGGATTGTAACAGATGCAGAGACCACAGTTGTGTTCTCTCTCACCTACCTCCTATCTCTCTTCTTCCTTCTCTTCCTTCTTTCTCTTCCTCCTCCTCATTTTCCTCTTTCCTCCCCCTAACCTCTCTCTCTCCCCATGACCTCCTGTGTGGACTTCAGGCAGGACGTGTGAGCAGGATTTGTGAGCAATGAACCTTGCTTTTTTTTTTTTTTTTTAAAATATATTTTTATTGATTTTTTACAGAGAGGAAGGGAGAGAAATAGAGAGTCAGAAACATCGATGAGAGAGAAACATCGATCAGCTGCCTCCTGCACAGCTCCCACTGGGGATGTGCCCGCAACCCAAGTACATGCCCTTGACCGGAATCGAACCCGGGACCCTTCAGTCCGCAGGCTGACGCTCTATCCACTGAGCCAAACCGGTTTTGGCAAACCTTGCTTTTACCAGGTTCTCTGAAGGTTGCTGCTTGTGTGCATCTTGCAATCATAATAAGAACCACAAGGGCTGGTTCAGCCACAACATTGGTTCAGGTCAGTGTCACAAGAATTCAAGGCCCCCATGAGTGCCCTAGGCATTTATAATAAACATCTTTTTTATCAATAGGCTGAGACTTAAATGGAACAACATTTAAAATCTACATTATTAGGAAGAGATAGTAATGTAAAAATGAATGACAGATGCAAAGTGAAAACTGGTTTCATATTTTCCTGTACAATAAAATTAAAGTCCTTAGATGCCACATGTAGTTTTGTCCATATGAGTAATACAACCCTGATTATTTTTTCAGGAAAATCAGAGGAAAATAGCTTAGCATAATATATGTCAGTTGAGAAGAAATTATTCTAGAGAAATCCAAGTTATTCCAGGAAAGATATGGAAATTTCCAAATATTTCTGATGCAAGGTTGAGAAAAACTTTGAGATTGTAAAAAAATGGTAAAACCAGAAAACTCTCTATATGATAGTAGAAGCTTAATAAAGTGAGTTACTTATATTATATAGAGAAGTTGAATACAAAAAATGGACATGCCAGGGAATAAAGAGAAGGATCCAGTTCTCTTCCACATGATCAATCACAGCTTCTGGTTTCAAGGTGTTGAGCCATGCAATCAAGGACACTTTTTCAGCCCCAGAACAATTGTCCCTTTTATACCTGCCATTCTCAAGAAGCTATTCAGAGCCATCCTTATGTTTTTGTTCCTGAGACTGTAGATGAATGGGTTCAGCGTAGTTGTGGCCACGGTGTACATCTCTAAAGCGATTGAACTTGACTTTGAGGTGCGGGTAGGAGCAGAGCTGAGATACACACCTAGGACTATACAATAAAATAAGGAGACTACTGAGAGGTGAGATGCACAGGTAGAAAAAGCTTTATACTTCCCCTGAACTGATGACATTCTACATATGGAGGACACTATTTTAGAGTAAGAGTAAAGGATCCCAGCCAGGGGACCACCAGCCAACAGCCCAGTTATAAAATACATCAGTGTGTCATTAAGAAAGGTGTCAGAACAGGCAAGTTTGATCATCTGCTTAAGTTCACAGAAAAAGTGGGGAATTTCTAATTCTGCAGGGAAGGACAGTCTCAGTATCATTAAGCTATGTAACAAGGAATTCAAAACACTAATGATCCAGGACACCACAACCAGCAGTGTACAGAGCCAGGGGTTCATGATGACCCTATAGTGCAGGGGGTGGCAGATGGCCACATACCTCTCATAGGCCATCACGGCTAGGAGGAAGTCATCCAGTCCTCCAAAGAGTAAGAAAAAATACATCTGTGTGATGCAGCCTGCATAGGCGATGGCTTTGCTCTGTGTCTGGATGTTCCACAGCATCTTTGGGACGGTGGTGGAAGTGAAACAGATGTCTACCAAGGACAGGTTGGAGAGGAAGAAGTACATGGGCGTGTGGAGGTGGGAGTCTGAGCTGACAGCCAAGATGATGCGCACGTTTCCCAACACAGTGATCAGGTACATGGAGAGGAAAAGCCCAAATATGAGGGGCTGCAGTGCTGGTTCCTCTGAAAATCCCAGAAGAAGAAATTCTGAAATTTGTGTATCATTGCCTTGTACCATGTGGTAGTGGTCAAAAGTAGGAAGAAAAAATAATGATTGATTTTGCACATGTGGGTATTAACATAGTGAAATACTAGCATTTATGTTTTTCAGTTAAGAAATTGTATACTTATATTGATTATGTAGCCTTTAAGGGGTCTGCTGTGACAACTGTGATTAGGAATTCTTGTCCTACACTCATCTTTCCCCCAAGTCATGTAATATACTGTCTTAATGGAACATTCTTTTGTGCATTTGAGGAATTTATGTTGAGTACTGACTATCTTCTAGGGTAAGAGTATAGAATGCTGAGAAATAAAGTTTTTTTTACAATCCTTTGATGGAGAAAGAATATAAATTACCAAATAGAAAAAATAGGCTCTGTGAGATAGTGACAGATGCTATGAAAAAGAAAAGCAGGCAAAAAGTAGTTTGAATGGAGGTGTTGTATTTTACTGAGAGTTCAGAAAGACCCTCAAAGTGATATTTGAACAGAGTCCTAGAGGAAGACAGAGTGGGAGTCATGAAGTTATCTGGGTGCCTGGCTGTGGGAAGAGTCAGTGCAAAGACCCAGAGGGTGGCATGTGTTTCAGATATTCAAGCCTGCAACCCAGGCATGTGCCTTGACCAGGGATGTGCCGGGGTTTAGCCCTGGGGGTACAGGGGGTCCCAAAGGTGTGGACGGAGTTGGCGAAGAATGTTTTACATGGAGACAGCGTTCAGAACTCTCTAGGGCTCTTTAGTCTCCGTGGATCTTCCTGTGCCTGGCTGAGGTCACAGAGAAAGATCCTCAGGCAAGCTGAGCCTTTATTTTTATAGTCAGGGGTAGTGGTTACCAAAGTTACACTGTTCCTGTGAGTTTCACTTGTTTACACTGTTCTTGTGAGTTTCACTTGTTTTTGTTCTTGTTGCACTTCCCTCAGCCCATTAGCTTCCCAGGTAAGATCTAGGGAGCCTCATAAGGTCAAACCTAATTATGCTTAAGAGGACTGTGCCCTCTAAGCTGGGACTTGTTTGTGACTTTGCCAACAGGTCAGTCCGAGGCTTAATCCTATATTGGCTCCCCACAGGGATGCAGCCATGACCTCCTGGTTCATGGGTTGATGCTCAATCACTGAGCAGTATTGGCTAGGCAATACATGCTTGTTTTTTTAAATCTAGACTGATCAAAATGACTTCTTAGTTGCAATAGCTTTCTAATGCATTTTAGGTAGCCAATATTAACATCTGTAAGTATGATTAATTTACTTTTACCCAAGACATGAACCTATTTCTTTTTCTTCTCTGATTGCATTCGTTTAAAATTTCAGAACAGTGATGACATACTACATGATAGTAGCAGGTATATTTGTCCTCTGTGTGACCGTCAAGCTGATTCCTCAAATATTTTCTTGTCATATCTAATATTAGCTAATAATGATAAAGGAAACTATTTTATGATAGTTAAGAAATACCTTAAGTACAATTTCTCAGAAGTGCTTTTATACAGTATCATTTGCACATCTTAAGATGATTTTAGTATATTTGGATGATTTTTTCTATTAATTTATTCTAAGATAATAAAATTAATAAATCCTCAATATTAGAGGCTTGTGGTTTTCATGGTGGACTGCTTCTGTTCATAATTTAAATCAGGTAGTCTGCACTCCATACACTATCCCATAGAATTAAAGGGTGCCTTAGTAAGAGAATTGCTTGTCAGGTTATTGGAACCATCAGCAGAAACCAAGGACAGCTCCTGGCTGGGCCTCCACTCAGCTAAGTTCTCTTAGAGCTAAGTTTTGAGGTACTTCTGATCAACGTTAATGGACACTGGCATAGGGGGAGTTATATTGGGAAGAAAGTCAGGATGGTGGATGGGTCTGACAGTACATCAGCCAGGGTCTGGGGAGACTGAGCAGAGCCTGTGTGCTATAGATTTCCTGGACCTTCCCACTAGCAGAAAGGGAGTCAGATTTAACTCTTCTTTTAAATTTACAATTTTGTATCTGATTTACTTACTGCCCATGTCTGAATCTACACACTTAAATCAGGGTTCATCAAAGTAGTCCCCAAAGAGCAAATCCCACCCACAGCCTGTTTTTGTAAAGAGGCTCTATCAGTAGGGTGATGGTAGCCCCGTAAAAGATATGTCTACATTCTAACCCCCTGTACCTGTAAATGTGACCTTATTTGAAACAAAAAGGCTCTTTATAGATATATAATTAAGGATCTCAAGATGAAATCATCCTGGATTATCCAGTTGGACCCTAGAACTAATGACCGGGGTCCTTATAAGATACTAGAGGCCTGATGGACGAAATTCATGCAAGAGTAGGCCTTCCTTCCCTTTGCTGCTGGCACCAGCTTCCCTCTGGCACCTGGGACCAAGGCTTCCCTCCCAGCCCTGGCTTCATTTGGAAGAACTTAAGAACATCTAGAACGATGTTCAGTCTATTGAAAATATTACACTTTAATTATTATATATACAGTGGACAGACACAGAGAAGACCATATGTCTCCCGAGATTGGAGTGATGCAACCACAAAGCCCAGGGATGCTTGGAGTCATGAAGAGCAGGAAGTGGCAAGGAGCACAGCCTCCTTAGAGCCTCTGGGGAGTGCAGTCTTTCTGACACCCTGAGAAAAGACTTCTGGCATCAAGAACCTGATGAAATAAATTCCTGTTATTTTAAGCCACCCAGTTTGGGCTTAGTTGTTACAGAATCCACAGAAAGTAAATACCTTTAGCCAAGCCCATCTGTGTGGCTATTGCCTACAAGTGCTTTCACACTACAATGGCAGCGTTAAGTAGCTGCAACAGAGCACGGATGGTCCAATAATAATCTTTATCTAGTTCTTTACAAATATGTTTGACAGTGACTCTAAGTCACTATCAGGTACTGGTTTTATATTCAAAGTACTCTTTCCCATCGTAAAGGAATGCACTGAATAGCCTGCTGGCCAGAAAAAAATATGTACTTAAGTGAGTTTAAAGATGTGAATGCATTTACCCCAGATGAAAAAAAATGAAGAGTCGGATCTGGGTAACTTGTACAAAGGACACCCTCCCTACCTCTGTAGCTAAAGTTTACCCCCCATCAAGTGCATATTCATAATTGATCTCTGGTTTTCACAACTGAGGTCAAGGGGACGTTTCTGGGAGGTTCCTGTTTGGGATGGGTGTGGTCAGGGGACATCACTAAATTTCTGGGTCAGACAACCATGTGACCAACAGCAGCTCAGAAGCTCATAATGTTATCATGTCCATGTGTCCTTCATGAGGGCTTACATAACCTGGGGAGACGTTTATTCCTTGGGAGGTGCACACATCAGTGGGAAGGGAATATGAACCTTGCCCCCCATGGTGATCCTATGGAGACCAAACTGGCAGAAAAAGTTGCCTTTTATTTATGGTCCCTTGGTTTCAAGGGAGCTGAATTGCTTAGAGAACTGAGCAACAGTAAAACAGTTCATTTAATGAGGAGCCCTGAGAATTCAGCCTCTGGATCTCCCTCTGCAGACTCACCTGCAGCTCCTCAGCCATGGATAAGAGCATCCTCTCTGTGCCTCTCTAAGATGTTCAACTGCTCTGGAAAACCAGCACCTGACCTGCATTTCTTGCCCTTTCCACATCAACTGTCCAAGGAAGGAAGGACCGGTGAGTGATGCCATTGGGGGTGCCAGAGTGAGCACTGTGGGAAAGCATCGTGGGGAGAAGTAAAGTTTTAATAACCGTGTCTTCTGGGGGAACAGTCAGGCTGATGAAATAATGAAAAGGATGGGCTCAAGATCCTGTACATTTGATGTCCTTAGTTCTGAAGGACAACTTATTCCTTCTCAGCCCCTTTCTTCTGTCCATCTCAGAGCACAATTCCACAGCCTCTCTCCTCCCACAACAGGAACAGACCCTGCCCTTCTCTTTGCTCAGCTCTCAGGATTCTGCTTTATTTCAACCTTAGCATTTCCTTTTTCTGAGAAGCATTGACAGAGCGAGGCAGCCTTGCAGAGCAGAAAAGCACTGACTCAGCGTCAGGAGGTGTGAGTTCTAATTCACTCTTCTACAGCTGGTGCCTGATGGACCTGGAACTCTTCTAACATTCTGTGGGGCTTTCTCTCATCAGCACAAGACTGAGTAGAAGGAGATCTCAGAGAATGCTCACGGAAGAACGGGTGCCATAGGTCAAGTGCCCAGGACCAGTGCACCAGGCTCTCTGCTGGGCTCTTCACTCCTATTATTTTTCCCTCATTAGGAGGAACTGGTCTTTTCAACTCTTCTCCCATTTATTGCATTGAATTTCAGATTGTTTTTACTGTGTCCCAAAACAAGACATGCCTTTTACATTGTGATCCAGCAATTTTTGCACACAAACACAGAAACACACACACACACACACACACACACACACACACCCCTAAACAAAGGGAACCATGAAACCATTACATATGTACCCTCACTATGTATGACTCACCCTAATATTTTCTTTTGTGCCTTCTTGACTCTATTCTATTTCACCATTCTGGATCCTTTTTGAGCCTTTAATACCTAAAATAAGTGTCATCTCAGGGCTTTTGCACTGCCTCTTTTCTTACATAATCCTCCATCCCCAAATAACCCCATGTCACCCCCTCTGTCTTCCTTGAGGTCTCTGTTCAATTGTCACCTTGTTTGCAGGCCTTCCTGAACTCCCAGTATAAAATAACAGCCCATCCACCCTCTTTTATACCAACTTTCTTTTTCTTCACATGACACCATCTAACTTGTTATATGACATATATATTGTATGTGTTCTTTAACTATCATTATTCTAGGAATTTTGTATCTGAGCATCCTGTGCATTTTCCCTAGAGGTGGAAATTATCAATAAATATTCCTCAAGTGCATGAAAGCATTTCTCATGAAAACAGTGTAATCCATGAGCACCTTGGAAACAATGTTTGAGGAGGACAGGAATTCCTAATCAGAGATTTTATGAGGGATGAGATGTACAAAATATAGATACTGTAATAAATATTGTTGCTTTGTTACAAAATAAAATTGTAGCATTTCAACTATGCTTGTAATGGCCATTATTTTAAAAACTAATTATGCTATTTTTTCTTTCCTACTAGTCACCTCCACCGCATGGGACCTGAGAATGATACTCTGATTTCAGAATTTCTTCTCCTGGGATTTTCAGAGGAACCAGCACTGCAGCCCCTCATATTTGGTCTTTTCCTCTCCATGTACCTGATCACTGTGTTGGGAAACCTGCTCATAATCTTGGCCATCAGCTCAGACTCCCACCTCCACACACCCATGTACTTCTTCCTCTCCAACCTGTCCTTGGTAGACATCTGTTTCACCTCCACCACCGTCCCAAAGATGCTGTGGAACATCCAGATACAGAGCAGAGTCATCACCTATGCAGGCTGCATCACCCAGATGTATTTTTTCATATTCTTTGGAGGACTGGATGACTTCCTGGTAGCCGTGATGGCCTATGACAGGTATGTGGCCATCTGTCACCCCCTGCATTATATGGTCATCATGAACCCCCAGCTCTGTGGACTGCTGATTGTGGTGTCCTTGATCATGGCTGCCCTAAATTCCTTGGTACAATCCTTAATAGTGTTGCAACTGTCCTTCTGTACGGACTTTAAAATCCCCCACTATTTTTGTGAAATCAAACAGATGGTCCAACTTGCCTGTTCTGACACCTTTCTTAATAACATGGTGATGTATTTTGTAACTGTGCTAATGGGTGGTGGTTCCCTTGCTGGAATCCTTTACTCTTACTCTAAGATAGTGTCCTCCATACGAGGAATCTCATCATCTCAGGGGAAGTATAAGGCATTTTCTACCTGTGCGTCTCACCTCTCAGTTGTCTCCTTATTTTATGGTACAGGCCTAGGAGTGTATCTCAGCTCTGCTGTTACTCAAAGCTCACACTCAAGTGCAGCAGCCTCGGTGATGTACACTGTGGTCACACCCATGCTGAACCCCTTCATCTACAGTCTCAGGAACAAAGATATAAAGAGGGCCCTGAAAAGATTCTTTGGGATGTCATGTACAAAAGGGCAATCATGCTGAGGTAGAAAAAGTGCCCTTGATTTTAGGGCTCCAAAACTCAAAACCAGAAATTATGATTCTTTAATCAAATTGTGGTATTCAGACATGCTCCTTTTTATTTCTGTCCTTGAATTTCCTTTGTTTCAACTTTTCTGTACAATTTAAGCAACCATTTTATTAAGCTTTCTGCTTTTTCTGATATATAGAAGGTTTTCCCTTTGTCTCCCCCCCCCTTCTTTTTACCGTCCCAAAGTTTTTTCCAAACTTTATTAGAAATATTGGGAGGTTTTCATTTACTTCACTGGAAACATTGATGTCTAAAGAATAATTTCTTCTCAAATGACATACATCATTGTATGTACTTTGTTCTTGTTTTATAGGTAGAATAGTACTAAGTGGTATTATTCATGTAGGAAAAACTTTACTTGGCTACTTAATACATTATAATATTTTATTCCATAAAAATGTGAAACCTCAGTTTTCACCACCTATCCCTCATTTTTTGTACATTGGTACCTTAACTTCTCTTCCTGATACTGTAGACTTTATCATTGTTCCTTATTAATCTCCGTCTATTGATAGTGATGAAACCGGATAGGAATGGCTGGGCACTGGCTTGGGTCCTACTATTTGTTGCTCAGGCCAAAGTCAGTGTTGTGGGTAGATGGACCTTTGTTGTCTTTATTATAATTGCATCAACCATCATGGAACTATGAAAATGTTAGATTATAACTCATAATCCAGCATGCCTGAAAGCCACACAGGAAGGTGTGTGTGTGTGTGTGTGTGTGTGTGTGTATGTGAAATATAGATAGATAGATACATACATACATACATACATACATACATAGTAGGTAGATAGGTTGTTAGAGAAAATGCACTTGGGTTGAAGGGTTCTGCCTTTTATTAGGATCCAAGGGCAGGAAGGCTATGATTTTGTGGGTTTGCTTTTTAAAAAATTTACATTTATTGTTGAAAGTATTACAGATACCCTCCTTTGTTGCCCCATGGAACCCCTCCTCTCCCCAGGCCTTCACTATTACCTGTGTCTAAGTGTTATTCCTATCTATAATAATAAAAGTGTAATATGCTAATTAGACCAGACATCATTCCGGATGTCATTCTGGACATCCTTCTTGGCGAAGCCAGGGCTGGAGGGAAGTCCGGGTCCTGGATGCCTGCTGGCGGCTGGAGGGAATCCTGTTCCCGGGTGCCAGAGGGAAGCCAGTGCTGGCACCTGAGGGAAGGAAGGCCTACTCTTGCACGAATTTTGTGCATTGGGACTCTAGTTAAAAATAAAATTGTATATTTTTCAAGTTCCAAAACAAAATAATTAAATTAAATTGAAAATAAAAGGGGAACTTCATGGATGAAGGCAACATAAGTGCATATGTAGTAGCTGTGTCATGCATCTGGCAAAATGATTATTTGTGGTGGATGTATTTGAAACAAAAGCTTGGTCAAACATGCTACTGTATTTTATACCTAAGTAGAGGCCTAGTGTTCCTCAGACGGCCTTCACCCTCTCCAATCCAGGATCCCTATGGGGAGTCAGACAACCCTCTCACAATCCGGGACCGCTGGCTCCTAACAGCTCACCTGCTTGCCTGATCGCCCCTAACCACTCTGCCTGCTTGTCTGATCACCCCCCATTGCCCACCCCTGCCAGCTTGATGGCCCCCACCTGGCCCTGTTGCCGGCTTGCTCACTCCCAACTGCCCCCCTACTGACCTGATCGCCTCCAACTGCCCCCCCCGCCAGCCAGCCTGATCGCTCCCAACTTCCCCCTCTGCCAGCCTGCTCACCCCCAACAGCCCCCCCCACCTCCGGCCTAATTGCCCCCAACTGCCTCCCTGCTGGCCTGATCAGCCCCAACTCCCCCCCTGCTGTCCTGATCACCCTCAACTGACCCCACTGCCAGCCTGATCAGCCCCAACTGCCCACCCCTACCAGCCTGGTGGCCCCCAACTGCCCCAACTGCCCCCCCCCCCGCTGGCCTGCTCACCATCAACTGCCCTCCCTGGCTGGCCTGATCACCCCCAATTGTTCCCCTGCCTGCTTGATCTCCCCTAACTGCCCCCCTGCTGCATCCCAGGCAGAGGACACATGTAGGCAGTGTCACGTCAGTGCTGGGCAGGGATTCATGTAGGCAGTGTTATGTCAGCACTGGGTGGGGATGCAAGACAGCATCGTGTCCAGGCTGGGGATGCATGCAGGCAGCATTATGTTAAAACTGGGCGAGGACACATGCAGGCAACACCATCTTTGTGCTGGGCAGGCCTCCGCGTGCCTCTGCCGGGGACTGATCCCAGGCCGGGCCGTACAGAGGCCCTCCTGGTGATGGATTTTTTTTTTTAATATATTTTATTGATTTTTTACAGAGAGGAAGGGACAGAGATAGAGAGTTAGAAACATCGATGAGAGAGAAACATCGATCAGCTGCCTCCTGCACATCTCCTAATGGGGATGTGCCCGCAACCCAGATACATGCCCTTGACCGGAATCGAACCTGGGACCTTTCAGTCCGCAGGCCGATGCTCTATCCACTGAGCCAAACCGGTTTCGGCCCTGGTGATGGATTTTGACGGCATGACGCAAGTGTCCAATGCTACAAGTCCCTGCCCACCCCTGCTGCTGTGTGTGCAGCATGCTGATTGGTCGTTACACGTGAGGGCATCCCAACCAATTTGCATATTACCCTATTATTAGTATAGATTTCCAGGTTTCATTGTCTTATTTAGCTGAACATCCAGAAAAGCTACCATAGTTACTGGCAAAAATGGATTATTAAATATCTATCTCCCAGTGGAGTCTACTTGGAAACATACATGAGAGGTTCAGGGACAGGAAGAGCAGTGAGGTGGTGTATATATGACATTCTGAGCTAAAGATGAGGTAAAGCTCCTGAGGCTTCTGAAGGGAGGAAAGACATTGCAGGACAATGAGAAGAGCAGATGTTCAGTAATTAGAAATTTTCCCTGCCCTATAGATAGGTCATAAATGTTCTCTCTGATGATAACTCTTATTATGGGAAAGACCCCACATTTAAATTCTTTAAGGGAGAGCTAAAAGTTTCTCTTGGACTCCCAGGGTCTCAGTTGCCTTCAGCTAAAATATGATGCAAGTACAAGTTTTCAGGTGACTCATTCTGAACCCTTACAGTAGTGACCCAGTTTCATTCTTTTGCCTGTGGTTGTCCAGTTTTCCCAGCACAGTTTATTGGAGATACTGTCCTTTCCTCATTTAGCATTCTTGGTTCCTTTCTCCTAAATTAAGGACCTTATGTGTGTGGGCTTATTTCTTGGCTCTCTATTCTTTTCCATTGATCTTTGTGTCTGTACCATACTGCTTTAATTACTATAATATTGTTTAAATCAGGAAATGTGTTACCTCCAGCTTTTTTTTTCTTTTGTAGAATTTCTCTGCTTATTGAGGTTCTTATGTGGTTCCACACAAATTTTAGATTTGTTCTATTTTTGTGAAAAAATGTCATTGGAATTTTGATAGTGATTGAATTAAATGTGTTTAGCACGTTGGGTATGTTAAAAAACAAACTTCCACCATGTAAATTTGAAGACCTAATTGGCTTTATTCAGTGATTCATGAATCAGGCAGCATCCTATCTGGCAACTAAAAGGGAACTCAGAGGGGATGTACAAAATAGAACATTTTTGTAGGATAGAGGGAGGGACAAAGAGCTATTAACAAAAGGGAAAAAAAGGATTATTTGGGGGCCATGACATCTTTTCTTTGGGGAAGAGGATGGGAAGGATTTCTATCATACGGATTCCCTCTACTTTCTGTGAGGGATGGGGAAGGCCCACATGACAATTACCTTACTGGTGTTTGACCAGAAAATTCAAGGCTGGTTGATTAAAATTAAGCTTCTGGGAGATGTTGAAAGTTCCATTAAGTCACCAGTGTAAAATCTAGATTTAGCATCATGGGTTTTTAGCTTGAGCGTTGCCACTTTGGGCTTGTGGTTTTCTCTTTAACAGTAGTATGAGCATCAACAACATTAATTCTTCCAATCTATGAGCACAAAATATCTTCCCATTTATCTGTGCCTTTATAAATATACTTTATCAATGTTTTATAGTTTCATTTCAGATATTTTATTGTTTTTGATGCAATTGGAAATGGAATTGTTTTCTTACTTTCTCTTCTGACAATTTATTATTTAGTGTATTGACTCAACAGATACTTATCTATTGATTTTGTATCCTACGTCTTTACTCAACTTTTTCATTAATTCTAACAGATTTTTAAAAATAATTTATTTGAGTCCATCTGGCATGGCTCAGTAGTTGAAAACATTGACCAATGAACCAGGAGGTCACAGTTTTAAATTTTAAAATAATTTAATTAATTTTTTAAAAAGAGAATTGTTCACTGTGCTCAGCAATACAAGGATCATTTATGACAATTCCATGATGGAACAGAAGTCCAGTTAGATGAAAATGAAGTGAACACACAAACCAAAATAGTATTATATAATTGTTCATGTGAAACCTATATAATTTTATTAACCAACTAGGGGCCTGGTGCCCCTAATTCATGCACTGGAGGGGTTCCTCAGCCTGGACTGCTCCTTCTCACAGTCCAAGACCCCTTGCTCCTTACCGCCCACCTACTTGCTGCTCCTTAGCGCTGCCGCAGAGGCGGGAGAGGCTCCTGCCACCCCTGCTGTGCTTGCCAGCCATGAGTTCAGTTTCTGGCTGAGCAGCGCACCCCCTGAGGGAGTGAACTGACTACCAGGGGGCGGCCCCGGCATTGAGTGTCTGCCCCCTGGTGGTCAGTGCACATCATAGTGACCAGGCATTCCTCTGGTCATTTTGCATATTAGGGTTTATTATATAGGATGTCACCCCAATGAATTAAATGAAAAAGAAGAAAGAGGGAGTTTGGGAAACTGGTGATGGTTAGAACTTTAGAATTTTTCAGCATTGAATAAAATGTTCCTTATTAAGCCTTCCCCCTCCCACACACACACAAAGAGAAAAGACAAAAAGAAAGAAAATCACTGAAATATTTGGGCTTGTTCTCTTTTGATGATTTTGGATACTAGTCTATCTGTCCAGACACTCCAGACATGTGGGCCATTCACGCCTGTTATTCCAAGCATGTGACTGAAGACATCTAGGGCAAAACAGCCTCTAGCAGACCTAGTTGCTGACTATAGAAGCATGAGCAAGCCAGCTGACATAGCAGAAAAACTGCTTAGCTGAATCCAGCCCAAATTGCCGACCCATAGAATCATGAGAAAGTAATTGGTGGTTTTAGGCAAAGCAAAGGAAAGAAGGAATTGGACATATAAAGTACTTCCAGTAAAATCAGAACATACACCGGGGTTTTACAGTTCATAGGAGTAGGAAAACAGTACTAGATGTGGAGGAATGAGCAGCAGAGAGAATTTTTTTTTAAAGGGGGTTATTTGGTCTGGCTTGTGTGGCTCAGTGGTTAAGCATCGACCTCTGAACCAGGAGGTCATAGTTCAATTCCTGGTGAGGGCACATGCCTGGTTTTTGGGCTCAATCCCCAGTATGGGAGTGCAGGAGGCAGCCAATCAATGATTTTCTCTCATCATTGAAGTTTCTTCTCTCTCTCCCTTTCCCTTCCTCTCTGAAATCAATAAAAAATATATTTTTAAAATGGTGTTTATTTGAGCGTGTTTTGTATTTATTAAAAAGATTCAGATCTATGGCAGTAAGATACTACCTTGCCACATCCATTCCTGAGAGAAATATTTCACAGTAACATCTCATTGACTATTCACATAAAATATTATTTAATGTCTAAAATAGAATATTAAAGAGTTTTATTTTGCAATTATTTTATTACTGGCACAACTGCATGCATTTAAAGTTATATACCTTTTACTTCACTATAAATTGAGGAAGTCTTTACACAGTTTATAGACTGGGAGCTGAGTATTTGTGGTTTTGCATTCCATACTCAAGGATCTTAATGAGAGCTTCAAGGGACTTAGGAAAAATTACAAGAATCTTAGTGAGAATTTCAAAGACATGAAAAAGGAACAGTCAGAAATTAAGCATACACTAACTGAAATAAAGAAGAATTTACAGAGATTCAACAGTAGAGTAGAGGATTCCAAGAATAAAATCAATGATTTGGAATATGAGGAAGCAAAAAATACCCAATCAGAAGAGCAAAAAGGAAAAGAGAATCCAAAACCAAGAAGATAGTGTAAAGAGTCTCTGGGACAACTTTGAGTGTACCAACATTCGAATTATGAGGGCGTCAGAAGAAGAGGAGAGAGAGCAAGATATTGAAATCCAAGGAGAGAGAAGAAATGGTGGCTGAATAGGCAGATATGTACTGAGCCTCATCCCAGAGCAGATAGAGGGAGCCTCTAAATAGAATAACATCCATCTGGAATTGGCAAAATAGAAACAGCTGGTGAGATAATTTGCAGCTGGGAAGGGCAGAGGATGCCTGGAGAATGGTAGGATCGGGGATCTGGGCTGGAGATAAATATGTAACCACTGCGCCGAGAGGGTCAGAAGGAAGCTTCAGGGCACCAAGTCCACGTCCCTTGGGGACAGGTATAACATCTGATTGTGGAAGGGAGGTCCACAGGGCTTCTGGTGGTAGGGGATTTGAGATCTAGGTCCACAGCCCCACAGCCAGGGGGAGAGAAACTCTCAGACAGGTGGTTTTTTGCCTCTGTTTTGTCTTTGCTTTTATTCACTAAACCAAGTTCATAAGACCTTTCAAGTACAAACACTCACCTGTAGCTGTGCTGCAGGTGAAGGTGCAGATTTGTGGAGTCTGGGGAGAGGCTGTGGAGGAGAGTGGGTTGGGGAAATGTGACCAGGAATCCAGCACTGAGTCTTTCCTGACTCTCCAAACCTCAGCAGCCATTTTTCTCCTGAGGAGCAAGCACCTCCCAGCAGCCTCAAGATAGCTAATACAGCCATATCAGCCTACACTGGGAGCTGTATGAAAGGAAGAGAAGTACGCCCTCCATCTTATCCTGTGTCCTCCATTTTGGGGCAGCCACGTGCTTGGCAAGGAGCTTCTTCCCGGAAGTCTAAGCCTCTGCTAGCCACACCCAGGAACAAGACACCGACTTGCGCCTGGCCAATCGGCAGAGCACAGTCCTTTCTCCTCCCCTTACTCCAACCCCCCTATAAAACCCGTATCCACACAGAGTTCTCTCTCTCTGCCACTTGGCTTGCCGTTGAGTCGGTAAGGAGGGTAGGGGAGCCATACCCGGGTTTGAAATACAGACTCTTATGCTTTTGCATCGGACTTGGCTGGCTCCCTGTTGGTCTGTGGGGATCTTGAAATCTGGGCATAACACTGTACAAAGGAAACAGATCCCTCAAGGACTGGGTTAAAAAGGGGTGTTTAGTACCAGAAAGTGATACAGCACCTAAGCCCTATAAAAAACAGTCGCTTGAGAGATTAAGATTGACATCAGGCAGACAGGCAAAACAGGCAGAGTTGTCCTGCCAGCTTGTAGCCAAGGCTGTGGAGACAGACACAGAGGAGCAGTGGATTGCTTAGAAATTCAACACAGTGCTGACTACCTAACAGGAAACTGAGTAGTGGCAGACAGAACAGAAGAGTAGGGTCTTAAACCAGCCCCTATGTGGTATTAAAACTCGGCTGAAGAGAACGGCACTTGAAAAAAATTTTTTCTTTATTTTTTGTTTATTTATTTTCTTGTATTTTTTTCTTCATTGTGTTCTTATATTGGTATTTTATTTTATCTTTTTTCTTCTTTTTTTCCACACTCTTTTCTTCCTTACTTCTCTCTCTTTCATTCTTTTTTCCCTTCTCTTTTTCCTGCTTTAGTTTTTCTCTTTCTTTTCTTTTAACCGTTGGTAAAAATTGATCTTCTTTATCTGCTTTATTGATGTGTTATTATTACTGTAGTCTCTGTTGGCTTACTCATTTATTTAATTTCCTCTCCCCTGCTCCAAGTCCATGCACCCTTCTCCTTTCTCTTTATTTGCTTGTCAATTTTTTTACACTTGTTTTTCCTCTCCTCTTGTTCTCTTTTTCTCCTCATTGCTTAATTAGTTTCACTCAATAAACTCAAGCTTACATGCTCTCTCTTCTATTCTCCTTTTCAAAAAATAGATGAATGAATGAATAGATGAATTTAAAAACTATATATTTGTTTTATCTTATTATCTATTTATTTATTTATTTATTTATTTTTATTTTTCTTCTCTTCTTATCCACTCATTCTTTTTCTATCTCCTCTATACTAAATCATGGTCCTTCCCCTATTCATTCAATTCCTTAACCTTACTTTCTGTATATAAGCTCTGCCTCTACAGATTCTGTTCCCCACCTTTGTCTGGGTATTATTTGCATTTTTTGGTTCATCTGTTTGTTTTGTGGTGTTTTCTCCTCATATTTCTTTCTTTCTTTTTTCTTCTCTCTCTTACCCTTTTTTTCCTTTCTTAATATCATTTTTGTTCTTTTTTCTCCCTCCCAATTCTTTTTTCTCTGGTGGTCACTTTTTTTTGGTTGTTGGAGTCATGAGTCCATTCATGTTTTCTTCCCTTTGTGTTGTGTCTTGTTGAGTTGTATTTTGTGTTGTTTGGTCAACGTGATAGAGAGCACCCTGAGAGGAGGCTTGATCCATGAATTGGACAATAACACTCAAGACCCAATTATACCAGGAGAACCCAAATATCCCAAGTAGGGGGTATCCCTAGACAACCCAGTTAATAAGACCTGAGAGATTGCACCATGGATCCCACAAAACATTACTATATAAGACAAACTAAAAAAATCTAGGTGGCATAGCAGTTTAACCTAATACATAGAAACAATCACAAAGAAACATTAAAATGGGGAAGCAAAAAATCAACCCCTATAGGAAAGAAAAGGAGGAATCACCAGAAAAGGAAATAAATTAAATTTGTCAGAGAAAAAAATTCTGAGCAATGGTTATAAGGATGCTGAAAAGGGTGGAAGAAAAATTCAAAAACATGTGTAAGAATCAAGAGAAAATGAAGAATGACATAGCTACAATGGAAAGTTTCAATAGTAAACTAGAAGAAGCTAAAGACTGCATCAGCGAGTTAGAAGACAAGATAGAAAACAAACAAACACCCAAGCAGCGCAGCAACTGGAAAAAAAAAAACACCTTAAAAAGCAGGAGAAGAGCCTAAGGGAGCTTTGGGACAACATGAAATGAAACAACATCCACATAATAGGGGTGCCAGAAGGAGAGGAAGATGAGCAAGGAATAGAAAACCTATTTGAAGAAATAATGACATAAAACTTCCCTGATTTTGGGGAAAAAGTCACACAAATCCAAGAAGCACACAGAGTCCTAAACAATATGAACCCCAAAAGACTGACATCAAGACACATCATAATTAAACTAGGAAACATCATCGACATTGGTTAACAAGACCATATAGATTTTAAGTGTATATTTCTATGATACACGATCTGTATATTGCATTGTGTATCCACCAACCACAGTCAAATCATCTTGTAACCACATATTTGACACGCTTTACTTTCTAGTACCCCACCTCCATCCTTCTGATAAATGTCATGCTGTTGTCTGTGTCTAAAGAAATCTCTGTTGCCCATGAAATGAACTGGAATTTCTAAGTATTTCTGAGTAAGGTTGGGGAAACTGTAAAAGTAGGAACAAAGACACAGGGGAAAACAGTTCATAAACAGAGCAAAAAGCTTAATAAAGCAGTTGCTTATGCCCAACTGATGTGGCTCAGTGGTTGATCATTGACCCATGAAACAAAAGGTCACCAGTGATTCCTGGTTCAGGATTGTGGGCTTGACCTACAGTAGGGAGCATGCAGGAGACAGCCAATCAATATTTCTCTCTCATCAATTTCTCTGTCTCTCTATCCCTCTCCCTTCTTTTCTCTCTAAAATCAATAAAAACATATTTAAAGTGCTTACTTAAATTGTATAGAGAAGTTGAAAATGACAAATAGAAATTCCAGACAAAAAATAAAAAAGCAAGTTCTACAACCACATGCTAACCAAAGAATAGCAACTTCTGACTCTAAGACTTGGATCCCTGTAATCATGGGCACTTCCTCATCCCTAGGACAACTGGACCTTTTATGCCTGTCATCCCAACAAATCTTTTCAGAGCCTCCTTTATGTCTTTGTTCTTCAGACTGTAAATGAAAGGGTTGAGCATGGGTGTGACCACGGCATACATCACTGAGGCTGTTGCACTTGAGTGTGAGCTTTGGGTAGCAGCAGAGCTGAGATACACTCCTAGGCTTGCACAATAAAATAAGGAGACAACTGAGAGGTGAGATGCACACGTAGAAAATGCTTTATACTTCCCCTGAGCTGATGAGATTCCTCGTATGGAGGACACTATCTTAGAGTAAGAGTAAAGGATCCCAGCAAGGGGACCACCACCCAGCAACACAACTCCAAAATACATCACCATGTTATTAAGAAAGGTGTCAGAACAGGCAAGTTGGACCATCTGATTGAGTTCACAGAAAAAGTGAGGGATTTCCAAGTATGCACAGAAGGATAGTCCTGACACCATTAAGCTTTGTAACAAGGCATAGAGGGCACTCATGATCCAGGACACCAGAACCAGCAGTCCACAGAGCCGAGGGTTCATGATGACTGTGTAGTGCAGGGGGTGGCAGATGGCCACATACCTGTCATAGGCCATCACGGTCAGGAGCAATTCGTCCAACACTGCAAAGAGTACGAAAAAATAAGTCTGTGTGATGCAGCCTTCATAGGTTATGACTTTCTTCTGTGTCTGTATATTTACCAGCATCTTTGGGATGGTGGTGGAAGTGAAACCGATGTCTACCAAGGACAGGTTGGCGAGGAAGAAGTACATGGGCGTGTGGAGGTGGGAGTCTGAGCTGACGGCCAGGATGATGGGCAGGTTTCCCAATACAGTGGTCAGGTACATGGAGAGGAAAAGCCCAAATATGAGGGGCTGCAGTACTGGTTCCTCCGAAACTCCCAGGAGAATAAATTCTGAAATTGAGGTATTGCCTTGTACCATGTGGTGGAGGTGATGACTAAGAACAAAAATATTATATGATTAATTTTTACACGAAACAGTCTTAGTAACAGTTGAAATACTACCATATGTATTTTGTCATCATGATTAATATACCTTTTTAAAAAAATCATCTGAGGATATTTTTTCCATTGGTTTTTTTAGAGAGAGTGGAAGGGAGGGAGGTGGGGGAGAGAGACAGAGAAACATTGATGAAAGAAAGACACATTCATTGATGCCTCCCATACACAGCCCTACTAGGGCCAGGCATCGAGCCTGCAACCATGGTGTGTGCTCTTAACCGGAATTGAACTCGAGACCCTAAAGTGGGCTGATGCTTTAACCACTGGGCAAAACTGGCCATGGCAAGAATCAATATATGCATTTTGAATGGATCTGGTCATCTTTATGGATCTCCCCTGACATCTTTCATTAAGATTTCTATCCCACATAGACCTTTTCCCCAGGAGGTCATGCAATGCACCGTTTTAATGATAATTGCTTCGCTGTACTTTAGGAATATATGTTGAGTACTGACCATCACTAGGCAGAGGGTAGAGGATACTGGGAAACAAAAGCCCAGAATATAATGATGGTGAAAACATATGTACAATAAAACAAGTCATGTCAGATTGAGAAAGGTGCTGAGAAGAAAAAAATAGTTACAAGAAAGAGTGGGTGAGGGTGTTATTTTGTTTACTGGGAGTTCAGAAAGCCCTACAAACAAGGTGACATTTGAACAAAGACCTCAAGGAAGACAGAGAGAAAGACACAAAGATATCTGGGGAAGTGTGTGCCCTGTTGGTGAAAGAGCCAAGCAAAGACCATGAAAATGACACAGTCTCAGATATTTAAGTCTCCAAAAGGAGCCAGTGCGTAGAGGGGTGTGAGCAAGAGGGATGAAAGAAGAGGTCAGAGAAAGTTGAGGAATGAGGTGGCCTCTTTGCTGTTGCTCAAACTTTAAGACACAAGGCAGCCCTCCATTACTTGTTGTTCCCTTCAATGTATCTATTTTGTTTCCAAAAAAAATCCTTTCAGTTGAAATGACCCTTCAATTTCATCTGTTTCCTCACATTCTGGCACCTTTATTTTAAGGGTCACATTTACAGTGTATGGGCTCAGGTACTGCTGCCCTTCAACTGTTCATGCCCCCCAAAATATAGAAGCACAAAACAACCAACACACACACACACACACACACACACACAAACAGACCCTCACAGTGCACTCTGACCTGCTAGGGTCATGTTACTACAAGGATCTACCTACTCCAGCCACAATAATTAGGAAAGAACTGATCCAAGGAAGATGTCAACATCAGATTATTTTTACCATGAAGAATGTGAAAATAGTATCAAATTCAGTTGGTAAATCTCCCATGATCATGTAAACATGGGTTCTGTACGCAGATGACTATTTGCAGTCCTTGATTTAAGAAAACATAAAAAGCACCTCAAACGCAGAGAGGGGAAAGTTGTAACCATGTGTTAGGAAAAAAGATCTCAAATGCTCAATCCTAGTGCACTGCAGGTGGGCATGCAGGCTGGTGCAGCCACTGTGGAAAACAGTATGGAGTTTCCTCAAAAAATTAAAAATGGAACTCCCATTTGACTCAGTAACCCCACTTCTAGGAATATATCCTAAGAAACCTGAAATACTCATCAGAAAGAATATATGCACCCCTATGTTCACAGCAGTGCAATTTATAATAGCTAAGACATGGATACATCCTAAGTGCCCATCAACAGATGAGTGGATAAAAAAAACTGTAGTACATTAACACAATGAAAAACTACATGGCAATAAAAAAGAAAGAACTCTTACCATTTGCAACAGGATGGTTGGACCTGGAGAGTATTATGCTGAGTGAAATTAGCCAGTCAGAAAAGATAAGTATCACATGATCTCACTCATACATGGAATCTAATGAACCAAATAAACTGATCATCAAAAATAGACCCTGAGTCACAGAAGCATGGACAGACTGTTGAACCTCGGAGGGAAGACAGGGGAAGGTGGGTGGGAAGAGATTAACCAATGAACTGGAATGCCTATATGCCTAACCTGTGTATACAGACAATGGGGTGATGAGGGCCTGGGGTGGGGAGAGGTTAAAGGGGGGAAAAGAAGGACCTATGTAATACTTTCGACAATAAAGATTAAAAAATAAATAAAATGCTCAGGTGGTTCTTGAGAGTTTGTGATGAGGAGTAAGCTTCCTTGATTCTGGCAGCATTCAAATTTCAGTTATTATGTCCCCATTATGCCCAGAATAATTAATAAAGCAGCAAAAACAATGAATTCTCAGGAGAAAGGAATGATATCTTACAATGTGAAGATGCCATACTGATTTAACATCCCACTAGAAAAGTGAGCAAAGGGAATAAATGCACGATTTACAACAGAAATGTACAACATATAACAATAGCAGTAGATATTTAATGATGAAATGATTAAAGACTTTCTAAATGATATCAAATGCAAAACTGTTGGAATCAGAAAACTGCTTTTGAATCTCAGATCTACCATATATTAGCGTTTGTCCATGAAAAGCCAACTGAATCATTCTAGATTTTAACTTACTCATTGAAATAGTGGAAATTTCCTTTGCCTGGAGTGGTTGACAGGTTTAGTTACTATATAAAAAGCTTAGTATAGTTTCTTCCTGTTAGTAAATGAGTAGTTATTAAAGGTCATGAGCTGAGGCCTAATTTTTTCTTCAGCTCCTCCAATGTCTCTATTGCTTTCCCACCTCTAGGTAATAGAATAATTACAAAGCTCATCAGCATAGTCTTTTTGCATATTAAATGCAAATTTTCATATGAATAGCCAACATGTGAAACAGTGTTGTGAATTATATGTCTCAAGAAGTGTTGCAAAGTAATATTTATCTATCCCCTTTGGTCTGAGTATTTCTAATAAAAACGGAGCATGCTCAAATACATTCCATCTTAAACACTGAAAGAAATGCCCTCAGTTCACTGCACAGGCCTTCAAACTTAATTCTCTATTTTACGGCTCCTCTTCACTGCAAAACTCAGATATGTTCTAATTCTACTGAAACCCCTTTATACTCCCATTCCCTGTTAGTTCTCTTTCAATTGAACTTCCTTTACCATCACTTAACTATAACAACGTACTTGAGTCCAAAAGACACTTCTCTTTTTTTCACATGTTAAATAAATTTATTACAAATAATGAGTCTACTTACCAAACAAACATGATAATTTTTTGACTTGATACTAGATTGGTTTGCCTCTCTGGTGACCTCAGGTAAAAGTTCTCCATTTCCAATATCACTGAACATTTTGTGAAGTACCTAACGGGCCTTCTGACTCACCTGGGTGGGGTTTTTGGGAAGGAGATCTCTGTGTGCAAATCTGTATTCTGGATGGTTGATGGTGGAGACTGAAGCTCTGTTCCCAGACAGAACAACAGGAAGGAGGGAAGCATCAGTTCCTGCACCAGACATAAGAATCCAAAAGCAACACCCATGTCTTGTCCAGCTCAAGAAGGGCCATCCTGAGAGACTACATTAGAGGAGATATATACGACTCCTCTTTTCTGCTCATTAGGCACTGTTTCCATTGTTACTCCCTCCTCTGAGCACATTACTTCCCTGAGAGACACTGGTCTTGACACAGAGGAAATTACTCCTGCTATTTCTCCTCCCAAGAGGCCGAATTAGAAGTCAAGTGAATCCAGTTTTTTTACTCCTTCTCTGTAAACTCCCCTGCCTTCCGGAGTTTTAATATCCTTGCATCATATACCAACCTTGGGTTAATGTTTTCTCTACATCTAAGACTGAGTAGCCTATCAGACTACGTCTTGTGAAACTCCAAATTTTTCACTTGTGGCTAGGAGCAACTGGGACTCTAGGAAGTTGTTATTATCCTCTTCAATAAGAGATAGAGGAGTGTTCCTTTGTTATAAAACCATGGACTTTGGAGCTTAAGAGCTGTTATTTAGCACTTCATTTATGAAATGTTGGTTAATAATATTATATACTTAGAAGTTTTTGTGCACTATGAACCAAGCTTAGAGTCTTACATAGATTATCTCATTTAATTTCTACAAAACTCCATTTGTTAAAACTCATACTATTATATACCTCATTCTACATTTGAGAAATGTTGTTCAGAAGGTGAAGTGATCTGGCCAAAATGACAGACTGAGTAAGGGATGAACTGTTATCGGACCTCCATTAATTTTTTTCTAGTTCTCATGTTCTAGGCCAGGGCTTTTCAAACAGGGGTGGTTTAACCTGCAGGGACATTTGGCATTGCCTGGAGAAATTTTTGGTCATCACAAATGGAAAAATGTTACTGCCACTGAATGGTTCAAAAGCCAGGGATGCTACTCAACATTTCCACTACAAAGAATTATCTAGAACACATGTTAATAGTGGGATATTGATAAACAACATTCTAGGTGATAATTTCTCTATCATCAATGTGTAAATGAGTCATTTGGCGATCTTGTTCAATAGTGGAGTCTGATTTGACAGCTACATGGTGGACCCAGTGAAAGGTTCGGAGTGGGCCGGGGTGGCCCACCTATGCCATGAGGCCATAACGTATGAAAAGAGTTTGCTATTTCAGGTACCTGGGTGCAGTTGGACTGAGACTGAGAAAGGCATCAGTGAAGAGAGCATGGAGAGATAGGTTTTTATTAATTTTTTCTGGCTGTAAGCCGCTCTGCTGACATAAGGGTCCCGTCTGTCCTTGGTTCCTCCCAGCGTCAGACGGTTAGTGGTTATCTGGGCCCTCTAGGTTGCAAGGTTGCTCAAAGTTGTAAGCTTCCTGTAAGATATCTGCTAAGCACAATAAGTGTTTCTCTGCCCCGTTTTATTCTCTTTAACCCTTTTACCCAGAGGTGCTGTATTTGTAATTATTTCTCAGTTAATATTAATGCTACATGTCCTGGTCTGTGTACCACTTTGAGTATCAATGTTGTGGGCCAGTGTTAGACTTAGATGTAGGTATTTTCAGGTCTTTTTACCAAGAGCCCTCCCATATATCACGTGAGACATTAGGGGTCAAGTGTTAGACTCAGTAGTTCAGATTCTGCATACACAAGTTTATACTTGCCTCTTGAGTGTATTCCCTCATGACAAGAAAGAAAACTTTTAGGCCTTTGGTTCTTTATTTATAAACTCAGGAAATTTTATCTACATTATGGAGTTGATGTGAATAGTATTTTAGAGCTCAGCTATAAATATTAAAAATATATATACTCTTTCATTCAGGGTTTCTCAAGTGCAGCATGAGTGGCATCTTGGATTGTAAGAGGGTCAGATGTTCCCCCTGGAAAAATATCTTCCTTTTCCCCACCCCATAATGGCAGACCCTAGTACAGTGGTTGGCAAACCATGGCGCGCGAGCCACATGCGGCTCTTTGGCCCCTTGAGTGTGGCTCTTCCACAAAATACCACGTGCGAGCAAGCAGGTACAGTGAGATTGAAACTTCATGGCCCATGAGCAGAAGTCAGTTTTCGGAAAGGAGATAGACGAAACAAGTATACAAGACAAGTGTGGATGGGAGATTTGGAAGGGGTCGACCTCAGCGAACGTACCTCAATCAGATTGAGGACGTTTTTAGCAAAGGCCAGCTTAGGAGTACCCTAATTAAGTTAATAACAATGTACCTACCTATATAGTTTAAGTTTAAAAAATTTGGCTCTCGAAAGAAATTTCAATCGTTGTACTGTTGATATTTGGCTCTGTAGACTAATGAGTTTGGCGATCACTGCCCTAGTAGATGTGGATATATAACAGTGGTGCCTTGGCAGAAAGTGGATCTATATCCAAGAGATGGAGAACTTGCTTCCATAGCTACACCATCCTGCAGAACCTCTTATAAAAAGCTGAGAAGCCCTGGGCAGTGCAGAGGTGCTATCTTCCAATGTTGGCAGAAAGGTCAGAGCCACAAGAACATAAACTAGCCTCTCTAGGCCCACCCAACCCAACAGAGCTAGGTTGAGAAAACTGAGATGCCTGAAACAATATAGCAGGGCCAATAGCCATTGCTGGTAGGGGGGTGGAGTCACAAAATTATGAACTTCCAATGCCTTTGCCACCCATTTTGGAAGAGCTCAGTAGAGGCAGTGGAGATATCTTCAAATACACAACAGGGCCACCATTAGTAACAAGGAGTTAGCACTGGGAACTTGTAAAACGTGTTCTTCATTACCCTCCATATACCCCCACCACAGTCTTATGCCCTGGACTGAGGTGAACCAGTCACAGAGGGAACACCCCCCATCCAGTGGGTGAGCACCACTTTCCTTAACCAAACTGATGTTGTTCCACTGTAATTTCAGAGGCCAAATGGTGCAGGTAGAAGAAAACAAAACTTGCACTACAACACCATTTATAGAAAAACAAAAGAAAATGCCCCACCAATCAACCTGTTGGATTGTTGAGAGCAAAACACAATAAAAGAGCTCTCTACCTCAAACTTGTAGGCAGAGAAACAATCTAGCGTATACCATGAACAACCAAGGAAACATAGAAGCACAGAAATAAAATAGTTTCTAAAAACCAAACTCAAAGTTATGGAAGCCTGTGACTTCAAAGACAGAGAATTTAAAATTGCAGCTATGAAGACGCTAAATAAGATACAAAGGAATTCAGAAAGGTAGTTCAATGAGCTCAGAAAGAAAATTAATGACCAGAAGGAATATTTTACTAAAGATATTATAAATATAAAAGTGGACCAGACAGAAATTGTGGAGCTGAAGCACTCAATAAGTTAGATGAGAAATGAATTAGAGAGCACTGGAAATAGAGCAGGCCAGATGGAAGAGAAAATTAGTGAGCTCAAAGATAGAAACCTAGAAATGACTCAGAAGAAAGAAGGGCCATACACAAAAATAAAGTCAAAATGGGTAAAGGACTTAAACGTAAGACAGGAAACCATAAAAATCTTAGAAGAATTCATAGGCAGCAAAATCTCAGACATATGCCAAAGCAATTTCTTCACTGATATAGCTCCTAGGTCAGGGGTGGGCAACCTTTTTGTGAGTGTGTGCCAAAACCAGCAAAATCTCTGACTCAAAATTCTTCTGCGTGCCAACCCTAATTTTTTGAGAACATGTTACGCCTACTTGATATCTCTTAATGTGTACGTATGTGAAGAACCTTGAAGAAATAATAAAATTCATTCGAGCGACAAAAACACAGTATACGATGATGAAAAATACATTTATTTTTTAATGTATACATAAAATAGTATAATCCGACAGAAAACTTTATGACTCCGTTTGATATTATCAGTGGGACTTTTGCTGCTGCATCGCTGATGACAGAGATTTTACATCAGGTTTATATTTCGTGACCTTCAGAGATACGCACGAGCTACTACTTTCATCCGTCAGGCTACTCCCATTACGAGACTTAACAAAATTCATCACTGAGAACAAAGATTCACAAGTGTATGTGGATGAAACCAAAACACTGGTCGGATCTAGGAAGGCAGGGAGAGTTAAGGCAGAGGCATAGAAATTGCTCTTCCCCTCTCTCGTCAATCCATGTCTATGGTCTTTAAGATAACTTGTTATGTAAAATTATTTATTTATCTAAGATGCACCTACACTGAATTTATCTGAAAAATAAAAACGTCGATATTAAGAAAAAAATTGTAAATGGAAGATTATAAGAGAGGGTTTCACGTGCCAGCAAAAGTTACTGGCGTGCCATGTTTGGCACCCGTGCCAGGGGTTGCCCACCCCTGTCCTAGGGCAATGGAAACTAAAGAGAAAATAAACAAATGGGACTACATCAAAATAAAAAGCTTTTGCACAGCAAAAGAAACCATCAATGAAACAACAAGAAAGCCCACTGCAAGGGAGAACATATTTGCAAATGTTATCACTGATAAGGGTTTAATCTCCAAAATTTACAGGGAACTCATACAATTTAACAAAGGGAAGATAATCAATCCAATAAAAAAAAAAAAAACAGGCAAAAGAACTAAATAGACACTTTATAAAAGAGGACATAAAGAAGGCCGAGAAATATATGAAAACATGCTGAAAGTCACTAATCATCCAAGAGATGCAAATCAAAACGACAATGAGGTACTATCTTACACCTGTCAGAATGGCTATCATCAACAAATCAACAAAGGACAAGTGCTGGCCAGGATGCTGAAAAAAAGGAACACTCGTGCACTGCTGGTGGGAATGCAGAATGGTGCAACCACTGTGGAAAACAGTATGGCATTTCCTCAAAAAATTCAAAATGGAACTTCCATTTGACCCAGTGATCCCACTTCTAGAAATATATCCCAAGAAAACAGAAATACCAACCAGAAAGGATATATGCACCCCTATGTTCATAGCAGCACAATTTATAATAGCTAAGATTCGGAAATAGCCTAAGTGCCCATCAGTAGATGAGTGGATTGGAAAACTGTGGTACATCTACACAATGGAATACTACACTGCTGTAAAAAGAAGGAACTCTTACCATTTGCAACAGCATGGATGGACCTGGAGAGCATCATGCTAAGTGAAATAAGCCAGTCAGAGAAAGGTAAATATCACATGATCTCACTCATTTGTGGAATATAATGAACAACATAATCTGATGAGCAAAAATAGAGCCAGAGGAAAAAAGTATTTAAAAATATAATAGAAGTAATCCTTTTATTTTCAGAGTTTTAATATTTTCTACAACTATTGTGATATCATAGTATGTTAGTACAGTTTTGATAATATTATTATACTTAAAACTAGTTGCTGGGTGCACGAAATTTGTGCATGGTTTGGGGGGTCCCTCAGCCCAGCCTTCAATGACACCAGCGCTCTTCACCCCAGCCTCTGGCTCCAGGCTCTTCCCCTCCCTCCACAAGGCTGGGATGCAGACACTGGGCTCAAATTGCTGGGGCGATGCCACCAGCGTTCTGCCCTGGCCACTATGGGTGCCGCCATCTTTGTAGCAGAGTGACGGTTAATTTTTATATTACTCTTTTATTAGATAGGATCCTTTTCTTCTTGAAATATTAATGTTTATAGCATATAACATTATTATATTTAAAATCATTTTTTCTTGAAATTAATAAAAGCAAATATATATATACATATGTATATAATAAACACTTTAAAATGAAAAAAAGAAGGAAGAAGAGCGAGAACTATAAAAATGTAGAGTCCCTATACTGTACACCTGAAACTATTATAGCTAACATAATATTTTATATCAGCTATATTTAATAAAACAAAATAAATGGAAAAACACTCTGAGAATTATCTGTCTTCATTAGAAGGAGTAGCATAAATATAATGGTTATATCAGAAGGAAAAGGGCAGGAAAATGAAACAGGGAGACTACTCACTGATATAATTGATGAGTACTTCCCAAGCACACAGAATGAGCTGGACTTTAGAATAAAGGAAGCTAACAGAATACCTAATTGTATCAACAGAAAAAGACCTTCTTGTAGACACATTTTATTCAAACTTCCAAAAATTAATGACAAAGAAAGATTCTCAAGACAACCAGGGAAAAAAGACTTCAAAGAACAAAGGAAACACCATTAGATTATTATTAGATTTTTCAGTTTATGCATTATAAACCTGGAGAGAGTGGGAGAATATGCCGGAGACCAATTCCAGCTTGACAGCAGGGCTGCATCTGGGAATGGCTGAAGGCATTTCCCCAAACCTGAATAGGATACATTAAATTGATTTCTCGGCTGCCAGACAGTTAAAGGGCATCTTAATCTACATGTTATTTCCTCCTACTGGCCAAACACCTGAACAGCCGTAGGCTAATTCCCCCATTCTGACAATGGACTCTGTACCAAACCCTGACCTTTTGATGTGTATATCTCTGCCTCGCCTCAGGACAAGTTGTGTTAATAAAAAGCATGGGGTCCTGGGGACGAGGACTTAAGATCTTAGACTTAAGATCTTGGATCTTAGCTCCTTTATCTAAGCTCCTCTGACCCCCAATGCCTTACAAAATTATATTTTGTCTCTGGACTCTTTATTAGTCTCCGGATTCCTATTTAATCTATGCAGACTTCTCCAGGTTCCTGAACCCTTCTTTCTTTTTAAAATACTTTTATTGATTTCAGAGAGGAAGAGAGAGGGAGAGAGATAGAAACATCAATGATGAAAGAGAATCATTGATTGGATGCCTCCTTGAGCCCATAACCCTGGGCATGTGCCCTTGGCCAGAATCGAACCTGGGACCCTTTGGTCCATAGGCCGACGCTCTATCCACTGAGCCAAACAAGCCAGAGCCTGAACCCTTCTTGATGCTGGGACAAGAACCCCGGCAAGAATATATTCAAAATATTGAAAGGAACCATAGCCAAGGGTATTCTATCCAACAAATTTGAACTTTAAGTATGAAGGAGAAATAAAGGTTATTCCAGAAATCAAAGCTGAGAATTTGCCACCACAAGACTTGCATTACTAAAAATGTTGAAGGAGCTCTTCTACTGAAAAAGACAAACTTAGACAAACCTTTGAGTAAGACAGAAGAAAAAAATTGAAACTTTACTTCAGAATGGTATATTAAACAATTATAACATAAAGATTAAAGGGAAAAAATGGTTGTAAAAATAATGCCTGCAATTTGCAAATGAATGCACAACATAAAAATAGATAATCTGTGACAACAAAATGATATAAAAAAGTAGATAAAGATAAAAGGCAACCAGAAGAAAAAAGTATTGTATGAAGGAGACATTTTACACAAATCTATAGTACCAATGAAACAAAAATCTGGAACTGGGAAATGACACACACATACAAAAGGAAATAGAAAAATAAATCTTATATAACCATCCAAATAAAGTAGTGACAGAATCACAAGGGGAAAGAAACAATGTAGATACAGAGCAACCAGAAAACAAAAGCTTAAATGGCTGTAGTAAGTACTCACATATCAATAATCACACTAAATGTAAATGGACTAAACTCGCCAATAAAAATGCACGAACAGAAAAACAAGACCCTATTATATGTTGCCTTCAGGAGACTCATTTCAGCTGCAAAGACAAACATTGACACAAAGAGAAGAGTTGGAACATAATACTCCAAGTAATGGCATCCAGATAAAAGTGGATGTAGCAGTACTTATATCAGATAAAAGAGATATCAAAATAAAAAAGATAATAAGAAACAAATAGGGGAGGCCGGGGGAAGGTCAAGGGGGGAAAAAAAGGAGACATATGTACTACTCTTTGTAATATTTTAAGCAATAAAACAAAATTTTAAAAAAAGAAACAAAGATGGACATTTTATAATGAGTAGTCATCAAGAAGACTATAACACTTATCAATATACTAGAGGCCCAGTGCACGAATTTGTGCATGGGTGGGGTCCCTTGGTCTGGCAGGCGATCAGGGCCCATCGGGCCATCTCACCCAGTTCCGATTGGGGCCAATTGGGGCTGGCAGGCCTGGGATAGGGACCACGGGAGGTTGGCTGGCTGCGGGAGGTTGGCTGTGGGAGCACACTGACCGCCAGGGGGCAGGTCCTGTGTTGAGCATCTGCCCCCTGGTGGTCAGTGGCATCATAGCAACTGAGCATAACCATCGCTTAGGCTTTTATATATATAGATATATGCACCCAACCTGAGAGCACCAAATTATATAAAGCAATTACTAATAGACCTGGAGGGAGAAACTGACAAAAATACAATTATAGTAGGGGACTTGAATACCCTACTCACAGCAATGGATAGATCACTTATACAGGATGTCAATAAGGAAATATGGGCCTTAAATGTCACATTAGAGCAATAAATTTAATTGATATTTATAGAACTTTCCAACCAAAAATGACGGAATACACATTCCTCTCACGTGCACACAGAACATTTTCAAGAATAGACCATATGTTGGAACACAAAATTAGCCTCAATAAATTTTAAAAGATTGAAATCATGCCAAGCATATTTTCTAACCATAAAGGTATGAAACTAGAAATTAATTACAAGAAGAAAGCTGGGAAAACCACATATAAGTGGAGATTAAACAACATGCTGTTAAACAACTACTAATTCAAAGAGGAAATAAGAGATCAAAAAGTAAATAGAGACAAACTAAAATGAAAACATGAGATACCAAAATTTTTGGGATATAGCAAAAGGAAAGTTTATAACTTTACAGGCCTATCTTAAAAAAAAAAAACAGCAAGAAAAATTCTATCTAAATAATCTACTGTTACATCTTTACAAACCAGAAAAAGAAGAACAAAGGAAATCCAAAGTCCATAAAAGGAAGGGAAAAATAAAAATATGAGCATAAATGAATAAAATAGAGAAAAAAAGACTATATAAAAATTAATGAAACGAAAACCTGGTTCTTTGAAAAATTGAACAAAATTTTGAAAAACATCTGGCTAAACACACCTAGGAGAAAACTCAAATAAATAAAATCAACAATGAAAGAGAAGTTACAATGAACACCACATAAATACAAAGGACTGTACAAGAATATAATTATGGGGTGCATGTCACCAAATTCTATAACCTAGAAGAAATGGACAAATTCTTAGAATACAACCTTCCTATTTTGAATTATGAAGAAGTGACTAAATAGACTGACCACTACTAAGGAAATTCAAACAGTAATCCCCAAACTTCCCCAAACAAAAGTCCACAACCAGATGGCTTCATTGGTGAATTCTACCAAAATATTCAGAGTATTTAATACCATCATTCACAGCTTATTCCAAAAATTTGAAAAAGGAGTGCTTTTTATTTTTATTAGGACATTTCTGTGATACCAAAATCAAACAATAACAGTATATATATATAATCTCTCATGAATATAAATGCAAAAATTGTTAACAAAATACAACAAAACATTAATGGATCATACATCATGATCAAGTGAGGTTCATTCCAGGAATGCAAGGATGGTTCAATAACATTAACAAAATAAAAGGAGAGAAATCATATGATCACATCAATAGATGCAAAAAAGCATTTTGACAAGATACAACACCCATTTCTGATAAAAAATTAAAATCTTAGTATAGAAAGTGCTTCAATAGAGTCATGACTGTGCCCAGATCACTTCACCTTTCTGAGCCACATTTCTCAAATGTAGAATGGGGTTTGTAGTATGGGTTTTAACAAATGGAGTTTTGTAGAAATTAAATGAGATAACCCATATAAGACTCTACGCTTGGTTCATAGTGCATAAAAAATTCTAAGTATATCATATTATCAACCAGCATTTTGTAAATGAAGTGCTAAATGACAGTTCTTACCTTGTGTTGCATAAACAAAACTCCAAAGCCAAAGGTTATTGTCCCCTGGTTTTATAACAAAGGAACACTCCTCTATCCCTTGTTGAACAGGGTAATAACAATTTCCTAGAGATCTCAGTTGCTCCCAGCCACAAGTCAATACTTTGGAGGTCCATGAGACCTAGTCTGGATAGGCTATTCAATCTTAGATGTAGAGAAAACATTAACCCAAGATTGAGATAAGATGCAAGGATATTCTGTATAATAAAAGCCTAGGTAGCATCAACATGACATCGTCACAAGATGACTGCCACAAGATGGCCACCACAAGATGGCCACCCTCATGTCATCACAAGATGGCAGCCACAAGATGGCCACCCTCAGGTTGTCACAAGATGGCCATCAGAAGATGGCCACCACAAGATGGTCACCACAAGATGGTCAGCAGGGGAGGGCAGTTGGGGGTGACCAGGCCAGCAGGGGAGGGCAGTTGGGGATGAGATCAGGCTGGCAGGGAAGGGCAGTTGGGTATGATCAGGCTGGCAGGGGAGGGCAGTTGGGAGTGATTGGGCCAGCAGGGAAGGGCAGTTGGGGGTGATTGGGCTGACAGGGGAGGGTAGTTATGGGCAATCTGGTCATCAGGGGAGCAGTTAGGCGTCAATCAGGCTGGCAGGGGAGTGGTTAGGGGGTGATCAGGCTGACAGGCAGAAGCGGTAGGGGCAATCAGGCAGACAGGCAGGCAGGCAAGTGATTAGGAGCCAGCGGTCCCGGATTGTGAGAGGGATGTCAGACTGCCGGTTTGACATCCCCCAAGGGTTCATAGATTGGAGATGGTGAAGGCTGGGCTGAGGGACACCCCTCGTGCATGAATTTTGTGTACCAGGCCTATAGTTAATCAATAAAAAAAAAAAGTAATTTCCTCAAATGAATCAATAATGCTGGGGGAAAACATTGTAAGATATATACATTATAAGCTATGTACATTAAAAATTAATTCTGATTTTCTAAAAAAAACTTTTAAAATTGTAATTATTAAATTTTGGAGACCCCAGAGTAATTTTATTTTATTTTTACATTTTTATTTTTAATTTTTTAATTTTTTATTGATTAAGTTATTACATATGTGTCCTTATCCCCATGTTACCCCCTACACCCCCAACTCATGCCTTCACCCCCCTGTTGTCTGTGTCCATTGGTTAGCCCTATATGATTGCATATTACTCCTTTGGTTGATCTCTCCTCCTTACCCCCACTCTCCCCTTCCTTCCCTCTGAGGTTTGACAATCTGATCAATGCTTCTCTGTCCCTGGATCTGTTTTTGTTCATCAGTTTATGTTGTTCGTTATATTCCATAAATGAGTGAGATCATGTGGTATTTATCTTTCTCTGACTGGCTTATTTCACTTAGCATAATGCTCTCCAGTTCCATCCATGCTGTTGCAAATGGTAAAAGTTCCTTCTTTTTTACTCTAGCATAGTATTCCATTGTGTAGATGTACCACAGTTTTTTAATCCACTAATCTACTGATGGGCACTTAGGCTGTTTCCAAATCCTAGTTATGGTGAATTGTGCTTCTATGGACAAAGGGGTGCATATATCCTTTCTAATTTGAGTTTCTAGTTTCTTGGGATATATTCCTAGAAGTGGGATCACTGGGTCAAATGGGAGTTTCATTTTTAGTCTTTTGAGGAAACTCTATACTGTTCTCCACAGTGGCTGCACCAGTCTGCATTCCCACCAGCAGTGCAGAAGGGTTCCTTTTTCTCCACATCATCTCCAACACTTGTTGTTTGTTGATTTGTTGATGATAGCCATTCTGACAGGTGTGAGATGGTACCCCATTGTCATTTTGATTTGCATCTCTCTGATGATTAGTGACTTTGAACATGTTTTCATATGTCTTTTGGCCTTTCTCCTGTCTTCTTTTGAAAAGTATCTATTTAGGTCCATTGCCCATTTTTTGATTAGATAGTTTATCTTCCTTTTGTTAAGTTGTATGAGTTCCCTGTAAATGTTGGAGATTAAACCCTTATCCGTGATATCATTGGCAAATATGTTCACCCATGCAGTGGGATTTTTTGTTGTTTTGTTGATGGTTTCCTTTGCTGTGCAAAGCTTTTTATTTTGATGTAGTCCCATTTGTTTATTTTCTCTTTAGTTTCCATTGCCCTAGGAGCAGTATCAGTGAAGAAATTACTTCGGCATATGTCTGAGATTTTGTTGCCTTTGGATTCCTCTAGTATTTTTATGGTTTCCCGTCTTACATTTAAGTCCTTTATCCATTTTGAGTTTATTTTTGTGTATGGTGTAAGTTGGTGGTCTAGTTTCATTTTTTTTGCATGTATCTGTTCAATTTTCCCAACATCATTTATTGAAGAGGCTGTCTTGACTCCATTGTATGTTCATGCCTTCTTTGTCAAATATTAATTGAGGATAGTGGTTTGGGTCAATTTCTGGGTTCTCTATTCTATTCCCTTGATCTATATGTCTGTTCTTGTGCCAGTACCAGGCTGTTTTGAGAACAGTGACTTTGTAATACAGCTTCATATCTGGTATTGAGATCCCAATACCAATACTTTGTTCTTCTTTCTCAAGATTGCTGCAGCTATTCAGGGTCTTTTTTTATTCCAGATGCATTTTTGGAAAGTTTGTTCTAGGTCTGTGAAATATGCCGTTGGTATTTTAATGGGGAGTGCATTGAATCTGTAGATTGCTTTGGGTAGTATGGACATCTTGATGATGTTGATTCTTCCAATCCATGAACACAGTATGTTCTTCCATCTGTTTATGTCTTCCTCTATCTCCTTTTTCAGTGTCCTATAGTTTTCTGCGTATAGGTCTTTTACCTCCTTAGTTAAGTTTATTCCTAGGTATCTTAATTTTTTTGGTGTGATGGTAAATGGGATTGCTTTTTTAGTCTCTCTTTCTGTAAGTTCATTATTGGTGTATAGAAATGCCATAGATTTCTTGGCATTAATTTTGTATCCTGCTACATTGCCAAATTCATTTATTAAGTCTAATAATTTTTTGATGGACTCTTTAGGGTTTTCTATGTACAGTATCATGTCATCTTAGAATAAAGACAGTTTTACTTCTTCTTTTCCAATTTGGATGCCTTTTATTTCTACTTCTTGTCTGATTGCCATGGCTAGTACTTCCAGTACTATGTTGAACAGGAGTGGTGAGAGTGGGCATCCCTGTCTTGTTAAGCTATATACATTAAAAATTAATTCTGATTTTCTAAAAAACTTTTAAAATTTTAAATATTAAATTTTGGAAACCCCAGAGTAATTTTAAAAAGTGGAGAATGCAGTTACAATATTAACCTTCTTTCTACTCAGCATGTAGCAATAAAAGAAAAAAGAAAACAAACAAAAAACTCCGGAAGGCTGGTGAGTTTACAGAGAAGGAGTAATAAAAACTGAATTCACTTGACTTCTAATTCGGCCTCTTGGGAGGAGAAATAGCAGGAGTAATTTCCTCTGTGTCCAGACTAGTGTCTCTCAGGGAAGTAATGTGCTCAGAGGAGGGAGTAACAGTGGAAACAGTGCCTAATGAGCAGACATGGGGAGCTGTATATATCTCCTCTACTGTAGTCCCTCAGGGTGGCTGTTCTTGAGCTGGACAGGACATGGGTGTTGCTTTTGGATTCCTATGTCTGGTGCAGGAACTGATGCTTCCCTTCTTCCTGTTGTTTTGTCTTGGAACAGAGCTTCAGTCTCCACCATCAACCATCCAGAATTCAGATTTGCACACAGAGATCTCCTTCCCCAAAACCCCACCCAGGTGAGTCAGAAGGCCCATTAGGTACTTCACACAATGTTCAGTGATATTGGAAATGGAGAACTTTTACCTGAGGTCACCAGAAAGGCAAACCAATCTAGAATCAAGCCAAAAAATTGTCATGTTTGTTTGGTAGGTAGGCTCTTTGATTTATAATGCATTTATTTTAATATGTCAAAAAAGAAGCGTCTTTTGGATTCAGAAATACAAGGATCATTGTTACAATTCAATTGGATGAGAACTAATAGGGAACGTGGGGTTCAAAGTGATTCCTGTAAAATTGGAAGATATCTGAGTTTTGCAATTAAGAGGAGCTGTAAAAAGAGAATTAAGTTTGAAGGCCTGTCCGGTGAACTGAGGGCATTTTTTTTCATTGTTTAAATTGGAATGCATTTTAGCATGCCCTGCTTTTATTAGAAATACCCAGACCACGGGAAGTAAATATTACTTTGCAACACTTCTTGAGACAAACGTTGTTGAGACATACAATTCACAATACTTTCTCTCGTGTTGGGTACTCACGTGAGAATTGTATTTAATATACAAAAAGAGTATGCTAATGAACTTTATAATTATTTTATTACCTAGAGGTGGAGAAGCAACAGAGACATTGGAGAGGCTGAAGAAAAAATTAGACCTCAGTTCATGACCAGTAATAACCACTCATTAATTAACAGGAAGGAACTATGCTAAGCTTTTAATTATATATTAACTAAATCTGTCAAACTTCCAGACAAAGGCTATTGCATTATTTGAGTAAGTTAAAATCTAGAATGGTTTAGTTGGCTCTCCATGGACAAACAACTAATATATGGTAGATCTGAGATTTAAAACCAGTTTTCTGATTCCAACAGTTTTGCACTTAATATCATTTAGAAAGTCTTTAATCATTTCATCATTAAATATCTGCTGCTATTCTTATGTGTTGTACATTTCTGTTGTAAATCGTGCACTTATTCCCTTTGCTCATATTTCTAGTGGGATGTTAAATCAATAAGGTATCTTAACATTGTAAGATATAATTCCTTTTTTTCTGAGAATTCATTGTTTTTTGCTCCTTTATTAGTTATTCTGGGCATCATGGGATATAATAATTGGAATTTGAATGCTGCCAGAACCAAAGTAGCTAGCTCTTCATCGCAAATTCTCTGGAATCGCCTGAGCATTTTAGATATATATTTTTTTCTCATACATGTCTATATCTTTCCTCTCTCTGTTTTGAAGTGCATTTTATGTTTTGTTATATAAAGAACTCCTAAGGGTCATCTGAGTACAGAACCCATGCTTACGTGTTCATGGGAGACTTACCAACTGAGTTTGATACTATTTTCACATTCTTCAGGGTAAAGGTAATCTGATGTTGACACCTTCCTTGGATCAGTTCTTTCCTAATTTTTGTGGCTGGAGTAAGTAGAGCCTTGTAGTAACATGACCCTAGCAGGTCAGAGTACACTGTGAGGGTCTGTTGTGTGTGTGTGTGTTGGTTGTTTTGTGCTTGTGTATTTTGTGGGGCCTGAACAGTTGAAGGGCAGGAGTACCTGAGCCCATGCACTCTAAAAGTGACCCTTAAAATAAAGGTGCCAGAATGTGAGGCAATGAGTAGATATGAGGGGTGGTTCCAACTGAAAGGTTTTTTTTTTGGAAACAAAATAGATACATTGAAGGGAACAACAGGTAATGAAGGGCTTCCCTGTGTCTTAAAGTTTGAGCAACAGCAAAGAGGCCACCTCATTCCTCAACTTTCTCTGACCTCTTCTTTCATCCCTCTTGCTCACACCCCTCTGGGCGCTGGCTCCTTTTGGAGCCTTAAATATCTGAGACTGTGCCATTCTCAGGGTCTTTGCTTGGCTCTTTCACCAACAGGGCACACACTTCCCCAGATATCTTTGTGTCTTTCTCTCTGTCTTCCTTGAGGTCTCTGTTCAAATGTCACCTTGTTTGCAGGGCTTCCTGAACTCCCAGTAAAAAAAAAATAGTACCCTCACTCACTCTTTTTTACACCTAATTTTTTCTCCTGGGGAAAAGGTCTAAGTAGGACAAAACCTCCTAATCGGAGATGTCAGGATAGATCCATTATGATGACCAATATAAAAAAAGTACATTGATTAATTTTTTTGCTTTCTCTTTTGTTTGTTAATCCTCACCCAGGGATATTTTTCTATTGTTTTTTAGGGAGAGCGGAAGACAGAGAGAAACATCTATGTGAGAAATGCATTAAATAGTTGCCTCCTGCCTATGCTCCAACCAGGGTCCGGGCTAGGGAGGAGCCTGCAACCAAGGTACATGCCCTTGACAGGAATGGATCCCAGAACTCTTTGGTCCACAGGCTCTATCCACTGAGAGGTCGCCACTGAGCCAAACTGGCTAGGACTATATTGATTATTGATGACAAAATATAAATGGTAGCATTTCAACTTTTACTAAGGTTGTTTTGTGTGAAAATTAATCATATCATTTTTTTTTTAGTTCTTAGTCATACCTCTACCACATGGTACAAGGCAATGATACTTCAGTTTCAGAATTTATTCTCCTGGGATTATCAGAGGAACCAGCACTGCAGCCCCTCATATTTGGACTGTTCCTCTCCATGTACCTGATCACTGTGTTGGGAAACCTGCTCATCATCCTGGCCGTCAGCTCAGACTCCCACCTCCACACACCCATGTACTTCTTCCTCTCCAACCTGTCCTTGGTAGACATCTGTTTCACCTCCACCACTGTCCCAAAGATGCTGTGGAACATCCAGACACAGAGCAAAGTCATAACCTATGCAGGCTGCATCACCCAGATGTATTTTTTCATACTCTTTGCAGTGACGGACGACTTTATCCTGACGGTGATGGCCTATGACAGGTATGTGGCCATCTGTCACCCCCTGCACTACACAGTCATCATGAACCCCCAGCTCTGTGGACTGCTGGTTCTGGTGTCCTGGATCATGAGTGCCCTGTATTGCATGTTACAAAGTTTAATGGTGTTGCGACTATCCTTTTGTACATGCTTGGAAGTTCCTCATTTTTTCTGTGAACTCAATCAGATGGTCCAACTTGCCTGTTCTGACACCTTTCTTAATAAGATGGTGGTGTGTTTTGAGATTGGGCTGATGGGTGGTGGTCCCTTTGTTTGTATCATTTACTCTTACTCTAAGATAGTAGCCTCTATGCGAGGAATCCCAACAGCTGAGGGGAAGTATAAGGCATTTTCTACCTGTGCGTCTCACCTCTCAGTTGTCTCCTTATTTTATGGAACAAGCCTAGGAGTGTATCTCAGCTCTGCTGCTACCCAACGCTCACACTCAAGTGCAGCAGCCTCAGTGTTGTACACGGTGGTCACACCCATGCTGAACCCCTTCATCTACAGTCTTAGGAACAAAGACATAAAAGGGGCCCTGAAACGATTTGTTGGCATGACAGGCATAAAAGGTCCAGTTGTCCTAGGGATGAGGAAGTATCCATGATTGCAGGGATCAAAGTCTTAGAGCCTTAACTTGTTATTCTTTAGTTAGCATGTCGTTGTAGAACTTGCTTTTTTATTTATTTCCTGGAATTTCCATTTGTTTGTTGCAACTTCTCTATACAATTTAAGTAACCACTTTATTAAGCTTTCTGCTCTGTTATATAAACAGTTTTCTCCTGTGTCTTTATTCTTACCTTTACAGTTTTTCCAACCTTACTCAGAAATACTTGAAATTCCAGTTTATTTAGTGGGCAACAGGGATTTCTTTAGACACAAACAACAGCATGGTTGTTTCCAGAGGGAAGGGGGTAGGCGAGTACTAAAGGATCAAGGGAACCAAATACATGGGGACAGAAGATGATTTGACTGTAGTTGTTGGGAACCCAATACAATATACAGAGTATGTATCAAAGAAATATACACTTATAACCTATTGGATCTTATTAACAAACTTCACCCTAATAAATTTAATTTAAAAAAGAATAATTTGTTCTCCAATGACATACATCATTGTATGTAATCTGTTCTTATTTTATCGATTGAATAATCCTAAGTGGCACTACTAATGTGGACAAAACTTCACTTGGCTACTGAGACCATTTATCTAATTTCATTCCAGGAAAATCTAAATTCACTGTTTTCATGTTTGTTTCCCTCATTTTTTATAACTTGGCATCTTAACAGCTTTTCCTGATGCTATAGACTTTGTCATTGTTTCCTTTAAGTCCCAGCCTGTTGGTAGTGATGCTGTAGGCTACGAATGCCTGGGGCGTTGGTCTGGCCCTGCTACTTGTTATACAGACCACAATTATGGCTGAAATGGCCCTTGTGGTCCTTCTAATAACTGCTACAACCACCAGGAATCTATGAACACGCAAGATTCATTCCTCTCACCACTCTCCGGGGACCACAGAAGGCAGTCATGTGGAGAAAGAGAGAGAAAATTGCTTGGAGCTCTGCCTATATTGGGGCACAAGGGTAGGATAGATAGGGTTTTGCAGATTAGTCCTTTCTTCGTGAATTTAAAACCTAAGAGCATCGGAAAACTGTTTGTATAACAGAGCAGAAAGCTTAATAACGTGGTTACTTAAATTGTATAGAGAAGTTGCAAGAGCAGGAATGAGAGCAGGGGAAGGAAAGAGGATCACTAATGAGGTAGTTACCTGGGCTACTCAGTGTTTTCTAAAAGGGGAACTTCATGGTTGAGGGCAACCTGGGTGCTTATCGAGTAGTCGTGTCATACCATTGGCAGGCAATATGTTTATTGAACATGGGTATCTTTGAAATGATGTCTCATAAATTATAAGCATAATGTCAGTCACTTACACTCTATACATGGTACTCTGTTTTTACCTTCTTTCTTGGTTTTATTGCCTAATTCAGCTCAGGGTCCAGAATGCCTACAGTAGTTATGGCAAAAATCAATTATCAAATACATATCTCCCACAGAAATGTATATGGAAAGGCAAATTCGCATACTATCTTAGTGTCAGAGATTACCTTAAAAATGAGAAAGCAAAATTATTAGTCACCCATTTTATTATTATGCAAGGTATTTCTTGTTCTGTGCTATATATCTACTCAATTGGGTAGATATGCTATATATCTACTCATTGAAGTATCAAAGACTGGCTTTTATGCATTGGGGTGTATTTTTATGCATTGGTTAGTGTATTTTATCTTTTAATGAATCATTTTCCATGAAAATTCTAGTGCTGTCTACAATTGTGAGTTCTCTATAGCTCTAACAAAATATTTCTCCTTTTCTAAATTTTGTGATAACTACAATAGGAATGTAGAATGAACAATATTATCTATGCCTGGCTGGCATGGCTCAGTGGTTGCATGTTGACCTAGGAACCAGGAGGTTGATGGTTTGATTCCCAGGCAGGGCACATGCCCAGGTTTTGGGCTTGATCCCTAGTATGGAGTGTGCAGGAGGCAGCCAATCAATGATTCTCTCTCATCATTGCTGTTTCTCTCTCTCTCTCCCTTCCTCTCTGAAATCAATAAAAATATATTTAAAAAACTGATAATTTATTGTATGTCTCCCTCATGCTAAGGAATTTCTTTTACTCATGAAAAAGAGGATGTCTTACTAGAGAGCTTGAATTCCTGCTCAGCATTTGATTCAGGGTCACCAATTTTTCTGCACTGACACGCATGTCCTTTCAGCCTGTTCAATTTCCCTGGAACAAAACCTCACTATAGTCACCTGTTTGTACAGTTTCCTGCAATAAACTGGTGTAAGAATATAAACATGAATGCTATCTCCAAATACCAGGCATATGTCCCAAATCAAAAGAACTATATTATTGCAATTGCCCTCAGTGCTGTTTGCTTGGATTATTGTATCAGTTAGCTATTGCTATGTAACAAGCATCCTAAACCAAATGGTTTATTATTATGCCTTTCTTATTCAATGACTTTATATGATGGGAGTTGTTCTGATCTCTGCTCAGATACTCCTGAGCCTGCATCAGCTGAGTGTTTCTACACTGTATTTCTATAGCTCATCCTTGATGTTGCATGAGGCTGTGCCACACCCCTATCTTGAATCAACTTATGTCAGTTTATTTATATATGTATGTTAATCTTGTAGTTTAGAATAAAATGAGTTTATATAAACTGCTTATATTTAATTGTACTATTTTTATACCCGTAGAGGACACTCTGTTCTCTGTTTTCTAATCACTTTGAAGATGTATCTTCAACCCTAGATAAAATGTGACTCAGCTACTGTGCTCTAGATCCTACCTTGACACATAAGGTTTTTAAAAAATATATATATTTTATTGATTTTTTTACAGAGAGGAAGGGAGAGGGATAGAGAGTTATAAGCACCAGTGAGTGAGAAACATCGATCAGCTGCCAAGGTACATGCCCTTGACCGGAATCGAACCTGGTACCCTTCAGTCCGCAGGCCCACACTCTATCCACTGAGCCAAACCGGTTAGGGTGAGACATAAGGTTTTTAAAAATTGTAGTTTAGCCATAACCGGTTTATCGAGAAGTCGTGTCATAGCATTGGCAGGCAATATGTTTATTGAACATGGGTATCTTTGAAATGATGTCTCATAAATCATAAGCATAATGTCAGTCACTTACACTCTATACATGCTTCTCTGTTTTTACATCGATGTTTCTCTCTCATCGATGTTTCTAACTCTCTATCTCTCTCCCTTCCTCTCTGTAAAAAAAAATCAATAAAATATATATATTTAAAAAAAATTGTAGTTTATTAAAATATACAGGCATACAATAAAGTGCACATATTTAAAATACAAAATTTGCTAAATTAAAAGAGCCATAGAAAATTTAAGAATGCATACTGCATGGGTCCATGTATGTATAATTCCAACAAAGTACACAAAATTTTTAATTGCTTTATTATGTAATTATAAGCAATGCAATCAGGAGCTTATTATTTGACTTTGTTCAATGACCTTTATATAAAAGAACCTAACACAGAATATATCACAACCTCTGGAATAAGTGGATACACTACTTATTCAAATAACATACAAATAAAATTTTGGTTCAGTGACTCTGACACAAAGCCACGTGGTCAAAGAGTGGTCCTCAGATCAGGAGCTGCAGTATCACCACCTCCTGGGAGATGGTTCATTATATCAGAAGAACTAGAATCCTAGGTGACTCAGACGCACATTGAAGCTGAGGAAGTGCTGGGCTAGACTAGGTTCAGCAACCTCCCTCTAGAAATGCCAAGTATCCCCTGGGGCAAAATCATTTCAGGTTGGGAATCATTAGCCCAGAATTTGAAAACTGAAAGCAACATGACAGATACCAATCAGGACCCATCCCTTCTTCAGCTTGTAACTTTGAGCAGATCACTAAACCCCTTCAAGCCCCCCATTTCTGTAAAGGGGAATAGAGTTCACAATAGATCTTATAGAATGAACTTTCCAAAAATTAAATCCAATGATGCTTATAAGATGCCAAGCTTAGGTTATGTGGCATCAGAATTACCTAAGTATAGCCCTAGCTGGTTTGGCCCAGTGGATAGAGCGTCAGCCTGCGGACTGAAAGGCTCCGGATTCGATTCTGGTCAAGGGCACATGCCCGAGTTGCTGGCTCGATTCCCAATAGGGGGCGTGCAGGAGGCAACCGATCTCTTTCATCATTGATGTTTCTATCTCTCTCTCCCTCTCGCGTCCTCTCCGAAATCAATAAAATTATATTTAAAAAAAGAATGTGGCTATTAAAAAAAGGAATATCTAAGTGTACATCATAATTAACATATCCTATATAATGAAGAGCTAATATGCTAATTAGACCAAACAGCTGAACGACCTTCCAGACGACCTTCTGGATGAAGATGGGGCTGCAAGTGACAGCTGAGGCTGCGAGGCATCCAGGGCTGGGAGGGCTGAGCCCCTTGCAGGAATTTCGCGCATCGGGCCTCTAGTATTTTATAATGAGGGACCTAATGACAGCTCTTACCTTGTGAAATAAGTACAAAATCCCTAATCATTTTGACAGATGTGTCAGGAATCCAAAGGAACACAGCTCTCCCCCTGTTAGAGAGGAGGATAGTAACTTTTTAGAGCCATCAGGGCTGTGTCCCCACCACAAGTTAGTGCTTGAGGATCCCACGGACCTGCTAGTGATGGGTTTCTTGGCCTCAGACTTTGGGGAAAATGTTAACTCGGGGTTGTGATAAGGTGGTAGGAGGTCAGACTTCTGGAAAGCAGAAAGATTAGGGAGAAGGAGAAATAAAAACTAAACTTACTTGACTTCTAACCTGGTCTCTTGGGATCAGAGAATCATTAGGAAAAATTTCCTTTCTGTTTATTCCAGAGGCCCACAGGGAAATCACATGCTTAGATGCTGGAATAACCCAAGAGAAATGTGCCTGATGAGCAGGTATAGAGAGAGCTGTAAATATCTCCCCTGTGTAGTCCCTCAGCTTGTACAATGTTGATGAACAGGACATGGCTGTTGCTTTTGATTCCTGAGCTGGTTCAGGGACTGATGCTTCCCTCCTTCCTGCTGTCTTGTGTGGGGACAGAGCTTCCGTCTCATCATCAACGATCCAGGGAGGAGTTCCACACGGAGACCTTCCTCTCAGAGATCCATCCAGGTGAGTCTGGGAGCCCAGCAGGTACATCAGGAGAGGGTCAGAGAGGATGAAACCTGAGAACTTTTACCTGAGTCACTGTGAACCTAATCAGCCTAGCCCAGAAACAAGCAAGTATTGTGTCTATATTCTTGGTTAAGTCACTAATGTGTAATTAATTTACTTAGTACCTTAAGAAAGATGTGTTTGTTTGATCTACTCTACAAAGACCATAGTTGACAATTAAGCGATGGGTGTGGGTATACGCTGTAAAATGAATGAAATGCATAAAGGAAGACATATCTGAGGAGTTTTGCTCTTTGGGGAGCAGGGAATAGAGTATTAGATGTGGAGCACAGTGCAGTGAAGTGAGAGTGTTTGTATTAAATTTCAAAGATGAGGTGTGTTTGAGCATGTTTTGTATTTATTGAAAAGACCCTGCCCAGTGCAGGGAGATGGCACCTTGCAAAAGCAGTTCTTGAGCCGTACATTTCAGTGTCTTCTCTAATGCTGGGTATTCACATGAGAAAAGTTACTTAATAAGGCTCAGAGGAATTGCAAATATTCATTAGAAAGACAAACTTGCTATATGGTAAATGTTCATATACATTGGAACCTGATTCCAGAATCATTGAATGAATAATAACTGAGCATTTGCCATGTGACAGAACATCATGTATTTTATTCTTTTAGATATGTCTTTACAATTTAATTATTAACTGATGTTGATATCATTACATTATTGCTATTTTATGGATTGTTTCAATTAATATTTGATTCTTCATTCAATTATGTTTATTTTGGTTGTTTTGAAACTACTATTTTTAACCTGGCTTTTTATCCCTTCATTCTTTCCATGTTGTCACTGTTCACATTCTTAATTTTGTTTCTATGTGAGTGCATATCTATGCACATACCTCTGTGAAAATTCCAAATGTGGGCAAAGCAGGTGACATCCTGCTCTTTTGGATCATGCAGCATAACAGTGAGGACAGAGAATAATGAAATAAATGTGTGCTTAAAATAATGTCCTCAGGAAGAATCATATGAAGAAAGCTATTCAGTGTAAAAATTGTCATGGTGTGGGCAGGGTGTATAAAGCATGGTCTGGGAGGTCTTGCATGTTGGACGAAGACCCGAACCAGGACCAGAGGGTGCCCCCCGGGTTTGTCACAAAAGAGATCAAACCCAAAGCCCAAGAAATAATAGAAAAGGTGCCACTTCAGAAAAGGAAGAAAGGGGCTAACCTCATCCTCTATCATATTATAAAAAAATGAAGTGGTTTTATAATTACAAAATAGGTACAGAAAATGCAAGTATTCTACTGCTTGATATTTAAAATGTGCCACATTATATTTTCTTCTGTGAAGGGTTGGTTTATTCCTTTGCTTTGGGTGTACAATATGTAAAGTGACACCATAAAGATATCACCTCTTTTGTCTTTTAGACAAGTTTCTTTTTGTTCTCTTATTATTTTGCTGGGCATCCTGGGAATATGTTTAGGGTTTAATGCTACCAGAACCAAGGAAGATTTTTCTTCCTTTCACCTGATCTTTTGAGTTCATTTTAAACTCTTTATTTCATTTCATTCCTTTCTCTCTCACCCTCTGTTTATTAAACAGATTTTTATACAATTACAACTATTATTTTATTTATTTCTTATTCTTTATTACACTATAGTTAGCATACAATATTTATTAACTTAAGGTGTACAACATAGTAATTGGACATTTATATACCTTACACTGTGGTCACCACGGTAAGTCTAGTAACCATCTCTCACCATGCAAAGTTATTAAGATATTATTGACCATATTCCCCATTCTATACACTATATATCCGTGGCTTATTTATTTTACAACTGCAGGTTTGTACTTCTTATTCCCATTTACCTTCTCCACCCTTTCCCTCCTCCCCTCCCATCTGACAACCACCTGTTTGTTCTGTGTATCTATGATTTTGATTTCATTTTGCTTTGGCTGTTCATATGTTTTTTCTGTGTGTTTTTTCTAGTCTACATGTAACTGAAATTCTATAGTATTTTTGTGACTCTGCCTGACTTATTTCACTTAGCATAATACCCTCTAGGCCCATCCATATTGTTGCAAATGGCAAGATGTCAATGTTTTTTTATTGCTGAGTAATAATCTAGTGTGTGTGTGTGTGTGTGTGTGTGTGTGTGTGTGTGTGTTATGTGTGCGTATCTCACACTCACTATCCATTCATCTATTGATGGACACCCAGCAATTCCAGTCTTGGGTATTTATCTGAAGAAAACAAAAATGCTAATTTGAAAAGATATGTGCACTCCTATTATCATTGCAGCATTATTTACAATAGTCAAAATACAAACAGATTTTTAATTGAGTTTATTGGGGTACAGGTTTCAAGTGTAGAACTCAATAAGACATTATGTATTCACTGCATCTGTGCACCCATCATCCCCAAAAGTCTCTTTCTGTCCCCGTTTTCTTCCCCTTTACCCACCTCCACCCCATCCACCTTTCCCTCTGGCTGTCACCACACTGTTGTCTGTTTCTATGTATTTTGCTTAATCCCTTCATCTTCTTCTCTTTTTTCCATTCTTTTAAAAAAATTGTTTTCTTTATTGATTAAGGTATTACCTATGTGTCCTTATCGCCCCATTACCCCCCAACACCCCACTCATGCCCTCACTCTCCTGGTGTCTGTGTCCATTGGTTAGGCTTATATGCATGCATACAAGTCCTTTGGTTGATCTCTCCCCCTTACCCCCGCCCTACCCTACCTTCCCTCTGAGATCTCACTCATTTGTGGAATATAATGAACCACATAAACTGATGAACAAAAACAAATCCCTTCACCTTCTTTCATCTAGTACTCCCTTCCTCCACCCCCCTGACAGCTGCCAGTCATTCCATGTATTCGTGCCTCTGTTGCTATTTTGTCCTTCAGTTTACTTTGTTCATTAGTTTTTACATGTAAGTGAGAGCATATGGTAGTTGTCTTTCCTTGTTTTATTTCGCTTAGCATAAAAGTCTCCAGGTCCATCATGCTGTCACCAACGATAAGACTCCCCTCCCCCTTTTTTACAACTAACTAGTAATCCATTGTATAAACATACCACAGCGATTTTTTTCTTTATTTTTTATCTTTTATACCACAGCTCTTTTATCCACTCACCTACTGGTGGGCACTTGGGCTGTTTCCAGATCTTGGCTACTGTAAATAACAATGCAATGAACATAGGGGTGCATATATTCGTTTGAATTAGTGTTTCAGGTTTCTTAGGATATAATCCTTGAACTGAAACCACAGGGTCTAAAGGCAGTTCTCTTTTTTATATTTTGAGGAAACTCCATACTGTTTTCTACAGTGACTGCACCCCTCCACCCCCGTCTGCATTCCCACCAACAGTGCATGAAGGTTCCCTTTGCTCCACATCCTCATCAGCACCTGTTGTTTGTTGAATTATTGATGATAACCATTTTGGCATGTGTGCGGTCATATCCCTTTGTAGTTTTCATTGCATCTCTCTAATGGGGAGTGATATTGAGCATTATTTCATATGTTTATTGGCCAGATGTACCGGCGTATGTCCTCTTTGGAGAAGTGTCTAGTCAGGTCCCTTTCCCTTTTAAATCGGGTTGTTTATCTTTTCCTGGTGTTGAGTTGTATGAATTCTTTATATATTTTGGAAATTAACCCCTTATCAGATGTGTCATTGGCAGATATGTTCTCCCATTCAGTGGGTTTCCTTTGCATTTTGCTGATGGTTTCTTTTTCTGTGCAAAAGCTTTTTAGTTTGATGTAGTCCCATTTGTTTATTTTATTTTTTTTCCTTGTCTGAGGAAATATATTGGCAATAATATTGATGTGAGAAATGTCTGAGATTTTACTGCCTGTTATCTTCTAGGATGTTTATGGTTTCATGACATACATTTAAGTCTTTTATCCATTTTTTTTTTCAATGAATTTGGTCCATTTATTTGTTGTATTTTGTCTATTCGCATATTCTACCCTCCTCCATGGAACAGCCATAGAGCTCATAGCCACACTTGCTGCCCAGTTTTCTGATAATAAATACTAGCAAAGTATCACAATTCTGATGTGCCCATTATTTTACTGGTTTATCTTGAGAGTTAGTATTAGTTATAGGTTGATGTGGTGAGTCTTCTTTCCCTTAAATTAATTAAAAAATTATAAATCTTTACAGTAGAGAGTATTACAGATGTCTCCCCCCCCCCTCCAATGTCCCCCTCCACCCAGTTCTTGTCCCACCCTAGGCCTTCACCAATCCCATTCATAGGTAAGATCTTTGGTTAATCTCTTCCCACCCACCTACCTTCCCCCCTTCCCTCAGAGATTCTTCAGTCTGTTCCATGCCCCTGATTCTATTTTATTCACCAGTTTATTTTGTTCATTAGATTTCTTATTCATTTATTTTGATTTTTAAATTCAATTGTTGACAGATATGTATTTATTGCCATTTTATTGTTCATATTTCTTTTTTTTCTCCTTCTCCTCCTCCTCCTCCTCCTCCTCCTCCTCCTCCTCCTCCTTCTTCTTCTTCTTCTTCTTCTTCTTCTTCTTCTTCTTCTTCTTCTTCTTCTTCTTCTTCTCCTCCTCCTCCTTCTTCATATTCTATCTCCTCTTCCTCTTCCTCTTCCTAAAGAATACCCTTAAACATTTCATGTAATACTGGTTTGGTGTGATGAAACTCCTTTAGCTTTTTCTTGTCTGTGAAGCTCTTTATCTGACCTTCAGTTCTAAATGATAGCTTTTCTGGGTAGAGTAATCTTGGTTGTAAATCCTTGCTATTCATCACTTTGAATATTTCTTACCACTCCCTTCTGGCCTGCAAAGTTTCTGTTGAGAAATCAGCTGAAAGTCGTATGGATGCTCATTTTTTAGGAAACTAACTGCTTTTCTCTGGCTGCTCTTAAGATTCGCTGTTTCCCTTTAGCCCTTGGCATTTGAATTATGATGTGTCTTGGTGTGGGCCTCTTTGGGTTCCTCTTGTTTGGGACTCTTTGTGCTTCGTGGACTTGTAATTCTATTTCTTTTACCAGGTAGTGGAAGCTTTATGTTGTTACTCCTTCAAATAGGTTTTCAATATCTTCCTATCTCTCTTTTCCTTCTGGTAACCCCACAATGTGGGTGTCGGTATGCTTGAAGTTGTCCCAGAGGCTCTTTATATTATCTTCATATTTTTGGATTCTTTTTTGGGTGTTTTTTGCTTCTTCATATTCCAAATTGTTGCTTTGATTCTCTGAATCCACTAGTATATTGCTGAATCCCTGTAAATTCTTATTTCAGTTAGTGTATGCTTAATTCCTGATTGTTCTTTTTTCATTGTCTTTGAAATTCTCACTAAGATCCTGGAAAGGCTCACTAAGTCCCTTAAAGCTCTCACTAAGACCCTTGCAGCTCTCATTAAGGTCCTTGAGTAACCTTATACCATTGTTTTGCACTCTGTATCCAGTAGTTTACTTGCTTCCATTTCTTTCACTTGTGACATGTTTCTTTGTTTCTGCATTTTTAGCTGCTTCCCTGTTTTCGTTTCTGTGTATTAGGTAGAGCTGCTATGTCTCCTCAAATTGGCAGTGTGGCCTTGTGTCTTAGGTGTCCTGTAGGGCCCAGTGGCTCAGCCTCCCAGTCACCTGAGCTGGGCTCTCTAGTTGTGCCCTGTGTGGGCCATTTGCACAGCCTTGTAGTTGAGCCTTGATGGCTGTTGGCCTCACGGGGAGGAATTGACCTCCAGGCCAATTGGCTCTGAGGACCAGCTGCAATTACAATGGTAGAGCAGGTGCGCTGGAGACATCCTTATGGAGAAGGATTTGCTTCAGTGGGGCTTTAGGTGCTCACAAGGTCTGCCCCTTGAGTATGTAGCTTGTGGATGAGTAGAGTTGTAACCTGCTATGGTCTAAAGCAGTCCACCAGGTGCATTGGCTCTGTGGCCTCCCAGGAGGTGCAAAGTCAGCCATTGCTTGGGGCCACCTGGCAGGAGCTACGCAGAGGTCTGCTGATGGCTACTAATTGAATTGGGCTTGGAAGTGCCAAGGTGAGGCCCAGCTCTGAAGCAAGGTAGCCTGGTACTAGTGATGGGTGTTAGGCCTTTTATTGATAGGTTTGGGGCATGCTGATGCCAGCTGCAGCTTGTTTGAGAGATTTCAGGACAGTCTGAAGCCTGAGCCAGGACAGGCCATTCATATGGAAAAGCTGCTGCAAACAGCTTAGGTGGGGCTGCCAATTGGATGGGGCAGGGTCTCAGGGAATCACCCGGGTGGAGCAAACAGTGTAGGCCATGCCTATGGAGACTCAGAAATGGCTGCCAATCATCCCTGTGACGGTAAGGGTCCAAGAACAGAAACAATGACCCTGTGCGCATCCCAGTCTGGAAGAAAGCCACCCCTGAGTTCGTGCCCCAATGCCAGATAATCCATTTCCTCCCTGTATATGTTTGGGTCTCCCAAAGCCCCCCAGCTCTGGAGCTCAGAGGGATTGAGTCCCAGTAAGTTCCTGTGCCAGCCCTTTAAGAGGAACACTTGGGTTTTCAACAGCCTCTGTGTCACTCAGCCACAATCCCCACCCCCGCCCTGGTTTTTATAGTCCGAAGTTATGGGGACTTCTCTTTCCAGCTGTGAAACCCTGGGCTGGGGGGTCTGGTGTGGGGCTAAGACCCTTTGCTCCTCATGGTGGAGCCTCTGCAGCCAAGATATATATCCCTCCTGATTTAAAAAAAAAGGCACATGTGGGTGTTGGACCAGCCATTCTGCCCCTCCACTCCTCATACCAGTCTCATTGTGTTTTCTTCTTTACTTTTCTAGTTGTAGGACTTCCATACAGCCAGCTTTCAGGTGGTTCTGAATGATGGGTGTTCTGTATTTTAGGTATAATTTTGATGTAGTTGTGAGAGGCAGTGAGTACTGGCATTTACCTACTCTGCCATCTTGGTTATCTCTAAATCAAGTATGTCAAACTTGCACCGGTGGACCACATGCTGTGGCCCACCAGCCGAGAGTTTGACATGCTTGCTCTAAATGATAGCATTACAACTTTACTCAGGATGTTTTCTATGGAAATTAATCATATAATTTTTTCATTCTTAGTCATCACGTCTACAACATGGTACAAGGCAATGATACCTCAATTTCAGAATTTATTCTCCTGGGAGTTTCAGAAGAACCAGAGCTGCAGCCCCTCATATTTGGGCTTTTCCTCTCCATGTACCTGATCACTGTGTTGGGAAACCTGCTCATCATCCTGGCTGTCAGCTCAGACTCCCATCTCCACACACCCATGTACTTCTTCCTCTCCAACCTGTCCTTGGTAGACATCTGTTTCACCTCCACCACCGTCCCAAAGATGCTGGTGAACATCCAGATACAGAGCAAAGTCATCACCTATGAAGGCTGCATCACACAGATGTATTTTTTCATACTCTTTGCAGTGTTGGACAACTTCCTCTTGACCGTGATGGCCTATGATCGTTTTGTGGCCATCTGCCACCCCCTGCACTACACAGTCATCATGAACCCCAGGCTCTGTGGACTGCTGGTTCTGGTGTCCTGGATCATGAGTGCCCTGTATTCCTTGTTACAAAATTTAATGGTGTTGCGACTGTCCTTCTGTACATGCTTGGAAGTTCCTCACTTTTTCTGTGAACTCAATCAGATTGTCCAACTTGCCTGTTCTGACACCTTTCTTAATACCATGGTGATGTACTTTGGGGTTGTGCTGCTGGGTGGTGGTCCCCTTGTTTGTATCATTTACTCTTACTCTAAGATAGTGTCCTCCATACGAGGAATCTCATCAGCTCAGGGGAAGTATAAAGCATTTTCTACGTGTGTATCTCACCTCTCAGTTGTCTCCTTATTTTATGGTACAATCCTAGGAGTGTATCTCAGCTCTGCTGCTACCCAAAGCTCACACTCAAGTGCAACAGCCTCAGTGATGTATGCCGTGGTCACACCCATGCTCAATCCTTTCATTTACAGTCTGAAGAACAAAGACATAAAGGAGGCTCTGAAAAGATTTGTTGGGATGACAGGCATAAAAGGTCCAGTTGTGCTAGGGATGAGGAAGTGCCCATGATTGCAGGGATCAAAGTCTTGGAGCCAGACATTTCTATTCTTTAATCATCATGTCATTGTAGAACTTGCTTTTTTATTTATGTCCTGGAATTTCCATTTGTTTGTTGCATCTTCTCTATACAATTTAAGTAACCACTTTATTAAGCTTTCTGCTCTGTTATATAGTTTTCCCGTGTCTCTATTCTTACTTTTACAGTTTTTCCAACCTTACTCAGAAATACTTAGAAATTCCAATTTATTTAATGGGCAACAGAGATTTCTTTAGACACAAACAACAGTATGGTGGTTTCCATAGGGAAGGGCGTAGGCGAGTACTAGTGGATCAAGGGCACCAAATACATGGGGACAGAAAATGATTTGACTGTGGGTGTTGGGCACCCAATGCAATATACAGATTATGTGTCTAAGAAATATACACTTACAACCTATTTGATCTTATTAATCAATTTCACCCTAATAAATTTAATTTAAAAAAGAATAAGTTGTTCTCCAATGACATACATCATTGTATGTAATTTGTTCTTATTTTATAGATTGAATAATCCTCAGTGGTACTATGAATGTGGAAAAAACTTCACTTGGCTACTGAGACCATTTATCTAATTTCATTTCAGGAATATCTAAAACCACTGTTTTCATGTTTGTTTCCATCATTGTTTGTCATTCAGTATCTTAACAGCTTTTCCTGATAAAATAGTCTTTATCATTCTTTCCTTTAAGCCTATTGGGAATGATGCTATAGGCTAGAAATGCTTGGGCACTGGCCTGGCCCTGCTACTTGTTATGCAGACCACAGGTATGGCTGGACTGGCCCCTGTGGTCCTTATAATAATCGCTACAACCATCAGGAAACCATGAACATACAAGGTCATTACTCTCACCGCTCTCAGAGGACCACACAAGAAGGTCTCGGGGAGAAAGGAAAGAGAATGGACTGGGGCTCTGCCTTTATTGGGGTCCAAGGGCAGGATGATGGGGTTTTGCAGATTAGTCTTTTCTTTGTGAATTTAAAACATAAGAGCAGGAATTAGAGCAGGGAGGCAAAGTGGGAACACTCATGACATAGTTATTTAGACTTCTAAGGGTTTTTTAAAAGGGGAACTTCATTGGGTAGGGGCAATCTGGATGCTTTTCAAGTAGCTGTGTCATACAATTGGCCATATGTTTCTTCAACATCGTTATCTTTGAAGTAATGCCTCATAAATCAAAAGCGTAATGTCAGTCACTTACACTTTACACATGCTACTCTGTTTTTACCTTCTCTCTTGGTTTTATTGCATAATTCAGCTCAGGGTCCAGAATACCTACAGTAATTGTGGCAAAAATTAATTATCAAATATATATCTCCCACTGGACTGTTCATGGAAAGGCAAATTTGAATAAATGGTTAACATAATACTACATTAGTACCAGAGATTATCTTAAAAATGAGGAAGCAAAATTTTTGGTCACTTGGGATGGGTGCCAGACACAGGGCTCCTGATCAGGACTGACGGGGCATGAGCCCATGGCAGGCGCAGTGGGGCTGGGATGAGTGAGAGCGGCAGGCAGGAGCGGCAGGCAGCGTTGGACTGCCAGTTTTGGCCCAATCCCTGCAGGCCATGCTGAGGGACCCCACCCATGCACAAATTTGTGCACCGGGCCTCTAGTATGTATATAAGTTCTTTGGTTAATCTCTTCCCATCGCCTTCCTGTCCCTTCTGAGACATGTCAGTCTGTTTCATGCTTCCATGCCTATAGACCGATTTTGTTCATTAGTTTATTAGGTTCATTAGATTCCATTTGTAAGTGAGATCATGTAATATTTGTCTTTCTCAAATATTAAATCTCAGACATCTCATGTAGCCAGATTTTCACTGATACATCTCCTAAGGCAAGAGAAATAAAGGAAAACATAAACAAATTGGACTATGAAACACTATAAAGCTTTCGCACAGCAAAAGAAACCATCATCAGAATGAAAAGGGAAGCCACTCTGTGGGACAGCATATTTGCCAATGACTCATCTGATAAGGGGCTAATTTCCAAAATACATAAAGAACTCACACAGCTCAACAAAAGGAAGACAAATAACCCACTTAACTATTCTACTTTAAATCTTTGTATCTAAATTTCTACATCATTTTAGTTTCATATTAATATTAATTTTCATTTTTTAAATTTATATTGTCACCAAAATTTGTTTTAAATTTTCTTTCAGCATTAAAGGTGAGGATATTAGTGTGTCTGTGTTGTGCCTGTGTGTGTTTGTGTTTATTTGAAAGAAAATTAGGTACAAATGTACGTACATGTGTATGTACATATACTCCCTACCTATGAAAGAGTTCTTAAACTCACCAAATATTTCAAAACATTTTATTTATTCCTACCAATATCCACCTGGATTGGGTTTATTATCCCACACCACCATCAGAAATAAGGAAACAGAGGACCAAGATAACTACATTTAAAAAAAATCTTTATTGTTGAAAGTATTACCTAGGTCCTCCTTTTTTCCCCATTAACCTCTTCCAGCCCGCTCCTGTCCTCCCCCATCTCCAGCCCCTCATCACTCCATTGTCTGTGTCCATGGGTGATGCATCTATGCATAAAAATTAATTGGTTGATCTCTTCCCACACACCCTTCTTGGCCTTCCCTTTAAGGTTCAACAGTCTGTTAATGCTTCTATGACTCTGGGTCTATTTTTGATCATCAGTTTATTTGGTTCATTAGATTCCACATATGAGTGAGATCATGTGTTATTTATCTTTCTCTGACTGGCTTATTTTGCTCAGCATAATACTCTCTAGGTCCATCCATGCTGTTACAAATGGTAAAGGTTCTTTTTTATTGCTAAGTAGTATTCCATTGTGTAAATGTACCATAGTTTTTTTTATCCACTCATCTGCTAATGGGCACTTAGGCTGTATCCAACTCTTAGCTATTGTAAATTGTGCCACTATGAACATAGGGGTTCATATATTCTTTCTGATGAGCATTTCAGTTTTCTTAGGATATATTCCTAGAAGAGGGATGACTGGGTCGAATGGGAGTTCCATTTTTTTCTTTTTTAAAAAATATATATTTTTATTGATTTCAGAGAGGAAGGGAGAGAGAGAAACATCAATGATGAGAGAGAATCATTGATTGGCTATTTCCTCCATGCCCCATGCTGGGGATGAAGCCCACAACCCAGGCATATGCCCTTGACATGGTATCGAACCTGGGACCCTTCAGTCCGCAGGCCAATGCCCTGTCCACTGAGCCAAACCGGCTAGGGTGGGAGTTCCATTTTTAATTTTTTGAGGAAACTCCATACTCTTTTTCACAGTGGCTGCACCAGTCTGCATTCCCACCAGCAGTGTACTAGGGTTCCCTTTTCTCCACAACCTTGCCAACACTTGTCGTTGGTTGATTTGTTGGTGATAGCCATTCTGATAGGTGTGAGGAGAAAATAAACAAATGGGACTACATGAAAATAAAAAACTTCTGCATGGCAAAAGAAACCATCATCAAAATAACAAGAGAGCCCTCTACATGGGAGAACATATTTGCCAACGATACATCTGATAAGGAATTAATCTCCAAAATATATAGGGAACTCATACAACTTAACAAAAGGAAGACAACCAATCCAATTAAAAAATGGGTAAAGGACCTAAATAGACACTGCTCCAAAGTGGATATGCAGAAAGCCAAGAGATATGTGAAAAAAAGCTCAAAGTCATTAACCATCAGAGAGATGCAAATCAAAACAACAATGAGATATCACCTCACACATTCTTTTATAATTATATAGCAAAGCAATTAAAGCTTATGTGCCCTTTCTTGAATTACATATAAATGAATCTATGCAGTTTGTACTCTTACTTTTTGCATAACTCCTTTAATTCAGCAAATTTTGCATGTAGCCCTAACTGGTTTGGCTCGGTGGATAGAGCATTGGCCTACGGACTGAAGGGTCCCAGGTTTGATTCCAGTCAAGGGCATGTACCTTGGTTGCGGGCACATCCCCAGTAGGGGGTGTGCAGGAGGCAGCTGATCGATGGTTCTCTCTCATCAATGTTTCTAACTCTCTATCCCTCTCCCTTCCTCTCTGTAAAAAATCAATAAAAATATTTAAAAAATTTGCATGTTAAACAAGTTCAGTTTATGTTATTATATTCCAATAAATTATTTTTAAAAATCTGTTACATTTAATTAAAAAGCTCAGAAAAGATGCAGGATACAAAATCAATATATAAATATCTGTTAAATTTAAATAATAAACTGTCCGAAGAGAAATTAAGAACACAATTCCAATTACATATAAGTTCTTTGGCTAATCTCTTCCCATCTCCTTCCTGTCCCCTCTGAGACATGTCAGTCTGTTTCATGCTTCCATGCCTATGGACCTATTTTGTTCATTAATTTATTATGTTCAAGAATGAAATACCTGGAAATAAACTATAAAACATTGCTAAAGTATATTGATAAAGGGACAAATAAATGGAAAGATATTCTGAGTGTATGAATTGGAAGAATTAATGTTGTTAATGTCCATATTACTCTTTCTCTTTCTCTGTTAAAGAGAAAACCACAGGCCCAAAGTGGCATCATTTGAGCTAAAAGCCTATAATGCCAAATCTAAGTTTCATGCTAGACTTAATGGAAGTTTCAACATCTCCCAGAAGCTTAATTTTAGACAATCAGTCTTGAATTTTCTGGCCAAACACCAGTAAGATAATCTGTCATATGACCCTGCACATCCCCCACAGAATGAAGCAGGAATCTGTATGATAGAAATCCTTCCCCTCCCCTTCTCCCAAAGAAAACATGTTATGGCCCCCAAATAATCCTTTTTTTTCCTGTTGTTAATAGCTCTTTGTCCCTCCATCCTTCTTATAAAAATGTTCTATGTTGTACATCCCCTCAGAGCTCCCTTTTAGTTGCCAGATAGGATGCTGTCTGATTCATGAATCACTTAATAAAGTCAATTAAATCTTTAAATTTACTTGGTTGAATATTGATTTTTAACATACACAAAGTGCTAAATAGATTCAATTCAATCTCTATCAAAATTCCAATGTCATTTTTTTTCACAAAAATAGAACAAACGTAAAATTTGTGTGGAACTGCATGAGACCCTGATTAACCAAAGCAATTCTGAGAAAGTAAAACAAAGCTGGAGGCAATGCATTCCCTGGTTTCAAACTATATTATAAAGCTATACTAATGAAATCAGCATAGTACTGGCATAAAAACAGACACAAAGATCAATGGAAAAGAATAGAGCCAAGAAGTAAACACACACATAAGGTCATTAATTTAGGAGAAAGGAACCAAGAATGCTAAATGAGGAAAGGACAGTGTCTCCAATAAACTGTGCTGGGAAAACTGGACAACCCACAGGAAAAAGAATGAAACTGGGTCACTATTGTAAGGGTTCAGAATGAGCCACCCCAGTACATGTACTTGGATTATTTTTGAGCTGAAGGCACCTGAGACCCTGGGAGTCCAAGAGAAACTTTTACCTCTCCCTTAAAGAATTTACCTCTCCCTTAAAGAATTTAAATTTTGGGTCTTGCCAATAATAAGAGTTATCATCAGAGATACTAGTAACATTTTATGACCTATCTATAGGGCAGGGAAAATGTCTAATTACTGAATATCTGCTCTTCTTATTGTCCTGCCATGTCCTTCCTCCCTTCTGAAGCCTCAGGAGCTTTACCTCATCTTTAGCTCAGAATGTCATATATACACTAGCTCACTGCTCCTCCTGTGCCTGAACTTCTCATGTACGTTTCCAAGTACACTCCACTGAAAAATAGATATCTAATAATCTATTTTTGCCAGGAACTATGGTAGCTTTTCTGGATGCTCATCTAAATACAACATTGAAACCTGGAAACTAGGTATAAAATACAGCTTTTGTTTCAAATACATCCATCACAAATAATCATATTGCCAGATGCATGACACAGCTACATAAGCACTCATGGTGCCTTCACCCATGAAGTTCCCTTTTTATTTTAAATTTAATTATTTTGTTTTGGGATAATTAATTTATGCAATTTTAAAACAAGCATTTTCAAAACAAGCAAAGGGAGGAACTTCACATAAGACAATAGATATATCTAGGGAGCAAAGTTCATTTGGAATTACACACAGGAACAGGCACAGAATTAGTGTGATATTTACACAAGAATAACATGCTATAAAATTCCCCTTTTGAAAACCCTGATTAACCTAGACAACTGACCACATGAATGACCCTACTTTTCCTTCCTCTGCCTCAATTCCTGCTCTTAGGTTTCAAATAAAAAGCAAACCCCAAATATATAAAGTACTCATACAACTAGACCAAAGGAAGACAAACAGCCCAACAGACCTAAATAGACACTTCTCCAAAGAAGGACACACAAACGGTCAAGAGTCATATGAATAAATCCTCAACGTCACTAATCATCAGAGAGATGCAAATGAAAACACAATGAGGTGCCTCCTCACACCTGCCATAATGGCTACTATCAATAAATCAACTAACAACAAGTGTTTGTAAGGATGTGGAGAAAAGGGAACCCTAGGACACTGCTGGTGGGAATGCAGACTGGTACAGTCACTGTGGAAAATATTGTGGACTTTCCTCAAAAAAATTAAAAATGGAACTGCCATTTGACCCAGTGATCCCACTTCTAGGAATATAACCTAAGAAGTCTGAAACACTAATCAGAAAGAATACATGTACCTCTATGTTCATAGCAGCATTATTTACAATAGCTAAGGTCTGGAGACAGCCCAGGTGCCCATCTGTTGAAGAATGGATACAAAATGGTGGTACATATACATAATGGAATACAATGCAGTTGTAAAAAAAAAAAAAGCATCTCTTACCCCTTGAAATAGCATGGAGGGGCCTGGAGAATATTATGCTAAGTGAAATAAGTCAGTCAGAGAAAGACAAGTATCACATGACCTTACTTATATGTGAAATCCATGAACAAAATTAAGTGCCAAACAAAATAGATCCAGAGACATGGAAGCATGCAACAGACTGTGGGTCCTCAGAGGGAATTGGGGGGTGGGGAGGAGAGGGAAGAAATTAACCAAAGAACTTATATGCATATATGAATAACCCATGGACACAGGTAATAGTGGGGCGAAGGCCTGGGAAGGGGGAAGGTTCAGGAGAGGGGAGGAGTGGGGTCAATGGGGGGATAAAAGGAGAACATCTCTAATACTTTTAATAATAAAGATACATTTTAAAAAAGCAAACCCACAAAACCATAGCCATCCTGCCCTTGGACCCCATTACAGGCAGAGTCCTTCAGCCCAAGTCCATTTCTCTCTCTTTCACACACACATGCACACACACAGCTTCCTGTGTGGCTTTTGGGAGTACAGGACTGTGAGTAATAAACCCTACATTTTCATAGTTCCATGATGGTTGTTGTAATTATAAGAAGGACCACAAGAGTCCATCCACCCAGGACATTGACTCTGGTCTGAGGAACAAGTAGTAGGAACCAGGCCAGTGACCAGGGATTCCTATCCTATTGCCTCACTATCAATAGACTGAGACTTATAGGGAACAATGATAAAATCTATAATACCAGGAAGAGCAATTAAGGTACCAATGTACAGAGAATGAGGGGCACATGGTGAAAACTGAGGTTCCAGATTTTATGGGATGAAATTATACAATGGATTAGGTAGCCAAGTGCAGTTTTTCTACATGAGTAACACCACTTATTACTACTCTACCTACAAAACAAGAACAAATTATTTACAATGATATATGTCATTTGAGAAGGAATTATTCTTAAGACATCAGTGTTTCTAGTGAAGTAAATGAAAACTTCTCACTGTTTCTGATCAAGGTTGAAAAACTTAGTGAAGGTTAAAAAAGGACAAAGGGAACAACTGTCTATATAACAGACAAAGCAGCGAGCTTAATAAAATGGTTACTTAAATTGTATAGAAAAGTTGAAAAAAAACAAAGGAAATTCAAGGACAGAATAAAAGGAGCAATTCTGGCCCGGCCTGTGCTTCTCAGTGTTTGAGTGTCAACCTATAAACCAGGAGGGCTCCGTTGGATTTCTGGTCGGGGCACATGCCCGGGTCGTGGGTTCGGCCACTAGGAGGGGCTATAAAGGAGGCAACTGTACTCTCATCATTGATGTTTCTCTCTCTCTCTCTTCCTCTTCCTTCCTCTCTGAGATCAATAAAAATATGTTTTAAGAAAACAAAAGGAGCAAGTCTGAAAAGCACAATGTGATTAAAGAATCACAATTTCTGGGTTTTAGTTCTGTAGCTTCAAAGCCCAGGACACTTTTTACCCCCGGATGATTGTCCCCTTTGTACCTGCCATCCCAAAGAATCCTTTCAGGGCCCTCTTTATGTCCTTGTTCCTGAGACTGTAGATGAAGGGGTTCAGCATGGGTGTGACCACAGTGTACATCACCGAGGCTGCTATACTTGAGTGTGAGCTGTGGGTAGCAGCAGAGATGAGATACACTCCTAAGATCGTACCATAAAATAAGGAGACAACTGAGAGGTGAGACACACACGTGGAAAATGCTTTATACTTCCCCTGAGCGGATGAGATTGTGCATATGGAGGACACTATCTTAGAGTAAGAGTAAAGGATACCAGCGAGGGGACCACCAGCCAATAGTACAGCTACAAAATACATCACCATGTTATTAAGAAAGGTGTCAGAACAGGCAAGTTGGACCACCTCTTTGAGTTCACAGAAAAAGTTCGGGATTTCCAAGTCTGTACAGAAGGACAATGGCAACACAATTAAACTTTGTAACAAGGAATTCAAGACACCTATGACCCAGGACATCAGAACCAGCAGTCCACAGAGCCGGGGGTTCATGATGACCATATAGTGCAGGGGGTGACAGATGGCCACATACCTGTCATAGGCCATCACGGCTAGAAGGAAGTCATCCAGTCCTCCAAAGAGTAAGAAAAAATATAACTGTGTGATGCAGCCTGCATAGGTGATGGCTCTGCTCTGTGTCTGGATGTTCACCAGCATCTTTGGGACGGTGGTGGAGGTGAAACAGATGTCTACCAAGGACAGGTTGGAGAGGAAGAAGTACATGGGTGTGTGGAGGTGGGAGTCTGAGCTGACGGCCAGGATGATGAACAGGTTTCCCAACACAGTGACCAGGTACATGGAGAGGAAAAGTCCAAATATGAGGGGCTGCAGTTCTGGTTCCTCTGAAAATCCCAGGAGAAGAAATTCTGAAAACAGAGTATCATTCCCAGGTCCCATGGGGTGGAGGTGACTAGTAGGAAAGAAAAAATAGCATGATTAGTTTTTACACAAATGGCCATTACAAGCATAGTTGAAATGCTACTATTACATTTTGTAACAAAACAACAATATTTATTTTTTTGTACGTATCATCCCCATGACATCTCTGATTAGAAATTTCTGTCTTCCTCAAACTTTGTGTCCAAGGTGGTCGTGGATTACACTGTTTTCATGAGAAATGCTTTCATGGACTTGAGCAATATTAGGAAGACAAAGTGGGAGACATGTAGTTACTTGGGGTGGAGGTTATGTAGGAGAAGAGGCAGTGCCAAAGCCCTCTGATGACACTACTTTAGGTATTAAAGACTCAAAAAGGATCCAGATTGGTGAAATAGAATAGAGTCAAGAAGGCACAAAAGAAAGCATTAGAGTGCATCATACGTAGTGAGGGTGTATGTTTCCCTTGTTCAGAGGTGTGTGTGTGTGTGTGTGTGTGTGTTTCTGTGTGTGTGTGTGCAAAAATTGCTGGATAACAATGTAAAGGCATGTCTTGTTTTGGGACACAGTAAAAATAATCTGGAATTCAATGTAATAAATGGGAGAAGAGTTAAAAGGCCAGTTTCTGCTAATGAGGGAAAATAATTGGAGTGAAGAGCCCAGCAGAGAGCCCGGTGCACTGGTGCTGGGCACTTGACCCCTGGTACCTGTTCTTCCGTGAGCATTCTCTGAGATCTCCTTATATTCACTCTTGTGCTGATGAATGAAAGACCCACAGAATGTAAGAAGAGTCCCAGGTCCATCAGGCACCAGCTGTAGAAGAGTGAATTAGAACTCACACCTCCTGACTCTAAGTCAGTGCTTTTCTGCTCTGCAAGGCTGCCTTGCTCTGTCAATGCTTCACACAGAAAATGAAATGCTCAGGTGGAAATAAATCAGAATCCTGAGAGCTGAGCAGAGAGAAGGGATGGTCCGTTTCTGCTGTGGGAGGAGAGAGGCTGTGGAATTGTTCTCTGAGATGGACAGAAGAAAGGGGCTGAGGAGGAATGAGTTGGAAGAAAGCTCTTCAGACCTAAGGACACCAAATGTGTGGGATCTTGAGTCCATCCCTGTCACTATTTCATCAGCCTGACTGTTCCCCCAGAAGACACAGTTATTAAAAACTTTACTTCTCCCCACGATGCTTTCCCACAGTGCTCACTCTGGCACCCCCAGTGGCATCACTCACTGGATTTGGCTCTACTGGTCCTTCCTTCCTTGGCAATTGATGTGGAAAGAGCAAGAAATGGAGGTCAGGTGCTGGTTTTCCAGAGCAGTTGAGCATCTTAGAGAGGCACAGAGAGGATGCTCTTAGCCTGTGGCTGAGGAGCTGCAGGTGAGTCTGCAGAGGGAGGTCCAGAGGCTGAATTCTCAGAGCTCCTCATTAAATGGACTGTTTTACTGTTGCTCAATTCTCTAAGCAATTCAGCTCCCTTGAAACCAAGGGACCATAAATAAAAGGCAACTTTTCTGCCCGTTTGGTCTCCATGGGATTACCTTGAGATCCAGATGCATATTCCCTTCTACTGGTGGGTCCACCTCCCCTGGAATAAACATCTCTCCAGGGTATGTAAATGCTCATGCAGGACACATGGACATGATAACATCCTGAGCTTCTGAGCTGCTGTGAGTCACACTGAGTTTCTGGCCCAGAGATTTAGTGATGTCCCTGACCACACCCATCCCAAACAGGAACCTCTCAGAAACTTCCCCTTGACCTCAATTTTGAAAACCAGAGATTGATTCTGAAGATGCACTTGATGGAGAGTAAATTATTTTGGCTGCAGAGATAGAGTTTCCTTTGTATAAGTTACACAGATCTGATTATCCAATTTTTTTCATCTGGGGTAAATGCATTCACATCTTTAAACTCACATTGGTACATTTTTTTTTTTTCTGGCCAGAGCATTTCTTTACGATGGGAAAGAGTACTTTGAATATAAAACCAGTACCTGATAGTGACTTAGAGCAGTCACTGCCAAACAGTTTTAAAGAACTAGATAAAGATTATTATTGGACCATCCGTGCTCTGTTGCAGCTATTGTAGTGTGAAAGCACTACATTGTAGTGTGAAAGCACTTGTATGCAATACCCACACAAATGGGCTTGGCTGTAGGTATTTATTTTCTGTGGATTCTGTAACAACTAAGCCCAAACTGGGGTGGCTTTAAACAACAGGAATTTATTTCATCAAGTTCTTGATGCCAGAAGTCTTTTCTCAGGATGTCAGAATGGCTGCACTCCCCAGAGGCTCTAAGGGAGGCTGTGCTCCTTGCCCCATCCTGCTATTGGTGACTCCAAGCACCCCTGGGCTTTGTGGCTGCATCACTCCAATCTCAGGAGACATATGGTCTTCTTTTCTCTGTGCCTCTCCACTGTGTATCTTATAAGGAGCCTGGTCATTGGTTTTAGGATCCAACTGGATAATTGAGGATGATTGCATCTTGAGATCCTTAATCTTATCAAATAAAAGACTAATATGCAAATTAACTGCCACTCTCTCACTCCCTTACTCCGTCACATAGATGGCGGTGGCCACGGAGCTGGAGCAAGCAGGAGGCTTGAGTTGCCCCCGGCAATGGAGGAACCCAAGCTTACCACCTGCCCTAGCCAGCCTGAGCTCTGCTCAAGGCTATAAAGTTTCAATTATAGAAGATAAATAAATCCCAGATACCTGCTTCCAGCCTGTGGGCGTGGCCAGCCTGAAAACGGCCACCTGCCCCTCACCCAGGCTGTCCAGGCACCCCAACAAGGACCTCCACCCTGAAGGGGCTGTGGGTAGCCTGAAAACAGCCCTCAGACCCTCACCCAGGCTGGCCATGCACCTTAGTGGGACCCCCACCATGAAGGGGCTGTGGGCAGCCTGAAAACGGCCTTCATCCCCTCACCCAGGCTGGCCAGGCACCTTAGCGGGACCCCCACCCTGATCCAGGACACCCCTCAAGGCAAACCAGCAGCCCCCACCCGTGCACCAGGCCTCTATCCTATATAATAAAAGGGTAATATGCAAATTGACCCTAACAGCAGAACAACTGGGAATGACTGGTCACTATGACACACACTGACCACCAAGGGGCAGACACTCAATGCAGGAGCTGCCCCCTGGTGGTCAGTGTGCTCCCAAAGGGGGAGCTCTGCTCAGCCACAAGCCAGGTTGACGGCTGCCAGCACAGCGGTGGAGGCGGAAGCCTCTCCTGCCTCCTCAGCAGCGCTAAGGATATCTGACTGCAGCTTAGGCCTGCTCCCGGCTGGCAAGTAGACATCCCCCGAGGACTCCCGGGCTGCCAGAGGGATATCTGACTGCCAGCTTAGGCCCGATCCCCCAGAGAGCGGGCCTAAGCCAGAAAGTGGACATCCCCTGAGGGGTCCCAGACTGTGAGAGGGCACACACCAGGCTGAGGGACCCTCCCCCCCGAGTACACAGATTTTTGTGCACCAGGCCTCTAGTTATATGTATAAAGAGCCTTTTTTTTTTTATTTTTTCAAATAAGGTCACATTTACAGGTACTGGGGGTTAGAATGTAGACATATCTTTCACGGGGCTACCATCACCCTACTGATAAAGCCTCTTTACAAAAACAGGCTGTGGGTGGGATTTGCTCTTTGGGGAGTACTTTGCTGACCCCTGATTAAGTGTATAAATTCAGACATGGAGAGTAAGTAAATCAGATACAAAATTGTAAAATTAAAAGAAGAGTTAAATCTGGCTTCTGTTCTGCTAGTGGGAAGGTCCAGCAAATCTATAGCACAGAGGCTCTGCTCAGTCTCCCCAGACCCTGGCTGATGTACTGTCAGACCCATCCACCATCCTGACTTTCCTCCCAATATAACTCTCCCTATGCCAGTGTCCATTAAAGTCAATCTGAAGTACTTCAAAACTTAGCTCTAGGAGAACTTAGCTGAGTGGGGGCCCAGCCATGAGCTGTCCTTGGTTTCTGCTGATGGTGCCAATAACCTGACAAGCAATTATGTTTCTAAAGCACCCTTCGAATCTATAAGATAGTGTATGGAGTGCAGACAACTTGATTTAAATTATGAGCAGAAGCAGTCTACCATGAAAGCCATGAGCCTCTAATATTGATAATTTATTAATTGTATTATCTTAGAATAAATTAATAGAAAAAATCATCCAAATATATGAGAATCATCTTGAGATATGCAAATGATAATATATAAAAGCACTTCTGAGAAACTGTACCTAAGGTATTTTTTAGCTATCATAAAAGAGTTTCCTTGATCATCAGCTAATATCAGACCTGACAAAAAATATTTGAGGAATGTGCTTGAAGGCCATACAGAGGACAAATATGCCTGCTACTCTCATGTATGTCATCACTGTTCTGAAATTTCAAATCTATGTAACCAAAGAGTAAAAGCAATAGTAGGTTCATGTCTTCAGTAAAAGTAAATTAATCACATTTTCAGATGATAAAATTGGCTACCTAAAATGCATTTGAAAGCTATTACAACTAAGAAGTAATTTTGATCAGTCTAGATTTAAAAAACAAGCCTGTATTGCCTGGCCAGTGCTGCTCAGGAGGTCATGGTAGGATCCCTGCTCAAGGCACATGCCTGGGATGTAGGCTTGAGTATCTGAAACACATGCCACCCTCTGGGTCTTTGCACTGACTCTTCCCACAGCAGGGCACACACTTCCCCCAGATAACTTCATGGTTCCCACTCTATCTTTCTCTAGGACTCTGTTCAAATATCACTTTGTTTGCAGATCTTCCTGAACTCTCAGTAAAATACAACACCTCCATTCACTCTATTATATACCTGCTTTTCTTTTTCATAGCATCTGTCACTATCTGACAGAGCAGTGTTTTCTCTCCTTGGTAATTTATATTCTTTCTCCATCATTGGATTGTAGAAAACTTTATTTCTCAGCATTCTATACTCTTACCCTAGAAGATAGTCAGTACTCAACATAAATTCCTCAAATGTGTAAAGGAATTTTCCATTAAGACAGTATATTACATGACCTCTTGGGGGAAAGCTGAGTGTAGGACAAGAATTCCTAATCACACTTGTCACAGCAGACCCATTAAAGGTGACATAATCAATATAAGTATACAATTACTTGACTGAAAAACATAAAAACATAAATGCTAGCATTTCACTATGTTAATACCCACATGTGTAAAACCAATCATATTATTTTTCTTCCTCGTTATGACCACCACCACATGGTACAAGGCAATGATACAGGAATTTCAGAATTTCTTCTTCTGGGACTTTCAGGGGAACCAGAACTGCAGCCCCTCAATTTGAGCTTTTCCTCTCCATGTACCTGATCACTGTGTTCAGAAACCTGTTCATCATCCTGACCGTCAGCACAGACTCCCACCTCCACAAGCACATGTACTTCTTCCTCTCCAACCTGTCCTTGTTAGACATCTGTTTCGCCTCCACCTCCGTCCTGAAGATGCTATGGAACATCCAGACACAGAGCAAAGTGTCACCTATGAAGGCTGCATCACACATGTATTTTCTCACAATCTTTGGAGGTTGGGACAATTGCCTTCTAACTATGATGGCCTATGACAGACCCTCCCTTCTGTCTGCTCAGCTCTCAGGATTCTGCTTTATTTCAACCTTAGCATTTCCTCTTCTCTGTGAAGCATTGACAGAGCGAGGCAGCCTTGCAGAGCAGAAAAGCACTGACTTAATGTCAGGGAGGTGTGAGTTCTAATTCACTCTTCTACAGCTGGTGCCTGATGGGCCTGGGACTTTTCTTACATTCTGTGGGGATTTCTCTTGTCAGCACAAGAGTGAGTATAAAGAGATCTCTGAAAATGCTCACGGAAGATCGGGTGCCATGGGTCTATTTTCCCCTGTATCTCAGCTCTGCTGCTACCTTTTAAACTGTTCTCACATTTATTGCATTGAATACCAGATTATTTTTACTGTGTCCCAAAATACGACATGCCTTTACATTGTGATCCAGCAATTTTTGCACACACCACACACACACACACACACACACACACACACACACACACCCACCTGAACAAAGAGAATCATATACCCTCACTATGTATCATGCACTGTAATATTTTCTTTTGTGCCTTCTTGACTCTATTTCACCATTCTGGATCCTTTTTGAGCCTTGAATACATAAACCAGTGTCATCTCAGGGCTTTGGCGCTGCCTCTTTTCTTACATAGTCCTCCATCCCCAAGTAACCCTGTGTCACCCCCCTCTGCCTTCCTTGAGATCTCTGTTCAATTGCCCCCTAGTTTGCAGGGCTGCCTGTCCTCCCAGTATAAAATAACACCCATCCACTCTCTTTATAACTACTTTCTTTTTCTTCACATGATACCATCTAACTTGGTATATGACATATGTGTTGTATATATTCTTTCACTATTATTATATTCTATAAATTTTGTTTCTGAGCATCCTGTACACTTTTGGTGAGGTGGGAAATAGCAATAGATATTCCTTAGATGCATGAAAGCATTTCTCATTGAGACAGTGTAATCCATGTTCACCTTGGAAAAAAAGTTTGAGGAAGACAGGAATTCCTAATCAGAGATGTCATGGGGGATGATACACACAAAAAGTAAATATTGTTGCTTTGTTACAAAATATAATTGTAGCATTACAACTATGCTTGTAATGGCCATTTGTGTAAAAACTAATCATGCTAATTTTTCTTTCGTACTAGTCACCTCCACCCCATGGGACCTGGGAATGATACTCTGATTTCAGAATTTCTTCTTCTGGGATTGTCAGAGGAACCAGCACTGCAGCCCCTCATATTTGGGCTTTTCCTCTCCATGTACCTGGTCACTGTGTTGGGAAACCTGCTCATCATTTTGGTCGTCAGCTCAGACTCCCACCTCCACACACCCATGTACTTCTTCCTCTCCAACCTGTCCTTGGTAGACATCTGTTTCACCTCCACCACCGTCCCAAAGGTGCTGTGGAACATCCAGACACAGAGGAAAGCCATCACCTATGCAGGATGCATCACACAGATGTATTTTTTCTTACTATTTGGAGGACTGGATGACTTCCTTCTAAGTGTGATGGCCTATGACAGGTATGTGGCCATCTGCCGCCCTCTGCACTATATGGTCATCATGAACCCCCGGCTCTGTGGACTGCTGGTTCTGATGTCCTGGATCATGGGGGCTCTGAATTCCTTGTTACACAGTTTAGTAGTGTTTCGATTGTCCTTCTGTACAGACTTGGAAATCCCCCACTTTTCCTGTGAACTCAAACAGGTGATCCAACTTGCCTGTTCTGACACCTTTCTTAATAACATGGTGATGTATTTTGTATTTGTGCTACTGGGTGGTGGTCCCCTCGCTGGTATCCTTTACTCTTACTCTAAGATAGTGTCCTCCATACGTGCAATCCCATCAGCTCAGGGGAAGTATAAAGCATTTTCCACGTGTGTGTCTCACCTCTCAGTTGTCTCCTTATTTTATTGTACAAGCCTAGGAGTGTATCTCAGCTCTGCTGCTACCCAAAGCTCACACTCAAATGCAGCAGCCTCAGTGATGTACACTGTGGTCACACCCATGCTGAACCCCTTCATCTACAGTCTCAGGAACAAGGACATAAAGAGGGCTCTGAAAAGATTCTTTGGGTTGGCATGTGCAAAGGGTACAATTATCTTGAGAATAAACTCAAAATGGATATAGGACTTAAATGTACGACAGGAAACCATAAAAATTCTAGAAGAATACAAAAGCAACAAAATCTCAGACATATGCCAAAGCAATTTCTTCACTGAAACAGCTCCTAGGGCAGTTGAAACTAAAGAGAAAATGAACAAATGGGACTACATCAAAATAAAAAGCTTCTGCACAGCAAAAGAAACCATCAACAAAACAACAAGAAAACCCACTGCGTGGGAAAACATATTTGCCAACGTCATATCTGATAAGAGCCTAATCTCCAACATTTATAGGGAACTCATACAACTTAACAAAAAGAAGATAAACAATCCAATCAAAAAATGGGCAAAGGATCTAAATAGACACCTTTCAAAAGAGGGCATTCAGAAAGCCAAGAGACATATGAAAACATGCTCAAAGTCACTAATCATCCGAGAGATGCAAATCAAAACAACAATGAGGTACCATCTCACACCTGTCAGAATGGCCATCATCAACAAATCAACAAACGACAAGTGCTGGAGAGGATGTGGAGAAAAAGGAACACTTGTGCACTGCTGGTGGGAATGCAGACTGGTACAGCCACTATGGAAGACAGTATGGAGTTTCCTCAAAAAATTGGAAATGAACTCCCATTTGACCCTGTGATCCCACTTCTAGGAATATATCCCAAGAAACCAGAAACACCAATCAGAAAGGATATATGCACCCCTATGTTCATAGCAGCACAATTCACCATAGCTAAGATCTGGAAACAGCCTAAGTGCCCATCAGTAGATGAATGGATTAGAAAACTGGTACATCTACACGATGGAATACTATGCTGCTATAAAAAAGAAGGAATTCTTTTTTTATTATTATTATTTTTCACTAAAAGTATTACAAAGGGTATTACATAAGTGTCCTTTTTTTCCCCCCCGCCCTTGACAAACCCCTCCCCTCCCTTACCCCCCAGTGTCTTATGTCCATTAGTTATGCTTATATGGATGCATACAAGTCCTTCGGTTGATCTCTTAATCCCCTCCCTCCTGTCCCCCAACCCTCCCTGGCCTTCCCACTGCAGTTTGACAATAAGTTTGAGGCAGCTCTGCCTCTGTATCTATTATTGTTCATAAGTTTGTAATGGTCTTTATTATCCATGAATGAGTGAGATCGCACATTCAGCAACATTGTGGGATACAAAATCAATTTACAGAAATCTGTGGTGTCTCATAACAAACTGATCAGTCCATCTGATCAGTTTGATATCGACCATATCAGTTGTGATATGGTTCCTTCTTTTAAGGAACTCCTACCTTTTGCAACAGCATGGATGGAACTGGAGAGCATTATGCTAAGTGAAACAAGCCAGTCAATGAAGGAAAAATACCACATGATCTCACTCATTCATGGATAATAAAGACCATTACAAACTTTTGAACAATAATAGATACAGAGGCAGAGCTGCCTCAAACTGATTGTCAAACTGCAGTGGGAAGGCCAGGGAGGGTTGTGGGGGAGGAGGGAGGGGATTAAGAGATCAACCGAAGGACTTGTATGCATCCATATAAGCATAACTAATGGACATAAGACACTGGGGGGTAAGGGAGGGGAGGGGTTTGTCAAGGGCGGGGGGGAAAAAAGGACACATATGTAATACCCTTTGTAATACTTTTAGCAAAAAATAAATAAATAAATAAAATAAAAAATAAAATAAATTTAAAAAAAAGATTAATTTATTCTCAAATGACATACATCATTGTAAGGAAATCTTCCTATTTTATAGATATAATAGCATAACTTTTATTACTCACTGGGAAAAACTTTGCTTGGTTACTCACACTATTTATATAATTTCATTCCAGGAAAATCTGACACCTCAATTTTAACTTTTATGTTTCTCATTCTTTTTTTTTTTTAATATATTTTATTGATTTTTTACAGAGAGGAAGGGAGAGAGATAGAGAGTCAGAAACATCGATCAGCTGCCTCCTGCACATCTCCTACTGGAGATGTGCCCGCAACCCAGGTACATGCCCTTGACCGGAATCGAACCTGGGACCTTTCAGTCCGCAGGCCGACGCTCTATCCACTGAGCCAAACCGGTCTCGGCGTTTCTCATTCTTTATACATCAGTACTTTCACTGCTTTTCCTGATAATGTTGACTTTATCATTGTTCCTTATAAGTCTTGGTCTATTGATGGTAATGTTATAGGCTGAAAATGCCTGAACACTGGCCTTGGGCCCTGCTACTGGTTCCTCAGACCACAGTCAATGTTGTGGCTGGACGGGCTCTTGTGGTCCTTATTAAAATTGCAACAATCATGAGGCATCTATGAAATCACAAGGTTTATTACTCACAGGTCCTGGAGCATATACAGCATCCTAAGGGCCACATCAGAAGGTCTCAGAATGGGGGAGGGAGGAAATGAGAGAGAGAGAGAGAGAGAGAGAGAGAGAGAGAGAGAGAAAATAGTTTGAGTTGGAAGGGGAAACCTGAGCACTTCTCTAGTAGCCTTGTCATAAAGCTGGCAATAGGATTATTGGAGATAGATGTCTTTGTAACACATGCCACATACATCAAAAGTTTAATGTCAGGTATTTACACTAGTATCATGCTGCTAGAATTTATAACTAATCTCCTAGTTTTATTATCTTATTCAACTCAGTGCCCAGAATACCTACAATAATACCTGGGAACCTTGACTATCAAGTACATATGTCCCAGTGGCTTTTGTATGGATATGAGGCAGGAGAGAAAGAAACCAAAGCCCCCACATCTGGGCATGATCAGAGAGAAAACAGTTTATGGCAGGAAACCCTCTGCAGTGGTTAGAGGTCACACAACAAGGACTGGCCAGAGATTGCATTGAATCTATAGATTGCTTTGGGTATTTCTTTAATTCATTCTAGTAAATTTGAAGATCTATTTGGCTTTATTAAGTGATTCATTAATCAGACAGCATCCCATCTAACAACTAAGAGAAATTTCGGAAGGGTTGTACAAAAGTAGAAGGTTTTTGCAGGGGAAAAAAAAGAGTAGCTTAAGGGAGGTATTAATAATGGGAAAGAAAGGATTTGGGTGGGGGGACTTGACATCTTTTGTTTGGGAGATGAGAAAAAGAGGGTTTTATCATGGAGATTCCTTCTTCTTTCTACAGGGATGGAGAGGGCCCATATGACAGATTACCTAACTGGTGCTTGACCAAAAGATTCCAACCTGGTTGATTAAAATTATATTTCTGGGAGATGTAGATATTTCCATTAAATCCAGGATTAAATCTGGGTTTGGCATACTGGACTCTTAGCATGAGTGATGCCCTTTTGGGCCTGTGGTATGGCATAACAATATTAATTTTTCCAATTAGTGAGCAGAGTATACCTTTCCATTCTTGTGTCTTTATTCGTATTTTTTAAACATATTTTTATTGATTTCAGAGAGGAAGGGAGAGGGAGAGGGAGATAGAAACATCAATGAATGATGAGAGGGAATCATCAATTGGTTCCTCCTGCACTCCCCCTACTGGGGATCAAGCCCACAACCCAGGCATGTGCCCTTGACCAGAATTGGACTCAGGGCCCTTCCATCTGCAGTCCAATGCTCTAGCCACTGAGCCAAATTGGCTAGGGCCTTTTTTTGTGTCTTCTTCAATAACATCAAGCAATATGTGATAGTTTTCAATGTACAGGTCTTTCACTTCCTAGGTTATGTTTACTCCTAGTATTTTATTCTTTTTAATGCAGTTGTAAATGGGATTATTTTCTTAATGACTCTCTCTGACAGTTTGTTATGAGACACCACAGATTTCTGTAAATTGATTTTGTATCCCACAATGTTGCTGAATTCATTTATTGGTTCTAACCAATTGTTTTTATTTTAAATAACTTATTGGAGTGAATGAATGAAATAAACTGAACATATTTAAAATGCAAAGTTTTCTGAATTAAAGGTGCCATACAGAAATTAAGAGTACATGTAACCACCATGACCCTCTGCTTCCTTATTTCTGGTAGTGATGTGAGATGATAAACCTAATTCAATCAATTTCATTAATAAATAAAATATTTGGTGAGTGTAAGAACTCTTTCACAGGTATGGAGTCTATGTATGCATATATCTGTGTACACTTTATATGATTTTCTTTCTAATAAACACATAGACATATATGTCCAACACAGACTCATGAATATTTTCACCTTGAATATTTAAAGAAAACTTGAAAACACTGGAGAGAATAGAAGTTAAAAGAACAAATTATTAAACTCACATGAAACTAAAAGGAAGTAAAAATTTAGACACAAAGATTTAAAGTAGAATTGTTGAGGAAGACGGCGGCAGAGCTGGTGGAAGTTGCTCTATTCTCCTCCCAGCCCTGAACTGGAATCACTACTGAATTATACAAAAATCAACCTGAAGATCCCACTGAAAACAGCTGAACAGAAGTCTTACAACCAAATATTTGCAGAAGAAGCCACATCGAGACCAATGCCATCTTTTCTGGGGCAAACACTCTCCTCCAATCTGCGTCAGCCTAGGGGACTGCACAGGCCCCACACTCCCGGCCCCCCTGCCATCCTGTCTGAGCTCACAGCCCACAAAGGAGTGTGCTGTCTGAGCCTGTACTAGGATTGAGGAGGTGGTGATCTTATTTCTAGACACAAGACACTAGGGGGTAGGGGTGGCTGGGGGAAGGTCAGGGGGAGGAAAAAAGGAGACACATGTGCTACTCTTTGTAATACTTTAAGCAATAAAACAAAATTTAAAAAAGAGTACATACTGCATAGGTTCATATACATAACTCAAAAACACACAAAAGCTTTAATATCTTTGTTGTATAAATGTTAAAAATGTAATTAGCCTGCTCCTCTGTTTCCTTAATTCTGCTGGAGATGTGAAATAATAAATCTAATTCTGGTAAATACTGGTAGAAATAAATAAAATATTTTTTAAAAGAGAGTATGTCTAATAACTCTTCCATAGGTAAAAAGTGTAGGTCTGTATACATGCATGTACATTGTATGTGATTCTCTTTCAAATGAACACAACACACAAAGACATAACACACACACTAATATTCTTACCTTTAATGTTGAAAGAAAATTTTAAAGAAATTTGGTGACAATAGTAATTAAAGAATGAATGATTCAATTAATATGAAACTAAAATAATTTAGAGATTTAGATACAATGATGTAACGCAGAAGGTTGACCTAAATTTTAGTAACGAATTACATTTCCTATATTAACTCACAAAGACCTCGAAGTCAGAACCACATTTACTTCTGTAACTGAAGAGTTTGTCCACCAGCTCCCACGTGAGTCACACACACTGAACCTGAGATTTGTAGTGGAGAGATTAGACTCACTTTTTTGGTAGCACCGTGCAAGGAGAATGGGAAAGGTAGTGCTCAAGACTTGAACTCCTGGTTCCTTTACTGACAGTTGGTTTTAACGGGTGAAATTGGGGGTAGGGGTCTTCAATGGGTGATCAGCTCATGGGTATATTCTGATTGGTTGGAGCAGGTGTTACAATGAGCTCTTTTAGGAGTTGTGATCATCAGTCATCCAATGTCAGCTAGCCCGGGGTTTATGACTGTGGTTCATGAGAGTCAGTGGTTTCTATCTGGTTGAACATTTTAGTTCTCATAAAACCAACTCAAGGTAGGTGTCACTATGTTATCACAGATTCCAGATGGGTGACTAGTGCCACAAGACCCTGATTTATGTCTCTAAAATTTACTTTGGTGAATATAAGGAAAAGGTACTCAGCTTCTGTTTCCTTGCAAATGAGATATTGAGGGTATGGGATTTGGTTAAGAAGGGATTCTGGCTTGGTTTCAATTTTATGAAATTGGGAATTCACTAGATCTGTTAATGGAGCAGAATCACCAAATTGACTTTAGATTTTTTTTCTTCTACTTAATGTAAAATTTCAACATGAATTCCTTTACCAAAGAAAACGAATAGACTAGATTAACAATGATGAAGATTGATTGCATCATGGACCCCTATCAGTGGACTCCTTATATTCTCTCACTTTGCAATATGACTTTCACCCCCGCCCCACTCCCGATAATAGATTGAGTCAGCTTGCCCATCCCTTCAATCTTATGGGTTTCTTTGACCAGAATTATGTGGTAGAAGTGATGTTGTGCTAATTTTGAACCTTGCACACATCTGTCTCTTGGAACTCTGCCAGGGCTAGTGTACCTTAGTAAACAAGCCCTGACCATTTGGAATAAGCCTCCAGCCCCAGTGTTCCAGCTGAAGCCACTAGACAACCCTACTACCAGTCAATCCAATACTTGTGTGAGAGACTCATCCAAGGTCAGCCGAACCACTGCCCTGACCAGAAGAGTAAAAGAGACCGGATCTACCCAGTGACCCCTGCTTACACACTTTAAGTTATGGAGTACTCAGGCAATTTGATAAATGAGAATCACTAACTGACACAATAACTTTATTAAGTAAAATTGAGAAACCGGAAGGTTAAGCAAATTGCCCAGGTCACACCACTTGTAAGTACTGAAATTGGGGCACAAGCACAGGCTACTTAGCTCCAGAGTCTGCTCTCCTAATCAGTATTCTATCTTCTTCTGCTATAACAGTGCATGGACAAGTGTTCTTATTTCTAAGCTATCGTTCAACCAATTATACAACCACATTCAGAGGCAGATTCCAACCTGGGGCAACTGATTGGCCCCTACTATGGCCACCTTGACCAGCTATGAGACCAACAAGATCTCAACCTGGCTGGATGTGAGGCACTTTATATGTACAAGTCAGTAGCATTTAGAAATAGAATTCCACTGTCTTAACACCTGAAGGCTGAAGAGTAATTTTGTCACAACAATAGAACAAACTTAAAGTTCGTGTGAACTGCATAAGACCCTGATTAAGCAAAGCAATTCTGAGAAAGCAAAACAAAGCTGGAGGCAACCTATTCCCTGACTTCAAGCTATATTATACAGCTATAGTAATGAAAGCAGTATCGTACTGGCATAAAAACAGACACAAAGATCAATGGGAAAGAATAGAGAGCCAAGAAGTAAACACACACACACACACATAAGGTCCTTAATTTAGGAGAAAGGAACCAAGAATGCTAAATGAGGAAAGGACAGTGTCTCCAATAAACTGTGCTGGGAAAACTGGACAACCACAGGCAAAAGAATGAAACTGGGTCACTATTGTAAGGGTTCAGAATGAGTCACTTCAGTACATGTACTTTGATTGTTTTTGAGCTGAAGGCAACTGAGACCCTGGGAGTCCAAGAGAAATTTTTACCTCTCCCTTAAAGAATTTACCTCTCCCTTAAAGACCCTTATTATTAGGTCTTGCCAATAATAAGAGTTATCATCAGAGATACTAGTAACATTTTATGACCTATATATAGGGCAGGGCAAATTTCTAACTACTGAACCTCTGCTCTTCTCATTGTCCTGCAATGTCCTTCCTCCCTTCCGAAGCCTCAGGAGCTTTACCTCATCTTTAGCTCAGAATGTCATATATACACTAGCTCAATGTCTCTTCCTGTCTCTAAAACTCTCATGTATATTTCAATGTAGATTCCACTGGCAGATAGATAAACAAGTTTTGCCAGTAACTATGGTAGCTTTTCTGGATCCTCAGCTAATTACATTGAAACCTGGAAATTAGCTATAAAATACAGTAGTGTGTTTGAATAAGCTTTGGTTTCAAATACATCCGTCACAAATAACTATTTTGCCAAGTGCATGACAAAACTACTGCATAAGCACTTATGTTGCCTTCACCCATGAAGTTCCCCTTTTATTTTAAACTACAGGCCTGGTACACAAAATTCATGCATGGCAGGGGTGGGGTACCTCAGCCCAGTTTGCACCCTCTCACAATCTGGGACCCCTCACAGGATGTCCAAATACTGATTTAGGCCCTGTGGGATCAGGCCTAAACCGGTACTCTGATATCCCTCTCACAATCCGGGACCACTGTCTCCTAACCACTTGTCTACCTGCCTGCCTGATCACCCCTAATCACTCTGCCTGCCTTACTCATCACCCCTAACCACTTGCCTGCCTGCCTAATCGCCCCTAATGACTCTGCCTGCCTGCCTGATTGCCCCTAACTGCCACTGCCTCGGCCCCCTCCACCACAGCTTCGACCAGAAGGATGTCCAGAATTATGTCCAGAAAGACGTTCGGATGTCTGCTTTAATTACCATATTATGCTTTTATTAGTAGAGACTAGAGGTCCGGTGCGTGCACAAAAATTTGTGCACTCGGGAGGGTCCCTCAGCCCGGCCTGTGCCCTCTCGCGGTCTGGGACCCCTGGGGGGAACCACCTGCTGGCTTAGGCCCACTCCCAGGGGGATTGGGCCTAAGCTAGCAGTCAGACATCCCTCTGGCAGCTCAGGAGCCCTCAGGGGATGTCCACTTGCCAGCAGGGAGCAGGCCTAGCTGCAGTTGGACATCCTTAGCGCTGCTGAGGACATGGGAGAGGCTCCCACCACCACCGCTGTACTGGCAACCGTCAGCCTGGCTTGTGGCTGAGCAGAGCTCCCCCTGTGGGAGCACACTGACCACCAGGGGGCATCTCTTGCATTGAGCGTCTGCCCCCTGGTGGTCAGAGTGTGTCATAGTGACCAGTGATTCCCAGTCACTCTGCTGTTAGGGTCAATTTGCATATTACCCTTTTATTATATAGGATAGAGGCCTGGTGCATGGGTGGGGGCCAGCTGGTTTGCCCTGAAGTGTGTCCCGTTTCAGGGTGGGGGTCCCACTAGGGTGCCTGGCCAGCCTGGGTGAGGGGCTGATGGCTATTTGCAGGCTGGCCACAGCCCCCAGCCACCCAAGATCCCAGTGGAGGCTGGCTGGAAGCAGCTATCTGGGATTTATTTAGGTTCTATAATTGAAACTTTGCTGCCTTTTGTGAAGGCCACAGCAGGCCTGGGCAGGCGGGAAGCTTGGCTTCCTCCATCACTAGGGAAACCAAGCCTCTGGCTTGATCCACCTCTGTGGCTGCCAGCCACTATCTTGGTTGGGTTAATTTGCATATAGTCGCTCTGATGGGCTGGTGGGTGTGGCTTTAGCATAGCAAAGGTACGGTCAATTAGCATCTTTGTCTTATTAGTGTAGATTTACTTGACTTGTTTTGGAACAATTAATATATGCAATTTCATTTTTAGTTCAAAGCATTTTCAAAACAAGCAAAGGGAGAAACTTCACAGTAGACAATGGATACATAAAGGGAGCATTTGGAATTCATTCAGCAAAAGTTCATTTGGAATTACACACAGGAACAGATAGAGAATTTTGTCATATTGACACAAGAATTAACATGTTATAAAATTCCCCTTTTGAAAACCCTGAGTAACCTAGACAACTGACCATATGAATGACCCTGCTTTTTCTTCCTCTGCCTCAATGCCTGCTCTTAGGTTTCAAATAAAAAGCAAACCCAAAATATATAAAATACTCATACAACTCAACAAAAGGAAGACAAACAGTCCAATCAGAAAATGGGCAGAAGACCTAAATAGACACTTCTCCAAAGATGGACACACAAATGGCCAACAGTCATATGAATAAATCCACAACGTCACTAATCATCAGAGAGATGCAAATTAAAATACAATGAGGTGCCTCCTCACACCTGCCATAATGGCTACTATCAATAAATCAACTAACAACAAGTGCTTGTAAGGATGTGGAGAAAAGGGAACCCTAGGACACTGCTGGTGGGAATGCAGACTGGTACAGGAAAACAGTGTGGAGTTTCCTCAAAAAAATTAAAAATGGAACTGCCATTTGACCCAGTCATCCCACTTCTAGGAATATAACCTAAGAAGTCTGAAACACTAATCAGAAAGAATATATGTACCTCTATTATTTAGAATAGGTAAGATCTGGAGACAGCCCAGGTGCCCATCCATTGAAGAATGGATAAAAAACGGTGGTACATTTACCAATGGAATACTATGCAGTTGTGGAAAAGAATGATCTCTTACCCTTTGAAATAGCATGGAGGGGCCTGAAAAGTATTACGCTAAGTGAAATAAGTCATTAAGAGAAAGACAAGTATCACATGATCTCACTTAATTGTGAAATCCATGAACAAAATAAAGTGACAAACAAAATAGATCCAGAGATATGGAAGCATGCAACAGACTGTGGATCTTCAGAGGGAAGGGGTGGGAGGGAAAAATTAACCAAAGAACTTATATGCATATATGAATAACCCATGGACACAGATAATAGTGGGGTGAATGCCTGAGGAGGGGACACGGGAGGGGAAGAGTGGGGTCAATGGGGGGATAAAAGGAGGACATCTGTAATACTTTCAATAATAAAGATACATTTTAAAAAAGCAAGCCACAAAGCCATAGCCATCATACCCTTAGTCCCCAATAGAGGTGGAGTCCTTCAGCCCAAGCCCATTTCTGTCCCTTGCACACACATGTGCATACACACAGCTTTCTGTGTAGCTATTGGGCGTACAGGACTGTGAGTAATAAAACTTACGTTTTCATAGTTCCATGATGGTTGTTGTAAATATAAGAAGGACCACAAGAGTCTATCGACCCAGAACATTGACTCTGGTCTGAGGAACAAGTAGTAGTAACCGGGCCAGTGCCCAGGGTTTCCTATCCTATTGCATCACTATCATTAGACAGAGACTTATAGGGAACAATGATAAAATCTATAATATCAGGAAGAGCAGTTAAGGTACCAATGTATAGAGAAAGAGGGGCACATGGGGAAAACTGAGGTTACAGATTTTATGGGATGAAATTATACAACGGATTAGGTAGCCAAGTGCAGTTTTTCTACATGAGTAACTCCACTTATTACTATTCTACCTACAAAACAAGAACAAATTACTTACAATGATATATGTCATTTGAGAAGGAATTATTCTTAAGACATCAATGTTTCTAGTGAAGTAAATGAAAAGTCCTCACTATTTCTGACCAAGGTTGGAAAATTTTTGTGAAGGTTAAAAAAGGACAAAGGGAAAAAATGTCCATATAACACACAAAGCAGGAAGCTTAATAGAATGGTTACTTAAATTGTAGAGAGAAGTTGAAACAAACAAAGGAAATTCAAGGACAGAATGAAGGGACCAATTCTGGCCTGGCCTGTGTTTCTCAGTGTTTGAGCATCAACCTATGAACCAGGAGGTCTCTGTTGGATTTCTGGTCAGGGCACATGCCCGGGTGGTGGGTTCAATCACCAGGAGTGGGTATGCAGGAGTAGGCAATCAATACTATTCTCTCATCATTCATGTTTCTCTCTCTCTGCCTCTCCATTCCTCTCTGAAATCAATAAAAATGTGTTTTTCAAAAAACAAAAGGAGCAAGTCTAAAAAAACACAATGTGATTAAAGAATCACAATTTCTGGTTTTAAGTTCTGTAGCCCAAAACCTAGGGCACTTTTTACCTCAAGATAATTGTACGCTTTGCACATGCCAACCCAAAGAATCTTTTCAGAGCCCTCTTTATGTCCTTGTTCCTGAGACTGTAGATGAAGGGGTTCAGCATGGGTGTGACCACAGTGTACATCACTGAGGCTGCTGCACTTGAGTGTGAGCTTTGAGTAGCAGCAGAGCTGAGATACACTCCTAGGCTTGTACAATAAAATAAGGAGACAACTGAGAGGTGAGAAGCACAGGTAGAAAATGCCTTATACTTCCCCTGAGCTGATGGGATTGCACGTATGGAGGACACTATCTTAGAGTAAGAGTAAAGGATACCAGCGAGGGGACCACCACCCAGTAGCACAAATACAAAATACAACACCATGTTATTAAGAAAGGTGTCAGAACAGGCAAGTTGGATCACCTGTTTGAGTTCACAGGAAAAGTGGGGGATTTCCAAGTCTGTACAGAAGGACAATCGCAACACCATTAAACTGTGTAACAAGGAATTCAGAGCCCCCATGATCCAGGACATCAGAACCAGCAGTCCACAGAGCCGGGGGTTCATGATGACCATATAGTGCAGGGGGCGGCAGATGGCCACATACCTGTCATAGGCCATCACACTTAGAAGGAAGTCATCCAGTCCTCCAAATAGTAAGAAAAAATACATCTGGGTGATGCAGCCTTTATAGGTAATGACTTTGCTCTGTGTCTGGATGTTCCACAGCATCTTTGGGACGGTGGTGGAGGTGAAACAGATGTCTACCAAGGACAGGTTGGAGAGGAAGAAGTACATGGGTGTGTGGAGGTGGGAGTCTGAGCTGACGACCAAAATGATGAGCAGGTTTCCCAACACAGTGACCAGGTACATGGAGAGGAAAAGCCCAAATATGAGGGGCTGCAGTGCTGGTTCCTCTGACAATCCCAGAAGAAGAAATTCTGAAATCAGAGTATCATTCCCAGGTCCCATGGGGTGGAGGTGACTAGTACGAAAGAAAAATTAGCATGATTAGTTTTTACACAAATGGCCATTACAAACATAGTTGAAATGCTACAATTATATTTTGTAACAAAGCAACAATATTTACTTTTTGTGCGTATCATCCCCCATGACATCTCTGATTAGGAATTCCTGTCTTCCTCAAACTTTTTTTCCAAGGTGAACATGGATTACACTGTCTCAATGAGAAATGCTTTCATGCACCTAAGGAATATCTATTGCTATTTCCCACCTCACCAAAAGTGTACAGGATGCTCAGAAACAAAATTTATAGAATATAATAATAGTGAAAGAATATATACAACACATATGTCATATACCAAGTTAGATGGTATCATGTGAAGAAAAAGAAAGTAGTTATAAAGAGAGTGGATGGGTGTTATTTTATACTGGGAGGACAGGCAGCCCTGCAAACTAGGGGGCAATTGAACAGAGACCTCAAGGAAGGCAGAGGGGGGTGACACAGGGTTACTTGGGGATGGAGGACTATGTAAGAAAAGAGGCAGTGCCAAAGCCCTGAGATGACACTGGTTTATGTATTCAAGGCTCAAAAAGGATCCAGAATGGTGAAATAGAGTCAAGAAGGCACAAAAGAAAATATTACAGTGCATGATACATAGTGAGGGTATATGGTTCTCTTTGTTCAGGTGTGTGTGTGTGTGTGTGTGTGTGTGGTGTGTGGAAAAATTGCTGGATCACAATGTAAAGGCATGTCGTATTTTGGGACACAGTAAAAATAATCTGGTATTCAATGCAATAAATGTGAGAACAGTTTAAAAGGTAGCAGCAGAGCTGAGATACAGGGGAAAATAGAACCCTGGCACCTGTTCTTCCGTGAGCATTTTCAGAGATCTCCTTATACTCCCTCTTGTGCTGACGAGAGAAAGCCCCACAGAATGTAAGAAAAGGTCCAGGCCCATCAGGCACCAGCTGTAGAAGAGTGAATTAGAACTCACACCTCCTGACATTAAGTCAGTGCTTTTCTGCTCTGCAAGGCTGCCTCGCTCTGTCAATGCTTCACAGAGAAGAGGAAATGCTAAGGCTGAAATAAAGCAGAATCCTGAGAGCTGAGCAGACAGAAGGGAGGGTCTGTTCCTGGTGTGGAATGAGAGAGGCTGTAGAATTGTGCTCTGAGATGGAGAGAAGAAAGAGGCTGAGAAGGAATAAGTTGCAAGAAACCACTTCAGAACGAAGGACATCAAATGTGTGGGATCTTGAGCCCATCCCTTTCACTATTTCATCAGCCTGACTGTTCCCCCAGAAGACACGGTTATTAAAACTTTACTTCTCCCCACGATGCTTTCCCACAGTGCTCACTCTGGCACCCCCAGTGGCATCACTTACTGGATTTGGCTCTACTGGCCCTTCCTTCTTTTGACAATTGATGTGAAAAAGGCAAGAAATGCAGGTCAGGTGCTGGTTTTCCAGAGCAGTTGAACATCTTAGAGAGGCACAGAGAGGATGCTCTTAGCCTGTGGCTGAGGAGCTGCAGGTGAGTCTGCAGAGGGAGATCCAGAGGCTGAATTCTCAGAGCTCCTCATTAAAGGAACTGTTTTACTGTTGCTCAGTTCTCTAAGCAATTCAGCTCCCTTGAAACCAAGGGACCATAAATAAAAGGCAACTTTTCTGCCAGTTTGGTCTTCATGGGTTCACCTTGGGGGCCAGATGCATATTCCCTGCCTACTGATGGGTGCACCTTCCCAGAAATAAACATCTCCCCGGGGTATGTAAGCCCTCATGCAGGACACATGGACAGGTTAACATCATGAGCTTCAGAGCAGCTGTTAGTCACATGATTGTCTGACCCAGAGATTTAGTGATGTCCCTGACCACACCCATCCCAAACAGGAACCTCCCAGAAACTTCCCCTTGACCTCAGTTGGGAAAACCAGAGATCAATTATAAATATGCACTTGATGGGGGGTAAACTTTAGCTACAGAGGTAGGGAGGGTGTCCTTTGTACAAGTTACCCAGATCCAAATGTTCAATTTTTTTCATCTGGGGTAAATGCATTCACATCTTTAAACTCACATTGGCACATATTTTTTTTCTGGCCAGCGAGGCTATTCAGAGCATTTCTTTAAGATGGGAAAGAGTACTTTGAATATAAAACCAGTACCTGATAGTGACTTAGAGCAGTCACTGCCCAACATAGCTTTAAAGAACTAGATAACGATTATTATTAGACCATCAGTGCTCTGTTGCAGCTACTTAACTCTGCCAGTGTAGTGTGAAAGCACTTGTAGGCAATAGCCACACAGATGGGCTTGGCTGTAAGTATTTATTTTCTGTGGATTCTGAAACAGCTAAGTCCAAAGAGGGTGGCTTAAAACAACCAAAATTTATTGCAACAAGTTCTTTATTTTTATTGTCTAAACTTTTATGTCTCCTTTTCCCCCAATTGACCCACTCCCCCATCCATTCAAACCCCAGGCAAGCCCCCACTGCCCCAGTGTCTGTGTCCATTGGTTATGCTAATATGCATGCATACAAGTCCTTTGTTTGCTCTCTAACCCGTCCCTCCCCTACCATTTGTCTCGAGATCAATCTATTCTTCTTCATCAAATTATTTTGATCATTATATCCCACATATTAGTGAGGTCATTGATATTTATCTTTCTCTGACTTGCTTATTTCGCTTAGCATAATGCTTTCCAGTTCCATCCATGCTGTTGCAAATGGTAAAAGTTCCTTCTGTTTTATAGTGGTGTAGTATTCCATTGTGTAGATGTACCACAGTTTTTTAACCCACTCATCTGCTGATGGTCACTTAGGCTGTTTCCAAATCTTAGCTATTGTGAATTGTGCTGCTATGAACATAGGGGTACAAAATATCCTTTCTGACTAGTGTTTCTGTTTTCTTGGGGTATATTCCTAGAAGTCGGATTACTGGATCAAATGGGAGTTCCATTTTTAACTTTTTCAGGAAACTCCATACTTTTTTCCACAGTGGCTGCACCAGTCTGCTTTCTTACCAGCAGTGCAGGAGGGTTCCTTTTTCTCCAGATCCTCGCCAGCACTTGTCGTTTGTTGATTTGTTGATGATAGCCATTCTTACAGGTGTGAGATGGTACCTCATTGTTGTTTTGATTTGCATTTTTATATGATTAGTGATTTTGAGTATGTTTTCATGTCGCTGGACCTTCTGTATGTCCTCTTTCAAAAAGTGTCTATTTAGATGCTTTGACCATTTTTTATTGGATCATTTATCTTCCTTTTGTTAAGTTGTATGAGTTCTCTGTAAATTTTGGAGATTAAACCCTTATCGGAAATATCATTGGCAAATATGTTCTTTCTCCTGTTGTTAGGGGAAATGAGTTTAGTTTTTGCCCATTGAGTATGATGTTGGCTGTAGGTTTATCATATAAGGCTTTTATTACGTTGAGGTATCATCCCTCTATTCCCACTTTGCTGAGAGCTTTTATCAAGAAAGGGTGTTGGATATTGTCAAATGCTTTTTCTGCATCGATTGATATGATTATGTGATATTTGTCTCTCAGTTTGTTTTTGTGATGTATCACATTTATTTATTTGCAGATATTGTACCATCCTTACATCCCCGGAATAAATCCCACTTGGTCATGTTGTATGATCTTTCTAATGTATTGCTGAATCCAATTTGCTAGAATTTTGTTGAGAATTTTAGCAACTATGTTCATCAAGGATATTGGCCTGTAGTTCTCTTTTTTTGTGGTGTCTTCATCTGGTTTTGGTATTAGGGTGATGCTGGCTTCATAGAAAGAGCTTGGAAGTTTGCCTTTCTCTTGAATTTTTTGGAATAGATTGAGGAGGATAGGTTTTAGTTCTTCTTTGAATGCTTGGTAGAACTGCCCTGTAAAGCCGCCTGGATCAGGGGTTTTGTTTGCCAGAACATTTTTGATCGCTGCTTCAATTTCTTCAGTAGTCATCGCCTATTCAGATTTTTTTATTCTTCTTGATTGAGTTTTGGGAGCTTGTATTTTTCAAAGAATATGTCCATTTCATCTAGGTTGTCCATTTTATTGGAATAGAGTTGTTCATAGTATTTGTTCGTAATTGTTGGTATTTCTGTGGGATCGGTTGTTATTTCACCTCTTTCATTTCTGATTTTGTTCATTTGGGTCCTCTCTCTTTGCTTCTTGATGAACCTGGCTAGAGGTTCATCAATCTTGTTTCTCCTTTCAAAGAACCAGCTCTTGGTTTTGTTGATCTTTTCCATTGTTTTTGTTTGTTTGTTTTTTTGTTTGGTCTCTATGCTATTTATCTCCACTCTGATCTTTATTATTTCCTTCCTTCTGCTTAGGCTGGGCTTTTCTTGTTGCTCTCTTTCTAACTCTTTGAGTTATAGAGTTAGATAATTCATTATCATTGTTTCTTGTTTTTTGAGATAGGCCTGTAAAGCTATGAACTTCCTTCTCAAGATTTCTTTCACTGTGTTCCATAGATTTTGGATTATGGTGTTTTCATTGTCATTTGTTGCCCTGATGCTTTTTATTTCTTCTTTGATTTCTTTGGTGACCCAATCATTGCTTAATTGCATGCTATTTAGCCTCCAGGTTTTTGATTTTTTTATTGTTTTTATTGTAGTTGGTCTCTAGTTTTATGCCATTGTGATCTGAGAAGATGCTTAAAATGATTTCTATTTTTTTGAATTTGAAGAGACTTTGCCTGTGTCTCCATATGTGGTCTATATTTTAGAATGACCCATATGCTCTTGAGAAGAATGTATATTCTGTGGCTATGGGGTGAAATGTTCTGAAGATGTCAATTAATTCCATCTGATCTAGTGTGTCATGTAGAATTGCTGTTTCTTTGCTGATTTTTTAAAAATTTTTTATTGATTAAGTTATTGCATATGGTATCATCTCACACCTGTCAGAATGGCTATCATCAACAAATCAACAAATGACAAGTGCTGGCGAGGATGTGGAGAAAAAGGAACCCTCGTACACTGCTGGTGGGAATGCAGACTGGTGCAGCCACTGTGGAGAACAGTATGGAGTTTCCTCAAAAAACTAAAAATGGAATTCCTATTTGACCCAGTGATTCTACTTCTAGGAATACATCCCAAGAAACTAGAAACATCCATTAGAAAGGATATATGCACCCCTATGTTCATAGCAGCACAATTCACCATAGCTAAGATTTGGAAACAGCCCAAGTGCACATTAGTAGATGAATGGATTAGAAAACTGTGGTACATCTATATAATGGAATACTACATTGCGGTAAAAAAAGAAGGAGTTTGAGAAACCAAGATGGCGGCACAGGTAAACACCGGAAATTGCTGCCTCCCAAAACAAATTCAAAAATACAACTAAAAGATAAAACAGACATCATCCAGAACCACAGGAAAGCTGGCTGAGTGGAAATTCTACAACTAGAAGGAAAGAGAAAAGCACACTGAGACTCGGAGGAGGTGCGGAATTGCAGAGGTACGGAGGCACATGCAATAAGGGCTGGCAACTGAGGACGCTGCTGTCTTTTTGAATAGGGAGGGAGTCACAAGCCCCTGACTGCTCTGAACTCCAGTTCCCGGTGCGTCTCTGGGGACCTAGACTCATACGGGGAGAAACTGGACTGTCTGGCAGCGGGCAGAACTCGGAACTCGAGGGCGGCTTCCTCTCAAAGGTGCTTGCAGCGATTATGGGGACACTGAGATGCGGGGCTTCTTAGAGCAAGGCTGAGGATCAGCCATAGCTGCTTGCTCTGCCCTGTTGATTTTCTGAGACCCCGCCCCTCCCAAGCTGTGGCAGAGGCTTTTGCATATGAAAGGCCTGGCCCTTTGCAACCTGAAAATTACCTAACAAACTGCAGCTGGGTCAGAGAGACCCAGAACTTCCAAAAGAAGGCCCAAGGCCCCACAGCAGTTTGCATTGCTTCACAGCTGGGCCTCATTTGGGCACCTCCAAACCCCAAACAAGGAAGGGGAATCTGAAGATCCCCTCGTAGCCCCTACTGGGTAGCCTCAGGCAGAGGCTAAATTAGCACCTCCTTAGAGATTCAAGAGCCAGTGTACCCAGTCGTCAGAGTGGGACCATCCAAATACAACTCCTCAGACCCACAAGGGAAACACTCAGGGGGCAGACTCAGTGAGCACCAAGCTCCACTGAAGCAAGTCTTGCCTCATAAGGGTGTCTTCAGCACAGATGTTCTCCCACCATAGACACAGCTGATTCTCACAGCCAATTGGCCTGGAGGTCAATTCCTCCCAGTGATACCTACAACAATCAAGGTTTAACTACAACAAGACTGTGCACAAAGCCCACAAAGGGCTGCACCAAGAGTGTCTACCTCAGGTAATTGGGGAGGCTGAGCCACTGGGCCCTATAGGACACCTAGCACACAAAGCCACTCTACTGACACAGGAAAGCATAAAAAAATGCGGAGACAAAGAAATAGGTCACAAATGACAGAAATGGAGGAAAGCAAATGACTGGATATAGAGTTCAAAACCACACTTTTAAGGTTTTTCAAGAACTTCCTAGAAACGGCCGATAAATTCAGTAAGACCCTCAAAAAAGACTGGCGAGACCACCGATAAATGTAGTGAGACCCTCAAGAAATCTAGTGAGACCCTCGGGGTTATGAAAAAGGACCAACTAGAAATTAGGCATACACTGACTGAAATAAACAATATTATGCAGAGTTCCAACAGCAGGCTAGAGGATCTCAAGAATCAAGTCAAAGATTTGAAATAAGAAGAAGCACAAAACATCCAACGGGAAAAGCAAAATGAAAAAAGAATCCAAAAATATGAAGATAGTGTAAGGAGCCTCTGGGACAACTTCAAGCGAACCCACATTCGAATTATAGGGGTGCCAGAAGAAGAGAGAGAGCAAGATATTGAAAACCTATTTGAAGAAATAATGACAGAAAACTTCCCCCACTTGGTGAAAGAAATAGACTTACAAGTCCAGGAAGCTCAGAGAACCCCAAAAAAAGGAATCCAAAGAGGACCACACCAAGACACATCATAATTAAAATGCCAAGAGGAAAAGACAAAGAGAGAATCTTAAAAGCAGCAAGAGAAAGAAACTCAGTTACCTACAAGGGAATACCCATACGACTGTCAGCTGATTTCTCAACAGAAACTTTGCAGGCCAGAAGGGAGTGGCAAGAAATATTCAAAGTGATGAATACCAAGAACCTACAACCAAGATTACTTTACCCAGCAAAGCTATCATTCAGAATTGAAGGTCAGATTAAGAGCTTCACAGATAAGGAAAAGCTAAAGGAGTTCACCACCACCAAACCAGTATTATATGAAACTCTGAAAGGTATCCTTTATGAAGAGGAAGAAGAAGAAAAAGGTAAAGACACAAATTATGAACAACAAATACACATCTATCAACAAGTGAATCTAAAAATCAAGTGAATAAATAATCTGATGAACAGAATAAACTGGTGATTATAATAGAATCGGGGCATAGAAAGGGAGTGGACTCACTATTCTTGGGTGGGAAATGGGTGTGGGGGATGTGGGAAGAGACTGGACAAAAATGGTGCACCTATGAATGAGGACAGTGGGGGTGGGGGAGTGAGGGCGGAGGGTGGGGCGGGGGGAACCAGGTGGAGGGGAGATATGGGAGGAAAAAAGAGGAACAACTGTAATAATCTGAACAATAAAGATTTTTTAAAAATAAAATTAAATAAATAAAGGTCAAAGCTCTCAAGTCTAGCAAAAAATTAATTAATTAATTAATTAGTTAAGGAACAATAAAAAAAGGGGGGTTCTTACCATTTGCAACAGCATGGATGGAACTTGAAAGCATTATGCTAAGTGAAATAAGCCAGTCAGAAATAGATAAATATCACATGATCTCACTCATTTATGGAATATAATGAACAACATACACTGATGAACAAAAACAGATCCAGAGACAGAGAAGCATCAATCAGACTGTCAAACCTCAGAGGGGAGGTAGGGGAGGGTGGGGGTAAGGGGGAGAGATCAACAAAAGGACTTATATGCAAGCATATAGGCCTAAGCAATGAACACAGACAACAGGGGGGTGAAGGCATGAGTGGGGGGTTGGGGGTAATGTGGGGATAAGGACACATATGTAATAACTTAATCTTTGCTGATTTTTTGTTTAGAGGTTTTTTCCAGGGGTGTTAGTGGGGTATTAAAGTTGCCTACTATGACTGTATTGCTGTCAATCTCTCCCTTAACATCCTCCAGAAGTTTTTAAGGTATTTAGGTGCTTCTGTATTGGGTGCCTATGTGTTTACCAGAGTTATATCTTTTTGTTGAATTACTCCCGTTAGTATTATGAAGTGGCCTTCCTATCTGTTGTTATGGCCTTCGCTTTAAGGTCTAATTTGTCAGATATAAGTAATGCTACCCCAGCTTTTTCCCTTTCCATTGGCCTGAAAAACCTTTTTCCATCCCTTCACCATCAGTCTGTGCGAGGCCTTTGTTCTGAGGTGGGTTTCCTGTAGACAGCAGATATATGGGTCATGTTTTCTTATCCACTAAGCTACCCTATGTCTTTTGATTGGGGTATTTAATCCATTTACATTTAAAGTTATTATTGATAGGTACTTATTTGTCGCCATTTTTATTCTTTATGACTGTGTTCCTTCTTTGCTTCCTATTTCTTCTTTTTACAGCAGACCCTTTAGCATTTCTTGCATTGCTGGTTTGGTGGTAATAAACTCCCTTATTCCTTTTTTGTCTGTGAAGCTCCTGATTTCACCCTCCATTTTGATTGATAGCCTTGCTGGCTACAAAATTCTTGGATTCAGACCCTTCCTTTGCATGACTTTGTATATTTCATTTCATTCCCTTCTGGCCTGATGTGTTTCTGTTGAGAAATCAGTTGCTAGTCTGATGGGGGATCCTCTGTAGGTAACTTTCTATCTCTAACTGGCAGCCTTTAAGATTCTTACTTTGTCATTAGTATTTGCCAGTTTAATTATAATATGTCTTGGTGTCATTCTATTGGGTTCATCTTGGTTGGAACTCTGTGAGCTTCTTGGACTTGTATGAGCTTTTTCTTCCTGATATCAGGGAATTTTTCTGTCATTATTTCTTCAAACAGGTTTTCTATTCCTTGCTCAGTTTCTTCTCCTTCTGGCATCCCTATTATGCAGATGTTGTTTTGTTTCATGTTGTCCAAAGTTCCCTGAGGCTCTCCTCCTGTTTTTTAATTTTTTTTTCTAGATGCTGTTCTGCTTGGGTATTTTTTCCTACCTTGTCTTCTAGCTCACTGATGCAGTCCTCCGCTTCTTGTACTCTACTGTTGGTGCTTTCTATGGAGTTCTTTATTAGAGCAATGTCATTTATTATTTCTTCTTGGTTCTTCTTCATTTCCTCTTGGTTCTTACACATATTGTTGAATTTGTCTTCCAACCTTTTCAGTGACCTTAGCACCATTTCTCTGAATTCTTTCTCTGACATTTTGCTTTCCTCCATTTGATTTACTTCCTTTTCTGGTGATGCCTCCTTTTCTTTTGTATACGAGCTGTTTCTTTGTCTCCACATGATTGCTCCTCTCTGGATGTCTGGTTATGTAGCCCTCTCTCTCCTGCATTGACTTAAAGGCACAAAATACAACACAACAAGACACAGTGCACAGGGCACCAAACACAAATGTATTCACAATACTAATAACCACAAATAAAAGTGATCACCAGAGAAAAGAGAGTTTGGGGATAGAAAAGAGTGCAAAAATAATATTGAGAAAAGGAAACATTTTAAGAGAGAAAAGAAAGAAGAAAAAAGAAGAGGGGAAAATATATGTATGTGGGGAGAAAACTCCAATAAAACAACAAATAATCCAAATAATGCAACAACAAACACCCAGAGATGAATGCAAACTACACACAACAAGTACTCCAAAATATGTAAACTAGAAACCCTCAAACAACAAATACCCAGATGAATCTGAGGAAGCAGAATTTATTTCCAGAAGGTAAGGTCAAGGAATTGAATGAATGGGGAAATAGCCACAATTCAGTATAGAGGAGGTAGGAAGAGAATGAGTGTATAAGAAGAAAAGTTAAAAAATAAACTAAATACTATATATATATATATATATATATATATATATATATATATAAAGGTATATCTATATAAAAGAAAAATATATATATATATATATAACTTTTCTCCTTCTTTAATCTATCTATCTATGTGTTCATTTACTATTGGAAAAGAAGAATAGACAGTAGCTAGGGCTGAGTTTGTGATTTGTGATTGGAATTGTTTAAGCTATTAGTGGAAGAAGAGAACAAGCAAGGAAAGGAATAACAGAAACAAAAGCAACAACAAAAATAAACAAACAACAACAACAAAAAAACAAGCAATAAAAACCAAACTAATCAACAATCAAACATTAGCAAGACAGAAAGAAAGAAAAAGGCAAATAATGAAAACAAAACAAAAAAAAAAGGAAGTAAAAGAAAACTTGGATAGCGAAGAAAGGGAAGAGAGAAGAGTGTATGGACTTGGGACAGGGTAGGAGAAATTAGGTATATGAGTAAGATCAATTTTTAACAGGGAGTAAAAAGAAAAGATAGAGGAAAACTAAAGCAGGAACAGGGTAAGAGAAACAGGGCAAAGGGGAAAGTGAGAAAGAGATTGTTGGCATAAAGGAAAAATTGAGATAGAATAAAATAATGCTACAGGAAAAATAAAAATAGAATGTAGAACACTAATCCCAAGATAAAATAAAATCAAGAAAAAATAAAATAAAACTTTAAGAAAAGGTAAAATAATAGTAGTAATAATAGTAATTAAAAACAAAAATAAAATAAAAAGGGTGAAATCAGTAAGTAAAAATTTAGTTTCTCAAGTAAAAGATAAAAAATAAAAATGTGAAGTAGTGAAGGTCATTCACTTCCTCCCCTGTTCTGTTTGACAGGTCTGTTTCCTGTCAGGTAGACAGCCCAGTATTGAAGTTCCCTGCGCTCCACAGCTCCTCTGCATCATAAGCCATAAAGCCTTTTTCAAGCAGTCAGGAGCTCTTTGTCTCTCAGCCTGACTTTAGCTGTTTTCACACGAGTCAATTTCTGACACAACCCCTGGGTGGCAGTGTTTCTGTATTGATATCCGAGGCTAAAAGGCCCCTCCCCTACCCAGTGTTTAGATGGCTTTCCCTGCTGCACTTAATGCTGGTTAGAGGGATGGACTGGCCTAGAGCTGGTTTTCTGTTTGTTTCTCCGCACTCTGTTCTCCAGGTTCCACAAAAACAGCTTTACCCTGCAGTCTTGTCCAGTGTTTTTTAATGAGAAGATCCTATGTACTGGGCATAGTTATCAGAAGCAAGGATAGAAAAGAAAAGAAAGAAAAGAAAAAAGAAAAGAAAAGAGAAGAGAAGGGAAGGGAAGGGAAGGGAAGGGAAGGGAAGGGAAGAGAAGAGAAGAGAAGAGAAGAGAAGAGAAGAGAAGAGAAGAGAAAAGAAAAGAAAAGAAAAGAAAAGAAAGGAAAAGAAAAGAACAGAAAAGAAAAGAAAAGAGAAAAGAAAAAAGATAAGGAAAGGAAAGAAAAGAGAAGAAAACAAAAGCCTCAGGATCCGCGCAGTCTCCCGTCTTTTCCCCCTGGCACTCTGCAGCCAGCCCACTGGTAGAGCTCCCGGCTGCCCTCTGTGCCCAGCCCTGCCGTGGGTTAATTTCTATAATCTCCTCCTTCCAGCAGCCCTGTGGACCCCCTTCCACATTCCAGGGCAACACTGACCCCAACAGCACCTTTTTTGTTGGGCACAATCTTCCTTTGAGACTGCTAGCCATGGGCAAACTAAGGCCCGCGGGCCGGATCCGGTCCGTTTGAAATGAATAAAACTAAAAAAAAACAAAAACCTCGTACCCTTTTATGTAATGATGTTTACTTTGAATTTATATTAGTTCACACAAACACTCCATCCATGCTTTTGTTCCGGCCCTCCGGTCCAGTTTAAGAACCCACTGTGGCCCTCGAGTCAAAAAGTTTGCCCACCCCTGGGTCACTAGTTCTTGCTGCACCCATTTCGCACACATTTCTCGAGTTTCTCCCTCCAGCCTGGACACCAGATCTCACCTCTCCCTAGGCCTAGGCAATAGCTGACCTTTCTGGCCACAGATTTCCTCACCGTCCATGGATTTCTCACCAGCTGTGTTTAACTTGTCAGTTCAGGGTGGCTATTAATCAATTCAGCTGTTCCTTCTCTCTGCTCTGTGAGAGGCACAGAGCTCATCCAGGCACTCCCACCACTTTGTCTCCTCCTGGACCAGGGATGGGCAAACTTTTTTACTCGAGGGCCACAGTGGGTTCTTAAATTGGACCGGAGGGCCGGAACAAAAGCATGGATGGAGTGTTTGTGTGAACTAATGTAAATTCAAAGTAAACATCATTACATAAAAGGGTACCGTCTTTTTTTTTTTTAGTTTTATTCATTTCAAACGGGCCGGATGCGGCCCGAGGGCCATAGTTTGCCCATGGCTGTCTGGACAGACTTTCTGAGCACCCACAGTCGGAAAGGCTGGAGTCTTGGTGTTCCTGGGTTCCCAGCTGAGGTAGCTGGACCCTGGGGGTTGTGGTTGTAGGGTCCCGGGAGGAATCCAAGGGTCTCCCTGGTTGAAGTTAAGGCTGGGCTTCAGATCACTGCTTCTCTCCCCTACAAGATGTGCAGTCTCTGCAGCAGAGCCGGCCCCTCCAGTAGAGATTTCAGCAGCAGTAGAGACTGCCCAGCCAGGGGAGCCTGGTCCGGCAGTCCCCAACAATTCCTTGGAATATAGCTATCCCTCACAAATACATATACTCTCCACACATCCACACACTCTCCTTTTGTTCTCTCACTCACACACTATCTCGCAGCCTGCCTCACTGTCGGCAGCCATCTTGGATCTCCTCCTCAAGTTGTTGATGCTCAAAGACTTTTCTCGAGATGTCAGAAAGGCTGCACCCCCTGTAGGGCTCTAAGGGTGGCTGTGCTCCTTGCCCCATCCTGCTCTTCGTGACTCCAAGCCTCCCTGGGCTTTGTGGCTGCATCACTCCAATCTCGGGAGACCTATGGTCTTCTTTTCTCTGTGCCTCTCCACTGTGTATCTTATAAGGAGCCTGGTCATTGGTTTTAGGGTCCAACTGGATAATTGAGGATGATTGCATCTTGAGATCCTTAATCTTATCAAATAAAAGACTAATATGCAAATTAACTGCCACTCTCTCACTCCCTTACTCCGTCACAAAGATGGCGGTGGCCACGGAGCTGGAGCAAGCAGGAGGCTTGAGTTGCCCCCGGCAATGGAGGAAGCCAAGTTTACCGCCTGCCCTAGCTGGCCTGAGCTCTGCTCAAGGCTATAAAGTTTCAATTATAGAAGATAAATAAATCCCAGATACCTGCTTCTATCCTGCGGTTGTGGCCAGCCTGAAAAGGGCCATCTGCCCCTCACCCAGGCTGTCCAGGCACCCCAGTAAGGACCCCCACCCTGAAGGGCCTGTGGGTAGCCTGAAAACAGCCCTAAGACCCTCACCCAGGCTGGCCATGCACCTTAGTGGGACCCCCACCATGAAGGGGCTGTGGGCACTCTGAAAACGGCCCTCATCCCCTCACCCAGGCTGGCCAGGCACCTTAGCGGGACCCCCACCCTGATCCAGGACACCCCTCAAGGCAAACCAGCAGCCCCCACCCATGCACCAGGCCTCTATCCTATATAATAAAAGGGTAATATGCAAATTGCTCTACCAGCAGAACAACTGGGAATGACTGGTCACTATGACACACACTGACCACCAAGGGGCAGACGTTCAATGCAGGAGCTGCCCCCTGGTGGTCAGTGTGCTCCCAAAGGGGGAGCTCTGCTCAGCCACAAGCCAGGCTGACAGCTGCCAGCACAGCGGTGGAGGCAGAAGCCTCTCCTGCCTCCTCAGCAGTACTAAGGATATCTGACTGCAGCTTAGGCCTGCTCAAGGCTGGCAAGTAGACATCCCCCGAGGACTCCCGGGCTGCCAGAGGGATGTCTGACTGCCAGCTTAGACCTGATCCCCCAGAGAGCGGGCCTAAGCCAGAAAGTGGACATCCCCTGAGGGGTCCCAGACTGTGAGAGAGCACACACCAGGCTGAGGGACCCTCCCCCCGAGTACACAGATTTTTGTGCACCAGGCCTCTAGTTATATGTATAAAGAGCCTTTTTTTTTTTTTTCAAATAAGGTCACATTTACAGGTACTGGGGGTTAGAATGTAGACATATCTTTCACGGGGTAACCATCACCCTACTGATAAAGCCTCTTTACAAAAACAGGCTGGGGGTGGGATTTGCTCTTTGGGGAGTACTTTGCTGACCCCTGATTAAGTGTATAAATTCAGACATGGAGAGTAAGTAAATCAGATACAAAATTGTAAAATTAAAAGAAGAGTTAAATCTGGCTTCTGTTCTGCTAGTGGGAAGGTCCAGGAAATCTATAGCACAGAGGCTCTGCTCAGTCTCCCCAGACCCTGGCTGATGTACTGTCAGACCCATCCACCATCCTGACTTTCCTCCCAATATAACTCTCCCTATGCCAGTGTCCATTAAAGTCAATCTGAAGTACTTCAAAACTTAGCTCTAGGAGAACTTAGCTGAGTGGAGGCCCAACCATGAGCTGTCCTTGGTTTCTGCTGATGGTTCCAATAACCTGACAAGCAATTATGTTTCTAAAGCACCCTTCGAATCTATAAGATAGTGTATGGAGTGCAGACAACTTGATTTAAATTATGAGCAGAAGCAGTCTACCATAAAAGCCATGAGCCTCTAATATTGATAATTTATTAATTGTATTATCTTAGAATAAATTAATAGAAAAAATCATCCAAATATATGAGAATCATCTTGAGATATGCAAATGATAATATATAAAAGCACTTCTGAGAAACTGTACCTAAGGTATTTTTTAGCTATCATAAAATAGTTTCCTTGATCATCAGCTAATATCAGACCTGACAAGAAAATATTTGAGGAATGTGCTTGAAGGTCATACAGAGGACAAATATGCCTGCTACTGTCATGTATGTCATCACTGTTCTGAAATTTCAAATCTATGCAACCAAAGAGTAAAAGCAATAGTAGGTTCATGTCTTCAGTAAAAGTAAATTAATCACATTTTCAGATGATAAAATTGGCTACCTAAAATGCATTTGAAAGCTATTACAACTAAGAAGTAATTTTGATCAGTCTAGATTTAAAAAACAAGCATGTATTGCTTGGCCGGTGCTGCTCAGGAGGTCATGGTAGGATCCCTGCTCAAGGCACATGCCTGGGTTGTATGTTTGAGTATCTGAAACACATGCCACCCTCTGGGTCTTTGCACTGACTCTTCCCACAGCAGGGCACACACTTCCCCCAGATAGATTCATGACTCCCACTCTGTCTTTCTCTAGGACTCTGTTCAAATATCACTTTGTTTGCAGATCTTCCTGAACTCTCAGTAAAATACAACACCTCCATTCACTCTATTATATGCCTGCTTTTCTTTTTCATAGCATCTGTCACTATCTGACAGAGCAGTGTTTTTTCTCCTTGGTAATTTATATTTTTCTCCATCATTGGATTGTAGAAAACTTTATTTCTCAGCATTCTATACTCTTACCCTAGAAGATAGTCAGTACTCAACATAAATTCGTCAAATGTGTAAAGGAATTTTCCATTAAGACAGTATATTACATGACCTCTTGGGGGAAAGCTGAGTGTAGGACAAGAATTCCTAATCACAGTTGTCACAGCAGACCGATTAAAGGTGATATAATCAATATAAGTATACAATTACTTGACTGAAAAACATAAAAACATAAATGCTAGCATTTCACTATGTTAATACCCACATGTGTAAAACCAATCATATTATTTCTCTTCCTCGTTATGACCACCACCACATGGTGCAAGGCAATGATACAGGAATTTCAGAATTTCTTCTTCTGGGATTGTCAGAGGAACCAGCACTGCAGCCCCTCATATTTGGGCTTTTCCTCTCCATGTACCTGATCACTGTGTTCAGAAACCTGTTCATCATCCTGACCGTCAGCACAGACTCCCACCTCCACAAGCCCATGTACTTCTTCCTCTCCAACCTGTCCTTGGTAGACATCTGTTTCGCCTACACCTCCGTCCTAAAGATGCTATGGAACATCCAGACACAGAGCAAAGTCATCACCTATGAAGGCTGCATCACACATGTATTTTCTCACAATCTTTGGAGGTTGGGACAACTGCCATCTAACTATGATGGCCTATGATAGGTATGTGGCCATCTGCCACCCACCGCAATACACAGTCATCATGAACCCCTGGCTCTGTGGACTGCTGGTTCTGGTGTCCTGGATCTTGTGTGTTCTGAATTCCTTGATATATAGCTTAATGATATCGAGACTGTCCTTCCCTGCAGAATTAGAAATCCCACTTTTCCAGTAAAATTAAGCAGATGATCAAACTTGCCTGTTCCGACCTTTCTTAATAACATGGTGATGTATTTTGTAAGTTTACTACTGGGTGCTGGTCCCCTCGCTGGAATCATTTACTCTTACTCTGAGATAGTGTCTCCCATATGTGGAATCCCATCAGCTCAGGGGAAGTTTAAAGCATTTTCTACCTGTGCATCTCACCTCTCAGCTGTCTCCTTATTTTATGGTACAGTCCTAGGCGTGTATCTCAGCTCTGCTGCTACCACAGCTCACATTCAAGTGCAGCAGCCTCAGTGATGTATGCCATGGTCACACTCATGCGGAACCCTTTATCTACAGTCTGAGAAACAAAGACATAAAGAGGGCCCTGAAAAGGATCTATGGGCTGGCAGTACAGAACAAACACACATTTTGAGCTAGAAAAACTGCTCCAAGATCCAAAACCAGAAATTGAGATTCTTTAATCAGACTTGTTTTCAGACTTGTTCCTTGTATTCTGTCCTTGAATTTCACTTGTTTGTTTTAACTCTTCTTCACAATTTAAGTAACCATTTTATTAAGCTTTCTGCTTTGTCTGATATATAGACGTTTGTTCCCTTTGTCATTTTTTGTACCTTCACAAAGTTTTTTTCAACCTTCATCAGAAATATTTGGAGCTGTCATTTAATTCATTGGCAACTTTGAGGTCTTAACAATAATTTCTTCTCAAATGACTTATATCATTGTAAGTAATTTGTTCTGTGTTCACCACGTGTCCTTCATTCTTTGTACATTCGGTACCTTAACTGATCTTCCTGATACTGTAGATGTTATGGTTGTTCCGGATAAGTCTCAGTCTATAGATAGTGATGGAATAGGATAGGGAAGCCTGGGCACTGGCCTGGGTCCTACAACTTGTTCCACAGACCAGAGTCAATGCTGTGACTAGATGGATCCTTATGGTCCTTATGATTTGAACAAGCATCATGGAGATATGAACATGCAAGTTTTATTACTCACAGGTCCAGCATGCCCAAATACCACACACAATAGTTGGAATTAGAGCAGGGAAAGGAAAAGCAGGGTCACCTGTGTGGTCAGTTATCCAGGTTTCTCAGGGTTTTCCACAAGGGAAATTGTATAATATATTAATCTTGTGTAAAAATCACAAAACTTCTGTGTTTAATTCCAAATAAACTTTGCTTTCTAGATATATCCATTGTTTAATGTGAACGTCCTTCCTTTGCTTGTATTGAAATTGCTTCTAATTAAAAATAAAATTGCGTATATTTCAAGTTCCAAATCAAATTAAAAATAAAAGGGGAACTTCGTGGGTGGTGGCATCATGAGTACTTCTGTAGTAGCAGTGTCATACATCTGGCAATATGATTATCTGAGATGGACGCCTTTGAAAAAAAAAGCTTAGTCAGGTACTTGTGCTACAAACATGCTACAGCATTTCAAACATAATTTCCAGGTTTTACTGTCTTATTTAGCTGAGGGTCCAATTGTGCAATTAAAATAAGGACCGCAAGGGTCCATCTAGTCACATAGGGATTGGTCTCAGGAGAAAGAAGCAGGACCCAAGCCAAGGCCCAAGTTTTCCTATCCTATTGCATCATTATCAATAAACTGAGATTTATAGGGAACAATCATAACTACCACAGTTACTGGCAAAACTTGATTATCAAATATCTCTCTCCCAGTGGAATCTACTTGGAAGCATACATGAGAGGTTCAGAGACAGAAAGAGACGGTGAGGTGCCGTTTATATGACATTCTGAGCTAAAGATGAGGCAAAGCACCTGGAGCTACAGAAGGGAGGAAGGACATTGTAAGACAATAAGAAGAAAACATGCTCAGTAATTAGAAATTTGCCCTGCCCTCCATATAGGTCACAAAATGTTATCTCTGGTGATAACTCTGATTATTGGCAAGACTCAAAATTTAAATTCTTTAAGGGAGAGGTAAGAGTTCCTATCTGACAACTAAAGGGGATCTCAGAGGGGTGCACAAAATAGAAGGTTTTTATAGGAAACAAGGAGGGACAAAGGAGCTATTAAAAGCAGAGCAAAAAAAAAAAAAAAGGGTTATTTGGGGGCCATGACATCTTAATGTGGGGGAAGAGGAGAGGAAGGATTTCTATCAGACAGATCCCCTCTTCTTTCTGTGGGGGATGGGTAGGGCCCAAGAGACAGATTACTTTACTGGTTCTTGACCAGAAATTCAAGGCTGGTTGATTAAAATTAAGTTTCTGGGAGAGGTGGAAACTTCCATTAAATCCAGTATGAAATCTCAACTTAGAATCATGGGTTTTTAACTGGAGTGATGCCATTTTGGGCCTGTGGTTTTCTCTTTAACAATAGTATGGACATTCACAATATTAAACACAGAATATCCATAAACACAGAATATCTTCCCATTTATTTGTGCCTTTTTCAATATTTTTTGCAATGTTTTATAGTTTGTCTCTAGGTATTTAATTCTTTTTGATGCAATTAGAAATGGAATTGTTCTCTTAATTTCTCTTCTGACTGTTCATATAGATGCAAACGATTATTATGTATTTATTTTGTATCACTATTGAACCTGTTTATTGGTACCAAGAAATTTTCAAAACTAATTTATTGGAGTATAATAACATAAAATAAATGGAACATAGTTCACAGCAATATTTCTGAATTAAAGGAGTTATGTAAAAATTATGAGTATATACTCCATAGGTTCATATACATAACTCAAAAACACACACAAAAGCTTTAATATCTTTGTTATATAATTGTAAAAAGTGTAATTAGCCTGATCCTCCATTTCCTTATTTCTGCTGCTAGTGTGGAATAATAAACCTAATTCCGGCAGATTTTAGTAGAAATAAAAAAATGTTTTTTAATCATAGAGTATGTCTAATAACTCTTCCATAGGTATGAAGTGTATGTACATATACATGTATGTACATTTGTACATGATTTTCTTTCCAATAAACACAACACAAAGACATAACACTCACCTTTAATGTTGAATGAAAATTTTAAACAAAATTGGTGACTATTGAAATTAAAGAATGAATGATTCAATTAATATGAAACTAAAATGATTTAGAAATTTAGACACAATGATGTAACATAGAAGGTTGACCTTAATTTTAGTAATGAATTACATTTCCTATATTAATGCACCAAGACCTCCAAATCAGAGCCACATTTACTTCTGTAACTGAAGGGTTTGTCCACCAGCTACCAAGTGAGTCACACACACTGAACATGAGATTTGTAGTGGAGAGATTAGATTCACTTTTTTGGTAGCACTGGGCAAGGAGAATGGGAAAGGTAGTGCTCAAAACCCAAACTCCTGGTTCCTTTACTGGCAGTTGGTTTTAAAGGGTGAAATTGGGGCAAGGGGTCTTCAATGGGTGATCAGCTCATGTGTATATTCTGATTGGTTGGAGCACATGTTACAATGAGCTCTTTTAGGAGTTGTGACCATCAGTCATCCAATGCCAGCTAGTCTGGGGTTTATGACTGTGGTCCATGAGAGTCAGTGGTTTTTTATCTGGTAGAACATTTTAGTTCTTATAAATCCAACTCAAGGTATGTGTCACTATGTTATCACAGATTCCAGATGGGGGACTAGTGCCACAAGACCCTGATTTATGACTGAAAAAGTTACTTTGGTGAATATAAGGAAAAGGTACTCAGGTCTGATTCCTTACAAATGAGACATTGGGGGCAGGGGTTTGGTTGAGAAGGGATTCTGGCTTGGTTTCAATTTTATGAAATTGGGAATTCACTAGATCTGTTAATGGAGCAGAATCACCAAATTGACTATAGATTTTTTTCTTCTACTTAATGTAAAATTTCAACATGAATTCCTTTACCAAAGAAAACTAATACAATAGATTAACAATGATGGGGACTGATTGCATCAATGACTCTATCAATGGACTCCTTGTATCCTCTCACTTTCCAATATGACTTTCACCCCCCATAACATTGTGAGTCTGTTTGCCCACCACTTGAATCTTATGGGTTTCTTTGACCAGAATAATGTGGTAGAAGTGATGTTGTGTTAGTTCTGAGCCTTGCACACATCTGTCTCTTGGAACTCTGCCATGGCTGTGTAAACAAGCCCAGACCATCTGGAATAAGCCTCCAGCCCCAGTGTTCCTGCTGAAGCCACTAGACAAGCCTACCACCAGTCACTCCAATACTTCTGTGGGAGACTCATCCAAGGTCAGTCGAGCCACTGCCCTGACCAGAAGCATTAGAGCAGTGGTTCTCAACCTTCTGGCCCTTTAAATACAGTTCCTCATATTGTGACCCAACCATAAAATTATTTTCGTTGGTACTTCATAACTGTAATGTTGCTACTGTGATGAATCATAATGTAAATATCTGATAAGCAGGATGGTCTTAGGCGACCCATGTAAAAGGGTCATTCGACCACCAAAGGGGTTTCGACCCACAGGTTGAGAACCGCTGCATTAGAGATACCAGATCTACCCAGCGACCCCTACTTACACACTTTAAGTTATGGAGTACTGAGGCAATTTGATACAAGAAAATCACGGACACAATAACTTTATGAAGTAAAATTGAGAATATTGAGGAACCGGAAGGTTAAGCAAATTGCCCAAGGTCACACAGCTAGTAAGTGCTGAAACTAGGGCACAAACTTGGGGCTACCTAACTTCAGAGTCTGCTCTCCTAATCAGTATTCTATCTTCTGCTGCTGCTAAAGCAGTGCATGAAAAAGTGTTCTTATTTCTAAGCTATTGTTCGACCAAGTATGCAACCACATTCAGAGGCAGATTCCAACCTGGGGCAACTGATTGGCCCCTACTATGGCCACCTTGACCAGCTATGAGACCACCAAGGTCTCAACCTGGCTGGATGTGAGGCACTTTATATTTGTAAGTCAGTAGCATTTAGAAATAGAATTCCACTGTCTTACATCTCCAAGCAGAAGAGTCATTTTGTCACAAAAATAGAACAAACGTAAAATTGGTGTGGAACCGCATAAGACCCTGATTAACCAAAGCAATTCTGAGAAAGCAAAACAAAGCTGGAGGCAACCCATTCCCTGATTTCAAGCTATATTATAAAGCTATAGTAATGAAAGCAGCATAGTACTGGCACAAAAACAGACACATAGATCAATGGAAATGAATAGAGAGCCAAGAAATAAACCCACACACATAGGGTCCTTAATTTAGGAGAAAGGAACCAAAATTGTTAAATGAGGAAAGGACAGTGTCTCCAATAAACTGTGCTGGGAAAACTGGACAACCACAGGCAAAAGAATGAAACTGGGTCACTATTGTAAGGGTTCAGAATGAGTCACCCCAAGACATGTCCTTCGATTGTTTTTAGCTGAAGGCACCTGAGACCCTGGGAGTCCAAGAGCAACTTTTACCTCTCCCTTAAAGAATTTACCTCTCCCTTAAAGACCCTTATTATTAGGTCTTGCCAATAATAAGAGTTATCATCAGAGATACTAGTAACATTTATGACCTATCTATAGGGCAGGGCAAATTCCTAATTACTGAACATCTGCTCTTCTCATTGTCCTGCAATGTCCTTCCTCCCTTCTGAAGCCTCAGGAGCGTTACCTCATCTTTAGCTCAGAATGTCATATATACACCACCTGACTGCCCTTCCTGTCTCTGAACCTCTCATGTATGTTTCCAAGTAGATTCCACTGGGACATAGATATTTGATAATCAAGTTTTTCCAGTAACTATGGTAGCTCTTCTGGATGCTCAGCTAAATACAACATTGAAACCTGGAAATTAGGTATCAAATGCAGTAGTGTGCTTGACTAAGCTTTTGTTTCAAATACAACCATCACAAATAATTATTTTGCCAGATGCGTGACACAGCCAGAAGCACTCATGTTGCCTTCACCCATGAAGTTCCCCTTTTATTTTAAACTAGAAGCAGGTGCACAAAATTTGTGCATGTAGGCAAGGGGGAAGGTCCCTCAGCCTGGCCTGCATTCTCTCGCAATCCAGAACCCCTCTAGGGATGTCCGACTGCTGGTAAGGCTCTGCGGGATTGGGCCTAAACCAGCAGTTGGACATCCCTCTCTCAATCTGGGACCACTGGCTCCAAACCGCTTGCCTGCCTGCCTCATCGCCCCTAATCACCTCTGCCTCAGCCTCTGCCATTGTGGCTTTGTCCAGAAGGATGTCCGGAATGACGTCCAGAAGGTCGTTCAGATGTCCAGTCTTATTAGCATATTACGCTTTTATTATTATAGATTTAATTATTTTGTTTTGGAACAATTAATATATGTAATTTAAGTTTTGTGGGGTTTTTTTGGTTATAGGAGACACACTTTATTTTTTTTCAAGACTCAAAACTTCAATCCTTTTTATTTCAAAGTCCATTTTCTTTTCTTTTTTTAACATAATTATTTTTTTTAATTGTTTAAAGTATTACAGATAGTAGTCTCCTTTTTTCCCCCATTGACCTTCCCCAGCTTCCCCTACCCCCTGGCACATGCCCCCACCCCATCCCAACCCCAGTGTCTTGAGTCCATTGGTTATGCTTATATGCATGCATACAAGTCCTTTGGTTGATCTCTTACCCCCCTCCCACACTCCCCAGCCTTCCCTCTGTAATTTGACAGTGGGTTTGATGCTTCTCTGCCTCTGTATCTATCTTTTTGTTTATCAGGTTTTAATGTTCTTTATTATCCATAAATGAGTGAGATCATGTGGTATTTTTCTTTCACTCACTGGCTTATTTCTCTTAGCACAATGTTGTCCAGTTCCATCCATGCTGTTGCAAATGGAATTTTATTTTTAACTAGAGGCCCAGTGCACAAAAATTTGTGCACTTGGGGGTGGAGGTCTCTCAGCCTGGCCTGCACCCATTCACAGTCCAGGACCCCTTGGGGGATGTCCACCTATCGACTTAGTCCCACTTCCTGGGGGATCAGGCCTAAGCTTGCAGTCAGACATCCTTCTGGCAGTCAGGGAGCCCTTGGGGGATGTCCGACTAAAGGCTTAGGCCCCCAAAGGATCAGGTCTAAACCGTTAATTGGACATTCTTAGTGCTGCCACTGAGGTGGGAGAGGCTCCTGCCACCACCACTGCGCTGCCCAGCCATGAGCCAGCTTCTGGCTGAGTGGCATTCCCCATATGGAAGTGCACTGACCACCAGGGGGCAGCTCCTGCATTGAGCATCTGCCTCCTGGTGGCCAGTGCGCATCATAGCAACCAGTGATTCTGCCGTTCAGTCAATGTGCATATTAGCCTTTTATTATTGTTATATAGGATGACTCTATTTCTCCCCTTTTGCCCCCTCTACCCAGCTCTTGCCCCCCACTTCTCTCTGGCCATCACCATACTGTTGTCTGGGTCCATGGGTTATGCATATATTTTCTTTGGCTAATCCCTTCTTTAAATTCACTTCTTTAAATTTTTATTTTCAGATAAGTGCTTATAACTGCACTATTATATATTTTTTATTATATCATTTAGAATTAAGATATTTTTTTCATTGAAACCTTGTAAATTTTAGCACAATTTAATAAATCATGCTAGAAGCAATCAGGAGATTTTTCATGTAATGCAGATACATTTAAATTAATATTTTATTAATTTTTAATTTTTTAATATTTAATTTGAAATAATCTCATACATGTAAAAAAACTATAAAATACTACAGCATATTATATGTACCCTTCACCCAATTTCTTAGGTGTTAATAATTTAAACATAACCATTATACAACTAACAAAATTTGGAATATATTTTTATTATAATCTCTTTAATGTTACTTAATCCATTTACTTTGTTTTTGTTAATATTCACCCAAGGATATTTTTCCATTGAATTTTAGAGAGAGTGAAGGGAAAGGGAGAGACACATTGATTGGTTGCCTCCTGCACATGCTTTGATAGGGACTTGGAATCAAGCCAGCAACTGAGGTACATGCCCTTGACTGGAATCGAACCTGGGACCCTTCAGTCCACGGGCTAATGCTCTATCCACTGAGCAAAACAGGCTGCAGCTTAATTCATTTACTTTTAATCTATATGTGTCTTTATATTTAAAGTGGGTTTTGTTTATGATTCACCCTCATAATCTGTCTTTTAATTGGTGCATTTATGACACTGATTTTCAGAGTGCTTACTGATAGAGTTACTATCATATCAGGCAGCTTCTGGGGCTTCTGGGGCCAGCCTGCATTCCTGGGGCCAGCCTGCCTTGCCGCCCGGGACAGGATCGGATCCTGGGTGGCAAGGCGGGCCGGCTTCTGGGGCTTCTTGGGCTTCTGGGGCTTCTGGGGTCGGCCTGCCCTGGATGGTGGCGTGCTGGCAGCTCATGCTGTCCTGCCCTGCCTGCAGTATGCATCTTAGCTGCCATTTTTGTTGGTGGTTAATTTGCATACCATGCTTATTAGCCAATGGGAGGAGTAGTGAAGGTACAGTCAATTACCATGTTTGTCTATAATTAGATAGGATTAGAAGCATTTTCAAAACAAACAAAGGGAGAAACTTCACATTAGATAATGGATATATCTAGGGAGCAAAGTTCATTTGGAATTACACACAAGAACAGACACAGAATTTTTGTGATATTTACACAAGAATTAACATGTTATAAAATTTCCGTTTGAAAACCCTGAGTAACCTAGACAACTGACCATGTGAATGACTGGTTTTCCTTCCCCTGCCTTAATTCCTCCTCTTAGGTTTCAAATAAAAAGCAAACCTAAAATATATAAAGTACTCATACAACTAGACCAAAGGAAGACAAACAGTCCAATCAGAAAATGGGCAGAAGACCTAAATAGACACTTCTCCAAAGAAAGACACACAAATGGCCTACAGTCATATGGATAAATCCTCAACGTCACTAATCATCAGAGAGATGCAAATTAAACCATAATGAGGTGCCTCCTCACAACTGCCATAATGGCTACTATCAATAAATCAATTAATAACAAGTGCTTGTAAGGATGTGGAGAAAAGGGAACCCTAGTACACTGCTGGTGGGAATGCGGACTGGTACAGCCATGGTGGAAAACAGTGTGGAGTATCCTCAAAAAAAATTAAAAATGGAACTGCCATTTGACCCAGTCATCCCACTTCTAGGAATATAACCTAAGAATTTTGAAACACTAATCAGAAAGAATATATGTACCTCTATGCTCATAGCAGCATTATTTACAATAGCTAAGATCTGGAGACAGCTCAGGTGCCCATCTATTGAAGAATAGATTTAAAACACACACACACACACAGAAAAACGGTGATGTATTTACACAATGGAATACTATGCAGTTGTGAAAAAGAAGGATCTCTTACTCTTTGAAATAGCATGGAGAGGCCTGAAAAGTTTTATGCTAAGTGTAATAAGTCAGTCAGAGAAAGACAAGTATCACATGATCATCAGTTATATGTGAAATCCATAAACAAAATAAAGTGCCAAACAAAATAGATCCAGAGACATGGAAGTATGCAACAGAGTGTGGATCTTCAGAGGGAAGGGGAGGAGGGAAGAAATTAACCAAAGAACTTACGTGCATATATGAATAACCCATAGACACAGATAATAGTGGGGTGAAGGCCTGGGGAAAGGGGACAGAAGAGGAGAAGAATGGGGTCAATGGGGGGATAAAAGGAGGACATCTGTAATACTTTCAATAATAAAGATACATTTTTAAAAAGCAAACCCACAAAACCATAGCCATCATACCTTTGGTCCCAATAGAGGCAGAGTCCTTCAGGCCAAGCCCATTTCTCTCTCTCTCTCTCTCTCTCTCTCTCTCTCTCTCTTTCACACAAACATGCATACACACAGCTTCCTATGTGGCTTTTGGGAGTGAGTAATAAACCTTACGTTTTCATAGTTCCATGACAGTTGTTGTAATTATAAGAAGGACCACAAGAGTCCATCCACCCAGAACATTGACTCTGGTCTGAGGAACAAGTAGTAGGAACCGGGCCAGCGCCCAGGAATTCCTCTCCTATTGCATCGCTATCAATAGACAGAGACTTATAGGGAACAATGATAAAATCTAGAATATCAGGAAGAGCAGTTACGATACCAATGTACAGAGAATGAGGGACACATGGTGAAAACTGAGGTTTCAGATTTTATGGAATGAAATTATAGAATGGATTAGGTAGCCAAGTGCAGTTTATCTACATGAGTAACACCACTTATTACTTATTATTCTACCCACAAAACAAGAACAAATTACTTACAATGATATATGTCATTTGAGAAGAAATTATTCTTAAGACATCAATGTTTCTAGTGAAGTAAATGAAAACTTCTCACTATTTCTGATCAAGGTTGAAAAACTTAGTGAAGGTTAAAAAAGGACAAAGGGAACAACTGTCTATATAACAGACAAAGCAGCGAGCTTAATAAAATGGTTATTTAAATTGTTTAGAGAAGTTGAAACAAACAAAGGAAATTCAAGGACAGAATAAAAGGAGCAATTCTGGACCGGCCTGTGTTTCTCAGGATTTGAGCGTCAACCTATGAACCAGGAGGGCTCCGTTAGATTTCTGGTCGGGGCACATGCCTGGGTCGTGGGTTCAATCACCAGGAGTGGGTATGCAGGAGGCAGGCGATCAATACTATTCTCTCATCATCCATGTTTCTCTCTCTCCCTTTCCCTTCCTCTCTGAAATCAATAAAAATATGTTTTTTAAAAAAATAAAAAGAGCAAATCTAAAAAAACACAATGTGATTAAAGAATCACAATTTCTGGTTTTAAATTCTTTAGCCCCAAAATCAAGGGCACTTTTTACCTCGAGATGATTGTCCCCTTTGTACCTGCCATCCCAAAAAATCTTTTCAGGGCCCTCTTTATGTCCTTGTTCCTGAGACTGTAGATGAAGGGGTTCAGCATGGGTGTGACCACAGTGTACATCACTGAAGCTGCTGCACTTGAGTGTGAGCGTTGGGTAGCAGCAGAGCTGAGATACACTCCTAGGATCGTACCATAAAACAAGGAGACAACTGAGAGGTGAGACGCACAGGTAGAAAATGCCTTATACTTCCCTTGAGCTGATGGGATTGCACGTATGGAGGCCACTATCTTAGAGTAAGAGTAAAGGATACCAGCGAGGGGACCAACACCCAGTAGCACAGATACAAAATACATCACCATGTTATTAAGAAAGATGTCGGAACAGGCAAGGTGGACCACCTCCTTGAGTTCACAGAAAAAGTGAGGGATTTCCAAGTCTGTACAGAAGGACAATTGCAACACTATTAAACTTTCTAACAAGGATTGCAGGGCACTTGTGATCCAGGACACTAGAACCAGCAGTCCACTGAGCCAGGGGTTCATGATGACCATATAGTGCAGGGGGTGGCAGATGGCCACATACCTGTCATAGGCCATCATGGCTAGAAGGAAGTCATCCAGTCCTGCAAAGAGTAAGAAAAAATGCATCTGTGTGATGCAGCCTTTAAACGTGATGGCTTTGCTCTGTGTCTGGATGTTCCACAGCATCTTTGGGACGGTGGTGGAGGTGAAACAGATATCTACCAAGGACAGGTTGGAGAGGAAGAAGTACATGGGTGTGTGGAGGTGGGAGTCTGAGCTGACGGCCAGGATGATGAGCAGGTTTCCCAACACAGTGATCAGGTACATGGAGAGGAAAAGCCCAAATATGAGGGGCTGCAGTGCTGGTTCCTCTGACAATCCCAGAAGAAGAAATTCTGAAATCAGAGTCTCATTCCCAGGTCCCATGGGGTGGAGGTGACTAGTAGGAAAGAAAAAAATAGCATGCCTAGTTTTTACACAAATGGCCATTACAAGCATAGTTGAAATGCTACAATTATATTTTGTAACAAAGCAACAATATTTATTTTTTGTACGTATCATCCCCCATGACATCTTTGATTAGGAATTCCTCTATCTCAAAGTTTTTTTGCAAGGTGGTCATGGGTTACACTGTTTTAATGAGAAATGCTTTGATACACTTAAGGAATATTTATTGATATTTCCCATCTCTAGGGAAAGTGTACAGGTTGCTCAGAAACAAAATTTCTAAATATAATGCTAGTGAAAGAATATATACAATATATATGTCATATACCAAGTTAGATGGTGTCATGTGAAGAAAAATAAAGTAAGTATAAAAGAGAGTGGGTGGGGTGTTATTTTACACTGAAAGTTCAGGCAGCCCTGCGAACAAGGTGGCAATTGAACAGAGACCTCAAGGAAGACAGAGGGGGTGACATGAGGTTATTTGGGGTGAGGGTTATGTAGGAAAAAAGGCAGTGCCAAATCCCTGAGATGACACTAGTTTTAGGTATTAAAGACTCAAAAAGGATCCAGAATGGTGAAATAGAGTTAAAAAGTCACAATATAAAATATTACAGTGCATGATACATAGTGAGAGTATATGGTTCTCTTTGTTCAGGTGTGTGTGTGTGTGTTTGTGTGTGTGTGTGTGTGTGTGTGTGTGTGTGCCAAAATTGCTGGATCACAATGTAAAGGCACGTCTTATTTTGGGACACAGTAAAAATGATCTGGAATTCAATGCAATAAATGTGAGAACAGTTTAAAAGGTAGCAGCAGAGCTGAGATACAGGGATAAATAGACCCATGGCACCTGTTCTTCCGTGAGCATTTTCAGAGATCTCCTTATACTCCCTCTTGTGCTGACGAGAGAAAGCCCCACAGAATGTAAGAAGAGTTCCAGGTCCATCAGGCACCAGCTGTAGAAGAGTGAATTAGAACTCACACCTCCCTGACTCTAAGTCAGTGCTTTTCTGCTCTGCAAGGCTGCCTCGCTCTGTCAATGCTTCACGGAGAAGAGGAAATGCTAAGGTTGAAATAAAGCAGAATCCTGAGAGCTGAGCAGACAGAAGGGAGGGTCTGTTCCTGCTGTGGGAGGAGAGAGGCTGTGGAATTGTGCTCTGAGATGGAGAGAAGAAAGGGGCTGAGAAGGAATAAGTTCAGAACTAACAACTTCAGAACTAAGGACATCAAATGTGTGGGATCTTGAGCCCATCCCTTTCACTATTTCATCAGCCTGACTGTTCCCCCAGAAGACACGGTTATTAAAAGCTTTACTTCTCCCCACAATGCTTTCCCACAGTGCTCACTCTGGCACCCCAATGGCATCACTCACTGGATTTGGTTCTACCGGTCCTTCCTTCCTTGGACAATTGATGTGGAAAGAGCAAGAAATGCAGGTCAGGTGCGGGTTTTCCAAAGCAGTTGAACATCTTAGAGAGGCACAGAGAGGATGCTCTTAGCCTGTGGCTGAGGAGCTGCAGGTGAGTCTGCAGAGGGAGGTCCAGAGGCTGAATTCTCAGGGCTCCTCATTAAATGGACTGTTTTACTGTTGCTCAGTTTTCTAAGCAATTCAGCCCCTTCGAAACCAAGGGACCATAAATAAAAGGCAACTTTTCTGCCAGTTTGGTCTCCATGGGATCACCTTGGGGGCCAGATGCATTTTCCCTTCCTACTGATGGGTCCACCTCCATTGGAATGAACATCTCCCAGGGTATGTAAGCGCTCATGCAGGACACATGGACAGGGTAACATCCTGAGCTTCTGAGCTGCTGTGAGTCACACAATTGTCTGACGAGATTTAGTGATGTCCCTGACCACACCCATCCCAAAAGGAACCTCCCAGAAACTTCCCCTTGACCTCAACTTTGAAAACCAGAGATCAATTCTGAAGATTCACTTTATGGGGGGTGGGGGTGGGGAGAGGGGGTAAATTATTTTTGCTGCAGAGATAGAGTGTCCTTTGTACAAGTTCCCCAGATCCAATTATTCAATTTTTTCATCTGGATTAAATGCATTCACATCTTTAAACCCACATTGGTACATATTTTTTTTATCTGGCTAGTGAGGCTATTGAGAGCATTTCTTTACGATGGGAAAGAGTACTTTGAATATGAAACCAGTACCTGATAGTGACTTGAGCAGTCACTGCCAAACATATTTGTAAAGAACTAGATAAAGATTATTATTGGACCATCAGTGCTCTGTTGCAGCTACTTAACGCTGCCCTTGTAGTGTGAAAGCACATGTAGGGAATACCCACACTGATGGGCTTGGCTTAGGTATTCATTTTCTGTGGATTCTGTAACAACTAAGCCCAAATTGGGGTGGCTTAAAACAACAGGAATTTACTTCATCAGGTTCTTGATGCCAGAAGTCTTTTCTCAGGATGTCAGAGAGGCTGCACTCCCCAGAGGCTCTAAGGGAGGCTGTGCTCCTTACCACTTCCTGCTTTTCGTGACTCCAAGCATCCCTGGGCTTTGTGGCTGCATCACTCCAATCTCGGGAGACATACGGTCTTCTTTTCTCTGTGCCTCTCCACTGTGTATCTTATAAGGAGCCTGGTCATTGGTTTTAGGGTCCAACTGGATAATCCAGGATGATTTCATCTTGAGACCCTTAATTATATCTATAAAGAGCCTTTTTTTCCCCAATAAGGTCACATTTACAGGTACTGGGGGATAGAATGTAGATATATCTTCACGGGGCTACCATCACCCTATAAAGCCTCTTTACAAAAACAGGCCGTGGGTGGGATTTGCTCTTTGGGGAGTCCTTTGCTGACCCCTGATTTAAGTGTTTAGATTCAGTCATGGGCAGTAAGTCAGATACAGAATTGTAAAATTAAATGAAAAGTGAAATCTGGCTTTCTTTCTGCTAGTGGGAAGGTCCAGGAAATTAATATCACAGGCTCTGCTCAGTCTCCCCAGACTCTGGCTGATGTAACTGTCAGATCCATCCATCATCTTGATTTTCTTCCCCCAGTATAGCTGTTCCTTATGCCAGTGCCCATTAAAGTCAACCTGAAGTACCTCTTAACTTAGCTTTAGGAGAACTTAGCTGAGTGGAGACCCAGACATGAGCTATTCTTGGATTCCACTCTTGGTTCCAATAACCTGACAAGCAATTCTCTTACTAAGGTACCCTTCAAATCTATAGGATAGTGTATGGAGTGCAGACTACCTGATTTAAATTATGAACAGAAGCAGTCCATCCAAGAAAGCCATGAGCCTTTAATATTGAGAATTTATTTATTATTTTAGAATAAATTAATAAAAAAGCATCCAAATGTAATAGCATCATCATTAAATATGCAGCTGATACTGTATAAAAGCAGTTCTGAGAAAGTATAAATAAGATGTTTCTTAACTATCATAAAATACTTTCCTTGGTCATCAGCTAATGTCAGACCTGACAAGAAAATATTTGAGAAATCTGTTCAAAGGTCATACAGAGGACAAATATGTCTGTTACCGTCATGACCCATCACTGTTCTGAAATTTCAAACCAATGCAACCAAAGAAGAAAAGTAATTATAGGTTCATGTCTTGGTAAAAGTAAACCAATCTTATTTTCTGATGATAAAATTGGCTACCTAAAGTGAATTGGAAAGCTATTGCAACTAAGAGGTCATTTTGGTCAGTCTAGACTGAAAAAGAAACATGTATTGCCTGGCTGTTGCTGCTCAGTAGTTGAGCATCAACCCATGAACCAGGCGGTCATAGCTGGATCTCTGGTCAAGGCACATGCCTGGGCTGCAGGCTCAGTCTCCAGTAGGGGGCATGCAGGAGACAGTTGATTAATGATTCTCTCCATTATTGATGTTTCTGTCTTTCTCTTCCTATCCTTCCCTCTCTCTGAAATCAATAAGAAATATTTTTTTAAAAAAAAACACAGAAAAACATGTACCATTTTCTTCTCTAGTTCCAGCAATAAACTAATACATAATAGGAGGTAAATCCTATTCCAAATTGTATGAAAATGTAGCATACACAGAAAAGGATCTTGCTTGAAGAGCTCAGGGCATGATATAAATAGTAAGTAATGTTAGCACTTACCAAGTGCAGTAGGTTTGTCATATAAGACTTTTATTATGCTGAGGTATGATCCCTCTATTCCCACTTTGCGGAGAGTTTTTAATCAGGAAAGGGTGTTGAATTTTGTCAAATGCCTTTTCTGCATCAATAGATATGATTAAGAGATTTTTGTCTCTCAGTTTGTTTATGTGATGTATCACATTTATTGTTTTGTGGATATGGAACCAGCCTTGCATCCCTGGAATAGATCCCACTTGGTCATGGTGTACGATCTTTCTTTCTTTTTTAGTTTTTTTCTTTATTAATTAAGGTATTACATATATGTCTTTACTCTCCCCCCCCCCATGGCCCCCCCGCAACCCCCCTACTCATGCCCTCACCCCCTGTTGTCTGTGTTCATTGGTTAGGCTTATATGCATGCATACAAGTCCTTTGGTTGATCTTTCCCTTTACCCCCACCCTCCCCTACCTTCCTCTGAGGTTTGATCTCTCAAATGTAATGCTGGATCTGATTTGCTAGAATTTTGTTGAGGATTTTAGCATCTATGTTCAGCAGGGATATTGGCCTGTAATTCATTTTCTTTGTAGTGTCTTTATCTGTTTTTCTACTTGGTAATTTATATTCTTTCTAAATCATTGGATTGTAGAAAACTTTATTTCTCAGAATTCTATACTCTTACCTTAGAATATAGTCAATACTCAACATAAATTCCTCAAATGCATAAAAGAATTTTCCATTAAGACTGTATATTACATGACCTCATGGGGGAATTCTGAATGTAGGTCAAGAATTCCTAATCACAGTTGTCATAGTAGATCCCTTAAAGGCCATATGATCAATATCAATATAACTATATAATTTCTTGACTGAAAAACATAAATTCTAGCATTTCACTATGTTAATACTCACATGTGTAAAGTTAATCATATTAGTTTTCTTCCTAGTTTTGTCCACTACCACATGGGCTGAAGCAGTGATGTATGAATTACAGAATTTCTTCTTCTGGGATTTTCAGAGGAACCAACTGCAGCTCCTCACATTTGGGCTTTTCCTCACCATGTACCTGATCTCTGTGCTTGGAAACCTGCTCATCATCCTGGCCATCAGCTCAGACTCCCACCTCCACAAGCCCATGTACTTCTTCTTCTCCAACCTGTCCTTGGTAGACATCTGCTTCACCTCCACCACCTTCCCAAAGATGCTGGTGAATATGCAGACGCGAAATAAAGTCATCACCTATGAAGGATGCATCACACAGATGTTTTCTTTCCTATTATTTGGGGGACTGGATAATTTTCTTCTGACCGTGATGGCCTATGACTCTTTGTGGCCATCTGTCACCCACTGCACTGCACCATCATCATGAACACCTGACTCTGTGGACTGCTGGATCTGATATCCTGGATCATGTGTATCCTGAATTCCTTGTTACAAAGCTTAGTGGTGTTGCAACTATCTTTCTGTCCAGACTTAGAAATCCCCACTTTTTCTGTGAACTTTAAACAGGTGGTCTAACTTGCCTGTTCTGAGCCCTTACTTGATAATATCGTGATGTATTTTGAAGTTGGGCTGATGGGTGGTTTTCCTGTGGCTGGTATCATTTACTCTTTCTCTAAGACAGTGTCCTCCATACATGGAATCTCATCAGCTGAGGGGAAGTATAAGGCATTTTCTACCTGTGTGTCTCACCTCCTAGTTGTCTCCTTATTTTATGGTACAAGTGCAAGAGTGTACCTCAGCTCTGCTGCTACTCACAGATCACACTCAAATGCAACAACCTCAGTGATGTACATGGTGATCACACTCATGCTGAACCTCTTCATCTACAGCCTCAGGAACAAAGACATAAAGAAGGCCCTGAAAATATTCTTTGGGGTGGTAGTTATAAAAAGACCAATCATCCTGGGTTTGAAAGAGTGCCCATGATTACAGGGCTGCAAACAGTAAGAGCCAGAAATTGCTATTCTTTGATCAGATTGGAGAAAGCACTTGCTCCCTCTGTTTCATGCCTGGAATTTCCATTTACTTCATTTTAAATTCCCTATACAATTTAGTAACTCCCTTGATTGAGCTTTCTGCTCTGTCTGATATATGTATAGTTTCCATTTTTTAATTTTTATTTTCCTAGCCTCTCCAAGTGTTTCCCAAACTTGGATGAGAAATATTTGAAAATTTATATATTTTTATAGGACAAATTAGATTTATTAAAAACATTTTTCTCTGAAATGACATCTAACTTCCCGAGTAAATCCTATATAATAAAAGCCTAATATGCAAATTGAACAAACGGCAGAACTACTGGCAGAAACAACCAATCGCTATGATGCCCACTGATCATCAGGGGACAGATGCTCAATGCAGGAGCTACCCCCAGCCGGCAGGCTCCAGGCCAGCTAAGTCGGATGCCAGTGGGGGCCCCTCGATTGTCCTGCCGGTCGCCCCACAGATCAGCCCTGATCGTCAGCCAGGCCTAGGAACCCTACCCATGCAAGAATTTCGTGTACCAAACCTCTAGTTTTCTATAGTTTTCCTAAAAGAATTGTCATGCATTATGTTACTCACGTGGAAACAAAATTACACATGACAATTAAGACCACTTATATAATTTTATTGCAGAAGAAAATTTGAAAACCAAGTGTCATTTGGGGTCTGTCATTCTTTTCTACATCATTATTACCAACTTAACTGCTCTTCCTGATAATGTCAACTCTGACATGCTGCTGGGTTTTGTTGTTGTTGTTGTTTTAATCCTCACCTGAGGATATGTATTTATTGATTAGAGGCGGGAGGGAGAGAGAGAGAGAGAGAGAGAGAGAGAGAGAGAGAGAGAGAGAGAAAGAGAGAGAGAGAGAAAGAGAAAGGAATATCAATGTGAGAGAAAAATGTCCATCGGTTGCCTTCCATACACCCCTAAAGGGAGATCAAATTCACAACATTTTGGTGTATGGACTACTCTCCAACCAACTGAGCCACACCAACCACAGCTATGCTATTGAATTTTGTAACTAGTCCCTTAGTTTATTATTTTTATTTAGCTTGGTGTCCCCGCTGCCTACTATAGGCACTGACAAAAATTGATTATCAAATATATAATTGCAGGTGGAGTCTACATTTGAACAAATAGATTGACCTAATATGATCTTAGAGTCAGAGATGACTTCAAAAATGAGGAAGCAACATTTTTAATCACACATTTTATTACTATAAAAGTTTTTCTTTTCCATATTGTACACCTATTCATTGAAGTATGGAAAACTGGTGTGCATATACAAAGGCTTTAAAATTTTTTAAAATTATAAATGATATACAATATTATATTAGTTTCAAATGTATATTATGATTATACATTTATATAACCCCCTGAATTCAACTTCTTGGTATTTATCTGAAGAAATAAACAACATCTCTAATAAAAGATACATGCACCCTTATGTTCATTGCAGCATTGTTTATAATAGTCAAGATACGGAACCAACCTATGTGTTCATTGATAGATGAATGGATAAAGAAGAGGTGGTACATATATACAATAAAATGTTACTAAGCCTTAAAAAGAATGCAATTTGCAACAACATGAATGAACCCAGAAGGTATTATGCTAAGTGAAATATGTCAGACAGAGAAAGACAAAGGTTGCTTTTTTTTTTTTTCATTGAGGTGAAGGGTTGGTTAACATATTTATGGTTTCTTTCTTGACTTTGCTTCCTGTTTCTGCTTTAAAACTGACAGAGCTGAATACTGATATGACTTGAGTGCTCTAATGAAACATCTCTTTCCTAAATTTTATCATAACCACATAATGGGCAGTGAAAAACAAGGTCAATATTATCCACACTAATAAAAGACAAAGATGCTAATTGACCATACCTTCCCTATGCCCACCGAACAATCAGAAGAGTATGCAAATTAACCCATAAAAATGGAGGTTAATTTGCATACACAGGCACCGAGCGAAGACTGAAGACAGTGTAGAAGGAAGCTAAGCACTGCAGAAGGGAGCCAAGCGGTGGAGAAGGGAATGGATTGGAGGTAGCAGAGACAGGAGCTGAGCTGAGGCAGCGAACACGGGAGGGAGCGAAGTGAAGGGGAAGGGAGGGAGCTGAGGCGGCGGAGACGGGAGGGAGTGAGGCAGCAGAGAAGGAAGTGTAGCCTGCCTCCGTGGGCTTTGCTTCCTTCTCTGCTTTGCTCCAGTTTCAGGAAGCCCTATTCTCGCAGGAATAGCCCTGAGGAAGCCCTATTCTTGCAGGAATCTTCCTGAAATGAGCCTCTAGTTCATTATATGAAGAAAGGATAACCAATTAAAGAGTTTGAGCTCCTGTCCACTCATGTGGTTCAGGTAACAACTTTTGTGAAAATGAGCATGTCCTTTCAGCTTTCCCTAGTTACCTGGCAGTGAACCTCAATGGAGTTACTTTTTAATACAATTATCTGAAAAAACTTCAATAACAGAGTAATCATGAGTGCTATCTCCAAATATCTATACAAATGCCTAAAATGGGAAAAAGCATCTATATACATAAAAGCATAAAAGACCAGCCAACTGATCGTTTGACTGGTAGCTATGACACACACTGACCACCAGGGGGCAGACACTCAATGCACAGGCATGGAAACATGGAACAGACTGATGAATCTTAGAGGGAAGTGGGGAGGGTGGAGGGTAGGAAGAAATTGACCAAAGATCTTATACAAATACTAGGGACTGTTGCACAGATTCATGCACTGATGGGGTCCTTTGGTCTAGCCTGCAGGGATTGGGCTGAAACTAGCTCTTCAACATCCCCCCAAGAGGTCCCAGATTGTGAGAGGGCACAGGCCAAGCCGAGAGAATGCACTGGTGCACGAATTCATGCACCGGGCCTCTAGTATTATTATGATTGCTCTCAGTTTTGTTATTGTATCATTAGCTATTTCTGCAAAACAAGTCATCCTAAAAGCACTTGTTTTACTATAATGCCTTCATAATCATATAGGATTGTCTGGTGGGAAGTTGCTCTGATCTCTTCTGGGCTCATCATGAGTCACTACATTATGTTTCTAAAGCTCTTTCAAGATGTTTTATGCATCTGTATTGCATTTCTTTCATCAACCAATGTGTGATATTTAACACATATATGTGTGTATATTGACCTTATAGTTTATGTTAAAAATAGTTTATGAAATGTGAATTGCCTAAATTTAATATCACAGTGCCTATACTTATATCTGAAAACTTGATTTCTTTCCAGTTATAAGAATGACTTCCCACCATTGTCTGCTGTGACTCAGCCCCCTGTGCTCTTGATCTGAGTGTATACATCACTAGAATTTTTAATTCTAACTAATTTATTGGAGTATAATTACAGTAAACAAACTGCACATATTTTAAATGTACAATTTGTTGAAATAAAGAAGCCATAATTAAGAATACATGGTGAGAGGGTGCATTTGTATATAACTAGAGATGGTGCACAATAAGCAGAAGACCTCAGACATGGAAAGCCCACCACCATTCAAAGGAACAGCAGTCATGTGCAGCCTGCACCCATCCGAGGTGTGGCAGCCATGTGAACAGCCTTCCCCCATCCAAGGAGCAGCAACTGCATGAGCAGAGCACCCCCATCCAAGGAGCAGCAGTTCCACAAGCAGCCTGCCCCCGTTGGAAGAGCAGCAGCCCTGTGAGCAACCTGCCCCATCTGCGGATCAGCAGCCACATGAGAAGCACAAACCCATCTGAAGAGCAGCAGCCGTGTGAGCAGGTCGCACCCGTCCCAGGCGCAGCAGCCTTCACAGCCTGCACCTATCCAAGGAGCAACAGTCATGTGGAGCCTGCCCTTGTTGGGGGAACAGCAGACACTCACAGCCCGCCCCCATCCAAGGAGCAGCAGACTCATGAGCAGCCTACCTCCATCTGAGGAGCAGCAGCTGCACAAGCAGCCTGCCCCCACCAGTCAGAGGAGCCATCACTGCTGTGAGCAGAGCCCACCAGAGGAGCCACCGCCAGCTGAGGAACACCTGCTGCTGCAATAGCCTGAGGAGCAGCCACATCCCAAGGAGCCACTGCAGCCCGAGGAGCAGCCCCCGCACAACTCAACACTTAGATCCTTTAGTGAGGGCAAAAATGGGGAGACAAAGAAACCCCCAAAGGAAAGAAAAGGAGGTATCATCAGAAAAGCAGCTAAGTGAAACGGAGGCATGCAATATGTCAGAAAAAGAATTCAGAATAAGGTTCCTACAGTTCATAAACTGGATGGATGGAAAAATCAACAACTTATGTAAGAATCAAGAAATAAAAAAGAGTGAAATAGCTGCGATAAAAAATACCATGGAAAGTATCAACAGTAGACTAGGAGAAGTGGAGGACCAAATTAGCGAACTAGAAGACAAGGAAGCAAAATACACCCAAATTAAACTGCAATTTGAGAAAAAAATTAAGAGACAGAAGGAGAGCCTAAGAAAGCTTTGGGACAACATGAAACAAAGCAACATTAGGATAATAAGGGTGCCAGAACAACAGGAAGCGGAACAAGGGTTATAAAACCTATTTGAAGAAATAATGTCAGAAAACTTCCCTGATATGGGGAAGAAAAAAGTCACACGAGCACAGAAGTCCCAAACAATATGAACCCAAAAAGACCCACACCAAGACACATCATAATCATGATGGCAAACATTCAGGACAAAGAGAGAATCTTAAAGGCTGCAAGAGAGAGACAGAAATTTACATACAAGGGATCTCCCACTAGAATATCAAATGATTTTTCAACAGAAATACATCAGACCAGAAAGAAATGGAAGGAAATTTACAAAGTTATTCAAAGCAAGGGACTGAATCAAAGAATACTCTATCTAGCAAGGTGATCATTCAAACTTGAAGGGGAAATAAGGAGCTTCACAGAACAAAAAAGGCTAAGGGAGTTTATCACTACCAAGCCAGCCATGTAAGAAATGCTAAAGGGACTGGTATAAAAAGAAGAAATAAAAAGGGAAGAAGGAACACAAACACAAAAATTAAAAATGGCTACAAGCAAGTACCTATCAATAATAACTTTAAATGTAATTGGACTAAATGCTCCAAGCAAAAGACATCAAGTGGCTGAATGGATTAAAACAAAACAAAACAAAACATGACCTTTATATAGACTGTATACAAGAGACCCAACTCAGAACAAGGGACTCACACAGACTGAAAGTGAAGGGATGGAAAAATATCTTTCAGGCAAATGAAAATGAAAATAAAGCTGGGGTAGCAATACTTATATCTGACAAAATAGACCTCAAAGTGAAGGCCATAACAAGAGATAAAGAAGGTCACTTCATAATACTAAAGAGATTGATACAACAAGAAGATATAACCCTAGTAAACATATATGCACCTAATGCAGGAGCACCCAAATACATAAAAAGCTCTTGGAAGATATCAAGGGAGAGATCGACAACAATACAATCATAGTAGAGGACTTTAATACCCCACTGACATCACTGGATAGATCCTCTAGACAAAAAAATCAGCAAGAAAACAGCAATCCTAAATGATTCACTAGATCAAATGGACTTAAATTACATCTTTAGAACATTTCACACCAAAGCCACAGAATATTCGTTCCTCTCAAGTGCACATGGGACATTTTCAAAGGTAGACGACATATTGGGTCACAGGCAAAGTCTTTCCAAATTCAAGAAGATTGAAATCATATCAAGCATCTTCTCAGACTACAATGGAATAATATTAGAAGTAAACTATAATAAAAACAATAAAAAAATTTAAACACTTGGAGTCTGAATAGCATGATATCAAACAATGATTGGGTTACCAACGAGATCAAGGAAGAAATTTAAAAAATCCTGGAAACAAATGACAATGAAAATACAACAATCTAAAATCTAAGGCAGTGGTTCTCAACCTTCCTAATGTTGCGACCCTTTAATACACTTCCTCATGTTGTGGTGACCCCCAATTTCATTGTTATAAATTGAAAATAATTAAAGCATAGTGATTAATCACAAAAACAATATGTAATTATATATGTGTTTTCTGATGGTCTTAGGCCACCACTGTGAAAGGGTTGTTCAACCCCCAAAGGGGTCGCAACCCACAGGTTGAGAACCGCTGAAGTAAGGGATACAGTAAGACCAGTCCTGAGGGAAGTTTATAGCTGTACAGGCCTACTTCAAAAAACAAGAAAAAATGGTAACAAATCATCTAACTGTACAACTTAAAGAATTAGGAAGAGAGCACCAAGAAAAGCACAGAGTGAGCAGAGGAAGAAGATAATAAAGATCAGAGCAGAAATAAATGACATAAAGACCAAAAAAAACAATACAAAAGGCCAATGAAACCAAAAGCTGGTTCTTTGAAAGGATAAACAAGGTTGATGAACCTCTAGCCAGGCTCACCAAGAATCAAAGAGAGAGGACCCAAATAAACAAAATCAGAAATGAAAGCAGCAAAATAACAACACAACCCACAGAAATACAAAGGATTGTTAAAAAAATACTATGAAAAACTATTCCCACAAACTAGACAATCTAGAGGAAATAGATATATTCCTAGAAAAATACAACCTTTCAAAACTCAATCAGGAAGATCCTAAAAATTTCAATAGGCCAATAACTATGGAGGATATTGAAGCAGTCATCAAAAATCTCCCAGCAAACAAAAGACTGGGGCCAGACAGCTTCATGGGAGAGTTTTACCAAACATTCAAAGAACTAAAACCTATCCTCCTCAGACTATTCCAAAAAATTTAAGAGGAAGGAACACTTCCAAGCTCATTCTATGAAGCCAACATCACTCTAATACCAAAACCAGATAAAGACAACACAATGAAACAGAATTACAGGCCAATATCCCTCATGAACAAAGATGCCAAAATCCTCAACAAAATTCTAGCAAATCGGATCCAGCGTTATATTAGAAAGATCATACACCATGACCAAGTAGGATTTATTCATGGGATGCAAGGAAGGTACAATATCCACAAATCAATAAATGTGATACATCACATAAAGAAATTGAGAGAAAAAATCACATAGTCATATCAATTGATACAGAAAAGGCATTTGACAAAATCCAACACCCTTTCTTGATAAAAACCTTCAGCAAAATGGGAATAGAGGGATCATACCTCAACATAAAAAAAACTACAGCCAACATCATACTCAATGGGCAAAAACTAAAACTATTTCACCTATGAACAGGAACAAGACAGAGGTGCCCACTTTCATGACTCCTGTTCAACATAGTATTAGAAGTGCTAGCCATAGCAGTTAGTGAAGAAGAAGAAATAAAAGGTATCCAAATTGGAAAAGAAGTAAAACTGTCATTATTCAGAGATACCTTGATACTGTACATAGAAAACCCTAAAGATTCCATCAAAAAATTATTAGATTTAATAAAGGAATTTGGCAATGTAGCAGGATACAAAATTAATGCCAAGAAATCTATGGCATTTTTATACACCAATAGTGAACTTACAGAAAGAGAGTCTTTAAAAAACAATCCCATTTACCATTGCACCAAAAAAATTAAGATACCTAGGAATAAACTTTACTTAGGAAGTAAAAGTCCTGTACTCAGAAAACTACAGGACACTGAAAAAAAAAGATAGAGGAAGATATAAACAGATGGAAGAACATACCGTGTTCATGGACTGATAGAATCAACATCATTAAAATGTGCATACTACCCAAAGCAATCTAAAGATTCAATGCACTCCCCATTCAAATACCAATGTCATATTTCACAGACCTAGAATGAACTCTCCAAAAATTCATCTAGAATAAAAAAAGACCCTGTATAGCTGCAGCAATCCTGAGAAAGAAGAACAAAGTAGGAGGGATCTCAATACCAGATATCAAGCTGTATTACAAAGCCACTGTTCTCAAAACTGCCTGGTACTGGTACAAGAACAGACATATACATCAATGGACGAGAATAGAGAACCCAGATATCCATCCAAACCACTATGCTCAATTAATTTTTGACAAAGGAGGCAAGAACATACAATGGAGTCAAAACAGTCTCTTCAATAATTGGTGTTGGTAAAAATTGGAGAGATACATGCAAAAAAATGAAACTAGACCACCAACTTACACCATACACAAAAATAAACTCAAAATGGATAAAGGACTTAAACATAAGAAGGGAAACCATAAAAATATTAGAGGAATCCACAGGCAGCAAAATCTCAGGCATATGCCAAAGCAATATCTTCACCAATACAGCTCCTAGGGCAATGGAAACTAAAGGGAAAATAAACAAATGTGACTATCTATACTAATAAAAGGTTAATATACTAATTAGACCAGACATCTTCCAGATGTCCTTCCGGACAAAGTCACAGTGGCAGGAGCCGAGGCAGAGGCAGTTAGAGGCGATCAGGCCGACAGGGAAGGGCAGTTAGGGGTGATCAGGCTGGCAGGGGAGGGCAGTTAGGGGTGATCAGATCAGCAGGGGAGCAGGTAGGGGCCTCCGGCGGGCAGACAGAGGTGGTTAGGGGTGAACAAGCAGGCAGGCATGTGAGCGGTTAAGAGCCAGTGGTCCCAGATTGCAAGATGGATGACCAACTGCAGGGATCAGAACTAAACCGGCAGTCAGACATCCCCAGAGGGGTCCCAGATTGGAGAGGGTGCAGGCTGGGCTGAGGACCCTCGCCCCCATCCCGTGCATGAATTTCATGCATTGGGCCTCTAGTATCAAAATAAAAATCTTCTGTACAGAAAAAGAAATCATCAACAAAATAACAAGAAAGCCCACTGCATGGGAGAACATATTTGCCAATGTTTATCACCGATAAGGCTTTAATCTCCAACATTTACAGGGAACTCAGAAAACTTAACAAAAGAAAGATAAACAACCCAATCAAATAATGGACAACAGACATAAATAAGTACTTTTCAAAAGAAGACAAAGGAAGGGCAAGAGACATGAAAACATGCTCAAAGTCACTTATCATCTGAGAGATGCAAATCAAAACGACAATGCAGTACCATCTCACTCCTGTCAGAATGGCTATCATCAACAAATCAACAAATGCTAAGTGCTGGAGAGCATGCAGAGGAAAAGGAACCCTTGTGCACTGCTGGTCGGACTGCAGACTGGTGTAGCCACTGTGGAGTACTAAAAATTGAACTCCTGTGTGACCTAGTGATCCCACTTCTAGGAATATATCCCAGGAAACTAGAAACACCTATGTTCATAGCAGCACAATTTACCATAGCTAAGATTTGGAAACAGCCTAAGTGCCCATCAGCAGATGAGTGGATTAAAAAACTGTGGTACACCTACACAATGAATACTATGCTGCTGTAAAAAAAAGAAGAAATTCTTACCATTTGCAACAGCATGGATGGAACTGGAGAGCATTATGCTAAGCAAAATAAGCCAGTCAGAGAAAGATAATTATCACACGATCTCACTCATTTGTGGAATATAACAAACAACATAAACTGATGAAATATATAGATCCAGAGACAGAGAAACATCGATCAGACAGTCAAACCTCAGAGGGAAGGTAGGGGAGGGTGGGGTAAGGGGTGGAGATCAACCAAAGGACTTGTATGCATGCATATAAGCCTAACCAATGGACACAGACACCAGGTGGTTGAGGGCGTGGGTGTGGGGGTGAGGGGGCAAGGGGGGGATAAGGACACATATGTAATACCTTAATCAATAAAGAAAAATAAATAAATAAATAAACTTTCATCCATCCAGAGTGTCCTGTTGGAAAGCTGAGTTATAAAGCAGGTCTTAGGAATTACTCCATTTTAATGTTTTAATAAAAATATATGATTTCTGATATATCCTGTAATAATTAAATCTCAAAGATTAACATTCTTTGCTGACTATATTCCTTTGAACAGCAACAGGTTTTTAAAAAAGAAACATGTATTTTGATAAATGTCAAAGTTCTACTTTTCACTGTTTCACTCAAAACTACACCAAAACCCTAGCATTTCTTAGACTGTATGAGCTCTTTTTGCTGGAGGGTATCAAAATGACTTAATGGGTAAACAAAGCAATCAAGACTGTAAACCAACAATTTCAAAAACCGTATGTTCTCTAAATTGACTGACATAGAGATTTTTACTGAGGTGTGGCTTATCTATACACATTCTGCTATTTACTGTTTTCAGATGTTGAAAATCAGAGAGAAGGTGGGGGAGGGTGGATGGGTGGGAAGAGGTCAATCAAAGAACTTGTATGCAAATATGCATAACCCAAGGACACAGATAATAGTTGGAGAAGGCCCGGGGCAGGGGCAAGGACTGGCTAGAAAAGGTCAAGGGGGGGTGGGGGGAGGGGAATGGTAATATATGTAGTATTTTCAACAATAAAGATTTTTTTTTTAAAGAAAGAAACCTTGAAAGAAATTTGGGGAATATAGAGATTTAATAAAAGAAATGTGTGTTGTTCATTAAATTCCACAAATGACTGAGATCATGTGATATTTATCTTTCTCTGACTGGCTTATTACACAAAATAAACAAAAATGTAGAAAATTTGACAAAGATTTAAAGTAAAATGTGTTCCCTTAATTTTAATGAATTATCTTTTGAATCTTAATGCCACAAAGTCCTCAGGTCAGAACCACATTTACATTTATGTGATGGGAAATTCATTGTACCATCTATGGGGCCAAATAGCTCTAAATTAGCTCTATTTTTTTTCTACTTAATGTGAAATTTCAACACAAAATACCTTTGCCCAAGGGAAGCTAGCTGAATGATTTATGAGGCTTAAACTCAGTTCCCTGGAACAATATCTTACTGGATAAATGTCTGTGTCAGTTTCCCATTGCTGTTGCAGCAAATTACCACACTAGTGGCTTAAAACAAACAACTTTCTGTCTTAAAGTTCTAGAGGTCAAATTCCTGAAATGAGTCTTAAAAGCCTTAGATCAAAATGACTGCTGGGCTTGGACATTTCTGGGTGATCCAGGGGATAATGCAATCCCTTTCCAACTCCTTTCCTATTCTCAATTCCTATTCCAGATTCTAGAGGCCACCTATATTCATTGGTCCTTCCTCCATCTTCAATACCAGCAACATGGCATCTTCAAATGTCTCTCTGACTCCAATCCTTCTTCTACTCTCTTCCACATTTAGAGAATCGTTGTGATGACATTAGTCCAACCTGGCTAATCTGAGTTAATCCCCTTAGCTAATAATTTTATTTCATCTATCTTAGTTACTCTGCTCTGTGAGGTAACATATTCCAAGGTTCTCTGATTTAGAACATTGACATTTTTTAATCCATTATTCTGCCTATACAAAGCATTTTCCAGGTATAAATTATTTGATGTCACTGTGGTCCCTACTATAAAAGAATCAAACACAGAATTTATCCTCCTTTTAGATGAGGAAAAAACTTGCCTTTCAAAATTATATACACAGAAGAATCCTGGTGGAAAATGTGGAAAATTACCTACACAAGACTCTGACACAGAGTCACAGCCCACCTACTCAAAGTGTGGTCCACAGACCACCAGGACCTGCTGCATCAAGATCACCTGGGAGCTTGTCAGAAATGCAGTCTCTGGGTTCCCTGGAGACTCGATCCATGAAAATTTGCATTGAAAGGACAATCTTTGTTGATTTGCATGTGTAATGAAATGGAGATGTTCTCTAGAATAGGTGTTCTCACCTTGTCACTGCTGACACTCAGAGCTGGATAATTATTTGTGTTGGGTGCTGTCCTGTGCATTGTAGGTGTTTAGCAGCTGCCCTACAGATGTTACAATATCCTCAGGGACAAAGGCACCTCTATTGGAGAACCACTGCCTCAGAATCTGAGAACTGGAAGTATCCTGACTGATCCCAATTACTATCCCTTCCCTTTCTTGGCTTATATATGTGGGCATAACATTAAATCCCTCTGTGCCTCATTTCTGTATTGGAGAAGGTAGTTTATAGGTGTACTACCTCATAAAATGCATTTTTGTAAAACACATTTGACAATTGTTGTAATGTGCTAAGATGGGTTATGGTGTTATAAAATCTAAATGTGTCACTTATATTTAATGAACTTGTTATCCTGAGGGACTAAATGACAATTCCTGACTCGTGCTATAACTATGAAATTCCTAATTTTTTGGCTAAAACATCATTAAGCCAATGAGTAGAGAGCCCAAGATTTTATACTAAAGGAAGAATTATCTTCCATTTCTTAAAGAAGGAAATAGTAATTTTCTAAAGATAGCAGGGGTTGTGTGTCCCCACCATAAATAAATGCTTTCAAGACCGAAAACCAGTCAGACAAACTTCTCAGTATTAGACTTTTTTTCAAATAGAGTTTACTTTCAATATTATTTTGCAGGTGTACAACATAGTGGTTATACAATCATACACTTTACATAGTGATGTTATGCCCAGATTTCAAGATTCCCAAGAAGCCACCAGGGAGCCATCCAATCCGATGCAAAAGCAAAGAGTCTTTTATTTTAAGCCCGGGCTTAGCTCCTTTACCTTCCTTACTGACGCAGCAGCAGGTGGCAAAGAGAAAGCAGTCTGCTCGAACTAGGGGTTTCATAGAGGGTTGGAGTAGGGGCGGGAGAGGGGGCTGTGCCCCCCGCCGATTGGCCAGGTGCGAGCTGGTGACCCATTACACAGGATGTGGTCATAGCGATGGCGTGCACTTCCCTTGATTTGGTTAGTCCAGAGAAATGGTGGGTGTGGCTAGCAGAGGCTCCTTCCGAGGGGGAAGGAGCCTTCGCTGAGCACATGGTTCCATACAAAATGGAGGTCCCTTAATGGATGGGAAGCCAGCCACTCGGCTCCCATGCAAGGCCTGCCGCCGTGGGCGTCACCGGGAGGCGGGCCGCCCACCACCCCGCCTGGCCCTTGGGTCGCCCGCTGCTCGGCCCGAAAGTGACTCGGAGGCCGAGGAGGGCGGCCCGGGTCCTTCTGGGCGTCCGCGGGCCTGCGCCTATCTGGTCAGGCGCTGCCTCGGCCATGGCTGCCCGTCATCCTCCCTGCCGGATGCCTGCGGGGCCACGTGCCCCGCCGGCCCTTTCAGTGATTCCCCCCTGATATTTTCAGTATCCAACTGGCCTCATGCATAGTTAAAACAGTATTGTCGACTATATTCTCTATGCTGTCCTTTACATATCTGTGACTATTTTATCACTACAAATTTTTACTTCTTAATCCCTTCTTCTCCCAAGTCCTCTGTGTCTGAGTGTGTTTCAATTTTGTTCTTTTTTTTCATCTTGCCCTTTAGATTCCATATATAAGTGAAGTCCTATGGTATTAGTCTTTCTCTGCCTTATTTCACTGAGCATAATACCCTGGAGGTCCATCCATTCAGAAACTTTACCTCTGAGTTAAGATGAGGTGCTGGGAGGTGTAGACGTCAGGAAGCAGGGCATTTAATGAAGGACTAATCACAGCTGCACTCACCTGGCTTATTAAATAGTCTCCTGGGAACAGAGAATCAGCAGAAAGCATTTCCATTCTGTCCAGACCAGTGTCCCCCAGGAGAATCCTTTGTTTAGAGGTTAGAGTAACAAGAAGTAAATGTGGCTAATGAGCAGACACAGAGCACGTAAATAGCAACTCTACTGCAGACCCTCAGCATGAGCAACCTTTGGTTGGATGGAACGTGGTCACTACTTTTGAAGTCTAATATTTGACCAATGTTTGACCATTCCTTCTTTTCTTCTGATCTGTATCATCAACCACCAGGGAAGAATTTGGACCTGCACAGGGAAACCTTCCTCTCAGAGTTCCATGCAGGTGAGTCCCAGAGCCCAACAGACATGGCAGGAGAGGATCAGAGAGATTGGAAGCCAAGAACTTGTCCCTGAATTTACCTTAGAACCATTCCAACATAGCCCAGATACCAGTGATCACTGTGGTTGTTGGCGGGCTTTACTATTACATTGATGTGTTTATTCATGATGCTGAAAGGAAAGTGAACATTGCACTCAGAAATGTAAGTTCCAATGTTGACAATTAAGTGGTACTAATAGAAGGCAAATTAAGAAAGGGCATTGGAGCCCTAGCAGGTTTGGCTCCGTGGGTAAAGCAATGGCCTGTGGACTGAAGTGTCCCGGGTTCGATTCTAGTCAAGGACACATGCCTGGGTTTCGGGCTTAATCCCCACTGGGGTTCCAGCAGCAGGCAGCTAATCAATGATTCTCTCTCATCATTGATGTTTCTGTCTTTCGCTTTCTCTCCCTTCCTCTATATATAAAACAACAGCCCTTATTATTTTTTTTTAAAAGGACCTTGGAGGTGTAAAGTCCTTTCAGTAGAAGTAGAACAAATATTCAAGGAATAGACAAATAGGTTATTAGCTGTGGAGAAATATACAGTGATGTGAGAGCATTTTTTAAATTTTATGATTGGGCATATTAGACTGTTTCCATGTGGATGGGAAAGATCCAGACCCAGCAAGGCTCCAAATACACCCTTGCAATTGCAGTGCATGAGACATACAATTCACAGTATGCTCTCTCACCTTGGCTATTCACATTTTAAAAAATTATTTGGTAGATGAAAATGAGTAAGCTAAGGAGATTCACTTTGTAATTATTTCATTACCTTTGAGGCTGAGTAATGAAATTTGGGTGTTTGTAAGCTATCTAGAGTCTCTATTAAATTTTCGTACATTTTTTGATTTACTTGTTTATTAATTTATTTATTTGAAATGATAGTATAGTTCCCATCCAATACAACGTTCATTGTATTATCCACCTGAAAGGTTTGTTTTGGTTTTGGATAGTGTTATCAAAGTGTTTTTATTCCTTTTTCGTTTAGGTATAGTTTGCAAACAATATTACATTAGTTTCAGGTATACACTATAGTGATTCAACATTTATATACATTACAATGTGATTACCACACCAACTCTAGTAATCATCCTTCACCATGCAGACTTATCACAATATTATTGAGCATGCTATTCTCTTATTTGATTTTTTGATTGGATTCTTTCTAACAAAGAATTGGAGTGTTTTACATGAACCGACTGTTTTCCATTTGGTTCTTTTATGTATGTGTAAGTGTTTTGTGGAGAATGTATAAAGTTCATCAATTTAGTGTGGTCCAACCTGTCAGTCATTCCTACTGTGTTCTCTCCATTGTTGAAATATATTTTTCAATTGAAGTATAATTGGTATACAATGTTATATTAGTTTCAGGTGTACCACATAATGATTCTGTGTTTGTATATATTGCAATATGACCTCAGTACTAAGTCTAGTTAACTCTGTCACCACAATAGTTAGAATTTTTCCTGCGGTAAGGATTTTGAAAATCTACACTCTAGCCACTTTCAACAATACAGTTTTGTTAACTACAGTCACCCTGTTGTGCTTTACATCCTATCCATTGAGTTTCTATTTTTATTTTTCATACTGAAAGAATTAAGATACAAGAATTTTTTATGTGCCTTCACGTGGTAAAGCAAATTGTAATGAGAAATGGCATGAGGAATATCCTAAAGGAGACGAGACCATACACCCAATTGGGAAATTAATTCCTTAATTCCACAATATAGACGTAGCTTTTATGCTAGGTTACTAATGCTTGCTTGTGGGAATATTAGTCATGTTCTTTTTCCTATATCTTGGTAGTCACCTCCACCACATGGAACTGGGGAATGTCACAAGAGTTTCAGAATTTCTTCTCCTGGGATTATCAGAGGAACCAGCACTGCAGCCCCTCATATTTAGGCTTTTCCTCTCCATGTACCTGATCACTCTGTTGGGAAACCTGCTCATCATCCTGGCCGTCACCTCAGACTCCCACCTCCACACACCCATGTACTTCTTCCTCTCCAACCTGTCCTTGGTAGACATCTGTTTCACCTCCACCACCGTCCCAAAGATTCTGTGGAACATCCAGACACAGAGCAGAGTCATCACCTATGAAGGCTGCATCACCCAGATTCATTTTTTCCTACTATTTGCGGGACTGGACAACTTCCTCCTGACCGTGATGGCCTATGACCGGTTTGTGGCCATCTGTCACCCCCTGCACTACATGGTCATCATGAACCCTCGGCTCTGTGGACTGCTGGTTCTGGTGTCCTGGATCATTAGTGCCCTGCATTCCTTGTTAGAAAGCATAATGGTGTTGAGGCTGTCTTTCTGTCCAGATTTGGAAATCCCTCACTTTTTCTGTGAGCTCAATCAGATGGTCCAACTTGCCTGTTCTGACACCTTTCTTAATAACATGGTGATGTATTTTGGAGCTGTGCTCCTGGGTGGTGGTCCCTTTGTTTGTATCCTTTACTCTTACTCCAAGATAGTGTCCTCCATATGTAGAATGCCATCAGCTCAGAGGAAGTATAAGGCATTTTCTACCTGTGTGTCTCACCTCTCAGTCGTCTCCTTTTTTTATGGTACAGGCGTAGGCGTGTACCTCAGTTCTGCTGTTACCCAGAGCTCACACTCAAGTGCAACAGCCTCAGTGATGTACACTGTGGTCACACCCATGCTGAACCCCTTCATCTACAGTCTCAGGAACAAAGACATAAAGAGGGCTCTGAAAAGATTTTTTGGGATGGTAGCTATAAAAGGACCAATTGTCCTAGGGTTAAAGAAATGCACATGACAGCTCGATACAAAGCCTCAGAGCCAGATGTTGTGATATTTTATCTAGTTGCGGAAGCAGACTTTACCCTCTGTTCATATTCTGGATTTTCTTTTTCTATAATTTCTATGTAATTTAATTGAATCACTTTATTAATTTCTTGATTTTGTGATACTTAACAGCTTTCCCTTTGTTATTTTTCTCCTCTCCCAAATTGATTCTCAACCTTGGATGAAATATTTGGAAATTCCTGTTTATCTCATGAGTCTACATGGATTTCTTAAGAACAATTTCTTTTGAAATGAAATCTATCAGACTGAGTAATTTTTCTTTCATTTTACTAAAAGAAAAATCATGAGTTGTACTACTCCTATGTAAATAAACTGCATTTAGTAACCAAAGCCTTTATATCATTTCATAGGAGAGAAAAATATAAGAGCACAGTTTAACCCTCTTTATACATCATTTCTTCCTGTATCACTACCATAACTGCTCTTTCTGAAAATGTAGACTTTAGCATATAGTGCGTGTTATAAGAGGTCATCTGGCTGTGTTCCCTCATTAAGATCCTGTATCTTATTTCACTTCATGTCCACATTCTTATCATAGTCATTATTAAACTGATAATCAAGTCCATATCTCCAATTCTGGTCCTAATTGTTTGACATAATATGCCCTTAGAGACAGAGATGACCTTAAGTATAAGGAAGCAACATTTTAATGCACATACTTATTGCTATGCAAACTATTTTTTTTCATGGTGTAAGTTTAATCATTGATGTATGTAAGATCGGTGTCCATGTGCAAAGGGATTTATCACTGTGGTGCTTTGTTTGGTGTAATGATGTTTCCTACTGAACTACCTTCCTGCTTCCACTTGAAAACTTTCATTGCTGCCTACAAATAGGATTCCCTCTGTTATTTTAAATGAAGCATCTCCTCCAACTCCAAATATTGTCTTAACCACAAAAGGGATAGAGAATGAACCATATTGTTATCATCTATTCTATAAACTATGTGATCTATAGATATGTCATATATGTACATAAGTGAGCAAAGGATGACTCACCACAGAGCTTGAATTGCTGTCCAGTTCTGTGATTCAGAGTAATAGATTTTGCACAAACATGCATATTCTTTCAAGCGCTTCTGGTTACCTACAAGAGAATCTCAATGGAGTCACTTTTAATACAGTTATCTAAATAAACTTTATTTATTTATTTATTTAAAATGTTTCTTTTTTAAAAAATATATTTTATTGATTTTTTACAGAGAGGAAGGGAGAGAGATAGAGAGTTAGAAACATCGATGAGAGAGAAACATCGATCAGCTGCCTCCTGCACATCTCCCACTGGGGATGTGCCTGCAACCCAGGTACATGCCCTTGACTGGAATCGAATCTGGGACACCTCAGTCCGCAGGCCGACGCTCTATCCACTGAGCCAAACCGATTTCGGCTGAAATAAACTTTATTAACAGTATAAATATAAATGCAAACTTCAAATATCTGTACAAATGCCTAGATTGGGGAAAAGAATATTATTATAATTGATCTCAGTTTTCTTTTTTTTTTTATTGCAACAGTTAGCTATTTCTGCATAACAAGCCATCTTAACAGCACTTGTTTTAATATAATGGCTTTATAATAAATTAGGATTTTATGGTAGGAGTTTTTCTGATGTCTTCTGGGCTCATCATTAGTTACTACATTATGTTTCTAAACCTCTTTCATAATGTATTGCACTTCTTTCTTTATCCATTATATAATATTTATATAAGATATAGATATAGATATAGATATAGATCTATGGGGGTGTATGTGTGTGTTTATCTTACAGTTAATGTAAAAAAGTTTATCAAAACTGATGAACAAAAACAGATCCAGAGACAGAGAAGCATCAATCAGACCATCAAACCTCAGAGGAAAGGTAGGGGAGGGGAGGGTAAGGGGGAGAGATCAACCAAAGGACTTGTATGCATGCATATAAGCCTAACCAATGGACACAGACAACAGAGAGGTGAGGGCATAATGGGGGCAGTGGGGGAGCAATGGGTCTATAAGAACATATATGTAATATCTTAATCAATAAAGAAAAAAAATTCAAAAAAAAGTTTATCAAGAATTGCCTTTATTATCACAGTTCCTATACTTATATATAAGATCTTGCTCTCTTCCAGTTATGAGATATATTTACTACCGGAGTCTGGTGTGACTCAGCTGCCTGTGCTCTTGGTCTGACATGAGTTATACATCACTAGAATTTTTAATTCTCACTAATTTATTGGGGTATAATTGCATACAATATGCTGCACATACTTTAAATGTACAATTTGCTGAACTAAAGAAGCCATACATAAATTAATAATATATAATGGGTGGGTCCATTTGTATATAACTCGGAATGATTCACAATAAGTTTTTAGTGCATTATGTTATTGTTAAAAATATAATCCACCTGGCTTCAGTTTTCTTCTTTCTGTAGATAATGTGGAATAATAAACTTTAACTTCAACCTGACAAGGTAAGGAATAAATAAAATGTTAAAAATACTTTGTTGAGTCTTAAGAAAATGCTCAAGAGTGAGGAGTGTGTGTATGTATGTGCACTTGTATACATCTTTCAAATAAACACACTCACGCATAAATATGTACATACACACAGACTCATTCAGAATCCCATCTCTTATGATGAAAGAAACCTTGACAGAAATTTAGAAAATATAGAAATTTTAAAAAAGAAATGTGTGAATTAACATGAAATAGAAAAAAATATCGAAATTTTGACACAAAAATTTAAAGTAAAATGTGCGAAATTAACCTTAATAAATTATTTTTTGTATTTTAAATACCTCAAAGGCCTCAAGATCAGAATCACATTTTAATTTATATGATGGGAAATTCTTTGTATCATCTATGGACACAAATAGCTCTAAATTAGTTCTAATTTTTTCTATGTGCCGTGGAATTGCGACACGAAATACCTTTGCCCTAGGGAAGCTGGCTGAATGGTTTTTGAGGCTTAAACTTAGTTCCCTCTCACAATATTTTACTGGGTTAATGTATGTATCAGTTTCCCATTGTTGTTGTATCAAATTACCACACTAGTGGCTTAAAACAAACAGCTTTCTATCTTAAAGTTCTAGAGGTTAAAAGCCTAACATGGATCTCAAAAGGCTTAGATCAAAATGACTGTCGGGCTTGCATTTTTCTGAGCAGTCCAAGGGAGACTGCAATCCCTTTCCAATTCCTCTCCTATTCTCAATTCCTATTCCAGATTCAAGAATCTACCTGCATTCCTTGGCTCATGGCCCTTCCTCCATCTTCATTATCAGCAGCAAGGCATCTTCAAATGTATCTCTGACTCCAATTCTCCTACTGTCTTCCACATTAGAGGACCACTGAGATGACATTAGTCCAACCTGGGTAATCTGAGCTAAGCTCCTTAGCTAATACTTTTATTTCATCTATCTCAGTTACCCTGCTCTGTGAGCTAACATTCCAAAGCTCTCCTAATCAGAACATTGATATCTTTTGAGGCCCTTATTCTGCCTATGACAAAGCCCTTCTCAGGTATAAATTATTTGATGTCACTTTGGAGCCCTAAAATAAAAGAATCAAACACAGATTTTTTTTTTAATATATTTTATTGATTTTTTACAGAGAGGAAGGGAGAGAGATAGAGAGTCAGAAACATCGATGAGAGAGAAACATCGATCAGCTGCCTCCTGCACATCTCCTACTGGGGATGTGCCTGCAACCCAGGTACATGCCCTTCACCGGAATCGAACCTGGGACCTTTCAGTCCGCAGGCCGACGCTCAATCCACTGAGCCAAACCGGTTTTGGCCAAACACAGAATTATCCTCCCCTTTAGAGTGAGAGAAAACTTGTTTTTCAAAATTACATATACAGAAATTTCTAGGGGGAAAGACCTAAAATTACCTACACCAGACTCTGACCCAGAGCCATGACCCACCTACTCAAAGTGTGGTCCACAGACCAGGAAGACCTGCAGCATCAACATCACCATGGGGTTTGTCAGAAATGCAGTCTCTGGGCCCACTGGCGACCTGATCAATCAGAATTTGCATTTGAGCTGCAAACTTTGGTGATTTATATGCCTATGAAATGGAGAGGTGTTGTTCTAGAATAGGTGTTCCCTCCTTCACACAGTTGACACTGGGAGCTGGATAACTATATGTGCTAGGAGCTGTCCTGTGCACTATAGGTGTTAAGCAGCCTCTTTTCAGACATTTTATTTATTTTTAAATATATTTTTATTGATTTCAGAGAGGAAGGGAGAGGGAGAGAGAGGTAGAAACATCAATGATTAGAGAGAATCATTGATTGGCTGCCTTCTGCACACCAGACACGGGAGATCTAGGCCACAACCCAGGCATGTGCCCTTAACTGGAATCAAACCCGGAACCCTTCAGTCCTCAGGTCAGGGCTCTATCCTCGAAGTCAAACTGGCTAGGGCTCTTTTCAGACATTTTAATATTCCCTGGGGCAAAGTCATTCATGTTTGAGAACCACTTCCCCAGATCTCAGAACTGGAAGTGTCCTGACTGATTCCAACCAAAACTCTGTGGGGGAGGGTGGAAGACTTGGTTGAAAGTTTGTAAGGAGGAAATTCCAACCTAGGGAAGTTGGCTGAAGGTGACTGCCCCTAATTGTTCCTTGACCTTTCCAAACAAGTCTGTGTACGTTCAGCCCTTTGGGTGTTTAGTGGAATTTTTTTTTAATTGTTTAAAGTATTACATATGTCTTCTTTTCCCCCTATTGGCCCCTTCCCCCGGCCACTCCTACCCCCTAGGACAGACCCCCACTGCCCCAGTGTCTGTGTCCATTGGTTATGCTAATAAGCTTGCATACAAGTCCTTTGGTTGATCTCTTACCCCCGCCCCCTGCCTTTCCGCTGAGGTTGGACAGTTTGTTCAGTGTTTCTTTGACTCTGGATCTATTTTTGTTCATCAGTTTATGTTGTTCATTGTATCCCACACTAGAGGCCTGGTGCACGAAATTTGTACATGGGTCCTTAGACCTGGCAGGCGATCAGGCTAATCAGGGCCTTCTGATAGCCTTGCTGGATAGAGTATCCTTGGATTCATTCCTTTGCTTTGCATCACTTTGTAAATTTCTGTCCATTCTTTTCTGGCCTGATGTGTTTCTGTTGAGAAATCATTTGATAATCTAATGGGAGATCCCTTGTATGTAACTTTCCATCTCTCTCTTGCAGCCTTTAAGATTCTCTCTTTGTCCTGAACATTTGTCATGGTAATTATGATGTGTCTTGGTGTGGGTCTTTTCAGGTTCACCTTGTTTGGGACTCTCTGTGCTTGTGTGACGTTTTTCTTCCCCACCTCAGGGAAGTTTTCTGATATTATTTCTTTAAATAGGTTTTCTAACCCTTGTTCCTCTTTCTGTTGTTCTGGCACCCCTATTATTCGTATGTTGTTTCGTTTCATGTTATCCCATAGCTCCCTTAGGCTCTCCTCCTGTCTTTTAATTTTTTTCTCCAATTGCAGTTCAGTTTGGGTGTGTTTTGCTTCCGTCTTCTAATTCGCTAATTCAGTCCTCCACTTCTCCTAGTCGACTGTTGAAACTTTCAATGGTGGTTTTTATTGCAGCTATATCACTCTTCATTTCTTCTTGGTTCTTACATAATTTGTTTATTTTTTTAATCCATTTCTTCTTGCTTCTTGCATAAGTTGTTGATTTTTTCCTCCATCCGGTTTATGCATTCTAGGACCCTTAATCTGAATTCTTTTTCTGTCATGCTGAATGCCTCTGTTTCACTTAGCTGCTTTTCTGGAGAGTTCTCCTTTTCTTTCCTTTGGGGGTTTCTTTGTCTACCCATGTTTGATCTCACTGACATATCTAGATGTTGAGTTCAGGGGCTGCTCCTTGGGTGGCAGTGGCTTCTCGGGCTGTGGTTGCTCCTCGGGCAGTTGTGGTAGCAGCTGCTCCTCAGTTGGTAGAAGCTCCTCTGGTCGGTGCTGTTCACAGTTGTGGTGGCTCCTCTGGCTGGTCAGGGGAGGCTTCACACACAGCTGCTGTTCCTCAGACAGAGGGTGTGCTGATCACGAGGCTGATGTTCCTTGGATGGGGGCGGGCTACACACGCAGCTGCTACTCCTTGAACTCGGGTGGACTGCTCACGTGGCTGCTGATCCTTGGATGGGGGCTGGCTGCACGCTGCTGTTGTTCCTCTGATGTGGTGGGCTGCTTGTGGGGCTACAGCTCCTAGGACTTGGACAGGTTGATTGAGAGTCTGTTGCTCCTCGGACGGGGGTGGGCTGTTTGTGAGGCTGCTGCTCTTTGAACAGGAGTGAGCTGCATGCGTGGCTGCTCCTCCTCAGATGGGGAAGTGCCACTCACCCAGCTGCTGCTCGTCGGACAGGTGCAGGCTGTTGTGGCTCTGCTCCTCGGACCGGTGTGTGCTGCGCAGGGCTGCTGCTCCTCGGACATGGGCGGTCTGCTCATGTGGCTGCTGCTCCTTGGACCAGGGTGGGCTGCTGCTGTTCCTCAAATGGGGCCAGTCTGCTCACAGAACTGCTGCTCCTTGGATTCAGCAGGCTGCTGGTGCGGCTGCTGCTGCTTGGACAAGGGCAAGATGCTTGTGCAGCTGCTGCTCCTCGGACTAGTGCAGGGTGTGTGCAGCTGCTGCTCTTCAAATGGGAGCAGGCTGCGCAGGGTTGCCGCTCCTCAGACGTAGGAAGACTGCTCGTGCGGCTGCTGCTCCTCAGACAGGTCGGACTGCTCGCGTGGTTGCTCCTCCTCAAACAGGGAAGCAGGCTGCTCACACAGCTCCTGCTCCTTGGACAGGGGCAGGCCACATGAGGCTGCTGCTCTTAGGCTTGAGGCAGGTTGCTCACGGGGCTAATGCTCCCTGGACAAGAGCGTGCCGCTCACGTGTCTGCTGTTCACATGGTTGAAAAAATAATGTGAAAAGAAGTAGGAAATGAAGGAACAAACAAAAAAAGGAAAACAAAGGGAAAAGCAAAAAGCAAAAAAAAAGCTAACAAAATAATAATAAAAAAATAAAAATGAAAAATTGAAATGTCATTCCTTTGGCTGGCTTAAGATCCCAGTTTTCTGGAATGTCTGTGATGTTTTGTTGTTGTTGTTGTTGTCCTACAAGAATATTTATTCTTAATCTTTAGGTGTCCTTGCTTAAAGAACACTGCAGACACATGTCCTCCCAAGAATACTTACCCTACTGGTTGTATCTAAAAGTTAAACTTTATCTCAAACTGCTATTATAATGAAAGCCTCTAGAGCAGTGATTCTCAACCTGTGGGTCGCGACCCCTTTGGGGGTCGAATGACCCTCTTACAGGGGTCACCTAAGACCATCGGAAAACACATATATAATTACATACTGGTTTTGTGATTAATCACTATGCTTTAATTATGTTCAATTTGTAACAATGAAAATATATCCTGCATATCAGATATTTACATTACAATTCATAACAGAAGCAAAATTACAGTATGAAGTAGCAACGAAAATAATTTTATGGTTGGGGTTCACCACAACATGAGGAACTGTATTAAAGGGTAGTGGCATTAGGAAGGTTGAGAACCACTGCTGTAGAGGCAGGTGAGCGAGGCCATCTGGTTCCTATAGCCAGGCAGGCCCTTAGCCCTCTCTCTCATGGCAATCGTGCTTCAGAGTAACCATTCATCCATTGCTCAGGGTCTGCTGTTCAGCCACGACAAAACTCCATCTCTTTTTTGCTTATACCTTTGAGCACAACATTAAATCCCTCTGTTGCCTACCTATGTTGACCCAGGATGTCATGGTTAAATTTCTAGTGAAGGCACATGCCCAGTTTGTAGTCTCAATCCCTGGTAGGGGGTGTATAGGAGAATCCCTGGAGGAGGCGTGTAGAAGATCCCTGTAGAGAATCATCATTGATATTTCTATCTCTCTCTTCCCTTCCTTTCCTCTCAGAAATAAATAAAAAATCTCTATATATAAAAGCCTAAGTGACCGTTCGACTGTTGAACCGGTAGCTATGACGTGCACTGACCACCAGGGGGCAGACACTCAGTGCACAGGCATGGAAACATGGAACAGACTGATGAATCTCAGAGGGAAGAGGAGAGGTGGAGGGCAGGAAGAGATTAACCAGAGATCTTATATGCATACTAGAGGCCTGGGGCATGGATCCATGCACTGGTAGGGTCCCTCAGCCTGGCCTTTTTGGATATGGCCAAATCTGTGCACCAGGCCTCCAACATCCCCCTACGGGTCCTGGATTGCAAGAAGGTGCAGGCCAGGCCAAGGGACCCCACCGGTCCACAAATCCATGCACCGGGCCTCTAGTATATATATACAAGGAAATCTCGCTGTGCCCCATTTCTGTATTGGAGAAGGTAGTTTATAAATGTACTACCCCACAAAATGAAGTTTTGTAAAACATACATGTGGCAATTGTTATAATGTGCTAACCTGGGTTATGGCACATAAAATCGAAATATCTCTCTTATATTTAATATACATTTTATAGTGGGGAACTAAATGACAGTTTGTGCTTTAACTATGAAATTTCTAATTGTTTTGGCTAAACTATCATGAAGCCAAGTAGTATAGAGCCCAAGGTTTTATACTAAAGAAACAAATATCTCCCTTTTCTTAAAGAGGGAAATAGTAATTTTCTAGATATATCAGTGGTTGTATCCCCACCATAAATCAATGCTGTGAAGATCCAAAGACCAGTCAGACAAATTAGTCAGTATTAGACTTTTTTCAAATACAGTTTACTTTCAGTATTATTTTGTTTTGAGTTCAGATGTACAACAGTGTTTAGAATGTCATATACTTTACCTAGTGTGTCCCCCTCCTATATTTCAGTACCAAACTGACCTTATACATAGTTATTGCAATATTATTGATTGTATTCCCTATGTCAGGGGTGGGCAACCTTTTTGTGAGTGCGTGCCAAAACCAGCAAAATCATGGACTCAAAATTCTTCTGCGTGCCAACCCTAATTTTTTAAGAACATGTTACACCTACTTGGTATCTCTTAAGGTGTACGAATGTGAAGAACCTTGAAGAAATAATAAAATTCCTTCGAGGGACACAAACAGAGTATATGATGATGAAAAATATATTTATTTTTTAATGTATACATGTACACTGATAGTCCGACAGAAAACTTTATGACTCCGATTGATATTATCAGTGGGACTTTTGCTGCTGCATCACTGATGACAGAGATTTTACATCAGGTTTATATTTTGTGACCTTCAGAGATATGCAAGAGCTACTACTTTCATCTGTCAGGCTACTCTTATTATGAGACTTAACAAAATTCATCACTGAGAACAAAGATTCACAAGCATATGTGGATGAAACCAAAACACTGGTCGGATCTAGGAAGGCAGGGAGAGTTAAGGCAGAGGCATAGAAATTGCTCTTCCCCTCTCTGGTCAATCCATGTCTATGGTCTTTAAGATAATTTGTAATGTAAAATTATTTATTTATCTAAGATGCACCTACACTGAATTTATCTGAAAAATAAAAAAGTTGATATTAAGACAAAAATTGTGAATGGAAGATTATAAGAGAGGGTTTCACGTGCCAGCAAAAGTTACTGGCGTGCCATGTTTGGCACGTGTGCCAGGGGTTGCCCACCCCTGCCCTATGTTGTACTTTATATTCCTGAGATTATTTTGTTGGTGTTGTTAATCCTCAGGATACTTTCCCAGTGATTTTTACAGTGAGTGAAAAGGAGGGGGAGAGACAGAGAAAGAGAAACATCCATGTGATAGAGACGCATCTATTGGTTGCCTCCAACGAGCATGCTGGCCAGGGCCTGGGATCAAGCCCGCAAACAGGTCACATGCTGTTGACCAGAAACCGAATTCGGGTCCTTTAAATCCTTGGAACAAGGATCTGTCCACTGAGCCAAGCCGGCCAGCACCCCCAAGACTATTTAGTAACTACCAATTTTCTCTTCTTAATCCCTTTACCATTTAATCCCAGTTCCCCAACCTGCTCTCCCCTCTGGCAACCACCAGACTGTTCTCTTTGTCTATGAGTCTGTTGAAATTTTTTTTTTTTTGCTCTTTAGATTTGATAAATATGTGAAATCATATGGCATTTGTCTTTCGCTGACTGATTTATTCCAGTGAGCATAATACCCTCTAGTTCCATCCATTCAGAAACTGTAACTCCGAGTTGAGATGAGGTGCTGGGAGGCATAGACTTCAGGAAGCAGGACATTTAATGAAAGAATAATCACAACTGCACTCACCTGGCTTATTACATAGTCTCCTAGGAACCCAGGATGAGCAGGAAAAATTTCCATTCTGTCCACAGTAGTGTCCCCCAGGGGAATCCTGTGCTTGGAGGTTAGAGTAACAAGAAGTAAATGTGCCTAATGAGCAGACACAGAGCACGTAAATAGCAGCTCTACTGCCAACCCTCACCATGTGCAACCTTTGGTTGGAAGGAACTTGGTCTTTTTTCTTTTCTTTTTTGAAGTCCTAAATCTGTCTGGGAGACCAATGCATGTCTCCTTGTTGTCTTGTCTGGCGCAGAGCTCTGGTCTGCATCACCAACCATCCAGGCAAGAATTTGGACCTCCACAGGGAAACCTTCCTCTCAGAGTTTCCATTCAGGTGAGTCAGACAGCCCAACAGACATGGCAGGAGAGGATCAGAGAGACTGAAAGCCAAGAACTTGTACAAAAAGTCACCACAGAACCATTCAAACATACCCCAGGTACCAGTGATCACTGTGGTTGTCAGCTGGCTTTACTAATACATTAATGTATTTATTCATGATGCTCAAAGGAAAGTGAACACTGCACTCAGAAATAAATGCAAGTGCCAATGTTGACAATTAAATGGTATTAATAGCAGACAAATTAAGAAAGGGCATTGGAGGTGTAAAGTCCTTCCAGTAGAAGTAGACCACAAGTTCAAGGACTTTATCAATTAATAGGAATAGACAAATAGGTTATTAGCTATGGAGTAATATATGTTGATGTGAGAGCATTTTTTAAATTTTATGATGAGGAATATTAGACAATGTTTTCAGATGGATGAGAAAGATCCAGACCCAGGAAGGCAGCAAATACACTTTTGCTATCATAGTGCATGAGACATACATTTCACAGTATGTTCTCTCACCTTGGCTATTCACATTAAAAATAAATATATTAGGTAGGTGAAAATGAGTAAGATAATGACATTCACATTGTAAATATTTCATGACCTATAAGAATGAGAAATGTAATTTGTTGGTGTGTAAGCCATTTTAAGTCTGTGTTAAAATTTATTTGTGCAAGTTATTTTCTTTACTTGTTTATTAATTTATTTTAAATTAAAGTATAAATGACAACCAATGTAACGTTCACTGTGTTGTACCCTGAAAGTTCGTTGCTTTTGAATAGTGTAATCAAAGTGTTTTCATTAATTTTTATGTAAGTATAGTTTGTATACAATATTAAGCTAGTTTCAGATACAAAACATATTGATTCAACATTTATATACATTACAATGTGATTGCCACACCAAGTCTAGTAATCATCTGTGACCATGCAGACTTATCACAATATTGTTGCCTATATTTTCTTATTCAATTTTTTTATTGGACTCTTTCAAAATAAGAATTGGAGATTTTTATACCAACTGACTGTTTTCCATTTAGTTCTTACATGTATTATATAAGGTTTGTGGAGAATGAATAATGTTCATTAATTTTGTGTGGTCCAAACTGTCAGTCCTACAGTATTCCCTCCATTGCTTTAATAATTTTTTAAATTGAAGAATAATTGACATAACACATTATATTAATTTCAGGAGCACCACATAATGATTCTGTACTTGTATATATTGCATTATAACCTCCACAGTATGTCTGGTTAACATCTGTCACAATAATAGTTGCATTTTTTTCTTGTCATAGGAACAATTAAAATATACACTCTAGCTACTTCCAAGTACACAAAACAGTATTATTAACTATAGTCACCATACTGTGCTTTATACCCCAACCATTCCCTTTTTTGTTTTTATTTTTATTAATGAAAGAATTGAGTAAGACACAGAATTTTTTATGTGTCTTCACATTTAAAAGAAAACTGTAATGAGAAATGGGACTAGAGATATTCTTTTTTTTCTTTTTTTTCTATTCTTTTCTTTTTTACTTTTTTTTTATTGCTAAAAGTATTACAAAGGGTATTACATATGTGTCCTTTCCCCCACCCCCACGCCCGTGACAATCCCCTGGCCTCCCTTACCCCCAAGTGTCTTATGTCCATTGGTTATGCTTATATGCATGCATGCAAGTCCTTTGGTTGATCTCTTACCCCCCCTCACTCCTGCCCCCCAACCCTCACCGGCCTTCCCGCTGCAGTTTGACAATCTGTTTGAGGCAGCTCTGCCTCTGTATCTATTATTGTTCAAAAGTTTGTAATGGTCTTTATTATCCATGAATAAGTGAGATCATGTGGTATTTTTCCTTCATTGACTGGCTTATTTCACAGACCAGACATACACAAAATACGGAAATTAGTTCTTTGATTCCAAATATAGAAGGTAGCATTTATGTTAGGTTACAAATGCTTACTTGTGGAAAAATTAGTCATGATACTTTTCCTATATCCTGGTAGTCACCTGCACCACATGGAACTAGGGAACCTCACAGGATTTTCAGAATTTCTTCTTCTGGGATTATCAGAGGAACCAGAATTGCAACCCCTCATATTTGGGCTTTTCCTCTCCATGTACCTGATCACTGTGTTTGGAAACCTGCTCATGATCTTGGCTGTCAGCTCAGACTCCCACCTCCACACACCCATGTACTTCTTCCTCTCCAACCTGTCCTTGGTAGACATCTGTTTCACCTCCACCACCGTCCCAAAGATGCTGTGGAACATCCAGACACAGAGCAAAGTAATAACCTATAAAGGCTGTATCACCCAGATGTATTTTTTCATATTGTTTGGGGGACTGGACAACTTCCTTCTGACTGTAATGGCCTATGACCGGTTTGTGGCCATCTGCCACCCCCTGCACTACATGGTCATCATGAACCCCCGGCTCTGTGGACTGCTGCTTCTGGTGTCCTGGATCATTAGTGCCCTGCATTCCTTGTTAGAAAGCTCAATGGTGTTGAGACTGTCTTTCTATTCAGATTTAGAAATTCCACACTTTTTCTGTGAACTCAATCAGATGGTCCAACTTGCCTATTCCAACACCTTTCTTAATAACATGGTGATGTATTTTGGAGCTGTGCTCCTGGGTGGTGGTCCCTTTGTTTGTATCCTTTACTCTTACTCTAAGATAGTATTCTCCATCTGTGGAATCCCATCAGCTCAAGGGAAGTATAAAGCATTTTCTGCCTGTGCATCTCACCTCTTGGTTGTCTCCCTTTTTTATGGGACAATCCTAGGAGTGTATTTCAGCTCTGCTGTTACCCAAAGCTCACAATCAAGTGCAGCAGCCTCAGTGATGTACACTGTGGTCACACCCATGCTGAACCCCTTCATCTACAGTCTCAGGAACAAAGACCTAAAGAGTGCTCTGAAAAGATTGCTTGGGATGGCAGTTATGAAAGGACGACTTGTCCTAGGGCTGAAGAAATGCACATGACAGCTGGACTCCAAGCCTCAGAGCCAGATGTCAGGATTTTTAGATCAGGTTGTGGAAGAAGAATGTACTCTCTCTGCTCATTTTTGGATTTTCTTTTTCTATGATTTCTATATAATTTAATTGTATCACTTTATTAATTTTTTGATTTTGTGAGATCTGACAGTTTTTCCTTTGTTGTTTTTCTCTTCTCCCAAATGATTCCCATCCTTGGATAAAATATTTGGAAATTCCCATTTATCTCATGAGTCTCCATGGATTTCTTGAGAACAATTTTTTTGTAATGAAATTTATCATACTGAGTAATTTTTCTTTCATTTTACTAAAGAACAATCAGGAGTTGTACTACTTCTATTGAAATAAAGTGCACTTGGTAACCAAAGCCATTGATATCATTTCATAGGAGAGGAAAATTTAAGAGCTCAGGTTAACCCTGTTCATACTTCATTTCTTCATATATCACTTCCATAACTGCTCTTTCTGAAAATGTAGACTTTAACATACAGTGTGTGTTATAAGAGGTCACTGGCTTCTCTTCCCTCCTTAGGACCCTGTATCTTATTTAGCTTGGTGTCCATATTCTTACCATAGTCACTGACAAACTGACAAACAAATACATGTCTCCAATTCTAGTCAATGTTGGAACACAAATTTCTATGAATTGTTTGACATAATATGCCCTTCGGGTCAGAAATGACTTTAAGTGTGAGGAAGCAAAACCTTAAGTCAGACATTTATTACCATGCAAACTATTTTTTTTTCATGGTGTATGTTTACTGATTGATGTATGTAATATCAGTGTTCATATGTAAAGGGATTTATCAATTTGATGCTTTGCTTGGCGTAATGATGTTTTCTATTGAACTATCTTCCTGCTTCCACTATGATTCCCTCTATTGTTCTAAATGAAGCATCTCACCCTACTCTAACTATTGTCATAACCATTAAAATTTTAGGGCATTAACCATATCATTCATTATGTATATTAATATGTGATCTATAGATATGTCATATATGTACTAGTATATGAGTGACCAAAGGATGACACACTAGGGAGCTTGGATTTCTGTCCAGTTCTGTGATTATGTCATACGTTTTGCACAAACATGCATATTGTTTCAACCTTTTCTGGTTCCCTATAAGGGAACCTCAATGGAGATACTTTTTAATGCACTTATCTGAAATAAACTTCAATGACAGAGTAATCATGACTGTTACCTTCAAATGTCTGCACAAATGCCTAGAATGGGGAATAGCATATGATTATAATTCATCTCAGTTTTATTTGCTTTTATGATTGTATCAGATAGCTGTTGCTATATAACAAGCCTTCCTAAAAGGACTTGTTTGACTATAATGCCTTCATAATTAAATGGGGTTGTATGGTGGGACATTGTTCTGATCTATTCTGGGCTCATCATGAGTTGCTCCTTATGATTCTATACCTCTGTCATGATATTTTGTGCATCTGTATTGCACTTCTTTCTTCAATCAATATGTGATGTTTAATGCATATATATATGTGTGTGTGTTTGTGTTGATCTTACAGTTGATGTAAAAATAGTTTATCAAATGTGAATTGCCTTAATTTAACATCACAGCTCCCATATTTATATATGAAACCTTGCTTTCTTCCCAGTTATAAGCTATATTCACCACCACTGTCCTGTGTGATGCAGCTACTTGTGCTCTTAATCTGACATGAGTTATCAATCACTAGAATCTTTAATTCTAACTAATTTATTGAAGTATAATTGCATAAAGCAAACTGCAAACATTTTAAATATACAGCTTGCTGAATTAAAGAAGCCATATATTAAAAAAGAAGCCATATATAAATTAAGAGTATATAGTGTGTAGGTCCATTAATATGTGAGATGATGCACAATAAGTTTTAACTGCATTAAGTTACTGTCAAAAGTGTACTCCACCTGTCTTCAGTTTTCTTCTCTTTAAAGATAATGTGGAATAATAAGCCTTACTTCAAACGGATGCTGCAAGGGACAAATAAAATGTTAAATATACTTTGTTGAGCCCAAAGAAAATGTTCTAGCATGAGCAGTGTGTGTAAGTGTGTTCACTTGTATATATATTTCATGTACACACTAACACATATATATATACATGCACACATGCTCATTCATAATCCCATCTATGATTATTATGAAAGACACCTTGAGAGAAATTTGAAGAATTCTATCTAATAAAGAGGGAATATGCTAATTACTGCCCAGCCCTCAAAGATTTCGGTGCCCACAGCCAATAAGGAGGAAATATGTTAATTGACTACCACGCCCTCAAAGATGACAGCGCCCACAATGATTAAGGAGGGAATATGCTAATTGACTGCCATGCCCTCAAAAATGGCGGTGCCCACAGCCAATAAAGAGGGAATATGCTAATTGACTGCCATGGCCTCAAAGATGGCAGCGCCCACAACCACAAGATGGCAGCACCCAGTCCCCTCAGCCCCACTTGGGCGGCTGGTGCACGGCAAGGCTGGGCCTGCCTGGCTGCTCTGCATGCTTGCCTCTGGAGTCCCCCAGTCCTCTTAGCACCCCAGCAGCCCAGGGCCGCCCAAGGCTCAGGTAACCAGAGCTGGCTGAGGCTTGTGCTGCTGGCAGTGGCAGCAGCAGAGGTGTGATGGGGCGTCACCTTCCCCTGGTCGCCGGATCGCCTTCTGCCCCTGAGGGATCCCAGACTGTGAGAGGGGGCAGGCCAGGCTGAGGGACAACCCCCTCCACTGCATGAATTTTCATGCACTGGGCCTCTGGACTACACTAATAAAAGACAAACATGCAAATTGGCCATACCTTTGCTACACCTTAAGCCATGCCCACCAGCCAATCAGAGTGACTATATGCAAATTAACCCAACCAAGATGGCGGCCGGCAGCCAAGAAGCTGGAGCAAGCAGGAGGCTTGGTTGCCCCAATGATGGAGAAAGCCAAGCTTCCTGCCTGCCGCGGCGGGTCTGAGCTCCACTCAATGCAACAAAGTTTCAATTATAGAAGGTAAATAAACCCCAGATACCTGCTTTCAGCCAGTCGTGGCCACGGAGCTGGAGCGAGCAGGAGTGGGTTGCCCCTGGCGATGGAGGAAGCCAAGCTTTCCTCCCGCCCACCCTGGCCAGCTCTGAGCTCCTCTCAAGGCTACAAAGTTTCAATTATAGGAGGTAAATAAATCCCAGAATAAAAAATAGAAAAAAGAAAGAAAGGAGAGGCTTGGAGCTTCAGTCGCCGGGGGGGGGGGGGGGGGGGGGGGGGGCGGGGGGTTGGCCAGCCTGAAAACGGCCCTCAGCCCCTCACCCAGACTGGCCAGGCACCCCAGTGGGGACCCCCCCCCCCACCCTTAAGGAGGTGTGGCCAGCCTGAAAACAGCCATCAGCGCCTCACCCAGGCTGACCGAACCTTCATGAGGTGAGGGTCCCCATGGGGGAGGGCTTGACCAGCCTGCAAACAATCATCAGCCCCTCACCCAGGCTGGCCAGTCACCCCAGTGGGAACCCCCACCCTGAAGGGGATGTGACCAGCCTACAAACACCCATCAGCCCCTCACCCAGGCTGGCCAGGCGCCCCAGAGGGACCACCACCCTGATCCGGGACACCCTTCAGGGCAAACCAGCAGGCTCCCACCCATGCACCAGACCTCTATCCTATATAATAAAAGGGTTATATGCAAACTGACCCTAACAGCAGAACGACTGGGAATGACTGGTCACTATGACACACACTGACCACCAGGGGGCAGACACTCAATGCAGGAGCTGCCCCCTGGTGGTCAGTGTGCTCCCACAGGGGGAGCTCTGCTCAGCCACAAGCTAGGCTGACAGCTGCCAGTACAGCGGTGGTGGTGGGAGCCTCTCCCGCCTCCTCAGCAGTGCTAAGGATGTCTGACTGCAGCTTAGGCCTGCTCCCTGCTGGCAAGTATACATCCCCCGAGGGCTGTCTGGCTGCCATAGAGATGTCTGACTGCCAGCTTGAGCCTGATCCCCCAGGGAGCGGGCCTAAGCCAGCAGGTGGATATCCTCTGAGGGGTCCTAGTCTGCAAGAGGGCATCGGCTGGGCTGAGGGACGCCCCGCACCCCCCCCCCCCCCCCCCCCCCGAGTGCACAAATTTTTATGCATCGGCCCTCTAGCATATAAATAAAAATGAAATGTATTAATTAACATGAAATAGAGAAAAATAAAAAATTTGACACAGATTTAAAGTGCAATGTGTGACCTTAATTTTAATGAATTATTTTTTTCTATCTTAATGCCTGAAAGGTCACAAGGTCAGAACCACATTAGGTTTACGTGGTGGGAAATTTTTTATACCATGTATGGGGCCAATAGCTTTAAATTAGCTCTAATTTTTTCTATGTAATGTGGGATTTCAACCCAAAATACCTTAGCCCAAGGGAAGCTAGCTGAATGATTTGCAAGGCTTAACCTCAGTTCCCTCTAACAGCATCTTACTGGATAAATGTTTATATCAGTTTCCCATTGCTGTTGTAGCAAATTACCACACTAGTGGCTTAAAACAAAACATTTTCTACCTTAAAGTTCTAGAGAGCAAATGCCTGAAATGAGTAATAAAGGGCTTAGAACAAAATGACTGCTGGCCTTGGATTTTCTGGGTGATCCAGGGTAGAATAAAATCCCTTTCCAATCCCATTCCAAATCCTTTCTTATTCTCAATTCTTATTCCAGATTCTACAGTCCACCTGCATTCCTTGGCCATGGCCCTTCATCCATCTTCAAAACCAGCAACATAGCATCTCCAAATGTCTCTCTGACTCCAATTCTTGCCCTACTCTTTTCCACATTTAGAGGACCTTTGTGATGACATTTGTCCAACCTGGCTAATCTGAGCTTATCTCCCTAGCTAATAATTTTATTTCTACTATTTTAGTTACCTTGCTCTATGAGCTAACATTCCAAGGTTCTCCGAATTAGGATGTTGAGATCTTTTTGAGGCCCTTATTCTGCCTATTACAAAGCCTTGTTCAGGTATAAATTATTTGATGTCACCGGGATCCCTAATATAAAAGAATCAAACACAGAATTTATCCTCCCCTTTAGAGTGAGAGAAAAACGTGTCTTTCAAAATTACAGACTCAGAAAATTCCTGGTGGAGAAGACCTAAAATTACCTACACCAGACTCTGACACGGAGCCATAGCCACCTACCCAAAGTGCAGTCCACAGACCAGGAGGACCTGCAGCATCAACATCACTTGGGAGCTTGTCAGAAATGCAGTCTCTGGACCCCCTGGAGTCTTGATCCATCAGAATTTGCATTTGAGCTACAAACTTTGGTGATCTGTTTGCCTGATGGAGAGGTGCTGCTCTGGAATCGGTGTTCTCACCTTTTCACTATTGTGCACCAGGCCTCAATAGGACACTTGGAGCTGCATAACTATTCCTGCTGGGTGCTGTACTGTGCATTGTAGGTGTTTACCAGGCTCCCTTCAGACATTACAATATCCCCAGGGACAAAATCATCTCTATTTGAGAACCACTGCCCCAGAATCTCAGAACTGGAAGTATCCTGACTGATTCCAATCAAAATCCCTTCCCTTTCTTGGCTTATACCTTGGAGCACAACATTAAATCCCTCTGTGCCTCATGTCTGTATTGGAGAAGGTAGTTTATAGATGTATCACTTCATAAAATGTATGTTTGTAAAACATGCATTTGCTAATTGTAATAATGTGCTAAGCTGGTTTATGGTGCATAAAATCTAAATGCATCTCTTATATTTAATAAACATTTTATAGTGAGGGACTACATGGCAGTTCTTAACTTGTGCTGTATCTATAAAATTCCTAATTGTTTTGTCATGAAGCCAAGAAGTATAGAGCCCAAGATTTTATACCAAAGGAACAAATATCCCCCATTTCTTTTTTTTACTTTTAATTTCTTTATTGATTAAGGTATTACATATGTGTCCTTGTCCCCCCATTACCCCTCACACTCATGGCCTCACCCCCCTGTTGTCTGTGTCCATTGGTTAGGCTTATAGGCATGCATACAAGTCTTTTGGTTGATCTCTCCCTCTTACCCCCACCCTCTCTCTGAGGTTTGACGTTCTGATTGATGATTCTCTGTCTCTGGATCTGTTTTTGTTCATCAGTTTATGTTGTTCATTATATTCCATAATTGAGTGAGATCATGTGATATTTATCTTTCTCTGACTGACTCATTTCACTTAGCATAATGCTCTCCAGTTCCATCCATGCTGTTGCAAATGGTAAGAACTCCTTTTTTTACTACAGCATAGTATTCCATTGTGTAGATGTACCACAGTTCTTTAATCCACTCATCTGCTGATGGACACTTAGGTTGTTTCCAAATCTTAGGTATGGTGAATTGTGCTGCTATGAACATAGGGGTGCAAATATCTTTTCTGATTGGTGTTTCTAGTTTCTTGGGATATATCCCTAGAAGTGGGATTACTGGGTTAAATTGGAGTTCCATTTTTTGTTTTTTAAGGAAACTCCATACTGTTCTCCACAGTGGCTGCACCAGTCTGCATTCCTATCAGCATTTCACGAGGGTTCCTTTTTCTCCACGTCCTAGGCAGCACTTGTCGTTTGTTGATTTGTTGATGATAGCCATTCTGACATGTATGAGATGGTACTGCATTGTCATTTTGATTTGCATCTCTCAGATGATTAGTGACTTTGAGCATGTTTTCATATGTCTCTTGACCTTCCTTCTGTCTTCTTTGAAAAGTATCTATTTAGGTCCGTTGCCCATTTTTTGATTGGGTTGTTTATCTTCCTTTTGTTAAGTTGTATAAGTTCCCTGTAAATGTTGGAAATTAAACCCTTATTGGTGATAACATTGGCAAATATGTTCTCCCATGCAGTGGGCTTTCTTGTTGTTTTGTTGATGGTTTCTTTTGCTGTGCAAAAGCTTTTTTTTTTTAATCAAAATGCATCAAACTTTATTGAACGTGATTCAGACAGGCTTTTATAATTGTCAATGAATGGTCTTGGCTCCATCCAACACAGGGACACAGGCCTCAGTCAAGCAGCATTCCATTCATTTGAATATGGAAAAGACTGCCAAAGTTGTCTAGTTTCGCTATGCCAAATATTTGGCATACATATCAACACTTCCCCCATTCCATACCCATGGCAGACATTGGTAACCAATCAAAGTAATTTTCCCCTTGAGTCCAAACATGGCCCCAGAATCCTCCTCAATGCAGTTCTGGGAACCACATCAGCTAACTGACATGGACACATGAACGAAAACTGAATTGCCATCCCAAACCAATTCAACCTCTTCACCAATTCATGAACTTCTACAATATCATGGTCTATTTTTAAAGATATATTCCATGTTATGGAGCTTCCTCATAGGGTAGGACAAGAAAGGAAAGGAGAGAAAAGAAGACTAGGTGTTAACATTTAGTTAGCATTTAGTATTAATATTCAGTCTTTTATTCTATTCACTGTCTCCAGCAACCCTGCAAAGAGTTCTGTTTTACATGTGAAGAAGCCACAGTTCGGAAAAGTTATAGGACTTGTCTCAGGTTCCCAAGCAGGTAAACAGAATTTGACCTTAGGGCCTCCTGACTGAGAAAACTATGTTCTCTCTCCCATCACAGTGCCTCCTTCAGGCTTTTCAAGACTTTTTGAGGCTATATCTTTGGCATTGGATGGCTTGTAATAGCTGACATAGGCCATTGTGTCAGAGCCGTTTTCAGAAAATCTCGAGTTTAGAGATTAAAAATGGCGGCAGAGTAGGAGGATGCTGCATGATCATGCTCCCAGGAAAAAGCTGGAATTACAACTGAAAAACGAGAAGGCTTCCTGAATAATCAACGGAAAACTCACAGGAGAGAACCCTGATACCCAAGGACTGAAGATGGAGCCGGCATGGAGACTGGTAGGAGGGGCAGAGACGTGACCCACAGAGGGGAACTGAAGTCCCAGAGAGATATCTCAGCCGGTGGTGGAGGGGGGAGAGGTGCCACTGAGAATTCTGGGATCTAATCACGGAGCAGGGCTCCCCAGCAGAGAGCACCAAACTGAGGAAGGTATCCACATAACAACAAGCTGTGAAAAGCAGTGGGGTGCTGTCTGCAGGGAGTGGCAGCTGAAAGTTCAGGCACCATCTTAAAGGGCCAAGGCACAAACATTCCCTGTGGAGCCACCCACCTTGTGTTCTGGCAGAGGGAGGGTGAAGTGGACTGGAGTTGTGAGAACAGAAGCCAGCACTGGGGACTCAGGGGACAGAGCTCAGAAGGCTGACACCCCAAGTCTCCTTGGCTCAGTCATTCCCTCAAACAGCCACTTAGATATCTGCCTTGCCTAGGGAGATAGACATCTGCCTTGCCTGGGGGGATAGACATCTGCCTTGCCTGGGGGGAAGACAGTTGACACACCCTGTTGGAAAACACCTTGCCCTGAGGCTGCTTAAGAGGTTAAAAGTAACAATTTGAAGGAGTAGCAGCTGCTTGTGTAGCCCACCTCCATCCAAGGAACTGCAGCCTCCTCATCACCACACCCTCTCTCTGAGGAACAGCAGCTGTGTGTGAAGCCTCCCCCCACCAGCCAGAGGAGCCACCACAACTGTGAACAGGACCCACCAGAGGAGCTGCTACCAACTGAGGAGCAGCTGCTACCTAACCGCTTGAGGAGCAACCACAGCCCGAGGAGCAACTGCCAACCAAGTAGCAGCCACTGAACGACTCAACATCTAGATATGGCGGTATGATCAAACATGGGTAGACAAAGAAACCCCCAAAGGAAAGAAAAGGAGGACTCACCAGAAAAAAAGCTAAGTGATGCAGAGGCATGCAACATGACAGAAAAAGAATTCAGATTAAGGGTCCTAGAGTGCATAAACAGAATGGAGGAAAAAATCAACAACTTGTGCAAGAAGAAGAAGAAACAGATGAAAAAAATCAATAAATTATGTAAGAACCAAGAAGAAATGAAGAGTGATATAGCTGCAATAAAAAAAACCATTGAAAGTTTCAACAGTAGACTAGGAGAAGCGGAGGACCGAATTAGTGAATTAGAAGATAAGGAAGCAAAACAAACCCAAACTGAACTGCAATTAGAGAAAAAAATTAAAAGACAGCAGGAGAGCCTAAGGGAGCTATGGGACAACATGAAACAAAACAACATACGAATAATAGCGGTGCCAGAACAACAGAAAGAGGAACAAGGATTAGAAAACCTACTCGAAGAAATAATATCAGAAAACTTCCCTGAGGTGGGGAAGAAAAAAGTCACACAAGCACAGAGAGTCCCAAACAAGGTGAACCTGAAAAGACCCACACCAAGACACATCATAATTACCATGGCAAACGTTCAGGACAAAGAGAGAATCTTACAGGCTGCAAGAGAGAGAGAGGGAAAGTTACATACAAGGGATCTCCAATTAGATAATCAAATGATTTCTCAACAGAAACACAATAGGCCAGAAAAGAATGGACGGAAATTTACAAGCAAAGGACTGAATCCAAGAATGCTCTATCCAGCAAGGTTATCATTCAAAATTGAAGGGGAAATAAGAAGCTTCACAGACCAAAAAAAGGCTAAGGGAGTTTATCACCACCAAGCCAGCAATGCAAGAAATGCTAAAGGGACTGGTGTAAAAAGAAATAAAAAGCTCAGAAAGAAAACAGCCACACAGAAAAAGAAATGGCTACAAACAAGTACCTTTCAATAATAACTTTAAATGTAAATGGACTAAATGCTCCAACAAAAAGACATCGAGTGGCTGAATGGATAAAAAAAGGTGACCCATACATCTGCTGTCTACAAGAGACCCACCTCATTAGAAGAGACTCACACAGACTGAAAGTGAAGGGATGGAAAGATATCTTTCAGGTAAATGAAAAGGAAAAGAAATCTGGGGTAGCAATACTTATATCAGACAAAATAGACCTCAAAGTGAAGGCCATAACAAGAGATAAGGAAGGCCACTTCATAATACTAAAGGGATCAATACAACAAGAAGATATAACCCTGGTAAACATATATGCACCCAATGCAGGAGCACCCAAATACATAAAAAAAACTTGAAGATATCAAAGGAGAGATTGGCAACAATACAATCATAGTAGGGGACTTTAATACACCACTGACATCACTGGATAAGTCCTCTAGACAAACAATCAGCAAAGAAACAGCAATCCTAAATGACTCACTAGATCATATGGACTTAATAGATATCTTCAGAACACTTCACCCCAAAGCCACAGAATATACACTCTACTCAAGTGCTCATGGGACAGATTCAAAAATACACCACATATTGGGTCACAAGCAAAGTCTCCCCAAAATTCAAGAAGATTGAAATCATAAAAAGCATCTTCTCAGATCACGATGGCATAATATTAGAAATAAACTACAATAAAAACAACCCAAAGTACTCAAACACTTGGAAGCTGAATAGCATGTTATTAAATATTGATTGGGTTACCAATGAGATCAAAGAAGAAATTAAAAACATCCTGGAAACTAATGACAATGAAAACACAACAATCAAAAACCTATGGGACACAATGAAAGCAGTCCTGAGAGGCAAGTTTATAGCTCTACAGGCCTATCTCAAAAGACAAGAAAAAATGGTAGTAAATCATCTAACTATACATCTCAAAGAACTAGAAAGAGAGCAACAAGAAAAGCCCAGAGTGAGCAGAAGGAAGGAGATAATAAAGATTAGAGCAGAAATCAATGACATAGAGACCAAAAAAACAATACAAAATATCAATGAAACCAAGAGCTGGTGCTTTGAAAGGATAAACAAGATTGATGAACCTCTAGCCAGGCTCACCAAGAAGCAAAGAGAGAGGTCCCAAATAAACCAAATCAGAAATGATAGAGGCGAAATAACAACAGACCCCACAGAAATACAAATGATTGTTAAACAATACAATGGACAACTCTACTCCAACAAATTAGACAACCTGGAGGAAATGGACAAATTCCTAGAAAAATACAACATTCCAAAACTCAATCAGGAAGAATCTAAAAATCTTAACAGGCCAATAACTATGGAAGAAATTGAAGCAGCCATCAAAAAGCTTCCAGCAAACAAAAGCCCAGGACCAGTCGGCTTCACAGGGGAGTTTTACCAAACTTTCAAGGAAGAACTAAAACCTATCGTCCTCAGACTACTACAAAAAATCCAAGAGGAAGGAACACTTCCCAGCTCATTCTATGAAGCCAGCATCACCCTAATACAAAAACCAGGTAAAGACAACACAATGAAAGAGAATTACAGGCCAATATCCCTCATAAACATAGATGCCAAAATCCTCAACAAAATCGTAGCAAATCAGATGCAGCAGTACATCAGAAAGATCATACACCATGACCAAGTAGGATTTATCCCACGGATGCAAGGATGGTACAATATCCACAAATCAATAAACGTGATACATCACATAAACAAACTGAAAAAAAAAACCACATGGTCATATCAATTGATGCAGAAAAAGCATTTGACAAAATCCAACACCCATTTTTGATAAAAACTCTCAGCAAGGTGGGAATAGAAGGATCATACCTCAACATAATAAAAGCCATGTGAAACAAGCCAGTCAATGAGGGAAAAATACCACATGATCTCACCCATTCATGGATAATAAAGACCATTACAAACTTTTGAACAATAATAGATACAGAGGCAGAGCTGCCTCAAACTGATTGTCAAACTGCAGTGGGAAGGCCAGGGAGGGTTGGGGGACAGGAGGGAGGGGAGTAAGAGATCAACCAAAGGACTTGTATGCATCCTTATAAGCATAACTAATGGACATAAGACACTGGGGGGTAAGGGAGGGCAGGGGTTTGTCAAGGGTTGGGGGGGGAGGACACTTATGTAATACCCTTTGTAATACTTTTAGCGAAAAATTAAAAACAAATAAAAATAAAAATAAAAGAAGTAGAAATAAAATTTTAAAAAAGCCATATATGACAAACCCACAGCCAACATCATATTCAACGGACAAAAACTAACACCATTTCCCCTAACAACAGGAACAAGACAGGGATGCCCACTCTCACCACTCCTGTTCGACATAGTACTGGAAGTATTAGCCATTGCAATTAGACAAGAAGAAGAAATAAAAGGCATCCAAATTGGAAAAGAAGAAGTAAAACTGTCCTTATTTGCAGATGACATATTATACATAAAAACCTTAAATACTTCATCAAAAAACTATTAGACTTAATAAATGAATTCGGCAATGTAGCAGGATACAAAATTAACGCCAAGAAATCTAAGGCATTTCTCTACACCAATAGTGAACTTACAGAAAGAGAGACTAAAAAAACAATCCCATTACCATCGCACCAAAAAAATTAAGCTACCTAGGAATAAACTTAACTAAGGAGGTAAAAGACCTCTACTCAGAAAACTACAGGATGTTGAAAAAAGAGATAGAGGAAGACATAAAGAGATGGAAGAACATACCATGTTCTTCGATTGGTAGAATCAACATCACTAAAATATCCATACTACCCAAAGCAATCTCTAAATTCAATGCACTTCCCATTAAAATACCAATGGCATACTTCACAGGCCTAGAACAAACTCTTCAAAAATTCATCTGGAATAAAAAAAGACCCCGAATAGCTGCAGTGATCCTGAGAAAGAACAAAGTAGGTGGGATCTCAATACCAGATATCAAGCTGTATTACAAAGCCATTGTTCTCAAAACTGCCTGTTATTGGCACAAGAACAGACATATAGATCAATGGAATAGAATAGAGAGCCTAGAAAACGGCCCGAACCAATATGCTCAATTAATATTTGACAAAGGAGGCAAGAACATACAATGAAGTCAAGATAGTCTCTTCAATAAATGGTGTTGGGAAAATTGGACGGATACATGCAAGAAAATGAAACTAGACCACCAACTTACACCATACACAAAAATAAACTCAAAATAGATAAAGGACTTAAATGTACAATGGGAAATCATAAAAATACTAGGAGAATCCAAAGGCAACAAAATCTCAGACATATGCGGAAGTAATTTCTTCACCGATACAGCTCCTAGGGAATTGGAAACTAAAGAGAAAATAAACAAATGTGACTACATCAAAATAAAAAGCTTCTGCACAGCAAAAGAAACCATCAACAAAACAACAAGAAATCCCACTGCATGGGAAAACATATTTGCCAATGTTATATCTGATAAGGGCCTAATCTCCAAAATTCATAGGGAACTCATACAACTTAACAAAAGGCAGATAAACAATCCAATCAAAAAATGGGCAAAGGACCTAAATAGACAACCTTTCAAAAGAGGACATTCAGAAAGCCAAGAGACATATGAAAACTTGCTCAAAGTCACTAATCATCCAAGAGATGCAAATCAAAACAACAATGAGGTAACATCTCACACCTGTCAGACTGGCTATCATCAACAAATCCACAAACGACAATGCTGGAGAGGATGTGGAGAAAAAGAAACGCTCGAGCACTGCTGGTGGGAATGCAGACTGGTGCAGCCACTATGGAAGACAGTATGGAGTTTCCTCAAAAAACTGGAAATGGAACTCCCATTTGACCCTGTGATCCCACTTCTAGGAATATATCCCAAGAAACCAGAAACACCAATCAGAAAGGATATATGCACCCCTATGTTCATAGCAGCACAATTCACCATAGCTAAGATCTGGAAACAGCCTAAGTGCCCATCAGTAGATGAATGGATTAGAAAACGGTGGTACATCTACACGATGGAATACTATGCTGCTGTAAAAAAAAGAAGGAACTCTTACCATTTGCAACAGCATGGATGGAACTGGAGAACATTATGCTACGTGAAATAAGCCAGTCAATGAAGGAAAAACACTACATGATCTCACTCACTCATGGATAATAGAGACCATTATAAACTTATGAACAAAAATAGATACAGAGGCAGAGCTGCCTCGAACAGACTGTCAAACTACAGTGGGAAAGCCGGGGAGGGTTGAGAGGTGGGGGGGAGGGGGTAAGAGATCAACCGAAGGACTTCTATGCATGCATATAAGTATAACCAATGGACATAAGACACTGGGGGGTAGGGGAGACCGGGAGATTCTTAAGGGCGGGAAAATAAGGAGACATATATAATACTCTTTGTAATACTTTAAGCAATAAAACAATAAAAAAAGAAAATCTCAAGTTTAGAGTTATGTGTCCACGTAGAACCTCTCCTACCTAGATAAATCTCTTTAATTTTTTTAATTAATTAATTTATTTTTTATTGATTAAGTTATTACATATGTTTTCTTATTTTCACATTACTCCCTATCCCCCCTACTCATGCCCTCACCCCCCTGTTGTCTGTGTGCAAAAGCTTTTTATTTCGATGTAATCCCATTTGTTTATTTTCTCTTTAGTTTCCATTGCCCTAGGAGCAGTATCAGTGAAGAAATTGCTTCGGCATATGTCTGACTTTTTTCTAGAGATATCAGGGGTTGTGTCCCCACCATAAATCTGTGCTTTGAAGACCCAAAGACCAGTCAGACAAATTTCTCAGTATTAGACTTTTTTCAAATACTGTTTACTTTTAATAATTTTTATTAGTTGCTGGAGCACAACATAGTGCTTAGACTAACATGTGCTTTACAGTGTTCCCTTGATATTTTCAGTATCCAACTGGCCATATGCATAGTTATTACAATATTATTGACTATACTAGAGGCCCAGGGAACAAAATTTGTGCACGGGGAGGGGGGTGTCTTTCAGCCCAGCCTACCCCTCTCCAGTCTGGTACCCCTCTCACAATCCAGTGCTGCTGACTCCCAACCGCTCGCCTGCCTGCCTGCCTGATTGCCCCTAACCACTCCCCTGCCAGCCAGATCAACACCTAACTGCTCCCCTGCCAGCCCAATTGCCCCTAACTGCCCTCCCCTGCCAGCCCAGATGCCCCTAACTGCTCTCCCCTTCAGGCCTGATCACCCCTAACTGCCCTCCCCTGCTGGCCTGACTGCCCACAACTGCCCTCTCCAGCTGGCCATCTTGTGGTAACCATCTTGTGTCCACATGGGGGCAGCCATCTTTGACCACATGGGGATGGCCATCTTGTGTGTTGGAGAGATGGTCAATTTGCATATTGCTCTTTTATTAGATAAAATTCTCTATGCTGTACTACACAGCCTATGACTATTTTGTAACTACCAATTTTACTTCTGAATCCCTTCTTCTCCTAGTCTCCCAAGCCCCTTCTCATCTGGCAACTACCAGTCCTCTCTCTATGTCTATGAGTGTGTTTCAATTTTATTTTTTTCCCTTTGAATTCAACATATATGTAAAATTACATGGCATTTGTCTTTCACTGAGCATAATACCCTCGAGGTCCATTTATTCAGAAACTTTGGCTCAGAGTTGAGATGAGGCGCGGGAAGATGTAGATGTCAGGAAGCACGGCATTTAATGAAGGACTAACACAGCTGCACTCACCTGGCTTATTACATAGTCTCCTGGGAACAGAGAATCAGCAGGAAGAGTTTCCATTCTGTCCAGACTAGTGTCCCCCAGGGGAATCCTGTGCTTAGAGGTTATAGTAACAAGAAGTAGATGTTCCTAATGAGCAGACACAAAACACGTAAATCACAACTCTACTGCAGACCCTCAGCATGTGCAACCTTTGGTGGAAGGAACATGGTTGTTGCTTTTGAAGTCCTAAATCTTTCTGGGAGACCAATGCTTGACTCCTTGTTGTCTTGTCTGGGACAGAGCTCTGGTCTGCATCACCAACCATCCAGGCAAGAATTTGGACCTCCACACAGAAATCTTCCTCTCAGAGTTCTCATGCAGGTGAGTCCCAGAGCCCAACAGACATGGCAGGAGAGGATCAGAGACACTGGAAGCCAAGAACTTGTACCTAAACTCACCTAGGAATATAGCCCCGGGACCAGTGATCACTGTGGTTATTGGCTGGCTTTACTAATACATTAATGTATTTATTCATGATGCTGAAAGGAAAGTGAACACTGCACTCAGAAATGCAGGTGCAATGTTGACAAATAAATGTTACTAATAGAAGACAAATTAAGAAAGGGTATTGGAGGTGTAAAGTCCTTCCAGGAGAACTAGTACATAAGTTCAAGGACTTTATCAACTAACAGGAATAGACAAATAGATTATGAACTGTGGCGGAATATATAATGATGTGAGAGCCTTTTAAAAATTGTACGATGGGGCATATTAGACTATGTTTCCATATGGGAGAGAAAGATGAAGACCCAAGAAGGCTGCAAATACACCTTTGCAATCACAGTGCATGAGACATACATTTCACAGTATGTTCCCTCACCTTGGCTATTCACATTTCAGAAATTTACTTGGTAGATGAAAAAGAGTAAGGTAATGAGATTCACTTTGTAATTATTTCATTACCTATAAGAATGAGTAATGAAATTTGTGGGTTTGTAAGCCATTTAGAGTATTATTAAAATATGTCTATGTAAGTTTTTGGCTTTACTTGATTATTAATTAATTTATTTTAAATTAAAATATAGTTGACATCCAATATAACTCTCACTATATTATACACTTGAATGTTCTTTGCTTTTGATAGTGTTATCAAAGTGTTTTTATTCTGTTTTTTGTTTAAGTATAGTTTGTAATATTATATTAGTTTCAGGTGTACACTATAGTGATTCAACATTTATATACATAGAAATGTGATTGCTACACCAAGTCTAGTAATCATCTGTCACGTTTCAGACTATCACAATATTGTTTACTATATTTTCTTATTCTAGTTTTTATTGGATTCTTCCTAACAAAGAAATGGAGATATGGAATTGATTATCAGTTTAATAATGACTGTGGAGAATGAATAAAGTTCATAAATTTCATGTGGTCCAATCTGTAAATCAGTCCTTCTGGATCTTTTCCTTTTGCTTTAGAAAAGTTTAATTAAAGTATAATTGACATAAAACATTATTTTAGTTTCAGGAGAACAACACAATGATTCTGTATTTGCACATATTGCAATTTGTCCTCCACATTGTCCACTTAACATCTGTCACCACACAAAGTTACAATTTTTTTCTTGTGATAAGGACCATTAAAATCTACACTCTAGCCACATTCAAATACACAATACAGTATTAACTATAGTCAACATGCTGAGTAGACAGCTCATGTATTGATTTTTTTACTTTTCTTTTTTGTACCGAAAGAATCGAATAAGATCTAAGAATTCTTCATGTGCCTTCACATGGAAAAGGAAATTCTAATGCGAAATGACACTAGGGCTTGCTGTCCTAAAGGAGACTAGGCTATACACCAAATACAGAAATTAATTGCTTAATTCTACAATATAGATGTAGTCTTCATGCTTCGTTACTAATGCTTGTTTTGGGAAATGTTACTTTTCCTATATCCTTGTAGTCACCTCCACCACATGGAACTAGGGAACATCACAGGATTTTCAGAATTTCTTCTTCTGGGATTATCAGAGGAACCAGAATTGCAGCCCCTCATATTTGGGCTTTTCCTCTCCATGTACCTGATCACTGTGTTGGGAAACCTGCTCATCATCCTGGCTGTCAGCTCAGACTCCCACCTCCACACACCCATGTACTTCTTCCTCTCCAACCTGTCCTTGGTAGACATCTGTTTCACCTCCACGACCATCCCAAAGATGCTGGTGAACATCCAGACACAGAGCAAAGTCATCACCTATGAAGGCTGCATCACCCAGATGTATTTTTTCCTACTATTTGCAGGACTGGACAACTTCCTCCTGACTGTAATGGCCTATGACAGGTATGTGGCCATCTGTCACCCCCTGCACTACATGGTCATCATGAACCCCCGGCTCTGTGGACTGCTGGTTCTGGTGTCCTGGATCATGAGTGTATTGCATTCCCTATTACAATGCTTAGTGGTGTTGCGACTAACCTTCTGTCCAGACCTGGAAATCCCCCACTTTTTTTGTGAAATCAAGCAGATGGTCCAACTCGCCTGTTCTGACACCTTTCTTAATAACATGGTGATGTATTTTGGAATTGTGCTCTTGGGCGGTGGTCCCCTTGTTGGTATCCTTTACTCTTACTCTAAGATAGTGTCCTCCATACTTGCAATCCCATCAGCTCAGGGGAAGTATAAAGCATTTTCTACGTGTGCATCTCACCTGTCGGTTGTCTCCCTGTTTTATGGAACAAGCCTAGAAGTGTACCTCAGCTCTGCTGCTACCCATAGCTCAAGTGCAACAGCCTCAGTGATGTACACAGTTCTCACACCCCTGCTGAACCCCTTCATCTACAGTCTCAGAAACAAAGACATAAAACGGGCTCTGAAAAGACTTGTTGGGATGGTAGCTGTAAAAGTACCAATTGTCCTAGGGCTGAAGAAACGCACATGACAGCTGGACTCAAAGCCTCAGAGCCAGATGTTGTGGATGTAGAATTTACTCTCTTTGTTTATTCCTGGAGTTTCTGTTTGTATGATTTCTATACAATTTAATTGAATCACTTTATGAATTTTTTTAACTTTCCAATATCTAACAGCTTTTCCTATGTCATTTTCCTCCTCTGCCAAGTTGATTCCCAACCTTGAATGAAATATTTGGAAATTCCCATTTATCTCATGAGTCTACATGGATTTCTCAAGAACAATTTATTTTGAAATGAAATCTATCAGACTGAGTAATTTTTCTTTCATTTTACTAAAAGAAAAATCATGAGTTGTACTACTCCTATGTAAATAAACTGCATTTAGTAACCAAAGCCTTTATATCATTTCATAGGAGAGAAAAATATAAGAGCACAGTTTAACCCTCTTTATACATCATTTCTTCCTGTATCACTACCATAACTGCTCTTTCTGAAAATGTAGACTTTAGCATATAGTGCGTGTTATAAGAGGTCATCTGGCTGTGTTCCCTCATTAAGATCCTGTATCTTATTTCACTTCATGTCCACATTCTTATCATAGTCATTATTAAACTGATAATCAAGTCCATATCTCCAATTCTGGTCCTAATTGTTTGACATAATATGCCCTTAGAGACAGAGATGACCTTAAGTATAAGGAAGCAACATTTTAATGCACACACTTATTGCTATGCAAACTATTTTTTTTCATGGTGTAAGTTTAATCATTGATGTATGTAAGATCGGTGTCCATGTGCAAAGGGATTTATCACTGTGGTGCTTTGTTTGGTGTAATGATGTTTCCTACTGAACTATCTTCCTGCTTCCACTTAAAAATTTTCATTGCTGCCTACAAATAGGATTCCCTCTGTTATTCTAAACTAGAGGCCCAATGCACGAAATTCATGCACGGGTGTGGGGGGGAAGTCCCCCCACCCAAGCTCAGCCTGCACCCTCTCCAATCCAGGACCCCTTGGGGGATGTCTGACTGCCGGTTTAGACCCAAGGGATTGGTTGGAGTTCCTTCTCACAATCCAGCACTGCTGGCTCCTAACTGCTCATCTGCCTGTCTGCCTGCCTGCCTGATCGCCCCTAACTGCCCCCCCTGCCAGCCTAATCATCCCTAATGCTTCTGCCTGCAGGACTGATCACCCCTTATTGCTCCCCTCTGCTGGCCTGATCACCCCAACTGCCCCCCTGCAGGCCTGGCTTCCCCCAACTTCCTCCCCCCTGCCAGCCTGGTCACCCCACGCAATCTGCTGCTCGGTCATCCATCTGGTTGTTTCAGTCATGACGGCCCCTGGCTCTTTATATATTAGGATAAAGCATGACCTCCTACGGTAAATATTGTCTTAATCACTAAAGGGATAGGAAATGAACTATATCGTTATCATCTATTGGTGATATACATAATATGTGCTCTATAGATATTTCATATCTATATATATAAAATCCTAAGTGATTGGCAGACTGGCTGATAGCTATGATGCACACTGACCACCAAGGGGCTGATGCTCAATGCAGGAGTGGAAACCACAGGCATGGAAACGTGGAACAGACTGATGAATCTCAGAAGGAAGGGGGAAAGGAGGAGTGCAGGAAGAGATTAACCAAAGATCTTATATGCATACTAGAGGCCCAGTGCACGAAATTCATGCATGACGGGGGGTCCCTCATCTCAGCCTGCACCATCTCCAATCTGGGACCCCTAAGAGGATGTCTGACCTCTGGTATAGGCCCGACCCTACAGGGATCAGGCCTAAACCAGCAATCAGACAACCCTCTAACGATCTGGGACCACTGGCTTCTAACTGCTCACCTGCCTGCCTACCTGATCGCCCCTAACTGCTCACCTGCCTGCCTGATCACCCCTAACCACCTCTGCCTTGGCCCCTGCACCCTGACCCAGGCTTCCCTCCTCCAGCCAGCCACAGGCAACTGGGACCCAGGCTTTCCTTCCTCTGGCTGGCCGCAAGCACCCAGGACCTGGTGGGGGGTCCCTCAGCCTGGACTGTCCCCTCTCACAGTCCAGGAGCCCTCAGGGGATGTCCTACTGATGACTTCCCTCTACAGGAGGTGCATGGCTGATCAGGGAGAGGCACCGCCCCAATCACTCCACCACTGCTGCTGCCTCTGGCCCATCACCTGCCACTGCTGCTGCCTCTGGCCTCCCTCTGCAGGAGGCAACTGGGCCTATCAGAGGAAGGCGCCACCCTATCACCCCAGTCACTGATGCTGCCTCTGGCCCATCACCCTGCCACTGCACTGCCTCTGGCCTCCCTCTGTGTGAGACGACTGGGCCTATCAGGGGAAGGTGCACCCTCATCACCCCACTGCTGCTGCCACTGCTGGCCTCTGTGGTGGCCTGCCCTCAGCCCTTGCTGCCACAGCAGCAGCGGCCTGCCTCATAGCCTGTCTCGTGGCAGTGAACTGCCCTTCACCCTCACAGCCGCTACCATGGTTGCCTGCCTTCAGCCCTTGCAGCCACTGTGACTTTGTTTGGAAAGATGTCCAGAAGGACATCTGGAAGATGCCCGGTCTAATTAACATATTACCCTTTTATTAGTATAGACTAGAATCAGTGGGGTCCCTCAGCCTGGCCTGCAGGAATCGGCCCGAAAACAGATCTCCAACATCCCTCGAGGGTTCGTGGATTGCGAGGGGGCTCAGGCCAGGCTGAAGGACCCCACTGGTGCACGAATCTGTGCACCGGGCCTCTAGTATATATGTAAGTGAGCAAAGGATGACTTGCCAAAGAGCTGGAATTCCTGTCCAGTTCTGTGATTCAGAGTGATAAGGTTTACACAAACATGCATAATCTTTCAAGCTCTTCTGGTTACCTAGAAGGGAATTTTAATGGAGTCACTTTTAATGCAGTTATCTGAAATATACTTTAATAACAGAGTAATCGTGAATGATATCTTCAAATCTATATATATAAAAAGCCAGTCAGCCTAACTGCCATAACGACCATAATGACTGGTTGCTATGACACCCACTGTGGCCAGCGAACCAGCCCGATCAGGGTGGGGTCAGCTAGCCAAGCTTGCAGGCCCTGGCCCCTGCCGGCCTGCCCTGATTGGACTCTTCTACCCCAATAGGGGCTGGGGCTGGCCAGCCAACATCCTTCAGCCCCTCCCCCCCACCTGGCCCTACCCCAGATAGGCCTCCCCACCCCATCAGGGGCAGGGCCGGCCAGCCAACCACCATGGCCCCTCCACCAGGCCACTGGCCCCCAATCACCCCACAACCCCAATCGGGGGTGGGGCCTGCAGGCCAATTGCCCGCAGTCCCTTCCTCCAGCCTGCCCAGCCCTGATCAGGCCCCAGTAGAGGCAGGCAGGCTGGCCAACTTCCCACCATCTCTTCCTCACTCCAGGCCCAAGTCCCAATCCTCCCTAATTGGGGCCGGGCTGGCAGGACCCCACCCATACATGAATTCGTGCACTGGGCCTCTAGTGTATGTATAATTTCCTATATTGGGATAAAGAATCTATCTATATAAAACTCTAATATGCAAATCGACCAAACAGCGGAATGCCTGGCAGAACGACCAGTTGCTATGACACACACTGACCAGCAGGGAGCAGAAGTTCAATGCAGGAGCTGCCCTCAGCTGGCAGGCCCCAACCTTTGGCAGCAAGGGGTGGGACCAGTGAGCAGGCGGCCTCAGGCCAGCCAAGATTGGTGTGAGCAGGGCTCTGATCACCCTTACCATGTTGGGTTGAAGTTAAGGTTTATTATTCCACATTATCTACAGAAAGAAGAAAAATGAAACCAGATGAATTACATTTTTAACAGTAACATAATGCAGTTAAAACTTATTGTGCACCTTCTTGAATTATATTACAAAAGTTGTAGAAAATATTAAAAATCTGCAAATAACAGGATTACTTCTATTATATTCAAAAATATTTTTCCCCTCTGTCTCTATTTTTGTTCATCAGTTTATGTTGTTCAATATATTGCACAAAAGAGTGAGATCATGTAATATTTATCTTTCTCTAACTGGCTTATTTCACTTAGCATAATGCTCTCCAGATCCATCCATGCTGTTGCAAAGGGTAAGAGTTCCTTCCTTTTAGACAGTATGGAGTTTCCTCAAAAAATTGGAAATGGAACTCCCATTTGACTCTGTGATCCCACTTCTAGGAATATATCCCAAGAAACCAGAAACACCAATCAGAAAGGATATATGCACCCCTATGTTCATAGCAGCACAATTCACCATAGCTAAGATCTGGAAACAGCCTAAGTGCCCATCAGTAGATGAATGGATTAGAAAACTGTGGTACATCTACACGATGGAATACTATGCTGCTGTAAAAAAGAAGGAACTCTTACCATTTGCAACAGCATGGATGGAACTGGAGAGCATTATGCTAAGTGAAACAAACCAGTCAATGAAGGAAAAATACCACATGATCTCACTCATTCATGGATAATGAAGACCATTACAAACTTTTGAACAATAATAGATACAGAGGCAGAGCTGCCTCAAACTGATTGTCAAACTGCAGTGGGAAGGCCAGGGAGGGTTGGGGCACAGGAGGGAGGGGAGTAAGAGATCAACCGAAGGACTTGTATGCATGCATATAAGCATAACTAATGGACATAAGACACTGGGGGGTAAGGGAGGGCAGGGGTTTGTCAAGGGCGGGGGGGAAAAAAGGACACTTATGTAATACCCTTTGTAATACTTTTAGCGAAAAAAATAAAATAAAAAAATTAAAAAATTAAAAAAAAAAAGAGTTCCTTCCTTTTGCAGCAGTGTAGTAGTCCATCATATAGATGTACCACAGGTTTTTAATCCTTCATCTGCTGATGGGCACTTAGGCCGTTTTCAAATCTTAGCTATTATAAATTGTGCTGCTATGAACATAGGAATGAATATATCCTTTCTGATTGGTGTTTCTGATCTCTTTGGATATACTCCTAGAAGTGGAATTACTGGGTCAAATGGCTGTTCCATTTTTAATTTTTTGAGAAAACTCCATACTGTTTTCCACAGTGGTTGCTCCAGTCTGCATTCCCACCAACAGTGCAAGAGGTTCCTTTTTCTCCGCATTTTCACCAGCACTTGTTGTTTGCTGATTTGTTGATGCTAGCCATTCTGACAGGTACCTTATTGTCATTTTGAATTTTATGTCTCAGATGCTTAGTGACTTTGAGCATGTCTCTTGGCCTTCTGTATGTCCTCTTTTGAAAAGTGTCTATTTAGGTCCTCTGTCCATTTTTTTTCATTGGATTGTTTATCTTTTGTTAAGTTGTATGAGTAAAATGTCAAAATTTTGAAAAAAAGATTTAAAGTAAAATGTATGACCTTAATCATGATGAATTATTTTTGTATCTTAATGCCTCAAAGTTCAGAACCACATTTACATTTGCATGATGGGAAATTTTTTGTACCATCTATGGTGCCAAATAGCTCTAAATTAGCTATAACTCTTTTTTATTTAATGTGGAATTTCAACACAAATTTCTTTGCCCAACCAAAGCTAGTGACATGATTTGCAAGGCTTAAATTCAGTTCCCTGGTACAATATCTTACTGAATAAATGTCTGTATCAGTTTCCTATTGCTGTTGTAACAGATTAAAACAGCAGTGGCCAAAAACAAACAACTCACTATCTTAAAGTTCTAGAGGTTAAAAGCCTGACATGGTTCTTAATGAGCTACGATTAAAAAAAAAGAACTGCAGGGCTTGCATTTTTCTGGGTGATCCAAGAGTGAATGAAATCCCTTTCCAACTCATTTCATATTCTAATTTCCTATTCCAGATTCTAGAGGCCACCTGCATTCCTTGGCCGATGACCCTTCCTCCATCTTCAATACTAGCAACATAGCATCTTCTAATGTCTCTCTGACTCCAGTTCTTCTCCTACTCTCCTCCACATCTAGAGGACCCTTGTGATGACATTAGTCCAACCTGGGTAATCTGAGCTAATCTCCTTAGCTAATAATTTTATTTCACTATCTCAGTTACACTGCTCTGTGAGCTAACATATTCCAAGGTTCTCTGAATTAGGACGTTGACAGTTTTGAGGACCTTATTCTGCCAACTACAAAGCCTTTTCCAGGTATAAATTATTTGATGTCATCCCGGATCCCTAAAAAAAAGAGAATCAAACACAGAATTTATCCTCCCTTTAGAGTGAGAGAAAAACTTGTCTTTCAAAATTACAGACTCAGAAGACTCCTGGTGGAGAAGACCTAAAAGTACCTACACCAGACTCTGACACGGAGCCACAGCCCACCTACTCAAAGTGCGGTCCACAGACCAGGAGGACCTGCAGCATCAACATCACCTGGGTGTTTGTCAGAAATGCAGTCTCTGGAGTCCCTGGAGATTTGATCAATCAGGATTTGGATTTAAACAACAATCTTTGGTGATCTGTTTGCCTAATGAAATGGAGAGGTGTAGGTCTAGAATAGGTGTTCTCACCTTTTCAAGAGTGACACTTGGAACTGGATAACTAATCGTGCTGGGTGCTGTCCTGTGCACTGTAAGAGTTTACCAGATTCCCTCAGACATTACGGTATCCCCAGGGTCAAAGTCCTGTCTGTTTGAGGACCACTGCCTCAGAATTTCAGAAATGGATGTATCCTAACTGATTCCAATCAAAACTTCATCGCTTTCGTGACTTACACCTTGGAGCACAACATTAAATCCCTCTGGACCCCATTTCTGTATTGGAGAAGGTAGTTTATAGATGCACTATAATGTATGTTTGTAAAAACATACATTTTCTAATTATATTAATGTGCTAAGCTGGGTTATGGTGCATAAAATCTAAATGTATCTCATATTTAACAAACATTTTATAGTGAGGGACTAACTGGCAGCTTTTAACTTGTGCTGTAACTATCAAATTCCTAATTGCTTTAGCTAAACCCTCATGAATCCAAGTAGTATAGGGCCCAAGGTTTCATACAAAAGGAACAAATGTCCCCCATTTCTTAAAGAAGGAAATAGTCATTTTTCTAGAGATATCGGGGGTTGTGTCCCCACCATAAATCTATGCTTTGAAGACCCAAAGACCTGTCAGAAAAATTTCTCAGTATTAGATTTTTTTCAAATACTGTTAACTTTCAATATTTTTTTATTAGTTGCAGGAGCACAACATAGTGCTTAGATTATCGAATACTTTACAAAGTGTTTCCCTGATATTTTCAGTATCCAACTGGCCAAATACATAGTCATTACAATATTATTGACTATATGCTCTATGCTGTACTATACAGCCTATAACTATTTTGTAACTACCAACTGTACTTCTGAATCCCTTCTTCTCCTAGTCTCCCAAGCCCCTTCTCATCTGGCAACTACCAGTCCTCTCTCTATGTCTATGAGTGTGTTTCAATTTTTTTTTCTCTTTGGATTCAACATATATGTGAAATGAAATGGTATTTGTCTTTCACTGAGCATAATACCCTCGAGGTCCATTTATTCAGAAACTTTCACTCAGAGTTGAGATGAGGCGCGGGAAGATGTAGATGTCAGGAAGCACGGCATTTAATGAAGGACTAATCACAGCTGCACTCACCTGGCTTATTACATAGACTCCTGGGAACAGAGAATCAGCAGGAAGAGTCTCCATTCTGTCCAGACCAGTGTCCCCCAGGGGAATCCTGTGCTTAGAGGTTATAGTAACAAGAAGTAGATATGCCTAATGGGCAGACACAGAGCATGTAAATAGCAGCTCTACTGCAGACCCTCACCAGTGCAACCTTTGGTTGGAAGGAACGTGGTCATTGGTTTTAAAGTCCCAAATCCATCTGGGAGACCAATGCTTGACTTCTTTTTTTTTTTTTTTTTTTTTTTAAAATATATTTTATTGATTTTTTACAGAGAGGAAGGGAGAGAGATAGATAGTTAGAAACATCGATGGGAGAGAAACATCGACCAGCTGCCTCCTGCACATCTCCCACAGGGGATGTGCCCGCAACCCAGGTACATGCCCTTGACCGGAATCGAACCCGGGACCTTTCAGTCCGCAGGCCGACGCTCTATCCACTGAGCCAAACCGGTTTTGGCTAGATATATTTTTAAAACAAAAATGGATCATGTAATAACATTTTGCTTTTGTTACTTAATATATCTTTATAACAAAATCCTAAGTCAAAGGATATACATTTGATACTATAGGACTTAGGACCCTTTGCTTCTAAGTGCCAGCATTTCAGGGTTAAGCACTTTAGGTAAAAAGGGGACAGGATATAGAAACGGCAATGGAAATAAGTGGATTCCAGAACTTAATGCCTCCAGCTCTCTGAGCCTCTTCTCTCTTTGGTTTCTTTTTATGTAATGGTTCATTATTCTTTTACTGAACATTGGTGGGAAATACTAGGACTGGTTGTAGAGTTTTACAACTTCCCATTTTATTTTATTTTTTTTCTTTCTTTTTTTTAAAAAATATTTTAATAATTTTTATTTCTTAAAGTATTACAAAGAGTATTACATATGTCTCCTTTTTTCCCCCCCTTGACATTCCCCCGGCCCCTACCCCACCCCCCCTCCGTGTCTTGTGTCCATTGGTTAATCTTATATGCATGCATATAAGTCCTTCAGTTGGTCTCTTAATCCCCCCCCCAACCCTCCCCAGGCTTCCCACTGTAGTTTAACATTCTGTTCAATGTTGCTCTGCTTCTGTATCTACCCCTGTTCATCAGTCCATACTGGTCCCCTTTATTTGTCCCAACCTCACTGGAGTAGTCTCAACCTCACCAGGGCCGTCTGAGCCTCACCAGGGCCGTTTCAACCTCACCGGGGCTGTCCCTACCTCACGGGGGCCGTTTCAACCTCACCGGGGTCGTCCCTACCTCACGGGGGCCGTTTCAACCTCACCAGGGTCGTCCCTACCTCACGGGGGCCGTTTCAACCTCACCGGGGTTGTCCCTACCACACCGGGGCCGTTTCAACCTGTCCAGGGTTGTCCCTACCACACCGGGGCCGTTTCGACCTGACCGGGGTTGTCCCTACCAAACCAGGGTCGTCCCTACCTCACGGGGGCTGTTTCAACCTCACCGGGGTCGATCCTACCTCACGGGGGCCGTTTCAACCTCACCGGGGCCGTCCCGACCTCACCAGGGCCGTTTCAACCTCACCAGGGTTGTCCCTACCACACCGGGGCCGTTTCAACCTGACCGGGGTTGTCCCTACCACACCGGGGCCGTTTCGACCTGACCGGGGTCGTCCCTACCTCACAGGGGCCGTTTCAACCTCACCGGGGTCGTCCCTACCACACCGGGGCCGATTCAACCTCACCGGGGTCGTCCCTACCACACCGGGGCCGTTTCGACCTGACCGGGGTCGTCCCTACCTCACGGGGGCTGTTTCAACCTCACCGGGGTCGTCCCTACCACACCGGGGCCGTTTCGACCTGACTGGGGTCGTCCCTACCTCACGGGGGCCGTTTCAACCTCACCGGGGTCGTCCCTACCACACCGGGGCCGTTTCGACCTGACCGGGGTCGTCCCTACCTCACGGGGGCCGTTTCGACCTCACCGGGGTCGTCCCTACCTCACGGGGGCCGTTTCAACCTCACCGGGGCCGTCCCTACCTCACGGGGGCCGTTTCAACCTCACCAGGGTCGTCCTTACCACACCGGGGCCGTTTCAACCTGACCGGGGTCGTCCCTACCTCACGGGGGCCGTTTCAACCTCACCGGGGCCGTCCCTACCTCACGGGGGCCGTTTCAACCTCACCAGGGTCGTCCTTACCACACCGGGGCCGTTTCAACCTGACCGGGGTTGTCCCTACCACACCGGGGCCGTTTCGACCTGACCAGGGTCGTCCCTACCTCACGGGGGCCGTTTCAACCTCACCGGGGTCGTCCCTACCTCACGGGGGCCGTTTCAACCTCACCGGGGTCGTCCCTACCTCACGGGGGCCGTTTCAACCTCACCGGGGTTGTCCCTACCACACCGGGGCCGATTCAACCTCACCGGGGTCGTCCCTACCACACCGGGGCCGTTTCGACCTGACCAGGGTCGTCCCTACCTCACGGGGGCTGTTTCAACCTCACCGGGGTCGTCCCTACCACACCGGGGCCGTTTCGACCTGACTGGGGTCGTCCCTACCTCACGGGGGCCGTTTCAACCTCACCGGGGTCGTCCCTACCACACCGGGGCCGTTTCGACCTGACCGGGGTCGTCCCTACCTCACGGGGGCCGTTTCAACCTCACCGGGGCCGTCCCTACCTCACGGGGGCCGTTTCAACCTCACCAGGGTCGTCCTTACCACACCGGGGCCGTTTCAACCTGACCGGGGTTGTCCCTACCACACCGGGGCCGTTTCGACCTGACTGGGGTCGTCCCTACCTCACGGGGGCCGTTTCAACCTGACCGGGGTTGTCCCTACCACACCGGGGCCGTTTCAACCTCACCGGGGCCATCCCAGCCTTACCGGGGAAACAGGAAGTTTGGCCCTCTGTCCCCTGCCGGCGGCTCCCCACCAGACAAAATCTCCAGGCGTTCCTGGTGGTTGAACATCCAGCACTCCTGCCCTCCACCAAGTGCACAGACTGCCTGTCTGCTGTCCCCCAGCGCCCCACAAGAGACTGGGACCAGTGGGCATGTTTGCGCGCTTGCTGGTACAGCAGTTCCACAGTGCCAGCCCAGTCAGGCCCAGCCCTGGCCGGCCCCGGACCCGACTCTGCCCCCCGATTGCGACCCTCCCAGATGCAAGGAGCTGAAATCTGCAGCCTGCTGGGACGGGCTCTGTACTTGGTGCCTCTGCACATCCTACTCAGTCTCAATGCTCTTCTTTCTATGCGAGGAGTTGAAATCTGCAGTTTGTTGGGTTGGGCTCTGTACTTGGTGTCACATCCTACTCAGTCTCAATGTTCTTTCTCTCCTTCCAGTTGTAGAGCTTCCACTGGGCCAACTTTCCCATGGTTCTGTATGATAGGTGTTTGTCTGATATTTGGTAGTTTCGATGTTGTTGTGTGAGGTAGCACGCACAGGTCTCTTCCTTATGCCACCATCCTGGTTCTCCTGGGTCTGCTTCTTGAGTGTGTCTCCCATGGCTGCGAGCAGTTGAAGTCTGCAATTTGTTGGGATAGGCTGCAAAAGCGCAGGTGGGTCTTTTTGTGCACCTGGCACAGCTTGGATGGGGATGTAAATTGATTAGGGCTGAGTCTCAGGGAGTCGCCATGGCGGAGCAAATAGCACTGGCTGAGTCTCCGCGGCCCCTTGAATCTCTGCCAGGGCTTTGTGTCCCCCAGTGCCGGCGAGCAGCTGTGCAACAGAGTCTCCCTCGCTTTCTGATGGCTGCAAGGCCGTGCTGCCTCTCCCCGTAGGGTCTGGTGCCTCATGATCCCGCCTGAACCAGCTCAGTGGATTTGAAAGTTTGCAGAAGCAAAGGTGTTTCTACTTGTGAGTCTGGCACAGCCCAGATGGGAATGTAAATTGCGTAGGGCGGGGTCACAGGGAGTCGCCGGGGCGGAGACTCAGCGGCCCCTTGCCTATCCAGGACTCCAGGACTTTGCGTCCCCCAGTGCCGGTGAGCAGCCGAGCGCCAGAGCCTCCCTCGCTTTCTGACTGCTGGAAGGCCGTGCCGTCTCTCGCCTTGGGGCCTGGGGCCTCAGAGACCCGCCCGAACCAGCTCAGTGGATTTGAGAGTTTGTAAAAGCACAGTCATTCCCTCTTGTGCCTCTGGCACAGCCCTGAGGGTAGGGCGGGGTCACAGGGAGTCGCCAGCGTGGAGGAAGTAGCGATGGCGGCGTCTCCGCGCCCCTCGCCTCCCCGGGACACCAGGATTTCTTGTCCCTCAGTGCCGGCGAGCAGCCGCGTGTCAGAGCTTCCCTCGCTCTCCGACCACTGCAAGGCCGTGGCCGCCTCTCCCTGTGGGATCTGGGGCCTCAGAGACCCGCCCCGAGCAAGCCCAGAGGATTCGAGGGTTCGTAAAAAACCGAGAATCCGTTTGCAGCCTGCGTGGCGTGTGACTGCGTACCTCTGGTTTTGGTGCCTCCGTAGCTCCCACTCAGTCTCACTGCACTTCTTTCTTTTCCTCCAGTTGTAGATCTCCCACTGGGCCAACTTCCCCATGGTTCTGAGTGGCGGTTGTTTACTTCATAGTTGATAGTTTCAATGATGCTGTGAGAGAGCAGCACACACAGGTCCGCTCCCTACGCCGCCATCTTGGTTCTCCCAATGCTTGACTTCTTGTTGTCTTGTCTGGGACAGACCTCTGGTCTGCATCACCAACCAACCAGGCAAGAATTTGGACCTTCACATGGAAACCTCCTTCTCAGAGTTCCCATGCAGGTGAGTCCCAGAGCCCAACAGACATGGCAGGAGAGGATCAGAGAGACTGAAAGCCAAGAACTTGCACCTGAAGTCACCTTAGTACCCATGAGAACATAGCCCAGGTACCAGTGATCACTGTGATTGTTGGCTGGCTTTACAATACAATAATGTGTTATTCATGGTGCTCAAAGGAAAGTGAACACTGCACTCAGAAATGTAAGTTCCAATGTTGACATTTAAATGTTACTAACAGAAGGCAAATTAAGAAATGGCATTGGAGCTGTAGCTGGTTTTCCTCAGTGGATAGAGCAGCCTAAGCACTGAAGGGTCCCAGGTTTGATTTCGGTCAAGGGCACATGCTGGGATTACGGGCTGGATCACCAGTGGGGGGCATGCAGGAGGCAGCCAATCAATGATCCTCACTCATCATTGAGGTTTCTATTTCCCTCTCCCTCTCCCTTCCTCTCTGAAATCAATAAAGATATATAATTTTTAAAAACAGCCATCATTGTTTAAAAAAAAAGAAACAAAAAGAAAGGGCATTCGAGGTGTAAAGTCTTTCCAGTAGAAGTAGTACCTAAGTTCAAGGACTTTATTAAAAGGAATAGACAAATAGGTTATTAACTGTGGAGGAATACTCTGTGATGTGAGCGCATTTTTAAAAATGTATGATGGGGCATATTAGACTATGTTTCCATATGGATGAGAAATATCCAAACCCAGAAAGGCAGCAAATACACCTTTGCAATCACAGTGCATGAGACGTACATTTCACAGTATGTTCTCTCACCTTGGCTATTCACATTTTAAAAATGTATTTGGCAGATGAAAACGAGTAAGGTAATGAGATTCACTTTGCAATTATTTCATTACCTGTGAGGCTGAGCAATGAAATTTGTGGGTTTGTAAATTATTTGGAGTCTCTATGAAAATTTATCTCTGTCAGTTTTTTCCTATACATGCTTATTAATTTATTTATTTTAAATTAAAGTTTAGTTGTCATCCAATAAATTTGTACTATGTTGTACACGTGAAAGATCCTTGCTTTTGGAGAGTTATATCAAAGTACTCTTATTCCATTTTTGTGTTTAAGTATAGTTTGTATACAATATTATATTAGCTTTAGGTGTACACTAGAGTAATTCAACATTTATATATATCACAATGTGATCGCCACACCTAGTCTTGTGATCATCTGTCATTGTACAGACTTAACACGATATTATTGCCTCTATTCACTTATTTGATTTTTTATTGGATTCTTTATAACAAAAAATTGGAGTTTTTTATACAAACTGTTTTTCATTTAGTTTTTATGTATATGTGTTTATACAGAATGTATAAAGTTTATCAATTTTTTGTGGTCCAATCAGTCAGTCAGTCCTATACTGTCCTCTCCATTACTTTAAAATTTTTTAAATGAAGTATAATTGACATAAAATATTATATTAGTTTCAGGTGAATAATATAATAATTCTGTATTTGTATGTATTGCAATATGACGTGCATAGTATGTTAGTTAATAGCTGTCACCACCATAGTTACAATATTTTCTTCTTGTGGCAAAGTCACGTAAAATACCCAATACAGTATTATTAACGATCGTGAACATGCTGACCTCTGCAGTGAGTCTCTTGCTTTTTAAAATTATTTTTCTTTCTGAAAGTATTGAGTAAGACTCAAGAATTCTTCATCTGTCTTCACATGGAAAAGGAAAGTTTAATGAGAAACAGCATTAGGGATGTCTTAAAGGAGACCAGGCCATACACCAAATACAGAAATTAATTACTTGATTCTACAATATAGAAAGTAGCCTTTATGCTGGGTTACTAATGCTTGCTTGTAGGACAATTAGTCATGTTACTTTTTCTATATCCTGGTAGTTACCTCCACCACATGGAACTAGGGAACATCACAGGATTTTCAGAATTTCTTCTTCTGGGATTATCAGAGGAACCAGAACTGCAGCCCCTCATATTTGGGCTTTTCCTTTCCATGTACCTGATCACTGTGTTGGGAAACCTGCTCATCATCCTGGCCGTCAGCTCTGACTCCCACCTCCACACACCCATGTACTTCTTCCTCTCCAACCTGTCCTTGGTGGACATCTGTTTCACCTCCAACACCGTCCCAAAGATGCTGTGGAACATCCAGACACAGAGCAAAGTCATCACCTATGAAGGCTGCATCACACAGATGTATTTTTTCCTACTATTTGCAGGACTGGACAACTTCCTCCTGACTGTGATGGCCTATGACCGGTTTGTGGCCATCTGCCACCCGCTGCACTACATGGTCATCATGAACCCTCAGCTCTGTGGACTGCTGGTTCTGGTGCCCTGGATTATGAGTGTATTGCATTCCCTGTTACAATGCTTAGTGATGTTGGGACTATCCTTCCTTCCAGACCTGGAAATCCCCCACTTCTTCTGTGAACTCAATCAGATGGTCCAACTCGCCTGTTCTGACACCTTTCTTAACAACATGGTGATGTATTTTGCAGCTGGGCTCCTGGGTGGTGGTCCCTTTGTTGGTATCCTTTATTCTTACTCTAAGATAGTGTCCTCCATTTGGGGAATCCCATCAGCTCAGGGGAAGTATAAGGCATTTTCTACCTGCGTGTCTCACCTCTCGGTTGTCTCCTTGTTTTATGGTACAGCCCTAGGAGTGTACCTCAGCTCTGCTGTTACCCAAAGCTCACACTCAAGTGCAATAGGCTCTGTGATGTACACCGTGGTCACACCCATGTTGAACCCCTTCATCTACAGTCTCAGGAACAAAGACATAAAGAGGGCTCTGAAAAGATTGCTTGGAATGGCAGCTATAAAAGGACGACTTGTCCTAGGGTTGAAGAAATGCACATGACAGCTGGACTCAAAGCCTCAGAGCCAGATGTTTTGATTCTGTGATCAGGTTGTGGAAGTGCAGTTTACTCTCTCTGTTTATTCCTGGAGTGTCTGTTTCTATGATTTCTGCAGAATTTAATTGAATCACTTTAGTATTTTCTTGACTTTGTAATATCTAACAGCTTTCCCTTTGTCATTTTTCTTCCCTCCCAAATTGATTCCCAGCTTTGGACGAAATATTTAGAAATTCTTATTTATCTCATGAGAGTACATAGATTTCTTAAGACCAATTTATTTTGAAATAAAATCTATCATACTGAGTAATGTTTCTTTCATTATATTAAAAGAAAAATATATCGGTTGTACTACTGCTAAGGAAATAAAGTGCATTTGGTAACTAAAGCCATTTATATCATTTCATAGGACAGGAAAATATAAAAGCATCATCATTGTACTTCATTATTTCATATATCACTTCCCCATTACTGCTCTTTCTGAAAAGGTACACTTTAATGTACAGTGTGTGTTGTAAGAGGTCACTGGGTTGGCTTCCCTCATTAAAATCATGTATCACAGTCAGCTTGGTGTTCACGTTCTTACCATAGTCACTGGCAAACTGACAATCAAATACATGTCTCCAATTCTAGTTGATGTGGAAACACAAATTTCTATAAATTGTTCCACATACTATTCCCTTAGAGTCAGAGATGACCTTAAGTATGAGGAATCAAAATTTTAAGTCATACATTAATTACTATGCAAACTATTTTTAATGGTGTATGTTTGCCTATTGATGTAAGTTCGGTGTCCCTGTGTGGAGGGATTTAACATTGGAGTGGAGTTTTTCTTGCCTTAATTATGTTTCCTATTGAGATATCTCCTGCTTCCACTTGAAAACTTACATGGCTGCCTTCAAATATGATTCCCTCTATTGTTCTAAATGAAGCATCTTCCCGAACTCTAAATACTTTTGTAACCACTAAAGGGGTAGGGAATGAACCCTATCATTTTCATCCATTATATATACTAATAAGTGATCCATAGATATGTCATATATGTACATAGGTGACCAAAGGATAACTCACTGGTGACCTTGAATTCCTGTCCAGTTTTGTGATTCAGAGTTATAGGTTTTACACAAGCATGCATATTCTTTCACCCTCTTCTGGTTATCCATAAGGGAATCTCAATGAAGGCACTTGTTAATGCAGTTATCTGAAATAAACTTCAGTAACAAACTAATCATGGATGCTATTATCAAATATCAGTACAGATGCCTGGAATGGTAAAAAGCATATTATGATAATTGATCTCAATTTTCTTTTATTATTGTATCAGTTAACTATTATGCATAACAAGCCATCCTAAAAGCACTTGTTTTAATATAATGGCTTTATAATCAAAACAGATTGTATGGTGGGAAGTTGTTCTGATCTCTTCTGGGCTCATCATGAATCGCTACATTATGTTTCTAAAGCTTTAATGATGTTTTGTGCAACTGTATTGCACTTCTTTCTTCAACCAATATGTGGTGTTTAACATCTGTATATGTATACCTATATCATGCATATATATATCTGTGATTTGATCTTGCAGATTATGTAAAAATAGTTTATCAAATGTGAAATGCCTGATTTTAATATCACAGTTTCTATAACTTATATATGAAACCTTGCTTTCTTCCAAGTTATGAGATATATTTCCCACCAATGTCTGGTGTGACTCAACTACCTATGTTCTTGATCTGACATGAGTTATTATACATCACTAGAATGTTTAACTCTAATTGATATATTGGAGTATAATTACATACAACCAACTGCAATTTGTTTTAAAAATGCAATTTTCTGAATTAAAGAAGCAATACATAAATTAAGAGTACATGGTGGGTGGATCCATTTGTATATAACTTGAGATAATGCACAATAAGTTTTAACTGCATTATGTAATTTTTAAAAATGTTACCACCTGGCTTCAGTTTTCTTCTTTCTGAAGATAATGTGGAACAATAAATCTTACTTCAACCAGATATTGTAAGGTATAAATAAAATGTTAAATATATTTTGTTGAGTCCAAAGAAAATGTACAAGAATGAGGAGTGTGTGTTTGTGTGTGCACTTGTGTACACCCTTTAAATAAACACACACATATTTATGCACATGCACACAGACTCATTTATAGATTCATCTATGATGAAAGAAACCTTGAGAGAAATTTGGAAAATACAGAAATTTAATAAAAGAAATGTGCGAATTAACATGAAAGAGAAAAAATGGAGAAATCTCACAAAAAGATTTAAAGAAAAATGTGTGAACTTAACCTTAATAAATTATTTGTTGTCACTGTGGAGCCCTAATATGAAAGAATCAAACACAGAATTTATCCTCCCCTTTAGAGTGAGAGAAAAACATGTCTTTCAAAATTACATACTCAGAAGGCTCCTGGTGGAGAAGACCTAAGATTACCTACACAAGACTCTGAGACAGAGCCACAGCCCATCTACCCAAAGTGCAGTCCACAAACCAGAAGGAATTTCTAATGGTTTTGTCATGGAGCCAAGTAGTATAGAGCTCAAGGTTTCAAACGAAAGGAACAAATATCCTCCATTTCCTAAAGAAGGAAATAGTCATTTTCTAGAGATATCAGGGGTTGTGTCCCCACCATAAATCTATGCTTTGAAGACCCAAAGACCAGTCAGACAAATTTCTCAGTATTAGACTTTTTTCAAATACTGTTTACTTCCAATATTTTTTATTAGTTGCAGGAGCACAACATAGTGCTTAGACTATCATATACTTTACAAAGTGTTTCCCTGATATTTTCAGTATCCAACTGGCCATATACATAGTCATTACAATATTATTGTCTATATGCTCTATGCTGTACTATACAGCCTATGATATTTTGTAACTACCAACTGTACTTCTTAATTCCTTCTTCTCCTTGTCTCCCAAGCCCCTTCTCATCTGGCAACTACCAGTCCTCTCTCTATGTCTATGAGTGTGTTTCAATTTTTTGTTGTTGTTTTTTGTTTCTTTGTTTCTTTTGTTTTTTGGTTGTTGTTTTTTCTCTTTGGATTGAACATATATGTGAAATCAAATGGTATTTGTCTTTCACTGAGCATAATACCCTCGAGGTCCATTTATTGAGAAACTTTGACTCAGAGGTGAGATGAGGCGCGGGAAGATGTAGATGTCAGGAAGCAGGGCATTTAATGAAGGACTAACACAGCTGCACTCACCTGGCTTATTACATAGTCTCCTGGGAACAGAGAATCAGCAGGAAGAGTTTCTATCTGTCCAGACCAGTGTCCCCCAGGGGAATCCTGTGCTTAGAGGTTAGAGTAACAAGAAGTAGATGTGCCTAATGAGCGGACACAGAGCATGTAAATAGCAGCTCTACCGCAGACCCTCACCAGTGCAACCTTTGATAGGAAGGAACGTGGTTGTTGCTTTTGAAGTCCAAAATCTGTCTGGGAGACCAATGCTTGACTTCTTGTTGTCTTGTCTGGGACAGAGCTCTGGTCTGCATCACCAACCATCCAGGCAAGAATTTGGACCTTCACACGGAAACCTTCTTCTCAGAGTTCCCATGCAGGTGAGTCCCAGAGCCCAACAGACATGGCAGGAGAGGATCAGTGAGATTGTAAACCAAGAACTTGTACCTGAAGTCACCTTAGTACCCATGAGAACATAGCCCAGGTACCTGGGATCACTGTGATTGTTGGCTGGCTTTACAATACAGTAATGTTTTATTCATGGTGCTCAAAGGAAAGTGAACACTGCACTCAGAAATGCAAGTTCCAATGTTGACATTTAAATGCTACTAATGAAAGGCAAATTAAGAAATGGCATTGGAGCTATAGCTGGTTTTGTTCAGTGGATAGAGTGGCCTACACACTGAAGGGTCCCAGGTTTGATTTCGGTCAAGGGCACATCCTGGGCTTACAGGCTTGATCACTAGTGGGGTGCGTGTAGGAGGCTGACAATCAATGATTCTCTCTCATCATTGAAGTTTCTATTTCCCTCTCCCTTCCTCTCTGAAATCAATAAAGATATATATTTTTAAAAAACAGCTGTCATTGTTTTTAAAAAAAAAGAAACAAAAAGAATGGGCATTGAAGGTATAAAGTCCTTCTAAGTAGAAGTAGAACGTAAGTTCAAGGACTTTATTAAAAAGAATAGATGAATAGGTTTTTAACAGTGGAGGAATATTCAGTGTTGTGAGGGCATTTTTTAAATTTTATTATTGGGCATATTTGACTATGTTTCCATATGAATGAAAAAAATTCAGACCCAGGAAGGCTGCAAATACACCTTTGCAATCACAGTGCATGAGACGTACATTTCACAGTATGTTCTCTCAACTTGGCTATTCACATTTTAAAAATTTATTTGGTAGATGAAAACGAGTAAGGTAATGAGATTCACTTTGTAATTATTTCATTACCTGTGAGGCTGAGTAATGAAATTTGTGGGTTTGTAAATTATTTGGAGTCTCTATAAAAAGTTGTCTATGTAAGCTTTTCTTTACATGCTTATTAATTTATTTATTTTAAATTAAAGTATAGTTGGCATCTAATAAACTTGCACTATGTTGTACACATGAAAGTTCTTTGCTTTTGGAGAGTTATAGCAAAGTACTTTTACTCCATTTTTTTGTTTAAGTATACTTTGTTTACAATATTATGTTAGTTTTAGGTGTACACTAGAGTAATTCAACATTTATATATATTACAATGTGATCGCCACACCTAGTCTTGTATTCATCTGTCATTGTGCAGACTTAACACAATATTATTGCCTATATTCTCTTAGTTGATTTTTTATTGGATTCTTTCTAACAAAGAATTGGAGTTTTTATACAAAAACTGCTTTTCATTTAGTTTTTATGTATATGCAAGTGTTTATAAAGAATGTATAAAGTTTATCAATTTTATGTGGTCCAATCAGTCAGTCCTATACTGTCCTCTCCATTACTTTAAAATTTTCTAAATGAAGTATAATTGACATAAAATATTATATTAGTTTCAGGTGTATAATATAATAATTCTGTATTTGTATGTATTGCCATATGATGTGCATAGTAAGTCTAGTTCATAGCTGTCACCACCATAGTTACAATATTTTATTCTTGTGTTAAGCTTACTTAAAATATCCAATACAGTATTATTAACTATAGTGAACTTGCTGACCTTTGCAATTAGTCCCTTGCTTTTTAAAATTATTTTTCTTTCTGAAAGAATTGAGTAAGACTCAAGAATTCTTCATCTGTCTTCACATAGAAAAGGAAAGTTTAATGAGAAACAGCATTAGGGATGTCCTAAAGGAGACCAGGCCATACACCAAATACAGAACTTAATTCCTTGATTCTACAATGTAGATGGTAGCATTAATGCTAGGTTACTAATGCTTGCTTGTGGGGAAATTAGTCATGTTACTTTTCCTATCTCCTGGTAGTTACCTCCACCACATGGAACTAGAAACCGCACAGGATTTTCAGAATTTCTTCTCCTGGGATTATCAGAGGAACCAGAACTGCAGCCCCTCATATTTGGGCTTTTCCTCTCCATGTACCTGATCACTGTGTTGGGAAACCTGCTCATCATCCTGGCCGTCAGCTCAGACTCCCACCTCCACACACCCATGTACTTCTTCCTCTCCAACCTGTCCTTGGTAGACATCTGTTTCACCTCCAACACCGTCCCAAAGATGCTGTGGAACATCCAGACACAGAGCAAAGTCATCACCTATGAAGGCTGCATCACCCAGATGTTTTTTTTCCTATTATTTGGGGGACTGGACAACTTCCTCCTGACTGTAATGGCCTATGACCGGCTTGTGGCCATCTGCCACCCCCTGCACTACACAGTCATCATGAACCCCCGGCTCTGTGGACTGCTGGTTCTGATGCCCTGGATCATGAGTGCTCTGCATTCCTTGTTACAATGCTTAACCGCGTTGCGACTGTCTTTCTATCCAGACTTAGAAATCCCCCACTTTTTCTGTGAACTCAATCAGATGGTCCAACTCGCCTGTTCTGACACCTTTCTTAACAACATGGTGATGTATTTTGCAGCTGGGCTCCTTTGTGGTGGTCCCTTTGTTGGTATCCTTTATTCTTACTCTAAGATAGTGTCCTCCATTTGGGGAATCCCATCAGCTCAGGGGAAGTATAAGGCATTTTCTACCTGCGTGTCTCACCTCTCAGTTGTCTCCTTGTTTTATGGTACAGCCCTAGGAGTGTACCTCAGCTCTGCTGCTACCCAAAGCTCACACTCAAGTGCAATAGGCTCTGTGATGTACACCGTGGTCACACCCATGCTGAACCCCTTCATCTACAGTCTCAGGAACAAAGACATAAAGAGGGCTCTGAAAAGATATCTTGAGATGACAGTTATAAAAGGACCCATTTTCGTAGGGCTGAAGAAATTCACATGACAGCTGGACTCAAGGTCTCAGAGCCAGTAGTTTTGATTCTTTGATCAGGTTGTGGAAGTGCAGTTTACTCTCTCTGTTTATTCCTGGAGTGTCTGTTTCTATGATTTCTGCAGAATTTAATTGAACCACTTTATTAATTTCTAGACTTTGTGATATCTAACAGCTTTCCCTCTGTCATTTTTCTTCCCACCCAAATTGGTTTCCAAATTTAGATGAAATATTTAGAAATTCTTATTTATCTCATGAGAGTACATAGATTTCTTAAGACCAATTTTTTTTAAAAGAAATCTTATCATACTGAGTAATGTTTCTTTCATTATATTAAAAGAAAAATAATATGGGTTGTTCTACTCCTAAGGAAATAAAGTGCACTTGGAAACCATAACCATTTATGAAAAATTTCATAAGAAAACATAAGAGCACTGTTTAACCATCATTGTACTTCATTATTTCATACTGGTGCATGTGCACCAGTGGTGTCCCTCGGCCTGGCCTACAGTGTCGGGCTGAAACTGGCTCTCTGACATCCCCTGAGGGGTCCCGGATTGGGAGAGGGTGCAGTCCAGGCCAAGGAACCCCACTGGTGTATGATCGGGGCCGGGGGAGAGACGTGGGATGTTGGCCAGCCGGCAAGGGACTGAAGGAGAGTTCCAGGGCATGTCTGACCCCCAATTGGCCAGACCCCAACAGCAAGCTAACATACCAGTCATAGCGTCTGCCCCCTGGTGGTCAGTGCATGTCATAGCAAGTAGTTGAGGTGTCTTAGCATATCATTAGCATATCACACTTTGAATGGTTGAACGAAGGACCAGACACTTAGCATATTAGGCATTTATTATATAGGATATCACTTCCCCATTACTGCTCTTTCTGAAAAGGTACACTTTAATGTTCAGTGTGTGTTGTAAGAGGTCACTGGGTTGGCTTCCCTCATTACAATCATGTATCATAGTCAGCTTGGTATCCACGTTCTTACCATAGTCACTGGCAAACTGACAATCAAATACATGTCTCCAATTCTAGTTGATGTGGAAACACAAATTTCTATAAATTGTTTCACATACTATGCCCTTAGAGTCAGAGATGACCTTAAGTATGATGAAGCAAAATTTTAAGTCATACATTTATTACTATGCAAACTATTTTTTATGGTGTATGCCTGCCTATTGACGTAAGTTCGGTGTCCCTGTGTGGAGGGATTTAACATTGGGGTGGAGTTTTTCTTGCCTTAATTATGTTTCCTATTGAAATATCTCCTGCTTCCACTTGAAAACTTACATTGCTGCCTTCAAATATGATTCCCTCTATTGTTCTAAATGAAGCATCTTCCCGAACTCTAAATACTTTTGTAACCACTAAAGGGGTAGGGAATGAACCCTATCATTTTCATCCATTATATATACTAATAAGGGTTCCATAGATATGTCATATATGTACATAGGTGACCAAAGGATAACTCACTGGTGACCTTGAATTTCTGTCCAGTTTTGTGATTCAGAGTTATAGGTTTTACACAAGCATGCATATTCTTTCAACCTCTTCTGGTTATCCATAGGGAATCTCCATGAAGACACTTTTTAATGTAGTTATCTGAAATAAACTTCAGTAACAAACTAATCGTGGAAGCTATCTTCAAATATCAGTATAAATGCCTAGAATGGTAAAAAGCATATTATTATCATTGATCTCAGTTTTATTGTTGTATCAGTTAGCTATTTCTGCAAAACAAGCCATCCTAAAAGCACTTGTTTTAATATAATGGCTTTATAATCAAAACAGATTGTATGGTGGGAAGTTGTTCTGATCTCTTCTGGGCTCATCATGAATCGCTACATTATGTTTCTAAAGCTCTTTCATGATGTTTTGTGCATCTGTATTGCACTTCTTTCTTCAACCAATATGTGGTGTTTAACATCTGTATGTGTATACATATATCATGCATATATGTCTGTGACTTCATCTTGCAGATTATGTAAAAATAGTTTATCAAATGTGAAATGCCTTATTTTAATATCACAGTTTCTATAACTTATATATGAAACCTTGCTTTCTTCCAAGTTATGAGATATATTTCCCACCAATGTCTGGTGTGACTCAGCTACCTATCTTCTTGATCTAACATGAGTTATACATTACTAGAATTTTTAATTCTAATTGATATATTGGAGTATAATTGTTGGGGCCCTAACATATAATTACATACAAACAACTGCAATTTGTTTTAAAAATGCAATTTTCTGAATTACAGAAGCCATACATAAATTAAGAGTACATGGTGGGTGGATACATTTGTATATAACTTGAGATAATGCACATTGAGTTTTTTTTGTTTTTGTTTTTTTGTTTTGTTTTTTTTGTTTGTTTGTTTGTATGTTTTTTTTGGGACACATTGAGTTTTAACTGCATTATGTAATTGTTAAAAATGTTATCCACCTGGCTTCAGCTTTCTTCTTTCTGAAGATAATGTGGAACAATAAACCTTACTTCAACCAGATATTGTAAGGTATAAATAAAATGTTAAATATATTTTGTAGAGTCCAAAGAAAATGTTCAAGAATAAGGAGTGTGTGTTTGTGTGTGAACTTCAAGTAAACACACACATATTTATGCACATGCACACAGACTCATTCATAGACTCATCTATGATGAAAGAAACCTTGAGAGAAATTTGGAAAATACAGAAATTTAATGAAAGAAATGTGCGAATTAACATGAAGGAGAAAAAATGAAGAAATTTGACAAAAAGATTTAAAGCAAAATGTGTGAACTCAACTTTAATAAGTTATTTGTTGTATCTTAATGACTCAAAGGTCTCCAGCTCAAAACCACATTAACACTTATTCAATGGGAAATCCTTTGTAACACCTATCAGGCCAAATAGCTCTAAATCAGCTCTCATATTTACTATTTAATGTGGAATTAAATAGAATTTTAAACAAAATGCCCTTGCCAAAGGAAGCTATCTGAATGACTTGCATTGCTTAAATTCAGTTCTCTGCAATAATATCTTACTGGATAAATGTCTGTATCAGTTTCCCATTGCTGTTGTAACAAATTACCACACTAGTGACTTAAAACAAACAGCTTTCTACCTTATAGATCTTCAAATACTGGAAATGGGTTGTTAAAGAGCTTAGATCTAAATGACTGCCAGGCTTGGCTTTTTCTGGGTGATTCAGGGGAGAATGCAATCCCTTTCCAATCTCAGTACAAATCCTTTCCTATTCTCAATTCCTATTCCAGATTCTAGAGGCCACCTGATTCCTTGACCCAAGGCCCTTCCTCCATCTTCAATACCTGCAACATAGCATCTCTCTGACTCCAATGCTTCTCCTACTCTCTCCCACATTTATAGGACCATTGAGATGACATTAGTCCAATCTGCGTAATCTGAGCTAAGCTCCTTAGCTTATAATTTTATTTCATCTATTTTAGTTACCCTGCTCGGTGAGCTAACATTCCAAAGTTCTCCGAATTAGGATTTTGCTCTCTTTTGAGGCTCTTGTTCTCTACACTACAAAGCCTTTCCTGGTATAAATTATTTGATGTCACTGTGGAGCCCTAATATGAAAGAATCAAACACAGAATTTATCCTCCCCTTTAGAGTGAGAGATAAACTTGTCTTTCAAAGTTTCATACTCAGAAGAATGCTGGTGCAGAAGACCTCAAATTACCTACACCAGACCCTGACACGGAGCCACAGCCCATCTACCCAAAGTGTAGTCCACAGACCAGGAGGACCTGCAGCATCAACATCACCTGGGTGTTTGTCAGAAATGTAGTCTCCAGGCCCACTAGAGACTTAATCAATCAGAATTTGCGTTCGAGCTACAAACGTGGGTGATTTGTATGCCTATGAAATAGAGAGGTGCTGGTCTGGAATTGGTGTTGTCAGCTTGTCACTGTAGACACTTGGAGCTGGATAATTATTTGTGCTGGGTGCTGTCCTGTGCATTGTAGGTACTTAGCAACCTCCTTTTAGACATTACAATATCCCCAAGGGCAATGTCATCTCCTTTTGAAAACCACTGTCCCAGAGTCTCAGAACTGGAAGTGTCCTGACTGATTCCAATTAAAACTCCCTCTCTTTCCTGGCTTATACCTTGGAGCACAACATTAAATCCCTCTGTGCCCCACTTCTGTATAGAGAAGGTAGTGTATAAATGTACTACCTCATAAAATAAATTTTTATATAACATACATTTTGACAATTGCTATAATGTGCAAAGCTGGGTTATGTTGCAGAAAATCTAAATGTATCTCATATTTAATAAACATTTTATAGTGAGGACTAAATGCAGCTCTTAACTTGCACTATACTAATAACTATGAAATTCCTCATTTTTTTGGCTAAATGATTATGAAGCCAACGAGTATAGAGCCCAAGGTTTTATATTAAAGGAGCAAATATCTTTCCTTCCTTAAAGAGGTAAATAGTAATTTTCTAGAGATATAAGGGGTTGTGAATACACCATGAATCAATTCTTTCAAGACACAAAGGCCAGTCAGACAAATTTCTCAGTATTAGACTTCTTTTCAAATACAGTTTTCTTTTAATATTATTTTGCATTGGTTTCAGGTGTACAACACAGTAGTTAGACAATCACATGCTTTACATAGTGTTCTCCCCTGATATTTCCAGTAGAGAAGTGGCCTCATATACAGCTATTAGGGGCTCAGTGCACAAATTCGTGCACCTTGAAAGGAACTGTGGGCCGCAAAGCTGCAGTGGGCACAGGGGCGGGTCTCAGCCCATTCTACGTGACCCATGGCAGCCCCAGTCCCTTGTCTGCCCTCAGCCCCACTCCCGCCACCATCGCTTCCATGCACTGATGGTGCAGACCCTGCTCACACCCACTATTGGTGCAGAGTGATTTGGGCCGGCACCAGCAGTGGGTGTGAGTAGGGCTGCCACCGTTAGTGGGTGCATGCGGCTGCTGCCAAGATTGCCCCTCAGGAGCAGGGGGATGTGGAGAAGCCCTCAGGGGTGATCAGGGCTGGCAGCCACCATGCTCACCCGCTGACCGTGCCGAGTGATCAGGACAGGCACCGGGGGTCTGGAGCGGTTGCGAGTGGCGGCCGCTGGCCCTAATCACCCCTCCAACACAAGATGACGTGGAATCCTCTTCTCTCGGGGCAGGAGACCCTGAGTGTCAAAAGTCCGGGGTTTTTATGTGGTCGAGTAAACACAACGGTCCTTATCGGTGGCTGCAGCTATGGTGTGCTGTACTGTACTGGTGCGATATGGGTCTAGGGTACAAGTTCTGGGCGTTCACTCATTTGAGAAAGTACATTCGGGTTTTGGGGGTCTCACACAGGGATACAACTTAATATTGAAATATGGGGGTCACTACATACTAATACAATCATAACTATAACAATCCCACTTTGCTGGGGCCCCCAGATGCTTGGGGCAGGCTGACCCCATGGCATGGATTGTAAAAACTTCCCAGAAGCTGCCGAGAATTCTTAATCTTGAGGACCCTCCCGGATGTCCTTTTTAGGCATTGTAGGAAATAGGCCTCTGTGACCCATCTTCAGAGTAGTCAACTTTTAATGGAAATTGTTATTGAATTTCCCCAGAGCAAACAGAATGTAGGGAGTAGGGGAGAGGGTATAAGGGAAAAAAAACTGTATGTGAGCCAGCAACATGGTGGAAACCCCCGAGGTATCCAGGATGAAACACCTCGCACCCACCTCAACTAGACAGGGGGAGGTGGAGACAACTAGAAAAGGCCTCAGCCCGTTTTTTAAATCTCCCAATGGGAGACAATGAGACCTAGATGACTTATGGGGAAAACTGTTAGCCTCATAGTACTCAGCCAATGAGGAACCGGAGGGGGCACTCTCGAATCCTAGGGATAAATAGCCTGTGATCGCTGCTCTGTTTGTGCCTGTTCAACCCCGCTCTTGCAAGAAGGTATTAAAAGTCTCATTTTTGCCATACTTCTATCTCCGAGTCCATTATTTGAATTTACAGGTGTGAGGAAGAAACTGGTCTTGCGAGGCCTGTCAGGCCATAAAAACTGAACAATACACTGCCCTGGCATTGGTCGGGGGCGGGGACACACCATTATCGCTGGCCCCAGGACAGATCATCGATATGACCTGGGAACCCCCAACACCTGGGGGCCTTCTTGTAAGCCCACAGGGGGCAGAACCATATCTGCAAGACAAAGACCCCAGCGGGATATATATAAACAGGCTCTCTGCATGTTTCTTCACTCTGATTTGGAAATTATTCCCAGAGTCCACTAGTGTTAATAAACAGCGTCCCTCCCTTTCTCTAGGAAGTGTGCTTGGTATTTCTTTGTTCTTCTGTAACAGGTGAGCATTTCTCACAGCATCATCCACTGAAATGCTTAGCTAGGGGGAGTTTTGTTTGGCTGTCATATAACTTTGGTTACAGATGTTCTTTGCGTACTTTCTTATCTTTTGGGGACTTAGTTTATTCTTCACCATTTTATGAACACAGGGAATTCTCTGTCTCTGCTGTTTGTTTCTTTCTGAGTAGACTGAACGTCATTTGCTGTTCTGGGTTAGTGTGAGTTAAGATTCTAAGGCTAATGTCTGTCCCTCCTTTTGGGAGTACTCATTTATGTACTTTAGGGGTTGTTTTGTTTCTGTTTTAAAATAAGATAAGATCTCTTCTTTTTTTTTTTTTTTTTCGCTTAAAGTATTACAAAGGGTATTACATAAGTGTCCTTTTTTCCCCCCCGCCCTTGACAAGCCCCTGCCCTCCCTTACCCCCCAGTGTCTTATGTCCATTAGTTATGGTTATATGGGTGCATACAGGTCCTTCGGTTGATCTCTTACTCCCCTCCCTCCTGTCCCCCAACCCTCCCTGGCCTTCCCACTGCAGTCCGACAATCAGTTTGAGGCAGCTCTGCCACTGTATTTATTATTGTTCAAAAGTTTGTAATGGTCTTAATTATCCATGAAAGAGTGAGATCATGTGGTATTTTTCCTTCATTGACTGGCTTGTTTCACTTAGCAGAATGCTCTCCAGTTCCATCCATGCTGTTGCAAATGGTAGGAGTTCCTTCTTTTTAACAGCAGCATAGTATTCCATCGTGTAGATGTACCACAGTTTTCTAATCCATTCATCTACTCATGGGCACTTAGGCTGTTTCCAGATCTTAGCTATGGTGAATTGTGCTGCTATGAACATCTGGGTACATATATCCTTTCTGATTGGTGTTTCTGGTTTCTTGGGATATATTCCTAGAAGTGGGGTCACAGGGTCAAATGGGAGTTCCATTTCCAATTTTTTGAGGAACCTCCATACTGCCTTCCATAGTGGCTGCACCAGTCTGCATTCCCACCAGCAGTGCACAAGTGATCCTTTTTCTCCACATCCTCTCCAGCACTTGTCGTTTGTTGATTTGTTGATGATGGCCATTCTGACAGGTGTGAGATAGTACCTCATTGTTGTTTTGATTTGCATCTCTCGGATGATTAGTGACTTTGAGCATGCTTTCATATGTCTCTTGGCTTTCTGAATGTCCTCTAAATGTGTCTATTTAGATCCTTTGCCCATTTTTTGATTGGATTGTTTATCTTCTTTTTGTTAAGTTGTATGAGTTCCCTATAAATTTTGGAGATTAAGCCCTTATCAGATATGACGTTGGCAAATATGTTTTCCCACGAGGTGGGTTTTCTTGTTGTTTTGTTGATGGTTTCTTTTGCTGTGCAGAAGCTTTTTATTTTGATGTAGTCCCATTTGTTCATTTTTTCTTTAGTTTCAACTGCCCTAGGAGCTGTATCAGTGAAGAAATTGTTTTGGCATATGTCTGAGATTTTGTTGCCTTTGTATTCTTCTAGAATTTTTATGGTTTCCTGTCGTACATTTAAGTCCTTTATCCATTTTGAGTTTATTCTTGTGTATGGTGTAAGTTGGTGGTCTAGTTTCATTTTCTTGCATATATCTGTCCAATTTTCCCAACACCATTTATTGAAGAGACTATCTTGGCTCCATTGTATGTTCATGCCTCCTTTGTGAAAAATTAATTGAGCATATTGGTTCGGGCTAATTTCTGGACTCTCTATTCTATTCCACTGATCTATATGTCTGTTCTTGTGCCAGTACCAGGCAGTTTTGAGAACAGTGGCTTTGTAATACAGCTTGATACCTGGCATTGAGATCCCACCTACTTTGTTCTTTCTCAGGATCGTTGCAGCTATTCGGGGTCTTTTTTTATTCCAGATGAATTTTTGGAGAGTTCGTTCTAGATCTTTGAAGAAGGCCATTGGTATTTTAATGGGAAGTGCGTTGAATTTATAGATTGCTTTGGGTAGTATGGACATTTTAATGATGTTGATTCTACCAATCCAAGAACATGGTATGTTCTTCCATCTGTTTATGTCTTCCTCTATCTCTTTTTTCAACGTCCTGTAGTTTTCTGAGTAGAGGTCTTTAACCTCTTTAGTTAAGTTTATTCCTAGGTATCTTAATTTTTTTGGTGCGATGGTAAATGGGATTGTTTTTCTAATCTCTCTTTCTGAAAGTTCACTATTGGTGTATAGAAATGCCTCAGATTTCTTGGGGTTAATTTTGTATCCTGCTACATTGCCAAATTCATGTATTAAGTCTAGTAGCTTTTGGATGGAGTCTCTAGGGTTTTGTATGTATAATATCATGTCATCTGCAAATAAGGACAGTTTTACTTCCTCTTTTCCAATTTGGATGCCTTTTATTTCTTCTTCTTGCCTAATTGCAATGGCTAATACTTCCAGTACTATGTTGAACAGGAGTGGTGAGAGTGGGCATCCCTGTCTTGTTCCTGTTCTTAGGGGAAATGGTGTTAGTTTTTGACCATTGAGTATGATGTTGGCTGTGGGCCTGTCATATATGGCTTTTATTATGTTGAGGTATGATCCTTCTATTCCCACCTTTCTGAGAGTTTTTATCAAAAATGGGTGTTGGATTTTGTCGAATGCTTTTTCTGCATCAATTGATATGACCATGTGTTTTCTTTCTTTCAATTTGTTTATGTGATGTATCACATTTATTGATTTGCGGATGTTGTACCATCCTTGCATCTCTGGGATAAATCCTAGTTGGTCATGGTGTATGATCCTTCTGATGTACTGCTGGATCCGATTTGCTAAGATTTTGTTGAGGATTTTGGCATCTATGTTCATGAGGGATATTGGCCTGTAATTCTCTTTCATTGTGATATCTTTACCTGGTTTTGGTATTAGGGTGATGCTGGCTTCATAGAATGAGCTTGGAAGTGTTCCTTCCTCTTGAATTTTTTGTAGTAGTCTGAGGAGGGTAGGTTTTAGTTCTTCCTTGAATGTTTGGTAGAACTCCCCTGTGAAGCCGTCTGGCCCTGGGCTTTTGTTTGCTGGAAGCTTTCTGATGACTGCTTCAATTTCTTCCATAGTTATTGGCCTATTGAGGTTTTTAGATTCTTCCTGATTGAGTTTTGGAATGTTGTATTTTTCTTTTTTTTTTTTTTTTTTTTTTTTTTTCTCTTCAATATATTTTATTGATTTTCCACAGAGAAGAAGGGAGAGGGATAGAGAGTTAGAAACATCGATGATAGAGAAACATCGATCAGCTGCCTCCTGCACGCCCCCCACTGGGGATGTGCCCGCAACCAAGGCACACGCCCTTGACCGGAATCGAACCCGGGACCCCTGAGTCCGCAGGCCGACGCTCCATCCATTGAGCCAAACCGGTTCGGCGGAATGTTGTATTTTTCTAGGAATTTGTCCATTTCCTCCAGGTTGTCTAGTTTGTTGGAGTAGAGTTGCCCGTAGTATTGTTTAACAATCATTTGTACTTCTGTGGGGTCTGTTGTTATTTCGCCTCTATCATTTCTGATTTGGTTTATTTGGGACCTCTCTCTTTGCTTCTTGGTGAGCCTGGCTAGGGGTTTGTCAATCTTGTTTATCCTTTCAAAGAACCAGCTCTTAGTTTCATTGATTTTCTGTATTGTTTTTTTGGTCTCTATTTCATTGATTTCTGCTCTAATCTTTATTATCTCCTTCCTTCTGCTCACTCTGGGGTTTTCTTGTTGCTCTCTTTCTAATTCTTTGAGTTGTAGAGTTAGATGATTAACTACCATTTTTTCTTGTTTTTTGAGATAGGCCTGTAGAGCTATAAACTTCCCTCTCAGGACTGCTTTCATTGTGTCCCAGAGGTTTTGGATTGTTGTGTTTTCATTGTCATTAGTGTCCAGGATGTTTTTAATTTCTTCTTTGATGTCATCGGTAACCCAATCAATATTTAATAACATGCTATTCAGCTTCCAAGTGTTTGAGTATTTTGGGTTGTTTTTATTGTAGTTTATTTCTAACATTATGCCATCGTGGTCTGAGAAGATGCTTTTTATGATTTCAATCTTCTTGAATTTGTGGAGACTTTGCTTGTGACCCAATATGTGGTCTATTTTTGAATATGTCCCATGAGCACCTGAGAGGAATGTATATTCCGCAGCTGTGGGGTGAAGTGTTCTGAAGATGTCAATTAAGTCCATCTGATCTAGTGAGTCATTTAGGATTGCTGTTTCTTTGCTGATTGTTTGTCTAGCGGATTTATCCAGTGATGTCAGTGGTGTATTAAAGTCCCCTACTATGATTGTATTATTGTCGATCTCTCCCCTGATATCTTCCAGAAGTTTTCTTATGTATGTGGGTGCTCCTGCATTGGGTGCATATATGTTTACCAGGGTTATATCTTCTTGTTGTATTGATCCCTTTAGTATTATGAAGTGGTCTTCCTTATCTCTGGTTATGGCCTTCACTTTGAGATGTATTTTGTCAGATATAAGTATTGCTACCCCAGCTTTCTTTTCCTTTCCATTTGCGTGAAAGATATTTTTCCATCCCTTCACTTTCAGTCTGTGTGAGTCCCTTCTAATGAGGTGGGTCTCTTGTAGACAGCAGATGTATGGGTCATGTTTTTTTATCCATTCAGCCACTCGATGTCTTTTGGTTGGAGCATTTAGTCCATTTACATTTAAAGTTATTATTGAAAGGTACTTGTTTGTAGCCATTTCTTTTTGTGTGTGTGTGTGGCTGTTTTCTTTCTGAGCTTGATATTTCTTCTTTTTACACCAGTCCCTTTAGCATTTCTTGCATGGCTGGCTTGGTGGTGATAAACTCCCTTAGCCCTTTTTTGTCTGTGAAGCTTCTTATTTCCCCTTCAATTTTGAATGATAGCCTTGCTGGATAGAGTATTCTTGGATTCAGTCCTTTGCTTTGCATCACTTTGTAGATTTCCGTCCATTCTTTTCTGGCCTGATGTGTTTCTGTTGAGAAATCATTTGATAATCTAATGGGAGATCCCTTGTATGTTACTTTCCGTCTATCTCTTGCAGCCTGTAAGATTCTCTCTTTATCCTGAACATTTGCCATGGTAATTATGATGTGTCTTGGTGTGGGTCTTTTCGGGTTCACCTTGTTTGGGACTCTCTGGGCTTGTGTGACTTTTTTCTTCCCCACCTCAGGGAAGTTTTCTGATATTATTTCTTCGAATAGGTTTTCTAATCCATGTTCATCTTTCTGTTGTTCTGGCACCCCTATTATTCGTATGTTGTTTCGTTTCATGTTGTCCCAAAGTTCCCTTAGGCTCTCCTCCTGTCTTTTAATTTTTTTCTCCATTTGCAGTACCGTTTGAGTGTGTTTTGCTTCCTTGTCTTCTAATTCACTAATTCGGTCCTCCGCTTCTCCCAGTCTACTGTTGATACTTTCAATGGTGTTTTTTATTGCAGCTATGTCGCTCTTCATTTCTTCTTGGGACTTACTTAAGTTATTGATTTTTTCATCTGTTTCTTCTAGCTTCTTGCATAAGTAGTTGAGTTTTTCATCTGTTTCTTCTTGCTTCTTGAACATCCGGTGCATGTACTCTAGGAACCTTATTCTGAATTCTTTTTCCGTCATGTTGCATATCTCTGTCTCACTTAGCTGCTTTTCTGGTGAGTCCTCCTTTTCTTTCCTTTGGGGGTTTCTTTGTCTACCCATGTTTGATCTCACTGACATGACTAGTTGTTGAGTCGTTCAGTGGCTGGACCCTGGGTGGCAGTGGCTGCTCCCTGGGTGGCAGTGGCTCCTCGGGCTGTGGTTGCTCCTTGGGCGGTTGTGGTAGCAGCGGCTCCTCTGTTGATAGCAGAGCCTCTGGTGGGTGCTGTTCACAGTTGTGGTGGCTCTTCTGGCTGGTGGAGGGAGGCTTCACACACAACTGTTCCCCAGGCAGAGCGTGTGGTGATCAGGAGGCCGCTGTTGCTTGAATCTGCTTTCCGTGGAGGCGTGCAGGTCTCCTCTGGGCTCTTGCAGTCGCGCTGCTTGCGAGTCGTTGCCTCCGGGTTAGTAGCCGCCGGGTTAGTAGCCGATCTCTGGATGTCGGTAACCGCTACCCAAGATGGCGCGGTCTCGCTGCTGCGCTGGCGCCCAGGGGAAGGTTTCAGCCTCAATCTCTAACCATCCGCATTTTTTAGGAGTTCTCTGTCTTTCCTGGCTGCAGACTGTCTCTCAGCTGAACCTCCCCAGCTTGATCGGGCTGATTGTTACCCGTTTCAGCTGCTCACCCCTATCTGCTCCGGGACAAAGCACCAACACGTCCATCTAAGCCTCCGCCATTTTTTCTCCCCAAGATCTCTTCTTATATGCAAAAGTTCATGTTGTTACAGTCTACTCAGAAAGAAAATTATGGGAATATACCTTCTCCTAGAAGGGCCAGAGCTGCCAAAGTGCCCTCAGGCAGGGGCCACTCCCACTTTGTAAAGGGAAAAAAAAAATAGCAGGTTTTGGTAATTTAAAACTTTGGAGTCCTGCTGGGTTAAATAGTAAAAATTATTAAATACCTAGGCATTTTGAAATAACAGGATACTGAAATATTAACTAATCTGAGTTTGCCTACTTTGGGTTTCTTATTCCAAAGAATAGAGGATGGATTTGAATCTGTTAATGAATGTCTTGTATTCTATTTGAACTATATCTCTTAAAAAAATGTAAATGTATTGCTAATCTGAGGAATGTTACTTATTTGTCACCGAAAAATTAAGGTTCCTAAGAGTTAAGAATTCTAATTAATTGGAATAAAGTTGTGTGGTTTTGATAATAGAAGGCATGAGGTATGGAGATGCATTTTGAAGGAAAAAAGAAAGTGAGTTGTTCTCAAGCTGGTTATTTCTGATTGGGTAAGAAGGTTTGTGAAAGTTGTAGAAAGGTTTGTGAAAGTTAAAGAAGGATTGTGAAGAGAAATCTTAAAAGAAAATTATAGGTAATCTGAATAATAAATTTAATTACATAAATGAATCTGAAGTAAGCTAATACAGAATTTGTTTAGTCCCTTTCTAGTCTGTTGAAAGGGAAAACGTCTTTCCTGTATTTGCCCAGGAAGCAAAAGTTCTATAAATTATTGAAATGGTTATATGTTGAACTATATAAATCAGTTACTTGATTACTAAAGCCATCTTCTTTATCAAGGGAACTGAAGTTTTGCTAGCCTATATTTGTGTTTAATACCCTCTTGTCACTTTGAATGAATACACAGTCTAATACTGTTCCATAATAATAATGATATATGATCTTTCCTTCAAATAAGTTTGACAGCCTTCTTATGGTTTGAATTTTAAGAAACTTTTTCTTGACCTAGAGTTGGCGTTAGGTCATTCCAATAGGCCTTGAAATGCCTGAAGGATTTGTTTTTCTCTCCTTATGATGGAAAATTTTATAATTAAGATGCATGGGAAGCTTTGTCAAATATCGAAAAAGTAATTATGTTTTATTTATATATGCATATTATTAAATAGATGTTCTGGAAATTGCATAAAAATCTCCACAAGTCTATAAATTTTTATATACTTTCATTTATAACTCTAATTGTTATTCTGAAATACTGTGTTTTGCAAAGGACAGGATTCCATACTGGTTATGTCAATTGCATTATAATCAAATTCATAACTGTCATTTTTAATTTCTTCTTGTCATTTAGAGGCAGTCACTGTTTTGTTAAAATGCATTTTCAAAAATGTTACATCTTTTGAGAGATCCATGGAAAAGACTTATTTTAAATTACATATCTCTGAGAATAAATTTTCAGATCATCCCCTTCGAACTGGATGAACATTATTAGAACTCTATAGAGTATCTGGATTTATAAAAGCACTGGCAAGAAAAATCAGGGGAAACTAAAATTGATTATGGGACTGAATAAACTGAAAATATTTATAGTTTTTGTAATTTTATTGTTGAAAGTATTGCTTATTTTTCATATTTTTGTTTTTCAGAAATAAAGAAATTTGTTTCTTTTCTTAAAGCAGTTTGGAAAATTATACTTTGATAAGCAATATTGAGGTATTTATATTTTTCTCCCTACTTTATCCCTCCAGAATTTGGCAATTCTTAATGAGTCATGGCAATATGTGTCTTTAAATTAATTCAATAAGACCAGTTTCCAATTGTGCTTTTATTAATCAAGACTTTGGGATGTCATATCTAAGAGGGACATATGCCTGGCTCTGGATGCCACCAAAAAGGCTTAAGAAGCCAGTAAGAGCCCCTTGGAGAAAGCCTAATACCTTGCTTGATCAAGTGGTTCATGGCAGTCTTTCCAGGTAAGGAACAAAGGTTGCTCTCCTGATAGATGGCAAGGAAGGAACCTCAAGACTTCATTGGGAACCTCCAGAGCTTGAGGAATTCACCCAAGTCTACAGGGATTGCAGGAAAACCTGATGGCAGTTAGATGGCTCAGCTCTTTTGCCCTGAGGGGCTAATTAAAGCTCAATTATGAGATTCCAGCAAAGCAGATTTTTAAACGCCTATATGATCAATTGCTATTTTTATTGTGTTCATGCAATCAAACAAAATTGAAACTAGACTTTAATACAATAAATAAATTAGTCTTAATTTGGGTCTTTAATAAAAATGGGATAACTTTAGGGGGAAATTGTGTTTCAATGGACTCTGTAATACACAATTGTGAATATTAGACTAATTCAATTAATTGTCTTCAAAAATTTTCTTTCTGTTCTAATCTTTGACCCAATAATACAAAATTTTAGACTTAAGTTTGTTTCTATCAGGTTACAAGCCCTGCTCGTGTTCATGGAATACCACCTCTAGACACCATTGCCACCTTCCTCTGTGCCCAGGCCTCATTGTCCCTCTGACAGAGAGCAAGGATCTCTTAGCTCTGAAGGAAAACTTCATCCCTTCTCAGCATGAAGCAGCTGTAGAAGAGACCTGTGTTCCTTTTCTCTGAAAGAATCCAGAGCCAAGATCCTTGAGGAGGGATATGGTAGGAAGTTAGACAGACATGAGCAGAGCAAGGATGATGGGCAAGGTCCTCCATATCCCTTTGAAGCAGGAGAAAGAGCTCTACTCAAAACATGGAAAACTGGATTACCAAACGATCAACTGGAGAAAAAACGAGGGGACCCTGGGACATGCTTCTCACCACTCCAACTGCTCTGAAGCTGGCAGGGGTAAAACACACTGGATCCAACACACCAGAGTGAAGAGAGCACCAGAAGGGGGATAATGGGTGACTGACCCCAGTGAACACCTCAAGGCCATTGTCTTTCAAAGGCAACATTTGTTATAATCACATTCTTCACCACTGCTGGTCTGGCTGGAGGAGAACTAATTCCATTCAAAAGAGATGAAAATATTTGAGTGTATTTAGCAAAAATGTTCTTAATATCTCTGACTTTTGCCTTTCAGGAGGAACCTATGTAGTACAGGCCTTTACATCCTGCCTAGTAGGAGTCGGGACACCTATAGCTAATATATACAACTAGAGGCCTGGTGCACGAAATTTGTGCTGGGGGGGGGGGGGGTGGGCGTGTCCTTCAGCCTGGCCTGCATCCTCTTCAATCTGGGACCCCTCCGGGGATCAGGCCTAAACCGGCAGTCGGACATCCCTCTCACAATCCAGGACTGCTGGCTCCTAACCACTCGCCTGCTTGTCATCCTGATCTCCCCCTAACCTCTCCCCTGCCAACCTGATTGATGCCTAACTGCTCCCTTGCCAGCCGATCGCCCCCAGCTGCCCTTCCCTACTGGCCCGATCGCCCCTAACTGTCCTCCCCTGCCGGCCCGATCACCTCCAACTGCCCTCCCCTGCTGGCCTGATCACCTCCAACTGCCCTCCCCTGCTAGCCCGATCACCTCCAACTGCCCTCCCCTGCTGGCCCGATCACCTCCAACTGCCCTCCCCTTCTGGCCCAATCTCCTCCAACTGCCCTCCCCTGCCATGACCTGCCTCCTCTGCAGGTACCCGCCTCCTCCACAGGAGGCAGTAGAGACACCAGGACTGGCCTCCTCTGCGCTGCACTGGGCCATGGGACCCCCAGGCCTCAGTGCGCAGAGCGGCCACCGGGCCCCGCCTCCACTGTACACACAGCCATCTTGTGGAGGCCATCTTGTGGAGGCCATCTTGTGGCAGTGTAGCATGCGAGGGCATGAGGACCACCTAGGCTTTTATTAGTATAGATTATATTCATTGTATTCATTTGGGGAAGAAAGTCATATACAGGAACCTTCATGAGTTGGGACCCGCTGTCCGGGAAAAGGATGCAGGGATGTTTTCTCTACAGGTTGCTGCAGTAGCTTCCTGTGGCAAATGTCTGACTTTTATCTGGTGTTCTAGTTATTGTCTTTCAGTATCTAATAACTACAATATAAACTGTTCTGATGATTTCACCCTCCCTTATAGTAATGGACATACTAAACTGCCAGCTGGTTGTTTTCTGATATGTGGGGTTATTCATATATATGTTTATTCACATATACCTGCCAACAGCACTGGGTAGGGGGAGGGTTATTTCTTAGGACAACTGACTGTCTTTATGCTCCAGGAACATCACAGGGTCTGAACCAGAAAAGGCCTTCTCACAGCGGTGGCACCAGACTGCAACAATAACCTCCACCTGTGGAGCCCTGCTGACCATATTGCTTTGACCGTTTTTGTTGTGCCAGTAAGGGTAGGCTCCCTTAATGAGAAGTGACCTGGCTGGCCTGTAGCCTGGTAACAGCCATGAATGCCACTTCCAGGGCTCTCCATGGGATAAATCAAGAGCTGAGTCAGGTTAGGGAGGAGTTCTAGAGAATGGGGCAGCTCTAGATTATTTACTGTGGCAGCATAACCACAGTTGTGAGGAATTCAAAGGAATGTGCTGTTTTAGTCTTTCTGACAACTCTCAATTGGTAGAAAACAACATTCAACAAATTAGGGAAACCATCTCCAAGGTAAAACAATGGGAAAGAATTTTTTATTTTTTATTTATCTGAGTTAACTTCCTGGCTACCAAGCCTGTCTGGGCTGAGGGAATGCTTTTAAATTTTTATCCTGTTTATTTTTTGTAATCTGATCATTTGCTGCTGTATTCAATGTCTTCCTCTTTTTAGATCCTGCATTCACTTTATTCTAGCCCCACAAACTACTTCCAAGGCGGAAGCAAATGCAGTCCAGCAGGATGAGACTTTTCACCTAAAACTAATCTCATATATATGAGATGATAGAGATAGCAGTGGGGAATGTTAGGGGCAGAAATATTAATCATGCTTTGTTAACCATGATTGTTCCATTCTAAAGAAAGCACATTCTAACCTAACTGAGAGTTGTACAGCTGGGACATGGCAGTTAACCTGGAGTGTGGGGAATGTGGTCCATTCTCCTTATCTGAGAATTGCCTATTAATATTCACAACCTTGTTGCTGAAACAGTGGAGTCCCAGAGGTGCCCCCTGAGCCCTCATTGCCTGTAACCTGTAACCATTATACCCATTCTTCTTTTTAATTTTTGTTGTTGAAAGTATTACAGATGTCACCCTTTTTTCCCCTTTGACCCCTCTCCTCCCCACTCCTGTGTCATCCCCAGGTCTTCAACCCACTATTATCTGTGTTCATGGGTTATGCATATATGCATATAAGTTCTTTGGTTGATCTATTCCCTCTCTCCCCTCCCCCCTGCCATTTCCTCTGAGGAGCCTCAGTCTGTTGAATGCTTCCATGTCTCTGGATCAATTTTGTTTGTCAGTTTATTTTGTTCATTAGATTCCACATATAAGTGAGATCATGTGATACTTATCTTTCTCTGACTGACTTATTTCACTTAGCATAATGCTCTCTAGGTCCGTCCATGTTGTCTCAATGGGTAAGAGATCCTTCTTTTTTACAGCTTCATAGTATTCCATTGTGTAAATGCACCACAGTTATTGTACCCATTCTTATTTCTTTTGCCTACCTCCCCATGCCTGTAATTCCTTTTGCCCACTTCCCCATACAATATTTTTCCTTCTACCCAATATAGGCTTGGGGGTGGAGGGTGGGGGAGGGGGAGAGTTGCAAAGCAGATTTTGTAGATGACCTGCTACTCTCCCATATTCCAGCATTATTGGAATAAACACTCATATATGATTCTACCCTGTCTCTGCTTAATTGGCTCAAGGAGTGACAGGCAGCATGGACCCATTTGTTGTCCAGTTTCAAAATAACTATCAAAAATAAATATATCTGCACCCACTCCATGTTTGTTGCAGCATTATTCAAAATAGCCAAGACATGGAACCAACCTAAGCCTCCACTGATGGATCAATAGATAAAGGACATGAAGTATTATAATGAAATAGTATTCAGTGGGAGACTGGATCTGCCCTTCCAAGTCTCGGTGGACCTGCCTTGTTGAACTCAGTTCCACAGGGGGTGAGAGGGTAGGGCAGGGGAATGCACCTTAGAGCTGGGACAATACAAGTGTTTCGCCCTCAGAGGTTATTGTCTGGGATGGAGAAAGTGCTTGGCCCCTTCCTGAGGACTCAGCAGCACAATCCCCAATGAGAGACTTATTTATTCTGCCCTCTCAAGTCTCAGTGGCTCAACCCTGCTGAGCTTGCTCCTGCAGAGGGGACAACTTGCTGCACTGAACCTGAACCTATGGCATGCTCCTCTTGGGGAAGCTAGAATTGGAAAGTCTGGAAGAGATTGAGTGGTTTGGCTCTGAAATAGGGGCCACTTTCCCCTCATTGAGTGCCTGACCACATGGACCCCAAGTAGGAGACCCACTAGCCCCATCTTCTCCCCTTGGCAGCCCCACCCTACTTTTCTCACAACCTTTGGAATGGTCAGTTGGTCGCAACCAATCTGGGCCCATTCTAGAGTCTTTTTTGGAAGGATCTGGAGAAAAACCAGGCAACCTCAGTGGGAGGGGAGTAGCTGACAGGTGGAGGTAGACCATAGGCAACATCAAATCTTTTATAGATTTGCCCCCAGCTCTAAACTGGAGGAAGCCAACACTTATACACAGTGGGTTTCTCCCATGCACACCCAGGCCCAGTATACACAGATACAGTGAGTAGTGTGGTAGCTCCAGACAGATAGCCCAAGACTGGTTACACACATCTGACATCAATCTGTACTTGAACCCTGCCCAAGTGGACCAGAATGAACAGAACCAGTGGTGGGATATAGACCACACCAGAGACAAGCAAAATGGGATTCTGACAGGAAGCAGACCCTACCGGGAACAACACCTCAGGGGGCAGCCCCTGCACAGTGACTCATACACTGTGATCAATGTTTATCCTTATACTTAGTAAACTCCACCCACAAAAAAGCCAACAGCATTCAAGACTCAACTATAACAGGGTGTGTAAAACCCACAAGAAATATTCCTGCAGCACTGAGGTTTGGTGATCTAGAAGATTGGGCCCTGAACCCAACAAGACACCTTCATCATAAAACCATCGTAAGAAGTTTGGGAGTCATAGCAGATATACTTCATACACAGACAATATGGAGAGACAAAGAAATATGCCCCTAATCATGCAGTGGTTCTCAACCTTCCTAATGCCGCGACCCTTTAATACAGTTCCTCATGTTGTGGTGACCCCCAACCATAAAATTATTTTCGTTGCTACTTCATAACTATAATTTTGCTACTTTTATGAGTCGTAATGTAAATATCTGATATGCTATAGGTTTTTTCTGATGGTTGTGACCCACAGGTTGAGAACTGCTGTCTAATGAAATGGAAGCAACCAAAATACCAGATGCAGAGTTTAAAATAATAGTTATAAGGATGCTCAAGGTTCCAAAAGAAAGAATTAATGGTCTCAGTGGAAATTTAAACAAAGAGATAGTAAGCATTATGAAGGACATAAACACCATAAAAAAAGAACCAGAAAGAAATGAAGAATACACTGGAAGGAATCAATATCAGGTTAGATAAAGCATAGGATTGGATCAATTATTTAAAGAACAAGGTAACAGTAAGCACTCCAGCAAGGCATAAAAAAAGAAAAGAAAATTTTTTAAAAAATGAGAAAAGTCTAAGTGATCTCTGGAACAACATCAAGAGTGACAACATCTCCTCATAGTGATACCAGGAGAAAATAATGAGCAAGTGTTAGAGAACCTGCTTGAAGAAATAATGGCTGAAGACTTCCCTAACCTGGCAAAAGAAAAGGGCACAGAAATTCAGATATCTCAGAGTCTCCATCATGATGAACCCAAAGAGGCCCATACTAAGACATACTAAAGACAAAGAGAAAATCTTAAAAGTAGAAAGAGAAAATGATCAGTTACCTACCAAGGAGCTCCCATAAGGCTGTCAGTTGAGTCCTCAACAGAAATACTTCAGGCCAGAAGAGAGTGGCATGAAATATTCAAAGTGATGAAAAGCAAAGAGCTGCATCTAAGACTACTCTATCTAGCAATGCTATTGTTCAAAATTGAAGGTGAAATAAAGAGCTTCCTATACCAAAAAACAATAACCAACAACTAAGGAGTTTATTACCACCTAACCAGTATTGCAAGAAATGTTAAAGGGCCTGCTTTAAGATGAAGAAAGAAAAAAAAAGAAATTGAGAAAGAGGGACACAGGTATAAAGAATAAAATAGCAATAAATAAGTACCTATCAATAATAACCTTAAATGTAAACAAATGCTCCAATTAAAAGACAAAGGGTAGCTGAATAGATAAGAAAACATGAACCAAATATATGATGTCTACAAGAGACCACCTCAGAACAAAACATACACACAGACAGAAAGTAAAGGGAATGAAAAATATATATATTTCCTGCAAATGGAAACAAAAACAGCTCGGGTAGCAATATCTTTATCAGAAAAAAATAGATTTGAAAACAAAGGCCACAACAAGAGATAAATAAGGTCACTACATAATACTAATGGGATCCATACAATAAGAGAATATGCACCCAACAAAAGATCACCTAAATATATAAAGAAAATCTTGGTGGACATTAAGACAGAGATTGAAAGTAATACAGCCATAGTAGGGAATTTTAACAACTCAATGACATCAATGGATACATCTTTTAGACAATTAAGGCAACAGCAACTATAAACAATGCACTGGTTCAGATGGATTTAATTGTTATTTACAGAACATTTCATCCCAAAGCAGTGGAATATACATTCTTCTCAAGTACACATGGGACATTCTTAAAGATAGACCACATGTTAGAACACAAAATAAATCTTAACCAATTCAAGAAAATTGAAATCATATCAACCATCTTCTCTGACCACAATGGTATGAAACTAGATTTCAATCACATTTTTAAAAACTGAAAAACATTCAAACACATGAAGACTATATAGCATGTTATTAAACAATAAATGGGTTAATAATGAGATCAAGGAAGAAATCAAAATTTACCTGGAAAGAAATGAAAACAAACACACAACTCCAAATCAATGGGACACAACAAAATCAGTCCTGAGGGGGAAGTTCGTAGCTCTACATGCTTACCTCTACAGGAGAAAAAAATCTCAAATAAGCAATCTAAACCTACCCCTAAAAGAACAACAAACAAAGCCCAGAGTAAGTAGAAGAAAGGAAATAAGATTAGAGCAGAAATAAATGATTCAGAGACTTAAAAACATACAAAAGAAATGGTTCTATGAAAAGATAAACAAGTTTGAAAACCTTTAACTAGACTCTTCAAAAAAAAAAGGGAGAACCCAAATAAATAAAATCAGAAATGAAAGAGAAGAAGTAACAATGGATACCACAGAAATACAAAGTATTATAAGAAAATACTATGAACAACTATATGCCAACACATTGGACAATCTAGAAGATATGAATAAATTCCTAGAAATTTGCAATCTTCCAAAACTGAATTAGGAAGAATCAGAAAACCCAAATAGACCCATTACATCTAATGAAATGAAGCAGTAATCATGAAACTTCCAGCAAACAAAAGTCCTGGACTAGATGGCTACACAGGTGAATTTCACCAAACATTCAAAGAAAAACTAACACCCATCCTTCTCCTTCTCAAACTAGTTCAAAACATTTCAAGAAGAGGGAGGATTTCCAAGCTCTTTTTACAAGGCCAGCATTATCCTAAGTACAAAACCAGATAATGACACTACAAAGAAAGAAAATTATGGGCCAATATCTCTGATGAACATAGATGCTAAAATTCCCAACAAAATATTCACAAACCAGATCCAGTAATACATTAAAAAGACCATACACAATGATAAAGTGAAATTTATTCTGGGGTTACAAGGTTGGTACAATATTAGTATATCAATAAACATGACACATCACATAAACAAAATAAAAAATTATAAACCACATGATTACATTAATAAAAGTGGGAAAAAACATTTGATAAAATATAGCACCCATTTATAAATTAAAAATAAAACTCTCAGCTAAGTCAGAATTAAAGGATCATACCTCAACATAATAAAGACCTTATATGACAAACCCAGAGACAGCATCATGCTCAATGGGAAAAAAAATCATTTTTCCTTAAGATTGGGAACAAGATGGGGATGTCTGTTTTCACCACTCTTATTCAACCTACCCACAGCAATCAGACATGAAGAAGAAATAAGAGGTATCTAAATTGGAAAAGAGGAAGTAAAACTCATTATTTGCAGATGGCATGACATTGTACATAGAAAAGTTTAGAGGCCATCAAAAAACTACTAGATCTAATAAATAAATTTGAGAAAGTAGCAGTACACAAAATTAATATTCAGGAATTGGTGCCTTTTTTATACACCAACTACTGGTCTGGTGCATGGATTCATGCACATTGAAAGGAAATTAATTAGAAGAAATATTTTAATATCACTATTTACCTTTCCCTGTAATAGAAGTGTCAACCAAATTCACAATCGACAATGACAGATCGAAACACATGCGTGTGATTGGCACCAGCGAGAGCTTTATATGTATTGTGCATGTGAGAGTCAACATTTATTTTTAAATTGCCTGTGCACGTCATATGTACTGGCCAGTTGGTTGGTCAGACAGTTGGATGGACAGTCAGTCACTTAGCATTTTATATATATATGGATAATGAACTATCAGAAAGAAAAAATAAGAAAAGAATCTCTTTTACTATTGCAACAACAAAATAAGGTACTTAGGAATAAATTTAAGCAAGAAGGTAAAAGACCTGTACTCCAAAAATAATAGGACATTGAAGAAAGAAATTAAAGAACATACAAAGAAGTGGAAGCATATACCATGTTCATGGATAGGAAAATTTAACATCAGTAAAATGTTAAACTTCCCAAAGCAATATAAAGATTCAATGCAATTTCTACTAAATTACCAATGGCATATCTCACAGATCTAGAACAAATATTCCAAGAATTACTATAGAACAAAAATAAGACCCCAGATAGCCTTAGCAATCTTGAGAGAACAAAATTGGATGTATCACACTACCTGATATCAAACTATACTACAAAACTTAATAGTATTGGCACAAAAACAGGCATATGGATCAATGAAACAGACAAGACAGTACAGAAATAAACTTCACAATTTTATTTTCAATTAATATTTGACAAAGGAGGCAACAACATATAATGTGATAAAGACAGTCTCTTCAATAAATAATATTAGAAAAATTGGACAAATACATACCAAAAAAATGAAACTAGACCACCAACTTACACCATGCACAAGAATAAACTCAACATGGATTAAAGACTTAAATGTAAGTCAGAAAAACATAAAAATCCTAGAAGAAAAAAATGCAATAAAATCTCTCGTAGCAATATTTTTGCCAATGGGAAGCCAAGAAAAAAATAAACAAATGGGACTACATCAAATTAAAAAGCTTTTGCAAGCAAAAGGAACCACCAACAAAATGAAAAGGGAACCCACTGAATGGGGGAACATATTTGCCAATAATACATCTGTTAAGGAGTTGATTTCTAAAATATATAAAGAAGTTATACTACTCAACACCAAGAAGACAAACAACCCAGTTAAAAAAATGGGCAAAAGACCTGAATAGACATTTGTCCAAAGAGGACATTCAGATGGCCAATAGACATATGAAAAAATGCTCAATGTCACTAATCATCAGAAAGATACAAATTAAAACCACAGCAATATATCACTTCATGCCTATCAGAGTTGATATCATTGATAAATCAACAAACAGAGAATGCTGGAGAGGTAGTGAAGGAAAGGGAGCCGCCCCGTGCACTGTGTTGCCAGTGTATTGTAAGATGCTGAGAGGCATCTCTGCCCTCAATCCACTAGGTGCCAGTAGCACTTCACCAGTTGTAACATCCCAATAAATTTGTGGGAGTGAAGATGGGTGCAGCCACTGTGGAAAACAGTATGGAGTTTCTTCAAAAAATTAAAAATGGAAATGCTGTTTGAACCAGCAATCCCACTTATGGGAATAGATTAGAAGAAACCTGAAACACTAATTTGAAATAAAATATTCATAGTGGCATTATTTACAATAGGTAAGATCTGGAAACAGCCCAAGTGCCCATCAGTAGATGAGTGGATAAAAAGCTGTGGTACATTAACACAATGGAATACTACTTGACTGTGAAAAAGAAGGAAATCTTACCTTTCGCAATATCATGGATGAACCTAGAGAGTATTGTGCTAAGTGAAATAAGCCAGTCTGAGAAAGACAAATACCATATGATCTCACTTATATGTGGAATATAATGAACAAAATAAACTAATTAACAAAATAGAACAAAGGCATGGATACATTGAACAGACTGACAGCTGTCAGAGTGGAGGGAGTTTGGGGGAATGGGTAAAAAAAGATAAAGGGCTTAAGCAAAATATGTATATATATATGACATATAGAAATGGACAACAATATGGTGACAGGCAGAGAAAAATGAAAAGGGGGTGGGGGAGATGGAAGTGGGCAAAGAGGGGATAAGTAGGGACAGAAAGAGACTTGACTTTGTGGTGAGTGCATGATGCAGTGTGCAACTGATGTTTATTGAGTTGTACACTTGAAACCTGTATGGTTTAATTAACAAATGTCACCCTAATAGATTTGATGAAAAATAGCTTAGGTGGAAGTTCCCTATGTATAGAATATTAACCAAAGGCCTGAAAGTTTTACTTTCTGTTATGGGAGAAATACTCGAGGCATGTATAATCTGAGTATGCAGAAGCTGAGCTACAGAGCCCAACATTTGACAGTGTAAGGCTAGACCTGAGGTGTGTGAGAAGGTTCTTGTTGAAGAAGGCAAAAAACTACTTATCCCTGAATATAAAACCTACCTTGATGCTTAGAGTGGTCACAGACCAGGACCTACAGCATCAATATTCAGTAGGATCTGGTTTCAAATGATGATTGTCTAGCTCACCCTAGACCAGCCAATCAAAATCTACATTTGAACAAGATTCCAGATTCATGTACATTTTGATGTTGAGGAAGTTCTGGTCTGGAATGGTATTTCTCACCTCTGCACTGTTGACATTCCTGTCGGATACTTCTTTGTAGTGGGGCTATGCAGTGCATTGTAAGATGTTGAGAGGCATCCCTGCCCTCAATCCACTAGGTGGCAGTAGCACCTCCCTAGTTGTCACAGCAAAAAAAAATTTCCAGACTTTGCTAGGTGTTCCCTAGAGGCAAAATGACCTCTGGTTGCCAACCACTGCTCTAGAGCAGAGAACTGGAAACATCTTCATGGAGTTCCAATCAAAGCTCACCCCTTATTCAGTTCATAATTTTGAGCAGATCCCTTCACCCTCTAAATGCCATTTCTGCAAATGTAGAATGAAGTTCATAATAGTACAACCTCAAAGAATGGACTCTTATAAAAATGAAATAAGACAATCCACATAAGAACCTAATTTCAGTCCACGGTGTATAAAAAGATCTGAATATTATCTTATAATGAACAAACATTATTGAAGTGAAGCACGAAATGCCAACCCTTAATTTGTGTTACAAGCACGAATCTCCTAACTGACTTGTCAAAGGCATCATGCAGCCAAGGATTAAGGTACCATGGTATTATAGCAAAGGAACTTCCTTGTCTCTTGAACAAGGAAGAGAGAGATAGCAATTTCTAGAGATATAAAGAGCTGTTGCTCTCCAGCTTTCAATACTTTAGAGGTCCAGACAGGTTCCTCAGTCTCAGATTTGGAGAAAATACTAACATAAATTTGGGGAAAGGTGCAAGGAGGTTAGACTCTGGAAGGCAGGTGAGTTTGTGCAAAAACAAAATTAAGACTGGATTCACCTGACTTCTAATATGGTCTACTGGGAATACGTCAGGACAAAATGTTCTTTCTGTCCAGATCAGTGCCCTAAGGGAAATGATGTACTCAGAGGGGAGGTAACAATGGAAACAGTATCTAATGAGCAGGTATAGGTAGCTGACAATATCTTCTCTGCTGCATGTGCAACCTTGATCTGGAAAGAACATGGTTGCTGCTTTGGATTCCTTAGTTGTTGGAGACCAGTGCTTCACTCCTTCCTGCTCACTTGACTGGGGACAGAACTTCAGTCTCCATCATCGACCATCAGGAGGAATTTGGACTGCCACTTAGAAATTTTTTTCTCATAGCCTCATCCAGGTGAGTCTGAGAGCCCAGTAGGTACTGAAGGAAAGGTTCTGAGAGAATGGAAGGTGAGAATTTCTACCTGAGGTCACCTGAGAGCCTAACCAGCCTCACCCAGAGCCCAGAGATTGCCATTTTTGTTCACTAATGAGTTTAAAAGTTAACATATTTAATATTTTAAAAAGAGAAGGGTTCATTGGACTCAACAATACAAGGACCATTGTTGACAATTACATGGTGGGAATGGAAGTCCAGTCGGATAAGACTGAGGATGGAATGGGGGCCATATCATGGATGAACCTGTGTTCATTCCATTGTGTTAATGTACCAGGGCCAGCCTCATAAAATCAGAACATACACGGGAAGTTTTGAAGTTCAGGAGAGTCGGAAAACAGTATTAGATGTGAATGTGTAAGTAGTGAAGTGAGGGCATTTAAATTTTTTTTCAGGTGGGGTGTATTTGAGCAAATTCTGTATTTATTAAAAGGATCCAGACCAATGTAGGTAGAGTCTATCTTGCAACACAGGATCTTTCAACATATATTTCACAGTATCTCTCATAAGGAACATTACTTTCCAATTATTTTATTTCCTGGGAGGCTGGATATATTTTTTAATTTATAGCCATTTACTTTCTACATTGAAAATTGTCTTTGGAAGCACATTGTTTTTTGTTTGTTTTATTGAATTTATTGGGATGACATTGTGTAAGTACTTTGTTTTCATGTATTGGGGTCTCAATGTTTTTATTGGTTTTTATTGCATTCTTTCAAAAAAAATCACATTTTTTCACCAAGTTTTCTCTTTTCCATTCAATTTTTGTATGTATGTAAAGATGCATTTATGGCATTATGTGAGGGTTTATACATTTTGTATGCTCAAATCTATCCGTTGGTCACATTGTGTTCCCTCATTGCTTTTAAACATTGAAAGCTCTTCTGCATTCTTAGTAGTAATGAATCATTGTGGCATCTAATTTCACATCTTTTTGTTATTTCTACCATTTTTTGTTTTGTGATTAGAACTATTTTCTGAAATAGCGATCATCTTCTGTGATGTTTTGAAAAACATTCTTTTATATTCAACTGAAGATTACCTATATCTTTTTCATAAGTATGATGAGTCCATTTATGTTTATATAGGATGAAATTATAACTTTAGATACTGTTTCCTCCACTGTGTTTTAAAGAATATATTTTCCTAGTCTTTTATCTCCTTTTACCCATTTCATCTTGACTTATAGATGAATTATTATGATTTTCTTTCAGCTGTTCATATTATATTTTTATTCGATTTTATTTGAACTCACTATATATAACGTAGGTTTATTTTCCCTACCAATATTTTATTTCATTAATTCCCTTTTTCTTAAAATTTGTTTCTATGCAAATGCACACCTTTGTGAAAACATATCAGTGAACAAAGGAGGTGAAGTCCCTGCTCATTTGACCTTACATTAAGTGGAGAAGGCCGGGTGCAGTGAAGTAAATGTGCGTATGGTACAATGTCTTCAGTTATAAACATATGAAGAAAGGGGATAGATTATCTGGCTTGTGTAGGACTTTATAAAGTATGATTTGGGGAGGACTTTGTGGACCAGAACAAGGTCTAGAGTGTAACCATTGGGTGTGTCACAAAAGAGAGAATATCCTGAAGTTCAAGAACAACAAAGGAATGATGCCACAAAGGAAAGTAAGAGAAGGGCCAGCCTCATCTACTATTGGGTCATATGAAAACATGAAATAGATGCAGGAATAATGATCAGATCAGGAGGTGAGGGGGTTGCAATGATGAGGCCAGCGGAGCAATAAAGGTCCAGTCAGCGTGTGGCCTCTTGAGCCCTAGGTAACTTCAGCACCCACACTGGCTGCCTCTTCTCTCTAAACTGGCTCTCTGCCGGGTTCTTCACTCATTGTTTTCCTCTCCTTTGCAGGAACTGTTATCCTTTTAAAACGATATTTTCCTTTACTGCATTATTCCTATTTTTAACATGTCTCATAGTATATGCCTTTTCCATTGTGATCAGGCATATGTGCACATGCAAACACACAAATATACATGAATGTACACACAGAGATAAACAACGAGAATTATCACCAGTGACACCTGTATATTTACTAACAGGAAGGAACTGTGGTAAACTTTTGTAGCTATTGACCAAATATGTAGACCACATTAGGGGGATGGACATTGCTGCCCTCTCTATTTGAGTGAGAATATTAACATTTAGAATGAATTGGTTGTCTCTCCAAATTCAAACAGCTAACATGTGGCAGAGCCAAGATTCAAAATTCAGTGACATACCCCAGCCAGCGTGGCTCAGGCTCAATCCCAAGTAGGGGGCATGCAAGAGGCAACCAATCAATGATTCTTTCTCATCATTGATATTTCTAGCTCTCTCTCCCTTCCTCTCTGCAATCAATAGAAATATATTTTTAAAAATATATTACATAGAAACAAAATTAATAAAGTGCAATGAACAACTTTTGGACAAGGGATTCCCTGTGACTTGAAATTTCACATCAGCAGAAAGGCCACCTCATTTGCCCACATTCTCTGACACCATCTCTCATCGCTCCACTCTTACTCATCCTCCCGCCCTCCCCCATGCTGGCTCCATTTTGAACCTTGAATATCTGAAACAAGTGTCACCCTCATGGACTTTGCACTGGTTCTTTCACCTGCAGGGCATATGCTTCATAAAAAAACTATATGTCTCCTGCTTTCTCTTCCTTGAGCTCCCTGTTCAAATGTTATCATGTTCTTAGGTTTCCCTGGACTCACAGTAATTACACCCACATCACTTTCATACATGCTTTTTGTTCCCTCGTAGCATTGTAACTGTAGCATTTCCACCATGTTAGTTATGCCCTTTTATGTGAAAATCAATTTTTTATTCCTAGTCATGACCACCAGCACTTGGTACAGGCAATGATACACAAATTTCAGGATTTCTTTTTCTGGGATTTTCAGAGAAACCAGAATTACAGCCCCTCATATTTGGGCTTTTCCTCTCCATGTACCTGATCACTGTGTTCAGAAACCTACTCATCATCCAGGCCGTCAGCTCAGACTCCCACCTCCACACACCCATGTACTTCTTCCTCTCCAACCTGTCCTTGGTAGACATCTGTTTCACCTCCACCACCGTCCCAAAGATGCTGGTGAACATCCTGAAACAGAGCAAAGTCATAACCCATGTCTTGAATATCTGAAACCAATGTTATCCTCAGAACCTTTGTTCTGGCTCTTTCCTCAAACAGTTTTCTAAATAACCTCATATCTCCCACTCTGACGTCCTTAAGTTCTCTTTTCAAATGCTGCCTTGTTTGCAGGTCTTCCTGAACTATCAGTAAAAAATAACACTCATCCCTTCTCTTTTAAACCTACTCTTTGTAGGTCACCTGACACCATCTAACATTATATGGTATTTATTTTCCATATATTCTTTCACCACCATTATATTCTAGTGAGTCAGCATCCTACACCTTTTTCCTAGAGATGGTCAGTACTCAACATATATTCCTCTAGGACATGAAAGCATTTCTCATTAAAACTGTGAACTACATGACCTCCTTGGGGAAAATAGTCTGAATGTACTTAAACTCCTAAATCAGAGATGTCACAGGGCATGCCTTAAAGCAGGGGTTCTCAACCTCTGGGTCCCGACCCCTTAAGGGGTCGAATGACCCTTTCACAGGGGTCGCCTAAATACATCCTACATATCAGATATTTACATTACGATTCATAACAATAGCAAAATTACAGTTATAAAGTAGCAATGAAAATAATTCTATGGTTGGGGTCACCACAACATGAGGAACTGTATTAAAGGGTCTCAGCATTAGGAAGGTTGAGAACCACTGCCTTAAAGGGTATGATTAGTACTATATATATACTGATTACATTACCACAAAATATAAATTGCAACATTTCAATGGTAAGTAACGCCCATTTATATAAAAATTAATTATAATATTTTTTTCATTCTTAGTCATCACCTCTACCACATGGGACCAGGCAATGACACAGGTAGTTCAGAATTTCTTCTTCTGGGATTGTCAGAGGAACCAGCACTGCAGCCCCTCATATTTGGGCTTTTCCTCACCATGTACCTGATCACTGTGTTGGGAAACCTGCTCATCATCTTGGCTGTCAGCTCAGACTCCCATCTCTACACGCCCATGTACTTCTTCCTCTCCAACCTGTCCTTGGTAGACATCTGTTTCACCTCCACCACCATCCCAAAGATGCTGTGGAACATCCAGACACAGAGCAAAGTCATCACCTATGAAGGCTGCATCACACAGATGTATTTTCTCACACTCTTTGGAGGTTGGGACAACTTCCTTCTAACTGTGATGGCCTATGACAGGTATGTGGCCATCTGCCACCCACTGCACTACACAATCATCATGAACCCCCAGCTCTGTGGACTGCTGGTTCTGGTGTCCTGGATCATTAGTGTTTTGAATTCCTTGTTACATAGCTTAATGATATCGAGACTGTCCTTCCCTGAGGAATTGGAAATTCCCCACTTTTTCTGTGAAATTAAGCAGATGATCAAACTTGCCTGTTCTGACACCTTTCTTAATGACACAATGATGTATTTTACAACTGGGCTGTTGGCTGGTGGTCCCCTGGCTGGGATCCTTTACTCTTACTCTAAAATAGTGTCTTCCATATGTAGAATGTCATCAGTTCAGGGGAAGTATAAAGCATTTTCTACCTGTGCGTCTCACCTCTCAGTAGTCTCCTTATTTTATTGTACAGTCCTAGCAGTGTACCTCAGCTCTGCTCCTACCCGCACCTCACAGTCAAGTGCAATCACCTCAGTGATGTACACCGTGGTCACACCCATGCTGAACCCGTTCATCTACAGTCTCAGGAACAAAGACATAAAGAGGGCTCTGAATAACTTCTTGAGGATGTCTGGTATAAAAGGGACAATTGTTTTGGGGCTGAAAAAGTGTCCTTGATTGAATGGCTCAACACCTTCAAACCAGAAACTGTGAGTGATCATGTGGAAGAGAACTGGGTCCTTCTGTTTATTACCTGGCATGTCCATTTTTTGTATTCAACCTCTGTATATAAATAATTCACTTTATCAAGCTTTTGGTATAATATATAGACAGTTTTCTGTTTTTACCATTTTTATACAGTCTCAAAGTTTTTCTCAACCTTGCATCAGAAATATTTGGAAATTTCAATATCTTTCATGGGACAACTTGGATTTCTCTAAAATAATTTCATCTCATGTGACATATATTATGCTAAGCTATTTTCCTCTGGTTTTCCTGAAAAAAATAATCAGGGTTGTATTACTCATATGGACAAAACTACATGTGGCATCTAAGGACATTTATTTAATTTTATTGTACAGAAAAATATGAAACCAGTTTTCACTTTGCATCTGTCATTCATTTTTACATCACTATCTCTTCCCAATAATGTAGATTTTAAATGTTGTTCCATTTAAGTCTCAGCCTATTGATAAAAAAGATGTTCATGATAAATGCGTGGGGCACTCACGGGGGCCTGGAATTCTTGTGACACTGACATGAGCCAATGTTGCGGCTGAACCAGCCCTTGTGGTTCTTATTATGCTTGCAGCATGCACCCAAGCAGCAACCTTCAGAGAACCTGGTAAAAGCAAGGTTCATTGTTCACAAATCCTGCTCACACACCCTGCCTGAAGTCCACACAGGAGGTCATGGGGAGAGAGAGGGGTTATGGGGAGGAAAGAGGAGGACGAGGAGGAGGAAGAGAAAGAGGGAGGAGAAGGAAGAAGAGAGAAGGGGGGGGAAGGGTAGGAGAGAGAGAACACAACTGTGGTCTCTGCATCTATTACAGTCCAAGGGCAGGATGAATAGAGTTTCAACGTTTCACTCTTTCTTGGTGAATTTAACACTGAAGAGCAGGTGTTAGCGTGTGAAAAGTGAAAAGGAGAGTGGCTCCTGAGGTCAGTTATGTATGTTATCCAGGGCTTTCCATAAGGAGAACTTCACAGGGCAGTTGGCCTGGGTGCTTATCTCATAGCTGTGTCACAGAGGTGGCCATATGTTTATTCAGCATGGCTATCTTTCAAATGAATGCCTTGGAAATTAAGAGTTCAGTGTCAGGCAATTACACTACAAACATGCTACTCTGCTTTATAATGGTCTCCTGGCTTTATGGTGTAGTCAGCTCAGTGTCCCCAATTCCTACTATAGACACTGACAAAAATTGACTATCAAATGTATATCTACTAGTGAAGTCTACATAGAAAGGACAGTTTTCATCAGTTAATCTAATATGGCTTTAATGTCAGAGATGACCTGAAATATGAGGAAGCAAAATTGTTAAGTACTAATTTTGTTACGATGCAAAGTATTGCTATTTCATGCTGTACTCATCGAAGTGTGGAAGATTGATGTTCATGTATAAGGGCCTTATTGCATTAGGGTCAGTGATTGGTTAGTGTATTCTTTCCTTGAATTATATTTTCTTTTCTGCTTGAAAATTCCAGTGTTGTCTACAATTATGACTCCCCCATAGCTCTAAGCAAAATACTTCTCCTTTTCTAAATTTTGTCATGTGGACGGAAAAAGCACCACATACGAAAACTGAAAATCTCAGGGGGGAGGAAGGGAGCTACACAGTAGCCTTAAAAACTCAGAAACCTAGTGCAACCACATAAGATGGTCTGAAATTAAAACTTCCTAACTGAAAGCAGGTTATAGCAGGCAGTCATCGCCTAGGCTAGAATCTCTCATGACAAAAGTCAATCTTTGCCTTAATGAAGAAACCTATTGTCCTTTTTTATTGTTGACAGTATTACAGGTGTCCCCCATTCTCCTCTTTGCCCCCTCTACTCAGCACCCACCCCACCCTAGGCCTTTGCCACATTATTGTCGGTGTCCATGTGTTATGCAAATGTACATATATGTTCTTTGGTTAATTCCTTCCTGCCCGCCCCCAACCCCATTTCCTCTGCCATGTGTCAGTCTGTTCCACGTATCCATGTCTCTGGACCTATTTTGTTAATCAATTTATTTTGCTCATTATATTCCACATATAAGTGAGGTTATATAATGTTTTTCTTACTCTGACTGGCTTATTTCACTTAGCATCATAATTTCCAGGTCCATCCATGCTGTCACAAAGGGTAAGAGATAGTTCTTTTCCACAGCTACTTAGTCTTCCATTGTGTAAATGTAAACTACAGCTTCTTCATTCACTCATTTACTCATGGGCACGTGGGTTGTTTCCAGACCTGAGCTATTGTAAATAATACTGTTATGAACATAGGGGTGCATATATTCTTCCTGATTTGGTGTTTGGGGATTCTTAGGCTATATTCCCAGAAGTGGGATCTCTGGGTCAAACAGCGGTTTGATTTTTTTTTTTTTTTTTTGAGGAAATTCCATACTATTTTCCACAATCGCTGCAACAGTGTGCATTCTAACCAGTAGTGTCCTAGGGTTCCTTTTTTTCCACATCCTTGCCAGCACTTGTTGTTTGTTGATTTGTTGATGGTGGCCATTCTGGCAGGTGCAAAGTGATACCTCATTGTAGTTTTAATTTGCATCTCTCTGATGATTAGTGACCTTGAGCATTTTTTCATATGTCTGTTGGCCATCTGTGGGTTCCCTTTGGAGAAGTGTCTACTCAGGTCTTTGGCCCAATTTTAATTGGGTTATTTGTTTTCCTGGTGCTGAGCTGTATAAGTTCTTTATATATTTTGGAAATTAACCCCTTACCAGATGGATCATTGGCAAATATGTTCTCCCATACAGTCGGTTCCCATTTCATCTTGTTGATGGTTTCCTTGGCTATGCAGAGCTTTTTGGTTTGATGCAGTCCCATTTGTTGATTTTTTTCCTTTGTTTCCCTTGCCCTAGGAGATGTATCAGCAAAAATACTGCTACGTGAGATGTCTGAGATATTACTGCCTATGTCTTTTTCTAGAATTTTTATGGTTTTGTGGCTTACAATTAAGTCTTTTATCCATTTTGAGTTTATTCTTCTGTATGATGTAAGTTGGTGGTCTAATTTCATCTTTTCTTTGTACCTGTCCAATTTTCCCAAATCCATTTATTGAAGAAACTGTCTTGCTGCATTACATGCTCTTGACTCCTTTGGCAAAAATTAATTGACCATAATGACGTGGATTGATTTCTGAGGTCTCTGTTCTGTTCCATTAATCTATGTGCCTTTTTTTGTGCCAGTACCATGCTATTTCAATTACAGTGGCTTTGTAGTATAGTTTGGTATCTGGTATTGTGACCACTCCAACTTTGTTCTTCTTTCTCAAGATTGCTGAGGATATTGAGAGTCTTTTTTTGGTTCTATATAAATTTTTGGAGTATTCGTTCTACATCTGTGAAATATGCTTTTGGTATTTTAATAGGAATTGCTTTGAATCTATAGATTGTGTTGGATAGTATGGACATTTTATTTTTTTTTAATATATTTTATTGATTTTTTACATAGAGGGAGCAAAAGGGATAGAGAGTTAGAAATATCGATAAGAGAGAAACATCGATCAGCTGCCTCCTGCTCACCTCCTACTGGGGATGTGCCCACAACCAAAGTACATGCCCTTGACCAGAGTTGAACCTGGGACCCTTCAGTCCGTAGGCCGCCGCTCTATCCACTGAGCCAAACCAGTTTGGGCATAGCATGGACATTTTAATGATGTAAATTTTTCCAATCCATAAACACAGTATATGCTTCCATGTGTTTGTATCTTCCTCTATTTCTCTCTGCACTGTCCTATGGTTTTCTGAGTACAGACCTTTTGCCTCCTTAGTTAAGTTTATTCCTAGGCACCTTATTTTTGTTGTTGTTGCAGTGTAAATTAGATTGTTTTTAGTTTCTCTTTCTTAAAGTTCATTATTGGCGTATAAGAATGACACTGATTTCTGGATGTTAATTTTGTATCCTGCTACTTTGCCTAATTCATTTATTGAATCTCATAGTTGTTCGGTGGAGGCTTTAAGGTTGTCTATGTACAATGTCATGCAAAATTGAAGATGTCATGGGAAAATTGGAGAGATACATGCAAAAAAATGAAACTAGACTACCAACTTACACCATACACAAGAATAAACTCAAAATGCATAAAAGACTTAATTGCAAGTCGTGTAACCATAGAAATCTGAGAAGAAAACATAGGCAGCAAAATCTTAGACATCTCACATAGCAGAATTTTCACAGATACATCTCCTAGGACAAGAGAAACAAAGGAAAAAAATAAACAAGTGGGACTACATCAAACTAAAAAGCTTCTGCACAGCAAAAACAAACAAACAAAACCACAACATCCTCAAAATGCAAAGGGAACCCACTGTATGAGAGAACATATTTGCCAATAATACATTTTGTAGGTGTCAATGGTAACTCAATGACACTTACATACAACAAGTATTGGCAGGGATGTGGGAAAAAGCTAATACTGGTACACTGCTGGTGCTAAGGCAGACTGGTACAGCCATTATGGAGAACAGTATGGAATTTTCTCAAAAAATTAAAAATCAAACTGCTATTTGACCTCATGGTCTCATGTCTAGGAATATATCCTAAGAATCCTGAAACACCAATCAGAAAAAAATATATGCACCCCCATGTTCATAGCAGGACAATTTACAATAGTTAAGATCTGGAAACAGCCCATGTGCCCATTAGTAGATGAATAGATTTTTTAAAAAGCTGTGGAATACTATGCAGCTTTTAAAAAGAAGGACTTCTTACCCTTTGAGACAGCATAAAGGGACCTGGAGAATATTATGCTAAGTGAAACAAGCCAGTCAGAGAAAAACAAGTATCACATGATCTCACTTATTGGTGGAATCTAATGGACAAAATAAACCCACCAAAACAATAGATCCAGAGACATGGAAGCATGGCACAGACTGATGGATCTCACAGGGAAGAGGGTAGGAGGGGAGGGCAGAGAATAACCAAAGAACTTATATGCTTATATGCTTATATGCATAATCTATGGACATAGACATTAGTGTGGTGAAGGTCGGGGGAGGGGGGGGTGGTGGTGGGAAGGGGACAATGAGGAATTGGCAGACATCTGTAATACTTTCAACAATAAAGATAAAAGATAAAAAATAGAATAAAATGCTAATTTTTTAAAGATGTCTGTAAGGGCATGTTACTTCTGGAATCTCCAGGGGAGAATCCGTTTCCTCTCCTACTCCACTTTCTCATGCCACATGGCCCTTTCTCCATCTTTAAAGCCAGCTGTGTAGCATCTTTTAGTCTCCCTCTGATTCCAACAATCCTTCCTTCCTCTTCCAAATGTTAGAACCACCATGATTTCATTAGTCCCACTTACAGTATTATGGCCAATCTTACCTTAAAGTCAGCTGATTAGCCCAACTATTCAATCTGCTACTCTAATCCCATCTTGCAATGAAAAGTAACATATTATAAGTCTCTGGGGATTATGATGTGGATATCTTTGGAAGCTCAGCCTACTGTGAAAATCTTTTCAATAATGTATTCCATGGTGTCACACAAGGGACCTTATATACAAAAATCAAAAAAGGTATTTTTCAGAAGAATATCATATGACATCATTTATAAATCCTTTTAAAAAATAATTGAACAATGAATTTATAACAGCTTCTAGAATGAGTGGATAGACTATACATTCAAAATTATATGCAAAATGACCTTTGGTTCTAAAAACCTAGAACAATCTACACCTGACTCTAACACAGTCACACCTTTTTAATCAAAGTGTGGTCCACAGACCAGCACCTACAGCATCAACACCACTTGGTAGCTTGTTTGATTCAAAGAATCTCTGGGCCCACCAAGACCTGCATTTGAACTATAATCCTGGTGACTTATATGCACATTGAAGTTGGAGAAGTGCTGGTCTAGAGTAGATTTTCTCACCTTTTCATGTTGGCAAGTAGGGCAGGATAATTATTGGTGTTGGGTATTATGGGTGTTCAGCAGGCTTCCTCCAACACATTGCCAAATATTTCCAGGGGCAAAATCATCTCAGGTAGAGAGAGAACCACTGACCCAGAGTTTGAAAATTGGAAGCAACTTGACAGATTCCAATCAAGGCCCATCCCTTGTTTAGCTCATAACTTTGAGCAAATCGCTAAACTCCTTCAAACTCAATTTCTGCAAAGAGAGATGAAATTCATAATAGAATGGGTATTTTGAAAAATTAAATCAGGCAAAGACTATAAAGTACTAAGCTCAGAATATATGGCAACAACTTTCAAAATGTATCTCATACTTAACAAATATTTTCTAATGAGGTACTAAATGACAGCTCTTCACTTGTGAAATAAGTACAAAATTCCTTATTATTTTGACAGATGTATCAGGAGGCCAACGAGTGTGAAGCCCAGTATCAAAGGAACTCAGTCCTTTTGTTGGGGAGGAGAGTAGCAATTCTCTAGAGACATCAGGGCTGTGTCCCCACCACAGATCAGTGCTTGAGGATCACAGGGACCCAGCCTGATGGGTTCCATAATCTCAGACATTGAAGAACAGGTTCAATCAGTGTTGGAATAAGGTAGTAAGAGGCTAGATCTCTGGAAAGCAAGTAAGATCAAGACAAAGAGTCATAAACACTGAACTCACTTGATTTTTAACCTGCTCTCTTGGGATCAGAGAATCATTAAGAAAAATTTCTTTCTGTTTATTCCAGAGGTCCACAGGGAAATCATGTGCTTAGAAGTTGGAATAACACAAGGGAAAAGTGCCTGATGAGCAGGTACAGAGAGAGCTGTAAATATCTCCCCTGTTCCATCCTCAGCTTGTACAATGTTGGGAGACAGGACATGGCTGCTGCTTTTGATTCCTGAGCTGGCTCAGGGACTGATGCTTCACTCCTTCCTGCTGTCTCCTGTGGGGCAGAGCTTCAGTCTCCATCATCAACCATCCAGGGAGCAATTCAGACTTCCACACGGAGACCTTCCTCTCAGAGACCCCATCCAGGTGAGCCTGGGAGGCCAGTAGGTACATCAGGAGAGAGTCACAGAGAATGGAACCTGTCAGCTTTTATCTGAGTCACTGTGACCCTAGTCTATCCCAGAGACCCTATATCTCTGTTTGTATTCTTGGTTAAGTAAAGTAACTAACTTATACTCAATTCACTTAATATGTTAGTATGTATGTATCTCTTTGAATCTGCAATGTATGGCCCATAGTTGACAGTTGGGTGGTGGGAATGGGAGTCCAGTTTGATGACACAGTAGAATGAGTGAGATGCAGAAAATGGCTCTGGTGAAATGAAAACATATGGAGGAGTTTTGCTGTTCAGGGAGAAGGAGATAGAGTATTGGGAGTGGAGGACAATGCAGTGAAGTGAGAGTGTTTGTATTACATTTCTAAGATGGGCTGTATTTGAAATTGCTTTGTGTTCTTTGAAAAGATTCAGACTAATGAATGTAGATATGAGTAGCTTGAAACAGCAGTTAGTGAGACATACATTACAGTCTCTTCTCTCACGCTGGTAGTCACACGGAAAATATTTAATAAGCCTAAAGAGGAATACTAAATAGTTCTACTTCATTACTGGTGAGGCTGCATATATTTGGGGTTTTGTACTCTTTTACTTTCTATGTTGCACAGTTAGTGGAAATTCCTGTCCCACACTCACCCTTATCCTGCAGTGGTCATTTTTCCATACTTTAAATGAGAAATTCTGCCATGCACTTGGGGAATATAAATTGAGGACTGACCAACCTCCAGCCAAAGAGTGTAGTGTGCTGAGAACCAGTACTTTTTACAGTTCAGTGATAGAGAAATTAAGGCCACACATTGTACCTTAAGTCTTTTTTTTTTGTTTGTTTGTTTTTTTTTTAATATATTTTATTGATTTTTTACAGAGAGGAAGGGAGAGAGATAGAGAGTTAGAAACATCGATGAGAGAGAAACATCAATCAGCTGCCTCCTGCACATCTCCTACTGGGGATGTGCCCACAACCCAGATACATGCCCTTGACCGGAATCGAACCTGGGACCTTTCAGTCCGCAGGCCGACGCTCTATCCACTGAGCCAAACCAGTTTCAGCTGTACCTTAAGTCTTAATGACACAAAGGCATCATAGTTCACAACAGTTTACATCTGTCTAATGAGGACTTCACTGTTCCAGCTAATGGGGTGGAATATCTCTAAATAGTTTTAAAATTTCTTCTTTACTTCATGTGGGTTTTCAGAGTAAAATGCCCTTACCAAGGAACCTAATGAATAGAGAGAATTAAACTCATTTTCGTCCAACATATTTTGCTGAATAAATTATTCCATGAGATTTCCATTGCTGCTATAAAATATTCCTGCAGTCATTGTTGAAAGTTTATATATACAGGTCTGGGTGCCAGAAGCCTGAAATGAGTCTCATATCAAGATGTGCACAGGACTGGGCTCCTTCTAGAGGCTCAGGGGAGAATCTGTTTTCTTCCCAATTCCAGTTTGCATTGCTGACCACCTGCATTCCGTGACTCAGGGTCCTTCCTCCTTCATCAAAACCAATAGTGTACATTTTCATCTGCCTCCCCTTTTGCATCTAGGAGACCATTGTGTTTACCTTAGTTCCACAGGGATGATCCAGGCTCATCTTCTATTTAAAGTCAGCCAATTAGCGTCCTAGCTGGTTGGGCTCAGTGGATAGAGCATAGGCCTGCAGGGTGAAGGGTCCCAGTTCAATTCCGGTCAAGAGTACATGCCTGGCATGTGCTGGAGAGTGGGAGTGCAGGAGAGAGGTCAATGGGGGGAAAGGAGACATATGTAATACTTTAAACAATAAAGAATTAAAGAAAAAGAAGAAAAAGAGCCCATGTCCGGGTTGCCAGTTGAATCCTAAGTGGGGGCATGCAGGAGGCAGCTGATCAGTGATTCTCTCTCATCATTTATGTTTCTAGCTCTCTCTCCCTCTCCCTTCCGCTCTGAAACCAATAAAAATATATATTTTAAAAATAAAATAAATAAAGTCAGCTAATTAACAATCCTGTTCCAACTGCTACCCTAACTTTCCCTTGCTATAAAAAATAACATATTTAAAACTATTGGGGATTGGGATGTGGACGTCTTTTGGAGGTTCTTATTCTACCTACTACAAATCATTTTTCAGTATTATTTTGTGTCACTCAAGGGCCCTTATACAAAGGAAACAAATATTTAATCATAGACTCTAGAATGAGTGAGTAACTATTCCTTTAAAACTCCATGCAAAGACAATACTTGGGTCATAAGACCTAAAACTACCTGCAGCTAACTCTGACACAGAACCACAGCCTTTCTACTCAGAGAGTGGTCCTCAGGCCAGGACATGCAGCATCCCACCACCAGGGAGCTCATTAGAAATGCAGAGCCTCCGAGGCCTCCAGACCTGCTGCATCGAATTCTGCATTTGAGCCAGAATCCTGGGGACTTCATGGGAACATTGAAATTGGAGAAATGCTGATCTAAACTAGGTGTTCTCACCTTTTACCATTGACTAGTGTTTATATATTTCTATTATTTGCTTCTATATTCTTTCCCCCAGATTGAGTTGTAGGCACTTTTGTTCTTCAGCATCCTCTACTCACAGCCCTGACAGTGCTGAAACCATGGTCAGCATTCAATTCATATTCCTGAAATGCATGAAAAATTTCCCATTAAAACTGTAGTGTACCTGACATCTTCGGGAAAAAGCAAATTGAGACCAAAAAAAACCTACTCTGAAATGACACAGGAAGTTCCTAGATGGAACCAAACCCAGACGAAAACACTGAAACTAATTTCCTAATTGCATGAGACACACTGTAGCATTAGAGCCATGTGAGTAATACTAGATTGTGTGAAAAGTCCTCATGCTCTTTTCTTCTTTCTTGGAAGTTACCCCCACCTCATGGAACCAGGGAATCTTACAGGAGCGTCAGAATTTATTCTCCTGAGTTTTTCAGAGGAACCAGAACTGAAGCCCCTTATATTTGGGCTTTTCCTCTCCATGTACCTGGTCACTGTGTTGGGAAACCTGCTCATCATCCTGGCCGTCATCTCAGATTCCCACCTCCACACACCCATGTACTTCTTCCTCTCCAACCTGTCCTTGGTAGACATCTGTTTCACCTCCACCACCATCCCAAAGATGCTATGGAACATTCAGACGCAGAATAAAGTCATCACCTATGAAGGCTGCATCACACAGATGTATTTTTTCGTATTATTTGGGGGACTGGACAACTTCCTCTTGACTGTGATGGCCTATGACCGGTTTGTGGCCATCTGCCACCCCCTGCACTACACAGTCATCATGAACCCCCGGCTCTGTGGACTGCTGGTTCTGATGTCCTGGATCACAAGTGCCCTGCATTCCTTGTTAGAAAGTTTACTGTTGTTGCGACTAACCTTCTGTACAGAGTTGGAAATCCCCCACTTTTTCTGTGAACTCAATCAGATGGTCCAACTCGCCTGTTCTGACACCTTTCTTAATACCATGGTGATATATTTTGTAGCTGTGCTCCTGGGTGGTGGTCCCCTAGCTGGGATACTTTACTCATATTCTAAGATAGTGTCCTCCATACGTGCAATCCCATCAGCTCAGGGGAAGTATAAGGCATTTTCTAACTGTGCGTCTCACCTCTCAGTTGTCTCCTTATTTTATGGAACAAGCCTAGGAGTGTATCTCAGCTCTGCTGCTGCCCAAAGCTCACACTCAAGTGCAGCAGCCTCAGTGTTGTACAGTGTGGTCACACCCATGCTGAACCCCTTCATCTACAGTCTCAGGAACAAAGACATAAAAGGGGCCCTGAAACGATTCTTTGGGGTGGCAGCTATAAAAAAACAGCTGTGCTGAGTCTGAAAAAGTGCACTTGATTTCATGGCTTCAAGAGTGGAAACCAGATATTAAGATCCTTTAATCAGATTGTGTTTGTACAACTTGCTTCTTTTATTCATTTCCTGGAATTTCCATTTATTTGAGTTCAACTTCTCTATATAATTTAAGTAACCATTTTATTACACTTTCTGCTACGTCTATTATACAGACAGTTATTCCCTCTCTCCTTTGTTCTAACCTAACAGCTGTTTCCAACCTTGATCAGAATGCAAATTCCAGTTTATTTCATGGACAACATGGATTTCTGAAGATTAATTTATTCTCAAATGACACACATCATTGTTAGGAAATTATTCTTATTTTATAGATAGAATAGTCATAAGTTGTATTATTCCCTTTGGAAAAAAATTGCTTGGTTACTCACACTATTTATATAATTTCATTCCAGGAAAATCTGACACGTCAATTTTAAGTTCTATGTTTCTCAGTCTTTTTTAAATATATTTTTATTAAAATATATTTTATTAAAATATATTTTAATATATTTTTATTTCAGTGAGGAAAGGAGAGGGAGAGAGAGAAAGAAACATTAATGATGAGAGAGAATCACTGATCAGCTGCCTCCTGCATGGCCCCTACTGAGGATTGAGCCCACAACCCAAGCATGTGCCCTGGACAAAAATCGAACCCGGGACCCTTCAGTCCACAGGACAATGCTATATCCACTAAGCCAACCCATCCAGGGCTATTTCTCATTCTTTATACATCAATACTTTAACTGCTCTTCCTGATAATGTTGACTCTATCATTGTTTCTTATAAGTCTCGGCCTTTTGATGGTAATGCTATAGGCTGAAAATGCCTGGGCACTGGCCTTGGGCCCTGCTACTGGTTCCTCAGACCACAGTCAATGTTGTGGCTGGATGGGCTCTTGTGGTCCTTATTAAAATTGCAACAATCATGAGGGGTCTATGAAATCACAAGGCTTATTACTCACAGGTCCTGGAGGACACACAGCATCCTAAGGGCCACATCAGAAGATCTCAGAACGGGGGAGGGAGGAGAGAGAGAGAGAGAAAGAGAGAGAGAGAGAGAGAGAGAGAGAATAGTTTGAGTTGGGAGGGGACACCTGAGTGCTTCTCTAGTAGCCTTGTCATGAAGCTGGCAATAGGATTATTGGAGATAGATTTCTTTGAAACAGATGCCTCATGCATCAAAAGTTTAATGTCAGGTATTTACACTAGTATCATGCTACTAGGATTTATAACTAATCTCCAAGTTTTATTATCTTATTCAACTCAGTGTCCAGAATACCTACAATAATACCTGGGAACATTGATTATCAAGTACATATGTCCCAGTGGCTTCTATATGGATATGAGGTAGGAGAGAAAGAAACCAAAGCCCCCACTTCTGGGCATGATCAGAGAGAAAACAGTTTATGGCAGGAAACCCCCTGCAGTGGTGAGAGGTCACAACAACAAGGACTGACCAGAACCAGATCATTTCAAGATGGAAGAAAATTGACAAAAGACCAAACCCAAAGCTCATTATACCATCATTACAATGAAAACTGACACCACAAATAGAAAGGTGGCCAAGGGGGACAAACTCCATGGCACTTCCAGAACAACCCTGTTAGGAACAAGGCTCCCTCCTACCCAAAAGGCAGAGTCAGAATTTGGTGTCACAGCACTTGGAGACCAACCGCGCACCACCACCCCCCACCCCCCTCCACCCCCACCCTCGCTTCCACCTTGAACACACATAAAATCCCAGGAACTAACTGGCCACCTGCGCAACTCACTCTCAAGTTGGTCTGCTCATATGGGTACTTTTCTTCTACAGTGGCACCCATGCCCAGGCCTCTTTCTTTGTCTCTACCTGAATAAAACATGCTTTATTCTCACTTTGATTCATCCTTGAAAACTTTCCTGGATGAGTCAAGGATCTGAAGGTCACCTGACACTCGAAAGTTCCAGATTGTGCTGGGGCAGGGCCAGCCCCCAGCACAGAAGTGGTCCAGTAACACATACATACATGAGAGGTACAGAGACAAAGGGGAAATGAGGTATATGTGACATTCTGAGCTAAAGATGAGGTATTGGAGATACTACCCTTTCCCCATTGTATACTCTTGGCTTCTTCTTCCTAAATTAATGACTCTATGTGCATGGGTTTATTTCTGGGTTCTCTGTTCTGTTTCATTGATCTATGAGTCTTTTTTAATGCCAGTACTGTACTGCTTTAATTACTATAGATTTTTATGTAGTTTGAAACCTGTGAGCATGATGCTTCTAGGTTAGTTTTGCTTTTTCAAGATTGCTTTGGCTATTCAGGATCTTTTGTAGTTCCTTACAAATTTAAAAATTGTTTGTTCTATTTCTGTGAAAAAATGACATTAGAATTTTGATAGAGATTGTATAGAATCTATGGATTGCTTTGAGTATTTTTTAATTCAATCTAGTAAATTTGAATATCTAATTTGCTTTAATAACTGATTCATGAATCAGACAGCATCCCACCTAACAAGAGAAATTTCTGAAAGGTTGTACAAAAGTAGGTTTTTACAGAAAAAAAAGAGTAGCATTAGGGAGCTCTGAATAACAGAAAAGAAGAAATTTGGGGGTGGGGCCTTGACATCTTTTGTTTGGGAGAGAAGAACAAGAGAGTTTTCTCATGCAGATTCCTTCTTCTTTCTACAGGGATGGAGAGGGCCCATGTGACAGATTACCTTACTGGTGCTTGATCAAAAGATTCCAACCTGGTTGATTAAAATTGTATTTCTGGGAGATGTAGAAACTTCCATTAGATCCAGTATTAAATCTGGGTTTGGCATCCTGGACTTTCAGCATGAGTGATGCCAATATTAATGCTTCCTATCAGTGACCACAGTATACCTTTCCATTTTTGCATCTTCTTCAGTAACACTCAGCAATATGTTATAGTTTTCAGTGTACAGGTCTTTCACTTCCTAGGTTATGTTTACTCCTAGTATTTTATTCTTTTTGATGCAGTTGTAAGTGGGATTAATTTTTTAATTTCTCTCTCTGACAGTTTGTTATTAGACACCACAGATTTCTGTAAATTAATTTTGTATCCCGCAATGTTAGTGAATTCATTTATTGGTTCTAACAAATTGTTTTTATTTTAAATAACTTATTGGAGTGAATGAATGAAATAAACTGAACATATTTAAAATGCCAACTTTTCTGAATTAAAGGAGCCATACAGAAATTAAGAATACATGTAATCACCCTGATCCTCTGCTTCCTTATTTCTAGCGGTGATGTGAGATGATAAACCTAATTCAGTCAATTTTGTTAATAAATAAAATATTTAGAAATATTTGGTGAGTCTAAGAATTGCTTCACAGGTAAGAAGTAGATGTATGCATATGTGTGTGTACATTTTATCTGAATTTTTTCTAATAAACACACACCCATATATGTCCAACACAGACTCGTTAAAATTTTCATCTTGCATGTTAAAAGAAAACTCGAAAAAAATTGCAGGGAATAGAAGCTAAAAGAACAAATGGTTAAATTAAAGTGAAATTAAAGGAAAGACACAAAGATGTAAAGTAGAATTGTTGAGGAAAATGGCGGCAGAGCTGGTGGAAGTCGCTCTCTCCTCTTCCCGGCCTGGACTTGGAATCACAACTAAAGTATACAACAATCAACCTAAATAACCAACTGAAAACAGCTGAACAGAAGTCTTACAACCAAATATTTGTGGAAGAAGCCACGTCAAGACCAATGCCATCTTTCCTGGGCAAACACTCCCCTCCAATCTGCATCAGCCTAGAGAACTACAAGCCCCACGCTCCAGGTCCCCCTGCCATCCTGTCTGAGCTCACAGCCCACAAAGGACTGTGCTGTCTGAGCCTGTACTAGGAATGGGGAAGCGGTGACCTTATTTCTAGAAACTCATATCAACTGAAAAGACAATTACTTAAACCTGCATAACAACCTTACCCTGTTTACTGTGCTTTCCCTGGTAACCCCCCATATCTGACTCCCCTCCCTCAACACCTTTTTCTGTCTTCAGTTAATGATGGTGGTTAAGGTGGTATTTTAAGGAGTTACTTCGTTTTCCTAGATCTCTACCATATATATAGGAGGTATACATGCTATTAAACTTTTGTTTGTTTTTGTCCTGTTACTCTGTCTTTTATTACAAAGATGTGTCAGCCAAGAACCAGGAAGAATTTAGGTTAAATTATTTTTCCTCCCGTAAAGAACAACAGGTTATATCATATAGCCTAGGCCCTAGGGGAGTAGAAGGCTATACCATCTAGGTTTGCATACGTGCACTTTCTGATTCACACTCAATGACAAAATCACCTGTGGATGCATTTCTCTGAACATATCCCTGTTTGCTAAGCAGTGCATGACTGTACATCTTTCATTCAAAATCTTAAGCAAACACAATTTTGGTGAAGATGGCCTACAACTACCTACCCCTTACTCCACAACAGGACCAAAACTTGCTACTCAAAGAGTGGTCCCCAGACCAAGACCTCAAAACCAGCGTTTTCCTGGGACTTATGAGAAATGCAGGTGCCCTGGGCCCACCAGCACCTCCTGAATCAGTATCTGTGCTTGAACTGGAATCGTGGGTGATTCATATTGATAAAGACTAACAGCAATTTAAGCAAACATAACCAGTCAGGAGGGCCTATGGGAGGAGCTAGCACTAATGGAATTTCTCACACTGTATATAATCGCCAGAGCCCTACAGGAAGAATGCTATGTTTATAAAACCCCATGGTTCTAACTCCCCCTTCCCTCTTCCTTTCCCCTCCATAAGTACCCCTCCATCTGAGCACACAGGTCAGAGTGTGCATGTGGCTTGGCATGGGTTGCAATACTTTCTTTTTCCAGAATAAATCCTTTTGCTGATGAAACACCTAGTCAATGTTATTTTTTTAAGTCAATAATATGCACTGTGAAGTTGGAGAAGGGCTCGTCTAGACTAGGAATTTTTACCTTCTAAATATGACATAACTATTTGTGTTGGGTATGGCAAGTATTTAGCAGCCTATCTTCAGATATTCCCTCATTGGGAACCACTGCACAGTTTGAGAACTGAAAGCATCATGACAGATTCTAATCAACACCTTACTCTGATTATAATGTTGTGTTGGTCACTAAACTTCCTCAATCACACTTCTGCAATGGAGAACAAAGGTCATAATTTTATCACTTCAGAGAAAGGACTTTTATAAAATTTAAATCAAATAATGCGTATAAAGTACTAAACTCAGATTGTATAGCATAAAATTTTATAATTATGTCTCATGATTAGCAAAGGTCTTAGAATATAGGACTAAATAGCAGCTCTTATTTTCTGATGTAAGTATGAAATTTCTCATTGATTTGGCAAATGTGTCGTGAACCCAAGGAGGGTGGTGCACAAGCTTTACATCAAAGTCACACCATCCTTTCCCTTGTTGAAGAGAGAAATAGCAATTTTCTGGAGGTATCATGGCTTGTGCCTCACAACAATTCAGTGCTTTCAAAATTCAAGGTTCCTAGTCAAGCCAGTTTCCTCAGTCTTGGACTTTAGAGAAAATGTAACTCAAAGTTGGGTAAGGTGCTGGGAGATGAGACCTCAAGAGGGTCATGAAGAAGGAGTAACAAAAACAAGATTCACTTAACTTCTAACCTGGTCCCTGGGGAACAAAGAATTAGCAGGAACATTTTCCATTCTGATCAGACCAGTGTGTCCACAGGGAAACCAGGTGCTCAGAGGTGGGAGCAACAATGCCAACAGCATCTAACAAGCAGATAAAGGAGGAGTAATATCTCCTCTGCTGCAGACTGGCAACATGTGCAACGTTAGGCTGGAACAGAACGCATTTGTTTCTTTTGGAGTCTTAAGTCTGACTCTGAGACTAATGCTTGACTCCTTCCTGCTCTTTTCTCTGAGAACAGAGCTTCAGTCTCCAACATTAACCACCCAGGGAGCAATTCAGACTTCTACAAGGAGTCCTTCCTTTCAGAGACCCCCATCCAGGTGAGTCTGTGAGTGGAGCAGATGCTGTGGGAAGATTCAAGGAGTGCATCCCAGAATTTCTCCCTGAGGTAACCTGAGAGCCTAACCAGGCCAGCTCAGAGCTGAGAGACTACCATACCTGTGTGCTAGGTGGGCGAGTATACAGTTAATACATTTAGTATGTTAAATTAGTTTTCTCCTAAAAACATTGCTGTTTGGCATAGAATTCCTTTATATATGTATAGATGGAGTTAGGGAAATGGATGAAAATGTATTAATTTTGTGTGGTCAATTCTATCAGTCTGTCATATTGTGTCTTCTCCCATTACTTTTAAACATAAACAGTTCTACATTTTTCACCTTGGCAGAAATATTCTTTTGCATTCAATTAATGATCTTTTCTATCCATTTTCTAAGCATAATCTATTTATGTTTACATAGGGAGAAATTATAACTGTAGATACTGCTTTCTCCACTGCCTTTTAAAAGTATATTTTTGTATTTTTATTTCCACATCCTTACCCATATATCTGAAATTGGAGACCTCTATTGATGTGATTAAAGTTTTGTGGGGTTTATTTTGGCTTTTCTTTTGTTTTACAATTTTATTCAATTTTACTAATGCCAATATTTGAATACACAATATTCAACAATGTTTATTTTCCCTGCCATTTTTTATATTATGAATATTCCATACCTTAACATTTTTCCATATAAAAGCACACATTTATCAAACTACATAAATGACTAATCAGTGAGCTCCTTGCTCATTTGACCTCACATTATACAAAGAAGGCCAAGTACAATGAAATAAGTGTGCTATCATATCATATTCTCAGGGATAAATATGTGAAGAAAGGGGATCAGTTGTTGTGGCATAAGCAGAATTTTCTAAAAAATGTTCGGGTATGATTTGTAGGTTGACAAAGAACAGAACCAGGACCAGTGCCCACCCATCAGTTGTATCACAAAAGAGATCAAAACTTAAAGCCAAAAATAGCAAAGGAAAGATGCTATTGAGCCATATAAACACCAGAGTGATCTAAACATGGACTAGGAGCAGGAATCACAATTAGATCAGAGGCTGGGAGGAGGCTGTGATGAGGCCAGTGGAGCAGTGAAGTTCCAGTCACTGTGTGGTCCCTTGAGTCAGAGGTAACTTCAGCAGGCACACTGGCTCCCTCTTCTCTCTGCACCTGGCCCTCTGCTGGGCTTTTCACTGTTATTTTTCCCTCATTATCAGGAAATGGCCTTTTAGGCTGTCCTTGCATTTATTGTGTTGGATTCCAGATTTGTTTCACTGTGTCCCAAAATAAGACATGCCTTTTACATTGTGATCCAGCATTTTTGCACGACACACACACACACGCATGCATGTGTGAACAAAGGGAGTCATGAAATGATTATGTATGGACCCTCACTGTGTATGAAACACTCTAATACTTTCTTTTGTGCCTCCTTGATTGCATTCTATTTCATTCTTACAACTGTAATCTGACACCCTAATGGCTCCTGATCTCAGAATATAGAGAGCACTCCTCAAGCATGTCCTCCACACCTAACTTGATAGAATCCTGTCATAGAATACATGTTTATTCAGCCACACTAAATTAAATCTGAAGGGGGAGAGAAGGTGTTGTATAAGATGTTAGATACTCACAGTATAGCAAGGAACAAAGACATGGGATTAAATAAAAATCTTACCATGGGTGCCCTAACACTTAGATTAAGAGCATGAGAAAGTGACCTTTTCCTGTGCTAATGTTAGAAAAAGCAAAAGTTCATGAAGGAGAGGATCCAGTCTCTCTGAAAGAGGAGTTGGAGTTTGAAGGATTGAGTGGGGGTAAAAAAAATTCCAAAAAGACCAGTGGGGAGACCCCAAGCAGAGGAAAGTGAGCCCATAAAGGCTCTGAGCCCCGCAGCTGTGGTGTCAGCTGAAGCTGGAGTCAAGTTCAATGTGTAGGCGACCTGTGTGAGGGAGGCCAGGGCTCTGTGATGGTGGAGCTGGCCCAAAGTTCACAGACACTTGAGCCTCGTGTTTGAAGCTACGAAATTTTGGCTTCTATCTCCAGTGAGGTATCACTAGGGGAAGAATTTTAATCAGAGAGTTCAAGGATCAGCATGAAAGTTCTCTCTGAGTCAATGTGTGCATTTGGCTTGAGGGGTGACCACCTGTTAGATGGTAGAGATGACAGGGAACTGAAATATGTCTATGGAATTGGAGATCGAGGTGTTGGGAAGGATTAGAGACATTTGAGAGGAGGAAGAAAATAATCAGCCTCATCCCATCACAGTGATAACCATTCATTTACCAACAAGCAGGAAGTACACCAAGCTCTCTACATACCGTATATTGATTTTCTGTCCACCATCATAGGCCGAAGGATACTTCAATCCTCACCATCAGGTGAGGGTATTAACAATTATTAGGCTGTAGCCCTAACCGGTTTGGTTCAGTGGATAGAGCATTGACCCGAGACTGAAGGGTCCTGGGTTCAATTCCGGTCAAGGACACATTCCTGGGTTGTGGGGTGGATCCCCAGTAAGGGGTGTGCAGGAGGCAGCCAATCAATGATCCTCTCTCATTATTGATGTTTCTATCTCTCTCTCCCTCTCCCTTCTCTCTGAAATCAATAAAAATATATTTTTTAGAAAAAGACAAAGAGAGAATCTTAAAGCAGCAAGAGAAAAGCACTAAGTTACCTACCAGGGAGCACACATACAACTCTCAGCTGATTTCTAAAAAGAAAGCTTACAGGCCAGAAGGGAGTGGTAAGAAATATTCAAAGTGATGAATATCAAGGACCTAGAACCAAGAATACTCTACCCAGCCCAGCTTCCATTTAGAATTAAAGGTCAGATAAAGAGCTTTACATACAAGAAAAAGCTAAGGGAGTTCATCATCACCAAACCAGTATTACATGAAATGTTGAAAGGTATTCTTTAAGAAGAAGGAAAAGGAGAAGGAGAAAAAGGAGGAGGAGGAAGAGGAGGAGGAGGAGGAGGAGGAGGAGGAGGAGGAAGACGAGGAGAAAAAGATAAAAAATATGAACAATAGAATGGCAATAAAAACATATCTATCAATAATTGAAAGTAAAAGTCCAGGTAAAAAGCAAGGAATCTAATGAACAAAATAAACTGATGAATAAAATAGAACCAGAGGCTTGGAAACATGGAACAAACTGATGAATCTCAGAGGGAAGGAAGAGAGTAAGGAAGAGATTAACCAAAGAACTTATATGCATATATGCATTACCTATGGATAGAATCAGTAGCATGGTGAAGGCTGGCAGTGGGTTGGGAACTGGGTAAAGGGGGTAATGGGTTGATAAAAGGGAGACATCTGTAATACTCTCAATAATAAGAATTAAAAAAAAAACAAAACACCTGTGAAATCCATGACCACCTTGGGGAAAAGGTGCGAGGAGAACAGAAATTCCTAATCAGAGATGTCATGGGTTGGGGTGTGTCTTAAAGGGGATGATATGTTGAAAAAAAAGAAATTGATTACTGCAAAATATAACTGTAGCATTTCAACTATGCTAGTAATAGCCATTTGCTTAAAAACTGATCATGCTACTTTTTCTTTACTACTAGTCACCTACACCACATGAGACGAGGCAATGATACCCCAATTTCAGAATTTCTTCTCTTGGGATTTTCAGAGGAACCAGCACTGCAGCCCCTCATATTTGGGCTTTTCCTCTCCATGTACCTGGTCACTGTGTTGGGAAACCTGCTCATCATCTTGGCCGTCAGCTCAGACTCCCACCTCCACACACCCATGTACTTCTTCCTCTCCAACCTGTCCTTGGTAGACATCTGTTTAACTTCCACCACCGTCCCAAAGATGTTGGTGAACATCCTGAAACAGAGCAAAGTCATAACCTATAAAGGCTGCATCACACAGATGCATTTTTTCATATCATTTGCAATGTTGGATAACATCCTCTTGACCATAATGGCCTATGACCGCTTTGTAGCCATCTGTCACCCCCTACAGTACATGGTCATCATGAACCCCCGGCTCTGTGGACTGCTGGTTCTGGTGTCCTGGATCATAAGTGGCCTGAATTCCTTGTTACAAAGCATAATGGTATCGCAGCTGTCCTTCTGTACAGACTTGGAAATCCCCCATTTTTTTTGTGAAATCAAACAGGTCGTCCAACTTGCCTGTTCTGACACCTTTCTTAATCACATGGAGATGTATTTTGTAACTGCGCTCCTGGGTGCTGGTCCCCTCGCTGGTATCCTTTACTCTTACTCTAAGATAGTGTCCTCCATTTGTAGAATCCCATCAGTTCAGGGGAAGTATAAGGCATTTTCTACGTGTGCGTCTCACCTCTCAGTTGTCTCCTTATTTTATGGTTCAGTCCTAGGAGTGTATCTCAGCTCTGCTGCTACCCACAGCTCACACTCAAGTGCAGCAGCCTCAGTGATGTACACCGTGGTCACACCCATGCTGAACCCCTTCATCTACAGTCTGAGAAACAAAGACATAAAGAGGGCCCTGAAAAGATTCTATGGGATGGCAGGTACAAAAGGGACAATCATCCTGAGGTAGAAAAAGTACTTTAAGACTCAAAAGCGGAAATTGAGATTCTTTCATCAGATTGTAGTTTTCAGACTTGGTCCTTGTATCCTGTCCTTGAATTTCCTTTGTTTGTTTCAACTCTTCTATACAATTTAAGTAACCATTTCATTCAGCTTTCTGCTTTGTCTGTTATATGAAAAGTTCCCTTTTTTTTTCTTTTTACCTTCACAATGTTTTTTCCAACCTTGATCAGAAATGTTTGGAAGTTTTCATTTACTTCACTAGAAACATTGATGTCTTAACAATAATTTCTTCTCAAATGACATATATCATTGTAAGTAATTTGTTCTGTGTTCACCATGTGCCCCTCATTTTTGTACATCAGTACCTTAACTGATCCTCCTGATACTGTAGACTTTATGATTGTTCCGTATACGTCTCAGTCTGTAGATAGTGATGCAATAGGATAGGAACGCCTGGGCACTGGCCTGGGTCCTACTACTTGTTCCTTAGAGCAGAGTCAATGTTTTGACCAGATGGATCCTTATGGTCTTTATTACATTTATAACAAGCATCACGGAACTATGAAAATGTAAGTTTTATTACTCACAGGTCCAGCATGCCCAAATGCCACACAGGAAAGTGAGTGTATGTGTGTGTGTGTGTGTGTGTGTGTGTGTGTGTGTGTGTTGTGTGAAAGAGAGAGACCGACAGGCAGACAGAGAGATAGAAAATGGACTTCGACTGAAGGACTCTGCCTGTATTGTGGCCCAAGACAGGATGGCTAGGGTTTTATGGGTTTACTTTTTCTTTAAAACATAAGAATTGGAATTAGAGCAGGGGATAGAAAAGTGGGTTCACCTATAAGGTCAGTTATCTAGGTTTCTACAAGGGAAATTTTGTAATATGTTAATCTGTGCAAGAATCAATAAAATTCTGTGTTTAATTCCAAATAAACTTTGCTACCTAGATATATCCATTGTTTATGTGAACTTTCTTGCTTTGCTTGCAATGAAATTGCTTGTAATCTATATATATACACGCCTAAGTGACCAAATGACTGAACAACTGAATGACTGGTCACTATGATATGCACTGCCAACCGGGGTCAGATGATCAATGCAGTAGCTGCCCCCTGGTGGTCAGTGTGCTCCCACAGCCAACCTCCTGTGGCTGGCCAACCTCCCAAGGTCCCGCCCCCTGGCCGACCAACCTCCCTTGGTCCCACTATCCAGACAGTTGGCCATCGCCAATTAGCCCCGATTGCCAACCAGACCGAGGGATTCCACCTGTGCACAAATTCATGCAGCGAGCGTCTAGTTAAAAATAAAATTGCACATATTTCAAGTTCCAAATCAAATTAAAATTAAAGGGGAACTTCATGGGTGGCGGCAACATGAGTGCTTATGTAGTAGCAGTGTCATATATTTGTCAAAATGATTATCTGAAATGGATGTCTTTGAAAAAAAGCTTAGTCAGGTACTTGTGATACAAACATGCTACTGTATTTCATACATAATATTCAGGTTTCATTGTCTTATTTAGGTGAGGGTCCAATTGTGGCAACTATAATAAGGACCACAAGGGTCCATCTAGTCACAATATTGACTCTGGTCTCAGGAAAAGTAGTAGGAACCAAGCAAGTGCCCAAGCATTCCTAACCTATTGCATCAGTATCAATAGACTGAGATTTATAGGGAACAATCATAACTACCATAGTTGCTGGCAAAACTTGATTATCCATTATCTATTTCCCAGTGGAATCTACTTGGAAACATACATGAGAGGTTCAGAGACTGAAAGAGACAGTGTGGTACCATTTATATGACATTTTGAGCTAAAGATGAGGTAAAGCACCTGGAGCTACAGAAGGGAGGGAGGACATTGTGAGACAATAAGAAGAAAAGATGTTCAGTAATTAGAAATTTGTCCTGATCTAGGTATCTTATATAATAAAAGGCTAATCTGCAAATCGACCAAACGGAAGAACGACTTGTCGTAATGTCACACACTGACCAGCAGGGGGCATACGCTCAACACAGGAGCTGCCCTCTGGTGGTCAGTGTGCTCCCACAGGAGAAGTGCTGCTCAGCCAGAAGTCAGGCTCAAGGCTGGCGAGTGCAGCAGTGGTGGTGAGAGCCTCTCCCACCTCCACAGCAGCACTAAGGATGTCAGACATCCCCAAGAATTCCCAGGCTGTGAGAGGGCGCAGCCAGGCTGAGGAAACCCACCAAGTGCACATATTTTGTGCACCTGGCCTCTAGTAGGTCATGAATGTTATCTCTGATGATAATTCTTATTATTGGCAAGACTCAAAGTTCAAATTTTTTAAAGGAGAGATAAAAGTTCCTATCTGGCAACTAAAGGGGAGCTCAGAGGGGATGTATAAAAAAGAACTTTTTTATAGGAAAGAGGGAAGGACAAAGGAGCTATTAAAAACGGGGGAGGGGGGAATTATTTGGGAGCCAAGACATCTTTTATTTGGGGGAAGACAGGAGGAAGAATTTCTATCATACAGATTCCCTCTTCTTTCTGTGGGGAATGGGGCGGGCCATGTGACAGATTACCTTATGGGTCCTTGACCAGAAAATTCAGGGCTGGTTGATTAAAACTAAGCTTTTCAGCACTTATAAAACTTCCATTAAATCCAGTATGAAATCTAGATTTAACATCATGGGTTTTTACCTGGAGTGATGCCATTTTGGGCCTGTGGTTTTCTCTTTAACAATAGTATTGTGGAAGGAAGATGGCAGCCGGCAGGACGGTAGTGAGGGAGAGAGTATGAGTGAGGGAGAAAAAGAGGAGTGTGTGGATGTGTAGGGTGTGTGAATGTGTGCATGAAGAGCAGTCAGATTCTGCAGGAATTTGGGGGCTGGTGGACCAGGCTCCCCTAGCTGGGAAGTCTCTGCTACTGCTGCAATCTCTCCTGGGGCAGCCAGCTCTGCCACAGAGGCCACGCCATCTTGAAGGGGAGAGCTGCTGTGACTGGGAGCCTCCACCAGGGTGCCCTCAGACACCACCCGGTACCCTACAGCCACTCCAGCCAGGGACCTGCTGCCTTGGTTGTGGACCCACAAACACTGAGACTACAACCTCCTTGACCACAAGCTCCTCTGAGATCTGGAACATGCTCCTCTCATGCCAGCCATATTCTTTAGCCCTGAGCAGCACAACCATGTGTGCAAACAGCCAAGCCTTACACAGCAACCCTGGGACACACAACTGCACAAATGCCCACCAAGCCCAAAGCATCGACCCCAGGCCTGGTGACCATGTGACCTACCATGGAGGCCGCCGCTGCAGTCACAGGCACAGTGTGACTTGACACCCAGATCTTTCAGTGAGAGCGAAAATGGGGAGACAAAAATAAAACAACCCCCAAAGAAAAGAAAAGGAGAAATCACCAGAAAAGGAGCTAAATGAAATGGAGGCATGCAATTTGTCAGAAAAAGAAGTGAGAATAGGGTCATACAGTTCATAAACCAGATGGATAAGAAAATCAACAACTTATGTATAAATCAAGAATAAATAAAGTGTGATATACCTAAAATAAAGAGCACTGTGGAAGGTTTCAACAGTAGACTAGAAAAAGTGGAGGACTGAATAAATGAATTAGAAGACAGGGCAGAAAAACTCATCCAATCTGAGCTGCAATTGAAGAAAAAAAATTAAAAGGCAGGAGTAGAGCTGAAGGGAACTTTGGTACAACATGAAATGAAGCAACATATGTATAATAAGGGTGAGAGAATGACAAAAAGAAGAGCAAGGGTTAGAAAACTTAATTGAAAAAATAATGTCAGAAAACTTCCTTGATTTGGGGAAGAAGTCACACAAGCACAGAGAATCCCATCAAGAGGAACCCAAAAACACACGAAGACACATCATAATTACAATGGCAAACTTTAATGACAAAGGTAGGGGGGCCAAGAGGAGGGGTTTGGGGTTGGCTGAACCACCGCCCTAGCTCGGGCACCCCAAGAGTGGACACAGGCAGGGAGGCACGGGGGGCCTGGGGTGGAAGTCAGGCCAGGGTCTTGGCCATCACGGCGGTGGTCCGGCCTGACTCCCGAAGCAGCCCGTGGGGTGCCTCCTCACACGGCAGGAGGAGGGGCCTCCTCACACGATTTCAATCACACGCTGGGCCTCTTGTAAAAGATAATTGAACAATGAATTTATAACAGCTTCTACAATGAGTGAATACACTATACATTCAAAATTAAGTGCAAAATGATCTCTGGTTCTAAAGACCTAGAACTACCTACAACTAACTCTAACACAGCCACACCCTTCTACTCAAAGTGTGGTCCACAGACCAGCACCTACAGTATCAACACCACCTGGGAACTTGTTTCATTCAAAGAATCTCAAAAAAAAAAAAAAGGAATCTCTGGCCCACCAAGACCTGCATTTGAACTATAATCCTGATGACTTATATGCACATTGAAGTTAGAGAAGTGCTGGTCTAGACTAGATTTTCTCACCTTCTCATGTTGGCAAGTAGGGCAGGATAATTATTGGTGTTGGGTATTATAGGTGTTTAGTAACCTTCCTTCAGACATTGCCAAATATTTCCAAAGGCAAAATCATCTCTGGTAGAGAAACACTGGCACAGAGTTTGAAAATTAAAATCAACCTGACAGATTCCAATCAAGGCCCATCCCTTGGTTAGCTCATAACTTTGAGCAAATCACTAAACTCCTTCAAACTCAGTTTTTGTAAAGGGAATGAAAGTCATAATAGAATGGACATTTTGAAAAATTAAATCAGGCAAAGTCTATAAGGTACTAAGCTCAGAATATATGGCATAAAACTTTCAAAATGTATCTCATACTTAACAAATATTTTCTAACGAGATACTCAATGACAGCTATTCACTTGTGAAATAAGTACAAAATTCCTTATTATTTTGACAAATGTGTCAGGAAGACAAAGAGTGTGAAGCCCAGGATTCCACATCAAAGGAACACAATCCATTTGTTGGAAAGGAGAGTAGCAATTCTCTAGAGACATCAGGGCTGTGTCCCCACCACAGATCAGTGCTTGAGGACCACAGGGACCTGGCCTGATGGGTTCCATAATCTTAGACATTGAAGAACAGGTTCAATCAGTGTTGGAATAAGGTAGTAAGAGGTTAGATCTCTGGAAAGCATGTAAGATCAAGACAAGGCATCATAAACACTGAACTCACTTGGCCTTTAACCTGGTCTCTTGGGATCAGAGAATTATTAGGAAAAATTTCCTTTCTGTTTATTTCAGAGATCCATAGGGAAATCACATGCTTAGAAGTTGGAATAACCCAAGAGAAATGTGCCTGATGAGCAGGTATAGAGAGAGCTGTAAATATCTCCCCTGTGCCATCCTCAGCTTGTACAATGTTGGGAGACAGGACATGGTTGCTGCTTTTCATTCCTGAGCTGGCTCAGGGACTGATGCTTCACTCCTTCCTGCTGTCTCATGTGGGGCAGAGCTTCAGTCTCCTCATCAACCATCCAGGGAGCCATTCAGACTTCCACACGGAGACCTTCCTCTCAGAGACCCATCCAGGTGAGTCTGGGAGGCCAGCAGGTACATCAGGAGAGGGTCAGAGGGGATGGAACCTGTCAGGTTTTACCTGAGTCACTGTGACTCTGAGCAGCCAAGCCCAGAGACCCTATATCTCTGTTTGTATTCTTGGTTAATTAAGTACTAACTTATACTCAATTTACTTAATATGCTAATATGTATGTATCTCTTTGACTCTGCAATGTATGGCCCGTAGTTGACAGTTGGGTGGTGGGAATGGGAGTCCAGTTTGATGACACAGTAGAATGAGTGAGATGCAGAAAATGGCTCTGGTGAAATGAAAACATATGGAGGAGCTTTGCTGTTCAGGGAGAAGGAGCTAGAGTGTTGGGTGTGGAGGACAATGCAGTGAAGTGAGAGTGTTTGTATTACATTTCTAAGACGGGGTGTATTTGGAATTGCTTTGTGTTCTTTGAAAAGATTTAGGCTAATGAATGTAGATATGAGTAGCTTGAAACAGCAGTTAGTGAGACATACATTGCAGTCTCTTCTCTCACACTGGTATTGACACGGAAAATATTTAATAAGCCTAAAGAGGAATCCTAAATAGTTCTACTTCATTACTCGTGAGGCTGTATATGTTTTTGGGGTTTGTACTCTTTTACTTTCTATGTTGCACAGTTAGTGGAAATTCCTGTCCCACACTCACCCTTATCCTGCTGTGGTCATTTTTCCATACTTTAAATGAGAAATTCTGCCATGCACTTGGGGAATATAAATTGAGGACTGACCATCTTCTAGCCAAAGAGTGTATTGTGCTGAGAAACAATACTTTTTACAGTTCAGTGATAGAGAAATTAAGGCCACACATTGTACCTTAAGTCTTAATGACACAAAGGCATCATAGTTCACAACAGTTTACATCTGTATAATGAGGACTTCACTGTCCCAGCTAAGGGGGTGGAATATCTCCAAATAGTTTTAAATTTTCTTCTTTACTTCATGTGGGATTTCAAAGTAAAATGCCCTTAACCAAGGAACCTAATGAATAGAGAGACTTAAACTCAGTTCCGTCAAACGTATTTTGCTGAATAAATTACTCCATGAGATTCCCATTGCTGCTGCAAAATATTCCTGCAGTCATTGTTGAAAGTGAACTTATACAGGTCTGGGTGCCAGAAGCCTGAAATGAGTCTCATATCAAGATGTGCGCAGGACTGGGCTCCTTCTAGGGGAGAATCTGTTTTCTTCCCAATTCCAGTTTGCAGTACTGACCACCTGTATTTCTTGACTCAGGGCACTTCCTCCTTCGTCAAAACCAATAGTGTAGCCCTGGCTGGTTTGGCCCAGTCCATGGAGCGTTGGCCTGCAGACTCAGGGGTCCCAGGTTCAATTCTGGTCGGGGGCATGTACCTTGGTTGCGGGCACATCCCCAGTGGGGAGTGTGCAGGAGGCAGCTGATCGATGTTTCTCTCTCGTCGATGTTTCTGACTCTTTATGCCTCTCCTTTCCTCTCTGTAAAAAAATCAATAAAATATATTTTTAAAAAACAAACAAACCAATAGTGTAGCCCTAGCTGGTTTGGCTCAGTGGATTGAGCGTCAGCCTGTGGACTGAAGGTTTGATTCCAGTCAAGGGCACATGCTGGGGTTGTTGGCTCAATTCCTAGTAAGGGGCATGCAGGAGGCAGCCAATCAATGATTCTCTCTCATCATTGATGTTTCTATATCTCTCTCCCTCTACCTGCCTCTCTGAAACCAATAAAAATATATTTAAAACAAAAAAATAAACCAATAGTGCACATTTTCATCTTGCCTCCCCTTTTGCATCTAGGGGACCATTGTGTTTACCTTAGTTCCACCTGGATGATCCGGGCTCATCTTCTATTTTAAAGTCAGTCAATCAGCGCCCTCGCTGGTTTGGCTCAGAGGATAGACTGTCAGCCTGTGGACTGAAGGGTCCCGGATCGGTTTCAGTCAAGAGCACATGCCCAGCATGTGCTGAGAAGTGGGGGCACCAGGGAGAGGTCAATGTGGGGAAAAGGAGACATAAGTAATACTTTAAACAATAAAGAATTAAAGAAAAAGGAAAGGGCAAATGCCTGGGTTGTGAGTTCGATCCCAAGTGGGGGCGTGCAGCTGATCAGTGATTGTCTCTCATCATTGATGTTTCTAGCTCTATCTCCCTCTCCCTTCCTCTCTGAAACCAATAAAAATATATATTTTAAAAATAAAATAAAGTCAGTCAATTAACAAGCCTGCTCCGTCTGCTACCCTAATTTTCCTTGCTATAAAAAAATAACATATTTAAAATTACTGGGGATTGGGATGTGGACGTCTTTTGGAGGTTCTTATTCTACCTACTACAAATCATTTTTCAGTATTATTTTGTGTCATTCAAGGGCCCTTATACAAAGGAAACAAATATTTAATCATAGACTCTAGAATGAGTGAATAACTATTCCTTTAAAACTCCATGCAAAGACAATACTTGGGTCATAAGACCTAAAACTACCTGCAGCTAACTCTGACACAGAACCACAGCCTTTCTACTCAGAGAGTGGTCCTCAGGCCAGGACCTGCAGCATCACACCACCAGGGAGCTCGTTGGAAATGCAGAGTCTCTGAGGCCTCCAGACCTGCTGCATCTTATTCTGCATTTGAGCCAGAATCCTGGGCATTTCATGGGAACATTGAAATTGGAGAAGTCAATTCAATTTAGTGCTGATCTAAACTAAGTTTTCTCAACTTTTACCATTGACATTTGGGGAGGGATAATAATTGAAGGGGGTGCTTTTTTGTGAATTGTATTTGTTTAGTGGTATCCCCTCAGACATGCCAGACACCCTCAGGACAAAATCATTTCTTGTTGAGATCCATTGACTAAAATTATACTCAAGGCCCATCACATACTCTGATATTAACTTTGAGCAGGTCACTAAACCCCGTCAGCTCCTCCCTAGGGCTTTGATCTCCCTCCCTCTCTTGAGTTCTCTACTGAAATGTCATTTTGTTTGAAGATCTTGCCTAAATACCCATAAAAAATAGAATGCCCTCGACACTTTCTCCTCTAGACCTGCTCTCATTTTCTTCGTATGCTCTCTCACCATTTGTAATGTTATATTTATATATTTCTATCATTTGCTTATATATTCTTTCCCCAGATTGAGTTGTAGGCACTTTTGTTCTTCAGCATCCTCTACTCACACCCCAGACAGTACTGAAACCATGGTGAGCACTCAATTCATATTCCTGAAATGCACGAAAAAGTTCTCATTAAAACTGTAGTATACCTGACATCTTAGGGAAAAAAGCAGATTGGGACAAAAATTCCTACTCTGAAATGACACAGGAAGGTCCTAGATGGAACCGAATCCAGACCAAAATACTGAAACTATTTCCTAACTGCAGGAGACACACTGTAGCATTAGAGCCATGTGAGTAATACTAGATTGTGTGAAAAGTCTTCATGCTCTTTTCTTCTTTCTTGGAAGTCACCCCCACCTCATGGAACCAGGGAATCTTACAAGAGCGTCAGAATTTCTTCTTCTGGGATTTTCAGAGGAACCAGAACTGCAACCCCTCATATTTGGGCTTTTCCTCTCCATGTACCTGGTCACTGTGTTGGGAAACCTGCTCATCATCCTGGCCGTCAGCTCAGACTCCCACCTCCACACGCCCATGTACTTCTTCCTCTCCAACCTGTCCTTGGTAGACATCTCTGTCACCTCCACCACCGTCCCAAAGATGCTGGTGAACATCCAGACACAGAGCAAAGTCATCACCTATGCAGGCTGCATCAGCCAGACTTATTTTTTCTCACTCTTTGTAGTGTTGGATGACTTGCTCTTGACTGTGATGGCTTATGATTGCTTCGTGGCCATCTGTCACCCCCTGCACTACACAGTCATCATGAACCCCCGGCTCTGTGGACTGCTGGTTCTGGTGTCCTGGATCACAAGTGCCCTGCATTCCTTGTTAGAACATTTACTGTTGTTGCGACTAACCTTCTGTACAGGCTTGGAAATCCCCCACTTTTTCTGTGAACTCAATCTGATGGCCCAACTTGCCTGTTCTGACAACTTTCTTAATAACATGGTGATGTATTTTGCAGCTGTGTTCCTGGGTGGTGGTCCCTTTGTTTGTATCATTTACTCTTACTCTAAGATAGTGTCCTCCATACGTGCAATCCCAACAGCTCAGGGGAAGTATAAGGCATTTTCTACCTGTGCGTCTCACCTCTCAGTTGTCTCCTTATTTTATGGAACAAGCCTAGGAGTGTATTTCAGCTCTGCTGCTGCCCACAGCTCACACTCAAGTGCAGCAGCCTCAGTGTTGTACACGGTGGTCACACCCATGCTGAACCCCTTCATCTACACTCTCAGAAACAAAGACATAAAAGGGGCCCTGAAACAATTCTTTGAGATGTCAGCTATAAAAAACCCAGCTGTGCTGAGTCTGAAAAACTGCACTTGATTTCATGGCTTCAAGACTAAAATCCAGAAATAAGATCCTTTGATCAGATTGTGTTTGTACAAGTTGCTTCTTTTATTTATTTCCTCGAATTTCCTCTTGTTTTAGTTCAACTTCTCTATACAATTTAAGTAACCATTTCATTGCACTTTCTGCCACGTCTATTATACAGAGAGTCTTTCCCTTTCTCCTTTGTTCTAACCTAACAGCTTTTTCCAACCTTGATCAGAATGCAAATTTCAGTTTATTTCATGGACAACATGGATTTCTGAAGATTAATTTATTCTCAAATGACACACATCATTGTTAGGAAGTTCTTCTTATTTTATAGATAGAATAGTCATAAGTTGTATTATTCATGTGGGAAAAACTTTGCTTGGTTACTCACACTATTTATATAATTTCATTCCAGCCGAAACCGGTTTGGCTCAGTGGATAGAGCGTTGGCCTGCGGACTGAGAGGTCCCGGGTTCGATTCCGGTCAAGGGTATGTACCTGGCTTGCGGGCACATCCCCGGTGGGGGATGTGCAAGAGGCAGCTGATCGATGTTTCTCTCTCATCAATGTTTCTAACTCTCTCTATCTCTCTCCCTTCCTCTCTGTGAAAAATCAGTAAAATATATTTTAAAAATAATAATAATAATAATAATTTCATTCCAGAAAAATATGACACTTCAATTTTATCTTTTATGTTTCTCATTCTTTATACCTCAGTACTTTAACTGCTCTTCCTCATAATGTTGACTTTATCCTTGTTCCTCATAAGTCTCAGCCTATTGATGGTAAACTATAGGCTGAAAATGCCTGGGCACTGGCCTTGGGCTCTGCTACTGGTTCCTCAGACCACATCAATGTTGTGGCTGGACGGGCTCTTGTGGTCTTTATTAAAATTGCAACAATTATGAGGCAACTATGAAATCGCAAGGTTTATTACTCACAGGTCCTGGAGGATTTACAGCATCCTAAGGGCCACATCAGAAGATCTCTAAATGGGGGAAGGGAGGAAGAAGGGAGAGAGATAGAGAGAGAATAGGTTGAGTTGGGAGAGGAGACCTCAGTGCTTCTCTAGTAGCCTTGTCATAAAGCTGGCAATCGGATTATTTGAGACTAGCAGCCCCATGCAGGAATTCATGCACCAGTCGGGTCCCCCAGGATTGGACCAACACCAGCTCCCTGACATCCTCCAAGGGGTCCTGGATTGTGAGAGAGTGCAGGTCAGGCCGATAGACCCCACCAATGGATGACCAGGGTCAGGGAGGGATGCGGGAGGTTGGTCAGCTGCAGAGGGATGGTGGGAGGGCTCCAGGGCATGTCCGTTTCATCTTGCTCAGTCCCAACTGTGCAAGCCTACCTACCAGTTGAAGCATCTGCCCCCTGGTGGTCAGTGCATGTCATAGTGAGCAATTGCTCGGCCCTAGCATATCATTAGCTTATTTCACTTTGATTGGTGAATGCATGACTGGACACTTAGCATATTAGGCTTTTATTATATAGGAAAGACGTCTTTGAAACAGATGCCTCATACATCAAAAGTTTAATGTCGCGTATTTACACTAATATCATGCTACTAGGATTTATAACTAATCTCCTAGTTTTATTATCTTATTCAACTCAGTGTCCAGAATACCTAGAAACCTTTCCATTTGTTGTGTCTTTTTTTCATATTTTTTAAGCATACTTTTATTGATTTTAGAGAGGAAGGGAAAGGGAGAGAGAGAAACATCAATGAATGATGAGAGAGAATCATCCATCGGCTGCCTCCTGCTCTCCCCCCGTCCCCCTGGGCATTGAGCCTGCAACCCAGGCACGTGCCCTTGACCTGAATTGAACTCAGGACCCTTTAGTCTGCAGTCCAACCCTCTATCCACTGAGCCAAACTGGCTAGGGTATTTTTTTGTGTCTTCTTCAATAACATTCAGCAATATGTTATAGTTTTTAATGAACAGGTCTTTCACTTCCTAAGTTATATTTACTCCTAGTACTTTATTCTTTTTGCTGCAGTTGTAAGTGGGATTAATTTTTTAATTTCTCTCTCTGACAGTTTGTTATTAGACACCACAGATTTCTGTAAATTGATTTTGTATCCCACAATGTTGCTGAATTCATTTCTTGGTTCTAACAAATTGTTTTTATTTTAAACTAGAGGCCCAGTGCACAAAATTCGTGAACTTGGTGAGGGGCGGTGGTTCCTTCAGCCTGGCCTGCACCCTCTTGCAGTCCGGGACCCCTTGGGGAATGTCCGACTGCCACGGAGGCGGGAGAGGCTCACACCACCACCGCTGCACACGCCAGCCATGAGCCCGGCTTCTGGCTGAGCAGCGCTCCCCCTGTGGGAGTGCAATGACCACCAGGGGCAGCTCCTGCATTAAGCGTCTGCCCCCTGATGGTCAGTGTGCATCATAGCAACCAGTCGTTCTGCCTTTCTAGCTGTTCTGTCAATTTGCATATTAGGCTTTTATTATATAGGATAACTTATTGGAGTGAATGAATGAAATAAACTGAACATATTTAAAATGCAAACTTTTCTGAATTAAAGGAGCCATACAGAAATTAAGAGTACATGTAATTACTCTGATCCTCTGCTTCCTTATTTTTGGTGGTGATGTGAGATGATAAACTTAATTCAGTCAATTTTGTTAATAAATAAAATATTTAAAAATATTTCATGAGTCTAAGAATTCTTTCATAGGAATGGACTATATGTATGCGACATGTGTTACATTTTATATGATTTTCTTTCTAATAAACACACACATGTATATGTCCAACACAGACTCGTTGAAATTTTCATCTTTCATTTTAAAGAGAACTTGAAAAAAAATGCAGAGAATAGGAGCTAAAAAAACAAATGGTTAAATTAAAGTGAAATTAAAAGAAAGTAGAAATGTAGACACAAAGGTTTAAAGTAGAATTGTTGAGGACGATGGCGGCAGAGCTGGTGGAAGTTGCTCTCTTCTCCTCCCGGCCTGGATTTGGAATCACAACTAAATTATACATCAATCAACCTGATGATCCAACTGAAAGCAGCTGAACAGAAGTCTTACAACCAAATATTTGTGGAAGAAGCCACATCAAGATCAATGCCATCTTTCCTGGGCAAACACTCCCCTCCAATCTGCATCAGCCTAGAGGACTACAAGCCCCACGCTCCAGGTCCCCCTGCCATCCTGTCTGAGCTCACAGCCCACAAAGGACTGTGCTGTCTGAGCCTGTACTAGGAATGGGGAAGCGGTGACCTTATTTCTAGAAACTCATATCAACTGAAAAGATAATTACTTAAACCTGCATAACAACCTTACCCTGTTTACTCTGCTTTTCCCAGTAACCACCTATATCTGACTCCCCTCCCTCAACACCTTTTTCTGTCTTCAGTTAATGATGGTGGTTAGGGTGGTATTTTCAGGAGTTACTTAATTTTCCTAGATCTCTCCCATGTATACAGGAGGTATACATGTTCTTAAACTTTTGGGTTTTTTGTCCTGTCAATCTTTCTTTTATTACAAAGATGTGTAAGCCAAGAACCAGAAGGTTACAGGTTAAATTATTTTTCCTCCCCTACTGTAGGGAGCAGCTCTAGGGTTAAGCCTCTGACTGACCTGTGGCAGGGCCACAGACAAGTCCCAGCTTGGAGGGAAGAGCCCTCTTAGCTTAATTAAGCTTAACCTTATAGCTTCCCTAGTTCCTTCCTATGTAGCTAATGGGCTGTGGGAGGTGCAGCAAGTGCTGCCAAAACAAGGTGAAACTCACAAGAACATTGTAAACATGTTGACCACTACCCTTATTTTGATCTGCCTATAGAATAAAGCCTCAGCTTTAAGGCTGGGTATTTCAGTGTCCTCATCCAGGCACAGGAGATCCACTGAGCCTCAGCTGTATTCTATTGTCTGTCTTTTCTTTAATCCTCCACTGCCCCTCCTCAGGTTCACCGAAGCCTTCGCTGTGCTGGTGCGGCACACCCTACAGAACAACAGGTTATACCATATAGCCTAAGGGAGTAGAAGGCTATACCATCTAGGTTTGCATACGTGCACTTTCTGATGTGCACTAAATGACAAAATTGCCTATGGATGCATTTCTCAGAACATATCCCTGTTTGCTAAGCAGTGCATGACTGTACATCTTTCATTCAAAATCTTAAGCAAACACAATTTTTGGTGAAGATGGCCTACAACTACCTACCCCTTACTCCACAACAGGACCAAAACTTGCTACTCAAAGAGTGGCCCTCAGGCCAGCACCTGCAAAATCAGTATTTTCCCGGAGATTTTGAGAAATGCAGATGCCCTGGGCCCACCAGCACCTCCTGAACCAGTATCTGTGCTTGAACTAAAATTGTAGGCGATGCATATTGATAAAGACTAACAGCAATTTAAGCAAACATAACCAGTCAGGAGGGCCTATGGGAGGAGCTAGCACTAATGGAATTTCTCACACTGTATGTAATCGTGAGACCCCAACAGGAAGAACACTATGTTTATAAAACTCCATGGTTCTAACTTCCCTGTCCCTTCCATAAGTACCCCTCCATCTGGCACACAGGCCAGAGTGTTCATGTGGCTTGTCATGTCTGCATGCATGGGTTGCAATGCTTTGTTTTTCCTGAATAAATCCTTTTGGTGATGAAACACCTAGTCAATGTTACTTTTTTAAGTCAATAATAGGCACTGTGAAGTTGGAGAAGGGCTCATCTAGACTAGGAAATTTTACCTTCTACATATGACATAACTATTTGTGTTGGAAATTGCAAGTATTTAGCAGCCTACCTTCTGATATTCCCTCATTGGGAACCACTGCACAGTTTGAGAACTGAAAGCATCATGACAGATTCTAATCAACACCTTACTCTGATTATAATATTGAGTTGGTCACTAAACTTCTTCAAGCCCACTTCTGCAATGGAGAACGAAGGTCATAATTTTAGCACTTCAGAGAAAGCACTTTTATAAAATTTAGAGCAAACAATGCATATAATGTAATAAATGCATATTGTATAGCATAAAATTATATAACTGCCTCATAATTAACAAAGATCTTATAATGTGGGACTCTTATCTGCTGATATAAGTATGAAATTTCTCATTGATCTGGCAAATGTGTCATGAACCCAAGGAGGGTGGTGCACAAAGCTTTACATCAAAGTCACACAGTCCTCTTCCTTGTTGAAGAGAGAAATAGCAATTTTCTGGAGGTATCATAGGTAGTGCCCCACAAAAAGTCAGTACTTTGAAAATCCAAGGTTTTTAGACAAGTCAGTTTCCCCAGTCTTGGACTTTTGAGAAAATGTAATTCAAAGTTGGGTAAGGTGTTGGGAGATGAGACCTCAAGAGGGTCATGGAGAAGGAGTAACAAAAACAGGATTCACTTAACTTCTAACCTGGTCCCTGGGGAACAAAGAATCGGCAGGAACATTTTCCATTCTGTTCAGACCAGTGTGTCCACAGGGAAACCGGGTGCTCACAGGTGGGAGCAACAATGCAAACAGCATCTAACAAGCAGATAAAAGAAGAGTAATATCTCCTCTGCAGCAGACTCCCAACATGTGCAACGTTAGGCTGGAACGGAACGTATTTGTTTCTTTGGGGTCTTAAGTCTGACTCTGAGACTAATGCTTGACTCCTTCCTGCTCTTTTGTCTGAGACCAGAGCTTCAGTCTCCAACATTAACCATCCAGGGAGCAATTCAGACTTCTACAAGGAGCCCTTCCTTTCAGAGGCCCATCCAGGTGAGTCTGAGAGTGCAGCAGGTGCTGTGGGAAGATTCAAGGAGTGCATCCCAGAATTTCTCCCTGAGGTAACCTGAGAACCTAACCAGGCCAGCTCAGAGCTGAGAGACTACCATACCTAGCAAACAGGTATGATAACTGAAAGCATCATGACAGATTCTAACCAACACCTTATTCTTATATATAGTTAATACATTTAGTATGCTAAATTAGTTTTTTCCTAAAAACATTGCTGTTTGGCATAGAATGTATATATATATATTTAGGAGAATGGATGAAAATGTATTAATTTTGTGTGGTCAATTCTATCAGTCTGTCATATTGTGTCTTCTCCCATTACTTTTAAACATAAACAGTTCTACATTTTTCACCTTGGCAGAAACATTCTTTGCATTCAATTAATGATCTTTTCTATCCATTTTCTAAGCATAATCCATTTATGTTTACATAGGGAGAAATTATAACTGTAGCTACTGCTTTCTCCACTGCTTTTAAAAGTATATTTTTGTATTTTTATTTCCACACCCTTGCCCCTATATCTGAGATTGGAGACATATATTGATGTGATTAAAGTTTTGTGGGGGGTGGGGGGGGGTTGACTTCTCATGTTTTACAATTTTATTCATGCCAATATTTGAATACACAATATTTAACCATGTTTATTTTCCCTGCCATTTTTATATTATGAACAAGCCATACCTTAACATTTTTCCATATAAAAGCAAACACCTATAAAACCACATAAATGAACAAAGTCAGTGAGCTCCCTGCTCATTTGACCTCACATTATACAAAGACGGCCCAGTGCAATGATATAAGTGTGCTATGACATCATATTCTCAGGGATAAATATGTGAAGAAAGGGGATCAATTGTTGTGGCATAAGCAGGATTTTATATAAAAAAAAATGTTCGGGATGATTTGTAAGTTGATAAGAAACAGAACTAGGACCAGTGCCCACCCATCAGTTGTGTCACAAAAGAGATCAAAACTCAAACCCAAAAATAACAAAGGGAAGATGCTACTGAGCCATATAAACACCAGAGTGATCTAATAAACATGGAATAGGTGCAGGAATCACAATTACATCAAAGGCTTGGGAAGACGCTGTGATGAGGCCAGTGGAGCAGTGAAGTTCCAGTCCGTGTGTGGTCCCTTGAGTCAGAGGTAACTTCAGCATCCACACTGGCTCCCTCTTCTCTCTGCACCTGGCCCTCTGCTGGGCTTTTCACTATTATTTTTCCCTCATTATCAGGAAATGGCCTTTTAAGCAGTTCTTGCATTTATTGTGTTAAATTCCAGATTTGTTTCACTGTGTCCCAAAATAAGACATGCCTTTTACATTGTGATCCAGCATTTTTACATACAGACACAGAAATACACACACACACGCACACACACACACACACACAGACATGCATGCATGAGTGAACAAAGGGAACCCTGAAATGATTATGTATATAACCTCACTGTGTATGAAACACTCTAATACTTTCTTTTGTGCCTCCTTGATTCCAATCTATTTCATTCTTACAACTGTAATCTGACACCCTAATGCAGTGGTTCTCAACCTGTGGGTCACGACCCCTTCGGCGGTCGAATGACCCTTTCACAGGGGTCGCCTAAGACCATCCCGCATATCAGATATTTACATTACGATTCATACCAGTAGCAACATTACAGTTATGGAGTAGCAAGGAAAATAATTTTATGGTTGGGGGTCACCACAACATGAGGAACTGTATTAAAGGGCCAGCAGGTTGAGAACCACTGCAATGGGTCCTGATCTCAGAATATGGAGAACACTCCTCAAGCCTGTCCTCCACACCTAACTTCATAGAATACATGTTTATCAGCCACACTAAGCTAAATCTGGAGGGAGAGTAGGTGTTTGTATAACATGCTATGTGCCTCAGGTACTCACAGTCTAGCAAGGAACAAAGACATGGGATTAAATAAAAATCTCACCATGGGTGCCCTAACACTTAGATTAAGAGCATGAGAAAGTGACCTTTTCCTGTGTTAATGTTAGAAAAAGAAAAGGTTCGTGAAGGAGAGGATCCAGTCTCTCTGAAAGAGGAGTTGGAGTTTGAAGGATTGAAGGGGGTGAAAAATTCCAAAAGACCAGTGGGGAGACCCCAAGCAGAGGAAAGTGAGCCCATAAAGGCTCTGAGTCCTGAAGCTGTGGCATCAGGTGAAGCTGGAGTCAAGTTCAATGTGTAGGAGACCTGTGTGAGGGAGGCCAGGGCTCTGTGAGGGTGGAGCTGGCCCGAAGTTCACAGACACTTGAGCCTCATGTTTGAAGCTACGGAATTTTGGCTTCTATCTCCAGTGAGGTATCACTCGGGGAGGAATTTTAATCAGAGAGTTCAAGGATCAGCATTGAAGTTCTCTCTGAGTCAATGTGTGCATTTGGCTTGAGGGGTGCCCACCTGTTAGATGGGAGAGATGACAGGGAACTGAAATGTGTCTATGGAATTGGAGACCGAGGTGTTTGGAAGCAATAAAGACATTTGAAAGATAGAAGAAAATAATCAGCCTTATCCCATCACAGTGATAACCATTCATTTACCAACCAGAAGGAAGTACACCAAGCTCTCTACATACAGTATATTGATTATCTGTCCATCATCATAGGCCAATGGATACTGCAATCTTCATCATCAGGTTGAGGAAATTAATTATTGGGCTGTAGCCCTAACCGGTTTGGCTCAATGAATAAAGCATCGGCCTGAGAATGTAGGGTCCTGGGTTCAATTCCGGTCAAGGATGCATTCCTGGGTTGCGGCTCCATCCCCAGTAAGGGGTGTACAGGAGGCAGCCAATCAATGATTCTCTCTCATCATTGATATTTCTATCTATCTCTCCCTCCTTCTCCTTTCCTCTCTGAAATCAATAAAAATACATTTTTTAGAAAAAACAAAGAGAGAATCTTTTTTTTTACTTTTTTTTATTCTTTTTAAAAAAATATAATAAGTATTACAAAGGGTATTACATATGTGTCCTTCCCCCACCCCCCGCCCTTGACAATCCCCTGCCTTCCCTTACCCCCCAGTGTCTTATGTCCATTAGTTATGCTTATATGCATGCATACAAGTCCTTCAGTTGATCTCTTACTCCCCTCCCTTCTGCCCCCCAACCCTCTCTGGCCTTCCCACTGCAGTTTGACAATCAGTTTGAGGCAGCTTTGCCTCTGTGTCTCTTATTGTTCAAAAGTTTGTAATGGTCTTTATTATCCATGAATGGGTGAGATCATGTGGTATTTTTCCTTCATGGACTGGCTTATTTCACTTAGCATAATGCTCAAAGAGAGAATCTTAAAAGCAGCAAGAGAAAAGCACTTAGTTACCTACAAGGGAGCACCCTTACAACTCTCAGCTGATTTCTCAACAGAAATCTTGCAGGCCAGAAGAAAGTGGTAAGAAATATTCAGTGATGAATATAAGGACCTATAACCAAGATTACTCTACCCAGACAAGTTAACATTTAGAATTAAAGGTCGGATAAAGAGCTTCACATATAAGAAAAAGCTAAAGGAGTTCATCACCACCAAACCAGTATTACATGAAATGTTGAAAGGTATTATTTAAGAAGAAGAAAAAGAGGAGAAGGAATAAAGGAGGAGGGGGGGAGAAGAAGAAGAAGGAGGCGGAGGAGGAGGAGGAGGAGGAGAAAAAGGGGATGAAGAAAAGGAAAAAACTTTGAAGAATAGAATGGCAATAAAAACATACCTATCAATAATTGAAACTAAGAATCAAGATAAATGAACAAAAAATCTAATAAATAAAATACAACCAGAGGCATGGAAACATGGAATAAACTGATGAATCTCAGAGAGAAGGGGAAGAGTAGGAAAAAGATTAAGCAAAGAACTTATATGCATATATGCATTACCTATGGACACAGACAATAGGATGGTGAAGGCCTGTGGTGGAGTGGGAACTGGGTAAAGGGGGTAATGGAGTTGAAAAGGGGTGACATCTGTAATACTCTCAATCATAACTATTCTAAAGCAAATAAACAAACAAAAAACATATGTAATGCATGGCCACCTTGGGAAAAAGATTTGAGGAGAACAGAAATTCCTAATCAGAGATGTCATGGGTTAGGGTGTGTGTCTTAAAGGGGATGATATGTTCAAAAAAAAGATACTGATTACTTTACTGAAAAATATAATTATAGCATTTCAACTATGTTAGTAATAGCCATTTGCTTAAAAATTGATCATGCTATTTTTTCTTTCCTTCTAGCAACCTACACCACATGAGACAAGGCAATGATACCCCAATTTCAGAATTTCTTCTCCTGGGATTTTCAGAGGAACCAGCACTGCAGCCCCTCATATTTGGGCTTTTCCTCTCCATGTACCTGATCACTGTGTTGGGAAACCTGCTCATCATCATGGCTGTCACCTCAGACTCCCACCTCCACACACCCATGTACTTCTTCCTCTCCAACCTGTCCTTGGTAGACATCTGTTTCACTTCCACCACCATCCCAAAGATGCTGGTGAACATCCTGACACAGAGCAAAGTCATCACCTATGCAGGATGCATCACCCAGATTTATTTTTTCATACTGTTTGGAGTGTTGGATGACATCCTCTTGACCGTGATGGCCTATGACCGCTTTGTAGCCATCTGCCACCCCCTGCACTACATGGTCATCATGAACCCCAGGCTCTGTGGACTGCTGGTTCTGATGTCCTGGATCGTAAGTGGCCTGAATTCCTTGTTACAAAGCATAATGGTATCGCAGCTGTCCTTCTGTACAGACTTTGAAATCACCCACTTTTTTTGTGAAATCAAACAGGTGGTCCAACTCGCCTGTTCCGACACCTTTCTTAATAACATGGAGATGTATTTTATAACTGTGCTACTGGGTGGGGGTCCCCTGGCTTGTATCCTTTACTCTTACACTAAGATAATGTCCTCCATATGTAAAATCTCATCAGCTCAGGGGAAGTATAGAGCATTTTCTACCTGTGCGTCTCACCTCTCAGCTGTGTCCTTATTTTATGGTACAATCCTAGGAGTGTATCTCAGCTCTGCTGCTACCCAAAGCTCATACTCAAGTGCAGCAGCCTCAGTGATGTATGCCGTGGTCACACCCATGCTGAACCCCATCATTTACAGTCTGAGGAACAAAGACATAAAGAAGGCCCTGAAAAGATTCTATGGGATGGCAGGTACAAAAGGGACAATCATCCTGAGGTAGAAAAAGTGCTCCAAGACTCAAAACCGGAAATTGAGATTCTTTCATCAGATTGTAGTTTTCAGACTTGGTCCTAGTATTCTGTCCTTGAATTTCCTTTGTTTGTTTCAACTCTTCTATACAATTTAAGTAACCATTTTATAAAGCTTTCTGCTTTGTCTCTTACATAGACAGGTGTTCCCTTTGTCTTATTTTACCTCCACAAAGTTCTTTCCAACCTTGATCAGAAATATTTGGAAGTTTTCATTTACTTCACTGGAAACATTGATGTCTTAACAATCATTTCTTCTCAAATGACATATATCATTGTAAGTAATTTGTTCTGTGTTCACCATGAGTCCCTCATTCTTTGTACATCGGTACCTTAACTGATCCTTCTGATACTGTAGACTTTATGATTGTTCCCTAGAAGTCTCCTAGTGATGGAATAGGATAGGGAAGCCTGGGCACTGGCCTGGGTCCTACTACTTGTTCCACAGACCAGAGTCAATGTTGTGACTAGATGGATCCTTATGGTCCTTATTATGATTGCAACAACCATCATGGAGCTATGAAAATGTAAATTTAATACTCACAGGTCCAGCATGCCCAAATGCCACACAGGAAAGTGAGTGTGTGTGTGTGTGTGTGTGTGTGTGTGTGTGTGTGTAAAAGAGAGAGACAGACACACAGACAGATAGATAGAGAGATAGGAAGTGGACTTTGACTGAAGGGCTCTGCCTTTATTGGAGGGCAAAGGCAGGATGGCTAGAGTTTTGGGGTTCACTTTTTCTTTAAAACGTAAGAGTTGGAATTAGGGCAGTGGAAGGAAAGGCAGGATCACCCAAATGGTCAGTTATCTAGGTTACTCAGGGTTTTCTACAAGGGGACTTTTATAATATGTTAATCTTGTGTAAAAATCACAAAAATTCTGTGTTTAATTCCAAATAAACTTTGCTTCCTAGGTATACCCTTTGTTTAATGTGAACTTCCTCCCTTTGCTTGTATTGAAATTGCTTCTAATTAAAAATAATATTCCATATATTTCAAGTTACAAATTAAATTAAAAATAAAAGGGAAACTTCATAGGTGGTGGCAACATGAGTGCTTATATAGTAGCAGTGTCATACATTTGCCAATATGATTATCTGAGTTGGATGTCTTTGAAAAAAACCTACGTGAGGTAATTGTGCTACAAACATGCTACTGTATTTCATACATAATTTCCAGGTTTTATTGTCTTATTTAGCTGAGGGTCCAATTGTGCAATTATAATAAGAACCACAAGGGTCCATCTAGTCACAATATTGATTCTGGTCTCAAAAAAAGTAGTAGGACCTAGGACAGTGCCCAGGCATTCCTGTCCTATTGCATCATTATCAATAGACTGAGATTTATAGGGAACAATCATAACTACCATAGTTACTGGCAAAACTTGATTGTCAAATATCTCTCTCCCAGAGGAATCTACTTGGAGGCATACAAGAGAGGTTCAGAGACAGAAAGAGACGGTGAGGTGCCGTTTATATGACATTCTGAGCTAAAGATGAGGTAAAGCACCTGGAGCTACAGAAGGGAGGAAGGACATTGTATGTCGGACAATAAGAAGAGCAGATGTTCGGTAATTAGAAAATTGCCCTGCCCTCGATATAGGTCACAAAATGTAATCTCTGATGATAATTCTTATTATTGGCAAGACTGAAAATTTAAATTCTTTAAGGGAGAGGTAAAAGTTCCTACCTGGCAACTAAAGGGGAGCTCAGAGGGGTGTACAAAATAGAAGGTTTTTATAGGAAAGAGGGAGGGACAAGGGAGCTATAAAAACAGAGAAAAGGGGGATTATTTGGAGGCCATGACATCTTTTATTTGGGGGAAGAGGAGGAGGAAGGATTTCTATCAGACAGATCCCCTCTTCTTTCTGTGGGAGATGGGGAGGGCCCACGTGACAGATTACCTTACTGGTTTTTGACCAGAAAATTCAAGGCTGGTTGATTAAAATTAAGCTTCTGGGAGAGGTGGAAACTTCCATTAAATCCAGTATGAAATCTAGACTTAGCATCAGGGGTTTTTAACTGGAGTGATGCCATTTTGGGTCTGCGGTTTTCTCTTTAACAGTAGTATGGACATTCACAGTATTAAACACAGAATATCCATAAACCCAGACTATCTTCCCATTTATTTGTGCCTTTTTTCAATATTTTTAGCAATGTATTTTACTTGATTTCTAGGTATTTAATTCTTTTTAATGCAATTAGAAATGGAATTGTGCTCTTAATTTCTCTTCTGACTTTTCATATAGATGCAAATGATTATTATATATTTATTTTATATCATGTATCATTATTGAACCTGTTTATTGGTTCTGAGAAATTTCTAAAATAATTTATTAGAGCATAATCACATAAAATAAAGTGAACATAGTTAACAGCAATATTTCTGAATTAATGGAGTTATGCAAAAATTAAGAGTAATACTGCACAGGTTCATATAAATAACTCAAAAAACTCACAAAACTGCCGTAGCCGGTTTGGCTCAGTGGATAGAGCATCGGCCTGCAGACTCAAGGGTCCCAGGTTCGATTCCGGTCAAGGGCATGTACCTTGGTTGTGGGCACATCCCCAGTAGGAGGTGTGCAGGAGGCAGCTGATCGATGTTTCTCTCTCATCGATGTTTCTAACTCTCTATTCCCCCTCCCTTCCTCTCTGTAAAAAATCAATGAAATATATATTTTTTAAAAAACTCACAAAACCTTTAATATCTTTGTTATATAATTGTAAAAAATGCAATTAGCCTGATCCTCTGTTTCCTTATTTCTGCTGGTGATGTGGAATAATAAACCTAATTCCAGTAGATTTTGGTAGAAATAAAGAAAATGTTTTTTAAACATAGAATATATCTAATAACTCTTCCATAGGTAGGAAGTGTATGTACATATACATGTATGTACATTTGTGTGTGATTTTCTTTCAAATAAACTCAACACACAAAGACATAACACACACACTAATATTCTCACCTTTAATGTTGAAAGAAAATTTTAAAGAAATTTGGTGACAATAGAAAGTAAAGAATGAATGATTCAATTAATATGAAACTAAAATAATTTAGAAATTTAGATACAACAATGTAACATAGAAGGTTGACCTTAATTTTAGTAATGAATTACATTTCTTATATTAATGCACAAACCTCAAAGTCAGAACCACATTTACTTCTGTAACTGAAGAGTTTGTCCACCTGCCACCAGGTGAGTCACACACTGAACATAAGATTTGTAGTGGAGAGATTAGATTCACTTTATTGTTAGCACTGTGCACGGTGAATGGGAAAGCTAGTGCTCAAAACCCAAACTCCTGGTTCCTTTATTGGCAACTGGTTTTAATGGGTGAAATTGGGGGTAGGGTTCTTCAATGGGTGATCAGCTCATGGGTATATTCTGATTGGTTGGAGTTGGTGTTACAATGAAATATTTTAGGAGCTCTGATCATCAGTCATCCAATGTCAGCTAGCCTGGGGTTTATGTGACTGTGGTCCATGAGAGTCAGTGGTTTTCTATCTGGTAGAACATTTTAGTTCTTATAAAACCAACTCAAGGTATGTGTCTTTATGTTATCAAGATTCCAGAGAGGGGACTAGTGCCACAAGACCCTGATTTATGTCTGAAAAAGTTACTTTGGTGAATATAAGGAAAAGGTACTCAGGTCTGTTTCCTTGCAAGTGAGACATTGGGGGGTAGGGGTTGGGTTGAGAAGGGATTCTGGCTTGGTTTCAATTTTATGAAATTGGGAATTCACTAGATCAGTTAATGGAGCAGAATCACCAAATTGACTTTAGATTTCTTTTTCTTCTTAATGTGAAATTTCAACACAAATACCCTTACCAAAGAAAGCTAATAGAACAAATTAAGAGCTAAAATTTCATCTTCTCCAAAATGTTGTTATTTAATAAATGTATTATATTCCTGCTGTTGCTATAACTAATTACAGCAGTGGGGCACAAAAGAAACAATTTTATGCTTTTACTCTCTTTGCGATCAGAAGCCTGAAATGCATCTCAATGGACTAAAATCAAAATGTCCAAAGGGCTTGGTTTCTTCTGGAAGCTTCATGGGAAAAGCCAGTTCTTCTCCCATTCCAAATTCTCATGGCCACCAGCATTCCTTGGCTCATGACCAATTCTCTGTCTCCAAAGCCAGCAGTTTAGCATCTTTCCTCTTATTTCAACTAGTCTTCCATGTTCTATGACCACGGTGATTACATGATTTCCACCTACATAGTCACAACCAATATTCTAATATTTTGGAATTTTGATGAGTTTATTTGAGCCAAACTGACAATTGCTGGGAAGCAAAATCTCAAGGGCTTGAGAAAATGCTCAAGAGAATGGCAATTTTGCAGATTATTTCATACTTTAGAATCAAAGGATGAGATGTCAGGGGTTTATGTGTAATCCATTGCTGGTAGATTAAGGGGATGGGAGAAAGCAAAGCAGAGAAGTCTCTGAGATTGGATAAAAAAGTAAGACAAACAGATACACACTCTTTTCCATTGGTAGGGACATGATAGTTGACTTTTACAGCACAGGGATGGCATGTGGGCAACAAAATAACCATGTGGTCTTGTGGTCTGGTGCCATGGTTGTGCCTTGAGGGGTCTGGAAAAGAAGATTACACGGACATTGCAAAGGTATGCTATCTTAAATGCACAAAGGCCATAGACAATTTCAAAGTTCAAGATTGACTTATGTCAAGGAAGCTACAGGCCTAGGACATGACTACCCACCATGCCCCTATTTTAGTAAAGAATTTTTACATTCAGACCACGTATGTGGTTACTTTGCTCTCTGGGTTTGTAAGGCCCACCATGTGGGTTTCCCCTGAGCTTGTTGGGTTTAGTATGTGGTGCCTTCTTTATCTATACTTATATAAAATAACTAAACACAGCATTTAACACATTCTCTGGGTCATTTCAGTCAATGACAGACCATGTATACAAAGTGGTTGCCAGATGGTGGGGCAAAGATGCAATGGCGACCATAAGGAGAAATTACCTTAAAATGAAGAAACATACCAATGGCCTTCTTCAAAGATCTAGAACGAACTCTCCAAAAATTCATCTGGAATAAAAAAAGACCCCGAATAGCTGCAGCGATCCTGAGAAAGAACAAAGTGGGTGGGATCTCAATGCCAGATATCAAGCTGTACTACAAAGCCACTGTTCTCAAAACTGCCTGGTACTGGCACAAGAACAGACATATAGATCAGTGGAATAGAATAGAGAGTCCAGAAATTAGCCCAAACCAATATGCTCAATTAATTTTTGACAAAGGAGGCACGAACATACAATGGAGCCAAGATAGTCTCTTCAATAAATGGTGTTGGGAAAATTGGACAGATATATGCAAGAAAATGAAACTAGACCACCAACTTACACCATACACAAGAATAAACTCAAAATGGATAAAGGACTTAAATGTACGACAGGAAACCATAAAAATTCTAGAAGAATACAAAGGCAACAAAATCTCAGACATATGCCAAAACAATTTCTTCACTGATACAGCTCCTAGGGCAGTTGAAACTAAAGAGAAACTGAACAAATGGGACTACATCAAAATAAAAAGCTTCTGCACAGCAAAAGAAACCATCAACAAAACAAGAAATCCCACTGCATAGGAAAACATATTTGCCAATGTTATATCTGATAAGGGCCTAATCTCCAAAATTCATAGGGAACTCATATAACTTAACAAAAGGCAGATAAACAATTCAATCAAAAAATAAGCAAAGGACCTAAATAGACACCTTTCAAAAGAGGACATTCAGAAAGCCAAGAGACATATGAAAACTTGCTCAAAGTCACTAATCATCCAAGATGCAAATCAAAACAACAATGAGGTACCATCTCACACCTGTCAGAATGGCTATCATCAACAAATCCACAAACGACAAGTGCTGGAGAGGATGTGGAGAAAAAGGAACACTTGTGCACTGCTGGTGGGAATGCAGACTGGTGCAGCCACTATGGAAGACAGTATGGGGTTTCCTCAAAAAATTGGAAATGGAACTCCCATTTGACCCTGTGATCCCACTTCTAGGAATATATCCTAAGAAACCAGAAACACCAATCAGAAGGGATATATGCACCCCTATGTTCATAGCAGCACAATTCACCATAGCTAAGATCTGGAAACAGCCTAAGTGCCCATCAGTAGATGAATGGATTAGAAAACAGCCAAAACCGGTTTGGCTCAGTGGATAGAGCGTCGGCCTGTGGACTGAAAGGTCCCAGGTTCGATTCTGGTCAAGGGCATGTACCTGGGTTGCGGGCACATCCCCAGTAGATGTGCAGGAGGCAGCTGATTGATGTTTCTAACTCTCTATCTCTCTCCCTTCCTCTCTGTAAAAAATCAATAAAATATTAAAAAAAAAAAAAAAGAAAAAGAAAACTGTGGTACATCTACACAATGGAATACTATGCTGCTGTAAAAAAGAAGGAACTCTTACCATTTGCAACAGCATGGATGGAACTGGAGAGTATTATGCTAAGTGAAACAAGCCAGTCAATGAAGGAAAAATACCACATGATCTCACTCATTCATGGATAATAAAGACCATTACAAACTTTTGAACAATAATAGATACAGAGGCAGAGCTGCCTCAAACTGATTGTCAAACTGCAGTGGGAAGGCCAGGGAGGGATGGGGGACAGGAGGGAGGGGAGTAAGAGATCAACCGAAGGACTTGTATGCAGGCATATAAGCATAACCAATGGACATAAGACACTGGGGGGTAAGGGAGGCCAGGGGATTGTCAAGGGGGGGGGGGGGGGGAAGGACACTTATGTAATACCCTTTGTAATACTTTTAGCGAAAAAATAAAATAAAAAATAAAAGAATAAAAAAAAAATGAAGAAACAAAGCAGGCAATGCTGTAGAATGTAACAGAATTTAGGTATAAGGTAATTTATTTACAGAAGATTGGGTTGGAGTGGAAGAGACAACCCAGAAATTTTGCACAGATTACTCTCCACTAACAGACCCATTAAGTGATTTTTATAGTATAACTAGGATGTTAATGATTGACAAGACAAAGGGCCAAAGATTGTCAGGGACCACACCTCCTGGTGGTCTTGTGATAGATGATTGTTTATAATCAATACTATCACCAGATTGATATTTATCTCAGTTGTCATGCCATTCCAGTTATTATTAACAAAAATATTCATAACTAAATTTTAAGAAATTAGAAAGCTTTGATATGCTTACTAAGGACAGTGAGGTTAGTCAAAAGTCACAGCATGAAACTTAAAAATCAAATGAAATGCAGCACACAGCATTGAAATTAGTCTGGTCCACATCTATATCTATACAGTGACTCCGTAAGATTATAATGTTGCTGAAAATTTCCCATCACCTATTGACATCATAACCACGGTAACCTCATAATGCAATGTTTGAGAGAAATATTTACCATCATGTTACAGTTGCCTACCGTATTCAGTACAGTAACGTGCTAAACATGTTTATAGCCTACTAGCTGTAGGGGGACATAGTTTGTCACCCCAGAATACGTCTCTTTGGCATAACAATTATTTAAGCTGGTTAATTTTAAGAAACAGCAGACATGGTAGAAATACAAGTTGCCTTCTGTAAGAGACATTTACATTTGTAAGAAAAAACTCCATTTGTAAGGATGTCTCCCTTGCCATACCAGGAGTGGGGGAGGGGACCTTATTAATGCAAAACACAACGACTTAAATATGCATAACAACTTTACCCCGTTTACTGGGCTTTTTCCAGGTAACCTCCAATAACTGACTGTCTCCTATTCCAACAGCTTCTTCTGTCTTCAGCTAAAGATGGTAGTTAATGTGGTAGCTCAGGCATTTCAAGGAGTTAGTTTTCCTAAGTCTGTCCCAGGTATACAGAGGGCATACATGTTATTAAACTTTTATTAGTTTTTCTCCTATTAATGTCTTTTATTATAAGGATGTGTCAGCCAAGAATTCAGAAAGTCAGAGGTAAAATTATTTTTCCTCCTCTACAGAGTAATAGGCTATAGACATAGCTTAGGTGTGCAGTAGGCTATGCCATCTAGGTGTGTGTCAGTGATGCTATGATGTCACCTAACCTAATGATGCATTTTCAGAATGTATCCCATCATTGAGTGGTACATGACTGTACACTTTTTTATTCAAAATTTTATGACAACACAAATACATAGAAGAAAACATAGGTATAGAATTTATGGACCTTGGTCTTAGAGAGGATTTTATGAATTTGACCCTAAAGTCAAGAGAAGCAAAAGCAAAAATAAATGAATAGGCCCTGGCCGGGTGGCCCAGTTAGTTGGAGCATTGCCCTGTACCCAACCCCACTTTTGGGTACCTACCTGAAAAAATTGAAAACATTTATTTGCAATGATATATGTATCCTAATTCATTGCAACATTATTCACAGTGGCCAAAACATGGAAACAACCAAAGTGTCCTTTGATAGGTTATTGGATAAAGATGTGGTACATATATACAATGAAATACTACTCAACCACAAGAAAAAAATGAAATACTGACATTTGTGACAACATGGGTAGATCTTGAGAGTATCATGCTAAGCAAAATAAGTAAGATGGGAAAAGTCAACAACTATATGATTTCACTTATATGTGAGATATAAAACTGAAAGCAATAAACAAGACAAAAAATAAATAAACAAAACCCATAGACAAACACAACAGTACCGTGATTACAGAGGGAAAGGGCATGGGGGCAGGTAGAAGAGAGTAAAGAAGATCAGATATATGGTGACAGGAGGAGACTTATTTTCAGTGGTGAGCACACAATATAAAATACAGAGGTTGTATCATAGACTTGTACACTTGAAACCTGCATAAAAATTAGCCAATGTTTCTCTCACATATCAATGTTTCTCTCTCTCCTTTCCTCTCTCTCTCAAATCAATAAAAACATATTTTTTAAAAGGAAAGGAAAAGTTGAAGTGTGCAGACAGAATTCCAATCAACACCTATTCCTTATTCCAGTGGTCGGCAAACTGCAGCTCGGCAAACCATGGCTCGAGAGCCACATGCGGCTCTTTGGCCCCTTGAGTGTGGTTCTTCCACAAAAAACCAGCTCTTCCACAAATACTGACTTCTGCGCATGGGCCACGAAGTTTCAATCGCACTGTACGTGCGCACCCGCACGTGGTATTTTGTGGAAGAGCCACACTCAAGGGGCCAAAGAGCCGCATGTGGCTTGCAAGCCACAGCTTGCCGACCACAGCCTTATTCCAATTATAACTTTGGGTAGATCACTAAACCCCTTCAAGCCCCATTCCTGAAATGGAGAAGGAAGTTCATAGAATGGACTTTTCTAAAATTTAAATCAAACAAAGCCTGTAAAATACAGTGGGGCCTTGATTTACGAGTGTCCCGACTAACGAGTTTTTCGAGATACGAGCCTTCTCTCGGCCAATTTTTTGCTTTGAGTTGCGAGCTGAAATTCGGGTTACAAGCCAGCTTCAGATACCCCACCGCTAGTTGGCGCAGCGAACGCCACACTGATTAATGGGATTTCAATTAATTGTAATGGTGAAAATTGATTTGACATACGAGTAATTTGAGTTATGAGCTCTGTCATGGAACGAATTAAACTCGCAAGTCAAGGCCCCACTGTACTAAAAACAGATGATAGAGCATAAATTACATAACTATGGCCCATAATTAACAAAGGTCTTACAATGTGGGACTAAATAGCAGCTCTTATTTTCTGATGTAAGCATGAAATTTCTCATTGATTTGGCAAATGTGTCATGAAGCCAAGGAGGGTGGTGCCCAAGCTTTACATCAAAGTCACGCCGTCCTCTCCCTGGTTGAAGAGAGAAATAGCAATTTTCTAGAGATATCATGGCTTGTGCCTCACGGCAGGTCAGTACTTTGAAAATCCAAGGTTCCTAGCCAGGCCAGTTTCCTCAGTCTTGGACCTTTAAGAAAAATTTTTTTTTAATATATATTTTATTGATTTTTTTACAGAGAGGAAGGGAGAGAGATAGAGAGTTAGAAACATCGATGAGAGAGAAACATCGATCAGCTGCCTCCTGCACATCTCCCACTGGGGATGTGCCCGCAACCCAGGTACGTGCCCTTGACCGGAATCAAACCCGGGACCTTTCAGTCCGCAGGCCGACGCTCTATCCACTGAGCCAAACCGGTTTTGGCAGAAGGCAGATTCTAAAGTTCAGTGTCAGCCCATTGAATCACAAGCCCCACGACAGGTCAGTACTTTGAAAATCCAAGTTCCTAGTCAAGCCAGTTTCCTCAGTCTTGGACTTTTGAGAAAATGTAATTCAAAGTTGGGTAAGGTGGTGGGAGATGAGACCTCAAGAGAGTCATGGAGAAGGAGTAACAAAAACAAGATTCACTTAACTTCTAACCTGGTTCCTTGGGAACAAAGAATTGGCAGGAAATTTTTCCATTCTGTTCAGACCAGTGTGTCCACAGGGAAACCGGGTGCTCAGAGGTGGGAGCAACAATGCCAACAGCATCTAATGAGCAGATAAAGGAAGAGTAATATCTCCTCTGCAGCAGACTCCCAACATGCGCAATGTTAGGCTGGAACAGAACATATTTGTTTCTTTTGGGGTCTTAAGTCTGACTCTGAGAGTAATGCTTAACTCCTACCTGCTCTTTTGTCTGAGAACAGAGCTTCAGTCTCCAACATTAACCACCCAGGGAGCAATTCAGACTTCTACAAGGAGCCCTTCCTTTCAGAGACCCCCATCCAGGTGAGTCTGTGAGTGGAGCAGATGCTGTGGGAAGATTCAAGGAGTGCATCCCAGAATTTCTCCCTGAGGTAACCTGAGAGCCTAACCAGGCCAGCTCAGAGCTGAGAGACTACCAGATCTGTGTGCTAGGTGGGCAAGTATACAGTTAATACATTTAGTATACTAAATTAGTTTTCTCCTAAAAACATTGCTGTTTGGCATAGAATTCCTTTATATATGTATAGATGGATTTAGGGGAATGGATGAAAATGAATTAATTTTGTGTGGTCAATTCTACCAGTCTGTCATATTGTGTCTTCTCTTATTTTAAATGTAAGAAGTTCTACATCTTTCACCTTGGGAAAACATTCTTTTGCATTCAATTAATGATCTTTTCTATCCATTTTCTAAGCATAACAATTTATGTTTATATAGATAGCAATTATAGCAATTATAACTGTAGATACTGCTTTCTCCACTGCCTTTTAAATGTATATTTTTGTATTTTTATTTCCACATCCTTACACATATACCTGGAATTGAAGACCTATATTGATGTGATTAAAGTTTTATACTTTTCTGCTTTTCTTTTGAAATTAGTTTTAGAGTTTTATTCAATTTTACTAAAGCCATTATGTGACTACACAATGTTCAACCATGTTTATTTCCCCTGCCATTTTTATATTATGAATATTTCATACCTTAACAATTTTCCATAAAAAACCACAGATTTATAAAACTACATAAATGAACAAAGTCAGTGAGATCCCTGCTCATTAAACCTCACATTATACAAAGAAGGCCCAGTACAATGAAATAAGTGTGCTATGATATATTCTTAGGGATAAATATGTGAAGAAAGGGGATCAATTGTTGTGGCATAAGCAGGATTTTATTTAAGAAAATGTTCGGGGATGATTTGTATGTTTACAAGGAACAGAACCAGGACTAGTGCCCACCCATCAGTTGTGTCACAAAAGAGATCAAAACTCAAAGCCAAAAATAGCAAAGGAAAGATGCATTTGAGCCATATAAACACCAGAGTGATCTAATAAACATGGAATAGGTGCAGGAATCACAATTAGATCAGAGGCTGGGAGGACGCTGTGATGAGGCCAGTGGAGCAATGAGGTTCCAGTCAGTATGTGGTCCCTTGAGTCAGAGGTAACTTCAGCATCCACGCTGGCTCCCTCTTCTCTCTGCACTTGGCTCTCTGCTGGGCTCTTCACTCTTATTACTTTTCCCTCATTAGCAGGAAATGGCCTTTAACCAGTTCTTGCATTTCTTGTGTTGAATTCCAGATTTGTTTCACTGTTTCCCAAAATAAGACATGCCTTTTAAATTGTTATCCAGCATTTTTTGAGTGCACAGGCACGTGCACGTGCCCGCGCGTGCGCGCGCGCGCACACACACACACACACACACACACACACATACACACATGCACCCATGCATGAGTGAACAAAGGGAACCATGAAATGATTATGTATGGACCCTCACTGTGTATGACACATTTTAATACTTTCTTCTGTGCCTCCTTGATTCCATTCTATTTCATTCTTACAACTGTAATCTGACACCCTAATGGCTCCTGATCTCAGAACATTGAGAGCACTCCTCAAGCATGTCCTCCACACCTAACTTCATAGAATCCTGTCATAGAATACATGTTTGTTCAGCCACACTAAACTAAATCTGGAGGGAGAGAAGGTGTTTGTATAAGATGTCATATGCCTCAGGTACTCACAGTCTAGCAAGGAACAAAGACATGGGATTAAATAAAAATCTCACCATGGGTGCCCTAGCACTTAGATTAAGAGCATGAGAAAGTGACCTTTTCCTGTGCTAATGTTAGAAAAAGCAAAGGTTCGTGAAGGAGAGGATCCAGTCTCTCTGAAAGAGGAGTTGGAATTTGGAGGATGGAGACGGGGGTAAAAAATTCCAAAAGACCAGTGGGGAGACCCCAAGCAGAGGAAAGTGAGCCCATAAAGGCTCTGAGCAGCTGTGGTGTCAGGTGAAGCTGGAGTCAAGTTCAATGTGTAGGAGACCTGTGTGAGGTAGGCCAGTGCTCTGGCCAAACGTTCACAGACACTTGAGCCTCGTGTTTGAAGCTATGAAATTTTGGCTTCTATCTCCAGTGAGGTATCACTAGGGGAGGAATTTAAATCAGAGAGTTCAGTGATCAGTGTTAAAGTTCTCTCTGAGTCAATGTGAGTATTTGACTAAAGGGGTGGCCACCTGTTAGATGGGAGACATGACAGGGAACTGAAATATGTCTGTGGAATTGGAGACCCAGATGTTGGGAAGCAATATAGACATTTGAGAGGTAGAATGATCAGCCTCATCCCATCACAGTGGTAACCATTCATTTACCAACAAGAAGGAAGTACATAAGCTCTCTACATACAGTATATTGATTGTCCATCATCATAAGCTGTGGATGCTGCAATCTTCACCATCAGGTGAGGATATTAATAATTATTAGGCTGTAGACTTGAAACTTAGATAATGTCATAAATCAATGTTACCTCATTTTTTAACAAGGCATATAGTTCTGGCAGTGTTGCTCAGTAGTAGAGTGTTTCCTGCACACCAAAGGGTCATGGGTTAAATTCCTAGTCAAGACCACATACCTGGGTTGCAAGTTCATTCCCTGGCCACAGGTTGGGGCAGGTGCAGGAGGTACTTAATCTATGTTTTTCACATCGATGTTCCTCTCTATCCCTCTTTTTCTCTCTCTCTCTCTCTCCCCTCCCTTCCTTCTACTCTTTCTAAAATCAATGGAAAAAAATATTCTCAGGTCAGGATTAACAAAAAATAAATTAGCTTGGCTAGTGTGGGTCAGTGGTTGAGAATCAACCTATGAACCAGGAGGTCACAGTTTGATTCCCGGTCAGAGCACATGCCCAGGATACGGGCTCCATCCCTGGTGTGGTGATGCAGAAGATCGCCAATCAATGATTCTCTCTCATCATTGATGTTTCTATCTCTCTCTCTCCTGCTCCCTTCCTCTCTGAAATCAATAAACATATATTTTAAAAATTAATGAGTTAATTGATAAAAAATAAAGAAAGCATGTAAAAACCATGCAGGCTGTACCAAAAAATATAATTAATTTAAAGAAATGAAATGGTTCAAATGGCCTGCAAGTTTAAACAGCTAATATGTGGTAGTTAAACTGAAAAGCCAGTCATTGGATCACAAAAGGCTGGCAGGTATTATTTCCCACTTCATCTGTAATAACCCCCATTATTGTATGTTGTATTTGCTGATGTAGGTTGTGCGTTTGTTTCCTTTGCTCCTTTTTCCAAAGGAATGTTCAATCTGTACAGCATCTTGACAATGTAAAATATCACTCCTTTCTCTTGGATAAATTGCTTTTTGTTGCTTCATTAGTTATTCTGGGCATCAAGAGGCAGAACTGGGGTTGGAATTCTGCCAGAGCCAAGGAGCTTTGCCTCATCTCAGTCACTCAGGGACCATCTGAGCTATTAGATCTTTTCCCCCTTTATGTCCATTTTTTCTCTCTGTTTTTTAACCAATTTTTAAAGTTTCTTTAAATAGGGTACACAACATAGCCATAAGAAAATAGAGTCCCCTGTTTACATGTCCACAGGAGGCTTAACAACTGTGATACTACTTCTATATTCTTTTGATACTACTTCTATACTCTTCAGGGTGAAGATAAACTGGTGTTGACATCATTCCTTGTATCATTATTTTTCTAATTATTATGATGGGGTGAGAAAAGCCTGGTGATAACATGGCCCCAGAAAGTAATTCATAGTGCACTCTGCTGTGTGTGTGTGTGTGTGTGTGTGTGTGTGTGTGTGTGTTATGGGGCAGTTGGATCTGAGCCCATATACTCCAAAATGTGTTCCTTAACCATTTGTATGCCATAAGCATCCATAGGCACAAGCAGCGGACCGTTTTTAATTGAATTCAAAATACCGTGGCAGTTAACTGGTTAAAATACAGATGCCAGAATGTTAACCAACACATGAATATAAAAGAGGAATCCATTAGTATTTACAATATTTTTTGAAACAAAATTAATAAAGTGCAGAGAGCAACATGTGAACAAGGGATTCCTTGTGAGCACGGAGGCCACCTTGTTCCTTCACATTCTCTGACACCATCTGTTATTGTTCCCTCTTGATTATTCCCCTCACCATGCTGGATCCTTTTTGAGTCTTCAATATCGGGAACAAGTGTCATCTCGGGCTTTTGCACTGACTCTTTCCCTGCACCCCTAATTACCTTGTGTCTCCCATTCTGTCTTCCTTGAGGTCCCTGTTCAAATGCCACCTTGTTTGCAGGGCTTCCTGAACTCCCAGTATAAAATAACAGCCCATCCACTCTATTTTATACCTACTTTCTTTTTCTTCACCTGACACCATATGGCATGGTATATACCAGTATGACCTATATTTTGTGTAGATTCTTTCATCATCATTATATTTTAAGGATTTTTTTCTCAGCATTCTATACCTTTTCCCTAGAGATGGCCATTACTCAACATATATTCCTCAAGTGCATGAAAACATTTCTCATTAAAACTGTGTAGAAGAACCAAGATGGTTGCATAGGTAAACACAGGGGTACTCACTGCCTCCCACAACCACATCAAAATTACAACTAAAATACAGAACAACCAGCATTTAGAAGTGCCTGAAAGATGTCTGAATGGAAGTCCTACAACTACAGAAGTAAAAAAGAAAGCACACCAAGACTGGGAGGATGGGCAGAGGAGCTGAATGGGCTGGTCTGACACCACATGTGCCATTTTTTAGAGCAGGGGGGGATATCTCAGCTGTGAAGGCCTCCCATGAGGAGCAAGGGGTCTCAGCCCCACACCAGGCCCCTCAGCCCAGGTTTCCAGTGACAGGAAGAAAAGTTCCTATAACTTCAGGCTATAAACACCAGTGGGAATTGTGGCTGAGTGGCATGGAGGCTGTGGGAGTCCCAGAGTTCCTCTTAAAGGGCCAAAGCATGAACTTACCCAGACTCACTCTCTCTGAGCCCCGGAACTAGGGCAGCAGATTGGGGGATCATGGGACATACAGAGAAGAATTGGATTGTCTGGCAGCAGGGCAAGAACTTGGGGGTGGGTTTCTCCCAGACTGGGGTGCTCACAGAGTTCATTATTCGTATGCTGAGACCACTCCCATCACAGAGCTGACTGGCAGCCATATCTGAGTCTCCATCATCCTGAAGCACACTGTTTGCTCCACCCTGTTGATTCCCTGAGACCTCACCCCACCAAATTTGCAGCCCCACCCAAGCTATTTTCAGCAGCTTTCCCATATAAAAAATCAGGCTTCAGACTTCCTAAAATCTCTCAAACAAGCAGCAGCTGCAATCAGCATGCCCCGTACCTCTCAATAAAAGGCCCAAGGCCTGGCACTAGCAGCAGCCACCTTGCTTCACAATTCGGCCTCTCATAGGCCCAACACAAGTAGCAGCCATCTGCAGGTCTCTCTGTGGCTCCTGCCAGGTGACCCCAGGAAATGGCTAACTTTGCACCTTCCAGGAGGACTCAGAACCACTGCACCCAGTGGACAGCTTCAGACCACAGCAGATTACAACTCTACACATCCACAAACAACACACTCAAGGGGCAGATTCAGTGAGCACCAAAGCCCCACTGAAGCAAGTCCTGCTCCACAGGGGTATTTCCTCCACAGCAACTCTTCTGCTGTAGAAATACCTGGTCCTCACAGCCAATTGGCTTGGAGCTCAATTCTTCCCAGTGATTCCAACAGCAATTGGGGCTCAACTACAACAAGACTGTGCACACAGCCCACACAGGGGTGCACCTAGAGAACCCAGCTCAGGTGACTGAGGAGGCTGAGCCACTGGGCCCTACAGGACACCTACTATACAAAGCCACTTTACCAATTCTAGGATACATAGCAGCTCTACCTAATACATAGAAACAAACACAGGGAAGCAGCCAAAATGCAGAGACAAAGAAACATGTCACAAATGAAAGAACAGAAGAAATCTCCAGAAAACGAACTAAATGAAATGGAAGCAAACAAACTACTAGATACAGAGTTCAAAACAATGGTTATAAGGATGCTCAAGGATCTTAATGAGAGCTTCAAGGGCCTAAGTGACAATTTCAAGAATCTTAGTGAGAACAGCAAAAACATGAAAAAGGACCAGTCAGAAATTAAGCATGCACTAACTGAAATAAAGAAGAATTTACAGAGATTCAACAGTAGAATAGAGGATGCCAAGATTCAAATCAGCTATTTGAAATATGAGGAAACAAAAACACCCAATCAGGAGAGCAAAAAGAAAGAAGAATTCAAAAATATGAGGATAGTGTAAGGAGCCTCTGGGACAACTTCAAGTATACCAACATTTGCATTATGGAGGTGCCAAAAGGAGAAGAGAGAGAGCAAGATATTGAAAACCTATTTGAATAAACCAAAGAACTTGTGCACTTATATGCATAGCCCATGGACACGGGCAATAGGGTAGTGAAGACTGGGGGTGTGGGGGGGGTGGAGCTTGGAAGGGGCTGGGAGGAAGGGAAAAGGAGGATGGAAGATATCTGTAATACTATCAACAGTAAAAAATATATTTAAAAAAAAATAATAATGACAGAAAACTTCCCCTACCTGGTGAAAGAAACAGACTTACAACTTCAGGAAGTGCAGAGAATCCCAAACAAGAGGAACCCAAAGAGGCCTACACCAAGACACATCATAATTGAAGTGCCAAAGGTTAAAGTCAAAGAGAGAATCTTAAAAGCAGCAAGAGAAAAGCAGTTAGTTACCTATGAGGGAGTTCCCATAAGACTGTCAACTGATTTCTCAACAAAAACGTTTAAAAAGACAAAAAATATGAACAATAAAATGGCAATAAATACATATCTATCAACAATTGAATCTAAAAATCTAGATAAATGAACAAGGAATCTAATGAATAAAATCAACTGATGAATAAAACACAACCAGAGGCATGGAAACCTGGAACAGACTGACCAATCTCAGAGGGAAGCAGGGAGGGGGAGCAGGAAGATATTAACCAAAGAAGTTATATGCATATATGCATTACCTATGGACACAAATGGTAGGGTGGTGAAGGACTGGGTGGGGTGGGAACTGGGTGGAGGGGTGTAATAGGGGGAGGAAGGGGAACAACTATAATACTCTCAACAATAAAGATTTGAAAACAAAATAAAAACACTATGTAATCCATGACCACCTTGGGGAAAAGGTCTGAGGAGGACAGAAAATCCTAATCAGAGTTGTCATGGGCTGGGTTGTGTCTTAAAGGCCATGATACATACAAAAAAGTATATATTACTTCACTGCAAAATATAATTGTAGTATTTCAACTATGTTAGTAATGGCCATTGGTGTAAAAACTAACCATGCTACTTTTTCTATCCTACTAGTCACCTTCATCACATGGGACGAGGCAATGATACCCCAATTTCAGAATTTCTCCTCCTGGGATTTTCAGAGGAACCAGCACTGCAGCCCCTCATATTTGGGCTTTTCCTCTCCATGTACCTGATCACTGTGTTGGGAAACCTGCTCATCATCCTGGCCGTCAGCTCAGACTCCCACCTCCACACACCCATGTACTTCTTCCTCTCCAACCTGTCCTTGGTAGACATCTGTTTCACTTCCACCACCATCCCAAAGATGCTGATGAACATCCTGACACAGAGCAAAATCATAACCTATAAAGGTTGCATCACCCAGATGCATTTTTTCATACTCTTTGCAATGTTGGATGACATCCTCTTGACCATAATGGCCTATGACCGCTTTGTAGCCATCTGCCACCCTTTGCACTACATGGTCATCATGAACCCCCGGCTCTGTGGACTGCTGGTTCTGGTGTCCTGGATCATGAGTGCCCTGAATTCCTTGTTACAAGGCACAATGGTATTGCAGCTGTCCTTCTGTACAGACTTGGAAATCCCCCACTTTTTTTGTGAATTTAAACAGGTGGTCCAACTTGCCTGTTCTGACACCTTTCTTAATAACATGGTGATATATTTTCTAACTGTGCTACTGGGTGCTGGTCCCCTTGCTGGTATCATTTACTCTTACTCAAAGATAGTGTCCTGCATACATAGAATGCCATCAGCTCAGGGGAAGTATAAAGCATTTTCTACCTGTGCGTCTCACCTCTCGGCTGTCTCCTTATTTTATGGTACAATCTTAGGTGAGTACCTCAGCTCTGCTGCTACCCACAGCTCTCACTCCAGTGCAACAGCCTCAGTGATGTACACTGTGGTCACACCCATGCTGAACCCCTTCATCTACAGTCTGAGAAACAAAGACATAAAGAGGGCCCTGAAAAGATTTTTTGGAATGGCAGGTACAAAGGGGACAATCATCCTGAGTTAGAAAAAGTGGCCTTGATGTTGAGGCTCCAAGGCTCAAAATCAGAAATTGTGATTCTTTAATCAGACTGTGGTTTTTCAGACCTGCTCCTTTTATTTCTGTCCTTGAGTTTCCTATCTTTGTTGTAACTTCTCTATACAATTTCAGATACCATTTTATTAAGCTTTCTGCTTTGTCTATTATGTAGACAGTTTTTCCCTTTGTCCTTTTTTCCAACTGTGATGAGAAATATTTGGAAATTTTCATTTACTTCATAGGCAACATTGATGTCTTAACAATAATTTCTTCTCAAATGACATATATCATTGTAAGTAATTTGTTCTGTGTTCACCATGTGTCCCTCATTCTTTGTACATCAGTACTTTAACTGATCTTCCAGATACTGTAGACTTTATGATTGTTCCCTATACGTCTCCATCTATTGATAATGATGCAATAGGATAGGGATGCCTGGGCACTGGCCTGGGTCCTACTACTTGTTCCTCAGACCAGAGTAAATGTTGTGACTAGATAGATCCTTATGGTCCTTATTACAATGGAAACAACCATCATAGAGCTATGAAAATGTAAGCGTTATTACTCATAGGTCCTGCAAGCCCAAAAGCCGTACAGAAAAGTGTGTGTGTGTGTGTGTGTGTGTGTGTGTGCGTGTGTGTGAAAAAGAGAGACAGAGGAAGAGAAAATGGACTTTGACTGAAGGACTCTGCCTTTATTGGAGGCCAAAGGCAGGATGGCTAGGGTTTTGTGGGTTTGCTTTTTATTTAAAACAGGAGTTGGAATTAGGGCAGGGGAAGGAAAAGCAGGGTCACACCTATGGTCAGTTATCTAGGTTACTCAGGGTTTTCTAAAAGGGGAATTTTATAATATGTTAATTCTTGTGTAAAATTCACAAAAATTCTATATGTAATTCCAAATAAACTTTGCTCCCTCAATATATCCATTGTCTAATGTGAACTTTCTCCCTTTGCTCATATTGAAATTGCTTCTCATTAAAAATAAATTTGCATATATTTCAAGTTCCAAAACAAAATAATTAAATCAAAGCCTATATAATAAAGAGCTAATATGCTAATTAGACTGGACACCGGAATGACCTTCTGGAATGACCAGTGGGCGGAGGGCGGAGCTACAAGGCAGCCAGGGCCACGAGGGCCTACTCTTGCATGGATTTTGTGCATCAGGCCTCTAGTTAAAAATAAAAGGGGAACTTCATGGGTGGGGGCAACATAAGGGCTTATGTAGTAGCTGTTTTGTATTCATTAAAAAGATTCAGCTCTATGGCAGTAGCTAAAACCTTGCCACATCCATTCCTGAGAGAAACATTTCACAGTATCATCTCTCATTGACTATTCACATAAAAATATTATTTAATAAGTCTAAGAGAGAATACTAAATAATTTTACTTTGCAATTGTTTTATTCCTGGTGCAAATGTTTATATTTAGGGTTAAAGCCTTTTACTTCACTGTAAAAGCCTTTTACTTACCCCCCTACTGTCTGTGTCCATGGGTTATGCTTATATGCATGCATACAAATCCTTTGGCTGATCTCTCACCACCCACCACCCTCCCACACACCTTCCCTATGAGGTTGGATGGTCTGTTCAATGCTTCTGTGTCTCTGGATCCATCAACAAAACAACAAGAGAGCCCACTGCATGGGAGAACATATTTGCCAATGTTACTAGTATATCCGATAAGGGTTTAATCTCCAAAATTTATAGGGAACTCATACAACCTAACAGAAGGAAGACAAACAATCCAATCAAAAAATGAGCAAAGGACCTAAATAGACCCCTTTCGAAAGAGGACATACAGAAGCCCAAGAGACATATGAAAACATGCTCAACACCACTAATCATCCGAGAGATAATCAAAACAATGAGGTACTATCTCACACCTGTCAGAATGGCTATCAATAAATCAACAAATGACAAGTACTGGCGAGGATGTGGAGAAAAAGGAACCCTCGTGCTGCTGGTGGGAATGCAGACTGGTGCAGCCACTGTGGAAAACAGTATGGAATTTCCTCAAAAAATTAAAAAATGAAACCCCCATTATATTTTTTAATTGAATTTATTGGGGTGATATTGGTTTGCAAAACCATACAGGCTTCAAGTGTACAACTCAAGAAAACATCTGCACACTACATTGTGAGCCCATCATCCAAACAAAGTCTCTTCCGTTTCCATTTCCCCCCTTTTTGCCCACCTCCCCCTATCCTCCACCCCCCTTTCTTTCTGGCTATCACCACACTGTTGTCTGTGTCTATGTGTTATGCATATATGTTTTTGGCTAATCCCTTCATCTTCTTTCTTCCAGTCCCCCCTCTCCCCTCTCCTCTGACAGCTATCAGTCTGTTCCACGTATCCACGTCAATATTTCTATTTTGTTCTTAAGTTTATTTTGTTCATTAGATTCCACATATAAGTGAGATCACATGGTATTTGTCTTTCTCTGAATGGCTTATTTTGCTTAACATAATAATCTCCAGGTCCAAGGGCGTTCAAGATAGTAATGAGGTGCCGGAGGCTAAAGCAAACAGCAGTTAGCATATTAATGCAAAAAGAAACATTGGAATGCCAATGGACTTTGATATTCAGCAGGGCTGAAAATCAGCATAATATTGCCCTGCTGTGGGCTCAATGGCTCAAGGCAATTTCCTAACCTGATAATCCTTATACTGTTTACCAAACTTTACCTTTGATCTGCCTGTGTGCATTGCTAAAGGGCAAATGTGTATTCAAGTAAATAAAAAACAGACCAGTCCAGAGGTCTGTGTGCCTCTTCAAGAAAGAGGTCTCCACCTGGCCCCCAGTGCCTTCTAAAGTCACATTTCCTGTATAGCATTTTCATTGGTGCATTGGCCCCTCCTTCAGATCCTGAACCCTGCCTCGAAGGGCATGGCAGTGGGGTAGGTGGATCTTTAGTGCACCTCCTCTCTGATCCAAACTGGAAACAAAACTAAATTGGGGAGCATTCACTCTGAATTAGCAACTGAAGACTAGCTGAAGAAGAGACTTTTTAAAAAAAAAAAAAAAAAAACCCTTATATTTATTTATTTTTAAAAATTTTATTTTTTATTTTTAATATATATTTTTATTGTTAATAGATTACAGATGTCTCCCATTTCCCCACCCACTTTACCCTCTTCCTCCCAGCCTCTACCCCCCACCCCAACGCAGGTCTTCATCACTCTATTGCCTGTGTCCATGGGCTATGCATATAAGTATGTAAGTTCTTTGGTTTATCTCTTCTCATCCTCCCATCCCCACATTGAGGTATGTCAGTCTGTTCCATGCCTTCATGCTTCAGGCCTTATTTTGTTGGTCAATTCATTTTGTTCTTTAGATTCCACAGATAAGTAAGATCATGTGATATTTGTCTTTCTCAGATTGGCTTATTTCACTTAGCGTAATAGTCTCCAGGTCCATCCATGCTGTCCCAAAGGTAAGAGATCCCTCTTTTTTTACAGCTGCATAGTGTTCCATAGTGTAAATGTCCCACAGCTTTATATCCACTCATCTTCTGAAGGGCGCTTAGGCTGTTTCCAAATCTTAGCTATTGTAAACAAAGTAGCTTAGCTAGCCTAGGAAAATAGAGAACAAAGACCCAATTAAAGCCATTTGTGCCAGCTAAACCCAAGGACAAATGAAGTCAGAGGAACAAAAAGCAAAAACCCCATTAAAGCCAGACAGACCTAAGATAAAAGTAAAACAGTAAATCAGACCAAAGAATAAACAAACCAAAACTCCCCTATACACTCATTTTGATACATCAGCATATTAAAAATGCAGCTGGAGAGCTGATGACTATTCTACGAAATTCTCCCCTGAAATTCTTGCCTGCAGGGGAAAAGGATAAAAAAAAAGGATAAAAAGCCCTCAGGACAAAAGCTCAATGCAAGCTTGCCCTAGAGCACACCCATGCCCCTTCCCGGGCATGAACTTCTTCTTTCTAAGGGTCCCCACGCGACTTGCAGCCAGGGGAGCAGTGGGCAGAGGTAGCTCCACGCCTGATCCTGTCTCCAAGGCCCCCTTTATCTCTGACCTCTCAGGGAGCTAAAGCAACCCCACTAGGCTCGCTTCTTTCCTATAACATTCCTAGAGAAGAAAACAGCCTCGTCAGAGGAATGGCGGTGTGAGGGCGCATCTCTCCTCTCCCCCTAACATCTCAACAAAATAACCACCTACAATTCAATAAAGAAGTCCTTGCTCAACACAAATGCAGGCCTGAGACCTGCACACCGGAACAGCGAAGGTGGGCTCCTTGGAATAAGCCGGGAGATGAGGAGGGAGGGAAGCCAAACACGGCTGCAGCGCAGTAGCGTGTCTGCAGCGCAGCTGGAAACTGGCAGCAGCAATTATGGGCACGTCCCTCAGCTGGTTGGAACGAACAGAGAGCTAACCCGGCAAGTGGCTAGCTGTTGGAGTTGCCACTGGAGTAGCGGCATTGTGTGGTCGTGCACACAAGCAGTGAGTGTCTGAAGCTGAGGGCATGTTGTGAATGAGGTGTAAGTTGCATGCGTGAGCTGCGAGTCAGCAGACACCCGCCCTACAGAGCTGCTCTGCACGGCTGGGCCTGGCTGCAGGCTTTCAGGCAAAGAAAGGAAATCGCAGAGCCCTGCCACCGATTAGACTCCCAAATCTCCCTTCCCGTTGCCTTTGGAGTTGGCTCCAGGAGTGTATTATCTGCAGGCCAAGAGCTAGGGCAGTAGAAACACAATTTCCCTCTGTGACTGAATCCCAGGAGGGGTGCTTGGGCTGGACCTGCGGAGATCAGGGGTAGCCAATACTCTCAGGGAAAAACAAACCTCACCCCCAAGCAACAGAGGCTCAAAACTGTGAGGTCACAGAGGATAAAAATCTTGCAATTCAGCGCCATCTACTGGAACAAAGTAGAAAGACCTCCTCAGAGATAAACGGGAAAACAACAGTGAACGCCATGACCATGAACAAACCATCACAAGGATGAACAGAAAGAAAATGAAAAATCCCCAGAAACAAAGGCTGGGACACATGGAATTATGCAGGTTGAATGACAGAGATTTCAAGATTGCAGTTCTGGAAATACTCAATGAGAGGCGAGAAAATGCTGGCAGGCAATTCAGCGCACTCAGAAAACAAATCAATGAACAAAATTAGTATTTCTCCAAAGAAATTTAAATTTAAAAAAGAATCAAGTCCTGGAAATGAAGCAAGAAGTCAAACTGTCACTTTTTGTGGACGAAATGATGCTGTATATAGAAAACCCTAAAGACTCTACTAAAAAAAACTACTGGAAACAATAAACAAATACAGTCAAGTTGCAGGATACAAAATCAATGTGCAAAAATCCATTGCCTTCCTGTACACTAGCAACAAAACTTCAAAAAAAGAAATGGAGAAAACAATTCATTTTGCAATAGCAACCAAAAGAATAAAATACCTAGGAATAAACTTAACAAAGAATGTGAAAGACCTACATACTGAAAATTATTTTAAAAATTATTAAAAGAGATTGAAAAAGACACAAAGAAATGGAAAAATATCCCGTATTCATGGATTGGAAGAATCAACATAGTTAAAATGGCCATTTTACCCAAAGCAATATACAGATTTAATGCAATCCCCATCAAAATCCCAATGTCATTTTTTAAAGAAATAGGATGAGAAATCATTAGATTTGTATGGAACCACAAAAGACCCAGAATAGCCAAAGCAATCCTGAAAAAAAAAATGACAAGGCTGGAGGTATCACACTACCTGATTTCAAAATATACTACAGAGCTACAATACTCAAAACAGCATGGTATTGACAGAGAAACAGATACACAGATCAATGGAACAGAATAGAGAGCCCAGCTGTAAAACCACACATATATGGACAGATAATTTTTGACAAAGGAGCCAGAAACACAGATTGGAGTAAAGATAGTCTCTTCAATAAGTGGTGCTGGGAAAACTGGAAAGCCACATGCAAACGAATGAAACTGGGTTGCATTCTGTCCCCATGTACAAAAATTAATTCAAAATGGATCAAAGACTTAAACATAAGACCTGAAACTATAAGCAACATAAAAAAAAATATATAGGTACCAAACTTATGGACCTGGTGGTAGAGAACATTTTATGGACTTGACCCTAAAGGTAAGGGAGGTAAAAGCAAAAATAAATGAATGGGACTATATCAAACTGAAGAGCTTCTGCACAGCAAAAGAAACGGACAACCAAACAAACAGGCAGCCAAACAGATGGGAGATGATATTTGCAAACAGTAGCTCTGACAAAGGTTTACTTTCCAAAATATATAAAGAACTCATAAAACTCAACACCAAACAAATAAACAATCCAATCAAAAAGTGGGCAGAGAACCTGAAAATCCACCTCTCCCAAGAAGACATACGAACAGCCATTAGATATCTGAAAAGATGTTCAACCTCACTGGTAATCACGGAAATGCAAATTAAAACTACAATGAGACACCACCTTACACCAGTTGGAGTGGCCATTATCAACAAGACAAGCAACAACAAGTGTTGGAGAGATTGTGGGGAAAAGGGAACCCTCATTCACAGCTGGTGGGAATGTAAACTAGTACAACCACTATAGAAAGCTCTAAAAATAGAGCTACCATGTGACCCAACAACCCCACTTCTGGGTATACACCCGAAAAACTCGAAATCATTTATTTGCAAAGATATATGCACCCTTGTGTTCACTGCAGTATTATTCATGGTGGCCAAGACTTGGAAACAGCCAAAGCACCCTACGATAGAGGACTGGATAAAGAAGATGTGGTATATATACACAATGGAGTACTACATGGCCCATACAAAAGGATGAAATAGCGTCATTTACAACAACATGGATGGACCCTGAGAACATTATGCTAGGTGAATAAGTCAGACATAAAAAGCTAAGAACTATATGATTTCACTCATATGTGGAATATAAAACTGAAACCTATGAACACAAACAGCAGTGTGGTGGTTGCCAGAGGGAGAGGGAGGGGAAGAAAGGGGTCCTAATATGAGGTGACAGGAGAAGATTTGATTTTAGGTGAGGGGTACATGGTCCTATATACAGATTTTGTAACTTGGTAATCCACACATGAAACCTATATGTTCATGTTGACTAATGTCACCCCAATAAAATTTAATTTTAAAAAATAAATAAACAAAATAAAACAGCCTAAGATGTTCTCAAAAAAAAAAAATCATGCACCATCTAGGCTCTCCCCTGTTGTTTCTTCTACCCTCGTTTCTTCCTTTGTTTCACTGTCCCCAGTGTTAATGAACATACTCTCAAGTCCGCCTGGACTCTTGTTGTGAAATCTTTCCTACAGGAAGTCAAGGACCCACACACTACAGACCAGCCTGAGGCAAACCCACTCCAGCAACAAAGGGATGGGATAAGTGTAGCTGGCATCTAAAATGACCCCAAGGGAACAAAACTAGAAGAAGAAAAAGTTCTGTTTTGTTTTTGTTCCTTCACTCCTGGGAACCAAATTGTTCAGAGAATAGAGCAACCAAGGAACAATTAACTTAATGAAGATTTGTGAGAATTCAGTCTCTAAAGCCCCAGAAACAGTACATATGTCCCTTACTTCTCTCACCTACAGATCAACTATTCCAGGAAGGAGGGAGTCCAACTGTGCTTTTCAGAGCACAGATGCTTGATGCCCCCTCCCTGCCCTTCCTTGGAGCTGGGTTAAATATCCATCACCCAGGGAAGGAAGGACCAAGGAAACTAGTGGTTGGGCAATACCAACAGATATCTGCTGTGGGAAACAGGTATGGAGGCAGGCAGAGCTCTCAAAGGATGAACTTTGATGGTACTGATGGGGATCTATCCTCTTGACACTTTAAAGTGGACAATACTGCACTATAGCAGATCGCTAGAACTTATTCATCTTGCATAACAGAAGTTTTATACCATAGGCTGGAAATAATGAATTGGCAGCTGAAAACCTCTTTTAGCTGTGTATAATTTTAGTTAACACAAAACAAATATGTAAACCAGTAGCCACTTATTTTTATATTTATTTATATTTATTTTAAATAATCACTCGAGGCACAATAGTGAGAATCCATTTACTTAAAACATTCTACACAATAGAATTCCTGTGTCTCTCTCAATTTCTCTTTCTGTCAGCTTCCTTTTCTCTCTCTTCTGGGACCCAAGTCTAAGGATCTCTGACCTTCCTAATGGAAATTGACTCTGCCCCCAACATCTGTCAAGAGTTTCATACCCAGCCATCTTAGCCATTTATTCAGGAGCCACTACAAGTTCCTCTATCAAAGATTCACCCATATTCTTCTATCTATAAAATTTTATTCAGTCATTTACTCACCCCTTCATTCAAACAAGAAACATTCCCTGGAATTCTGCCTAGTGAGGACTTATACTGGTAAGTTTATTCATACCTCTTGTGATCTCAAGTTAATTAATGTTTCTGTGTCTTAGTTTAATGACACTACTGATAGTATCCTCTTCATAAGGATAATATGAGAATTAAATTTAAAAAGATAAAGACTGGGAAGATTTTTGTGTCTATCACCTAGTGAACATCTATACATTTTAATTGTCACCATTGTATTATTGTAAGCAAATATTCATTGTTAAATCAAAAAAGAGTGATAAAAAAGAGTGATGATGATAAAATAAGCCAAGGCATATAAAATATAGCACAAGTGCTCAACACATGGAAAGCCTCAAGAAACTTTAGCTTATTTAGTAAATTTATCACTCTCATTTTTGTGTATTTGCAAGTTTCCAGTCCCTGTTCCACGACATTTATATTTTTGTTAATATGTGAAATAATTGTAATCTATTTTCTAAGAGATTTTCCTAGACATGTAAACACTGCACCCTTGCACCCACTTTTTGTTATTTTTTATTTTTGACTAATTTTAGATTTATAGAAAACTTACAAAGATAGTACAGTGAGTTCCCATAATGATGCAATGTTTTGGAACTAGATGGAAACAATGGTTGCAAAACATTCTGAAAATACTATATGTCACTGAATTCCTCTTTAAAATGGCTACTGGTGCCCTGGCCAGAAGGCTCAGTTGGCTGGATCTTTGACCCGTACAGCAAAAGGTTGTCAGTTCAATTCTCCATCAGGGCACATACGTAGGGTGCAGTTTGATCCCTGGTCGGGGTGTGTCTGGGAGGCAACTAATTGATGTTTCTCTCTCACTTCAATGTCTCTCTCTCTCTCAAATCAACAACAAAAAAATATCCTCGAGTGATTATTTAAAAATAAATATAAATAAATATAAAAATAAGTGGCTACTGGTTTACATATTTGTTCTGTGTTAACTGCCTTACTAAAATTATACATAGCTAAAAAGGTTTTCAGCTGTCAATTCGTTATCTCCAGCCCATGGTATAAAACTTCTGTTATGCAAGATGAATAAGTTCTAGAGATCTGCTATAGTGCGGTATTGTGTACTTTAAAGTGTCAAGAGGATCGATCATAGGTGTTCTTACCACAAACACACATACACAAAGAATACAGGAACATTTCTTAAGGTGATGGTTATGTTTATTACCTTGATTGTGGTGTTGGTATCATGGTTGTATACATATGTTTAAACTTATCAAGATATATACATTAAATAGGTGCAAATTTTTATAAATCTTATACCTCAATAAAGCTAAAAAGAAAAGACGAACTCATGTGAAAAGCAAACTGAATGTTTAGAAGCATTAGGATATTATATTTAGAAATTCAGTTTTTTATTTTATCTAGGAACACTAGTAATATACATGAAATGTAGACTATGATTAATAGTAACATAGGTTATTATTTTTGTTAGCAGGAGAACCCAAGGTCCAGAAGATCTAATATACAGAAACCACAGCACAATAAAGGAACCTCTTAGTTACTGGAAGGTCTGCCTAGAGTTCGGAAAACCCCCTATCCTACAAGCACTGAGCAAAAAGTGCCAGAGATGCTGGGAATGGGCTGACTGCTTAGGGATGCAGGCTATCACTGCTCAAGAAGTAGTCCTCGACTTCCAGCATCAGAGCTCCCGAGAGGGCATGTTAAAGCACAGACACTGGCTCCACAGCCAAAGCATCTGATTCAACAGGTCATGTGAGCCCCAAAATGTGCATCCCTAACAGCTTACCAAGTGATGCTGGTCAGGGACCGCAACTTGAGAACCACTGGACCTAGAGACAGACATTCCCCCAGGTAACAACAGTAACCACAATTTGCCAGCAAAGAAGGCCAACCATTCATTACCTAAGATGAATGACTATGATTTTCCTGGGTTTGGATTAAGGATATTTCTATCATTCCAAGGATTTCTTATTTGAAGCGAAATTTGTGTTGTTTTTTGTTTGTTTGTTTTCCTCCTTCTGGGCGAACCCAGCAGCTCCATGGAAAGAGGAAACCAAACAAGAGTGGGAAACTTTCTCCTCCTGGGATTCTCAGAGAAGCCGGACCTGCAGCCTGTCCTCTTTGGGCTGTTTCTGTCCATGTACTTGGTCACATTTACTGGGAACCTGCTCATCATTCTGGCCATCAGCTCCGACTCCCACCTCCACACACCCATGTACTTCTTCCTCTCCAACCTGTCCTTGGTAGACATCTGTTTCACCTCCACCACCGTCCCAAAGATGCTGGTGAACATCCAGACACAGAGCAGAGCCATCACCTATGAAGGCTGCATCACCCAGATTTTTTTTTTCATTGTGTTTGGGTGCTTGGACAATCTACTCCTCACCATCATGGCCTATGACCGATTTGTGGCCATCTGTCACCCCCTGCACTACGCCGTCATCATGAGCCCTCGGTTCTGTGGACTGCTGGCTCTGGGATCCTGGTGCATCAGTGTCATGGGCTCCCTGCTTGAAACCTTGACCGTCTTGAGACTGTCCTTCTGCACGAACATTGAAATCCCACACTTGTTTTGTGATCTCCCTGAAGTCCTGAAACTCACCTGTTCTGACCCCCTCATCAATAACATGGTGGTATATTTTGTGACTATTGTCCTAGCTGTTTTCCCTCTCTCTGGGATCCTCTTTTCTTATGCTCAGATTTTGTCCTCCATCCTGAGGATTTCCTCCGCTGGCGGCAAGTACAAAGCTTTCTCCACCTGTGGGTCTCACCTGTCAGTGGTCTCTTTGTTCTATGGCACAGGCCTGGGGGTCTACCTGAGTTCTGCAGCCACTTCATCCTCTAGGACAAGTTTGGTGGCCTCAGTGATGTACACCATGGTCACCCCCATGCTGAACCCCTTCATCTACAGTCTTCGGAACAGGGACATGAAGAGGGCCCTGGGGGAACTCCTTATCAGGGTAGTAACTGTCAGGGATAAAGCAGTTACAGGACCCCCGGTGAGTAGCTGAGCACATAATACTGAGGACCAGAAATGCTGGCTTCTTTTATCCGATATTTTTCATTTTCTTTTCTTTTTTTAATATGCTTAATTTAATTTTTAGAGGAAGAGGAAGGGAAAGGGATAGAGAAATAAAAACATAGATGAGAAAGAAACATCCATCAGCTGCCTCCTGCATGGCCCCTACTGAGGACTGAGCCCAAAATCCAGGCATTGTGCCCTGACCAGGAATCGAACCAGCGACCTCTTGGTTCCTGGCTCAACGCTCATCCATTGAGCACACAGGCCAGGCCATTTTCTTTTTCTTTCTTTTTAAAAAAATATATTTCTTTATTGGTTTCAGAGAGGAAGGGAGAAGGAGAGAGAGATGGAAACATCAATGATGAGAGAGAATCATTGATCGGCTGTCTCCTGTACGCCCCCTACTGGGGATCAAGCCCGCAACCCAGGCATGTTCCCTTGGCCGGAATCGAACCCGGGACCCCTCAGTCCACAGGCTGACACTCTATCCACTGAGCCAAGTCTGCTAGGGCCAGGCCATTTTCTTAAGTTTATATGTTTTAGAGCAAAACTTTCCTTGTTCGCTCACCATTTTTTCTTCTGGTCATATCTTGGATTCTCTTTTTCACTTTACAACTAGTCATTTTAACTTTATATAAATAAAGCCTGGTGCTTTCTCAGTTATCTTAAGTAATGGTTTGGATTTTTTTTAAATATTAAGTCTCCTACTGAATCTCCTATGTGGAGACTCTGTGCCCTGCTTTGGTCACAGGGGTTCAGGATGATGGAGGTGGAGACAGAGCTTGGCTTGTTCCCAGGGCGCTGCCTGCTGAGCCAGAATCACTCCTAGGGCAGCTGCATTAACCTCCACATGTTATGTCTAGGTTCCCTTGGTTCCCAGGTAACTCGTTAAGAAAGCCTCATTTCAATACACTTATCATGTGCCTATGCGTCTCTTTGTAGCCTACCATCTAGATTTCCAAATGTGAGATGTAAGATGACATTTTTTTAAAATTTGTCAACTTTTAAGATTATTTTTCTTGAAAGGTTGAAGGAGACAATGATAAACCTTTTTCCTCTGACATTGCTTTGATAAGAATTTGTCAATGTTATTAGAGTTAAATTGGAATTGATGTCAACTAACCAATAAGACAAAATAGAGCTCTCAAAAAAATATCTCAAGCTTTTAAAATGTATCCTCAGAAGTGATGCGATGTGTACCTAATTTGGAAGCCCCGCAAACTCATTTACAGAGATGATTTCTGAGGTTATGTGAAATTCAGTCAAGTTGCAGAATATGAAATCAATATGTAAAAATCCATTGATCATATGAACATGCAAAGAGAAGAGAGCCATCTACCAGCTACGGAGAGAAGCCTCAACAGAAACCAGTCCTGCTGACAACTTGATCTCAGACTGCCAGCCTCCAAAAGTATAAGAAAATTAATGTCTGTTATTTAAGCCTTCCAGTCTGTGGTACTTTGTTATGCAGCCCTGGCAAAGTAATATACCCTGCTCCTACAAGGAGCACACTGGAAACACAGACCACTGGCCATGGGGTGGTGTGAGGCCAGAGGCTGAATTTCTGGTTTGAGCCTGGGATCCCAGGCTAAGTTCCCCAGGATCAAATGTGGAGTAGGATGTTTTACAGTGGAAACCTCAAGAAGGACTATATCTGGCAAGAAGGTCCCCTTGTGGTTAACTGGGCACAAATTCATAACCAGAGTCTAGCACCCATTGCTGACAGAGGCCCCCCCTGCACTGTGCATTTCAGGGAAACGCCACAGGCTGAGCTGCCAGCCTTCTGCGCTGTGTTCCTGCCATCTGAGTCTACCCTTATAAGGGAGTTCCTGGTATCATCTTCCAATCCGTGTGGGCTGAAACCTGCCTTATCTTGCAACTACAGTTACATCTTCATTTGCATCTATACTGACCAATCAAAGCAGCTCCATGATGATCAATCAGAACACACAATGCTGACCAATCAGGATAGTGCTCTTTGGACCAATCAAACTGTGCCCACTTGATTCCTCATTCACCTAAAAATGGACCAATCAGAAACCAGGGCAGGAACTTTCTCTGTAAAATGCAGACTCCCTTTGCCTCAGCAGACACACTTTCAATTTCCACCAGAGCTGCATTTTCCCTAGTTGCAAACTGTTCACCTAACTAAAGTCTCTCTTTTCCACACCTCAGATTGGGGACTTTTGTCAACAATAAGCAGAAGAGGCTCTTGCCTTTGCATGAATTATTTCTTGTCTCTGACCATAAATGTCTCCATGGTGACTACAAATAGATCAAAGAATTCTAGAATTCTCTTCCAAGTTCTCTCAATTATTGATGTCCAATGGATCTCTTAGGATCCCAAAAGTTGGGGTGGGGGCATTCCAAAACATACCTGTGCTTGAATATCCCTTGTAAAGGACAGATGCTCAAGTGAAGCTTAATTTAACTTAGAAAAAAAATTAATGTCATGTTTCCTGGACAAAAGGGCCATGGAGTTGAGTTACCTGGTAGGTAGAATCATTTTACTCTTTGTTTACTGCACGTGTGTTTTCTCCAAACCTTATTAAGGTCCCATTTAATGTCCCACCTGGTTTACTAGACTGCAGGAAAATAATGCTAAGAGGCCGACGTCCACCCTTGTGTAGTTAGGAGACACAGAGCCCCCTGAGGCTAGCATGGGGATGGGTGTCTAGGCCAATTGCTCTCAGGAATCAAGAGTTGGGGCTACTCATCCCCATTGGAAGCTGCTTCCTCTATTCTCAACTGTGGAGGGTATAAAATAAAAGGGTAAGTCAGATGGCTAGGGGTGCTCAAAGCCTGCACATCCCAAAGAAAAGACTGGATCTTTATTGGTTCCTGGGAGGTGACCTTTGAGCCCTTGGGATATCTTGCCTGATAAAAGTGTCTTTGGCCTGGCTGGTGTGGCTCAGTGGTTGAGCATTGACCTATGAACCAGAAGGTCATGGTTCGATTCCTGCTCAGGGCACATGTCTGGGTCGATCCCCAGAAGAGGGCATGCAGAAAGCAGCTGATCCATGATTCTCTCTCATCATTGATGTTTTTCTCTCTCTCTCTCTCTTCTCTCTCTCTCTCTCTCTCTCTCTCTCTCTCTCTCTCTCTCTCTCTCCCTTCCTCTCTGAAATCAGTAAAAACATTTTTTAACAATTACATTATTTTTAAATCATAGGAAAATGTATTTATTTATTTGTTTGTTTATCTTAATCCTTACATGAGGATATTTTTCCATTGATATTTAGAACAAGTGGAAGAGAGAGGGAAAGACAGAGAAATATTGATGTGAGAGAAACTTATGGATTGGTTGCCTCCTGCATGTGTCCCAACCAGGGCCTGGGCTGGGGAGGAGCCTGCAACCAAGGTACATGCCCTTGACCAGAATCGAACCCGGGACCCTTCAGTCTGCAGGCTGACACTCTGACACTCTCTCCACTGAGCCAAACTGACTAGAGCAAAAATTCTTTTTTTAATTTTTTATGTGTCTTTGTATGCCTGGAGTCTTGAGCTATACCAAGTAGTCTATGCTGACAGTGTAATTTACAGTGAATGCCTGTTTTTGTTCACTGGGCAATGCTGTATTAGTTTGATCTCTGGGGGAACTGAAGAATGAGTAATTCAGGTCAGCAGGCACTCCACACCTACACAACAAACTCCCAACAAAAACCCTGGACACCAAGGGTCAGGTGAGATTCCCTAGCTGACAATACTTTGTGTTGTCATGCACTGATGGTGGCAGAAAAAGTGCCAGCCATGCAATTCCACTAAGAAGGGACACCTGGAAGCTACATCTGATGTCCCCTGGACCTTGTCCCATGTGCTACTTGCCTTTGCTGATTTTAATCTATGTCCTTTCACTGCAATAAACCAGAAATGTGAGCATCACAGCTTTGCTGAGTTTTGTAAGTCCTTTTAACCAATCATGGAACCTGAAAGTGGTCTTGAGAACCTCCCAACAGAGGCCATGGATATTGTTTTATTATAAGAAATAGTGGTTTCCCTTTGCCTCCTTCAATTACACTGCTCCTTAAGAAAATAAGGAGCATGAAATGACCCCTCACCTTGTTGAACCTGAAGCTTCCTATACCCACAACCCCAGGAAAAACATTTCCGATTTCCATCCTTGCCCCACCTCCCTCAAGTTCTCAGTACAGGCTCAGAGAGAAATGAAGACTGTGGACATCCTTTCATTCCTGCTCCTTTATCTTAGTTTCCCTCAAACACGTCGGACAGAATATGTGTTCAGGGTGTGGGTCATTCAGGCAGTGGGTTTTTCCCAAGACATCCCTCACATGGCACTCTCATTGCCACCCCGTCCCCTGGATGCCCCCTTCTCTTGTGCCATGAGTGACTTGTAGGGCTTCCCCAGGCTGGGGAGGGTGAGCTCAGCTTCCTGCAGATCCAGCTCCCTCTGAGACAAATGCTCAATGACGGCTGCTCCAATGGCGTCCCCCAGCACGTTGGTCATTGTGCGAAGTCGATCCCTGGGGAAGGGAGAGGAGAGAATGTTAACCATTCACTTCCATTAACCAAGGCCGGAAGAGCACCCGAGGGGAGATGATACAGCAGAGGGGGTTCCCTCAGTCTGAGAGTTGGGGGGTTCACATTCCAATCCAATTCCAGACCAAGCAGGTCTCCTCCCCTCTCTGTCCTCGGTTCCCCTCCTAACAGAAAGAGAATGGAGGGGAATGAGTAATTAAGGTCAGCTCTGATATGCTCACATTTGATCTCAGCAACACAAATTTTTTAAGGATGTAAATATTCAATATAGAAAATTAGGAGTTGTGAGCTGAACAGCATACAGAATGAGGAAGTCCAGACTTATTTTATGTAACCCTCCTATTTTTAAAGTTGAGACTTTTAAAAATATATTTGCATTCCAGCTCTGTCCCACAGATCACCTTTTGTGACTTCTACATAAAACGGGTAAAAAGGGGGCCTTTCTGGTTGATGAGTAAAACCTCCATCACTTATCTCCTTTTTGCCCTACTTCCCAAGGTTAATTCTCTGGATTTGGGGATCCACAGGCCATGGTTAGGAGTATTCCCAAGGCCCCCTTTCACTCTAAAATTCTAGAACTCTGTGTCCTTGCTAGAATGAGGACCTGAATGGAAAGCAGGAGGTCGAGGAGAGATAGCAGCAGGGTCTGAAGGACACTCACAGGAACCAGTCCACAGCTATGATCAGCGTGATGTCTTCAGTGGGCAGGCCGACTGATGTGAGCACAATGACCATGGTGACCAGACCCGCCTGGGGAATGCCAGCAGCCCCAACGCTGGCCGCTGTCGCAGTGATACTGCAAATGGAGAGAGGACACAGGGAAGCAGGAGACGAAAAGGGAGAGATGAGAAAGATAGTGAGAAAGAATATGCAGAAGGAAAGAAGTGAGTTCCCCAGGGCATCTTAAATTAAAGTCCCCCAAATAAAAGGCAAATCCAGTGTGACTCATGGAGTGCCAGTACAGATGGGTCTTCTCATCCTTTCCCGGGATCTGTTTGGAAGTCCTTCTAAGGTGGACTTTTGAACATTTAGACAACTCATATTGTAGGTGCAAGAGTAGGTTTTTAACTGAACTGCCTTGTGGGCTGGAAGAGGGCAGAAGAATCGCCCCAGGCAGCAGCCATGAACCAGGAGATTGAGTTCCCTGTATGCACATATATTGGAAATAGGTAGTTTGGTACAGCTGCCAGGAATGGAACTCTGGAAGAGGGGCCAACTTGAGAACCAAATGAAGAAATTGTCTATGATGCTGAGCAAGTAAAAATTAATTACATATGGTTTTGAAAAACTAAAAGGTAGAACCCTTGGAAAATAAAAGAGATAGTGGCCCAACGTCAGGTACAAATCTGACTGGATCAAGAGCGAGCAAGATTTTAGCTCCTACATCAACTCTGATTGTCTGGTATGGGGTGCTAAGAAGAATTCTAAAGCCACTGAGCTTGCCAGGAAAGGCTTTAGTGCCCTGAAGTTACACCCCTCTATCTGGTGACCTTAGAAGATCCTTCCCAAATTTTATAATTATGACCATGGAGCCACTTAGGACACTTAGCCAAGATGATGTCTCTATCAGAACAGTGACTGAGCACTTGGGTTCATGGACAAAGAATGGATTTTGGGGCCCAGTAGACTCCATTCATTAGCCATATGACCTTGTACATAAACTCAGAGCCTCTATTTCCTCATCTATAGAATGGGATATGTATACCTACCTTATAGGTTATTGTGAGGGTGAAAGAGCACAGTGTTTCATGAATGGGGCTTCAGGAAGGGCTATTATTAACATTATTCTAAATAAGAGAGACTATCTCCCCTAAACACCAGCCCTGGCATGTGGGTACCCTCGAGAGGCACATAGCACACTCTCAATGGGATGAGCTAATTCTAGCTCGATCCAAGAAGCCAACTCGAACTTCTTTGGGTTAAGCTCAGATCAGGTGCAAAGTAGAATCTCCCAACCAGCCAAGAAACTGGCCCTTGGGCCTCTATCAGCACAGGAGTCACACTGAGTGTCGTCGTCCTCCAAAAAAATCCCTGAATAAGAGAAGAGCCTTGCAGAGCTGTGTCCAGCACATTCTAGCCAGCCTTTGCTGGGAGTTCATGCAGAGTCCTTACTACCAGCAGCCCAAGCCATAATGAAAATCCTCAATGGCACCTTCCCAGGACCCTGAGTCAGCTGTGCCATCTGATTTCAAAAGACGCAGTGCAGAACCATGAGTGTGTTGCTCACCAGCCATAGTCCCAGCTCCTGGAACCAAGTCAGTACTACTACAATAAACATTTGGTGACTGATTGGGCAAGAGGCTACTCCCTAATAGTGAATACTTATGAAACCTGTTACTGGAACCACAGGAAATGGAGAACCCCAGCCCCATGAACTCCAGGTACTTCCTGGGCACATGAAGGCAGCATGGGGTTGCTGAGTGTGGGACAGAAGAAGGCAGGTCTGGTGACTCAACCCCTTCCCGTGGGCAAGAGAATCTGAAACTACTGCCCACATAGACATGCCTCTGCTTCCTAACACAGCTTCCTCCCAGCCAGCCAGCCCTCCTCCCACCCCATGCTCTGCACTTACCAGACTCTCCACCTCTTCCCACTAGGTGACCTTGGGCAAGTAACTTAACCTGCCTCAATTTTCATTTCTTCCTCTCTAAAACAATTATTTGACTCACCTCATGGGGTATGGTGGGAATCAAGCAAATGGGCACGAAGGCACTTTACATAAGAATTTACAGAGCCTTCAATAAATTAACTAGTTCAACCCATATTTATTGACCATCTACCATGTATTATATAACTAATAGAAATTCCCATAGAAGAAAAGACTTGCCCAAACAGAGCTACCATCTAGTAGGGGACGCGGGCAATAAGCAAATGAATAAGTAAAATATTTACTAAAACAGATTGTGCCATGGAGAAAGGGTTTAGCCTAAGAAATGCAATTTTAAATAGGGTATTCAGGGAATGCTTCCCTGAAGAGGTGACATTGGAGCATAGACCTGAAGGAGGTGATAGCATTTGCGCTATTTTTATAATGATTACGTCAGAACTTCTGGGAGATGCGGCCCAGGAATCCATATTTATAAAAAGAACCTCCGGCCATTTGAAAAATACTGGAGACAAAGGGTCTCCCACAATAGCATGTGAGAGGAGTTCTGATTGGAACACCTGGCCAGCTCCTGACAGTCTTAGATTGCAGTCTTGCCTTGAACCTCATCTGGCATGGGTGACTGGCCTCTACCCACATCTCCCTTCTAGCATCCAAAGCCTCCCTTGACCTTGAGCTGCCCCCTCCCCTAGCCACACTAATGACTTCTTAGGTCTCAACAGCTGGCAGGTCCCACAAAGACTATCTCACCTGATAGTTGTGATCTGACCCAGGTTGAGCTCGTAGTTGTTGACTTGGGCAATGAAGATGGCTGCCAGGGCCTCGTAGAGGGCAGTGCCATCCATGTTGACAGTGGCCCCCACGGGCAGCACGAACCTGGTGATGCGGCGGTCCACACCCAGGCCCTCCTCCAGGCAGCGGAAGGTAATGGGCAGTGTCGCAGAGCTGGGAGAGAGAGCCCCAGGGGCTGAGAGCAGGGGATGGCGCTGCGGGGCTGGAGCAGCAATAGGCCAAAGGAGGGTTCCCCTTGAGAACATTGGAAGGCCAGGTGGAAGCCAGAGCCAGGGGCAGATGGCAGGGGTCCAACATTTCAGAGGCTGATAACTGCATGCGGAAGAGGGACTCCTCACAACAGAGGGAGCTCACAGCACTGGTGTCCTCCAGGCTAAAGGTTCCTTGTCCCAGTTAAAGCCAATAGCTGAAGGATAATTACTACACTAGTTCATGCCACTAGGTCACTCTATCTATCCACCCCCAGAAAGGGAGGACTAAAGGTATTCTGGCTGTCCTCCTCTCAGGGCTAAGACAGGGGGATTATAGGGGACCACCGTCCCTCACTCCCCGTGTTTGGTCAGGGAGTGACCTCAGCTACACTAATCCTCTCGGTCTCTCCCCCTACCACTCCCTAGAGGAGGAAGAGTGATTGGTGAGTTTTGTCCAAACAGTGGGCATCTCATTAGGGAATCAGCCTGCCCACAAAACATGTGCTCCGTCTGGTCAGCTTTATGTCATGCAGGGAAAAACCTGAACACGGAGAGAGCCTTTGGATGTCCAGCCCCACTCAAGTCCCCCCCAAAAAGTACTCTCTTCAGAACTCTTTCCCTAGACATTGCCCAGACAAGCCCTAGCTCGGGCCCAGGTGAGTTCAATTCTGGGATACAGTGGCATCAGTCCTACTTGGCCACAGATCAAAAGGCACATTCACTGACCAGCATTATGGGCAATTAAAAAAAAGATACTTTTCTTCCATCTGGTTGGTGTTTGTGATACATCTCAAATTATTTTGAATTTGGATGAGGGAAAGGGTAGCTCTTTATTAACCACCTGAAACCCCCCAAAAAGGAGAAGGAAGTCAAGAGAGCTTCTAAGCACCATCTCAAAGAGAGTGAGACTCTCTGAGCTAGAAAATGACTGGGGACATGGGGCATGGTGGAGCCCTCATCCTAACCCCAAAAGTGGCAGCTGGCCCTAGCTGGTTTGGTTCAGTGGATAGAGCACCAGCCTGCGAACTGAAGGATCCCGGGTTCTATTCCGGTCAAGGGCACATGCTGGGGTTGCAGGCTCAATCCCCACTAGGGGGTGTGCAGGAGGCAGCCAATCAATGATTCTCTTCTCATCACTGATGTTTCTATCTCTCTCTCTCCCTCTCCTTTCTTCTCTGAAATCAATAAAAGTATTTGTTTAAGTGGCAGCTGGTTCTCCTCCACATAAAATAGAGACACAGGAAAGGAGAAAAGGGGTCAGGAGAGACAGCCCAGGACAAAAACAGTGCCCAGATAAGCCACCTTCAGGAACCCCTGACATTACTGAACAACTCAGAAGATGTTCTGCAGCAGTGGGAGGGCAGGTACCCCAGAAGAGCCCATGGAAGACAAATAAACCTAGGAAGTGTACCAGTGTTGGGAGACAAGGTCATACCTGGAAGACGTGCCCATGGCAGTGATCAGGGCCTGCAGCATGCCCCCGATGAAGGGGAAGGGGTTCCGATGGGTGATGAGGAAGTAGATGAGAGGCAGGACGCCACCGGCATGGAGAAACAAGCCCACAATTACAGTCAGGGTGTACATGCCCAGTTGACCCCCCAGAACGGCCATGTCTTCCATCTCTAGGATCTTCCCAGCAATCAGGAACAGGATGCCCACAGGTGCGTACCTGGGCCAAACCAGACACCAGTCAGGGCTCCCTCATGACTTCCACTACAAGCCCAGAGCTGGCATCCCAAGGCTTTGCCCTTATAAGACCCTAGAGCAAGACAGTGCCCAGCATTCAGCACTCAACACCACACACAAACATGTCCTACCTGCTCTTCCTGCTCACCTACAGGTCAACCCCAGACAGCAGAAAAGTTCCTACGACTCCATGGCATGCAATCTTATAAGGTCTCTCCTTCATCCACACCCCCATTCAAGTCCCCCTCCCCCAAATTACTCTCTTCAGGACTCTTTCTCAAAATATTGCCCAGACAATCCCTAGCTCTGGCCCTCTAACTTCCTATTCACTGCCCCCAACTCTTTGTTCTACACTTCTCACTTCCATGCCCCTATTCTCTTGCCTATAAGTGCATAGTCTCACTCATTCACCAGCCCTGAGCTATTTCACCTGGATTTCCCACAGACATTTCAAATAACCTATCTTATCAAATCATCTGTTTATTCATTCACTCCATAAATATATATGGAGCACCTACTATGTTGCAGTCACATAGTCCCTGACCTCATGGTGCTCACATTCAAATGAGGAAATTATGCAGTGCACATAGAAACATGTCATTAAAAGAACTTCAGGTGATGAAAACTGCAAAAGATAGTCATTGACTGGGGCTGCTTAAATGTGAGAGGTCAGAAAGAGCTTCTCTGTAGAGGTGACATTTAAGCTGAGGCCTGAATCATGAGAAGGAACCATGTATCTCTGAGGGGGAAGCATTGCAGGCATAGTCCAAAGACCCTGAGATGAGCATGAGCTGGGAGTATTGGAGGAGCAGAAAGAAGACCAATTGGCTGGGACAGTGAGTGAAAAGGAGAGTAGAGGAGACAGAAGTGAGTTCTTCAATGGCTCACCTATTTTCATCACAAACTAACCCATTGCTTAGTCTTGTGTCTGCCAGTGATGCCATCATTCACCCATCACTGGACTTCAACTGTTATTCCTCTCTCTTTAGAAATTGAAGTCTATGGTTGGCCATTGTCATGGTGGATGTATTGGAGGAGGTGAGGGACTCTCGGGAATTTGATTCAATAACTTGGGTCAGAAATCATGAAACTGAAGCTAAGTCGTGAGAATGAGGATGCAGGGTCTTCTCCAGACAAACTCAAGCTGGTCTCAGGGTTAGCCCTGGTCAGTTGGTTGTTGATTTATTTCCAAGTCTACACCTATCTCTATGATTACTCTGCAAACTCCTTTCCCAACTCTCTCACCTCCATCCTTCCATCTCATCCTCTGCAAAATTCCTAACTCTGAATCAACTGCATATCACTTCTCTCCTCCTGTACTCGGCCACCTGGCACATATAGATATTTCCCCCAACCATGCCAAGGACACCACTATAAACTCATGGTTCTCAATTCAGTTGAGCCTTCAATACCTGTCAATCTTCTTGCTTATCCTTGATAAACTCCCCCTCCGTTCCCCCTCAGCTGCTTTTCCAAGTTCTTAAATTGGCCTCTAACCCCCTACACAATTTTAAAATCATTTGGGGTGATATACTAAGTCTTTCTTGATTTGGAACCAGAGAGCCTTGTTAACATCTTTCGCCACAACTCCCAAGTTGCTGTATGCTCCTGCCTTCCTGCTCCAAACAACTCAGGTTTTTTCAGCTTTGCATGGTCTCTTCCCTCTGCTTGAAGTACCTCTCCCCTCTTTCTGTCCTGTTGGATTCCTACTCACCTCTCAAGGCCCATGGCATGCAATCTTATAAGGTCTCCTTCTAATAGGTGACCTTCTTCATTACTCCCTCCTCACCTTCCCAGAAAGAGTTCACTGCATATCCCTCCATAGGCTCCCTTCTCCATGTTCACATTTTTAACGTCTCATTACTATAGAACCTTCCACCTTGTATTATATTGATCTAGTATGTGTCTGTCTCTCCCAAGACTTTGTAAGCTCCTTGAGGACAAAGACTAATGCATCTTTGTTCCAGACTTCAAGACAAAGTCAGCCTGGGAAATGTCTGCTAAATAAGAGAAGAAATTGGTGAAGGTGTGAAGGGATTTAAAGAATAAATGAATACATGCATTAGTGAGTGGATAAATGAGTAAAAAAAAATGAGTAAATGAGACATGAATGAGAGAGAGAGTGAACAAATAAGTGTGTTAAGTAAATAGATGAATGAATGTAGGAAATATCTGAGAGAGTGAACAAATACAGAGATGAATAAGTGGGTCCAAATGAATAAATGACTGAATAAGTAAGTAAATTAATTAATTATGAATGAGTTCATGAATGAAGTTACGAATGAATGAATGTATGAATGATTGAATTAACCAATGCACAGATGAATACAGAAGTAAATGAGTGAATAAATCATTGCAGAAAAGAGTGAATAAATAAGTGATCAAATGAGTAAATGAGAGAGTGAATTAACCAATACATATATAAATGACTTCGGCCAAATGGTCCTGATGACCCTATCAGCAGCTGCCCAACTGACTGACTTCCCATCCCTGGCTCCATCCTTCCCTGTGCCATCACCACTCACCCTATCACAGTCCAGCACTCACCAGATAATGATGCCCACCAGCCTCATAATAGCCTCATTGAGGCTGTCGAAGAAGTCCCGCAGGACTCGGCCCTTGTGTTTCATGCCACCAATGACCAGCCCAAAGGCCACAGAGAAGACCACAAGGCCCAGGGCATTGATGCCATTGGCTGAGCCAGGCACAGGCACAATCTCCTCAAAGGTCAGCACCTCCTGCAGGGTGCCCAAGGCTCGTGTGACATTTTCCAGGAGGCTGGTTCCATTCTCCATTGAAGATGGAGGAGGCATGGAGGCGCTCTGCTCAGATCCATTCTCTGTCCTCACAACGGTCCTGGTTACCAACCTCGTGCTGTACTGCGTCTTGAACTGAAATATGGAGAGATTTGGGGCCAAATTCGACTCAATGGATGCATCAGAATCACCTGAAGAAATGTCTTTCAAATACCAATTCCTGATTCCCACAGCCTGGAGAGCCTTATTCAACAGATCTGATGAATGAATGAATGATTTGTCCAATGCATAGAAAAATGAGTGAATGAGTAGAAGAATGAGAGAGTGAATGACCAGATCATCAAAGAATGAGTAGAGTCTGCATTTTTCACAAGCTCCCTGGGCAATGCTCAGATTTGGGGGCCTGTCTCCAGTCAAAAGTCTTGGTTCCTCCTCTAGTACCATCCAAGGAATATATCCCTTGGCCTATATCCTTCTCTCTAACCCTCCCTTGAACATCATGCCAATGGCCATTGCTCTGTCAGGCCCGTCTTCCCACCCCTGATCCCTGGTCCGTTCGCTCAGCAGCAAGTCCCCACCACCCTCCAACCCTCCTTGATCAAACTGTACTTTTCCCTGACCTGTTTGAAGCAGGCCTCCACAAGGTTGGGCGGAAACATATTTCTGCAGAAAAACATCAGATGAAGGGAAGAGATTAGCTGTTAGAAAAGCGTCTAGGATGATAATAGTAATAATATTAGCAAAGGCAACAGTAATAATGGCAGCCAACATTTGAACACTTATTCTAGTCCAGCGGTTCTCAACCTGTGGGTTGCGACCCCTTTGGGGGTCAAACGACCCTTTCATGGGGGACGCCTAAGACCATCCCGCATATCAGATATTTACATTATGATTCATAACAGTAGCAAAATTACAGTTATGAAGTAGCAAAGAAAATAATTTTATGGTTGGGGGTCACAACATGAGGAACTGTATTTAAAGGGCCAGAAGGTTAAGAACCACTGCCTAGTCCAAGCTAAGTAAGCTAAGTGCCTTACCTATATGTTCTGATTTGAACACGACAATATCCCTAAAAGCGAGTGCTATTGATGTTCCCATTTTACATACACACACACACACACACACACACACACAGAACAAAATATTTGATATAAGTTACCCAAAGCTACATAGCTGCTAAGGCAAACAGATGGACCTCAAATCCACCTCAGGTCTGTCTAAATCCTATAGTAGGACCCTATTCATATACAGGGACTGTAATTCATATACATGTGCCAGTGAGGCCTCAAAAAAGAATAAAATAAACCATCCAGCTCCTGCACTCCTCCACCTCCCCCCAAGTCAGCGGCTAGGGTAGAATTATGGCTACCCTTAATTGGGCTGGCAAAATCTTGCTGTTCTAAGAGAATCATTCACCCTCCAACAGATCCTGGGAACAGCAAACATCGTCTGTCCTGAGCCTATCCCAAGATATAGCTTCCCTAAGCTAAGGGTCAAAATATCCTATCCTAGGAGTCAGCTGCTCTCAGAGAACTTGTGCAAAGCTCCAAGCCAGAATATGGACATCAATAAAACTAGGCCCAACTTGGATGTTGCACTTTCAGGCTGGGTCAGCCTGTCCCCTTTGTCTCTCCTTGAGTATACATTGCTGCACATAGGGCCAGAATTCCCATCGAAATTAGAAAGGACATCACCTGACCAGGTCCATGAAGGCATCAGCTGTAGGGATGGTCTCAATCCGGCCCTCACGGTGCAGCCCCTCCTTGGAGCCCTTCCCAGGATGGATGATGGTGACCATGAGAATGCCGATGAAGACCGCAATCACCGTAGTCACCATGTAGTACACAGCTGCCCGCATCCCCATCCGCCCTGTTGCCTTGTTATCCAGGGATGCCATACCTGGAGGACAGGTGGTACAGACCCAAGCATCTCCATTCACACCCCACCACCCACTCTCCCATCCAGCCACTCCTCTCTCCCCACACCACCAGCTCGACCATTCCACCAAGCATCCCTTCCTCTTACACCCACCCAGTACCCACACCATCATTTTTTACCCATATCATCATTCTTCAACCCCCATTCTATTTTCCATATACATCTTCCTCCCCATCCTTTACCCAAGCACCACTTAACCAAGCTTCCCTCTACTCCAAGCTAACCTTTTCAACCCCATCCCATCCGCCACTTACCCCTATTGTGTACTATAACCTCACTTTTGTTCCACTCTCCATCCCACTATCCACCCCGTAGTGACACCTCCCTGCAACCCAGCTCACTGTACACTACCTGTAGTAGATGCTTTGGTGCCCTATCTAGACACCCTTTACCAGGCTGATACCCCTATCCTTCAGCTGCTGAGTGTGTGGGCTGCTAACAGTTCATGCTGCCCCCTTCCCCTGAGAATTGTGCTCAGAAAGGCCCCAAGGCAGACCTACAGTCAGTGTCTGGTACAAGGATTCAAAAATCCAGCTCTTTTGACTCCAATGGGACCAGAGTTGGGAGGAACAATTCTGTGGTGTGGCTCATGCTCCAGAGCTCCCTCCAGAGGCCAGTCTTCTGGAACATCTAGGCTTAGTTTCTTTCCCCACCTCAACCTCTTCCCTCACTCCCTCATAGGTTTCTTTGAGAGCAGTCCTGAATAAATTACTTGTGCAAATATCTCATGCTCTACTTCCAGGAAACCCAACCCAAGAAAGCATATTTCATGCCTTTGTCTTCATGCCTATCACAAAATCTAGAGATTGGCAATCAACCACCCAAGGGCCAAATTTGGCCCACTCCCTGTTTTTGTAAATAAAGGTTTACTGGAACACAACCACACCCATTTATTCACATATTAATCTGCATCTGTTTTAGTGCTAAGATGGCAAAATTGAATAGTCATGAAGGAGAGCATATGGCCCCTAAGATAGGAACATTTACTATTTGGTCCTTTACAGAAAAAATGTACTGACCCCTGCATAGTCCATCCCACCCTCACCCACCATCCTGTCGCCTCTACCTCAAACACCTGATCCTTGTCACACTCCCTGACCATCCATGCCCTATCCCCCCTACCTTCCCTGGCTGTCCCACCAACAGCCTTCCTTTCACCTCTGCATGATACTCAGCTCCTGGCATGCTGGCATTTTATCTCCAGTGAAAAGTATGGAAAAGTTACTGAGATCAGTGGTATAGGTAAGACGGGGTCTGATCAGGATCTGGGCTTTGGCCAAGGACTCTGGGCTAGGTGAACACTCCATGTTTGAGGTCCTAAATTAGGGAGGTGGTCCCATGCTTGGGACCACTTTGGCTCCAGGTTTAAGCTTGGGCTGCGGGGTGGGTCTTGGAGGCCAGCACTGGCCTGGGCTCTCTCACCTGTGACCAGGCTGGAGACGATGAGCGGCAGCACCAGCATTTGCAACATCCTCATGAGAAGCTCTCCAGGGAAAGAAAAGTACTTGATCTGCCGGTAGGTGAGCTGGTACGGGCGTAGGCCAAAGGCCAGGCTGACCCCTAGGGAGTGGAGTTTGGGTCACTCAGCCCCAAGCAGGAGCCGTCCATCCCAAGAAGGGTGTGTGTCGATGGAGGTGAGAGAAAGAGAGAAACATTCTGTGTGTGTGTGTGTGTGTGTGTGTGTGTACATTGTAAAAATGAATGGATTTATGTTATGTTGATACTGTGTAAATTTGTGTGTAAAGATCTGCACACATGCATGCATATGTAACAACATACACTCATTTGTGTATGTGTCTGTACTTGTATATGTGGACCCATGCACATGTTTTTCCCATGTGTGTATAGAGGTGTGACTTATCCTATATAATAAAAGCCTATGGGGTCGTGACACCCTCACGCTGTAACGAGCCATCACCAGGAGGCTGCGTGCGCAGCGGGCACGCATGAGTGAGCGGGGGCTTGATGCTGCGTGTGCAGCACAGAGGCGGGTCCCACGGCTCCATGGGAGTGTATGTGTATTTAAGCTCAGAGTGTGTGCAGAGGAATGTGTGTGTGTGTGTGTGTGTGTGTGTGTGTGTGGTGTGTGAATGTGCATGCAAGTTCCAGTATGTGTGCAACTGTGTGAGTTTACGTCTTTGCAAATGTAAGTTCTGTGCATGCATAAATTAATGTGTTCATGTTTGTGTATTCATATGTAGAAAGTGTGTTTGTCTAGTGTGCACATGTGTGTGCACACGTACATATACATATGACATTGTGTGGGCACAGAGATGTTTTTGCATAAGTGTGCACTATCTGTGTGTGCGTTCTACACAGGAACGGTCACTGGTAGGACAAGGTGTGAATGTGTGCAGGTGAGAAGGAGTTGGTGGAATGAAGAGACGTGAGTGCAAGGAATTTCCCTGAAGTCCCCGCCCTCCCAGCCCACTCACCTATGATCACAGCGCTGATGGTCAGCAGGATGAAGGCGTTCCTGCGCAGGAAGCGCAGCACGTGCTCGCGGGTCATGGTCTGCAGGCGCAGGCGCGTGCGCAGTGCTCTCTGCTGCATGCTGTCCTGCAGTCGCTGCAGACAGCCCATCCTGCCAAGACGCTGGCCACTCTCCCTCAGGAACAGGCTGTTGGCGTGGCTGCTCATCGTCTATCTGCGGGGAACAGAGGGCCCTGGGCCTGGTGGGGAACAGGACAGAGTAGGATATGGGCAGAGGGAGGGTGGCAGGGTGGAGGAAGCTGCTGAGAAACTCAAAGAGAATCCAGACAGCAGGGGAGGGGCATCTGCGGGGATATGCCCAGGCTGGGACACCTGAGGACTCTGCCTAGGGTTCAAGGGTCAAGTCTTGGCAGAAAAGAGTGAGGGTCTCAGAATTGCTTCCCTGCTTGTCTGGGAAGAGGCAGAGAAGGAGACCGCGATATAATAGGTTCTTTTGCCACTCCCTGACTCCAGCCCTGTCCTTATCCGGTAAGATCATCACAAGCAATTGGTGGCTGTCCCATCTAATGAGCCAACCTAACAAGGCCACCGCATGCGGAGCCCTAAACATGGTTTGGTGTCTGGCCTGGAGATGCTCACAAATGGCCTTTCAACAACAAAATCGTTGACAGCAAGTGCCTGGCAAACAGTGGGTGCCCAATAAATGCAGCTGCTCTGCCGGAGTGCCTGGGTGAGCAACAGGAAGGGAGATGAGCCTCTTGGGAAGGAAATGGTTATCATCCTTGACCCCGGTGGTCCTTTAGGATCCACCTTTGAAGGGAAATGTGATGTTCAGAATCTCACTGTTTTCCCTACGTCAGACTTTTGTGTCTGCTCTTTAAATTCGGCCATATTCATGTAATCTTATTTACGTTCTAAATAAATGTATCTCAAATGGAAACTTTAGATACATTGGGTCTTTAATCATGTTTTTTTCATCTTTATTGTTGAAAGTCTTAAGTATGTCCCCCTTTTCCCCACTGACCTCTTCTAGCCCACACCCGCCCCTATCCCAGCTAATTATGTTTTAATACACATTAATAAAATACATATAAAAATAAACACCTTCCTAACCTTTAACCAACTAAGCACTTTACATCAAGCATGTCAAACTCCTGGCTCAGGAGTTTATTTAAATGAGGCCTGCAGCCTGTGAGCCACAAGTTTGACACGCTTGCCTTACATATATAGGGCAGCTTAGAAATTGTGACTTTCATGGGCCTGAGGAACTTTTACCTCTGTGGACTCCTTCCTCCATTAAAATTGTATTTCAGGCCCTGACCGGTTTGGCTCAGTGGATAGAGCGTTGGCCTGTGGACTGAAGGGTCCCAGGTTCGATTCCGGTCAAGGACATGTACTCTGGTTACGGGCACATCCCCAGTAGGGGGTGTGCAGGAGGCAGCTGATCAATATTTCTAACTCTCTACACCTCTCCATTCCTCTCTGTAAAAAAAAAAAAAAAAAAATGTATTTCACAACTGCATTGATATAAAGATGACTATATAATCTTGGAACTAGGTAGAGGTGATGGTTGTACAACATTGTGAATATACCAAATGCCACTGACTACCACTTTGAAACGGTTGGTTTTCTGTTATGTGGATTTCACCTCATATTATATATTAAAATATTTTCTTTGACTTGAAGTTTAATTCTTTCTTCTGCTTTTAAAAGAAGTGAAAAATTTCTGTGGGTTCCTAAAAGCTTCATGGACCCTGGGCACTGGGCCTCCAGTTCCTGAAGGATAGGCAGCCTTGTCTATACTGATCTTACAGCAAAAAAAAGAGTGGGTCCTGGAATTCTGTTATTCCTCTAGACCAGTGATTCTCAACCTTCCTAATGCCGCGACCCTTTAATACAGTTCCTCATGTTGTGGTGACCCCCAACCATAAAATTATTTTCGTTGCTGCTTCATAACTGTAATTTTGCTACTGTTATGAATCGTAATGTAAATATCTGATATGCAGGATGTACTTTCATTGTTACAAATTGAACATAATTAAAGCATAGTGATTAATCACAAAAACAATATGTAATTATATATGTGCTTTCCGATGGTCTTAGGCGACCCCTGTGAAAGGGTCGTTCAACCCCCAAAGGGGTCGCGACCCACAGGTTGAGAACCTCTGCTCTAGATTCACTCCCAGGTCAAAGGCTGACCCCTAGAGATGGCACTGCCCAGGCTCCCTTGCCCACTGGCTCCCCTCTGGGTCAGGCCAGTGGAAGACAACAGGAGAGTGGAGGGTGGGAGGGGATGGAACATTGGTTCTCCCCGTTCCCCCTGCCACGCTGTTTGGCAGTGGCTGTGTTCCTCGACCTAAGGCCACAGCTCCCATCAGACAATCCTCTCTGCCTACTCGCATCCAGATGTCTTCCTTCGGAAAATGTCTATACAGTTCCTCTGCCCGTTTTTTTAGTTGGATTTGGGAGGTTTCTTTGGTTACTGAGTTGTATGAGTCCTTTATGTGTTTTGAATCTGAACCTATTTTCCAATATATGGTTTGCAAAAAATTTTCTCCCATTCTGCAGGTTGCCTTTTTGCTTTGCTAATCCTTTTTTCTGCTGTTCAGAAGCTTTTAAGTTTGATGTAGACCCACTTGTTGATTTTTGTTTTGTTTTGTTGCCTGTACTTTTGGTGTCATATCCAAAAAGCATTGCCCAATATCAGGAAGCTTCTTTCCTCTGTTCTCTCCTAGGAACTTTATGGTTCAGGTCTTATGTGTAAGTCTTTGACCGATTTCGAGTTAATTTTGGTGAGTGGTGTGAGACAGGGGTCCGGTTTCACCATTCTGCATTTGCTTATCTTGCTTTTCCAACACCATTTGTTGAAGAGACTGCCCTTCCCTCTATGGGTGCTCTTGGACATCTTGATGCAATATAGGTTCTAACTCTCACTATAATGGCAATCATAGTACAATATATAAACGTACCAAACAGCATGCTGTACACCTTAAATTTTCTCAATGTTATCTGTCAAATATATTTCAATTTTTAAAAATGACAGCCTCTGTTACAGCCTCCACTCTCCTTGGGTCCCTCTCCTGCTCCCTCCCTGCGAATCTCCACTCATGCTGGTCCCTGAGTGCTGCACCAGCCTTGCTGGTTTCCCTTAGCCCTGCTCAGACCTTTGTAAATAGTCCTTATCTTAAACTCTTTTCAGTGTGCTTGTCTCCTGACTGATACACCAGAAAACACTCTCCAGGCCCAGCAGGCATGGCTCAGTGGCTGAGCATCAACCTATGAACCAGGAGGTCACGGCTTGATTCCCTGGTGGGGCATATGCCTGGATTGTGGGCTCGGTCCCCAGTGTGGGGTGTGCAGGAGGCAGCCGATCGATGATTCTCTCTCATCATTGATGTTTCTATCTCTCCCTCTCCCTTCCTCTCTGAAATCAATAAAAAATCTATTTTTTAAAAAAACAACTCTCTAAGCCAGCGGTTCTCAGCCTGTGGGTCGAGACCCCTTTGGGGTCGAAGGACCCTTTCACAGGGGTTGCCTAAGACCATTGGAAAACACCTATATAATTACATATTGTTTTTGTGATTAATCACTATGCTTTAATTATGTTCAATTTGTAACAATGAAATTGGGGGTCACCACAACATGAGGAACTGTATTAAAGGGTCGAGGCATTAGGAAGGTTGAGAACCACTGCTCTAAGCCAAAGGAAGGCAGCAAACTGCGGAACTCTGTGCCTATTTGGTTTGCCTGGGATTGCTGCACTAAGAACTTGGTCTCACCCAGCTAGTCTCTGAGGGATCAGAGCTTTGGATGTGTCTCCTCACCCCACCCCCACTGCCTGCATTCATCCAGGTCGGAGCTGAGAGTCTGTAGAAAGTCTCAGTTCTACCAGCAGGTAAGCCTCTGGACTCTTTGGTTTTTTCCTGCCATTGGCTGAGCTCACTGTCTTCCTTGGCCTCCTTTGCTTCCCCCTACATCTGAGGGATGGGTCATCTGCCTCAACTTTCCAGGTCTCAGTTCCAGGTCCCGAATGCCAAACCCCAGTTGGCTCCTGCTCCAGATGGATCCACTGATGCTGCTTCTCACTTTGCTGTGAAAGATCCCAGACATGGGATCACACACAACACAGGAAACTCGTAATTTCTCCCTCTCCTCTAGGATGTATGTTTCCAGTCTTTGAGCAGTGGTAGCTCCCAGCTGCCCAAGGGGCCCAAGGGACTGTTCAGCTGAGATCTAAACTAGTCACAACAACTCCAGAGCTAGTTTTGGCTCTTTCTTTTCTCTTCTTTCCAAAAAAAAAATAGTATGGCAAAGAGCAGGCATGGGCAAACCCATAGTCTGAGGGCCAAATCCAGCCCCCTACTTGTTGTTGTAAATAAAGTTTTATTGGAACACACCCAGACTCATTCCTTATGTATTGTCTATGTGCTATAATGTCTGAGGTGAGTTACTGGGATGGAGATTATATGGGCTACAAAACAGTCAGTCTCTCTGGCCCTTTAATGAAAAACTTTGCTCAACCCTGGCCTATTAGAAGAACATCCCTGAGCCCTTATTTCAACCCCGGCTCCGCCTTGCAGGAACCGGTGTCCTTCTATGTGGTTTAGATGGCCCAGTTCAGGTGATGCTTAGAACAGCGCCTGGCGAGCATGAAATAGATGCCAACTCTGGTTCATATAAAGCAGAGACCCAACAGACTCGTGATTGAGGACAGAGAAAAACACTGAAGCAAGAGAATGTCTTCCTCTCTGTTTCTCTCAGTCCTGTCTGTGTCACTTGTCAGGCAATACTTGACTTGAAATGGTTTTCCCAGGACCTTGGCTTCCGCTTGGGCTTTTCTCAGGGTCTCTTGGACGCCTGGGGGCTTGTCCCCTCAGCCTGACTTCTCTCTTTTCTAGTCTCTCCTGGTCCCAGGTGTTCTCTTAACCCTGTTTCTTAGGCTTCCTGCTCGGGAAATGGTCCTTCTAGTGCCCCCATGTCCTTGCAGAGATTCAAGGATCCATCTCCCCACTGGTTCCCCCAATCTCCAGGCTCCGATGAGATGTGCTCGTGGCCCTCGGATCCGAGGGGAAAAAGGAAAGTCTCTTATGTTCTAAAGCTGAAACAAACTACGGTAGACAAAGCAAGGTGACTTATCTTGCTTTATCTCACCCATCTGCTGGCCTAACTGGAAGCGTGAGGGGAAAGAGAAGAAGGAAATCACACACATCTCACACACGCACACACTTGACACACAACCGCACACACCTCTTGTGTGCAACTGACACATACGCCGCCACACAGAGACACACGATCACATACAGAGAACTGTTCAGACATACAGCCCCAGACACAGCTTCCGAAATGCAACGGCACTCAATGCAGCGTCGGTCATACGATATTTACACACACAGACACGTGTGCGCACTCGTGCCACATTCCTGCACACCATCCACCACACAGCCCCCCATTCCTCTTCGAACACGCAACCCCACACACACCTTCACGGCCCTACACAAGGCCCCTTTGTAAATGACACTCCAGACGTGCAGCGCCAAACAATTCACACACACACACAACTTGGGACACAAGACGGAAAAACTTCAGACATTCACATTCATCCCCACGTTTAAATATTCCGCCGCACACACGTCTTCCTTTGGGAAGGCAACCCCATAAATTGTCCCAAACACACACACACACACACACACACACACACACACACACACCCATCACCACCACCGCCCACCCATCTTTGGACCTCGCCTCCCTGCAGCCCTGACCAGTCTCGGTCACAGCCAGGTCTGTCGAGTTGGAGGAAACCCCTCTGATAGACCAGGGACGAGCCCTGTTAGGGGTCAAGGCATCAGACACAGAGCTGGAACCTGCCCAGGAGCGGAGGCCACAGGTAGAGGGACGGGATGGGGGCGGGGAGAGGGCAGGGAGACCCGGGCTCGGTGACTAACGGCAGGAAACTCAGCAGGGCGACCGGGAGGTGAGCGGCGGCGGCGGCGGCTCTAAGGGGCAGGGAGGAACTGAACGAGCGGCCAGAGATAGCGCCCCACCCGCCTGACCCCGGCGTGGTCCAAACCCGCCTGGGATCGCGCCTGCCCTGCGCCTCCGGGACCGGCCCTACGCGTGCGGGCCGTGGTGTCCCCACTCACCCGCGTCTGGAGCGGCGCCTCGGCCTGTTCGCTGCGTCCCGGTGGCAGGAGCCGGAGCCCCGCCAAGCGCCCGGCTCGGGCGGCGGGGACCCGGCAGGGACAGCGCGGTGCTGGTGTGGGGACCGGGACGGAGGAGGCACGGGTGCCGAGCCAGGATGCGCTGTGCAGCCGGTGGGATCCGCGCCGGCCGTGCGCTCACGTGGGTGCCGGGGCGCCGGGCGGCCGCGGGAGGGGAAGGGATCCCCTCAGGGATGTCCCCCGCCTCCCCTGCGCCCAGACTCCGCTGCAGCGCAGGAAAGGGCGCGCCGCGTGTCTGCGGAAGGAGGGGGATCCTGAGGTGGGCGGGGTGGGTGGCTCTCTCGCGTCCTGCCCCCGCCCCCCCGCGCAGAGCCGCGCCTCCGAGCCCCAGCCTCCTGCTGCCTCCCCGGCCCTCCGAGACCTGGCGACCTGGACATCCCTGAGAGCCAAGACTCGTTCCTGGCACCCCTGGAGTCGGTCCGGGTCCGCATCCCGGGCGGAGGCCCCTGGAAAGCGTGGGTGCGGGAGGCCCAATGACCACAGCTCCCGCGCGTGGGCTCCTCGGCCCGCTGCTCCCCTTGGGGGCTGTGTGCCTGGGCCGCTGGGTGTGCTCGGGCCAACCCCTCTCCCTCTCTGAGCCTGGCCTCCTTAGCTAAACAACGCATAGACTCTGCTGACCCCACAGGAAATTAAAGCGCATACCTGTTACTATTGTAATTAATATTATTCTTTGCTGTCTTCAGCAGTAATCTGTCCAGCACGCTGATCCCGCTTTTCTTCTCAAAGGGTGCTGACATCGCTGCCCACAACTCCCGCCGCTCTGTCAGCTCCTTGCCATTTTCAAAAGGTGAGCACAGAGCCGCACGTCCCACACTGGAGATTGAGCCCACAACCCCAGGGTACGTGTCCTGACCGGGATTCAAATCGTGACCTCCTGGTTCATAAGTTGACAACCACTGAGCCACACACAGATAATAACAACAACAAAGAAAGTCAGAAAAACTGTCACGGGAGACTGAGGAGACATGATGACTAATATAATATGGGGTCCTGCAAAGGCTCCTGGAACAGAAAAAGGGTGTGAAGAGAAAACAGAAAATCTCAATAGGGTATGGATTTTAATAATAATGTATCAATATTAAGTATAACAATTGTATCATCCTAATGGACAATATTAATAAGGGAGCCCTGGCTGGGTGGCTCAGTCAGTTGGAGAGTAGTCCCATACACCAAAAGGTTGTGAGTTCCATTCCTGGTCAGGGTGCATATTGAGAGGCAACTAATCAATATTGTTCTCACACCTCTCTTTTTCTCTCTCTCTCTGTCTCTCAAATCAAAAACATATAGTTTGAGTGAGGATTAAAAACAATAGTCCACAGCCAGTGTAGGTGAGTGGTTGAGTGTCAACCTATGAACCAGAAGGTCACAGTTCAATTCCCAGTCAGGGCACAAGCCTGGGAGGCGGGCTCAATCCCCAGTTGGAGGCATGCAGGAGGCAGCTGATCCATGATTCTCCCTCATCATTGAGGTTTCTATCTCTCCCTCCCTCTCGTCCTCTCTGAAATCAATAAAAAAAATATTTTAAAAATATAATAATAATAATGGAAATTGTTGGGTGGAGAGGCTAAGGGAACTCCATGTACTATCTTTTCAATTTTCTTGTAAATCTAAAATTATTATAAGAAATTGTGTCTGTTAATTAAAACAATCATGTACAGTACAGGGAATAAAGTCAATAATGTAATAACTTTGCATGGTGATAGATGGTTATGAGGCTTATTGTGGTGGTCAATCACATCATAAGGTTTATAAATGTTGAATCACTATGTTGTACACCTGAAACTAACATAACATTGTATGCCAGCTAGACTTTAATTTAAAAATGTTAATAAAGTAATAAGATCCTGGAGGACTCCAAAGAATATGCATCTATCTGAGTTATACCAATTAATCATTACTGTATTAGAAATTAAAGCTGAGGGTTTAAAATATGTATTTATTCATTTTCACATAAAAAGCATATTTTATGAAAAACAAGAAAAAATTAGTGAGAAGAGAGGCAGTGTTTCACACTTTTGCAGATGGCTTTGATGTCCAGCTTAATAAAAAGACAGGGGGGTGTGCATACAGTTGCTCTTGATTATGTGCAGACTCCAGAGTAGCAAATTCACCCACTCGCATAAACGTATCTGTGACCCCAAATCAATGCTGGTGGCACTTTTGTGGTCATTAGCGAGCTTGCCCAGAGCAGCCAACAGGCCAACAGGTGTGTTCCCAGCTGCGGTTGAACAAGGCAATGTGTGTTCTGCCTTCTTGGACCAGCTGTCGTACTATGAAAGATGGCCTTCCCGTGGTCTAGCTGGTGCCATGTTTTCCTCATGTTTGTAGATTTTAAAATGGCTCCCAGGCATAGTGCCGAAGTGCTGTCTACTGGTTGTCAGCATAAGAAGGCTGTGTTGTGCGCCACGGAGAAAATATGTATTAGGTAAGCTTCATCCTGGCAAGAGTTATGATGCTGTTGGCTGTGAATTCAATGTCAGTGAATTACATATACATAGATACGTACATATTATCATAGACTATATTCAATTGGTGTCTTTAAACAGAAACACCCATAAAAGTCAGATATTGATTGGTTGATGACTGATTGACAAAAATGTGAGCAGAGGCTCGCAGCAACCTCACCCAGTCTATCTCCCTGGGAGCAACGGTGTATCCGCTAATTCAGTGTTTGCACAACTTTCTAGAACAAAAGTACCATGAATCACAAGAATTAAATGTATTTTGTGCATTGAATCTGCGGGGATATGTTGTTTTGATTGAAGTATTTAAAGAAAATTCAATCTTACACGAACAAGTAATTTTAAAAGGAAAGAGTATTTTGCTCGGTTTTTTCAGGTCATTGTGACTATTCTTTGAGACTGCACCAAAACGCAACACATTTTAGTTCCTTCAAGGATAGTTGCAAAGTGGGATCTGAATTATCAGTGAAGTTTTGTACTTTTTAAATTAACATTAAAGTCCATTGAGTGCATCTTTATCCAGGCATGATTTTGAAACATCATGCACTAGTCATTTGAAAAATATTACTCCACTGAATTACAAAGATCTCCCAAATATTAACACATTTCATTATTCAATATCCAAAATGAATGCGAAATATCTACAATTAACAAAATGTCAACATTTCCCAAAAAAGGACAGGATCAGAATTCCTAATTTTTCTTTTGCTTCGGTCTGCCATGTGGCTTGGCTCAACACTCACTGATTCTGTCTTTAAATTTTTACATTAACCTCACCACTGATTTTTTTTTTCAAGGATGTACATAATACCTTTATTCACTATATTTAAAAATTGGAAACAACCCCAAACCCAAGGACAAACAACAGGACTAAGCAGAGCCTGCTCTGTCAATGCACTGAATACTCTGTACCTACTTTACTGCTTTTTTAAAGTAGTTTTTGAAGATCATCATTGATTTTTGCATTAGTTTTATGGGAGGGGGGAGGGTTCAACTGACATTGAAATATGATTTATCTTTTTTAGGAGAATATCTTTATTACCTCCAAGTGGAGAAAAGATAGTGTAACTATATCTCCAAAGAATGCCTCATAAAGAAAAAAGAATCTGGGAGACCACCAAGATGGCGGCATAGGTAAACACCAGAGACTGCTGCCGCAAACAACCACTTCAAAAATACAACTAAAAGACGGAACGGACATCACCCAGAACCACAGGAAGGCTGGCTGAGGAGAGACTCTTCAACTAGAAGGAAAGACAACAGCATTCCGAGGCTCAGAGAAGGCGCAGTGTGGAAAATTTAAAGGTACGGAGGTGCGTGCGAAAAGCGGGCTGGTGGCTGAGGGCACGGTTGTCGTTTTCAATCAGGAGGGAGTCTCAGACTCTGAGCTCCAGAGCCGGGCGAGTCTCTAGGGACCCAGACTCAAACGGGAGAAGCAGGACTGTCTGGCTACAGTCCCGCCGAGGTTTGCAGCGGTTGCTGGTACAGTGAGGCAGAGTCCCTGGGGACGGACTGAGAGCAGCCATAACTGCTCCCTCCGCCCGCCTTGTTGATCCCGTGCGACCCGCCCTGCCGAAGCCCTGCGCAGAGCCATTTGCCGGATCGCCTCAGGCAAAGGCTAGATTAGCACCTCCCCAGAGGACAGAAGTTTTCCACACAGCTGATTCTCACAGCCAGTCGGCCTGGTGGTCAAATCCCTCTAGTATTAACTACAACAATCAAGGCTTAACTAGAACAAGACTGCGCACAAAGACCACAAGGGGGTGCACCAAGAAAGCATAAAAAATGCGGAGACAAAAAAACATGACAGAAATGGAGGATATAGAGCTAAAAAATGCAATTTTGAGGGCTTGCAATAAACTTGAGGAGAGCCTCACAAAAACTAATGAGACCCTCGATGCTATGATAAAGAAACTAGAAATTAAGCATACACAGACTGAAATAAAGGATATTATACCCAATAGCAGACCAGAGGAGCACAAGAATCAAGCCAAAGATTTGAAATGCAAAGAAGCAAAAAACACCCAACTGGAAAAGCAAAATGAAAAAAGAATTCGAAAGTGTGAAGATAGTGTAAGGAGCCTCTGGGACAGCTTCAAGCGCACTAATATCAGAATTATAGGAGTGCCAGAAGATGAGAGACAGCAAGATATTGAAAACCTATTTGAAGAAATAATGGCAGAAAACTTCCCCCACCTGGTGAAAGAAATGGACTTACAGGTCCAAGAAGCGCAGAGAACCCCAAACAAAAGGAATCCAGAGGACCACACCAAGACACATCATAATTAAAATGCCAAGAGCAAAAGACAAAGAGGGAATCTTAAAAGCAGCAAGAGAAAGAGACTCAATTACCTACAAGGGAATACCCATACAACTGTCAGCTGATTTCTCAACAGAAACTTTGCAGGCCAGAAGGGAATGGCAAGAAATATTCAAAGTGATGAATACCAAGAACCTACAACCAAGATTACTTTATCCAGCAAAACTATCATTCAGAATTGAAGGTCAGATAAAGAGCTTCACAGATAAGAAAAAGCTAAAGGAGTTCATCACCACTAAACCAGTATTAGACGAAATGCTGAAAGGTATCCTTTAAGAAGAGGAAGAAGAAAAAGGTAAAGATACAAATTGTGAACAACAAACATGCATCTATCAAGTGAATCTAAGAATCAAGTGAATAAATAATCTGATGTACAGAATGAACTGGTGATTATAATGAATCAGGGACATAGAAAGGGAATGGACTGACTATTCTTGGGGGGGAAAGGGGAATGGGAGATGCGGGAAGAGACTGGACAAAAATCGTGCACCTATGGGTGAGGACAGTGGGTGGGGAGTGAGGGTGGAGGGTGGGGCGGGAACTGGAAGGAGGGGAGTTATGGGGGGGGAAAAAGAGGAACAAATGTAATCTGAACAATAAAGATTTAATAAAATAAAAAAAAGAAAAAAGAATCTGAACTATAATTGAAAAATAGTTTTTTAAAAGAGAAAAATAAATAAATGCTAGAAATAATCTGACATATTTCACTCTTTGGAAATTACAGATACACCCAAAGAGAGTACCCACCCCCTCACACTGGCTCTGGGAGTGTCTCATTCTCTCAATAAGGGAAAGGCTGCTGACTCCGTTTACAGGTGTAAAGGGGCTCACAGCCCACATTGTTGAGCCAGAGCTGGCGCCCCGCTCAGGTCCACTCTGACCAGTGGCTCCAGCTCTGGCTCAGCATTAGGATGGAGCATCCCCAGGCTGTCCCAGATGACTGCCCTGTCCGAGGGGTGGGGCCTAAACAGGGGCTGAGCCACGAGGAGACTGAGACAGGAGGAATCGAGGCTAATCCTCTGTGGAAAGTGCTCCCTATTAATTAATTAGGGCAGAGTTGGCCTGAGGCATCCCCGCAGCCCCCAGAGTCATTAAGGGAGAGGGAGTCTCATTATCAGCTGTCAGGTTCCCCATCATTCCCAGGGCCCCAAAGGGAGCAGAGGAGCAGGGAGAGAAAGGCCAGGTTCCCCCACCTCTGAGCCCCACCCTCCTCCTTATATCCACAGTGGCCCAATATGCAAGTGAAGTGACTGAAACCACAGGCAGAATTTCAGGGGAGAAAAGGAGATTCAAAGATGAGGGGATAAGTTCATTTTCCCCCAAATTCAGCCTGGGTTTATACTGATGTAAGATATTCAGGATAAATAAATCCATAGCGACAGAACACAGCTGAGTGGTTGTCAGGGGCTGAAGGGGGAAAGGAAAGGAGAGTGACTGCTAATGGATGTGGGGTTTCCTTTTGGGGCGATGAAAAAGTTCTGGAACTAGATGTTGATTGCACAACATCATGAATGCACTTCATAGCACTGACCTGTGACTTCTAAGTGGTTATCATGGCTATGGTGGGAATCATTTGCAATACATAAATGTAGCAAATCATCACATGCTTAAACTTACACAGTGTTCTGTGTCAGCTGTGTCTCAATAAAGCTGGGGAAATGGTTACAACGGTAAGTTTCCTTATGTGTACTTTACAATGAAAAAAATCAGTCTCCTTCTAGTCCCTGATTGTTTCTTTAACATTTCTGAGCGTCTGCTTTGTGCCCAGCATTGTTCTGAGCAGGGAAGCATAGAGCTGCCCTCAGAGCTCTGTCTCAATGAGAAATCGCCCTGGAGACCTTCCCATGGCCTCCTGGGACACCCTCCTTCCTCCCTTGCTTCTGTGTCCTAGGACTTTGACCCTCGTGGGTTGTACCCTCAGGCTCCCTCACTGTCCGGTTCTGGCTGGGTTTCAGGTAAAGGAAGACACTTGCGGGAGGTCCGCAGGATGGAGGAGAGTGAGGCCAGGGCATGTTGCCCTCCGGCCCCTCCTCCCACTCTCACTGTGGATGGCTGTGCCCCTGGGCTGCAGACCACAGGTCCTGGCAGGTTCTGGCAGTAACTGCTCCCTCCTTCTCCTGCTCCTGCTCGGAGACAGTAACAGCTCCCAGGTGCTGCCAGCTCCAGGTGACTGCACCATCCTATACTGTTTCCTTACGCCACCACCATGTCTTCACCAACGCTCCTGTTTGAGTCTGCTTCTTGCTGAGACTTCCCTCTAGACAGGCACTTAGAAGCGGCAGTAGAAAAATGAACAGACCTGGATAAGAAGTCCTGGAGGTCTAATGCACAGCATAGTGATTACAGACAACAATACACTGTATTACAAACTTCACAGTTGCTAAAAGACTAGATCTTAATGGATCCCATCACACAAAAAAAAGATAATTATGTGATATGATAGAGGTGTGAACGAACATTACCATTTAATCATATTGCAATGTATCAATGTAAGAAATCGACACATTGTACACTTTAAACTTACACAGTGTTGTATGTCAATTATATTTCAATAAAAATAAATTTGAAAAATAGCCCTAACCAGTTTGGCTCAGTGGATAGAGCATCGGCCTGCGGACTCAAGGGCCCCAGGTTCGATTCCGGTCAAGGGCATGTACCTTGGTTGCGGGCACATACCCAGTAGGGAGTGTGCAGGAGGCAGCTGATCGATGTTTCTCTCTCAACAAAGTTTCTAACTCTCTATCCCTCTCCCTTCCTCTCTGTAAAAAATCAATAAAATATATTTTTTAAAAACAAAAAAAAGGAAAAATAAACACAGTAGTCACGCCCTTACCCATGGAGGTTGCATTCCCAGATTGCTAGTGATGTCCTTTGTTTATTATTTTTCTATACATACACACCTGTGATAAAGTTTAACTTACAAATTAGACACAGTAAGAGATTAACAATAATACTAAAATAGAACAATTATAACAATATACTGTAATAAAAGCTATGTGAATTGTTTGGGGGCCATTGTTAGGTAAAATGAGTGTACTTGAACACAAGCAGTGCGATACCATGACCGTCAACCTGATAACCCGGACGGCTGCTGAGTGAGTCATGGGCAGGGAGTATACACAGCACACGTGGTGGACAGAGGGATGATTCACATTGGGGCCCAGTGGGAGGGCTCGGTTTCATCATGCTGCTCAGAATGGTGCACAATGTAAAACGTATGAATTGTTCATTTCTGGAATTTTCCATTTACTATTTTCAGACCACAGTTGACCATGGGCAACTGAAACTGCAGAAAACAAAACCATGGACAAAGGGGGACTACTGTAAAAAAAAAATAGCCATCACAACTTAAAAAGAAATAAAATTCCAATAAACAGGCAATGAGGAACACACTGTAGGGTCTCAGTGTGTCCCTGGTGGCAGCTGCAGGAGCTGGGGAGCCTGAGCGAGAAACACTAGAAAGCAACATCATGGCAGGGAAGAGAGGGAAAAGGAACAGAGGACAGACATTTTAAAGATTTTTTTATGATCAAGGTAATACCTGTTTATTGTAGAAAGTTTGGAAAATGCATAAAGCGTAGAAGGAAACAAAAAAGTCACACAAATCCATTTTTATACAGCAATCATGAACTATCAGAAAGTGAAACTAAGAAAGCAATTCCATTTATAACTTCATCAAATATAAAATAAAATATCTAGGAATAAATTTAACCAAAGAGGTAAAACACCTCTACTCAGAAAATTATAAGACATTGAAGATGACACTAATAAATGACAACATATACAATGCTCATAGATAAGAAGAATTATCATCATTAAAATGTCCATATGACCCAAAGCAATCCATAAATTCAACACAATTCCTACCAAAATACCAATGGTGTTTTTCACAGAACTGGAACAAATGATCCAAAAATTTGTATGGAAACATAAAAGACGCGGAACAGCAACAGCAATCTTGAAGAACAAATGGAAAGTATCACGCTACATGATAGCAATCTATATTACAAGGGTATGGTAATCAAAACAGCATGGTACTGGCATAAAAACACACATAGATCAATGGAATGGAATAGAGAGCCCAGAAATAAACCCACATGTAGAGGGTCAATTAATCTATGACAAAAGAGGCAAGAATATACAATGGAGTAAAGACAGTCTATTCAATAAAATGGTGTTGGGTTAATTGGACAGATACATGCAAAAAAGAAAAAGAAACTAGGCCACCTTCTTACACCACATACAAGAATAAATTCAAAATGGATTAAAAACTTGTACGACTCGAAACCATAAAAATCCTAGAAGAAAACATAGGCAGTAAAATCTTGGACACTTCTCATAGCAATATTTTTTCTGATGGATCTCCTCGGGCAAGGGAAACAAAAGAAAAAATAAACAAATGGGACTACATCAAACTATAAAGTTTTCGCACAGCAAAGGAAACCATCAAGAAAATAAAAAGACAACCTACTGAATGGGAGAACATATTAGCCAGTGATATATCTCATAAAGGGTTAACATCCAAAATTTATAAAGAACTCATACAACTAAATACCAGAAAAAGAAACAACCCGGTAAAAGACATCTGTAATACTTTAAACAATAAAGAATTTTAAAAAGAAAAAGAAACAACACAGTTAAAAAGTGGACAGAAGAGCCCTGGCTGGTGTGGCTCAGTTGGTTGGACATCGTCCTGTGCACCAAAGGTTGCTGGCTCGATTCTAGGTCAGGGTACATGCCTGGGTTTCCAGCTTGATTCCCAGTGGGAGGGCCTACAGGAGGCAGCCAATTGGTCTTCTCAAATGGATGTTTCTCTTTCTCTCTCTTCCTCTTCCTCTCCCTCTCCCTCTTCCTTTCTCTCTCTAAAAAACAAAAAAAAAAAAAATTTAAATGTGGGCAGAAGACCTGAATAGACAGTTCTCCAAAGAGGACATACAGATGGCCAATAAACATATGGAAAGTTGCTCAACATCACTAATCATCAGAGAAATGCAAATTAAAAGCACAATGAGATATTCCTCACACCTATCAGAATGGCTATCATCAATAAATAAACAAACAACAAGTGTTGGTAAGAATGTGGAGAAAAGGGAACCCTTATGCACTGTTGGTGACAATGCAGATTGGTGTAACTACTATGGAAAACAGTGCAGAGGTGTCTCAAAAATTTTTAAATGGAACTGCCTTATGACCCAGCGATTCCACTTCTGGGTATATACTAGTATAAAGAAACCTAAAATACTAATTCAAAAGAATATGTGCACCCCTATGTTCATTGAAGCATTATTTACAATAACCAAGATATGGGAACAACCAAAGTGTCCATCAATAGACAAGTGGATAAAAAAGTTGTGATACATATACACAATGGAATATTACCTGGCCATAAAAAAGAATGAAATCTTACCTTTTGTGACAGCATGGATAGACTAGAGGATATTATGCTAAACGAAATGTCAGAGAAAGATAAATGTCATATGATTTCACTTACGTATGGAATTTAAGAACAAAATAAATAAACAATAGAAACAGATTCATAATTACAGAGAACAGATTGACAGTTGTCAGAGGGGAGGGGAGCTGGCGGGCTAGGTGAAAAGGGTGAAGGGATTAAGTTGAAATTGGTATTTACAGAATAGCTACAGAGATGTAAATTACAGCATAGGGAATCTAGTCAATAATAGTGTAATGACTATATATGGGGCCAGGTGGGTACTTGAAATATTGGGGGGCTAGGGGACCACTCCATAAAGTACATGATTGTCATCTAATCACTATACTGTTCTTCTGAAATGAATACAGAATAATATTGAGTGTAAACTAAAATTGAAAAATAAAGAAAAATTCAAACAAATCCCATTCATAACCTTCACTAACACGTTGGATTACTTTTAGGTAAGGATATTTTTTCTATCGAAATTAGAATCATGCCTATATGCTACAGCATGGATAAACCATGAGGCCATTATGCTGAGTGAATGAAATAAGCCAGATACAAAGGGACAAATACTGTGTGATTCCACTTATATGAGGCACTTAGAGCAATCAGATTCAGAGAGAGAAAGTGGAATGGCCAGGGACCAGGGGAGGGATATGGGGAGTTAGTGTTTAATGGGGCAGAGTTTCAGTCTGGGAAGATGAAAAAGTTCTGGTGATGAATGGTGGTGAGGGCTACACAACAATGTGAATGTACTTAATGCCACTGAACTGTACATTTAATATGGTTAAGATGGTAAGTTTGATGCTATGTATATTTTACCATGTTTTTTTAAAATAGAATCATGTCATTTTGGCAGTTTGTTGTCCTGCTTATGATGGTATTTATTTGATGATGATGATTTATTGCACCTTAAGCAATTACTTCTATCAGACATGATCTCAGTGGTTTATTTTATTTTATTTTTTAACAGGAAACAAAGGTCACAGTAATGTTACTATTATACATTGGAACATAAATCACAGTCAAGCACAAATATCAAAACAGTAGACTCATTTTTCATCTTTAACTTGTTTGTTTTCACTGGTTTCTTCCATATAAAAGTGAATGGTTTGTCATAGCCCATTAGATGGTCATAGTCTTCGGGGTTTTGAAAGAGACCTGGATTAACTAACAGTGGTTTTGCTTTAGCATAAAATGTAGTAAACACATATTAGTATGTGCTGTTTGGAATCTTCATGTCATTCTGGTGAAACACTGTACTCATTTCTGAAAGCACAACATTATAAGAAATGGCTTTATAAGTGTCTGTTGTGGCCTCGTGGCCCAACCAATGACCTAGCCTTTTATAACAAAGAGAAGCAGTGCTGGGGTGGTCACTATAAAGCGTCCTATGATGCCATAAAATAAGATTTGCAAAGGCAGGCTTCCAAATCTGATATTATTCTGTGCAAGAATGTATGATAGAAAGGCAAGGCTGATCACACTTGTACAATAAGAGAAACATTTCACACCGTATGTTGTCTGGGCCAGAATCCCAGTATAAATCAGCCTTCCAGATTCTGATTTTTCAACCTCTGTGCTAGTTTGTAAGCATCAAAAGCATCTTTCCCAACAGATATGTTGGCACAGGATGCCAGAAAAGTGGTATGGCTTCCCGCACCCCTGTGCTCCCACCAACGTCCACCCTAAGGAGCTGCTGCGGAGTGGGGTGGCCTTCACAGGGCTGCCCTCTTCCCGCCCAGCCATGGTAGGCTGCCGATGGGCCAGCCAACACCGGAAGCAGCATTCTGCACCTGAGAAGTGGCCATGGACAGGCTGCAGTGGCCTGCTCTTCACCCAATTACTTGGTGGCTTATTTTAGTTTCTCATTTTCCATCTCCCCCACTGGATGAGAAGCTCCATAAGGGAAGGGACTTGGTCTCTCATCACTCTTGGCTCCTGGTTCTAAGTCCAGTGATGACACAGAGCAGGAGCTCAGTAATGTTTGTCAAATAACTCAATCAATCAACCATTAGGAAAGAGATTTTATGGTGGATCCCCAAGGCCACCCTCCACCCATCTCCAACCTGCTCTGCACCCCAGGTAATGGAGGGATCTGTGTGGACCATATCAATGGGCTCCCTGTTTCCAGGAATCTGGCAGGTGGATTTGACATAAAGGAGGGTCCAACAGGAAATGACAGGAGCGTTAAGATTAAGGTGGGAAACTAACATATAGAAGATGAGTTCAGCCCGGTCAGTGTGGCTCAGCGGTTGAACATCGACCTATGAACCAGGAGGACCCGGTTCAATTACCGGTCAGGGCACAGGCACAGGTTGTGGGCTCAATCCCCAGGGGAGGGTGGGGGTGGGGCACGTGCAGGAGGAAACCAATCAATGATTCTCTCTCATCATGAATGTTACTATCTCTCTCTCCCTCTTCCTTTCTCTCTGAAATTAATAAAAATATATTTTTTTAAGAAGAAGAAAATGATGATGAGCTCAGAACACCAGGAGAGAACACAGCTGTCTCTCTCTGGTTCTGCTCTTGGTGCACTGAAGAGGTATTTTCAGTGTGCACAGGTGATAGGAAATGCCCCATAGAGAGACAGGCCAGGGGTAGGCAAGGGACCTCCGACTAAAGAGACAGATGTCATTATATTAGTTTCCTAGGACCTCCATAACAAATTACCACAAACTGGGTGGCTTAAAACAATAGAAATTTATTCTCTCACAAACCTGGAGGCCAGAAGTCTGAAATGAAGGTGTTGGCAGACTCCTGCTCCCTCCAAAGGCTCAAAGGGAGGATCCTTTCTTTGCCTCTCCCAGTTTCTAGTGGTTGCCGGCAATCCTTGTTGTTCCTCAGCTTATACAGGCATCACTCCAGTCTCTGCCTCTTTCTTCATGTGGCCATCTTCCCTGTATGTCTCCGTGTCTTCATGTAGCCTTCTTATGAGAACAAGAATCATTGGATTAAGGTTCCACTCTGCTGCAGTATAACCTGGTGTAATAACTAATTACATCTGCAAAGACCACAAATGTCCATGGCAGAAGCAGCAGAGAGTCTTAGTTAGTCCACTCGTGGACTATGTCCAAGTATGGCAGAGCCACCATCACTCAGTCATTCAAAAAATAAGTATGAAGGGCCTGCTTTACGCCAGGAACTAGGCTAGGCAGCATAGATTCAGTGAGGACTAAGGGAGATAAGAGTCCCATTAATAAAAAAAAAAAAAAAAACTGTGATACATCTACACAATGGAATACTAGGCTGCTGTAAAAAGGAAGGAACTCCTACCATTTGCAACAGCATGGATGAACCTGGAGAGCATTATACTAAGCAAAATAAGTCAGTTGGAGAAAGGTAAATATCACATGATCTCACTCATTTGTGGAATATAATGAACAACATAAACTGATGAAGAAAAACAGATCCAGAGACAGAGAAGCATCGATCAGACCGTCAAACCTCAGAGGGAAGGCAGGGTAGGGTGGGGGTAAAGGGGAGAGATCAACCAAAGGACTTGTATGCATGCATATAAGCCCAACCAATGGACACAGACAACAGGGGGGCGAGGGCATGAGGGGGGCGCAATGGGGGTATATGGACACATATGTAACACCTTAATCAACAAAGAAAAACACACACACAAAAAAAAAAAACCCTAAAGGATGAAAGGGAGTAAGCCATATGAAAATTCAGAACATTGACGAGGGGGGAAGCAAGCACAAAGCCCATGAGATTAAATAAACTTGGTGTGTCTGAGCACCAGCATGGCTGATCCTTAATGATCTAAGGACACAGTGTTTGGATATGGGGGAGGAAAGGTGGGCAGGAGCCAGGTGGTAAGGAACTGATATTCTGCCGATTATGTAGGAACTTGGATGCTATTCTAAACTTGGCACTTGCCTACCCACTGGTCGTAAAGCCACAGTTGCCCTAATCTAATAAGTAACATCTAAATCCACTAATATGGATGAGCTTTTCCAGGGGAAAGGTGAGGAATGAGAAGTTGGACATGGGAACATGTCCTAATAGAACATGGGAACCTAATATATTACTTAGCTATTGGTGCATAACAATCACAAAACTTAACAGCGTAAAACAACAAATATTTATTTTATGGGTTCCTGTGAGTCAGGAATCTGGTCATGGCCTACCTGGGTCCTCTGGCTCAGGGTCTCTCACCAAGTTGCAGACAAGGCATCAGCTGGGGCTGTTATCTCATCTGAAGGCTGGACTGGGAAAAGGTATACTTCAAAGCTCGCTCATGTGGTTTTTGGCAGGCTCCAGTTTCTCACAGGATATTGGACGGAGGACCTCAGGTCCTTGCTGGCTGATGGCCAGAGGCTCCCTCAATTCTTTGCCACATGGTCTTTCCATTTCTGAAAGAGCGAGGTAGAAACCATGATCTCTTAGAGCAGTGGTTCTCAACCTTCTGGCCCTTTAAATACAGTTCCTCATGTTGTGACCCAACCATAAAATTATTTTCATTTGCTACTTCATAACTGTAATGTTGCCACTGTTGTGAATCGTAATATAAATATCTGATATGCAGGATGGTCTTAGGCGACCCCTGTGAAAGGGTCATTTGACCGCCAAAGGGGTCGCGACCCATGGGTTGAGAACCACTGTCTTATAGTCCAATCCTAGAAGGAGCATCCTTTAATGTTTGTCACATTCTATTAGTTAGAACTAGATCCAACCTACATGCAAAGGGAAGGAGGGGATTACACAGGGCATGAAGACCAGAAGATGGGGGCCCCTGGGAGCCATCTTTAAGAATGAAGAACACTATATGTGAGGGGGTGGCTGGCAGACAACCAGCCAGTGAAGTATCAAGATCAGAGGCAAAAGGGAAAAGTGTGAAAGGGTACAGGGGAGGAGATTCAAGTTTCAGCTAGTAAACAATTTCAAATTCTACCTACAGGTCAAGTTGAATGGAATAGAAAAGAAACTATGGAATTTGTGAATTGCAGGAGGACATGACTAACTTTTGCCTGAACCATTTTAGGGGACTGATGGGGACAAAAGCCATACAGACCAGTCCTTATTCCTCACCAGCTAGCAGGGTTACCGTCTTTGCAAGAGGGACTGGTAAAAGCCAGGAAGAACCTCCCCTCCCAGCCTGGGGCTTCCCACTCTCTCCTGACACCTCCCCTAGGAAAGCGACCTCATTTCTCAAAGACAAAACGGATTCTAGGTCATATCCCCCTGGAATGAGAGACCAACTGATGTGATTATCTCCAAGAGAAAGGGGGCGCCTACTAAAAGTAGGACCTGGTGCCCCAGAAGGGAAGACATCAGGGAACCGGAAAAGGGGTCTCTGATAATTACCTGCCAAGATTTCAGAATGAAGGACATCAACGTGCAATAACAACGGAAAAAAAGGAAAGAAAAGCTAGAAGTTTTAGGTTTTTCTTCCTCATACATCCTGCAGTTTCATTCTATTTAATCCAAGGACAGAATTCTGCTCCCCGTTTTGTAATACTCATAACATAGAATAGGTGGTCCCAGCAAAGCTGGCCGCACAAAGGAATTTCTGTAAAACGACCTTCATTATAAAAATCAGAGAGCTAATTTCACAAATATTATTCCCCATTGGTCTGAGTTAGACATATTTGAGCATTAGTATATTGGGAGGAGGGAGATGTGTATAAATACACACACACACACACACACACACAGGGGTGGGCAAAAATAGGTTTATGGTTGTGAGTATGTGAAACACAGAGTTTGTTCTTGTGTTATTATTTATTAATTGTTGTATTATCTTCTATACAAACAACTGCAAACCTACTTTTGCCCACCCCTGTATATGGGGGAAGGGGAGTTTCAGGAAATAGCTAGAGTGAAATCAAAACATGTTCAGAATAGATATCTGTGGGTGATGAGATTGCAGGTGATTTTTCTTTTCTTCATTTTTCTGGGTTTATGCCAGGAACTAGGCTAGGCAGCACAGACTCAGTGCATACATTACTTTCACAGCATGAAAACAGGCTTATTTGTTAGCTTAAGAGAGGCATTTGAGTTTTTGTAATAGTAAAAAATTTTCCCAGATTTGGCATATATATATATATATTCCTGTAGCATTTTTTTTTTTTTTTGAGTGTCATTTCTGTTCAGCCACATGCAGTTAAATCTCTTGGAGAGACTGAGAGCTAATCCCAGCCCTACTATGGTTCCTTCCAGGCACCTGCTGTTTTAGTCTGTTTGGGCTGCTATAAAGAATACCACAGACTGGTGGCTTAGAAACAACAGAAACTTAATTCTCAAAGATCTGGAAGCTGCGAAGTCCAAGATCAAGGTGCCAGCAGACTTAGTGTCTGGTGAGGACCCACTCACTTCCTGGTTCACAGACAGCTGTCTTCTCACTGCCTTCACATGGCTGAAGGGGCAGGGGAGCTCTCTGAGGTCTCTTTTATAAGAGTGATAATCCCATTCATGAGGTCTCCACTCTCATGACCTAATTGCCTCTCAAAGGCCCCACCTCCTAAAACCCTCACACTGGGCATTAGAACTTAACATATGAATTTGGGGGGGGACACAAACTTTCAGTCTATAGAACCTGCCAGCCCAAGCTGTGATCAGCAGGGTTTGAAAGCAGAAGGTGGTTTGCCTCGTCCTCAAACACAGGCTTAGAGTCAAACTAGAGAAAAATGTCCAAAATGGACCATCGAAACTAGGAACCAGAGGAGAGTTTTAGAAGTTGATACAAACTGGGGTTGGAAGATGGAAGTGAGAAGTTGGTGGACTGACCATGGGCAGTGGCATATACTGATTTCAATGCTCGGACAATGGTGGTATACACTGGGGTTTGATGGCATGAATACATTGAACCAATTAAAAACCAGACTAGGGCAGACTACACCTCCACCCATAGCCATAATGAAGTTCACCACAGACCTATGTTGAAGCCAAAATCATCTTTGTGTAGATCGGACACAAGAGCACAAGGTAGTTTGGCACAACACTACCCAATAGAAATACTCCAAACGCCAGGCAGCGAACCAAGACAGTGAAATGCTCCAGTTGGGAAAACGGAAGCACTAAATGAATAAAGCCAAGACGGACGGTTGAGTGCTGAATGTTGTCCCAAGTAAGCCATCTCCCTGGTTCTTTGTGAAACCCTCTGTGCATCTCCTGGTATTAGAAAAGCTCATTCATCTACTCATTCAGGGAATAAAAATGAAAAGTAAGCACTTAGCAGCGGTTCTCAACCTGTGGATCATGACCCCTTTGACGGTCGAACGACCCTTTCAAAGGGGTCGCCTAAGACCATCCTGCATATCAGATATTTACATGACGATTCATAACAGTAGCAACATTACAGTTATGAAGTAGCAACGAAAATAATTTTATGGTTGGGTCACAACATAAGGAACTGTATTTAAAGGGCCGGAAGGTTGAGAACCACTGACTTACAGGGTGCTTACTCTCCGTCAGCTGTTTAAGCACTTCGCTCTGATTAACTCATTTAACCCATGCCACAATCCCATTATCCTAGTTGACAGGTAAGGAGACAAGGGACACAGAGAAGTCAAGTGACTTTCCCAAGGTCACACAGATGGCAAAGGTCAGAATTATAATTTGAACCCAAGTTGTCTGGCTCTAGGATCTTGACCATGGTTTGAGGCACCTACCAAACTAAAGAAGCCACTGCTGAGAGGAAAGGAGGTGGAGAATTAGGGGGGTGGTGCAGAGGGGGGAGTAAGAGAGAGTAGTTGTCCCTTTTTTCTTCCCCAGACTCTGGCCTGCCTCCTAGGGTGGAGGGATTCCCCATATGAGTCTCAGTGGGAAACAGTTTTTCTCCCTCCATGGGAACAGGAAGTTCAGACAGGACTCTGTATTTCTTTGAATTTTTTACTCTGATTCTGATGGTGAGGTCATCTTTTCTGTTTCTGGCGCTAGAAATCCTGAGTGATGGGAGAGAGCGAGGCTTAGATATACTGCTAAGGAAAGACCCCTTGAAGATGGCGATGTTTGAGCTGGGTTCTGAAGATTGAGCACCAGCCAGCCATGGGAGGAACAGGGAAAGGAGTATGCCAGGCAGAGGGAACAGCAAATCCAAACCTTTGAAGGGAGGAAGAGCTTAGCGTGTCCTAAGAGTAGGACAAAGGCCCGTGTTGCTGCAGGGTAAGAAATAAAGGGGAAAAATTTTTTTAAAAAAAAGAAGAAGAAGAAGAAGAAGTAACAGGGAGAGGCGGGTAAAATGAGGTCCTTTCTCAAGGAGCTAGGATTCCAAGCCACCTCTGCAGAGCTCCAAAGGCTCCATCTAGCGCCTCCCTGCCGCCTTCTCCCTCCCCCACCTCTGGAACTCCGACGCGCTCTCCTGTCACCGCGGTCATTGTGATGAGGACTCTGCTTCACTCCCGCTTCAGCACCGGAAAGAAGTGCGTGTAGTTGAGTGTCCCTGCCTCTCCCCGTGGAGGACGCGGCCCAGGCAGGGCACCAAGCAGGGGCCATGCCCGTGCTGCTACCCCCGGTTGAGCAAAGCGAGAGCTCGCGCGTCGGGGCCCCGGAATGGCGAGAGGAGGCCCAGGTCAAGATGTTGGAGGCGCAGCAGCTGACCGACCGCTGCGGGCAGGAGGCCGTGGCCATGTGGCAACCCAAGGACAGCGTGTGGGACCCCAACGTGGCGCGCCACCTCTGCAAGGCCGCCTACATCCAGCCCTGGCGCTTCCACGTGCAGCTGCTCCAAGATGGGGGCACCTTGGAGACGCCGCCGCCGGGCGAGGGCGTCACGCTGTGGAAGAGCAAGATGAAGCCGCCGGCCTGGCACGCGCGCCTGCCGCTGCCCCTGAATCGCGACGCGCGCGCCCTGCAGACCGTGGATCTGGTGCAGGCGCACGCGCGCGGGGCGCGCCTCACCGCCGCGCGCCTGGGCCGCGCGCAGCAGCAGATCAATGGGCAGCTGCAGCTGCTGCAGCGCCAGCGCCAGGCCACCGACCACAGGCTCAGCGAGGTGCGCAAGGGCCTGCTCATTAACCAGCAGAGCGTCAAGCTGCGGGGCTACCGGCCCGAGTCGGAGAAGGTGGGAGACCCCTCCCCCACCCAAGCCCAGTCGCCAAGACCGAAGCCTTGCTTAGCTCGCCCTTGGAAAAACCCTCCCCGCAGAGAGAGCACCCATCCCGGGACCCAGTTCCAGTGAGCAAGGGCCCAAGAAGATGAGGACACCCCCAAGATGAGGTGCCTTGATCCCCAGCCCCAGGGAGGGAGAGCACCCCCTCCTCCCCCTTGGGGATGAGATCCTCAGTCCCCTTACCCCAGATGGGATGTATCCCAGTCCCCCCTTGAGGGAGAGAAGATGGAAGATGAACTTCTTCCCAAACAGTGAAACTCACAACCCCCAACCCAGGCATGCAGTCACCCGCCCAGCCCCCAGGCCCCGGGGTGAAACCTGCCTGTGGTCATGAGACCCTCAATGCCACGCCCAGTGAAAGATGCAGCTGAGAAGAGTGGGTGGTGTCCTGGTCCCAACCCATGAAACTCTCCTCAAAATGTTTATAAAAACAAAAACAAAACAAACAAACAAAAACTGTCCCCAGCCCCAGTGAGTGAGAAACCCTCCCCAGGCCTCATGGGAAAATAAAGGAGCAGGTCCTGCCTACAGGTTGAGACCCTCAGACTCCCAGCCCCCACACCCAAGAGCTAATCCCAGCCAGGGAGAGAGAGCCCCTACCTAGTCCCAGTCCTATGAAATCTCCCTCCCAAGTGAAACCCTAGACTTGAACCCCAAAGCGGGAACATTACAGCCTCCCTGAGGAGGGATGTCACCCCACTCACAGGGTGGTCTTCCTAGTTCCAGCCCCGAAATTCAGAGAGTAAGACCCCAAAAAGGCAAGCTCTCATCATCCCTATAATAAAATTCCTCACTGGCCAGGGAGGTGGGGGGTGGGGGGGCCGTGTGTAACACCATCGCCAAGGAAGGGGGACCCCCAGCCCTAGCTCACTGGACTCCTACCTGTAAAAGGGAGATACCCAGCCCCACTCTCTAGCCCCCCTGAAAGGATAAAGTCTTCTCAGAGAGACCCCCCCGACGCCATCCCTGCAACCCAGAGTTTATGAGGTTGGCAAACCTCTCCCACCCTGGAAGGAGAACTCTCCTGTGGCCCCTCCTGGGAGTGAGAGAGTCCCTCCTCGCTTTCCAGATCCCTGACAAAGCTGACAGTATGCTTACCTGGGAGAAAGAGCAGTTAAAGAGCATGAAGAGGAAAATGGAGGAAGACATGGAAAAATCAGAGGTCATGCTCAAGGTCGGGAATACCTGGGACCCAGGGAAGAGGGCTGGAGGGGTACCCCTGGCTGCCTAAGGAGCGAACCGCTCTGACCTTAGGGACCAACAACAACAAACCTCTCAGCCCACCCACCACTCACTCTGACTTGACATTCACTGGGTTTCCGCTTTGCTCTGCGGGGTGGAGTTGGGCCTCAGAACAACAATGGACACCCTCTCTGTGCCAAGCCCCGTGCAGTCCTTGAGTCAGCTCCTGTAAGCACGCCTGTGAAGCAGGAACCGAGGTCTCTTATTGGAGGTGGGGAAACTGAGGCTCAGAGAGAGATGGCCCCACCCCAGGCACAGGACTAGCCAGGGGCAGGATTGTGGTTTTAGGTCAAGTATCCTTTTCTCCCCAGCTTTAGTGAGGTATAATTAACAGTTTTAAATTGTACATATAGCCTGGCTGGCATGGCTCAGTGGTTGAGCATCAACCTATGAACCAGGAGGTCACGGTTCAATTCCTGGTCAGGGCACATGCCAGGGTTGTGGGCTCCATCCTCAGTGGGGGGCATGCAGGAAGCAGCCAAGCAATGATTCTCATCATTGATGTTTCTTTCTCCTCTTCCTTTACCTCTCCCTCTCCCATCCTCTCTGAAATCAATAAATATGTATATATATTAAATTGTACATATATTTAAAATGTACAACCTGAGATTTGGTGTCTGTATACATTCGAAATAATCACCACAATCAAGGTGTACAGCACCTTACGTAGTTACTATGCTGTGTTGTGAGAACACTTACCATCCACCCTGTAAGCAAATGTCAATCATAAAACACAGTAGTGTTAACTATAGGCACATTGCTATACACTAGCCCTTCAGAACTTACTCATCTTGCATAACTGAAACTTTGTACCGCTTGACCAACCTCTCCCCATTCCCCCCTCCCCTCAGCCCCTAGCAACCACCCTTCTACTCTTGGCTTCTATAAGTTTGATTATGTTAGATTCCATATATACCAGTAAGTGAGATCATGTAGCATTGGTCTTTAAGCATCTGGCTTATTTCATCCATGTTGTCACAAATGGCAGGATTTTCTGCTTTTCTAAGGCTGAATATATATATATATATATATATATATATATATATATATATATATTAGAGGCCTGTTGCATGAAAAGATTCGTGCAATAGGCCTTCCCTTCCCCTGGCTGCCAGCACCAGTTTTCCTCTGGCACCCGGGACCCAGGCCTTCGCTCCAGCCGGAGCCGCCTTCAAGCCATCGCTGCTCCAGCCGCCTTCAGTCTTTCCTCCGCCACCACCGCTGCGTGCCTACATATGCAAATTAACCGCCATCTTTGTTGGTGGTTAATTTGCATATCTCGCTGATTAACCAACGGGAAGCGTAGTGAATGTATGGTCAAGTACCATGTTTGTCTATTATTAGATGGGATATATATCTACACACACACACACACTAGAAGCCCAATGCACGAAATTTGTGCAAGGGGCTCAGCCCTCGCAGCCACAGCTTCGCAAAGGTCGTCCGGAAGGATGTCTGGAAGGTCGTTCGGCTGCCGAGTCTAATTAGTATATTATGCTTTTATTATTATAGATATATGCTTTATTTTATAATGGTGGAAATAGGATTTGGATGAGGTGAAGGTCCAGATGCAGTCGATCAGAGAGAGGGACTCAGGACTGCAGAAGGCTCCTGATACTCATTAGAGAAGAGATAGTGCGACTCTGAGGCTAGGGATGAGGCTAATGCAAGTTGAGGAGGAAAAGGATGGCACAGGAAGATGGAAACGGGGCTCCCTCTCCACTGTCCAGATAGGGAAGTCGATGGGGCGGTGCTTTCTCAGGGTGCCAGGGCAAAGCCAGACACAGAACCTAAGCAATGGACACCCAGGACAGGGAAGCTGCCACCAGGCCCTGCTGCTCCTACTCTCCCCACTCCCAGGGTCATGAAGGCTCCGGGACAGAGGGTGAGAGGGTGGGGTGTCTGAACTTGGACTTGAAAATCGCTTCTTTTCAGTCGCAATTAGAACCAAAGAGGGTCAGTTCAGAGGCAGAAAGGCTTTTCAGCTTCCAGCAGAAAAATCCATTCCAGCCACCCCCTCCCTCCCAGCACACTTCCTGCCCTCAGCTCAGCCTCTCTCCCTCTCCTTGTCCCCAGGCCCTGGCCTCCTGCCGAGACACCCTGGCCTTCTGCTGTAAGGAGAGGCTCCAAGCTGTGGACTTAATGAACAAGCCCCTGGACAAGGTTCTGGAGCTGGCCGGCCGCCACTCCTGGGTGGACCTCTCCCGCATCCCCACCCCCAGCACTCAGGGTCAGAAAACGCCTCCTTCAGACCCCGTGGGCGTGTACACACCAGGTAGGCCCCTCAGAAAGGAGTCCACTGTAGGGGGTGCCCACCCACTCCCCTCCACTTCTCAGCTGCCCCTTTTCCTGGAGCCTTGTCCCCAGCGGTTCTCAACCTGTGGGTCGCGACCCCTTTGGCGGTCGAACGACCCTTTCACAGGGGTCGCCTAAGACCATCCTGCATATCAGGTGTTTACATTACGATTCATAACAGTAGCAACATTACAGTTATGAAGTAGCAACGAAAATAATTTTATGGTTGGGTCACAACATGAGGAGCTGTATTTAAAGGGCCAGAAGGTTGAGAACCACTGCCCCTAGAGCCAGTGATGGCGAACCTTTTGAGCTCGGCCTCTCAGCATTTTGAAAAACCCTAACTTAACTCTGGTGCCGTGTCACATATAGAAATTTTTTGATCTTTGCAACCATAGTAAAACAAAGACTTATATTTTTTATATTTATTTACCAAAGAAAAATCAACCAAAAAAATGAGTTCGCGTGTCACCTCTCACACACGTGTCATAGGTTTGCCATCACTGGCCTGGACCAAACAAGAGGGCTGAGAGCCAGGCTCCAGCTGAGCCCCGCTCTGGAACAGCTCTTCACCCGGCCCACTCCTGCTTCCCACGCCCTCTCCTCACTTCCCCAGCCCCTCCCCTGGACCTTCTCCCAGGCCCTCAGGAAAGCCCCCTCGCCCAAGGCCGCCATAAAGCAAGGGATGCAGCCCTAGCCGGTTTGGCTCAGTGGATAGAGCTTCGGCCTGCGGACCAAAGGGACCCCGGTTCAATTCCCGTCCCGTCAAGGGCACGTACCTTGGTTGCAGGCTCCTCCCCCAGCCCGGGACCTGATCAGGGCTCCTGCAGGAGGCAGCCAATCCATGTGTTTCTCTCACATGGATGCTTCTTTGTCTTTCCCTCTCTCTTCCACTCTCTCTAAAAAAAATTCAATGGAAAACTATCCTCGGGTGAGGATTAACAACAACAACAACAAAATAAACAAACAAAAGGGGGCGGGGGGGGGGGGAGGAGGGCTTGGCACCCACGCCTGTCCCACCCTCCTGCAGAGTGCGCCGCGGCGCTGAACGACGCCAAGCGCCTGCTGATGGAGTCCAAGGACGCCTTACAAGAAATGGCCAAGAATGAAGAGGAAATCCGGGAGCAGCAGCTGCAGATAAGCGATGGCGTGTGCTCCTCGCTGGCCCAAAAGATGCGCGAGACCACGGAGCTGAAGGTGCAGCTCGGAGGTGGTGGCTCGGGGCGAGGGTGGGAGAGGACCAAGGTCCAGAGCGGGGCACGGGAAGAGAGCGGACGGGGGAGCCGGCGTGACCGCCCCCCTGCGCTCCCACCCACCCAGGAAAGAATGAACATGACCGTAGGACTGATGAGGGGGACTATCCACCGGTGCACGAAATTCAACCAGGAGATGTACATCACCCGCGGCCTCATCAAGGTGCGGTTTGGGGGCGCAGGGTCTGCGGAGAGGAGGCCGGGGATGCGCGCACATAGAGGGCCTCACGGCTCCGCGCCCCGCCCTTCGCCAGGGTCCTCTGTCCGAAACTCATCTGGAGACTCGGGAGAAACTGGACCGACCCCTGGTCCGCGTGTACCAGAGACACGTGGGCACCCAGCTCCCGGAGGCCGCGCGCCTCACCCAGGTACGCCCCTCTCATTCCCCTGGGTAAGGCTTCTGCCCCAGGGACACGGCCCAGGGAAGAGCCTGTCACCCGAGTGGTCAGTCCTTCCACGACCTCCCAAATGAGTCCCCTCGACCCCTGTCCCCCGCCCCCGCTCCACTCACTCGTGATCCGGCTCCTCTCTCAGCCCCGCCCTGTCGCTGGTTACTGTTCTTCTGGCCCAGGTGTGCCCCCCCCCCCCCCCATCCGAGGCCCACCGTTCCTTTCGCTTGCTCCTTTCACACGCACATCTGGCCCAAATGTGCCTGCCCTCCTCTTCCCTCCTCTTCCCTCCTCCCCACCTCCCCCTACCCCTTTTCTGGCTCCTCTTGGGCGGTCCCCCAACCTGGCCCGCCCGCTCCCCAGGGCACTGACAAGCTGCAGCGCCACATCTCGAACGTGGAGAAGAACCTGGAGGATCTGCACACCACGCACAGGAACCTCACCCGCAGCCTCAACTGCAAGAGGATCGGGCACGAGGTGGACTACAACGTGGTGCGCCTGCGCCTCCGCCAGAGGCACCCGCACGTCAACTACCAGCAGGCGCAGTGCCTGGTCAACGACTGGGACCCGCGCACGCCGCCAAAGACCCGGACCCACCCACAGACGCAGCCAAAGAGCGGGACCCACCCACAAACGCTGCAGCCAATAGAGGACAGCAAGGCAGCCAAGTAGCAGGCGCACCCCCTACACCCCCCCCCCCCCCCCCAGCACACACACACACACACACACACACTCCACCCCATGGCAGGTTCCCCTGGGAAACTCTCAGCCTGGTGACCCTCCCTCTCCCCAGGCTCACCCTCCGTCCGAGCGCCCTCTAGCGGAATTATAATTATAATTAAAAAGAACAATCATTACATTTATTCGACATCTCCTGTTTGTCTATCATTTACCCTACGGCACGTTGGGAGCGGTGTATCCTGCAAGTCAACTGGATGGATTTGGGTACCAGGTTTCTGGGGGTTCAGAGCCTGGCTTTCCAAGCTATGTGGCCTCAGGTGGCTCTGCCGGTAACCAGGAAGAATGGCAGCACCGCCTCAAAGGCTTGTAAGGACAGATGAGTTCCCGTGTGGGAGGCCTGTGGAATGGTGACTGCATATTCAATACCGTCAGTGCACTGAGTCATTACCACCCTCATTTTCCAGTTGAGGGAACAGGCACAGTGAGGTCAAGCAGCTTCCCCTGAAGCCCCCTCTCTAGTGGAGACGTATGCTCCCAGACCCCCAAGCAGCTCAAGTGCAAAGTTGGGGCTGAGTTCCACTGCCCTTTGCTCCATTTAGCAAGAGGGGCTTGGGGGGAGGGGGGAGGAGGGTGAAGACAGCTCCTTCAAAATCCATAGCTTGCTTGCTTCCTTCCTTCCTTCTTTCCTTCCTTCCTTCCTTCCTTCTTCCCTCCCTCCCTTCCTTCCTTCCTTCCTTCCTTCCTTCCTTCCTTCATTCTTTCTTTCTTTTTTTTTTCCCTCCTACAAAGTTTCAGGTTCTGAGCCAGGCACTGAGAGTGCAACAGTGAACAAGAGTGCTGTGGCCCCTGATCTCAGGGAGCTCACAAGTAGACCAAGTGCAGCCAACATCATCCTTTTGGATACAGTTACAGCATGGCCTCTTACAGGAAGCCCACCAGCTGCAACCACCCACCCATCCAGCTTCTCCTCTCTGTTCTCCTAGCCTGTGGACACCCTCCCATCACACCAAGCTGTCATAATCATCTGCTCCCCATGGGGAGGTCTCCGGGTGTGGCATACGTCGGATAGACCATGTTCAATCGAGCCACGAATATTTCCTAAGCAACTGTGCTCTAGAGGCTGTGTTCAGTGCGGAGGATACACTGGGGACCAACAGAGGCATGGTCCCTCCCTCGTGGAACTGACCACGTATATGCGGAGAATGGCTCTCACAAATATTATCCTTTTGGCAGAGCCAACCAGTCACATGGACACGACATAGCCCTGCCAACATTTTACAGAGACGGCAATGAAGTCCAGGAAGGTGAACTCATTTGCCCAGGGTCACAGAGCCAGACAGGAAGTGGGACCAGAGCTGGGTCTGCACTCTCCCTTGCTCCACACTGCAAGCATCGGCCATGGGATCACCAGGATCTTCACTGGTCTCCTTAACAACCGTGAAGGTAGCGTTAATTCTGCCCATTGGACAGGAAATACACAGAAAATAAGTAGCCTCCTACCCAGGATCACAGAGATGAGAAGGAGTAGGGCTGAGGGGTTCAAATGAACCATCTCTGACTCCGAACCATTAGGCATCACAGCCATTTTCCTTATCTCAAGAGGGACTTCACAGCCTGAGGGTCGCCAGGGGCTCCTGAGGGTCAAGAATGTCCTTCCTGCCCTGGCTGGTTTGGCTCAGTGAATAGAGCTTCCGCCTGCAGACTGATGAAAGGTCCCAGGTTCACTTCTGGTTAAGGGCACATGCCCACGTTACGTGCTGATCCCCAGTAGGGGGCATGCAGGAGGCAGCCAATCAGTGATTCTCTCTCATCATTGATGTTTCTACCTCTCCCTCTCCTTTCCTCTCTGAAATCAATAAAATATATATATTTTTTTTTTTAAATGTTCTTCCTCTCTGTACCAATCAGGATACCTACCAACAGGAAGCAGATATATATCAACTATAATTTTTTTAAAACCAAGCCTCATTTTTGAGGTCTACCTAGTGCCATGTTTTTTCATATTTTTGTTGTTTTCGTTGGTAATTTTGCTGTTTAAATGTTTCCTTAGCATGTTTCTGAAGTGCTCTATGGTATCCCTTAGGCAAAAAGGCTGTGATGTGCCTCACAGAGAAAATGATGTGTTAGACAAGCTTCCTTTGGCCATGAGTTACAATTCTGTTGGCCTTAAGTTTAATATTAGTGACTCACAATAATAATATATTTTTGAACAGTGTGTATTAACTAAGGCATCTTTAAACAGAAACACACAAAACAAGGTTATGGCCCTAGCCAGTTTGGCTCAGTGAATAGAGCGTCGGTCTGTTGGCTGAAGGGTCCCAGGTTCCATTCCGGTCAAGGGCACATGCCTGGATTGCAGGCTCGGTCCCCAGTGGGGGGGGCGTGCAGCAGGCAGCTGATCAATGATTCTCTCTCATCACTGATGTTTCTATCCCTCCCTCTCCCTTCCTCTCTGAAATCAATTTTTTTTTAAAAAAAGAAAATATATATCTTTAAAAAAACAAACAAACAAAAACAAAGTTATATGTTGAGCAGTTGACAAAAATGTTATGACAAAGGAATCTATCCCTTACAGTATTTCCGCTGGGAGCAATGGTTGCTTATTTGGGCAAGTTTATAGACTATAACAACAGTGAATAATGAGAATTGCCTATATTTGCGAAGGCATAGGCAGGATGTAGGGACAGTTCCAAGCTACTAATTATTGTGGGGAGGATGTAGGGACAGTTCCAAGCTACTAATTATTGTTAAGTCCGAAGGGACGAAGTAGTCAGAAGCAGGCAGCCTGGCAATATCCCCTCTCTCCATTGGTCAGTGTTCCCTCCTGTTCAAAGCCAGAGAGAAAGGAGCCCATTGGTGCAGGCCATATATCCTTCCAGGACACAGAGCTGCCGCCTCCACCTACTGACTTTTGAGCCTCTTGCAGGTCCTTTCTGGGGCTGGGAGTTGTCACTTTGCCTGAATCTTTGTCCATCCATTCTTCCCAGGAACCTCGCATGGGGATGCAAATGCTCCCCTCTGGACAATGTCTTACCTCTGATTGAACCGGCCCATGTGTCACCTCAGTCACCCAGTGTTCCCCAACAGCATTTGCACAACCCCCTTCATTGCCTCAGAGCTGAGGTCTCAGCTGCTGCCCCAGGCTGAGTTGTGGGCACCCTGGGAGCCTCTCAATGATACCATAAGGTGGGTGTCATCATCCCCACACGTAAGATGAAGAAATGGGCTCCACACAATGGAAAGATTTCAGAAGCCACCCATCAAATGAGGGGTCAAGTCAGGACTTTAAAAAGTGTGGGGTGCCCCCACCTGGGGATATGCCACTGCCCCCAAGGAATGGTCCAGGTACCTTCCTCCTGAGAACACCTCCTGGGCCACCTTCCAGGCCTACAGAATCTGAATTCCAATGGGCAGAGCTGGGGCTGTGCACTTCTAATGAGCGCCCCAGGGAAGTCTGACGCATGCCAATGTTTGAAATGCGTTTCCTGGAAGGAATATGGGGACATCTGTAATTGTGTCAACAATAAAATGAAAGAAAAAAGAAATGCATTTCCGCCCTGCTGCCAACTTCCCAGGGCCAATTTCTGCACCAGCCACAGTAGACACTAATGGAGGGGCTCGCACAAATGCTTTCATTTTAATATTTTTTTTTAGGTTCTCTTTTCTTAATATGTTTTTATTGATTTTAGAGAGAGAAAGGGAGAGGGAGAGAGATATAGAAACATCAGTGATGAGAGAGAAACGTCATCCATCAGCTGCTTCCTGCACGCCCCCTGCTGGGATTAAGCCCGCAACCTGGGTATGTGCCCTGACTGGGAATCCAACTAGTGATCTCTTGGTTCATGGGTCGATACTCAACCACTGAGCCACACCGACCAGGCATTTTAATTTCTTTTAAAGTCAGAAGAAACATGAATATATAACATGGAACTATAACTTATTTATATAATATACATAGTTTGTCATGCAATATAATTGTATAATTATATACATTAATAATTGTATAATAATCTGAATATTAAAATTATATTTATCTTTATACCAATGCGGTTTTTATCAATATATTTAATTGTGGTAAAATACACATAACATAAAATTTACCATCTTAAGCATTTTTTAAAATATATTTTTTTATTGATTTTAGAGAGATGAAGGGAGAGGGAGAGAAACATAGATTAATTGTGTTCTGCACGCCCCCTACTGGGGATTAAATCTGCAACCTGGGCATGTGCCCTGACCCAGAATCTAACCAGCGACCTCTTGGTGCATGGGGCGATGCTCAACCAACTGAGCCACACCAGCTAGGGCTTAATCATTTTTAAGTGTCCAGTTCAGTGGCATTAAGTACATTTATATTGTTGTGCAGCCATCACCACCATCCATCTCCAGAACTCTTTATCTTGCAAAACTGAAACTCTGTTCTATTAAAAACTAGCTCCCCATCCTCCTGCCTAACCCCTGGCAACTACCATTCTACTTCCTTTCCCTATGATTTGACTACTCTAGGGACCACATATAAGTTATACTGATGCAGTTTTAAAATAATTTTTAAATATTTGTATGAAGGGGCTCACAAAGTCATTCAATTAGTCATTCAGTAACATCCACTGAATCCAGCCACTATGCTAAGCTGTAGGAGCAGGCATATAACAAACATTGGGTAAACATTTGTTACATGAATTAATAAACAGTTAACTTTAAATTTGCAGAGTGTTTCTGTGTGCATTGCCTTATTTTTTTCACACCAACAAAAACAATAATCCTATATAACAAAAGTCTAATATGCTAAGTGTCCAGTTGGCCGTTCAACCAATCAAAGCGTTAATATGCTAATGATATGCTAAGGCTGCTCAACCACTCCCTATGATGTGCACTGACCACCAGGGGGCAGACAGTCAACCAGTCGACCAGTCACTATGACATGCACTGACCACCAGGGGGCAGAGCTCCGACCAGTAGGTTAGCTTGCTGCTGGGGTCCAGTCAATTGGGACTGAGTGAGATAGGCTGGACACACCCTGGAGCCCTCCTTTGGTCTCTCCTTGGCTAGCCAACCTCCCGCATCCCTCCCCAGCCCTGACCATGCACTTGTGGGGTCCCTCGGCCTGGCCTGCGCCCTCTTGCAATCTGGGACTCCTCAGAGATTTCAGAGAGCCAGTTTCAGCCTGATCCCGCAGGCTAGGCCAAGGGACCCCATAGGTGCACAAATTCATGCACCGGGCCTCTAGTTTTTTAATAACATCAAATATCATAGTTCAGTTAGGTAATAAAAAAAAAAACATATTCTTCAAAGCACAATTCCAAATAAGGTCCATACATTTGTGCATTGCCTTATTTAATTTTCCATTTTAGAAATACAAAGAAACAAAATTGAAACTCACTCATAGAGAATAGACTGGTGGTTGCCAGAGGGGCGGGGTTTAGGGTCTGGGTGGAAAAGGTAAAGGGATTAAGAACTACAAACTGGTAGTTACAAAATAGTCCCAGGGATGTAAAGTACAATCATTAATATTGTAATAGCCCAGCCTGTGTGGCTCAGTAGTTGATCGTCCACCAGGTCAGGGCATGAGCTGGGTTGTGGGCTTAATCCCCAGGAGGGGGCGTGCAGGAAGCAACAAATCAATGATTCTCTCTCATCATTGATGTTTCTCTCTCTCTCCCTCTCCTTTCCTCTCTCTAAAATCAATAAAAACATTTTAAAATAATAATAATATTCTGATAACTAAGTATGGTGCCAGCTGGGTACTGGAAATATCAGGGGGAACACTTTACTAAGCACTACGCTGTATATCTTAAACCAATAGAAAACAATATTAAAACTGTAATTGAAATTTCAAAAAAAAAGAAATACAAAGATTCCTTAGTAATCATCTATTTCACTGTCACTTAGCTGGCTTCCTTATTATCTTTCCAGTTTTCCTGGAAAATAAGAGACTGGCAGAGGAGGCAGTACAGCATCATCGGGGAAAGAAGTAGACCTGGGCTTGCTTGACCCTTCGACCCTTCCTAGCTGTGTTACCTTAAGCAACTTGCTTAACCTCTTTGAGCCTCTGTTTTCTCACCGATACAACTGTGGGTAATAGAAGTATCTCTCTCACCAGGTTGCTGTCAGGATTCCTTGAGACAATGCTGTATGTCATTTACCTCAGTGCCTGATATAGAAGGGCGTCTCCATAAGTGGTAAAACACATGCTCAATGTTCTTTATTGAGGGGAGATTCAGGTGACATAAAATTAAATACAGCAACATGATAGGAGTGGTTACTTCAGAGCAAATAGTTTTTCTATTTAGGGTGAGACACAGTCCCATCATAAATACTTCTACCTCAAACTCTAGGACCTCTGGGTGATGAGACGTTCCCTCCCACAAGTCCAATGGCAGTCTTTCGCCAGTAAACCAAGCAGTAAGTTATCTGCCCCATACACATCAAACAAAGCATTGGGAATCAAACAGGAGAGTAATGATTTAAAACCCCTATGATGAAATTGCTCTAGCTAGTTTGACTCAGTGGATAGAGTGTTGGCCTAAGGCAGTGGTTCTCAACCTTCTGGCCCTTTAAATACAGTTCCTAATGTTGTGACCCAACTACAAAATTATTTTTGTTGCTACTTCATAACTGTAATGTTGCTACTGTTATGAAGCGTAATGTAAATATCTGATATGCAGGATGGTCTTAGGCGACCCCTGTGAAAGGGTCGTTCGACCGCCAAAGGGGTGGCGACCCACAGGTTGAGAACCACTGGCTAAGGACTGAAGGGTCCCAGATTTGATTTCAATCAAGGGCACATACCTCAGTTGCAGGCTCAACCCCCGGCCCTGGTTGGGGCCTGTGTAAAAGACAACCAATCGATGTGTCTCTCTCACATTGATGATTCTCTCCTCCTCTTCCTCCTCCTCCTCCTCCTCCTCCTCCTCCTCCTCCTCCTCCTTCTCCTCCTCTTCCTCCTCTCTTCCACTCTCTAGAAATCAATGGAAAAAATACCCTCTGGAGAGGATTGACCAAGAAAATAAAAATAAATAAAATCCCTATGATAAAATGAGAAGAGTTAACACTGAGCAGTCCCTGGTCATTAGCAAATGGCAAATCTTTCCAGGCAGACTATTAAAGAATTTCTTCTCTGGGAATAGAGTGTGCGTCTCTTTAAAAAAAAAAAATATACATATATATATATATATATATATATATTATTGATTTCAGAGAGGACGGGAGAGGAAGAGAGAGATAGAAAGATCAATGATGACAGAGAATCATTGATTGGCTGTCTCCTGCATACTCCCTACTGGGGAGCAAGCAGCAACCCGGCCACACGCCCTCACCAAGAATTGAACCATTACCTCCTGGTTCATAGGTTGATGCTCAATCACTGAGCCAAATCATCCAGGCGAGTGAGCTTCTTTTGCTCAAGAAAAACTCAGGATGTTATTAGAAGGTACTTACTTGCAACTAGTAGATAAATAAGTCTTAAAAATCTAACACACATACAGTAATTATAGAGAACAAAACTGTATTATACGCATTAAACTTGCTAAGATACTAGATCCTAATTGTTCCCACCACTGAAAGAAATGATTCATCATGTAACATGACAGAAGGGTTAGCTAATGCTACAATGGCAATTTTATTGCAACATTAATTTATCAAATTACTAGGTTCTACCAGCATACCCTGGAGATATTGTCAGTTTGGTTCCAAACCATGGCAATAAAGTGAATATCACAATCACATAAATTTTTTGGTTTCTAAGTCCATGTGAAAGTTACATTTACACAATACTGTAGTCTACTAAGTGTGCACTCGCATTATGTCTTATGTACATACCTTAATTAAAAATACTTTATTGCTAAAAAAAATGCTCTCATCTGAAATATGGCACCAATAAAACTAAGAAAATAATCCCGTGTGCAATTGTATTTTTTTTTAAATGAAGAATAAATTTAACCAAGATGGTAAAAGACCTGTACTCAGAAATTTATATGATACTGAAGAAGATACAAATACACAGAGACCCAAGATAGTGGCCTAGATAAACAGAGGTACTTTCATCCTCCCACAACCACATCAAAATTACAACTAAAATACAGAACAACCATCATTCAGAACTGCCTGAAATCTGGCTGATGGAAGTCCTACACCTAGAGAAGTAAAGAAGAAAGCACACCAAGACTGGTAGGAGAGTGGATGCCTGGAACAGGCTGGTCTGACACCCATGCGTGGCTTTTTTCAATTGGGAGGTATATCGCTGCTGCAGAGGACTCCCTTGAGGAGTAAGGGGCCCCAGCCCCACACCAGACCTCCAGCCCACGGTTTCAGAGATGGAAAGAGAAGTCCCCGTAACTTCGGGCTGGGAAAGTGCCTGAGTGACACAGAGGCAGTTGGAGCCCCAAGCAGTTCCTCTTAAAGACCCAGGACACGAACTTCCATGGACTCACTCCCTCTGAGCTCCAGAGCTGGGACAGCAGCTTGAGGGGATCCAGGGGCATACAGAGAGGAACTGGATAGTCTACCATTGGAACAAGAACTAAAGGGTGGCTTTCTCCCAGACAGGGGTGCTTGCAGGGGTCATTGTTCCCATACTGAGACCTCACCTATTGCAGAGCTGACACAGCCATATCTGAGTTTCCATCAGTCTAGCTCACAATGTTAGCTCCACCCTGGTGATTCCCTGAGACCCTGCCCCATTCCATTTGCAGCCTCACCCAAGCTGTTTGCAGCAGCTTTTCTGGATGAATGGCTTGTCCCGGTTCAGGCTTCATACTCTCCTAAAATTTCTCAAATAAGCAGCACTTATCTATCAATAAGTAACCCAAGACAGTTTGGCCTTGCCTGGGCACTTCTACACCCAACACAAGTAACAACCATCTGCAAATATCTCTGTAGTTCCTGCTGGGTGGCCCCAAACAGTGGCTGACTTTGCACCTCCTGGGAGGCCCAGAGCCAGTGCTCCCAGTGGATAGCTTCAGGCCACAGCAGATTACAACTCTACATATCCACAAGCGACACACTCAAGGAGCAGACACAGTGAGCACCAAAGCCCCACTGAAGCAAGTCTTGATCTATAGGGGTGTCTCCTGCACAGTAGCTCTCCCACTGTAGTCGCAGCTGGTCCTCACAGCCAATTGGCGTGGAGGTCATTAGCCCTCAGTGACGCCAACAGCAATCAAGGCTCACCTACAACAAGACTGTGCACACAGCCCACACAGGGGTGCACCTAGAGTGCCAAGCACAGGTGACTGGGGAGGCTGAGCCACTGGGCCTTACAAGATACCTACTACACAAGGCCAATTTCAGGAGACATAGCAGCTCTACCTAATGTGTAGAAACAAACATAGGGAAGCAGCCAAAATGCAGAGACAAAGAAACATGAAATGAAAGAACGGAAAAAATCTCCAGAAAAAGAACTAAATGAAATGGAAGCAAGCAAACTACCAGATCAGCAGTCACCAACCTTTTGGACCTCACTGACCACCAGTAGTCATCAGATCACCAGTTGGAGACACTGTACTAGATATAGAGTTCAAAACAATGGTTAATTAGGTTGCTCAAGGATCTTAATGAGAGCTTCAAGGGACTTAGTGAGACTTTCAAGGATCTTAGTGAGAATTTCAAAGACATGAAAAAGGACCAGTCAGAAATGAAGGATGAACTGACTGAAATAAAGAAGAATTTATAGGGCTCCCATAGGAGAGTAGAGGATTTTGATAATCAAATAAATGATTTGGAATATGAGAAAGCAAAAACACCCAACCAGAAGAGCAAAAAGAAAAAAAAAAGAATCCCAAATATGAAGATAGTGTAAGGAGCCTCTGGGACAACTTCAAGTGTAACAACATTCACATTATGGGGGTGCCAGAAGGAGAATAGAGAGAGCAAGATATTGAAAATGTATTTGAAGAATTAATGACAGAAAACTTAACATACATGGTGAAAGAAATAGACTTACAACTTCAGGAAGTTCAGAGAGTCCCAAAAAAGAGGAACCCAAAGAGGACCACTCCAAGACACATAATTAAAATGTCAAAGGTTAAAGACTAAGAGAGAATTTTTAAAAGAGTAACAGAAAAGCAGTTAGGAAGAAGAAGAAGAAGAGGGAGAAGAAGAAGAAGAAGAAGAAGAAGAAGAAGAAGAAGAAGAAGAAGAAGAAGAAGAAGAAAAAGGTCAAGTATATGAACAAAAAAATGGCAATAAATACATATCTATCAACAATTGAATCTAAAAATCAAAATAAATGAACAAGGAATCTAATGAGCAAAATAAAATAGAACCAGAGGCACAGAAACATGGAACAGGCTGATAAGTCTCAGAGGGAAGGGGGGAGGAGAGGCAAAAAGAGATTAACCAAAGAACTTATATGCATATTTACCTATGGAAACAGACAGTAGGGTGATGAAGGCCTGGGGTAGGATGGGAACTGGATGGAGGGGGGCAATGGGAGTAAAAAGAGAGGCATTTTAATACTCTCAACAATAAAGATTTTAAGAAAAGAAAATACAAATAAATGAAAGCATATAGCATGCTCATAAATGGAAAGAATTAACATCATTAAAATGTCCATACTACTGGAAGAAGTCTATCAATTCAACGCAATCCCTATCAAGGTACCATTGGCGTTTTTCATAGAACTGGAACAAATATTCCAAAAATGTATGTGGAGCCACAAAAGACCCTGAATAGCCAAAGCAATATTGAGAAGGAAGAACAAAGTTGGAGGTATCATTCTACATAATATAAAACTATACTACACAGCCATAGTAATCAAAACAGCATAGTATTGGCATAAAAACAGACATATAGATCAATGGAAAAAAGAGAGAGCCCAGAAATAAACCCATGCCTATATGGTCAATTAGTATGTGACAGAAGATGCAAAAAAGATACAGTGGATTAAAGAAAATCTATTCAATAAATGGTGTAGGGAAAACTGGACAGATACATGCAAAAAAAAATGAAAGTAGACTACTTTCTTGCACCATATACAAGAATAAACTTGAAATGGATTTAAGATTTAAATGTAAGACACAAAACCATAAAACTCCTTATAAATAGGCTGTAAACTCTCTGATATTAATTGTAGCAATATTTTTTCTGATCTACCTCCACAGGCAAGGGAAACAAAGGAAAAAAAGCAAACAAATGAGACTACATTAAACTAAAATGGTTTTTCAGTGCTCGCTTCGGCAGCACATATACTAAAATTGGAACAATACAGAGAAGATTAGCATGGCCCCTGTGCAAGGATGACACACAAATTTGTGAAACGTCCCATGTTAAAAATTTTAAAAAAAGGTTTTTCACAGTAAAGAAAACCATGAACACAATGAAAAGACAACCCACTGAATGAGAGAACATATTCACCAATGATACAACTGACAAGGGGTTAATATCCAAAATTTCTATATATAAAAAAAAAAAAAACACTAAAAAAATAAATAAATAATTTTTTAAGAGATCCAATTTAAAAATGAGCAGAGGATCTGAATAGACACTTCTCCAAAGAGGTCATACACCAAGGCTACTCTCTGTGCTTCTTGGACTTGTAAATCTATTTCTTTCAACAGGTATAGGAAATATTCTCTCACTATTTCCTCAAATAGGTTTTCAATATCTTGCTCTCTCTCTCTCTCTTTCTCCATCTGGCATCCCCTGTAGCGTGAATGTTGGTACACTTGAAGTTGTCCCAGAGGCTCCTTACACTATCTTCATATTTGGGGATTCTTTTTTCTTTTTGCTCTTCTGATTGGGTGGTTTTTCCTTCCTCATATTTGAAATCATTGATTTGATTCTCAGAATCTTCTAATCTACTATGGAATCCCTTTAAATTCTTCTTTATTTCAGTTAGCGTATGCTTAATTTCTGATTGGCCCTTTTTCATGTCTTTGAAATTCTCACTAGGATCCTTGAAAGTCTTACTAGTCTCTTGAAGCTCTCATTAATTCCCTTGAAGCTCTCATTAAGTCCCTGAAGCTCTCATTAAGATCCTTGAGCAACATTATAACCATTGTTTTGAACCCTGTATCCAGTAATTTGCCTGCTTCCATTTCTTTCGTTTGAGACATGTTTCTTTGTCTCTGCATTTTGGCTGCTTCCCTATGTTTGTTTCTACACATTAGGTAGAGCTGCTATGTCTCCTGGAATTGGCCTTCTGTGGTAGGTGTCTTGTAGGGTCCAGTGGCTCAGACACCCCAGTCACCTGAGCTGGGCACTCTAGGTGCACCCCTGTGTGGGCTGTGTGCACAGTCTTGTTGTAGGTGAGCCTTGATTACTATTGGAGTCACTGGGAGGAATTGGCCTCCAGGTCAATTGGCTGTGAGGACCAGCTGTGACTACAGTGGGAGAGCTACTGTGCAGGAGATGCCCCTATAGATCAGGATTTGCTTCAGTGGGGCTTTGGTGCTCACTGAGTCTGCCCCTTGAGTGTGTCACTTGTGGATATGTAGAGTCGTAATCTGCTGTGGTCTGAAGCTATCCACTGGGAGCACTGGCTCTGAGGCCTCCCAGGAGGTGCAAAGTCAGCCACTGTCTGGGGCTACCCAGCAGAAGCTACAGAATGATCTTCAGATGTCTGCTACTTGTATTGGGCTTGGAAGCCCTCAGACGAGGCCCAGCTGTGAAGCAAGGTAGACTGGTGCTAGTGCCAAGTCTTGGGCCTCTTATTGATACATATGGGGCATGCTGATGTCAGCTGCTGCTTGTTTAAGGGATTTTAGGAAATCTGAAGCCTGAACCAGGACAAGCCATTCATATGGAAAAGCCACTGCAAACAGCTTTGATGCAGCTGCAAATTGGATGGGGTGGGGTCTCAGGGAATCACCAGGCAAACAGTGTAAGCCAGGCCGATAGAAACTCAGATATGGCTGCCAGTCAACTCTGTGGCAGAGGAGGTCTCAGCACAGGAACAATGACTCCTGCAAGCACCCCCATCTAGGAGAAAGCTGCCCCTGAGTTTCTGCCCCCATGCCAGACAATCCAGTTCCTCTCTGAATGTCCTAAGTTCCTTTCAAGCCTCTGCCCCAGCATTGGAGCCCAGAAGTATCAAGTCCAAGTAATTCATTTGCCAGCCCTTTAAGAGGAACTCCCTGGGTCTCCAGTATCCTCCGTGTCACTCAGCCACAATCCCTGCTGGTTTTTACAGCCCGAAGTTACCGGGACTTCTCTTCCCAGCACTGAAACCCTGTGTTATGGGATCTGGTGTGGGTCTGGGACTCCTTGCTCCTCACAAAGGCATCTGCAGTCACAATATCTCTCCCGGTTTTAAAAAAAACACCAACGCGATGTCGAGCTAGCCATTCTTCACCTCTGCCCCTCCTACCAGTCTCTCTGTGCTTTCTTCTTTACGTTTCTAGTTGTAGAACTTCCATTCTGCTAGATTTCAGGTGGTTCTGAATGATGGCTGTTCTGTATTTTACTTGTAATTTTGATGTGATTGTGAGAGGCAGCAAGTACCGGTGTTTATTTACCCTGCCTTCTTGGTTCCTTCTAGTCATTTTTATATTCAAAACCTATATAATTTTATTAACCAATGTCGCCCCAGTAAATTCAGTAAAAATTTAAATAAATAAGTAAATAAGATGAGGTATTCCTGTATCCCTGAAACTGACACAATGTTATATGTCAATTGTAGCTCAGTTCTTGTAATGGTTTAAAAAAAAAAAAAAAAAAAACAGGAATAAATTTGAAAGCTTAAAACGTATTTTGTTTTGTTAACTTGCAAGAGTCTCACCTTCAGAGAACTTGCTCTCAAAAATAAGATTTGATGCATATGAGCATGACCAATGGACACAGACAATAGCGGGGTGGGGACACGTGCTGGGGGGCAGGAGCGGGCAGGGAAAGGTCAATGGGGGTCAATGGGAGAAAAAGGAGACATATATAATACTTTCCACAATAAAGAATTTAAAAATAATAATAATAATAACAATAATAATATTAATATTTGACATGTATTTAAAAGCTAAACCCACAAAAGTTTGGTTATTATGTTCAACATTCTAATTGGTGGAGGAAAAATAGTAGTTCCTCACTGTGGTCCTGTGTAGGTGCCAGTACTGCAAAATATCAGCAAAGCAAGTACATTGTTTTCTTTTAAGAAGTCAGCAACATATGGGCCTGTATTATCTATTGCTATGAAGAAATTATCCAAAAACTCAGTGGCTTGAAACAACACTTATTATCTCTCAGTCCTCTTACGAAGCCGAAGTCAAGATAGCAGGTGGGGCTGTGGTCTCACTGGAAAGCTTGACTGGGGGAGGTTGCTCTTCCAGCCTCACTCACAAGGGTGTGACCGGATTCAGCTCCTCACAAGCTATTGGCCAGAGACTGCCCTCCATTCCTTTCACATGGGCCTCCCCAACATGCAGCTCATGTCCTCAACATGCGAAAACCAAGGCAAGTTAGGAGATGATCTTTGAGACGAGAGTCCACTATTCTCCCAGGTTGTCACCTGAATAAACCTCTTTCCTTTTGCACCAGAAAAAAAAAAAAAGGCAAGTGAGACAAACCAGGGAGAGAACACAGCCAAAGTCATTGGCTTTTTGTAATCTAATCTCAGAAGATACCTCCTGTCACTGTTGTCATATTCTATTCATTAGAGGTGAGTCACTTCGTTCACCAGATAAATAGAAGGGACACTTCTAATGAAAGACTCAGTGAAATATAACCAGAAGCAATGAAACAGACATCAATACATCAGTGGAGTGAGAAAAACAACAAGTAACAGAAGGCTTAATGAGGATACATACAAGATGGAGAGGCTCAGCTTGGACAAAGCAGTCACATTAATTGAAAGAGTGGTCCTTATGTGGGGAAAGCCAGATTCTGTATGGAGCAGCTGCTCTCAGAAGGAAAGAGTAATGAGCCCTAGCCAGTTTTATTCAACGGTTAGAGCTTGAGCCTGTGGACTGAAAGGTCATGGGTTCAATTTCAGTCAAGGGCACATACCTTGGTTGCAGGCTCGATCCCCCACCCTGATCAGGGTGCATGTGGGAGGCAACCAGTCAGTGTGTCCCTCTCGCATCAATGTTTCTCTTTCTCTCTGTCTCTCCCCCTCCCTTCCATTTTCTCTAAAAAAAATCAATGGTAACAATTATCCTCTGGTGAGGATTAGCAAAAAAAAAAAAAAAAAAAGAATGAAAGAATAATTAATTCCTGTCAAGGTATTAGCCTTTCAGCCTCCAGGGACTTACTCAGTTAGCAGTTCTATTTTCAGAAGCAGAGGATAATCCCATGATTTGATCTCACCATTTAAAATCTAGTAAGTGGATGAAAGAAGGTGAAGGGAACAGCCAAAGAACATATATTCATAACTCATAGACACAGACAACAGTGTGGTGATGACCAGAGGGAAGGGGGTGAGGGCTAGGTGGAGATGGGCAAAGGGTGGGGAGGGAGAGAAATGGGGACATCTATAAACATCAATAACAAAAATAAAGTTAAAAATAAAATCTAGTAAATATATTTATCAAACAAAAAAAGAAGTATATCACTAGGTCCAGTCCACATTCAAGGTGAGCAGGTCACACAATGGGAGTGAGAAAACCAGGAGATGGGACCGTAGAGAGCAATGTTAGAAGCTGCCTATCACAGGCCCCAATATTTAATCTATTTAGAGTTTAGTGTTAAGCAAAACTATTGAGCAGTTTAAGAAAAGACCAGATACACTTTTTTTGTGTAGTTTTCTCAGGATGCAAGAGATTTTCTCAGTGTCATGTGTGATATGCATGTTTAGGCATGATGAGAATTTGGATAAGCTAAGGGTGGATTTAAAGTTTTACTTTTCTACTTCATTTCTTCTCTTTTAGAGAAATTTCCTTGACCACTATCCTCCATGACTTCTGGCTTTGCTTCTGGAGGGTCTTCCTTGTCCACCCCTCTCCAAAAATACATCTTAAGTGGGCATAAGAGATGAAACCTTGGGGAGGGAGGGTGCAGAGTTCAAAGTTCACTTCCTCCTAGGGTAGATTTAGAGCCAGAGATGTTTCAGGGTTTGAACAATCATAGGCAATTCTATTGTAATCCAGTAGCAATTTTTCCAGTAGCAATTTTCCACCCAGGCACCTTTTCATACACTGGCTGGGATTCTATCTCACTCATCTGTTCCCATCTCTTTGCTCATCCATTTCTGAACATGAAAACATGTTTTTGACTTCTTTTGAAGAGTAAGCACAATTGCCATTTCTGCTAGTTCATGTCATTAATACATGATCATTAGTCTTTTATCTTCATCTCATGCCTCATTAACAGCACAACAGCCATCATTCATTGCTATTAAATCATGGCATCCCTCAGCATTTTGAACCAGGTCCCTCCCAGGAGACTTGGCTCAGTCTATTGATAGTACCAGTTCATGGCCACCTCCATCCTCTCTTTCCTTCACCCTCATCATGAAGAAGACATGCAGTGCACTCACCACACAGTTTCCAAAACATCAGCCGGCTGACTAGAGCCAATCTTCCTGTGTGGAGTGAAGAGGCAGGTGTCCTGAGTGTGGCAGGGCCTTGTCCAGGTCACCAACCAGCTGGTGAAGATTAATGAAGAGTCTGCAGCTGCTGTCCAGGTCATGGATGTTGGCCATCTCAACTAGGAAGTGATGTTGAAGAGAAAAGAATTAATCCAAGAGGCATTTAGGAAGTGATTTAGAGTTCTTTCTAAATAACAGACACTTTTCTAAGTACTTTGAACTCCTGACAACACTCAAATAAGGTGAGAATTTCTATCTCTTCTTTACAGAACAAGAACACTGAGCCACTAAGGTTTTATAATTCAAGTTACTGAGGTAAAGCATACAACCCAAATATACTGATTCTGAAGCCTATGTCTTTGACCATTATGCTGTCATGCCTTCTGCTCAATTATCTGCTTGCCATACAGTGAAGGTTGCCCACTTATTTGCATCCCTTCCACCTGTACCCACTTACACACATACACACAATCACATACAAATACACTCACATCTACAGCAAATTGGTAGATGGAAGCAACTGAAACATAGATGCCCCAGAGTGGACCAGGCCAGAAAATGCCAAAATGAAAGAAAGAGAAAGGAAGAAAGAAAGAAAGAAAGAAAGAAAGAAAGAAAGAAAGAAAGAAAGAAAGAAAGAAAGAAAGAAAGAAAGAAAGAAAGAAAGAAAGAAAAGAAGAAAGAAAGGAAGGAAGGAAGGAAGGAAGGAAGGAAGGAAGGAAGGAAGGAAGGAAGGAAGGAAGAAAGAAAGAAAGAAAGAAAGAAAGAAAGAAAGAAAGAAAGAAAGAAAGAAAGAAAGAAAGAAAGAAAGAAAGAAAGGAGAAAAGAAAAGAAAAGAAAAGAAAAGAAAAGAAAAGAAAAGAAAAGAAAAGAAAAGAAAAGAAATGGGGGGCTTGGCTACTCTCTCTGGCCCAAATGGAAACCCCATACCCATTAAACAGTCCATTCTTTCCTACCAGTCCTTGCAACCACGACTCTGGATTTCATTCTGTCTCTATAGATCGGTCTATTCTTATTCACAATAACCAAAAGGTGGAAGCAACACAAATGCCTATCAATGGATGAGTGCATAAACAAAACATGGTCTAGCTATACAATGGGATTTTTAAAAAAATATACACATTGTTTATTTTTTACAGAGAGGAAGGAAGAGGGATAGAGTGTTAGAAACATCAATGAGAGAGAAACATCAATCAGCTGCCTCCTACACACCCCCTACTGGGGATGTGCCTGCAACCAAGGTACATGCCCTTGACCGGAATCAAACCTGGGACCCTTCAGTCCACAGGCCAACGCTCTATCCACTGAGCCAAACCGGTTAGGGCTACAATGGGATATTATTCAAGACTGAAGCTCTGACATATGCTACACTATGGATGGTTCTGGAAAGCATGCTCAGCTAAAGGAGCCAGACACAAAAAGCCACATATTATGTGTTGTCACAGGATTTTTAAAAGCCTCAGATGACTGTGATGTCATATAAGCAAAGCTTTCGGACCACTGCCTTACACTCTACAATAAAAGATTTATGCCCAGGCCTTGTAGAGAAGGTCAGAGAGAGAACTCTTCGGTTTCCAAACCTGCTTCAGGTCACCTTGAGCAACTTGGGCGGCTCACTTATTCTGCTGAGCTCATGTGACATTGTCAGGCTGGAGTTGAGAGAATAGCTAAGCCCTTTTTTAAAAAATTTATTTTTCTTTGATCTGAGTCTTTGGTCAAAAGGAAGGAAAATAAGAGGACTCAGGAGTCAGAGAGCTGCCACTTTTGAGCCAACTTACTTAACTTTTCTAACCCTGTTTTCTCCGTGCAATCTCACAGTCATCAGGACCAAAGTTCCCATCCTTCAAATGCTCGGAGTGGGTGCCTGAGAAACGAACGCTGCTTGCCTGTGCTCCCTGTTCTATTGCAAGCTCAGTGGTTTGCAAAATGTAAAGATGTTCTGAAATGGAAGGAACTCTTGGTAAACATGGGCGTCTTCCCTGACTGTGGCTGATAAAATCCTGTTGAACGAGATACCAACTAAGTCTTGTCTTGTCGGGTGCCCTGGGTTATTTACCCTTCGAGGGAGCCTGGAATGACAAGAAGTTTCTACATCTTTAAGCAACACCACCTCCTTTCATCACAATGAGTTCTCACTGCTGCAGCTCCACAGGCAAAGGGTGCCTCGGAGGTCAGGACGTGAGGTTCAAAGGGAACCATGGGCTGGTGACACAAATGAAAATAGAGGCATTGAGCAAGGAAAGGGATCAATTGCTGCAAAGATGAGTTCATGCATGTGTCCAGGGGGTGAGCATGAACTCTTGGGTACATGCCATTCTCTGGCAGTGTGTGAGAGCAGGACATGCCAACCATGCCTGTAAACTCACAGAAAAGTGGTGCCCAGGAAGCAAGTGCATGTTCAATGAAGCATCCCCCCTCACTTTTCTGCAGAACAGTCAGAGAGGCTGAGCAGCTTGGGAACAGGGCACCCTCACCCACATCTGCCTGAGAAATAAGTTTCTCTCAGGTTTGGGATGTCATTGCTGAATGCAATTGTGAACAGTGTCACCCATACCTGGGTATCAATCTTTTACTGATTGAAACGCAATATAGTATAAGGCAGTGCTTCGAAAGCTTTGGTGAACATCACAGCCACCTGAAGCTTCTAAAAATCCTATGACACCACATGCTATGTGGCCTTTTGTGTCTGGCTTCTTTAGCTGAGCATAATGCTTTCAAGATCCATCAACAGTGTAGCATAGGCCCTACCCAGTTTGGCTCAGTAGATAGGGCCTCAGCCTGCGGACCAAAGAGTCCCAGGTTTGATTACTGTCAAGAGCACATGCCTCGGTTGTAGGCTACTTCTCGGCCCAGACCCTGGTCAGGGCTCATGCAGGAGGCAACCAATCGATGTGTTTCTCTCACATCGATGTTTCTCTTTGTCTTTCCCTTTCTCTTCCACTCTCTAAAATTAGTAGGAAAATATCTTTGGGTGAGGATTTAAAAAAAAATAGTATAGCATATATCAGAGCTTTATTCTTTTTTATATTTTGAACTAGAGGCCCAGTGCACAAATTCGTGCACCTTGAAAGGAACTGTGGGCTGCGAGGCTGCGGTAGCACAGGGGCGGGTCTCGGCCCATTCTCTGCACCCCCGCCCGGCCCCTCCCACCTCGGCCCCCAGCCCCCTGTCTACTTGCAGCCCTGCTCCCTCCACTGCTCCCATGTGCTGATGGCGCTGGCCTCACTTCCACCCACTGAAGGCGCAGAGCCTTGGTCTGACACCCTCGCTCACCTGCTCCACCATCCCGCCGCGGCCAACACCCGCCATGTTCCGCACACACCCCTGGTGGTCAGCTGACGTCATAGCGGCCGGTTGTTCAGATGGTCTGCCATTTGGTCTATTTGCATATTAGCTTTTTATTGTATAGGATAATATCCCATTATATGGATAGACCACATTTTGTTTATGCACTTACCCATTGGTGCACATCTGGGTGCTTCCATATTTGGTTATTGTGAATAAGAATAGGCCAATCTATAGACAGAATGAACCTAGAGTAATGGCTTCAAGGGTAAATATATGTTATGCATGGCCTCAGCCCCAACTAAATCAGATCTCTAGTGATGGGAGCCAGGCATTAATTTTTTAAAACTCCCTCAGTGATTCCAATGTGCAGCCAAGTTGGAGAACCAGTAGTATAAAGGAAAGAAGAAGCAGCCCTGTAAAGTAAGCACCTACACTTCCCAAGACTTAGTTTGAGTGCAATTTCCCCCAAGACCCACCCCAACCATCTTAGTCGTTCTCCATCACCTCATCTTGTCTATTTCCATTGTAAACACGTGTCACCATCTGAATTATCTTATTTATTCAGTTTCTCTCTGTCATTCTACCTTGCAACACATTCCATTCACCTGGGTTCCTTTTTTTAAAATACCACTGTCGCCCTAACCGGTTTGGCTCAGTGGATAGAGCATCGGCCTGCGGACTGAAGGGTCCCAGGTTCGATTCCGGTCAAGGGCATGTACCTTGGTTGCGGGCACATCCCCAGTAGGGTGTGTGCAGGAGGCAGCTGATCAATGTTTCTCATTCATTCATGTTTCTAACTCTCTATCCCTCTCCCTTCCTCTCTGTAAAAAAATCAATAAAATATTTTTTTTAAATAAAAAATAAAATAAAATAAAATACCACTGTCAGGACCCCACCTTGATAACTTAAATCAGAATCTTCTGGAGGAGGAACCAGGCATCTGTATTTTTAAGAACCCCCCCCAAGCAATTGCATCGTGCAGCCATGGAAGAGAAACACTGCCCTGATACCTGTTTTCATGAAGACCATGTGTCCACAGCTCCAAAACCATGGTCTCACCCAGAGCCTGTCCAATGGTCAGATGATGTGAGGTCACCTCACAGTAATCATTTTGTTTTATCCTCAGAACAGTTCTCAAAATAGGTTTTAACAGGTAAGGCAATTTTGGCTTAGAACAGTTCATGATCAGCCTGCAGCCAAGCCACAATGGGAACATAGTCCATTCTGCTTTCTGTGCTGGGCCAGGTCAAGGGTATCCCCTAGGCTTCCAGAGCCCCCTGTACCCTTACCTCAGCACTGGTCACCTTAACCTCTAGGGCTATCTGGATCCCCCATGAGAGCTCCATGAAGATAGTTCACTATAAGAAAATAAAACACTCAAATTTCATCAAGTAATAAAAGTAGGCATCTATTAAATTAGTAATAATCGATATAATTTATCAATTTAATTAGTTGATTAATTAACTTACAGTTGTTCCCATCCATGGTGAACCATTCTTTTCTCCTTACCATTCTGGTTCATGCCCCACTAAGATTTCTTGAGCATCTATTCTTGAGCCCCCTTCCACACCCAAAACTTATGTTAGATGTTTCCATACTATAGTTGTAATGGCGGAGGTAGTGTTATTCCCAGTTTATACCCATAGGGTTAGGGAACACAAGTGTCAATTCTGACAACACCAGGCATTTATGAGCCATGCCAGGTGCCAAGTAACCGACAGCTATACATGCGTAAGTCGATGCAGAGATGCGGATTCGGGGAGAAACTGCCCCGTCCGGTGCCTGAGTTACCTTGAAACAAAAGGAAGACTTGGGGGGATGACAATGTCCCAGATTTTTCTGTTTGTTTGTTATTGTAGTAAAATAGACGTAATATAAAAGTTACCATTTTTACCATTTTTAAGTTTACAGTTCAGTGGCATGAAGTATGTTCGCATTATTGTATAACCATCACCACTGTCCACCTACCGAACTTTTTTATCTTGCAAAACTGATACTCTGTCCCCATGGAACAGTAACTCCCCACCCCCCTCCCCCAATCCCTAGCACTCAACATTCTACTTTCTCTCTCTATGAATTTGACTTGTCTAGAGACCTCATATAAGTGGAATCAGACAATATATGTCCTTATGTGTCCGTCTTCTTTCACTTAGCATAATGTCCTCAAGGGTCATCTGTGTTGTATTACAGCCCCAACAGGTCCAGGGGTTCCCGAAGGTGTGGACGGAGTCGGCGAAGAAGGAATGACATGGAGACAGTGTTCAGTTGATCAGCATAGCGAGGTTCTTCCTTTATTCTCCTGTTACATCTGTATTTATACCATTTGATTTTAATCCTATCCATTCTATTCCAAAGGTTAGGGCATTTGTTATCTTCCAAGGTCACAACTCTATTGTTCTGTTAAGCTACAAGGAAGTAACTGAAGGAGATTATCCTAAGTAAAGATTATGTAGCTTAAGCATGATTGTTCGTAGTTAAAGTGATTAACTACTCGCCTGGCACTTAGTTAAGGGGTTTTACTGATTCCCTTCCTTAGTCCTGTTAATCCCTAACTCCAGGGAAAAATCCCCACCTGGGGAAACAACCTTTCCCGGAGAGGTGACCTTGGTTAAAACACATAGCGCTAAGAAGGGTAGCAAACATATTAAGAACAGTATGCCATATACGCCAGGTCCCTTGAAACATATGCTGTGCAGATGTTTCTTCCCTGCAGCGACTGTGTCAAGCAGCAAGGATGGACTGGCTTCCGGCAAATTCCCCCTTTTTTATTTTTTAAATGATATCGCGTGTAAATCAGTGGCCACCTCTCGGATTGGGTTGTTTAAGACTCGGGAGACCTGTTTGTGACTTTGCCAACAGGTCAGTCTGAAGCTTAACCCTATATCGGCTCCCCACATATTAAGTGTCAGAATGTCCTTTCTTTCTAAGGCTGAGTAATATTCATGGATGGACCACATTTTTCTGTCCACTCATCTGTCAGTGGACACTTGGGTTGCTTCTACCTTTTGACTATTGTGAACAATGAGCTGCCATGAATATGAGTGCACAAAAATATTTTCAATATTTGCTTTCAGTGTTGGGGGGTATCATATAAACCCAGAAATGGAATTGTTTTATCAAATAGTAATTCTGTGTTTAATTTTTTGAGGAATCATCTTGACTGTTTTTCACAGTAGCTGCAGCATTTTATGGGAATGTTCCAGTTTTGCTGATTATTTCTCTTCTACATAGAAGCCCAAGAGAAATGAAAAGATACATCCACACAAAGACTTATATGCTGATGTTTATAACAACATCATTCATAATAGCCAAAAGTTGGAAACAATCCAAATATCTATATAAGGATAGTTAAATAAGCAAAATGAGGTATATCTATACAGAATATTATTTACCCATAAAGGGATGACATACTGATACAGGCTACAACATGGATGAACCTTAAAAATATTATGCTGAAAGAAGTCAAACACTTAAGACCATGATTATATGATTCTATTCATGTGAAATGTCTATAACAGGGAAACCTATAGAGACAGAATATAGATTAGTGGTTGCCAGGGGCTGAGAGATTTGGATGGTGATTGGGGGACATTTTTAAAGGGCACAGAGTTTCTTTTTGTAATAATGAAAAGGTTCTAAAATTGACCGTGGTGGTAGTTGCACAACTGTGATTATAGAAAACACACACACACACGCACGCACGCACACACACATTGAATTGTACACTTCAAATGAGTGAGTTGTAAGATACGTGAATTTTTTTAAAGCTATTAAAATAAAATGAAGTGAAATAAAATAAAGGCTGAAAAAGAATAGAGGAGGAAGGTCATGAGAAAGAGAAGAGAGAAGCTGAATCAGCTGTGAAGTATCAGTTGAGGCCATTGGACCTTCCTGGGTTTGAATGCCACTGTGCTAATTACTGGTCGAGCGACCTTAGGCAGTCATTTTACCTCTATGAGTCTCAGTTATCTTTTCTGAAAAATGGGAGCAAACAATGCTGGTCTCTTTGGGTTGTTGAATACTTGATGAGAGAATAAACAAGTGCAGTTGGTATTATCTGCACTGTTGAATGTGGAAGAGATGAAAGTGGGCATGATGATGGAAATGATGGGTTGATAATAGCCAGATGAGCTGGACCGGGGTGGGGGTGGGGGAAGGAGCCGTTCTTGAGGGGGACGGGACTGGTGTAAAAGCCCTAGCTGGTGTGGGTGCTCTACCCCAGCCTCCTTAGCCAGGGGTGTTGGCTGAGCTTTGCCATCACTCAATCTGTGGGCGTCTGTGTCCATTTCTTCATCAAGGGTGTGTCCCTTGTGTCATGATGTTTCTTGAGTGACAGAAAACAGGGGCAATAAAGACCCAGACAGCTGTGCTGCTCAATTTACAGACAGGCCTCTCCAGAGAAACCTGGGAAGATTCTGCACTATCAGCTCCCTCTCTGAGGTCAGCACGTGGACCTGACCACTCTTTGGTGCCCAGTCTTTTTGGCAACTAAGAGAGTGGTGAGACAACCTGGCTTTAAGGAGCAGCTACTTCTAGAGTCAGTAAGTGATTTGGCAGATATTGCTCTCTCTCTCTCTCTCTCTCTCTTCCCCTCTCACTGAATGAATGCATATTCTGGCCAGTTCTTCACCTATTCATCCACCCATCCTTTCTTTCATTTGTTTATTTGTTTATTATTTGTTTGCTCAACAAATTCTCCCCAGCACCTCCTCTGTGCCTATTCCTGCACCAGTGACTCTGATGGAGATGGAGATAAAGAAGTCAGGCTTTCAAGTGCTAAAAGCTGAGCTGTCAGCTCAGCCACAAAAATAAAAATAAAAAGCACTGCTGTAATGCAAGTCTAAACAGGCAGAGCTGTGGAGTCCGGAAAAGGCAGAGGCAACTTTCAGTGGCTTAACAGGGACCATTAAACCTACCTTGCTTGCTCTGACTGTAAAGAATCTAGTGCTCTTTCAAGGTTCTTTCCGATGGGAAAACTGAGTCTCAGAGAGGAGAGTGAGATACTCAAGGTCACACAGCTGGGAAGGAGCCAAGGCAGAACTTGATTTTGGTTTATCTGGCTCCAGGATCCATGCTCCTTCTGTCCTTCTACTTTCTCTCCCTTGTAGTATTTGGCTTCTCTTTCCTTACAGCACTGGTTCCATTGTGTGTGTGTGTGTGTGTGTGTGTGTAAGAGAGAAAGAGTGAGAAAGATTTAATGTTCATTTATGTCATAGACCAGAGCTACATGCGGGCAGGGGGCATGTCTGTCTTATATAGTGTGTTCTGTGTAGTTCATAATAGATACCCAGGAAACATTTGCTGGATAGATAGATATATGGGTGATTGGGTGGATAAGTGAGTGGATGGACGAGTCAATCAACTGATCAAATAATAGATAAATGGATGGATACGCAGATAGATGAGTAAGTGGTGGGGAAAGACACGACAGACATGATGCCTACCCAAATTGGCAGAGAAGGGCCTTGACTAGTAATGACGCATTCTAGGCTGAGGAAGAAGTGTAAGAAAAGGCAAGGAGATGGGGAAACACCAAGAATGTGGCAAAAGTCATTCTATTCAGCCTGAAAACAGAACTGGGATCAGATGAGAGTGAGGATCTTAAAGGTTCAGGCTCAAGGCAGAGGGAGGCAGTGTTTCAAAGTAGTATTCCCCACTTTGATGATTTTCTCATTTTAAACCCAACCCATCTCCTTGTTGATGCCTCTTCAACCAGTCGGCTCCTGGGTGGCAAAGGGGAATACATAGGCCACTTGTCCTGCTCATCAGTCCAGTAATGAATGCAGTCTGTCACAGGCTTGTGAGTGTCCTGGGGGAGAGATAGGAAAATGTCCATATAAGTGGCATTACGGGTGGGCCTAGCAAGAGTTCTGAAACATCCAGGGGTGGAAAACACCATTGGAGTGTCCCAGTAGAGAGGACATACTTCATGGACTGTTGTCTCTTGCTCAGATTTGACCATGAAACAAGTCCCCACCAGTGGGTCCTATTCAGTCTCAAAAATCCAGATGTACAAACTAGCCTGTACCCTGATTCCATCTGCCTTCCTTTGAAGACCTTCAAACTCTCTTCTCTTGAACTCCCAGGATCAGTCAAGCGTGCTGAGAACCGGACTCAGAATCAGAGGAGACATGAGCAATCCTCGGTCTTTGGAAGAGGTGTGATGGGTGCAGGTTTGGGGAGAAGGGTGGGAGCCTCTGAGGAGAGGGGAGGTGAAGAGATTAATGTTTCAGAGACACTGGAGAGGATGAGAAATCATGACCTGAATTCAGAGCTAGAAGGTGCTTTGTAACCATTCAAATGGAGAAAAAGACTCAGAGCTGGAACCCAATTCGGAGATGGGGGGCAGCCCTACTACATCGCTCTCGAAGTATCATGCTTCTCTTCTGCAAAGAAATGTTGACCCAAACATCCTTCTTCCTAAGATGGGATAAGATAGGATCTCAGGATTAGCTTCAGAAATGTGGAGACCTCTGCAAGTGAGAAAGTAATATCAGAGCACACATGAAAAGGATGAAGGGACAAAGCCACCAAGTGTGACAACTGGGAGGAACCTTCAAAATCCTTCACGCACACACACTCATTGTCTGTATTTGGAAACTGCGGCTCAGATAGGAGGAGTGACTTTCCCAAGTTCATACAGGACTAAAACAGAGCTGGACCCCTAGAAGCAAACTAGATTTTTGGTAGTGAGCACACAATATAGTACACAGATATGGAATTATAATGCTGTATACCTGAAATTGATATAACGTTATTAACAAACTAGAGGCCCGATGCACAAAATTCGTGCAAGGGGCTCGGCCCTCGCAGCCGCGGCAGCTTGCCTCGGCCCTTGCAGCCCTGGCTACATCCAGAAGGTCGTTTGGCTGTCCGGTCTAATTAGCATATTACTCTTTTATTATTATAGATGTTACTTAATAAATTTAATTTAAAAAAAAATAAAGAATGCCCAGTCAAATTAGAATCTCACATCAACAACAAATAATCTTATAAGTATATCCCATGCAATATTTGGGACACACAGTCAAACTTTGGTTCTCAAACATCTCCCATCTTGAACGATTTGTTTCTTGAACAAGTTGTTCACAGGAAAAATGTGTCTCGGTTGTCAAACAAAACTTCAGTTCCTGACCAGACAACCCTTTCATGCTGATACCTGTATGATCAGTCATGGGTATCTCAGGCAATAAACAAAGGAGAGATTGTGGGTTTTTAGTCAGTTTACCACTGAACCTCGAGTTGTTAACACCTCAGGAAATTGTGCTATGAATATTGTCTAATGGTAAAAGATGATTCAGCTTTCAAACAAATTGCTCCTCAGCCTTCCGAAACAAATTAAGTTTGAGAACCAAGTTTCCACTTACTTACACTAAAAAATCTCATTTTTGTATTAATCTGAAATGTGAGTGTTACTGGGCACCTGGTATTTTACCCTAACCCCTCTTTGGACCACCTCTCCTGCTTCTCCTTGACCTCTCTACCCCTTTGATGATTTTTGTCATCTCTCGACTCAGGAGGCCTATGACATGTCAGGTGCCCGAGTAGCCCTGACGCTGTGTGTCACCAAAGCCCGGGAAGGCTCGGAGGCGGACCTGGTGGCCCTGGAACGCATGTTCCAGCAGCTGGGATTTGAGAGTACCATAAAGAGAGACCCCACTGCTCAGGTATTGTGAAGCCAGTCCCAGCCAACGGAGGAAGGGCTGGACCGGAAGGTGGGCTCCAGGGATGCACCTCAGTCTGGCCATTCCTCTTGCTCTAGCAATTCCAGGAAGAACTGGAAAAATTCCAGCAGGCCATCGATGCCCGGAAAGACTTTGTCAGCTGTGCTTTCGTGGTGCTCATGGCACATGGGCTAGAAGGTCAACTCGAAGGAGAAGACGAGCAGATGGTGGAGCTGGAGAACCTCTTCGAGGTTCTAAATAACAAGAATTGCCAGGCCCTGAGAGCCAAGCCTAAGGTGTACATCGTGCAGGCCTGTCGAGGAGGTGGGGACAGAGCCAAGAACACAGAGTTTGTGTGCCTGATCCAGTCCTACCCCAGATCTAGAGCCCCAGCTGTCTTGTGTTGCTCATTTATCTTATGACCTTCTCCTTTCCCCCATCTTTCTCTCTGGCTTTGACTTTTCCTCTTCTTGGTGTTTCAGAACAAATGGATCCTGGTGAAACAGTAGGTGGAGGCAACATTGAGATGATCACAAAAGACAGTCCCCAAACCATCCCAACGTATACGGACGCCCTCCACATATACTCCACAGTGGAGGGTATGAGCTCCCAACTGACTCAAGTGGCCTCTGCTGCCCCACTCTGCCCACTGCTCCTGACCCCTGAGACACTCCTCCAGGATCCACCCTCTTCCGGGCCCTCTTGCACCACACAAACCCCCACCGTCCCACCTCCATTGGAGTTTTCCTGAGCCCACTTCTCTGCAATCCCCAGGGTACCTTTCCTACAGACATGACAAAGAAGGCTCCTGCTTCATCCAGACCCTGGTTGATGTGTTCACAGAGATGAAAGGACCCATCCTGGAGCTTCTGAGTGAGGTGAGTTGGGACAAGGTACCTGGAATCCCTGCCCAACCTGAGCAGGGAAAAAGCAGAGTGGGCTGAGACGCTTCCAAACCTTCCTGCATTTTCCCTTCCCCTATTCCCAGCCCCAAATCCAACCCAGGTCCCAGCACAGAAACTAGGATGCCCTTCTCCTAGCAATGACTCTCCTTAATGCAGGAAACTCCAAAGTCCACAATATGTGAGATAATTAGATAACAGACAGATAAATTTCTGTAAATAAAATTTTCTGTTAAAAGTTTGGGCCAGCTTTTTTTTCCTAATGGTTATATGGTTTTATGGTGGATTAGAAAAGAACACATAACAAGAATGTCTGTCCAACCAATGATTCCGTAGAGCTGATAACATAGATGAGACAATAAAGGTCAGCCGTCTGAAGGCAGGAATACCCATTTGCTTTCTTCTTTAATTTTCTCCCCATAAGCCTGTTACACCAACACCCCCAAGGCCCAGCCCCAAGATGACCACACTTCTTGTTGCAGGTAACCCGGAGGATGGCAGAAGCAGAGGTGGTTCAGGAAGGGGAAGCGAAGAAAGTGAACCCTGAAGTACAAAGCACCCTTCGGAAACGGCTCTATCTGCAATAGATGTAGAAAGGATAGGGAGGGGCATCCTTTCGGGTGCTCTGTCTCCCCCTCAGATGCTTAAAAGGCAGCTCTCACTACTCCCCCAAAATCTTCTTTTCCCTCCCTCCCCCCCTCAAAGGTAAATGTCACTCAGTCCTTTCATCACATCCCTTATGCAGGTCCTTCTTAATCCAACTAAAACTGAGGACAGGCATGGTTGTAACAAGAACATCACCTCCCTCAGGCTGGGCTATATACCTCTATTAACGCAACCAAGAGGGTACTCACTTACCAGACTTTCTGCTCCTATGCTTATCTGAAACTCATTCTGGCTTTTATGAATTATGCCCATACAAATGTAACTGGATGAAGCTCAAGATTTTTCACTAATAAACCAATGCTCACTCACCTCCTCCCATCTCAATCAAACTTTTGCTGGCTTCTAAATCTCACCTAGAGTTGTAGCCTCTTCCTGGGCCCACATCCATTCCAGAGATTCCCTCCCAATTCCTAAAAATTCAGTAAGGCAAGAATCGTTCTCTCTCGTGGCTAGCAAGCTGGTGCCTTGACACTGTTCTCCTAGTTTATGGGCTCTCTCTGGCTAATAAAGATGCCTCTCCTTTTCTGGATCTCTCCCTCCTAATTAACACTGCCCCCCCCCCCTCCCCACCGCCCCACCTCCACCACTAGGCCCTGGATTCTGCCCTTCTCCAGAGACTCTATCCATTCATTCATTCTTATGATTACAACTTTCACCGCTCTGAATCATAACAAATTGAAACTATGGCAAATTCCCTAGGGTTGCCCTATTATTTTGTAGACAGTATGATAGAGGCTCAGAGAGGTTACATGGCTTGTCAAATGCCACACAGTAAGTCTGGCTTCCATCCCCGCCCCCTTTCCACTGCCTGCTAAGTCTTGATCTATCAGAAAACTTGTCTACTTAGAGGAACCACCTAATAAAAGTTCTCCCTACCTTGGAGATTGGAGCTCCCTGGAAGACTTCTAGAAATCCTTGATAACCAGCATTTAAGGTTACATCCATGGAATTCCAGCACTGGGCTGGAAGCTGGATCAGATGTACTGCCTCCCAATTCTGAGCTGCATGTCTCTATGTCTCTAGCCTTGACCTTTCCCATGATATAACCTGTGGTCATATCCACCACCATTGAAAACTCATAGTTAAAGATGTCTTTTCTTCCTGGTCCATCCTCGTTCCCTGTCACCCTCAACCTCAGACCCCAGGTTCGGAAATCTGCCATTATCTATAACACTCTTCCTCTTGCAACCTTCCTGTTCCACCAGCCACCATGCCCAGCCCAGCCTGACTCTGAAACACTTCTCAGATCTGTCTTCTCTTCCCTAACATGTCATTCTCCAGGCTCAAGTCCCACCCTCACATGTTCACATCTCTGCACGTTTACACCAGGATCCTTTCTCGCCTTTCCACCTGACCATCTCACCCCTCGTTTGTGCTCCATACCATCTATAATTTATCTTCCTAGAACACCCAGGAAAACACAATGGCACCCCATCATTTAGAGACCAAAGCCACACTCCACATCCTGATATCTCACACCCTTATAATTCCACTTCCAACCAGCAATCAGCTAAATTCATCTCTCACTTCCCCCCATCATGAATTCACCCTTCCAACAAGACTAATGTCCTTTATTCATACTTCCCCAAGCTGGAGTGCCCCCTCTCTCCCTTCACCTACTTTCCACAACCTTCCACCCCTCCTTATTCCAGAAAGTCATTCCTCATAGTCTTCCTAGTTAATTCTGCTCTCTTGCTAGGACGAGACTATCACTATTTCTTGAGGGCAGGGAACAAATCTTTGATGGTTAAAATGGATGCTCAATAAACAGTTGTCAAACTAAAACTATATGTTGGAATCTTTGCTATGAACTTAAACCATGAGGCTGATGTGAAAGGCATTATGGATTTGGCTTCTTTTGTCTGCTGGCCAGCTGTCTCCCTGGTGTGTCTATCGTGAACAGAGAATCAGGATCTCATCCTGTCTCTTTCACAAAAGCCGATGTGTTAGGCATTTGTAAAGTTCCAGGCCACACTTCCATGCCAGGGACTATATTTTACATGATGGTTCCATCTCCAGGATATTCCCAAAGAAGTATCCAGACACATAACTGCAGCTTTTCAGAAGGGACCTGGGAGATCAGCTAGTTACAGGATCACAACATTTAGCAAGTGTGCCACCTCTCTCTATCCAGGTGCTCATTGTAGACATAACTAATCAATCACACTTTCTTTTCCACTCAACTAGGGTCTAACTAGCCTCAAAGTCTTTCTCCTTTCAGCACCCCAGGAAGCATAGGCACATTATTCCTGATCCAGTTCAACCCCCTCATGAGAGAACAATTTGTCTAGAGTCACCAAGTTCTTAAGCAATAAACCCAAGTTCCTCACCTATGGTGCCGTAATAGCCATGGCAGCAATTGGGGCTTTATCCATAGGAATAGCAGGGCAAGTGGCTGAGGCAGGGATGAGTACACAGGACTGAGTAGATCTGGAGTGATGCATATACTGAGTCCTGTAGACTCACCCATATGCAAACCTGTGCTCCAAACACTCAACGACCTTGGAGTCTCCAAATACAGGAGTCAGCAAATTATGACCCACTCACTCAACCCAGACTGCAGCCTATTTTTATAAATAAAGCTTTATTGCCGCACAGTCATGCTCATTCATTTACATATTGTCAATGGCTCATTACACTGTACAAGAAACAACATATGGTCTGCAAAGTTGACCCTTTACAGAAAAATGTGCTAACCTTGCCCTAATATCTTTCCAGCAAATTCTCATTTTGCTTAAGTCGGCCAGAGTGGCTCACCACCAAGAACCATAACTGATTCAACAGGTAACACAGTGGCTTAATTTTTCCCTGAGTGAGGGTTCCCCTCAATTACTTAGTAAGGATTTATAAATTTATCCTGAAAGTTTATTTTTAAGGATAAATGAGGGGCAGGTCCAGAACCTGTACAATTGGTGCAGGAGTCCCTCTTAAGAAAAATATAAAATACCAACACAGAGTCAGTACAGCACCACGAGCACATTGTCAGGTCTCTCCCAGGCCGGGGAGGGGCCAGGAATGTGAGGCCCTATATTCACTTCACGGCATCTGTTCTCCAAGTCATTCTCCAACTACAGCAGGTGTCATTCTAAAATGAAAATCTGACCTGCTGTGCACCTGAAAGTCTTGCACTGCTTTTTAGATAAGGGGGGAAAGTCTTAACTTGACCTCTAGGTTCTCACCTCTACCTCTTCATCCTTATAAATGAAAATGTCTTAGAAATAGAAAGTGGTGTTGGTTGCACGTCACAAGTGTCACTCATTTTATTGAATTGTACACTTAAAAATCACCAATATTCATGGTGTGGCTCAGTGGTTGAGCGTCAAACTATGAACCAGGGGGTCACGGTTTGATTCCCAATCCCAGGTTGAGGGCTGTGGGGTGTACAGGAGGCAGCCAATCAATGATTCTCTTTCATCATTGATGTTTTTATCTCTCTCGCCCTCTCCCTTCCTCTCTGAAATCAATAAAAAATATATTTCTAAAAATTGTTAACATGGAAAATTTTATGTTAAAAAACTTAAAATAATTTTTTTTAAATTTTAAAGTTAAAAAACTTTATCACAGCTTTTTAAAATTAATAATATCATACAAAAAAAACCAATGAATTATTAACCAGGTGGAGGAAGTTAACATCATGTGGATTTCACGTATTCTCTGATATGATGTGATTAAATAATATGATGTAATGTGATTCATCTTTGGGGTGTTCTTTCCAAACAGGTATTTTTAAAGCTTATTGAGATGCCATACAAGGTACCCATTTATGGTGGACAATTCATTGTTTTCTGACATGTGAGAATGTTGTGGCAAATGGCCCAGAGAACGACAGCCAGCCCCCAGAGGAATCAGGAAAGTAAAACCTTTATTAGGCAGCGCTGCTAGTCCAGGGGACTTTGACCCAAATCCTGAACTGCCAATGAGGGAGGGGGAGGGCGTTAATACATATAATCTTCTTGTGGCGGGCCCCTGGGGGTGGGCTTTGCAGCTCCACCCAAGTCAGTTAGAATGGGGAAGTAAGATTACTGCTCAACTAGCTACTGAACGAGGCTGTAAGCCCCCAACATTGCCCCCCTGTTTTCCTTCTCAACGTTATTAATTTTTTTTAATCCAGGATCTCAGTCTAATCATGAGAAAAACATCAGACAACCAGATTGGTTGACATCTAATAGTACCTGGCCAGCCCTCCACAAGACTGTCAAGGTCATGAAAAATAAGGAAAGCTTATGAGAAATTAACCCAAAATGAAGGGGACAGGGAGATGTGACAATCCAACCCAATGCGGTACCCGGGACTGGAGCGTGGGACAGAAAGAGGGCAATGATAGAAAAACTGGCAAAGGCTAAAAATTTAGTTTTTAAAAAATAACTACCTGGGATGTTTTTGTTTTGTTTTGTTTTTAATATATTTTATTGATTTTTTACAGAGAGGAAGGGAGAGGGATAGAGAGTTAGAAACATCGATCAGCTGCCTCCTGCACACTCCCTACTGGGGATGTGCCCGCAACCCAGGTACATGCCCTTGATCGGAATCGAACCTGGGACCTTTGAGTCTGCAGGCCGACGCTCTATCCACTGAGCCAAACTGGTTAGGGCAACCTGGGATGTTTTCTTCCCAAGATTCCATAGCCCCATTCTAACAATGAGGAAACATCAAACAAACCTAAGGAACACTGTAATAAGGGACCAGTACTCTTTAAAACTGTCAAGGTCATGAGATACAAAGACAAAACAGAGAAATTGTCATAGATTAGAGGAGACAAAAAAAAAAAATTACTGCCCTAGCCAGTTTGGCTGTGTATATAGAGCATCGGCCTGCGGACTGAAAGGTCCCTGGTTCGATTCCCGCCAAGGGCACATGCTCGGGTTGCGAGCTGGGTCCCCAGTAGGGGCATGCGGGAGGCAGCCGATCAATGATTTCCTCTCATCATCGATATTTCTATCTCTCTTCCTCTCCCTTGCTCTCTGAAATTAATAAAAATATATTTTTAAAAAACATTACTAAATGCAACATGGTATCCTGCGCTGGATCCTGGAACAGAAAAAGGACATTTGTGGGTAAATTGATGAACTCTGAATTTGAGAGTTTAGCTAAGTAGTTCTGTGTCAATGTGAGTTTTTTTTTTTTTTTTTTTTTATAATATATGATTTTAATGATTCTAATGTATTAGCATTACTTTTTTTTTTTTTTTTTTTTTTTTTTTTTTTTTTTTTTGCCAAAGACCACACTTTATTTTTTTTTTTTTCCTCTTAAAGTATTACAAAGGGTATTACATAAGTATCCTTTCCCCCCCCCCCCGCCCTTGACAAACCACTACCCTCCCTTACCCCCCAGTGTCTTATGTCCATTAGTTATGCTTATATGCATGCATACAAGTCCTTCGGTTGATCTCTTACTCCCCTCCCTCCTGCCCCCCAACTCTCTCTGGCCTTCCCACTGCAGTTTGACAATCAGTTTGAGGCAGCTCTGCCTCTGTATCTATTATTGTTCAAAAGTTTGTAATGGTCTTTATTATCCATGAATGAGTGAGATCATGTGGTATTTTTCCTTCATTGACTGGCTTGTTTCACTTAGCATAATGCTCTCCAGTTCCATCCATGATGTTGCAAATGGTAGGAGTTCCTTCTTTTTAACAGCAGCATAGTATTCCATCGTGTAGATGTACCACAGTTTTCTAATCCATTCATCTACTGATGGGCACTTAGGCTGTTTCCAGATCTTAGCTATGGTGAATTGTGCTGCTATGAACATCTGGGTGCATATATCCTTTCTGATAGGTGTTTCTGGTTTCTTGGGATATATTCCTAGTAGTGGGATCACAGGGTCAAATGGGAGTTCCATTTCCAATTTTTTGAGGAACCTCCATACTGCCTTCCATAGTGGCTGCACCAGTCTGCATTCCCACCAGCAGTGCACAAGTGTTCCTTTTTCTCCACATCCTCTCCAGCACTTGTCGTTTGTTGATTTGTTGATGATGGCCATTCTGACAGGTGTGAGATGGTACCTCATTGTTGTTTTGATTTGCATCTCTCGGATGATTAGTGACTTTGAGCATGTTTTCATATGTCTCTTGGCTTTCTGAATGTCCTCTTTTGAAAGGTGTCTATTTAGATCCTTTGCCCATTTTTTGATTGGATTGTTTATCTTCTTTTTGTTAAGTTGTATGAGTTCCCTATAAATTTTGGAGATTAAGCCCTTATCAGATATGACGTTGGCAAATATGTTTTCCCACGAGGTGGGTTTTCTTGTTGTTTTGTTGATGGTTTCTTTTGCTGTGCAGAAGCTTTTTATTTTGATGTAGTCCCATTTGTTCAGTTTCTCTTTAGTTTCAACTGCCCTAGGAGCTGTATCAGTGAAGAAATTGTTTTGGCATATGTCTGAGATTTTGTTGCCTTTGTATTCTTCTAGAATTTTTATGGTTTCCTGTCGTACATTTAAGTCCTTTATCCATTTTGAGTTTATTCTTGTGTATGGTGTAAGTTGGTGGTCTAGTTTCATTTTCTTGCATATGTCTGTCCAATTTTCCCAACACCATTTATTGAAGAGACTATCTTGGCTCCATTGTATGTTCATGCCTCCTTTGTCAAAAATTAATTGAGCATATTGGTTCGGGCTAATTTCTGGACTCTCTATTCTATTCCACTGATCTATATGTCTGTTCTTGTGCCAGTACCAGGCAGTTTTGAGAACAGTGGCTTTGTAATACAGCTTGATATCTGGCATTGAGATCCCACCTACTTTGTTCTTTCTCAGGATCGTTGCAGCTATTCGGGGTCTTTTTTTATTCCAGATGAATTTTTGGAGAGTTCGTTCTAGATCTTTGAAGAAGGCCATTGGTATTTTAATGGGAAGTGCGTTGAATGTATAGATTGCTTTGGGTAGTATGGACATTTTAATGATGTTGATTCTACCAATCCAAGAACATGGTATGTTCTTCCATCTGTTTATGTCTTCCTCTATCTCTTTTTTCAACGTCCTGTAGTTTTCTGAGTAGAGGTCTTTAACCTCTTTAGTTAAGTTTATTCCTAGGTATCTTAATTTTTTTGGTGCGATGGTAAATGGGATTGTTTTTCTGATCTCCCTTTCTGAAAGTTCACTGTTGGTGTATAGAAATGCCTCAGATTTCTTGGGGTTAATTTTGTATCCTGCTACATTGCCAAATTCATGTATTAAGTCTAGTAGCTTTTTGATGGAGTCTCTAGGGTTTTGTATGTATAATATCATGTCATCTGCAAATAAGGACAGTTTTACTTCCTCTTTTCCAATTTGGATGCCTTTTATTCCTTCTTCTTGCCTAATTGCAATGGCTAATACTTCCAGTACTATGTTGAACAGGAGTGGTGAGAGTGGGCATCCCTGTCTTGTTCCTGTTCTTAGGGGAAATGGTGTTAGTTTTTGTCCATTGAGTATGATGTTGGCTGTGGGCCTGTCATATATGGCTTTTATTATGTTGAGGTATGATCCTTCTATTCCCACCTTTCTGAGAGTTTTTATCAAAAATGGGTGTTGGATTTTGTCGAATGCTTTTTCTGCATCAATTGATATGACCATGTGGTTTTTTTCTTTCAATTTGTTTATGTGATGTATCACGTCAATGTGAGTTTTAATATACTAATATGTACCTGGTTAAGTAAGATGTTAACAACAAAGGAATAGAGCAGGAACTTTCTGTATTGTTGTTACAACTTTTCTGTAAATCTAAAAGTATTACAAAATAGTTTATTTAAAACAAAGAAATATAGTAACTGGGTAGTCTTTTGTTTCCCTGACTTCACACTGAGGGCTACAGGTGTAATCACCATTGGCTTTAAAATAAAGGAAGTAGACCTACACAGTAGTATCTAATCTATGTAAATGAGTGTCAGGTTTAATCTGTTGCTATTAGAATACAATGTAATTTCTCAGGCGTGATACAAATCAATGCTAATTCATTTTAGCATTTCAACATTTTTCCAGGTTTATTGAAATATACTTGACACGCAGCATTGTGGAGGTTTAGGTGTACAGCATAATAATTTGACTTACGTATATTGTGAAATAATTCCCACAATAAGTTTATCTAACATCTATAATCTCATATACATACCAAAAAAAAGAGGTATTTTTCTTGTCATGAGAATTCTTAGGATCCACTCTCTTAGCAACTTTCAAATATCCCATACAGCACTGTTCACTATAGTCACTGTGCTATACACTACCGCCTAGAACTTATTTATCCTATAACTGAAAGTGTGTACCATTCCACTACCTCCCTCCAATTCCCCCACACCCAACTCCACCCGTGGTAACCACAAGGCTGATCTCATTGAGTTTGGGGCAGGGTGTTGTTTTTGTTTTTATTTTGTTTTGTGTGCTCTGTTTTAGATTCCACATATAAGTGAGATCATGTTAAGTTTTGATATGAGACTTAACTTGAGAAAGGAGATTCTTCCCCTGGTGCTTGGCTAGAACGATGCTGTGTCCAGACGAAGTATCATTCAGCCACTCTACACCATCCTGGGCGGGTTTAAGGCAACACACCTATTCCTTTGGGCAGGTTGAGGAGAGGGGAGGGTTGGGAGAGACTAGGGAACAGATATTGAGCATTTCCTGGCCACACCCAGCATTTTCCTCCTCTGGAGAAGTGGGTGAAACCAGCATTGGTGGGAAGACTGAATGAATGGGCCACCCACTTAAACCACAAAATTAAAAGAACGTTTGCCCACTCAGAAGACACACCCCTGGTTGTTCATGTTGACTGTATATGAATCCAAACGGGGTTTCTATATTACAGTTTCCCAAACTTTGGCCTTCTGCATGCTGCCTTCATCCATATCTACATATCACTGTACTATCATTTCATTGATATTTTTCTTTAAAGCAGTTTTATTTTTTATTGAAAAGGACACTAGGAACATGGCAATTACCCAGACAATGCAATAGTATTTGCAATTAAGAAGGAATGAAAGCTAATATGAGCTGCAGCATGGATGAACTTTGGAAACATTATGCTAAGTGGGGGGGAGGGGGGAACACATTTTCTATGAAATTGTTGTAGGATAATGAAAATTTAGGAAAATCCTGGGACTACTGGAATAGGGAAATTGAAAGAAGAAAGTTAAAGCCCAAAGGCTTTGCCGGCCACTTGTAGCAGGGCCTTGTCTTGAGAACAAAGGGTTAAAACCTCTCCTCACAAAAAAATGCAGGAGAGGAGGGGGAGGGAGGAGGGAGACAAGGAGTAACCTTAATGCAACTGGAAATACATAATTTAAATCACCCTGAAACCAACTATACGATAGCAGAGAGGAGGGAGAGGGGAGGAGGGGGGAGGAAGAGCGAAATCTTAGCTCGTCCCACTGTTTACCAGTGGTTCTCAACCTTCTGGCCCTTCAAATACAGTTCCTCATGTTGTGACCCAACCATAAAATCATTTTCGTTGCTACTTCATAACTGTCATGTTGCTACTGTTATGAATAGTCATGTAAATATCTGATATGCAGGATGGTCTTAGGCGACCCCTGTGAAAGGGTCGTTAGACCGCCAAAGGGGTCGCGACCCACAGGTTGAGAACCGCTGGACAGAGAAGCCCACAGTCTCAGGATTTCATTGCCAGGTGCTTCTCATAAATTCCTGGAAACCATTACAGATAAAAGGGGAGAGACCTTCAGAGTTAATCTATACCAGAATATCTAACAGGAATTTTTTTAGACAGGAGGTTTTATAACGCCAAGAACCCCCACCCAACTCACTCTTCAGATTAGCAGAGAGCCCACCTGCGCTTCATAAGCCAGGTGATGGATGTGCTTGTGTTGCTCTTTTAATAAATGTGCACACTTTAGTTTTTTAATACATTCACTTTAACACAAAGCAATGATCTGGAGTCACTTGTTTGCATTCATTCCTACAAGCATGACAGGAACCGAGGTGGGGACAGCCCTTTCCCTCGGACTCAGGGGGCTGTCTAATAGCACCTCTGTGGTGTCCGCCAGAGGTGCCTGGGGTCAATGTTCAGCAGAGGTCAATCCAGAGGTCAAACATTGAGACTGGAAGCATATTAGTGGTTGGAGGGGTGAGAGGGAGGGAGAAATGGAGAGTGACTGCTCAGTGGGTATGGGATTTCCTTTTGGGGTGATGAACAAGTTCTAAAATTGAATACTGGTGACAGTTGCACAGCTCTTTGAATATTCCTAAGACCATTGAGTTGTATACTTTCAAAGGATGAATTTTATGGTGCATGAATTATATATCAGTAAAACTGATATTTTAAAAATGAAACGGTTACCTATTATAATAGTATCACTTGCCATAAGTAGGAAATAAGCATATAAATAAAAATATGCAATAAAAATGTTAAATGTTCACATCTGAACCACCAAAGTTATCTCAATGTTCACCAATATGAGTTCCACACACTGCCTCTCAATACCATGACCAGTGTCCTGCTGTATGCCTCCATGTGCACACATATAAACATTTCTCTGAGAGCAGAATTGCTAAGTCAAAGATACAAGCATTTTTATTTTGATAGGTGTGTTCACTCATTCATTACACTGAAATAATATATCAAACCTTGTCAAATGCCAAATACTGTCCTAGGTACTGGGGATGAAGCATAGTAATCCCTCCTTTGGAAAACTGCTGTTTGAACTACTCTGTTATTCTTAGATAGTCTCTTATTCTGTAAAATAACTGTTTTAGTTTGAATAAAAGAAAAGATAAACTTAATTGTCTGACCTTGCAAGCTAGCCATCTAACATAAGGGACTGATATGCTGATTCTGATGCCAGGTGTCTGTATAGATATGACATGTACTCAAGGTTACAAGTTGTCTGTATAGATATGACAGGTGTTTGCTAGATATGATATGTACTCAAGGTTACAAGCTGTCTGCAAAAAATAACTTACACAAAGGACTAAAAGGATATAAAAAGGAAATACTCCTTCCTGTGTTTGTTCAGAATTTGACAGAGGTAATCTGCTCTGAACCTGCACGTAATAAAGATGACTCCTAACTAATTGGATCATTAAGGTGTCTTGTCTAGCTCACTGATTTGCTATACAACAAGAATAGTGTGATTGACAAAGCCCCTCATCTCATGGAACCTACATTCTGGTGGGAAGACATAAACTAATAAATGACACAATAATATGATTTTTATCATATAACATTATTTTTAGTAGTGCTAAATACAATGGAGAAAAATTCAGCAGTGTAGCAGGATACAAAATTAACCTCCAGAAACGAATGGCATTTTAATACACCATTGCAATGAAAAGAATAAGATACCCCCCTAACCGGTTTGGCTCAGTGGATAGAGCATCGGCCTGCCAACTGAAGGGTCCCAGGTTTGATTCCGGTCAAGGGCGTGTACCTTGGTTGCAGGCATATCCCCAGTAGGGGGTATGCAGGAGGCAGCTGATCGATATTTCTAACTCTCTATCCCTCTCCCTTCCTCTCTGTAAAAAATCAATAAAATATTTTTTTTTTTAAAATGTAAGTGGTTAATTCAGCCTTATCTACAATTTTCAAAGCAACCAAGAGGTTAGGTAGCCCTGGTCAGTGTGCTCAGTGGTTAGAGTGTTACCAGATTGAATCCAGGTCAAGGGCAGGTACCTGGGTTGTAGGTTCAATCCCCAGCCCTGGTTGGGGAGTGTGCAGGAGGCAACCAATTGATGTGTCTCTCTCACATCAATGTCTGTGTGTGTGTGTGGTGTGTGTGTGTGTGTGTGTATGTGGTGTGTGTGTGTGTGTGTGTGTGTTCCCCTCCCTCCCTTCCACTTTCTCTAACATGGAAAAAAATATCCTTGGGTGAGGAATAACAAAACAAAAAAGGTTAAGTAAACCATGATTTCTGCACTCCATGGAATATTAAGCAGCCATTGAAGTGGCATTTATGAAGAATGTGTGGCCATAGAGGGGAGAGTGATCATAGAATATTGGGTAGAGGAAAGCTCAGAGGAAAATGATATCTCCCATGCATTTCCAACTATGCACAAATAAATATGCATACAGGCCAAGAGTAAAAGAAAACTATACTGTGCAAGACTCTTCAAATGCAGCATTATTTTTCACACATTCTGTTTTCTCTGCCTGGAATGTTCTGACACATACAGACACACACGTGTACACATTTATATGCATGCATACATATACATGCACACATAAGTACACATTCACATGTATATACTCCTGAGCACACTGCTTTGGACTGCATTGTGTCCTCCCAAAATTCATATGTTAAAGTCCTAACCCCGAGGGTCTCAGAAAGTGACTGAATTTGGAGACGAGATATTTAAAAAGGTAATTATGGTAAAATGGGGCCGTAGGGTGGGCCCTAATCCAATATAACTGTCAATTTTATAAGAAGAGATTAGAACACACACGGAGAGACCTTGTGAGGACACAGGAGAAGACGGTATCTACAAGCCACGGAGAGACATCGCCAAAGAAACCAAGCATGTCAACACCTCCGTCTCACACTTTCAGCCTCCAGAACTTGAGAAAATAGATTTCTGTTGTTTAAGCCACCCAGTCTGTTGTAACTTGTTTTGGCAGCCCTGGGACAGTAATATACATGTACCTAAGCCCACAGAATACACATACGCACGTATGTGCACATTCACAAACACATGTGCACTCATATACACACATGCACATGTGCCCACACAATACACACACACAAACATACTCAAACACTCCCTTCTCCTTCAAGTGCTGGCTCTCACCACCCCTTCTGTGATGCGTCCCTGGCCCTTTCAGGTCATACAAGTTGCTCCTTCCTCCATTATCGAACTCTGTTCACTCCTTTGTTTTCATCCCACAAATATCAGTTGAGCACTGACATTCCTCCAGGAGCTGTGAATACAGCAGCGACCAGACCCAGTGTCTTCTCCTCGTCACTTACTCAGTTATAGCACTTATTTTACTGTAATGGAGTGTTTTGGCTTCTATGCCTGTCTTCTCCCTTGAGCAGATTCACTACAGGGCTGGGCTGTCCTGAGTGGGATGTGCTAAGAGTGTACTGGATACTCAGTCAGGACAAAGGATCAAGACTTGAGAGGTTGAAGGGTGCACAGAAACAATCCTGAGAGAAGACAGCGATGGTTATCAATCCTTTTCGCAGATAAGGAAAGAGACTCGAGAGGTGACATCATGTGCCTACATTCCTGCACCGTGTAGGTAACAAGGATTATCTAATGTGGTCTGTTTACAAAGCCAGAGCTCTCCCTGCTGGGCCCACTGCAGCCGATGAGGAAGCCTAGAGATGCCCGATTACAGCAACAAATTCTTAACTGTCTGTGTCCGGGTGCTGCAATGGCCTAGCATCTCCTCTGAGGGAATCCTCAGCCTCTAGAAGCCCAGAGCTGCAAATGTACCAAGTTGGAGGCACAGGCGATTGGCCAGCTCTTCACGGCGAGGTGCGCCTGCCACCTGCAGGAGAGCCCAGGACAGCTTGCTCAGTGCTCCTCAATGTGGATCAGTCACAACAACCCGCATTGAGGTGTGGCACCATCTGAAACTTTCTGCTTTGCCTCAAGTGAATCAATTCCTTGCTGACTATAGGACTGGCCACAGTTCATCAGACTGGTCAGAATAGCCTTTCCCTTCCCTTTTGCCCCCAGCTGGACTTCAGTCCCTCTTGGCTCTATCTGACTAATGGCTGTGACTTTGAAAATGCAACACTGTCAGCTTCGCTCCGGGGGAACATCCCAGGGGCTGGAAACACAGGCAAGCCCGCTGGGCTCTAGAAGCTACCGTGACATAACCACAGGCACTTTTACTGAGTGTTTGCTGTGTGCAGGAGCTGCCCTTTGAGCTCTACACGCACTGTGCCATTTAAGCCTCACAACCTGCCTGTGAGGCCAGTAATCGTGCCACCCTCCTGTCCCAGGTGAGGAAAGGAAGGCTCCGTTGTATTTACCCACTTCCAAAGTATGTCACAGCTGCAAAGTGGGAGTGCTAAGGTGCTGGAAGCCGATCCACCCTGGCTGCTTGAGGCAGTCTCTGCAGGGATGTTTCAAGTAACCTTGAAATGGAGATGAGAAATGCCCTAGCCTTTGGAATGGAATGGATGGGATTAAGATCAAATAGGATAAATGCAGATGTAAGAGGACAATAGGGGAGGAACCTGGCTTGGAGAAGACAGGTTGTTTCCCCAGGTGAGGATTTTTATCAGCAAACCCTTTAACTGAGTGTCAGAGGGGTGCTTGGTCGCTTTGATCTTTGCTTGGAGTGACCTCCTTCAGTTACTTCCTTGTAGCTTGGTGGAACAATAGAGTAACCTTTGAATGGAGACGGGAAGCCCCCTGGCCTTTTGTATAGAATGGATAGGATTGGGACCAAATAGTATAAATACAGATGTTAGATGACAATAAAGAGAGGAACCTGGCTATGATGATCACCTGAACACTGCCTCTGTGTCATTCATTCTTCGCGGACTCTGTCCACACCTTTGGGAACCCCTGGACCCGCTGGGGCTGGACCCCAGAACTAAGGCTTGTCTGAATTTAACCACTATACTCTTTTACCTCCCAAGGTTCCCAGAGATCACAGCCATATACAGAGGAAAATGTACATTACCATAGAAAGAGGTCCAATGAGCACTAACCGGTTTGGCTCAGCGGATAGAGCGTCAGCCTGTGGACTCAAGGGTCCCGGGTTCGATTCCGGTCAAGGGCACGTACCTGGGTTGCGGGCACATCCCCAGTGGGGAGTGTGCAGGAGGCAGCTGATCGATGTTTCTCTCTCATCAATGTTTCTAACTCTCTATCCCTCTCCCTTCCTCTCTGTAAAAAAAACAATAAAATATATTTTTTTAAAAAAAAGAAAGAAAGAGGTCCAATGAAATGGGCAAAATTCAGACTCTCTCACCTTTCAGCCAACTGACTGAGCCAACCTCTCTTGGAGAACGTTTATTGAGCACCTATGATGTAGGGTTTTAGATCTCTGGAGTATATTATTTATGAAGCTCGCTTAAATATTGGATATCAATTTTCAGGATTCTTTATTCCAAGAAAAAAAAAAACCTCAACTCAAAATATCTTAACCAAAGTGTACTGTAAAGCAGTAAATAGAAATAAAATACTGCTAAATACAACAACTGGAATGAATCTCACAAATATAAAGCTAGGTCAAAGGCATCAGAAAAAAAGGACACATACTATATGACTGGGTTTAAATAAAGTCCAAGAAAAAGCACAACTCACATACGCTGTTAGAAACCAGGAAAGTGGTTATCAGTGGGGAGAAGAGATAGAGTAAGGATGTGGGAGCCATAAATGGGCTTTGGGGTGCTGGAGAGAAACAGAGAGAGAGAGAAAGAGAGAGAGAGAGAGAGAGAGAGAGAGAGAGGAGAATAAATATAGTTTTATATATAGTTTCTTATAAACATATAAGAATTTTTGTATATTCTATCATATAAATAGTTTCATATGAAGTGAAAAATACCCTTTACATATAACCCAGAATTCATACTCCTAAAAGTATGAAAATGTATGTCCATGCAAAAAAAACTACACACGAATGTCCATAGCAGCTTTATTTTCAACTAGAGGCCCAGTGCATGAAATTCATGCACGGGTAGGGTCCCTAGGCCTGGCCAGTGATCAGGGCTGATCTGTGGGGTGACCAGCGGGGCGATCGGGGTGGGGGGACCCCCTCTGACACCCACCTCGGCTGGCCTGGGGCCTGCGGGCTGGGGGCAGCTCCTGGTCAGTGTGCATCATAGTGACCAGTCATTCTGCCGTTTGGTCAATTTGCATGTTAGGCTTTTATAATATAAGATAGCCAAAACTAAAAACAACCTTCAATGAATAGCTGGATAAACACATTATGGTTCATTCATACCATGGATACTGCTCAGCCATAAAAAGGAATGAACTATTGATATATGCAACACTACTCAGATGGGTCTCGAGAATATGATGCTGAGTGAAAAAAGACAAGTATTGTCAAAAACCTACATACTGTATGATTCCATTAATATAACATGTTGGAAGTGACAAAACTATAATGTGAAATACTATGTATACAAAGTATTCATTTTAGCAAATACTGGAAACATTCCTCAATAGAAAATTGGTTGCACAAATTATGGCACCATCAATAGAAAATTAATTACATGGATTATGGTACCATTTGTTCAATGAAAAATAAGGAGCTTTAAAAATATTAAGGATATTAAAATATCACCAAGCTAAATTAAGGTGTAGAACAGTATTATGGTATGCTACTTTCATGTACAAAAGGGAGTGGAGAATAAGTGTGTGTGTGTGTGTGTGTGTAGAGATTCTGGAAGGTTACATAAGAAACCATTAACAGGGATTAACCATTGAGGCCAATTCACCTCGTATATAAAGAGCTCCTAGAAATTAATAAGAAAAAGATCAACAAATGGAAAGGTAAATGGGCAAAGATTGCTAAGAACTGGAGGGTTAGGAGTGCCTAAGTTGGGGGATGGCATTTCATTATTTCATGGCATGAATCCTTTCTTAAACAAAGTCAATATTACACATTTTTAAAAGTGAAATTTTTAAGACGTCAAAAAGTAAAAACGAAGGAAATTTTACCTTTTGTGATAGCATGGATGGACCTGGATTTATTATGCTAAGTGAAATAAGCCAGTGAGAGGAAGACAAATACCATATGATCTCACTTATATGTGAAATATAATGAACAAAATAAACCAACAAAATAGAAACAGAGACATGGATACATGGAACAGGCTGACAGCTGTCAGAAGGGAGGTAGAAGGGTAGACAGGATAAAAGAAGGTGAAGGATTAAACAAAAGACATATATACAAAACACATAGACACGGGCACAGTGTAGTAACAGCCAGAGGGAAAGGGAATGGGAGTAGGTGGCGGTGGGGGAATGGGGACAGAAAGAGACTTTGCTTGGGGTGATAGGCACATGATGCAGTGTGCAGATGATGTTTTATTGAGTTGTACACTTGAAACATGTATGGTTTTGCTAACCAACATCACTCCAATAAATTCAATTTTTAAAAAACAAAAGACTTGTGGAGGGAGCTAATGGAGGGGAAGGTAAAAAATAGAAGGATTCTAGAAGATACAGAGGCTTCCTGGGGAAACAGAAATGAGAGTCATGATGTGGGCACCCCAACGGCAAAGAACAAAACCCATCAGAATTGGTGGGCAAAAGCAGAAGAGAGATTCCCTCATTCCCATGCAAAGTGGGTGTGGTAGGGACTACAGTAGGTTAATAAAGACTGAGCCCTTTTGTGTCACTGACAGGAAGGCAATTTTAACAAGAACATGGTTCAAACCCTCAGGGCCAAGCATAGCACCTGACCTATGGCAGGTGACCAAGAAACACTTGATAAATTCATTCACTCAACATACATTTATTGATTGTTTATCACTTTCCAGGAGATCTCATTGGTGAACCCAACAGTATAAATTCCCTTTCCTCGTGGATTTTCCATTGTGATGGAACGAATGAAAGAACACCTGGAATGCAGACATCTGAGTGCGCTTGGACCTCCAGACCACCCTGCCTGGGGCCCGCCATGGTCTCCGTCTGAGCTGGGGGGGACCACTAGGAGGGTGTCTTCGTGAGCGTGAACCCCTAGTGACTTGAGTAGAAACAAAATAATTAGCATCTTCCTTCTTAACAAGGAGCCATGGGATTGGAGACCCCAAGAGACCCCAAACAGTAAATACCTTGCTGTGTCCCTGACTCCCTGCTCACCTACCCCAGGCTGGGGGGTGGGACACATGCTTTTCGCTCACAGACATCAGATTGGCCCCAGCATCACAGCGGAGTCGTCGCCCCCTGCCCTTTTTGTGGGTTTAGTGCTGACCTCAGGATCCTCTGGCAGCCAGTGGAGAAGGAGGCCTGAGAGACCATCCCCTTGGTGACACCATACTGGTAAGTCAGTGAATGATGGAGAAGGGGAGTAAACTGGATGGGATTGGGAAGAGGACCCCTTTTCCTTCCTGGATGGCCAGAGAGAAAGAGAGAAATGACTGAGGTTGATACCATACCTGCTGAGTGGACAAAGGCACAGAGGCCAGGCCTCTGTACAAGGTCCTGGGGGGGTAGGGGGAGGCGGGGGGGGGGGGGGGGGGGGGGAGGCATTTAGTGTCTGTGGTTGGCAGACACCTGCACAAATGGGAGAGACACTGCAAACCTGCTTTCTCCAATGCGGGGTTCTCTAAGAGTGGTCCCCATGCCAGCAACAGCAACCCCTGGGAACTTCCTAGAAGTGCTGATTCTCAAGCACCTCCCCAGGTACTCTGAGGCACTGGTCCAGCTACCTGTCTTAGCCAGCCTCTAGGTGACAGTGATGCACGCTCAAGTTTGAGAACCACTGCCCTAGTGCAACCCAGGACTTCATGTCACCAACTGAGGACTGCTCACGTGGTATAGGCAGCCCAGAGAAACCTTAACGTCACCTGACAAAATCCTCAAACCCAACTCCAAAAATTCTTAAGTAGTAACATAAGGCTTTGCTGGAGATCTCTTGGGGTTACCAAAGAGGAGGTCGTGCTGCTAATCTTCCTGAAAACCCCTGTTTTGACACTTCTTTCTTTTATATATATATACTAGTGGCCCGGTGCATGAAATTTGTGCTGGGGGGGGCGGGGAGGGCTGTTCCTCAGCCCAGCCTGCACCCTCTCTAATCTGGGACCCCTCGGGGTATGTCCAACTGCCGTTTTACAGGGATCAGGCCTAAACCGGCAGTCGGACATCCCTCTCATAATCCGGGACTGCTGGCTCCTAACCACTCACCTGCCTGCCTGCCTGATCGCCCCTAACCACTCTGCCTGCCGACCTGCTTGCCCCCAACTTTCCCCCCTTGCCAGCCTAATCACCCCCAACTGCCCCCCCTGCTGGCCTGTTCACCCCCAAATGTCACCCCTACTGGCCTGATTGACCCCAACTGTCCCTCCCACCAGCCTGCTTGCCCCCAACTGCCCCCCAACCCCCCAGCCTGATCGCCCCCAACTGCCCCCACCCTGCTGGCCTGGTCACCTCCAACTTCCCCCCACTGCCCACACTGCCAGGGCTCTGTGACCAATGATGCTTAGAGGGCGGCCCTGGCCACCCTGCTGGGGCTCTGTGATCAATGGCAGAACAGAGGCAGGCGTTTCCCACCTGGCCTGGGCTCTGCCATCAATCCCCGCCCACACGGAGGCCCTGCCCGCCCTGTGATCAATCACTGCCCATGGGAGGTGCCCACCCTGTGATCAATCACTGCCCACGGGAGGCCCTACCTGCCCTGCCCACCCTGCCAGGGCTCTGTGATCAATGCTGCACAGACAGAGGCCCTGCCCATCCGGCTGGGGCTCTACCATGGGCCCTCCCAGCCTTGGCAGCTTGCCTTAGCCCTCCCAGCCATGGCTTTGTCCGGAAGGAGGTCTCCCTGTCTAATTAGCATATTACCCTTTTATTATTAGTATAGATAGCCTAGGATGAGCTCCATATCCCTTCCTAAATGGATGGGGAAATACAATCAGGGTCGTCGCAATTTAAAATGGGTAAATGAGAATATGGTAAGAACATACCTACGTGTTTGCATTTCGTTAAATCATGCTCTCCCATATTCATTGCTTTAGCAATTCATTGTTATTTTCATATTAGTTTATAGCAGAATGCTATTTTATAAACTCCCTTTTCCTGTCATCATATCAACTACAGGGATAAGCACATAGCACACTTTATTCTCTATCAATTAGGCATTTGCTCACACCTTTGTCATTTTTTATAAAAACGGCTTACCTTTGAACAGTCTGGGCTGTGTCTCAGAGTTTTCAATTTGAACAAACTTTTTTTATATTTTTTTAAATTGATTTCAGAGAGGAAGGGAGAGGGAGAGAGAGACAGAAGCATCAATGATGAGAGAGAATCATTGATCAACTGCTTCCTGCACTTTCCCTACTGGGGATCCAGCCCACAACCCGGGCATGTGCCCCTGACCGGATCAAACCCAGGACCCTTCAGTCCACAGGCCAATGCTCTACCCACTGAGCCAAACCAGCTAGGGCTTGAACAAACTTTTTTAACCGTTGTTTTACTGAGAGTGCAAAGCTGTTTCAGTTGATAGTGACAGTCTGTGTAAAACATGAGAAAATATAAAATTTCTTGTCTTGCAAAGCTACTGCTGATGGCCAATATATTTCCAAGGCATATATTTAAAGCCATTAGTTTTAAAACTCCATGTGTTATTTTTTTTTCTGCAAAAAATCTGGTTAGCCTGGCCTGGGTGGCTCAGTGGTTGAGCATCAACCTACGAACCAGGAGGTCACAGTTTGATTCCTGGTCAGGGCACATGACTGTGTTGCAGGCTCAATCCCCAGTGCAGGAGACAGCCAATAAATGATTCTCATCATTGATCTTTCCATCTCTCTCTTTCTCTCCCTTCTCTCTGAAATCAATAAAAATATATTTTTTTTAAAAAACACCTCCATGTAACTAGCTTTCTGGGTCCATCCATGGTCTCCATTTCCCCTGAAAATACACTGACTGCTGTACCAGCATACAGCATGCACGGGCCAGAAAACTCGATGCCAGCTCACTGAAGCCATTCTACTCTCATCGGTTGAGTTGAATTGCTTTAGGTAATCCTCAACCCGGTTATGCTGGTTATAGTTGCTGTTGCAATTGTATCATTTAATTAGATGTTACCTAAATGAAAGAACTACAAGAAGAAGAAAGAAAGGGAGGGAGGGAGAGAGGGAGAGGAAAATGTGGTTTTATGAAACACAAGTTGAATGCTTTGGAAAGCTTTGATAAAAAGGCATCATTAAAAACAATTGCTGCCTGGCCAGTGTGGCTCAGTGGTTGAGCACTGACCCATGAACCAAGAGGTTACAGGTTTGATTCCTTGTCATGGCACATGCCCAGGTTTCAGGCTCAATCCCCAGTAGGGGGCATGCAGGAGGCAGCTGATAGATGGTTCTCTCTCATCCATGTCTCTGTTTCTCTATCCTTCTCCCTTCCTCTCACTCTAAAATCAATAAACATTTTTTTAATTCTAAAAAAAATAAAACTGTGCTAGTTTAGGTTTGGTTCCACTTCGTTTTGTTTTTACAAATCTTTGCTCTTCTGAAGAGACACAGAGATGTTTATGAAAAATATGCAAGTTGTCTTTAAACCACTCAGGTCTTTGAGATTCAGACTGTTTCAGGCATGGGTGGTTTAATTTGGGGAAACAGAAATCCACTGAAGGTAGCAGAACAAAGAGATTTGCTGTAAGGATCCCATGGACTTTCACAGATTCCTACAGATCTCAATGGAGAACTGGGACTAGGCCTGCATCTCTGACTCCCAGCTTATGTTGCTTCCCTCTCCCACCCTCCCACCCACCCCTTTTTTTTTCCGGTAGAGAAAGACTGCTCATGGAACCAGAAAATCAAACAGTCATCTCAGAATTCCTTCTCCTGGGACTCTCAGAAAAGCCAGAGTATCGTACCCTCCTGTTTGGGCTGTTCCTCTCCATGTACCTGATCACTGTCTTTGGGAACCTGCTCATCGTCCTGGCCATCATCTCAGACTCCCACCTCCACACGCCCATGTACTTCTTCCTCTCCAACCTGTCCCTCGTCGATGCCTTCTTCTCATCTACCACTGTCCCCAAGATGCTGGCAAACCTCTGGTCCCAGAGCCGAGCCATCCCTTTCGCCGGCTGCCTTGTCCAGATGTATGCCTTCCACCTGTTCGGGACCATGGACAGCTTCCTCCTGGCAACGATGGCCATTGACCGGTTTGTGGCCATTGTCTACCCTCTGCGCTACTTGGTCATCATGAGCCCCCGTGTCTGTGGGCTGCTGGTCGGTGGGCCGTGGCTGGTCACCAACCTCCAGTCACTCGTGCACACCTGCCTCATGGCTCAGCTGACCTTCTGCGCAGGCTCTGAAATCCCCCACTTCTTCTGTGACCTCATACCCCTGCTGAAGCTCTCCTGCTCCAACACCCACACCAATGAGCTGGTGATCTTTGCTTTTGGCATTCTCATGGGCATCAGCCCGCTCTCATGCATTCTCCTCTCTTACACCTGCATCTTCCGGGTGATCTTCAAGATCCCTTCTGCTCAGGGCAAATGGAAGGCCTTCTCCACTTGTGGCTCCCACCTCACCGTGGTGTCACTGTTCTATGGCACCGTCTTCGCCGTGTACTTGCATCCCGCATCTCTCACCTCCTCCCAGAAGGACAAGGCAGCTGCCCTGATGTGCGGGGTGGTCATCCCCATGCTGAACCCATTTATCTACAGTCTAAGGAACAAGGACATAAAGGCAGCCCTGAGGAAGTTCCTCAGCAGAACAACCTCCTCTCAGTCCTAGGGCAGAACAGGTATTGAGCACCTACTGTGTTCCAGGACCACAGTAGGGTGCTGGGGAGAATGAGATGCACTCAAGGTGTTCAGATCTAGTGGGGGATAGAGACATGTAAATAAATCATTACAATATGACAAATGCATCACAAAGAGATGAATAAAAAGCTACAGGAACCCAAAGGGAGAGGTATGCATTTTCCCTGGTTTTATCTTCCCCGTGAAGATCACAGTATCAGAGGACTTCCAATTAGCCCTCTCTGGGGTATCAGCCTTATAAGATTGCTATATGGATAATAATAGTCAAACAAAAGATTGGCTACTCTCATTTTAATATTGATAAAGCCAGCTACCTAGCCTTGCTTCCTTAGTGACTTGGGGAAAGACTTTGATAGTATCTGATTAGGTTATCTCTCTTGTAAGTGGTTTCAGCAGCCACCAGGTATCACTGAGGGCCTTGTGGCCATGACTTTGGGTGGGGATTGTTGTCATCAACAGTCCTTCAATGCATGCCTTCCCAGCCGCACACTGGATCCGAGGAGACCATGACATGGGCTCAGGGGATTGTGATTCAATGGGCTGACACTGGACTTTAGAATCTGCCTTCTGCCAAAACCGGTTTGGCTCAGTGGATAGAGCGTCGGCCTGCGGACTGAAAGGTCCCGGGTTTGATTCCGGTCAAGGGCACGTACCTGGGTTGCGGACACATCCCCAGTGGGAGATGTGCAGGAGGCAGCTGATCGATGTTTCTCTCTCATCGATGTTTCTAACTCTCTATCCCTCTCCCTTCCTCTCTGTAAAAAATCAATAAAAAATATTAAAAATAAAAATAAAAAAAATAAAAAAATAGAATCTGCCTTCTTGCCCCAGCTGGTTTGACTCAATGGATAGAGCATCAGCTTATGGACTGAAGGGCCCCAGGTTCAATTTCAGTCAAGGGCACATGCCCAGGCTCGATCCCCAATAGGGGGCGTGCAGGAGGCAGCCGATCAATGATTCTCTCTCATCATTGATGTTTTTATCTATCTCTCCCTCTCCCTTCCTCTCTGAAATCAATAAATATATTTTTTAAAAGAATCTGCCTTCTTCATAAACTCTCCAGGCGGCTGATGTGGGGAGTCCATGGGCCACAGTTTGAGGACACAGGCCCTGGGTGAGCTCCAGAATCCATGTGTTTCCTATGATGTCCTTTAACTGACTCCAAACCCAGTATAATTCTACAGGCATGATCAGCAACAAGCAGACGGGGTGGCCTGGGATGCCGGAGAGTTCAGGTTATGAATTGTGTTCTCAAAAAAAAAACTGTGTCAAAGTCTAAGTTCCAGGACCTCAGAATTTGATCATGGGTTCTGATCCAGTATGACTACTGGTGTCCTCAAAGAAGGGAGAATTTGGCCTGGCAGGCATGGCTCAGTGGTTGAGCACTGACCTATAAACCAGGAGGTCATGGTTCGATTTCCAGTCAGAGTACAAGCCCGGGTTGTGGGCTCGATCCCCAATGCAGGAGGCAACTATTCAATGATTCTCTCTCATCATTGATGTTTCTATCTATCTCTCCCTCTTCCTTCCTCTCTGAAATTAATAAAAATAGATTTTTTAAAAGAAGGAATAATATTGACCCACACAGGGAGAACACCATGTGAAGATGAAGGGAGAGATCGGGTGATGCTTCTACAAGTCAAGAAATGACAATTGCAAGCAGACCCCAGAAGCCCGGGGAGAGGCATAGAGCAGATTCTCCCTCAGAGCCCCCAGAAGGATCCAACCCTGCCCACTTTGATCTCAGATTTCTGGCCTCCAGACCGTGACAGAATAAATTTCTCTGTGTAAGTCACCCAGTTTATGGCACTTGGTTACTCGGCCCTGGCAAATGCATACAGTTAGTTTAGGGAGGGCTGGCACCATGCAAAAACCATGCCCAGACACACCCTCTCAAGTTCATGACCTACCAAGTGTTCTGGTTATGGGAGTCTGGGCTGCAACTGGATAAAACAATAAGGGATTTAAATGCGCCAATTCACTTCCTGGATCTTAGTGTTACGACAATGACACCAACAGCTGAGATGTATTATGTACCTGGCATGGGGCTAAGCCTTTTATATGCATCATCTCATCAAACTTTCAACAGCAACACTTACAAGGTAGGTAATGTAACTCCTTATTGTACAGATGGCAAAACCAAGGCTTAAAAAGGGAAGCTGCTAGATCAACAAAACCAAGAGCTGGTTCTTTGAAAGGATAAACAAGATTGATGAACCTCTAGCCAGGCTCACTAAGAAACAAAGAGAAAGGACCCAAATAAACAAAATCAGAAACGAAAGAGGAGAAATAACAGCAGACCCCACAGAAATACAAAAGATTGTTAAAAAAAAAAAAAAATACCATGAAAAAGGGAAGCTGCTAATAAGTGGTAGCCAAGGTTCATACAGAGGATCCACCTCAGAGTCCCAGGTCTTAATGACACACAATATTGTCTAGAATTCAGCACCTAGACCAGGGGCTACAAACTAAGGCTCTGAGAGCTTGTTTTGGCACAGCCTTTGAGCTGAGAATGGTTTCTACATGTTTAAATGGTTGGGGAAATTTTAAAAAGAAGACTATCCTGTGACAGATCAAAATTATATAAAAGTCTAATGCTAGCACCCATAAGACAGCCAAGCCCATTTGTTTATATATTATCTATGATTGCTTGCAAGGTACAAGGCAGAGTGGAGTAGTCTTTTTTTCTTTTTTTGTTAATCCTCACCCAAGAACAATTTTCCATTGATTTTTTTAAGAGAGTGGAAGGGAGGAGGGGAGATAGAGAGAGAGAGAGAAGCATCTATGTGAGACACACACATGTCCGGGCGCTAATGGAGCCTGCAACGGAAGTACGTGTCCTGGACAGGAGTGACGCTCTATCCACTGAGCCAAACCAGCTGGGGCCAGAGTTGAGTAGTTTTGACAGAGACCCTACGGCAGTGGTTCTCAACCTTGGCTGCACATTAGAATCACCTGGGAATCTTTTTAAAATCCTGATTTCTGAGCCTCATCCTCCAGAAATTCTGTTTCTTTGTTATGGGGTGGGGCCACAACATTAGTAACAAAGAAACAGAATTTCCGGAGGATGGGGCCCAGAAATCAGGATTTTAAAAAGATTCCCAGGTGATTCTAATGTGCAGCCAAGGTTGAGAACCACTGCCCTATGGCATGCAAAGTCTAAAATATTTGCTATCTGGCCCTTTATTGAGTTTGCTGACCCGTTTTCTGTAGGAAAAGCCTGGTACTCATGTAGGTCACGAATCAGAAGGAACAGCATCATGGGAGCTCGCTAGAAATTAAGACTCAGACGCTATCGCAGACCACTCGCTGAATCATATTTTTTAATTGATTTTAGAGAGACAAAGGGAAAGAGAAAGACAGGGAGAGAAAGAGAAACGTCGATGTGAGAGAGAAACATCACATCGATCGGGTTGCACACCCTGCCAGGACCGGTGATCCAAACCCTTGGTGTATGGGACCATGCTCCGACCAACTGAGCCACACACGCACACAGGTCGGGGCGGAATCATAATTTTAGCAACAACCTCAGGGGTTTTGTATGAACCTTCAAGTTTGAGGACCACAGGGATAGATGCGAGTGAGAAGGGGGCTGTAGAGATTTGGGACCCAAATAGGCCCTCAGTTCAGAGATATGGGAAACCCAAATCTGGGGGGGTGATTTTTTTCTCAGCCCCTGCCTTGGTCTGGGAGCCGATAGTGACACCAAATGCTTAAGAATGGCAGCTACAGCCCTAACCAGTTTGGCTCAGTGGATAGAGCGTCAGCCTGCGGACTCAAGGGTCCCAGGTTCGATTCCGGTCAAGGGCATGTACCTTGGTTGCGGGCACATCCCCAGTAGGGAGTGTGCAGGAGGCAGCTGATCAATGTTTCTCTCTCATTGATGTTTCTATCTCTCTATCCCTCTCCCTTCCTCTCTGTTAAAAAAAAATCAATAAAATATCTTTTTTTTTAAAAGAATTGCAGCTACATACCCTAGCCGGTTTAGCTCAGTGGATAGAATGTTGGCCTGTGGACTGAAGGGTCCCAGGTTTGATTCCAGCTAGGAGCACATGCCCAGGTTGCAGGCTCAGTCCCCAGTACAGGGTGTGCAGGAGGCAGCCAATCAATGATTCTCTCTTATCAGTGATGTTTCCATCTCTCTCTCCCTCTCCTTTCCTCTCTGAGATCAATAAATATATTTTTTTAATTATTTTTTTTAATTGCAGCTACAGTTTGATAAAGTGGCCACCAGGTGGCGATAGTATCATTTTATAAGATGGATCCAAAGCTCCTTTCAGAAACATCCTAGCTGTGAACTGGCCCAGCTCCACACACCTCAAGTGTAATCCGCCCTTGAAAAGGAACAGCATATGCGAAGTTCCCGTGGTGGGACGAAGCCTCACTTGCACAGAGAAACATCCCACAATGAGAGGGGACTGGGGTGTGCAGGGGGCTGTGGCAGGTGGCAGGGATCAGCCCTCACCACCCGACTGGCCCACAGGGTAGAGGCGACCATGATAGAGTTAAGCAGGGATGTGCTGGAGGGCCTGTGCTATAGAACCAACCCGCTAGTGAGCCATGGATCCGAAGTCAGAAAACTTCTTCTGTAAAGGGCCAGAGAATAAATATCATCAGCGTCATGGGTCACAATGACTCAGCTCTGCTGCTTGGAGTGGAAGCCACCATAGAAAATACACCAGGGAATGGGCATGGCTGAGCACCATGAAACCTTATAGACACTGAATCTTGAATATCATATCATTTTACATGTAATGAAATATTGTCCTTTTTTTACTGTTCATTGGAAAAAAATGTATTGAAGTCATCAAAAGGATTCAGAAAGCTTCACAACTAATATCTACCTTCTGTGTGCTCTTCTCTCCCAAAATGTGGTGATAAAATATGACATGTGACTTTTTTTTAAGAAAGTAAAAAGTACTGCAGAAATACATCTTCTGAAGGTGGTGCCACAGGCCCTTTGCATATACTGCTCCCACTTCCTCGCATCCTCCCAGAGTTAATGCCATGCAAACCCCACTTCCCTGAGGAAGACTCTCCTCTCCCCCTCCCGGCCCCAGCAACATCATGTACCTGATATATTCACTATCCTCTCATTCTCCTCACCACACCAGTGATTTTATATTCATTTGTGTGATTCTTTATTTTTATTGATTTCAGAGAGGAAGAGAGAGAGAGAGAGAGAGAGAGAGCAACATCGTGATAAGAGAGAATCATTGATCCACTGCCTCCTGCACGCCCCCCACTGGGGATCAAGCCTCAAACCCAGGCATGTGCCCTGACCAGGAATCGAACCATGACCTCTGGTTCATAGGTTGACGCTCAACCACTGAGCCACGCAGGCCAGTTTTGTGATTCTTTGGTGAATGTCTATTTCACCCACTTGACTGAGAACTGGGGGCTGAGACCATGTTCTGTTTACCTTGCCCAGCTCCATACCCTCACACTTAGTACAGTGGCCACTCAAAATATATTTGTTGAGTGAATGAAAGAATGAATAAGGAGGCAGCATAATAAAAAGACTGTATGATGCCAGATGAGGTGACTGAGGTAGGCTGGGTTGGAACAGAGATGCCAAGGTTAAGTTGCTGCGGTATGTGATGTAAATTCTTCCTCCACTCCCCAACTTTCAATAAAGTTTGTCACCTTGGTGACATCAAGGAAAGAAGCAGGAACAGCAAACACACAGTAGAACTATTTAATTCAGCAGTAACCATGAGAAAATAATCATCTAGGGGTTCTCCAAAATCTCAGTGATGGGTTGGAAGGGGTTGAGCCCATTTACATAAATCTGAAGGATCAGAGTGATGCTGGCCGTTGCTAGAGTACAATAATACTTCTTTCTCTCCAAATGGGATTTTGTTGGGTGATTCAAAGCAATTTTTGGAGATTCAAACACTACAGCTCAGAGAGGGCAACTGACTCTCACAAGGCCACACCCTGGATTTGGGAGGGGATTCCAGTCCAGTTTAGAGTGACCCCCAAAACCTGAACTCTCCTCTCTCCATCATGACACTGCTGGCCTCCCAGGTGGGTGACTTGGCTAAAGTCACACTGCAGCTTGGAACAGCTCAAGTCCTGCCCCATGGGGGGTCCTGGGGGGCAAAAGATAGATCAGCTGGTGGAAGTGGCTACAAAGCTGCTGCTGGCAACGCATGAAGAAGGACTCAGTAAGATTTGTACCCAAAGTCCTGGAGGGGGAGCTCTTACTCCCAGTGTATACATCACAGGGATTTGAGGAGTCACTACCATTTCTGTGAACCTGCACAGTGGGAGATCCCCAAGACCATCCTCACTAGAAGGACTCACAGAACTCAGCAAAGTTGTTATACTCATAGTTTATTACAGGGAAAGAATATGGATTAAAATCAGTAAAGATAAAAGGCACATGGGATGGGGTCCGGGAGAGACCAGGTACAAGCTTCGGTTGTCCTTCCTGTAGAGTTGTGAGGACAGTGCTTAACTCTCCCGGCAATGATATGTGCGATGCACTGCCAACCAGGGAAGCTTACCTGAGTCTTGTGTCCAGGCTTCTCATTGGGGGTTGGCCACTGTATCCGGTCCCTAGAGCTGCCATAACAAAACACCCCAGACTGGGTGGCTTAAACAATAGAAATTTATTTTCTCATTTTTGAAGGCGGAGAGTCTGCAGACCTCAAGGCGTCAGTAGGGTTGGTTCCTTCTGAGTCCTCTCTCCTTGACCTAATGAGGAAACGGAGACCCAGAGATAAAGATTCAAGTGCAAGTCGTTTACTTGGGAAGTGATCCAGGAAATGGTGGAAGGGAGGTGGAGAAGTGAGACTGGGAAGGGAATGAAGTTGGTAGAGTACATTGATATGCAAGTTTCCACTGTGGGCAGCTGGAGCTCAATCCAATAGGGACTTCTGGGGGTCAGTGTGTAACATATACCTCAGTCATCCCACGTGAGGAGTGAGGGAGCTGGATTACTTATCCACCAAATCCCATTGTCTGCCACAGAGGTGCAAAGCTCTGCTCAAACCTGGCCACCCCCCTCTACCTGCATTTCTCCTTTCCAAAATTCCGCATATATATTGGGGGCTGAATTATCCATCAGTCACCATAAGTACAGCACATCAGGTCTACAGCCAGTGAGAACATTTGGGGGAAAGAAATCACACACACACACACACACACACACACACACACACACACACGGGCTCCAAAATCGAAATAGCAACTACCAAAATCCAGATGAGTAATAGTACAAATATCACAAAGTGTGAAGTTTAGCATTTATAATGATTTCATTATATAGTTTGTAGATCATTTGTTCTCACTTATCAAGGATTCTTTATTGCTGAGGAAGAACCACAGCCAACTGTGAGTTATATGAGCTACATAGCCAAATAAATGCAACAGAAAAAGTACAGAAAACCTCCCAAAAGGTTTACCAAGAAAAATAATAAATATTGATATGGCTGCTTTTTAATTATTTGATGTGATATGGGTGGTGTCAAGGGCTGCTCTCATCCCCACATTGGCTTCCAGCTCCTCTGAGGTCCTAGGGTACCCCAAGAGAACCCTAGTCCTACACCCCCTGCCTTAGACTTGTAAATAGGTGCTGTGTTTATCCCCAACCACTCTCCCCACTATCAGCAGCTACCTCAAAGACATCTGGGCAGGGATCTGATGAGGTGCACCCCATCCCTCTTCAGCCTGATTCCTCCCAAACACACACATCCAAGGAAAATACACAGAGCTAAGAGACTTGTGAGACACCAACATATACACAATGGGTCTCCCAGAAAGAAAGAGGAGAAAGGGGCAGAAAGAATAGTTGAAGAAATAATAGCCAAAAACTTCCCAACATTGATGAAAGATATGAATCTACACATCCAAGAAGCTCAAAGATCACTAAGTAGAATAAACACATAGATCTACATTGAGACACCATAAGCAAACACACTTTCTCTGTCCAGGCCTTCTAGCCACCCATCTTGTCCAAAACTTCATCACCTGGCACCTGATCTCCTACCTGAACATTCAGCAGTGAAATAGACAGATAAGCATCTGGTGGAGTTTCAGTCTAAACAAGGACGTAGATAAACTAGAACAAACTACTGGTGCTATTAAGTTTAAGTTGAAGCAAATGAAATACAGTGATGTAATCATAACTGGGTGGTGGTAGGTTGTCAGGGAGGGCCTCCCAAGGAGGTGCCATTGAAACTAAAGGATGCAAAAGAGACAGCTTCAGAAGAACCAAGATTTTGCCCGGCCAGCTTGGCTCAGCAGTTGAGCATCAACCTATGAACTAGGAGGTCATGGTTCGAGTCCCAGTCATGGCACATGCCCAGGTTGTGGGCTCAATCCCCAGTGGGGGGGCAAGTAGGAGACAGCTGATCAATTAATCAATTATTCTCTCTCATCATTGATATTTCTCTCTCTCTCTCTCTCTCTCTCTCTCTCTCTCTCTCTCTCTCCCTTCTTCTCTGAAATCAATGAAAATGCATTTTTTTAAAAAAGAGCCACCAAGGTTTCTGAGGCAGAGGAAACTGCAAGTACAAAGGGCCTGAGGCAGGAATCGTTTGTGAAGGAGTCCCAGAGAAGAGGCTGAGGAGAGTGCTGGGGACAACAAAGGAGATGAAGGCAGAAGTTTTGTTGGATCTGGATTTTTTTCTAGGTGGGTGAGCAGTCATAAGAAGACTGTTCAGCAGGGGTGTGCCATGATCTGATTTCAGCTTTTTAAGTCCACTCTGGGTGCTGTGTGGAGAATAGAATGTAGGAATGAGGGGTTAACTTTTCCAAAACCACTCCAATAATCTCTCACCCCACATCCTCTTGCACAAGGTCACCTTGACACATCACCCACTGAGAGATGGCGTCTATGTCCCTTCCCCTTGAATCTGGTGCCAGAAGTGGCACAATGTGATACTCGAGGGTGGGTGGGCCAGGAAAGGTAATACAGTGACGGCCTTGTTCACTTTTGGAGCCCTGGATGGCTGTGTAAGGAGCCTGCACACCTCCTGGGAGGAGAGGCCCCTGTAGGTGCCCGGGTCCACAGCTGGTATCAGTTGCAAGACCTGTGAGTGAACATGCCTCCAGATGATTGCCTCAAAGTCTGTCCGCTCTGCCAGCCCTAACTCCTGACCCACCACGTCTGTGAGCATCATACAATGACTGTTTTTATGCCACTGAGTTTGGGGATTGTTTGTTAAACAGCAGTAGGAGCTGGAATTGGGGAGGAGACAGAATTGGGTGGAGGAGGGAAGCACTGCGGCATCCAGGAGACCACGGAAGAGCTTGCAACAGGTTAGAGCAGTATATGGGGGGAGTAGAAAGGACACGTGCAGGATGCGTTTTGGAGATAAAACCAAGAGAATTAGCGATCACCAAGGGAGAGGGGAAAGAGGGAGGACTGGGGCCCCGGGATAGAGATCGGAGTTGGAGCCCAGGGAGGTAGCCCAGAGCCCCCCTTCCTTCCCCTCCCGCCGGGGCGACTACAACTCCCAGCATCGCCCGCTCAGGCCGCGGGAAGGGAAAAAAAAAAAAGTTTGGGCCAAGCATTCCCGGAATGCGCTTCCTGCTGGCGCTGGGCGGGAGGCGGGCGGGGCGCGACGGCCCGGGCGGGGCGGGCGGGCGGGGGGCAGCGCGGCCGGACCCAGGGCTCGCACTCGGCCCGGCCGGGGCCCCAGCATGGCCGAGCCGCTGCTCAGGAAAACCTTCTCCCGCCTGCGGGGCCGGGAGAAACTTCCCCGGAAAAAGTCGGATGCGAAGGAGCGCGGTGAGCGGGACAGGGGACGAAGGAGGGGCGCCGAGCCCCGCCCGGCCTGGAGGGGGTCCCGGGGCCCAAGGAGAGGCTGCTGAGGGGACAGGGGAGCCCGGCGGAGCCGGCTGCGGGCTGGGGTGAGGGATCGGGACGGGCAGGGGTCCTGGGAGGAAGGGGCTGGGGGGAGAGGGGCGCGGACCGTTATGTGCGCCCAGCCCGGGATGCCAGCGCTGCGGGCTCCTTGGGAGGCCCGGGAGGGGGCCTCGCCCCTGACAGGAAATGGGCCGATACGGTGCGCCTGGTGACTGGAGGCGCTGAGGAGCTGGGAGCTGGGACACTGAGCCCAGTCAGGGCAAGGAGCACTCTGAGCCCGGGAGACCCGAGATAGGAGATGGGGAGCGCACTTCTGCAGGAGGGAGACCTGGCCGTCAGTCCGAGTAGCGCCCCTCACCCCTCCCACCTATTATTAACCAGTGACTGCAGCTGCCTCCACCTTAAGCCGCCCCAGGCAGCTGTCCCCTTGATACAGATGGGGAAACTGAGGCACGCCGCAGTTGGGTAATTTGCCCAGGGTTAGTGAAGTGACTTAAACAGCTCTTTGGAATATGCTCATAATAGAGAGCCGGGTAGAAATCGGAGGGGAGGGGAGGAGGGAGTCTGCAGGCAAGCAAGATGGGACCTAAAAGAAATGGGAGCTGCCTCGGGCAGGAAGTCCGAGGAAGGAAGGAGTTAAAGGAGGGAGACCAGATGACTCCTGGATCGGACCTCCCCACCAGCCCTTCCCAAAGATTCCCAGAGTAGAGATGGGCCTGGTGCCCACGCACAAACACACACAGGAAACAGCCTGGATGTCGGAGGGGAGAATGGAGCAAGGGGAGGCGCCAAGGCACTGACCGGGGGTTCTGGGCTGGGCTGAGAGATGACCCACTCCCGGTAGGGGCAGAATTGGAAGACAGACTTGGGGGGAAGGGGGGACGTGCTGCGGGAAAGGGGAACCCTGTGCTCGAGGCCATGCCTGCTCCTGTCTTCCGAGCAAGCCAGCCACTGTGTGCTTGACCAGATATGGGGGCCTAGGAAGTGCGCCCCACGCCCAGCTCCCTGAAGCCCCCCTGGAAAGAGCATCAGATCCCCCCATGTCACAGGACACACTGGGGCTCCGAGATGGGAAGTGACTTGCCCTAAGCCACCCAGTGAGAAGTGACGGGCCAGGCTCCAGGCCAGGGTTAATGAGAGGGGTGGAGAATCAGAGCCAGGAACACAGAGTCCCACCAGAGGACCCCTGAGGCCAGAGGCAGAGGGACGTTGGGGACCTCGGGAACTAAGACGGGGTGGACTCTAAACTGGCAACCAATCCCATTCCAAACAAGCACCCAGCCCTGCTGGGGAAGAGCCTGGGCTGGGGCTGTTCTCTGGGGGGATGAGGGCCTGCGCCTGACTGCCTTGTTCTCCAACAGGCCACCCAGCCCAACGCCTGGAGCCCAGCCCTCCAGAGCCAGAGCCCCAGGCCTTCGAAGGGTCCCAGGCTGGAGCAGAGGGGCCCCCCAGCCCTGAGGCACCTCGAAGTCCCTCACGAGGGGCCTACCTGCAGAGCCTGGAGCCCAGCAGCCGGAGATGGGTACTGGGCGGGGCCAAGCCCCCAGAGGAGGCCTGTTTGGGGCCTGGGGCACCTGGCAGTGGGGAGCCTGCAGGCGAGATCTGGTACAACCCCATCCCTGAGGAGGACCCCAGGCCCCCCGCACCTGAGACCCCAGGGCCACAGCCAGGCTTAGCTGAGCCAGAGGGCGTGGCCCCACAAGGTGAGCACAAGCCTTACCCGCCCCCGACCCCCACCCTCGCTCCCCAAGATGACCACAGGCCTCAGCCCCATGCCAAGCCCAGGTTGCCGAACTCTGGTGTTCCCACAGGTGTGGCCCCTTCCAACTCTCCAACCAAAGCCTCTCGAACTAAGTCCCCAGGCCCCGCCAGACGCCTCTCCATGAAAATGAAGAAGCTGCCCGAGCTGCGGCGCCGCCTGAGCCTGCGGAGCACCCGGGCGGGCCGGGAGCGCGAGCGCGAGCGGGCCGCCCCCGCTGGCTCCGTCATCAGCCGTTACCACCTGGACAGCAGCGTGGGGACCCCTGGGCGGGCGGCCGTGGCCGGGGGCTCTCGGGGCCTGCGGGCTGGGTACCTCAGTGATGGTGACTCCCCGGAGCGCCCAGCAGGGCCCCTGTCGCCGACCGCCTTCCAGCCGTATGAGGTGGGCCCATCTGCCCGGGCGCCGCCGGCCGCACTGTGGGGCCGCCTCAGCCTGCACCTGTACGGGCTGGGGGGGCTGCGGCCCGCGCCAGGGGCCACCCCGAGGGACCTCTGCTGCCTGCTCCAGGTGGATGGAGTGGCCAGAGCCCGAACCGGGCCGCTGCGCGGAGGGCCAGACTTCCTGCGGCTGGACCACACCTTCCACCTGGAACTCGAGGCTGCCCGGCTGCTGCGAGCCCTGGTGCTGGTGTGGGACCCTTGTGTGCGGAGGCACCGGCCCTGCGCCCAGGGCACTGTGCTGCTGCCCACGGTTTTCCGAGGTAGGATGCCTGGCTGTGGGGGAGGGGAGGGAGGATCGGTGGGGTACAGGGTTCAGCACTTCTCCCAGGGTGCCCAGGAGCCTGTGAGGGCAGACCCCACTTAAGTCCCCTTGTGTCTTTAGGGTGCCAAGCCCAGCAGCTGGCTGTGCGCCTGGAGCCTCAGGGGCTGCTGTATGCCAAGCTGGCCCTGACGGAGCAGCGGGAAGCACCCAACACAGCTGAGCCCCGTGTCTTCGGGCTGCCCCTGCGGCTGCTGGTGGAGAGGGAGCAGCCCCCGGGCCAGGTGCCCCTGATCATTCAGAAGTGTGTGGGGCAGATCGAGCGCCGAGGGCTGCGGGTGAGCCCCTCATCCCACACCCCAACTAGCCCCCAGACCTCAGGCCCATTCCCCAGGACCCCCAATATACTGAGGCAAGGACTTCCCCCCGACCCTGCCTGAGATACTCCTAGCTCCAATCCCAGCCTAGACAAGGGCAGGAGGCCCCCCTAGACCATGGCACTCAGCCCCAAACCTATGGGTCATCCACCCAATTAGTGACACCGGATCCCAGCCCTTCTGGAGCTCAGAGTCTCCGGACAGAAAGACATGACTCCAATAATAACATACAAATATAAAACTGTGGCTGGGATAAGACTGAAGAAGCTGGGAAAGCCCAGAGCAGGACCTCACCTGCTGGGTTGTCAGGGAAGGCATCCTAGAGGAGGTGACAAGTGAACTGAAGAGGAGTCAGAGGTTGTCCAGGCAGCCAGGCAGGGACTCCATGACAGGTGTCAGAGGAGTAGGAAGGCAGCCAATGAGGCTACAGCTAGCCCCCAACTTCTCAGCCTACTGCTACCCTGGCCCAGAACTCCAGACCCCACCCCACCGAGCCCTGATCAATCTGTAGCCCCAGCAAAAAGACATCCCCTCTCTGCTCCCACACCTAGGTGGTGGGGCTATACCGACTATGTGGCTCAGCAGCTGTGAAGAAAGAGCTTCGGGATGCCTTTGAGCAGGACAGTGCAGCAGTCTGCCTCTCTGAGGACCTGTACCCCGATATCAATGTCATCACTGGTCAGCATGCCTCTTCCCTCCCCTGCCCGCTCCTCATTCCACCCTCACCTCATGGCAGTCCCTGTGGCCCCTCTGGGACCTCACCTCTTCTGTATGGCCTTGTTTTCGCCTTCCTGCACCTGTCCTCCTCCTCTTCCCTCCTCTCAGCCCCAGCTGACCCCTCCAGAAGCCAGGCTTGCCCTGACCAGAGTGGGCCCTGTGTTCACAGGCATCCTCAAGGATTATCTTCGAGAGTTGCCCACCCCACTCATCACCCAGCCCCTCTATCAAGTGGTGCTGGAAGCCATGGCCCGAGGGCCCCCGAGCAGGGCTCCCCCCAGCACTGAGGGTACCCGTGGGCTCCTCAGCTGCCTGCCAGATGTCGAGAGGGTGAGTTGGGCATGGGTGGGGTGGGTAGGACAAGGAGTGGGCTGACATTAGTAGAACGTTTCACCCATGCCTGGGCCAGTAATGGCCATGAGCTTGAGGCATCATTAAGTAGGTGCTATTGGGATCCCCTCTTCATAAAAGTGGAAAGCGAGGTCCAAAGCAGTTGAGTGAGTTACCCAAGGCTGCACAGCCAGGATATATCAAAAATGCACAAGGGCCCTGGCCGGCGTGGCTCAGTGGATAGAGCTTCCGCCTGCAGACTGAAGGGTCCCGGGTTTGATTCCGGCCAAGGGCACATGCCTGGGTTGCAGGCTCGATCCCCAGTAGGGGGCGTGCAGGAGGCAGCCGATCAATGATTCTCTCTCATCATTGATGTTTCTATCTCTCTCTCTTCCCTTCCTCTCTGAAATCAATAAAAAAATATATTTTTTTAAAAAATGCACAAGGGAGTTCCTGGCTGTAGAATCCTGGACAAGTCCAGACCCTCTTTGTGCCTCAATACCCTCATCTATAAAATGGGATTAATATCAACCCTGCCACACACACAGAGAAATGGGTTCAAGTCCAAGCTTTGTCATTCCAAAGCTGTGACCTTAGGTCTCCCCTCCAGCAAAATGGAATCATAATACTAATACCTGATGGTTAAGTCTTAGCTGTCATCTCCCAGCTGTGAGACCTTGAACCTCAGTTTTCCCATTCGGAGCCGCCTTAGTCTCCCTCATGCCCTCCCAACCCTTTCCCCAGGCCACGCTGACGCTTCTCCTGGACCACCTGCGCCTCGTCTCTTCCTTCCACACCCACAACCGCATGACCGCGCAGAACCTGGCTGTGTGCTTCGGCCCCGTGCTGCTGCCCGCGCGCCAGGACCCCGGCAGGCCCCGCAGCCGCAGCTCTGGCCCGGGCCTTGCCAACACAGTGGACTTCAAGCGACACATCGAAGTTCTGCACTACCTGCTGCAGGCCTGGCCAGGTGAGTCCGCCCCCCCCCAGCAGCCAATCAGATTCTCAGGCTTCAAGTAAGCCACGCCTCCTCATCAGAGTAAACCAGTGCCTGGTTGCCTCAGCAACCAGTTCATATCCAGCCAATCCAGGCTTGACGCTACTTTTTAACATGTCAATCAGAGATACCGTGATCTGGCTGGTTACCTAAACAGCCAATCAGAGACCTGGCTGCCGCCTCTATGTCCTGTCATCACAAGCCCTCCCTCTCCCTCTGCAGATCCCCGCAGGTCCCCGGAGGCTACGGACCTCGACCCGTACTTGCGGCCCAAACAACAGCCACCGCTGCACTTGCCGCTGGCGGCTCCTGAGGTAGTGACTCGGCCCCGCGGTCGGGGCGGCCCCGAGAGCCCTCCGAGTAACCGCTACGCCGGCGACTGGAGCGTTTGCGGGAGGGACTTTTTGCCCTGTGGGCGGGACTTCCTTTCCGGGCCCGACTACGACCACGTGACGGGCAGCGACAGTGAAGACGAGGAGGCAGGGGAGCCCACGGGCGCCGCAGACTTCGAGGATGACTTCGAAGCGCCCTTCAACGCGCACCTGAACCTCAAAGACTTTGATGCCCTCATCCTGGACCTAGAGAGAGAGCTTTCCAAGCAGATCAATGTATGCCTCTGAGCCGGGCGGGGCGGGACCCCGGATACTAAGGGCCGGGCTCCTGGTTGCTAAGACAGTGCCCTAAAGATAGAAAGGGACCAGACCTGTCTTTCAGGCCTAGCTCCGGATTGCTGGGGAGTTGCCTAGCGACCAGCCAGCAGATGCTGAGATTTAGTTTCTCATTGCCAGTGCTAAATTATTTGGGTACTGGTTGCAAAGGCCAGGGACTGGAGATTTGGGGACCAGCTGTGGTGGCCATCTTTTCTGAGGACCAAGAGCATCTCCCCCTTGCTGGGCTGGCCTCTCTTGCCTCCCCTTGGCCCCGGCAACACCAGTTAATGTGAGCATCACCCTGGGATGGTGAGACACCCCCCAGTCAATCTTCTTGCTGCTGCCAACCAAATCAGTATTAGCTTTGAGCATTGCACTCTGCTTCTCCCTCCCTTTGGGAGGGCCCAAGGACTATGAGGAGGCGGTTTGGGGTGGGGTCAAGAGCAGCCCCTACCTGGGCTCCAGCTGGATAGGGGTGGCCTGGGCTTATAGAAAAACATTAGGTTTCCCCACTCTCTCCCAGGGAAAACCCCACAATTGCCTCAAACCAGCATATTGAGATCGTAGTTTGGCCCTTCCCCTCCCCAGTTCTTCCTCGGCGTCCTTGAAGAAACTGAGCACTTATAAGACCTCCCTTTGGAGGGGCCCCACCTGAAGTGTCAGGCTGGGGCACTTTGGTACGGAACATATTTATTGCCTCTGTGTGTGTGTGTCTGTGTGTGAGGATGCGAGTGCATGGACACGTCTGGAGCAAACGTGTGGGGCTCTTTCAGGGACCACAGAGCGGGGGGAGGGTTCACAATGCTGAGTGCCCTGAAATCCCCAGTACTGGTGCCCAGTGGGAGAGAAGGGTCCCCTTCTGTCTACCCCCCTTTTCCCCTCACTTCCATCTTTGTGAACAATAAATCAATATGCACAGGTTCTGGGATGAGTACTTGGGCCCACGTGGACCGGGGTGGTTTATTCCGTGTAAAAAAAGAGAAAGGGCACAATTGGGACCACAGAGAAAAAGGCCCCAGAGCTCTCCTGTGCTTCCAGGGAGCCTCTGTGAACCCTCCATCCCCTCCCTGGCCTCAGGGAGGATTATAGGGTCACTGAGCCCCATGGGATAGCCCAGAGCAAGCAAGGAAGAGACTCCAGACCAGCTAAGTAGTCCAGGGGTAGGAAGGCACCCACGAGGCCCTACACAGCAATGGAGCCATCGCGGAAGTCTGTCCTCCCAATGAGGATATTGACGACGACTGGATGGCCATCCCGGCACTGCTGCTGGGCATCACGAAGCACCTTCACCACCTGATCCTCATTCTCCCGTGAGAGCAGCAAGCCCTGGGCCCCCAGACCCATGGCTGCTTTGTGATAATCTAAAAGGGGAGATCAAGTCAGATGGTGGCAGGGACCCAGCCCACCATGCAGCCAGCCCAAGAGAGACACACCCAGCCGAGCCAGGGATAGCCTCCCCCATGCCAGGCCCCTCACCAGTGTAGGCCAGGCCACAGGCCACATTGCTGCCCAAAGAGGGCACCTGCTCCCGAGAAATCTGGGTCCAGCCAGCATCATTCCCTATCAAGGCCATCACTGGGATCTGCAGGGAGAGGATGAAGCCAAGCCACAATACTCAGCCCCCAGGCTTGGCCAGCCAGAGGACCTCCGCCAGGCAGAAGCAAGCCCCTCCCCAGCCCAGCCCACCCTGATGACATCTCCCAGAACCTCAGGCTTCACCTGGGGCGGCTGGTTACCTTGTGTCTGACAAAGGTGTCAAATTCGATGAGGCTGTACCCAAAAGCTCCATCCCCAAACAGGCACCAGACCTGAGGTGGGATAGGACATAGTTGGGGTTGTTCATGGCCCAAAAAGCAGCAAGCCACCTGCCTCCAGGCTCTGACTCACCTCAGCATCTGGCCGGCACAGTTTGGCCCCAAGTGCAAATCCTGCACCAACCCCCAGAGTCCCGAAGGCCCCTAGGAGAACCAAGAGCATGTGGGTGTGAAGGGGACTGGACGGTACAAGCTGCCCCAGGCGTAGGCCCTTCCTTACCAGGATCGAGCCAGCACAGGGGACCACGGGGCTGCACCAGGTGGGCGGCAGTGCCCACAAAGTCCCCGCCATCTACCACCAGAATCGAATTGTCAGGCAAAGTTTCTTCCACCAGCTGCAGCACCCGCACCGGGTTCAGGTGTTGGGATACAGGCATCATCGCCTTCTCCCTGCAATGGACCAGTGCAGGTCAGCAGGACCAGCAGCAGACCTTGCTGGGAACCTACCACCACCCTCCATGTCCACCAGCCCCCACCGAAAGGACTTCTCCTTCTGCTGGTCGGCTTGCCGAAGCTCCTCTGCCCAGTCTGAGGCCCATGTCTGGCCCTGAAGGCCCTCCACCAGCTTCAACACAAAGGAGCCCACGTCTCCTGGGGAAGGAAGAGGGCACAGCTGCAGAGAGGTGGCCTCCTTCTGCCCTTTCAGCACACGAGGCCCAAGCCAACAGTAGCCTTGGAACAGGAGGCAAGGAGGCAGGTCAGGGGCGCTCCTTGAGAAAATCGGGAAAAACATACTGGGAACCAGGTTAGGGCAGCCAGGGTGAGAGGGAGGGCAAGGCTGGAGAAACAAGATTTAGGGAGGACAAAGTGGGTTAGAAACCCAAGCCAACCTGGTCGCCAGCCTCCCCATCACACCCCAGATCATTCGGTCCTATCAGTTCTTCCTCTGAAAGATATCGCTAAAAACACCTCCATCTGCCAAGTACATCTCTACAACCCAGGCACACAGAGTGCTTGTGAGCAAATATACGAGCTGGTGATGATGCACTTTTCATCAACTGCATTCAGAAATAATCACCTCGAGGCTCAGAGAAGTTGAGTTTCTCTTTCCCTATTCATCCTTGATCCAGGCCTTGTCATTTCTGTCCTGACCCAGTTTAACAGACCCCTTGACACCGCCTGGCCCCTCCAACTTGCTGCCCCCCCAACTGCTACAGTGGGCCTTCCCAAACATGATGAATGAAACTGCCGCTTCTCTGCTTGACAGAGTTCCCTGTCACCAGCACTGCAAGGAAGCCCATGTCCTTGCAATGATGGGCAAAGCAGGACACAGAAAGGCCAGGGAAGAGGACTGATCCGGGGCTGAGGTTATGACAGACTGACAGAGACCTCAGGGGCCAAAGAGTGAGCTCTCTGTCCTAACAGCAGCGGGCAGCGTGAGAGGATTTGCAGCAGGGGACATGGTCACATGCACATTCCCAGGCCTTTCCTCTGGTGCACACCCACCATGTGTTCATCCAGAAGCACTCAACAGTCTGAGAGCTGAATCTATGGCTCTGGCTGATTGGGTGCTCTCTCAGGCAAGGTCCAGAACCCAGAATCCAGCTCGAGCCAGCTGCAGGAGAGGGCCCAGGAGCACGTGTGTGGGGCGTTAGGGGCTCACCCTGCACAGCTTCCTGGGGCTTCCAGAACATGTCTGAGTTGATCAACATCTCTTTCCGGTTACGGTTGACAATGATGATCTTGCTGCTTCGGCTGAGGACACGGCCATAGGACAGACGGAAGTCACACACAACTCCTAGGGTGGGAGATAGGGGAACAGTGGATGGAGGGCCAGTGTCCTGGGGGATGCCCACTACCTAATTTAATCCACCACAGCAGACTGAATATAAAAGGGTGCCCGTTCTTCACCTCTCCATAGCCCCATGCCACCTGTGATGACTTTGTAGCTCCCCAGCCCTTAAACCTGGGCTGGCCTCGGGATGTGCTCTGGCCAGCAGCATGTGTCAGGAGTGCTGGCATGCGTTCCTCAGACCAGGCTTCAATAAGCCTTGCAGCTTCCACTCTCCTTTAAATAACCTTGCTCCCCCTGCCCTACATGTTTCTCATCCCCCAAGTGAAGCAGCCCAAGCCAGCCTGCTGGATGATGAGGAACATGGAGGAGGAGATAGAGAAGAGTGAGAACTCAGAATCCTAGCTGAGGCCATGCCAACCCAACGATAGCCCCAGCCAATCCCCAAGTATGTGAGCCAGCCCAGCCTAGATGGGCACAGCCGCCCTCCTGCCTCCCCAACCAGACTCCTGAATGAGCCCTGCCAAAACCAGAAAAACTACCACCTTACCTCTTGGTGGGTCTTGAGCAATAATAATTGCATTTTAAGCCACTGAATTTTGGAATGGTTATTACACAGCAATAGCTAACTGATACAAGTATTATGTGTCCGGCAGACTTCAAAGCACTTTATGTGGAAATGTATATGCCGTATGTGTACATGCTGCATAAAGGATAAATGCTGTATAACGTGTACAAATGCAAATGCTGTGCACAAAGTTCCACAGAGCCCACTATCTGTGTGTCCTCCTTTGTGCAAAGCTGGGTCACAGCACACAACTACAATCTGGCACGAGTTCAGGTGAATTTCAAATTCAGAGTTGTTCAAAAACCTTGAAAGGGGCAGGGGTAGGGCCAGTGAGTACCAGATTAGGAGGGGCAGGATCACAGGGTAAGGGGGGTCCTGGAGTGAGGGAAAGGGAAGAGAGGGGGTGGAGGCTGAAGCCCACCTGCCAGGAGAACAACGTCTGCCTTCTTCAGGGCGGCACCGCGGTTCTGCCGGATGTGCAGGGGGTGGTTTCGGCCCAGCAGCCCCCGTGCCATCCCGCCCAGGAAGCAGGGGACACCCAGAGTCTCCATGGCAGCCCTGCAGGTCCAGGTAAACAGAAGTGAGTGTGGCCACGGGCCTGCCAGTCCCCACGGGGCACCAGGGGACCAGGGACCAGGAATGTGATAGTAAAGGCAGGGCTGAGGCTTCTCACCGAAGCTTGCTGGCAGGTGTCGGGGGCAGTAGGGCCTGGCTCCCCAGCACCACAAGGGGCCTTTTGGCCCGGCTCAAGATCTCCACACAGCGCTGAACCTGGGGCAAGAGGTGGGGCTCAAAGAGCCGACCCTGAGTCACCATTAGCCCCCAAGATCAAAGTCCCAATACTGACTCAGGGACAGGCCGTCCTGCCAGGTGGGGTCCTCGGCCAGGAAAGAGGGGCAATTTACCTGCTGGGGGGATGCCTTGGGGATGTCCAGAGGTAGGGGCCCTTCGGGCCGAGGCTCCCAGGCTCCTGCAAAGAGATTGGCCAGGTAATTCTCTAAGTACCTGCAAAGAGGAAAGGAAAGAGTGGTTACCAGGATTCATTACTGAGGTTCCACGAGCTGAAGGAGGGAAGTCGGACGGGCACAGGGGTGGTCAAGCAATGGCCCAGGGACAAACCCCAGGGATCAAGTCTCCAGCAGCCAGTTTCCCCTTGGAAGCTTCTGATGACCACTCCAACCTGACACAGACCCTCAGAAACAAGTGACAGGCATGGAGTGCCAGGATCAGGGCCACAGCTGCAGGGTGAAGTGGCTCTGCCGTTTCCTAGCTGTGTGACTTTGGGCAAATGATATAACTTTTCTGAGCAAACTGCTCTGTAAAATGTAAAAGGAAGCCTCCCTCCCACGGCTCAGTGAAATATCCATTCAGGATACAAAGCACTTTGCAAAACCCTCCATCAGTGGAGCCATTCACATCATCAGTACGCTTGCCTTTCTCTAGCTTCCCACTTCTCTGTCTCCTTAATCATTGGGTCACAGGGCCCTGGTTTTCCATGAAGCCCCGTGCAGGGCTCTGGAGATACACAGATAAATCCTGCTCAGCCCTGCCCTTAAGAACACCCAATCCAGCCAAAACCAGATACATGGGTGTTGGCAGGAAGCAGTCGGAACGGGAAGCTTCTGTTTCTCTTTGGAGTCAAGACTGCAGAGAATGAGAAGAGGCCAAGGAAGGAACCATGGAGACCCCCAACATGAAAAGAAAAGGCAAAAGCCAGGCTTGCAGGGGCTGAGGAGGGAAGCCTGGGAGGAGGGGAAGTGGAGGGGACTATGAGGCCAGGGAGCAAAGAGGCTGTCAGGGCCACAGAACAGAACTGCTTAAAACTTCTGCCTCCCAGATATGACTACTGACCATTTCCTATGTGTTAGCACCCCTGAGCCCCACTCTCTATTCCTGGTTCCCTAACCATGTTGAAGGAAGGATAGGAGACACCTTGCCTTTCACCTGACATGACACGGGATTCAGCCCTGTTCTTATTTAAAGCTAGAGGCCTGGTGCACGAAATTCATACACTCAGGGGGGGCCCCTCAGCCTGGCCTGCGCCCTCTCGCAGTCAGGGAGCCCTCAGGGGATGTCCAGCTGACAGCTTAGGCCCACTCCCCACCTAAGCCATCAGTCAGACATCCTTAGCACTGCGGTGGAGGCAGGAGAGGCTCTCACCACGGCTGCCACTGTGCTCACCAGCTATGAGCCTGGCTTCTGGCTAAGCAGTGCTCCCACAGCACACTGACACCAGGGGGCAGCTCCTACATTGAGCGTCTGCCCCCTGGTGGTCAGTGCGTGTCAAAGCAACCAGTTGTTCCGCCGCCATTGGGCTGAAACCGGCTCTCCCAACATCCCCCAAAGGGTCCCGGATTGCAAGAGGGCACAGGCCAGGCTGAGGAACCCCACCTGTGCACAATCAGGGCCAGGGAGGGATGCGGGAAGTTGGCCAGCCAGAGAGGAACCATGGGAGGGCTCCAGGGCATGTCTGGCCCATCTCGCTGTCCCGATTGGCTGGACCCCAGCAGCAAGCTAATCTACCAGTTGGAGCGTCTGCCCCCTGGTGGTCAGTGCATGTCATAGCGACTGGTCAACCAGTCGACTGTCTGCCCCCTGGTGGTCAGTGCACATCACAGCAAGCAATTGAGCAGCCTTAGCATTCATTAGCATATTGTGCTTTGATTGGTTGAACAGACGACCAGACAACTGAACACTTAGCATATTAGGCTTTTATTACATAGAATAATAATGGTTAATTCTTTAGACTTGAGCATTTGCACTATCAAAACTATCTCATTTTATTCTTCACAGACTCTTATAGTCTAGTGAAAAGCAGGCAACGTTCATCCATTTTACAGATGAGGAAGCTGAAGCCAAAAAAGGTTTAATCACATTATATGTAAGTCAAATTGTTATGCTTTACACCTTCAACTTAGAGTGCTGTCTGTCAATTATATCTCAATAAAAATGGGGGGGAAACGGTTTAACCATTTGCTCAAGTTAACACAGCTAGTTAGCAGTAGTCCTGGAATGTGAACCCATGTCTCTGGACTTCCATTTCACTCATTAGAGATGGCCCATAGCTTTGTGGGTAAAGCGCTTGAAGGCTCCTCCAGGCTGAAACCTCGTGTGCCATTAACAAGCTGGATGACTTCATGCAAGTCATTCAGTAAAATACCTTAATTCGAAGGGTTGTTATAAAAGACATGGAGTAAAACCGCTACTCCTTGAACTTCCCCTCAAGGTGCATCTCCCAAGCCCAGGGTTCAGGAACCTGTCTGTCTTGTTTACTGTCACCCGTATTCATCCTGGTACATGGCACATAGCACACTTGCTAAATATATAAAGGAGGACTGGAAGGAACAGGAGCAGGGACGGGCAAAGGGGGGAAGGAGGATTAATTCTTCCTCCTCCTGTGCGGTTTCAGCCAGGCCCACCTAGTAGTGACCAAAAATGGACCCTTTCGCATACCTCTGCTTGAGCTGTGCCCCTACCCGTTTCTATCTGCTCAACTGAAGGAAGTGCCCCTCAAACTCCTTAGCTCTTTTAAAACCTTCAGGCTTATCCCAGGCCAGCCCCACTACCCTGCTCTCTCCAAGATCCTAGCCACTTGCCACTCAAAGCCCCAGAGTGAGCTGTGCCCATGTCACAGGCCTGCAGGGACCCACTCCAGTCCCTTTCTCCAGGTACTCATCAGTGATCCATCCATGTCTCTGCATCCCACAGCCACTACCCAGATCCAGGCCATCATCACCTCTCATCCTGGGCACAACCATACCTCCTCCCTGGCTTCCCACCTTCCACCCAACCAGCGTCCATTCTCCAAACACCAGAGGAAACATAATAAGAGCCTGAATCAGGGTATCCCACACCTCTGATTAAGGCCCTGCAATGCTTCTTAATGGACCTCGAATTAAAAGTAAAACTGCAGGCACTCCCAGTGAGCCATGCTGGCTGCTCTAAACTCAGCCCCTGCCCCCTCTCCTCTTTGCTCACCTGCTGCAAACTCAGCCCCTGTCCCCACAAGCCACCTTGCTTTCCCAACCCACCAAGTTCATTCCTGCCTCAGGACCTTTGCATATGCTATACCCTCCACCTAGAATTCTCTTCCCATAATTGGTTCCTCTCCATTAATGTGCAAATCAATAAATAGCTCAAAGAGGGATAAATGCTGGCAAAAGGTTGCAGGAGAAGGGAGGAGGTCATGGTGGGAGTGGGGCTACCCACCAATAAACTGCTCGACCCATGAGGCCCTTGGGTGGCTTGGCTGGCACCATCTCCTTCTGGACCATGAAGTAGGGATACAGCACATCGATGGGCAGCTCCACAAACACAGGGCCTGCGGGAGCAGGGAGGACACTGAGCTTGCTGGACTTCCCTAACCCCCAGGTCCTAGGACCTGACCACTACCCAGCCCTCTACCACCTACCCGGGGTGCCCGACTGGGCAGCGGCCATCGCAGTCCTCAGAGTGGGCATGATGTCCCGCACCCTGTGCACAGAAGCACAAAACTTGCAGAGTGGCCGGAACAAGGACATCTGATCGATGGCCTGGAGTGCGCCCCGGTTCTGGTGGAAACGGGTTCAAGGGAGTTATGGGGTAGGAGCCCTCCAAACCTCCCTGGAGCCCCTACCACCTCCTGAGGTCAGGGTACCTGCAGCAGAGTACTGGCGGCCCCACCCAGAAGCAGTACTGGGGACTGGGCTATCTGGGCATTCTTCACTGCTGTCACTGTGTTGGTGAGGCCAGGGCCTGCCGTCACTGCCACCACGCCCACCGTTCCTGAAATATAGACCCTGTCACCCTCTGCACCCAATGCCCATCCTACTGGCCACCCCCCAAAGAAAACCCTGCCCCTCAAAGATCCCCCACCCCAGCCCCTAGCCCTCTCTGCTCTGCCCTCACCAGTCAGGCGGGCCACAGCATCAGCAGCAAACACGGCTGTGACTTCATGGCGCGTGTCCACCACTCGGATGCCCAGCTTCTCACAGGCCACCAGCAGCGGGGAAATATGCCCACCAACTAGTGTGAAGAGGAACTTCACACCATGAGCCCTCAGCACAGCTGCCACGCTCTCCCCACCATGCCGGTTGCTCACCTTGTCCACCTAAGCCCATGAAGCGGAAGAGGAAGACTGTCAAGAACTAGGGCAAGGGCACCAGGGCAGGTGGGAAGAGGGGTGATCCCCCACACCCAGGAAGGAGGGAGGGAGCAGGGCCAGAGGGATGTGGGGAAGGCACATATCTTACCATCCTCATGTCATTACAGTTGACCCTTGAACAACACAGGGGTTAGAGGTGCCAACCCCCACAAAGTCAAAAATTCACTAATAACTTCTGACTCCCCCAAAACTTAACTACTAATAGCCTATCAACCATAAGTCTTATTGATAATATAAATAGTTGATTAACACATATATTGTAGGTTATATGTAGATTATGCTGTATTCTTACAATAAAGTAAGCTAGGGGGAAAAAATGACATTATTAAGAAAATCATAAGAAAGCCCAGCTGGCGTGGCTCAGTGGTTAAGCGTCAACCTATGAACCAGAAAGTCACAGTTTCATTCCCAGTCAGGGCACAAGCCCAGGTTGTGGACTCGATCCCCTGTGTGGGGTGGGCAGGAGGCAGCCAATCAATTATTCTCTCTCATCATTGATGTTTCTATCCCTCTCTCCCTCTCCCTTCCTCTCTGAAATCAATAAAAATATAGTTAGAAAAAGAAGAGGAAGGAAAAGAAAGTCATAAGGAAGAAAAAGCACATTTACTGAATTCTGTATTTATTGAAAAAAACCTGCACATAAGAGGACCCATGTTAGTCAAGAGTCAACTGTGTATCCTTTTACAGCTAAGGGGACCAAGACTTGCCCAAGCAAGATTCAAAGTCCCATACAATCAACATTGTTAAGCACCCTGCTCAGTTACACTGTCCGCCCAGAGATGTTGGGAGAATCAGGGAGAGAGGGGGAAGGTGGATCTACAACACCCAGGGAAGTGTGGCCAAAAGCACAAGGCAGGAGTTACCAGCTGTGACTCCGGACTGCCTGCCCTCCAATATCGGGGCCTGGCAGCCTGACTGTTGACTCCAGACTACCAGGTTCCCTCCCACTCCTGGGCCAGGCCCCGTTGACAGGCTGCCAGCCTCCAAATGCCTGGCAGTGGGAGCGGTCTCCCAGCCCAGCTTCCACACAACCCCAAACACCAAGAGCCCTTTGCCTTAAAGCTCCAGAAGTCTTCAAGGCCAGTGGTGCTGCTTCTGTCTAAAAGAGGACGTTCTGGGAAGAGATCAAGGTTGCTCCAGACTAGGAGAGATTGGGTAAGGAATCTGGGGAAGGGGTAAATTTCTGAGGCGCCAAGTAGTTCAGAGCCAGGTCAAGCTTTTCCCCAAAGAGGTCATTTGAGGCAAGCTACCAAACAACCTCTCTGAGCCTCGGTTTTCTCGGAGGAAAATGCAGACAGAAACAAGGGCATCTATTCTGGGACATGTTGGGTACATGAGATAATCACTCTGAAACACAGAGCTCAGCAGAGAGCAACTGTCCCAGCCACATTCTCCTGGGCTTGCCTTCCCAGCAGGGGCAATGGCCCCACCGTGTTCTGGGAAAAGGGTTCGAGCCCGCTGGGGAAGGAGGTGGATGGGGTGTTGAGTGCCCTGGCAGCGGTAACTTCCCCATTACCTCTCACAAGGCAAAGTCCAGGGCGTGTATGGGGTAGGGCCCTGGAAAGACTCTCCCGACAGTCCCTCGCTAGGTCTTCCTTTGGCTGCCCCCAGCTCGCCTCCCCTCGGTGCCCCCGCACCTTGTGCATCAACCGATATAAGAGCCCCAGGCGGTGCGCGGCACCCAGCACGGCAGCCACTAGCGTCCCGCAGACCAGGAGCTGGAAGGAGGGGGAGAAGCTCCCCGCAGGGGCGGCGGCCGTGGACATCTCCTTCTGGTGACACCTAAAGGAGAAAGGGCGGTTCCAGGGCCAGAACGCAGAGATCAACTACCCAGAGGAAGGCACGCCCCCTCTCCCGCACGGATCCCGGGCCACGCCCCTTCCCCGGAGTTTCAGCGTGGCCACGCCCCTGACGCGGCGAAGCTCGGCCCGAAGCCACGCCCCCCAGGTCAGGCCAGGCCGCGCCTCTCGGGATCCAGACCGAGCCCCTTGCCACGGTAGGCTCCCTCCTTTAAGTTGCCAACACCCCCAGACTAGGCGACTGCAGGTCAATGCAACTACAATGCCTTCAAAACAGTTTTTTCCCGCTGACCTACTTCTCAATGGATCGCCTACCTTTTACGTCCAGGTGCCGAATCTCAGCCCCAGCGGAGAGCCCCACCCGTCTAGCCAGGCCCCGCCCCCGAGCGAGCGCCAGAGCCCCAGCCTGACCCCAACCCCGAGGTTAGGTCACATCGGGATGTTTCTCCAAACTCTCGGGCACTTCAACCTTCACCTACAAGAAATGACTCCACAGGAATCCCGCGGACCTTCTAGTCACGTGATCCAGGCGAACGGCCGCGCTCCTTTCACCCAAACTGATGGGCAGCGCCGAGTAGTATGGCCACTCGCGCGTGCGCAGAGCCGTAGCCACGCTTCTGGACACAGGCCCCGCCTTTTTTCGCTTTTCATTGGTTCGCAGTGCAAGCCTCACGCCCTTCGGTACAGGAGGCCACGCCCATCGACGTCTGCCATTTGCCAAGACCCACTCGGGCCCACCTTCGGTGGTCTTCCATTGGCCCCACGCTGCAGGCCCTTATTTCGGGCCTTCCGAGTCCAGCCCGCTTTTCATGCCAGCCGTGCGGTATACCCCTTCAGGTTGGGCGGTCGTGGAAGGTCACGGGGCGGCTGCCCAAAGTCCACCATCTGGGGCCTCTTCCCAAATCAGTCCCGCCCCTCCCGCCTCCTAGCCAATCGTAACCCGGCAAAGGCAGATGCCCCGCCCCCCCACCGGTAGGCCCGCCTCCGCTGTTGGTCCCGCCCCGCCCTTGGAGTTTCTGGGCTGCAAGTGCTGAGTCCGTGGTTCAAGCCCGTATTCCAGCCGTCTGGCCTCGGGAAAATTATCTCCCCATCAGTAAAGGGAGAATAACTCTAGTACCGAGCACCCTGCTCTGGTCCAAGACAAATCCTGCCATTTTTACACTGGCTCCCGTCCCTTGACAACTTTTGGGATTTTCCTCTGAGGATTACACACCATCGTTAATTTCATCATCTAGTCACTAGAGATTCTAGTGAATCATTTCTAGGTTTTAATTTAACCTATTTTTGAAAAAAGAGAGAAAGAAAAAGGAAAAAATATATATTTTAATACTTTTGGCCCCACATTCTCTACCTGTTGCTGTCCCTTTGCTCCTCTTTTTAGCAAAATTCCTCCAGTGAGTCATCTGCACTTGCTGTCCCCCTGAACCCTCCTACTTATCTTCTTGAAAAAAACTCTAAACAGGCTCTTCCCCATCACTCTGAGAGCTGTTCTGTATTATTCCAACAGTCTCCAAACAGGTCCCCTCTCCTTCCTGTCTCTCACCCACCAGCTCAACCCCGCTCTATAATTAACAGGATAAAATGCAAACTTCCTAGGAGGGTCTTCTAGGCCCAATTAAACTTCCTAAGCCAATAATGAAATAGTGATCATTATTTTTTGTCAAGCACTTATATGCAAGGAGCTGTTCCATGCACTTTTGACATATTAACTCATTTAATCCTCACAACAGCCCGGCAAGGGAGGTGTATGATCATTATCCTATTTTACAGATGAGGAAACTGAAACACACAGAGGTGAAGGAACTTGCCCAAGGTCACGCAGCTGGTAAGAGAAAGAGGCAGAATGTGAACTCAGGCAGTGCTGCCTGGGTTCACATAATGACAGCATCTCAAGAATGGGGTACACACACACACACACACACACACACACACAAAGAATGGGTACAGTGTTTCAACCATATGGTTTCCCAATGCTTGCAGGGTGTAGTGTTTGGGGCCCACCCAGGTCCCCTTGTGCTTACATCAGATTTTATTCTAAGTTACTTGGGAAGCCAGAGAGGATTTTGAACAGACTAAGTCACACAGAATGCACATGGTTGTTTATAGGGGCCTTATTTGTAATAGCCCAAAACTAGAAAAGTCAAAATGTCCTCCCATAGAGGAGTGGTTAAGCAAACTGTGGTCCATCCTCACCATTGAACACTATTCAGCAATAAAACCTGTAGGTTCAGTCCTAGCCCAGTTGGCTCAGTGGATAGAGCATTGGACTGCAGACGGAAGGGTTCCAGGTTCGACTCCAGTCAAGGGCATGGTTGCAGGCTCAATCCCTGGCCATAGGAGGCAACCAATCGATGTGTCTCTCTCACATCGATGTTTCTCTCTGTGTGCCTCTCCCCCTCCCTTCCACTCTCTCTAAAAATCAATGGATCTGGTGAGGATTAACAACAACAAAAAAGTTACACACTGTATGATTCCATTGATATGATATTCTCCAAGTAACAAAACCACAGTGAGGGAGTACAGAGGAGTGGTTGCCGGAAGTGTGGGATATGAATGGATGTGCTAACCACCACACCCACAGCCCTTAAAAGGGAAGGGTGTTTGCCCCTTTGAGCCCCTACACTGTTTCCTGTAGCCTGGGATGTAGATGCGATGGCTGGAGCTAAAGGAGTTACTTTGAACCCAGAGGTGGAAGCCATGATTTAATTAAAGCAGAGCCACTTTACCAGCCCTGAACCACACATCTCTAGACTGTTGTTACATGAGGAAAACATAACATCTATTTTCAGCTACTGTGTCTCAGGGTCTCTTTGTTATAGCAGCTCACACTGTACAAAAACGACATAAAAGTTAATACCAGAAGTTGGTTCTGCAGTAATAAGTGTCAGAAGTGGCGTTCTGGGGTCATAAAAACCTCAACTATGAGGCATGGACTTGCCAATGAGGTCGTGAAGACACAGATACAAGGCGGAAAGCCAGTGATCTACGCAATGTCTTCCATGACAGATTATTGTCTATTGAGTCTGTAGTCCTTCAGCTGGGAGGTGGTTGGGAGAAGCCACACTATTTGTGTGTTTCCTACTTCTTGACACTGTCTAAAGAGAGAGAGAGGTGGCCTGGGCAAGCAGCAATGCAAGGGACCATAATCATATTAAAGTAGTCTCCCTTCATGCAGGCTACAAATTAAATTGACTAAGTCTGGTGATTTGGGACTCACAGGGAAGCAATAATACAAAGGTGGCCCTGAGGAGGCAATGATAGCAAGATATTGCGCTTTCTCAGCCTCAGGAGAACGCCGAGGTCCAAGCATAGAGGCCAGGAAATCAATGAGGGCAGCACTCAGGTTTGAGGACTATGTCAAATGGATGAACCTCGAGGACATGATGCTAAGTGAAATAAGGCAGTCACAAAAAGACAAACACTGAATGTTTCCACTTACATGAGGTACTTAAAGCATTCAAAGTCATACAGGCAGACAGTAGACCGATGGTTATCAGTGACTGAGGAGGGAGAATGGGGAGTTAGGGTTTATTGGGGACAGAGTTTCAGTTTTACAAGGTAAATAAGTTCTCAAGATGGATGGTGGTTGCTCAACCATGTGAATGTATTTATTGTCACTGAACCGTACACTTAAAATGGTTAAGATGGTCAAAAAATTTATATTGACCTTTTTTTTGAGACAGAGAGAGAGAGAAATGAGGAGAGGGAGAGGGAGAGGAAAAACTTCGATGCAAGAAAGAAACATCAACTGTCTGCTTCCTGCACACCCCCTACTGGGGATCCAAGCCCAAAACCCAGGCAATGTATCCTGACTGAGATTTGAACCAGCAACCTTTGGGTGCATGGGACAACGCCCAACCAACTGAACTACACTGGCCAGGGCAAAATGGTCAATCTTATATTATGTGTATTTTACCACAATGTTTAAAATTGAAAAAGAAAAGAACTTTATCAGAGGAAATGCTTGACTGTGGTTGCTTGCACATGGAGCTGCCTGGCAACAAAAAGATGGGATGCCTACTAAATTTTTGAGAGGAACCAGGCCTGGACTGGAAAACACTATGGCTATTTGGCTTATAAAACCGTGTCCCAAGGTTGAACCATGAGGCCCTCAAAATTAGACCAACAGGAAATGAGGTGCAAAAGCTTCAGCAGTAGCCGTGGGGGACAGAGGACAGTGAGGAGCCTCCCAGAGGTCAGAGCCAAGGACCATGGAGGACAATAAACAAAGAACTTATTCACAGCGAGGAAAGGAAACTTACAATTCCTGCCTAACAAAATTTAAAATTGCAAGACTCAGAAACTTCTGTGTGTTTCCCATGCTTCTACTAAAATTTTTTTTACTATGGTTTTAACATTTATTTCTCATATAGATCAGAAAAAAATATTTAATCCTCACCCAAGGGTATTTTTTTTATTGATTTTAGAGAGAAAGGAAGGGAGAGGGGGGGTTGGGGGGGAATATACATCAATGTGAGAAAGAAACATCAATCAGTTTTCTCCCATACATGCCCCGATCCAGGGTCAAATCCACAACCTAGGTATGTGCCCTGACCGAGAATTGAAACTACAACTTTTTGGTGTAATGGTTGACACTCCAGCCAACTGAGAAATCCAGCCAGGGTGATCTGAATTTTTTTTTTAAGCTTATAGGTCACCAGACTAAGAGAGGCCTTCCCAGGGCTTGAAGGACAGATCTTAGATTTCAAATTGGATGCAGTGAATGGATGGCTCTTCAGGCTATATTCCTTGGAGTGGGGTACTGTGTGTATGAGAAGGAGGGATACACGGATATTTTGTGATTTTGTATCTGGCTTACTTTACTTAGCATAATGTCCTCTAAGTTCATCCACATTGTAGCATGTGTCAGAATTTCCTTCCTTTTAAAAGCTGGATATTTCATGGTATGTATATAGCACATATTGCTTATCCATTCACCCATTGATGAACACTTGGGTCGCTCCCACCTTTTGGCCATTGTGAGTAACGCTGCTATGAACATGGGTGCACAATACATCTTTGAGATCCTGCTTTCAGTTCTTTTGGATGTATATCCAGAAGTTGAATTGCTGCATCATATGGTAGTTCTGATTTTTTATTTTTCAATGAACCACCATAATGTTTTTCATAGCAGCTGCATCATTTTATATTCCCAACATCAGTGTACAAGGGTTCAAATTTCTCCATATCTCTGCTAACACTTGTCATTTTCAGGGGGAGGAGAGTTGTACTAGCCATCCTTGTAATGGGGCGACCCACGGAGACGACCACCAGAGACTCAGATCAAAATTTAGGAGCCTTTATTAAGCTGGCCAGCAACTACAGTTACAGCACCCTGCCGAAGCAGAGGCTGAACTGCAGTGCCGACTACAGGAGTTACAGCGTTTTTATTTGCAAAAACCACAAAGTTAGTTACAAAGCCTTGTTTACACAATTTGTTCCCGACACAGTACAGCCTCAGTACAGTGACTACCTTCCTATCTATGTGTTTTAGGAACAGAGAGCACAGCATGCCCCGCCTGGCCAAAGCACCAGATATGCAGCCCAGCACATTCCCCATTGGTTTTATGTACATGAGTCAAATCATTGACTCGTTTGGGTCATTGTTGGGGAGGGAGTTATATTGACCCCTGAGGACTATAAGCTTGATAGAATTAATTCTTTGCCAAATAAAGTCAGTGGGCCTGTTTATAAGATGAGGGCCTGGAATGAGGGCCAGGAGCAATCTCTAGAGGGTCCGAAGAGTCCTGGACTCTCTATTTTGCCTGGGCTGTCTTAAGCTGGGTGTGATGAAGCCACATCAGGATCCTGTCGACCTTGACTGCCTTGGGAGTCCTTTCCAGGTAGGAGTCAGTCCTTGGGTGGCAAATTTCTTTACCCAGAGTTACCAGGTTGGAAAGGATAAACCTGATACAGGCAGAGCATCTCAGACAAGCTTCTTGTCTGCTTTTTTTGGTAGACTGTAAAGCCTGAAAGAACTTGAGTAAAGATTGGTTATGGATTTCAGCTTTTCTAGATTGGGTTTCCATGTAAGCTGGTGAGATGGGTAGTTCAGGGTCTGGAAGAGTCACTAGAATCTGTAGAGGCCCCACTGGTTTTAGGGCAGCCTCCCGGGCTGCTTCATCTGCAGCCTAGTTCCTCTTGCTTCTGGGGAGTCCCCTTGTCTTACATATGTAGAGGTGGAAAGACTTAGTTACATCTGGTAGCGCTAGTTGGCCCATCGTCCTTGCTCTGCTCATGTCTGCCTAACTGCCTACTATATTACCTCAAGGATCCTGGTTCTGAATTCTTTCAGGGAAAATGGACGTTGGATTTCTTCTGTAATTACTTCCTGCTGAGGCGGGTCAGAAGTTTCTCTCAGAGCCAAGAGATCCTTGCTGTCTGTCAGAGGGACGATGAGGCCTGGGCACAGAAGGAGGTGGGCTTGTGACCTGGCAGAGACAAACTGTAACAAATGGTCTGGTGGGAGGGAAAGAAAATATTTCAGTTTTAATAACCTCTATTGAAATAGAGTTTTTCCTTCTTAAAATTATCCCTCTGTTTATTAAAATATTAATTTATTTACTGTATTCAATTTGGCCTGATTGTTTGCATAAACACAACAAGAATGGTAACTGACTGCCTTTGCTGGAATTTCATGATTGAATCTTAATGTGCCCCATAGGGCCAGGAAGTCAAGCCATCTAGCTGCCATCAGGCCTGCCTGCAGTATCTGCTGAGTTAGATGAATTCCTCATCTGCAGTGGCTCTGCCCGGGCCCATTGTCCTTGCTTTAAGGCCCTTCTCAACAGCCCTCCTACTCATCGTGGCCCAGAGTGCATGGGGGTTCTGCAGGGATATAGAGGTGCCCTTATTGCTCCCCTTGTATTCTGACCAACCTCCAGTGATGGTAGGGCATGGGCCTGACGCTCCAGCACCAGCTATTTTCAGGGCTACCAAGCAAGATACCAGGCTTTCTCCATGGCACTCTTATTGGCTTCAAGTTTTCAGAGCTCAGACAGGGCTCTTTAAAACATGATACTCCAGTAAAAGTTTTCGGTCAATAAAACCACTATTGGAAACCAGTTTTATTGAATTTATGCAAAGAAACGTATTGCCATGATTTATTTATTAAGTATTGCCAAATTTCAGAGGAATTATATAAGGAGAAAAAGCTACTGACCTGCTTTAAGATCTTCTGATTTTAACTTGCCAGTCCTTTTTATGGACTCTCCAGAGTTATAACAAAACAGTAACTGTTGGATTCCTTTTATCAGTCCCCAATAAGTACTTTGGCATAACTATTTACCCTCTGTTTAGGGAGGCAGAATATAAATTATTTACTCTTTCTGGATTACTGGCCTGTATCATTTAATTAATTTCTTTTCAATTTTTTCCTTCTTTTTATTACATACACAACCTTTATAAATTTTATATTTTCAAATACCACATGATCTCACTCATTCATGGATAATAGAGACCATTATAAACTTTTGAACAATAATAGATACAGAGGCAGAGCTGCCTCACACAGATTGTCAAACTGCAGCGGGAAGGCCGGGGAGGGTTGGGGGGCAGGAGGGAGGGGAGTAAGAGATCAACCAAAGGACTTGTATGCATGCATATGAGCATAACCAATGGATATAAGACACTGGGGGGTAGGGGAAGCTGGGGTATTGTCAAGGGCGGGGAAAAAAAAGGACACATATGTAATACCCTTTGTAATGATTTAAGCAAAAAAAAAAAAAAAAAGACACCATAAACGGTGTAGCTTAAACAACACACAAAAAAATAAAAATAAAAAAATAAATTAAAAAAATTTTTATATTTTCAAATTAGCCTTTAAATCTTCTTTCTATGTCCTTTAAAAATGCATAACTATGCCTCAGACCTTCTACTCAGTAATTCCTTATTCTTAGAAACATCAATCCTTTAATGATTGCTATAAACAGCCAGTATTTCTTAGATTACTAAGAACAGGTAAGAACTGCTTCCTTATGTAATTTCAAGTATATTGTATCAGTATAATTTAGTATTGGAAGGGTTAAAGAGAACAAAACAGGACAGAGAAAAACTTGTGCTTAGTAGCAACTTGCGGCCTTGAGTCCAGCATAGTTCAGATAAGTAAAAATCAACAAAAACTGTCTCTCCCTGCTCTCCCTGCCGACGCCCCCACCCCTTTCTGCATTAACCATTTACTCTGTCCTTAGCTGCTCTCCCTCCTAGATTTTTCCTTCTTTACTCTAAGCCCCAGAGGCTCAAATCCTTCTCCTCTTTTACCACTTTTGACCTCTCTGACTATCCCCCCCATCCCTCAGCCTAAGGCTCCTCCATCTCAGCAGGCTGAGAGCCTACTACCCTATCTAGCGAATCCTACTGCCACTACCCCATCTCACACCCGCTCCGGAGCAGTTTTCGGTTCTCTTCCTCCCCCAGTCAAAGCGGATGCTGTCGCCAACAGAGACCTACTGGAAATCTATCAGGAAGGGCAGGCAGGTCGCAGGTCTCGGACCACATGATAAAAATATGGCAGTCCCTCTCCCTCACCTTACACAGGCCATGAGAAAATGTACTAATCTTAACCCAACAAGCCTTTGTTTAAACTCCTTTGGGTTGCAGCATTATACCTTTAAATTAACCCTAGACTTCTAAAATTTTAACCTAACACAGTAAAATTATACATCAGGGAAAAGCAATTAAAAGTTCTCTACTGTCTTCCCCCTAAAGCTGGGTTTGCCCTATCTTTAAACAAACAACAGAAAGAGATAACAACTACTCTCATGTGTACAGCCAGATGGCACAAAGTAGCTTTCGCTTCACACAGACTCTCACACTTACATTCATACACCAGACATCCGAGTTTTTGACTTCTACCAGATATTTACTCAGAGTTTAAACAGTCCAACTGACTCCTGATTAATTTGCCTGAGGAAGTCCTTGACTTCCGGGGAGGTGATCAAGCTTCCCTACAACTCACTTGGAGTGGGCCTGACTGATAGGGGCCCCTACAAATCAAAATAATTAATGGGGGTGGAGTAGTTCTCTCCGCATCTCTTGAAGTCCTGAAAATTCTCAAGAAAACTTTGTAAGGGGGTCGACGAAGACAACTGACCCTGACCCATTTTGACAAAGACAAAGACAACAAAGAACAAAGACAAAACAAACCAGAGAAATGCAACCTAAGGTTGCCCAGACCAGGACCCCCAGATGCCGTCGCGTCCTGGCGGTCGGACTCTGAGGTTCTGCTGCATCCAGCTCTCTTTTGAGTCCTAAAGGGAACGTTCCATAGACAGATACCAGGTTCTTACCTCCCCACTGGAGGTCCAGGTGGCTCATCGTTTTTCGGATTGCAGTTTTGGGAGGAAAACACTCCGCCTCCCTGGGACCCTGGACGGACAATGGAGTATCCTCACCTGGTGCGTCCAGGGTGTCCACTGGCAACTCAGCCAGAGTGGATCTCGCTGGGGCCTCCAAATGTAATGGGGCGACCTGCAGAGACGACCACGAGGGACTCAGATCAAAATTTAGGAGCCTTTATTAAGCTGGCCAGCAACTACAGTTACAGCACCCTGCCGAAGCAGAGGCTGAACTGCAGTGCAGACTACAAGAGTTACAGCGTTTTTATTTGCAAAAACCACAAAGTTAGTTACAAAGCCTTGTTTACACAATTTGTTCCCGACACAGTAAAGCATCAGTACAGTGACTACCTTCCTATCTATGTGTTTTAGAAACAAAGAGCACAGCGTGCCCCGTCTGGCCGAAGCGCCAGATATGCAGCCCAGCACAATCCTGATAGAAGTGATAGCATAACGTTTAATTCATCATTTTGTCAACAGTCATTCTTTCTTTGATTTTGCCAATGCTTCTCCCAGGAAAGCGATAGAATGAAAGCCCTATCCTAACACAAACACATGTCAAATTCTGTTGTGCTACCCAGTGTTGCTCAGTTGGTTGAGCATTGTCCCATGCACCAAAAGGTCACCAGTTCAATTCCTGGTTAGGACACATGCCCAGATTGCGGTTTCAATCCTTAGATGGGGTGCATACAAGAGGCAACTGATCAATGTTTTTCTCACATTGATGTTTCTCTCTCACTCCCTCTCCCTTCCTCTCTCCCTAAAAAATCAATAAAAACTTTTTTTTATTCTGTTTTCCCAAAGAAGGGGTTAAGGTAATCCAGTCCCACTAAAGGAACACTACAATCCATGTTTGCCAACATGATGTTCATTTCTGACTAATTGTTTTCTAGAACAACCACCCAATTCCCCCAAAATTGTACCAGCAGGAAAGGAGTTGAGAAAGTTTCTGTAGAGGCCCTGGGGACAGAGGACAGAGAGGAGCCTCCCAGAGGACAAAGCTAGATATGGAAAGAAAATGAGCCATCTTTACTCCCTATAACTTTTTAAATCTTGCCCCTCCATCGTTGGCATCTGGGTAGTAGCAAAGGAAGGGGTGGGAAGTAAAACTATGTCAGCTTGAGGGGCGGGCTTTGGGCTGCAAGTATCGAAAAACCCAAATGCAAGTGGGTTTAAATGAGACCCATAAATAAAAATGACAATTTATTCTTTGACACACCAAGAAATGTCGGAGGACAGAGCTTTTTCATCCTTTCTACTCTGCCATTCTTGGATGCTGTGTCACAAGATGGCTGCAGAAGCTCCGGACATCACCTTCTCACAGAGATGCAAACAGAGGCAAGCAAAGAAAAAAGTCTCTTCTCACAGCTTTTTTAAAGGTAATGAAACTACAGACTCCCGTTCTGCTGCCTTCCCTCCCACTCATATTGGCCAAAACTGAGACATGCATGTGCCCATTTCTATATCAATCTCTAACAAGAAAATGTAGTTATGATTGGCTTATAATAATCATAATTTTCAACTCTGGATCTAGCAGAAGCCCAACTTCCAAGATTTCCCTGAGACCTAATCTAAAGCAGGGTTCTGTGAGCAAGAAGAGAGAACACGGATGCTGTGTGAGCCGTCCGGCATCGTAGGCTCTTCCTAGAGTTCACATCAGGGAGAAGAAGGCCTTCAATGTGCTTCTTCCCCCATACACATCCCTTATTCGTTACCTAATGCTTCATTACAGATTACCCCAAACCTGGTGACTTAAAACCACACATGTTTCAACATGGGTTCAAGAAACCCATCCATTTAGGATTTTCAAAATCTTATTGCTTTGAGAGTCGTATAATCATACACATGCTAAGCTATGCAAAATGGGCAGTAAAATTAGAAAACAAAGAAGCCCTCCCTAACTGGTTTGCCTCAGTGGATAGAGCGTTGGCCTGTGGACTGAAGGGTCCCGGGTTCGATTCCAGTCAAGGGCATGTACCTTGAGGTATAAAGTTAAATTATTAAATTGGAATCTTTCTTCTTTTTAAATGGAAGCACTTACAGTTATGAATTTTCCTCTGAGCAATGCTTTTGCTGCACCCTCTAAGTTTTGGTATGTTGTGTTTTCATGTTCATACATCTCAAAGTATTTTCTAATCTAACTTGTAATTTCTTATTTGGCCCATTGGTTAAGAATGTGTTGTTTAATGGCCACATATTTGTGAAGTGTCCAAACTTCCTCCTGTTACTGATTTCTCATGTCATTTCATTCGGGTCAGAGAAGATATTTTGATTATTTCAATCCATCACTAGGGTTTAATTAAACAAAAGTGAACTATTAAATCACAATGAGATTCCATTTTGCATCTACTAGGATTGCTATAATTTTAAAAAATGGAATATAACAAGTGTTGGCGATAATGAGAAAAAATTGCAACCCTCTTATACTGCTGGAGGAAACATACACCGCTATGGAAAACAGTTTGGTGATGCCTCAAAAAGTTAAATAATTATCTTACTATTCAACAATTCCACTCCTAGGTACACGCCCAAAGGAACTGAAAACAGGGACTCAAACAAATACTTACACATGAAGGTTCATAGCAGCACTATTCACAGTAGTCAACAGATGGAAACAACCCAAGTTTCCACTAACAGGTGAAGGAATAAACAAAATGTATATCCATGCAATGGAATATTATTCAGCCATAAGAAAGAAGGAGGTTCTGCTACATGATACAACATGAATGAACCTTCAAAACATGGTAAGTGAAATAAGCCAGACACAAAAGGACATCTATTAAATGATGCCATTTATGGGAAATATCTAGCATGGTACATTTATCATAACAGAGAGTAGATTAGAGGTGACCAGGGACTGGGAGAAGGGGAAATGGGGAGTCATTGCTTAATGGGTACAGAATTTCAGTTTAAGATGAAAAAAGTTTGGGAAATAGACCATGGTGATGGCTGCACAAAATTGCGAATATAATTAATGCCACTGAATGGTACACGAAAAAGGTTAATACGGCAAATTTTATGTTCTATATATGTTTACAGCAATAAAACTTTTTAAATACCCCTTCTTTCTTTTTCTCTCATCATGCACCAAAGAAATACAGGCAGTCCTCGGATTAAGTCGGACTCGATGTACGTCATTTTATGGTTATGTCACCATCTTTCCTCCTGTATAATAAAGAGGTGATATGCAAATTAATCCTCACGCCCTCACAAGATGGCTGCCTAGGACCGGGCCAGCAGGGGGGTTAGTGAGGGACGACCAAACAACTAAACAGCAGGCTGCGTGGGGTGACCAGGCCGGCAGGGGGGCCATGAGGGGCAGCCAGGCTGGCAGGGGGGACAGTTAGGGGTGACCAGGCCAGCAGGGGGGGGCAGTAAGGGGTGATGAGGCTGGTGGTGGGGGCAATTAGGAGCAACCAGGCCATTGGGGGTTGCAGTTGGGGGCTACCATGCTGACGGGGGGGGGGCATTTGGGGATAATTAGGCTGGCAGGGGGGCAGTTAGGGGCAATTAGGCTGGCAGTGGGGGTTAGTGAGGGGCAACTAGGCCAGCAGGGGGGCAGTAAGGAGTGACCAGGCTGGTGGAGGGGCAGTTAGGAGCAACCAGACCAGCAGAGAGGAAGCAGTTGGGGGCAACCAGGCCAGTAGGGAGGGGGCAGTTGGGGCCAACCAGGTTAGCAGGGGGGGCAGTAAGGAGTGACCAGGCCAGTGGGGGGGGGGCAGTTAAGAGTGACCAGGCTGACAGGGAGGGGGCAGTTGGGGGCAACCAGGCCAGCAGGGTAGGGGCAATTGGGTGTGACCAGGCCAGCAGTGGGGGGGGGAGGCAATAAGGGATGACCAGGCCGACTGGGGGGGCAGTTAGGGGCAACCAGGCTAGCGTGGGGGGGAGGGCAGTTAGGGGCGACCAAGCAGGCAGGTCCAGGATTATGAGAGGGATGTCTGACTGCTGGTTGAGGCCTGATCCCCATGATTGGGCCTAAACCTGCAGTCGGACATCCCCCGAGGGGTCCTGGATTGGAGAGGGTGCAGGCTGGGCTGAGGGGACCCTCCCCCAATACACCGGGCCTCCAGATTATTTATTTTTAAAAAAGTTCCATCATTTCAACATATGTACATATGTGCTTTATGGGTTCTTTTAAATATTTTTATTAATTTCAGAAAGGAAGGGAGAGGACGAGGGAGAAACATCAATGATGAGAGAGAATCATTGATTGGCTGCCTCCTGCATGCCCCCTACTGGGGATTGATCCGCAACCCGGGCATGTGCCCTTGACCAGAATCGAACCCGGGATGACAATGCTAGGGCTGTGCTTTATGTTTCTTATTATTTATTTACCACAAGTAAAGGTCAGGAATTGTTATCTTTCTTTTAATGTTTTTTAATATTTCACTTCATTGCTGCTGTATATGTGCTCCTTGTGAGTGATGTAGGTGCTTCTGTAGGTGGGTTCCGACTTACGGCTAAAATCGCCATGCGTCCCCCCAGGACCTACTGTGACGGACCCAAAGGGCAGCGAGCCCGGGGATAACCATGCCAACAACTGCAGTCAGGGTGCAATCCTGCAGGAGAACAAAGGGAGCCTTGGGCTGGGGACACATAGCCCCACCCCCCAAAAGTGGGGAAAGTTCTGAATGAGACAAAATCAATGGCTGCCGGACCGGTACCCATGCCTGCTCACTGCTGACTAAGTCACCACCTTCCACTCCTGTGACGCTGGGCAGGGTCAGTGGCGCCCCCACTGGTGACTAACCTGCCCTGCAGACCGTATTGCAGTCCCTGCACCCCATTCCCCCAAAGTCGAGGTAATCAAGACGAAAGGAAAAGGCAGCCTTCACGGAGTTCACGCTAGCTCTGGGCACTGTTTGTTAACGGCCTCATTAAATAGAACATTTCTTTTTTAAAATATATTTTTACTGATTTCAGAGAAGAAGGGAGAGGGGGAGAGAGAGAGAAACATTAATGATGAGAGAGAATCACTGATTGGCTGCCTCCTGCACGCCCCCTACTGGGGATGGAGCCCACAGCCCGGGCATGTGTCCTTGGCTGAAATCGAACCCGGGACCTTCAGTCGTCAGGCCAAAGCTCTATCCACTGAGCCAAACCCGCTAGAGCAGACTATGTCATTTAAGGTTCTGGGAGCAGCCCCGTTTTCCAGGAGGAGAAATTGAACGTCAGGCAGGGCACGCGCCCACGAAAAAGCTAGCGCCGCAATGCAGAGCGAGTGGTCATTTGCAAACCCCGCAGCTGAGTGCCAGGGTCCTCCTCAGAGCCACCCGCACCTCCTTGTTGCGCAGAGTGTACACCACCGGGTTCAGCAGCGGCGTCACCACCGTGTAGAAGACGGCCACCAGGCGGTCCTGGGCAGGGTTTCCGACGGACTCCGGGCGCAGGTAGATGACGGAGGCGCAGCCAAAATGCACGATGACCACGGTGAGGTGGGCCCCGCAGGTGGAGAAGGCCTTGCGCCGGCCAGCGGCCGCAGGGATCCTCACGATGGCAGCCACGATGAAGGCGTAGGAGAGGAGGATGAGGAGGAAGGAGACCAGCACCACCAGGATGCTGAGGAAGAAGATGCCCAGCGCTTTGGCCCCACTCTCGGCGCAGCTGAGCTTCAAGACGGGCGCGATGTCGCAGAAAAAGTGCTCCACGCGGTCGCTGCGGCAGAAGGGCGACGAGAAGATGATGCTGGTCTCGATCAGGGCCACCAAGAACCCCAAACAGAAAACCAGGGCTCCCAGGCAGAGGCAGACTGTGGGTCTCATGATCAGCGAGTACCGCAGCGGGTGGCAGATGGCTACGTAGCGGTCATAACCCATCAGGGTCAGGAGGAAGCAGTGGCTGCAACCCAGACCCAGGAAGAAGAACATCTGAGCCCGACAGCCAGCAATGGAGACGGCCTGGCTCTCCATGAGCAGATGAGCCAGCATATTCGGGATGGTGACCAGCGTGTAGCAGGTCTCCGAGAGGGACAGCACCGCCAGGAAGCGGTACATGGGGGTGTGAAGGGTCCGATCCACATGGATAATGGTGATGATGGTGACATTGCCACTGAGGGTGACCAGGTACATGAGGAAGAACAGCGTGAAGAGGGTGGTCCTCAGGTGTGGGAGGTTGGAGAAACCCACCAGCACAAACTCTGTCACCAGCCAGGTGGCATTTTCCCACTGCTTTTTAGGAGTCTGAGGAGAGAGGACTGAGAAAATGCAATAGACCAAGTTACTGAGGGTCAGTTACACATCCTTGTTCTTTTTTTTTTTAATATATTTTATTGATTTTTTTACAGAGAGGAAGGGAGAGAGATAGAGAGTTAGAAACATCGATGAAAGAGAAACATCGATCAGCTGCCTCCTGATACAGGCCCTTGACCGGAATCGAACCCGGGACCCTTCAGTCCACAGGCCAACGCTCTATCCCCTGAGCCAAACCGGTTTTGGCATCCTTGTTCTACAAAAAGGAAAAGAGAGGCTCGGAAATGGTGTCACACAGACAACAGGGTGGTGATTGGGGAGGTGGGGCGCAGTGGAGGTGGAAAAGGGTGAAGGGGGGACAAATGGTGATGGAAAGAAAAGAAATGATGTCACTTGTTTTCCTAATATCACCCAGCTAACAAGTGTCTCTTTACTAATAAGAAAATCATAGATGTGGGAACAGCCTAAGTGCTTTTCAACAGGTAAGTGGATAGCGGAGATGTGGTGATATATGCAGTGGAATATTATTCAGGCACTGGAGGCCCGATGCATGAAGATTCGGGCAAGAATGGGCCTTGCCGAAACCGGTTTGGCTCAGTGGATAGAGCGTCGGCCTGCGGACTCAGGGGTCCCGGGTTCGATTCCAGTCGGGGGCGTGTGCCTGGGTTGAGGGCATATCCCCAGTGGGAGATGTGCAGGAGGTGGCTGATCGATGTTTCTCTCTCATCGATGTTTCTAGCTCTCTATCTCTCTCCCTTCCTCTCTGTAAAAAATCAATAAAAATATATTTTAAAAAAAAAAAGAAAAAAAAGAATGGGCCTTCCTTCCCCAGGCTGCCGGCACCACCTTCTCTCCCTCCTGCCGGAGCCACCTTCCACCTTCCCACACTGCCTAGAGGCCCATAGCGATTGGGGCGATGCTGAATGCCTGCCTCCAGCCCCCCCCCAGCCACTCTGCGCCTGCCTATACAAATTAACCCACCATCTTTATTGGGTTAATTTGCATGCTCATTCCTGATTGGCTGTAGGTGATGCGAAGGTATGGTCAATTTGCATCTTTCTCTTTTATTAGTGTACATGAGAAAGACTGAAATCCTGCCATTTGCAACAACGTGGGTGGACCTTAAGGTCATTATTCTAAGGGAAATAAGTCAGACAGAAAAAGACAAACACCATTTGATCTCACTCATATGTGGAATCTGGAAAAGTTAAACTTTCATAAAAACAGAGTGAAATGGTGATTGCCAGGGGCTGGAGGGTGGAGGAAGAGGAGAAATATTGTTTATGGATATAAACTTTCAACTAGGAGATAAATAAGTCCCAGAGATCTAAGGCACAGAAAAGTGAATATACACAACAATATTGTATTATAATTATTCAACTTTCTAAGAGACCAGATCTTAACTATTCCCACCACACAAAAGAAATGATAATTTTGTGACACGATAGAAGTGCTAATTATTGCTACAATGGCAATTATATCACAACATATGAATGCATCACATTAGCATGTTATACACCTTAAACTTACACAATGTTTCATGTCTACTACATTTCTATACTTTAAAATATATTTCAGAGAGGAAGGGAGAGGAAGAGGGAGAGAGAGAACCATCAATCATGAAAGAGAATCATTGATCAGATCCAGCCTGCAACCCCGGGGCATATGCCCAGATCAGGAATCAAACCGTGACCTCCTGGTTCATAGGTCGAAGCTTAACCACTGAGCCAAGCCCACAGGGCAAATACATTTCCATTTTTTAAAAAGAAAAGAAAATCACAAAAATCTATAAGGAATAGATACTTATATTGGGCTTGGGGAGAGGTGGTAAGGACACCAAGGCCTTAATCTGAGTCCCCTAGAAACAGATCCTGAGGCAAGGATTCAAGAGCAAATAGTTTATCTGGACCATCATCCTGCAAAACATAGGCAGGAGCTGGGGGAGAGAGACACATAACAAAGGCACGTTGTCAAGGAAATTACCACTGGCGACCAGACTTTAACCCCACCTGAGGAACCCTAAGGGACAGTGAGGAAACTGGGTGTTTACCCATCAACTCCTGTTTGCCATTGCTGGAGAGTTTCTACCAGGAGACAGCAACCTCCCAGCACTTCCAATTGGCCACCATGTGCAGAGAATACAAGGACATAATAAAAGCCAAGGGGATGTGGGCCAAGTATTTACTACTGTGTCTGCTACAGTTCAAATACTCAAGAAAGGCAAAGCTTGTAACACTGTCATTATCTACATTTTTTGTTTTTTACTTTTTAAATTTTTTTGCTTTAGGGCTGCGTTGGTGTAAAGATGAATGCATGCTTCAGTCCTAAAACTGCATTTATTTCTTCTGATCTTAAAAGAAATTTAAACAACATCATGGGCCCCCTTAATAGTATGCTGGGCCCCAGGCATTGTGCCCCATGGACACATCTGTATTCATTAAATGGAACATAATTCTGAAATAATTGTCCATTTTAATTGCAATTATGAGACTTCAGTAGAAATACTGAATTGTTCCTAGATTACACTCTACCTCAGAAAATAAAAGATACAGTATCAATATTTGAGTATTTCCGGGGTATTTTTCACTCAGTTGGAACATGGGAATCTGCTTTAAGGGAAATGGTCCCAATGCAGTCCTTCCCTGCTTGTTGAGAGTTAATTGGTTGAGAGATAAACATAGTTCAGCCTGGAGAGCCTCAAACACCAACTCAGAGACAAGAAGGTGGGTCTGCAGAGAGCAGAGTCCTGATTTATCCGCCATCTAATGGCACTTGGCGTGATCTGCAAACCAGTGATCCTTACAAGAAGAGAAAAAAATGAATGGCTGTGCCCCTGAAAATACTCACCCACAGCAATGGGGCCAGAGAAATTGACAGTGGCCATCTAAATGTCTTGGAAGTTTGCCCCAAGTTTAATTCTGCAAAAATCAATTAAGTGAAGAATGTTCCAACTCCTCACATTGAGAAACATCCCTTCATAATGACCTGTAAGTGGCCGACGGAATAGGTCAGACCTTCTCAGGCATCTTAAAGATGCACTCAGTGTAGGCGTCTCTTCCACCCTCTACTCACAGGCCTCCAAGGACAAGAGAGACACTCCCTCACAGAATCCCATGACGTGGAGCAGAAATTCTGTGCTCCAAGCAGCCCGTATGGTACCTGCAGGGACAACCACACTGAGCTCTAGAATCAGACAGGCCTACGTTTGAATGTTGGTGCCTGCACCTACGAGGGCAGTGTGACCGTGGGCAGCTGGTTTGGGCACTGCGAGCCCCATCTATGAAAGTGGAGACTGATCCGTGAGCTCTCAGATAATAGTTCCTAAGATGCCCTGAACAATGCTACAAACCCTGTGGTCTCAGAGTCCTTGCAAGGAGAGACGGGATTGTCGTTCTCGGATTTGCACTGCTGAGGAAGCGGAGCATATATGGGATAATCTCTCATCTCACCATTGTGGTGCCGGGAGTCAAAGCCAGGACTGTGTCACTGGAGGGTGTGGTTTAAAGGGCTGCGAGTCTGCAGGCTCCCTTTTCATCCTATACTTATTCATTGAGCACCTGCTCTGTGCTGGGTGCTGCTCTGGGCACTGAGGACACAGCAGGGAAATAAACAGGCAGAGATCCCAGCTTTGGAGGAGCAGAAAGTTCTAGAAACATGAACCAGGCAATAAACAAGGGATGTGATAATAAGTGAGAGGCCATATTGGGCCATAAGTGCGGCCGAGAAAGAGAAGCAGTGTATTCAAAGGGTCATGGAGGGTCTGAGGAGGGTGGCAATTTTACAGAAGATGGTCAGGAAAGGGCTTGTTGAGGTTTAGTGTTCAGTCACTCAGAATTCCTTGTTTCCCCTCCCTCGTTTTCAGATCTCACAGGTAGGGCTGGGGAGGGGCCAAGGTGGCTTCTCCAGCCAAGCAGAGGCCCCGAATTCACACTTGAAAGAAACGGGAAAGACACCAACCAATGAACTTGTATGCATACGTGCATGACCCTTGGACAGACAATGGAGGCGGTTGAGGGTCTGGGGGGAGGGGGAGGAGGGCGGATGGGAACAGGCTGGAAGAGGTTAATGAAGGGAAAGTAGGACCTATGTAATACTTTCAACAATAAAGATTAAAAGAAAAAAAATAAATGAGCAAATGAGTCAAGAGAATACTAAGGGAAGAGAGTGTCCTAGGTAGAGGCCGCAGCCAGTGCAAAGTCCCTGAGCTGGACTGTGCCTGGAACAGGAGCAGCAGGAGGGAGAGGGGCAGAAGGAGGAAGTGAGAGGGAGGGGTGGGGTGGGAGGTGATGAGAGCATGTTGCATAGGGTCTCGTGGGTCACAGTGAGGACTTCAGGTTCTACACCAAGTGATGTGGGAGCCACGGAGGACTCTGAGCAGAGGAGGGACCTGACCTAACTCGGGTGTTCCCGGCTGCCCTCGGGCCACTGTGGGAGACCAGAGTTTGGGGAACATGAGTGGGAAGGATGAGGGCTGGACCAGGGAGGTGGTGAGAGATGGCCATTTATGGACAGAGTGTGCAGGTGGAGCCCACTGGATTTTCTGACAAGATGTGGGTGTGAGAAAGCAGTGGGTGGGAGCTGGCAGAGCTGCAACAGGAGGGTGGGGTGGGGCCCATCCAGCCAGAGGTCAGAGGAGACTCTGTTCAGCCCTGGGAATGCCAGAGGCAGACACACACCTAACATGGTGGACACAAACAGACAGCCAGGCCCCGGGCCACCCTCGCCACAGAGGTGGCGTGTGTGCCAGCCCCCTGCACACACCTCAGAGAGAGGGAGGAAGGGGACTTCCTGAATGGGGCTGAAATTGATCCCTGCAACACCTGAGAAGCTGTGACTTTGAGTTTGCCTCAAAGTGTCCAAATTGTGACAGGTGAGTGTCTGGCCAAAAGGAAGTCAGGTTACAGGACTAGGAAGTTCTTATTTGCATACCTGGAACCTATGAAAATCGCACCTATGGCGAGATCCCCGGGCCAGCTGCTGGCTTGGTGGGAGAGATAGCAGGAGGCAGCGGGTACTGAGCTCAGGGGCAGGCCCATGGCAGAAACGCACAGGGTCTGGAGCTTTCCTTTTCCTCTCCCTCTTTCTTCTCATCAGGAAGCTCTCCCGGAAAAAGGAGCCCCGGCCCCACCACCTTTAAGCCCTCGCTGCTGTGCGGCTCAATGAGCATGTGTGCGTTCACGCCTAGGAATCTCCAGCATATATGCCTGCATGTGTATGCCTGCTGCTTGCAGGGCATGCGTGTGTGCATTTGGTGCCCCAGGTGCTCAGACCACACATGAGCTGGGGGTGGGCTTGGGTGGCTTCTCCAGCCCGGCAAAGGCCCCGAATTCATACTCACCATGGCCAACAGAGCTTCCTGCCTGCATCGCTCACTGCTTGCCGCCTAAGAGGGGAGGGCTGAGGACCTGGGCCCTGTTATACACGGATCTCTAGAGCTGCTGTCCCAGGAGCCCCCAGCCACTAACAAGCCCCCCAGGGCTCAGGCTGGAGAGACCCTATGGGTTTCTTTCCCTCCTGGAAACTGGAGACCCCAGGGTCCACTTCTCGGGCCCCCAGGCTCTCGAGGCAAAAAGTGGGAAAGGACTAATGATGATTTCCTGTTGTGGATGGCTGTCACGAAGGCTCTCTCCACCCCATTAGTGCTCCCCAGGGCCTGTCCGTGCCCACCCTGCAGGGCAAAGCTGCTACCCAAGGAAAATGCACCTTGAACCCTGCCCTAAAGGAGGGAAGGAAGAAGTGGATCCCTTGATGTTGTTATACAAATGATCCCCAGGCTCAACTTCTTAGAGTGACCAGGGCCCCTCGATCCCTCTCCCTGTTCTCTTCAGAATTAGTCGCCAAATCTTCTCTACTCTTCCTCCCCAAGTTCCCATCCCATCAGCCCCACCCGAACTCAGGCTACAACATTCCTGCCTCTTGTCAAAGTTTGCAGCATGAGAAGACGGCGGCATAGGTTAATGCCAGAGTTTGCTGCCTCGAACAACCACTTCAAAAATACAACTAAAAGACGGAACGGACATCACCCAGAACCACAGGAAGGCTGGCTGAGGAGAGATTCTACAACTAGAAGGAAAGAGAAATCCATACTGGGACTCAGAGGAGGCGCAGTACGGAAGTGAAATTCTAAGGTGCGGAGTGCATGTGGAGTGGGCCGGCGTCGGAGGGCTCGGTTGTTGTTTTCAATCGCGAGGGAGTTTCAGACTCTGAGCTCCAGATCCGAGTGAGTCTCTAGGGACCCAGATTCAAATGTGAGAAGCGGGACTGTCTGGCTTTGGTCCGAATTCGAATGCAGTTTTCTCTCCCGGGACTCTGAGAGGCACAGCCCCAGGGGATGGATCTGAAAGCAGCCAAAACTGCTCGCTCCGCCCACCCTGTGGATCCCCAGGGACCTCCCCCACCCAAGCCCTGCACAGAGGCATTTGCCGGATAGCCTTAGGCAAACACTAGACTAGCACCGCCCTAGAGATCCAGCACAGAAGCTCTCGCACTGCAGACACAGCTGACTCTCATAGCCAGTTAGCCTGGAGGTCAATTCACCCCCAGTATTGCTGACAACAATCAAGGCTTAACTACAACAAGACTGCGCACAAAGACCACAAAGGGGTGCACCAAGAAAGCATAAAAAATGCGCAGACAAAGAAACATGACAGAAATGGAGGATATAGAGCTAAAAAAACGCACTTTTAAGGTCTTTCAATAATTTACTAGAAACTGCCTATAAACTTGATAAGATCCTTGAGAAATCTAATGAGAACCTCGATGTTGTGATAAAGAACCAACTAGAAATTAAGAATACACTGACTGAAATAAAGAATATTACACAGACACTCAACAGCAGACCAGAGGAGCGCAAGAATCAAGTCAAAGATTTGAAATGCGAAGAAGCAAAAAACACCCAACCGGAAAAGCAAAATGAAAAAAGAATCCAAAAATACGAAGATAGTGTAAGGAGCCTCTGGGACAGTTTCAAACGTACCAACATCAGAATTATAGGGGTACCAGAAGATGAGAGACAGCAAGATATTGAAAACCTATTTGAAGAAATAAGGACAGAAAACTTCCCCCACCTGGTGAAAGAAATGGACTTACAGGTCCAAGAAGCGCAGAGAACCCCAAACAAAAGGAATCCAAAGAGGACCACACCAAGACACATCATCATTAAAATGCCAAGAGCAAAGGACAAAGAGAGAATCTTAAAAGCAGCAAGAGAAAGAGACTCAATTACCTACAAGGGAATACCCATACGACTGTCAGCTGATTTCTCAACAGAAACATTGCCGGCCAGAAGGGAATGGCAAGAAATATTCAAAGTGCTGAATACCAAGAACCTACAACCAAGACTACTTTATCCAGCAAAGCTTTCATTCAGAATTGAAGGTCAGATAAAGAGCTTCACAGATAAGGAAAAGCTAAAGGAGTTCATCACCACTAAACCAGTATTATACGAAATGCTGAAAGGTATCCTTTAAGAAGAGGAAGAAGAAGAAAAAGGTAAAGATACAAATTATGAACAACAAACATGCATCTATCAACAAGTGAATCTAAGAATCAAGTGAATAAATAATCTGATGTACAGAATGAACTGGTGATTATAATAGAATCAGGGACATAGAAAGGGAATGGACTGACTATTCTTGGGGGGGGAAAGGGGAGTGGGAGATGCGGGAAGAGACTGGACAAAAATCGTGCACCTATGGATGAGGACAGTGGGTGGGGAGTGAGGGCGGAGAGTGGAGCAGGAACTTGGAGGAGGGGAGTTATGGGCGGGGGGAAAAGAGGAACAAATGTAATAATTTGAACAATAAAGATTTAATTTTTTTAAAAAAATATGCTTAGGAAAAAAATAAAAAGTTTGCAGCATCATCTTCCTCGAGTCTGTCCTCTGCACCGGCCACCAGAACAGGAGTCCTGGCTGTGTTCCCTCTCTACTCAGGGACCTTCCAATGCTCCCCATTGCCCTCAGAGTGAAGTGTAAAATTCCCCATCTTCACATTTAAGACCCTTGTGATCTGGCCCCTGGTACCTTCTCCAGTTCCAAATCCATCCATTGCTCCATGCAAACTGTCACACGTCCGTTTAGTAAATTAACAACAAGAAAGTGAGGCATAGACCCAGCCATTCTAAACTGCTGCCCCTTCCTCTGAGACGTCCATGCTGTATCACACCACTGTGCCCCTCCCTGTGCTACTTCTTCTCCCCTCCTCTTAGCCTCCTGGCACACTCCTAGCCCTGCTGAAAGACACATCTCAACCAGAAAGAAGATACACATACATCTTTATCCATTCATCCATTGGCTGACATTAGGTTGTTCCATATTTTGGCTCATGTGAATAGTGCTGCAATGAGCACAGGAGTTCTGGCTGAGAAATTTCGCTTCAGGAATTAAATTTCATGACTGTACATGAGTCTCATAATTTGGCAAACTCCTGCCCTATGCCAACAACTGCTGTCATATTTGGGGTCCTCCCAGAAGTGACCCTGAGACAAGGATTTGAGTAGAAGTAAGATTACTTTGGAGGTGACCCTAGAAAATACAAGCAAGGAAGTGGAGTAATGAGCAAAGACAGGAAAAGAAGCGAATAGAGCATATGCTATTAGGCAACTTACCCCTGTGGCAGCTGGAATTTATTCTCCCTGGGGAACAGCATGTATTATTTATTGGTTACGTCCACAAAATTCCTGCTTTTGCAAACCCCATTGCCCCTCAATTTACCCCATCCCCAATTCCTGAGCACAGGCTGATTGCTTTGAAAAATCAGCACATCCCCTATCCCAGGGGTGGGCAAACTTTTTGACTCGAGGGCCACAATGGGTTCTTAAACTGGACCGGAGGGCCGGAACAAAAGCATGGATGGAGTGTTTGTGTGAACTAATATAAATTCACAGTAAACATCATTACATAAAAGGGTACGGTCTTTTTATTTTTTTTAAGTTTTATTCATTTCAAACGGGCCGGATCCAGCCCGCGGGCCGTAGTTTGCCCACGGCTGCCCTATCCCATCACCATAATGTCTGGGTAGAGCAGCCGTGCTGCTGAGCAATGCCCCCAGCCACCATCACCAGGCAATGCCTGGAGTCTTTTTTGGTTGTCACAATGGAAAGGGGGCATCTAGTGGGTCGGGGCCAGGGATGCCATTAAATATCCCACAATGCACAGGGCACCCCCTTTGGTAAAGAAGGACCTGGCCGCAGATGTCAATAATGCCAACATTGAGAAACCATCAGCAAGAGGACCGGCACATGACCCAATTGGAGTCAATACAAATCAACTCCAAGTCTAGAAGCTTCTCGGGTCCCTGGAAAGTGTCATATGGTTAATGATCTTTGCACTTATTTTGCTAACACAGAGGAGCACTATAGCTGTGAGGGTGGGAAGAGACATTGGATTGGGTGCCATGTGGAGCCTGAGGATGACACTGAAGCCCAGAGAACAATCTGCAGAGATGAAGAGAAATTCAGCCCTCCTTTCTGTCACTGCATCAAATCCCTCCTGAAGCTGGTCCTTATCAGTTACATGAGCTAATCATTGTGTTTGTTTGTTTAAACCAGCTGGGTTAATTTTTGTGTCACATGCAACCACGAGCACTCCAAGTGACAGGGGAATCAATGAGCATTAACCCCTCTTCTTTTCCTGGAGGATGCCCCTATGTGAACACAACCTTGTCTTGGAGTACAATTGGTAGCAAGATGGCCACAGGTTTCAGCAAACCCAGGCTGAGTACAGAGCCCCAGGGGGGGCTGGCGCCCTAGACCTGCCCTGCCCACACCACCAAGTTGTGCCAGGGACACAGCCGTGGTGGTGGCACTCATGTAGGGCCCCTCGAGGGGGAAACCTCCAGGGGATGCAGCGGGCCCACCAAAGGGCCGTGGGGAGTCCAGAGAGTCTACAGGCGACAGTGTGACTGAGCTCTCAGCCAGAGGACCCGGGCAGGCCAGCGTCAGCTTCTTGCCCCTGCCCCGGGTGCCCTGTGGTCCCAGCCCTGCTTTCCCAGGTGGCCTTCGGCTCTTCTTGCCCCCTGACTGTGCCGCCTTGAGGCCAGGGAGGAAGGCCCCGGGCGGGCAGAGCAGGGGCCCCAGGCCATGGGAGCCCGGGGGACTGCACGGCCCACTGGGCTGGTCTAGCAAGCGCACGATGTCCTGGTGCAGCCTCTCCTGGGCCACATCCCGGGGCAGCCTGTCCAGATGGTCAGTGATCTCCCGGTTGGCAAAGTGATCCAGCAGCAGCTTGGCAGCCTCATAGCTGCCCTCCCAGCAGCCATGAACAGTGGTGTCTCCTCCTGGGGGAGCCGAGAACCAGCCAGGTGTCAGGGTCACAAGGGCCAGCAACACCAGGGTTCCGTCCTCTGATGGAACCTGAGAGCTAAGGTTCCAGCCTGACCGACCTGGTTCAACTCCTCACTCTGATGGGGAAGCCGAGGCAAGTTCTTTTATTTAAACCACAGTCATGGTGCACTTACTAAGTGCCAGGCCCCACTGGCAGGAACAGGGGAAAGCAATGCCCCCATCACACCTCTGCTGCTGCCACTGCCGGCAGCGCTAGCCTCAATCAGCCCTGGTTACCTGAGCCTCAGGTGGCCCTGGGAGGCTGGGCAGCCAATATCTGAGGCTTGCCTGCAACTCAGGCCAACCCTGGGTGGCTTGAAGGCTGAGGGGAATGGGGGACTCTGGAGGCAGGTGTTCCACCAGTTTTGAGGGTACTGGGCGCCACCATCCTGTGGCTGTGGGCGCCACTATCTTTGAGGGTGGGGCAGTCAATTAGCATATTCCCTCCTTATTGGCTGTGGGCGCTGCCTACTTTGACATCGGGCCAGTCAATTCGCATATTCCATCCTTATTGGCTGTGAGCACCGCCATCTTTTGCAACAGCGTGAAGGTCAATTAGCATATTTCCTCTTTATTAGATAGGGTTGGTTAAGAATGTGTTGTTTAATTGCCACATATTTGTGAAATGTCCCATCTTCCTCCTGTTACTGATTTCTCATGTCATTTCACTGGGGTCAGAGAAGATATTTTGATTATTTCAATCCATCACTAGGGTTTAATTAAACAAAAGTGAACTATTAAATCATGATGAGATACCATTTCACAACTAGTAGGACAGCTATAATTTTAAAAAATGGAATATAATAAATGTTGGCAACAATGTGAAAAAATTGCAACCCTCCTACACTGCTGGTGGACACATATACCACTACGGAAACAGCGTGGTGATTCCTCAAAAAGTTAAACGAATAATTACCTTATTATTCAACAATTCCACTCCTAGGTACCCGCCCAAAGGAACTGAAAACAGGGACTCAAACAAATACACATGAAGGTTCATAGCAGCACTATTCACAGTAGCCAACAGATGGAAACAACCCAAGTTCCCATTAACAGATGAATGAATAAACAAAAAGAAAATCCATTCAATGGAATATTATTCAGCCATAAAAAGAAGGAGGTTCTGCTACATGTTACAACATGAATGAACCTTCAAAACATGGTAAGTGAAATAAGCCAGACACAAAAGGACATCTATTAAATGATGCCATCTATGGGAAATACCTAGCATGGTACCTTTATAGTAACAGAGAGTAGATTAGAGGTGACCAGGGACTGGGAGAAGGGGAAATGGGGAGTCATTGCTTAATGGGTAGAGAATTTCAGTTTAAGATGAAAAAAGTTTGAGTAGTAGACCATGGTGATGGATCACAAAATTGTGAATATAATTAATGCCACTGAATGGTACATGAAAAAGTTTAATACAACAAATTTTATGTTCTATATATTTTACAGCAATAAAAATTTTTAAATACCCCTTCTTTCTTTTTCTCTCATCATGCACCAAAGAAATACAGGCAGTCCTCGGATTACATCAGACTGGACGTACATTGTTTTGTGGTTATGTCACCACCTCCCATCCTATATAATAAAGAGGTGATATGCAAATAAACCCTCATACCCTCACAAGATGTCTGCCAACAACCAGGCGACAGGGAGGTTAGTGAGAGACAACCAGACGACTGAACAAGCACATGGCGTAGGGCAACCAGGCTGGCAGAGGGGGACAGTTGGGGGAGACTAGGCTGGCCGGGGGGCAGGAAGGGATGACCAGGCCAGGAAGGGTTAGTGAGGAATGACCAAAAGACTGAAGAAGCAGGCTGCGTGGGGTGACCAGGCCAGTGGGAGGGCCATGAGGAGATACCAGGCTGGGGGTGGGGGGCAGTTGAGGGTCACAGGACAGCAAGGGGGACAGTTCAGGGCGATCAGACTAGCAGGGGAGGGCAGTTAGGGGTGAACAGGCCAGCATACAGAAGCAGTGAGGTGCAATCTGAGCAGCAGTAGGGGGCGGGGTGGCAGTTAGGTGCTACCAAGCAGGCAGGCAGGTGAGCGATTAGAAGCCAGAGGCCCAGGATTGTGAGAGGGATGTGCCACTTCTGGTTTAAGCTCAGTCTCAGGGATCGGGCCTAAAGATGTAGTTAGACATCGCTTAAGGGGTCCCGGATTGGAGATGGTGCTTGCTGGGCTGAGTGGACTCCCCCACCGCCATGTGTGCACTACTTTCGTGCACTGGGCATCCAGTTTATTTATTTAAAAAAAAAAAAACTTCCAGCATGTTGACCTTTGTACATATGTGCTTTTTAAAAAAATATTTTTATTGATTACAGAGAGAATGGCGAAAAAGAGAGAGATAGAAGAATCAAAGATGAGAGAGAACCACTGATTGGCTACCTCCTGGAAGTCCCCTACTGGGTATGCAGCCTGCAGCCCGAGCTTGTGGCCTTGGCCAGAATTGAACCTGGGACCTTCAGTCCTCAGGCCAAAGCTCTATCCACTGAGCCAAACCGGCTAGAGCAGACTATGTCATTTAAGGTTCTGGGAGCAGCCCCCGTTTTCCAGGAGGAGAAATTGAACGTCAGGCAGGGCACGCGCCCAAGAAAAAGCTAGCGCCGCAATGCAGAGCGAGTGGTCATTTGCAAACCCCGCAGCTGTGTGCCAGGGTCCTCCTCAGAGCCACCCGGACCTCCTTGTTGCGCAGAGTGTACACCACCGGGTTCAGCAGCGGCGTCACCACCGTGTAGAAGATGGCCACCAGGCGGTCCTGGGCAGGGTTTCCGACTGACGCGGGGCGCAGGTAGACGATGCAGGCGCAGCCAAAATGCACGATGACCACGGTGAGGTGGGCCCCGCAGGTGGAGAAGGCCTTGCGCCGGCCAGCAGCTGAGCGGATCCTCACGATGGCAGCCACGATGAAGGCGTAGGAGAGGAGGATGAGGAGGAAGGAGACCAGCACCACCAGGACGCTGATGAAGAAGATGCCCAGCGCTAAGCTTGCGCTCTGGGCACAGCTGAGCTTCAAGACGGGCGGGACGTCGCAGAAAAAGTGCTCCACTCGGTCGCTGCTGCAGAAGGGCGTGGAGAAGATGATGCTGGTCTCGATCAGGGGCACTGAGAACCCCAAACAGAAAACCAGGGCTCCCAGGCAGAGGCAGACTGTGGGTCTCATGATCACCGAGTACCGCAGCGGGAGGCAGATGGCTACGTAGCGGTCATAACCCATCAGGGTCAGGAAGAAGCAGTTGCTGCAACCCAGACCCAGGAAGAAGAACATCTGAGCCCGACAGCCAGCAATGGAGATGGCCTGGCTCTCCATGAGCAGATGAGCCAGCATATTCGGGATGGTGACCAGCGTGTAGCAGGTCTCCGAGAGGGACAGCACCGCCAGGAAGCGGTACATGGGGGTGTGAAGGGTCCGATCCACATGGATAATGGTGATGATGGTGACATTGCCACTGAGGGTGACCAGGTACATGAGGAAGAACAGCGTGAAGAGGGTGGTCCTCAGGTGTGGGAGGTTGGAGAAACCCACCAGCACAAACTCTGTCACCAGCCAGGTGGCATTTTCCCACGGCTTTTTAGGAGTCTGAGGAGAGAGGGCGGAGAAAATGCAATAGACCAAGTTACTGAGGGTCAGTTACACATCCCTGTTTTACAAAAAGGAAAAGAGAGGCTCGGAAATGGTGTCACACAGACAACAGGGTGGTGATTGGGGAGGTGGGGCGTAGTGGAGGTGGAAAAGGGTGAAGGGGGGACCAATGGTGATGGGAAAAAAAGAAATGATGTCACTTGTTTTCCTAATATCACCCAGCTAGCAAGTGTCTCTTTACTAACAAGAAAATCATAGATGTGGGAACAGCCTAAGTGCTTGCCAACAGATAAGTGGATAATGGAGATATGCTGATATATGCAGTGGAATATTATTCAGGCATGAGGAAGACTGAAATCCTGGAGAGACCAAGATGGCGGCGTAGGTAAACACCGGAGACCGCTGCCGCAAACAACCATTTCAAAAATACAACTAAAAGACGGAACGGACATCACCCAGAACCACAGGAAGGCTGGCTGAAGAGAGACTCTACAACTAGAAGGAAAGAGAACAGCAAATCGAGGCTCAGAGGCGGCGCAGTGTGGAAAATACAAAGGTACCGAGGTGCGCGCGCAAAGCGGGCTGGTGGCTGAGGGCGCGGTTGTCGTTTTCGGTCGGGAGTGAGTCTCAGACTCTGGGCTCCAGATCCGGGCGAGTCTCTAGGGACCCAGACTCAAACGGGAGAAGCGGGATTATCCGGCATCAGTTGGGACCTGAGGGCAGCTTTCTCTCCGAGGTTTGCAGCGGCTGCCGGGGTTCTGAGAAGCAGAGCCTCTGGGAACAGGACTGAGCGTGGCCATAACTGCTCCCTCCGCCCGCCCTGTTGATCCCGCCCCGCCCAAAGCCTGCGCACAGCCATTTGCCGATCGCCTCAGGCAAAGGCTGGATTAGCACCTCCCCAGAAGGCAGACGTTTTCCACACAGCTGATTTCCACAGCCAGCCGGCCTGGTGGTCAAACCCCTCTAGTGTTAACTACAACAATTAAGGCTTGGCTAGAACAAGACTGCGTACAGAGACCACAAGGGGGTGCACCAAGAAAGCATAAAAGATGCGGAGACAAAAAAACATGACAGAAATGGAGGATATGGAGCTAAGAATCGCAATTTTGAGGGCTTGCCATAAATTTGTGCAGAGCCTCACGAAAACTAATGAGACCCTCGATGCTACGATAAAGAAATTAGAAAGTAAGCATACACGGACTGAAATAAAGAATATTATACCCAATAGCAGACCAGAGGAGTACAATAATCAAACCAAAGATTCGACAAAAAACACCCAATTGGAAAAGCAAAATGAAAAAAGAATCCGAAAGTGTGAAGATAGTGTAAGGAGCCTCTGGGACAGCTTTAAGCGGTCTAATATCAGAGTCATTGGAGTGCCAGAAGATGAGAGACAGCAAGATATTGAAAACCTATTTCAAGAAATAATGGCAGAAAACTTCCCCCACCTGGTGAAAGAAATGGACTTACAGGTCCAAGAAGCGCAGAGAACCCCAAACAAAAGGAATCCAAAGAGGACCACACCAAGACACATCATCATTAAAATGCCAAGAGCAAAAGACAAAGAGAAAATCTTAAAAGCAGCAAGAGAAAGAGGCTCAATTACCTACAAGGGAATACCCATACGACTGTCAGCTGATTTCTCAACAGAAACTTTGCAGGCCAGAAGGGAATGGCAAGAAATATTCAAAGTGCTGAATACCAAGAACCTACAACCAAGATTACTTTATCCAGCAAAGCTATCATTCAGAATTGAAGGTCAGATAAAGAGCTTCACAGATAAGGAAAAGCTAAAGGAGTTCATCACCGCCAAACCAGTATTATATGAAATGCTGAAAGGTATCCTTTAAGAAGAGGAAGAAGAAGAAAAAGGTAAAGATACAAATTATGAACAACAAACATGCATCTATCAACAAATGAATCTAAGAATCAAGTGAATAAATAACCTGATGTACAGAATGAACTGGTGATTATAATAGAATCAGGGACATAGAAAGGGAATAGACTGACTATTCTTGGGGGAAAAAGGGGTGTGGGAGATGCGGGAAGTGACTGGACAAAAATCATGCACCTATGGATGAACACAGTGGGTGGGGAGTGAGGGTGGAGGGTGGGGTGGGAGCTGGAAGGAGGGGAGTTATGGGGGGAAAAAAGAGGAACAAATGTAATAATCTGAACAATAAAGATTTAATTTAAAAAAAAAAAAAAAAAAAAAAAAAAAAAGACTGAAATCCTGCCATTTGCAACAATATGGGTGGACCTTAAAGGCATTATTCTAAGGCAGTGGTTCTCAACCTGTGGGTCGTGACCCCTTTTGCGGTCGAATGACCCTTTTCCAGGGGTCACCTAAGACTATCCTGCATATCCGATATTTACATTACTATTCATAACAGTAGCAACATTACAGTTATGAAGTAGCAAGGAAAATAATTTTAGGGTTTGGTCACAACATGAGGAACTGTATTTAAAGGGCCAGAAGGTTGAGAACCACTGCTCTAAGGGCAATAATTCAGACAGAAAAAGACAAATACCATTTGATCTCACTCATATGTGGAATCTGAAAGAGTTAAACTTTCATAAAAACAAAATAAAATGGTGGTTGCCAGGGGCTGGAGGGTGGAGGAAGAGGAGAAATAATGTTTAAGGATATAAACTTTCAACTAATAGATAAATAAAGCCCAGAGGTCTAAGAAACAGAAAAGTGAATATAGACAGCAATATCCTATATAATAAAAGAGAATCATGCAAATTAGTCATCTCTCCGCTACACTCAAGCCAATCTGAGTGACTATGCAAATTGACCCGACACAGATGGCAGTTAATTTGCATATGCAGGTGTCAGGCACTCCAGGAGGCGATGGTGGCTGGACCATGGCCTTCCACGACCTTCCCGGCACTGGGAGGCAAGGCCGCCCACTCCTAGCCATGCCCACAGGCTCCTAGGGCCTTGCTGGCAGAGAGCGGGAGGTTTGGAGGACTTGGCAGAGCTGGAAACCGCTGGACGTAGAGCAGGGCAAGAGAGAGAGGGCAGCTTGGAGGGCACGGCTCCCTCTGTCACCCCAGCTTCCTCATCACAGCTGTGGAAACTCACAGCAAGGAGGAGGCAGTCTCACCCCCACAGAATCAACCAGAATCAGCCTTTGGTCAGACAGCTCTCAGCAGCCTGATAGCCAGGATTCTCATTCGCCTGCATCTTAGACCATGACAGTAGAGAGATGGGACTATGTTTAAAGAACAACTGTTGATACAATGTAGCTCTGCAGCTGAAAGATGCCTGCAGAGCAGCATGCATCTGATCTTAGGATCATCCGTTATTGATGATCTGATACATACAGGATGTATCTGACCCTCAGTTACTGGAAAAACATCGCTCTGATGCCAAAAAACACAGGCGTCATCGACAGAAAATGTCTAAAGATCAACGTGCCTTTGAAGTTGAAAAAAGGCAGTGGCGATGACAGAATATGTCTAGAGAACAGTCATCAACAAGTACTACCAATACCGGTAGGAACTGCCTTCTCAGAAAAAATGGAGTACATGAGAATGCAATTCTCAAACATAGTTGTGGTGGAATGACTGTTTGATGTGAATTTTGCCTATCACTAAATTTCTCTGATGAAAAAACCATTTGATGGGAAATTTACTCAACGTTGTAGCAAAGAGAAAGTCTGTCCAAATGATATACATTTTCCAGATTACCTGGCATATGTTAAAAAGATTAATGACAAGTGAAGATTCTGACAGTAAAAACTTCATGGAAAATATTCATTCCATAAATAGTTCTTTTGGAGAGGAACCAAGATGGCGGCATAGGTAAACACCGGAGTTTGCTGCCTCGAACAACCACTTCAAAAATACAACTAAAAGACGGAATGGACATCACCCAGAACCACAGGAAGGCTGGCTGAGTGGAAATTCTACAACTAGAAGGAAAGAGAAAAGTATAACGAGACTCAGAGGAGGCGCAGTGCGGAGGTGAAATACTAAGGTGCAGAGGTGCGTGCGGAGCGGGTTGGAGGCTGAGGGCGTGGTTGTCGTTTTTAATCAGGAGGGAGTCTCAGGCTCTGAGCTCCAGTTCCGGGCGAGTCTCTAGGGACCCATACTCATACGGGAGAAGCGGGACTGTCTGGCATCGGTTGGACCCAAGGGCAGCTTTCTCTCCGAGGGGCTTGCAGCGATTACCGGGACATTGAGAAGCAGAGACTCTGAGGGCAAGACTGAGAGCAGCCATAACTGCTAGCCCCTCCCTGTTGATCCCGTGGGACCCACCCCGCCCAAGCCCTGCAGGGAGGCTTTTGCTGGATAGACTCAGGCAAAGGCTAGATTAGCACATCCCTCGAGATCCAGGAGCCAGGAAACCCAGAGGTCAGAGTGGGACCATCCAGTTTGCAGCTCCGTGGAAACATAAAGGACACACTCAGGGGGCAGACTCAGTGAGCACCAAAGCCCCATCGAAGCAAGTCTAGCCCCAGAGGGGTGTCTCCAGCACAGAAGTTCTCCCACTGCAGACACAGCTGATTCTCACAGCCAATTGGCCTGGAGGTCAATTCCTCCCAGTGATAACTACAACAATCAAGGCTTAACTACAACAAGACTGTGCACAAAGCCCACAAGGGGGTGCACCAAGAGTGTCCTCCTCAGGTAATTGGGGAGGCTGAACCACTGGGCCCTAGAGGACACTCAGCACAGAAAACCACTTTATCAACACAGGGAAGCATAAAAAAATGCGGAGACAAAGAAACAGGACACAAATGACAGAAATGGAGGAAAGCAAACTACTGGATATAGAGTTCAAAACCACACTTTTAAGGTTTTTCAATAATTTTCTAGAAACTGCTGATAAACTTAATGAGATCTACAAGAAATCTAATGAGACCCTTGATGTTGTGATAAAGAACCAACTAGAAATTAAGCATACACTGACTGAAATAAAGAATGTTATACAGACTCCCAACAGCAGACCAGAGGATCAAAAGAATCAAGTCAAAGATTTGAAATACGAAGAAGCAAAAAACACTCAACCGGAAAAGCAAAATGAAAAAAGAATCCGAAAATACGAAGATAGTGTAACTAGCCTCTGGGACAGTTTCAGACGTACCAACATCCGAATTATAGGGGTGCCAGAAGAAGAGAGAGAGCAAGATATTGAAAACCTATTTGAAGAAATAATGACAGAAAACTTTTCCTACCTGGTGAAAGAAATAGACTTACAAGTCCAGGAAGCGCAGAGAACCCCAAACAAAAGGAATCCAAAGAGGACCACACCAAGACACATCATCATTAAAATGCCAAGAGCAAAAGACAAAGAGAGTATCCTAAAAGCAGCAAGAGAAAGACAGTCAGTTACCTACAAGGGAGTACCCATACGACTGTCAGCTGATTTCTCAACAGAAACTTTGCAGGCCAGAAGGGAGTGGCAAGAAATATTCAAAGTGATGAATACCAAGAACCTACAACCAAGACTACTTTATCCAGCAAAGCTATCATTCAGAAGTGAAGGTCAGATAAAGAGCTTCACAGATAAGAAAAAGCTAAAGGGATTCATCACCACCAAACCAGTATTATATGAAATGCTGAAAGGTATTCTTTAAGAAGAGGAAGAAGAAGAAAAAGGTAAAGATACAAATTATGAACAACAAATACATATCTATCAAAATGTGAATCTAAAAATAAAGGGAATAAAAAATCTGATGAACAGAGTAAACTGGTGAATATAATAGAATCAGGGGCATAGAAAGGGAGTGAACTGACAATTCTTGGGGGGAAAGGGGTGTGGGGGGTGTGGGAAAAGACTGGACAAAAATCATACACCTATGGATGAGGACAGCGGGCGGGGAGGAGAGGTAAAGACAGAGGGCGGGGGGAACCAGGTGGAGGGGAGCTATGGGGGGGGGAGGCGGGGGAGAGGAACAATTGTAATAATCTGAACAATAAAGATTTATTTTTTTAAAAAGACTCAGAGACAACAGTGTCATTGACAATAATTCTAGACAAAATGTAAGGACACGAGTCACACAAATGCGATATTATAGATTTCATCTCTCTGTGCGGGACACATTCAATCCTATTTTAAATGCAGGAAAATTAACTCAACAGTTTACCATGGATTCATATTTAAAAATGAAGGCCAATCGAATAAATTTCATCAAAGCAAACCAATCTAAATTGAAAGTTGAAAAATATAGTGGTTTGATGGATTATCTCAAATCTAGATCTGAAAAAGACAATGTGCCGATTGGTAAAAGGATAATACTTCCATCATCTTCTGAGAGTAGTTCCAGAAATATGCAGCAGCGATATCAGGATGCTATGGCAATTATAATGAAGTATGGCAAGCCCGATTTATTCATAACCATGACATGCAACCCCAAATGGGCAGATATTGCAAACAATTTACAACACTGGCAAAAAGTTGAAAACAGACCTGACTTGGTAGCCAGAGTTTTTAATATTAAGTTGAATGATCTTTTAAATGATATCCGTAAATTCTATTTATTTGGGAAAGTAATAGCTAAAATTCATGTCATTGAATTTCAAAAAAGTGGACTGCCTCATGCTCACATATTATTGATATTAGATAGTGATTCCCAATTACATTCCTCTAATTCAGTGGTTCCCAACCTTCCTAATGCCGCAACCCTTAAATACAGTTCCTCATGTTGTGGTGACCCCCAACCATAAAATTATTTTTGTTGCTACTTCATAACGGTAATTTTGTTACTGTTATGAATCGTAACGTAAATATCTGATATACAGGATGTATTTTCATTGTTCGCGACCCACAGGTTGAGAATCGCTGCTCTAATTAATTCCCTTTCAATGTGCATGAATTTTTGTACCAGGCTACTGGTTATATTATAATTATCAAACTTTCTAAGAGACCAGATCTTAACTATTCCCACCACACAAAAGAAATGGTAATTTTCTGACATGATAGAGGTGCTAATTATGGCTACAATGGCAATTATATGACAACATATGAATGTATTACATTAGCATGTTATACACCTTAAACTTACACAATGGTACATGTCTAATACATTTCAATATTTTAAAATATATTTTTATTTATGTCAGAGAGAAAGAGAGAGATAGAAACATCAGTGATGAAAGAGAATCATTGATCAGATCCAGCCTGCAACCCCGGGCTTATGCTCGGATCAGTAATTAAACCGTGACCTCCTGGTTCATAGGTCGAAGCTCAACCACTGAGCCAAGCCCACAGGGCAAATACATTTCCATTTTTTAAAAAGAAAGAAAATCACAAAAATCTGTAAGGAATAGATACTTATATTGGGGTTAGGGAGAGGTGGTAAGAACACCAGGGCCTTAATCTGAGTCCCCTAGAAACAGATCCTGAAGCAAGGATTCAAGAGCAAATAGTTTATCTGGACCATCATCCTGCAAAACATAGGCTGGAGACTGGAGGAGGGAGAGACATAACAAAGGCACATTGGTAAGGAAATTACCACTGGCGACTAGACTTTAACCCCACCTGAGGAACCCTAAGGGACAGTGAGGAAACTGGGGTGTTTACCCACCCACTCCTGTTTGCCATTGCTTGAGAGTTTCTACCAGGAGACAGTAATCTCCCAGCACTTCCAATCTGCCACCATGTGCAGAGAATTCAAGGACATAATAAAAGCCAAGGGGGTGAGGGCCAAGTATTTACTACTGTGTCTGCTACAGTTCAAAGACCCGAGAAAGGCAAAGCTTGTAACATTGCCATTATCTACTTTTTTTTTTTTTTTACTTTTTAAATGTTTATGCTTTAGAGCTGCATTGGTGTAAACATGAAAGCACGCTTCAATCCTAAAACTGCATTTATTTCTTCTGATCTTAAAAGAAATTTAAACAACATCATGGGCCCCCTTAATAGTATGCTGGGCCCCAGGCATTGTGCCCCATGGACACATCTGTATTCATTAAATGGAACATAATTCTGAAATAATTGTCCATTTTAATTGCAATTATGAGACTTCAGTAGAAATACTGAATTGTTCCTAGAATACACTCTACCTCAGAAAATAAAAGATACAGTATCAATATTTGAGTATTTCCGGGGTATTTTTCACTCAGTTGCAACATGGGAATCTGCTTTAAGGGAAATGGTCCCAATGCACTCTTTCCCTGCTTGTTGAGAGTTAATTGGTTGAGAGATAAACATAGTTCAGCCTGGAGAGCCTCAAACACCAACTCAGAGACAAGAAGGTGGGTCTGCAGAGAGCAGAGTCCTGATTTATCCGCCATCTAGTGGCACTTGGCGTGATCTGCAAACCAGTGATCCTCATAAGAAGAGAAAAAAATGAATGGCTGTGCCCCTGAAAATACTCACCCACAGCAATGGGGCCAGAGAAATTGACAGTGGCCATCTAAATGTCTTGGAAGTTTGCCTCAAGTTTAATTCTGCAAAAATCAATTAAGTGAAGAATGTTCCAACTCCTCACATTGAGAAACATCCCTTCATAATGACCTGTAACTGACCAGAGGGAATAGGTCAGACCTTCTCAGGCATCTTAAAGATGCACTCAGTGTAGGCATCTCTTCCACCCTCTACTCACAGGCCTCCAAGGACAAGAAAGTCACTCCTTCACAGAATCCCATGACGTGGAGCAGAAATTCTGTGCTCCAAGCAGCCCCTCTGGTACCTGCAGGGACAACCACACTGAGCTCTAGAATCAGACAGGCCTACGTTTGAATGTTGGTGCCTGCACCTACGAGGGCAGTGTGACCGTAGGCAGCTGGTTTGGGCCCTGCGAGCCCCATCTATGAAAGTGGAGACTGATCCGTGAGCTCTCAGATAATAGTTCCTAAGATGCCCTGAACAATGCTACAAACCCTGTGGTCTCAGACTCCTTGCAAGGAGAGGCGGGATTGTCGTTCTCGGCTTTGCACTGCTGAGGAAGAGGAGCATATATGGGATAATCTCTCATCTCACCATTGTGGTGCCGGGAGTCAAAGCCAGGACTGTGTCGCTGGAGGGTGTGGTTTAAAGGGCTGCGAGTCTGCAGGCTTCCTTTTCATCCTACACTTATTCATTGAGCACCTGCTCTGTGCTGGGTGCTGCTCTGGGCACTGAGGACACAGCGGGGAAATAAACAGGCAGAGATCCCAGCTTTGGAGGAGCAGAAAGTTCTAGAGACGTGAACCAGGCAATAAGCAAGGGATGTGATAATAAATAAGTGAGAGGCCATATTGGGCCATAAGTGCGGCCGAGAAAGAGAAGCAGTGTATTTAAAGGGTCATGGAGGGTCTGAGGAGGGTGGCAATTTTACAGAAGATGGTCAGGAAAGGGCTTGTTGAGGTTTAGTGTTCAGTCACTCAGAATTCCTTGTTTCCTGTCCCTCGTTTTCAGATCTCACAGGTAGGGCTGGGGAGGGGCCAAGGTGGCTTCTCCAGCCAAGCAGATGCCCCGAATTCACACTTGAAAGAAAAGGGAAAGACACCAACCAATGAACTTGTATGCATAGGTGCGTGACCCTTGGACAGACACTGGTGTGGTGAGGGCCTGGGGGGACGGGGGGAGGAAATATGGGAGCAGGCTGGAAGAGGTTAATGAAGGGAAAGTAGGACCTATGTAATACTTTCAACAATAAAGATTAAAAGAAAAACAAATGAAATGAGCAAATGAGTCAAGAGAATACTAGGGGAAGAGAGTGTCCTAGGTAGAGGCCGCAGCCAATGCAAGGACCCTGAGCTGGACTGTGCCTGGAACAGGAGCAGCAGGAGGGAGAGGGGCAGAAGGAGGAAGTGAGAGGGAGGGGTGGGGTGGGAGGTGATGAGAGCATGTTGCATAGGGTCTCGTGGGTCACAGTGAGGACTTCAGCTTCTACACCGAGTGATGTGGAGCCACGGAGGACTCTGAGCAGAGGAGGGACCTGACCTAACTCGGGTGTTCCCGGCTGCCCTCGGGCCTCTGTGGGAGACCAGAGTTTGGGGAACATGAGTGGGAAGGATGAGGGCTGGACCAGGGAGGTGGTGAGAGATGGCCATTTATGGACAGAGTGTGCAGGTGGAGCCCACTGGATTTTCTGACAAGATGTGGGTGTGAGAAAGCAGTGGGTGGGAGCTGGCAGAGCTGCAACAGGAGGGTGGGGTGGGGCCCATCCAGCCAGAGGTCAGAGGAGACTCTGTTCAGCTCTGGGAATGCCAGAGGCAGACACACACCTAACATGGTGGACACATACGGACAGCCAGGCCCCGGGCCACCCTCGCCACAGAGGTGGCGTGTGTGCCAGCCCCCTGCACACACCTCAGAGAGAGGGAGGAAGGGGACTTCCTGAATGGGGCTGAAATTGATCCCTGCAACACCTGAGAAGCTGTGACTTTGAGTTTGCCTCAAAGTGTCCAAATTGTGACAGGTGAGTGTCTGGCCAAAAGGAAGTCAGGTTACAGGACTAGGAAGTTCTTATTTGCATACCTGGAACCTATGAAAATCGCACCTATGGTGAGATCCCCGGGCCAGCTGCTGGCTTGGTGGGAGAGATAGCAGGAGGCAGCGGGTACTGAGCTCAGGGGCAGGCCCATGGCAGAAACGCACAGGGTCTGGAGCTTTCCTTTTCCTCTCCCTCTTTCTTTTCATCAGGAAGCTCTCCCGGAAGCAGGAGCCCCTGCCCCACCACCTTTAAGCCCTCGCTCCTGAGTAACTCAATGAGCATGTGTGCGTTCACGCCTAGGAATCTCCAGCATATATGCCTGCATGTGTATGCCTGCTGCTTGCAGGGCATGCGTGTGTGCATTTGGTGCCCCAGGTGCTCAGACCACACAGGAGCTGGGGGTGGGCTAGGGTGGCTTCTCCAGCCCGGCAAAGGCCCCGAATTCATACTCACCATGGCCAACAGAGCTTCCTGCCTGCATCGCTCACTGCTTGCCGCCTAAGAGGGGAGGGCTGAGGACCTGGGCCCTGTTATACACGGATCTCTAGAGCTGCTGTCCCAGGAGCCCCCAGCCACTAACAAGCCCCCCAGGGCTCAGGCTGGAGAGACCCTATGGGTTTCTTTCCCTCCTGGAAACTGGAGACCCCAGGGTCCACTTCTCGGGCCCCCAGGCTCTCGAGGCAAAAAGTGGGAAAGGACTAATGATGATTTCCTGTTGTGGATGGCTGTCACGAAGGCTCTCTCCACCCCATTAGTGCTCCCCAGGGCCTGTCCGTGCCCACCCTGCAGGGCAAAGCTGCTACCCAAGGAAAATGCACCTTGAACCCTGCCCTAAAGGAGGGAAGGAAGAAGTGGATCCCTTGATGTTGTTATACAAATGATCCCCAGGCTCAACTTCTTAGAGTGACCAGGGCCCCTCGATCCCTCTCCCTGTTCTCTTCAGAATTAGTCGCCAAATCTTCTCTACTCTTCCTCCCCAGGTTCCCATCCCCTCAGCCCCACCTGAACTCAGGCTACGACATTCCCACCCGTTGTAAAAGTTTGCAGCATCACCTTCCTCGAGTCTGTCTTACGCACCGGCCACCAGAACAGGAGTCCTGGCTGTGTTCCCTCTCTACTCAGGGACCTTCCAATGCTCCCCATTGCCCTCAGAGTGAAGTGTAAAATTCCCCATCTTCTCATTTAAGACCCTTGTGATCTGCCCCTGGTACCTTCTCCAGTTCCAAATCCATCCATTGCTCCATGCAAACTGTCACACGTCCGTTTAGTAAATTAACAACAAGAAAGTGAGGCATAGACCCAGCCATTCTAAACTGCTGCCCCTTCCTCTGAGACGTCCATGCTATAGCACACCACTGTGCCCCTCCCTGTGCTACTTCTTCTCCCCTCCTCTTAGCCTCCTGGCACACTCCTAGCCCTGCTGAAAGACACATCTCTAGCATAAAGAAGGTACACATACATCTTTATCCATTCATCCATTGACTGGCATTAGGTCCTTTCCATATTTTGACTCATGTGAATAGTGCTGCAATGAGCACAGGAGTTCTGGCTGAGAAATTTCACTTCATGAATTAAATTTCATGACTGAACATGAGTGTCATAATTTATTTTTTTTCGGTTTAACATTTATAATTGAATTTCATTTTTTTTATTTCTTAAAGTATTACAAAGAGTATTACACATGTCTCCTTCTCCCCCTCCCCCCGTTGACATTCCCCCAGCTTCCCCCACCCCCAGTGTCTTGTGTCCATTAGTTATTCTCATATGCATGCATGTAAGTCCTTCGGTTGATCTCCTACCCCGCCCCCCAATCCTCCCCAGGGTTCCCACTGTAGTTTGACATTCTGCTCAATGCTGCTCTGCCTCTGTATCCGTTTTTGTTCATCAGTCTATAATGGTCCTTATTATCCATAAATGAGTGAGTTCATGTGGTATTTTTCTCAGCTTCCCAGGGGCCATCTCAGCCTCACAGGGGCCGCCTCAACCTCACAGAGGCCGTTTCAGCCTCACCGGGGCCGTTTCAGCCTCACTGGGTCCGATTCAACCTCACCATGGCCGTCTCGACCTCACCGGGGTTGATTCAACCTCACCGGGGCCATCTCAGCCTCACCGGGGCCGTCTCAGCCTCACAGGGGCCGTCTCAACTTCACAGGCGCTGTTTCAACCTCACTGGGGCCGTTTCAACCTCACCGGGACCGTTGCAACCCCACCGAGGCTGTCTCAACCTCACCGGGGCCGATTCAACTTCACCAGGGTCGTCTCAACCTCACCGGGGCCGTCCCAGCCTCACCGGGGCGGTCTCAGCCTCACATGGGCTGTCTTGACCTCACATGGGCCGTCTCGACCTCACATGAGCCATTTCAACCTCACCGGGGCTGTTTCAATCTCACCAGGGCCGTTTCAGCCTCACCAGGGCCGTTTCAACCTCACTGGGGCCATTTTGACCTCACCGGGACTGTCTAGACCTCACCGGTGCCGTCTTGACTTCACTGGGGCCGATTCAACCTCACCGGGGCCGTTTCAACCTCACAGGGACCATCTCAACCTCACAGGGGCCATCTTGACCTCACAGGGGCTCTTTCAACCTCACCGAGGCCGTCTCAACCTCACTGGGGCCATCTCAACCCCACCGGGGCCGTCCCAGCCTCTCGGAGGCTGTCCTAGCCCCACGGGGGCTGCCTCGGCCCTACGGGGGCTGCCTTGGCCTCACGGGGGCCATCTCAGCAACACAAAGTTTGGCATTCTGTCCTTTGTTGGGTGGCTCCTTGCTGGACAAAATCTCCAGGAGTTCCTGGTGGCTGAATATCTGGTATGTTTGCTTGGATTTCGTTTTCTACCAAGTGCACAGACTGCCTGTCTGCCGTCTCCCAGGGTCCCATGTGAGACTGGATCTGGTGGACCTGCCTGTGCGTTTTCTGGTACAGCGGTTCCATGTCGCTGGCCCAGCCGTGTCCGGCTCCAGCTTCCCCCGAACCTGATTCTGCTTCTTGAGTGTGTTCCTTATGTATGCAAGGAGTTGAAATCTGCATTCTGCTGGGCTGGGCTGCAAAAGTGACGGTGGTTCTCTTTGTGCCACTAGCACAGCTTGGGTGGGGATGTAAATTGAGTGGGGCAGGGTCCCCGGGAATCACCAGGTTGGAGCAAGGAGCAATGGCATCTCCATGACTCCTTGCCTCTCTGCGACTCCACTTTTCAAGTCCCCGAGTGCCGGCGAGCAGTTCCGCCAGACAGCCACTCTCGCTCTTCTGCCCGTTGCAAGGCCATTCCGCCTCTCCCTGTAGGGGTCTGGGACTTCAGGATCCCACTGCAAACACGCTCAGTGGGTTTGGGAGTCTGCATCCCCTTCTGATTGAAAAAAACCGCGCATCCAGTTGCAGCCAGCCTGGCGCACGACTCTGCCCCTCTGTTCTTGGCAAATCACCAGGGCAGGGCCAAGGGCAATGGCATCTCCACGTCTCCTTGCCTCTCTGTGACTCAGCGACTCGCGTCCCCGAGTGCCGGCGAGCAGCTCTGCGAGACAGCCACTCTCGCTCTCCGGCCCCTTGCAAGGCCATTCCGCCTCTCCCTGTAGGGGTCTGGGACCTCAGGATCCAGCCCCAAACACGCTCAGTGGATTTGAGAGTCTGCATCCCCTTCTGATTGAAAAAAACCACGCATCCAGTTGCAGCCAGCCTGGCGGACGACTCCGTACCTCCGTTCTTGGAGCCTCTGCACAACCTACTCAGTCTCAATGCTCTTCTTTCTTTCCTTCCAGTTGTAGAGCTTCCACTGGGCCAGCTTTCCCATGGTTCTGAATGACAACTGTTTGTTTTATAGTTGGTAGTCTCGATGTTGTTGTGGGAGGCAGCACGCACAGGTCTGTACCTTACGCCGCCATCTTGGTTCTCCCGAGTGTCATAATTTAGCAAACTCCTGCCCTATACCAATAACCCCTGTCATATTTGGGGTCCTCCCAGAAATGACCCTCAGACAAAGATTTGAGTAGAAGTAAGTTTACTTTGGAGGTGACCCTAGAAAATATGAGCAAGGAAGTGGAGTAATGAGAAAAGACAGGAAAAGAAGCTGATAGGGCATATGCTAGCAGGCAACTTTCCCCTGTGGCAGCTGGGATGCATTCACTCTGCAAACCTCTGGGAAACAGCATGGAGTATTTATTAGTTGCTTCCACAAAATTTCTGCTTCTCTAAACTTGATTGCCCCTATATTTACCCCATCCCCAGTTCAAGAGCACAGGCTGATTGCTTTAAAAAATCAGCACATCCCCTATCCCATCACCATAATATCTGGATAGAGCAGCAGTGCTGAAAAGCAATCCCCACAACCACCATCACCAGGGGACAACTGGCAAAGCCTGGAGACTTTTTTGGTTGTCACAATGGAAAAGGGGCATCTAGTGGGTCGGGGCCAGGGATGCCATTAAATATCCAGCAATGCACAGGAGACCCCCTTTGGTAAAGAATGAGCTGGCCACAGATGTCAATAATGCCAACATTGAGAAACCATCAGTAAGAGGACCGGCACATGACCCAATTGGAATCCACACAAATCAACTCCAAGTCTAGAAGCTTCTCGGGTCCCTGGAAAGTGCCATATGGTTAATGATCTTTGTACTTATTTTGCTAACACAGAAGGAGCACTATAGCTGTGACGGTGGGAAGAGAAATTGGATTGGGTGCCATGTGGAGCCTGAGGATGACACTGATGCCCAGAGAACAATTTGTAGAGATGAAGAGAAATTCAGCCTTCTTTTCTGTCACTGCATCAAATCTCCCTGAAGATGGTCCTTATTAGTTACATGAGCTAATAATTGTGTTTGTTTGTTTAAACCAGCTGGGTTAATTTTTGTGTCACATGCAACCACAAGCATTCCAAGTGACAGGGGAATCAATGAACATTAATCCATCCTCTTTTCCTGGAGGATGCCCCTATGTGAACACAACCTTGTCTTGAAGTACAATTGGTTGCAAGATATAGAAACCCACCCAAGCTGGTATATGTAAAGGAGTATTTATTACAGAGCTGCAACATTGTCTCCATACACCAAGGAAACATGAAGTAGAGGTGACTTTCATGCAAAACTAGCATCAGGCACTTAGAAGGCAATGAAAAAATAACTGTGGTGTCAATGGACTGAATACTCAATTAACTGAAATTGATACTTCGGAAACTAAGATACTCACGCCTTCCAACTCTAGAACCATTGGAGCACTTTTCTCTGATTCTCCCTGCATACCAGTTCCATTCTTCTGCAGTTTGCAGATGTACCTACCACTCCAACCTGGCCACCCATAGTTCTTAATCTGCTGGTGACCTTAAAAGCTCCACCAACTGACAGCTTTCTTAGCATTTCCATTAAACAATGTTTCCAAGCAAATCTGATTGAATCAAAAAAAGAAGAAACACAAGTGAGTAGCCAAGCTAAATGGGTTTAACCTAAGATGGGAGCTCCTTAGCCTTGGAGAGACAGAAGATCCACCACTATCACTCCCCCACCTTATCTAGACACAGATCAGTGACACTGAGTGTTAACTATTCCTTTATTAGGTGGTGAGGAGAGTGGGGGCTGTACAATGAAAGGCCTGGGAACTTAGCTAAACAGAAATTGTGATCAGAAGCCATATTACAAAAATTGCCTAAAAATACTTATATTCTGCCATGGCACTGGACCAGGGGAGTACCAGGAGAGGTGCCACTCAGGCAGCTCCTTCCCATCATGCAGTCCCATATGTACAGGGACACAAAGTGAAATGCACATATCTCCCCTAATCCTCATGTTCCCACCACCCACCCCCAAGTTCCCAAAGGAAGGTGGCCCAGGCTCAAGGGTGGGGAGACAATCTGGGGGTGGGCTCTCTGAGACAGAAGGGCCCTTTCCCCAGCAAAGCTATAGAACAAGTTCCATCTGGAATGCAGTGAAGTGAGGGACGTGGGGTGGGGAGGAAGCTCCCACATCTTGCCAACCCCTGGCCCCAGAGGGTGCGCCCAAGGTGACTACTTGGTACACACCAGGGTCATGTACTCGGTACACAGGATCCCAGTCATGCCTGTGTACTCGGTACACAGAATCCAGCTTGGCCAAATGGGCCCACAGACTCAGCCCCATGGGGGCACTGGGGGGTTTGCAGGGGGGCAGGGAGCATCTCCATATATATATTTTGTAAAAAATAATAATAATAATAATAAGTTTGTTTAAATGAATTTTGTTTCTATACAAAATGTAAAAAAAAATAATAATCCACTCATGTCAGAGTGTGAGGAGTGAAAGAGGCCAGAGGAGGCAAGAAAGGAAGGAAGGGTGAGTTGGAGAGCAGGGGGAGGGGAGGACAGGAGAAGGTCCCAGACTCATCACAAGACCCATGGGTGGGGGTCAGCCTGAACCCCTTACAAATAAGGGAAGACTGAAGCCGTAGGCTGGTAAACTATGTCAGTCACACTGAAGGGGTAGAGGGTGCAGGGGGATTGGAAAAGAGAAAAGAGAATGGAAAGGATTAAAGGAAAATGGGGGAGAACAGAATCAGGATAGGGTGTCTCTTCAGTTGCCCAAACCCCAAGAACTGAGGAGCATCTCAAGCCAACACCTGCCTCTTGGGAGTGACTTCAGGCTGGGGTCCCAGCTGGGTCTGAGCCTGAACTAGGGGGCCAGGGACAGACAGGGAGAGTGGCTGGGCAGGAAGTGTCCCCGCTGCTGTGGCTGTGGCCCTACTGGCAGTGGCTGGGCTGGGTGTGGAATCGGACCAGTCTGACAGTGAGGGAGGCGAGGGGCTGGCCCAGTGCTCAGGGGACTCAGGGGATGGGGTCAGGTAGGGATGCTCACTCGGGACCCGGAGGAAGCGAGCCTTGGGGGGGCTGCCATGGGCCCCAGGTACCGGATACTCCTCACCATGTCCCGGAACAGCCAGATATGGTGGGGGCCGCTCCTGAGGAGACATGGGGGTCCCAGGGTTCAGCAGCTGGGGTCCCGGTGCCAGTGGCAGCAGGAACGAGGGACCTGGTGGGGCAGGTGGGGGCAGCCGGGCCCAGTCGAGGGGAACGGCCACAGGTTTCAGCAAGCCCAGGCTGAGTACACAGCCCCCGGGGGGCTGGCGCCCTAGACCTGCCCTGCCCACACCACCAAGTTGTGCCAGGGACACAGCCGTGGTGGTGGCACTCATGTAGGGCCCCTCAAGGGGGAAACCTCCAGGGGATGCAGGGGGCCCACCAAAGGGCCGTGGGGAGTCCAGAGAGTCTACAGGCGACAGTGTGACTGAGCTCTCAGCCAGAGGACCCGGGCAGGCCAGCGTCAGCTTCTTGCCCCGGCCCCGGGTGCCCTGTGGTCCCAGCCCTGCTTTCCCGGGTGGCCTTCGGCTCTTCTTGCCCCCTGACTGTGCCGCCTTGAGGCCAGGGAGGAAGGCCCCGGGCGGGCAGAGCAGGGGCCCCAGGCCATGGGAGCCCGGGGGACTGCGCGGCCCACTGGGCTGGTCTAGCAAGCGCACGATGTCCTGGTGCAGCCTCTCCTGGGCCACATCCCGGGGCAGCCTGTCCAGATGGTCAGTGATCTCCCGGTTGGCAAAGTGATCCAGCAGGAGCTTGGCAGCCTCATAGCTGCCCTCCCGGGCAGCCAGGAACAGTGGTGTCTCCTCCTGGGGGGAGCCAAGAACCAGCCAGGTGTCAGGGTCACAAGGGCCAGCAACACCAGGGCCTCCGTCCTCTGATGGAACCTGAGAGCTAAGGTTCCAGCCTGACCGACCTGGGTTCGACTCCTCGCTCTGATGGGGAAGCCGAGGCAAGTTCTTTTATTTAAACGACAGTCATGGTGCACCTCCTAAGTGCCAGACCCCAGTGCCAGGAACAGGGTGAGAAGAGTAAGGCACTCACCTTAGACACAAATTTCAAAGGGGCAGCAAAACTCTCAATCATAAAAATTAATATTTTAATGCAATTTTTTTAAAAAATTAATTTAAATTAATGCCAAAAATTCCATTAAAAAATATGGAAATTTTAAATGACAGAATCCATCCTGCACCCCTCTGAGCCTCACTCTGCTTATCTGAGTAGAGTAACACCAGCTTCCAAGGCTTTTTAAACAATGATCAAAAAGTTACCTTCTATTGAGGTAACACATTACCTCACTGAATCCTTGGAAGAGGCAATGAGATAGGTACTGTTGCTTCTCCATTTCACAGATGAGAACACTGAGGTCCAGAGGAGTTAAGCAACTTTCCGAAGGTCACATAGTAACTGCCACACACTTCCTCTTCTGATCTACTGTTGGAGTCTCTTGAGCCCAATTCCCACCCCTGAAAGCTGGCTGCAGGCTGGGCGAATGCTCCCACTTGCCTACTCCACCCCACTCTCTGCTACCTGGTAGGGGGAGGTCTACGCTAGGGATGACTCCCTGGTGAGCCAAGGGCTGGGGCTCACCTTGCTATCTTGCATGTCCTTGTTGGCTCCATTTTTGAGCAGGGCCAAGGTGGCCTCCACGTTGTTGACAGCTGCAGCCCAGTGTAAGGCTGATTTCCCTGGTGGGGAGTGCAGAGAGGTCAAGGTCAGAATCAGGCTCATGTCCTGACCCTCCAAGACAGAGAAGCAGAAAATGACCAGAATATGGCCTGGTGAGAAGGAGCGGACCTGCCATGAGGATCTGAGCACCTGTGTTTGGGTCTGTGTATGTGTGTAGATCCGTAGAATGACTCTCTGTCCAAGGGAGACACTGTACAGGTGTCTTCCATGGCCTGGGGCTCCTGTACAAGTGAATTTCCATTTACAGAGGGAACTATGCAGCCCTCACTTGGTTATTCCTAGAGATGTGCTATCTGATGCAGTTGCCACCAGTCCCATGTGCCTCTTTAGATTTAAATTAACTAAAATAGGTGTCAAAACCATTCAATGGGGAAAGAATAGCTTTCTCAACAAATGGTGCTGGTACAACTAGATCTCCACATGCAAAAAAATTAAGGTGGACCCCCTACCTCACACCATATTAAAAAAAATCACTCCAAGACCTAAATGTAAAAGCTGAAACTATAAAATATTTAGAAGAAAACATAGGAGTAAATCCTTATGGTCTTGAATTAGACAAAGATTCTTAGATATGACACCAAAAACAGAAGCAGTAATACAACAAAAATACATAAACTAGACATTATCAAAATTAAAATGTTTGTGCTTTGAAGGACAACATAAAGAAAGTGAAGCCCTCACTCAGTTGTTTAGAGCGCCATCCTGATATGCCAAGGTTGCAGGTTCTATTCCCAGTCAGGATACATACAAGAATCAACCAATGAATGCATAAGTAAGTGAAACAACAAATCAATGTTTCTCTCTCTCTCTCTCTCTCTCTCTCTCTCCCCCTACAAATTGAAAGAAATATTTATACATAACCTTTGTAACTCAATAATAGAAAGACAGCCTGGCAGGCTTGGCTCAGCAGTTGAGCATTGACCTATGAACCAAGAGGTCACGGTTCCATTCCCAGACAGGGCAATCCCCATGTGGGGTGTGCAGGAGGCAATCTATCAATGATTCGCTCTTATCATTGATGTTTGTATCTCTTTCTCCCTCTCCCCTCCTCTCTGAAATCAATAAAAATAGATTTTAAAAATACAGAAAGACAAATAACCCAATTAAAAATAGGCAAAACATCTGAATGGACATGTTGCAAAAGAAGACACATACAAATGGCCAATAAGCATATAAAAAGATGCTCAAAATCATTAGCCATCCAGAAAATGAAAATCATAAACCACAATGAGATACCAATTCACACCCACTATAAACAAAAAAACAGATAATAAAAAGTGTTGGCAAGGATGTGGAGATATTGGAACCTTCATACACTGTTGGTGGGAGTGAAAAAAGGGGCAGCCACTGTGGAAAACACTCCGTCATCACAGAAAGTTCTATTGGATAATGCTCCTCTAAAGCCATATTTCTCAACCAGGGGTGATTTTCCCCCCAGTGGCATTTGGCAATGGTGGGAGATATTTTTGGTTGCCACAACTGGGAGGTGGGTTACTAGCATCTAATAGTTCAAGGCCAGGGATGCTGCTTAACACCCTGCAATGCAAGGATGGCCCCGACCACCAAAGATGCTCCAATCCCAAATGTCATTGGTAGGTTAAGAACACCTGCTCCAGCCCTAACCGGTTTGGCTCAGTGGATGGAGCGTCGGCCTGTGGACTGAAAGGTCCCAGGTTTGATTCCGGTCAAGGGCATGTACCTTGGTTGCGGGCACATCCCCAGTAGGAGGTGTGCAGGAGGCAGCTGATCGCTGCTTCTCTCTCATCGATGTTTCTAACTCTCTATCCCTGTCCCTTCCTCTCTGTAAAAAATCAATAAAATATATATATTTAAAAAGAACACCTGCTCCAAAAGTTGAGAACACCTACTCCAAAGAATGTTTGTGAGCATCTGAGTGTGTCTATGTCTGTGTGAGGTCCTCTGGACATAAGGGCAATTGTGAATCTCCACAACTCTGTGCAAGAAGCCACCTCCAGGGACTCTGCTAGCCACCGGGGAAGGAGAGGCCACCTCATATGAATGGGTCAGTTAGCAAATGTATTGTAACAGCTGCCTGGCAGATGGCAGCAGTGATTACCTCTAACCAAGTAGGTGGAAATGAAGTGTCTTGGGGAAGGGCACCTTTTTCTGAGTCACTCATGTGTAGATGAGCTAGTTGATGCCATAACAAAATGCACAAGAGCCCTTAACCGGTTTGACTCAGCGGATAGAGCGTCGGCCTGGGGACTGAAGGGTCCCGGGTTCGATTCCGGTCAGGGGCATGTACCTTGGTTGCAGGCACATCCCCAGTGGGGGGTGTGCAGGAGGCAGCTGATCGATGTTTCTAACTCTCCCTCACCCTTCCTCTCTGTAAAAAATCAATAAAAAATATTTTTAAAAAAGAAAGCAGGTACTCTAAGTTTTAAAAAGAGAATGACGCACTTAATACACCTCTGCAAAACCATGTTTTTAAAAAAAAATGCACAAGAGTGTAAGTCCATGTTGCAGCCCTGTTATGCGCACAGGGACTTCAGGGATTGGGTCGCAGTGTTCACAGTGGGTGAGGGTTCACGCAAACAAGACAGTCAGGGTCCATGTGACACCCTCTCAGCCCCACCGCCCACCAGCCTACCAAGTTCGTCCACAGCATTGACATCAGCGTGGCTGGCGATGAGCTCTTCCACCATGCCCTCCACCGCCAGGCGGGCCGCCAGGATCAGTGCGGTCGACCCATCTGCCATGCGGGCATCCAGGTCTGTGGAGCGGTTCCGGATGAGAATCTAGGGGAGGGAGGTGCGGCAGGGGGAGTCATGGCAGACACAGGGGGACCAGGAGCACCTCTAAGCCCTCTGACGACCCAATCCCCACATCTCCTGGAGTCAATGAGATTCAGGGAGAAACTGTACGCCTATATATCCCCATTTTACAAAAAAAAAAAGCTCTGAAAGGCAGAACTGGGGCTCCAACCCAGATCAGTTCGATGCCTGTCCCAGCTCTGATGTCCAAAGAGGCAGGCCCATCTCACCTGGAAGACGCCCTGGGCATCGGCAGTGACAGCCGTGTGCAGGGGGGTGCGCCCCGAGTGGTCTTGGGCATTGGTATCTGCTCCAGCATCCAGCAGCCGCTTGGCGGCATCAGCCCGGGCATAACGGGCGGCCAGGTGCAAGGCCGTCTCACCCGTGCGGTCAGTCCGCGCCCCAAGCTGGGCCCCCTGGCAAATCAGGTCTGAGATGATGTTGGCTGACGTGTCTTCTGCCTCGTCCTCCTCAGCTGGCATGGGCTCCAAGGCCCCCCCACAGAAGGAGGCCAGCATTAGCGGGGTGAAGCCGTCTGCAGGGAACAGGAACATATCAGGGGAAGGTGGATACAGGGACCTTTCCAGGGAATCCTGCTGAGGGCACTGCATTAGGAGGAAGTGTGACAAACGGAGGTACACCTGCATGCACACACACACACACACACACACACACACATCTGTGTCAGGGGCCCCAGAAGGCAACCCAGGATGCAGATTCATTGGCATGTGATTTGCCCCAGAAGGGCTCCGGGGCAGAAAAGGACAAAGGACAAGGGAGGGAGGAAGACAAACACATGACCCTCAGAAAAATTCCCAGTGGGCTATTTCATCGTGATCCCAAAGGGAAGGCTAGAGGCTGAGTTATACCTGCAGTTATACTCCAGCTCGAGGCAAAGGAGCTGTGCCTTTCAAATGCCCACACCCACCAGCTATGAGCACCCCCAGGGACATGAAATCCCTTAGGGACTTCAAAAGATGCAGGCCTTTTGGAGCAAAACAGAGCTAGGGGGAGAATACCCTGAAACATGGCAAAGATGAATCCAGCAGGATCCAGATAATATGGTCAGCAGCACTCCGTGAGCATTTGGCCTGGTTTCCTTAGGGAGACACTTGCACCCCATTCTCCATCCTCAAGCTCGGGTTAGAGCCAAACCCCCTCCCCCAGGGACAGGCATAGGGCCCAGGCTTGGTCAGTCTGCATATTCCAGGCCCCAGATCACACTGATTAGTTCAGGAATGGGCATGTGACCCAGGTCCGTCCAATCAGAACTCATTCTGGGACTTTTTCTGGTGTAGATGGGAAAAAGGTTTTATAAGGCTGGTCCTGCCTGTGGTCATAGCTTCCCCAGGAAAAAGCCTGCCTGGGCCAGAGCCAAGGGGTGGTGAGTCCTGGATCCAAATGCACCTGATGCTTCAGTTACAAGAGCCAGTAAATCCCCTGTTTTACTTAAACTTGTATGAACTGGGCTATTATCACTTACAACCAAGAGTCCCGATTAACAACCAGCCCCATAGTCAAACACCCAGACATACCTCGCTCTCCCCAGAACACAGACGCAGACTCAAACTCTCACAAGTAGGAGCGGGGAGCGGGAGGTGCCGTCACTGACCTGGGCCGCGCACGTTGACATCCATGCCATCAGCATCCGCCTCCCCCTGCGGCGGCGTCAAGGCCATGGCTGGTGCCACGCGGATGTCAGCAGCCACCAGGTGGTGTTGAGTCCACTGGCGGCAATCCACAGCGTCCTCAGCCCCCACGCCAGGCTCCTCTACCTGGAGGCACAAGGATCCAGGTTCTCACAAGGAGTTGGGGGAGACAGAGGGACAGTCGGGGTTTCTCTCATGGAGAGGCACACACAGCCCCCCCAAAACCCCGAGTGTTTTCTAGATAAGGAAACAGGAAATTGACATATAGGAGGTCAGAAAATTCGTTAGAAGAAAAACTGGAATTTTAATCCAAATTGGAAAGGGAGAAGGGCTTGGAACCCAAGGTGGGTGCTCAAGGAAGAGACACAGCATCGTACTGTCAGCACACACCTGTCTATACACTAGACTAGCGGTTCTCAACCTGTGGGTTGCGACCCCTTTGGGGGTCGAACGACCCTTTCACAGGGGTCGCCTAAGACCATCGGAAAACACATATATAATTACATATTGTTTTGTGACTAATCACTATGCTTTCATTATGTTCAATTTGTAACAATGAAATTGGGGGTCACCACAACATGAGGAACTGTATTAAAGGGTCGCGGCATTAGGAAGGTTGAGAACCACCGCACTAGACACAAACACACCAAAAACAAGATTAAGTTGACAATTCTACTGACAACAGCATCCAGAAGAATAAAATATTTTGAATTATATTTCCCAGGAAAAAAATGCAAAACTTGTATTCTGGAAACTAAAAATCATTGGAAAAGAAATGTGGGGCAAGGGAATCCTTCAAGGATTAGGATTCATCTGGGAACGTGAATATGATCATGAGGTACAGGGACCAAATAGTCACTCACGAATGTATCGATGCACCTTCATGAGCAAAGCAACTGGGCCCCTCGCAGGAGCTTGATAAATTTCAGACCCACGGTCCAAAAGGCATGAGTGATGTTATGGAAACAGGACAGAATATTCTCAACCAGTCTGCCAGCTCACGTAAGAGCCTTTGGGCACCAAACACAGAGCCTGATCAAGCTAGACCTGAGCTTAAGGATCCAGGTGACGTCCTCTGAGTTCTTCCATTGACCTTCGGGGCCCCACCCAAGACCCTGAAAACAGGGTTCAGAAGAGGGGGTAACAACCTTCAGTCGCTTGGCCTCTGGGCACTCTGTGTCCATCCAGTCTGTTGCCACCTCCCCCATCAGACTCTCCCCCTTGGCCATATTCCTGTGGAAACAATGGGTAGGGGGGAGGGTAGAGGGGACAACTGAGACATGTGACCTGGAAGATTTGGGGTGGGGTCACAGCAGAGGTCCCAGAGGCGAGGTCAGGGTCTGGAGTTGGCACAGGTCAGTAGGCACAGGGAGCAGGGTCGAGATACAGGGTCCAATGAGGGAGTGCAGAATGGAGTCAAGGTCACAGGGAGTGCAGTCAGAAGTTATGATGAGTGACAGCCAGGGTTTAAAGGTGGAACTGTGGTGAGATAGGAGTGGGGTCAGGGGTCAGAGTAGTGAGCTGTGGGATAGGTGAGGGTCATGGCCATACATCTGGGGTTAGAGAGGAGGATGTCGTAACAGAATAGAGTTAACTTTGTAACAGGTAAGAGACATAGCCAAGATAAGGAGGTTGTGGAGAGGGGTCAGGGGGTCAGGAGGTCACAGGGGAGGGGTAAATTCGGGGGTTAGGCCAGGGTGGGGTTTGGATCTTGAGGGACAGATCAGGGAGTTGGAGGTGGAGCCTAGGATCAAGGCCAGGATTGAGGGTGGTGGGGAATGGACATTGAGTTGGGATGGAAAGGGGATCAGAGAGGAAGTCAAAGGTCAGAGTGGGTTAGAGCCAGAGGTGATATTGGGGGTCACAGAGGAAAGGCTCAGGGGTTGGGGTACCCGACAGGGCTCATGGAGCCAGCAGTCATGTAGGAATGAATGCTGAGTATTAAGCATGAAATCTGAGAGGTGAGGGCTGGGGTCGAGTCCAGGTGGGGTCAGGATAGAATTTGAGTTAAAGGAACTGGGACACAGGAAATGGAATCAGGGGTCATGAATCAGGGGTGATCCCCAAGGGATCATAGAGTCAGTGGTCGAGGGGATAGATACTGGGGTCTAGGCTGAAGTCTGAAGTTAGGGTCCAGTTGGGGTCAGAATCAGGTCAAGGTGGACTCAAGGGCTCACAAGGCCCCTAAAGTCAGGGACAGGGAAAGAGCAGGGTCCTCACTTCATGCCCAGCGCATCTTGGCCCACAGGCTCCCTCCGGCCCTTGTGGCCAGCGGCCACGTCCTTGTGCAGCGCAAAGCCCTCGGGGAACCAGAGGGTGCTGTGCTCACGCTTGCGCCGGGCCACCATGACCACCAGGACCAGGATGACCAGCAGAAAGACCGCACCGGCAGCCAGCAGCGGCAACAGCGGCACACTAGGCTCCAGCGACTCCAGCGGCTCTCCTGCAGGCAGGAAAGGAAGGACTTCAACCACGGCCTGGACCCCCCCCCTGGGAGCCCCAGCTCCACCCTGCTCGCCCACCAGCCGGCTCACCCCGAGCAGCCCACAGTGGGTATGGGAAGTCCAGGCGCTCCACCGCGGACAGCGCTCCCAGGTAGTCGGCCGCGCTCTGGGCGTCAGGGAAGCAGTGGTCATTCTCGGGCAACTGCAGGCACAGTCGGTTGTCAATCTCCAGCATCACCACTGAGCTGTGGGGACACAGAGGAGGGATCGGCTGGCTTAGTGGGGCACCTACTGCCAGGCTAGCACCAAGCCCATCTCCCACCCCAGTGCCAGGCTCCGAAGAGCTGTGTCCACTCACCATGTCACCATGGCCCACCTGCCCCCATCTGGCATCCAACCCCACCACACTCCCCAGGCCAGTTTTGCTGAGGCCACCAGAGTCCCCCAGACCATGGCTCGCACGGGCATGTTTTCATGGCAACATCTCTCATGGCTGCTGTCAGCACAGGCCCAGATCTCCCTTATCAGGTTGCTGCATCCGCCTCCCGACTGCTATGAGCTCTGGCTTCTAACAGCGGGAGCCCCCCACTTCTCGGGGGAACTGGCCTCACTCGGCAAGGTGGGAACCCTCTCCCGTGGGAAGCGACACCTCTTAGGGGAGCATCAGCCAGTGACTGGCTGATGTGAGATATACAAAAGCTGACCCTCCTGTCTCAAGGTGGGACTGGCATTAAGGTGCTATTCGTGCTCGGGAGCGAGCACTCCGAGGAATCAGGCTGAAGCCAGGCAGTGGCTGGGGCTCCCTCCTGCCTCAGTTTCTCCCCTACCCATCCTGCTCCCTTCATCCCTCTCTCCTGAGAGCACCCTCCATAGGGCACATATATCTGAGTGCCCATCTCAGGCTCTGCTTCCAGGAATCCAACCTTCCAAATCCCTTTTTCCTCAGGATCCCAAGAACCCCATAACCCATCTCTTCCTATTTCTCCAGCTGCCCCTTTTCCTCTTATAACCATAGAACTGGTCCTATCCTATTCCTAACAAGACCCCAGGACTAAAGTTTAAACCTTGGGTAGCCCTAGCTGGTGTTGCTAAGTGGTTAGAGCATCAGCCCGAGGGTCACCAGTTCGATTCCAGGTTCCAACCCCAGCCCCAGCCAGAGCACACGCACAAGGCAGCCAATCAAGGTGTCTCTCACATCAATGTTTCTCTCTCTCTCTCTCTCTCTCTCTCTCTCTCTCTCCCCTCCTTTTTCCCTCCCTTCCACTCTCTAAAAGTCAATGGAAAAAAATACCCTCGGGTAAGGATTAACAACAACAAAACACCTTGGATACACCCTCACGAGTAACTCATGAACCCTCAACTGCTCTCCGCACAGAACCAGAGAACCAGACATGACCAGAACCTGAATGCTGGAACCTTTTGAGAGGTGAAGGGTCCAAAGATCTGACACTGAAACCCCTTAAAGCTTGCTCCAAACCCTGCATCAGGGAAACAGATTTGAGCCTTGCCAGTGCCGTAGTATTGGCTCCCATGCACCTCAGGCAGCGAGCTCTTGCTCGGTGCCTCTCTTTTCTGAGCTAATTTCCCTCAACCAATCCTTAGGTCTCAGTGTTCCCAGAGCATTCTTTAAAATAGATAGATAGAGAGATAGATAGATAGATAGATAGATAGATAATTGATTGATTGATTTCAGAGAGGGACACAGAGAGAGAGAGAGAGAGATGGAAACATCAATGATGAGAGAGAATCGTTGATCGGCTGCCGCCTGCATGCCCCACCCTGGGAATGGAGCCCACATCTCATGCATGTGCTATGACCGGGAATCAAACCATGACCTCCGGGTCAGAAGTCGATGCTCAACCACTGAGCCACACGGCCGGGCCCCAGATCAGCCTTCTATCCCCACCTCTCTCCCCATTGCTTTGAATCCCTCTCATGACTTCAATGGCTGCAACATCCTTCTGTCTTTCTTGTCTCTATCTTCAGCCCCTGGTTGCCTTCCGGGCAACTCCAGACTCCTCAGATTCTACAAGCCCCAAAGCAACCCTAATTTTCACACTGTGTCCTCAATTTGATGAGACGCCCTCCAGCCACTTGCTCACCCCAGCCAGGGTCTGGCGCATAAGCCACCCGCACCCCCCACCCCCCAGCCCAGCTGTATCCCATCAGAGCCCATGCCCCCATCTCTAAAACTCATCCTTCCTCTGTGTCAGGGCCCACCCTGCTCAGAGACCACACCGCTCTCTGGCACTGTCCGGCCTGGTAGACCAGGCCACCAACAGGAGAGTTCTATGTTTTCCATTTCTAAGAAAAAACTACACACGTTCTGAACTACTCTGCTATACCCCTGCCTCTCCCGAAGGAGGTAGGTCTATGTCCAGGGGCAATTCTGCTCCCCAAGTGACCCTGGCCCATATCTTGGGGGTGGGCTGCTGCTTGTATCTAAGTGGGTGGAAGCCAGGGACGCTGCTCAACATTCCACATGCACAGGACACCCCGCAGCAAAGAATGATCCTGCCCCAGACGTTCATGCCGTCAAGGTGGAGACGTGCTGGACTTGTTAACAAGAAGGCTCCCCAAGATGTTAAGGGAAGTGAAACACACCAGACCTCGCCCATGCTGCCCCCCTCCGGTCCCCCACGCGGTACCTGCGCGGCCCCCACAGCCCTCAGGGTAGAGCCACTCACCCAATCACCTCGGGGGCCAGCTCACGCAAGTGCGGGGCTTCCGAGCCGGGGTCCTGCCGGTGGTAAGGGAAGACCATGGCCTGGCCGCGCTCGTCCAGGCGGAAGCGCAGGGAAGTGCGCAGGATGGCACTGAGCCGCTGCAGGAAGTCGGTGCCCGAGTGCAGCACCTCCGTGGGCGGCAGCAGCACGGTGAGCACCAGCATGCCCCGGGCCAGCAGCGCCGGCACCTCGCCCGCGCAGTCCAGCCCGTCCCAGCCGCACTCCTCCGTGTTGCAGCCCTGGTCGCAGCGGCCGTCTGCAAAGTGGTCCGCGCAGTACTTCTCATAGACCGGACTGGGGGCAGGAAGGGGGCACCGTCAGGGGGCCTCCAGCCCCCTGCACACAGCGCACCCCAGCTCCGGAGACAGAAGGGGGTCAGACAGCAAGCACAGAGGGCTGGAATGTGTCCGAATACGTCAGGCTTTCTGGAAAACCAGCCACTCGCTCAGTAACTATGAATAAATCACTGTGGATAACACCTGGTAGGTGCTGAGCCTGCTGCGGGCACCCAGGTTAGGCCCAGGCATACCCGTGAACACGTGGAGCTGGCATGCCGAGGGTTGGGGACAGATGGTAAAGGAGAGGATATAACAGCATTTCCTTTACACGGCAGTAAAAGCTAAATGTAAACACACAGAGAGAATGCTATGTAGGATTACATGCTAAGGAGGAAAATACAGCAGTGGGACAGGAGGGACAGAGCACAGGATGGACAGATGGAATGCATGGGACAGACAGATGGGGGCATGGATAGACGCAGAGAGGGGCAGGACAGACAGGCAAGGGCAAGGACAGCTGTGTGGGCATATAGAGGGACAAAAGGGGTGTGTGGAAGGACAGAAGGACAGACAAGGAGACATAGATGAACAGGTGGGACACAAAGATGGTCAGATGGACCGATATATGAGGCACATGGACAGACAGACGGGCATACGAACAGATAGATGCACAGATGAGATGGACAACATACAGCTTGGCGCACAGAGGGGCGAAAGGAATTCCTGAATGGACAGCAAGATGGACAAACAGGGCACAGGGAGGGAAAGATGGAGTGCAGAAGTAGACAGAAAAAGAGAGAGGCGGGTACATGGATGGACAGACAGATGGGAACATTGGGACAGGCAGGGCACAAGGATGGACAGAGAGGGCACATGGACAAGGATGGGCCAACAGACAGAAGTGGCACTCAGCTGGGCAGGACAGGTACACTAAGAAGCAGACTGGGCAAATGAATGGGTGGCCCAGCAGTCTAAGGATAGACTCAAAGACAGACAGACCAAGGCAAATGAATGGACAGATAGGGAGGCAGGACCTGTGGACGGTGAGATGTGGCACGTGGACAGACAAGACACAGACTGGGGTGGATAGATGGATGGATGGATGGATGGACAGAGGCGGGGCCCATGAACAGACAGACAGAGGGAGGGGCTCACTTGCAGGTGCGCTCGCGGCCTCCAGCCCGGCAGTCAAAGTTGTCATAGAGGCAGGCGGGGGAGCTGCAGGCGGGGTCGCAGCGGCTGTTGTTGAAGAGGCGCCAGCACTGCAGCGCCGCGCACTGCCGCCAGGGGTCGCCCACGCTCAGCGAGCAGTCGCCGCCGTCCCAGCCGCAGCCCGGGCTGTTGCATTCCCGGTCGCAGCGCTGGTCCCCGCTCTTGGCCTCGCAGGCGGCGCTCGGGCACAGCGGCTCCTCGGGGGGCTCGGGCGCTGCCGCCGGCACCTCGCAGCGGGGCCCGGCCCAGCCGGGAGCGCACGCGCAGCGGAAGAAGGGCGCGGAAGGTTCCGGGATGCAAGAGCTCGCGTGCAGGCACGGGGAGACCACGCAGCTGGCGTTGGTGGCCCCCGGCGGCAGCTCCGGGACGCCGCGGCAGGCGGACCCTGCCAGCCCCAGCGGGCAGGCGCAGCGCGGCCCACGGACCGTCTGCTGACACGGGATGCCCGCGGGGCACTGCAGCTCCCGGCACGATCGCGCCACCCGCTCACACCGCGGGCCCCAGAACGGCTAGGGGTGGGGGAGAGAAAAAAGAAAGCCCGGGGCAGGGGTTGGAGGAAGGGAGAGAGGGGGGAGGATGGGGGTCAGGACTTGGGAAGGCTTGAGCCTCCAGTCTCCCCAGGTCGTACCAAACTTCTCCCCCTTCCACTGGATGCCCCACTGTGCACCTACGCTTTGCCTTCCCCAAGAAGCCACGCCTCCAAGCCCCAGCCTCACCCCTTCCCGCGACTTCCAGGTAATATCAGCATTTCCCAGACCCGTTTCCCTTGCGCCTCTTCTCCCCTAAAGGCACGCCCTCCCACCAGGCCACAGTCCCACTCCCTCCCAGAAACCCTGATGTGACCAGCCACCCCCGCTTACCGAGACACAATGGCAGGTGAAGGTCAGTGCACCCCCAGAGCCTGGGCCAGGACGGCACTGGCCTCCATGCTGGCAGGGCTGGGACTCGCAGGGAGACAGGACAGTCTGACAGCGGGGACCTGGGCAAGCAGGAGCCCTGGATCAGCCACGATGGGGGAACACAGGCCGGAGCCTAGGTCAGCCCCCTGGCCCACCCTTACCTGCGAAGCCGGGTCGGCAAAGGCAGAGGAAGCCCCCACCGGGGTCCTGCAGGCAGTCCCGGGTGTGTGCTGCGTGGCAGGCGCCCGGGCGACACTCGTTGATATCGGCCTCACAGCGCAGGCCCGTGTATCCTGGGGGGCAGGTACAGCGGAAGCCGCCCACCAGGTCCACACAGGTACCATTGTGCAAGCACCTCGGACCTGGGTCCTGGGGCGGGCCTGGGCCACAGTCGTCCTCATTAATCTCACAGAGAACCCCTGGGGGAAGGAAGATCAGGGGAGGAGTCAGGGGCGGACAGAGACCCCGCCTCCCAGCCTGCCCCCAACCCTGGCCCTGGCATACCCAGCGTCCCAGGAGGACAGGAGCAGAGGTATCGGGCCACAAGGTCAATGCAGAAGCCCCCATGCTGGCAGGGCTCCGAGGCACACTCATCCACGTCATCCTCACAGTTGTCACCAGCGTAGCCGGCTGGACACTGTGGTGAGGGCGAGACAGGGACCCACTCAGCCCCGAGGGACACAGACACTCCCGGTGGAGACAGAAAATCCCAGCACAAAAAGACACACACAGTCGCCCCAAACACAGAGACATGCCCAGGGTGCAGAAAACACACACCCAGGCACAGAGGACCCAGACATTCCCAGTGCAGATGGACACACTCCTACAGACACACAGCAAAACACCCAGATACCCAGATCTACCCAAGACACACAACCAGGAACGCACACTCAGGCACCTGCATGTGCCTTCATGCCCAGAGAGACTCCATGCACAGACACACAGGTACGTCCAGGAACCAACCAAAGATAGACACACACCCAGACAGACAGAAACACCCCCAGAGCTACCCAGGGTGACACCCACAAAGACATACTCAGTCACAAAAGTAAAAGCCCAGACATGACGCCCTGGCTGGTGTTGCCCTGTGGTTAGAGGACTGGCCCATGCACCAAAGGGTCTCGGGTTCAATTCTAGTCAAGGGCTCGTACTTGGGTTGCAGGTTCAGTCCCCGGCCCAGGTGGGGGTGCATGCGGGAGGCAACCAATCGATGTGTCTCTTGCACATTGATGTTTATCTCTCTTTTTCCCTCTCTCTCCTTCTCTCCCCCCTCCCTCCCTCCTTCCCTCCATTCCACTTTCTTTAAAATTCAATGGGAAAAATATCCTTGGGTGAGAGCTAACAAAAAACAAAACAAACAAACAGAAAACCAGGCTCTCCTAGAGAGACACACCCACACCAGGCTACAGACACACAGAAACGTGTGCCCAGACACACCTACACGTGACTAGTTCCCCTCTCCCCTCCCCTGGGTGCCCCTTACCTCGCACACATAACCCCCCATGTAGCCTTGGCAAGTGCCCCCGTGCTGGCAGGGCTGGGCCAAGCAGGGGTCCACCTCTTGCTCACAGTGGCTGCCTGTGCGGCCCTCTGGGCACACGCAGTAGTGGGAGCTCTCCTTGTCCACACACTGCCCACCAGCCTGACACAGCTGCTCCAGCCGCACCCCTGCACAGAGAGGGGTGTCAGGCACACACTCCCCCCCCCCCCCCCCCCCGCCCGCAACACACACAGCACCACCTAACGCCCCCGCTGCCACCAGTCACCAGGGTCCCACCACCTCCATCAGGTTGTCACACATCCCTCTACACTGCACAGTTCTCATCACTGGCACACGCGTTTGCTGCCCACACCAGCTCAGCCGGACGCTGCAGACGTCATCCCAGTGGTCTTATGGGGACAGACACACACACCCTCTAGTCACGTCACACAGTCACACTCAGGCGCACCCCCCGCCCCGCCCATGTGTGCTGTCACAGCCCCATTGGGCTCACACTGGCAGGAAGTACATGCACACACGCCCTCCCCGGCTGCACACCCCAGCCACACGCTCCCGCTCACCCATCTGGGCCGCCGCCTGTCTGCAGGGCAGGCTTTGGATGTCACAGAGGCTGCCGCTCCACCCCGGAGGACAGAGGCAGTAGAAAGAGGCTCCCGTCTGGGCACAGCGACCCCCGTTCTGACAAGGCTCAAGGCTGCACCAGTCTACCAGTGTCTGCAGGGAAAGCCCACAGTATCAGCACGCAGGGACCCCCAGAAATCACTCCCCAGATTCTCCCCCAGGGTCCCTGCCAGGCCCCCTGCCCAGGATCCCATACAGGCCCCTCCCCCAGGACACCCCTCCAGACACCTCCCCCCAAAACCCACCTCCCAGTGACCCCACCCCACCTGACACTGAGCGCCAGTGAAGCCCTCTGGACAGGCGCAGATGAAGCCAGGGTAGGTGGCCGTGCAGACACCCCCGTGCAGACAGGGCCGGGAGAGGCAGGGGTTGGCCTCCTGCTGGCAGTGCGCGCCGGTGTAGCCAGGGCGGCATAGACAGCTGAACGAGTTCACTCCGTCCAAGCAGGTCCCACCGTTGAAGCAGGAGCTGGAGGGAAAGCGAGGGTGGGTCAGGCCCCGCCCCCTTGGAGGCCCCGCCCTCCACCCTGGGCCCTGCCTAGCCTTGAGTGCCTCTACTTGGACCCCTACCCGCTACCTCCCACCAGGAGAGACTGCAGCCCTGTCCTGTCCCTTAGCCCCAATTTACCAGGTACTTCAGCACTAAGGTGGGAAACCACGTGGAGGCCCCACTCTGGTCTGGTCTCACCCCCTTAGGGACCAGCATCCCTAAGATGACCCTGCCCCTTCCCACACCGCCCCATCAGGCACCAGAGTCCTGAGTTGGGTGCCAACCTGAGGACCCGCCCTTCTTAGCCCCACTCCTGCTCAAGTCCCATACCCCCCCTCCCCCATGCCAGGGTCCCTGAGCTCCCAGTAGAGGGTCCATCCACCTGGGGCTGCAGTCGGGTAGGTTCTGCTCACAGCGGAAGCCTCCATAGCCCGGGGGGCAGGTGCAGGTGAAGGAGGCCACGTGGTCGGTGCAGGTGCCCGGGCCACAGGGGCTGCTCAGACACTCGTCCACGTCGCGGGCACAGCGGGGGCCAGCAAAGCCTGGGAGGCAGGAGCAGGAAAAGGAGCCCACGCGGTCCTGACAGGAGCCACCATTCAGGCAGGGGTCTGTGGGCAGAAGGGAACGAGGTCTGGTCACTCACCCATCAGCCTTTACTGACCGGGCCAGGCCTGGCATAGCGGGAACTTGGAAGTAAGCCAGGCTTATTTGGTCAGAGCGATCAAATCGTCCCCTCTGTTGCCGCAGCCCCTCCCGTATCTGGAAACCTCACTTTGGTGGAAGAGGACGAGGTTGGCAGGACCTAGAGGGCCTTTGGAGCTGTTAAGCACATACTGTCAGGTGTGTCCGCTTAATCCCTTGACTCAGCACAGGGGGCTTCCTCCAGACCTGTACTGGCCAGTATAGTGGTCACTGGCCACATGTGGCTATTATGACCTTGACCTGTAGCTGGCCCAGATTGAGATGTGTTGTAAGTGTAAAATATACACCAGATTTCGGATTCTGAAGACTTAATATATATTTTTTTAAAAAAGAAGAAGAATGTAGCCCTGGCTCAGTTGCTCAGTGGTTAGAGATTCGGCCCTTGGACCAATGGACCAATGGATCACAGGTTTGATCCCTGGCCCCAGACCAGGGCAAGTGTGGGAGGCAACCAACTGATGTCTCTCTCTCTCTCTCTCTCTCTCTCTCTCTCTCGCCCTTCCTTCCCTTCTCCTCCCTCCCCTCAATGGAAAAAAATATCCTCGAGTGAGAATTTAAAAATAAGAAGAATGTAAAATATCTCAATAATTTTCTATTGATATGTTGAAATAATTTTATATATTAGGTTAAATGATATATATTATTAAATATGATATCACCTTTCTTGTTTTTTTAACTTTTTCAATGTGAGTACTCAAAAAATTGTAATTGCTCATGCGGCTTGTGTTGTCTGTTGGACAGCGCTCCTGGAGAACTCACTAGGGGCCTCTGATCTCACACTTTACACACAATCCCGCTCGCTTGCTCCCAGAGACTGAGCGTCAGGCAGACCTGTGCTCCGATCCCAACTTATCCCTTACCTGCTCCGTGACCTTAGGCAAGTCACGTAACCTCTTTAGGTCTCAGTTCCAGGGGTAAAATGGAAAAAATAAGAGAACTACGGAGATGAAATTAAAGCACAATACCCCACACACAGTATAGGCTTAATGGACATGTTTCCTAGGGCAGCGCCCCCCGCAGGCTCCCCTGAACTCACTGGGGTCACAGTCATCGATGTCCTGGTCACAGGAAGAGCCGCTGTACCCCCCGTGGCAGGTGCAACTAAAACTCCCCGCCAGGTTGGTGCAGGTCCCGTGGGGGCCGCAGGGCGAGGGGCCAGCACACTCGTCTACATCCTGCTGACATCGAGGGCCTGGGGTAGGAAATAAGGTGACATCTGGGGTTAGAGGTACAGGGTAGGGTCTGCGGGTGCCTGTCACACATGAAGAACCTAAAGGCTGAGAGGTGAGGGCAAGAAGGAGCTCTGCACTCCCTGGCCTCTGGGCATTTTGCACACACTGTCCTAGGGCTGCCTTCTTGCTGCAGCGGGTGCTGGCTGGATGCTCTGAGTTTTACTCCTCCAGGAAGCTGTCCCCAGATCCCAGCCTGAAACCGAGCTTCCCCAGCCACCTCTCCCTTCTTCTTCTCTAGCAATGACCACAGGGGCTGCCAGTGTCTGTGTCCAGCTCTGTCCCTTTCCAAAAGGAAGCTTCCCGGAGAGACAGGGTCAAGGGTGAGTCCCCCACTGGGTCCCCAGGGAAGGGGAGGAGGAGGTGGAGGAGGAGGAGGAGGAGGAGGAGGAGGAGGAGGAGGAAGCTCATGTACCTTGCCAGCCAGGGGGGCAGGAGCAGACAGCCAGGTGGCCAGGACCAGGCTCGCAGTGGCCCCCGTGCTCACAAGGGTTCGGGGCACAGGGGGACAGCAGCTCACACTGATGGCCTGTGGTGGGCGGGCAGAGTGAAATAGTCTTAAGAGATTCCTTGTTCCCATCTCCCCCTAGCGTCCCCACCTTGATACCCACCTCCCAAGCTGCAAGGGGGGGAAAGAAAGAAAGGCAAACACACAGGAGGAAGAGCGTGGAGCAGAGGGAGGAAGAAGGAAGAGGGAGACAGGAGAGCCTGGGCAGGACAGTGGGGGCACATACCCTGCATGCTGGGGGGACAGGTGCAGTGGAAGTCCATGCCGTTGCTGGTGCAGGTGCCACCAGCCCCACAGGGTTGAGACTCACAGGCATCTCGCGTGAGACTCTGGCTGCACTGGGGGCCGCTCCAGCCAGGATCACATACACAGCGGAACCTGAAGGGGGCGGCAGTCAGGGCCAGCAAGTGGGCGGAGAGACAAGGGGGGTCGGGTCATGAGATGGGAAAAGGCCTCACCCTCCTGGCGCGTCATGGCAGACACCGTGATTGCAGGGCTCTTGGGCACAGGGATGGCTTGGGGGCAGGCACAGTGGAGGCAGGAAGCCAGGCGGGCAGAGGCAGTGGAAGCCGTCTTCCCCATCAACACAGGAGCCGCCCTCCCCGCAGGGGCCGGACGCACACTCGTTGATCTCCATGTTGCAGAGAGGCCCTGGGGAGCACACAGGCAACCTCACCCAAAGGCAAGGACAACCCAGCCGACAGAGAGGGACGCCCTGGAGCAAGGACATTCTCCCTCTCATAACACATCAGCTCTTCTGCAAACCAGAACAGCCACTTCTCAACCCGGGTCATCTCCATCCCCAAACTTACATGAAGTCATTTTCATTTTCACCGAAGATCACGTTGGCCCCACTCAAAACACCCCCGCCCCATCAGAACAGCCTTATCTACGTTCCAGGATAAACTTGAGCCAATATGGGGACAACTTTGTGACAAGCAGAGAGACCATAAGGTGTGGGCAATCTCATTGGCCAAGCCAGTGCAAAGAGAGGGGCAAAACCCGGCCAAGAAGGATGGGAGGTGTCCCCCTCACCCTCTCAGGCCCCCTTCCCACGGCAGCCGCTTGCCCACCTGTGAAGCCAGGCTGGCAGACACAGTCATAGCGATTGATACCGTCTCGGCAAATTCCGAAGGTGCAGGGGTTGCTGGCACAATCGTCGATGTTCACCTCACAGTTCACACCTGCAGAAGGAGAACAAGACACGAACACCATTCCCGAACTCCCGAAACCCTCCGGATGTACTGTTGCTGCCCCAGCCCAGCCCCCGGTCCCACCTGTGGTGCCAGGAGGGCAGCGGCAGAGGTATTTGTCCACCAGATCGAGGCATTTGCCCCCGTGGCGGCAGGGCTGGCTGCGGCACTCGTTCACCTGGCTCTCGCAGCGCGTGCCAGTGTAGCCCGGGGCGCAGGCACAGGAGAAGCTGGCGATGCCGTCCACGCAGCGCCCGTGGTGGCACGGGTCGGGAGAGCAGTCATCCACGTTGAGTTCGCACAGCGCGCCCTCAAAGCCTGCAGGGCCAGAGGGTCAGGCTCCGCCCACCTGCCCAGGTCCGGCTCGCAGCCACGCCCCCAATCAATCCTGGCTCAGCTCTGCCTCAGGCCCATCGAGGCAGCAGAAAGCGGGGGCAGTTCTGGCCCTGTCCCTAGTGGCCTCCGCTGCGTCCAGCTACAAGCTACACAATTCGCCCCGGACCCAGACCCTCCCACGAGCCCTGGCCGGCTTGGCTCAGTGGATAGAGCGTCGGCCTGCAGATTGAAGGGTCCCAGGTTCGATTCCGGCCAAGGGCACAGGCCTGGGTTGCGGGCTTGATCCCCAGTGGGGGGCGTGCAGGAGGCAGCCAATCAATGATTCTCATCATTGATGTTTCTATCTCTCTCTCTCCTTCTCCCTTCTTCTCTGAAATCAATAAAAAAATATATATCTTTTTAAAAAGACCCTTCCACGGTTAAATCCCACCCCCAGTTGTGACCCCGTTTCCAATTCCTACACTCTCAGCCCAGTTCTGCCTCTCCCTCAACTGCCAATGGGGACACATGGAGGTGCCTTGGGATAGCGTTGATCAAGCCTCGCACACTTACCTGTGCCCAGTTTCCCACCGGAAGCTTTGGTCCCTACCCCTGCTTTAAAGTTAATTGGCTCCGCCCCCTGGCTGTCATTGGCCCTGACTTGATGTAGTCCTGCCCCGAAGCCCTTTCCAAGGCTGTTCTTGGCCCTCACCCGCCCCCCCCACTAGCCCCGCCTCCAAACCCCTGCCGGCCTGTAATTGGCCAGCCCTCACCCTCTGCGCAGCGGCACTCGTAGCCGTCAGGCTGGTCCACGCACTTGGCTCCATTCCTGCAGGGCGTGCTCGCGCACTCATCCACGTCCAGCTGGCACAGCGCCCCGCTGAAGCCTGAGTGGGGAGGGAGTCGGGTGAGCCGAGGCCCAGACAGGGTCAGAGCAGTCACCCTCGCCAGCTCTGCCTTGTCTGGGTGGGAAGCCCATTTACTTAGTTTTAAATCCATTTCAAATTTTCTCATGACGCGGTTTCTATTGCAATCGTTTTCCGCCAACATGGCCTCACAGGCTCCCATCCCAGAGCTTGTGCCCCTGCAGGGACCCCCTGTATCAGGCTCCCTGGCCCCAAGGTCCTCACCAGAGGGACAGGTGCAGCTGAAGCCATTGACCCTGTCCTTGCAGACCCCGCCGTTGACACACGGGCTGCTCTGACACTCGTCCATATCCACCTCGCAGAAGGTGCCTGTGAAGCCTGGGGGGAGGGGGGGAAAGAGGGATATTAGGGTCGTGGGGTTTCCCTCTGGCCTGAGGAGAGGGCAACGGGGTAGGTACTCCCCTTCCCAATCAGTTCCCCCCAGGGCAACCCTACATTCAATTTTTATCCTCAGGCCAGACCCTCACCAAGCTGTGGTCCCAACTAGTCCACAGCTTCTGAGACTCCGTCCGGACCTTGCCTTTAGACCACCCTCTTCCCTCTCCAGTCCACAAACACGCCCTGTCCCCAGCTCCCAGGCCCGGGCCCCTCATTGCCTTGTGCACACCCCAGCAAGTCTGCAGGCTCCACCTAAACTCACTCCAGCCCCTGCCCCGCTATCGTTCATGCCCCACAGCCGGCCCTTAGGTCCAGACTCCACTCTCAGCAGGAGATTCTATTGGTTCCATTTGACCACGCCCCCAGCTTCTCACAAGGTTCTACTCTGGCCCCACCTCCACCCCATCCCAGGCTTCACTTTCTCAGGGTCCCATTGGGAACCCAGTTCCACCCCGTCCCTTCCTGCAGGCACCCAGCCTTAGGCCTAGCCTCTACCCCATCCACCACGCACCTGCCATGCAGATGCAGGTGAACTGGCCTATGCGGTCGAGGCATGTGGCCTGGTTGCGGCAGGGCCCGGATAAGCACTCATTGACGTCAGACTCACAGCGCGGGCCCGTGTAGCCTCGGCCACACTGGCACAGGAACGAGCCCTGTGTGTTCACACACTTGCCCAGGTGCTCACATGGGTTGGCGCCTGCAGAAATAGGCACAGCCAGGGTAGGTATGGCCCGCTGAGGAACGAGCTGTCCCCTCCTTCTAACTCAGTGACCCCCTCACCAATGGAGCACTCGTCCACATCCTGGTCACATGCGCCACCGGTGAAGCCCGGTGGGCAAGTGCAGATGGCGCGGCCATTCACCGGGTTTGTGTCGCAGATAGCATCCTCATGGCAGGGATTGCTGACACAGGCATCGTCCAGATGGCACAGAAGCCCTGGAAAGGGACAGGCAGAGGTCAAGGGCAGACCCTCCGGCGCTGTCCGAAGGTCCCACAGACCCGCACAGTGCTTTACGTTTTGTTTTTACTAACCTGTAGCATATCTAGTAGCTACTTTTTCCTAATTGTTTATTATGAAAAATTTTAAACATACAGAGAAGTTGATTTATACACCCGCCACCTAGATTCAGCTATTGTAAGGCTGATCTATCCTTTTTCTGAATCATTTGAAAATGAGTTGGAAACATGCAAAGGTCCTATCTCAAGCCTTTGCTTCTGTAGCACCCTCTGCCCGACATGCCCTTCCCTCCATTTTCAAATCCCCCTTCCAAACACCTTCTCTGACCTCTGCCACTTGCAAGGGTCTCCTCTCTTTCTTGCTCACAGTATATCTCTCTATTTCCGTGGCATCTGTCCTGTACCACACACAGCCCCTCCTCCAGGCCTCTCCCAGGCTTACCTTCTCCCCAAATCTGGCCGCCAGCATAACCATTCTAACACTCAAGTCCAATGCCATCCTTGCCCCCATTCAAGAGCCATCAATGGCTCCCTTGCCACCTCCACGGGAAACAGCCACTCACCAGTCTTGCCCATGGGGCAGGCACAGTAGAAGGAGGCCACGCGGTCATGGCAGGTGGCCCCGTGGAAGCACACGGCCGTGGCACAGTCATCAATGTTCTGACTGCAGCTCTCACCAGTCCAGCCATTGACGCACACACAGCTGTGGCCACCCAGGGTGTTAAAGCAGGTGCCCCCGTTGTGGCAAGCATTGGGCTGCAGCTGACACTCATCCACGTCCTCCGTGCAGAACTGGCCTGTGGCACACAGATGCACCAGTCCAGTCACCTGGGCTGTGCATCCCCCGCCCCCAAGGTCTGCCACCCAGCTCCCTTCAGCCCCAGTGCCCACCTGTCCACTCCGGAGGGCACTGGCAATTGTAGGTGTTGACGCCATCTACACATGTCCCCCCATTTAGGCACCGGTTCCCTGGACAGTCATCCACATTCACCTCACAGTTCTGGCCCTCGAACCCTAGCATGGGAGGAGGAGGCGAGTATTGACACTGTAGGCTGGCCTGCTGTTTTCCCACCCCTGCTGCCTCCCCCGAGAGCAGCTTCCTCACCAGGAAGGCAGGCACAATCATAGGTGAGATCGCCATTCTGTCTACAGGTGCCTCCGTTACGGCACGGTGAAGGAGCACAGGGCACTGCAGGGGTCTCACACAGTGGCCCCATGTAGCCAGCGGGGCACTGGCAGCGGAAAGAGCCAGGTGTGTTGAGGCACGTGCCACCGTGGTGGCAGGGACCTCCCCCCCGGCACTCGTCCACGTCACTTCGACAGCTGCGGCCCTGGTAGCCAGGTGGGCAGGAGCAGATGTAGCGGCCATCAGGCCCCACTGAGCAGCGGGCCCCATGGGCACAGGGGCTGCTGAGGCAGGGGTCTGGCAGGGAGCAGTCAGGACCTGGAGAGACCAAAAGAGGGTGAGTTAGGTGGAACACATCCTTACTACCTCGGGGTCCCTTCCAGATCATCCCTTACCTCTGAATCCACGGGGACAGCGGCAGGAGAACCGGGCAGTGCCTGCTACCACCGAGCTCTGGCAGACACCACGACCAGCACAGGGACCCGAATGGCAGGGGTCTTCCAGCTGGCACCGCTCACCCACCCATCCTGGCGGGCACCTGTAGGCAGAGACAGCTCAGTGGGGGCAGGAGATACACAGACATACACACCAGACAGGCAAGAAACACATGGGCAAACCAATAATAAATACACACACTCACTCACTCACACAACAGTCACTAAGTACCTACTATGTTCTTAGCAATGGGAATACAGCAGCAAACACAATAAAAGTGGTCCCACCCTCTTTATGCTCACAGCTAGCTTGGGGGAAGAGAAGATATACAAATCACACGTCAGTATACAGCATGCTGGCAGGGGGTGGTGGAGGCATGATGGCCATGAAGGGCATGGTATAGTATAGAGTGATGGCCCTAGGGAAGAAATGTCCATGTCCCAGAACCTGTGGCTGACATTACTTGGAAAAAGAGTCTTTGCAGATGTAACTAAGTGACACATCAAGATGAGATCATTCGCCCGGCTGGTGTGGCTCAGTGACTGAGCTTCGACCTGTGAACCAGGAGGTCACGGTTCAATTCCAGGTCAGGGCACATGCCCGGGTTGAGGGCTCAGTTCCCAATGGGGAGCATGCAGGAGGCAACTGATCGATGATTTTCTCTCCTCGTTGATGTTTCTATCTCTCCCTCTCCTTTCCTCTCTGAAATAAAAAATATATATTTTTAATAGTTTTTTTGAAAAGAGATGAGATCATCCTGGATTTTCCAGGTGGGCCCTAAATCCAATGATAATGTTCTTTTAAGAGAACGGCAGAGGGCGCTTTGGGAGAAAGAAGAGAAGGCCCTGCAGAGCCAGAGACTGGAGTGGCGTGTTGCACCCACAAGCCAAGGAGAGCCCGGAGCTACTAGAAGGCGGCAGAGGAGGGAAGGACTCGCCCCTAAGGCCACTGGAGAACGGGTGGCTGGGTGGCTGCCAACACCAACAGCGTGGTTTCAGACTTCTGGCCTCCAGAACTGTGAGAGCACATTTCTGTTGTTTCAAACCACTCCGTTTTGGGTAATTTGTCACAGCAACTACAGGAAACGGAAACTAAGACACAAAATAAGGGGCACAGAGGAATGGGGGCGGGAGGGAGGAGGCCATGGGCTGTGCGGGGAAGAGGGCTCCAGGCAGAGAGAACTAGTCTCAGACTCCAGACGACAAGCACCCAGCACACACAGACAGACCCGGGAACATACACAAACATACCGAATCCACATATTGCCTGGCAAATGCTCAGACACCAGCCCACAGGCCCGGCCACAGAGAGGGGCAACGTTCACATGGATAGACAGAAGCGCCCCACGAAACATCTACTCCTTTTCTGGGAACACATACATGCCTTCTTTCCACTGGTGGGAGAGGTAGACACTAATAATGATGCCCTTTTTAGCGAAGGGGGGGTGGGGGGCTGAGGGGGGGGGGGTCCTTTAGCCCGCAGTCCCCTCCCCAAAGCCAGCTGGACGGGAGTGTGAGGGAAAGGTGAGACCTGGAAAAGGGGGGGTTCTTAGGACTGGAAATCTCCTGCGTGGTCAGAGGGAGGGGCCTGGAGAGGCTCGAGGACCCAGACCCCACCCCCGACGCTGCCCACCCTCCCGCTGGCCCCTCCCTCTGGCTTGTTCCAGGCGCTTAGGGCTAAACTCAAGCAGCTGACTCAGTCCTCAGCGTCACCCACAAGATCCCCCCCACCCCGGCCCCCAGCGAAACAGGTCGGGACATGGCCGGACAGGGGCGCAGGTGGTGTCCTGAGGGGAGAAGCCAGCTCCCAGCCCCCTCCTCAAAGGCCCGCAGGGCCAGGACAGCCACCACCACTGCGCGCCAGGAGGGGGCGCGCTGCACGGGGGGCGCCCGGGACTGCGGGTCCCACCGCCAGGCAGGGCGCGGCCCCGCGGCCCTCTCCCCGCGCCCCCAGCGGGTTCCCACGATCTGTGCCCCGCGCCCCTGCCGACCGGTCGGGCCGGTTCCAGCCTCCGCCCGTGCCCCGCCCCACGGCCTGGGTTTCGGGGGAGACGGAGGGGAGAGCTGACTTGGGGGGGCAGGGGAGGCGAGGACTGGGAGACAGAGACAAGGGCTTAGAAGGCTACTTTGGGGGCAAGAATTGAGAGTCCGTGGGGGGGCGTCCCTGAAAGCACACGAGTATTTGGGACGTGTAAGGAGACTGGGGGTGCGTGGGGAGTGGATCCCACAGCCCAGCTCTGGGGACTGAGTCCGCTCCACTCCGGGGAATCCGGGCTCCGGGCGGCCACGCGCGCCGGTGATTCACCTGTCGAGGGGCGGGGCAGCCGCGGGCGCATTCACCTGTCGGCAGGATTCCAGGCGCGGAGCTCTACTGCGCAGGCGCCCGCCCGCGGCTCCACCTCCAGGTGAGTGGCTTCAGGTCGGCTCCCACTTTTCCCTATTTTCACCTTTGCAGGCTCCCAACCCGAAAAGCCCGCTCAGCCAGGCTTAAGCCTCCCCACCCAGATGGCTCAAGTGGCCTCCATTCAAAGTGGGTGCATGCCTTCAAAGCGGCTCTCCTGGGTCTAAAGTCACATGTTGTTGAATAAATGAGTAAACCAATTAATTAATGGCTACGGGATGAACTGCTCTTACTAAGGACAATATTACAAAAGGAACCAAGCATTTCCCCATAATCTTGAGAGGTTCCCCCTTATGGCACCTGCTTCCTGTGTCTCTGCTGTTATTTATAACTAGAGGCCCAGTGCTCGAAATTGGTGCAAGGGGCTTGGCCCTTGAAGCCCTGGCTTCATCCAGAAGGTCATCAGGGGGAAGGTCATTCTGCTGTTTGGTCTAATTAGCACATTAGCGCTTTATTACATAGGATAATAACCCCTATTGGCCCTCCTCACTAAAGACAGCCCAGAGAGGACAGCAATGAAGAAGACAAGGAAATCAAGGAGATGAGACCCGAGGTCAGCAGCCACAGCAAGGATGGTCCCGGTACCCCTGGAACTTCCATTACCGATGCAGATGCCCAGAAAACCCTAAGCCACAAGATGGCAGAGACAAAAGCAGCAGATCTACTGGCTGAGAGGCTGAGAATTCCTTGCTCCAGAGGCTGAACAGGCCGGGCTGAGTAAATACCATCTCTACCCAAAGTGTGACATCTGACTTAGTCATCCAGCAAGAAGAAATGAATATGAAATTCCAGCATTAAGAAATGAACATACGATGGGAGCTGAAGACCTTCAGTGCTGGCTTTTTGCCCAATGACCAGATATGCATTTTTTTTACCTAAAGATGTCTCTTTTTGGTAATGACAAACATGGGTGTGTGGTTTTTTTTTAGGTGGGGTTGTTTTTTTTAAGCCTAGTTTTTCTCAATTCACCTATAAACGTTTTTAAATTGTTTCATATCTGTTCAAGTTGTGATTTTTAAGATCCTCATTTTTAGTTTGTAAATAAAAGTTTACAACTTTTTTTAAAAAGTCAACAAACTGCAAGCACCTGTCAATAAAGCTCTTAAACAATAAAAATAAGCCCTATGTATTGAGCACTTGCTGTATGCCAAGCAGTATGCTGAGTTCATTGTATGAAGGATTTATTTAAATCTGTACAATCAACTCATAAATAAGGAACTGTTATTGCCCCAATTTGCAGATGCAACAACTGAGGCTCCCGGAGCTCAAAGCTCTTGCACAAGGTAACCCAGAACCCAGAATTTAAACTGAGCTATTTACCTCTGCTCAGTTCTCTCCCAGCCTCTTCCCTACTCCCCCCAGCCCTCTGCCTTTCCCAAACTCTTGGGCTCCTTCCTGGTGACAAGCCCCTATTTCACAGATGCAGTGAGATTCAGGGAGAGGAAATGACTAATCCAAGGTCACACAGCAATGAAGTGGCAGAGCTGGGCTGTATTACAGGCCTCCAGTGCCCCCACCTTGAAATCTTGAGCTAGGGGAGGGTGCAGATGGTGTACCCTCCCAAGCCACTGCTATTGGTCCTTGAAGATTTGTTGATTAAATTATAACTACCACCCTGACCGGTTTGGCTCAGTAAATAGAGCATCGGCCTGCGGACTGAAGGGTTCCGGGTTCGATTCCGGTCAGGGGTATGTACCTTGGTTGTGGGTGCGTCCCCAATGGGGGGTGTGCTGGAGGCAGCTGATCCATGTTTCTCTTTCATCAATGTTTCTTACTCTCTATCCCCCTCCCTTCCTCTCTGTAAAAAATCAATAAAATATATTGAAAAAAAATTATAACTACCTCCATGAGGGGTTTTACATAGGACCGCAGGCAGCTGAGAATTCTGTGAGGTTGGGATTACTGGGCTCATTTTCCAGAATAGGACACTGAGATTTAGAGTTAAGTCCCCGCCCTGGCCGGTGTGGCTCAGTTGGTTGAGTACCATCCTGTGCACTCAAAGGTGTAAGGTCGCCAGTACAATTCCTGGTCAGGGCACATGCCCAGGTTGCAGGTTTGATTCCCAGTCCAGGTGCATGTGGGAGGCAACCAGTCCATGTTTCTGTCTCACTTCAATGTTTTCCTCTCTCTCTCTCTCTCTCCCTCTCCCTTTCTCTCTAAAATCAATAAACATATTTAAAGAGAGAGAGAGAGTGTTGAAGTCCCAGCCAGTCTGAAACATGATGTGGGATTTGAAGCCAGGGCAGGCAGACGTCAGAGCTCCTGCTTTTAACCCTGCTGATTCCAGGAGAATCGAGAAGTTGCCCAAGTCACACATGTAGGAAGTAGTAGAGGCATTCATGGTGGACACAGAAGTAGGGGGGCAAGACAGACTGCCTCCCCACACAGGGCCCACGAATGGCTCTGAGCCAGGCACTCACAGGCAGGCAGCCTCCCGGGAGGACAGCTGGGTGCAGCGACCTCCATTTGAACACGGGCTTCCGTCCAGGCAAGGGGGAGCTGTGTGGGGGCGAACAGAGGTGGGCAGGTCAGCCAGGTGCCCAGGAAACCCAGCTCAGAGTGACAGACCCCCTCCTTCCCTCTTCCAGGCAACAGCTGCACGGAGCTGGGGGGTGTCTCTGAGGGTGCAGGGAGCCCCTCCATCTAAGGTTCCCACGGCTCCCCACCCTGGCCCCAGCTGTTGGGGCCGCAGCTGTCCCTGCCAGCTTGAGCTCTGGGAACCACAAGGCAGGGGCGGACAAGAGGAGGTGCTGACTTGTGCCAGATGTGGGGGCTCAGGAAGTGGCCAAAATGGGGGGTGCAGAGGCAGGAAGTGAGGGTGCTGAGCATTAAAGGGAGGTCTGAGGCTGTGTACCCAGATCCTGGGGTAATGGAGGGGGCAGCGGCAGGGAGTCCCGGGCCATGGCTCCCTCTCTTCCAGTGATGTTAGGCATCTTCTCCAGCTGTGCAGCCCTGTGCAGCGGCTCTGGGGAGAGAGGCCAGGGCATGTACCCCAGGCGTCGCCAGCATTGGGTGTTGCAGGGTGTGTGTTGAAGGGAGGGGCAGCTGGCCCCAGACATGTACTGCCCTGTCCAGCGTCCCCAACCCTTAGGGCTGTGTCCCTCTGGGGTGTGGCACAGTCTAACTGTCCTGCCAGACGGGTCTGGGGCATGGCTGGGTGTGAGCTAGTGGAGAATTGTGTGTGCTGGCAGCTGTGGAGCCACTGTGTTCACGTGTGTGTCACCGAGAGATAGAAAGATGGAGGGAGATAGAGAAAAACAGAGGCAGATAGAAAAAAAGGAAAGGAGAAGCAGGCAGCACAGAGAGAGGAGACAGAGAAGTAGAGAGACAGAGAGATAGAAAAGGAGACACCGTAGAGACAGGAGTTAAGCGGGACATGAGCATGGGCCAATACGGCACATGGCTCCTGAGGAAGGGGACAAGCAGGGACAGGACACTATCACCCCATAGGGGCCGATGCGTGTTTGCAAACTCACACTGGGGGCCATGAGACCCAGCCTGAGGGCCTCTCTCAGCTGTGGGATCTGTGAGCCACACATGTGTACGTGATGTGCGTGGGTGTACAGACGTGTGTGCCATATGTGTGCAGGCTGGGTCTGTTGTGTATTTGGGTGTCTGTGTGTGTACGTGTGGCTGTGCATAGGTTGGATGTGCCCATCTGCACGTGTGAGCTGGGCATGCCCTTGGATCTGTGTCGGTATGTGTCTGGGTGTGTGAAGACAGCATGTGCAAGGCCTTGGGCCGGTGTGCACACTTCGTGTGAACACGTGTGATTATATGTGCGCATCAGTGTGTGAGCTGTGTGTGCCTGGCTATGTCTTGTGTGAGCTGGGGGGATGGGGGTGTCTGGGGGTGTACTCTGTGTGTGCACATCTACATCTCGATATGTGTGACCCAGGGCTGTGTGTGTGCCTGCGAGTGTGTGACAGACAGACCATGTGGGTGCCCGCTGGCCTGGCGGGGGCGGCAGCTCTTGCCCGGTCCTGCCCGGTGCGGGTGGGGGCAGGATGGGAGGTGGGGGTGGTGTATGGGCTTGGGAGGCCCTCGTGCGCTTCCACCCCTCCCAGAACCCAGCCCCACAGAGGCGGCCCCCGGACCCTCAGCCAGGGCTGCTGGGCCCGCGTCCCTCCTCCGCCCGCCCGGCCTCCCGGGGGGGGGGGGGGGGGGGGGGGGGGAGATGCGCCCCCACAGCCCCCGCTCGGCCCCGCCGCCCATCCCGCTTTGTCTGGCAAATAAAGCGCGAGGCCGGCCGGGGGGAGGGGGTGTCTAGACGCCGCGGCCATTGTCCCAAGCGAGGGAGGGGAAAATGTGGAGGGGGAGGGGCGGGGGGCCCCGGCCGGCTGGGGAGGGGCTCGGGCTGCAAGGTCCGGGCGCTGAAGTCGAAGAGGAGCACGTGGGCTCGCCCCCCCGCCTCCCGCCCTCCCTTCCCAGGGCGGGGACCGGGTCCGGGCCGCCGGATCCGGACGGCTGGGGGAGGGAGCGGGGCCCGGGCCGGGGCCGGGGCCGGGGAAGGGGCGCGGGTGCCGCAGCGACTCCGGCTCCCGCGGCTGCTCCGGCTCCGGGTTTTGCCGCGCTCCGGCCTGGGAAGTTTCCTCCGAGTTCGGAGCTGCGAGAACTTCGCGCCCCCTCCCCGCCCTCCGACCCCCGCCCCGCGGGGCTGAGAGTTGGGGGTGGGGGTGGGGTGGGACTTTTGTACGAGGGGTCCCCGCCCTGGGGGCACTTGAGCTCCAGTCGTGACCTTCCCAGGACTCCGGATGAGCGTGGGTGGAGAGGGAGCCCCAGATTCTGGGTCCCCCCCCAATTTTGAGTCCCTGGTCCCCGCACCTCGAGCTCCCAGCCCCGGACTTCTGGGTCTCTATATCCCAAGCCCTGATCGCTCCGGAGCCCCTGTGCCTTGGGCCTCTGAGGTTCCCCGCCCCCCAATTCTGAGTCCCTGTCCCCCGGGGCTGGCACGCAGTCCGGGCTCCAGCGCCCCTGCGCCTGCCCCTGCTCTGGTCCTGGGCTTCCAGGGACCCCCGCCAGCACCAGACTTGGGGGTCCTTGCACTCCGCTCTCCTCCCTTCCTCCCCCCATTCGTTCCACCCTCGGGTCCCGGCCCCTCACCTGCAGCCCCGGGTCCCGCTAGCAGCAGCAATAGGAGCGGCGCCCGCACGGACGGCGGCGGCATCAGGCCGCGGCGGCGGACCCGGGTCCCCGGCCCCATGGCGGCCCGCCGCGACCCTCCCTCCTCCCTCCGCCCTCCTTCCCTCGGCTCCGGGCGCGTCCCGGGCCAGCCTCAGCGCCGCCAACTTCGCCAAAGTGAGGCTGTCGGTCCGCCCCGCCCCCAGCCCCGGCGGTTCGCCCCGCCCCGGGCCAGCCCCGCGCTCCCCGCCCCTCGCCCGTCCTCCCAGGGTCCCTGCCCACCCTCCACCCATCACACAGCGTGGGACCCGCGGACCCTCAGAAGCTCAGGCCGGCCACGCGGGGAGATGCGGGACCAACCCACCCGCAGGGGCAGACACCCAGCCTGGTGATATCTCCGCTCCCCACACACCCAGAGCCAGAGACACGCAGGGCACAGACCCCCCAGACACCCCGACACTGAGACCGGGCGGGTCCGAGAGACTCAGGAGCACACCGCCACCAGGCACAAATGCAGACACATGCACCGAACCTCACGGGGACTTTAAACCTCCAACACTGGAAAACCTGAAACTCAGGCCCAGCCAAGCCTTGAGCCTGGGGCCCTTGGCAGCCTCAGACCTGAGACACAAGCTAAGAGGAGTCTCATGAATAACGGCAAAGATGCACATACACACTCCTAACAGCCTTCCGCTTCACAGGCCGTGTGAGCCCCAGCGGTGACTCCCGTCCCACCCCGTACCCCACACAGCTCTGCCACTCAATTCGATCAACTGACTTTTCCAAAATGTCTCCATGGTGAGAACGGGGACCCCTGAAAGGCCACCCGCCCAGCCCTGGAGGAGCTGTCCTTCTGCGGAAGAAAGAGCCAGACACAGATGCACCCAGCACTGTGGGCTCCGGGCTGGGACAGAGGAAGGGGCAGGGTCCGGGGAGGCCTCAAAGAAGGGCTGGGGAGGGTTCATTCCTTAATTCAGCAGGTAGGTCTAAAGCTCCAGCTCTCTGTCTGGCTGTGTTCCGGAGGCCGGGTGCACCTTTTACCTCCAGTGAGGACTTCCCAGAGAAGGGTCCGGTGGGGCTCAGCCTGCATGAACTGAAGGAATGACATCTCAGCCGAGGGACAGTCCTACATCCGAAGAAGGGGGCAGAGTCCTGAAGGAGAATGGGCAGGCCCCGGGTGGGGCTGGCCATGAGGAGGAGACAGAGGTCAGGCTGGCCCCCTGCTATCTGGCTTGGTGATGAGGCTGCAGGGAGGAGAAATGGATTCAGGGTGAGGTGTCAATCTGAGGAGCTTGAGGACCACACAAAAGGCAGCTGAACGTCAGGGCTGAGCATACAGGAGTCCTGACATGGGCACCCCTGAGATCTGTGGGCAATTTTAAGACTTTTTCTTTTCTTTTTTAAAAAATTAATTTGAGAGAGAAAGAAAGGAAGGGAGAAGGAGAGAGAGAGAGAGAGACATGGATGAGAGAGAAACATTCACGAGCCACCTCCTGCACATCCCCTACTGGGGATCAAGCCCACAACCTGGGCATGTGTCCAGAATCAAACCGGTGACCACTTGGTGCGTGGGACCATATTCAAGCAATTGAGCCAGGCCTAAAGCTTTTTTTTTTTTTAATATATTTTATTGATTTTTTACAGAGAGGAAGGGAGAGGGATAGAGAGTTAGAAACATCGATGAGAGAGAAACAACAATCAGCTGCCTCCTGCACACTCCCCACTGGGGATGTGCCCACAACCAAGGTACATGCCCTTGACCGGAATCGAACCTGGGACCTTTGAGTCCACAGGCCGACACTCTATCCACTGAGCCAAACCGGTTAGGGCTAAAACTTTTTCTTTTACAATATTTTTAAATGCACCATAATACAATGTCCATATGCCCTTGGTCCATATTTACCCACACTTTGCCACATTTGCCTTATAATTACATATATACTCCCTAAGAGCAAGGGCACTCTCTTATCTAAACACAGCACAGTTTCCCCCTCAGCCCATGTCCAAAGTTTTCTGTTGCCCCAACAATGTCTCTGTAGCATGTGTCTTTGCTGGTCCAGGATCTAATCTCTGATGATGTGTTGCATTCAATTGTTATGTTTCTTTTCTTTTTTTCCTTTTTACTGATTTTAGAGAGGAAGGGAGAGGAAGGGAGAGAGAAACATCAATGATGAGAGAGAATCGCTGATCGGCTGCCCCCTGCATGCCTCCTACTGGGGATCTAGCCCGCAACCCAAGCATATGCCCTGACCGGGAATCCAACAGTGACCTCCTGGTTCATAGGTCAACACTCAACAAGAGCCACACTAGCCGGGTTGTTTCTTGTTGTCCTTTCATCTGAATTGGTTCCTCAGCCTTTCGGTGTCTTTCACAACGCTGACATTTCTGGAGAGTCAAGGTCAGTTGTTTCACAGATTCGCTAGGCCTTCTGGTTCCCCTGGACCAGGGTCAGGTTGTGTGTCTGGCAGCATGGCTGGTCCTCCCAGTGCATCGGTGCATCGTCTCAGGAGGCACCTGACGCGAGTTCCCGGCAGTGCTGGTGTTAAACTTTGACCACTTGAGTGAAGCTGGCAATTTTCCTTATTGTAAAAGTACCATTTTCTTCCTATCCCCCTCCCCCATAATAAATAAATGTCAATATCGGATGGGGAGATACTTTGAGACTGTATGAATATCCTGGTGCCCATCAAACTTTCATTCACTGTTTTTGGCAGTTGTTAATAATTTCCTCTGGCGAGTTTTTTTAATTGAAGCAAAATTTGCATAACATAAAATTAACCACTTATCTTTTTATTAATTTTTTTCAAATTATACCTTTATTAATTTCAGAGAGAGAGAGAGAGAGAGAGAGAGAGAGAAACATTAATGATGAGAGAATCATTGATTGGCTGCCTCCTGCACACCCCCCACCGGGGATGGTGCCCACAACCTGGGCATGTGCCCTGACTGGGAATTGAACCGGGACCTCCTGGTGAACCAGGCCAGGCAACACCAGTTTCCTTTTTAGAGTGTGTAGTTCAGTGGCATTTAGTGCAACCATCACCTCTATCTTGTTCCAAAACATTTCCATCACCCCTAAAGGAGACCCCATATCTATTGGCAGTTGCTCCCCATTCCGCCTCCCCCAGCCCCTGGCAACCACGCATCTGCTCTCTGTCCCTATGACGGTGCCTGTTCTGGACATTTCATCCAATGGAATCATAAACCATGTGGCCTTTGTGTCTGGCTGCTTTCACTCAGCATCACGTTTTCAAGGTTCATTCACACTGTAGTGTGTGTCAGAGCTTCAGTCCCTCTTATGGCTGAGTAATATTACACTAAATGGCTACACCACAGATTGCTTATTCATTCATCCACTAATACTTTGCATGGTTTTTAAACACAGGAAGAGGAAGATGTGAAGAAGGCAGAGAAGTACCATTAGACAGAAAGGAGAAGCATGAAAAGCCAAGGGTGAACGTTGAATGACTAACCCGAGCCTGGCATCAGAGATGACCCACAACCCCGTTATCTGAGGGGGGTATATGCCCGTCTTATGGTGACTTGCTGGAGGCTTCTAGAGGAAGCACTGAGATTGGAACCCAGGTCTGAGTGACTCCAGGCCACATGGAAAGTGAGGGATTGGGAACTGGGAAGAGAAAAAGACTAAAGTTCCACAAGAAGGGGCACAGTATGGCTCATAAGGAGTGTGCTGAGTCAATAGGCCCATGGGCCAGGCCCAGTTTGAGTCCTTCCCATGCCTATCACCCCAGGAGAAAACCTAAGTCCCCCACCCTGTGGATGGGGGCCTGGCCTTCTCTGGCCCGTCCTGCCCCTCCTTATCATTAGATTGAGCCAAACTTCACCCTCACCCACCAGGACTTGTACTCTCCTGGCCTTTGCCCTCTGCCTGGGATCCCCGTTGGACAGGGGACCCTTTTGCTTCCTTCCTAAGCAGGAACTCACAGGAAATGTGTTCTCTTTGAAAAACGCATTTTCTTCTGGTTATGTAAGGCCTGCTCTACTATTTCCCACACAAGCCACCCCTTGGCCTATTCTGGTACATCTTTCTAGCGTGAATCCCCTCCCCTCCTTCATGTACCTGGTGAACTCCCATTCATCCTTCAAGGTTCTAGCTCTAGGACTCCCTTCTCCCCACCCCTCCACCCCCTACCCTCAGACCCAGCTCCTCCGCCACCCCGGGCTTTACCTGTGCCCTCCTGCCCTCCAGGGGATGGTGGCATCTGTGTCCTGCTCTGTCCCCTCCCTAGACTGGGAGCTCCCCAGGAGCCAGGCATCATCCAGCATGGGGTGGGCACAGAAGGGGTGACATGGGAGGTTTTGTTGACTTAGGAAGGGGCTGAAGGAGTTGAGATGCCCAGCCCAGAAGGGCCACCACAGGAGCCTAGACCACTCTCTTTAGTACCATTTTTGGAGCCTGGGGTCCAGAAAAGAACCTGGGGCAAAGGTAGGGGCTTTAAGAGGGGGGCTAACTCCTCCCCTGGCCCATCTGAGAAAGGTTTTTCTGCTGGAATGAATACTCTATCAGATGCTGAGCTCCCCATCTCAGGGATCAAGCCATGGACTGGACACACATTTTGCTAGGCAGGAAGTCCAGAGTCTACTACTCTGCTGATACAGCAGTTGACAGAGCGCCTACTATGTGCCAATCCCTTTCTGAAGCCCCCATGTCTTCAAAGGAGCCCACTCAGCAAGGAGAAAGTGGGGTCCTGGCTTTGGGGTCCTTCTGCTGTCCTCCAGCCACATGGCAGGACCAGCCCCAAGGTGTCCTGCACGAAAAGGGGGACAGGACAGTTGAAGAGACCATTCCCACGGCCTTGCAGGGGGCAGCCACATAGTTCCCAAATGGTGGGGGTAGGGGATGCTTGACCCCTCCCCCTGGCCCTGCTGGCTGCCTTGGCTGGGGACTGCATTTCTCCTCCATGAGTCAGTCCCCAGGGATTGGGGACCTGGGGCCAGACCAACACACAGCTGCTGGGCTCAGGCCTGCTGACCAGGAACCTGAGAAGATGCCCTGGGCTTCTCTGCTGGGACCACAGTCCCGCCCTCTGCATGGGAGCTAAGCTGGGGCCAGGCCTTGCTGCCCAGGCAGTGAGCCATGCCAGACCCAGCAGTAGTGAGGGTGGGTCCTTGGCAAGAGTGGGATGGCTGGACCCCAGAGGCTGTGGGCTGCAGACCCAGCCAGGTCTCCTGGCCACGGCCTTCCTCTCATGCTCAAACCCTCCAAGGCTCCCCACTGCCCAGAGCGACACCCTTTCCACCTTCCCAGCTTCACTTCCCTGTCTCCCAGCCTTTCTCATCTTTGCACAGGCTGTGCCCACTGCACATGCTCCCTTCTCATACCCAGAAGACTCCTTTCACCTGACAGCTCACTCTGACCCTCCAGCTCTTCTTCCTTCAGTTATTCAACAAACATTGACTGAGTCCCTACTTGGTGCGGTGTCCTATTATACTAGTACTAGGGGCCCAGTGCACGAATTTCTGCATGGGTGGGGTCAGCCCCCCCACCACCCATAGGGGCTGATCAGGCTGGGCTGGCCAGGAGGAGGGGATGCAGGAGGTTGGCCAGCTGGCTCCGCCCCTGATGCGGGGGGGCAACCGGCGGAGGGGCTGGATGGGGGAGGGGCTGCGGGCAGTTGGCCAGCAGGCCCCGCCCCCTGGTTGAATTCTGGTCAGGGGACAATTTGCATATTAGCCTTTTATTATATAGGATATAGGTAGAGAGGATCAACACAGAGCAAGCTTCTTCTATAAGAAACAAGACTGCAAACAGCCGGGCCGGTGTTGCTCAGTGGTTGAGCGTTGACCTATGAACCAGGAGGTCAGGGTCAGGGCACATGCTCGGATTGCAGGGGATTGCAGGCTCGATCATCAGTAGGGGGCGTGCGGGAGGCAGCTGATCAATGATTCTCTCCCATCACTCATATTTCTATGCCTCTCTCCCTCTCCCTTCCTCTCTCTGAAATCAATAAAAACATTTAAAAAAAAAAGACTGCAAACATAAAAACCATGAGGAAGAGATTTCGGTGCTGGGGAGGAGAGAGGTCTGTCCTTGCTGATGAGTGAACATCAGAACTGAGACCTGAAGGAGAAAAAGCCAGCGAGGCAAACAGCTAAACTCCGAGTTTAGCTGCTAAAAGAAGGGTGTTCCAGGCAGAGAGAACCGCATTGCAAAGGCCAGAGGAGGAAGGGGCAGGGGGATGAGAGGGACATCAAGGAGGCCAGGGTGCTGGGTACAGAAAGAGCAAGGGGTGGGAGGCCTAGGATGGGGGCCAAGTCCCAAGGGGCTGAAAGATCTGGGATCCTGTCCCAAGCACAGTGGATGCCACTGAAGGGTTTAGCCAAGCGAAGCTGATCTGGGGGTTGGAAAAGATCGCCCTGGAAGCCCTGCCCTCTCTCCTCCCAGGGAGCCTTCCTGCAGCGACACAGCTACATACCGTCTCCTCTGGCTCCCACGATCCCTTCCATCTCAGCTCCCACTCTGCCCGGCTCCCACATGAGGTTCTGAGCCCTGTGGGCATCTGTCTTGCTCATTGATAAGTTTCCAATATCTAGCATTGAGCCAGGTACACAACGGGTGAAAAGACTTGTCAGTTGACAAAGGAATGTGCTCGTACATCTTGGAGCAAAGCAGGACCCAGGGGCTGGAACCCGAGCACGCCCAGCGCCAGCTTAGACATGTCCCTGTCTGGACGCAGACACATGCAGCCCCCGTTAGATCAGGACCAGGTCCAAAGAAGGGCTGGAGGCCTGGGGGCTTCCCGGAGGAGGAGGGGATGTGAGAGCTGCACGTGGAAGAAAGGAGAGTTAGGAGAAGGGAAGTCACTCCCGTTGGAGCACCGACTGGCTCTGTAGCTCTGGGCAGGAAAAGAGGGCAGGGCACTCCCCACCCCTCCTGGGGACCGTGGTCTCCTTGCCTTAGGAACCTCCAATGGGTGGGCCATCCAGTGGGTGTCTTGGCCTCATGGGCCCTGGGCTCAGACCACTCCAACCTTCCGTGGCCATGGCCTCACTCAGGACCTCCTCTCCTCCTGCTCCGCTCTGAACCATGAGGCTCTGATGTCCTCTTCCTGTCCTGCCTCCCTGGCTCCTGAGACTCACCTTCTTTCCTGCAGGTGTGTCACTGTCCTCCCTTTCCTCCTGCTTCAGAGCAGGGGAGCCCCTCCCCATACCGGCTCCACCCTCAGGACCTGTCATTCCCTCCTCCCTTGGCCATAGGTTGAGGTTTCTTCTGTGGAAAAGCAAAATTCACAGCGAGTGCTCATCTCACATCCCTCACCCAGCCCCCAAGCTCCCGCCTCTGTCCCCTCGGGCTTCATTCTTCCCCTTTACCCTCCACGCTACGCCCACCTGAGAGGCTGACCTCTCCGACGGGTATCAACGGACAGCCTGGTCCTCTGGCTTCCAGGTTTGGCCACCAGGAGGTACGGGCAGAAGCAGCAGCCAGGAGAAAGAACGGGCTATTAACTCTCCTCCATCCCTCTTTGTAAAGTTGCCTCAGGTGCCTGTGTCCTTTGACCAAAGGCCCTGTCCACACGTACCTCTCGCTGGGTCCTGTTAACCTCTTTGCTTCCTCTTGCCCGTCAGGGAGACCTGGGGACGGTTTTGGCTCTCCCCACATTGGTTTCCCCAAGCCCTGCCGGGCATATAATGGCCCCTGTAGCAAACCCGACTCAAATCACCCTATTTGAATGTGCCAGTCCTTTCCTCCAGGCTCCCATGGGGGTCCCCACCCTCTCTCCCTGTCCCTCCCCGCTTCACTGCACTCGGAGCGCCCGTGCCCTCTGTCCTCAGCTCCCACGCCAGGGTTTCCTCCCTCAGATGGACGTGGCTCAGTCCTCTCGGTCTCTCCGCGCCTTCCGACACCAGGAGCCTGCCCTTCCTCCCTGACTCCCGTCCCCGCTGCGGTGACCCCCAGCGCCTGCTCCCCCTCTTCCCCTGCGGCCTCTCTCCTCTGCCTGCCCCTTAGAGGTCGGGGCACCCGGGCTCGAACTGCAGTCTTGTTCTTCCCTCTGTTCTGGGGAGACTCCCTCCTCTCTCCCAGTGTCAGTGCCTTCGGTTCCGCTGCGCTCTCTTTGTCTTTAACCCATTAGATGCGTCTAGGTCCCTGCCCCAGGGGTCCGGCCCCCAGGTAATATTTTAGACACACAGCTCTGTCCGGGACCCTTTCCTGCTTGCCCCCATCGCGCCGGGGACCCATGGCATGTCTTCCCACCCCCAACTTTCCTCGTGGTCTCACGGAAATGCTAAATCATCAGTGCACGGAGCACGCCCTTGCAGGGTCAGCTCCCAAGCCACCTCCTCCAGGCAGCCTTCCCTCTCCTCCTCCTCCTCCTCCTCCTCCTCCTCCTCCTCCTCCTCCTCCTCTTAGGTAAGTGCCCCTCCCCAGTTCTTCAGCCGCGGGGGCCTGACCACACTGGGCTGAGAGCGTCGATGCCTGGCTCCGTGCCCACCCCACCCCTGTTGCGGGGCCAGCGGGTTGGAGCTGGTGGTGGAAACAGATGAACGAGTGAAAGATGGAAGGAGGTCTGGAGGCCAGAGCTCCGAGCTGGGAGCGGGAGAGGCCGCGCTGGGCGGGGGCGGGGGGGCCAAGGCCCAACCGCCGCGCTCCGAGCCCCGTCCAGCCCGGCTCCCACCGAGCCTCTTGGCCAGAAGACGCGCCGGGACTGGCTGCCGCTGGAGAGGCGGGCTCCGGCCGGGCCGCGAGTCGCTATTGGCTGGTTGTCCAGGACGCGGCCCAATCCGCGCGGCCCTTTTCTCCCTCCGCCCCCGCTTTTCTCCTGCAGCCGCGGAGGCGGAAGGCTGCGCCTTCTCGTTACCCTGGCAACCGTCAGCGGACACTGTTGCTCCGGCAACTGTCGGAGGCCTCCAGTCAGCCTTCGCTGGGGCCCCTGCGGTCACCCAGACAACTGCTACCCGTTCTGCTCCGCCATCAGCCCTTCCCCCGTCACTCCGGCAACTGTCGCCAGACCCGCCGCCCCCCCGACACCGTCCAGCTCCTGCGGCAAAGCCTCCTCGCGCAGACCTCCGCCCCGGGTTCCTCCGTTCATCTCTGGGCCCCCAGGGGGCACTGCTCCCACCCCGGCCCGGGGTCCCAGGTCGGGTCTCTGCCTCGCGCAGAGGCTGCGAGCCCTGCGCGCACTCTGGCGTGGGACTGTCCAGCTTTTCAAAATGCAAGCCATGTCCCTCCCCTGCTGAAGCCCCCAACCTCACTCTCCTTGAGAATCAAGTCCAAACTCGTGGGTCTGGCTGCCTCCTCCCTCGCTCGGCCCCAGCAGGGATTCATCTCAGCCTTGTTACTCCAGTCGCCGGAGCTTATGCCAGCCTCCCATCGCGGGGTTTACTGCTCCGCGCTCCCCCAAGAAAAGTGCGCCCCACAGCGAGGGAAGCCTTTTCTGAACCCCATCTCACCCTCAATAGCTCTGATGCTTCTCTGTGGACTCCAGAAGGAGGCGTGTTGTTGTTCACACTCTTCCCCCTGGAGAACAGTGCCTGACACATTATGAATGAAAGTGTGATAGGCGGCTAGACAGACATGAGCAGAGCAGGACGATGAGCCAGGTACAGAAGGCACTAGGGCAGCAGGCTCTGGGTGCCTCGCAAAGGACAGTTGTAGGGTGGGACCTCCTCCCAGGGCGACCTTTCTCCCCCTAGCATGTTGCTGGTCTTGCGGTTTGGGGTTGGATCCCTGACCTTTCCTCTCTGGAGGCCTCAGCTGTATTTCAGCTCCAGGCCCAGAAAAGCAGCCAAACCGGACAAGTAACAGCACAGCTGACACCAGGACCAGCTGCACTGAATAATGACCCCTGCCCTGGCTCCTGCCAATCAATCAGTGGAGACCCGGACCCTGAAAGGACACACCTGGAAAGCCGTTGAATATTCCAGTGAGATCTTCCCCTGGGACCACTCTGAAAATCTCCACCCTCAAAACCCTTAGGACAGAGCACCCAGTGTGCTCTCCCTCCCGGGACCATGCCTGTATCTTTCCCTTTCCCTTCCCCCTCCTCCTCCCCTAGCAGGGTCACCTTTATCTTCCTCACTTCTAAGGTCCAAGGGCCCTTCTGTAACTGGAACCCAAGTTCAGTGCCTGCCACCACAAAACCCAGATTCATTAGGCAGATGCTGGTGGAAAAGGAAAGGGGTTTATTCAAGTGCCATTCACCTGAGGAGATGGGGGACTCTGGTCACAAAGCCGATCTCAACATCTCAGTGCAGACAGAGGTTTTTATGAGGAGGGAGAGGCAAAGCAGAACAAAGAAATCAAAGGAAGGGGGTTGAAAAGATCTCTACGTGCAGGCCAGTGCAGCCCATTCCAAAAAGGACCTCAAAAATGGTCAATGATGGTCCAAACTGCGGCTCGGCAAACCGTGGCTCTCGAGCCACATGAGGCTCTTTGGCCCCTTGAGTGTGGCTCTTCCACAAAATACCGACTTCTGCGCATGGGCCAGAAGTTTCGATTGTACTGTATATGCGCACCCGCACGTGGTATTTTGTGGAAGAGCCACACTCAAGGGGCCAAAGAGCCGCATGTGGCTTGCGAGCCGCGGTTTGCCGACCATGGGTCTAGTGCAGCGGTCGCCAACTGGTGGCCGGCGGTCCGAAAGGTTGGCGACCGCTGATCTAGTGTGTCATCCTGGTTCTTTTTCATCCTGGTTCTGTTTGAAGGTCAGCAAATCTTCTGGAACTGGGATGACCAAAGGTTGGAGTATATCTTCTGAAGTTCATTCCTAGGATTCTTATACAAACATGCCATTTATTTATAAGCTACGTATTAAAGTCAGCATTTACAGAAACAACGTCAAAAGAATAGTGGGTGGGCCCTGACTGGTTTGGCTCAGTGGATCGAGCATCAGTCCACAGACTGAATGGTCCCGGTTTCAATTCTGGACAAGGGCATGTACCTTGATTGCAAGCAGGCAACCAATGGATGTGTCTCTCTTCCATTGATGTTTCTCTCTCTCTGTCTCTCCCCCTCCCTTCCACTCTCAATAAAAATCAATGGAAAAATATCCTCTGGTGAGGATTAACAAAAAAAAGGAAAAAAAAAAAAAAGAATAGTGAGTGGGTTATAATTTTCCACTGTTACAATTCTCCACTGTCAATTTTTCTTCTATTTTCATGGAAGTAAGGGGGTTGTAGACAAAATTTTTCAAGTAGGGAGAAATATATAAATGCTTTAATATTACTTATCAAGGTACAATTTACCAAATTGTTCTAAGAAAACAAACAAGTTTTTATTATTTTTTAAATATATTTTATTGATTTTTTACAGCGAGGAAGGGAGAGAGACAGAGAGTTAGAAACATCGATGAGAGAGAAACATCGATCAGCTGCCTCCTGCACATCTCCTACTGGGGATGTGCCCGCAACCCAGGTACATGCCCTTGACCGGAATCGAACCTGGGACCTTTCAGTCCGCAGGCAGACACTCTATCCACTGAGCCAAACCGGTTTCGGCAACAAGGTTTTTTTTAAATGAGCAATATTTTGAACAAAGTCATAAGAATAATTATCTTCCGTTTATTTAGGCCCATAATTAATTTTTGTTCATCCTGATTATTTGCCAGTATTTTTATGAACCCAGTTATTCCTTAGCACTCTATAAATTTTTATCTATTTTAAAAGGCATGATCTGAAAATTTATTCTCTGAAATTCATATTTTATTTATTTATTTAAATGTATTTTTATTGACTTTAGAAAGAGACAAAGGAAGAGGGAGGGGGAGAGAGAGAAACAATGTGAGACAGAAACATTGATTGGTTGCCTCCCATATGCACCCTGACTGGGGATTGAACCCAAAACCTAGATATGTGCGCTGACCGGGAATTGAACCGGCAACCCTTTGGTGCATGGGATGAGCCACACCAGCCAGGGCCCAAAATTAATATTTTAGAATAAGTCAGAAGATGTAGCATTTTTGCAAATGCATCAGAGTAAAACAATGACTGTCGCTAAATGACAAAAAAAAAAATATTTAAAATAACATGGTTATAGATCTGATTATAATGCAGTTTGCTTATTTTGTAACAACATTTTAAGGCAACACTCAGAATTAAAAATGAAAATATATAAGACTAAGAAATTAATTAATTTGCCCCCACTGTCAGTTGTACCTGGGGTTCCTGGGGTTACAATTGGTTTTGAAATATCAAAGGAAGCTTCCTGGGCTTTTCATTTGTCATGAAAATTACCATCCACTTTACTATCTACCTATGTGCTTTTCTTCCTTTCTTTTTTTTTTTTCTTTCTTTTTTTGGTTAATCCTCATTTGAGGATATTTTCCCATTGATTTTAAGAGACAGAGAGAGACATCAATCGGTTGCCTCCCTCCCTTGCCCCACCAGGGCTGGGGATCGAGACAGCAACTGGCATACATGCCCTTGACTAGAATCAAACACAGGACCCTTCAGTCCACACTATCCATTGAGCCAAACCGGCTAGGGCTTCTATCTTATTTCTTTTTTTTCCATTTCCATTTCCTTCTTGAGTATTTCTCCTCCAATGTCTTTTTCCCCTATAATATGTATGTCCCTTTCTTTTATCTTTCTCACCTTTTTTACTTCCTTCATTCTTTCTCTTTTTGCTTCTTTCCTCTATACCAGCGGTTCTCAACCTGTGGGTCACGACCCTTTTGGGGGGTCGAACGACCCTTTCAGAGGGGTCGCCTAAGACCATCGGAAAACACATATATAATTACATATTGTTTTTGTGATTAATTGCTATGCTTTAATTATGCTCAATTTGTGACAATGAATATACATCCTGCATATCAGACATTTACATTATGATTCATAACAGTAGCAAAATTACAGTTATGAAGTAGTGTTGGGGTCCTGCCCCAGCAGGTCCAGGGGTTCTCAAAGGTGTGGACGGAGTCGGTGAAGAAGAAATGACAACAGAGACAGCGTTCTCTAGTCAGGCTCTCCAGCCAGGTTCTGTCTTTATTTTCCTGTTACATCTGTATTTATACCAGTTGATTTTAATCCTATCCATTCTATTCCAAAGGTTAGGGCATTTGTTGTCTCCATTCCAAGGTCACTACTCTATTGTTCTGTTAAGCTACAAGGAAGTAACTGAAGGAGATTATCCTAAGTAAAGATTATGTAGCTTAAGCGTGATTGTTTGTAGTTAAAGTGATTAACTACCTGCCTGGCACTAAGGGGTTTTACTGATTTATTCCCTTCCTTAGTCCTGTTAATCCCTAACTCCAGGGAAAAATCCCCACCTGGGGAAACAACCTTTCTCAGAGAGGTGACCTTGGTTAAAACACATAGCGCTAAGTAGGGGAGCAAACATATTAAGAACAGTATGCCATATGCACCAGGTCCCTTGAAACATGCTGTACAGATGTTTCTTCCCTGTAGCGACTGTGTCAAACAGCAAGGATGGACTGGCTTCCGGCAAAGTAGCAACGAAAATAATTTTATGGTCGGGGGTCACCACAACATGAGGAACTGTATTAAAGGGTCTCGGCATTAGGAAGGTTGAGAACCACTGCTCTATACCATTCTTCTTCAACTTACACAGACCCTCTGCAACTTGCACAAACCTTCTGCAACTCACATGAACCCTTTGTGACTTTCCTAATTCCTGTTTATTTTTTCTTATTCAGAAATAACCAATTTTAGAACAATCTACTTTCAAGTCTGTATTACTGAAACCAGGTAGTTTCCTTATGACTTAATTAGAATTCTCAAATCTTAGAAACCTTCATTTTTTTAAAATATATATATTTTTTTATTTTATTTTATTTTTTTAAAAATATATTTTATTGATTTTTTACAGAGAAGAAGGGAGAGAGATAGAGAGTTAGAAACATCGATGAGAGAGAAACATTGACCAGCCGCCTCCTGCACACCTCCTACCGGGGATGTGCCCACAACCAAGGTACATGACCTTGACCGGAATTGAACCTGGGACCTTTCAGTTCGAAGGCCGATGCTCCATCCACTGAGCCAAACCGGTTTGGCAGAAACCTTAATTTTTAGTGACAACTAAAAGCAAGCAATTAGTATTCTTAAGATTGGCAAATTTATGAATACATTTCACAACTTTCAGAAGTAGGCTCTTTTCTCCACTGGAAAATGCACTTACATTTTTAAGAGGCAGAACAGAAACAACATAGCCTTGACCACTGTGAGGAGGGTGCAGAAAAAGCAGGGCTTGGGAGAGGTGGCAGGCCCCGCAGCTTGCTGGCTTGTTCCTGAGACTGCAGCCGCTCCAGGGCTTCCGGAGATGAATTTAAAAGTGCTATTTTTTTTTTCCTTTATATTGAGGTGGGGCACTGGCCCCTGCTGCTTCCACAGCCTGCACAGGGTTTGGGGGTGATAGTAATTACTCCCAGGACCACCATAGCTCCTGGGCCTCCAGGAGAAGTATTTAGAGTGTTTAAAATTTTATTTCTTCACTTTTTTTTTTTTAATTCTCTGGGAGAGGATTGAGATCCCCCCCCCTTTGAATCATCAATTTATTTATTTTTAAAAATATATTTTTATTGATTTCAGAGAGGAAGGGAGAAAAATAAAAACATCAATGATGAGAGAATCATTGATTGGCTGCCTCCTGCACGCCCCACACTGGGGATCAAGCCCGCAAACCAGGCATGTGCCCTGACTGGGAATCAAACCCTGACCTCCTGTTTCATAGGTCGATGCTCAACCACTGAGCCATGCCGGCCGGGCTGAATTGTCAATTTAGATCTGAGTAGAATTCTTATGATGTAGCAATAGGAAAGCTTGCACGTAAGAGATCTTATATTTATCAGCCCTTTGGCAAAACAACTCCAATTGCAAAATAGTAATAACAATTAGACAAACAGAAAGGAGCAAGCAACTATATAGCAATATGATTCCTATGCAAATTTCTCTAAGCAACAATATTCCAAATTAAAAACATCCGTTAAGCCCAGCTGGCATGGCTCCGTGTTTGAGCAACAGCCTATGAACCAGGAGGTCACAGTTCAATTTCCAGCCGGAGCACATGCCCAGGTTGTGAGCTCAATCCACTGCAGCTGATGGGTGATTCTCTCTCACCATTGATGTTCTCTCTCTCTTTCTCTTTCTCTCTCTCTCCCTTCCTCTCTGAAATCAATAAAAAAATATTTTTAAAAAATTTAAAAAAATCTGTTAAGACAATCTACAGATATAGGCAATAAGAAAAGCAAAACAATACCCCCAAATACCAAAATCAAAAAAGTGCCCCAACCAAATCCCACACCTGGGAACTGGGATTTCTCTTAGTCACTGAGCCCTGCCGACTGCCATGCAGCACCTATTGATTGCTGTGGAATCCCAAATTGTTCAAAAAACGCCAAATGGGGGGAAGGGGCTCCTGGTCATGTACACCAAACACTACCCAGTTTTGGAGTCCATCAGCTCCCCAAAGACCTGTTTTTCACCAGCGAGGCATAGCATGTGACAGCACTGAGAAAGAGTGAAGGACAGTCTCCAAGTGAAATCACTTGGCAGCTGCTAGGGGCTCCCAAATTCTCTCACCAGGTCAGTCAGCCACAGGCAGCCTGGAGAACCCCCTCCAGAGTCCAGGGACTTACTGAGGGGGCTCCCACCACCTCCTGGCTGGCTCATCAAAATTGTAACTGGAACCCAAGTTCGGTTGCCTGCCACCACAAAACCCAAACTCGTTAGACAGATGCTAGTGAAAAAGGAAAGGGGTTTATTCAAGTGCCATTCACCTGAGGAGATGGGGGACGCTTGTCACAAAGCCCCTGTCAACATCTCAGTGCAGACAGAGGTTTTTATGAGGAGGGAGAGGCAAAGGCAAACACAACAAAGAAATCAAAGAAAGGGGATTGAAAAGATCTCTATGTGCAGGCCAGTGCAGCCCATTCCAATAAGGAACTCAAAAATGGTCAATGATGGTCTAGTGCAGTGATGGCGAACCTATGACACGTGTGTCAGAGGTGACACGCGAACTCATTTTTTTGGTTGATTTTTCTTTGTTAAATGGCATTTAGATATATAAAATAAATATCAAAAATATAAATCTTTGTTTTACTATGGTTGCAAATATCAAAAAATTTCTATATGCGACACGGCACCAGAGTTAAATTAGGGGTTTTTCAAAATGCTGACATGCCGAGCTCAAAAGGTTCGCCATCACTGGTCTAGTGTGTATCACCCTGGTCTTGGTCATCCTGGTTCTTTTTCATCCTGGTTCTATGTTTGAAGGTCAGCAAATCTCCCGGAACTGGGATGACTGAAGGTTGGAGTCTGTATCTCCTGAAGTTAATTCCTAGGATTCTTATACAAATATGCTGTTTAATTACAAGCTACATATTAGTCAGAGTCAGCATTTACAGAAACAATGTCAAAATAATAGTGGGGTCGGGTACAATTTTCTACGGTTACACTTCCTTTGCCTCTGTAACTTGTTTGCTAAGCCCATTTCTTCTACAGATTACTTCTTCCACCACTGTTATTTTATAAATAAATGTTCTCTTATCATTTGAGTCTCCTCTCTGAATTCTTTCCTAGGCGGAACTCAAGTGCCGAGGTTGCTGAACCCCGGTTCCATCTGACGTCATGGGTGTGACACCCGGTGTGGCTCCTGCCAGCCACATTACGGTGTCACGACTGGCACTGTGTGGCAGGATTCCAGAGAAGCTCACCCACGACCACCTTGCAGACCTGGACCAGTCCTAGGTACTCGCAGGGACCCATGGTGCCCCACCAGCTCCTTACTTGGCATCAGGTGGACTTGGGTGAGTTTCTTGGAATTCGGGAACTCTTTGTTTTAAGATAAGAGACTGGCTTTCTTTGAGCTGTTTTATTTTTGAAATACTCAGGTTTGAGCTCAGGGTTAAGAGTTGAGAGACCCTAGGGCCTAGGCTATAGATAAGCAGCAAGATAACTAAGGAAAGAAGAGAAAAAAACGGATGGCTGCCTCTTAACTTTTCATTTGGAATTGCTTTCTGAGGGTCTGAACAAAACCTTTTGCTGGATAAAGGAGAGCCTAAACTCATTCAACAAGGGACACCCAGAGCTTCTAATCTTCCTAGAGAAGGTCAACAGGCCCAGCTAACATATAAAGATCACCAGGAATCTTCTCTGACTCCTTGGGGGTTTCCTGGTTTTAAAAAGACAACTCTGCGTACTCCCTAGGGTCCCTGAAGCTGGGGAATGAGGCCACCCTCACCTCCTCTACACTCTTCTAACCATCTTTATTTCCAACTTCTGTGAAAGCCTCAGGGATCACTTAAAAGGGACTCTCCTTTCCCTTTGAGGGGTGGCTGCTCTCTCTCCCAGGCCTCCTAAGGGCCCAGGGCTTTGGGGATCATGAAAGGCAGGGCAACAGGCCACTGGTCCAACAACTGGAGACTAGAGCTGTAGGATGAGTTTTCCGTCTGAGGTCTCGGAGATATCAGGCACTCCCTTTATGGACAGACACGATAGGGGAGATCTCTGGTAAGGCCGGCTCAGTCCAGAGGCAGACAAGCAGGGATGCCTCGCTTGGGACTAGCTTCGTGTAGAGTGAAGTCCAACTGTCTGAGCTGAGTGAGTCCATCCTTACAGGGCCCAGCCATCACTGTGACCGCTGTTGGTAAGTCTGCCCTCAGAGCATGGGGTGACTCAGAGCTGGTCACGGGTGGCACCCAGATGGCAGGAAGTGCCTGTGGAATGGAACCCACCTGTCTGAGCAGAGTAAGTCCATCCTCCCATGCTGGCCATCAGGGAGGTCACTGTTAAGTCTACCCTCAGGGTACAGGGTATGCACTCCACAGCCCAGGTACCTCCCGGGCGATGGGAACCTATGCCATTGTGGTTCTGACCGCAGGACAGCCCAGAGACCAGTAGGGACGCCTCTAACTCTCAGCTGGGAATTTGTCTCTTCATAGATGGGGAACCTGTCCACAGTGCCTCAAGATAACCCTTTGGGATGCATATTCGCCAACTGCGAGAAATTTGACCCTAAGTCCCTCAAGCTTCTTTATAATATAGCCTGGCCCCACTATAAAGTGAACAATGGAGAGGTTTAGCCAGTTAATGGCACCATTAAGTTTAATACTATCCTGCAGCTAGACCTGTTTTGCCATTCCCAAGGGAAGTGACTGGAGGATGAAGCCTCCTTAGGTCAATGTGTCTTTCCCATACATGCAAGCCTTCACGGCTCTCAGAATGACTCTCAGCTGTGTACTACCAATAAGCTAGATCTCTCTGTAATTGCTACAGAGCCTAAAAGAAAAATATGCCCAAATGGAAACAAACATTCCAAAGATGGATGAATGAAATTGTCAGCCCTTTACCAACATTTGCCAAACCTTGAGATATTAAAAAAAAAAAAAAAATGACTGTCCTTGTTTTATAAATGAAGTCTTTTCAGGGCCAGAGGTGTGTCTCCAGAAACAGTTCAAAGCCCACCAAATCTTATCTTAGCCATCTTTTAAAATGCACATTTCTGGAAGGTAATTGTTTAAAAAAATTTTTTTTTATTGATTTCAAAGAGGAAGGAATAGGGAGAGAGATAGAAACACCAATGAAAAGAGACAACCATAGATTGGCTGCCTCCTGCATACCCCCCAGTGGGGATCAAGCCCGAAACCTGGGCATATGCCCAGACTGGGAATCAAACTGTGACCTCTTGGTTTATAGGTTGACGCTCGACCACTGAGCAACACCAGCCCAGCTGGGAGGTAATCTTATTGAAAGAAAAAACCTTAGCCACTTAAGCAGATCAATTAACTCATTTCAGCTGTAACATATTGATTGCTAGACAAGTCTTAAATTCACCTACTTTTGGCCTTTTATTATTTAAAAAAAGCTTAAAAATAAATTTGGAGCTTTTAATGTCTTATATTTTATTAGAAATATGTCTCTTAAAAGCATGAGTGTGTTTGCCAATAGAAAAGCCTGTTTCTAGAAGTTATAAAATGTACTTGCCAATTGAAAGGATACTAATTGCTTACTTTTTATTTTTAAATATATTTTTATTGATTTCAGAGAGGAAGGGAGAGAGAGAGAGAGAGAGAGAGAGAGAGAGAGAGAGAAACATCAGTGATGAGAATCATTGATCAGCTGCCTCCTGCATGCCCCCTACTGGGGATTAAGCCCACAACTGGGGCATGAGCCCTTGACCAGAATCGAACCCGGGACCCTTTAGTCTGCAGGCCGACAATCTATCCACTGAGCCAAACCAGCTAGGGCTAATTGCTTACTTTTTAGTAATTAAGGTTTCCTAAGAATTAAGAATTCTAATTAATTGAAAAAAATTTATGGTTTTGGTGATAGAAGGTATAAAGCAGGGGTAGGGAACATCCAGCTCTCTGGCCGCATAAGGCCCAAGAAATCGTTTGGTCTGGCCCTGCCAAGGCATTAGGGGTGAGGGGTGAGTTAATTAAATGTTTGACCAAATATAGTGGGCTAATTTTTTTAAATATATTTTATTGATTTTTTACAGAGAGGAGGGGAGAGGGATAGAGAGTTAGAAACATCGATGAGACAGAAACATCGATCAGCTGTCTCCTGCACACTCTGTGCCCGCAACCAAGGTACATGCCCTTGACCAGAATCGAACCTGGGACCCTTCAGTCTGCAGGCCCACGCTCTATCCACTGAGCCAAACCAGTTAGGGCAGCAGGCTCATTTTTAAGCTGATAATTTTGTATGGCCCATGAAGAATGTTATAAATATCCAAATGGCCCTTGGCAGAATAAAAGGTTTCCCACCCTTGATAAAAAGTATGGAGATATATTTTAAAAGAGAGAGAGAGAGAGAGAGAGAGCGAGCCTGGCTGGTGTGGCTCAGTGGTTGAGAGTCAACCTATGAACCAGAAGGTCACGGTTCAATTCCCGGTCAGGGCACATGCCCGGGTTGCAGACTCGATCTCCAGTGTGGGGCATGTAGGAGGCAGCCGATTAATGATTCTCTCCCATCATTTTGTCTCTCTCTCCCTCTCCCTTCCTCCCTGAAGTCATTTAAAAATAAAATTAAAAAGAAAAAAAAGTGAGTTGTTCTAAAGCTGGTTATTTCTGAATGGGTAAGATTTATGAAAGTTGTAAAAAGGTTTGTGAAAGTTTTAGAAAGGTTTTTAAAAAATCTTAAAAGGAAATTATATAAGTAAGCTAAATAATGAATTTAATTAAATAAATAAATTTAAAAATCAAAAGTAAACTAATACAGAGTTAGAATTTGGTTCTTTTTTCACTCTGTTAAAAGGACAAGAATTTTCCTCTTGCTTTCCAAATACAAAAAGACTTATTTTTAAAATATATATATATTTTATTGATTTTTTACAGAGAGGAAGGGAGGATAGAGAGTTAGAAACATCGATGAGAGAGAAACATCGATCAGCTGCCTCCTGCACATCTCCCCACTGGGGATGTGCCCGCAACCAAGGTACATGCCCTTGACCGGAATCGAACCTGGGACCTTCAGTCCGCAGGCCGATGCTCTATCCACTGAGCCAAACCGGTTAGGGCCCAAATTCTTTTTTAAAAAAATAAGTCTCCTTGCCCTAACCGGTTTGGTTCAGTGGGTCCAAATCCTTTTTTTTAAAAACAAGTCTCCTTGCCCTAACCGGTTTGGCTCAGTGGATTAGAGGGTCGGCCTGTGGACTGAAAGGTCCCAGGTTCGATTCCGGTCAAGGGCATATACCTTGGTTGCGGACACATCCCCAGTGGGAGGTGTGCAGGAGGCAGCTGATCAAAGTTTCTAACTCTCTATCCCTCTCCCCCTCCTTCTCCCTTCCTCTCTGTAAAAAATCAATTAAAAAAATTTTTTTTTTTTTTTTAAAAGAAAAGGATTTGGTATGCCTGGCTGGTGTAGCTCAATGGCTTTAAATATATTTTTAAAAAATAAAAGGATTTTAAAAATTGTATTTTTCTCTCTACCTAATCCCTCCAGATTTTGGAAACTGGAGTACTACTATTTTCATGGCAATATATTTTTTTGCATGATTTCAATAAGCCCAGTTTCCAATTGTGGTTTTATTAACCAAGACTCTGACTGGAATGTCATGTCTGAGAGAGACATGCCTGGACTCTGGATGTCCCCAGAAAGCCTTAAGGAATAAAGACTGACTTTGAAGCCAGTAAGTCCCTTGGAGAAATGGTCAGGTACCTTGCTCGGTCACATGGCAGTCTTTCCAGGTAAGCAACAAAGGTTGCTTTCCTGAGAGATGGCAAGGAATTCACCCAAGTCTATACCTATTTCAGACAAACTTGATGGCAACTAGGTGGCTTGGCTTCTTTGCCCTGAGGGGCTAATTAAAGGTCAATCATGGAATTCCAGCAAAAGATTTAAGAAAGCCTAGCCCGGCTGCTATGGCTCCATGGTTGAGAATGCTATGAACTAGGAAGTTACAGTTGCATTCCCCATCAGGGCACATGCCTGGGTTGAAGGCTCGATCCCCAGTGTGGGGTGCACAGAAGGCAGCCAATCAATGATTCTCTCTCATCATTGATGTTTCTATCTCTCCCTCTTCCTTCCTCTCTAAAATCAATAAAAAAAAATATATTTTTAAAAGTAAGCCTATTTAATCAGTTGCTATTCTTACTGTGTTTATGCAAAAAATTGAAATTGGACTTAATACAATACATAAATTGGTCTTAATTTGGCTTTTTATTAAAAACTAGTGGCCCAGTGCACAAAATTCATGCATGGCAGGGGGTTGTCACTCAGCCTGGCCTGCACCCTCTCCAATCTGGGACCCCTCAGGGGATGTCCGACTGCTGAGTTAGGCCCTGTGGGATTGGGCCTAAACCAGCAGTCGGACATCCCTCTCACAATCTGGGACCGCTGGCTCCTAACTGCTTGCCTGCCTGCCTGATTGCCACCTAACTGCTCCCCTGCCAGCCCGATCGCCCCCAACTGCCCTCCCCTGCCGGCCAGATGGCCCCCAACTGCCTTCCCCTGCTATGACCCACCTCCTCGGCCGGGACCCGCCTCCTCCACGCGAGGCGGCAGAGATGCTGGGACCAGCCTTCTCCATGCAGCAAGGAGCCACGGGACCCCCAGGCCTCACCACATGGAGCGGCTGACAGGCCCCGCCTCCGCTGTGTGCGTGGCCATCTTTGTGGTGGCCATCTTGTCAGGTCTCGCGCGAGGGCCACCTAGGCTTTTATTAGTATAGATGAGGGTAATTTTAGGTGGGAAATTATGTTTCAATAGACTCTATAATATACAATTGTAAGTATTAGATTCCAGTTCAATTAAAAGCTTTATATTTTTCACCTATAAACTGGACTGGATCATGAATTTTTCTAATTTTCTTAAATATTTGGCTACAACCCTCAAAACGGTTTCACTTTTCTCCCATCCTTTGACTTGGAATTAATGAGAATGAAAACATTTTTTCCTTCCACTGGATCATTTGTTGTAATTCTTGCCATTCTAGCTTTTGCCCCAATAATACTAAAATTTTTTTTAACTTTTAATATATTTTTATTGATTTCAGAGAGGAAGGAAGAGGGAGAGAGAGATAGAAACATCAGTGATGACAGAGAATCATTGATCAGCTGCCTCCTGCATGCCCCCCACTAATTGAGCCCGCAACCCAGGCATGTGCCCTTGACCAGAATCGAACCCGGGACCCTTCAGTCCGCAGGCAGACACTCTATCTTCTGAGCCAAACTTGCTAGGGCAAATACTAAGATTTTTAACACAGTTTGTCTCCACCATGTTACAAACCTACTCGTACTCAGGAATACCACCTCTAGACACCATCGTCACCTCCTTCTATCACCAGGTCTCATTACCCCTTTGACAATGAGCAAGGATCTCTTAGCTCTAAAGGAAAACTTCATTCCTCTTCAGCAGGAAGCAGCTACAGAAGAGACCCTGTGCCCCTTTTCTCTGAAAGAATCCAGAGCCAAGATCTTTGAGGGAAGGATGTGGCACACAGACAGACATGAGCAGAGCAAGGATGATGGGCCAGGTACAGAAGGTCACTAGGGCAGCAGGCCCTGGGTGCCTCGCAAAGGACAGTTGTAGGGTGGGACCTCCTCCCAGGGTGAACTTTCTCCTCCTAGCATGTTGCTGGTCTTGTGGTTTGGGGTTGGACTCCCTGACCTTTCCTCTCTGGAGGCCTCAGTTGTGTTTCAGCTCCAGGCTAAACCAGACAAGTAACAGCACAGCTGACACCAGGACCAGCTGCATTGAATAATGACCCCCTGGAAGGACACATCTGGAAAGTTGCTAAATATTCTACTGCGATGTCCCCCTGGGGCCTCCCTAACATCTCCACCCTTAAAAGCCTTAGGACAGAGCACCCAGGGTGCTCTCCCTCCCAGGAGCAGGCAGGTGCCTTTCTCTTCCCCCTCTCCTTTCCCCCGGGGGAGTCACCTTGACCTTCCTCACTTCTAAGGTCCAACGTCCCTTCCTTTGCCTCTATAACTTGTTTCCTAAGCCCATTTCTTCTACAAAATACTTCTTTCATCTCTGTGATTTTATAAATTTTTTCTTACAGTTTTGAGTCTTTCTCTTAATTCTTGCCTAGCCTGCAGAATTCAAGTACTCAGGTTCCTGAACCCAGGTCCGGTCTGACCCCATGGCTGTCACACCTGGTGCTTGTTCCTGCCACCCACAACAAAAGGATGTTATACTGGGCCCGGCCGGTGTGGCTCAGTGGTTGAGCGTCGACCTATGAATGAGGTCAGGGTTTGATCCCTGGTCAGTGCACATGCCCAGGTTGCGGGCTTGATCCCCAGTAGGGGGCGTGCAGCAGGTGGCCCATCAATGATTCTCTCCCATTGATGTTTCTATCTATCTCTCTGAAATCAATAAAAGAAAAAAAATATATATATATCTTAAAAAAAGGATGTTACATTGGAGACAAGGGAGGGCCTGGTGTGACCAACAGGCTGGCTCTGGCCAGGCAGGCCCATCCCAGAGATGAGAATGTATGTGTGAGGTCTGCTGGATCCCTAGAGAGATTTATCATCTGTAGGTCATGGTACTGTCCCCGAAGGCCAGACAAAGGTTAGGGACATAGAGGCTGATGTTGTGACTAGTCTGAGGCAGGTGATCCACCCTTGACTTGTACCGCCCTCATTGGGAGGTTGGAGGCTGGGGCCCCAAAAGTTATCAACAGAAACTGGTGAATTTGGAACAGATGACTCCAAGAGCTGGAGAAGCAGGCCTCAGACCCTTGATGGCCATGCAGCCAGCTGGTCCCTTCCTGTGCCCAATCCAGAATCTCACATATCCTCAGGGAGCCAAGAGCTGTTTTCCCATGGACCTGAGACAAGATCCCAGGCACCTTTCCTAGGCTGCTGTGAGAGAACCTGACCTGTCAAGGCCTGGAGTTGGGACTGGATGATCATGGGAGGGCGCTGCCCAGGGCCTAGCTGGAGAGGATTCTGGGCACCCACTTGCCTCCCCAGGGGTCATCCGTTGGAGAGGTGATCAGGAGCCAAGCAGGAGGCCCCCGGCACTAGGAACATCCTCATCAGCACTGTCTGATAGAACTTTTAAAAATATATATATATATTTTATTGATTCAGAGAAGAAGGAAGAGGGAGATAGAAACATCCATGATGAGAGAAAATCATCGATCGGCTGCCTCCCATATGCTCCCCACTGGGGATCAAGCCCGCAACCCGGGCATGTGCCCTGTCAGGGAATCGAACAGTGACCTCCTGGTTCATAGGTCGATGCTCAACCACTGAATCACACTGGCCAGGCTGATAGAACTTTTTATGTTGATGCCCTTGAAAGATGGCTAGTGTGACTGAGGAACTGAATTTTTAATTGTATTTAATTTTAATTAATTTGCAATTAAATCAAAGTAGCCAGATGTGACTACCAGTTCTGTATTGGACAAAGCAGCATTTAGCTGAAAACCCAGACTGGATGGAGAAAGAAGCCAGGGACAGGAAAGTAAAAGTTTACTTTCAGGGTTTCAGGGTGCTGACTCTGGCAAGAAAACTGGGGCCCCAGGGAAGGGAGAGAGAACATAGCATTTAGCTCCATGGAGTGGAGGCATCCCTGGTTTCCTGGAGTCAAAGTGCTTGCTCCCAGGTACACACTCATGCCTGTGAGTACACGGCGTGGTGTGCTCCAGGACACCCACAGGTGCTCTTGTGTGCAATCTAGGAGTTCCACCCCTATGCATGATCCAAGAGAGCACCTGTGTATGTACACGGTGTGGCCTCCCAGGTGCACGCAGGCCAGTGAGCAAGGGCCACTAGTGCAGCAGGTCTTGTAAGAAGGCCCACATGTATTGGTGCATTTCCTCAGGGTGGCTCTGTGGGATCCAGTGCCCCACGCCTGGCAGAATGTGGGCTTCCAGCCGGCCGGGCACAAAGCGCCTGCTGATGGCCCCGACCAGCCCCTGCTCGAAGTAGCTGTCCTTCTCCCCCCACAGCAGCAGGGTGGGCGTGGCCAGCTCCTGGGGCTCCAGGGGGAAGTTCCTATGACCAAGACAAGACAGGCAGAAGGATGGCTGCCCCCACCTCCTTCCCCACCAACTCCCCTGAGCTTCTGCCTGGGTCTGGACTCACCTGAAGATGTTTCGGTAGTAATTGAGGGGCCCAGTGAGGCCACCGGGCTGTGAGAAGTCATAAAGGAAGGCCTCAAGCTCACTGGGGCTCAAGCGTGGGATGCCCCTCTTATGGTGGGTGAGGGTGGTCTTCAGGATCTGAGAACAAAGTAAGACTCTGGCTTCAGTGCTCCATCTACCCAACCAATGGCCCTCCACCCACAACCACCCCAGGCCTTCACTCTACTTCACCTGGAAGTCAGACATGGACAACAACTTCTCGGGCAGCCAGGGAAGCTGGAACAGGAACACATAGTTGGAACGAAAGAACTGGCCAATGTGGCGCATTGAGTAATCTAGGGGGAGGGGAATGCAGACATGAGGCCTGGGCCTGGGATGGCTCTACACCCCTGCACCCCTATACCCACCCTGGTCAGGCACACAGATGCACCAACACTCAGGCATGCAACCGCTGCCTGTCTGAGCCTGTGAAGACACCTGACGTCCCCCTTTACCCTGGCACCAGCTTCCCTTCCACCTGAGTAGTCACTGTACCTACAGAATGGGGCACCTCCCTCTGCAGCTCCTGGGAGCACCCACATCCACTGGTGTGCTTTCCTGGCCCAGGCCTGCTTCATTCAACAAACATTTACTGAGCACCTACTGTGTGCCAGGCCCTGTTCTAGACTCTGGAGACACAGTGATGAACAGGACAGACAAAACTCCCTTGCCCTCAGGGAGCTGACAGTCTAGAGATGGAAACAGGCAAGAAACAACAAGGGAGGGTGGGGGTGGGGGGAGAGAGAGAAAGAGAGAGAGAGAGAGAGAGAGAGAGAGAGAGAGAGAAGGAGGGGTGGAGAACAAATATTCAGCTATGACTACAATGCTGGTAATTAAAATCAGGTGATGTGATGAGGACTGGGTAGCCAGAGATGGCATCTTATGTAATTGTAGTTGCTTAGTTACCTATGCTTTCACTGCTAGAAGAAAGCCATTTAACTTCTCTCAGTTCCCCCAACTGGACCATGGGGATAATAATACTTTCATAAGCCTAGGTGGCTTGTGAAGGTTACTGTATGAGGCTCCTTGTCAGAGAAATCATCACCTGTAAGTGCTCAAAATATGTGAGTTACTCCTAAGTGTACTGTCATTGGTTGTAGATTGGGAGTGGCCCAGGGGAAGGGACCCAGGTTCACTGCTGACCCTCCAGCCCCAGGTGTGTTGACTGATGGACAGAGAAGTATAGCCACAAACACATGCTCCTTCAAACAGACACACCCCAGCATCCTGGACTCCCCGACACACCTTGGTACACCGACATGGGGGCAGCACTGACCACCACCATCCGCTCAACCAGGGACGGGTAGTAGATGGAGAAATTCCAGGCCAGCAGTGCACCCCAGTCGTGGGCCACCAGGATGCACTTGGAGTAACCTGCGGGGTCAGAGGAAATGGAGTGAGTGAGACGCCCGGCAGAGGCGAGTCAGGGGCGGGAAGGCCGAGGCTGGGATGGGGACACATCCCCACCCAGGCCCAGGATGACATCCTGGATGTCCGCCGTCAGCAGGTCGACAGTGTAGGAGTCCACGTCCCTTGGTGCATCGGAGGAGCCGTAGCCACGCATGTCCACGGCCACCACGTGAAAGCGGCTCTGGAACTCCCGGAGCTGGTAGCGCCAGGAGAACCTGTCGGGCCGGCGGAAGAGGAAGGGAGGTTGAGTCAGGGTCCCCACACCTAGCAGAGGCCTATCCCGGGCGGTGTTAACACAGACTCATTCCTCTTTGACTCCTCCCTTGGGGCCTCTGGTCCCTGGGACCTCCTAGACACCTGTCCCCCAGCGCCCCATCTGAGCCCTGTATCGGTTCGCCCCCAGTCTACCCAGCCCGGTCCTGCCTCCTGGGTGCCCTGGTGGTCCGAGTTCCACCTCCCCCCAGCCCTGAGCACCCAGTCCCCTGGGCCTCACACATACCAGTTCTGGGGAAAGCCGTGAAGAAAAAGCATGAGGGGCCCGTTGCCGCGTCCGGCGGAGACATAGTGCAGGCGCAGGCCCGAGCTCTGGGGGAGGCACAGTCTAGGTAAGATCTGGGGAACCCCTCTTCCTTATGCCTGAAACCCTCCCTTCCAACACCCCCCCACCCCCGCCCCGTCCCCCGCCCGGCCTTAGGTTTGGACTCAGTCATTAGCGCTCAGCTCACGCAGCCGCAGCCCCGCCTCCCCGCCGGCTCGAGCCCCGCCACCCCGACGGCACCCGGTGCGCTCACCTTGAGGGTCAGGAAGCAGTGCTCCCCGAGCTCAGGGTCGCTCAAGCAGACGGGTGCCGTGCGCCGGGGGGGCCCGCAGCAGCCGCGCCGGGGCCGGCACAGCACGTGCGTGAGCGCAATGCAGCCATAGACCGCGGCGGCCACCAGCGCCGCCGAGAACACCAGGCTCCACATGAAGGCGCGCAGCAGCTTCAGGGTGAGGCGCGACGGCGCCAGCAGGGCCGTCACCACCAGCTCGGGCATGGCGCCGTGTCCTGGGACGACGGTGCTGCCGTCGGGATCCTCGGCCCGGGGCGCGCGCAGCAGCGGCGAGGCGGGGTCCGGGCTGCAGAGCCCACCGCCTTTAGCCTGGGGCCCCTCCGTGCCGTCGGGGTTTGCGGAACGCTGGAGAGAACACGACTTAGCTGAGTGCCAGGTGAACACCTGGGCGCGCTGGCCACAGGGAGCCAGACTAGGGTGCCAGGGTGGAGCCTGCGAGGACCAGGCTGCGGTGGGTGGGGAGGGACCTTGGGGCGAGGTGCGAGGAACTAGAGCGGTGGGCGGGGCTTAACATGTGGGCGTGGTCTAGGGGGACTCCCGCAGCAGGTGGGTGAGAGTTTAACTCCAGAGGAAGATTGACGTCCTGCAAGGAAAGAGGGGGAGTCCTGAGTGGAACCGGGGGAGCCTGGAGCGAAGGGGCGGGGAACTGAAGGGCAGGTATGGGCTACGAGCCGGAAGGGCGAACCCAACCTGGTCCAGGAGCCTTGTAAGGGTTGGGGCGTGGCTTGGGTGTGTGGGCGGAGCCGAGGGAAGGCGGGGTCTAACTGGGTGGAGAAGGACGGAGCAAGGAAGCTGGGCCAATGAGCTGGGGCCCGGCCTGGACCCGGGCCAATGAGACAAGGGGGCGGTGCCAGAAACCAATATGGCGGGCCAAGCGTGCCCAGAAGTGGGAGGAAGGTGCAGCCTGCGCCACCGCAGAGATTGGGAGGGCGGCTGGGGCTATTGCTGCGGCCTGAGGAGGCCTCAGGGGTCCCCGGCCGCCATCTCCCGGGAGTCCCCCGCCCGGGAGCGCGCGACCCACCCTTCGGCTTGGCTCCAAGCGACCTAACAGCACCTTCACCCAGCTCTGGTTTCAACGGTGGGTCCTGCAGCCGCGACCCCGCGCTAGCCTCCAGTTGGCCCAGTGGGCCCTTCGGCCCGCCCCTGCACAGCGGTGATTGGACTCTGGCGGTCATTTTGACGTGCAGGCGACAGGTCCCGCCCGAGAGCCCAGCCGCAGGTGCCGGGACCCGGGCTCCGCAGCAAGTGGTGGAGGGGATACTCTTGTCTCCGCGGAAGACCCGGCCCGTTGCGTCACTGGGACTGTGGCCGGAAGAGGAAGTGGGCCTGGGCCGGGCACGAGGCTTCTTCCTCCTCGTTTTGCAACCTTCCCCCAAGATCCTGGGTATTTCACGGTCCCTTATTTAATCTTTATAACAGCCCTATTACGTGTAAGTGCTGTGATCACACTCCTGCATCACAGGCCACCAACCTGCAATTTGGGGATTAAGTCATTTGCCCAAAGTCATAGAACTGGCTAAGCAGCAATCCAGGATTTTGAGAAAAGCAGCAGCCTTGAGCTCCACCTCCTCGCCTTTGGCAGCCATTGGCACGCTTTTGGCTTTCTGTTGGTATCGTGGGCACCTCAGTGTGCTTATGTGCCTACTTCTTATAATAAATTTCAGAGGGGAAGGGAGAGGGAGAGATAGAAACATCAATGATGAGAGAGAATCATTGATCGGCTGCCTCCTGGACTCCCCACTGGAATGTGCCCTGACTGGGAATGGGACTGTGACCTGCTGGTTCCTAGGACGACACTCACCCACTGAGCCACGCCGACTGGGCTGGGCCTCCTTCTTCATTATCCATTTGGGATATTACCCATTGACTCATGTCACCACCACTGGACGTGCTTTTTCCACCTGTACTTTTTCTACTGGTTCCTCTAATTTGAAACACTCCACTCATCCCTTTTTGTCATCTCTCACCCTCTCTTCCGCCTTCCACTGTTAATCTTACCTTTGTATTGTCATTGCTAAACATTATACTGTCCTGGGACCATAATTAAGTCCCTGGCTTGTTACTTAAAGGGAATGAATAGTGGTTTATATGGTTCGGCCTCAGTAAACAATGCACTCAGTTAAGTAGTTGTCTATGATTACACTGCCTGTATTGTACAAATGTTTGTTTTCCCTGCACTTAACCTTTCTTTTCTTGCATGATTAGACCGTCATAGCTTTAGTTTCTTTTACATTTTCTATAAAATCAATTCTCTTGACCACTTGACAACCCTGATATCCCTCCTGAGCTCTCTAATCTTGCTGCATGACTGGTGGGTTTTGGGGGACATTACTTCTTCCTCTGCTACGAGTACACAACGCTGACTCTCACTCCACCACCCCTAACCCTCAGCTCTACCCTCAAACAAAAAGACAGCAGTAGTCACAGGATAGTAATTTTATATTCAGTACAAATGTTTATTTTTGCAATGAGAACTGCACAAAAAAAAACCTTTAGTATATAAGTGAAAAGTCTACGAATTCCCTTCTACAAATGTCTAAAGTGTTTAATACAAGTCTCAGATTCACTGACATAATTATTGGCCAAGCGATCCGTGCATACAGTACAGTGGGGGCTTGTACACACCTCTCACTCTTGTATAGGACTAAGATTTCTAGTACTGTGGGAGGGACTGGGAAAATGGCCAGAGAAATTAAATAGATCCAAGTTCTAATTATAACCCAGTTAGAGAAACACCTATGAGGGAGGTGTGGAGAGGGCTATGGCAGAATTCACTCTTTAGAAGGAAGGCGGAGACAACCATTTCTCCAGCTAAATAGTCGGACTTGGCCTGGGGAAGTGTCAGAACAGAAATGAGGGAGGGTGTGGGATGAAATAGAAGCAACCCCAAAGAACCAAACTGTAAGTCTTACTTGAACCAGCACATTGTTTATGAGGAAGAGCCTGGAGGGTGGGCAGGGGCACAGGAGGGGTAGAGGTCGGGGGGCGGCTCTGGCTGGATGCCAGAACTGCACCTCTCTGGGAGGTTTGGGAGATCCCAAACACAATACACCGTTAAAGGGGGATGTGGATTAATAAACAGTGCTAGCAATGTTTCAATCAGTGTCTCTGCATACATATAAATGAAATACTTTCATCTTTCATCCTAGGGGCTGCTCCTGGGTACCCAGCTTGCCTTGTGGCTACTGATGGGCACACAGGCAAGGGTGGCCATCTGGTGGACTTTCTCTGGCAGGAATGTGTGGGTGTGCATCTGTGTGCATGTGAGAGAGGATCCTAGTTGGGAGGATGTACACTTATCTAAGAATATCTGGTTAACCCTGAGCTTAAATGAAAAGAGTTAAGTAGAGGGAGACAAAGTGGGAGAAGTGACCCAAGTCCCCTGGTGAGTAGGGGACAAGGATGTAGGAGAATACTGTCTGGAATCTGGCCAGGTTCCCTGGAGCACACCACCACCTGTCTAGGAGGGAAGAATGGGTACCTGGACTCCCTGTCACAGCTTCAGCTTGGGATGGCAGGGAAAGACCATGGGAAATGGGCTAGATGGCCCCTGGTGGGAGTTATATAGACATGATTTGGGGTCTGAAGACTCCTGGGCCTCGCCTAGGTAACAGGTGGTTCACAAAGAAATGTCAGGGAGACACCAGCATTAAAAAAGAGAGATGTGTTTATTCCATGATCAGTACAGACCAAATGCATATTCACTGTATGAAAGTCAAACCAGTCACTGACTCCAGAGTATGGCCAACACTGAGGCACCAGTGTTGTGGTGTAGAGTGGGTTATCATGGCACGTGTAACCTCACCAAGGGCTCCAATTACAAAACTTAAAAAAAAAAAGCGAGGGAAGTGCCCGCAGGTGGGCACTGAGCGGGTGCCAGGCCAGGAGCCTCTGCCTCAGTCTGTGGCCCTGGCACCCGCTTGTCCCCTAGCCCGACCCTTCCTTTTCTGGTAAAAAACAACTCAAACAGATTTGACATTAAAAACAAAGAAGCCAATGAATGGAGTTGGGAAAAGAAAACACAGCTTTCTGGTTTTGTAATTAAAAATAGACTAATAAAGTTTGAAACTGAGTACAATGTAGGCAGTTTTTTTGTGTGTTTTGTGTTTTGTTTTGTGGGTTTTTGAGGTTTTTTACACCAGTTTGGTGGAGTCACCAACAAACTTCAAACAAGGATATGCCAACTATGTTTCACTATACAGCCACAGTCACACACTACCCACAGCGCAGTGGCAGCTGCTGCCCAACGAGGAGAGGGTTACACCATTTCAGAGATAAGCAGTGCCATTGTGTTTGGAGGAGAAGAATTAAAAATAAAATAGAATCCAACAAAAAATATATATATAGAAAAAAAACCCAGAAACACAGGTGGGAAGGAACTGACTTTGGTTGGTGGCCTCACTCACCAGGCGAGGCTGGCCCACACGCGCGACAGTCACCTCGCTCTGGATTGCCATGGACACACACACCTCCACGGCACTATTCCCTTTTGCACAAGCAAACACTTACAGAGAGCGGCTCTTGATTAAAGGCTTGTGGGGGGAGGGCAGGGGTGGGATCTGTTCAAGGCAAAGTCAGTGCCAGCAAGGGGGTGGACCGGTGCCCTCTTTTGCCTCCAGCTCACTTGGGCCTGTCCTGCTGTCCTGGGGGCAGGCATCTGAGGCTGGGGTGTGGGGAAGGACTCCCGGCAGGCAGGACGTCATGAACGTCAAGTTCTCAGGGACAGAAAACCAGTCACGGTGGCGGCAGCAACGATGTCCTCTGTATACTGTGTAGACATTTGGCAGAGAGTAGGGCCTCTGCCCGCACGCGGGGACGCGGACTTGGGTCTGGCCGACACTTGCTCATAGTGAGACGTGTTCTGAGCTGATGTCCTGTGAGGGTGACAGAACGTCCGGCTGGCTGTAAGGCAGACGGGCTCTACAGTCCTTAGCTGCCCGTCAGGCCTGCCCTGGCATAGCATGCACAAGGGCCAGGCCTAGAGACAGGTTGTGGATGCTGCTCCCGCCTCCGCTGCCACGCCTAACACTATGGAGAGTCATCTTTTCGCCAGAAAATCAAAGTCAGAAGTCACCTAGGTGCTCTCAGAAAAGATTTTCTTCAAATATTGACAATAGGTCACTCTGGAAATTCATGTCAATGGTAGCTGCCATCTGCAGGAAAGAGGAGGGAAGAGTCAGAGAGTGAGAGGACCCCCACCCCTCCAGCATCGGCAGCTTCCTTAGGGCCCATTCCCTGGAACCTCATGGCTCAGAGGCCAGCTGGTGTGGACAAGCAGGTTCCCTGCTCCAAGCACACATTCGAGGGTCTCCCTGCCTGCCCCCCTTCTCAGGGTGATGCTCCTGCCCCTCTCTGGGTTCAGGTCCCCTTTCCAAACTCCTCCAGGGTTGTACTCCTGCCCTGGGGTTCCCCAGCAGGGCCCCTGACTTACCGCTTCCCGGCGCCTTCGCTCCTGCTCCCGCTTTCGGGCCAGCTCCCGCTGCTGGTCCAGCATAGACTGGGGCTGGGAGCTCTGGGCCTGGGGGGCGGCGGCAGCTGCAGCCACTGCAGCCGCTTGTTGCTGCTGCTGCTGCTGCTGTTGCTCCTGCCTCTGCTGCTGCTGCTCCTGGCGCCGGCGTGCCTCCTCGTGGGCTCGCCGGGCCTGCTCCAGTGCGTCCTCGTCCTCACGGCTCCTGAGCAGAGCAGGGCTCCAGGTCAGCCTGGGGCCTGGGGCGCCCCAGGAGCCCCCGCCCGCGGAGCCCGCGCCCACCTCATGCGCTCCTGCCGTAGTCGCTCCTTCTCCTTCTCTGCATGTTCAGCCTGCGCCTTCAGGGCCTTTTCCCGTTCCTCTTTCTCACGGGCAGCGCGACGGAACTGCTCAAAGCTGTCACTCGATGACTTAGCTGTGGAGGATGGGGTGGTGGGGTGCTTCTGCACCAGGCTAGCCCAGGAGCCCATGTTCTTGATTTTAAGGTCCTGTGAGGCAGAGAGACCATCGGGTGGGTGAGGGGGCCCTGCTGCCATATGGATACCTCCTTGGGGTGAGGGTGAGGAGTGAGGTGCACTTGTGGGCCCATAGACCCTACCTTTTTAGGGGCAACTGGTGTTTTCGGCTCCTGTTTCTGTTTGTCCTTGTCGGGAGCCCCTGATGGGGGTGCATTCTGTTCAGGGGGCCGGATCACAGGCCTTCCAACGTCCACGGGCTTCATCTCAGGCCCTGGAACACAAACAGCCTGTGGGCCTGGATCCCCCATGGGGCAGGCATGGCGGACTGGCCGGCCAAGAAGAAGCTCGCATTTAGTACTGGCAGAGAGTGGACGGGACACTCACGCTGGGGCAGGTGGACGGGAGCCTTGATGTTCTCCGGGTGCTTGGGGGGCTCCGGCCGCAGCGAGGGGCTGAAGGGCTCGCTGCGGATGATGGGTGAGTGGATCTTCTCCTCCTTCACCACCACCAGGGGCTGGGGCTGGGACTGGACCACAGAGGCTGCACGCAGCTCCTGGGACGGCACAGGCATGGCGACCGGTGAGGCAGGCAGGCGGCCTTGGCCTTGGCCCGTGCCTGGCCCTGGGGGCCGAGGCCCAGCCCTGCTCTTTACCTGCTTCTTCGGCTGGACACTTTGCTGGGGTGGCGATTGGTGGGTCAGGCTCTGGAACTGTTGCATCTGGGGGGAATGTATCATAAGCGGGGAGGGGGCTTCACGGAGGTGACCTAGGAAAGGGGACAAGGAGCATGTCAGCCGATTGGTGTGGAGGCTGCTAGTGCTGGGCCCAGTCTGGTCCCCGAATCCAATCGGAGCCCCACCAGAAGAGCCCCGCCACATGGGGTCTGTGGGCCTGCTCAGTCAGGCTCCAAGCTCAGTGTGGAGCAGGGCTTTGTGGAGCTATGCACTCAGTCCTAGTATCTAAAACCTGTATCAGAATCATCAGGAAGGTTTGAGAAGTGCATAACCTGATACATTTGGTCCCAGGTGTGGACTGAGCCTGAGTACTTTTTAAAAGCTCTCCAGCCCAGCCAGTGTGGCTCAGTGGTTAAACGTCAACCTATGAACCATGAGGTCACAGTTCGATTCCTGGTCAGGGCACATGCCCAGGTTGTAAGCTCAATCCCCAGTGTGGGTGTGCCGGAGGCAGCCAATCAATGATTCTCTCATCATTGATGTTCTTATCTCTCTCTCTCTCTCTCTCTCTCTCTCTCTCTCTCTCCCTCCCTCTTCCTTCCTTTCTGAAATCAATAAAAACATATTTAAAAAAATAAAAAAGCTCTCCAGATAGTTCTGTGGCAATGCTTGGGTTAAACGCAAGGCACATCAGTAACTGCACAGAATAGGCAGCCTGGGTCCTGGCTGTCCGGTGGCTTGGCCTGCCTGCCTGCCTGCAGCTGCTTCAGGCCTAGGAGAGCCTGGAACTGGCCTCCACCACAGCGGAGTTAGGGAACAGGTCCTGAGCTTGTGGTTCCTGTAGGAAGTGGGCCAGTCCACCGATTTTTATCCCAACAATGGGAGGGGCGACCTAGGCAGCCACAGGATACAAATACCCTATACAGGGCAGGAGCTCGAAAAGCCCCACTACTGGTCCCTGGGAAAGGTATAGCTAGGCACTGAAGACTGACACCTTAGCTTCATTGCTGAGGTAACAGCCCTAGATCACAGTGGGCCAGCCCCTCAGGACTGGGCAGCTGGAGTAGACACCAAGTCCTGCCCTAAACTTTCCCATCCACCCTAGCAAGGGTACACCCTCCTATCTGAATCCTACATGTCTTGGCCAGCTCCACCAGTGTCCACAAAAGCCACTGCTCTGCAGTGCCTGTGTTCCTGGTCCTTCCTCACATTGAACCACCTAACCCAGGCTCTGCGCACCGGCCCTGCCACTGACCTGCCTCTGTCTGCCAGCACAGACACCCTTGGGCAGAGGTGCCCATTTTAGTGGGCCTAGAGTTGACCCACAACTGATTCCCCTGCACTCTCTCTCAAGCCAGAAAAGCTGTTTGGAGATGACCTGAGAGCAAGGACCAGCCTTGTGCCTATCCCTTGGCCCCCAGTACCAGGTGGCTGGTTCTGCCAGCCTAGGTGCCAGGTGGCCTTCGTCCAGGTCTGCCAGCCAGCCAGCCACAGTCACACAATTGTGACAGCCTCCTGCCTGGGGAGGCTCCCTTGAGAATATCTACAGAGGTGACCGGGGCAGGCTCTTAGGCCTATGATCTGTAGGAATCGCCTGCCGGCTGGTGGCTTCCTCCACCAACACTTAGAGGGGAGGCCCAGTGGCGGTGCCTGAGAGCTGGCTCAGCACCCAAGGATGCCTGCTGAGTTCCTCAGGATTCCAATGCCTTGGCCTTAGACCCAAAGCCCTAGGTGGGTTCCAATCCACATCACTCCCTGGCCATGGGAGCTGAAGGTGAGATGGACCAGGTGACCAGAGGGGACCTGTCCCACCCCCACTGCTGGCTCTTCTAAAGGCATCTCAGCACCTATCACCACCCACTACTGGAAGCCTGGCCTTGCTCACGGATGGGAAGAGGCACAGCTGCATGGCTGCCAGGACCAGCACCCGTCTTTCCCAGGGAGGACAGCCAGCTGGTCTTGGCCCAGGGCTGCAGCTATCCACTTGGTACCTGGCAGCTTTTGCTGGGTTTAGGAGCAGTCACACATAGTTATGGCCTGTTCAATTTGTGAGCAGCAATGCTGCACCCCCAGGCCAGCATTGGTCTACACTGCCAAGTCCAGGGACCTCAACTCTGACCCTTGCATGTCAGTACACCATGAGGCATCGATGCCACATTGCCACACCAGAGTTGGCCAGAATGCTTTGTTTACAGACATTTAGATAACAAATGTCCAAGAAAGGCAAGAGGGCATGGCCTGACCAATGCTGTGGAGGAAAATAGGGCAGCCTGGACCAAGCAGCAGGAGATAGGAATGGTTTCAGGGGAAGGTGGGAGGCACACTACCTTTGATCTTCAGCCCAATTCTCCCCGACATGATCCTGGCTCCACCAGATGGGCCTCACGACACCAAGAGCAGAGCACCTATTCCTGCAGGGTCTCAAACAGCCCCCACTGCCCACACCTGCCCCTGGATCTGCCTGGAACTTAACCTCCCCCACCCCCATCTGTTAAACTAACGGCTGCTCATCCTCTGGCCACCTTCTCCTGGAAGCCTGCTCTAACCAGAGGTGGACTGGGTGCCTCCCACCTACCAAGAATCACGATATACTGTAACATTCCTGACTGAGTTACAAGAGAAGGACCAGTGGGGGCCTTATTCTCAGCCATCTCAGCTTGCAAGCAAGACATACCTGATAGAGACACTACAAGAAGTACCCACACCATGTCAGCCACCCCTCTCCAACCTCAGCCTGAAGCATGAGCTGACCTGCCTGGCTGCTCAAGGACAAAACCCTGGATCCAGTCCCAGCCTCCCTGGGTTAGGGTTAGGATTAAGAACCGAGGGCCACTTACTGGTTGAGTAGGGGTCCGACTTGTGGTGCCGGGGTGAAGGGTGATGCTGGATGACTTGCTGAGGCTTGGCGGGCTGCGGTGGGGGTGGCTGCTGGCCCTGGGGCGGGTGAGGGGGCTGTGGGCCTGGGGGTGGCGGAGGCTGCTGGATGTGGGTGGGGAACTGCATGGGTTGCATATGCACAGGTCGGGGGGGTGGCTGGTGCTGTGGCTGTGGCTGTGGCTGTGGGGGTGGAGGAGGAGGTGGTGGCTGCTGTAACTGCTGCTGCACGGAGGGATGAGGCGGGGGTGGCAGGGGTGGCGGGGGCTGGGACTGCACCTTCACGGAAGGGAGTAGAGGTGTGGGGGGCTGCACCTTCTGCAGCTGCTGCAGGTAGAGCTGCATCTGCATGGAGGTGAGGGGTGGGGTGGGTGGCTCCTCTTCCTCCTGCAGCAGCACTTGGGGTGGCTGGGCCATGGGGGGCTGTGGGAGCAGGGGCGGTTGGGCCAGAGCAGGCGACACAGCAGGGGGCCGGGCAGGCTTGGGGGGCAGGGCGGCAGCTCGGTTGCTGGGCCTCGATGGCTGCTGGGGCAGCGCGTTGTGCAAAGCTGGAAGGACACAACAGTGTGGCAGTGAGGCTCCCGTGGTCCTCAGCCTGGCCTTTCTACTCCATCCTGACCTTCTACCCCTCTGACAAGCACTCTCCCCACCCTCCTCAGGTTCTCACCATGTCCAGAATAAAGCCCTCGCCAGTCCTGTCCTGGCAGGTGGCCTGTGCCTCCCACCTTCCTCCCTTCCTCCAGCTAGTCCCCGTCTTCAAGTCTCAAAGCAGGTATGTCCTGAATGCCGCCATCTGACCCTCCTATCTGGGATGAGTGTGTGTCCCCCCATTTGTAACAGAGTTACAGAGGGGTCACATTTTTCACCTGACAATGCCTGACCCAGCACAACTGACTCATTATCTTCTGTATCAAAGAACTAACTTTCTGCAAAGGCTATCTTGGGGTATCTTGTATAATTTCCACAATGGCCCTGAGAAGCTGCTGACATCCCCTTAGAGACAATGAAGCTGAGATGGGTTCCGAAGTTTGCCCCGAGTGCCCAGCGGCAGAATGGTGAGACCAGGGTGGGAAGGGGCCTCCCTGAACCTCGGCGGCTATGGCCACAGCTCACCTGGAGGAGAGACCACTGAGTGCTGGTTGAGATGAGGCGGAGTGCTGTGCTCGGGTGGCTGGGGGAGGTGAGGGGGCAGCTCGGGCTGCGGCAGGTGCAGGATGGGTTGGGTGAAGTGGCCGATGGGGTCGAAGACGCTGCCTGGGAGCTGGGGCTCCAGGACGGGCACCTGGGCGGCGATGAAGGGCGGGGGCGAGGACTTCATCGTGGGGGCAGTCTGTTGTGGCATGGAGGGTGGGGGTGGTGGGGGTGCCTGTTGCTGCTGCTGCGAAGGTGGGGGTGGCGGGGGCTGCTGGGGAGGTGGCGGGGGCTGCTGGGGCCCAGGGCCCGGGGCCTGCTGCAGCTGCTGGTGATGGTGGTGATGATGCTGCAGACAGACAGACAGACAGAGGCTGATGTCAGGCAGGCAGAAACCCCCGGGCCAGCCCCAGGGTCCCCCCGGGGCCCAGAGAGGCAGGTGACCACCACTTTCCTAAGGGAAGACACCTCTATGATCACATACCTTCTTCTGCTCCCTCCCAGGGTGCCCCTTCTTTTTTGACTTCGGAGCCATCTCTGTGAAGGAAAAGAGAAGGTAGTGAGGTCTAGAGGAGAAGACCAGGCTGCCTTGGATGCAGAACCAGGAGAAAACAGGGTGAGTTCAGAAGGACCAGTGACGGTGAGACGGGGTGGCTGGATTGTCTGGTATGAGAGTCCGTTATGGGAAAAAGACAATGTGGAGTGTCACCTACCCATTTGCCTGCCACTTTTCTTAGCTGGGACCATGCCCGAAAGGCCTCCCTGCCCAACTCCTGACCCCTAACTCCATTAAAGAACAACACCCGGGAACTGGGGGTTGAGCTATGCAGACCGCTTGCCCAACATCTCCCCCTACTTTCTGGTGACAGGTCACTAAGGCCATCTGAGTGTCTGCACCCTAACCCATTGTCTTGGAACAACTATGGTGTTTGAAATGATCATAACCATTTGACAGATGAGCAAAATGAGGCTCAGAAGTCAAGGGACTTGCCCTGGAACACACAGCTGCCTCCAACAACTGAGGTGCACTCCTTCCCATCCCCCCAGGAGGAGGCAAATAGAGTGAGTTAGGGTGAGAGATGTGGTGCAGGCTGGAGCCAAAGTCTGGCCACAGAGCCATGGGACAGGTGAGGAGAGGGCGGACACGTGGGAAGGCCACAGTGTGAGTACTTCAGGGGAGGGAGGGAGGGAAGGCAGGCCAGCCAGCGAACCTCCCGGGGACCACCAGGAGCACACAGGGAGATGCTCAACGCCATGGCCAGCTTCTCCTTCCTCTCGGGAGAATGGCCTCAGCAAAGCTGTTGGTACGCAGTGGACGTGCTGCAGGGAGAAGGCAGTATGTGCCCTGGTTCCTCAGAGGCCAACAGCTTGTTGCCGCCACTGTATGGACACATCTGTGAGGAGTGAGCTAAGAGCCAGCATGCTCCCCCACCCACTCTAAGGAACTAGTCAGCTGAATGCCCCTCCCCAAACTCCACTGGTATGCAAACCCCAGAGACAGAGAGGGAGAGAGGCCAGGCCGGTGCTCATGGGCTGGGAAATGATGAAGTTGCTAACCACCAGGTGGCAAATTGGAACCTACAGCGCCTTTTGGACTCATGTCTCCTCTGCCTTGCATCCCCTGGCTCCCTGCCAGGATGCTGGATCTTGCTGCTAGGGTCAGAAGACATAGGCTTTGTCCAAAGCAGGGCAAACTCTCCTCATAGCTGGTTTCACGAAGGGCCACGCTAAGGTTCTGTGAGGTGCACAGCCTCAGGGTGCCATGTGCCACCCAAAGGGATAAGCCATCTGATGCCTTGCAAGAGTTCACCACTCCATGCGAGAGACAAGACAGTGACACAGACCTCAGCAGCTAGACACACATCCTCATACAAATGGCAGCAATTGGGACACCTGGGACATGAGAATTGTAGGCCCAACCCCAAACTGGGACACTAGAAATTCCAGGAGACAGGGCTCAGGACTCTGGGTCACAACAGAACACCCGGGGAATGGATACTATTGTGGTTGAGACATACAAAGGGACAGTTTAGGCGATTGCAGGATCAAGGCCATAGGTCCTGGCAGCTACATGGTAGGGGGTGGGGGAAGCATTGTACTGAAGATGCTAGGGCCCAGAACCAAAGGGACCCTGCACGTGCTGGGGGAAAGCTCAGTGCTGAGTGGCCACCAAAGTGGAAGAGGCTTGGGTGTTCCTCCCAGACAGGATCCTCTCCCAGCATCAATTCCATGAACAGAAACTGCATGTCGAGGGAGGCTGGGGACAGTTGTTCATACACTGGGCATGCTTCTGGAGAGCCTGGTGTGTGTGTGTGTAATTGGGGGAAGAGGGCAATGGGTAAATCCTGACCAGAAGACACTGTGTCATGGGAAGAGGGTTGGGTTGGCCTGTCATCTCGTGCACTTGGGGAAGCACTGTTTTTGCCACCGTACAAGAGGGATGGTGGCTTGGAGGGGGAGAGAGGCCCATATGAGAACTCGTGGGGGTTCCAGGGAACAAGTCTTGGCTGCCTTGGAAAGGTCACTGGGAGGACTCCAGGGCTCCGTGGCAGTGCTGGGTAGGATAGCCTTAGAGTGGAAGAGAGGCTGGAGGCACAAAGCATACCCTCAGGACCAGAGGACTAACAGAACCGGCGGTGGGGACCAAGGGTGCGGGAGCCTGTTTGGGAGAGTGCATCTGGCTCATGTGGCCCGAGCCTCATGTTGGAGTGACTGGTAGGAAGACAAAACAGAGGTGCACGGCTTCACGACACACCAGCCCCAAGACACCCCCACACAAAACTCTCTAGAAAGGGTTACATGAAGATGGCCTCAAGTACTGTGTGATCTTTATTCCATGAAAATCTTGAACTGAACACAATGTCATCTTTACATAGGATGGTAATTGTACAAAGAATTAAAACGTTTTTGTAAAATCTGATTAAAACACTGATTCCTCCTCCCACCCTCCCCACCCCACCCCCCAAATCAAGGGAAAGAGACAGGATGGAGGGTAAGGGCAGGGAAAAGGTAAGGAACCCTAAACTGAACTAAATAGAGTCTTGGCACCAGTGGACACCTGGGCTCCCACTCCTCAGCAAGTCCTCAGGACCTGAAGCCAGCTGGTGAGTTGAGGCCTGGATGGCACCTCCCACTGCCTGAGCACAGGGTCTTCAGTAAGGAGTGGGCTCTGCTCTGTGGCTGGGGCACTGGGCACAGGTGAGAGTTCGAGTTTAAAGACCATGTTCTCTGCCAGATGAAAACCCATGGGCGAGGACAGGATCCCTGAAGAGAGAGGGTGCAAGGACCCTGTAATCTGCGACTATAGCCCATGTACAAGTGTGTGGGAAGGGTGGGGTGGCACACAGGCTGACACTGTGGGAATCCAGGCTTCCATTTGTTCTAAGAATCTTCCCAGAAAGACAGTGCCAGCCACTTTCCAACTGTCCTTTGGGAATCTCTGGGCATAAAGACCCTTGGCCTCAGCTAGGCCGAGCTGCACTGGAAACACATCAGGCACAGGCCAAAGGGCAACTCAAAATAGTCTGTTTGGCAAATAGTGCTTGACTGGAAGTTGACTGGCCAGAGGACCAGAGAGCAGCCTGGAACTCCCAGCATCACAGCAAGACCCTAGAGGCTGGGTGTGGGGGTGGGAGGCTAGAGCTAGAACCCAAGGCCAAGGCCAATCTGAGGCAGCTACAGCCGCTTGGGCCTGCGGATAGTGAACTGCACCCCTTCAAGCCTGCTCCAGTTCCAGAAGGCTGGCTCCAAGATGCCAGCAGATGGCAAGGTCTTGAAGTATGCACAAACTACATTAAAAAAAAAAAAAATCTCCCTTAAGGCTGATGCTGTTCCTTAGGGAACTTTTCACATCAGGCAGTTTTCTGCTAAGATGCTGGATTCATGACCAAAAAAGGGCCAATATTTATTTTTAGAGCAAAAAAGCCCATTCAGTGCCTCTCAGAGGGCTTATATGATACGGCCACCCTGGCCTGCCAAACTCCCAGCAGATGCCATTACTTCAGGGACCTAAAAAAACAGGAGGGTGCTCGCACTGGCCATGTCCCTCAGAGATGTGTAGGGAGCTGGCTCTAAGGGCTTTGATGCCCTTACCACTGACCAGTGCCCTGGATTTTTGAGAACCCTTTCTCACCTACTAGCCCAGACCCTGACACCACGGGGGCAGAGATGATGGGCTCCAGGGGCCAGGTCACAGCCGCCTCCCCAAATGCCCTCACCAGTGGCCAGCCCCACTGCAGCCTGCTCCTATTCACCTGGGAAGGACAAAAGGCAGCCTAGGAGGTCCTTTCCCTATGCAACTTTAGGAGAAGAGGCTAAAGAAATTGGAAAAATGCCCAATAGGTAACCACGGGAACAACAAAAATGGAAGGACTCCAGGGGCTGTAAGTCAGCTGTGGCTGGTGATAGCCTTCGGCTGATGGAGCTGCATGGGCCACTAAAAAGAAGGCGTGCTGAGGGACAGCCCCCATTCCTCACTTGGGAAAGCTCTAGATGTTAGTGTGTTCTTTCTTCCATAGGGTGAATGAGATCTCCTCTGGGCTACATGTCACTGCCAGGTCCAGGAGGGAAGTGGTTAGGATCCAGAGTCCCAGAAAGAGACAGAGGGATGAAGAGAGAGAAAACATACTTGTGATGGGGCCTTGCACATGGAGCAGCACCACACGCATGCGTGTGCAGCGAGATTGTCATCACTCTGGGAGATGCCACCCACCCAGAGGAGCCCAGACGACCAAGGAGGCTGGGCGGGACAGCCAGGCAGTCTGTACACAGGAGGCCCGGGCAGCCAGCCAGGCAAGGCAGCCTTCCCGGAGGCGGGACTAGGCGTGTGCTGCTCTGATGGACATGACTAATGCACCCTGGGGACAGGCCCAGGGCTCTGAGGAATTCCATAACTTGATGGAGTCCTGTCCCTTTCACAGAAGAAAATGGACTTAAGCTAGAGCTTGCTGGGAAGGAATCTGGAACTGAAGACCGTTTTATTAAGAGTCCGTGTCCAATGATTAGGCAGGACCTACATAGAGGGAGAGAGAAACCAGTGTGAGAGAAATGGTGTGGAATGTACCGTTCCAAGTCACAAGAACAGAAGAACTGCAGACCGAGCCAGCCTCCTGTGCCCTGCTCGCTGACAGGACACCAGAGAACGGCGCCGGGGACTAGAAGCCCTGCCCCAGCCTGGCCAGCTGAGAGCAGGGACAGACCCACTTTGCCATTACAAGGGTCATGGACGTCTCCAAAACCACCCACGCCCATTTATGCTAAAACTGCTTCCAGGATTGGGTCCCATGTACACCTGAGTGAACGGTAGCATCTACTTTACCAGTCTTTTAACGTGGGAGGCCTCTGCCTATCCCACTTGCCTGATCTACCAGCCTGGTATTCGATGCCATCAGGCCCCACTAACTCTGAGCCTATCCCCCTGGGCTGCTTTGCTGTCCATCTCAGGAAGGTGATTTGGCCCTACCTCAGGACTTGGGTAGAGGGAAGAAAAGACAGGAGCTCTCGGGTGTAGCACCTACAACTAACATCTCATTTCTGCATTCCTACAAACCCCAAGAAACAAAAAATAAACTATAAAAAGAGAAATCAGTTACAGACACTGTTAAGGGGGGCGGGGTGTAGAATAAAATAAAAACAGGTCAAGGAGGAAAATCGTCCTTTCTTTTTCTGGGGCATGGAATTTAGCTCCCTTGACCAGGCAGAAGCATAGGGTCATTCCCACCCACACAGCAGAGTAGATGTCTCTGCCAGAGTCCCGGATGCACGGACACTGACTGCATTCCCATGGCCTCCCAGTGCACGCATGGGAAAAACCCGCCCACTGGCTCAGCCTCTCACTCAGGGCACATTCCACAAGACTAGCCCCACCCCAGAATCCCGCCAGCTGCATGTGGGTGTGTGAGGGGTCACCTGGCAGTGTGGGCAGACTGGCTACAGCCCAGTCCTCCAGGTCTCTGCCTACTCCCCCATCCTCACCAGGGGCCTCTCCACTTCCCTGAGAGCAAGCAGCACACCCTTGGAGCGGGCAATAGCAGATCCCAAGAGCGGACTGGGACCAAGTCCCTCAGAGACTCCATGTGTCGGAAGCTGAGGCTGGTTGTCTGGGAAGAATGCCCCATGGCCTCTGCCTGCACTTTCCAGCTCAAATCTTTCCAAAACATAAAGCATTCCTTTCCCCCTGGAGCTATTAAAAAACACCCACATGCTTCAATCCTGGGAAAAGGAAACGAGGAGACTAAAATAGCTGGAGTGTGCTCCAGCTGCAACTAGAAGACCAGGCCAAGCCCAAAAGAAATACCCCACAACTCTGAACCCAGGTCCCAGCCCTGGTAGCTGATGCCAAGGGTTGCTCCTAAGAGGGACACAAGTTGTGTGTCTACCCCCACCCAAAAAAAACCAGACATCAGCAATATGATGGAGGGAAACAGGATGAAGTATCCTAGAACATCCCTGGCCCCATGAGCGTGGTAGACAGGATCCTAGCACTGGTGACAGGGAAGCCACAGCTCTGCTATAGCCACCTGGACAGCAGTGGAAAGGGGGAACCGGGGCACCCTTAGCCTGCCCAGATAAGGTCTACAGATGCCTTAGGGGCAGTGGGATGCTAGCACTTGTACTCACTCTGTCCTCCCAATACCGAACTCCCAAGCAGATCCAGACGTTAAGCTAGAATTGTTTTTAACAAAAGACCATAACCTAAGTAGAGCTGGGCTCAGAAGATGTGGTGGAAGAGGCTAAAAGCACTGTGTGCTGCTGAGTGGGAGGACATGTGGCAGCATGGGACTGGGCTGGGAAAGCTATGCCTGCCCTCCTCCCCCTATTCTGTGAGCACACCGCCTCCTTGAACTGCAACATGACCCCGAGGACCAGTCCCATGCCCTGATCTGTCCTCAGCATCCTTGTCTGTGAACAGCAGCCAGAGGAGGGGTCCCCGAGTTAGTGCCTCTGCTCAGTTTCTTTTGGTGACTCATGTCTCGGGGCTGTATCAGCAGAACTGACTCTTACTTATTAATACAAGTGACAAAATATAGGCCTTTTCAGGAATTTCAGCTCCAATATAAATGGAAACAAAAGGAGGGAAAAACAATTTAAGCTCCCAAAGGCCAAGTAAAATACCTCTAATATGCCTGCCCCCGCAGAACCACCTGTAACTGGTTGCAGAAACCGGGGCTGTCCAGCTCCATGGACCCATCATGAGCAACTGCTGGAAGAGCTGCCTGGGAAGTGAGTACAATTTCCTGTGAGGGATGGGTGGCAATGGTTGTATTCCGTGGTGTAGGGTCACAGGCTCCCACCTTGGGACCTGGAGCATCTGAGCGACAGGAACACAAACTCACAGGATGGGTCCTTCCTGAGAGCAGAAGCCCCTACTGGCCCACAACAGAGCTCTCCAGTACAGACGTATGGGAAGGGAAAGGAAAGCCAGGACCATGAAGGCAAAATGAAGACTCACAAACCCAAGGTGGGGAGGGTGCATGGGAAGAGGGATAAGCTGGAGTCAGGCTGGTTAACCAAGAGCCCGAGTGCCTGCAGGCTGGCAGCTCGGAGACTGTAAATCTCATCCTCCTTCCCGCCAAGACAGCTGTTCCCAGGATTCTCAGATTACTTGTTGCACCATCTTTCCACTTTCTTTAAAGGAGGGAAAAATGTGAAAAAAAAGAAAGAAAGAAAAACATGTTGGCAACAGGAGAGAGCTATTGGAAATGCCGTCATGGTTGCCCCACAAAGACGGCAGCAGGACACTCGGGAGCCTTGGGGCGGTCCTGCTAAGCTTGGGGGGCTGGGGCAAAGGCCAGTCATAGCCCCCTAAGGTGCCACATCAGCCAAAGCAGTTCACACTCAGCCAAGATGTGCTGGTTTAATGACCAGGCCCCAAGCCAATTTCAGCCTTTAGTGTTTTCTTTTGACTACTTGAACCCTTAGGAGAAAGGATGAGAAACCCCTAAAAGGAGCAGCCTGCTAGGAACCCCAGAGTGAAGGCAAACCCTAGGTGTGACTGGCACCCAAAGTGAGAAGTCAGCTGCTACCAGGAATGCTAATTGGGCCCAGGAATACAGCAATTCACCCTGCAGAGGGCAGCAGCCTGGCCAGGCAGCCCTTCCTGGGCAGGCATGGGCTGTGGGCGCCCCCTGACGGTAAATGGATAAAAATGGAATGGGGGGGGGGGGGTGATGGTTAGAAAAAAAATAAAGGATGGTGACAAAGGTGTCCAGCAAACTGTACACATTAGCCTCTGCATACAATAATACCTCAATAAATACAGAACATGGCCTAATGAATTCCATCTCATTTGGGCCCAATGAACATGAGGTAATTCAGCATTTGGAGCCTCAGGAAAGCCCTCAGCACCCTCTTAATTTCCCCGAGGGTGAGCCCGCACTCACTTGGAAAGTCTGGTGCCCTTACTGTAATAGGGAAGAAGGATAGTGACAAGGCCCAGAGGCCCCTGGTCCCTAGCTTCCCCTGACAGAAACAGGCTGAGCCCACGCAAGGAACCTGTGCATGCAACGCCTCAGAGCAGCATCACTCTTCCCAGGTGCTGTAAATGATCCTCAAACCTCCTTGGTAAAATAAGGTCACATTATTTATATGAACTGATTAAGTGGAGCTTACGGTTTATTTCCAGTTAGAATAAAATACCAGACAGGACAGGTCCACCAAAGAAAATGCTTTGTTGTCCAAACACACGTTCCCCACTATGGACATGCACACTGCGGCTTGCCTGGTGGGACATGCTGAGGCCCCCAGGACCAGCTCTCAGGTAGTCTGTAGATTGTCTGCTCAGCAGTAGCCACCCCATGGCAACAGCTGGCTCCATCTCACAGCACAGGGTGGTTGCCAGGCTTCTTCCTTAGCCTCTCTGGGTAAGTCTGAGCTTCTGCTCCCCTGAGTATCATCAGGAAAGCACACAGCTGGTAGAAGGCCTCTCTCCCCACATTGTGCAGCTCCCAGAATCCCCACCTGCCCCACCTCCCACGCTGAAACTGTTGCTCAGGTTGGGCACATGTGCAGGCCCGTGGAGCATAAAGAGAAGGACTGTGAGAGGCACAGGACTCCCATGTCCAAGTGTGTGCAGTTAGGAGCCACCAACGTGGCAGTGAGCACACTCTGAGGAGGATGGCAGTGCCCCGAGTCTGGGGACAGCAGGGCTGACAGTAGACTGCTCCACACCTGCTGAATGAAGCACATTACCTGGGATGGCCACACTGCATGTGACTGTGATGCAGGAAGACTGTGGAGCTGTGTAGGGTCACACTAGGATCAATGCTAACACCTGGGCCCCAACACCCAATATCCTCACCAGCTTTCCCCCACCCCAGTTCTGCAGTGTCAATACCTTCAGCCACTTGTGTCCTCCTAGCCCAGGCCATGAGGGAGAAAACAGGGTGCCAGGTTACTCACCACCCCAGTTAGAGTTAAAATAGTGACCAGGTAATTCTTATGACCGTCACATAGGACAAATGGTGCTGAACACAGGTAGGAGTGGGGCAAGATGCTGAGTAGGACCCTAACCTGTTTCGGAGTCTTCACTGTCAGAGGAGCTGGACTCGCTGGTGCTCTCAGACTCAGAGGACGAGAAGCCCTTCATCTTGGAGGAGCCAGCAATCACATCCACTTTCTCGGCTGCAGTAAAACAATATGAACTGCGTCAGGCAAGGCCTAACCCTGGGGCTGCTCTTAACCCACACTTATCCACTGCCTGGAGGAAGAGCCAGGGGGCAGTCTGTGCCCCACAAGCCGGAAGGCTGCTCCTGACAGCATCCCAGCCCCCAACCAGCCCCCTGTTCCCCAGTGATAAGATGCTAGCCTACTGCCTGCTGGCCAAAAACTGTTTATACCAGAATTTCAAGAAGCTTGCCCCGCCCCTGACCAATCTCTCAGAATCACCTTTGCAGCGTTCATCAGGATTAAGAAACAGGGAGGAGGAAATTCTCTATGAGGAGGACTGTCAGGCTAAGGCTCCCTCAGTAACTTTCTTGGCTGTGAGTGAAGAGGCCCAAGGATCCCTGGAGTCAGCCTGGGCTGGGATGAAGGCTGCATACAATGCCCTGCTGTGGATCCTAAGTCCTACTGGTCTTAAGACAAAAGCTGAGCCAAGACAGACACTTGTAACAGGAAAGGGCTGCCTGGAAGACTCATAGAGGGGGCCATGCTGAATGGCAGGCAGGCACAAAGCTGCCCTAAAGACTCTCCCAGCCTCAACCCTCAGAGGCACCAAAAGGGTGGGGTGAGGGGATGCTATGTGTGTGGCTTTGCGGGGAAAGACTTCAGAGGTTGAAGATGAAAATAGCTGCTACTCAGAGCAAGGCTTAGAATACCAAGGTGCAGGTGGGCCCCAGGTGACCATCAACCAGAGAGGTCAAGAAAGGCACTGAAAGCCCAGCGTTGAGTGTCATGTCACAATCCTCCAGAGGTGTCTATGTCAAGGAAAAAGCCAAACTGGAAGAGAGTCACCTGAGGTGCCCATAGGGCCCTCCCTGATGGAAGGGCAGGAAAAAGCAGCTTGGCCAACCTTCTTCTGCCTGGGACCTCCCTCCAACCCCCAAGCCCAAGGGGAACCCAAGGGCACCTTGAGGTTTCCGTTTCTTCCGCAAACAGGAGGTGACGTAGCGCTCCAGTTCCCGCAGGGTGGATGGCTTTAGGGTCTCGAAGTCGATCTCAATCTCGTCGGGGTTGGAGTTCTTGAGTGAGGGCTCCCTCGACTGGATGATGTGTACCACTCGGCCCAGCTTCTCACCAGGGAGCTTGTTGATGTCCAGGCTGAGCTGGCGCTTCTCCTCATATGACATGGGCTTGCACTTGTCCTCCTCCTCTGACTCGTATGCTGGAGGAGGCTTGTTCTTCATGGGCACCGGCTCCTTCTTGCTATGAAGGGACAATGCAGACACAATGGGTACCCTGGGAAGCTGGGGAACCATTCCACTCCTTCATTGGAATGGGTCCCTTCTATTCCCCCACCCGGCTGGTCTTCACTGTTAACAGGGGAGCTGCTGTGGTGTCCTTGCCGTCTGCACCATTCCACCTGTCATCCCCCCTCTCCCCCACAACCCTGGAGAATGCTAAAGGCTTGTCCCTGGGAGAAGAGCAGAGGTGATCAACCTCTGACTGGGGCAGGCTAGGTCCCCATGGGGGCATTAGGGTGACACAGACCTTGTGTTACTGTTGCTACTGTTGTTTTTCTTGGTCTTTTTGGGAGGAAGTTCCTTGGCTTTGCTTTTCTTATTCTCCTCCATTTCCTCTTTCTTTTTGTGCTTTTCTTTTTTCTTTTCCTTCTTGTCTTTCTCCTTTTTCTTTGGTTTGTTCTGCTGGGGCTGCGAGAGGGCTGCAAGCTGCTCGTGCACGGCTTTGAGCTATGGAACATACAGGCAAGACACATGCCAATCACACTGGAGCTGGTACATGGCTGCCTGACCTGCCACTCCATCAGATTTCTAAAGTGTCCATGCCCACCCAGGCCCTGGATTCCAAAGGTGCCCAGAGCAACCACCTAACCTGATAAGCTGTTAAAGCCCTTTGGCCATTCTGGGCCCAGGAGGAGGGTCCCTAGGAGACTGGGCAGGAGTGCAGACACACTGGGCACTAAAGGCCCGATGGCCAGCTTGCAGAGCAACCATGCAGCCCCTGGCCTGGCCTCCTTCTACACACTGGAAGGATCCAGAAGCCTCCCTCCTGCCCAAAGAGCAGCCATATCTCCCCATCTCCATGTGTGACATACATATGCATACGTTCAATATGCCCGTGATCTAGCACAATGGCACCACTGGGAATTCTGCTTTTGCCAGGACTCAGAGCCATGATCATTTCGTGGAGACCTCTGGGGAGAATGCTCGATCCATGGATTCTGGGGGGACCAGGGATGAAGTAGTCATGCCTCACCTGCTCCTGAAGCTCGGCCAGCCGCTGGGCTCGCTCCTCCTCAGAGTCATCAGTTGAGCTGTCGCTGTCCGAGGAACTATCGCTGCTGCTGTCACTGGATGAGGGTGGGGCCACAACCTTGGTGGGGGGTGGCACCACAGGGGACGACACAGCCACCATAGGCTCCTCAGGCTCGTCCGGCATCTTGGCAAAGCGCATCTCGAATACATCCTGAGGGGTAGGGAGGTGGGGATGGGGGAAAGCCATGCCCGTCAGGGCTGCTGGGTCCCCACCAGGCTGTGGCCCAGTGTCACTATAGCTTCACTGGCTGCTGGGGTCAACTCAACAGGAAGTGAGCAGGAAGGTCAGAGAGCTAGACCGATGGTAACCCTTTCCCTGCCACTACGGCAACATGCTGGCTAGGGCTCCCTGACACCAATTCCTACAGTCCTCTCTCAAATCTCATGTTGAGGAGAAAGGTGCTCCCGACACAGCCTGGCACACAGTCTAGGTAAGGACCAGGGACATAGGTTGCAGGAAGCAGCCAACCACTGAGGATCCTTGATAAATGGTGGGCTGACACCAGGACCCATAGAAAGAGTGCTTTAAGGTTCTTGTTAGATTGGCGCTCAGTCAGCACATCCCAAGGGAGCCTTCTGAATACTGGAACTGGGCACCAGAACACAACGGTGACCAGCGCAGGAGGCTCTGTCTACCTCCAGGTCACATTCCTGCAGGGAGGGTGTGGGGCCCGCAATTTTTTAGAGAGTGTACCAGGCAGAGAAAACAGCATGAGCAAAGGCCCAGGGGTGAAAGTGTACCTGGTAGAGCCCTCAGCCAGTGAGGAGGTCAAGCCCTGCTGCAGCAGGCATACGACTGGATGTGCCTCCCCACTCATCAGATCACCTCTGGGGCACATAACTGAGCAGACCCCTGCCACCGGCTAAGGTGTCTCCAGAGCATGCCAGGCTAGTTAAGAAAGTTATAAGATAGTGGATGTGGAGGTGCTGAGGATAAGCTCCAGAAGGGTGCCAGCTTTGTGAGGTGTAAGCACCTGAGTAGAAGCCATGGGACTACTGAACTTGAGATCACACCCCAGGAGACTCTGAAATCTTCCAATTCTAAGATCCAGGAATCTGATGGGACTGTGAGGTCATGGAGCTCAGGGGGGCAGCAGCCCTGCCTGAGCACCTGGTGATCCAGCATATGCTGCCTCACTAATTAACTGGCAGGTCCCATCCTACCTTGAGGACTTCATTATCATAAATCCAGTGACGACCCAGGACAGAGGGCAGAAGTGGAAGGAAAAAGCTGGCTTCCCAGCAGGAAATTGGGATCTGCTTTAAGCCTGGCATAAGTCAGTCAACATGGTATTTCATAGGATGGAAGGGGCCTTCCCTAAGTGTGAATTGATCCCCCAGAGAGCAGTGTGGCCCAGGAGGGCCATGGGATTGAGCTCCAAGACTGTTGTTTCAAACTGGAGAACACTTGACAGAGCCAGCTCTAGAAGCCCTCATATCTCTGAAAACACAGCTCCAGTTTCCCCTCCCCCTGGGCAGCAGGGCAGGCAGGCATCCCACACAACTGTGGTTCTGTCACCTCCCCTCCAGACCACTCAGTGTGGCCTCCCCTGAGGCAGCTCCTTTTCCAGGAAGGCCTGGATGATCCTGAAGCAGGTCTAAGGGATATGGAGAAAACAGGAGTAAACAGAAACCACCACCCAGGCTGCCAGGGAAAGGTGGCTTCACACCAGAGCAGAGACCCCGGTGACATGAGAAAGATCCTCTCCGCCCAGGTCCCTGAGTGATTTACACAAGCATCTGGAATATTTAGGCTTCCTTCCAAGAAGCAGGGGGCAGGTGAGAGAAATGTGTCCGACAAGGTGTCAGGGCATCAGGACCCATGAAAGGGGGAGAGGAGCACGCAGGGCCCAGCACCCAGTGATTCTAGGAAGTAACATTTTACCAAATGGGAGATACTTCATGCCACCTGTCTGTTGGCCCAGACTCCCCTGCCAGCTGCCAGGCAGCATTACTCTTGCCATAAGGATGTCCCTGTTTCTTCCGCACAGGTTTTGGCTGCTGTGGAAATGGGGGGCAGGGAGAGACAGCACTTGTCCTGGTGTGTCTCAAGGTAGACCCAGCTTCCCCGCCCAGCATGCCATCATCTGTACCCTACCCCATGAATCTGGACCACAATGTGATTCTTTGCACCAGCAAACCACACTAGTTTCAGAACAAGTACCTCCTCTCGCTAGAATGTTGACCAGGATCACTTAACCGGGCTGCATCAGATTCATGGGGGAAGTATACTGCCCCCCACCCTCACCCCTTCTAATGAAACAGAGATGTTTAGATGCTGGGAAGACGCAGTGCCCAAAGACCTCCAAGTGAATTGACTCAAAGCCAGGCAGCTGGAGACCCTTGGAGGGGAGTGTAGTCCAGCTCCATCTCAGCCAAGTCTGGATAGTGCTGTGGGGTTTGGCCACATCCAAGGCACAGAGGGCACAAAAAGAGAAATGAAATACAGGCAGCGGGAGACCCACTAGGGATGTAGCCATGAGTGAAAGATACTCAGGCACACACTCACCCCTCAAAAGCTTCCTGTCTCTAGGATCTAATACAGAATACCAACACGTTTCAGTTCAATTTTTTTCTGTACTATAAACACAATTGCATTCTACCTTAATTTGCACTTTTTCTTGAAATAAACATATAGCCCACATGGGTACTAAACATCCTAAATCGCTTATTTCACAACAGAGAAGAGAGGGTAGTACTACCAATAGCTCTGGTCCTAAGTCACCCTCGGGCTCCTGAGGAAACCTCAAGCCCAGAGATTTGTGACAATAGTTGCCAAGCCCAGAATTTAGAGGCTGGCAGAGGAAAACAAAGAAGATCCTTTTCCATATCACACTTCCCAGGTAAATCCCAGTTCTTGGGCACAGCCTAACTAAGAGACAACAGATCTCAAGACCTCTTACAAAAGGCAAACAAGGGTTGGGGCTTTGTTCCTCTCTCCTCTCCCTTCCTGCTGGGAAATCCAATGATCTAAACCATGTTGATCCAGGAGAGCTTTGAGAAAAAGAAATAAAACAAAGCCCGCAATGCCATACAGATAGCAACTGCCTTTCAGAGAGAGGTCAGAGAGCTTGACACTTCAACTCTGCCATTCAGAGACCCTACCCTCCTCCTGGTATGTTACTTTCAATAATAAGGTGACCTATACTTTGCAGCAGGCAAAGCAGGCTGGGGGTGGAGATGGTCCTGCGCTGGGCTACCCACCTGTGTACTGACCAGTCCAGCCCAGCCTGGTACTTAGAATCAATGTTTAGAAAAAGGCTGCTGTGTGACAAGCCTATCAGTGGCCTTGCTATGGGTAAAACCCGCTCTGAGCCCTAGCTGGTTTGGCTCAGTGGATAGAGCATCAGCCTGCGGACTAAAGGGTCCCAGGTTCAATTCCAGTCAAGGGCACATGCCCGGGTTGTGGGCTCGATCCCCACACAGTGTGGGGCATGCAGGAGGCAGCCAATCGGTGATTCTCTCTCATCATTGATGTTTCTATCTCTCTCTCCCTCTCCCTTCCTCTCTAAAATCAATAAAAATATATATTAGAAAGAAAAAAAAAAGAAGAAAAAAAAAAACAAACCAGGCCCTGAAAGCATGCTTATTATACCACTCCCAGAAGAAAAAAGAAAGAAAAAAAAAGCAAAATAAACAAGAAAACACCAACCTTAAAACAGGCACAAAAGTTAGGAAGACAATCTTTGGTGCTGGCAGAAAACTTGTTTGGGTTTATCTGGTTGCATGATGGCAAATAAAGTGTGTGGGAATCAATCTGGGGAAAAGCTGCCCCAGTCCTCCGAGGAGGGTTAGGTGTTTGTCAAGGTGCAATACTGCAAGCTCCACTGCCATCTGGTGGCCACATGTGAGAATTGCAGGAAAATGATAAAGCCTGAACTACCTCAAGGATGGGAAATGGTAAAAAGGGTGAACCAGCAGAAATGTGAAGAAAGCCAACAGCACCCGATAAAGAGAGCCCCCTTGTCTCCCCAAAACTAAGACAAAATAAAACCAGACAGGTCCATACTAATAACAAGGTTTTTTCCTACCCCAAGTGTTCTGGACACATTCTTTGAACCCAAGGCAGCCCCTGACTAGGACAGGGGCCACGTGAAAGAACTGAGGAGACTGTGCCTTGGCTTCAGTAAAACAACATGTGGAGCTAACATATCTGGGAGGCAGGTGGGCAGTAGGGCTCAGGTGACCTTTAACTGGAATAGACCCACAAGATGCAAAAGTAGTTCCAAGTCCTAACTTCTGCCCTGAAAGCATTTCATAAGTGCTTGGAAAAGCCAAGTGTGAGGAAGTCCCATCCAGCCACCAGATGAGGGTTGGACGTGGGATGTGAGATGGACCTGAGCTCCAGCCAGAGCACTTGCACCTTGTGTTGGCATGTGGCCTAGCCCATGACCTGCTGTATCTGTCCCTAAGAGCAAAAGCAACTTGGAGCCTTACATGTGTAATTTTAAAGATTAAAAAATAAATAAATAAATAAACAAACAAATAAATAAATAAATAAGACAGATAACAGTACTAAATATTGACTTTATTCTTCACAATTTAACCTCTGATCTAACCAAAGATTGTTGATCTTTGTGTATATGTTTCCCTTAAAAAAAACACCACACACAAAGAACGTGATGCACACATTTATGCTATAATCTGCTTCTCCATTCCCCGCACAGCTACAGTGTGCACAGCCCAGGATCCACTTGAGGGACCATGAATCCCATTAGGGCATGGTGAACACATGGAACATCTGAAAGCAGAGGCTCTGCAGTTGGAAGGCAAGCCATGGCTTCAGGACTATAGTAAAGAAATGCCCAAGGTCACGTAGTCACTTTAGCTCACAACTGTAACAAAGTGTCTACCTGGCAAGAGTGTCATCGCTGTCACCCCCGCCCCCTCCCGCTGACCTGAGACAGGTCTGTTTTGGAGAAGAGATTGGGCCATGAACAGCACACACACTCTTACAACCAAGGACAACCAAATGCAAGGGAGATGGGGGCTTTCAGTGGAATACCCCAAATAAAACCCAAAATGCCCAAGGCCCAAACCCCAACCAACACCCCTGCTTTAATTATAATGAAACGATCTTAACATGAAATGTAGGTGTTATCCAGAGTCCACTATTCCAAAGCAATGTGGCATATGCCAAAAGTGAGTGACAGAGATAAAGTCTGCCAAGGCCCACAGAGGCCTGGCCTGCCCAGGAGCTTCCCAGAGCCTCACCTGGAGCTTTCGGGCCATGGCTACAACTTCGTGGTCAGGAGGGTTGTACTTGTAGCAATTGGAGAACATCAACCGGACATCTGCACCAAATTCCTGAGCATCACGGTACTCACGGGCCTCCAGTTTAGACTGGAAAGACAAGACAGATTGTGTCTGCCCCTGGTGGTGGAAGGTGGCAACAGGGAGGGCTGCTAGCAGGAGCAAGTGGGGATTTAACCCAGATCATGGAAAGAGGTCATCACCCTAGTTCTCAGTGCCAGGTGGAAAAGGAGACACTCAACAGCAATTCTCAGGGCTGGAAATCCACCCATGTGTTCACTTTGCCTGGCTAAGGGAGAAGTGGACATAGAATCCACAGAGGCAGAGCTTAAGCCAGAATTGAAAAGGTAGGGCTGGGCCCTGTTATGACCAGGTGTATAAAACTTGTTTTGGTGACACAAGACAAAACATTGGTCAAAAGGAACATAGTTGTCCCCGCTGTGCCCACCCATGTTTGGGAAGGCTTACTCCACTCTCAGAAAAAGAAAAATGCAAAAAAAGCTTACAATAAAACCAGAAGGCTTCAGAATATGACAGTGATGAAATGCCAGTGCTTGTCATATGCCTCCTACCGAGAGAAGACAGCAAGGCCCTCCCCATGACACAGCCTGACGAAGTCACCAGCCCCCACACTCTCTGGAGTATCTACTGTATGCAAGGTACCAGTGGGCACTGGGCCCCAGGGCCCAAGAGGGCTCTTTTCCTAAGACTAGGAAGCAGCACTGCTGTCTGACCAAAACTGCCTCATTGTCTAGGACAATGATGGCGAACCTATGACACGCGTGTCAGAGGTGACAGGCGAACTCATTTTTTTGGTTGATTTTTCTTTGTTAAATGGCATTTAAATATATAAAATAAATAACTAAAATATAAGTCTTTGTTTTACTATGGTTGCAAATATCAAAAAGTTTCTATATGTGACACGGCACCAGAGTTAAGTTAGGGTTTTTCAAAATGCTGACACTCCGAGCTCAAAAGGTTTGCCATCACTGGTCTAGGAGCATGTCCCTACAGTTCCCAGAAGGGGGAGCTTCACTCCTGTGGGCTGGTGAGGCGGCTAGAGAGCTGCTGGGGCACAGTTCTGGGGTCTTCCCTGGCCTCATGGACACCTGCTGGCCCACCTTGATTGTGCTCATATCCATGGGATGCTTGATGATGTCACAGTAGTCATGAAGGCCCAGCGCCTCCACGTCCACGGGCTTGTAGAAAGGCCAAGCATAGGCAGCATGCTTCTTGGCGAACATCTCCTTGAGGATGCCGCTACAGCACTTGAGCTGCTCTGAGATCTTGCTGCTCTTGTCCAGTGCTGGGTGCTGCTGTGAATCGGGCACATCCTTCTTTGGGGGCTTCACAGGCCGGCTGCTCTCCCGCCGGGGGCCCAGCTTGGTGGTCTTGGGCTCTGGGGGCAGCAAAGGTGGCTCATGAATGGAATCGATGGTAGTGGGGGTGGTGGTGTCTGCTTTCCTCTTAACACCCTTCTTTGTCTGCAGAAAGCACAGAAGAGATAAGCACAGTCAAGGGTGTGGTTGGCATTTCGAGCCCTCAAAGTTACTCCTGAGAGCAGGTCCTTCCTATGGTCCCAACCCTCCCAAGGAATAGGAGAGCGTGTCCTACCACTCTGCTCTGCAGCTGGAACAGGCCTTGCTAGGGACAGAATGCATGCCATTGAGCACTATATTTGCTCATCAAAGGCCAACAAAACAATCCTGACGCAGCTTCCTACTCATTATTGGGGGATTCCCAGATCCGAGCCTGCCACTAGGCCACCTTGGAAGGCACGTTTCAGAAACTATTTAGCTAGCCTCTGTCAACATGCATGGTCTAAATCAGAAATGGGAGGGGGGTCAACAACCTCAGGAGACAGTGCCTCCACTATGGGATCTTTGGGTCAGTAGCTTCTGGACTATGCTGAGTTAATCCTCTCCCCAAACCCCCAACACTCACAAGTGCCCTTGGGAGCCAGGACACGCTCTTCATGAAGCACTGGCAAGGATGGGTAGCTATCTCCTGCAAGGCTCACTGCTACAAATCAAGGAGTAGGAGTGGGAGGGCGCTAGCTGAGGTGGTAGGAGCCCACCAGTGGTTGGGCTGAGCCACACACAAGCACCTAAGGGACACTCACCTTCACAGGCTGTGGGGTGGCCGCAATGATGGGTGGATGGCTCTGCACAGGTTGGGGAGTTGGTGGGGGTGGGGGTTGAGGGGGCACAGGTGGGGGAGTCTGCAGTGGCTGGGGAGGCACCACTGTGACAGGGGTCTGGACAATGAGGTCTGGGGTGATGGTGGAGAAGGAGTGAGGTGTGGCCTGCACAGGTGGAGGGTTTTGCTGAGAGGTCTGTGTCTGCGGAGGAGTCGATGCTTGCGTTGTGTTTGGTACCGTAGAGACGCCAGGTTTTGCCGGCCCTACCAACCATAAAAGGGACAGGTGGTTAGATGCTGTACCCGACACATGCAAGCGGACCTCCTGGGGACATTGCCACAGATCTTCATAGACGTGGCACACAGTGTCACCACAGCTATTTGCCTAAGAGAAAACATCTCAAACACCCCAGACCTCAGCTAAGTCTGTCCACCTGCTGGGGCGGGGTGGGGAGAAAGGGTTTCAGTAGTGGTGGGTGCATTGCATTCACACTTCCTGGGGGTCTTGGGCTGCAAGTATCCTCTTGGGCACAAAGACCCTTCATAAGCAGGGAGGGCTGGACTGAAGGAGGAAACACACACTGAGAGTCAGCACCAGGACTGCGGATGAAGAGCAGAAAAATGTCTCTTGGCAATTTTGGGCAGTGCTGTCCTCATTCCCAGAAGCACTGCCTCTGAGCAAGTGTTCCTGGTAGGGGGCGGGCATCAGAAGCCATGACCAAGGCTTCTGCAAACTGGCAAGCTCCCACTTCCCTGAGCCACAGGGAGACTGGCCAGCTGCTGCCTCCCTGCAGCCGTGCGGGTGAGCCCAGACATACAAAGCCCTATGTCCGCCCCCACATGCAGGCAGGTTCTGTGGTTAAGCGGTGACGTGAGACCAGCTCTCCTTGGCTACCCCTCAGCATTCCAGGGCAACTAACTCCCATTGCTCCCATGAAGTCACCACTTCTCCTGAGTGCGGTGGGAAGCCAGGTGAAAGCTGGCTCCTGCGAGAAGCAAATAGCTCACAGCACGGCCACCTTGCAAGCATCACCATTATGCAGCAAGGAACCATGAACGGCAAGATGCAGAAGGCGAAAATAGGCACTGAGATAGGCAAGGCAGACTAAAAGTTTGGGCGCCAAAAAACAGGCAGGGCTCCAACACAAGCACATTAAGATAATTCAAATAACAAACCCCCAAGACTCTAAGATTGGGTTTTAGTTAAAAATGCCTTTGGTCAGATTAATTTCTTTTCTCTAAAATGAAAAAGCAGAGACTATCTATGGTGCTGGCAGGGTAAAGAATTCACATAATTTAAAAATATTTTAGAGAAGTTACACGTTCTTCTTAAACTGAAGTCCATCAAAAAAGGCAGGGCTCAATTATTTCTACTTTGGGGGAGGGTTACACAGTCGTGGAACCTGCTGGGGCAAGTCCACCACTAAACCTGGTCCAACTGTATCCAACCAGCAGCCATCTTCCTACCACTGCTAGTCTTCTACTGGAGTGGAGAGGGGCAAACAATGGGGGAGAAATGAAGCCATTTCCTCGTTATCTCAGTGTAGGGGCCCCTACCTGCTTCTTTCCTCCCACGTCCTCTTCCTTTTGCTGGAACTATCATGATCTCTGTTTCTTCTGTGGGCAGTTCGTTGATTTTTTGCAAGAAGAGCTTCTCCAGAGCTTCTGCCATTAAGACTATGTCATCTCCAGGCTGGAAGGGACATGCAGGGTGAGGGTCAGAATCCCCCTCCCCCGCCCCAACTGCTAAGCAGAGCAAGAATTCTCCACATTGTGCCACCCTCTCTGTCCAAAATGTGAAGCATCATATTCAGGTTCCCCAAGATGAACCCCAAAGGCCCACAACACAGCTAATACCACTAGGCATCACAGTCTCATATACCTGTACGTCTGCTGAGCCAGCACCTCCCTCTTTAGCCTTTTAAGCACTGGCCCATCTGAGAAACCATCCTTATGCCTTAAACATCTAACAATCTATCAATCAGACACAGGGGCCCTTCTTTTAATACAATTCAACTTCACTAGATATACTTGATTTACACATGATTTCCTGCTACAGATACGTTAGCAGGGCTCCAACCATGTTCCCCAGTGTATTCCAAGGCAGCTCACTGGGCTCCGGGCAATGACCATCTCATATTGCCTTACGGATCCCCAATCTCCCCTAGTCTGTAATATGCTGTTCCCACTCAGCTCTAAACTGAGAACCTCATCTGTGCACATTTTGCTTAAATCTAATAGTGAGAGCTGAGACTTTTAAAAAATGTGGTAAACTTCAAGAAACTCACCTACCCATCTCTTCTGGGCAATTTTACCCACTACACCAGCAGAGGTCAAAAGGTGATTTCTGTATAGTGTCTCCCTCCAGGGTCGTTCTATTTGAAAGGGTTGGTTTTAATCACATGTGTGGTCTGAACTGTAAATAATAAATGATCTGACTTCATGGCATAGCCAAGTCTAAAGGTTTGGCTACTGGGTTAAGAAGTGATCTTCAGGTCTACACATAAGACTGGGGGATACTTGCTTCTATTGCTACAAGTTGACAATAGTCATGTTCACAGTTCTAAATGAGGCAGGCCCCATTGCCCCCTCTCTCACATCAAGGTTTCTGTTTGAGCATACATTTTGTAGACTTCTTGACAATTTACATAATCCAAATGGACTTTTTAACAAGTCCTCACTGTTCTTCTCACACCTTCTCTACTACACATACTCAAGAACCTAAATCCCAAGGGCATAAGCAGCACATGCTTCAAGCTAACAAGGACGGCTCAGAAAACACAGAGCACCCCTCTCCCCGCAAAAGAAACACAGTCACAGGCAAGACCATGGGTTCCATTAGCCCTGCTTCTAAGTGTCCTCTATCAGACTCCAATCTACTCCAACACCCCTGCCTATGGGCTTCAGACATATCCACCTCTTCCTCCCCGCAGGGCAGCTGGATACTGGCCCCAACATCTCACCTTGTTGTAGATGTAACAATTTGTAAACATAGTGTTGAAGTCCTGGATACATTCCTGAGCATTCCAGTAATAGTTGTTTTCCAAGCGCTTCTTTATTGTTCCCATATCCATAGGTGTTTTAATGATCTTATAGTAATCCTGGAGAGCAGAGAGAGCAAAAGGCCAGTGTCACCTCCGCAGTCACACAGCACTCATAGCTGGGCCTGCAGATCTCACAGGTCACTCCATAGATGCACAGCCCGAAGCTCTTCCATGGTGTCAGTGAACAATTTCAAGGAGACCCCAAGATAAAGTAAACCAGCGAAGGATTCCCAAATGCTAGGTGGTAATTTGGAGGAAAAACGTTCAAGGTTGCCACTGCCCTGTCTGGGAACAGGATGTCTTTACCGAGATCTATTTTTTTTTTTTGTATGTTAAAGTGACCTTCCATTTTAAATAAATAATGGGGAGAACATACAGCCTTTTAAAAAGCAGTTCTTATCTAGTAAAACCACTTGTGGCAGGTTCTACTTTCTCTCCACAATGTGAAATTTTATGCGTCCATAAAATGCAAACTCCAATGGAACCAGCAGTGGAGCTCACCCCTAACAATTGGATCCCTTACTTGTCACACTAAACAATCATGGAGCAGACCTCCACCTTCAGTCAAATTCACTGGCCTTTCACTTCTTTTACTTGTACACAGTCTACCACTAAGGACCCATTAGTATCTGGTACAAGTAAGCACTAAACAGGTTACCTGACAAATGAGGAATCTGCAACAGCCTTCACAGACCCTCCTCAAACCCTTGGATCTTATTCTACAAGTGCCAAACAGAAGGAGCCAGATGGCAGGCACAGATGTCCACAAGCCCTTTGGATCAAACACTACTATCGACACAGCTTTCTTCTAAGTCTAGAATACTAAAACCAAATGTTTATTTTTAAAAACCACCATAGGGGGATTTGGGGACAGAACAGGCAGCACCTAGGTTTCCAGGCGGAAGGACCAGAGAGCCAGGCAGGGGACCTGCATGCAGCCACCTAGCCCCACCAAGAACCCCATAATTAGGCTTGAATGGGGTATCAAAACCAAGTCCAAGTGGAAGCCTATGGCAGGGGAAGGCCTATCTGTTAGCATGTGCCAACGTCCTACCTGGGAACAGTGGTGGGCAGTACTGAAAAGGCAAGCTGGGGGTGTGAGGTTTTGAGTTGCTTTGACACCCAGAAGAAAAGGAACAAAAATCACCAGCTCACACAGATCCCAGCTCTAGGCATCTTGGCCAAGAGGCCTCAAAGGGGAGACTGAACCAGACTTTCTACATTATACTGTGCTCTGATCACCTCTCCCAAGAGAATCAAGTCCAGATATATCTGTCCCAATGGAAATCCAGATTTTATTTATGGTCAGGTCTCTTAGAGGGTGTCAGGTGCTTGAAGTGACCAGTGTGTCAAGTGACTCAAGGGTAAACAGGACAGTGGTTGAGGATAGAGGACAAGGGAGGAGGTGGGATGAAGACAAAAGGGGGGTGGTAGGGAGAAGGGACTGACAAGGAGGCAGTGGGTTTAGTGGCATGACAATCCAACCATACATGTGTACTGAATTTGAAAGAGGCAGGCATTCTAGTGAAACGTCCAACAAGAACCAGAGACCAAAATGGAGGTGAAGATCTGGAAGGCATCAGAAAACAGGAAAAAAAGGAAAGGAAATCTTTTTTGGGTGAGCCTATTAACATCTCCTAAAGTGGGAGGTGGAGGGGTGGGGGGTTGAGTCCCCTAAAAAACTGGGCTTTAGCATGACATTGCTCCCAGCCTACCAGCACCCACCACCACCACCACCACCCTCCCCCCCGGGTCTACTTCTCACTATTCCTACCTCTCAAAGATACTAGATCAGTGCCACTGTCCATCCGCCTCTCCTTCCTATATCAGAACTGCTGAGGGTGATGTCAAAAGTCACAGAGAGAAGTAGAATCCTTGATCTAATAGACAACCCGCCCCTGTGGCTGTCCCATTGGCCGGGATGCTGCTGCCTAAAAATCCAGGGTCCCCCAGTGCCCTTTCTCCTGTCTGCCTCACCCTCTCGGACCTCTGCATCACCCTATACAAACCAACCCCTTCTTTGTTCTGACCCTGCCGCGTTTCCCTTCAAAGCCAAATTTCTTTGAATGATGGCTTCGTGTCCTCACCTTCTCATTCACACCGTCGAGAATCTGGTTTCTACTTCTGCGTCACATCTTCCTAAGGTCACCAATGCCTTCCTAAAGGCCAACAGGAGGGTCAGGTCGGAATCCTCATTTCTGGCCCCCCTGCAGCCTCCAATGTGGAGACATGGGGGACTGCTCTGTTGGTAGGTCTCCTGGCTCCCCTCTGCAAGCTCCCACCTCCTCCCTGGTTTCCATCCCAGGGCTTCTTCTCATCCATTTTTTGTATTTGTTCTAGGAAGATCACCCTCATCTGTGGACCCTGCACAACCAGCTCAACCAGAGACCAGAGTAGCAAGCTCTCCCAAGAGCTTCCCTCTAGTGACAGGTCAGCTGCCTCTACCCCTTGTTATAGTCAATGACAAGTGTGGCCTCTGAAGTCCAAATTTGGTGAGGACCCTCTTTTGCCTCCACCCTCTTTCCTGAGCCAGTTCATGACTCAGGCCTGCAGTGCCCTCTCCTGACTCTCTCTTCTCAAGTGCACATGACATGTATTCAGCGAACAGGTAGCACTGGACAGTTGTCACAGATATAGTGGCCTTTAAGCCAGGATAATCATGCCAGTGTGTTCATCCTACTTGAAACTGGATGCCTGGCTAAGGCGGAGGGTCCTACAGCTATATAGCTAGCTCTAGCACTCATAAACCGCTGCCTGGGTTATCTAATTCCAATTCCTGGTCCAGGGGTTGGAGGTGTAGGGATGGGACTTGGCAAACAGCAGAGGGCAACTTAAAGACATTCAGTCCTTGATGCTTTGAAGAAAAAAACAATTAAAAGCATTTGAAGAAAATATTAAAGCATTTATTCCATTTGTTCCTTGAGGTTCAGTTAGGGTTACAAGTCAAGTTTCCAGAATCATTTGCTAGGAATGTGGACAAACAGAAACCTCTCTAAAGAGAGAAGAGGCAGAGAGTACAAAAAAACAAAACAAAAAAAACACCAAGAGCTAGTGCAGTATAGCCACGAAGGGGCGGGTAGGCATGAGGGCATGCAGAAAGGCAGCTGGGCCAAAGATGCACCCATATCCGGCCTTTAGCCAGGCCACTTCCATGAACTTGCTCCCTGGGAAATAATCAACTACCTTTCCTGCCCTATGCTCTGAGTGATAGTGATGGCGCCAGTACCAGAAGAGGATTGCTCCTGCAGCAAGCCAGCCTTCTCTTGCATGGTTTGACCAACCGCATCTACTTCTGGGAAGGTTAGGAGCACCTGAGAAGAGAGGGGACAGAAGTGCTCCCACTTCAGCTACCCATGGAATCAAAGGAAAACTGCAAGTATTCCTTTACCTTTGTTTCAATTGCTCTCTACACAATACATCCTGGGATCCTAATCTGCTTAAGCCAATAAGCACGTTCTCTATTCTTCCTCATCGCCACTCATCAGGATTGCTGAAACCACTCACTCTAGGGCCGGAGGGTGCTGGAGTTCACAGCTGGGTCTCATGCTTTCACAACTCAAGCATATCTCTACCCTGCCCTAAAGTCTATCCTCCCCAGGAGCAGTGTAAAAAGAGCCCTGGAAGATGCTACTCTGGGTTCCTGCCCAAGCTACTCACAGGGAGGTTTAGCTTGACGGCGTCCACAGGCTGCTGGAAAGGCCACGCAAACTGGTGTTTCCATAGTGTCTTGAGCACCACTTTGAGCAGATATTGCAGTTGGTTGGTCTGCCTCTTGGGCTTGTTGGGGTTGGAGGTCTCCGGGGGCGGGGGGTTGGTGCTGGCTGCGTTGGCTTGCTGGGGTTGGGCTTGGGCCTGCGTTGTAGACATTTGGGTAGTTTCTAGTCCATCCCCCATTACGGGCAGATTTCTTAATCTCGTCCCAGGGCCGCTCTCCGAAGACATGCTACTGATCCCATCACATTCTTCACCAGGCACTCTAAAAGGGAAAAGAAAAGCCACCATCAGTGGAGAGGCGCTACCATGATGACATGTGTCTCCACACCACCACCACGACCAAGGACTAAGCTCCTCTCCCAGACTGGTTGGATGAGATAGGTCAAGGAGCCACTCCATGCACTGACTAAAAGGGCTCCAGGGCCTGCTCTTCTCAAAGACTTGTCACCCAAAAGGAAAGAGAATAGGTAACAACGGAGAGAAACAGGGCATGGAGGTAAGCCAAACAGGAGGTGGCAGGGGCTGGGCTCTATGGAGCTCATGCAGGAGGGACAATGAGCAACAAATCAGGTTTTTAGGAAAAACAAACAAAAACAAAAAACAGACAAACCAGGTTTTATAACATCTGAGAGCTTTTAGGGGACACTGCCCATGTATGAGAAAGGATGATTTGCAAGCCCCAAAACATTTACATTAAAATTCTTGTTTGTATTTATGGCTCATGAGTCATGGGACCAAGTCAGTAATTCCATTTGATGAGCAGAGGCCAGGCAGGGAGGAGTAGAAAGGCTGGTCTGCCCTTCTTGGATGGCCACTGTCCACTACTGAGTATTCCAGGCAAAGCCTCATGCTTAACTACTAAGAACATCTTCTGGCAACTTAAATAATATGTGGTTGCTAATTAAAGAAATCCCACAAGGAACTGCTGATAACACAATAATGAATCCATACCTGACCTACCATTTTATTAACTTGCTTTTAAAAGCTTATTTATCCCTACCCCCACCCAGCGCCTGTCTGAGCCCCTTGTCCTGTGGATTCCTTTAACTTGAACGACCCCTACTTCAGGCCACACCAAATTCTGCCAAAACCATCCTTACAAGGGTGATTTGTGTACCTGTTCAAGTTATTCTAAAGGGACAACTGCAGGTCAGGGGTACATGTTTTTTGTTTTAAAAACTGATTTCACAGAGGAAGGGAAAGGGAGATAGAAATATCAATGATGAGAGAGAACCACTGATAGGCTGCCTCCTGCATACTCCCCACTGGGGATCGAGCCTGCAACCCGGGCATGTGCCCTTAATGGGAATCAAACCCGGGACCCTTCAGTCCACAGGCCAATGCTCTATGCCAGTGATGGCGAACCTATGAACTCATTTTTTTGGTTGACTTTTCTTTGTTAAATGGCATTTAAATATATAAAATAAATATCAAAAATATAAGTCTTTGTTTTACTATGGTTGCAAATATCAAAAAATTTCTATATGTGACACGGCACCAGAGTTAAGTTAGGGTTTTTCAAAATGTTGACACGCCGAGGTTCACCATCGCTGCTCTATGCACTGAGCCAAACGGCTAGGGCAGGGATACACTCTTCCAAAAAAAAAAAAAAAAAAAAAAAAAGTTTTTTTATTGACTTCCGAAAGGAAGGGAGAGGGGGAGAGGAGGGGTAAGAGAGAGAGAAAGGAGAGAGAAAGAGAGAGACAGACAGACAGACATCAACGATGAGAAAGAATCATTGATCGGCTGCCTTCTGCACGCCCCCTACTGGGGATCAAGCCCTCAACCCAGGCATGTGCCCTTGTCCGGAATAGAATCCAGGACTCTAATCCACAGGCCAACATTCTATCCACTGAGCCAAACCAGCTAGGGCTAGCATTACACGTTTTTATTGCCAAACCACTCTCCAGACACACAAACCCACCCTTATTCACAGTGCTGAGAGTTCCCAGATTCTATTAATGAGAAGAAACATTGCTCAAACATGTGCTGACCATTTGCATTCTTTTTGTACACTGTTTTTCTGACACTTTCCTACTAGCAAGACAAAGGAATGATCAGCTTTAAACCCAGTGAGCAGAGCAAGACAGTCTTTGTTGGCTAGCAGCTGCCTGCATCACAGGAGCATCTCCATTAATAAACCCAAGAGTCAGTAGGGATAAAAGAACTCTGGCTGAGGAAGTCAGGCAAAGGCTTATGAAAGAGGACCTATTTTAGGACCACAGGACTCTGGTAGTCAGGAGACAAAACAAGATAGGGAAAACTGGCTGGCTCTGTCACAGCTTTCTTTCTGGAACACACTTAGCACATGCCAGGCACTCTGTTGATGAATTACTTTATGATCCAGTCCACGTGTAACTTTAACCAAAGTTCTCACAAAGGTTTTTGCAAATGCAGTTCTGGTAAATGATCAAATTTTAAAAGCACCAGGGGAGAGCTTGCTATGTAAAAGCAACTCGGTGGGGCTATGGAAAGCTGGACTTCCTGAGGCAGACAGGCAGGCGGATCCTAGCCACATGCCCCCAACACTGGGGTCCTGGTTTCAGGATGAGTCTGAGGACTAGCAAAAGTGACATGGCCAGAGACAGCTTTTCTTCCGTAGTGCTCTCATCAACCATGCTGCTTGCTCTAAGAAGTCTAGCGGTGGTCTTGCACCCTATGCTGAACTTAAGTATTTAATGAGATCTAACCAAGTCTAAGAAATCAGGCAAAAATTTACAGTATGTGCCCTCCCAGAGTACTCCTAAGCCTCAAGAAGGGAGGGATGGCTCCTAAGGTAATCTCTAAGGGTGGGCTCTATTGGAGAACAGAGCCCAGAGCTCAGGAAGAACACTTAGAGGACAAGGGATTAGGGAGGCCTTTGTGGGTGCTAAGCTGTTTTTTGGTACCTCTTTGCACACATGGTGCTCGAGATAGGGAAGGGGCACCCAGTGCTGGCATGAGAATGTGATGGAGACTGGAGGTGAAGATCAGCTGGGCAGCAGCTTGTGGGGAGCATCCCCAAACTAAGAAAGCAGCGTGCCAGAAGTACAGGATCATGAAGGGAATTCCCCTTAAATTATTTCATCTGACAGTGGGCCACAGGAACACTATTTGGACTACAATAGTTTCCAAAGGAAGATGTAAATGGGTAGCCCTGATTCAGGCTCTGGGAATACAAGGTAAGTACCCACTGGGGTGCTTGTGGTACAAGTGTGGCTAGAACTAATGGCCATGTGACGTCCAGGAAAAATAGTGCCTATAGCATAAATCAATGCAGGGCAATGGGGACAGAGGTGACACTGATGGGAAGGAGACACATGAAGGCACCTGACTGGGAGCTTGGCAAGGAGAGATGCGCCCCAGAGCCAAGACTTGAATAAAATGCACCCCAATGAAAGCAGCAAGGAGGCCAGTGGGGTTAAAAATACCCACAGGTAGATCCAGGGAGAAGCACCCAAAGGCTGGGAGTAAGGGATGGAACTGTCAGAAAAAGCTTGCTCAGAGAATAGACAACAAATACTGGTGACCCAAGCAAGAGGCAGCAGGGTGTGGTGAGTAACCTCAGAAAGGGACAGAGCGAGAGGCAGCACCCTGGAAGCTACATTCGGAAGGGCATGGAACCTTGCAGACAAAAGGCGTGCCTTCATCCTGAGGGGATGAAGGAAAAGAGGATTTCTCCCAAGTTCTCAGGTTTAGTTGATCAAGAGTAGGACCTCAACCTCAAAGAAACAGGGTCTACAGCCATCTGCAGAGCAACATGCCAGGGTTTGGGTGAGGCTGGGGGAGGGTTTACAGACTATTATCTGGACAGAACTTAACAATGTTGCTTTGTTCTCATGGTATTTAATTTTACTGCTATCCATGTGTGGCTTCTGATTTGGTTTTCTTTCAGAAAAAGGTGCTATAAATAAAACAGTAAACTAATTACATACACACACACAGAGTTAAGGATACTAGTATCAACACAAAATGGGTGAGGCAGGAGTGATGAGGGCAACCTAGCCTCCAGGAGAGCTGTGGGGGAAATGGAGGGCTGGCCATGTGCGCAGAAGGCCTCTGGCTTGTGGTCTCAGTTCGTGACTCTCTCCAGAGAAGAGCCAGCCAAGACCGACTGCATGACTGCAAGCTGCAAGTGGAGAAGCCAATGGGCCAGGAGAGTTTGCAAGAAACTTTTGGAAGAGAGAGGGATGACAGAAAAGCAATCACAGAACATCAGACTTCCACAATTAGGTAAGTGGATGGGGTAATCATTTACTGGATAACATCAGGGCCAGTGAGACAGGAGGAGGAGAGGGGGTGAATGACTAGGCAACTTGCCAGTTGGCCAGAAGCCTTTGGTCCACTGCTTGCAAATGAGGCAGAGAGAGGTACAGGGCATGCCTACAGGGAGTCTTATATTGACAGAGGGGCAGCACCATGGAGAGGGAAGTATGTCAGTGGGGTTAAAAATGTCTACAGTTGGCCACATAACAGACCAATGTGCCTAAAGGGACAAAAGGGGACAAGTGGCCCCATCATGAAGGGAGGCCTGGGTGTGCTAGAGAAGTGAACATGGGAGGGAGAGGGCATTAAATAAACATAAAGAATGATGTGCACTTTGGTTTCCACTATTAGATTACCCCTAGAAAGAAGCTTAGGAATTACAAACACGTACCAGGTAAATCCCTGCAGGCAAGGGGCAGTGGGGAGCCCCACCCTAGAGGAGTCATTCTGGCCTCAAGGCAGTGGAGCCCTGTCAGCCACAAGGACACCAGATCCCTACCAAGTAAGTCCCATCAGGAGGAAGCAGCCCCATACATTTTCCACTGAGTAACCATATTCTAGAAATCTCTAAGCAACGCCCTAGGGCAGTGGTCGGCAAACTGCAGCTCTCGAGCCACATGTGGCTCTTTGGCCCCTTGAGTGTGGCTCTTCCTAAGCCTTAGGAGTACCCTAATTAAGTTAATAACAATGTACCTACCTATATAGTTTAAGTTTAAAAAATTTGGCTCTCAAAAAGAAATTTCGATCGTTGTACTGTTGATATTTGGCTCTGTTGACTGAGTTTGCCGACCACTGGTCTAGGCTCTCTGCTTCTCCTGTTCGTCAGAGAGCCTCTCCTCCTGCGAAGTGCCAGCAGCCACAACCCTGAGACACAATGGTGAAGGTCGGAGTGAACAGATTTGGCCGTATTGGGCGCCTGGTCATCAGGGCTGCTTTTAACTCTGGCAAAGTGGATATTGTCGCCATCAATGACCCCTTCATTGATCTCAACTACACGGTCTACATGTTCCAGTATGATTCTACCAATGGCAAGTTCAAAGGCACAGTCAAGGCTGAGAATAGGAAGCTTGTAATCAATGGAAAGTCCATCTCCATCTTTCAGGAGCGAGATCCCACCAACATCAAATGGGGTGATGCTGGTGCTGAGTATGTTGTGGAGTCCTTCAGTGTCTTCACTACCATGGAGAAGGCTGGGGCTCACTTGAAGGGCGGAGCCAAGAGAGTCAACATCTCTGCCCCTTCTGCGGATGCCCCCATGTTCATGATGGGTGTGAACCATGATAAGTATGACAACTCCCTCAAGATTGTCAACAATGGCTCCTGCACCACCAACTGCTTGGCCCTCCCTGGCCAAAGTCATCCATGACAACTTTGGCATCGTGGAGGGACTCATGACCACAGTCCATACCATCACTGCCACCCAGAAGACCGTGGATGGCCTCTTTGGGAAGCTGTGGTGTCATGGCCGAGGGATGCCCAGAACATCATCCCTGCTTCTACTGGCGCCGCCAAGGCTGTGGGCAAGGAGAGCTGAATGGGAAGCTCACTGGCATGGCCTTCTGTGTCCCCACCCCCAATGTGTCGGTTGTGGATCTGACCTGCCGCCTGGAGAAAGTTGCCAAATACAATGACATCAAGAAGGTAGTGAAGCAGGCATCAGAGGGCCCCCTCAAGGGCATCCTGGGCTATAATGAGGACCAGGTGGTCTCCTGCGACTTTAACAGTGACACCCACTCCTTCACCTTTGATGCTGGGGCTGGCATTGCCCTCAATGACCACTTTGTCAAGCTCGTTTCCTAGTATGACAATGAATTTGGCTACAGGGTGGTGGACCTTATGGTCCACATGGCCTCCAAGGAGTAAGAGCCCCCCTGGACCACCAGCCCCAGCAAGAGGAAGAGAAGCCCTCAGCTGCTGGGGAGTCCTTGCCCCAGATCAATTCCCCGACACATTGAGAATTTCCTGACCACCCTTTCCATCCCAGACCCCCTGAAGAAGGGGAGGGGTGTAGGGAGCTCTACTTTGTCGTGCACCATCAATAAAGTCCACTGTACTCAGAAAAAAAAAAGAATCAGTCTATTGTAGGCCAGGGAACAGAGGCACCAGGTAGCCTCTATGTGAGGGCTAGGATGACTTTACTAAGGCACAGACCCAACAAGGCTGCAGCCTTGGGTAAATTCTTCCCACAGTTGTCGCCCTCACTCCATACTGCCCCAGCCAGCCCCTACCATCAATGTGCCAGCCCAACAACACAAGGGGCCGCAATAGACTCCTTCCTTCACCTTCAGACCTTTCATTTGCTATACCTGGTACTACCTTGAACTCTTTGTGGCTCTGAAGCTCAGACTCTCCCCATACACACATCTGGGAGCCCCAGAGCAGGGACATTTTTACTTGATTCCTGTCCTCCCAGTACAAAGTAGGTGATCAGTGAATGACTCTGGGATAAAAGGCATCCCACAGTGATCACACAAGATTGTCATCCTGCGGCTTCCAGCTCAATCTCAAAGTTCTGGAAAAGGAAAGCAGCTCTCATTCGCATAGGAAATTGTCGTGACTGGCCAGACCATCCTTCACTCAACCAATGCTTTCCATATGAGCTCCATACCAGGACTGGAAACTGCAGTTGAAATGATATTCTTTAAATGATTAAGCAATACCTGGATGAGTACTGCAAAGAAGGGCAAGGCTGCTCTGGCCACAAACAAGGAGAGTGTGCACGCCTGTGGAGGATGAGGCAAAGAGGAGCAGAGAGGGACAAGACAGGAGAAGGCAAGACCAATGTAGTAACACAGACACAGGTTTGGAGGCAGGACAGATACCAGTGCATGCAGGCAGCTGAAAGGAGGGGAGGTGGGATGGCACAGTGAAGGGGCCAAGCGACCATACTGGCTTTTTGTCCTTCACAAGGCCCTAACTGCAGGGTTGGGAATATAGTGTGCGGTGAGGGACAGGCTTGGAAGGTGCACTGGACCCAGATTCTAGGGACATTCTGAACATAGAGAATAGGAGAATCTCATTCCTGCCTCAATTATATAGTTGAGAATCCCATACTCAACTGTACCTGCACACATTCAGCATGCTGTTCAGATGCAAAAGATGATGCACAGAGACAGGGTACATCAGTGAGGGTGAGTGCTAGCTAGGGCTGCTCTCTGTGTGTCTGAGTCCTGCAGGAAATAAATGGCTCTCAGCACCTGAAACCAATGGGGAGAGAAGCTGGAAATGCAGAAACTCATAAACTCACCTATAGATATATGGAGGAATTTATTGTCTAGATTCTCTTGACAGAGTAGACAGCATCTTCAACCAATTCAACCAAAGTTTTACACCTAAAAGACCCAAAAATGCTGTCTCCTCTGTTTTTACAATGACCTGTGGCCAAGAGGCAGGAGCCACCATGTGTTGAGTTAGTTGAAGGGCAAGGGACAGAAAGAGAATTTCACTTATTATTTCCAACCCAAAGTTTTCATGATCCAACTGGGTGTCCCATTTGTGGATATACTCCCAAAAGATTTCATGTTCCCAGTTTAGAGAAATTAAGGCAATTAATCATTTCAACATCAGATGGCACGATATTATCTTTTGACAATGTCGTATCTTACAAAGCTTGGTGTTCAGCAGTTACTGCAAGAAAAAAGCAGATAACATGTAAAAATTTACGTGGTACAAGAAATGCAGGTAGCAGATGGCCAATCTGGTTCTAGCGTGTGAGGAGCCGCGCAACAGGCACACACATTCCATTAGGAAGTAACTATGGTTATCCAAGGGTATTGTCTTCCTTCCAATTTATGTGCTTTATTTTTTCAAACTGCTGGGACATTAGTACTTATTTAGTTGTTTGCTTTGGCCTAGAAGCAACACAAAACATTGAGATGCTAAGAATGTTGTGAACCACAAAAGTTTGGCAACTTCTGGGTTAATGAAAATAAATTATTTTCCTAAATTTACAGACACACCCCCCTCCCCCCCCCCCCCCCCCCCCGCCATGAAGCATTTCTGTTTCAAGGACATTGATTGCTATCATCCCAACTCATCTAAGTGATCTGAAAACATTGTAAGGACAGACATTATTTAGCAGACAACACACTATAAATGTTTTTTCAAATTTCAACAGAAACTATTTAGTTTTCTGAAGAGTAGGAGATGGGGGGGGGGGGGGGGCGCGCATAAGGTAAGGCTTGGTTCTGGGACTTAGAAGGCAAGCAAGAGAGGAAAAGAGAAAGGCTATATGCACCTGCCCAGGAATAAGCTGATTATTCTAGAGATTCAGTCCCAGTTCTGCCCATCATAAGAGGCTGAGTAAACCTAGCAGGTTGTGACTGTTTACACTTTGTACTTGTGGTTCCACCTGAAGTTTTGGTCTCCCAGAGGGCCCACGAAGCCATGATACTGCCTCAACTCTGTCCTGTCCATTACTCACCCCTGTGCTAAAGCGACATGCACATAGTTAGCAAGATACCAGGGAAGGCAGGAGCAGAGCAGGTTGACTGGAAGCTTCATTGATTCTTCCGTGAAAGATGATGACCATACTTATCACACACACACCTGTGCCAGGGCCTAAGAAAGCTTGCCCGTAGGTACATGGTGCTTCCTGGGCTGGTGCTCTGCACTAAGCACTAGATCTGTATCTACCTGGTTAATTCTCACAGCAACTCTCTATAAGGCATGTGGTAGCCTCATCATCCTCATCCCCATGGCAACATGGAAGCAGGGTAGTGGTGGCCTGGTTGGTCAGAGGTCACCTGGGGCTGTGTTTATCTAGAGTGCTCTGTTCCATAGCAGCCTCTGCTCACCAACCAAACTCAGGGGTGGAGACAGTGGACCAGCACTGCTGGGCCTCGTGGGTCTGCAGTTTGGCCAATGACACCCCATTTTCATGTCCCAGCACTTATTATTTACTTATTTATTTTTAAAATATGTTTTTATTGATCTCAGAAAGCGGGAGAGATAGAAACATCGATGAGAGAGAATCATCGATCAGCTGCTCCCTGCACGCTGCCCTTACCAGTGATCAAGCCTGCAACCCAAGCATGTGCTCTCATGGTTCATGGGTTGACAGCCACTGAGCAACACCAGCCGGGCTTTTTAAAAAAAACAAAACACAACATCCTGGCATTTATTAATTAGTGAGCCTACCCTCTTTGCAGAATACCACGTGGTCCTTGAGCTGAGTCTCAGTTAGATTTCAGGAGTGGTATTTCCAAAGAATTTCACCCTCATAAACAAATCAGAGCCAAGATAAATCATAGTACCTGGCATCTGTTTGCAATGTGACTCGGCCCATGTCATAGGTGAAAATCTGAAGTACACTTCCCTGCTGATGCCATAGCAAGCAAGGTGGAAGGGAGCAGAAACCAAGTTGTTATTTATGCATTCCAAGCAGTAAGGGGTCCACAGGGCTGTGGCCTGAACTTGTTTCATGCCAAGCAAAATGCATAAAGAAGTTATAAGTTCACAGTTGCACACACTCTTCAGAAAAAGGAAGTCACTTCCCCACCGCTACAAGGCTCTACTAGTCAGTGGGGAAGCACACACACAGGATTCTTGTCCATCTAACTACCAGCTCAAGCAGCTGGTGAGAACAGCACTCATGTCATCAGCCAGACTGCACTACCTGGAGCCTAGCCAGTGGCTGTGAGCCCAAGCTGCTCTTAGAAGTCTTAATCCTCCTTCCCCAAGCTTGTACACATTCTGACCCACAGCCCTAAGACCTGCCAACTGGGCCTGTTACACCTTGGACTCCACCCAGCAGCTGCCTTAACTCAAGCGATTCAAGGTGCAGATGAGCCAGTCTTCCTGATAGGGGAGTACAGACGTACTCAAGCTCTCGGTCTCTCACCGAGGGGACCAGGTCTACAAGGACCCTGCAGCCAGGAGGACAGGAGCCAGGCCCCAGGCAGACCACAACCTTGCCAATCAGAATTCCAGTCCCTTTGCTTTGGAAACCAATCTAAATGACCTGTTGGATCATTAAATTAGGGGCACTGAGCCCTGGCTGGGTGAGCTCAGTTGGTTGAAGTGTCATCCCAAAAGGTTTAATTCCCGGTCAGAACACATACCATTGTGGGTTCAATCCTCAGTCGGGGCATGTATGAGAGGCAACCAATTGACGTTTCTCTGTCACATCTATGTCTCTCTCTCTCTCTCCCCCTAAAATCAATAAAAACATATCCTCAGATGAGGATTAAACAAAAAAAAAAACAAAAAATAGGGGCACTGAAAATTTTACACCATCTTTCCCTGAGAAAGCTGCCAGAAGATGGAGGACTGAGTGGCTCAGGTACAACAAAAGGTCTCACTGGTGCTGACAAGTAAATCTGATTGTATGGGTTTGTAAATTTAAAATGTTCCTGTGATGGACATACAGTAAAAACAAACAAAACTCTGACGTCGACAAGATAAAATGTGCTAGCCCTAACCAGTTTGGCTCAGTGGATAGAGCGTCGGCCTGAAGACTGAAGGGTCCCAGGTTTGATTCCGGTCAAGGGCATGTACCTTGGTTGCGGGCACATCCCTAGTAGGGAGTGTGCGGGAGGCAGCTGATCGATGTTTCTCTCTCATTGATGTTTCTAACTCTCTATCCCTCTCCCTTCCTGTCTGTAAAAAAAATCAATAATATATATTAAAAAAAAAAAAAAGATAAAATGTGCTAGGCCAAAGTATATTCCAGTAGGAGCAGGCTAATTTTTCCTATAAAAGGCCAGAGAGTAAACACAAGACAGCTGTGTGAGACATAGTTTGTTGCAATACTGCATTCTGCTGTTGCTATATCAGGAAAGCAGCCCCCTAAAAATCCTTAGACAAATGATGTGACTGTGTGCCAATAAAGATGAGATTGGCCTGTGGTTTGCAACCCGTTTCTAGACTTTATGACAAGGTGAGGTAAAGCAGAATGAAAAATTACAGATAAAATTAGGTAAAAATGTGCAAGTAGGCAGGTACACAGAACAGTAAAATGAAGTGGGATATGGTAGTGGATCTGTGGAAGACTTATACCTATTTACACTGAAATATCAATCATCAACATATATGTAAAAACAGCTCGGCTTCTGTATTCTGCCCCCTTTCACATGCCCCCTTTCTCTGTTGGTGGGGTTGGTCAGTCTGCCTGCCTCTCTACCTGGTGAGCTGGGTTCCAGGCACTCCAAAGCAGCCTTGAGTCTGGCCAAGTTTCCAAATTAGAAACTGGAAGATTATGACGGAAATATGATGCCATTAACTTAAACTCTGCATTCCCACTGACCTGGGTCTTGGGTTGTGCCTTTCATAAGTCATTGTCTTCTGATTGCCTTTTTTAAAGCTATTTATTCCAGTCCTTTACTTATCTTCATTTTTTATCTTTAGTTATTGATTTTTTCAAAAGAACTGACATTAAGCTAAACTATAATAAGAACTGCAATGTAACAGGGCTGTTAATTCATGAAGAAAAATTCTACTTTGATAGGTGGACTCCAAGATGGCTACAGAGCCATGCAGATCACAAAGCTGAGTGAGGTGGGCAGGAAGGCCAGGCACTTCATCCACTTAGATGAGAGTTTCCCAGTAGGAAGGAAACTACTGAAATGAGGAGAAAGACTAAGAGTGAGAAATTAGGATTAGGCTGACCAAAGTCTTGGGTTGCCCTGGTGTAGATCAGAAAGCTTCTAAAGATGATAGCACACTGGTCCTCTGAGACCCTCCCCATTTCCAACAAAAGGATGATAATCAAGTTCATGATCCTTACGAACAAAATGTAAAGCTGTAAAAATGAAAACTATGATGTTTCCAGTACACCAAATACTGAGGGAAACATGTTAGTGTCAACCTCCAAGCAAGTGATCAAAGTCAAGCTGTTTGGGGATTTAGAAGGACAAGTAGAGGGAGGTGAGCAGTGCAGACAATCAACAACTTGCACAGCCGATAGCTAGTAGTAGACAGAGAGAAGCAGTCCACTGCATGTAGCTGAAATGTTCCAAAATGCATCAGCTGGGTACACAGGTCTGGTATGTGTAAGTGAAAACAACATTCAACAAGTAAGCAGCGCTAACGCGGTCGGAATCTCCACAAAAGCATGTGGTGCCTCTAAACAGCAAAGTGGTGGCTGAGAGTGATACTGAAGGTTTCCCTGGGACCCACTTATGCTCACTGGGGACAAAAGGGGCTCAGGGAATGGGGCTAGCTGAGAGCTCCGAGAGACACCACAACTCGTCAGAGCAACATCTGAGCAGCACTTCAGTTATCACCACCAAAAGCCCTCAATGAGAGGAAAGTTAAAACCAGCCCTTCAATGGCTAAGAGGAGAGAGACATGGAGATACTCCAAGGAGCCATGAACAGATACATCCATGATGGATAAGGGCACACTCTGACTCAGGGTTTAGAGATGCAGGAGCCTGGTTACCTCTATGAAGAGTTGATGCCAATGAAGTGACCTTTTTTTTTTTCTTTAAATATATTTTATTGCATTTTTTTACAGAGAGGAAGGGAGAAGGATAGAGAGTTAGAAACATCAATGAGACAGAAACATCTATCAGCTGCCTCCTGCACACCCCCTACTGGGGATGTGCCCTTCACCGGAATCGAACCTGGGACCCTTGAGTCCGCAGGCCGACGCTCTATCCACTGAGCCAAACTGGATAGGATGTGGCCTTTTCTTTATTGATATTACCTACCCTCTGAACTTCATTGAGAAGCTAAATTTTAAAGATTTTGGAGGGTGGGGGTGAAGGTTACTTTTGTCAGTATCAGGCCCTCTCAAGAAGTGGCTCCAGGAAAGATGACTGACTTTTCCTCTCAACTTGCCTCACCTTTCTCTCTTCTTTTTAAAAAAATTGTTTTACTGATTTTTAGAGAGAGAAACATCAATCAGCTGCCTCCTGCAGGCCCCCAACCTGGGCATGGCCCCTGATTGGAAATTGAACCAACAACTTTTTGGTGCACAGGATGATGCTTAACCAACTGAGCCACACTGGCCAGGGCCTGCCTCACCTTTCATTGGGTTCAGAACCCAAGTAACGGGTGGGGGAAGGGAGAGCATTGCTTTTCCCAAAGAAAAGAGAACACAGAAAGTGACAAAGTTAACGTCAGAACTTGAAAAACCTGAGTCTGAGTCCCCGATTTCCAAAGTAGGAAATGAAAGACTGACACAAGGCCCAAAGACAACCAGCCAGAGAGAGATGACAGCACTTAAACTAGAGACACACTCGAAGGGTGCAGCAAAAATCGGCCCTTTTGTAGTCAAGCAGCCCTAGAGAAACAGCTAAGGCACCTCTCCTGTCATATTAGGGTTAAGGCCTTCAGATAGCTACCTCCATGCACTGCAGGGAGGCCTCAGCCCTCAGCAAATATTCAGTGTCTACTTCTGCCCTCATAATCTGTGCATAATCTAACTGTGAGGTAGATGCTTAGATTTAAATAATCATTCTCTCAAGAACAGCTAAGGAAGCAAAGAACTGCCCAGGGAGCTGCTGCTTTGTGAGAATGAATATTCCTGTTTGCCATTAATTACACCTAGCTTATACTGAAGTAAGTAACTCACAGAAGTGTCCCAACCCTTACTTTGACAGGAGGCGGCTGCAGATACTAGAGAGAAAGTGTGATCTACCTCCTAGCAGGGCTCCCCTAGGCAGCCCAGGGCTTGCCTTTAGATGGCAACCACTGGCAAAGCCAACCCTGGGTTCTATGCCCCAGGGAAGCAGCAGATTTCAGATACTGATTCTGTCCCACAGTCCAAGTTTACTACCTGGCTGATTCTGTAAGCTTGTCCTTAGCACCCACTCCAGTGAGGAGCTCTCAGGCCACCAGAAACCAAAAGAGCTGCCCCCGTGCACAGACAATATTCCCAATGAACCTGTAGCATTCCCTGGAATTCCTCAATGCCTTTGTATTAAAGTTGCCAAAAATATTCAACATTCACCACATGAAGCTTCAAACCAGGGTCTAGTATATAGAGGACTAAATAAAAATGCGCATACACATATCCTGGAGTGAAAAGGGCAAAGTGGGTTTTTAATAACTAGTTTGCAAGCCACGCTGAGGAAAGCTGGAGACGCACACCCACTGTGCAGTTTGAGCCCACGACCCTTCTGCAGCTCTCCACATCACTCTTTGGGATTCTGAGTTCTCCCAGACTCCAAATCTGGGAGGGTGCTGAGCTGATGCCCCCATTATCTTCTTTGAGGTCTTAATGCCCTCACACCAATGATTCCCACACCTCTGTACTGTCTGAGGGCCTGGGGCAAGGAACTAGACAGAAGAAAGTGAGAGAGCCTGGCCAGTGTAACTCAGTGGTTGAGCACTGACCCAAGCACCAAGAGGTCGCTGGTTTGATTCCCAGTCAGGGCACATGAGGGTTGTGGGCTCCATCCCGGGCAGGGGCCGTATAGGAGGCAGCCGATCAATGATTCTCATTCATAATTGATGTTTCTATCTCTCTCCCTCTCCCCATCTCTCTAAAAATCAATAAAAACATTTTAAAAAAAAGGAGAGGTCTTCTCCTATGTATTTAATAATACAGACCAGTCAGCATGTTCCTCCAATCCCAATCAAGCTACTTTCCTCCACAGGCCTGACATTTAGTGGAGGAGCAGAGGTGTGCCCAGGGTTCAAGTGCTCATAGGCATAAGGCTTCATTAGGTGTAGGAAATGGGCCTCTGTGACCCATCGCCAGCATGGCCGGCTTTTGATGGAAACAGTTGCTGAATTTCCCCAGGATAAACAGAATGTAGGGAGGAGAGAAGAGGATGTAAGAGCAAGGAACTATGGATCTGGGCCAGCTTCATGGTGGCAACCCCTGAGGCGCCTCAGCGAGCCTGGGGGACGTAGAGGCACTAGAAAAGGCCTCAGCCTAGTATTTTTAAATGGCATAATGGGAGACAATAAGACCCCTAGGCAATGTGTGAGGAAACTAGTGACCCCCATAGTACTCAGCCAATGAGGAACCTGAGGAAGGACTGAATCAATAGGCTGAGTTTGCTACCCCAGGTGTGCCTGTACAACTGGACAGACACCTGCTCTCAAGAACATATTAAAAGTCTCATTTTTCGCCATACTTATGTCTCTGAGTCCATTATTTGAATTTGAACAGGTAAGCATTTCTCACATTAGGAGAGGGCAGAATATGAGAAAAAGACTCCAGTTGAGAATTTGCAAACAACAACAAACAAACAAACAAATAAAAAACAGGGCCCAAAGTTCTTCAGTAGCCCAGAAAGAGACATAAAGAGAGGACTTAGGACCTGGTGGTGGAGGGTACAATGGGGGCTGCTGCACAGAGAAAGTGATACTTCATACTTGCATCATATCTACACACAACTGACAGAAACATTATGTGGCCACTCAAGCACTATAAAATTTTCTAGTAGTAATGTAAAAAGGTCAAGTTGAGTATATTTCATTGAATATGTAATAGTATATGCCATTCAACCCAATATACCCAAAATATCATTTCAACATGTAGTCATAATAAAAGCAATTTTACCTTTTCATACTAAATATGTCTGAAATCCAAGTATACCCCATACTTACAGCACATCTCAATTTAGTAGCTAAATTTTCACCCAAAGTAATTTTTCTGTATTTAGAGACTATAAAATTTAGAGTTGAAAAAGTAGATTCACATATCCAAAGTATTCCAAACATACTTAAAAGTTCTCCAATAACTAAATTAAGCATCAGTTTTAACATTTAAATAGAATTCAATAAAACTTAAAAATTCAGTTCCTCAGCTGCACTAACCACATTCTGATACTCAAGAGCCCCGCGTGGGCCTTATCATAAACATCTAGAACAGCGGTTCTCAACCTGTGGGTCGCGACCCCTTTGGGGGATCGAACGGCCCTTTTACAGGGGTCGCCTAAGACCATCGGAAAAACACATATATAATTACATATTGTTTTTGTGATTAATCACTATGCTTTAATTATGTTCAATTTGTAACAATGAAATTGGGGGTCACCACAACATGAGGAACTGTATTAAAGGGTCACGGCATTAGGAAGGTTGAGAACCACTGATCTAGAAGATTTCTCTCCTCTAGAAGCTAGGTCAGGGCACACCCTTTAGGAACTCTGCTCCAGAACTACAGCAACCCAGACCACACTACATATTTAGGGTTGGTTTGACCCCAACTCAGTCCCACACCAACCACCTTCATCACCCAGTGATCCACCTGTGTTACAAATCAACTTGCATTTTATAAACTTAAATGTAATTATTTAAAAGAAAACACTAATATCACATGAGATGTGTGAACTTGTTTGAATGGGAGAGAGAGACCTTTTGGGAGACAACATGGAAAATCTAATATGGGATGCAATTACTGTTGATTTTTTTGTATATAACAAAATGTTTATTGTGGGTTTTTAAGGATGATGCCCTTTTTGTTATAAATGAATAAACACTTCATTGATTTTTTATTTTTTTATTGTGGTAAAATATACATAAAATTTAACATTTTAATCATTTTAAAATGACCAGTTTAGTGGCATTAAGTATATTCACATTGTTGTGCAGCCAGCAGTACCATCCATCTCCAGAACATTTTTAATTTTGTAAAATTGAAACTGTCCCCATTAAACACTAACTACCCAATTCCCTCCCCCCAGCCTCTGGCACCCACCATTTTACTTTTCTGTCTCTATGAATCGGACTACTCTAATTACCTCATATAAGTGAAATTATTTGTCCTTGTTATGACTAGCTTCTTTCACTTAGCTTGATATCCTCAGGGTTTACACATGTGTCAGAATTTCCTTCCTTTTTATAATATTCCACTATATGGATATACACTTTTGCTGCTTCCACCTTGTGGCCACTATGATCAATGCTGCTATGAACATAGGTGCACAAATGCCCGTTGGGAGTCCCTGCTTTCAAGAGAATGCTTTTACTTTTATTTTATTATTTTATTATTTTAAATCTTCACCCAAGGATATATTTTTATTGGTTTTAGAGAGAAGGAGGAAGAGAGGAACATTGATGCGAGAGAAAAACATCAATCAGTTGCCTTCCGTATGCACCAGACCTGGGCTCAAACCCTCAATCTTTTGGTGTACTGGAGGAGGCTCCAACTAACTGAGCCACCTCTGTCAGAGCAAGAAAATGCTCTTATTTTTAAAGTGATGCTTGCTGAAGCACTTCAGGTAAAATATCACATCTGCAACTTACTTTCAAAGAATTTGGATAAAAATCCCGTGCACTAATAAAACAAATGTGGCAAAATGTTAATTGGTGAGTCTACTTTTTGTAGATGTAAAATTTTTCAATATTAAAAGAAAAAATGTCAGTAACTTCAAAACTAGCACCAGCTACTATGAAGAGAAAGCCAGTGCAAAAATAAGTACAATGAAAATAATGTCGCTGGCATGGCTGCTTGCTCAAGATTTGGAGCTGTACTTAATTTGCACTAAGGGAGATTAGCATCTAATGAGATCTCAAAGTGAGAAGGACTTTGGGAAACAAAGGGTAAGGGTGTGTTCTCCCCTGGGTATTGCTGGTCCCAGGACTAGCTGAAGTCACCTTAGTTAGGGATTAGGCATCCAACAATTTGGGAACATTGTTGAGGGAATAGAGAGCAAGATCACCATGAAAGCTATTGCAGGATCACAAGAAGACCCCAAAAATGGGTGGAGGATGGAGTCAGACTCAAATATAATTTAAGAGGCTGAATCCTGATAGTTGACCCTGAGGGGGAGCCCAGGATTAAAATCAACTGCTAAACCATCTGGTAAAATGTTGGTTATCTAGGGATAAGGGCAGGACAGAACAGAACTGAGTAACAGGGCTGAGTGGGGACCATTAAGGAAGTTGTATACCCAGAGGGGAGAGCACCCAGAAGAATGTCAAGCAAAGTCCCTGCCGGGGAGGTAGGCAGAAAAAGAGACCCAGAAACCAGTAGCCTCCTGGTTGGTGACACCGCAGGCCAGGTTATAGGCGGCAGGTGTGGGCCACATGGCTTTAGGGTATCATGACTACTCCCTGGATTTTCTATCAGGCTGTTGGCAATTTAGAGGACTGGGGAAAACATAAATTGTATTCCAAGAATTGAATAGTTGGTGTCAAAGGGAAGGAAGTGGAAACTATCCTAGAAAACATTAACCATGATGTGAGGTACATAAGCATTAGATATTGAAGGGAGAGTTTTGGACCAAGGTGGACACACCAAAGGGAGTGGTGAGATGAGAACTTCTGAACAAGGTTCTAGAGCCTGAGTTGAGAGCTGGCTGGACTCCCAGGTTCCTCACAAGAAGGTGGGGACTGGAACACAGGATCTAGTTACAAATGTAGCTCCTTCCCAGATGATGTTTTGTGAGACACATGCAAAATTCAGCAGGACTACAGATGCTGCCCTGAGCCCCCTTCCCCAAACTGGGATGCCCCGCCCCCCGACCCCAATGGTGTAAAGAGCTTGGAGAGGCTTTGCATTTCCCTTGTTCTGGCCTCTGAGAAAGATGGTGGGTGCCATCCCCGGCAGATGGAGGAGGGCAGAGCTCTGAGCCCACCCTCAGTGAATGGCATGAATAAGCTCTTTCATTAGCAAAAAAGAATACGCAACAGTACCATCTGCTGAGGCGAGAGGAAGGTCAGAGGAACAGGCAGCAATCCTCAGCCCTGGTCCCCACCGTACATGGTGGCTGGAACAGGCAAGGCACGAGCACAAGAATGTAAACCATATGAGCTATCTCACTGTCCATAACAATTGGGGGAAGCCAAAATACAGAACCACACTAGAACTGCTTCATGTCTGTCTCCCACCTCAGGCTGCCCGTATACAGGTCTCCCATATCGCATGGGTTAAGGTGACTCGCTCAAAACGTCTCCAAATTACTCTAGTTGAAAACCATGCCTCTTACCGAATTAAAATTGGTGCGAGGATAGCTCAATCTGATGAAGCCAAGAGAATGGAAGCTGGGAAAGATGTGAATCATGGGGGATGGGAGCAAAGTGTGCTTGCGGGGACACTGGACACCCCCCCCCCCCCCAGTCACCCACAGCTGGGACCGTGCCCTTAGATAGGAGGGCAGGCAAAGGATGCTAACTCCCAGGGTGCCAGTGGTGCCTCAGCAAGGGACTCAGATCAAGGAAGCCTTCCTGAGAAGTAACCTTTTGCAGATCCACAAAGAAGGAATTCACATTTTGTCTTATTTGGTCTCATGGAGGAGGTTTGATTTAAAGGAAGAATGGGTAAGTAAAAACCTCCAGGATGGGGTAAGGGTGTCACACACTTGAACACAAGAATCCCCAATGGTAGAGGTTGTGTGAGCAAACCCATTTGGGATTAAGCGCCTCCCCTCACTGATGACATTCAAAACAAAGACTAAATTGAGTGACATGCAGATTATTAGAAGTGTACTCAAATGGAGTCAATGTCAAAAATTTAGTACTGGACTATTTCAATTCTCAAAATGCTGCACTGGTATTAATGATATTTCAATGTGCCTTCACTAATTCTGTTACCATGTTAGAACACAAACATATAATTTGTTCCCTTCGAGTTCACTGGTTGCCATAGAAATGGCATCAAAATGCATTCTACTTTCAGGTGAAGCAGCACACCATGGGAGTTAAAGAAAAATCTTCATCTAATTCAATCCAGTTCAAACCCTGTAAAAAAACAGTGGAACCTCCGTTCTAGAATCTAATTCGCTCTGGAAGGCTTTTTGAGAAGTGATTTGTTCGAAAACCAAATCATTTTTCCCCATTAGAAACCACGTAAATTGAATTAATCTGTTCCAGACCCCCAAATAATCCCGTTTTAAACTTTCTTATATACAGCACGTGTCTAATGTACTGTTTAACCTATAAATAAAAATTTCTTAAATTTATCGAACTACCCCCTACTAGCCTTAAAGGAATCACTTTCAGCACTCGTTCCAGGGGTGTCTTTCAGGTCAGCATGCAGCATGTTCGTGTGTTCATACATTACTGCCTCAGAAATGCTGTCACTGGCTAACAGCTTTTCCTTTATCTAAATCAACAACAGTTTTTCAATCTCTTTAATTGCCAGTGATCACTGCTTCTTTCACACCCTTACCAATATTAGCACTCTCAATGGCCTCTTTTTGTTTTAAAACTGTGCTAATTGCTGACTGGCCAGCAACAAAAGCATTCTCTCCTTTGTTGCCTGAGAAAAGCCAAAGGGTTGTTTGACTGTAATTAAGTGCAAGTATACCTAGAACATCACCTATACAGATATGTCCTAGGCCTAGGGGAGAAAGCAATTTCACTCAACACAATCATACAGAACACTAGCCCTATGAAAGATCCTCTAGGCCACTGGTTCTCAACCTTCCTAAGGCCGCAACCCTTTAATACAGTTCCTCATGTTGTGGTGACCCCCAACCATAAAACTATCTTCGTTGCTACTTCGTAACTGTTAATTTTGTTACTGTTATGAATCGTAATGTAAATATCTGATATGCAGGATGTATTTTCATTGTTACAAATTGAACATAATTAAAGCACAGTGATTAATCACAAAAACAATATGTAATTATGTATGTGTTTTCCGATGGTCTTAGGCGACCCCTGTGAAAGGGTCGTTCGACTTCGAAAGGGATCACGACCCACAGGTTGAGAACCGCTGCTCTAGGCAAACACAACTGAGGTGGTGGGGCCACCGCCCTCAAGACTGGGACCCAACATATTCTACCCTCAACCAAGGCACATCCAGAGGCAACAAAGCTCACAGCACACACACCCTCCTTCTCTCTCTGAGCCCACAGTTTTCATGTTTCTGATTTGTTCCATTTACATACTGATCCACATATATATGAAAATGTAAGCTCCTGTCCTAGCCAGTTTGGCACAGTGGATAGAGCGTAGCGTAGGCCCACGGACTGAAGGATGCCAGGTTCAATTCTGGTCAAGAGCAGGTTGCAGGCTCCCTTTCCCAGCCCTGGTCGGGGCATGTACAGGAGGCAACCAATTGATGTGTCTCTCTCACACTGATGTTTCTCTGTCTCTCCCCCTCACTTCCACTCTCTCTTAAAACAAAACAAAACAAAACAAAAAAACCAAAATAACAAAACAAAACATGTAAGCACCACCCCCAATAGACACAAGATCCCTTGTGGGTGAGGTTCACTATCTCTCATGAGTAAAGATAGAGAATAAAGGCTATTAAATAGATTTCAATCCAAAGTATGACTTGAGAGGTTTTTAAAAAAGTATTAAGAAGAAAAAAGTATTATGAATAAGAAAAAAGTCTACAGAGGTGATGGTCCCAGCAGGACCTAGATCGAAAGAGGTGGGCGTAATGGCATTTTTGACCCTGCAAGACCCCATCCAAGGAGTTCTGATAAGGGTCCAGATTGCTCCTACTTTTGTTAACTGTGTCCCTGTGATCCGATTACAGTTTTCTTCCTCTCGCTATCCAGCATCTATCTGGCTTGTCCTTTTGCTGCCCTCTTCACTGGTATGTGCTAATATGTATCTGTCTGGCATGGGTCTGTAAGACAGTGTGGAAATGAGGCTGAAAACCAACTGGTCCAGGATGGCCAAGAAGCAGGAATGTGGGGGTACCTAGGTATATCCCTGTCATTTCAGATGTTCCTCGTTTAGGTGAAAACTCTGGATTTCTGATTCAACCATTCAACAAACTTACTGTATATCTTGTAGCACTGCAGGCTCTTGGGATTCAGCACAAAGGCACCTGCCCTTATGGGTTCAACAATCAAGAATGAAAACAACTATGTGATGTACTATGGAAAAAAAGGGTGGGTGTACCTGGGATTGGGACATTTTTCATCCCCACTTCTTGGAATTTTTCACAAGTGAGGCTCTATGGTTCTTAATCTCTTCTCATTTCCTCCACTTTATATATTAAATGGTGTAACAGTCACACAAAGAACAAACTTTCTTCACTGAAACATCTCATTCATGTGTAAATTACTCAAAAAACCATTCCCCTGGCATATATCTCTATTTTGAACATGGTGGCTTGTGATTTACTTAAATAGCAGCTTCCATTCGGTGATATCATCTTTACACTGTCATCTTAAAAGATAATGAAAAAGGACAGATTATTTTTTACCTTTAAGGATTTACAGCTCATTAAGCCAGTTCCATGCTACAACTTCACTTTTTACCTGAATCTTGATTATTACAAGCACATGTACATTATTCTCCAGAGAGTCAAGGATCGGGTCAGTTATCCTGGACTCCACCCATCAGGTGGTTTGCAATGACAGCAAACCCTAGGTTTACATTATTACAGCTAGAAGAATGCTAATTCCTCCTGGTAGTCACAGAATGATTCCCTAAATAAAAGCCACAATTGTAGGCAATGCTGAATAACAGCTACTCTGCTGACCAATTTTTCATTTCACAAACATATTCCACCTATAATTAGGAAAGCAGGCCAAGAAGAGTCCCCTTGTTATGGCAACAAGCCACTGTCTTTATTGACCATTCCCTGGATTTCTATCTCAGAATTCTCAGAAACCCCACAGATCCTATGTGCCAAATGTAAAAGACCTTCAAGTCACAACAGTCTTGGCAAGGTACCTTTATGGCCTTTACTCATGACTGCAGACTCGGGTGACTTAAATCTATACCACCAGGGTCTCTCTTTGCTGCTGGAAACAGGGACCCAGAAGCTCTCGGCATTATTTGGACTACACCACAATGGACCAATATAGAAAGCTGCTTGCCTAATAAAGCACTGTGAGCATATGAGGAAACATCTGGAGAGGCTTTTATGCCCAAATATCCTGAACTGAAAATGTCCTAGGTCTTGGACATCATCATTTTGGACCCTAAAGGACTCCAGGAAAGGAAGGAGAGCAGCTCTCTGCTCATCACTGGGTAGGCAGGACACCTTCTCTTGGAGGTTCAGTGCCCTTGGAAGGGCTGGCTCACGCCAGACCACCACGGACCCAGTGTACATCTGGGATCCTCACAACAGTCACCTACCATTGAAGCCAATGACTCAAGGAGGCAATGAAGTACCACTCAAAACAGTGACATCCAAATGGAAAAAACAATCCTCCTATATAATAAAGAGCTAATATGCTAATCAGACCAAACAGCAGAACGACCATCCGGACGACCTTCTGGACGAAGCCAGGGCTGCGAGGGCCAAGCCCCTTGCATGAATTTCATGCACCAGGCCTTTAGTGAATAATAAAGTCAACTTAAATTCAAAATAAGACAAGTTGAACCCCCAGATGCCAAATGTAAAAACTGAAGCTAAAAAACAAACCTGAAACTCAAGTTTAGCTACAATAGAGTGGTAGCATCTGATAAGGCCATCACAAAGCCCCCACACCACAAAGAAGGCAGACTTATCTCTGTTCCCAGGACACCAGGATAGAAGCAGCTTATTGAAAGGGGAGAGGAGCAGTTGAAGGCATAGCGAACAGGACAGCAATTCGATAGCAGGCAAGAAGACAACTATGTCATTTTACCAAAAGAAAACCAGCCAACAATTTAACTGCCGTGACAGAAGGAAACAGCTTTAGATAAACTATTCGGGTACCACTCATTAATCTGTGAGTGAATAAAATCAATATTCAGCAAGGTGGCAAGGTATACCTGCTAAATATTTTTTTATTATGGTAAAATATGCAAAACATAAAGTTTATTCATGTTTTTATTGATTTCAGAGGGAGAGAAAGAGATACATTGATCGGTTGCCTCATGCATGCACCCTACTGGGGATTGAACCTGCAATCTAGGTACATGTTGTGACCGGGAATCAAACCTGCAACTTTTTGGTGTACAGGATGATGCTCCAACCAACTGAGCAATCTGGCCAGGGCTACTACTTTAACCATTTTTAAGTACATAGCTCAGTGGCATTATATACGTTCACATTGTTGTGCAACCATTAACCCCACCCATCTCCAAAACTTTTCCATCATCCAAAATTGAAACCATACCCACTAAACAGTGACTCTCACTCTCCTCCATCCAGCTCCTGGTAACCACTCTTTTATTTTTTATCCCTATGATTTGACTATTTTAGGTATCCAGATATATAAAAACCCAGGGTCCATAACGTCCAAAACAACCGAAGACTCGACTGACCAGAAGTCAGTCCTGCAGTCAGTGCTGGGTTGCTGTGCGACCCAGCACTGACTGTCGTAGCTGCAGGCATAGCGACCCAGCACTGACTGCCAAGGGGGCTGTGGATCAGGCCTGGAGAGAGGCCTGGAGAGAAAAGCAGGGTCTGATCCGTAGCCTCTGTGGCAGCTGTTGATCAGCCCTTCTCTCTTTCTCTCTGGGCCTGGCCAGCAGCCGCGCCTCTCTGATCAGGCCCAGAGACGCTGATTGGCATAGAAACTGACTAATCTGAACCAAATCTGGGTGAACTGTGAGGAGCCAATGGCTGCCTAGTAAGTGGAGCTTTTGATGCTGACTGGCATAGAAACCGACCAATCAGAAACAAATCTGGGTGAACTGCAAAGGCAGAACCTAAGGTGGGGGCTGAGGAGGGGTTTTAAGGGCAACAGCTGTTTGGTGTAAGGTATAAGAAAGCGGTTCAATTTTTTAATGACTGGTTTGGCAGTATAGTGCATATGGCTGGATATCAGTCCAGATACAGGGATTATGTATTTTTGTCTGCCAAGAGCATCTCCTCCTGCTGAAAAAGGATCCCCCTCCCCATTTAAGCAATCCTATCCTATATAATCTATCTATACTAATAAAAGGGTAATGTGCTAATTAGACTGGGTCAACTGGCCATCTTCGGGACATCCAACTTCCTTCCGGACAAAGCCATGGTGGTAGGGGCCGAAGCAGAGGCATTTGGGGGCGATCACGCCAGCAGCAAAGGGCAGTTGGAGGCGAGATCAGGCTGGCAGGGGAGGGCCATTGGGGGTGAGATCAGGCCAGCAGGGGAGGGCAGTTGGGGGCAACTAGGCCGGCAGGGGAGGGCAGTTAGGGGCGAGATCAGGACAGCAGGGGAGGGCAGTTGGGGGCAAGATCCGGCCTGCAGGGAGGGCAGTTGGGGGCAATCAGGCAGGCAGGCAGAGGCAGTTAGGGGCAATCAGGCAGGCAGGCAGAGGGGTTAGGGGCGATCAGGCAGGCAGGCAGAGGGGTTAGGGGTGATCAGGCAGGCAGGCAGAGGGGTTAGGGGCAATCAGGCAGGCAGGCAGAGGGGTTAGGGGCAATCAGGCAGGCAGGCAGGCAGGTGAGCAGTTAGGAGCCAGCAGTCCCAGATTGCAAAAGGGATGTCCGACTGCCAGTTTAGGCCTGATCCGTGTGGGATCGGGCCTAAATCAGCAGTCGGACATCCCCCAAGGGGTCTCCAATTGGAGAGGGTCAGGCTGAGCTGAGGGACCCCTGCCCATGCACGAATATCGTGCACTGGGCCACTAGTCTTACATAAGTAGAATGATACAATATGTGTCCTTTGGTGTCTGGCTTCTTTCACTTGGCACAATGTTTTCAAGGATCATCCATGTTGTAGAATGTATCTGAATTTTCTTCCCTTTTAGGCTCAGTAATGTTCTAGTATATGGATATGCCAGTGTTTATCCATTTATCTGTTAGTGGACATTTGGGTTGTTTCTACCTTTTGGCCATCGTGAGTACTGCTGCTATGAACATTGGTGAATCCACAACCCTTTTACCTCATGGCAAAGACTATGGTAATTCATTTCAGAAAGTCTTCCATTTCAAATGAATAAATAGCTTCAGCACTTAAAATGGTCAGAGCGCCACTTCCCAGATTTCAGCAGAGCCCAAATGTAGCCAAAATAGTCAACTGGGCCTTGATAATAAACCAGACCACCATTTCCTCTGTCCTCAGACTAAGAAGGTGGTAACCTACAATGAAGAGAGCAGATGAAAAATCCATGGGTGGATATAAACAAAAGCATTTTAGTCAAGCATGACCAGAAGTGTGTGCAATTTGCCCAGCAAGTTTCTCCTCGGGAGACAGTGCAGTTTCCCAAATTTTCAACACTCAGCACCTGACCCAAAGTGAAATTTTGATACAAACAGTGCTTTACAGAACTGTACAGCTGGCAGCACCTTGGAAACCTTAAAAATATTGATGCCTAGGCCTCTTCCCACAGAGATTGCAATGAACAGCGTTCTGGGTGGGGACCAAGTATTAGGAGTTTCAAAAGCTTCCCACATGCTCTAACATTCAAGCCAAGACTGATCCACTGCACAATCAAGAAATCGTGTGCTGTGCCAGGAGTCTATGAGTTTATACAAACATAATTCACAGTAACTTTCTCATAATATGAAACTACACATTTCTGTAAATGTGTAGTAAAACAAAGATGAAAACACCAAGGCAGAATGTTCTCCTTCCCTTGCATCTGTGCAGCTGTAAATGATAAAGGTCTGGATATGCAGTTCAGAGTGGAGGAGACATGCTGGTCTCTGAATACGTATCTGGCACACAGGCACCGGGAACTCCACTGTGATCTCCACCAGCTCAGCGAAAAACACCCTCATGGCCAGATTTCCTGGGTCCACTTGTTTCTTCCCCAGTCCAGAAGTCAAGGGGATGAGAAGAGAAATGGTGGAATGTGATTCTGTGATAGCACTGAACACAATCAAAACTTGGCTATAATTCCAAGGCTAATTTCTAGGTTAGGAAATTGTCCCCTTCCCACTATTTTTGCAGAAGTCTTTTCAACATATTACAGCAACTAGCAACCTAAGACAGACTCGTGTTCCAAAGATTCATCAAGCCAGTTCTTGGGACTTTTTTGCCAGGTTCCCAGGGAAGAATGTTGTAAATGATGGCTGGATGCCAGGACTCATCCAAAATGAACAGAAGAATCACTGATCTATTTGGAGCTTGGGGCTCTAGGACCTGGCTGACACCCAAGATTTCCAGGATGCAGACAGCCAATGTGGGGTGAGGCCTGTAGTTTGGGGCCCTGCATAGTGAAGTGGCATGGTAGTAAAAAACCATGAATGGTGGGCAAGCTGAACTTCAAGAAGGGACTAGATAAAACTATTCTTCAGCTATAATTGTATCCCCAATTGCCTCAACACTCAACCCCATGATACTACTTTGTGCTGTCTAGAATTTCCAAGTCAGCTACCAAGTGGCCCAGATATAAACCATGCAAGTTGAAGCTTAAACTTGGTGGAGCCTGCCCATCCAAGAAAACCAGCTTGCTGAAGGAAGCTACACCACATCAGAATTAGCACAGACTGGAGGTACCACGGTCTGCTGTCTATGCAGACTGTGTCTCTGGCACATCAGGGCACTGGGCACATGACAAAAATCCAAGGATTCTAGCCAAATTTCCTCTCTCTCTCCAAGATGATCACACATGCACCATTATGACACTCTTGATTTCTTTGTTTAAAATATATTTTCATTTATTTCAGAGAAGAAGGAGGAGGGAGAGAGAAACATCAATGAGAATCACTGATTGCCCCACAGGGCGGATCTTGCCTCCTGCACTTCCCCTACTGGGAATCAACCCCGAAACCCAGGCATGTGTCCTTGATTGGAATTGAACCCGGGACCCTTCAGCCTGCAGGCCGATGCTCTGCCACTGAGCCAAATCAGCTAGGGCTTGATTCCTTTGTTTCAATAAACTAGGTCTTTCCTGCCTGGAATATCCTGTCCTATACAACACCACATCCTGGCAAACCCCTCTCCTTCAAGAAGCCTTCCCTAAGATCCTGTCCCCTGCTCACCCCAAGTCTGCTATAGGTGGCCTTCTCGAAGGTTCCTATGGCCAAATTTTGTCTTATCACAATCACAAGATGTATCTAATGCTGAGAAACTAGCTTCTTTCCTAAGATCTAGACCAAGGCAAAGAAGCCCTTTCTCACTACTTCTTTTCAACATCTTGCTGGAAGTCTTAACTAATGTATTAAGGACAAGCAAAGGACTGTCTTGGCCAGTGTAGCTCAATTGGTTGAGCGTGATCCCATGCACCAAGAGGTCAATGGTTCAATTCCCGTCAGGGCACATGCCAGGGACAGCAGAGGGCATGAGGAGGCAGCCAATCAATGATTCTCTCTCATCATTGATATCTCTCTCTCTCTCTCTCTCTCCCCCCCTTCCTCTCTGAAATTATATATATATATACATATATGTATATATATATAAATAATATGTTATATATATGTGAATATTTAAAGACAAGAAAAGGAAATGGAAGGGATACAGACTGGGAAAGGGAAAAAAACTGTCTTTATTTTCAGATGACATCATTGTTTATGTAGAGAATCCCAAAGAATTGACAAAACACATTACTGGGAACTAAGAAGTAATTATAGCAAGTCTGTAGAATACAGGGTTAATACACAAGTCAACTGTTTCCTATATATCAGCAAATAACTGGAATTTGAAATTACATACAACCAAAGCATCCACCAAACTGTGATCTTGTTAGTTTCCCTTCTTCCAAGTTCATATTGCTATGGACAGTATCCAGTCAGTGCTTGGCAGGTTGAAATGTCCCAATAAATGTTTCAACACAGGCAGAAACCAACCTTAATGCCTCCAGACAAACAGGGCTATCCTTACCAGCAGTAATGCAGAGAGTATGTCATGGCTGCTAAAATGAACAGGAAGCCCTCGAGAAGATAGCATGGGGATAGGGGATGAGGTGGGATCCCAATGCTCAGTCTACTGACCTCCCAACCACACCAAGCACTGCCTGCTGAAGCAGCACTCCACCCAATGGCTGAGCTTAAATCTGAGTTTTGAAAGCCCAGGAGCCTAAAGTGAGTCAAACCAACTTACTCTCAATCCTCTGAATATCAACTAACAAAGGTTGTTGACAGATTTCTCTAATATGGCAAATAACTGGTTTCCCTCTGGTTATCTAAGCACATAACCCCCTTTTGCCTTCCTTTGGTGGGGAGTGGCCTCTGATAGTGGTGATGGCCTCCAACATCCAGGTGAAACTATTTCAGAACCAGCAAGACCATGGTTCAGATTCTGCCCATATGACCCTCAACAGGCACCTAAGCCTGAGGTCTTCTATTGAGATTTTGTAACAGCTAACTTGTGTTTCCACAAGCGCTAAAAAAGAAAAACCCCCAGATAACCAAAAAACCAGTCAGCAGAGTTTCTAGCAAACGGTAAAATAAATAAGTAAATGCAATATATGTGTGTGTGTGTGCGCGCGCGTGCACGCATGTATGTATGCATATGTTTCTTCCTCTCCCCACACACAAACAGGTAAATACAAGATATGAAACGCTAGCAGCCCTCAGTTACGTCACACAAACCTGACAGAAAAGACAGCATAGCACCCAGGTCCTGCATCATCACTGTCACGGCACCTTCAAATGTCAGAAAGGCCAGAGAGACCTGCTGCCCTCCTGCTGACCACACTGCTAGAACTTCCTCTTACAGTTCTTAGTTTACTGAGAGCTTTTCTGCCATTAAGAAAAACATCAGTTGAATATATTACTACTCACCTTCACGGACAAGCAAGGTACAAGCATTTATAGCCCCTCCACTCTGTCTTCACAAAGTTTGTACATCACCTTGGGACTTAAGTTGCTTTACAAGCCTTTGACTCATTAAAGCCAGACACATTCCTGCCCCTTCCTTTGCTCTGCCTACTAGATAAGTATAAGAACTTTCCATTTGCACTCCTTTAGAGCATGATGACATTTCATCTTTTGGATTTGCCTCTGCATTGGGCTGAGGTCTAGTGGGAGATGCCCTGCCTGCTGACAAAGGAAATATGGATGTGAACTCTAACAAGCAATCCTCATGTCATCTATCTGAAACAAGCCCTCATCACAGGGATGATGTAAGAGGCAGAAAGCAGCGAGTTCACTTGGAAGTCAAGGATGGGATTGTAACAGCAGCATAGAAAAACCCAAGAGCAGGGAGAAAGGGGTACACCGTGCCTATCCCCATCCCCAATCTCTGGCATTTCTACCATCTCATTTTCAAGCTGAAGGCCCAGCAGTGTACCCTGCAAGCCACAGCATGACAGGCGGCCAACACGAGTTACACAGCTGCCAACAGTTGTGATAAAGGCTCCACAGGTGCCCCAGGCAGGCCAATCTGGACTTCATTATTAAACAATGCTTTATTGGCGGGCTCTACAAAACACACAAATGGGTACGAGTCCACAAACAGAAGTATTTATTGCAAGCACTGCCAGAATATTTGGTTTGTTTTTAACTGAACCTTGGCTAAGTCTGTACAAGACTGTGGTTAACTTGAATGGCTGTCAATAAACACTGCAAAATGCTTTCCTTGCATTCTTACTGTAAAACAGTGGTTCTCAATCTTCCTAATGCCGCGACCCTTTCATACAGTTCCTCATGTTGTGGTGACCCCCAATTTCATTGTTACAAATTGAACATAATTAAAGCATAGTGATCAATCACAAAAACAATATGTAATTATGTATGTGCTTTCCGATGGTCTTATGTGACCCCTGTGAAAGGGCCGTTCGACCCCCAAAGGGGTCGCGACCCACAGGTTGAGAACCGACGCTGTGAAAGCTTGTGGTCACATAACTCCTCTCCCCACCACCCCCCACCGCCCCCACAAAAAAAAAAAAGAATGAAAGACTCACTTCTATACAACTTCTTTATTTTTTTAAAAAATCTTTTTTTTATTGATTTCAGAGAGGAAGGGAGAGGGAGAGAGAGATAGAAACATCAATGATGAGAGAGAATCACTGATTGGCTGCCTCCTGCATGCCCCACACTGGGGATAGAGCCTGCAACCTGGGCATGTGCCCTTGACTAGAATCAAACCCGAGACCCTTCAGTCTGCAGGCCGACGCTCTATCCACTGATCCAAACCAGCTAGGGCTATTCAGTTTCTTTAACACTTGTGAACTAAAATTTGTAATAATCTACTTCCTACCACCAAAAAATCTGGCTTGACAGAAAGAACACCAAATCATTCAACCCCTAAATACACTATCAGTACAAACCCACCTGAGGCTCAAGGAAAGAAATTAAGTCCCATGCTAAGAGATCCCTAAGCAGTCCAGGCTAATTTCCTGGGATTCCAGCACTTGGGTCATGATGTCACCTTTATAGATCATGCCCTGGGCACTGTATCAACAGCTCTCTTCTGTTGGCACAGAGCACAGGGCACCACAAACACTTGCAGATGTGAACACTTTGGGAGCAAATGTGCCTGCACAAATGCCTGAGGCTCTGGCCTGGCACTACTTACTTGACACCATCGTGTCTGTTTAACAACAGAAGGGCCAAGCATTTTATTAGGTGATCATTATGTATAAACTAGTGACCTGGTGCACGGATTTGTGCACATTGAAAGGAAATTAATTAGAAGGTGGCTGGTGGGGCGAGACTGAGCGGATACGCCCTGGAGCCAACCTCCCATGGTCCTGCCATGGCCAGCCACACCTGGGGTGGCACCGTGGCTCGAAGGGCATCTGCGGAGTGAGCGGAGTTCCTCCGGCAGGTGGGGTCCCTCGGCCTGGCCTACAGGTATCTCTCCGACATCGCCCAAGGGTCCCGGAGTGAGAGAGAACACTCTGCAAAGTTGCTGTCGTACAGGGTGTGGAATGCAAACACAAGTGTGCAATAAACTAGATTCGGGGCGACAGTGCCCCAGTAACAACATAACCCTCGGCCGAAGGTGGAATCGCATGGCCCTGCGAGGAATCAGGCTCCCTCCTCTCTGGTTTCAGGGTGCATCACCCGAGAACCACCACTGCCAAATCACTGCAGCTCTGTAGCTCCTGCGGTATCTGCTTGCCTCCTGGTAGTCAGTGCACATCATAGCTACCGGTTGGACAGACACTTAGCATATTAGCCTTTTATACATATAGATTATATATAGAGATGGGCAGAGTGCTCCCTCCCTTTGTAAAAAAAAGAATCCCCACCTTTAGAATTCTGCAGCTTTCACAAAAAGTCACACAATTTTTTTGCAGTAACAATGCGATCAACTCAGAGTTCCTTGGTAGGGGTACGGGATGGGATGCAGGGACAAGGGGGCAGGGCCTGGGGCAACTGAGGTATGGCCAGTTCTTGCTAAAAAGCAGTTTCTTCTAGCAATAAATGCCCTATCCTCAAGCAGAAAGCCTAATACGCACAGATGTAGAGACACACACAGAACAGGGACACACTTCCATGTAGGAATGTACTCCGTGGCATGACATCCATGCTTCCTCCTTCCTCCCCCAGAGCAAGGCTGCAGCAACATGCTGCCACTAGGCAGCCATTACTGCTCCAAAATTCCGATGCTATCTGTCCTTACAGCAGGCGGCTACCCTCTCCTACAGCTCACCCACCAAGATTCTCAAGCTAAAAATAAGACGCAACTGCTGCTCTGGAGAGAGCTCTAAAGTGGTGGCTCTCATCTATGGCTAAACGGAAAACTGTTTAGGGAGCTTGTTTAAAAACCCATGTGTGGCCCAGCCAGCATTGTTAGAAATAAGGTGAGCCCCAAAACCAGGGGTCCTGGAAGAACAAAGGATACTTGAGAGCCAGACAGCAAGGCAAATATCTTTACTTCTGCAGAAGGGTGCATACCAACACAGGGTCTGGCAGAATGAGCACTGAGCGGCCAGCACGCTTGGAGTTTTACTGCTGATGGGGTTTTACTACTGACACACGCTGTCTGACCCTCACTCTTGATTGGTCAAAGCTTAGGCTCACATTTTTGCGCGATTGGTTAATTTAAAGGAAAAAGGGCTGACCTTTGCCATTTCAAAATGGCAGTTGCCTAAACTCCCTTCTTTGACAGAAATGATTACTTGTTTATTCTCACAGCATGGCTCAGTGGTTGAGAGTTGACATATGAACCAGGAGGTCACAGTTTGATTCCTGGTGTGAGAAAATGCTCACTTGTCAAATAATGGACTTAGAGACTGTCCCATTGTACAGGCACACCTGGGATAGGGAACATAGCCTATTTATTTAGTCCCTCCTCCGGTTCCTCACTGGCTGAGTACTATGGGGTGACCTGTTTCCTCATGTCACCTAGGTCTTGCAATCTCCCATTAGGCCATTAAAAAAAAATTGGCCTGAGGCCTTCCTAGCTGCCTCCACCTCCCCCTGTCTAGCTGTCGCAAACGCCTCCAGGGTTTTCACCATGACGTTAGCCCATGTTCACAGTTCTTTGTTCCCCTTCTCTCCTCCCTACATTCTGTTTGCCATGAGGGGAAATCAGCAAATTCCATCAAAAGCCAATCATGCTGGAGATGGATCGCAGAGGTCCATCTCCTACACCGGACATGGCATATACCTGGGTTGTGGGCATGATACCCAGTGGGGGGCATGCAGGAAGTGGCCGATCAACGATTCTCTCTCATCATTGATGTTTCTCTCTCTCTCTCTCTGAAATCAATAAAAATATATTAAAAACAAACAAAAGCATGTATGGCCCTGGTTGCTTTGGTTCAGTGGATAGAGCGTTGACCCACGGACTGAAGGTTCCTGGGTTCGATTCCAGTCAAGGGCACATGATCAGGTTGCGGGCTTGATCCCCAGTAGGGAGCATGCAGGAGGCAGCCAATCAATGATTCTCTCTCAGCATTTATGTTTCTATCTCTCTCTCCCCTCTCCCTTCCTCCCTGAAATCAATAAAAATACATTTAAAAAACAAAGAAACACTCCACTGTTTGTTTAAAAACAAACAAGTATTTGATGGCTTATTACTATATGCTTGCTCAGCGATTCCCTGTGTGAAGGTGTATGACAAAGCTCCTGGCCATAATACCAGCAACAACACGCAGAGAACGAAACTGGAAAAGGCTCTCAAACCCTTAACCTGGCCAGAGCTCATAAAGAAATGTCCACCCAACTTTCATAGTCATTACTCTGATCATGGACATCTTTAACTGTACCACACCACACAATCCTAGCCCATTCAATTCCTCCACAAGTTGTTCACAGAAGGCATGCTGTGACAAAAATACCAAAGACCACCAGATCTCCAGCCATCTGTTTGCTAACATGAACGCACACTGTGTGTCTGCACATGTGGTCACTGGCAGTCACTCACTAAAAAAGCTCTTAAGGCTCAAAGCTCCTGGTTCGAAGTTGTCAGGACTCAGCCTTAAGACTGCACCATGGATGAAGCAGTCATTTCTAGACTGCATCTGATATCACAGCAATCAGCTCTAGGACTGACTGAGCACCTGTCTGAACCAGGCAAGCTGTGCACTCGCTGAACATCCTCTAAGCCGCCAGTGCCCTATCGGGAGATTCACTCAGCAGCCAAACCCAGCCTGGCCCTGATGCCTGTAGTGGTTGGCAGGCATCATACTAGAAACAACTTTCCCAGCTAAGTGCCAATTTTTTCTCGGTGTTCACACACTTAGGGAATGCAGCTAAACTCAGATCAAGGAGCAATTACTAAATGCCTACTGAGCTCAGGGCTCCCTGTGTTGGGATACTATATTCTGACCTCACCAGAACCTCACACACAGTAGGAATTAGGATTTAGTGTTGTAGTTGAGGATGCTAATGTCAGAAGAAATCGGTCATTTATCTGAGGTCACAAACCTGCAGGGATTAGAAGGCTGCATGACTCCTCACCCTATAAACCAAAATCATTTCCTGATGATTCAGGGCATATACTTGAAAGGCAAAACTGTACAACTTTTAGAAGATAATACAGAACATGTGACTTCAGGTAGTGTTCTCACCAACCATAAAACAAAGATCCATAAATTCACCTATATTAAAATTAAGATCTTCTGTTCCTCAAAAGATGCTATACATGCAGGGGGAGACACACCCAACTAGGGGAAAATATTTGCAAAATGAATTACCCACAAAGAGCTGGTACTGGACTCTACAAAGAACTCCTGCAAATTAGTTTTAAAAGATAATCAAGCTTAAAAAAACAAGAAGCAAAAGTCAAGGGGCAGGTGTTTCAAAGGAGGATACAAGAAGATGCTCACCTCATTAATTTAGATTTCCTTGATAACTGAAGCCACAATGACATTTTATATTCACCAAGGTTGGGAAATTATAAAAAACCTGTTAATGCCAACACTAGTGAAAATGCAGTCCAATATTTTTGGATGTGGGAAGGTAAACATATGCAAGAGGTTTTAAAATAATTTGGCATTATGACAACTCCAATGGCCCAGTAATTCCACTCGTGGGCACTTACTAAGACACGTGCACACATCTCATGCATGCACACACAGAAGAATGCTCACAAAAACATGCTTATTAATTAATGGCACTTCTTCTGTCCTCCCTTCCTCCTCCAATAAAAACAATTCTAATGAGCTATGGTTACCACATGGATGAACCTTAAATGAGAAAGTGGCAGAAGTCTGCAAATTGTATACTAAGTGAAATAAGCTAGTCACATAAAAGACAAATAATGCATGATTCCATTTATATTAGACTAGTGGCCCGTTGCACGAATTCATGCACATTGAAAGGAAATTAATTAGAAGAAATATTTTAATATCGATATTTGCCCTTTCTCTATAATAGAAGTGTCAACCAAATTCACAATCGACAATGACAGGTCGAAACACACGCATGTGATTGGTGCCAGTGAGAGCTTTGTGTGTACTGCGCATGTGTGAATCAACTTAGCCTTTTATATATAGAGAATAAACTTGCTTAATTAGACCTGCTTTCTGATGTAGCCAAACTTTTTACAACCCAGTGAAGCACCCCAACTTCTCTTTCAGGTAACTGTCAGCCACACAGCAGTAAACATCAACACGAAGCAGATTATTACTGTAGATCACACAGGGAGAAGAAAGGGTAAAATATTTAAGTGCAGCAGTGTTTGACTATATTCTGTGCAGTGAGAAAACCTAAAGTCATTTTCAAGGTCCACCATTTCTTACTTCTTTTCAGTCGAGTCAAGTTTCTAAGCTTTCTAAATCTCCGTTTTTCCGGCTAATGAAAAGAAAATAGGATTCCACCGAGTCGCCTATCTACCTACTCCAGGACTTCTATGAGGATCAAATGAGATGAGGCACAGGAAAAACTCTTCACAGACATTTGGTTCAAGTGTAAAATGTTTCCACCTGTGTTCCTGGGCTGAAGAAACTCCAAGGAGGCTAGTCACCAGGGAGAGGAAGCCGGGCTTTGCTACATGACATCATTACCTGGAGCCCACAGCAACCATTTCCGGGCTGGGCTTGGCTGTGGGCTGCATTTTGCGCCATGGGGTCCTGGAAGCGTTGGCTGCAATTTGGTGGGGTGTCACTCGGGACTGGTGGCAGGGCCTGTGTCCCACTTGGGGGAAACCGAGTGTTGGCTTGTTGGCGCCAGGTCCATGATGCTGGCCAGTGTGTGTCACAGCAGCTCCTGCACTGAGCATCTGCCCCCTGGTGGTCAGTACACGTCATAGCAACCTATCAGATGATTGGACACCTAGCATATTAGCCTTTTATATATAGAGACATACATATCTAAAATAGTCAAAACTCTTAGAAACAGAAAGCAGAATGCAGCCGCCAGGACTGGGGGAGGAGGAAAAGGAGAGTTGTTCAATGGATATAGTTTCAGTTTTGCAACATGAAAAAGTCCTGAAGATCTGCTGCACAACAACAATGTGCATATAGTTAACACTATTGTACACTTAAAAATGTTATGACAGTAAAATTATATGTTGTGTTTTTCACCAGAAAAAAAAAAAAAGTAGGCAGATGGCTTCAACACAATTTCCTCAACTCTGAAACACATATAATACCCTCACAGGGCTTATTTAAGGTGCAAATGAAATGCAACAGAAAGTAAGAACTAACAACACTATTAATCATGTCATTAAAAGTGAATGACATAATTTAGTATTAACTTTCAAAATAGTTTCATTTCATGAGCCTATGCTGCAATCCATCTAGTGCAGCAGTTCTCAACCTGTGGGTCGCAACCTCTTTGGCCGTTGAACGACCCTTTCACAGGGGTTGCCTAAGACCATCCTGCATATCAGATATTTACATTACGATTCATAACAGTAGCAACATTACAGTTATGAAGTAGCAACAAAAGTAATTTTAGGGTTGGGTCACATGAGGAACTGTATTTAAAGGGCCAGAAGGTTGAGAACCACTGATCTAGTGTATTTTGATCATGTACTTTGATCATGGAGTAAAACTGCATGGGCTGTAGGGTCTGACTAGGTCTACTAGCACCTCATGCAGTTGATTCACTCCTGGCAGACCCACATATGGTAGTACCTTCTAGAACCACAGCTCAGTCTGCAGTCACTGCTTGAACCTTCATTCACCTTCTCTACACACAAAGATAATGGGCTTAATGGCCAAATGGGCCAGTACTGCCCCTAAAGCTCTACTCACAAAATGGGGGGAGAGGGAATGTATGGAATAAATGCAATGAAAGATGTCAGATAAAGCAAATTCCAGAGGGGTGGGGAACTTTCTAGGGCAGAGACTAGAGAACATGATACTCATCTAGATAACAGGAATTCATTTCAGGATGGTTGGTTTTAGAAGGAAAAACCCTTCCCCAATGAACACCAATTCTCCACCTGACTTATTCCATAGAAGCGTGGCTTTCTCAATCTGAGATCCTATAGGGACTCCATTTCCAACTTCTATGGGATGGGCCAGAGAAGGCATTTTCCCAGCTACATAAATCAGGATTCAGTCCCTCACTATCTTTTGACCCTAAATGATGGCCCAGGCCCCTCCTCTCCCACCCTCCTGGCAAAACCCAAGGCCCCCAAAGTCTGGCTAGACCAGCCCCTGCATCACAGAACTGCACATCCACCTGCTTACAAGGGCAATGTTGACTAGGATGCCTCAGGAGCCCCATGAGATCAGGAGCCTCTTCTCTAAAACCTGTCAAAGCAGGCATGACATGAGTTTTCTAGCCACCTTTACAAGCTCACTTGCCCCATAGAGGTGGTGGCCAACGTGTGGGATAACCCCAAAACATAATGTTTCATCACTAAGGGAATTCCACTGGACAGCACTGCTTTAGAAATTGGATGGGTCACTGTAAAACAAGTAAAATCCAAAATGGACCCTGAGAGATGGGTGATTCTAGGAGAAGCAAAGTGCAAAGACATGGAATGGAATAGTGGACTATCACAGACGCCAGGGGCCCAGAGTTCCCAGAATGGGAGTTTGGGTTTTATCCTACATACAGTGTGTTTTAGAGCAGCTGGAGAATTATGCTGCAATCCATCTAGTGTATTTTGACCATGTACTCTCAAATCTGATTACTAGTCCAGTTTTACATGGAGCTTGTCTAACATTTCTACCATTTTCTTGAGTGAAATTACCCCACAGCCAACCAGAGCCAAACTCGAATTCAATGAGATCAATTGTCATTTTACAAAGTCAAAGAAAAGTTTTAAAAGTAAAATAAAGCTCTGGCTAGTGTGGCTCAGTTGGTTGTCATCAAAAGGTTGCAGGTCTGATTCCCAGTCAGGGCACATACCCAGGTTTTGCGTTTGATCACAACCAATGGATGTTTTCTCTCTCTAAAATCAAATATATTTATCTTTTAAATTTAAAAACAGCAAAATAAAAATCTGTTTCTTGGGTGCACACTTGTTAAATGAATTATATCACCTTTCTAGCTTTGGGTCTCTGCCCATCACTAGAGATGAAGATCCCTGGAACACCTGTCTCACTCTCCCCCAGTCATATTTTGTTTTTTTAAAAAAATATATTTTTATTGAGTTCAGAGAGGAAGAGGGAGAGATAGAAATATCAATGATGAGAGAAAATCCTTGCTTGGCTGCCTCCTGCACACCCCCCTAGGGCAGTGGTTGGCAAACCGCGGCTCTTTAGCCCCTTGAGTGTGGCTCTTCCACAAAATACCACGTGCGGGCGCGCACATACAGTGCGACTGAAGCTTCGTGGCCCATGCGCAGAAGTCGGTTTTCGGCCTGGGCGAGTCTATTTTGAAGAAGTGGCATTAGAAGAAGTGGGGGGTGGACATATAGAGAGGATGAACGAAAGGAAATAGACGAAACAAGTATACGAGACAAGTGTGGATGGGAGAGTTGGAAGGGGTCAACCTCAGCGAACGTACCTCAATCAGACTGAGGACGTTTTTAGCAAAGGCCAGCTTAGGAGTACCCTAATTAAGTTAATAACAATGTACCTACCTATATAGTTTAAGTTTAAAAAATTTGGCTCTCAAAAAAAATTCCAATCATTGTACTGTTGATATTTGGCTGTTGACTAATGAGTTTGCCGACCACTGCCCTAGGGATTGAGCCCACAACTCAGGCATGTGCCCTTGACTGGAATCAAACCTGGGACCCTTCGGTCCGTGGGACCCTCTATCTACTGAGCCAAATTGGCTAGGATCAAAGGAGACTTTAATATGCACCATTCTTAGAAGTAATAGTTCTTTTCTGACAACTCTGCCCCAATTACAAAAGTATGAATTATTCAAGTTTATGGTATTGTATTTCCTATTCTTTCACCAGACAGGGATTTGGAGAGGGAGAATATAGTGACATCATGCACACCACCTGGTGTAGGTGTTCATAGTCCTAAGCGTATATTATTCTGAAGAACGGTTTATCTCCCTCAGTCTGCAGGTTCAAGGGCGTGCAGGAACAAATGTTCCACAGCAGAGAGCAGGCGTTAAGTCACACAAGGAACCAACAGCCATAATCTTTGTATGTCTACCCATACCCAACACCACCAAATAATCAGGCTGGCTAGCGACCCATTGGATTGCCTTCTATAGCAAAGACACTAGGCTGACACCAAATCCTGGAGACAGTTTTAGGAACAGTGGCAGCTTCAGTGAAGAGTCCCAGAACACAAATCTTTTATCTGCAGCCACCACAGGCCTTTTCTGGCATATTCTGACATTCCTTATACCCAGGAAAGAGAACAAGCTGAGAAAGGGGTACAGAGGAGCCCTGGGCAGGTTTGTACCACTATGGACACACGGGTTACTTGAGTTGAGGACTCTGTAAAAACCTCTGGAGGATTTTTGTAAGAACAAATCAAAATGGGTGCTCCATGTTGTTTCTGCTTCATAAATTTGCAAACATCTGACAAATCAGGCTGCATGCAAAAAGGAAAGTCTTCAAAACCATCAAGAACCTTTTATTTTTATTATTTTTTAAAATCCTCACCCAAGGATATGTTTTTATAGATTTTTAGAGAGAGAGGAAGGGAAAGAGGGAGAGGGGGAGAGAGAAACTTCGATGTACTGCCTCCTGTACGTGCCCCAACCGGGGATAGAACCCACAACCTAGGTATGTGCCCCTACTGGGAATCAACTCTGCAACTATTTGGTTTACGAGACGATGCTCCAACCAACTGAACCACTCGACCAAAACTATCAAGAGCCTTTTAATTAACATAAGACACTTCTCATTCTCAAAACAAAACAACAAAAAAACCCTAGTTAATTCATTGTAGTACATACTCGTTGGGTGGGCTTTAGGATTCTAACCCCCCGGACACCCAAATATTATTTAATGTTCACACATACACATTTTTCTGGAGAAAGAATCCACAGCATCCATCACATCCTCAAAGAGACCTCAGATCTCCCCTCAAATTAAGAACTGATGCTCTAGTGAGAAACAGGGCTAGTTTTGTCCTTGGCCATGGGACTCTCGATTATTTGAGCCCCTTAAAGGACTAAATAAAGCCAACAACAAGAACTGTAGAAAAATTATTGCTCTAGCAATGCTTAACACTTGTTTTTGATTAAGGAAATCTGAGTAGTTTTCAGTAATACTAGAGCAGTGGTTCTCTCAACCTTGGCTGCACATTAGAATCACCTGGGAATCTTTTTAAAATCCTGATATCTAGGCCTCATCCTCTGGAAATTCGGTTTCTTTGTTACTAATGTTGTGGCCCCACCCCATAACAAAGAAACAGAATTTCTGGAGGATGAGGCCCAGAAATCAGGATTTTAAAAAGATTTCCAGTGATTCTAATGTGCAGCCAAGGTTGAGAACCACTGTACTAGAGGAATGCCAAGCAGCAGACTACAAGAACTCAAGTACAGAAACAGCTTAGTAAACGACAAGTTTTTGCAGACACGGACAAAGATGAATCCAGCCTACTGAAACGTTCTTCGTTACAATTTCATTCATGTAAATGTCTACTGAAATTTATCTACCTGGTCTCTTATCCTAGTCTTGCCCTATGCTTCCCTGATGGTCTAAGCCAGGGGTGAGGAACCTTTTTTCTGCCAAGGGCCATTTGGATATTTATATCATTCAAGGGCCAAATAAAATTATCAACTTAAAAATTAGCTTGCTATATTTGGCCAAACATTTAATTAACTCAACCGTAATGCCTTGGCAGGGCCAAACCAAATGATTTCGTGGTCCTTTTACGGCCTGAAGTTCCCCACCCATCTTTTTTTTGTTTCCCGAGGGCTGTTTTTCTGGCCAAACCGGGTCCTTTCACTGGTGGCCCAAGCCCTCTCACCCACCCAAGAGACTTTTGAGACTTGTCGTGACTCCTTCCAGAGCCCCCACAGCAGCTCCCTCTGTACCTGGGACCTGGTAAGATAAACTGTCTTTCTTTTATTCCTCTACCATAGGATTCTATACATACATCCTTAACCATATATATTCACGTCACCCTTTTCTTTTTTCTTTAAAGTGTATCTTTTTACTCTTTTCTTTAAAAAAAAAAAAAAAAAAGGTAGTGTGTGGTTTTTTAAAAATTGATTTTAGAGAGAGGAAGGGAGAGGGAGGGAGAGAAACATTGATGAGAAACATCGATCAGCTGGGCTGCCTCCTGCACACCCCCTCTACCAGAGATCAACCCCACCACCAGGGAATCGAACCGGTGACCTGTTGGTGCATGTGAACACACTCAACCAACTCAGCCACACCGGCCAGGCTACCCTTTTCTTTTTCAACTAATTCTGGTTTATCACCTCAGTATGAAAAAAATAACTTGCCTTTCATCCATCCAAAATTTCTTGCTTTAAGGAGTACACTCTACTTCTAGCGTAAAAGACAGGTGGTTTAACAAAAAAATCCCACCTAGCATGTCTCATAATAATAACCAATATACTGCTGGAGCTACTACTTGAGGTGAACAAGTGGGGGGCAGAGATAGGCTACAAGTGCCATGTTTAAGGCAAGGTGGTTCGGCATTCCATCCTGCATATGGTCAGGGATGGGCAATGATCTGAGCCAGAGTCTCCTGCCACCAGAAAGCACTACTGGGGAAGACTCACTCTTGACCTTGAGGTCAGGATATCAGAGCGAGAACAAGCTCTGATGTCCCTGTTACAGCCCCTGGATTCAGCTGTGCCTGAGCCCCACTCTAAACTTCTTGACAAATCAGCCAACAAATTTCCTCTTGTTGTAACTAGTTTTGTTATATTTATACCAGAGAGACCTATCCAATACAACCATTTCCTAAAAGAACTGACATCTTAATTTAAAAGTTGGTAGGACAGTATCTACAGGACAAGTAGCCTGCCTTACACACATGCACAAGCACATATACTTGTTTTGCCTGTTGCAAACTACTGACAATCTTCACCACTACATGACTCCTAAACTTCACACCACTCCCACTCCCTACAGAGCTTCTAGCAAGCAGTGGGTACAAGGAAGAAAACAAAGATCAACGCAGTTCACCTGCTACTAGAAAGCATATCCAGGAGGGTCACCCTTGGGCAAGTGTCATAGTAATAGTGATGACAGGAAATAAGTAGAGAGTGTTATGATGTTATAGCAATAGAAAATAATTAAAGAGTGTTATAGGAAATGTAGAAAAATTATTTTTTGTGAAATATTAAAGAGCACAGGGAATGACCACTCTGGCCAAGCCCTAGCTGCACCATATAGATAAGACCATAGCTGAATGCTACCCTTAGGAATGACATATGTAAACCTGATAGACACCGTCTGAGTGACACTGTGATTGATAACCAGCTTGTACTCTGATTAACACTTGTGTGATGACGTAAGTTACTGATAGCCACCTGGACTGCCGTGGGTCAGAACAGGCTTAAAAACGGGTCCCCAACTTCAGACATCGATAACCTTCTTGGTCCACGCTCCAAGCCGGAGGGCAGAAGAATGGCCGAACCTCTGATCGCCAGACTTTGGTCGCTCTCCTCCCGCTGACTTGACTCGACCAGACAGCCAGCTACCCAAAGAGGGATCCGCCGCTGCCCTTAGAGGACGCCACTCTTCCTGGGGACCCCATTAAGTCTGAGCCCAGGGCACCAGGAACCTTGTGAGTAATGAGGTGTGATTTGCAACTGCATATTCTTGTGTGACGTAATTCCTCCAGCAGTCTTAACTATATTAATACAGTGGGGCCTTGACTTACGAGCGTCCCGACTAACGAGTTTTTTGAGATACCAGCTGTCTCTCAGCTGATTTTTTGCATTGAGTTGACAGAGTAATTTGAGCTCCTTAACAAGCTCGGTCTCGGAACGAATTAAACTCGCAAGTCAAGGCCCCACTGTATAAGGTCAGATGATAATGCCTACCCTCGGTCCTGCTTGCTTAGAGCAGTCTCTTCGCTACCAACTACTTAATGTCTGAACACCTTCACGGTTAAGTTTATCTCAAGGGACGCCTTGGATAACGCCCCATATACTCTACTCGGACAGCAAGTGAACAGATTGCAAAATGGCCAAAAAGGGAGGAGAAATCAAGGTAACCAGTTACCAATGAGTAGTATCTAACACAGGGGTGGGCAAACTTTTTGACTCGAGGGCCACAATGGGTTCTTAAACTGGACCGGAGGGCCGGAACAAAAGCATGGATGGAGTGTTTGTGTGAACTAATATAAATTCAAAGTAAACATCATTACATAAAAGGGTATGGTCTTTTTTTTTTTTTTTTTAGTTTTATTCATTTCAAACAGGCCGGATCCGGCCCGCGGGCCGTAGTTTGCCCACGGCTGATCTAACACCATGTTATTTCACACTGTTCTGACATGACCCACAATAAGAAACACATTTTATCATGTACACAATAAATGAAGTTTTTATAAAATACCCTTGAGTGGCTGACACCCTTTAACATTTCTTTTTTTTCCTTACACAATTAACTGCAATCTACTTAATTCATTCCATTACCCACAATTTGAAAAATATATAATAAAACAAGAATTACTTTCTCTTAAAATCTAGATGCTGGTCAAAGTTCCTAGAGCCAAAATCTATTATTCCATTTCACATATGGAAAACTGAGGCTTGGGAGGGTATACAACTGGTCCAAGGCAGGCATGGTGTACTCTTTCCTACAGCCCAGCACCGCTCCCCCCCAACCTGTGCTGGCAGGTTCCATACTCCACGCAGTTCTCCCATTTCAACTCTCACAATAACAATCTGCTCCCACGAAATATGGGTTTCCTCAAACACAGTGGAAAGTGTTCCAAGTGTAAAATCACAAATTTATCTCACTCTTCCTTTTCTTTTACACAAAACAAAATCTCAAATGCCAATTCACCCACAGGCATGTATGTGTCATTGCCTGGGGTAAGACAACTGGGGACATTAGCCACCCACAAGGACGCAGGAATTACTAATTCCTGTTTCTGGAAATTGCACAATCCCAAGCCCAAGTCTCCCCTGGCACTGCTTCACAGTGTGCCAATGTCTGTGGACATAACAGCAACTAGAAACAAACAAGAAGTTTCGGCTGTAAGTGGACAAGACCAAGAAGATGACCACAGGCAAAATGGGGCCTGCATAGCTTTTCTCAAGGCTCTTCAGGCAGAGCAAAGCAAGCACTCCCTATCCCCCACCAGAATATAATAGAGGCTCCTCCTTATTCTCCCAATCTGAACACAATAAAAATATGAGACACCACCCCCCACCCCCACCAGAACCCATTTTACAAATAATGAGGCATGTTTAGGAATTATGTAACTTGCCTGAGGTCAAGGCCAGAAGGGAGTCCGGCTGGGACTAAAACCTGACAGTAGACTCCATAGTTCTCCCTCTCTGGTACACAGTTCCACCCAATCCCAACCAACCCTGCTCACACAGCCCAAAGTCCTGGAATTTTCTACGTTGGGAGAAGAGGCCAACACTGTCAAGGAAAAAATCACAGAATAACCTATAGCAGGGGTGGGCAACCTTTTTGTGAGTGCGTGCCAAAACCAGCAAAATCTCTGACTCAAAATTATTCTTCGTGCCAACCCTAATTTTTTGAGAACATGTTACGCCTACTTGATATCTCTTAAGGTGTACATATGTGAAGAACCTTGAAGAAATAATAAAATTGATTCGAGCGACAAAAACAGTATGATGATGAAAAATATTTATTTTTTAATATATACATGTACACTGATAGTCCGACAGAAAACTTTATGACCCCGTTTGATATTATCAGTGGGACTTTTGCTGCTGCATCACTGATGACAGAGACTTTACATCAGGTTTATATTTCGTGACCTTCAGAGATATGCATGAGCTACTACTTTCATCCGTCAGGCTACTCCTATTACGAGACTTAACAAAATTCATCACTGAGAACAAAGATTCATAAGCATATGTGGATGAAACCAAAACACTGGTCGGATCTAGGAAGGCAGGGAGAGTTAAGGCAGAGGCATAGAAATTGCTCTTCCCCTCTCTCGTCAATCCATGTCTATGGTCTTTAAGATAACTTGTTATGTAAAATTATTTATTTATCTAAGATGCACCTACACTGAATTTATCTGAAAAATAAAAAAGTCGACATTAAGAAAAAAATTGGGGGTGGGGGTGGGGGTGGGTAAGAGATCAACCGAAGGACTTGTATGCATGCATATAAGCATAACCAATGGACACAAGACACTGGGGGGTATGGGAGGCTAGGGGAAGGTCAAGGGCGGGGGGGGGGGGGGGGGGGAGGAGACATATATAATACTCTTTGTAATACTTTAAGCAATAAAACAATTTAAAAAATTGTAAATGGAAGATTATGAGAGGGTTTCGCGTGCCAGCAAAAGTTACTGGCATGCCATGTTTGGCACGCGTGCCAGGGGTTGCCCACCCCTGGCCTATACCTAGCATGAACAACAAAAAAAGTCTTTATTTGTAAGATGTCACAGGTCAAAAAGAAATGGCATATGCATTCAAGTACCCTTAATTGGCAGTTAAATACTCAGATTTGACAAATCTCTTAAAGAAATATGTTCTCCAATTGGGTTTAACACAAAAGGCATTCCACATGGAACTGGATCCTAACAGCACCTAGAAATGGTGAATGGCATGGACTGGTTCTTCTGGTCAATAGGCCCAAAGTCCATTAGCTGGATCTCAGCCTTCCAGCCAGGAACTCTATTTCCCTGGCATATCCAGCTATCTTGTCCCCCTTCTAGGGAGGTCCTGACTTGTGACAAATCTTCCAGGAAACCAGAATCTTTTCACCAAAGCCAGATGCCAACACAATTCAAATCAGGGCCAAAGAAGGCAGGGAAGGTATGAAGAGGCGCTGGAAAAACCTCAGTTTATCAGCAATTTCTGGCAACCTGGCAATTGCCTTTGTCCAGATAACCAGGCTTTAATGAAAAAGACAGGTTACAGTTTAGGCCTGAGGATACACTGAACCACCTTCCTCTGCTGGATCATTTCCCCAAACTCTTCAGCCAGGATCCCCTGGGTGGAAGACCCCAGAGCTGCCACTTTTTCACCAATCCCATTATCACCACTTTTAATCTCACTATCAGATAAAAACAAATTCTCACTTAAAAACAACCTTAACCCCCTCCTCCATTGAGAAAGGCACCTGGCCGATCTTGGTGTCACCTAGTGCACTTTCCTAGCCCTCATCAGTTTGACTCTCTTACCCCGTACCTAATCTCATTTCAATTTTGGCTATGGTCAATGACAGCAAGCAAGGAGCTAACCTTGACAGGGCACCGCCTCATTTTACCGCCAGCTGAAAGATTCGTAAATGGAGTTTGGGGAAGGTTGAGGGACAATGTGAAGGTCACAGAGCGGACAGCAGGGCCAGAATTCAAAATGGGGCCTAACTGTGCCACACTGGTTAGATAGAGCAGGTCAGGAGAAAATGAGATAGGATGGGACACCAAGAGGCCATTCAAGCCCTCCCAGTCACTCTCCCCAGAGCATTCAGATAACACTGGACTGCTAGTTTAGGGTCAGGAATTCAGGAAACAAAGTCCAGTTCTGGGCAGAAGAGAGTAGAAAGGTCACAGAGCAAGATCTGAGACACTTCTGCTTCTCAGAACGAACTCAAGACAACATTTTGTTTTCACACAATTGCTATTTGTGGGGGGATAATGTTAAAAACCTCACCCTTATAAACAAGACACTGTGCTAAGCTGTGAAGAAAAATAAAAAGGAAATTCATGGAACTTTTCTAGAAAACTAATTTGTATCCAGTTTTCAAAAATGCACACCCTTTTGGTCTAGCAATTCCCTCTAGACATGAAGAGAGAGAAAACTTAAAAATAGCATAATTAAACTACAGTATTTCATGTTAGATTAGACAACCATTTATCTTTGTTTTCTTTTTGTTAATCCTTACCCAAGGATCCCCGCCCCTCCCTCCCCCCATTAATTTTTACAGGGAGTAGAAGGGAGGGAGGAAGGGGCAGAGAGAAACATGGATGGGAGAGAGACACATCGATTGGTTGCCTCCCACACTCACTGGAAATCAAACCTGCACTCCTCTTGTCCAGGAACTGAACCTGAGACCCTTTGGTGTGAGGGCCAATACTCTAACCACTAAACCATTCCGGCCAGGGCTTAGGCAAACAATTGAAACATAGCATTTTGGAAATGTTCAAAATGTAATTTTTTTTTGAAAAGTTAAAGAGTACAATCCAATTTTGTTACTCATGTAGAAAGACTAGAATAAAAATAGATTTAAGAGATTTTTTTCACATTTAGCACCATCCTAATATTCTGTTTTCCAAATTCTTTAAAATGATCATGCTACTTTTGTTTTTAAAGAAAAAACCCTTACAGACCAGCCAGTGTAGCTCAGTGGTTGAGCACTGACCCATGAACCAGGAGGTCACAGTTTGATTCCCCCTGTCAGGGCACATGCCTGGGTTGTGGGCTCAATTCCCAGTAGGGGATGTGCAGGAGGCAGCCAATCAATGATTCTCTCTCATCATTGATGTTTCTATCTCTCTTCCTCTCCCCTCTTTGCAATCAATAAAAGACAAGCAAACATATTAACAAAGAAGAAAAAACAAAACCTTACAATCTCATTTTCAAATGTGGACCAACCACGTCTATTCCCTTCGGGGTTGAATGGGACAGATGGTTGCTTTGCTTTAACTATATTTCTTTAGAAAAGAATACATCCATGATTTATGCTGGGTTATATAGATGCAGGTTTTTAAAATCAAATTTAATAACTTAAGGCCTGTTTAGACTGGAGAAAAAAAATTAAATGTTTCTAAAATCTCCCTTCATAACAACAGTAGCACACATTTGGGGTACATCTTTCAAACTGTTTTCTGTGCCTTATTAGAATTTCAAACTGTTCTCCAACAACGTATAATTTAAAAAACAAAGTATAATTTAATCAAACTACCCAGACTGTACTACAAGTCAACATGCTGACATCCTTGCACTTTCATTTCCTCATTCTTTTAAGTGGCCATACCATATCCCATTAAGCTTTTCTTTTAAGCCCTCTGTAAAAGCACTAGAAAATCAATGCCGTTAAAAAGTTACTGTGTAGGCTCAAAAAGTTAGTTACTATGACCCAGCAATTCCACGCCTAGGCATCTACCCAAGATAAATCAATACATGTCCACACAAAAACTTGCACATGAACACTGATAGCATTATTCATAATAGCCAAAACCCAAATATCTATCAACTGATGAAGGGATAAAATGTAGCATATCCATATAATGGAAGAGCATTTAGTTATAAAAGGAACAAAGTACTAATTCATACTATAGTACAAACCCTGAAAACATTATACTGTAAAAGCAGCTAGACACAAAAAGTTATATAATTCCTGAAATATACAGAATAGGCAAACACTGGATTGTACACTTTAAACGTTTTTATTATTGCTGATTTTTAGAGAGGAAGGGGGGGGGGAGTGAGGGTCATCAATCAGAGAGACACATTGATTGGTTGTCTCCTGCTTGTAACCTTAGGGTACAAGGAACGATGCCCCACTGGCCAGGGCTGAATTGTACATTTTAAATTGGTGAACTGTATCATGTGTAAATTATGTCTAAGTAAAGCTGTAATAATACATAGTTTATATTCAATAAGTACTTTGGGGATGAATACATTAATAAAGAATATATGTACCAAACAAGTCATGAGCAAATATCTTTTTGTCTTCCCTTGTGCATAGTAAGAGCTCAGGAACTAATTGTTTATATGGATTAGCCAATCACATACACATGAAATGAGAATTTCACAAAGGAAGTACTCAATCTTTTTTTTAATCAAGTTTTTATTGACAATATGAGATTCACATTAAGAAATGCTACCCATACCTGTTTATTATTAGGCATGATTTATCACTCTCTTAAGACACTTTTCTCAGGTCAGAGTTGAACCACAGCCTAAAAACACTCACCACATTTCAAACTGCTAAGTAGGAAATATACAGTATACAGTGCACAGAAATACTGCATGCCACACTGCCTGGACTACTAATAAGTTTACTGCAATTTTTAGAGATCTTAATGTTATCTTAGTTAAAATTCACATTCCTTGTAAGTCCTACTGACGAATTATGTCCCCTGTTAACAATATGTTATTAACATAAAAGGAATTATTTGCAGTTGGTATTGTGGACATCCCAAATTCTTGCTCAATTATCTCTTTAGTTTATTCACTCAAAGAATATTTTAGATGCTCTTATAGGAATTAAGGATACAATATAGAATAAAAATAGACAAAGCGAAGCAAACAAAACCCTGTCTTCATGGAACTTAACAGTCCAGTAAAAAAGAAAATAATTTAGGACAAATTTTATTTTTAGACTCATGCCTTTTTTTAAATCCACACCCAAGGATATGCCTTTTTATTGGTTCTAGAGCCAGAGAATGGGAGAGGGAGACAGAGAGAAACATTGATGTAAAAGACAAAATCCACTGGTTGTCTCACACTCGTGTCCTGACCAGGAATTGACATGGGACAACACTCTAACCACAGAGAACACCAGCCAGAGCATAAACTCAATGCCTTATGAGTTAAATGTCACCATCAGCAAGGAATCCCCACAATCCTCACTGTGCAAATGAGAATGTCCAGTAACGTTAGCAATTTTCAGTAACAAGCCTTTCTTTTTATACTTTTTTTTTTTTTCTCTTTTTATACTTTTATACTTTTATACTTTTACCACATAAAGACAACACAATCTACTTCACAAAGTTATTTAGTATCAAAAACTGAAACATTTTACATGCACATAATTGTGACAGACAGTGACAGTGGGCTGTTCGAAGATTTAACTGCCCAGTTCTTCAAGGTACTTAGGCACCAAATGGTTTTTTATTTAAATTAAGAAAAAGTGAGGCCAGTGTGGCTGGTGGTTGAAGCCAGAGCATAAACTCATGCCTTATGAGTTAACTGTCATCATCAGCAAGGAATCCCCACATACTGTCCACCCAAAGGTGGCAGGTTCGATTCCCAGCGAAGGGCACATACCCAGGTTTCCGGTTCGATTCCTAGTCTTCCTAGTCGGGTGCATTAGGGAGGCAACTGATGGATATTTCTTTCTCCTTCTCTCTAAAATTAATTTAATTTTTTTAAAAATATGAAAAATAGAAAAAAAGAGAAGGCATTCAATAATCTGGTTTGTGTAACACGAAAATATCCACCACCACCAAAAGCAGAAGTGCAAATTAGTACAAAGATCACAACTGGCTCAAAAAGATAACTTTTGGAGACACAGTCTAAGACTCATTTACTCCACAGCTTCAGTCCTTAGATACTGTTTCCTACCAAGATAGGGGATATGGTGGGTAATACGGGGATGCATTTTGTTTCAGACCAGACTTTTCCTTCTCGATTTGGTAAGCTGAAACCATCTGAGAGTTTTACCTGCCCCAGGTTGAAGCTTTTGGGGAGAAGGAGTTGGTTATCTACCATGCCTTGCTGGAAGATAATCTCCATCCAAATTAAAACGAAAGGAATGTTTTATTAAATTACTGGCAAGGTCATAAAACTGTGCCATCCAAAACCTTGAAATTGAAAGCACATTCATAAATCCTGTTGAGTATCGCTTGTTTTACAAATTCTAAGGACTACAAATTCCAAGGGCTCACAATTTAAGGAACTTGACAGCCTCATTCATGAAAATCTCCAACTGTATTATAGCACCAAAGTACACTGAGGCTGGGTTTTTGTAAACTCGGACATCTACAGCCCTCTCAAAGGTAAGCAAAGACACTTCAAGTCTCATTAGGCACGGACTGCAAGAGGTCCCCTCTTGCATCCAACACACAGGTAAAAATGAACCCAAGGGCCAAGAACATAAACCCCACCAGGTTGCATGAAACATCAAATGAGTAAACAACTACATAAAAACGCTTCAAAAAACAGTGCGTGGTCTTGCGTAAAAGGGAAGTCAGCCAGCCACTCGGCAAAAGCACATGACTCATCCACCGGCCCGAACACTATCCACTACACCAAAGTGGGGTTTCCCATCTCCAAGGCCAGGCTTTGGGGGCGTCTCAGCTGGGTAAAGCTGTGCTATTTCCGTGAGGGGAGGTCATTTTTATTTCGCTGAATCTCAGCTCCATCACATCCCAACTCCAACCCATCACCCCGCATAACACCGCAAATAAACGGGGCAGTGGCAAGGACGCCAAGCGAGCACCGACCCAGCAAAACAAAGCGCCCAGCGAGGGGCTGCCAGGCTGGGAGTAGTCGCGGGGAGAGAGCCCGGCTCGCCCCCGAGGCGGAGTGCAGTGGCAGCCTCCTCCCGGGAGGGAACGGCCGCGTTCTCCGCAGAGCACCGAGGACACTCGGGAAGGTGAGGAAATGGGGGCGGGGGCGCGTTGCCCCAGCCCAGGCGGAAGGACCAAGGCGCCGAGGTGGGCCAAGAGCGCGCCGGACCCGACCCACGTGAGCGGTCGGGCTGAGGCCAAGGCCGCTCCGGGGACGGCGGCGCCGCGGCCACCTCGCCGGGCCCGGACTTACCCGGGCCGGGCGCGCCGCTGGCCCCGCAGCGGCCGCTTCCTCCTCCTCCTCCTCACTTGACAAAATGGCGGCGACAGGAAGTGCTGAGCGACTCGGCCCGCCCCCCCTCCCCCGGCCGCCCGCCCCGCCGCGGCGCACGCGCCCCCCGCAGGCGCCCCCGCCCCGCTGACCGGCCCGACCCCGGGGGCGTCGGCGCCCATGACCGGGCGGGCGAGCGAGCGGCCCGACGCCCCGACGACAACGGCGCAGGCGACCCCGGGCCGAGCGGGCGGCGCGGGGACGCGGGAGGCCCGCAGGCCCGAGCCCGCGTCCCCCTGGCCTCCCTACCCTCGCGCCGATGGCGTCGGAACTGGCGCACCGGCCCCATTACGCAATGCAGGTGACGCGTGCGGCGCTGAGAGCCCTCGCTGGCCGCCCTGAGCCTTCCGTCGCCCCGAAGGGCACTGGTCCTCACCTGAAACGCTAGGCCGCACGCCGCCCCCACCGGCCGCCGCAGCCTCCTCCTGGAGCTGCTATGCGGCGCCGGGGCCCGCCCGTCGCGCCCGCCGCTCCGCCGCGCTCACAGGCCCCGCTCGCCGGCGAGCACCGCCGGCAGCCGCCACCGTCGCAGCCACTGCTTCGGCCCCTCGGTTGCGGGAGAGCAGAACAAACAGCCCTAGAGCCGCCGCCGCCACTACCGCCGCCGCCGCCAGCGCACTGACGTCACCGTGCACGCTGTGCGCGCGGCCCGGCGTCGCCGCCGCCCGGCGTGCGCGCCCCCGAGATCGCGCCGGAGCGAGCGAGCTCGGGAGAGCCCGCGGCCGCGAGGTAAGTGCGCGAGGCGGGCGGGCGTGCGGGGCTGGGGAACCCCGCAGGCCGGGCGAGGGGACTCTTCACGTGGAGGGCGGGGCCCCGAAGACCGAGGGAGGAGGCTGAGGAGACCGTGCGGACCGAGGGGAGAAGTTCCTCAAACCCCGTGCAGACCGAGGGAAGGGACCGTGGGGAGGCCGGAGGCTGCGTTCAGGGGGAGGATGTGAAGGCAGAGGTAGGCGTCCGAAATGGAGGAGGGTTCTGACGATCGACCCTCAAAGAGGAAGGCCGGTGATGGGAGATCTCAAAGGCTGACGGCAGAGGCCGAGGAGCGACCAATGTTGAGAAGCCCCCTCCCCGGAGGGGAGTCTGAAGGGTGTAGGAGGAGTTTGGGGGTGGTGGGCCCCGAGTGCTGCTGCGACAGGGGCGCCAGCACTGGGGTGAGGGAGAGTTGAGGCCGTCAACAGGCTGCAGCGATGCTGAACCGCGGGCCCAGGGCACTCCCTCCGTGGTCCCCCGCTGACCTCCTCCTTGTCCTGAAGACTCCGCTCCATGAAGTGGCAGGAGGTTTGCCCCGCGGGGTTCTCGGTGGTTGAGCGTCACCGATGGGTTCCCGGTCAGGGCACACGCCCGGGTTTCAGGCTCCATCCCCAGTAGGGGGCGTGCCGGAGGCAGCCGATCAGTGATTCTCATCATTGACGTTTCTCTCCTCCGCCCTTCTCGGAAATCAATAAAAATATATTTAAAAAGAAAATGACATTAGGTTTATTTAGGTCGCTTGCAGCTTAAAATGATTCTATAAAAATTTTCAAAGGGGAAACATAGCCTCCTTTCCTTCTTCGCTCTTATCTTTACTTTTGGCATTTTTTAGTCCCAATCTTTTAAAAATAGCAGACTCACCCTAGCTGGTTTGGCTCAGTGGGTAGAGCATCGGCCTGTGAAGGATCGGGTCCCAGATTCTATTCCCGTCAAGGGCACGTGCCTGAGTTGCAGGCTCGATCCCCAGTAGGGGGCGTGCAGGAGGCAACCAATCAATGATTCTCATCATTGATGTTTCTATCTCTCCCTTCCTCTCTGAAATCAATAAAAATATACTTTAAAATAATAATAATAAAAATAGCAGACTCAAGTTATTCTAAAAAAATATAGGTAATTAAATTTTTTTGATTCCCCCTTTTTTCAAAATATATTGATATACTAGGATAGTAGTCAATAGTTTTTTTTAAATATATTTTATTGATTTTACAGAGAGGAAGGGAGAGGAATAGAGAGTTAGAAACATCGATCAGCCGCCTCCTGCACACCCCCCACTGGGGATGTGCCCGCAACCAAGGTACATGCCCTTGACCGGAATCAAACCTGGGACCCTTCAGTCCGCAGGCCGACGCTCTATCCACTGAGCCAAACCGGCCAGGGCTGTAGTCAATAGTTTTGTCCCTATCCTGGTGTTTGCTCACTCTTCACCAAGGGCAATCATAAATCACTGATGAGTCCTGAACAAAGTAAAAACTTAACTTTACCCTTGATTTTAACAAAGTATGAGATAACAAATTATTAAGAGTAAAAAATAAAGGCATTAGTTCATTAGTAAGCTAATGGTTCATTAGTAAGCTTCCTTCTAATTCTGTATTACAGCATATTGAAACTGGTGAATATCTTTTGGCTCCTAACTTTGCATGCTGGGCAATTTGCAGAAAATAGTTGGAGATGGAAAAAAGAATAGGAAGGTACACAGGGCTAAGTGAATATGGAACAACAACTTTTTATTTTTTAAAGGAAACCAGAATGTATCCATTTTTTTAAAATATATTTTTATTGATATCAGAGAGAAGGGAGGAGAGAGAGAGAAACATCAGTGATGAGAGAGAATCATTGATGGGCTGCCTCCTGCACGCCCCCTACTGGGGATCGAGCGTGCAATCCAGGCACGTGCCCTTGACCAGAATCAAACCCAGAACTCTTGAGTCCACAGGCCAATGCTCTATACCAGTGATTCCCAAAGTGGGCGCTACCGCCCCCTGGTGGGCGCTGCAGAGATCCAGGGGGGCGGTGATGGCCACAGGTGCATTTGTTTTAACTTTTTTTGTATTACCTTTCTATTCTGAGTTCAATAAATAGTTTCATAATTTCAAACTTCAATGTTTCTAATTTACACCTTTCTTTACTATATTTTACAAAAAAGGTAGAAACATTAATACATATATCTTTCTGTTTAATTGCTATTAAAATTTAAAAAAAATTAATTTCCAGGGGGCGCTGAGTAATATTTTTTCTGGAAAGGGGGCGGTAGGCCAAATAAGTTTGGGAACCACTGCTCTATACGCTGAGCCAAACAGGCTAGGGCCAGAATGTATCCACTTTAAGCTGCCCTTTCCCACAGTTGCCTTGTTGCATTATCCACGTAATTTATTGTTGCAAACAATAAATGTCTTTGGAAGTAATTTGCAGTTCCCAGTTTGCAAGTTACATAATAAAATTTTTCCTTTGACTCTAGAGTCACAGTCCATTTTAGACAAAACCATGAATATTTAGCTTGATTTACTGGACCCAACTGGAGGGTTTTCGGCCATTGCTAGAAATCAAATCCAACCTGAAGAGAATATGGAAGCTGTAAAGGGAGTTCCAAAGCTGTCTCCGAAAACCTTTTAGGACAACGTATCATTCTTTTTGTGTTCTATAATGCATATATAGCCTAACTCTTCACAGATAGCTCAAACTCAAAAAATGTGTATTCAGTTTAATAGTCTCATTACTTAATGGTTCACATTTTTAAAAAATATTTTTATTGATTTCAGAGATTTTGTGGGCCATACAATGTCGATGAGGGAGAATCATTGATGGGCTACCTCCTGAACACCCCCTATTGGTGATGGAGCGCAACCCAGGCATGTGCCTGACCTGGAATTGAACCATGACCTCCCGGTTCATAGGTCAATGTTCAACCATGGAGCCACACCGGCCAGGATGGTTCACATTTTGATAAGCTCTTTCTTACTTCTCTTGCTATTACTGTGTTTTCAATACTGAAAAACAGAAAAGATTAATAGAACATTAAAGAATGAAATATGAAGTATTACACAACATAATTCTGACTGGTATTATTTGTTTTTAGTAAAGTAATACATGAAACATTACAATTTTAATTGAACAACACAAAAGAATATGGAGGAAAAATAAAGCATCCCCCCTCACCCACTCTCCCAACAGAATAACCACTTTGATGGGTTTATACCTGTGCTGTCTGATAGCACTGGCCACCTGGCTGTTGAGTGCTTGAACGTAGCTGGCCCAAACTGAGATGGACTGCAAGTGTAAAATACAAATTGCATTTCAAAGATTTAATATGAAAAAGCCATGTAAAATATCTTGTTACTAACTTTTTATATTGATTACATATGGAAATAAGTTTTTACATATTGGGTTAAATAAAATCCTATGTAATAAAAGCCTAGCTACCCTTATGGCGGAATGACCAGTGGCTAAGACGCGCACTGATCACCAGGGGGCAGACGCTTAATGCAGGAGCTTCTGGTGGTCAGTGAGCTCCCGCAGTGGGAGCGCTATTCAGCCAGAAGCTAGGCTGGAGAGCACAGCAGTGGTGGTGGGAGTCAAGACTACCTCCGGGGCAGCGCTAAGGAGCTGCGAGCCAAGTGGTAATGAACGAGCAGGAGGGCGGTAAGGAGCAAGCAGGTGAACAGTTAGGAGCGAGGGGTCCTGGATTGTGAGAGGGATGTCCAGCTGCAGGTTTAGACCCGATCTAAACTGGCAGTCGGACATCCCCTGAGGGGTCCCAGATTGTGAGAGGGCACTGGGTAGGCTGAGGGACCCCCCCCCCCCCCAGCACAAATTTCATGCATCGGAACTCTAGTATATTATAAAATTGAATTTTAACCTCTTTCTTTTTACTTTTTTAATATGGCTACTAGAAAATATAAAATTACACATATGTTTGCAATATAATTTCTATTAGCCAGCACTGGTCTAGACTTTTCATTTTATGCAATAATATGTCTACAGCCCTGACCGGTTTGGCTCAGTGGATAGAGCGTCGGCCTGCAGACTCAAGGGTCCCAGGTTCAATTCCGGTCAAGGGCATGTACCTTGGTTGCGGGCACATACCCAGTGGGGAATGTGCAGGAGGCAGCTGATTGATGTTTCTCTCTCATCGGTGTTTCTAACTCTCTATCCCTCTCCCTTCCTCTCCGTAAAAAATCAATAAAAATATATTTTAAATAATAATAATAATATGTCTACATATAGAAATAGTTGTGTTATAAAGCAAAGGGATCATTCTGTACCTGTTAATTTGTAACATGCTTTTTTTTCCATTTAATATGTCTTTGAAGTCATTCCACTTGGATACTTGGAGATCTGCCTAATTGGGAGGTAACATATAGATATAAGATAATTTGTTAACTTTTCTCCTATTTTGTACATTTAATTCATTTCCAGTTTTCCTTCATAATAATCAGAATTACAGTGATCCCTATACATTTCTCGTTTTCTTTTCATACATGCCAGGATTTTTCTAGGTTAAAAAAATTACATAGTGGGCCGAAACCGGTTTAGCTCAGTGGATAGAGCGTCGGCCTGCGGACTGAAAGGTCCCGGGTTCGATTCCGGTCAAGGGCATGTACCTTGGTTGCGGGCACATCCCCAGTGGGAGATGTGCAGGAGGCAGCTGATTAATGTTTCCCTCTCATTGATGTTTCTAACTCTCTATTTCTCTCCCTTCCTCTCTGTAAAAAATCAATAAAATATATTTTTTAAAAAATTACATAGTGGTGTGTTTTTTTTAAATACGTTTTTTTCTTTATTTCAGAGAGGAAGGGAGGAGGAGAGAGAGATAGAAACATCAGTGATGAGAGAGAATCATTGATTGGCTGCCTCTTGCATGCTCCACACTGGGGACTGAGCCCGAAACCCAGACATGTGTCCTGACCAGGAATCCAACTGTGACCTCCTGGTTCATAGGTCAATGCTCAACCACTGAGCAATGCTGGCTGGGTTATAGTGTTTTCTTAAAAGCAAGAATAAATCTATATATCATGGATCCACTTTGGAAAAGCTGAAGGTATTTGATTTGTTATGGCCTGGATTCAGGCCCACTTTCCAATAAGAACTTACCCATGAGGTTACATTCTGGAATTTATAGTTTGGTCCTAGAGATGGTAAGTGACTCACCCAATATCACACATTTATACAGTTTAGAACTCAGAACTTCTGATTCCATGAAGACTGAAGAGCCAAGTAGTCAATATTTTAGACTTTGTGGGCCATACAATGTCTGTAACATTGACAATTATATAGCTCTGCCATTGTAGCATAAAAGCTGCCATAGTTAATATGTAAACTAATAGGTGTGGCTGTGTTCCAGTGAAACTTAATGGGTATTAGATTTAGATTTCATGTAAATTTCAGGAATCACAAAATACTTTTTTAAAAAATATATTTATTTTATTCATTTCAGAGAGGAGGGGAGAAGGAGAGATAGAAACATCAATGATGAGAGAGAATCATTGATTGGCTGCCTCCTGCACGCCCCCTGCTGGGAATAGAGCCCGCAACCTGAGCATGTGCCCTTCGCTGGAATTGAAACCAGGATCCTTCAGTCTGTAGGCTGATGCTCTATCCACTGAGCCAAACTCAAAATATTAATTCTTTAGATTTTTTTCAAAAGTCATTCTTAGCAGGCCCTGGGCATCATCCTGTGCACCAGAGGGTTGCTGGTTTGACTCCTGGTCAGGGCACATGTCTGGGTTGCTGGCTTGATCCCCAGTGGGTGCGTGCAGGTGGCAGCCCATTGATGTTTCTCTATCTCTAAAAATTAATAAAAATATTTGGGGAAATGGACACAGACAATGGGGTGGTGACAGCCGAGTGGGGGAGGGAGCAAGGGGGGGTTGGAGGGGGTCTATGGGGATAAAAGGGAACATATGTAATACTTTAAACAATAAAAAATTATCATATATATATATATCAGTATATATTTGTAGAGAAAAGGAAAAAGAAAAAGAAAACAAAAGAACAAAAATAAAGGAAGTTTTTTTAAAAAAAGAAAATTTTAAAAAGGTTTTAAAAAAAAAAAAAGCCCTGGTTGGGTGGCTCAGTTGGTTGGAACATACTCCTGTACAACAAAAGTTTGTACAGGGTGTACAGAATGTTGTACATTCTGTGGGTCTTGACAACTGTAAAATGACATGCATCCATCAATTGGGGAGGCAACTGATGGATATTTCTCTCTCACATTGATGTTTCTCTCTTCTCTCTCTCTCTAAAAAAAAATCAATGAAAACATCCTCGGGTGAGGATTTAAAAAACAAACAACACAGATAGCAATCCAATCTAGGCAGTAGTTTGATAATCCCTGCTCTAGACTCTAAAGTCTAGAGAAATGGAAAATTTCTTACCATTCTGCGAAAGCTATTCTGCTTGCGGTTTTCTTTTAATTAATAGATTTTTAAAGCAGTTTTAGATTTATATTAACATTGAGTGGAAAATACAGAGTTCCCCTCTCCCTCTTCCCTCATTAACGTCTTGCATAGTGTGGTACATTTGATGAGCCAATATTGATACATTATCCTATATAATAAAAGGCTAATCTGCAAATAGACCAAACAGCGGAACAACCGAACAACTGGTCGCTATGACATGCGCTGACCACCAGGGGGCATGCACGGAAACATGGCGGGCATTGGCCGCAGTGGGATGGTGGAGCAGATGAGTGGGGGCACCACACCAAGGCAGGGTGCTGGTCGCTGTCATCAGGACAAGCCTCTGGTGGTTATTTTTTTTTTTTTATTGCTAAAAGTATTACAAAGGGTATTACATATGTGCCCCCCCCCCCCCGCCCCACCCTTGACAATCCCCTGGCCTCCCTTACCCCCCAGTGTCTTATGTCCATTAGCTATGCTTATATGCATGCATCTCTGGTGGTTATTGAAAATTCTTTGTTCCTGCGTGCTGCAGTCCCACCTGGCGCTCACACCTGCTGCCGGTGCTGACCCTGCTCACACTGGCAGCCGGCGCCGGAGCCACCACTTGCATCCACTGCTAGAGCCTAGCGCAGGTCTTGATGGTTTGGCACCATCAGCGGGTAGGAGCAGCAGCTGATCGCCCCTAAGGGGCAATCAGGGCAGCAGCCTCCACTCGCACCCTCTGCTGACACCAGCCCCAATTACTCTGCGCCCTCAGCACATGGGAGCGGCAACGGTGGGAGTAGGGCTGACAGCAGAGAGGGGACTGGGGGCCACAGCAGGAAGGGCCAGGCAGTGGCTCGGAGGATGAGCTGAGACCTGCCCCTGTACCCACCGCAGCCTCAGGGCTCTAGTTCCTTTCAAGGTGCACGAATTTGTGCACTGGGCCCCTAGTTATTAACTAAAGTCCATCGTTTACCTTAGGATTCACTCTTTGTTGTACATTCTGTGGGCTTTGACAACTGTAAAATGACGTGCATCCAACATGCTTGCCAATTTTTTTTTTAAATATATTTTATTGATTTTTTACAGAGAGGGAGGGAGAAAGATAGTTAGAAACATCGATGAGAGAGAAACATCGACCAGCTGCCTCCTGCACATCTCCCACTGGGGATGTGCCCGTAACCCAAGTACATGCCCTTGACCGGAATCGAACCTGGGACCTTTCAGTCCGCAGGCCGACGCTCTATCCACTGAGCCAAACCGGTTTCGGCCATGCTTGCCAATTTTTAACTCATAAACTAGTTAGGAATGAAAACTTTAGAGTAAAGCATTATAATTCTGTCAGCCAGAAACGGGTACAAGATGGCCCTAAGGGTCATTTTAGTCTCTGCCACTCCATTATTTTGTATTTTGCTATGTTTTGCTTAGTTTTGAAGTGTTTTACAAATATCATTCCCTGTCACATTCAAAACAGTGAGATTGCTGGAAGACCTAGTGAAAAGTAGAATAAGCCATGCAATTTCAATAAAAAATAAGTGATTTTTTAAAAGTTTCAAAGTGGCCCTAGCTGGTTTGGCTCAGTAGATAGAGCATTGATCTGCAGACTGAAGGGTCCCAGGTTCAATTCCGGTCAAGGGCACATCCCCAGGTTGTGGGCTTGGTCGCCAGTGGGGGGCGTGCAGGAGGCAACCAATCAATGATTCTCTCTCATCATTGCTGTTTCTATCTCTCTATTCCTCGCCCTTCCTCTCTGAAATCAATAAAAATATATATTAAAAAAAATAAAAAGTTTCAAAGTGGAAAGAAAATGCAAATGTCACACGGAGGATAAAAGTGCGTAAGAGGAACGCGTCTGGAGGTCTAAAAAGAATGATAGTGGGAGCTGTCATATACTCATCATTTGGTTCAGTCATTTTAGAAAACAGGTTGGCCTTTTCTGGTGAAGTTTAGGCTCTGCATACTCTATAGCCCACTCATTCCATTCCCACAGAAACTCTCACTGACATACTCAAGAAGGTTTAAAATAGCATTGTTCCTATGAGCCTACATTGAAAACAGCCCAAACACCCATCCATGGTGGAACAAATATAAAGAGAGTGAACAAACCACAGCCACACACAACGCATGAACCTTACAAACGTAACGGGGAACCAGAGAAGCAAGGTATGTGTACATATGTGATTGATCATCTCTTTTCCATGTAGGTTTCTAAAACAGACAAAAATAGACAAGTTTTTAAGGAAGTAAAACTATAAAGAAAAACAAGCAAGTAATTACCACTGGTTACCTGAGAAAGTGATCAGAAAGGGATAAGGGGATTTGATGGGGGTGGTCAATTTCTGAGGTAGGTATATCAGTATTCCTTTTTTTTCCAAATTTTTTTTTTAAAATATATTTTATTGATTTTTTACAGAGAAGAAGGGAGAGGGATAGAGAGTTAGAAACATTGATGAGAGAGATCGATCAGCTGCCTCCTGCACGCCCCCCACTGGGGATGTGCCCGCAACCGGGGTACATGCCCTTGACCGGAATCGAACCCGGGACCCTTGAGTCCGCAGGCCGACGCTCTATCCACTGAGCCAAACCGGTTCGGCTTTTTTCCAAATTTTATGTTTTAAGTGCACAATATTGTTCATTATAAGCACATGCTGTACAGCAGGTCTCTAGAACTTTATTTAATCTTATATGACAGAAGTTCTGCTTCTTGACTATGCATTAGCTTTGCAATTATTCACTCTACCTACGCTTTATGCATATTTTTGAAATATCATTCTTGAGAAAAAATGAATCTTAGATTTAAGGAAAACTATCTTGAGAGAGAAGTGAATAGGAAAGGCTAGTGATGAACTTGAAATGGACCAATTTCTGAATTTATCACTAGAAAATGAGCAGCATTGCAAGATACCTCCTAGTTTAAGACTCACACAGAAAACTGGTGATTTGAAAGCCTAGAGCAGGGGTGGGGAATGTCTGGCCCTGCCAAGGCAACTGCAGGCGGGACTCAGAACTCAATAAATCTAGGAGCTTTTTTTCATAGTAACAATTTTTAGCTTGGTAATTTTGTATGGCCCATGAATGTTATAAATATCCAAATGGCCCTTAACAGAAAAAAGGTCCCCGCCCTTGGCCTAGACGTTAAGCATGAAAGTGTTACTGGTAAAATTTTGCCAGTGAGTCACTGGTGGCTTTGTAGAATCATCACAGCATCAGAATGAGTGGCAAACGGCCAAGTGAGGCTGCTCTGGCTGCTAGAAAATTTTCCGTGGCATTTGCTGAGTTAAGGAAGGGTGTCTTGTCTTGACAGATTTTTTTTCACTATAGTTGAAACCAGCCAATTGGGGAAGGATGCTTGATAGAACTGATTTCAGCAAGGACTGATGAAGCAGGCTCTTAGAATCTGATAGTTTCAGTGGATAGAGGGTTGGCCTGCGGACTGAAGGGTCCCAGGTTCGATTCCAGTCAGGTCAAGGGCACATGCCTGGGTTGCTGGCTCCATCCCCAGTAGGGGGCGTGCAGGAGACAGCCAATCAGTGATTCTCATCATTGATAGTTCTGTCTCTCTCTCCCTCTCTTTTCCTCTCTGAAATCAGTAAAAAAAATATATATATATTTTTAAAAAGAGTCTGATAGTTTATAAGAAGAGCATCTATATCTAGATTTATACTAGTATTGTATGGTAGGCACCTTTCAAAGATGCCCCCCAAAGATCCCCACCTCCTAGAATTTACACTTTTATAATGTCCCCTTGAGTGTGGGCTAGACCTAGAGACTTGCTGCTGATGAAAAAGTGATGTCACTTTCCTGATTGGGTTACAAAAATCTATGCCTTTAATCTCGCTGGGCTCTTGCCTTTTCAGCTTGTATATGTTGATAAAGCAAGCTGCCATACAGGAGAGACCCATATGGCAAGGAACTTAGGGTGGCTTCTGGTCAATAGCTAGCAAGGAGCTAAAGCTCCTGTAGGGTGTGGACGAAAGGGGCCAGATGCTGACCTGACAAGCTCAGGAGAGGCCTGCGTGGCAGTCTTGCAAACTCGGAGACCTAAAGTAACCACAAAGGATGGTCTGAAATTAAACTTTAACTAAAGCAGTTATGGTGGGCAGTTACGTCCTAGGCCTGTATCTTCACTGACAAGGTCAACCTTTACCTTAACTGAGCCTATCTGTCTTTTTGCATCTATGATAACATACCCTTGAAATGTCTGGGTAACTTGTGACTTCCCTTTATCTGGAGCCCCTGGGGCACAACCAGGTGTGCTGGGTCCCAGGACAGATACCACAAATTCCTTCATTATCATGTTAATTGTTCCTGCACCCACCTAAGTATGTGTCCATCATTTTACTTTTTATCCAATCCCAGGGGTTTCCCTGCTTTGCTTTACCCCTCCTCCTTAATCTATCACCAATGAATTTCATGTAACCCACCTATGTACCTCCTTTGATTGAAATGTATAAATACAAATGTAACCCCGCCATTCTCCAGAGCACTATCTCAATTCGTTGAGGTTCTGCTTCCCAGCATGTCGACAGTTTGGCTCAAATAAACTCACAAAAATTCTTTACAGGTTTCAATGGTTTTTTTTACGTTAACAAGGGTTAGGGTTAGGGTTAGTCCAACATCTGCAAGGAATTAAATTCTGCTACTAACCGCATGAGCAACATTGAAAGTAGATTCTTCCATAGTCCTGCCTTCGGATGTGAGACTGAAGCCTTGGCCAACACTTTATGGCCAACTAAGGACCCAGATAAGCCACACCTGGATTTCTGATTCCCAGGAATAATAAATGTTTTATTTTAAGCTACAAACTTTTGGAGTAATTTGTTAAGCAGCAATGGATATCTACTAATATACATCCTGGGACCAAATATCCCCTTTGTGAGAAATAAGGCGAGCCCCCAAATTGTGGGGTCCTGGTAGAACACAAAACATACGCGGGAGCCAGGCAGCAGGCAAACATCTTTATTTCTACGCAGAAGGGTGTGCACCAAGCAGGTGGTCTCTTGGCTTTATAATCCCTGACACATGTGACCTATTCCTCACTCTTGATTGGAGCTCAGGTGCACAGTCTTTCTCGATTGGCTAATTCAAAGGGAGGCATTGGCCTTTGTCATTTCAAGATGGTGACCCCCAAGGGAGCTGCAAGTCGTGGAGCCAAAATGGTGGCTGCCAAGTCACACGGGGCCAAAATGGCAGCTGTCTAAACTGTTCTTTGACGGAAAAGATGAGTTGTTTATTCTCACACCTTTTCCTGGGGAAGACATATTTCAGCCTTATTGAAATTGATGAATTAGCTACAAGCAAGTTCTTTTTTCTCCAAGAATATTCCCTTAACTTCCTCTGGTTTTGCCGTTGTTGAGCTAGACAAAGTGTATTTAAAACACTGGGGGAAGTTATTGTGGTCTTAGTTCATTTGAGACGGATCAGTATTGTCATTTGCATTGTCCTCCAATGGAAAGAAATTAGGGACTTAAGTCTCTGTAAGGAGGCTATAGTTTTCCTTATGGGAACCATTGCAGAAAACAATTTACACATTGTTACTCAGGTTAGTCATTGGTCCTTGGGGTTATCTCCAAAGAGAAATTCTTTCACAGAATTTTTTGGCAACAAAATAAGGGAAATTTGTGATGCATTTGTGAGTTATCTTCACTTCTATTTATTTAGAGAGATGTTCCCAAATCATTGTGAGCATCTGAGAAGCCAAAATTCCCAGGCATTTCCCATGGGGAAGCTGAGGATTTGTCCTGAGTGGGTATCTTTGGACAGGTTACTAAGCAAAGATGTGATACATGTACCCACAGTGCCTGGGCCTTACAGGCACTAAATACACAACTTGACCTGTGACTCATAATTTAGATCTCAAAAGGAGATTGTATCTACTTTATGTTCTTTATTCAAAGAATCCAGCTCAAGTGGATTGGCTGGAATTAGAATATTTATCCTTCCATGTAAACTTAATGGAATTTACAGTTAGGAGAAATATTACTGAGAATATAAATAACTTAAAAAAGAAATGTTACAAGTATTCCAACATTGTATTGGAAGTTCCATTCAGAGCAATCAGGCAAGAAAAAGATATGAAAGGCATTCAGGTAGGAAAGGAAGAGTAAAAACAGTCATTATTCATAGATGACATGATCTGGTATTTGGGAAATCTTAAAGAATCCACCAGCCCTGGCCTGTTTGGCTCAGTAGATAGAGTGTTGACCTGCAGACTGAAGGGTCCTGGGTCCGATTCCAGTCAAGGGCACATGTCTAGGTTGCGGGCTCGATCCCCCAGGGGGGCGTGCAGGATGCTGCCGACCAGTGATTCTCTCTCATCATTGATATTTCTCTCTCTCCCTCCCCCTTCTTCTCTGAAATCAATAAAAATATATATATATTTTAAAAAGAATCCACCAAAATCAAAGCTATTAAACAAATTCAGCGAAATAGCAGGATACAGAATAAAAAAAATCAGCTGTATTTTCTGGTGATGGAATAAAATGAAAACAACAAAATCAGCTGTATTTCTATACACTAGCAATGAATAATACAAAAATGGAAATAAGAAAACTATTCTATGCCTGGCCAGCGTGGCTCAGTGGTTGAGCATTGACCTATGAACCAGATCACGGTTCAAATTCCCTGTCAGGCCATATGCCTGGGTTTCGGGCTTGATCCCCAGTGTAGGGTGTACAGGAGGCAGCCAGTCAATGATTCTCTCTCATCATTGATATTACTATCTCTCCCTCTCCCTTCCTCTCTGAAGTCAATAAAAATAAAACATAAAGAAAACAATTCCATTTACAATAGCATAAAAAGAATAAAATACTGCCCTAGCCGGTTTTGCTCAGTGGATAGAGCATTGGCCTGCAGACTGAAGGGTCCTGGGTTCAATTCCAGTCAAGGGCACGTACCTCAGTTGCAGGCTCCTCCCCAGCCTGGGCCCTGGTCAGGGCGTGTGCAAAAGGCAACCAATCAACATGCTTCTCTCACATCAGTGTTTCTCTGTCTTTCCCTCTCTCTTCCACTCTCTCTAAAAATCAATGGGAAAATATTCTCAGGTGAGGATTTAAAAAAAATAAAATACTTATGAATAAATTTAACATAACTACAGAAGTTTCATCTGAAAACTACAAAAACACTGCTTAAAGATGTTACAGATGTTACAGAAGACCTAAATAAGTGGAAAGACATCTGCATTCATGAACTGGATGGGAGTACCCAAAATGATCTATAGATTTGACATAATTGCTACCTGAATTACCAGCTTGCTTCTCTGTAGGAAACTGAAGGGACCCAGAATAACCAAGATAATCTCATGAAGAGGAACAAAGTTGGGGGATTCACACATCCCAATTCCAAATCTTGCTACAAAGCTACAATGTGGTATTGGCATAAGGACAGAATACATAGAACAATAGAGTCAAATTGAGAGTCCAGAAATAAAGCCATGACTTGTTGACAAGGGTGACCATTCAACGGGTAGATAATAGTTTCTTCAACAAATGCTTCTGGAACAATTGGAGATCCACCTGGAATAGAATAAAACTGGATCCTTATCTCATAACATATACAAAAATTAATTCAAAATGGATCATAGACCTAAATATGAGTTAAAAACTATAAAACTCTTAGAAGAAAATGTAGGGGTAAATCTTTATGACCGTGGATTTGGCAATAATTTCTTACATATGACACCAAATGTACAAGTAACAAAAGAAAAATTGGGCATGATTAGAAACAAAATTGTGTTGCATTTTTCCAAAGATAAGCAAATGGCCAACAAGCACATGAAGGGATGCCCATCATTAGTTAAGGAAATGCAGATTAAAACCACAGTGAGCTACCACTTCACACCTACTAGCATGGCCAGAATAAAAAAAAAAGGGGGGGGGGGGAATAAGTATCAGTAAACAAGTGGAGAAACTGGAACCCTTGTACATTGCTGATGGGAATGTAAAATGGGCAGCTGTTGTGGAAAAATTTGGTGGTTCCTCAAACGTTTAAACAGAGAATTACCATTTGAACCAATAATTCCACTCGTAGGGATTTGCTGAGAAGAATTGAAAACAATTACCAATATTTGTCCAAGAATGTTCCTAGCAACACTATTCACAATGGTCAAAAGGTGGAAACTACTCAAATGTTATTGGATGACTGGATAAACAAATGTAGTATATACGTACAATGGGATATTATTCAGCCATAAAAAGAAATGAAGTACTGATACAAGCTACAACATGGAGGAACCTCAAAAACATGCTTAGTGAAAGCCAGACTGAAAAAGTCATGTGTTATTTTTCCCTTTATATGAAATATCCAGAATAAATCGAGACAGAAAACAGTTGTCAGGGAATGGGGGGAGGGGGTAAGGGTTTCCTTTTAGGGGAGGAAAATGTCTTGGACCTGTTATAGGTGGTGGGTTAACAGCATTGTGAGTGTACCAAATGCCACTGCATCATCCACTTTAAAACGGTTAATGGCTCATCTGTGAATTTTATATCTAAAAAAAAGATGTTGTACTTGTCAAACCACTTTTTCAATACTTCAAAGTGTTTATCGTCTCACTAATTCTGATTGCCAACCCTGTGAGAATGGATTTACTGCCTCCTATCCCTTCATATTGCTCACAAAACTAAATTCTAAGTTCTTATCTATATAAAGTATGCACCCATCAGATAGTGTTTTGAGAGAAGGTACAGAGACTATTACGTCTGATTGCAAAAACACTACTACTTTGATAGGCTTCAGTGTCCTTGTATAAGATACAGGAAAGTGGCCCAAAATTTCTCAATTACCAGAGCCGTCGGTGATAAATCAGTGCAAAGCCACACCCATGGTTTTTTTTCCATGCTCATCTATTTATTGAGCCCCCCAAGCAAGCTCCTGTAATAAAGTGAAACGTTAAAAGGCTCTTCTACTCTACTTTTGTCAGTTCTAAAATTCTACTTGAACTCTACTGTACCTGTGTAATCACTACTGTCCACACTTCTGGTGAACAAAGACCATGCCAGGTTATCAGGCAGTGGAAATTTATGGTCCAAAATCTAATTTTGGACTTAATACTAATGATATGTACTCTTGAATGGGCACTTTGCTCATTACATTGTATTATTTCCCCTTTAGCAACTGTATTAACTTCATAAAAACCCAATGAAATCATACAGGCCAACAACATGATTGCATGAAATTATAATTAGGTTGCCATTCCTAAAATATTTTTTGCTTGGATAGCAGGGACTGTCATGTTTATTAAAACTGTTTTTAAAGAAAGGTCCCCTTTATTGGCCATTCTTATGTCACAGACCTGTGTGTTAATTTGGCCATCCCCACATCATCAACATGTGACCCTAACCTCAGAAATAATGTAAATATTAGTTCCCAATGAGGAAGCTTGCAAGTTGTTCCTGTCATCTCAGGAAATATAAAGGCATTCCTTTGTGCAACCCAAGTCATTACTCCCCATCATGGAGAATGATAGCCTGGTTCAACCCACTTTTAGGAATAAAATGACTGACTGGCCCTGGCTGGTTTGATTCAGTGATTAGAGCATCAATTCCTGGTCAAGGGCAGTAGCTTGGTTGCAGGTCCCATCCTGGGCCCGTCAGGGGCATGCAGGAGGCAACCAATTGATGTCTCTCTCTCACATCGTTTCTCTCTCTCCCTCCAAAAAAAAAAAATCACCTGGTCACCATGGCTGTGGTTGAGCTTCAACCTATGAACCAGGCCTCGGTTCGATTCTTGGTCATGGCACATGCCCAGGTTGTGGGCTCGATCCCCACTAGGGGGCATGTTTGTAGGAGACAGCCAATCAATGATTCTCTCTCATCATTGATGTTTCTATATCTCTTGCCCCATCTCCCTTCCTCTCTGAAATCAACAAAGATTGATGTTATTTCATACAGGGTGGGGGGTAGAAGAACCTCACTGAAATTGAGATATACTTTATGACAGGTCTTGGATTACTTTTACAAAAACAAAACAAAGCAATTTCATAGTTTTATTATCCTTTTTCAGACTTAATTTTTAAAAAAAATATATTTTATTTTTTACAGAGAGGAAAGGAGAGGGATAGAGTGTTATAGAAACGTTAATGAGAAACATTGATCAGTCGCCTCCTGCACACTCCCCACTGGGGATGTGCCCACAACCAAGGTACATGCCCTTGACCGAAATTGAACCCAGGACCCTTGAGTCCTCAGGCCGATGCTCTATCCACTGAGCCAAACCAGTTAGGGCCAGACTATTAATTTTCAACGTCACCAACAATTTTTGCCTCAAGAGGATAAGCTTCAAAGGCCTTGTTGAACCTGTGACTAAGAAATAATGAGCAGTAAGTTGAATCTGTGCAGTAAGAAATGAGCAGAGACAATTCAGAGGCACCATTTTCTTGCTTACTGAACAGTTTATTAAGTTCTAATATAGACTTTTTCATAAATATTCATCTCACATCTCTAGTAAGGCTCCTTGAGAGCAGTGCTCATATCTTATTTTTATCATGAATTAGCACCTGGTACACAGTAGATGCTCATCAAATATTTTTATTACCTTTCAAAATAATTTCCCACTGGCCAATGTGTCCTCAAATGTGACAGTTCAAAAGTTTACAGGGACGTAGACCCAGCAATATCATTTCAAAAGGTAGATCTCTTCCAATTCTTTTGGTTATATGAACATGTAACCAGTGCTTGCTACACTTTAACACATGCTGCCTTTCCTTTCTCAGACTCGGGAACCTCCAAAGGAAGAGTATTTAAAACGAAATGTTTACTTCATTTTATTCATTTTTTACAGATAGCATTTTATCTGTGGCAATTTATATTGGTTTTCCATTCATGGGAGGGACATCAAGTTTTCTTTTTAAATGTATTTAAGAGGAAGTAACTTGATTGAAAGAAAAACCCCTGAAGTAATGCAGAGGTGGAACACATGAGATCAATTCTGAAGGTAATTCTCCAAGGATTAAAGACTGGGAAACAGTGCCCTAGGCAAAGTGTCCTGTCTTAAGGGGCCACTGGGTGTGCCTCCAGTGGTGCAGTTGTCAGAGGTCACTGATGTGACAGGACCAGCATCACATTAACAAGATTCTGCTACATCTTGTGAGAATCATGCCCCATTCAGTGAGCTATAAACGCAGAGGTCAAAAACTAAAGCCAAAGCAAATTTTTAAACTTAAAAAAACAAATCTTTATAAAGTAAGATATATCCTAGTAATAATGAGCTGCTCCCAGACAAAATAATAATAAAGGAAGGGCAATCTTAACAAGCAAAGTATCAAAATCTAATCGCCCAACTCTTATTATTCCAACTGCAGTATAGGAAGGTCACAGCTGCTTGGGGGAATGTACTTCTGTAGCTTCCAAACCAAGGCGGAAAGCCACACAGCTCTAAGACAAGCCCATGAGGTACGTTTTTCTGAAGGAAATAGCTGGGTCTCTTCACCAAAATGTTTTCAGCATATTCCAGTAACACACACCCTAGTACTACTTACAAATCAAAGAAGAAAGATCAACGCATCATATAACACATCCCTTGAAACAGGGAAAGGAGGATCACTCTGTGGGAGTAACATCTTTGGACTCTGCATCAGTTTGTTCCTCTTCAGCTTCTGTGGCAGCTGGGGCCGGAACAGTGATGGTTACAGTGCCTTTTGCCTCTGCTTCGCCTTCAGCCTCTGCAGCCTTATTTCCAGCCTGGGCCTCCTCACTTCCGGCCTCTGCTTCAGCGTTCCCCTTCCCGGATGCCATTCCACAGTGTGTGCCTGCTTCCAGCGGCTGTTCAGGATGGGGACCACTGGTAGCCTCTGCAGTGTCCACGGGGCTTTCCCCTTCAGCCAGTGTTTCAATACTTTTTGGAGTGGGCACTCCTTCCCCCTCTACTGCCTTCACTGCTGCTGTAATCACCTCAGCTAACACTTCTTCGGCCACCTCCTCAGGTGTCTCTTCCTTATCATCACCTCCTAAATTGTCAACTCCTTCGATTTCTGGATCAACGGCTTCATTGGTGAAAGGGTCTTCACCCTGGCCAAGAAGAAACAGGTCAGTGGTCTAAAGAACTGTTCAAACGAGGGGAAGCAGACCCAGGTTGCTGGGTGGAAGCTCGTATTTCCATGATAAGCAGTCAATAAGAGAAATACTTGATTCGTTTATTTATTATTTTAGAGAGGGAAGGAGGGAGAGGGAGAGAGACAGAAACATCCATGTGAGAGAGCTACACTGATGGGCTGCCTCCCATATGCGCCCCTACCGGGGATCAAACCCGTAACCTAAGCATGTGCCCTAACCAGTAACTGAACCCATGACTTTTCAGTGCATGGGACAATGCTCCATCCAACTGAGCCACACTGGACAGGGCAAGAGAAACAGTTTAAACTACACCAGGTGAGTTAACCCTAAAGGATCTCAGCCTACAGATGCAGAAAAGACATCTCCGGAAAGCTTCACTAGAACTATTTTGTACTTTTTTCCTTTTGGTTAATCCTCACCTGAGGATATTTTTTCCATTGCTTTCAGAATGGAAGGGAGGAAGGGAGGGAGAGAGAGAAAAAGAGGGAGGAGGTAAGAGGAGAGGAGGGGGGAGATGGGGAGAGGGGGAAGGGAGGAGAGGGAAAACCATCAACGTGAGAGAGACATCGACAGGCTGCCTTCCGCAGGCACCCAGACCAGGTGGGGAACAACTCAGGTACACGCCCTTGACGGGGAATCGAACCCCACCCCTTCGGTATTGAACCATTTAATAACTGAGAGGAGGGCAAACAGGTCCTAGCCAGGCTATGCTACAGCTTAGCTACCAGCCTTAGAAGTTAAAGTCATGGGACTGAGCATTTAGGAAACGGGCTTCCCAAGGAGGAACCAGGGGGGCTCTTCCAACTTCTCTCCCAGGCACCCTTCTTTGGGACTTTTTGTTACTCGGCTCCTGTCACTATGGCTCAGTGGCTGAGGCACCTCTGGCTCTTCCCTGCGCCTTGATCCTTCATTTTATTCAGTTGGATCTGCCAGCAAAACCTCATTTTAGCTTCTTTCTTGGACAATTATCTACCTTGGATATGTTTCTTTTTAAGCATCTCACCATCATTTGCTCAGTATTTTATGGATAGTCAAGGTTTCTCATGTAGAGAATCAACACTATTGTACAGATTAATCGAGCAGAACCACATCCCAGAGTTCCCAAGCACGCACTCGGACTCGGGAAATCCAGTTGTGGAACTCCCAAGCCCGATACATTCCAACATCCCCCAGTTCCTCAAAAGACTCAGAAATCCTAAGCACTGCACTCGAGATACAGTTCCACACTCATAGTTCTTTCTCCATTTCGAAAACTTTTCCCATCCATTGGACTCCTAACCTTGAGGTATTTTTCCAGCATCTTCACTATATGTCTGTTGTTCAAAACACTCTTAGCCACATGGAGACTTGTTTTCTTGAACTGTTCAGCAGCCAACTGCAAAGGGAACCACACATAGGTTTTCAAAAATGACACATATACAGGAGCAAGAGAACACACCAGCCAGGCTACATCAAGTTGTTCATTTATAGATTAGAAGCTTTGTAAACTAAGTAGGGAAAGGAGTAAGCTTTTTTCTTTTCAGTTTTGAGTTATATTAACTTCATAATAAGTTCAATAGCAAAACTATGAAAGCTCAAAAACAGCTTGACACACATACAATAATCGCTTGTTTATACAGTGCTTTTGGCTGCTCTTTAATGCAACTGGGAGGTGGGGAGCCCTGGCCACGTAGCCCAGTTGGTTAGAGCACCATCCTGATATGCCGAGGTTGTGCTGTAAGAAGCAACCAACGAATGCATAAATCAGTAGAACAACAAATCACTACTTCTCTCTCCTTCCCCCACCCCCGCCTTCCTCTTTCTCTCTAAAATTAAAAAAGCACACAAACAAACAAAAAATGGGGAGATGGGCAGGCAAGTACTGAGGGCTCCATTTCATCACTGGGTAAACTAAGAACAGAGATGTTAACTCGGGGATCAGCAAGCTACAGCCAGAGGGTCAAGTGCAGCCACACCCATTCTTTCACTTACTATCTGATCTGTGGCTGCTTTTGCCCACCAACACCAGACTTGGACAGAGACCTTATGGCCTGCAAAGCTGAAAATATTTACAATTTGACCCTTTACAGAAAAATTTGCTGACCCGAACTGAATTTTTAGCCTCAGGCCCCATAAGCTAGTAAGGACCAAATGGGTCTCCCAGGCCACTCTGCTCTGAATGGCCTTTGGCCTCAGTTTATAGAAAATCTAGTTTTTCAGCAAATGTGGAATTGATTTGTGTGGTTTACAGGGAACACTCTCAAACCAGGACAATTTCAACTATGTATTAAATCAATTCTAAGCAACACATTTTCACAGAAACTAGGGGGCATCATACAATCAATTGATGAAGTGGCAGGCTTGATGGGATATGGCAAGAGCCCCTAAAGATGTTAGCATTCCTCCTAAGACACAGAAGGTTCTGAAACCTCCACTAGAAGCCCGGGAAGGCTGGTCCCTCAGCCAGCATCAGGAGGGGCTCACCCGGCGATTGTGATTGTGATCCACAGAGTGCAGGTGCCGTTGGAGGAGCTGGTGCTGCGCAGGGATCAGCATGTCGCAAGCCAAGCAGTGAGCAGCCTCGATCTTCTTGAAGAAGTGCTCTTGGCCAATCCCTGTTGATGAAATCCAAGTCATACGGGATCTGGGACAGCATGCATGTAATGCTCCCCACCCCCTCCAGCCCCCAACGAGGCCCGCATTTTCTCCCTGCGGCCCTCTCTAGGGATTCCGTGAGGACAGAATCTGAGACAGGCGCCATCAGCCTTCCAGCAGGAGTGCAGGGTCAGAACCACCAGCCTCTACACCAGGACATTATTACTTCCAACTTTTCTGCTCCTTCAGTCCCGGAAGGAAAAAACTGCAGAGTGCTTCATGTCACTGTTAACTTGCCTGTAGAGCTGGGATCTATTAGGCCAAACTGGAGGGCCTGTTTCCATTGCTAAGTGCCCCTCCCATGGGTCTTCCCGTTCCATCCCCAGCAGCCCTGTGCTGGCTTTGCACTGAATCATGTGCCTTAGTGCCATGCAGAACAGCACGCCCCCTAGGATCACAACTCACCTTTGAAAGGATCTGGTTTTGGTTTTGTGCTTTCCTTCTCCATCAGTTCCTGACGTCGCTTCTCAATCTTCTTATTCCTGTTTACAATATATTCCTAAAGGGGTTGAGAGACAGCACCAACTGAAACCAGGAGAGGATAGCACGTGTGGGTATTTCTCAACTGCAGTAGAGGCAGCTCACCAGGAGTGTCTGCCCAGTCCCTATCGGATGACAGCCAGGCAGCTCCGTGGGCAGAACTAATGGGAACTACCATGGTTGGAGCTCAGTTATTCCTGACATGGGGACCAGACCAACTGTTATTCTGGAAATAGAAACCTTTACCAAGTTTAGACCTTATTTCCCTTCCCTTCCCCTGTGAGGGATCTGACACCTGTAGGGTCAGTGGGAAGCACTGTCAACTGTCATAGAGGCCAAGTGTGCTTCACCTGAAGGAACTCCACCGTCTTGTCAGGCAGTTTGGTACTTATAAACCGCAGTGTCTCTTTGTGAAATTTGCTTTGCAGATGCTTCTGGATTTCTTCATCTTCAAAGCTACGAAATTTGCACACAGAACAGGCAAATTGAATCCTGGAGGAGGAAGACAAAAAGCAAGAACAGTGATGCAGGGATAACGAGTTCATTTCTGGTTAGAACTGAAACAAAAATGGGAAAGCAGTTTCTGAACCAAGACTTCGGACTTCTCATGGGGAGTCAAGAATAGCCGTTTCCTGCCCAGCTGGTGTGGTTCAGTGGTTAGTGGTTGAGTGTCGACCCATGAACGAGTAGGTCACAGTTTGATTCCCAGTCAGGGACACACAGGAAGCAGCTGATCAGTGATTCTCTCTCATCACTGTTTCTCTCTCCCCCTATCCCTTCCTCTCTGATATCAATCAATCAATTTATATATATATATAAAACAGTTAAAAAAAATAGCAGTTTTCTTTCAAGGACTGGGACTACAATCTTGAAAGTATTCAGGAAAATGATTTGTGTAGCAATTTACTACTATACCAGTCTTTTTGGCCCAAAGGACTTACGTGACTCAATTTTAGGTAGCCGGTTCAATTCCAGGTCAGAGTACATACCTGGGTTTCGGGTTCAATTCCCAGTCAGAGCATGTGCGGAAGGCAACTAATCGATGTTTCTCTCACATCAATGTCTCTCTCTCTCCTCTCTCTAAGCATGTCATCCTCCAGTGAGGATTAAAAAAAAAAAATTGACACGACCTAAGAAAAATTCTCTGACAGGGTTCGACGTAAAGGCACGTTACGTCAAATTCATGGATAAAAACTAACGTTTCTTTGTCATGTGATTTCAAAGTCTCACAAATGCAATCATGCTATAAGGTGATGAGAGAGTGGCCTGCAGACCTGCATACCACCACAGTGGAGTGCTGCTTCCCTTGGCTTTGCCCAAGGGCCTCTGGATCTTTTGTGGTAAGAACACAGGCCATGTGGCACTCAGGACTCCTCTGCCAACGCCAGATTCTGCTGACCTCTAGCACCTGGCTTGGATCTCTAGGCAAGTGCCACAAGCTTTTGTAGATACCCTAACAGAGGAGTGAAAAGGAAAAGTCACCCAGGCTCTATGTGCAGAACTATTAGAAAGAAACAGGTTTCCTGGCTGTATCTCCGCCTCCTCTGTAATAACTGCTCCAACAATTGATAATTGCTCTATCCCAGCCGTGGGCAAACTACGGCCCACGGGCCGGATCCGGCCCGTTTGAAATGAATAAAACTAAAAAAAAAAAAAAAAAAAAAAAAAAGACTGTACCTTTTTATGTAATGATGTTTACTTTGAATTTATATTAGTTCACACAAACACTCCATCCATGCTTTTGTTCCGGCCCTCCCGTCCAGTTTAAGAACCCATTGTGGCCCTCGAGTCAAAAAGTTTGCCCACCCCTGCTCTAGAACCATCACTAGGGCAGGATTTAAAGATTTTTAAAAAATGTCATCTAAGTTCTCATGTGGCACGTAAATAGATCAAATCTATTTACTCATCACCTATTTACTCATCTATTTAACGAGGATTTTTTGTTGTTGTTAATTCTCATCTGAGGATATTTTTTCTATTTTTATTTTTAGAGAGAGTCGAAGGGAAGGGAGAGATAGAGACAGAAACATCAATGTGAGAGAGACACATCGATTGGTTGCCTCTCACATGTGCCCCAACTGGGGCCAGGATGGAGTCTTGCCCAGAATCGAGCCCAAGACCCTCTAGTCTAAGGGCCGATGTTCTAACCACTGCGCAACAAGCTAGGCCTTTACAAGGGTTTTGATGAATTCTTGTGACACCTGAAAGCTCCTACATTTTAGTTCCTGTCTCTGTTAGCCCTTTTGGTGAGTATTCTTTGCACCAGGTGAGCCTTAAGAGAACCTGTGCACAGAGGAACAGCCATGTGTGGTTAAGACCTTGGCAACCAAGAGCTCCCGTGGCCACCAGTGGTTTACTTTTCTAGTCAGCAGCCACATAACCACTGAACAGGGAGAGAAGTACACGGTGTGGTCACACCAACACTCTTTGGGCTTTGCATTTTTGTGCTTTTCTATTTAAAGGTTGTAGGGCACGGCTATAGGGTTAAGCCTCCGACTGACCTGTTGGCAAAACCACAAACAAGTCCCAGCTTAAAGGGCACAGTCCTCTTAGCATAATTAGGCTTGACCTTATGATGCTTCCTAGATCCTTCTTGGGAAGCTAATGGGCTACAGGAGGGCAGCAAGTGCTGCCAAAACAAGTGAAACTCACAAGAACACTGTAACTATGGTGACCACTACCTTGTTTGCACAGGAAAATAAAGGCTCAGCTGGCCTCTGGATCTCTCTGTGGCCTCAGCCAGGCACAGGAAGATCCACCTAGACCCAGCTTGTTCTCTTTGTCTGTTATTTCTTCATCCCTTCACCGCCCTCACTCAGGCTTGCGAACCCTTGGCTGAGCTAGCTCGGCACAAAAGGTAATGTTGATACACGTATAATTGGTAAATCAAACTCCAGATTTGGAGTCTGGTTTGGGACAACGCACCACGTCACCTCCTTAGCAGCTCTGCTTGATGAACATCAGTTGTTTGGATGACAGACACAGACCAGGGAACAAGGAAACTCCCCAGGGGTATGGAAAAGGGTAATAGAACGTCTGGGTGGGCACATGAGGGCCACAGGGACCTCTGGCAAGAATATGATTCCATTCGTGTTTCTCAAGTTTTGTCTCCCACCACTCTGACTAGGCCTTCCCACAGACACCTGGAGTCAGCTCAAACCAGGCTCTGCCCGCATCACAGAGTAAGAACCAACGAGCTTAGAAGAGCCTTGACAGTGCCCAGGTCCAGCTGACCTGCCATCTCACCTGTCAGCTGCTCGGTCTCGCAACCTGTCTCTTCTCCTTTGCTTTTCCTTCCTCTTCTTCACTTCATCATCCTCGTCATCCTTCTCTGCAACAGAGAAATCCCTTCAAGACCCTCTGCAGAGCCCACAGAGGAGCTAAGCACCAGGGCCTTGATGGGGCTGCAGCTCGGCCACTGCGCCCTGTGCCCTGCTGCAGCCTCCACACACGGCAGGGTCAGGACACCCTGAGGCACCAAGGGACTGTCAAAGGCTCCCACGTATGAGCTTGGATGAGAGCCCTGGGGCGTTCCCAGGGGAGACACCTCACTCCCCCCATGGCCTAATAAGGCTGGGATGGGCCAGGGACACGGCCCACCCATCCCACTCACACTGAGGCCCACCTGATCTCTGTTCTTCCCTATCCTACGTTTCCAATCCACTGCCTTATGAGTGAGTCTTCTCCCAACATCAGTTAAGAGAGTAGTTCTTCCTAGGTAAAGAGGCAGCAGCTAGAAGCCTCAGAAAATAAAGCTGTTCTACCTCCCCGTCCCACCTCTGGGTGGACCAGGACAACCATCCCGTAGGCCTCCTCTGAACTAGGGCCTCAGCAGGTCTGTCAGTCCTTGCTGGCCCGAACTCTATCTTCCACTCATGAAAACTGTCACTCTAGGGCTTTCCCAGGGCTATCTGGGAAGCAATCCTAGAAAGAGAAGTAGGAAGAGACCTGTCGGTCCTCCATCCATCTCCTGGGGCCAGCCCAGTGTCCCAGCGTGAGGCCAGGTCAGGTTACCGTGGCTCAGAGCAGGGCCAGACACTGAAAAAAGGTTGGATAAGCATCTGAACTGTAACCCCTACCCCTGATGCCAGTCACGAGACTGTCCCACGAAGATGGCGACCGGCGTACGCTGCTCAGAAGCCTCTCAAAAGGGCGTGTGGGATTTTTGGCAAGAGGTCACTGCCTGAAACTATTACTGCTGTTTAATAGCAAAGCCATCCAGGGTGGGTAGCAGGACCTGCACGCAATAAACATGTCACCTTTGCTTTAGCATTTCCCCGCTGCACGAGCTGCTCAGTGTTGTGTGGTCCCATGCTACAGACATGATCGCTTCAATAAATAAACAGAGTGAGAAGACCTCAGGGGGTTGGCTAAACCTGAACACATAAGGGAAGCAGCAGCTGCTAAGCCAGGGGCCTTCAGAATTGACGGGAGCAGAACCAGCCTGTGATTCTTGGGGAAAACCAGCTACAAGACCCACGGGAATAGGAAAAGTAGCTTTTGGGTAAGCTCAAGGCCACCATGTCCCAGGCTGCTTCTCCCTGCCCCCTCCTCACCCCAAGAGGTTTAATTTGGCTTTGCTTTTGCCACTAAATTTGTACCCTTAAGTCTCTGGCACTGGAAGTGACGGGGCCTGCTGAGCAGTGAGCAATGCCTGCCGCTAGGGCATCTGGGTCTGGGTGTTCCTGACAGGCCTCCCCCTTCCCTCAGCCCCCAATCCAGGCAGGTGTCCAAACTCTGTCCCATGCAGCAATGTGCTGCAGTTGCCAGCAATCCCACCATGAAGGCTGAGGCAGCTCCATGGCCTCGGCTGGCAATCGAAGGAACTGTGGAGATAACGAAGCCCAGGAGAACAGTACAGGGACCTGCATGGACCAGGGTAACAGAGAAGACAGCTGGAGGGCACCTTTTCTTTCTCTCTCGCATTTCTGAGATTCCCTTCATGACCCCTCAAGCTGCTGCAGACACCACCCACAGGTGAGCTGCCCCGTCCCTCCTTAGCCTGCATTTACAATGGAGCAAAGTCTTGGGGTGAGTGCCATGGCCAAAGCTCGCCCAGTAATCACAGCCCCTCTTCTGCCCTGAGCCATCATCCCCTCCATCCAGGCTCCAGGCTTGCTCAGAAACCCAGCTCAGCTGAGTGTTGGGCAGTGAGTGCAGGACAGCTGGGCAGATGCAGGAAAGTTCAAAGGGACAATGGGCAATGCCTACCTCTCTGCCTCCCGGAGTCCAAGAATTCGTCCTCCTGAAAAAGCACACACACGAAGTGGGGCAGTGAGGTGGTTTCCAGAACTCTCCACACCAGCCTAGCTCCCCCTGCCACTACCTGGTGGTTGCTGTGCCACCAGGAACCTAGTCACAAGGTGCTAGACAAGGTCCAGGGCTATGGGACAGAGCCCAGGTGTATCCTGTCACTACTGGTTGCCTTCTGGGATTCTGTGATGACTAATCTGTTTTGCTTTTTCATTAAAGACACTGACCTTCTTTCAGCTTTCTAAAGCTAAAGTACGGCCTCTGGCAATGTACACCTGCACAGCTCTGCACATGGGAATGCCAGGAGCCCATTCATAAACTGTATGTCAAGAAACCCTGATTTGTAGGATGCTACTTCCACTGCTCTTTATTGGAAATGGGTTTTACCAAGTTTCCCAGCCATTTATTTGTATTTACCAAAGGTTGTAAAAAATTAGGTGTGGATAAAAATGACCATCTAAGTGAAAATGGAAAGGGAGTCCATTTCTTAGGCATGAAGCCAAAGATTAAATTACCAATCAGCAAGTACACAGTGATTCCTAGACTCAAGACTGAAGCAAAACATGGGACAAGACCCTCAGAAAAGCTGAAAACTCACTGTACCCAACTTCTCCCATCTTCCGCCAACCGGCCTGACCATTAGACGCATCTGTGCAAAGCCTTCATACACACAGATCTAGGGCCCTGCCTAGAACTGGATCAGAATTTACAGTGGGTGGCAAAGGTTCACTCGCCAGGTCCTCATGCTAGGAGCCGACCTTGAACACCTGTCTACCACGACTGGTTGGAAGGAATGAGTGACATGGGTGCAGCCCAGCACCCGCGTGAAGCTGCAAGTCTTCAGTACGTTTGGAAGCCTCAACCTGCAAAGCCACTGCACTTACCACGTGTGCAGCTGGGCACATTACTATAAGGACACAGGAACGGCTGGGAGTGGGGCAGGAGGGCTGGGAATTTTTTTCAGGAAAGCAAGGATTGTTACAGGTGGAACACTCTAGCTGCGAGTCTACCATAGCAGCAGTGCCTGTCTCTGTGAGGAAGAAGGAAGAAACCCTGCACTAGAGACAAAGGAGATTGACCAGTGAAGGTGGACTTACTCCCCTGAATTCTTCATCTCCTGACCGGAAGTCACCAGCTCCATCATCTACCAGACACAAAAGTAATTGGAAAAGTTAGCCCCTCAGCAGTGGCCCGGTTTTCACCCTCCCAAGCTCACTGTCCAGAGTGACGACGCTTATCCTGACCACAGTGGGGACTGTGGGAGTTTGGGTGACACACAGCACCCTTGAGTTCCTGGGTGTCCACTGTACGGACAGGCAGGCAAGGCACTAAGCATGCAACGGACTCATCTTATACCCACTGAAAACTCAGTATCCCACCCCCAGGGCGTACCATTTTCGGAAAAATCTCCTTCGCTGTCAGCCCGGGCCTGTTTGGCATCCGGCTCATCATAGATTTGCAACTGCTTCCGTTTCCTGCCCATGCCATCTGGGCCGCAGCGGTCAAACCCTCTCCACCTGGGCTACAGACACAAGCACATCCAGATGTACCACCTCCCCGGGCCATTAAGATACCCCAGGGCCGTGGTCGGCAAACAGCAGCTCGCGAGCCACACGCGGCTCTTTGGCCCCTTGAGTGTGGCTCTTCCTAAGCCTTAGGAGTACCCTAATTAAGTTAATAACAATGTACCTACCTATATAGTTTAAGTTTAAAAAATTTGGCTCTCAGAAGAAATTTCAATCGTTGTACTGTTGATATTTGGCTCTGTTGACTAATGAGTTTGCCGACCACTGCCCCAGGGGAATGAAGAATAAAGAGGGTAAGATCAGAGAACAAAGATAGACAAGGTCTTTTCAGAAGGCAAAGAAAGACAACATAGCTTAACCCCCCACAACCGTTATGCTGAAGTTAAAAAGCTAAACACAAAAGGACACATATTGTATTCATGTGTTATAACCAAAACAGGCAAATCCATGCACAGAAAGGTGTTAGTGGTTGCCAGGGACTGGGGGAGAAAATATGGAGTGACTGCTAATGACAGAGTTTCTTTCTGGGTTGACAGAAATGTTCAAAAATTAGACGGTGGTGAAGATTGCACAAGTCTATACATTTTTACTAAAAGTCAAATTATACACGTAAAAATGAGTGAATCCTACAATCTCTAAATTTTACCTCAATAAAGCTGTTTAAAAAGAAAAGCAAGGCAGGCAGGGTAGAACTTTGCAAGGACTTACCCGATCCCTCATCCGGGTCTGTGACTGGCCACATCTGTAGGGCAAGGAGTTGTCATAACCTCCAGCCCCCTGCATGCCCATCACTCCATAGTTGGGGGCCATGGACTGGGGGGCCATGGACTGGGAGAAGAGGGAAGGTGGGGGCCTGCTGGGAGAGGGGCCCCCCAGGCCCCGTCCACCCACGTAGTTCATTTCTGTCCAGGGAGCAGACAGTGGTTGGGAGGAGGCCGCTGATGTCATGAAGGGGTCAGTGCGCATAAAGGTGCCAGCGTTGCTCCGGTCCTGAAAGCGGCCCTGATCCCGGCCCCGCATGAAGCCATCGAGTGAGCGGGGCTCCCGGGCAGGGTCCCGACAGTCACTGTACTGACTGCCAAAGCCACCATTGCGGTCAGGTCCCAGGTCAAAGTCATAGTTGTAGCTATAGCTGGGACGGTAGGGATTGTGCTCAGGCAGACAAGGCCTGGAGTCGTAGGAGTCAAATGACTGGAAGCGGAAGGAACTGCAAAGAAAGCACAACCATGACTACATGCTCTGGGTCCGATCTCTACACCTCCTGCAAAGCTGACCTCCCTACACTCAGAACAGGAAAGCAAACCAAACCACCACGTGCCCCTCCTAAATGCCTGGAGGCGAAACAGACCAATCCTCCCCTCCAAACACTGATGAATGTGGGCACAAGCCATTGGCCACAGAACAGGGAGGTTGTTAAGCTCCTGGTGCAAAATCAGGAGTCTGGTATAGTTTAACCACAGCCATGCTCTAAACCCCGCCACTGAGGAAAGCAGCAAGTCCAATTACAATGCCTCTATCCCAACAAAGGCCCAACTCATCTACCCATGCTCAGGAGGGACCGGGGAAGAGCATTCCTGGGAGAGCAGGTGCCCACTCCCTGGAAAGCTTGATGTTTGGATCCCCAGGGAAGGGATCAGGTGTGTAATTACCTCTCCCGGTCCTGCATGCCCTCCCCACCGGTGCTGCTCCCACCCCTGCCTCCTTCCTTGGACATCATGTCTAGACGTTGGTTGATCTTGGCAATGAGCGAGTCAGAATTGTCAGTGCATGGCTCGGGGCCATAAGAAGCCATATGTATGGCAGGGCCCCCAGGCGCCAGGCCATCACCAGCCTTGGTGGCTTCCCAGGAGGCTGGGCCGTAGCTGTAGGTTGCTGCTGTGGTGACGCTGGTGTTCTGGGCACCATAATAATTGTAGTTTTCATAACCTGCCAAAGGGAAGAAGAGGCAAGTCAGACCTCAGCCGCCACAAAGCCAGCCCAGGGAGGACATGTCTATAGAGGAGTACCCACTGCCATTAGGGAAGGAAGAGGGTCATGGGACCAAGTGCTGCTTGCATCACCCACACTGCGCACCACATTGCCTTTGTATAGCTCATAGAGGCATCAGGAGGAGGGTGGAGCTAGGACCTCAATTCTGAGTAGATTTTCGGTGTCAGATCCTAAGACTTGCTTCCCATCCAAAGACAGAGGTGGCTGAGAGCCCAGAGTGGCAGTTGGGCTATTGACAGATCCACCATAGAGATATCGCTCCCAGAACACAACCACAATCCCCTGCAAGTTCCCCGCGAGGCCTCCTCAGCACCTCAGGCCCAGCATGCAGGCCTTCAGGAGAGCTATAAGCACAGCTGGGAAGGGAGATGGGGGTTCCCGCATCCCAGCTCCTCTGGATGGCTGACCAGAGACCCTCGTGTCCACCCACTGACCCCCAGAAGGGCCTACCTTGCCAGCTGGCCACACCAGTTCCATATGCACCTTAGAGGAAACAAGAACACACAAGAGCTTTGCTTGCAGAACGAAGGCTCCTAAGACAACCCACACCCGATATTGGACAGTTGTCACCTCACTCCCCTATCCCCGGGCCAGGGCTACAGGTGCTATGGCAGCACTCTGGGAGGCACCTGTGGCTGCCTACTAAGGCCAGGAACTATGAAACTCACTTCTTCCAGAGCACTCAGCTAAGATAATCAGGGCTTCCCTCCTAGGCAAGCCCGGTCTCCGCATCAAAGCAAGGGAAAGGACGCTGCAGCCCTCCCCAGAAGCTCATCCAGTGTGGGCCACGTCCCCAGGCAGAGCCCTTCTAAAGTGCCAGCACTCACTAGGAGCCAGAGCTCAGGCACTGCCAAAAACATGGAGAGTGCACAGTGGAAAACCATGTCCCTAACTCAACTGAGCAAGAGGACATATGTGTCTGAGTGACATGGAAGGCCTCTTCCTGGGACACTCGGTGATGGGCAGAGAAGTGACCCTCCCAACAGTAATAGGGGCAAATCCCAGGCTCAGAAAACAAAGGATGCCATTGTCCAAATTCCTGGACGATGCCGCAAAAAAGCTCATTAATTAGAGCACATTTTGGTCAAATGCACTTAGTGCCATGATCTGGACTCCAGAGCAGGGTTCAGCCAACAGGCCCCAGGCCAAACCTAGCCCACTACCAGCTGTTGTATAGCCAACCACATTTTTAAATGGTTGAGGAAGAAAAAAAAAAAAAAAAAATCAAAAGAATATTTCATGATGTGATACACATCATTTATACACTTGTCAAAACCCATAGAACTATATACTACAGAGTAAGTATCAATGTAAGCTATAGATTACAGTTAATAACAGTGTATCAAACATTGGCTTGTTAATTGTAATAAATGTATCCTGCTAACACAAAATGCTAGGAATAACTGTGTAGAGGTGAAGGTAAGGTTGAGTGTATGAAACTCTACATACTACCTGCTTAATCTTATAAATCTAAAGCTACTAAGAAATAAAGTCCAGCCCAGCTGGCATGGCTCAGTGGTTGAGCATTGACCTATGAACCAAGAGGTCACAGGTTCAATTCCCAGCTGGGACACATGAAGGCTTGATCCCCAGTAGGGGGCGTGCAGGAGGCAGCCGATCATCGATGTTTTTTTCTCATTGATGTTTCTATCTTTCTCCCTCTCCTTTCCTCTCTGAAATCAATAAAAATATATTAAGAAATAAAGTCCAGCCCTGACTGGTTTGGCTCAGTGGATAGAGCATCCGCCTGCGGACTCGGACTCAAGGGTCCCGGGTTCGATTCCGGTCAGGGGCATGTACCTTGGTTGCGGGCATATGCCCAGTGGGGGGTGTGCAGGAGGCAGCTGATCGATGTTTCTCTCTAATCGATGTTTCTAACTCTCTATAAAAAACTCTCCCTTCGCCGAAACCGGTTTGGCTCAGTGGATAGAGCGTCGGCCTGCGGACTCAAGGGTCCCAGGTTCGATTCCGGTCAAGGGCATGTACCTGGGTTGTGGGCACATCCCCAGTAGGAGATGTGCAGGAGGCAGCTGGTCGATGTTTCTCTCTCATCGATGTTTCTAACTCTCTATCTCTCTCCCTTCCTCTCTGTAAAAAATCAATAAAATATATTAAAAAAAAAAAAAAAAAAAAAACTCTCCCTTCCTCTCTGTAAAAAATCAGTAAAATATATTAAAAAAAAGAAATAAAGTCCATTAATTAAAAAAGTATCTGATAGCCCTGGGAGGTGTGCTCAGTGGTTCGAGGGTCGGCCTGTGCACTGGAGGGTCTCAGGTTCCACCCATGCTCCCTGTCAGGGCACATAACTAATTGATGTTTCTCTTTCTTCACTCTTCCAGTGAGGATTAAAAAAAAAAAAAGTCTCTGATTATACACTCAGCTATTTACTTAGATTAAAATAACAGACTGCTGAAACGGACTACTCTGTGATACATGAAAAGTCATATGGTGCGAGAACCTCAGTGTCCTTCCGTCAGTATTACTGGAACAGACTTGTCCATCTGTTTCTAAGTTGTCTATGGTGTCTTCTGTCCTACAGGGATCACGGAGCCTACAAAGCCCAAACATTTACTCTCTGGCCCTTTACAGAAAGGTTTCCTGGCCCCTGGGCTCCACCCCACCCTCTGTGTGCCTCTCCAGGCTACAGGCCACTGTCTCCGGGTGCAGCCTCGGGAACAGCTGTCAGTCTGGTGCCTGGAGTGGGGGTCCCGGGAGCCCATGCCTCCCACAAAGCAGGTTCCACCTACCCTGGGTGTTGGTGGGTCCAGCACTCCATGCCCCATAGCCTGTGAACAGAAGACCTGTGAATTAGGATCCTATGTGTCACACCAGCAACAGGTGCTTTGGACTTGGCTCTGAAGAACCTAAAGGGATATCCTCAAAGGAGTTCAGTGCCAGGCTTACAAGAGGGCAGCATAACCACAACGCTGCCTCCCTAAGGGTCCTCTCACAGCTGGCTGATTGCATCATCACACTCCACCTGCCAGAGGTCAAAGCAGAAAAAAGAGGGGTGGGAAAGGGGCCTTGAGCCAGCTCTGCCTGTCACTTGCCGAGGAACCTTGGCCTAAGCCTCAACCCACACCTGAGGATGACACAGGAAGAGCCACCAGCTAGCCCATCATTAGGACTCCTCCGTTCCCCTCCTTGGCTCACCAACCAAGCACCCATAAGTGCCCATCACTTGGACACAACTGTGCCACTCTAGGTCTCGCTTCCATATGGCTTTGAACCCTCCAATGCTCCGGGGCACCTTCAAGTCCCAGGGCCTCATCCTGCCCCCAAGAATCAGACTGTGCTCCCCTCTGGTCGCTCCTCTGTCCCTCCAGACCCCAATATAGCATCTGTCTGGCCCCTCTTCATCTCCATGAGCCTGCATGTGGCACAGAGCTGTCCACAGGCAGCTGTTTACACCCGTCAAATGACTTCACCTTTATAAAGCAAGAATGTAACTGATCTCCCTTACCTGAGCAACCCAAACCACTAGCTGACTGCCTACTGTGTGCTGACGCACAACAGGCACTGAGCACACATTAGCCAGCTTCACAGAATGCCGTTCAGAGCCCAGGGAGCTAAGGCTCTGGTTAGGGTCTCTGACCCAAAGTCACACTGAAGTTTGCCCTCCGCAAGGCACCCTCTCCCCACACCATGCAGCTTCCATAGCTGTGCAGAGAAGGCAGAGTGCGGTTCTGACAGCACGGGACCAACTGCAGGGCACCGACTGCTTCACTCTGGGGCACGTGCCACTCACATAACTTCATGACGCCCCTTGAGACAGGTACTGTTTTTCTTGTTGTAAAGGCTTGAGAAGCTAAGTCACTTGCCCAAGACCACGGAGCTAGGAAACGGTCAGGGAGCACTGTCAAGGCTCAGTGAGTCCTAGGAAGTAACTCCAGGTGTTAAACCCACAGGATGATTCAGGGAAGCTGCAGCATCTGACCGAGCCTGAAAGGTTTTTAGCAGATGGGGGGCGGGGGGGCATCTCCAAGCCAAGGGCCTGTATGATACAGGATTACTGGCGGGAAAATCTGGCAGGAAGGCAAATAACAATGAGTCCCAGTCAGGCTGAGGACCCGGGACACTTCCGTGCACCTCAGAACCTCTCTGCTTCTGCAATTCCTGCGGCTTGGATCCTGCTCACGCTGCCCCCTTCCAAGACACTGTCTTCTCTAGCTGCCGCTCCCAAGACCAGGTCACCTGCTTCTCGAACCTCAGATACTTGGATAGGGATCTGCGCCTGGTCCAGCCCAACTGTTCCCAGTGGGCAAACTCGGCTCCAGTACCGAGCAGAGGCTCCGAGGAGACTGACCGGGGAGATGAAGGGCAGGTCCCCCTGCGACAGGCCCTGCAACCCCCAAGGGGAGAGGGCACACGTCCTTTTCCCGCGGCCCTGGCACCTCCGGGCCGCCGTAAGAGAGTCCCTGGAAGAGAGCCACCCATCCGCCGCCACCCGGGCCACATCAGGTTTCCAGCTCTGCCCAAGGAAATGCCCAGCATCTGACCCTCAGGTTCCGTCCGGGGCCGGCACGAGTCAGACCCACGGCTGACCCCGAGGCTGAGCCTCACAGAAGCCTCACCCGGTGCGGCCGCGCTACACCGCGGAGCTGGCAGGGAGGACGCCGACCCCGCGCCACCCGGGCGCATTCCGGGGCGGGAGCGCCTGGCCACGTGCGCCGCGCGGAGGCCCCCACCGAGCCCCGCGGATCCCGGGACAGGCCTGACCGCCAGGGAGAGGACTCCGCGCCCCCCGAGCGCCGACTGTGGCTCCGCCCCCCAGCGCCGCCATTTTGTGGCGTCTTCCGAAGGGGAAGTCGGCGGGCCGGTGAGCACCGGCGCGGTGAGCAAGGCGGTTCGACCCGCCGAAGCTAAGGGTTAGAAACCGACCCGACGGCCCAAGGCGCCCCCTGAAGCCCATCCCAGCGTCAGGACGCCGCACTCCGCCCGCCTCCTCAGGCACCGCCATCCAATCCGCACGTAATGCCGCGGGAGCGACGGCACCGCAGTCCAATGAGCGGCGGGCGCGCGCCCAGTCCGCCTCGCCGCACGACCGGGCTGCGGGAACCGACCTCAGGCGTGGTCCCTGGCCCTGCGGCCCTCCGAGCGGCGGCTGCCCCGGAAAGCGCCTACCCTCCCTACGCTGCACCCGCTGCCGTACGAACCTCCGTAGCCATGCTCCATGTCTTCGGCTCGGCCCGCCAGCAGCCCCTTTTTCTAGGCTGCCACGGACGCATGCGCTCGACGTACCTCCCGCCGCCCGCTACTGGAAGACCAGGCACACGCGTCACTCCTTCCGCGCAATACCATTGCCGGACTTCCACGGTGAGCCCGCCTCCATCTCCCCAGCTGGCCCTGCGGTTGGTCGGCATCGGCGCGCAGCACCTTGGGAGTTTTGGTCGGGCCCCGGGGCCTCACCGCGCCCCTCCTGGTCCCCGCCCCTCCAGGTCTCGCCCGCAAGCACCCCGCCCCACCCCCCACCCCGCGCCGCGAGGTCCCACCTTCCGCCTGCCGCTGGCGCTGCCCACAGACAAGCCTGGAGGCGGGGTGGGAGTAACTTTATTAAGCTCGGCTTCCAGCCTCAATTACGTGCGTCCAGCCCAGCCCTGACCCTGGTCACGGGGGGCCCCCGCCGCCCTCCTCGTCGTCGTCCTCCACGTCGAGGCCGGGGATGCCACGGATCTCGCGCTGCAGCGCCCCGCCTAGCAGGGGCACAGCCTCCTCGTCTTCCTCGGGGGGTGGCGGCGGTGGTGGGGACGCGGCGCCAGGGGCCGGTTCCGGGGGCACCGGGGGCTGCGCCTGCGTGCTCTCGGCACCCTCTGTGCCTCCTGCCCCTTCCATCAATGGCCCCACATCCAGGGCGCTGCCCTCGGCCTCCTCCTGTTCCTTCTCCTCCTCAGGGCTGTCGGTGAAAGGGTTCTCGCCCTGTGGGAAGGGCACAGATGCTAAAGGGAGAACGGACTCGCGGGACCAGGGCTGGGGACAAGGGCGGGGGCTGGGGATGCAGCCAGGCTCTAGGCGCCCGCGCCTCACCTTCAGGTAGTGCTCCAGCTTCTTGCTGATGAGCTTGTTGTTGAGGATGCTGCGGGCCACCATGAGGGAGGACTTCTTAGACTGCTCCATCATGAGCTGCAGATAGGAGCAGGCGGGGATGGAGAGGCTGCTCCGGGTCCCAAAAGACCCCCACCTGCCAGATGGCAGGGCCCTCCCTCACTGCACACCTCCACCTTGTGTGGGTTTCTAAGTGAACCTTGAGTACAAGTGTGTGGCCACCCTCCAAGCATGGAGCGAGCCATGGCCTGATTTTACCGTTGCTGAAATGCTCCATTCTTCCACACCATACTTACTGTATGTAACTGAGTAAAAACACATCTTTACAGCTGTATTGCAGAAATCTGAGTTGCTTACATATTTAAAAACCTACTAAAAGCCAAATGAGCAATCCAGAACAGAGCCAGCTGCCATCATAAGCACAGAACTGGAATACAAATGTCAAACAGTATATTTAAGTGATATATATCCTTTTAATCCATAGGATTCCCAGATGAAGCCTTACACCCAAATGTAATTGGGGTGTAATTCTACACTGCTGACAAGGGGCTCAACTGTTTACTTATATTTTTTGGAAAGCAGTTTAATAGAATGTATCTAAAGTAAAAATTTTTGGTCCTGGCCAGTTTGGCTCAGTAGATAGAGAGCATCAGCCCACGGACTGAAAAGTCCCACGTTCGATTCCGGTCAAGGGCACGTACCTTGATGGCAGGTACCCCAGCCCTGGTCGGGATCATGTGCAGGAGGTAACCAATTGATGTGTCTCTCTGTCTCTCCCTTTTCTTTCCACTCTCTCTAAAAATCAATGGAAAAATATCCTCTGGTAAGAATTCACAAAAAACAAACAAAAAAGTAAAAATAGTTGAGCAATTCTTCCTGGAATCTATCCTAAGTTTAAGAATTGGAACCGTGCATACAGTAGTGAAAAACTGGGGAGCACCTAAGTGTTCTTCAGTGGAGAAGTGGTTAAACAGATCATGCATTCAAAAGAACCATGCAGTCCTTAAATAGGGCTCACCTCTCCCCTGGTAATAAAGATGTAGGATAGACTATCTGTATAGCTGCAAGTCTTTTGTCTGGGAGGATTTACACCAAATTGCCAAGTGATTTCCTCAGTGGTGAGCTACAGGCAAATCGCACCTTCATCATTACAAAGGTAATAAGTAGAAAGGAACTGATAAAGTCATTTTTGTTGGGGGAAGCCCTACCTACTGAGCCCCAGCCAACTCTACATCATGTTTCACTTGCTGTTTGTACTCCCTTTCCTTGCCTCGGCCTTGCTGTTGTTTTGGGTTTTTTTACACATTTCCTCCACCACTTGGGCAAAATATTAATAGAACTCCCACATGCTCAAACTGAAACGTTAGAGATGAACAATTAGGATACAACAACAGACCAGCTCCTCTCCAACTCTTAAGCACACACCACAATGTCTCCCAACTGAGGCACACTTACATTGTTTCTAGACTTCAGCTACAATAACCAAACAGCACCAAAATAAACAAATACAGTCAGTTCTCCAAGGTCTCACATCTCAAACAATTCCAATGTCTACCAAGTTGTTCACGGAAAACAAATTTCAGTTCTCAACCTGAAAACTCTTTCATGCTGATACATCAGCAAGACAAAAAAGTATCTCTCAGCCCTAGCTGGTTTCGCTCAGTGGATAGAGCGTTGCCCTGCAGACTGAAAGGTTCCAGGTTTGATTCTGGTCAAGGACTAATGCCGCGGTTTCAGGCTCAATCCCCAGTAGGGGGTGTGTAGGAGACAGCTGATCAATGATTCTCTCTCATCATTGATGTTTCTCTCTCTCTCTCCCTTTTCCTTCCTCTCTGAAATCAATAAAAATATATTTTAAAAAAGAATAATTCTAAAAAAGTAGTAATGTATAAAATAACATCAAGGTGTTTTGTTTTTTTTTTAAAAAAAAGCATTTTTCAGGTAAAGGAGAGAATGAGCCAGTATGAGTCAGTTTTCTGCTAAACCTCAGGTTGTTAACATCTCAGGGAACTGTGCTGTGAATATTTTTTTTGCTTTTGTTGCTGGCAATGGACAATTAGCACAATTTTAAAATAAATAGGGCATCAAGAGTTGCTAATGGTGTGAAAGAAACAATGATCACAGGCAACTGAAGAAGTAGAAAAACTTGACTTGGATAATCAAAAAGCAGTTAGCCTGTGACAGCATGTTGAAGGCAGTGATATATGAACATGCAAAGATGCTGCATGCTGACTTGAAAGACAAGTGCTGACAGTGATTCCTTTAAGGCTAGTAGAGGGTAGTTGATAAATTTAAGAAGTGTTTCTTTATAGATCAAGCAGCACATTAGACATGTACCTTATATAAGAAAGATTTAATACAGGGAATCATTTGGGGTCTGGAACGAATTAATTGGGGGGGGGGGGGTGTAGGGAGGATGATTTGGTTTTTGAACAAACTGCTTCTTGAACAGCCTTCCAAAACAAATTAAGTTTGAGAACTGAGGTTCCATTGTAATTCTATGCTGGTGCTTTTAATTCTACCAAACAGGTTCACCAAAGGCAGAGTACCGGAGTACTTTACAAAACAGTTGTAAACCATGCTTCCTCCAACTGTGCTAAAACAATGTCTGGGTTTCCCGGTTTGCTCAGGAAGGCTTCCTTTAACATCAAGGTAAACAAATAATCTTCTAAATTTTGTTCTTTTGTTTTTTACATTTAAGATTTCTGGAATTTAAATATATGGTATGAGATAGAAGCCAACTTTCTTTCCTTTCCAGAAATTTATAAGATAAACCAGTTTCCCCTGCTGAATTGACACAGAGGTCTACAACCCTTTACTTACAAAACCGAAACTCAAAACTTTTCCCCTATTACTCACCTGGTGGCAAAACATGAGCTGACATTATGTTTTGTACCATCTTTATTTATCCCACTTATATGAGTCATTTGAAGAATTATTGGTGGTTCAACTACAAGGCACTCTCCCAGATCCTAGTGTAGCTGTCCTGAAATCCAAAAATTAACTTAAAAAGATCTGGCCCCAGGGTTTCAGATAAGGGACCGGTTCTTATTTGACTTTGACAAATACTAAGTTCCAAAAGGCACTGGGATCTTTCACTAGACTGACTCTATTCTGGTTCTAGTTTTATTACTATGCCATTAACACTTTTTTGTTTTTAATTGCACTGGCTTTGCAGTTAGTTATATCTGACAAAGTAAGGCCGTGAATTCACTACTGCTTTCTGTATAAACTAACCTTTACAAATGAAACGCTGAAATAATTTCAGCCAGTACCCCTCCCTAGACTTTGACTGGAATTGCACTGTCTACATTAATGTGAGGAGAACTGGTTTTTGTTGTGTCTTGTTCTTAACTCTTCCACCTGAGAACACAGTCTGTTCTGTCACGCACTGAGGTCTTGTCTCATGTCTTTGAAGTTTAAGATCCTATAACTTCTTAAATCTACATTCCTAATTATTTCAATGCATTTTGTGGTTATTGTAAGTGGATTCCCCCACCTCCCATTTATGTTTCTAACTGGTTATTACAATAGTGGAGAAAAACTAGTATATTTTGTATGTTATCTTGAATCCCAACATGGTTACCAGATTCAATGAATTAAGAACATTTTTTTGGAATCATTCCTATTTTCTGAGAATATACTCATTTATTTGCATATAAAAAGTTTTCATTTCCAGTATTTTATACTGATGTTACTTATTTATTCTTGTATTCCAGAAACAAACTTATAGTATATCACACATTTGAATCACTACTAGATTGATAATTACTAATATTTTATTTAATGCTTTTATTCTAGTTAAAGAATAAAAGTATTAAATGAAATTCATGCACGGGTAGGGTCCCTAGATCAGGGCTGATTGGCTGCTGGCTGGGGCCTCCCTTCCTGGCTGCCAGCTGCTGGCCTTCCTTCACTCTGCACTGCCCCAATGGTCAGTGTATGTCATAGCGAGCAATCGAACTCCCAGGGGGACACTTTGCATATTAGCATTTCATATAGAGAAGATAATAAACGAATTTACAGTTTCATCTTGGTATTACCCTTATCAATTTTTGGAATTAAGGTTAAAAAGGGTCCCTAAAAATGAATTTGAAAATAGCCTTCCAGCATGGCAGCCTAAGAAGTTCTGCAGACCTGCTCCCTAGTGAAACTGATGAAAACTACTTAAAAACAAAAAACAAACCCTGGTTGGTGTCACTCAGTGGCTGGAGCATCAGCCTATGCATCAAAGGCTCATGGTTTTGACTCCCAGCAAGGACAGGTACTTGGGTTGTAGGTTTGATCCTTCGCCACGGTTCAGGGTGTGTGCAGGAGGCAACCAATTGATGTGTCTCTCCCTCATAGATTTTCTCTCTCACTGGCTCTCTCACACACTCTCCCCCACTCACTCCCTTCCATTCTCTCTTAAAAAAAAAAGGAAAAATTATCCTCAGGTGAGGTTTAGCATAAATAAATACATTAAATAAAACAAACAAATATCTGACTATTTAGTCTCTACAAATGATCCTAAGAAAATAGAGCAAAATTGCCCTAACTGGTTTGGCTCAGTGGATAGAGCGTTGACCTGTGGACTGAAGGGTCCCAGGTTCAATTCTGGTCAAGGGCATGTACCTTGGTTGCGGGTACATCCCAAGTAGGAGGTGTGCAGGAGGCAGCTGATCGATGTTTCTCCCTCATCGATGTTTCTAACTCTCTATCCCTCCCCCTTCCTCTCTGTAAAAAAATCAATAAGAAAAAGAAAATAGAGCAAATGAATGAACATTGAGGAAAAGTTACTAAAACTCAGTAAAAAGTGTGATCTGTGGCTTCCCTGCCTCACAGCTCAGCATGATGGAAACTCCACTATAGACAGTACCGCCAGGCCTCCTCCTATACCCAATTCATCACAGTTAAGGGCTCTATCTTCCCAGGAGGGACAGTATGTCCACATCTAGCTACCTGCTTCTGAGGCTAAGTTCTGGGCAAGTTCAGCAGAGGTGGGGGCCCCCTTCTTCTAGCCAGCCCCCATGGAATGGAGGCTTGACCTTGGTTGGGCATGGCATGCTGAAAATACTGGCTTATTCACAAAGCAGAGGTCCAATGCCAGAAGAGGCAAACCAAAACCAAACCAAGACCAGAGGCTACAGCTACCTACCCACCCCCCACCACACCATTTCTTCTAAAGCAACCGAGTCACTCAAAGAGAAGTGCTCCATTGTCTTCAATCCCAGCTCCACAGCCTAAACTCAAAAGATTTTGCCCAGAGAGAAAGGAAGGTCTTAAAACATGAGCTCTCAGTCTCTTCCCAACGAAACTTACTGAGCTTTCTCCAAATAGTGCAGTGTGTGCAGAAAAGTAATTAAAAGGAGACAGGTAGATTTGCTAGCAATATAACTAAACCACTGACAGCCTGGGTTACCAGAAAGAACCAGTAAAACAGACAGCTAAGAACCTTCCTGGGTTCAGAATAAATCTCAAAGAATTAAAAAAAATGATCACTGCAAAGTAGCCCAAATTTAATTAGATCAGATTGGGGAACAATTTAATGACTCAATGCATTGTTGAAAGAAATAGAGAAATCAACCAACAATTTGTGGAGTGTAACTCCTGAGTGTAGTCTGGGAAAGAAACAGTCCAAGATAGCCCTGTATAAACCACTGTTATCTCAGGATAGCTGTGCACTTGCCTATGGCTTCCTCCTCAAGGCACAATATCAGAGGCTTCACATTGTGGGGATGAAAGAGACTGCACTAAAATAATTTTACTAGTCAACTAAACAAATAGACAAGCAAACACAATCAAAAGACTTGGGGGATGGGAAGAAGGAAAAGGCATGACAACACCGGCTCATCAAATAGATATCAATAAAAAGACATAAAAAAGAAATGAATATACATCGTGGAGCTAAAAAATACAATGAAAATGAAAAATTCACTAGAGTGGCTCAATAGATGTGAAATGACAGGAGAACTAGCGAATTTGTAGGTAGGTAGATATCATACAATCTGAAAAACAAAGAAAAAAAGGATGAAGGAAAATGAATAGTCAGTCTCAGACAACCTTTTACAAAAGTGACCCAATTATGCATAATGGGAGCACAAGAAGAAGAAAGGAGCAGAAAAAATAATTGCTAAAAACTTCACAAATCTTCCCAGCTGGCATGGCTCAGTGGTTGAACGCAGACCTATGAACCAGGAGGTCACAGTTTGATTCCCAGTCAGGAAGATCAACAAGAAAATGGCAACTGATCAATGATTCTCTCTCATCATTTATGTTTCCATCTCTCTCTCCCCCTCTTCCTCCCTCTCTGAAATCAATAAAAATATATTTAAAAAAAACACACAAATCTGATGAAAAATTTTAATCTACACATCCAAGAAGCTCAACAAATTTCCAAATAATAAGATCCACAAAGACACATCATAATAAAAATGCTGAAAGCCACAAAGACAAGAGTAAAATCCTGAAGTGACAAGAGAAAAATGAATCATTTTTTAAAAAGGAATCCCAGTATGGTTAAAAGCTGACTTTTCATCAGAAATGAGGCCAGAAAGTAGTGGGATAACATACTAGTATTTAAAACGCTCAAGAAAAAACTGTCAACCAAGAATCCTATGCCCAGCCAAGCTGTTTTTCAAAAATTAAGGTGAAACAGACATTCCATAATAAAGAACTGAGAATTTGCTGCCAGCAGACCACACAAGAAATACCAAAGGAAGTCCTAGCCGGTTTGGCTCAGAGGATAGAGCATCAGCCTGCAGACTGAAGGGTCCTGGGTTCGATTCTGGTCAAGGGGACATGCCCAGGTTGAGGGCTCGATCCCCAGTAGGGGGCATGCAGGAGGCAGCCAATCAATGATTATTTCTCATCATTGATGTTTCTCTCTCTCCCTCTCCCTTCCTCTCTAAAATCAATTTAAAAAGAAAAAATACCAAAGGAAGTTTTTCAAAGTAAAAGCAAATGATCCCAGAAAGTAAAGTGAATCTACATGAAAGAATAATAAAGGTAATTATATAATTATAAAAGACACTATAAATGCAGATTTCTTTCCCTCTCTTCCAAACCAATTTAAAAAGCAGTAACATAAAACTATGTATTTGTATTATATGGCCTATGACATACAGAAATGTAATATATTTGTCAATAATAGGACAAAGAGAGGGGGGTTAGTAAAGCTGTATTGGGCTAATCTATATATAAAAGTCAAGCGACTGGAACGACTGGTTGCTATGACATTCACTGCAGCAGCCAACCGGCCCTATCGGGGCTTGATCAGACCCTCCCAACCTCCCGCAGCCCCTCCTCCCAGCCAGCCCGCCCCCGATTGCCCCCTACACGATCAGGGTCAGGGCCAGCCAGGCGGACTCCACCTGTGCACGGATTCGTGCACTAGGCCTCTAGCAAGGAAATAACTACAAATGGTAAACAAATCCAAAGGAATAATCCAAATGGAGAGTTCCAGAAAAAGAAATAAGAAAGCTAATATAACTAAAGCTAGAAATATGGAACTGTTCTCCTATCTTCTGTCAGCTTCCTTAAAAAACAAAATATTATTAAAGTAATAATTATACTGTATTATATCATTGGGTTTATAACATACTGATATAATACTATAATAACAATAACACAAAAACTTTCTATGTGGAGAGCTACATAGGAGTAACTTAATATCAATAAAATTAAGTTACTATATATGAAGGAGATTTTGAAGAATTTGTGAAAAGCCTAGAGAAATCACTATGAAAATAACGCCCAAAAATGTAGTACAGAAAAAATCATTAAAGAAATTAAAGTTTACACTAAAAACTTTTAATACAACAGAAAGCAATGGTAGAACTAGAATGGAAGTAGAACAGATGTAAGTACAATAATATAAATAAAACATTAAATGTAACTGGCGTAATGATCCATTCACAAGGTTGAGATTGTCCAACTGGAAAATAAAATAAGATCAAACTATATGCTGTCCATAGGAGACACACTGTAGATCCAAAAGACTCAAAGATATGAGTAAATGGAAAGTAAAAGAATGGGAAGATATACAAACATCAACCATAGAAAACTGAACTGGGTATACTACTATTAGACAAAACATATAAAACAAAAACTGTTACTAAGATTGAAAGGGACATTTTATAATGATAAAAGGGGTCACGGTATCAGGAGGACATAACAATTATAGATGCACCTAACAGAGCAACAAAAAACATAAAATACAAATTGACAGAAATAAAGGGAGAAACAGACAATTCAACAATATAGTTGGAGATTTCAATATCCCAGTTTTATTAATATATACAACTTGGCAGAAGATCAACGAGGAAATAAATGGCATTAACAACACTATAAATGCTAATAGACATAACAGATATCTACAGAACACCCCACCGAACAACAGAATATATTTTTTTCCCCTCAAGTGCACAAGAAACATTCTCTAGAATATTCTGAGCCATAAAACAAGCTGCAGTAAATTAAAAAGGACTGGAAAAAAAAAAAACACACACACACACACAAAACTGAGCCATAAAACAAGCCTCAGTAAATTATAAAGGACTGAAAAAAAACCCAATGTATGTTTTTTGATCACACAGAATAAAATTAGAAATCACTAACAGAAATGAATTTGGGAAATTCACAAATATATGGAAATTAAATGACACTCTTAAATAACCAAAGGAATCTAAAATGAAATCAGAAGAGAAATCAGAAAATAACTTGCGATGAATGAAAAATGAGGATGCAGTGAAAGCAGCACTCAGAGAAGACCTAACTTTCCATCTTAAGAAATTAGTAAAACTAACAGCAAATTAAACCTAAAACGTAAGCAGAAGGAAGAAAATAATAAATATTCGAGTGGAAATTAATATAGTCAAGAAGAGAAAAATGAGGGGGAGGAAAATCAATGAAACCAAAAGTGTTCTTTATAAAGAAAATAAAATTAACAAAAATTTATATACAGCAAGACTGACTACAAAAAAAGTCTCAAATTACTAGAATCAGAAATGAAAAAAGGGGACTACTGACCTTACAGAAATAAAAAGGGTTATAAAGGAATACTATAAATAAATGTATGCTAATAAATTAGGTAAGTTAGATGAAATGGACACATTTCTAGAAAGACAAAAACTATTGAAACTGAGTAAAAAAAAAAATCTAAATAGACCAATAACAGGTAAAGAAATTGAATTAGTAATAGAAAAGCTACCTACAAAGAAAAGCCTAGGTCCAGATGGCTTCAGAGGCAAATTCTATCAAACTCTTGAAGAAGTAATACCAATTCTTGTTTAAAAATTAATCCAATTCTTTACCAACTCTTCCAAAAAAACATAAGAGGAAAAACTTTCCAACTCATTCTTTGAGGCGAGTATTACCTTGATACCAAAATCAAAGACATCATCAAAAACCACAGGCCAAAATCTCTTATAAATACAGATGCAAAAATTCTTAACATATAAAAAAATCATAAACTATGACCAAGCAGAACTTATCCCAGTATGCAAGGGTGGTTTAATACCCCAAATCAATCAATTGTAATATACTTACTAGGCCTGGTCCTTTTAGCTCTCTCCCTACTGCACAGTCCCCTCCAACCCCACCTGATCTCTAACAACATCCTCCAACCTGACATGTCACCCATTCAACCAAAAAAGACAACCCTACCTACTCTGATTTCTGTGCTAGGCACTGAGCATTCGCTGCAAAAATTAAGACAGAATTTGATCAATTCCTTATCAAATATGTTCCTTTACCTGTACCATATACTGCCCTCCCATCATGGTAGCACCACTGTCCACCAAGTATGTAAGCCAGAAATCTGAGATATTCCAGACTCCTTGTCACTCACTCATGCTGCCCTCCTGTTTGCTTCCTTACACAGCACTTTTATCCTGCCCTCCTCTTCATTCCCAAGGTGGAGGCACATCTCTGTGCAGCAGCCCGTCATTGGCCACAGCCTTCCTCCCACATCAGGGGCCCAAAGTGTCTAGTTCAACACCAACTCTAATCCTGTTAGTCCTTTAATGACAAACTTTGCTGCCTACAGGAGCAAGCCCAGACCCTTCAGCCCAACCCTCATGAACCTCTAAAGTCCAACCCCTCCTCCAGCAACATGTATACTGTACACTTCTGCTTGGTTTCTGAACCTAATTTGGTCATTGGCTCCAATATACATGGAGATCCTCATATTCCATAGCCTACTTGCTCCTTAAGGTCCAACTCTGATGTCACCTTCTCCATCAGAGTCTCCATTTCCCACTCCTCTCCGTGAGGGCACTGGGCCAGAAATGTCTAACTTCCCCTGCACCCTCTTGCAGTCCCTAACTAGAAGGCAGGTTATAACCCCAGGACCTCCCCACAGGATGGCCACTCACCCTGCGATTCCGGTTGTGATCTATGGTCTTAAGATGCTTCTGGATGATCCCAAACTGCATGGGAATAAAGAGGTCACAGGCTGCACAGTGGGCTGCCTCAACCTTCTTCACAAAATGCTCCATGGAAATTTCTATAGGGGAAAAAGGAGGGAGTTGCCACTGGTACCAAGAGCCTAAGACAAACCCAGGAGTTTGGGAAAAACACCAGACTAGCTCCTCACTTCACCCTGTAAGTTCCATGTGAGCCTGAGGCTGTTCTCACAAACAGTCCCTGGGGAAAGAGGGGAATCATGACCAGAGGAGGGCAGACCGAGGCCATGCCGATGGGAGTGAGATGGAACTGCCTCACCTTGTGTCAGATCCTGGTCTCTATAGATCTGCTGGATCAGACCATCAAGGTCCTCCACAGTTTTTCGGAGCTCCTCTGTCTTCTTAGTCTTGTTGGTGACGTACTCCTGCCAGAGACACCGAGGAGAGACCAAGGTTCATGGGGGCTCCTCTATGTCTTGAGGGGACTGAGAAGAGTGGAGCAGCCATGCTGCTTCAAGGCTCACCTGCAGAAAGTCAGCCGTCTGCTTGGGGAGCTTGGTGCCTATGTACTTAAAGTGCTCCTTGTGGAACTTGCTGTCAAGGTGGCTGGCCATCTCATCCTCATAGAAGGTTCGGTACTTGCAGAGCGAACACACAAACTGGATCCTGCCACAGGAGGGAAATGAGGGGTTGAGGCCTTGAGGGTCCCATGGAGCAGTGCTGCTGCCTCACCCAACCCAGCTCCGAAGCCCTGAAACAGGCTTTTCTCACGGGCCTCTGAAGTGCAGTCCCAGCAGGGGGACAGGCTAAGACCAGTGGGGCTGGGAGTAGGAAGGGACAGAAAGTCTGCAGGCTGTAGTTACTGCAATGTAGGGGGCAGGGGAGGAGCTCTTCCTTCCCACAGGCAGGAGGCTGAAGCCTGCTGAAGCCTGAGGCAGCAGCTGCTACAACAGGCAAGGATCGCTGGAAGGTAGCCGGAAGGCCTCTCTACCAAGGCTGGGCAGGAGCTTGTGTACTTGGCCCAGCTGGGGACCAGAAGGAAGGATGCCCTGGCGTGAGCCAGGTGGCCCTGAGGTGCAGAGTGGAGTGCGCAGTCCCGAGGCAGGGCCAGAAAAGGTGCTGCATCTTCCTCCTGGGGTCTGGGGGACTGAAAGGCCCAGCCCATCCTCTGCTCAGAGTGCTTGGGGGTGGTGTCGGGAGGGATGGGAGGCAGGCAGGCCTGGGCGCCTGCTGCCTCATCTTCCTCTTCCAAGAAGAGACCAGTCTGAGCTGGAAGGAGGACGCCTGCCCGGCCTGCCAGAGGGCAACCTGGAGTCACCTGAGCGAGGTGCTCTGTCTGGGCCTGGTGTTCACAGCAGAAGCCCAGGGTCTGGGGCCTGGGCTGGAGCAGGCCGCCGTGGCAAGGGGCGGAGGAGGCCAGCCGCCACCGAGGCCTCAGGGCAGGTCCCTACCTCTGCCGGATGTCCTTATCTGGGCCACGGGGTCAGCTTTTTCTGGAGAGCCCAGGGGCCAGGTGCCGGCGAGGCTGAGGAAGGTCCAGCAAGAGCAAGAGTCTGAGGCGGAGGAGGAGGAGGCAAGCGCCAATACGGGAGCCCTGAGGGCAGACAGACCCGACCAAGGGGCGTGAAGGGCTCAGCCGCAGATAGGCCTGGCCTGACAGGGCCAGTGGACAGGGCAGAGGGCAGGCCCGAGGCTGCCACAGCCCACAGGTGCTGCCATCTCTCCTGGGAACGGCGGTGGCCTCTTGGCAGCTAGCTGTGGTGGCACAGGCACCTTGGACCTTGAGTCTCTGATGAGCAGGCCCCCTCCCGCAGGGGCACCATGCCCCCAGTGCACCTCCGGACTCCCGCTCCGGACTGGAGCTTCTGGGCAACGGTGCTGAGCAATGTCAGGTTTCAGGCCAAAGACGACAGTGGTCACCAGGCGGGCACAGAGGGACAGGGGATGAGCCAGGCCTTGGGAGCTGGGCCGGGTGGGAAGCAGGGTCCATGCATGGCCAAACAGGTGGAGGCTCCCAAGGGAGGCCAGAGGGCAGTGAGGCGGCAGAGCTATGGCCCTGCCGGCCTGGTACAGCCCCATTGTGAGGCAGAGGCAAAGGGCTGCAGGGAAGGTGGTTACCTTTCCACCATGCGGTCTCGCTGCCGCTTCTTCTGTTTGTCCTGGCTCTTCTTGCCTGCCTGTAACTTGTGCTTTGTCTGGCCACTTTCATCCTGGGCATTCAGGGACCCTATGGGAACAAAGGCACATAGTTACCAGCTTGGCTCCAACAGGTGAGGGCAGGCCCTGTGGCCTCTAGCTGCATCACCTGCCATTTACTCCAATGGGTCCATTCTGAGAGCAGCTGCCTGAGCAAGGCCTCTGGCCTCGAGTAGGTGGGTACCCTGGGCTGGACAGGGAGCAGTTTTGGCCTAGGTTTTGGCCTTAAAAGGAAAGGACACGTGCTGACCCCACCGCTCTCCAGGACACCCACGCTCCAAAGAGTGGGCCACAAGGAGGCTGGAAGGCAGAGAGAGGCTGTTTTGGTGGGGAGGGCTTGGGTGGTGGGATGCAGGGAGGCTGCGGCTGGGGCTGAAGTGTAGCCCCCAGGGGCAAAGACCCCAAAGCTCACATGGCCCTGCCCACCCCCACACCGGGCACTGCGGCAATAGTGGGCTGAGGCTGGATTTACTGTTAGGTACCTGCTGGCGCTCATCACTCGGGTGGGGGGACACGGACTCCCAACACAGGGGCTGGAGAGGCGCTAAGGGAGAGGACACGCAAACCAGAGCCGTAAAAATTGCACCAAGGGTCCTAGCTCAGACACTGGCTACTGAGGACTTGAACTTCATGTTACTGAGGGACCAGGGCAGGGGATGCGCCTGGGGTCCACCCATACTTTTTCTTGTTCCCCCCCCTGAAGTCAAAATCAATGTGCTAGGCAGGGCCCATTGCCACCCACAGCCTTTGTCTGGGAAGAACAGGGACAGAGGACAAGGAGCCCCCTGCCAACCCCACAAGGGAAAGCCCAAGCTGGCCATGTTTCTGTCACAATCCTGCCCTCAGCTGGATGCCTCCCACCATAAGCGCCTGGGAGAGCCATTCCAACACCCAGACCACTCAGAACACTCACCCTTGTCTGCATCCTCTTTGCCGTCTTCCTTCCCCTCCTCTTTTCCCTCTTCATCTTCTCCTTCCTAAGACCCGATGTCAAAAATCCAATGTCAAGCATATGTAGTTGTTTATAATGGCTCTAAATGGCAAGGCCCTGCTACATGCCAGGCACTGGGCCAGGTGCCTCACATTCTCCCCACATCCTTTGCATGGAGGGCTCATTCTGTCCCTGGCTGGAAGGCCTCCCCGCAGCCTCGCTCCCTCCACCAGAGCTCCCTGTCTCCCTGTGGTGACCATGCTTGCATGCAGAGCTGCCTCAGGAAGGCCTGTGAAAGCCCTCTTCTGTGGCTCAGGTGCTCGGGCAACCCACTCTTCACTGGCACCCCTGCAGACAGCACACAGGGCCAGAGCCACTCACCGCTCTGCAGCCTTTTTCCACAGCGTCTGCACCTTCAGTGCCATCTGCAGCTTCTCCCTCGGTACCATCATCTGGAAGAGGAGACATGCTCAGCCCAGGAGCCCCATGGAGCAGGGGGCAGGAGGCAGGGGGCAGGGGGCAGAGGGCAGGGGACAGGGGGCAGGGGCAGCAGCCAGTGCCCTGGCTCACCATTGTCCGAGTCACTGTTGTCTGAGCAGTCGGTTCGGGAGGCTTTGCTGTCTGGCTCATCAGGACTGCCGCCCTGCTTTCTCTTCTTCTTCTTGGTCTAGGTCAGGAAGAGGGAGCCAGGTCAAGGTAGATGGCTCCGGGCCCTTTCCTCCACCCACTCAAGAGCCAAGAGGGAAGGCCTCCTCTACTCACGCGGAAGTCAGCTGTGGTCCAGGTCTTCCAGGTCCGCCTCATCTGCTTCATGCCATTGCCAAACCCGAAGCCAAAGCGGGAGCCGCCTGGGAAGGCACCCCCACCACGCATGCCCTGGAACATGCCATACTCCGGGATGATGTTCTGGGAGAAGAGGGAGGGCAGCCGGGAGGCACCAGGCATGCACTGGCCCCGGGCCCCCATGGGGTCTTCCCACATGCGCCCATAGCCTGAGGCCATTGGCCGGCTACTTCGGGAGTCCCGGGCCCAGCCCTGAGCCCGTGGGCCAAAGGTGTCGCCGCCACGCATGCGAAACTGGTCTCTGTAGGCATCGTACTGGCCTTCGTAGGCCATTTCCATCTCAGGGTCAAGTTCGCCATAATCGTAGCCCGACCGGTAAAGGTCACGCTCACTCAGGACGGCCCTCGAGTCACAGGCCTCGTAGGAATCATATCTGCAGAGGCAGGTGGCAAGCATCAGGGAGGGCCTCAGGTCCTGTTGCCTTTGCCTTCCCCCAAACCTCCCTCCAGCACCTACCCACCCTGCTGGAGGGGCTCAATGTTCAGAAATGCCAGGTAAAAGGCCTCTCAGGAGCAGAGTTCTAGAAACAGGAAGGGTCCCTCAGCTGGTATTCCCAAGCCTGCATGTGGACACTCATCAGCCTGGGGACCCTAAGGACTGATGACAGGAGGAGGGTCTGAGGGGCAGAGACACCTGATAGCCCTTAACCCTTTGGAAGCACATGTACATGTCTGCGGTAGCCACAACACGAAGGTTGCTTCTTGGGAGGAACAGAGCCGAGCATCCCAACATCCTCCAGCACATTAACTGTCCAATGGGCTGATAATGCCAATAAGAAACCTGTGCTGATCTCATCCCTCATGACTGGGGGAACCCCCAAAACCCTCCAAAGCTCCTTACCACCCAAAGGAAAAGGGGTACAAAATGGAGAGTGTTTCCCAGGAAAAACAATGAGCTTGCCTAAGGACTAGAAAAAAATGCTCTATTACATCAACCTGGAGCCCGGGACAGGGGTGAGGATGAGGGTGGTTAGGGCACTGACCCTACACAGCAATAGGCCAAACCTTCCACAGGAGTTGACAAGGCACTGCAGGGAGCCATTCTAACTTCGGCTGCAACCAAAGCCCCGCAGGCCCAGACCCACCCTGGTCTCACAGGCACACAACCTCAGCTCCAAGTACCATGGCTGTTGAGGGCAGGGGGTGTGCCTGGGGTTCCTCCCACACTTTTCACTTGCTACAAAGCCCATGCAAGCAAGTCCCTCTGCCTCCCAGTGGCTCTGGAGTTCTCACTTGACCCCACCAGTGCCCAGCCAGGTCCCTACTTACTTTCTGCTCTCCCCCATCTGTCAGCTGGAGTCATTAGGCTCCTCCACTCCACCTTATACTAAAAATGTGTGTCCTCCTCACTGAAGCCTCTTGATAGGGCCCAAGAACTCCTGGACTAGCACCAGTCCAGACAGTAACAAACACCCATAGCATGATGCTCTGGAGTAGGGCAAGTCTGAGTGCCAGGCCCAGTTCCACCACCTATTCCTGGGCATCTTTGGGCATGGGTGTGACCTGCCTGTGCCTAATGTTCCCCACCTGCATAACGAGGACAGGGACAGTTCTTTGTAGGCCGCTTCCGAGGCTGAACAGGTGCGCATCTGTCAGGTACTGAAAAGTGGCCAGGGAGTGTCCATATCTGCCCTGTTCTTTATATGGGGATGGCCCAGTCTACCGTGGTGAACCCCAAAGGCTCATCTAACTCTTCATACTCAGTCCCATCTGTCCTGCCCTGACAGTCTCATGCGAACTCCAAACGGTTGTCTCTAAAAGGAAGGGCCACTTAACACTGCTCCTAAGAGCCACTTGGTGGGTACAGAAGTTGTTCTTTCCCCTACAAGCTGGGGGAGAGATTGGCCTCCAGCCAGTAGGGGAGGGGAGAGGTAGGGGAGCAAAGCCAGATATGGTCAGTGCACTGGACCCCAGCAGAAAGCCCCAGGAACAGACTAAGGAGGGAGGAAGCAGACATGGAGACAGTTGAGAGGGAGAAGCCAGCAGGCAGCAGACAGAAGCGCGCCTGCAGAGCCTCAGCCCCTAAGCAGGCACCTACTCACCTTTCTCCACCTGAGCCGTACACGCCTCCTTGTATCATGTCTGTCTCCAAGTGCGGCACCATATCTAAGCGCTGGTTAATTCTGGACAAAACGGAATCAGCACTGGTGCTACCCACAGCACTAGGGTTAGCGTTTGTGTCAGAGCTAGGCATTTCCCAAGAGTTTGAAGTGGCCATACCGTACCCATAGTTGGTGGTGTTATCCTGGCCATAGCCATAGCCATAACCATAGTTATCGTAGCCTGCAACGAAGGACATAGAGAGAGATGGCTGGGGGGTGGGGAGAGGCGGGCCAGGGAGGAGAGAGGCAGACACAGAAACAAGCACAGAAACAAGGACATTTTCTGTTGCAGAGACAATCTGGGGACACTAGCCACCCAAGAAGTCCTTCTGTGAAGGAGCAGCCAGCCCAGAGCCCCCAAAGGCACCCAGCCTACCCAGCAGAAACATACAAACAGTTCAATCCCAAGGGAGAGGTCAGCAATCATGGAAATGATACTTGCCTCTGTTTGTCCCAGAGTTCCAAGTTCCATATCCTACAAAAAGCAAAAGGATAATTACGTTTTACAATATAATGAGAGTTTAATTCAGGAACAAACGAAGACAATACTTCCAGTATCTGACTGGATGCAAGAGACTGAACCTGCCCTTAACTGAGGAGCCTGGAGCCTGACAGAACCACAGAAATGATCCAGGCCACTCGCTGCCCTGGTACTCCACCTTCTGGGGATCTGACCATCTGCTATCCAAGGAGTCTCCCTTCAAAACACTCTCAGCTAAGGAATTTGACTCCTATACTCCCTTAAGGAGCACAAATGAGAAGGTTACACAACTCCTGGCTAAGCACCAATTAGAGGAAAAGGAGAGTGATTCCGGTGCCTCACACAGATTCTGCTGTATAAGAAGCTCAGCACCAAGTCCACATCCGCACTGAAGTCATGTCACTCAAATTGCACAACAAAGCCATCTGGATGGAGCAGAGAAACTTACCACCATAATCCTTCAAATGTCTGCCTGAACAGGAAGGGCCACCGAGTCCTTAAATTGTGTGAGTGTGTTGTGCTGGAACACATCAGCCGAGGGAAGGACAAGACACGACTTCAATATGGATTACTAACTCAATATGCTCTGGAGTTTATCATAGTACATGAGAAAAATTCATTCCTTCTGGAACACAAAGCCCTTAGAACTGACAAAGTATGAAGCAGACATGCTTCCTACCCAGGGGAATCCATGAGAACAGACAACCCAACTTCCCAATGACTCTGGTGAATGCCCAGAGTCATCTCCTACTGGTTCTCTCTGCCCTGAGGACAAGTCAAGCTCATTTCAGGGCAGGACCAAAGTTCAGTGAGATGGCAGCATGATGAACGGCAGAATCCAGCCATAGCAGAGCAAGAACACACACACTGAAAAGATGAACCAGGGAAAATGAGGGACAGGTCGAGGTCCTCCTCAATACAGTGCACAAACAGAATGTGGAGGCATCAAAAACCAGCGAGGGACTTTAGATGACCACTAAGTTTAATGAGTGTGAGCATAAAAAAGCTTACAGGATAAACCAAGATGGCGGCATAGGTAAACATCGGAAATTGCTGCCTCGCACAACCACTTCAAAAATACAACTAGCCCTAACTGGTTTGGCTCAGTGGATAAAGCGTCGGCCTGCGGACTGAAAGGTCCCAGGTTTGATTCCGGTCAAGGGCATGTACCTTGGTTGCGGGCACATCCCCAGTAGGGGGTGTGCAGGAGGCAGCTGATCAATGTTTCTCTCTCATCAATGTTTCTAACTTTCTATCCCTCTCCCTTCCTCTCTGTAACAAATCAATAAAATATGTTTAAAAAAAAAAACACAACTAAAAGAAAAAACAGACATCATCCAGAACCACAGGAAGGCTGGCTGAGTGGAAACTCTACAAGTAGAAGGAAAGAGAAAAGCACAATGAGACTCAGAGGAGGTGCGGAAGTAAAGTGCAGAGGTACGGAGGCGCACATGGAAAGGGCTGGCAACTGAGGACACGATTTTTCCAATCGAGAGGGAGTCTCCAGCTCCCGACTGCTCTGAACTCCAGTTCCAGGCGAGTCTCTGGGGACCCAGACTCATACGGGGAGAAACTGGACTGTCTGGCAGCGGGTGGAACTCGAGGGCGGCTTTCTCTCAGAGGTGCTTGCAGCAATTACTGGGAGACACGGGGCCTCTTAGGGTAGGACTGAGGAGCAGCCATAGCTGCTTGCTCCGCCCTGTTGATCTCCTGAGACCCCACCCCACCCAAGCTGTGCACAGAGGCTTTTGCATATAAAAGGCCTGGCCCTTTGCAATCTGAAAATTACCTAACAAACTGCAGCTGGATCAGAGAGACCCAGAACTTCCAAAACAAGGCCCAAGGCCCCACAGCAGCTTGCATTGCTTCACAGCTGGGCCTCATCTGGGCACTTCCAAACCCCAAACAAGAAAGAGAAATCTGCAGATCTCTCCATAGCTCCTGCTGGGTAGCCTCAGGCAAGGGCTAAATTAGCACCTCCTTAGAGATCCAAGAGCCAGTGTACCCAGTGGTCAGAGTGGGACCATCCAGATTACAACACCTCAGATCCATAAGGGACACACTCAGGGGGCAGACTCAGTGAGCACCAAAGCCCCACTGAAGCAAGTCTTGCCCCAGAAGGGTGTCTCCAGCACAGAAGTTCTCCCACTGCAGACACAGCTGATTCTCACAGCCAATTGGCCTGGAGGTCAATTCCTCCCAGTGATACCTACAACAATCAAGGCTTAACTACAACAAGACTGTGCACAAAGTGCCGAAACCGGTTTGGCTCAGTGGATAGAGCGTCTGCCTGCGGACTGAAAGGTCCCAGGTTCAATTCCGGCCAAGGGCATGTACCTGGGTTGCGGGCACATCCCCAGTGGGAGATGTGCAGGAGGCAGCTGATCGATGTTTCCCTCTCATCGATGTTTCTAACTATCTATCTCTCTCCCTTCCTCTCTGTAAAAAATCCATAAAATATATTTAAAAAAAAAAAAAAAAAAGACTGTGCACAAAGTCCACAAAGAGGTGCGCCAAGAGTGTCCACCTCAGGTAATTGGGGAGGCTGAGCCACTGGGCCCTATAGGACACCTAGCACAGAAAGCCACTCTATCAACACAGGGAAGCATAAAAAAAAATGCGGAGACAAAGAAACAGGTCACAAATGACAGAAATGGAGGAAAGCAAACTACTGGATATAGAGTTCAAAACCACACTTATAAGGTTTTTCAAGAATTTTCTAGAAACTGCCGATAAATTTAGTAAGACCCTCAATAAGTCTAGTGAGACCGCCGATAAATTTAGTGAGACCCTCGAGGTTATGAAAAAGGACCAACTAGAAATTAAGCATACACTGACTGAAATAAAGAATATTACACAGAGTTCCAACAGCAGACTAGAAGATCGAAAGAATCAAGTCAAAGATTTGAAATACGAAGAAGCAAAAAACACCCAACCGGAAAACCAAAAAGAAAAAAGAATCCAAAAATATGAAGATAGTGTAAGGAGTCTCTGGGACAACTTTAAGCGTACCAACATCCAAATTATGGGGGTGCCTGAAGAAAAGAGACAGCAAGATATTGAAAACCTATTTGAAGAAATAATGACAGAAAACTTCCCCTACCTGGTGAAAGAAAAAGACTTACAAGTCCAGGAAGCGCAGAGAACCCCAAACAAAAGGAATCCAAAGAGGACCACACCAAGACACATCATAATTAAAATGCCAAGAGCAAAAGACAAAGAGAGAATCTTAAAAGCAGCAAGAAAAAGAAACTCAGTTACCTACAAGGAAGTACCCATATGACTGTCAGCTGATTTCTCAACAGAAACTATGCAGGCCAGAAGGGAGTGGCAAGAAATATTCAAAGTAATGAATACCAAGAACCTACAACCAAGATTACTTTACCCAGCAAAGCTATCACTCAGAATTGAAGGTCAAATAAAGAGCTTCACAGATAAGAAAAAACTAAAGGAGTTCATCACCACCAAACCAGTATTATATGAAATGCTGAAAGGTATCCTTTAAAAAGAGGAAGAAGAAGAAAAAGGTAAAGATACAAATTATGAACAACAAATACACATCTATCAACAAGAGAATCTAAAAATCAAGTGAATAAATAATCTGATGAACAGAATAAACTGGTGAATATAACAGAATCAGGGGCATAGAAAGGGAGTGGACTGACTATTCTCGGTGGGGGGCAAAGGGGGTAGGGGGTGCAGGAAGAGACTGGACAGAAATCGTACACCTATGGATGAGGACAGTGGGGGGGGGGGGGGTAAGGGCAGAGGGTGGGGTGGGAACCAGGTGGAGGGGAGCTATGGGGGGGAAAAAGAGGAACAATTGTAATAATCTGAACAATAAAGATTTAATTAAAAAAAAAAAAGCTTAGAAATAAAAATCCTCTTCATTTGGGAAAACCAAAGGAGAGGCTTCTCATGCATTCATTTATTCAACATCTATCATCCTGAGCACACAGAGCCGACTGGCAGATCTGGGCACTGTTCAGGCCCGGGGCACTGCATGTTAAAGGAGTGAGACACTGGTATTTTGTGGAAGAGTCACACTCAAGGGGCCAAAGAGCCACATGTGGCTTGTGAGCCGTGGTTTGCCGAGCCGCAGTTTGCCGACCACTGTCCCAGAAAAAAAAAGGCTAGAGCAGTTTATCACCACCAAACTAGTATTGCAAGAAATGCTAAAGGGCCTAGCCAGTGTGGCTCAGTGGTTGAGCACTGAACTATGAACTAGGAGATCAGAGTTCAATTCCCAGTCAGGACACATGCCCGGGTTGCAGGCTTAATCCCCAGTAGGGGGCGTGCAGGAGGCAGCCAATCCATGATTCTCTCTCATCATTGATGTTTTTCTCTCTCCCCCTCTCCCTTCCTCTCTGAAGTCAATAAAAATATATTTTTAAAAAACACCACGAACTTTGCTTTTAAAAAAAGAAAAAAAGAAATGCTAACAGAACTGCTGTAATGAGAAGAAAGAGAAACAGGCATATAGAATTAAAATGGCAATAAATAAGTACCTATCTATAATAATAAAAGCATAATATACTAATTAGACCAGACGAAGCTGGGGCTGCAAGGGAAGCCCGGGTCCCAGGTGCCTGCCGGCGGCCAGAGGGAAGCCCGGGTCCCGGGTGCCAGAGGGAAGCCAGTGCTGGCAGCGGGGGGAAGGAAGGCCTACTCTTGCACAAATTTCGTGCATTGGGCCTCTAGTTAATAATATCCTTAAAGGTAAATGGATTAAATGCTCCAATCAAAAGACATAGGGTAGCTGCTTGGCTATAAAAACATGACCCAGTTATATGCTGTCTACAAGAGACCCACCTCAGAACAAAAGTCTCACACAGGATGAGAGTGAAGGGATAGAAAAAATTTTTCCATGCAAATGGAAAAAAAAAAAGCTGGGGTGGCAATACTCATGTCTGACAAAATAGACTTCAAAATGAAGGCCATCACAAGAGACAACACAGGTCACTACATAATAGCAAACAGATCAATCCAACAAGAGAATATAACCCTGGTAAATATATATGTACCCAATATAGGAGCACCTAAATATATAAAAAACTTCTAGAGGACTTAAAGGGGGAGATTGACAACATAGTCATAGTAGAGGAATTTAGCACCCTGCTGACTTCACTATATAAATCTTCTGGATAAAAAATTAACAGTGACTCTAAATGACACATTGGATCAGATGGATTTACTTGACATTTATAGAACATTTCACCCCAAAGCTGCAGAATATACATTCTTCTCAAGTGCACATGGTCATTCACGATAGACCACACGTTAGGTTACAAAACAAGTCTCTGTAAGTTCAAGAGGACTGAAAATCATATCAAGCATCTTCTCAGATCACAATGGAATGAAATTAGAAATCAACTACAGTAAAAAACATGGAAGCTAAATGGCATGTTATTAAACAATGAATGGGTTACTAATGAGATCAAGAAAGAAATCAAAAACTTCCTGGAAACAAATGAAAATGAACACACAACAACCCCAAATCTCTGGGACATAGCAAAAGCAGTCCTGAGAGGCAAGTTCATAACACTACAGGCCTACCTCAAAAAACAAGAAAAATTACTAATAAGCTATTTAACCCTACAACTAAAAGAATTAGAAAGAGAACAACAAGAAAAGCCCAGATTAAGTAGAAAGATGGAAATAATAAAGATTAGAGAGAAATAAATCACATAGAGGCTAAAAAACAATACAAAAAAATCTATGAAACCAAGAATTGGTTCTTTGAAAAGATAAACAAAGTTGATGAACCATTAGCCAGACTCATCAAGAAACAAAGAGAAAGGACCCAAATAAATAAATTTAGAAATGAAAGTGGAGAAGTAACAACTAACATCACAGAAATACAAAGGATTATAAGAAAATACTATGATTAACTATATACCAACAAGCTGGACAATGTAGATGAATGGACAAATTTCTAGAAAAATACAAACTCCCAAAATTGAATCAGGAAGAATCAGAAAACCTGAATAGGCCAATAACAACTGATAAAATGGAAGCATTAATTACCCCCTCCCCCCCCCCCCTCCCCGCCCCGCAAACAAAAACCCAGGTCTGGATGGCTTCACAGAGGAGTTTTATCAAACATTCAAAGAAGAACTAACACTTATATTCCGCAAACTATTCCAGAAAATCCAAGAGGAAAGAACACTTCCAAGCTCTTTTTATAAGGCCAGCATTATCCTAATTCCAAAACCAGATAAAGACACTACAAAGAAAGAGAATTACAGGCCAATATCACTGATTAACATAGATATTAGAATCCTCAACAAAATATTAGCAAATTGGATTCAGCAATAAATAAAAAAGATTATACACCATGACCAAGTGAGATTTATTCCAGGGATTCAAGGCTGGTACAATATTCGCAAATCAATAAATGTGATACATTACATAAACAAGTTGAAAGACAAAAGTCACAGGATCATGCTAACAGATGAAGAAAAAGCATTCAACAAAACCCAACATCCATTTTTGATAAAAACTCTCAGCAAAGTGGGAATAGAGGAATCATATCTCAACATAATAAAGGCCATATATGACAAACCTACAGTGAACATCATACTCAATGGGCAAAAGTTAAAACCATTTCCCAAGAACAAGACAGAGATGTCCCCTTTCACCACTCTTATGAACATAGTAGTTGAAGTCCTAGCCATAGCAATCAAACAAGAAGAAATAAAAGTCATCCAAATTGTAAAGGAGGAAGTAAAGATCTCATTATTTGCAGATGACATGATATTGTACATAGAAAATCCTAAGACTCCACCAAAAATCTACTAGATTTAATAAATGAATTCGACAATATAGCAGGATACAAAATTAACACTGAAAAATCAATGGCTTTTTTATACACCACTAATGAAAGAGAAACTCAACAAACAATCCCATTTACCATTGCAACAAAAAATTAAGACAGTTAGGAATAAACTTAACCAAGGAAGTTAGACTTGTACTCGGAAAACTACATGAGGTTGAAAAAAGAGATGGAAGATATAAACACATGGAAGAATATACCATGTTCATGGATTGGTAGAATTAACATCATTAAAAATGTTCATACTACCCAAGGCAATCTACAGATTCAATGCAATCCCTATTAAAATACCAACAGCATATTTCACAGATCTAGAACAAATATTCCAAACATTTATATGGAACCAAAAAAGACACAAAATAGCAGCAGGGAGTGGGGACAGGCTAGGAGTGAATGGGGGAGAGAGGGGACATATGTAATACTTTCAACAATAAAGACTTTTAAAAAACAACATAGAACTATGAAGCACCTAAAAGAAAACTTAGGGCTCGACAGTGTGGGTTGGTTGGTTGGAGCATCATCCCATGCACCAGAAGGTTGCGGGTTTGATTCACGGTCAAGGGCACATACCTAAGTTGCAGGTTCAATCCCTGGTTGGGGCTTGTTTGGGAGGCAACCGATAAATGTGTCTCTGTCATATTGATGTTTTTCCTTCTCTCTCTCCCTTCCTCCCTCCCTTTCTCGTTATTTTTTAAAAAATATATTTTTATTGATTTCAGAGAGGAAGGGAGAGTGTGATGACCCACATCCTGCGTGGTTCAGGGTTCTGGATCTGGAGAAGGGCCGCGCACAAATGACAGAGACGAGACAAGAAATAATTTGGAAATATTGGGGGCCAGGCGGGAAGCCCAACACAAGGAGAAGGACTTCCACTCGTGCCCAGGCCTTGCCAACCTTTTATTCAATTTTGGATACACATCTAGCCCTTAGTCAGGCAGGTAATTGCGGTAACAGACAGACTATCTTAAAAGTCAGTAAATATTAGAAAGATTTACTCTGAGACTATTTGGTCAGGAAATTGCTTGAGCCACCACTGTCTGGACTAAACAATCAGTGCATAGCTCTGGACCTTGCCAGGGCTCAAAGTTCACCAGCGTTCCGGGCTCCTTGTTTATACTTCTCTGTTAGTGAAGACAATGGATGGCTTCCTACAGGAGAGGCGAGAGAGAGAGATAGAAACATCAATGATGAGAGAGAATCACTGATTGGCTGCCTCTTGCATGCCCCCTACTGGGGATTGAGCCCCCAACCTGAGCATGTGCCCTTGACCAGAATCGAACCCGGGACCTTTTAGTCTGCAGGCCAACGCTCTATCCACTGAACCATACCAGCTAGGGCCTTCCTCCCTCTCTTTAAAAAACAAAAACAAACAAAACTACAGTTTTGCCCTGGCCAGTGTGGCTCAGTTGTTTGTCATACCATGCATTGAAAGGTGCCCATTCAATTCCGATCAAGGCACATACCCAGGTTTCGGGTTTGATCCCCAGTCAGGGTACATACGGGATGCAATCATTGATGTTCTCTCTCACATCGATGTTTATGTCTCTCTCTCCCCCTCCTAAAATAAATAAAAACATATTTTAAAAAAGAAAAAACTTAAAAGAAAATATTTGTAACATTGGGTTAGGCATGAATTTCTTAGATACTATAAATTTCTTGTGATTCCAAAATCACAGTCTATTAAAGACTGATAACTTTGGACTTCATCAAAATGAAGAACTTGTATTCTTCAAAAGACGCTGACAAGAGAATAAAGAGAAAAGCCACAGTTTGGTAGAAAATATTTGCAAATGGCACCTTATAAAATGCTTATACCCAGAATATGTAAACTAGAGGGAAAACAATTCAAAAAAGATGTGCAATTTGATACTATGTTGTTGTTTTTTTAAACTAGTTTATTATATTAAGCTACTTAGTATTTATATAGAATCTCCTTTTTGAAGTGTAAATGGTTTTTTTGTTTGTTTGTTTTTAATATATTTTATTGATTTTTTACAGAGAGGAAGGGAGAGGGATAGAGAGTTAGAAACATCGATGAGAAACATCGATCCGCTGCCTCCTGCACACCCCCCACTGGGGATGTGCCCACAACCAAGGTACATGCCCTTGACCTGAATCGAACCTGGGACTGTTCAGTCCACAGGCCGACGCTCTATCCACTGAGCCAAACCGGTTAGGGCAATTTGGTACTATGTTTGGATAAAAGGAGTGAGGCAAGGAGGGCAGGAGAGGGAAGCCATGCAAACCAAGTTTTCCCTCATTTATGAAATACCTGATAACTCCTTACTCAATTTTAAAATATTTTAAGTCTCACTCTCCTGCAGGGACTAGCTGCTAATACTTCAGGTAGCTTACTTATGTGCATTTACTCTGTGACTCCTGAGGGACTGTCACCATGTAGGCTCAGTCTTTCCCCAGACCTTAGTAGTAAAACAAACTACCCATCTCAGCAACCTTATTCATTCCAAAGAGGGTTCTTTGTCAACAGACACTTAGCGTCAGAGAACTCCATATGGAAAGACCAGCTTTATCTGTAGTTACAGCTGCCGAAGCTTGCTGACAGAATATCTATGGACCCTGTTGGCTGACTACTTCTGAATTAAATTTAGTGTGTCTGTCCACATTTGAGAAATCAACCAGAGATTTTCCCTCAACCATACATGCGAGGAACTGCCTGGCTTGAAATGGCCTGACATCGTTAAAAGCTCACTAGATTCAGACAGGCAGCCTCTCCGGCACAGTGGACCCATACACTTCTTTGCGGCTAAGTTAATGGCTTGGTTTCTGTTCATTCCAATCCTTTTGACTTTGATTAGCCACTTCCCTTCCCAGACCCTCAAGAAGATTTTCTGAAGCCAGAGGTTTGTCACAGACTTCTAACAAAATGCTAAAGGGTCAAAGGAACCAATCATTTCCAGCCCCAAGATTTCCAACTTGTTCAATAACACAGACATCTCTCCCATAATTGCCTCCAAGGAGGGAGTGCCAGCTACACACCCCACCCCACCATTTTATACAAGTTTGGATTTAGAAAAGCAAGACAGGGAGACATCAAGGTCAAAGGCACTAACAAGACACCAGATTGCTCTGGTACTAGGAGAAGGCAGAGCACTCACCCTCTGGTTCCCAGGGGCCCACACTTACCATAATCACAGGTGGGCTGAACACTGGTGTCTGAGTACGTTGACTGCAAAGTGGTTTCAGATCCCTGGACAAAGCCTAAACATATGCACAGCATGGTTAATTTCCCCAAACAAGCCATCTGCCAATGACCTAAAAACTACCCTTTAGTATAGACTGGTAGGCCCTCCCCTCACTGGAAAGCCTAAACTCTAGCTTCTGAACACTTTAATTACACCCCAGAACGTATTAACCAATGGGAAGGCAGGCTATGTTTAACTTGCTACACCAGAAGAATTGGATAAAACTTTTCAAATACTTTAAACCAGTAACTCAAATGAGTACCCAAATTACCATTCAGCTAAATGAGAAAACACTTGTATCAAACATCTAACCACTGATTGATTATTGCAGGTGAAACACCTTCAATTCAAACAAGGACAGCGTTATTTTTGAACAATGTTTAGACAAATAATACCCTTCCCCAAATCTAAAACCAAAACTGTTTTGTATTTTTAGTTTTTCAATAAAAATGTACACATTACAATTACCTCTTAAATGTAATTACTTGGGTTATAGCATGTTTACATGGAACAAATATTACATATAATATACATATTATTTCCTATTTTCTCAACTCTCAAACTATATCACACCTTAAAATAAATTAGTACCAAGCAAGGAAAACTTGAATCTCTACCAGAAATACTGCTCTTAAATGCTTATTGTAACAGACTATAATGAGTCCTAATACTATCTTTAAAACTAGGTTGAAAAAAATTTTTTTAATGATTTACCCATAACACTGAAATTATGACAGATACCGTAAGAGGCAATATTTGCCTACTCCCATCAGAGCCAACTCATGCCCTAAAAATAAAAACCAGCACCTCCAATAACAAAAGCATACATCAAGTGCCTTTCTGGGGTGAGCATTCACATATTTGTTGATGGTTTCTCTAGTTCATCTCTTAAAGACCCCAGCAACAAAGATAACAGCAACAGCAGCCAACACTGAACAAGTATTTTCCCCGAAGGGTGCTAAGAGCTTTCCCTGCATCCTTTCATTTTGTCCTCACCACAGCCAACAAAGGGGACAGGGCCAAGATCCCTTACCCTGCAATCCACAGTCCAAAAAGGTCTGCAAACCAAGTGTTCTCCTCAAATGTGGAACAACACTCATTTGGGGGCAGAAACTACCTGTGAGGACAATTATGGTCTTTCTTTACCCCACATCCTGGTGTGGGGGTTGTGGAATATCCTCTCAAGCTAGAATTTTGCAAAAATGAATGAATATGACTTCTGAGACTTCCATCTTGTTCTCCCTTAAATCATTCACTCAAGGGAAAGCTAGCCACCATGTTGTGCCAGTGGTTCTCAACCTTCCTAATGCCGCGACCCTTTAACACAGTTCCTCATGTTGTGGTGACCCCCAACCATAAAATTATTTTCGTTGCTACTTCATAACTGTAATGTTGCTACTATTATGAATCGTGATGTAAATATCTGATAGGCAGGATGTATTTTCATTGTTCACGACCCACAGGTTGAGAACCGCTGCTAGTAGGACTGTGGAGAGGTCCACCTGGTGAGGAACCAACAGCCCGCATCAACCTAAGCAGCCATGAGAGTTTAAGTCACCTGGGAGGTGAGTCCTTCAGCACAGTCAAGCCTTGAGACGACTACAGTCCAGACTAACATAAAAATGTAACCTCGTGAGATCCCAAGCCAGAACCATCCAGCAAAACTATTTGTGTATTCCTCACACACAATAACTGTGAGATAATAAAGGTTCCTATTAGAAAAATGGTATCATGTAAGACCTGATTCTGGGTTTTTCTACCCTATGTTTCCATTGCTTTCATCTTTCCTCTCAGTGCCAGAGATGAAGACTCCTTTCCCAAGTACACACAAACTAAGTTCAAAAGCTGGACAAGTTATCAGAAAGATAAATTATTTTAATCACATTCTATAAGTAAGAGGGGTAACATTTGCTTAGGCCTCCAGAACTTCTCCTTAAGGGCAAAATAGTTGTCTGAGATATGATTAAAATGCCTTTGACTTTAGTGGTCAGCTTTTTAAAAGTGAAAAACATAAAGCTATTGTGGTTTTCAGCTGATGAAGAGCAAGGAAAAACTAATAATTCCTCAGTAGCTTCACTAGCTCAGCACCCACTCAAACAGAATCAGAGCCTCCGAGATCTGGAGGTAAAATTCAGATGTGGCCATTAGTGACCTCTCAACTCAGCGTCCTTGTCAGCAAATGTCAATGCTCCGTTTTTAAGTTCCCCACAGCACCTACTCACTCATGTTCTGTTTCTTCAGCAGTCTTGACCCTAACCACAAAGAACTGTCTTCCAGATCACAATGAGATTTAGTGGAAAAGATTACATCTAAATTATAGAGATGTCAGTAACAACCCTACGGACTTTCCTCCTGAGCCAGGAAAGCTACCGAAATGCCAGGGCAGGGTCGCCCAGTCCTGGCATCGCTGATTTCCAAGCCAGCTAATGCGGTGTGGCGGGGCCCATGGTGGGCACTGCACGATGCTTAGCAGCACTCCTGGTCTCCATACACCAGGTGACAGCAGCACCCCCCCCACCAGACATGACAACCAAAAACATATCCAGATGCTGCCAAATGTCCCCTGGGCGGTAGAATCGGCCCTGGATGAGAACCGCTGGGCCAAGGGGTGGCTGCTTGGGGTTCTTGCCAAGCTCCTGGCCTGGGTGCCAGAGGAGGGAGGCCCGGCAACACCTCCTTGCCAGGCCAACACAAAGCAGCCTACAAAGGAGCCCCAGAGGCTCAGGTTCCATTCTGAGCCCCCAACATTCCACAGCAGAATGCTGGTTACCAGGCAACCACACTGCTCAGCCTAATACTCCCCTCCAAGGGGGAGGCCTAGTCCAGGGCTCCTGGTTGAGCGGCCTCGGTGATTACCACCAGGACACACCCAGCTGTCCAGTTCATCCACAGATGTACAATTGCCATGCAAGCGCATCACAGCCCCCCATCTGAACTCAGCATCCACCCTCCCTTTTGCTCAAGGCCCACTGGCCTCCCTGGCAGAACATCTAAGGAAGCAAGCATCTCCTAGCAGCTAGGACCTAGCCCCTGGGCCAGATATTCTTAATTCCCGTCCTCTATTCTGGCTTCTGCTCAAATGTCACCTCTTTAGCGGTCTCCAAGCACCCCACCTAATGGAACAACTCCCCGGGGTACTGCCCACCCCAGAATATCGCCCACATCCATTTGTTCGCTTGGGGTGGTCTGCCCCGCCCTGTAAGCTGCTTGAGGAATTCCTGCCGTATTCCAGCTGCCTATTCAGCACCTGACACGATGAATCTGACAGATGGTGAATGAATTACCATGGAAATGAGCCGTTCCAGGCAAGGCTCAGGCTCAGGCCCTCAGGACCCAAGGTGCCCTGCTCAGTCCAAACCTCCCAAATATCTACTCCTCGCTCCGGGCTGGAGCCTCTCCCAGCCCGGGGCTGGCAAGGGGCAGGAGGAGCTGCGACATCTTACAGGGACACTGAGCGTGGGGGGTTGGGGGGACCGGTGAGGCAATGGCGACGGCAGCCGAGCCCGCTGACGGATCGCAAGGGCCGAAGCCCGAGAAAGGGCGACCAGAGGCTGCGAGGTCCGAAAAGGCCAGGCTAGGGGCGGAGGTGGTGGGAGAAAAGACCTCAGTCCCCGAGGCCGCCCGCGGACACAGGCGATAGAAGCCAAAATCTCGGGCGACCGAGAGCCAGAGCGCGAGGGTGCAAGCACCGAGCACCGAGGAGCCGAAGCTTGAGGGGCGCGAACCTGAGAGGACCGTCCGCGGCGCCATTTTGCGACCGCAGAGAGAGCGGTATCCAGGCCCCGGGGGAGGCGCGGGCGAGCCCGGCGCGGCCTCGGCACGTCCCCGTCCCTCCCCACCCGGGCCTGACTCCAGACCCTGCCGGGCTCACCTGTGTAGCTCATGGCTGCGGCGTACACTGCGCCTGAAAACCCGGCAGATGCGCCGCACGTCAGACGCGGAGATTGCCGTGACAATCCCCCGGGCTCTTTCTACATATAACGGAGCCCCGCCTCCCGACCGCACTGGCTCACGCCCGGCTCCGACTTCACGTCTATTAGGCCACGATACTGTCTATTTCAGGGTATCCTCATACCAATGGCTGAGGCTGTTGCCAATCTCAGGAGAGCCCCGCCCTGCTCCCGCCTTTAGTTATTTCAAGCCTGCGGTGATTGGTTAAAAATAACCTGTAGAGTTCGAAGGGGCGGAGCTATGCGCTACGGAAAGCCCGTGGCTCAAGGGCGGCCGGGTCGCGGGAGGGTCTGTGACCTGGAGGCCCGCCAGAGGGAGCTGGGTTTACAGCGAAGGGCACCGCTGGAATTGCGGGGCTCTCCCGACGGGGTGCTGTGCCAACAGGGGCCGTTTCTAACATCTCTGGCCTTCAGCTCCAAAATGAGCACGGTAAAGCCATATTGGAACGAAAATTACAACTAAGCGCCAAACGAGATGCTGGGCACGGGTTCAAATATATATATATATATATAAAGCAGTCACTCCAGTGCTGGGTGTACAAGTTGTTACGTTTTGTTATCAATGGTTACATAAAAATAACAAATATATTTATATAACATGTTTCTATTATATATGTAATAAATGTTTGTAATTTATTATCTGGAATGTTTCCTCACACCTGCAAAGACCTTGTTTTTTTGAATTCTCATTTAAAAGAAGATAACAGAGACTTGGAATTCATGACTTGCTCAAAGTCCTTGATGCTTAAGTGTTAAAGCTGGAGTGACCCACTAAAATCTTCTTGGTCCTTCTGGACTTTAGATCCTGCAGTGGCCCAGCCAGGTTCCAGCCCTGTCCTCAGCACCCTGAATGGACATGTGCAATCCAGCGTCAGAGGCATCTCATGACTTCTAAGACATTACTTGGCAGAGCTGCAGACACTTAAAATGGTACTTAACATGTTTGTGAAAATTCATCAAGCTACACAAGTATGACTTGTACACTTTTCTGTCATAATTCAGATGGGGAAGAAGGGGTGAAGAGTTTATAACTGAAGAGATTGGTCATGAGTTAATAATCGATGAGTAGTTGAGGGCTCATTGTAGGTTTGGAATTCTCCATAAAATTTTAGTGAAACAACTCCTCCCACACACATACACAAATGGGGCTTCTGCAGTACTTGCTGTCATGTGGGGCAAGAAACTCCTTATGTAAAGCATGTGACACTCTGATCAATGTGCATTCCAGCTTTGGGACTCGGCCTATTTGTGTCACCCTCAGGGATACCTGCCTGCCTGTCCTCCAAAGCAGTCCCCTGGACACTTCTCCTTCATAGCACATACCACAGCCGTCATTTTATCCTCACTTGATGATTTTGTTAATAAATTCAACCCTCTACCTCAGAGTGAGTTGAAATGACTTAAGGGATGTGCTCAGAAGTTTTAGGAAAAGATCCCTCTGTGGTAAGAACTATATGTGACCCATCCAAGTACTCACACAGCTATCCCTCCACAATTGTGGGTGAGAAAGGTCTTCCCATATTACTTTGCAAGTTCTTCCATCGTTTGAACTTTTTTTATATTCAGCTTATATCACTTTTATACTTTTTAAACTAATTTGTAAAAAAAATTAAAAAGTGCCTTTAGGTCAGCTCTCATCCAAGAGATACCCTCCCTGTTTCCAAAGCCTCAGATACACCCACCCACACTCGGGATAGACAGCAGTGGTGGAACCCTTCCTCCACCAGGCAAGGCATGTGTCCTGACCACAAGCAGAAAAGTCAAGCATGAAGGACAAGACCGCTCCTGTGGGTATGTTGCCATAGCTTCTTTGCCCCTTTCCCAGCCAGGTACATGGTGCTGGCTGGGGTAAAAGGGTTGGAGGCTGAAGAGGCTTCTTCTGTCTATACCCCATGAGGTCATTCCTGCTTTCCAGCCCTTGGTCATGAGTGAAAACGATGAGCTGAAAAACCACATGCAATAAACAAGAAGGAGCAGCCAACAAAATATCTTAAAATCTCAGAAATGTTCAATAAACATTTGCAGAGTGAGAAAATAAATAACATTGCAGAGGAGCCAACAGCTCGCTTTCTCCTTGTTACTGGGGTTCAGGGTGCATGTGTATCTCCCGACAGGTCGCATGTCTTGAAGGCAGGCCAGTCCCAGCTAAGAGGTCCTAACAGCTGTGCACTCCTCCCTCCCCCAGTGTCCCCCACACCCTCGATGGTCAGCTCCTGACTCCAAGAGCCCTTGGGCCTCAATCACTTCTCCATCCTGGCTCCCTTCCTGGACCAGCTGCCCAGAGCGGTTTCCTCTCCTCTGCACATAGGAGCCTCGTCACCAGCTGGCCAGAGTCCACACCGGCCATGCCATTGAGGGCCAACAAGCTGGGAACTTGAGCTCATCCCCAGCTGGGTCTGGTTGGTTTGGTGGCCAAAGGGAAAACCCAGGACCTCCTGAGACTCTGGGTGGAGGCGGCTTGATCCCAGCCCCAGGTGCCAGCTGATGCCAGCCTGTCCACTTGACAGAAAAACACACGCTGGCCGCCTGCCCCGGGGTATTTCCAGAAGAGAAATTTAATCTAATTTACATACTTCTAGGTACATTGATAACCAAAATGTGGCCACTGAAAAAAGTTAAAAGATTGATCAGCTCCCAGTTTCTAGCTGGCCCAGGATCGCAAAATAAAAAGATCCACGTTCCTTATTCTCTACACAAAATGCGTTTTTAAAAAAGTGAAAGGTCTAAGGAGCTGTACATAGAAAGGAACAGTGAAAAGAGGGAGGGGATAGGAGTGGGGAGGAAAGTCCCACCCCACCCCTTCCAGGGCCCAGAGCCCCCAGAGGTTCTGGGGGGCCTGGACATGGCAGGAGGCAGCTGTCAGCTCTGAGCTCTTCCCAGCTGGGAAGGCCCCTCTGGGGGAGGGGGGGCGGCCAACAAGGATTTCCGTGGCATTGTGGGCTCAGGGGGGCTCCCAGGCCTCAGTGGGCCCGCAGAGGGAGCGTACCTTCCCCTGAGCAAGCACCGTGGCATGATGTGTTCGTTTGACTTGGGAACTGGGGGGCTGGGGCAGATCCCGGGTCTCACGAGGTGTGTGCGTGCGTGCGTGCGTGCGTGTGTGTTCGCATGTGCGTGTGTGATAGGATATTCACGGGGCAAGAGGGAACCAGTACAGGGGGTCTTTGGGGTCCTTGTAAATGGCCACAGATGGCAAACAAAGCCCCACCTGGCTGCTAGACATTGGGGAGTGCTGGCCTTCCTCCCATGACCAGATCACCTGCCACCAGGGACCTGGCCGCTGCCCTGGCTGGATTGGGTAGGTGTGGCCTGAAGGAACACACCCTGGGTTTGGCCCCAGAGTCCTTGAGCTGGGGGAGGGGCGCCCTGGCTGTAGTGTGCCCGGCCCCCAAGGGTGCCGGTTTGAGGTTTTGGCTTGCTCCTTTGGGAACGGAAAAGAAAGAAGGAAGAGAGAGAGGAGGAGACCAAGGAGGAGTAGGAGACAGAGGTGGCACGAGAGAGATCTGGAATGCTTTTGTGTTAGGGTGCCTCTGCCGCCGCTGTCTGTGCTGGAGGGGCCTGGGGCTCCTCGGGCGGAGGGTCTGCTTTGGAGAAATTCATCTCCAGGATGTGCCGCTGTAAGTGCCGCACCCACTCCTCCTGGATGGAGAGAGGTCCCTGGAATTCCACCTCACAGAACCTGTGTGGGGAACAGAGAGAGGGAGGAGTGGCCAGTGCCCTGGCTATACCCTGAGTGTCCAACAAACCTGAGGTTGCTCAATGTGGACAGAACCAGCTCAGGATTTGAGGGAAGGGAGCCCAGAAGCCAGATGTTCCCCAATCAGCTATCTCTACCCATCACAGGGTACTGGCCCGGTCCCCCGGAGCCCCATTTCTATGCTCAGGGCAGTCTGCTGGGTAGGGGTCATCTGGCTTTCCAAGCACCTCCACCATCTGACTGTAGGCATGTGCCCTGATTGGAGAGAGCAAAGAAACAGATCCTTCCCTGCCAGGCTCTAGGAGAGAAGGATGAAGCTAGGGAAAGGAGGGTCAGACACTAACAAGCACCTACCCTGCTCATGCACCCTTCCCCAGCTCCCAGCCCTCACCGCCCTAAGGAAGGTCTCACAGCACATGGGCCCCAAACTCAAACTAGTGGCTGGAGAGACTTAGGTTTGAATCTTACTTCTGACTTGGCCTGTGTGGCCTGAGGAAGCCCTCTCACATCCCAGACTCCCAGTTTCCTGGCCTCTGACACTCACCTAGACTTTGGTATTAATAAACTAAGACCTATTTTTTTCTTAATCAGGAAGACACTTTTTTGAGAGTTTACTGTGTTCTAGGCACAGTCTGAGGGCTTTATAAACATTCAACTCTTTTAATCCCCCTAACAAATCAATCAGGTAGGTCTGCTATTAACCCCATTGTATAGGTGGGAATATTGAGGCATGGAGCAGAAAGTCCTCGCCCAAGGTCACTAAGCTGCTAGGTGTCAGGGTCCCAGCCTCATGCTCTGGGGCATCTCTGTCTGTGAGGAGCCGTTAGCCTGGACCCAGCCCACCCCAGGGCATTGTTGAGGTTCCCTCCCAGCCCTGAGCAGCTCCTGTCCTGTTCAGAGGCTCTGGATGGCCAAGCCCAGGCAGGTAACCCCCCACCTCCCCTCCCTCTCCCAGGGGCCTCATACCTGCACTTGAGGGTATAGATGTTGCCGACGAACTTAACCAGTGATGTCTGGGGGGGACGAGGCACCAAGGAGGGGACTGGCCGGACCCGGGGTGGGGGTTGCCGCACCTCCTCCAGCTTCTGCTGCAGGTCATTGGCCTCCTCGCCCCCCCTGGCCGCAGAGGTATCTGCAGGGCGGGCTTGTCGGCGCTCAAATTCTGAAGAATGGGGAGGAGAGGGATGGGAGGTAAGCTGGAGGATGAGGACCCTGGGGAGGTTCCTCCTTCAGCAAGTGATGAGCGATTACTGTGGGGGTTTGTAAGACGGGCAGCTGGTGCCTGGATGCTGCCTGGCCCTGGTGACAGGTGGGATGGCGGATGGATAAATGAATGGGTGAGCAACTGAGGAAGTGACTCCAAGACAGATGCGCAGCTGAAAACCTGGGGGAACAGTGATGGACCCTGCTGGTGTCCATCGCCCTCATGACCCTCTGCCCCCAACACTCACTGTTGATGTTCTGCCGCTGGTGCTCCTCGGCTTTCACAGTGCCTGGTGGGCTGGCTGCCAAAGGCCGCTCACCACTGTCGGCTGCCCGGCCAGCCTCTGGCCCTGGCTCACCCCCAGCACTGCGGCCCACCACGGACAGGCCCCCAGGTGCCAGCCCCAGGTGTGGCCGCTTGTCGCTCTCACGGCCATGGCCAGCGTTTCGGAACTTCTTGGTGAAGGGGCGGCCACCCTGGATGTAGCTGCGGTAGGCGCCCACCTTCTGGGGCCGGTGCTTGATCCACTCGCTCAGCGTCTCAATGGGTGAGCCATTCACGCACCACTCAGTCACACCGAACTGCCGCAGATGCGCCCGAGCATGGCTGGCCAGGGCCTTGCGGTTTTCGAAGTAAAGGCCACACAGCTCACAGCAGGCCTCGGTGGCTGCAGACAGAGGGGGCGCTGCTGAGCCCCAGAACCAAGGGAGCAAGGGTACCCAGAAGTTGCCGCCCAGGTCGGGAGACAGCCCCGCCTCCCACTGGGGCCTTGACCCCTGCTGGGGGTGGGCATGCGTGTGGCAGTGCCCGGCCATGCAGGCCCTGGCAGATGCCCTCCCAAGACCCTGCCACCCACTGCTTACAGGAGTGGGAGGTCTTCTCGTGAAGGGTCTTTGCCTTGAAGGGCAGTTCAGTCTGGATGTAGGTCTTGGCCTTGACCTCTGCAGAGAGGAAGCGATCCTCCTGCAGGGGTCGCTTGGCTGCCACTGAGCCCAGGTAGCTGGTGGCTGAGGGCTTGGCACCGGTGATGGGTGCCAGGTTGAGCTCACGGGGTACCTGGGCCAGCCCAGCTCCTGGTTTGCCTGGCCGGCCAGCCATTGGCACCAGCGGCAGGAGGGGCTGCACAGACCCAGGAACCGCTGTAGGGGGCCCATCCTCAACCAAGGCAGGGGCCAGGTCTCCAGCTGGAGGCTCCTTCTTGATGAGGCACGGCTTAGACTTCTTCTTAAGGATCTCCCGAAGCGTGTCGATGGGTGAGCCATTGACGGACCACTCAGTCACACCCATCTGTCGCAGGTGGGAGCGTGCGTGGCTGGACAGGCCTTTTCGGTTCTCAAAGAACTCACCACAGAACTCACAGCGGATGTCACGCACTGGCTCTGCCCGTGATGCTGAATGGGGTGGGGGAAGAGAGGAAAGAGAGAGGTGGCTACTGGTAGGAAGCCTTCAAGCTCAAGGCCAGTGTTAACTGCCCTGCTGACCCGTCCATGCAGTCCCAGACCCGAAGGACCAGCTCCCTCATCTTCCTCCAGGGGCCTTGGTGTACATCTAGTCCTTCTGCTTGTTCTGTCACCTCAAAGTCTAGCTGGCTTCCAGAAGATTCCCTGGGACATGGTGATATGTTAAGGAGCAAGCACTCCTTTGATCCAGGGTTCAGATGCCAGGATGACTGTGACCCAGTGTGATGCTGGGTAAGCCAGTTGCCCACTGAGCCTGTTTCCTCCTCTGCAAAATGGAGATGAAAACTTCCACCTCCCAGTGTTACTGGGATGTGGGATGGCCTAAGGCAGGAGCAGTTGAGAGCATGAGGCACCAAGCAGCATGAAATCACTGTGCTAGGGCCTAGGGCTGGGCCATCCTCATCTGTTGGGCATGCAGTAAAAGCTCAGCCAATCTGACAGTGCGAGAAAGAAGTAAACGACAGGGCATTACAACTACTGCATACGCAGCTTTTTTAACCTGACACCTTGCTAAGTGCTTCACATCACTTCAGAAAACCATACAGAGTGGGGACCATCTATCCTCCAAAAGAGGAAACTTGCCCAAGGTCAGATATTGCTAGAGTATAGGGCAGCTGAGAATCTAACCTGAACCTGACTCCCACTTAGTGTCCACAAATGTCAGAGAGACAGTTCAGAGCAACTTCTGGTGGGTTTCTATTCCTGCACATGGCAGACATCACTAATTAATCCCTGCAATCTTTCTTCCTGGGAATCTGGTTGGTTGCCACTATCCAATCAATTGAAGATGACACAAGAAATAGAATCTTTTTGCCATCACTGAATGTAGGAAGGAGACTCAAGAAGCAGCTCAGTAGCAGGAGCACACAGCGAGCTCCTTGTCTTCTGAACCTGGGTATCCTCCCTTCCATTTCAACCTGGGCCCTCTGGGTATCCTGAGGGGAGGGGGTAATCCCCCACCTGACCTGTTCTCCCTGCCTTGCCCAGGGTCACACTTACACAGGTTCAGGGGGGCCATGTCTTCCCGTGGCGCCAGCCAGGGACCCTCAGACGGGTGTAGCTCCCCATGAAGGGCCCCTGGCAGCATCTCACGCTTGATCTCCACACGCATTTGTTCAGGCTTCAGCTTCTTGGTCAGGGAGGGTGCAGTCAGGCCTGAGAACATCTTTCGGGCCGTGGGAGGAGGAGAAGCAGTTGGTGAGTGGCCCAGGGGGCTGCCTGGTGGTGGTGGCAACTTCTTGGCCAGGGGCGAGAGGTGAAGGTCTGCAGGGCTGCGGGCTTCCAGCGAGCTGCCAAGACCTCCGCTGCCCACCACCTTGGCCAAGGCTTTTGGACTAGGTCCTGGTGGACTGAGGGGTCCTCCAGGCCGGGACTGAGTCCGCCTCTTGAGGATCTCCCGCAGTGTGTCGATGGGCGAGCCGTTGACATACCACTCAGTCACACCCATCTGCCGCAAGTGGGAACGCGCATGGCTGGAAAGACCCTTTCGGTTCTCGAAGAACTCACCACAGAACTCGCAGCGGATATCGCGAGCTGGTTCTGGGCCTGAGGCTGCAGCAGAAGAAAGGGGCAGTTAGCACCATGGTTATCATAAGCATTGTCACCTGCGGGTCTCCTGGTCAGCTGGGCTGCAGCACGCCCACAGGGCTGGGGTAGTGGTTGAGGGCAGGTGCAGGCCAGGGAGCTGAGGACTGGGGTGGGGGGCCAGACACCCAGCAGGAGCAAGGGGAAGCTCCAGAGAGCCATGGGCCCTAGGTCCTGGTGGAAAAAAACAGAACCAAGATTCTAGGGCTCTGCAGGTCCCGAGAAGGACTGGGGCAGGAGGGCAGGAAGTGGCAGCCTAAATGCCACGTGCCATCCAGACCAAGGACAACCATGGGCACGATCACACCAACAGGCAGCACCCCACCCTTGGCCTTCATTCTCAGGGAAGGTCATATTCATGGAGGTCAAAGGCCAAGAGGGAGGGCATAACAGCCGACCGCCAACAAAATCTCTGGGCAGAATCGGCCCACTGCCAAAGGCCCCTGTCTACTCCCTGCCCCAGCAAGGAGGGAGTAGGGAGGGGGCTGCGACCCCCCCTGGGAGGGGCTCCAGGGCCCGAAGGGAGGAGGGGGCAGCTGAAGCGAGAACCTACAGAGGTTGAGAGGAGACGGCTCCACATCAGAGGCCCAGAAAATGCCAGCGGCTGCGGCGGCCGAGAGGTCCTGCTTCCCCCAGGGGCTGGCCATACCCGCAGCCTTCAGCTTGGCCTTCTTGGCCGGCGGTGGGGGGGGGAGCAAGGAGAGGGCCGTGGAGGTGGGAGGAGGCCGCCCCAGCTGGGCCAGCACGCTGCGCCCGGGTGGGAGGCGATTCTGGATGCCGACCCTCCTGATGAGCCCGTGGAGCACGTCTATGGGGGATCCCTTGGCATCCGGGTCGCTGACGCCCAGGTGGCGCAGGTGGGCGCGGGCGTGGCTGGACAGGCCCTTGCGGGTCTCAAACCAGGCACCGCACAGCTGGCAGTCCAGCTCTCTGCCCCCGTCACTATCTAAAGCTGCGGAGACAAAACACAGGGGGGGGTTCACGGCCGCCACCTTGGCCGGCCCTAGGGAACTGAGACAGGCGGGCCTGGTGTGATTCGCATCTGTTCAGGCAGTCCGGGGTCCAAGACTAATGTCGCGGATTGATTTTTAAGAGGTTCTGGAAAGTCCTGCTTCCTGCCTCGCTCTTTGGCATCAATGTACGTGTGTAGAGCTCAAGGATGTGGGGTAGAGAGGCAGTAGCCCAATTCCAGTGGTCTAATCTGATGCTCTCAGGCCTTCTTCGCTGGGACCCCAGCTATGGAAGCTAAGTATGGTAGGTGGCAGGTACAAAGCAGGGTCCGCCTGGCTGCCCAGCATCATGCAGCCGAAGGCACACCTGCTTGGGGCTCTGCTCCTACAAGCACAGCAGACCATGGAAGCAGCTTCACTGGAACCTGAGGTGCCCCGTTGGCCAGGGGGCCAAGGCCCTGGGCTCATTCCTAGGCTCTAGGGGCCGCCGATGTGTGGGAAGGCCTGATTTCCTAGGGCCCACCCAAGTTAAACCTGCTCACTGAGACTTAGGGGGTTTCTTCCTACACCCCACTTAGCCAGATCCACAGGCAGACTGGACCCAGCACAAGTCGGAGATGCCTCTGCACGGGACTGATGGCCGAGAGCATGTGAAGACAGGGCCAACCATGGGACCTCCTGTCAGGTGGACCACTTTTCTACCTGCAGGACCCAAGACACCCCCCAGGTGGGAGCAGGCATGGCTAGTTCCCTTCACTGCTCCAATCCTCAGGCCCACATAAGGCGAATAGCTGCTTAAGTGGCAAGGGTGATCCTAGCTGGCCTAGCAGCCACAGCGGGAAGAACAGCAAAGTGGGAGACAGGTGATAACATGCAGCATGGCCAGCACAACAGGAGACATAGCACTGTGACCAATACTCCGACCCAAAACACAGGAACTGCGGTCTCCATTGCCCCCAACCCTGAACCCTATAGCCCAACCTGAGGCCTCCGCCCTCCCAGGGCTGGTACCTCCCTCAGCTCCCAGGACCCACACTCACTGAGGTTCAGGGGCCCCTCGTCCTCAGACTGAGGCCACTGTGCCTTTGGGGAGGCCGGCCGGGGGCTCAGGGACAGCTGGGGGCTCTTGTCCTCAGGATTCTTGGGGATAGGGGAGCCTGCCAGGACCAGTGGTGCCTTCTTGAGGAGTGGGGAGCTGGGCGGGTGAGCCAGGCCCTTGGCTGAGAAGCCAGGAGGCGACTTGATGGCCTTGTTGATAGCAGGGGCATCCAGGGGCTTGGCCAGGGTGAGCAGGCTCTGTCGGGGGGCCCCAGCGACCACCTCCTTCGGGGAGCTGGACTTCTTAGTCAGGCCCGGGGGCAGCCCAAGGGGTGTGTCAGGCAGGCCCTTCTGCTTCACGAGCTCGTAGAGGAGGTCGATGGGGGCACCGCTGCTCTCAGACTCGGCCACACCCAGCTGCCGCAGGTGGGAGCGCGCATGGCTGGACAGGCCCTTGCGTGTCTCAAAGCAGGCACCGCAGACCTCGCAGGTGGTCAGGCTCTGGGCTAGAGGGCAAGACAGAGGCCAGGAGAGCCAGCTGTGAGGTCCCACAGGCCCTGCCCTCCCACTTCTCTTCCCTTGGGGCCCCGCTCAGTCAGCTCCGTGCAAGGGTTTTGCTTCGGTCAAGCCCACATGGTCCTTAAAATGACCCTAATGAGGCAGAAATTGGCCTATCCAGTTTGCAAATAAGGAAACTGAGTGTCAGAGAGTGGAAGAATTATGCCCAAGGGGCCAGTGGCAGAGCCCTACCGTGGTCCAGCCGGTGAAACTCCTTTTGTATCTCCAATGTACCAACCTGGCAACAGGTTTTCACGCAACCACTGACCTGCCAGCCGCACACTTTACAGAGCTAAGTCCTGGCCATCCTCTGCCACTCAATTCATGCCCCAAACACTGGGCTGGAGGCCCCAGCCATGGTCTCGCAGTGCCTTGCACCCTCTTCTGCAGAGCCCTTACCCCTGTCTGCTTCTTTGCCTCCCCACTCCCCAACTTCATGCCCCCAAGGACAAGGGCCAGGTCTGTCCTGCATCTCTGACATCCCTGGGTCCAGCACAGTGTCTGTCACTACTTAGTAATGACCTGAGAATAAACACACACACAAGGCAGTGTCGTGAGGAAGATCACACAGCCAACGAGGGTCAGCGTCAGCCAATGAACTGGTCTGAGTGTGAGCCTTGACAGCCACCACCACTGCTTCTCTGGATGCCTCTCCCTCGTCCAGCGAGGGTGAAGCTCAAGGCCATGCATGCCCAGGGCAGCAGCTGCTCAAGAAAAGACAGCTGGTATCTCCTGGGTGCCTTGCAGTGCCAGGGATAAAGCTGTGGCCAACCTGGCGACCCACTTTAACCCCAGGTCCAAGAACTCCCTGTGAGTGTGACCAACCTGGCCAGTACCATCACCCTGCCACCTGAGCCACTCACCCTTGAGGTCCGGCAGCTCTTGCTTGCTGCCATGAGAAACCTCTGCAGCCACTTTGCTGCTCAGCCGATTGGCCACCTGCTCCAGGGGCCCGGGAGCAGGTAGGCTCTTCCTGGGGAGCAGAGGGGGGCCCAAGTCCATGGCCACCATGGTGTTTTCTTCAGAACCCAGGCCTGTGAGGTTGGGAAGACAGCCTCAGCCTCAGCAAGGCATAGGCTGTCTAGCCCTATAAGAGCAGAGAGCAGGGACATGGTGGGGGTTGCTTCACTCTCATCCTTGGTGCCTACGCTAGGCTCACCCCATGGAAGCTGAGGCTCCACCCATAACCCCCCAAGCCAGTATGACACGGGGATGTCAAGGCTGCCCCCTGACAGCAGAGACCAGGAACAGCTTCCACCCCAGTCTCTGAATACAGGTCGGAGGACACAGTGTCAGTCTGAGCCACAGCTCCCATTCTAGAAAGGTCTCAGAGAAGGTCTTTCTCTGGGCAGAGCTTGTGGAGGGGAACATCTGTTGGCCTTGGAGACAGGTGGGGGGCGGCCAGAGGCAGAGGCAGTGCAGAGATGAGGAGCCAGGACGGGGAAGAGGCTCCGACAGACTTGTGGGGAGTTTCCAATCAAGCAGGACAGCTGGGGCTGGGGCTGCAGGAACAGCCGGCCTATTCTCCCAGGCCGAGCTCTAAGGGGGTCAGCGGAATGACGACATCGCTGGGGACAGGAAGAGCAGGGATCACAGAACTTTGTGTAAAGTTTGTGAAGCATCGTCCATCATGCCATAAGCTTCCCTGGGCTGGCTGTGCATGAGGACAGGGCGTCAAAGGTGCATTTTCACGGTCTAATTTTTCAGACAAAGAGGCCTGAGAGCCTGTTGAGGGCCCCCCCCCCCCCACCCCCCCGGGTTTAGTGCTGAAGAGGATGAACAGGGTTCCTAGGATGAAGGACCGGTGTCGGCGGGGGCCCTGGAGGCGCTCAGCGCCGGGATAGGGAGGCGGGGGGTCCCCAGTGACCTAAGTTAGTCACTGTGAGTCCCACGGAAACAAGAAGAAGGCAAGCAGAGAGGCCGGCAGGGCCGGACCCCGAGGACTGTGCCCCAGTCTCCGGGCGGAGTGAGGTGGGCGCGTCTGTCAGACGGGACAGGGGCCGAGTCGGGGCTGAAGTGACTTGGAGCGGGTTTCCGCGCCGGAGAGGCCGCGACTCCGAGGAGGGACATCACGGGGCCCCCCGCGGAGCCAAGGACACCTGTCATTCGGGGCGAGGGTCCCGCGGGTGGCGGTGATGGTCTCCAAAACCCGAGACCCTGAGAGCGGCGACAGGAGGCCCAGGACCCGCGCGACTGGAGGGCCTGGGGGAGGGGCACCCCGGAGACGGGACGGTGGGTGTCGGGGCGGGCGGGACGCCCACTCTGTCCTCCCCTCACCCTCCCCGGCGCGGGCTCTTACCCGGCGCGGGCGCAGGCGCGGGCCCGGGCCCCGGCTCCGACTCGGCCTTGGGCCCGTCCCGCGGCGGCGGCGGCGGCGGCGGCGGCGGCGGCGGCAGCGGCGGGGGTGGGGTCGGCGGCCGCGGCGCGGGGAGGGCCGCCGGGCCCGGGCTCGGGGGGCCGGGTGGCGACGCCCCCGCGGGCGCGCGCTCCCGGACGCCCACCGCGCGCGGCCCCGCTGCCGCCTTGCTCTCCGCTTTTGTCACTCGGCACTGGGCGGTGGAGGCGGCCATCTTGGCTCCGGCGCACGCGGGGCGGCCGCCCCAGGCGGGAGCAGCCGAGCGCCGAGCGCCGCCGCCGAACCCTCTCCTCTCCGCCCCGCCCCTTGGTGTGAGCCCAGGGCGGCCGGCCGAGCGCCGAGCGCCGCGAGCGAACCGATCGTCCCGGCCCTGCCCGCGCCGCGGCTCCCGGCGGCACGCAAGCCGCGCTCCCAGCGGCTGCCAGCGGCCGCCCAGCCCGGAGAGCCCTCAGGCCCGTCCACAGGCACCCACTGCACAGCCTGCCGGTTCCCGGAGCCCCGACGAGCGGAGCTCGCTGCCCTGGGCCCTGCTTCGTTCCCTTCCCTGGAAATCTCGCCTCCGGGTCGGGCATCCTGGAAGATCCCCGATCCCCCCCCACGAGGGTCCCCCAACATCATCCTGACGGCACTGTTGTGCAATTCTACAGAACTCCCGACACGGCCGGCACCACGTTTTAAGCACAACCCGCTTCTCTCTAGCACCAAACAGATTGCCCCCGGCTGTTCCTTGACAGCTGGGTGGGGCCAGAATCTGACAGTTGCCCCGCCCCCAACTTGGCACCCGCCCCCTATGTCCCACTTAGGGAGGAGCGGGAGAGGCTTTTAGGGACAGCTTTGTAGGGCCAGTGCCCAGACCTAGCCCTAATCTTGGGCAACCTGCCTCAAGGCAAGGCTCCCAGGATCTTCTCAACCTGCCCACCATCCACCGCCCTCCCCACTTCACTGAAAGACTGAGCATAGCTCCCGCTCACGAGGACAAGGCCAGGGCAGTGCCGGGCTGCTTCCTCACACTCTAACGGTTGGCCAGCTCCCTCAGCACCAAGGAGGAGGCCGGCACACTGGTCTTCTGGTCAAAACAGTTTAGCCAGAGCTCAACCTGGCTGCTGGGTGTGTAAGGGATGTGAGCCTGACATTCAAGCCTCTGTGGGAGTGACAAAGAAGGGACAGGGCTAGAACCTGGGAACTGCCAGCTATGCCTCCAAGCCTCTCCTGAGACACCATAAACCTAGCCAGGTGTGTGAGCTGAGAATGCCCAGGGTGCAGTCTCCAGCAAAGGCAAGAAGTCTGAGGTCTCGTCCCTACTCTACTTCTCCCCCAAATGTGACCCCAACCCACCATTATCCTCTGTCTGTGCCTCAGTCACCTTTTGTCCACGGAGGAGAAGGGGCTTTGATTGCCCTCCCCTCCCCTCTGTGGACCCTCAAGTGCCCTTCACTGGTAAGGGGGCTTGCAGACGGGAGCAGCCTATCCCAGAGTACTGACTGAGGTAGGACCCTGGAAGCTCTAGACAGAAGAAACAAAGAAGGAAGCCTCAGTCCCAAACAACCCCTGGACAACACCCCCCACCCTCCATGTTCAGGTACCTTCTCCATTCCCCAAAGCCCACCTATTCCTCACTGCCAAGTTCTCTGCCTCAAGGTCCAGTAAAGGCTTCTACAAAATCAGGCTCCACAGGCTGGGTCCTTCCACGATGTCTAACTCCGGGTCTCTTCACCAAAATATTACTTCTGTATTTCCCAAGTCATCTCACTAGAGAGACCACAAACATGGTGTTCAGAAGTCTAGCTCTACTGCTTTGTGGCTATGGCAAAGCAGATGACCCAGTTTCCTTCTCTGTGAAACAGGAACACAACAATCTTTAGCCCCATGGAGTTGCTTTGTGGCATACATGAGATGAAACCTTAGTATACAGCAAGCACTCAATTATGGGAGGGCTTATCACTGCTGCCGGACAAATTAGGCACCACTGGAAATCTAGAGTGTAGATTCTAGAGCCACTTTGCCCAATAGGATCGGACTAACCCTCTACATTTCAAGTTCTCAACAGTCATATGTGACAAGTGGTGACCTTGTAGGACAGCACAGATTTCCATCATCTCAGAAAGTTCTACCAAATGGCATTGCTCTAGACAGAAGATGTCATTAAGAGCAAGGAACGGGAGCCTGACCTGCCTGAGGTTTCAAATCCCAGCTTTACCACTTCTGGCTGTGTGACCTTGGGCAGGTTAATTAGGTTCTCTGTGCCTCAGTTTCCTCATTTGTAAAATGGGGCTCATCATACTACCCTTATAGGGTTGTCATGAGGATGTACATTTCATGTTTGTAAAGTGCTTAGAACAGTATCTGACTTCTGGTAAGAACCAGTAAGCATATGTTAAAATCACTGTCAGGCAAGGCAAGGTGGAACTGGATCTGGGAAGAGCTCTGGGCCAGCCCAGGTAAAACAGAAGTGACCCATAAGTGGCAGGGTTGTGAGGACAGTTGTCAACGTACTTTGTAGAGTAACTTGAAATACTTTCAGAAAAGGGGAGTGGCTGCCCCCCTCCCATCCTTCCATCCCTCTGGGCTCCTACAAAGGGTCAGGGCTCCACACCTGCCCACCTTCTCTCCCCTTACCATCTCCGTAGGCTGGCCCAGGGTCCTCAGCCCAGGTGGGTGGGAAGGGCACTGTGAGAGGTAAACGGGGCCTGCGAGGGGTCAGATAGCCACCAGGCATCCCCCCGGGCTCATGGCCAAGGGGGCTGGGGGGCCTCTCGGCGGCCGATGTGGCCAGCAGCTCCTGTAGGATGTTGATGGGTGAGACGGTGAGCTCCCAGTTAGTGATGCCAAAGTCACGCAGGTGGGCCCGGGCGTGGCTAGAGAGGCCAGCCCTGGTGTCGAAGCCGGCCCCGCAGAAGTCACAGCGCATCAGGCTGAAGGTGCCAGGGTCAAAGTTAGCCACTGTGGAGAGAGAGAGGACATGGACTGCCTGGGAAGGAAAGGGTAGATGACTCTCCAGCCCCAGCCCTGCCTTCTCCTAAAACTGCTCACCCTCCCAGGACCACACACCTGGTGCTGTTCCTCATCTGGATGCCACCCTTCCCCTTTGCCCATCATACCCCTGCTTGTGTCAGCTCCTGAGTCCAAATCGCCCCCCACTCCAAGAAGCCTTCTCTCCTAACCTCCCAGGTCCCCCCTCAATAGCTCGCAGACTGCACCCTCAAACACTTCTCCGGTGTGGATTTGCAATCATTTGGGTGAGTGATCAATTAAGACCTGGAGTTTCCCCCCATCACAGCCCTGGTCATTCAACATCATAACTGCCTGATTTTGTGGCTGTCGGCCCATGTCCCTCACCCTTAATGCACGCACGCGCGCGAGCACACACACACACACACACACACACACTCAAAAACACCATACCAGCACCTCCCAAAGTGGCCTCCATGTCTGCCAGCATCAGAACCACCCAGGGCGCTCATGTTGAAGAAAGACCTCTGGAATCAGAACCTTGATGCCTGGGACTCTGCATACCTCACAGGCAGCCCCAGGGGTTCTGAAGCCAGCCAGGGTCCCACCACTGCTGTGACTGGGCCGCGAACTCCAGGAGAGCAGGGACTGCTGCTTCATTCACTGCTGTGGCCCCAATGCTCAAAACAGAGGGGACCTCGCTCAGTAAATATTTGTTGAATGAAGAAACCAATGAAATCCCCTGCCTGGGGCTGACTCCTCTGCCTATACTCCTTCCTCCAGCTGCTGGAAGGGCTGGGGCAGGGGGGTATCCCCATACCTCCTCTGAGGTGGTGGCCTTTGCTGTGGCTCCCAGGTCTTCCCAGAGGGGAGGCCCCAACTTCACCCAGCTTGGCACTATGGGAGGATTTAGAGTGAGGGTTGTTGGTTGGTTCAGACTCAGCTGCCCAGCTGTGTGTCTCGGGGGCCTCGGAGGGAGGTGGGTGCTGGATCGAAGCCCCCCTACCTTTTTTCTTCTTCTTCTGGAAGGAGAACCTGCGTTCGATGGCCTTCACCTCCTCAGCGGAGATGAAATGCCGAACATTGTAGCTGACGCCCACGCGGTTTAGGTGGCCCCGCACATGGTTTGCCAGGCCGATGCCATTGTGGAAGCGATCAGGGCAGTAGGGGCACTTCCGCTCCTCGTGCTTCAGCGCCATTGCGGGGTCCCCATCCAGGATTGCGTCCAGCCCCAGCGGGCCGCCCAGTGGTGCATCCAGGAGTAGGAAGTCCAAGGGGTGGGTGCCCTCCAGCCCCAGCTCCTCGGGCGGCAGCCTCGGAGGTGCCCTGGCTGCCGCAGCCAAGACCTGGGACCTCAGCTTGGCCACCAGCACGACGGGTACCATCCCAAGGAGCTGCTGCTGCTGTGCTTGTGAGGCTGCCGCCGATCGGAGCGCTTCTCGGAAAGTCCGCTTCAGCTCCAGGGCTGGCTCAGGGATGAGGCCAGGGACGGCGAGAGGTGGAAAGGCCCCATTCTCAGGGAAAAAGTCCATTTCCGAGGCCAGCTGTATATCCTCCTCCTCCTCTTCGCTCCAGGGGTGTCTCTGGTCCCCCAGTGGGGCTGAGAGCCCCTGCAAATGGACAGCATTTTTGCTTCTACTGGGCTGTAAGGAATACGGGGTGGATGCTAGTGGTGAGGGAAAGGCTGGCCTTCCCAGGGGCCTCTGGCCCACGCTGTGCGGTAGTGGCTTTGACAGTGGGAAATCCCTTGTGCCCAGCTGCTGGCAGCCTGGGCCAAAGGCCAGGCTGGGGTCGTATCCAGTAGGGTTCTCCCGCCATGTAGGGGCCAAAAACGGCTCAGCGTTGCCAAAGTAGTCCTCAGCAGCTTCAGGGAAGCGGGCATACACGTCCTGGCTGGTGCCAGGCTGGCTGGCAGGGTTCTCCTCAAATGCCTCACCATCCTCCTCCCAGTGGGGACGAGCGTGCACAAGCCTCACATGCTCCCTGAGTAGGCTTTCGCTGGGCGCTGGGAAGCCACAGAAAATGCAAGCACTGAGACCTGAGGAGGCTCCATAGGGCTGATAGCCGAGGGCAGTGGCGTCGGGGCCTGGGCTGCCACCCCCAAAGTGCTCCTTGGCAGCCTGGCCTGGTGGCTCTCGCATGTGCAGCTTGGCATGCTGCACAAAGGCTTTGGAGGAACTGGTGCCAAAGACGCACTTAGAGCACTGCAGCCGTGCCTCCCGGCCCTCATCGTTTGGGATCTGCTTCAGCTTCTGGATTTCTTCGAGAATCTTCTCCCTGGAGGCCTGGTGCAGCTGCCGGTGGTGCTCCAGGGCACAGGGGTCAGCAAAGGCCCAGCCACACTCACTGCAGGCCAGTGGGGCCAAGTTAGCGGGGGGCTCCTGGCCTGGGGCTCGGCGATGCTGGCTCATGTGCTCCAGAAGGTGCTCCTTCTGCTTGAAGTAGATGCTGCACTCCACGCACGGGAATACAGTCGGGTCCTCGTCCTCATCCTCATCCGGGCTGGCCACCCCCTCAGCCACCTCCTGCAGCAGCTCACACAGGAAAGGACCGGTCCGGACGGGGGGCAGCAGTGGCTGCAGTCGCTCCACAGATGCCTCCGAGTTCACCGTCCAGGTCTGAGTGGCCACTTCCGTGGCTGACCTAGGCAGACACCACTCCGAAGTTGGCTGGGCCAGACCCTCCAGGTCTGTCAAGTGCTCTCTGGCTCCTACCTCCACTTCCAAGTTCTTCGTGGTGCCCTCTCCAGGCACCAGCACTGTCCTGAAGGAGGTGAGAGGTGGCGGTGGGGGCAGCAGGTCCAGGGGCAGCCCTGAATTCTGGGGTGGGGACTGCTCATCTGCGTCTTGGAGCCAGTTGAACCTGGAGTGGCCCTGGGGGGACTTCTCCAAGAGCTTCGGTTCACCCTGGTGGTACAAGAACCTTCTAGAGCTCTCAAGCTCCGCGTGGGACTTCACAGTTCTCACAATGACCGAGTCCTCGAACCTCTGCTCAGATGGGATGCCCTCCCCAGCTTCCTGGACCAGGGGGTGCTCCCAGGGCCCCCGGCCACCGGGGAGGCCAGAGAAGTGGCCCAGGAGATGGGGTGGTGGGGAACCTGGCCGGAAATCCAGGCTGCCTCCATCCCAGCAGCTGCAAGGAAGTGCCAATGGGGACAGGTTAGCCAGGGGCCTCAGTTTCCCTTCCTTGGGCAGGGGAGAGGGGTCTTCCCAGGCAGCCTGAGACAAGCCCCAGAGATCCAGCCCGAGAGTGACCTCAGAGTGGCCAGGAGTGTCGGGGTAGGGGTGAGGAGTGGGGGAGGGGTACATGTGGACCATTCTAGAGATGTTGGACCAAAAGCCAGATTCAGCTCCCAGGATGCACCTATGCATATAGCCTAGCCCTGTTGCACTGGAGGGAGTGTGTAGTCACAAGGTGTGTCCCCCAAGACTAGTGGCACAGTCAACTCTCATCTGTCCCCTGGGAAGGCCCAAGGCTCTGACCCATGTTCCAGGCTGCTTTTGTATTAGTCCTCCCTGAACTGGGGGGATTTAATTTATTTAGTTTCACCTTTCCAGCAAATTTGCTGAAACTCTGTGGCATGAACTGCTCCAGGGATGTGGCTCCCTCTGTTACTCCCCCAACCCACACGGCATCTTCCCTCTTGGAAGGGCAGAGTCAGAGAGATACAAAGTCCCCACCCAGCCCCTGGCCCCAGTGACCCGGACCTCCTTTGGAGGAGGGAGGAGGTAAGGCCACCTCCCTGGACCTCAGTTTTCCTAATAATGGGACAAGTCCCAAGAACAAGAAGTCTCCATGCCCTTATGCGACATCTAGGGAACACTCTCACCCATATCCGTAACCAAAGAAACCTTAACACATGACAGGTGCTTCTTTAAATGATCCCAACCACACAGCCCTTCACCAGGGGACCTTGCACACATGAAGTGTAGGGTGAAGATGACACAACGCAGTGTTGGGGAAACACTTCACTTGGCTCGAAGCCTGGCTCCCGATCAGCCCATGACTAATATGGGTTCTTACTATGGGTTCCTGGCCCATCTCCCTTCATTTTCAAGATCCTGCCCCCACCAGGGATGTCGACCACACTGAGGGGCCAGCCAGGAATCATGGGGTCACCTCTCTAAGCCCCATTGGTGACATGAGATACTAACAGGGCCGTTCCCCCAGGGCTACGGGAGAAATTCAGTGGGGTAAACCTGTGCCAGGAGCCCAGCATACAGTAAACGCTCCATAACAGAGAGCTATTATTAATCCTGATGTGACTATTATTCCATAGTGACACCTGCCAAGCCTTTTAATAAAGGGTCACTGCCCTCAGCATGGCTGTTGATTTCTGTTCCTACCTAACATCCCTTGGATCCTCAAGACAGCTGGTGAGATGGATCTTAGGGACTTTACAGATGAGGAAACTGAGTCTCAGAGAGGCCTGGTATCATTCTGAGGGTCACTTGACAGAGACAGGACTCCAAGCGTCCGACCTCCGGTGCCTGCCCCTCTGGCTCTGCTCCTGACAGGGATAATGAGAGTTGACCGTCTGTGTTCATCCCAGTCCTCCCCCGCCCCCTGCGCATGCCCAGGGACTCGCCTGCTGGGAGCTACCTTCTCCTGCCTGGCCTCCTGATTCGCTCCGGTCCCCATCTCACTCCCGGGGCTTCTCTCAGGCCTGGGCACATCCTACTTGCCCCCCTGCCCTCCCTGAGGTCAGGGCCAGCGTGGCACTCACCAGCTGCTGATCCGATGGGTGGCGGAGGTGGCACGGGGGAGGGCTTCGTTGAGGCCGGGATGGGGCTGCCCGTCTGCAACAGAGATGGGAGACCCTGAGGGGCTGGGGTCCCCCTGGCTGGGGCCCTTCGCACCCCAGCTCTGGAAGCCCTACCGGGCACCTTGCAAGGGCCCGGCTCCCCCACCCTCGCCTCTGAGAGGCCTTTGGCCTCTACATTCCTGAGCCCTGAAAGGGGTTTCCTTGGAGGAGTCTCCTTCGCTCTCCTGGGGGACACCAGGGGCTTGCTGCCTCCAGTGGTCCTCTCTTTGTCCCTGCTGGGCAACCAGGATGGTTTTTTAAAGTCACACACTGGCAAAAACTCTCCCTGGCTCCTCATACCTACGATAAAAGCCAGATCCCAACCACCACCTTCAAGGGCCTGCGAGGTCAGACCTTTGCAGGCCTCTCTAGCCTCACTTCCCTCTCTTCACCCCTCACTCCACCCCAACTGCTCCTGAAATCTCAAGCCCAACTAACTCTTTCTGGCCAAGGGCCTTTGCATTGGCTATGCCCTTGGTCCTGAAGAGCCCTTCCCTAGCCACCTGCTAAAGTGAGCTCCTATGATTTTCTCTCCCATCACCTATTTCATTTCTTTCTCATCACTCCCTGAAACTGCCTAGTTCCTTCTCTGGATGACTGCATGCCTGTGTTCCCTGCGAGCATGTAAGTACCTCCCAAGCGCAGGGACCTTTTCAGCCTCATTTATTGCAGCACCCAGTGCCTGGCATACAACAGGTGCTAAACAATACTGGCCAGATGATGAGTGAGAAGCCTTCTAGCCTGAACTGCAGAGGTTCCGTCCCTGCCTTCCAGACCCCCTTCCAGGCCTACATCCTAGAATCCAATCCCCTCCTGGGACCCCTCACACAGATAGAGCCAACTCTCCATTATCTGCCTGTGGAGCCAAGGCCTGGAGTGACCACAGGGATCTTGGTCTGCGCCTCCTCTGCCCACTACCCCACCTGACAAGGCGAGCAAACCAATCGGGGCTCCCGCCAGCGGCCTGGGCCAAGGTTAACACATGCAACCAGAGCCCAACAGATGCAATTGCTGGATTAGTGTCAATCTGAAGAAGGGCCAGAAAGAGGACTAGTGCCACGGCTCATTCTTTTTCCAATCTCCCTTCATCAAATTTGCTCAGGACAATGAAAGTTGACTGTCAGGAACCCGAGTAAAATAAGGGCAGGAATGGGTAGAGGGCTCTGAAAGTTGTGACCGTGACCACTGACTGAGGGTCTTTGTGCTGAGCCTGAGAGAAGGGCTGTGACTGGGTGTGGTCTCTGGAAGGTGAGGTTGCTGATGGAGCTTCAGAAAGTCATTGTCCAGAGCAGCTTATCATCCTTGGTGCTATTCATATTTGGGGCCAATTATTCTTGGAAGGGGCTGCCCTATGCGTGGTAGGATGCTGAACAGCATTCCTGGTCTCTATCCACTGGATGTTGGTAACCCCTACCCCCAACCCCTGCAGTTATGACAACCAAAAATATCTCCAGATCTGACTAAAGTGTCCCCTGGGGGAAGAATCGCTCTTTGTTTAAGAACCCTTGGAGCAGACAGACGTGGAGCCAGGGGTATGCTTGGATGCGAGGGCCGGTGTCAGGGTGGGAGGATGGGGTGGGTGGTGCTGGAGACGGGGTGATGGTTGGGAAAGCCAGACCTGAACAAGCCCACAAGCATCAGAGGTATGAGTTTCTCAGGGTGGGGCAATCAGTTCACTAGCAACAGGCCCCAGCACAGCCACAAGTCTCAGGGTCCAGGCATCCTGCTGCTGAGATTCTGGCACCTCAAGCTCCTGAGATTCCGGGCGTCCCAGATTTGATGATTCTGCGATTGCCGTTGTCTAAGAATGCCATGAGCCAGGGGGCTGCCTTGGCCTCTTTGAGCAGCTCCAGCGAGGCTCCTATTTTTAGTGGCAACGACTTTGAAGGAAGCAGGCCAAGCAGAGCCCCATATCCGAGACACCTGGGGGCCAGGAGCTCACCCAGCCAGTAGGGATCCAGAAGTCCCTATGGGTCAGACGAGGCGCCCAGGCAGTCGCCATGCCAAGGGGCCCTCAAGGACTCCCATCTTCTAGGATCCCCAACAGGTTTGAAAATGAGAGAGGGAATACAAGAAGAGTGTCCATGAGCAGCTTGAACCCCAAGCCAGGCAGCATGGCAGAGTGGCCAGGAATCTAGGCGTTGGAGTCAGATCCTAGTTTAAGGCCCCAGTGGTGACCAGAAGAGCATGGCTTTCCCATTCCAAGCCTCAGTTTCCTCCTCTGTATAGTGGGAATAGCCACCGACCCAGTTTCACATGGCAGGTGACTGGTGTCAAGGAGGTCCCAGTAAATGTTCCATCCACAGAGGCAGCGGTAGTGGGGAAGGAAGGAGGTAGGCGTGCCTAGGGGGTCAGAGACGTCCCAGGTTGGAAGCTGGAGGCTGGCCCCAGAGCCTCAGGCCCCTGCTTACTCCATGCTCTGATTTCCTCTCCAGCCTGAGGCTCCCCAAGGGCAGATGTGTTGTTCATCCCCTGGCCCCCTGGTCCCAATACCAGTACACACCAAACTCTTCATCCATCCATGTGAACCATCTTAGCTCCTGGGAGGCCAATCAGAGAAGCCAAGACATTGGTGGGTGGCTGCAGGGAAGTTGCGGGGCCAATAGTCATACTAAAGGACAGAGGAGGCAGTGGACACATCCCTGTCCAGGTGGAGAAGTTTGAAGGTAGCCATTCCAGGGGTGCCCTTGGGGGGATTCCAAAGGCTGGGTGGGGCTGAGGGAGGGCCCAGGCTTCAGAGTGGAACAGCAGCCCCAGTAACTGTTCCTATTTATAGACATCACAAGACTCCTAGGGCAGGTGCCCATGCCAGGGAAGGGGGGTGAAGTAGGCTGAGAGGGCAGCAGGGGATGGGGGGGGAACGTCATGTCCGAAGCCCAGGCCCTCCTCCAACCTCCAGGCCGAGACCCCACTTCAAGCCATCCCCACCTCATGCCCCCATTTGTTCAGAGACACCAGTAAGGGTGGGCCTTGCCCTCCTCGGCAGCCACATTCCCTTCCTCTTCAGGCACATGCACTGAGCCCAGGTTGATTCCCTGGGGGCACTAAGGACACACCTACCTACTTACCTGGGGCTTTTGCCAGGCAGAGAAAAAGCACCCAATACCTCAGAACCAGAACCAGAAAAGGCCCCAGGACCTCAGAGCCTGTTCCCTGGGGCTCCCACAGTCCAGGTCCGGGGCCCGCTCTGCAGGAAAGTTAGAGGGGCACTGTGGCCTGGGACAGGGTCCTGCCTCTCTCTCTCAGCCTTGGTTACTAAGGTCTGGAAAAGGGGATCACTAAGGTTCCCTAAGCTCTGATACCCTGTAGGTCTTACCCTGCCACACCCCTGCATAACACCTTCAGGTGTAACCAGTCACCTCCATGCCACTGCATAAATGGAGCCCGTTGCCTAATTCACTGTTGCTCATCCTCAACTCCTGGATGCCTCCCCACCCCCTACCCCCCACCCCCAAGCTGGGCCAGACTGGGCTCCCCCATTGTAGTTCCAGCAACTATGCTATAACACCTGGTGGTTGGTCTGTCTCCCTGATCCCTGGTGGCAAGGTCCATGAGAGTGGGCATGGTGTGTGTACTTGGTCACTGGTTGTGTCCCAGTGCCCAGCCCGAGAAGGTGCTCTGTAAATAGCTAAGCATCGTGAGTGTTGCTAAGGGTGTGTGGGGGCAGTCGAGGATGCTTTGACAGAGCATGGTGTTAAGGATGAGGGGTGTCAAGCCAGGTTACTGACGAGCTTTATGACCTTGGGCAACTTCAACCCTCATGGTCTGTTTCCACATCTCTAACATGGGATAATAACAACAAAGGTTACCCTACAGAGTTCTTTTTAGAATGATAAAAGATGGTCACTTAAAGGGATTAGCATGTAGGAAACCCCCAACTGAGTGCTTGCAGGTTCCTGGAAACCAAGGCCTTCAGGGCAGGCCAAGGAAATGGAGATGTGTCTGGTGCATCAGCCTGTGCTGCCCCACCACTTTCCAGCCATATGCTGGGCTCCTCCTTACCACAGGGCCTTTGCACCAGCCGCCTCCTCTACCTGGCTCCACTCAAATTCCACCCCCTCAGAAAGGCTTTCCCAGGTCCCCCAGGTACAGGCCTGGTACTCTATTGAACGCCTTCACAGAGTCTGTCACTACCTGCCTGTATGTATTTAGTTGCTTGTTGTCTGTCTCCCCTATTAGACTGTCAGGCCCCTGAGGGCAGGGACTTGTGCCTCTTCATTTATGGCTGTATCCCTAGCCTAGAACAGAGACTGGCACATAGTAGGTGATGAGTATAATGAATAACTGATGAAGTGGGAACAGTATGAGGTCCCCTTTTGCTGGGTAAACCGAGGCACAAAGTGGTGGATGGCATCCCTGACTATCCAATCTCTCCCCTGCCACTAGAGGGCACAAGCTGTTTTGGCTCATGGCTCAGGGGCAGGACTCACCAAGAAAGTGCAGGAAGAGAGAGCCAGGATAGACTACTGAGGTAGGGTAACCCTGGGGAACAAGTGGGCTCAGGAAGGGAGCTTAGGATCCTAAGCTGGGCACCTGGACCCACTTACTGTGCTCAGAGGAGGAAGGCAGGTAGATCTGAGTTCAAGTCCCAGCTCCTTGTGACTTACTGTGGGGCCTCTGTCAGGTAACTGGTCCACAGAACCTCTGTTTAGTAACTGTAAAATGCAAAACTAAGCAGAGTGCCAGAGAAGGCTCTGGACCCAAGAAGAACCTGAACCCCAATTCAGCCCCTGCTGGGCTGGGTGACCTGGCCCTCTCTGAGCCTTGGGCACTGAGCTGGGTGCTCCATCAGGGCCACAGGGCCCACTCTCTTACCAGAAATGCCACCTCTGCCATCCAGAATGTCTCGGGGGCCCTCCTTGGTGACCGGCAGGTAATGGGTGGACCGGAAGATGCCACCATCCCCTTCAGCTGCCTCAGCCCCACCCTCAATGTCCTCTCTCGGTGCTGGGCCGGGCAGTCTCTCAGGGCCTCGAGGACGGTCTGGGGCAGCCAGGCCGCCCACCAGGGGTCCATCCATGGATGCTCTCTGCTTGGCTCCAAGCACTCAGCTGCTGGGCTGGCTCAGCAAGGCATTGTAGATCTGGGGGCAGAGAGACAATGCTTAAGGGAGGTAGGAAAGGGACTCTGCCTCAGTTTCTCCTTCCTTGAAGCCCCAGTCCTCAACCTTGAAGCCTAGTACTTCAGTTTACCTCCCAGACCAGGCGAACTAAATAAATGGTGCTGAGGCCCTACCCAGATACAGTGTCCAGAGAACACCTCTCTTTACACAGATCCGGTGCTGCCTCAGTTTACCCTTTTTTACACATGCACACCCAGCCACCTTGTTTTATTCCAGCATTAATCCTGTCACTTCTCACAGATGCCTCCCTTTTGCACTTTCCCCAGTTGTGCCCTCACTTCCATGCACACATGTACACTATGCCCGTGCCTTGGCGTGCATGCAGGTCATCTCTACACTCTGATCTTACACCCGAAGATCATTACCCCTGCACTTTTCCCACGGTCCAGTCCTCCCCCCAACACGACCTCAGGGTTCTCCAGCATTAACACCTTCACCCTCACAACAGCCTCAAGTGACCCCAGATCAACCCCTTTGCTTTCCCCCAACATCACCCCTCATGCACACCCAAACCTGGGTCCCTCCCTCCCACCCTCCCAAGATCTCTCTAGTTTGCAGGCAACAGGGATGGATGGGGCTCCTGGTCCAGAAATGAGGACCCTGGGGAAGCCACGCGGGTGGGGGCTGTTCGCTACACCTATAAATACCTTCAAGGTAACGTCGGAAAGTGAAGGGCAGGAATGAGGCGCCCTCCCTGGGGAGATGTTGGGGAGGCCGGCCGAGGCAACCGGGGCGGGGCCGGGGCTCCCGGCCTGGCTGCAGGCGCTGCCCGGGGGGCCTAGGGGCTCCCAAGGGGCCGGTCCGTGGACTGCCAGTCGTGGCGGGGGTCTCTGCCCAGGCCTGGCGGAAGCACCTGCCGGTGCCCACCGGGTGGGTAATACCAGCGGGGAACCGGCAGGACCGCAACTTCCGAGCACTTTGGCAGCGTGGAGACGGGGGCTCCCGCCTGGACGCCCCCCCGGGAGCGGCAGGGGTGGGAGTGGCGCCGCGCCAGCGCACCCCTCGGGGGACCGAGGTCCGGGAGCTGCGCCCTCCGCCCGTGCATCTCGGGGTAGGAGACCCCGCGGGACGCGCAGAGGTGGGGGGACACCTGCCCCCAGACCCCCGCTCCTCCCCCCACCTGCGCGGCCCCGCCCCCGCCCAGGCCCCGCCCCTGAAGGCCCGCCCCGCCCCCCGCCCCCCGCCTCAGGGGGTCCCGCCCGGCCAGGCCGGGCCGGGCCTCCCACTCCCCGCATCGGCTCCGCCCCGCCCGCGGGCTCCCCAGGCCAGACCGGGCCTCACCGGGGAGGCGGCGCCGCCGGCCAGGCGCCGGGCTCGGAGCTCCCCTCTTTGGTGTGGCCGTCGCTGCCGCTACCGGCGCCGGTGCCGCGGCCTCCGCAGCCACCGCTGCCTCCACCGCTCGGGGGACATTGTCCCTTTAAATCGCTCCCCCCCGCCGCCCCGCCCCCCCGGCGCGCCGCCGTGACCTAAGCGCGACAGCCCCGCCGCGCCGCCATGATGGGGAGGTCCAGGGCGCCCCCCTCCCCCCACCCCACCCCTGGCCCCCCAGCGGCGCCCCCGGGAAGAAGAGCGGTCAGCGAGCGCGCGCCATGTTGGGAGTGGCCAGGCAGGTCCCGCAGCCCGGGGGTCCGGGCGAGGCTCTGTTACCATGACAACACTGCCCTCCTGCCCTCGGGGGCTCTGCATCACCCACTGGTTCTTCCAAGGCTCTGCTCGCTGATAGCTCCAGGAGAGTGGGCAGGGGCAGAGAAGTTCCCTGCGGGTCACTCCTGCATCACTGAGGGTTCCCCCCAGCCCATCCTTAGCCGGCCGTCCCCAGCCGGCTGCCTTCCAACTGCAAGCTCACGCCCTCCTTCCTCATTACCCACCCTGGACCTCAAAACCGCCATGCCCCAGACCTGCCCTAGGTTCCCACTGCTAAGACCCCTTCTCCGCTCAACCCCCAGAATTGCAGCCTCCAGGTCGACCCTATCATACACCCAAAAACAGGCCTGTTGCCTTCTCCTAGCCACCCATCCGCATGTCTGACAACCCGTTCATTTCCCCACCCATTCATCCACACACCCAACTGACCAAACGCATCTACCCACCCCGTCAACTAACCACCTCTCCAACATCCATCCATCCATCCATCCATCCATCCATCCAAATACCCACTCAAACCAAACCACCCATCCACCTCCCATCTACTCATCCATCTATCATATAACTAATGTGATCCCATTAGCCAGCTAGGCACTCTCCCAAATCCACCCACCCATCCACCCATCGGAACATCCACTCAACGCACCCATCCATGTCTCATCTACCTGTCCATCCATCCACCACCCAAGTAAACACCTACTTACCCACACAACCCCACTCTTCCCTACACAGAACCTTCTACCCAGCTACCCAAATACCCATCCATCCATCAATTGCTTGTTTACTTGTCTGTCTCCTCCACTAGAGTGTAAATTCCTTGAGGACAGGAGTCCTATGTGTCTAATTCATTACTGTTTCCCCACTGCCCAGCTCAAGAGTCTCAGGACACTTGAACAAATGTTCATACAATGTGGTACATACTCAAATTCAAATATTTATTTCCTAGTACGATACTGGCCTTTTCTAGGCAGACATGCCCATCCCAGCCAACCAACTACTTAACTACTCATGTACTAGTGCACAAACATCTAGCAAATGCTAACCTATTCATTTGCCTCTCATCCATCCTACCCCTCACCCATATTTCAAATGTTCACTCAGTTTTCCAACCAACACCCACAGACCTCAACTATCTCCACATCTACCTGCCCCTTCCTTCATCTTCTTCCAGACCCATGCTCTCCCTGCCATGAGGGAGCTAGTATGGGATCAGGGGCCCTAGAAGATGCTCTCATCTGGGGCTTGGGGGTTGGTGGAGGTGGGATCTGGGCTTCATTGAGAAAGAAGTAGGTGTTGGGCCTAATAAATGATGAATGACTTTTTTTGAATACTTTAAACTACAGGTCTTTTTTTTTTTCTTTTTTTTTTAACTGTGTAAGGACCTTTAGATCCAATTTACAGATGAGGACAATGAGGCTCTGAGAGAGTGAAGGTCTGAAGTCACACAACTGGTGAGAAACTCTTTACATCTCCCCCTTTGTGAGCCCTCCAATTAGGGGAGGATTGGCGAGAGCTGAATTGGGGAGGGTGCTTTCTGATTGGCAACACTTAGGGACAAAGAAACCATCAATTTTGCTGAATTCAAGATTTTACTGGGCAACCTCACAGTGCCAGGCTGGTTGCCATCTACAGCTCCACTCCACACTGTAGGCCATGTAGGGCTGAGGCAGGGCCCCTAAAACAGTATCTTTTTGCTCCCAGACCACGTGGGGTGGAGTGGGCAGCTCAGGTGGTGTCTCCGTTAACGCAGAGTTCTTTGAGAGGCAGGGGCTGGCTCCTGGACCCCGACGTCCTAGGAAGATGCTGCAGGCTCTGGACGGCATCTCTCAGCTGGGCTAGAGAACTCTCCATTTCAGCCAGGCGGCGTTCCTGGAGGGCAGCGGCAGTGGGCTCAGAGCCAGGGGAGAGTTGTACCCCAACCCTTGCTTCCTCGCCGCCCAGACCTGCCCCAGGGTTCAGACAGGGGCTCTCACCAGAGTTTTCAGCTTGTGGGCCTCACTGCTTGGAGGGTCGCGCTCTGGATCCAAATGCGAGGTCCTGTGGAATTCAGGGGTAAGTGGGGGGGGAGCTCAGAAGTTGGGGACCTCCCCTCCAGCCCCTGATTGGAGAGTTAGGGATCCTGGGCGGGGCTTAGAGTTGGAGGAGGGGTCTGCCCAGACCAGAGGGCGGGGCCTAGGTAAACTTGAAGAGGCCATCAGAGCCTGGAACGCCTAGGACGAAAGGACCAGCGAAACCTTGGAGGCGGGGCTAGGCCCGTCCAGGGCCGGGTGGTGACCGGGGATAGGGGCGTGCCCAGACTGACAGCGCCTGGCCCAACCTGTTTGAGAGGGCCTGATTGAGGGGTGGGGCCTGATGAGACGACCAGCCGGCGACTTGAGGGGCGGGCTCACCTAGAGGCGGGCAGAGCTGACCAAGAGGTGGGTCTTAGGTGTGTTGGGGCGGGGCTGGCCTAGGGGGCGTGACCGTGCCTGGCGAATTTGAGTGGGACTGATTGAGAGGCAGGACCAGAACGACAGTGGGTTCTGGGCGATCTGATTACGTCTAACGGGTCCACGTAGGGCGGAGCTGATGGAAAGGCAGGGCTCACCTTCCCCCGAGCCTGGAGTCCAGGTCTTGCAGCTGGCCGCGAAGCTGCTGCTGCTGCTCCGTCAGGGCCCGGATGTGGGTGCTCAGCGACTCCACGAGGCCGGACAGCATCTTCTGTTCCTCGCGCAGGGTGGCCACCTCGCACTGCAGCTCTGCCAGCTGTAGGGGTGGGAGCCGCTGTATCCTGACCCGCCGTTCCACCCCTTCTTCTCCCGGAAGACCCTGACCTTCCTGTTCCTTGTGCTCTGCCTCCTCGCTGCCCTGCCTCTTGGGGAACACCGCTGGCTTGTACAGAGGAGGAAATCGAAGCGCAGAGAGGGTTGGACTAGGCCCGGGGTAACACAACGTAGGGCGCTCATAACTGAACCCAGACCTGCCTGGCCTCCCGTCTCGTCTCTCCCGTCCAGGCGTGGACCTAGGCCGGACCTCACCTTGCCCACGGGTCGGTGCGTGCTCAGCGCCTGGTCTGTGTCTCGCGGCTGGTCCAGCTGGCGCTGCCAGGGTACTGACGGCTTCCGAGGCAGCGAGGCCGAGGCCCCGGTCCAGGGCCGGCCGCGGGGCTTGGGGCCGGTGCGTAGGGAGCCTTTGGGTCGCGGCCGAGGTCCTGCAGAAGGGCAGCGGCGAGCCGGGCGGCCAGCCGGTACGCTCTGCGTGCGCTGCACCGGCCGGGGCAGCCGTGGGGGCCGCCGCTCCTCATCTGGCCGCTGCCGGGCCCAAGTTCCTGAGCCATGAACGCTGCGCAGGGACTGGCTCTTGGAGATGAGAGGGGTGTGCTTGGGGAGGTCCCGAGGGGGCAGGAAGCCGGGCTTCTCCCCTGCGGAAAAGCTGGGGGGTGGAATGGAGGAGCTCAGACCCTTGACTGGCCCCTGAGCTGATCCCACCCCTAGTTTTGACTGGAAATGGCCAGACCCATGATCTTTTTACTTCGATGTGACCCAGTCACTGATGAGGTCACATTCTGACCTCCGACTCTGCCCTGGACTCTGACACCGTGTGATCTTTCTCTGTAGCATCAATTCCAATCTGACCTTGGGCTCCACCTCTGCTCACCAGGGTATCCTCTTCCTTCCTAACTGATCCCCTCTTACCTCCAACCTCTGACTTTAAACTGTCCCTGTCTGCCTCCTGAAAGACCATGGTCCCTGACCTCTGACCCCAAACATGACTCTGCCCATACCTTTGACCCATCTGACCCTGACCTCTGCTTACAATATGAACCTGAACCTGACCTTTGATGATATACTTTAACATCTGACCACATTCTGACCCCTGATTTAACCCCATCACCAGCCTCTCATTGAAATGTGACCATCGCTGAACATGATGTCACTTTCTCTCTCGGATGCCACATGTGACCTCTCCCTGACCTCTGCAATGATCAATTTCCTCCTTGGACTTTAGTCTGATCCTGTGCCTGCCCTCTGACTACACTGTGGGCCTCTCCCTGACCCCTTGGAGGAAGCCATCTTCAGCCTCTGACCTCCATCCAACACTTTCGGACACTGACCCCAATGTGACCCCATCTCTGACCCCTGACATAATCCTGCCTTCACATAACCCTGCCTTCCCCACCGATTCCAATCTGACCCTGTGCTTGCCTTTGGCCCTGCCCCTGCTCCCACCCATCAGAACTGGACCAGACAGCAAGCAGGCAGGTTACCTGGAATAGACCTGGGCTGGGGGTGGTGGGAGACGCATCGGCACAGACACAGGTACAGGGCGGCCTTCCTCAATGGCTTGCAGGATGGTGGGCAGGGGCTCCAGGCTGTCACGAGTTGCCTGGGGGGCATGTAGGGAGGATGCTGAGAAGCTCTCAGGGCCAGAAGCTCCCGGCCCTCTTGCTTCCCTACCCCATGTTCTGGTCTCTAGGCTCAGGACACACCTGGTCAAGTTCAGCAAAGATGGTACAGAGCTGGGCATGCAGGACCGCCAGCTGGAGGGCCAGGTCCCTGCTGCCCTGGTAACCACTGGGTGCTGCATCCACATCCACCATGGCCACTTGGTCCAGGAAGCGTTGCATGGCAGGTCCATGATTCTCCAGGAAGCTACTCATAAAGCCCATGTAGGCTTCCTTCTCACCAAACCTGGGTCGGGGTCCAACTGGGTAGGTCAGGTCAGGCATCTGCCACCCCCATGGCCGAACCATACCCCCCACCCCCAGCCTTCCAGCACCTACGGGGCTCGGTTGGCAAGGTTCTGGATGACCTTGGCAATCAATGTGAGGGTGCGGGCTGGGGCAGGTGCCGGGTGCTGTGGTGCCAGGCCAAAGAGGCTGGGTGCCAAGATGGCAGGACACAGGAGCCGCAGGAAGAGAGAGGCACACACCAGCCGGGGGCCCAGTGCCTCGGAGCCTCGTGCCTTGCATGCTTCTCGCCAGCCTGAGAACACGGTGCCAAGCTCTGCTGGGAACCAGCTGGGACAGAATAGGCAATGGTCAAAGGGGGAGTGTATGGGCATAAAGTTCATGGATGATCAAATTCCTAAGGTCAGGGATTAGGAGTCAGCTATGTTCTGAGTTCCAAGATTAGAGACATCCGGGATAATGATGCTTGGGGGTCAGGAGTTATGGTAGTGCTATCGTGGTGACCGCTGGAGTCAGTAATCTTGGAGTTGGGGGTACAGGTTCACATGGGGACAGCTATAACATAACTGTTATCCTGTAGCCAGATCTAGCCAGACAGAGTACATGATATGATAGAATGGGCTCACAGGGTCACCTAGGTTCAGAAATCATGATATTAATGTCCCACGTGACATGTTAGGCATACAGCTTAACCTAGAGTCCGAGATCAACAAATTGGAATCCCAGGTTTCCTGTGATCATTTGCATAGGATTTGGGGTACAGTGTCACTTAAGGCCAGGGGTCATGGGATTGAGGCACGACATCACCTGAAATCAGAGGGCATAGGATTGAGGTCCTATATTAACCGGGGTCAGGTGGCATGGAATTACGGTATGGGGTCCCCTGTGGTTAGAGGACAAGGAATTGTATCCCAGGTTACATGGCGTTAGGTGGCAAAATATTGGGGATGAGTTACCAGAGTTAGCAAATAAAAACTACAGGATAACAGTTAAACTTGAATTTCAAGTAATAAATAATTTTAAAATATAACTATGTCCCAAATATTGCATCACATTTAGCTGGGCACCCTGCATTTTATCTGGCAACTAGCACAGTGGCTGGGAGGCAGGGGCAGGCTCGGGGGCTGGAACCCTGATTCTTACTCATAGGAGTGGATGATGTTCTCGAAGACCTCCTCACAGCTGCTTTGCAGTCTGGCTTGGTGCTGGGGCAGCTCTGAGGCTGGGCACTTGCTGGGGTCCACCTCACAGTCCTCAGTGGAGGCACAGATTCGCCGCAAGACCTGCCCTGCAGTCCAGCACAGCCAGACAGGGGCCAGGGCCATAACCACCAGGACCCACCAACCCAACCTCCAACTCTTCTCTATTTACTTTGGAGGCACCTAACCTCTTGGGGAGTCCCCAGTTCCCTCCTGGATCCCAGCACCTCCGAGGCATCACCCACTACCAGAATCCAGGTTACTCAGGTCCTGCCGGAAGGCTTCTACAGGCCCACTCACAACCCCAGCGTCGGGGATGTTTCTCACCCAGCGTCTCTTGGAGGTAGTCCTGTGCCACCAGCTTCATGTACTCATCGATGGCCTTAGTGGCCAATGTATTTTCCCGGAACAGCAGCGCCTCGCGGCCTCCACTGCGTGCCAACTCCGCAGTTCCCAGGTCTGTCACCAATGCCTGGGCATAGCGGGGGGTCATGTTGCTTGGGTGTAGACTGAGCCAGGGGGAGTCCCTGCTCTTGGTGAGTCCCTCTCACCTGGGCACAGGTCGCGCCCCTCATAGCTATAGCTCAGGCCTGGCCCTCACTGCTGAGGCACCTAACGGGTGGGAACCTCCACCCCACAGCAGAAATTTAAGCCTTTTATCGCGGAGGCTCAGCTCAGGCCCCGCCCTTCGCAGCTCAAGTTTAAGCCCCGCCCCTCCAGGTGCCCCACCCTTCGCAGCTGAAACTCAGACCCCGCCCCTCAAGGTGTCCGCCCCTCGCAGGTGCCACTTGGTCTGGTCACCCAGGTCCGCCCGGTCTCTGCGACGCACCTGCGCCCGGCCAGTGGCCTGCAGCACGCGCACCATGGCAGCCGCCAACTCCTCCTTGGCCTGCGCGGACAGCTCGGGCTCCAGGGCCCCGCACAGGCGCGCGTAGTGGAAAGTGAGAAACTCCGCCAGCTCCTTGTAGCGCTCCGAAGGCAGCACGCGCAGGCGCCGTGCCCGGATGCGCGCCCGCAGCGCCGCGCCGGCGGGCGCCCCGAGCAGCGGGAACCAGCGCTCCAGGCCCGCGGACGGCGCGCGGGGGGCGCCCAGCTCCTCCAGCGCCAGCGTCGCGCGGCCCAGCGGGGCGCTCCCCGGGCCCGCTCCGCGCAGCCGCAGCGACAGACGGTGCGCCGGCGGCAGTGCCTCGAAGTGGAAGCGCTCTGCCCAAAAGAGCGGGCCGGGACCAGCCCGCTCCGCGGTGCGCGCCAGCAGCGCGCCGTCCAGCCACAGCTCCACGCGCACTCCCGGCGCCGTCCGGGGCAGTCCCTTCACTTCGTGCACCCACACGCTCAGCCACGTCTCTTCGCGCTCCACGTTGTCCTGCGGACCAGAGCGGTGGGAGGAATGGGTGTTCGATGGTGGGCACCAGAGGTGAAACTCGGGCCCATGTCCCCAGGGAAATCCCTGGGTCCCTGGGGAAGAGAGTGGGGCCATAGGGGTCCCAAGGGGACCACGCGGAAGCCCTTTAGCTGTTCTGAGATCCCCCGGGAGAATCGGGGATGTTGCGTGCTGAAGAGCAGCTGCGGTGGGAAGGTTTGGCGGCTACCTCGTCGGCGGGACTTTGGGTGCAAATTGAAAAGAAGGGCCCGGGCCCGTGTGCAAGGGGCTGGTACGAGATGAGGAGGGTCTGAGAGCGGTTGCACAGGTGCGGGCGGGCAAAAGCGTGGAAGGGGTGGGGCCTGGACCTTCCGCAGTGCTGACCTGGCTGGGCTGGAAGTGGCGACGAAGGTCCTCGATCCAGCGGTCTCTCTCAGCAGCCGAGCGACAAGAGAAGCAGCGGCTCCCGCCTACCCAGGTTACCTGTTGAGGAAGCGGGTTCCAGGTCGCGGTGGAGACCAAGCGTGAAGCCCAAGGATCGGGATGACGTGAAGAGTTGCCCACATTTACCTGGAAGCAGTGGGGCTCATCCAGGAGGCTGGGGTGCAATGGCCAAACCCGCACATTCCGCTGGGCACCCAGGTCCAGTTCAGAGAGTGTGGCCAGCGATTCCCGAGAGCCCAGAGCACTGGGGGGTCTGGAGAGGGTGGTGGGGGTGGTGGGGGGAGGAGTGTCATTTCTATCCTCTCCCCTCATCACCCCCTACAGCCTGAAGGGTGGAGGGAGGCCAGGATGGACTTGAACCTAAATTGGACTTGAGTCCATCACTTTTAGGATCAACCCAGCTTCTCACGGTGGCCTGAATGACCTTGTATAGTATAGCCCTTGTCACCATAGCCTTCGGTTCCCTTCACTTAACCCTTCGTTGTCTGGAGTCCGGTAACACTGGACTTATTTTTGTGTCTTCACCCGGCCTCTTGGCCTTTTCACGTGCTGTTCCCTCTGTCTGGAACGCTGTCCCCGCCCTTCTTGGCCTAGTTAATTCCCACCCATTATTCAGATCTCAGCTCAGTTTCCTCCCCTGACACTGTCAGACCAGGATTTTGATTTAGTTCCGGTTTTAGAGTTACTGTGTCAGACTCTGCTCCCACTCTTCCATGGGGGATTGGCTCCATGCTGCGATCTTTCTGTGGCCCTACTATGGCCCAGCACAGGGCAGGACACAGAGGGCATGTGGTGAACGTCAGAGTGAAAGGCAGGAGGAGAGGGAGGGGACAATGCTGAGTCCCAGCCCCGCCAGCCCCTCAGACTCTTACCCATCCCGAGAGGCACTGGCTCCCAGCTCTGCCCTGGCCTTCTTCTTTTCTTTCAGCCGTTTGAGCAACCCCTACGGGGAGAGGGGTGTCAGCTGAGCAGAACCCTATGCTCCCACTTCAGCTCCTTTTCCCTCAGGGTGTCCTGGAGGATCTGCTATTCTTGGAGGACCATAAACTCAGGCTGCATTAGCAAGAATAATAAAGGCCACCAATAGCTCCCATTTTAAAGCACCAATTGTTTGCTTTCCTGCATTCTCTATTGATGTCTCACAAACAGCCCAGAGAGGGAGGTCTTCCCATTAGCTCTATTTGACAGAGACCCTGAGGCCCAGAGAGGTTCAGTGATCTGCCCCAAATCACCCAGGAAGAGTCCCCTTTCACCTCTGAGGGTCTGGAAGTATTTGCTCTCCCCACCTCCCCATCCCCCAGTGGATGCCTCACCCGGACGTTGTGGACCTGGTTGGAGCCAGCAGCCTCCGGCTCAGTCTTTCCAGCGACTCGGTCTGTGGTGTTCGGGGATGGAAGGTTGGGAGATGGGATCATCTTGGATTCTGACCCACCCTGACATGCTCCCACATGCCCCAGCCCTCCTCACCTCTCACACTTACTTACCTGCCTCCCTGAGGTTCCCCAAGGCCACCTGGATGCTGCTCTCAGAGCTGGCGCTCCCCATCCTGGACTGGCGAGGACCCTGTTCCTCCGTGGGAGTGGGTAGTCAGAAAGGGAAGGCAGGCAGGCAGGTCGAGGGAGAGGCAGACGCTTCCCATTATCCCATTCCTTTCCCTCCTTCCTTCCCCTTACCCACAGGCCCTCTCTCACCTCTTCCTCACCCCCAAGCAGCACCAGCCTCCCATCGAGCAGAGTGAAGGCTTCGATGTTCCAGACAGGCACATCGGGTGGGGGTGCCTCAGGGATCTGCGGGGTTGGGGGCTCCGGCTCTGGCTCAGGCTCTGGGTGGAGGAAGAGGTGCTGGGGTACTGGGACTTCTTCCTGAACCTCAGACCCCGCCTTTCCATTCACCAAAGCTCAGCGGGGCTCCCTCCTAATTGCCTCCTCTTCCCCTCACTCCCCCAAGGCAGCCATGTCAGGTAGTTGTTGAGCAAAACTCTCTGGACCTTGTCTCCACTGGCGTTGGGCAGACTCAGCCCACCTACTGTGTGACCTGTACCGTGTTCACTGCTCCACACGCCTTCTCTCATTTAATCCCCCAAAGCCATTAAAAGGGCTATTATAAGCCCCATTTTACCAAGAAGGAAACTGAAGCCTAGAGAGATGGAATGACTTGCCCAGGTTCACACAGCTTGTGAGTGACTGAGCTGGACCTCAGACATAAGCATCCTTCTCTCTCTCTCTCTTTTTTTAAAATATATTTTATTGACTTTTTACAGAGAGGAAGGGAGAGGAATAGAGAGTTAGAAACATCAATGAGAGAGAAACATCGACCAGCTGCCTCCTGCACCCCCGCACTGGGGATGTGCCCGCAACCAAGGTACATGCCCTTGACTGGAATCGAACCCGGGACCCTTCAGTCCGCAGGCTGACGCTCTAGTCACTGAGCCAATCCAGTCAGGGCAAGCATCCTTCTCTTAACCAAGACAGTGGTTGTATCAGCAAGAATAACAAAGGTCCAAGAAGTTAGATAACAGGACAGCAGCCTTGGTTCCTTACATCAATAACTAGTCTAAGGTGGTCTACATTCAAAGTTTGAGAAAGGAATAGAAAAAGGCCAGGGTAGGGTGTGGTGATAGTGCAGCAGGCCAGGGAAGGCCTCCAGAGAGAGTAAGTTTGTGCTAGGACTTGAACAGCTGGTTGGATTTTGACAGAGATGGAGAGGATGGTGGCAGGAACAGCTTGATCAAAGGCTGAGAGATGTCAAGGCCCAGGGACACAAAGGGAAGGGCAACAAAAATTTGGAGGGCTTAGAGGCTAGAAGAGAAGGTCCAGGAAGAGATTGGTTCAGGACCTTGGGTGCCAGTTAGAGGTTTTATCCTGGGGGTAGTGAGGAGCCATGGGCATCCTCACATTCTCAAAGATGAGGCCTGCTTGTTAGAGAGCTCTCTCTGGATTCAATGGAGTGGGCAATACCTAATACCCTGGAAGGAGGTTGAAGGGATGCTTTTGCCAAATGAGACTATGAATGGTGAGCATTAAATGAGCTTCCAGGAATAGGAGAGCTGAACCAACCCTCCCAGATGACCCATCTGTCCTATTGTTTTACCACTAGGGGGAGAAATAACTCCCACTGTCCATGGACCACTTAAAATACGCTGGACACTGGGCTAGTGCTTCATGCTCTAGAGCTCCAATCCTCATGATACCCTTCTAGATCCCCCTGTGCAACACTGAGCTCTATCTGTCATTTTCTTGTTTATACTCATTACTGTCTTTTGTGCCCACTACACTGTGAGTCTCATGGCCAGCCAGTGACATCTCTTTTAGTCACCGCTGTTTTCCTCAGTGCCTAAATCAGGGCACATAGTCAATGCTCAACAGGCCTCTGTTTCAATGAATGAATAAATGAAGGAAGGAAATCATATACCCTTCAAGGTAGGGATCATGATTCCCACTTCATTGATGGGGAAGCTGAGGCCCAAGGAAGTGAAGAAACTAAAACATGGAGCTGGAGGGCAGGAGAGCAGGAGGAGGCTGAGATGAACATCCAGGCAGGAGAGGATGAGAGTGGGCCAGTGGATATGACAAGAGACCAGTTGGGGCCAAGAGCCATTTGACATCTGGATAGTGCTATCATCAGTCTATTCATTCCCTGTGTCTTCCCCAGGCTGGACCCCCTTGCCCACAGCTCCTTGGCCCCACCCCACACCCCCAGGCCCTGGGTAAGGGGGAAAGAGGGAAGAGGGCAGCTGGGCCCCAGCCACTTCCTGTTGGGCTTCTTGCACTCCCCACAACTTCCTGTGTCTGTATGGCTGATGCTCTGGAGGCAGACAAAACCCAAGCATCCGGTCTCCCAGCCCAGCCCCAGCTCTGAATGAGGGAGCCATGTACCTGAGGCTTCTGGTTCCGGCTCTGCCTCCAGTGATGGGCTCTTATGCCTCCCCCAGAGGGTCTTGGATAATCTGAGGTGGTTCCTGCGAGACTCCTTGGGAGGCGCAGAGCTGACACGACGGAACAGCGAGCGACGGGCAGGTTGGCTGCTGACCATGGGCTCCTGGTGACTCAGTGCCCTCCCCCAGCTGGCAAGGCGGCCCCAGTGGAACCCTCCAGCTCCCTTCTCTCCACCACCTCCTGTGTGCCAGCGATAGGAGGTTAGCGGAGTTTGGGCTGCATGCTGGGTTTTGGAGGACTGGCTTCTTGCTAGTGTGTCCATGGTGGGGATTCTCCTGGGGAACAAGAGGGTGACAGTTCCGTCTCGTGTCTGCCCACATGCTGCCTTCATCTCGGCCCCCTCCCCACTCTCAGCCCTGCCCCCAGAAAATCCCCTTGGGGGCCACACACACACTCCCTCTCTTACCTTGATTTCCTGATCAGCCCGAGCGGCAACAGCCGTCTGCGCACTGCCTGGCTTCCTCCTGCTGAATGCTACTCCACGTGACCCTGTCTGTCCCACCCCACCCCACGGCCAGGTTGGGAGGGCACAGTGTGGGCAGGATGCAGGAGGAGAGGAGGTGCCAGAGCAGGAACCCAGATCTCTCACTGACCAGAGGCGGCAGCATATGCCCCTCTCAGAGCCTCAGTGGCCTTCTTTGCAAGATGGGCACCTGTTGTCCAAGTGCTGCGGAGAACATCGAGCCCCTGGAACTGTCATCCACTGCTGGTTAGAGCGCAGACCAATTCATTCAAGTTGGAAAACTGTTTGGTCGACAAACATTGACTGTACAACTCTCCTCTGACCCAGCAGTTCACCCAATAGACTATTCGTAATAGCCCCAAACTGACAACAACCCAAGTGTCCATATACCCTGGAATGAGCAAATTGTGGTCTGTTCCCACAGTGGAATACCGTGCAGCAAGAAGAATGAACAAACTGCTGAATGATTGAACTCAGATGACTTACAAGCACTGCTAAGCAAAAAAATAAATAAATAAAAAGAAAAAAAAGAGAAAACTATACACTGTATTGTTCCATTTATATAAAGCTCCAGAGCAGACAAAACTATGTTCAATAAGTCAGGATGTCAGTTTCCTTTGGAGGGGCTAGTGAAAGGGGGTATGAGAGGCTTTGGGAACTGATATGGTTTTTATGGCTTTTAAAATTGAGTTGAAAGTCACATAACATAAATTTTATAGGTCTATTTCTTATTTTTAATTCTCACTTAAGGACATCCTTAGAGAGAGGAAGGAAGAGCGAGGGAGGGAGACAGAGAGAGAAAAACATAGATGCGAGAGAGAAATATCAGTCGGCTGCCTTCCGCATGTTCCCCAACCAGGGATCGAACCCACAACCCAGGCATGTGCCCTGAACCGGAATCGAACCGACAACCCTTCAGTGCTCAGGATGACACTGAGCCACTTGGGTCCAGCAAACATGTCTATATCTTGAGCAGGGTGTTGGTTCTATGAATGTGTTGGGCTGTAAAAATTCACTGATGCACTTTTCTAATAAATGTTTTCTTGAAAAAAGAGATGGGCAAATACCGTTGTAAGGAATGAATGAGTCAACATGAGAGTCAGTAGAATCGGGCCCAGGAGTGGCTTTCAGTACCAGCTGGTCCTTCTCTAGCTGTGCGACCTCAGGCAAGTCACTTCCTCTCTCTGAGCCTTGGTTTCCATATTTGTACAACACAATGATAATATCAGTTTCAGAAGCTTTATAATAAGAGCCTTCTTTTAGTTAAAAAAATGTTTCCTGAGTGCCTACTACGTGCTAGGTGCTGGAGAAGCCATGGGGGAACTAAACCAACACGATTCCTGCCCTCCCAGAGCTCACAGTTTAGTTAGGGAAACAGATCCTGAACACAGATGCAAGACATCTCTACCTGGTGAGGAGGACTTGGGAAGAACATAGACAGACTGGAGTAGAGAGGCTGAGCAGAAGGAATGCTCTCTGAACTGGAAAAATCCAGGAAGGCCTCCCCGAGGAGGTGACATTTGCAACTTGAAGCATGAGAAGGAGCTGGCCATGGGAAGAGCAGGCTAGGGAGAAGGAACAGTTTGTGAAAAGGCAAGGGAGACTGGAATCCAGGGGGTGGGGTGGGTAGGATCACCTCGATGGATGTGTGGCCTGTGCAGTCACCCCAGGAGCCCACACGTAGAGGAGCTCCACACTACATTTGATTTAATGCTCGGCTATCACTGTCTTGAAGTTCTTGCTTTTTGAACAATAGGTCCTGCATTTTCATTTGTGCTGGGCCTCACAAATTCTATAACCCAGCGGTTCTCAACCTGTGGGTCGCGACTCCTTTGGGGATCGAACGACCCTTTCACAGGGGTAGCCTAAGACCATCGGAAAACACATATATAATTACATATTTTTTTGTGATTAATCACTATGCTTTAATTATGTTCAATTTGTAACAATGAAATTGGGGGTCACCACAGCATGAGGAACTGTATTAAAGGGTCGCGGCATGAGGAAGGTTGAGAACCACTGCTCTAACCCGTCCTGAGGAGGAGGGTGTTCAGGCAGGTGCACACCCCTTAGATATGTCCATCTTATTCATACTATGTCAGGCTACTCACCACACACACACACACACACACACACACACACACACGCGGAGTTTCCCTGAGTTCTGCTGCAACCCTGAGTGTTTACCACCTCATTGCATACTGGCTCCACTCCCAACTCCCTGCAATTTTTGCTGGAGGACTTTCTCTGACAGATGGAGCCCATGCAACAAGCAGCCCCAAAGTGCCAGAGAATCAGCACTTCCCTGAGAGAAGCCCTCAGCCAATGATTGTGGGAGTTGGAGGATCAACGGTCCCCTCACTTCTTGGGTGGGAAAACTTTGAGATTCATATCCTATGCTGCCCTCCAGAAGTCCCTAGTGGGATTGAGCTCCATGTGCCCCAGTGCCAACTTGCTTGGTAAAGCACCCTTTCTGAGCTTCCTTCCTTTTCCTATCTCTCTTCCTTGTTCCCCGAATAATCTGTCCTTGGATCGCCTCCCACGCTACTTGCACTGGAACTTTTATCTCAGGGTCTGATTCTGGGCAAACACGGATGATGCATAGACACAGGCTTTCTTCACACAGTCTCTTTATTGGAGGTCTGTGGCCGTGGTCACTAGAGGCAGCTTCCTCTTGGATCTCCTGGAGGCGCTCTTGGCAGTCCTTGGCTGTACATTCTAGAAAAGGCAAGAGACTGTGAGGCTAGGGGGTGGGGTGAGGCTGGGTCTCCTCTGCTCCTGGTGGGAGCCTGAGGAAGAGGACAAAGTGAGGGGATGGGTACACACGGACAGCAGGCCAGCTTCATGAAAAGGAATGGGAGTGTGCAGGTAGCACGAGATTGTGCAGGTGTGTGAGTGGAGGTGTGTGTTCATCGAGGGACTGGGGCCAAGGTTGTGCTGTTTGGGCCTAGATGGCTGCAGCATCAAAGGTCAGGGAGGCTGGGGCGGAGCAAGCATCCTTAGGGCTGAGGTGGTCTGGGCAGAAGACTGCAACACACAGTTAGGAGCTGGACAGAGATGTGCAGGCAAAGCGGTTTTTGGTAGAGGGACAACACTTAGGTTACTGTTGGGTATACAGAGGTCTTTTGGGTAGGGGGCCGGGGTGAGGCCAAGGTTAGGTGGGCTGGGATGAGGTTGTGCAGGCAGCAGCAATGTGACTCGGGTACAGGTGTTGCGGTCGTGAGGGCAGAGGGGCTGCTGCAGGAATCAGGGCCCATGCCCTGGTTGTGAGCGCAGACGTATTGGAGGCTGGGCAAACCACAAGCTGGCTGGGTCAGGGGCCAGGCTAAGGTTGTGCACGCAGAGGACAGGGGACAGGAAATGTTGTGAGCAGAACAACTTAAAGGCTGGGACTAGGTTGCCCGAATAGAAGGGCTGCAAGGGAGACCAGGGGCCTGGCTGAAGCTGTGTGAGTGTAGGGGTTACAGGAAAGAGAGGGGCCTGCTGAGGTTGGGCAGACAGGCAAGGGTCAGGGGCTGAGCTTGTGTCACATGGGGGGCAGGCCCAGGTCATGCGGACTTCGGACGTCGCAGACTCACCACGTCGAAGTGCGGCCAGCTGCGCAGCTGGTGGAAGAGCGCGTCGCCGGGGCACTCGGTACGCACGAGCTGGCGGTGGCCGAGCAGCGTGTAGTCCGGCCGCAGGAAGCCAGCGCGCACCGCGCACCTGGGAAGCGTTTCGCGCACCGTGCGCAGCGCGGCCTCGGTGGGCAGCTCCGCGGTGTAGTTGCCCACGAAGGCCACGCCGAAGCCGCGGCTATTGTGGCCTAGAGTGTGCGCGCCTACCCGGTGCCAGCCTCGGCCCTCGTACACGTAGCCGTCTGAGCCCACCACGAAACTGCGGAGAGGGGGGCAGGCACCGCGCGGCGTCAGGGTTGCCCTGCCCCATATCTATGCCAAGTCCTGCCTGGTCGCACTATGCCTGGCCCAGCAACGTCCCACTCCTCCACCAAATGTCACTGCAGAAACCCTCCGGTTACTCTGGCATTGGCCACGCCCCTTTCTGTCCCGCCCCCTCCCCATTGTCTCAATTCACAGCGCTTTCTGTCTTAGGCTCAACCCCATCACTACTCCGTCCTTGTCCCAGCCTCAGCCCTCATCACTGGTCCTGCCCCTCTCCCAGGTGCCGCCTCCTTCCCCTATCTTACCCCGGACCCAAGGGTCCCATAGTTGGTTCCACTGTAAAGGCCCCGCCCTCGTCTAGGCCCCGCCCCTCTCCACCTTGGCTCCACCCGCCCCGCTCTTCCGTTTCTCCAGGTTGGCTCTGGTCCAACCCGCCCAGCCGCGTTAGGCTCCGCCACCCAGGCTCTGCGCCGAGTAACCGGCTTCGCCCCCTCCCAGACCCCGCCTACCTGTAGCCGATGTCGTCCCAGCCACGCGTATCCTGGTGAAAGCGCTGCATGGAGCGCATGTCGGCCGCGCAGCGCGCGAAGGTGGTGCAGGGAGGCGCGGGCTGGTATGTGTGATGCACATACAAGGACCCGAGCGGCAGCCGTAGCGGCGTCGGGCGGCCCCGGTACGGAGCCGCACTCCAGCGGCAGCGGGGGTGGATGGCCGGGCACCCTGCGGGGAAGGGCGTCCAGGGCTGGGGTGAGCCACCGTTCCTCTTTCTGCCGCCTGTACCTCCGTTAGAGCGCACCTAGGGGCCACTTCCCCAGCCTCCTTTGGGATCTCACCACGGATCCAACAGCATCTCAGTTCTATTGGAATATTGGCTATGCCTCCCACCCGCTTCGGGATTGTAGCTGGACAAGTGGAATGAAGTTAACTAGAAGAGGACATTCTGCCAGGAAAAGGCGGGGGCCTGCAAGCGGGCCACGTCAGAACAAAGTCTTGCAAGCAAGACTTATTGTTCAGAGGCAGAACTTTCTTTAAGGTGATAAATAGTCCATGAGGGCATGGAAAGTTCAAGGGAGGGTACCCTGCTGCAGGTGGAAAGGGTCTTTGTATAACATAGGAAATTAATAGTGTAATGTATAACTTAGCTCTGATGATCTCATAAGCATGCCTGTTAGTCATTGTCACTTGCTGTACTCCATTGTTATTTGCTGTACTCCCCAAATAAAAGCCATGAGGGCTTTGGGGGCTTTGCTACTTGCCTGAGCGAGCGGTAGCCCTCTGCTTCTCTAAACTTAATCCTGCACGCCAAGCTCATCTCAGCGTCACCGTTCACAAAGAACATCAACAGGGATAAACCCCAAGAACTGTAGTTCAGACTCCAAGGATCTTTTCAACCCAGGATCTTTACAACACTCTCTGCAGCTGGCCCTGCTCTGAGCCCTAGGAGAGACAGCCACACTGAGAGCCACACCGAGGAAAGAGGAACGTTGGCCCGCATTTATTATGCTCTAGTTGTGTGCTACTTGCTTTACATGCTTCATCTTTCTCAAACCATCCAGCAAATCCAAGAGGTAGAAGATTTACCCTGCTTCTCAGAAGAAAGTGGGGTTCAGAGGCGTGAAGCAGCTCACCTAGCTGCATAGGCTGAACTTCCATTGCAATCTCCGTGCCTTTGCATGTGCTGAGCCCATCTCTGGCAATGCCTTCTTCCTCACTTTTTTTTTTGGAGTGTGTGTGTGTTTGTGTGTGTGTGTGTGGGGGGGGGGGTCAGACAAACTCCTATTGATCCTTCAAGACCCGAATCTAGCCTTTCCTCACCTGTACAGCTGCCCTGGCTCCCCAGCCAGAGCCCTATTGCTCCCTCTGGAACCCCTAGTCCTGGATCCCCCTGACCTCATGGGACTGAGAGTGTCTGTCTCGGAGAGGGAGGGTCACAGGGGTCGGGGGCTCTTCTCACCCAGGAAGGCCTCAGTGAACTCCTTGGCGGCACGGGTGGCCGCCTGCGCCAGCTCTTCTTGGCTCAAGCCCTGCAGCTGAGGGTGTGCTGGCTCCAGCCTCTGTAGCAGGATGAGGGCGCCCCACACCTGCTGGGTCAGGGCAGGGGCTGAAGTCAGAGCAGCTCCGTTCTGCCGTCGGAAATTGCTGCGAAGTCCCGGATCTCCGGCCACCCCAGCTCCATAGTACTGGCTCAGGAGGTGGTGGAGGGGTGGCCGGGGCTCAGGGGCCCGACTCAGGTAGTCCCCAAGGAGGGCCCCATCCAGAGCACCGTTGAGGAAGGCTGTGGTAACCGGTGATGCTTCAGCGTCCAGGAGTTTGAAGTTCCTGGGGACAGAGAGCTGGTCCCAGCAGCCCTCAGCTCCCAGGCCTGGGTGGCTCTGAGTCTGGGGGTTCTGGAGGAAGGCCAGGCCTAGGTCTCTGGCCAAGGTGACCACCAGGAGGCTGTCCACAGTGGTCGGAGACTTTGCTTTGGCATCTGGCAAGGAGGTTTGGTCATCTGGAGAGGTGACTCTGTCATCTTTAAAGATGGCTCCCACATTGAGATCTGTGGTTCTAACATTTGGAGACGTAGCCCTGACATCTGCAGAGCTGACATCTGGAGAGACATCCCTGAGTCCTGGGGAGGTGGCTCTTGCATCAGAAACCTCAGCTCCCACATCTGGAAAGGTGTCTCCAACACCCAGTGGGGTGGCTGTGCTGTCCAAGGGCAAGTCTATGACCCTGTGGCCCTGCAGCCCTGCTTCCAGCCCTGCCAGAAGAGGCTCCACAGCCACCGTCGAGCCATCGGGGGCCAGTACCACCCCGTATTCCCGCCCACCCCGCACAGCATGTTGGGCCACCTCCTCCATCAGGCCTTGCAGCTCCGGGCTCAGCGCAGAAGGATCCAACCTGGTGACTTTGGGACTTCGTTCCTTCAGCAGGAAGTGATGGAGGGGGTCATGGGGATCAGAGTCCCAGGCTGACAGGTGCCACACAGAGACAGTGTGGTTGGCCTCTGTGACCGGCACTTCCTGCTCCAGCTCAGCCAGAGCCTGGATGACAGAGTCCATGAGGAGGGGCAGGGATGCTGTAGAAGGAGGGATGGCATTAACCCCGTGGCCCAGCACCCCCTGTTCCTGAGCCTCCCTCTGCTCCTTCCACCTCTTCTCAATGCCCTCTCCTCCCTCTCTCTCCCTCTCTCTCTCTTTCTCCCTCCCCCACCCACCCCCACTTCCCTGTGATGCCCCAACACCATCCTCATGTAAATGATGAAACGGAGGCACAGACAACAGGTTAAGGAGCTTAGACAATCTGTGAGCACTGGGGAGCCATGGTAGTTTCATGAGCAGGAGCGAGATGCAGCCAGGCTAGCATTCTAAGATTGCTCCTTGGGCTGCCTGTGGAGAATGAAGGTTCAGGAGGCTAGAGTAGAGAAGGGGAAACAGTATGGAGGTGAGCAATAGAGATTGCCAAAGCTAAGTGATGGCTGTGTGATGGCCAATAGTGGGCAGAGTCCCCAGGTATTTTGAGGGAAAGATGGACAGTTTTTGTGTTTTGGGTTGGACCTTGGGGAATTTTATAGGGCAAGGTGTCTGGAGGATGCTCAGGGGAGGAGAGGATGGGCCTTGTGAGGGAAATGGCAGCAGCTGAACCTGGAACCTAGAAGTGCTAGGCTCAGGGCTGGGGTGGGTTGTTGAATAACAGCTAACATTTATTAAACATTTATTTTGTGCTGGGCGCCATTCTAGGTAAAGCACATAACAACACATTTAATCTTCACAATGACTCCATGAGCCAGGGGTTAAATGACCTGCCCAAGGTCACACAGACAGGAAGTGGCAGAAGCAGGACTATTAACACAGAAAATCTGATTCTTCTCTAGACAGTCCACACTATAATCCCTCTGTTCTTCTCGCTGCCTAAAATGCCCTTTCCTGCTTCTCCCCAAGTATGTCTCCTTCCTGTCCTAAATCTGTGTCTCCTCCTCCGGGAAGCCTTCCTGATTTTTGCTCTTCTGGCCCCAGGCTTTCCCCCAACTCCTGCCTTGACCCTGTAGGGCTGGGAGAATCTGTGTCCCCAGACTGGAGGTTCCTCGAGACTGGGGTCTCCTGAGGACTCCAGTCTTACCCTGTAGAGGGCTGGACACAGAGGGGATAGCAGATACTTCTGCAGAATTGATTGTCCTTGCCGCAGGCCTCTGCCTTCTGACCTACCTGTCCCTGGTTCCGGACACAGCAACAAGCCAAGCAGGATCCAGAGGATACCCTGGACTGCCGTTGTGGGGTTCCAGCTTCCAGGGGCCATATCCGGTTGACCTCAGCAGAGACCTCAGCGGAGCTAGAAAGAGACAGGCATGGAGAACTGAGTGGTGCCTTTGGCCACTGTCAAAGTCCAGGGGTGAATGACATGGTTGCCTCTTGCAGAGCTGTGGGCGGGAGGCAGGGGGAGCGTGGGGACAGTGCCCCGAGTCAAGGACATCAGGGGCTTCCTCATCCTAACCTTTCCCTCCCAGGTGGAGGTCAAGGCTCAGTAAGCCACGAGGCATCTGGAGGCCGGGTAGTTCAGACTCCAACAAACTGCCCCATCCAGCAAGCCCTACCCCTTCCTTTCCTGATCATTCCGTAGCTGCAGCTGCTGCCGGCCACCACAGGGGGCTCTCAGGTGCCAGCCCAACTGGTAGGACTGGCTGTGCTGGGGGAGGGGAGGGGACACACCTGAAGTTGGCGCTGCCTCCTGTCTTTGCTGCCAGCACTTCAGGCTCAGGCAGAGAATGGGTACAGGGGCTGGGGAGTCTTTTTGCCAAGGCCACTGTGAGCCCAGGGGACTAGGAGATGTCTTCTCTCATCCAGTTCCAGCTCCGGATCCCCGGCCACTAGATGCAGCTGGAAGCAGGGGTTGGGCCTGGGCCTTCTGGACCCTGACTTTGTCCGAGGAGCTGGTTTCTTGCTCACCTGGGCTGACAGTGAGGGGTCCCTCTTCTCAGCAGGTGTGTCTGAGTCCTGCTGAAGTGAGACTGCCTCCCCTTTATTTGTGCTGCAGGTGGGCTGGGCTCAATGTGACTGGGGCTGCTGCTGTGTAAATTGCTTCACCGTGGGCCTCCCACCTCGAAACTCGCCTGGGAATGCCCAGGCTGAGCCCGGCTTGGGGTTCCCCTGGGTGGGGCCTGCGCAGATATCCAGTGTCATCCTTCTGGGGACTCAGCATCACCCTGGGTACACAAAGCGGGGTGCACCGTGGGAGCTCGGGAGGAAGGTGCTAGGGGAGGGAGTGAATGGGGGCCACTCCCCAGGGGAATCTGAGGAAATCTCCTCCTCTGAGGATGTTGGGACGGGCCTCTGCCTCGTAGAACCGAGGGCAGGAAGTGGTCTGTGTGTCCAACTGGGGCAGGGACTGGAATGAGGAGAGTGAGGTATCCTCCTCAGATACAAAATGTAAGGTGGTGTCGAAAATCTCAGTCATCAAGATAAGTACTATTTTAATACAATATCTTAGTAGACTAAAGTGAATGCAAAAAGTCCACAATGAACAAACATTTTAGGTAAGTGTCTATCAACATGCTAGATAAAGTCAGGATCGGGAACAGTGCTGTGCAGAGACTGCTGGAGCCAGAGGTGGGAGGAAAAATCGGGAATTTTGATCCTGTCTCTGTGTCTCACTTGCCTCACCCTAATCCCAGTGGCCCTGCGTAGACGGGGGGGTGGGGGGTGGGGGGTGTGTGTGTGTGTGTGAGGGGTGGGAGAGTGGGGGGGTAGCCCTGAGATGCTGTGGGGTTGGCTGTCACATGAGATCCCACCTGATGTCCATCCTGGTCTGGGAATGACTCTGATTCAGTGCTATGGATCCCGGGTTTGTCCCTCTGATTCTCCCACTGATTGCAGCTGTGGGGGACCTTGCGGTTTTATTTAACCACCTTATGCCCATTTTACCCAGCAGGAGGGTAAACTCAGAGAGGTTAAGTATGTTGTCCAAGGTCACAAAGCTAGAAACTGGGAAGGGCTCCAAGTCCAGTGCATGTTTTCACTATCCCGTGGTTGGGTCAAGGTCAACGTAATGTCATTATGACCCTTCACCCCGGGGAAGTGTTTACAGAACAACTTCAGCCAGGAATTCCTGGGCCAGCCAGAGAGGCCGCCCTGATTCCCTTTTAAAGCTTGGAGTTAGTGGCAGGGGGTGGGTTGAGTTTGAGCCAGGGAAATGCCATGGCCGGCCCACATTTCCCTTAGGGTCAGTCCAGGATTTGTGACCTCCTAGGGCAGTGGTCGGCAAACTGCGGCTCGCGAGCCACATGTGGCTCTTTGGCCCCCCTGAGTGTGGCTCTTCCACAAAATACCACGTGCGGGCGCGCATGTACAGTGCGATTGAAACTTTGTGGCCCATGTGCAGAAGTCGGTATTCTGTGGAAGAACCACACTCAAGGGGCCAAAGAGCCGCATGTGGCTCGTGAGCCGCAGTTTGCCGACCACTGTCCTAGGGTAAAACCCTTTCTCCAGGAAGCCTCTCTGATTACCCTTGGCTCCCATCCTGGCTCCCTAGCCTGAAGTTCCCCCCCTTTATCCCAGACCTGTTCATACAGGCCTGGGAGTTTCTCTGTCCAGTGCCATCTCCCTGAGAATAGGAGATGCTGAGTCCTCTTGGGGTGCCCAGAAGTGCCCAGCACAGGTCGGGGACCAAGTGGGTGGCAGGGAGGGATTGCTGAGTACATGAAAGGCTTGATTGCGGATGTGGGATTGGTTTGGGGTTGGGCTGTGAAACACACATGCACGCATACACAAGTATGCACGCACCCACACTCCAAGGCACCTGGTCTAGGCTGGGCCTAGGAGGAAGCAGAAAGGCTGGGGTTCCAAGGATGAATCACCCTCACCCCTACTTTTCTCCCACTTCTTGAGGCCCATCTGCCAGGGTAGGTCAAAGGCCCCTCCAGGCTGCAGGCAGACTAGGGGTCTCGTGAGAATAGTCACTGTTCAGGGCCAGGGGACAGCCCTCATGGAAGTAACATTGGCACAGACAGGCAGAGCCCTGCGCCCTGAAGTGAAGCTGGGATCGGGGCCAGAGGTCAGAGGAAAAGACACTTGGGGCTAAGGCCAGAGTTAATATTCACTTTAGTAGCAGTAATATAATAATAATGAAGGCCCTAATAATAGTAATAATAATTGTTGTGTGCAGGGCTTCGAGCAGAGATTTTATATGCTTGTGTTTTTATTCAGCTCTGGGTTTTGTTAAGAGACACCGTACAGCAGGAGTCAGCAAACTACAGCCTATGGAACCGCTGTCTGTTTTGTGAACAGTTTTTTGTCCCTCAGTGAAAGTCACCTTCCATAAAATGAACCGTTTTAGAGTGTACACTTCTGTGGCATTTAGTACAGTCACAATGTTGTGTAACCGCCACCTCTACCTAGTTCTAAAACATATTTATCATCATGAAATAAAGCCTTGTACCTGCTAACCAGCCCCTCTCCATTATTCACCAGCCTGGGCAATAACTGATCTGTTTTCTGACTCTATGGACTTGCCTGTTCTGGACATTTCATATAAACAGAATAATGCACTATGTAACTTTTTTTTTTTTTTTAATTTCACTGAGCATAATGATATGAGGTTCATTCACATTATACTATGAATTAGTGCTTCTTATCATAAATCGATCCTTTTTTATGGCTGAATAATATCCCATTGTATGGAATATTCATTTGTGTAAAATGGAGGTTTATTGGAATACATCGTTTCCTATTTGTTTATATATTGTGTATGACTGTTTTCATGCCATAACAGCAGAATTCAGTTGTTTTGACAGAGACTGTCTGGTCTGCAAAGCTGAAAATATTTACTGTGTGACTTCTCCCTTTCCTCCAGCTTGTTGACATACTAGTGACCCAGTGCACGAAATTCGTGCACATTAAAAGGGAATTAATTAGAGGAAATATTTTAATATTGCTATTTGCCCTTTCTCTATAATAGAATTGTCAGGGATGAAAGAAAATTAGTAAAATGTATATGAAAATCTTTCTCCTGTCAGAGTCTGAGGTGCGCTACGGGAATCAGAGTCAAGTCCCCATCCACCCATGTGCACCTTGAAATCGCGCGAGACCCAGACCTGGCCAGCCCGACCCCATTGGGCTAGATCCAGACCCAGCCGGCTCCACCCTCATCAAGCCCTGCTGTGTGTGTGGGGGCATCCTCAGGTCACTTGGCCCGGCACCAGGGCAGGGGGCACGAAGCGTGCCTTGAGGTCCCCTAGCCCAGGCTGGGGGGTGCGCCTTGAGGTCCCCCGACCTGGGGCAGGGGGCACAGCCTGAGGTCCCCGGGCCTGGGCCGGGGGAGGGGGCGTGCCTTGAGGTCCCCTGTCAAATCCCGCATGGTGGGGGTGAGGCCTCAGGTCCTCTGGCCCGGCACCAGGGTGGGAGGTGCGGCCTGACTTCCCCCAGCCTGGCACTGGGGTAGGGGGTGCTCCCTGAGGTCCCCTGTCAAGCCCCACCAGGTGTGGAGGGCAGCCTCAGGTCCCCTGCCCCAGCCCAGTGCCACACAACCTCAGGTCCCTGCTGATTGCTTGTTAAGGCTCATTATGGGAACTCGGCCTCCACTGTGGGCGCAGCCATCTTGTGTTATGGAATGCCTGCCTCAGCTGTGGGTGCAGTCATCTTGACCACTATGGTGTGGCGGTCAATTTGCATATTCCCTCTTTATTAGATAAGATCATCTATATATATAAAAGGCTAATATGCTAAGTGTCCTTCCCTCCACCCTGGTAATGATGTCACGTAGCAACGTCTGGCTTCCTCTCCCTAGCGACCACGAGCCTCCTTGCAGTTACTTCAGCCCAGGAACATGACTTGCTTTATAGCCAGGTGGAAACATTTCACACTGTAACAAAATGTCTGTGAAGCGTTTTCCCGTGCCTCATCTCATTTGATCCTCACAGAAGTCCTGGAATAGGCAGATGGGAGACTCAGTGGAGTCCTATTTTCTTTTCATTAGCCAGAAATTGGCAATTTAGAAAGCTTAGAAACTTGACACGACTGAAAAGAAGTAAGAAATGGTGGGCCTTGAAAATGACTTCAGGTTTTCTCACTGCACAGAATATAGTCAAACTCTGCTGCAGTTAAATATTTCACCCTTTGTTCTCCCTGCATGATCTACAATGATAATCTGCCTTGTGTTGATATTTACTGCTGTGTTGCTGACAATTACCTGAAAGAGAAATTGGGGTGCTTCACTGGGCTGGGAAAAGTTTAGCTAAATCAGAAAGGTCTAATTAAGCAAGTTTGTTCTATATCTATAAAAGGCTAAGTTGACTCGTGCATGCATGATACATATAAAGCTTTCGCTGGTGCCAATCGCACGCATGTGTTTCCATCTGTCATTGTCAATCGTGAATTTGGTTGACACTTCTATTATAGAGAAAGGGCGAATAGCGATATTAAAATATTTCTTCTAATTAATTTCCTTTCAGTGTGCATGAATCGTACGCCAGGCCACTAGTTGACATATAACATTGTGTAAGGTTAAGGTACACAATGAGTTGTTTTGATATTTGTACATATTGCAAAATGTTTAACACAATAAGATTAGTTAACACATTTTTTGCCTCACATACTTTCCTTTGGTGTGTGTGTGTGTGTGTGGTGAGAACTTTCAAGACCTACTTTCTTAGCAACTTTTAAGCATATAATACAGTATTGTTAACTATAGTCACCAAGCTGTACATTAGATTTTCAGAACTTATTTATCTTATAACTAGAAGTTTGTACTGTTGGACCAGCATCCCCCAGCCCCTGGCAATCACCATTCTACTCTTTGTTTCTATGAGTTGATTTTTTTTTTTTTTAGATTCCACATGTAAATGAGATCATACAGTATTCATCTTTTTCTGTCTGACTTATGTCACTTAGCATAATTTCACTTATTTCACTCAACTTCCATTCATGCTGTCACAAATGGTAGGATTTTCTTTTATCTTATGACTGAATCATACAAATATGTCCATCAGTGGACACTTAGGTTGTTTCCATGTCTTGGCTATTGTGAATGTGGGGGGTACAGATAGTAACTTCATTTGGTTTGGATTTATGTGGTCCTTAAAATATTTTTTAACATAGGTTTAATCAAGCTTTATATACAAACTTGTGGCCCGGTGCCCGAAATTCATGCACATTAAAAGGGAATTAGAGGAAATATTTTAATATTGCTATTTGCCCTTTCTCTATAATAGAAGTGTCAGAGATGAAAGAAAATTAGTAAATGTATATGAAAATATTCCTGCTGTCAGAGTCTGGGGTGCACCATGGGACCCAGAGTCAAGTCCCCACCCACCCACGTGTGCCTCAAAATTGCGTGAGACCCAGACCCAGCCGACCCCCCCTCATTGGGCTAGATCCAGACCTGGCTGGTCCCACCCTTGTCAAGCCCTGCTGGGTGGGGGGCATAGCCTCAGGTCCCCTGGCCTGGCCCCAGGGCAGGGGGGCGAGGCCTGAGATCCCCCAGCCTGGCGTTGGGACGGGGGGGGTGCAGCCTGAGGGTCCCCTGTCAAGCCCCGCTGGGTGGGGGGCGTGGCCTGAGGTTCCCTGGCCCAGCACCAGGGTGGGGGGCACACCTTGAGGTCCCCTGTCAAGTCCCCCTGGGTAGGGGGGCGTGGCCTCAGGTCCCCTGGTCTGGCCCCAGGGTGGGGGACACAGCCTCAGGTCCCCTGGCCTGGTGCCAGGGCAGGGGGCATGGCCTGAGGTCCCCCGGCGTGGCACCAGGGCAGAGGGCACAGCCTAAGTTCCTCCGGCCTGGCACCGGGGCTGGGGGAGCAGCCTGAGGTGCCCTGGCCCAGCACCAGGGTGGGGGTGCACCTTGAGGTCCCCTGTCAAGCCCTGCTGGGCGGGGGGGGGGCAGTATCAGGTCCCCCAGCCTGGCGCTGGGGTGGGGGGGGCACGGCCTCAGGTCCTCTGCCCCGGTGCCAGGGTGGGGGATGCAGCCTGAGATCCCCTGGCCCAGCACTGGGGCAGGGGGTGCACCTTGAGGTCCCCTGTTAAACCCCATCAGGGTGGGGGCACGGCCTTAGGTCCCCTGGCCTGGCACCAGGGCGGGGGGCGCAGCCTGAGGTCCCCCATCAAGCCCTGCCGGGTGGGAGGTGCAGCCTGAGGTCCCCTATCAAGCCCCACGGGGGGTGGGGGGGGCGCGCAGCCTCAGGTCCCTGCTGATTGCTCCTTAAGGCTTGTTATGGGAACTCAGCCTCAGCTGTGGGTGCAGCCATCTTTGTGGTGGAGGGACAGTTAATTTGAATGTTTCTCTTTTATTATATAGGATTGTTGTGCAATTATGTTTATATGGACTTTTAATAAAGTTTGCTGACTTATGCTCAGCCCCTCACCCATATTCAAATTCTCAGTCTGTTGCTTACTAGCTGGACCAAGTAGCTTAATCTCTAGCCTTCATTTTGCCCATCTCTAAAACAGGACAATAGTACCAACCTCATCCGGTTACTGTGAGAGTTAAACGATCTAGGACAATCTAGTATGTGGAAAGCACTTGGCGGTATGCTAGGGTAAGGAGTCACTTCTGCCTCTCTACCCACCTGCCCAGACTCCCCAGCAGAGGTCCAGCCCACAGTCTGTTAGGACCGGATTCCCACATTCTGGTAACGTATTATTTCTGCAGCTGGGGCATTTGTCCAACCCCAGGCTTTCCTGCTGGCTCTGGCCCCTCGGCAGCCAGCTGGGCCTTAGGGCTGGGCCTTAAGCCAGTCTGGAACTCCAGCCAAATCACTGAAGCCAGGGAAGGCCAGTTCCAGAATTGGTTGAACTCAATTTGCTAAAAGGAAAAGCAAATTGTGGTGGCGAGTAATCAACCCTACAGCCTTTAGCTGGGCCTATTCCAGTCCCCGGTAGGCAGAAGTTGACTAAGGTGTGTGTTTCTGGGAGAGTAGAGGTGAGATTTAATCTCTCAGACACCTGGTCCTGGAACAGGCGAGGAGGGAGTTTTGTAACTGAGAACACTGGATATTCTAGTGAAATCATAAGCTCAGCCCTCGGCGGTCTGCGAGAGGCCAAGAATCAGTGTGGGGTAAATGGGACCAGATGCTGGTACTCCCTGGGAAATATTTACCTAGCACCTATAGGCTTCTAGGTATGATAACCTGTTTCAATAGAATGCCACAAGGCAAAGGGCTTTCAACATTTTATTCTAAACTAGAGGCCTGGTGCATGAAATCTGTGCACTGGAAGAGGGGAGGGGGGTCCCTCAGCCTGGCCTGTGCCCTCTCACAGTCTGGGACCCCTTGCTCCTTACCACCCGCCTGCTCACTGCTCCTTACTGCTCGGCTTGCTGCTCCTTAGTGCTACCTCGGAGGCAGGAGAGCTCCTGCCACTGCCGCTGCTTTGCTTACCAGCCATGAGCCTAGCTTCTGGCTGAGCAGCGCTCCCCTCATGGGAGCACACGGACCACCAGAGGGCAGCTCCTGCTCTGAGCCCCTGGTGGTCAGTGCACATCATAGCAACCAGTTATTCTGGTCATTCTGCCATAATGGTCGCTTAGGCTTTTATTATATAGATAGAAAATTTCAAACATATTCAAAATATTGTATAATGAACCTCCATGTATATCTATCATCCAGTTGACATGTGTCAACTCATGAGCCATATTATTTTTTAAATTTATTTTAGAGAGGAAGGGTGAGGGAGAGACAGATGGAAGCATTGATTGTCTGCCTCCTGCATGTCCCTGCTGGAGCTCGAGCCCGCAATCCAGGCATGTAACCTGACTGGGAATCGAACCAGTGACCTCTTGGTACCTGGATTGATGCTCAACCACTGAGCCACACTGGCCAGGCGAGCCGCCTTATTTCTTCTATAACCTCCACCCACTGGTTCTCTTCTGCAATGTTATCTCACATTGATGTTCATTGCCTAGATCTATTAATTCATTAGAAGCTACAACTGAATGATGTTAAAATGATATTTGCCTAGAAGGTGTGGCTCAGTGGTTGAGTGTCGGCCTATGAACCAGGAGGTAAGGGTTCGATTCTCCATCTGGACACATGCCCAGGTTGTGGGCTCAATCTCCAGTGTGGGGTGTGCAGGAGGAAGCCCAGCAATGATTCTCTATCATCATTGATGTTTCTACCTCTCTCCCCTTCCCCCTTCCTCTCTAAAATAAATAAAAAATATTTTTAAAAATGATATTACCTTTTCTTCATTTGTTAGCTGGAATACCTGTGGAAAGAGAGACATCCTCTTCTCTACCAATTGGTTACCCAATGGTACAATTCACATGGGAAAGGCAAGATAAATGCTTGATTCTTTTTCTCCCCTTTTTTTTTTAAAAATATATTTTATTGATTTTTTACAGAGAGGAAGGGAGAGAGATAGAGAGTTAGAAACATCGATGAGAGAGAAACATCGACCAGCTGCCTCCTGCACATCTCCCACTGGAGATGTGCCCGCAACCCAGGTACATGCCCCTGACCGGAATCAAACCTGGGACCCTTCAGTCCGCAGGCCGACGCTCTATCCACTGAGCCAAACCGGTCTCGGCTCTTTTTCTCCCCTTGTTTCCAAAATAACTACTGGGCTCCCTAACATCCTCCAAAGGTAAAGAATGAGATTCCTTTTCTATCTGTTTATTGTGAGAATACACAAGTCATCTTTTCCGTCAAAGAACAGTTTACACAGCCGCCATTTCGGCCTGTGTGACTTGGCAGCCACCAAGTTGGCCCCATGACTTGCAGCTCCCCTGGGGGCCACCATCTTGAAATGGCAAAGGCCAGCCCCTCCCTTTGAATTAGCCAATCCCGAAAGACTGTGTGCCTGAGCTCCAATCAAGAATGAGGGACAGGTCACGTGTGTCAGGATAAAAAGCCAAGCAGACCACCTGCTTGGTGTGCGTGTGCTCCCAGACGACGTGCAGAAGTAAAGGTGTTTGCCTTGCTGCCTGGCTCCGGAGGATGCTTTGTGTTCTACCAGGACCCCCAAATTTGGGGGCTCGCCTTATTTCTTACATTATGTACCCATGAAGTTACTGAAATGGTCAATACCTGGCAGTTCTTATCTTTACTGATAATCCAATTATTATCCTTCCTTTGGCCAGAGGGATCCTCTCCACTTTGACTCCTGTGTTCTTTTGACAGGACTCTTAGGCAGCTTTCTTACTTTATGATGTAACTAAAGACTCCAGGAACATCTTGTATGTTTCTTGCCTCGGGCCTGGGATCAGTCATTTCTCCAAGGAGCTCTTGTTTCTTTGATTGGAGAGTGGTACTTAGAGATCACAATCAAGGTGCTAGGGGCGCTAGTGGCTACTGGGTTAGTTGTTGTTTCTAGGGCTTTTAAAAAAAATATTTTTATTGATTTCAGAGAGGAAGAGAGAGGGAGAGATAGAAACATCATGATGAGAATCATTGATTGGCTGCCTCCTGCACACCTCCTACTGGGGTTTGAGCCTGCAACCTGGGCATGTGCCCTTGACTGGAATCAAACCTGGACCCTGCAGTCCTCAGCTGACACTCTATCCACTGAGCCAAACTAGCTAGGGCTCTAGGGCTTTTCATTGGACAGAAGTAGGAAGCCCTCATTTTTTAAAAAATAAAGTACATCATGAATTTATGCTGATACTTCCAATTCATATTCAAGTTAAATGACTTTTACCTTACCTGATCAATCTTATACCTGTATTTTCTTTTCCCCACACTGAAATACCAAATACTCAATGACACCAACATTTCCTTTATTCCACAATACACACAGATCAAATATCAGGATAACATACCAATAGTACTAGTTTAAACAATGTGATTATTGAAAAAACAGTTTAAGATTTTTTTTCTGGTTCTTTTTATTCTCTGGGTATATCCCATTGGGGATGTGCCATCAAATTACTGTGCTATAGTATCACTTGAAATAGTTTCTTTCTGTAGTTATGCTATTAACCTGAAGCCTTCGATTTCTAGGACCCATCTAGAAGTGGAATTGATGGGTAATATGGTAATTGTATATTTATTTTGGGGGGGAACCTCCATACTGTTTTCCACAGCAGCTGCACCATTTTACATTCCCACCAGCAGTGCACAAGGGTTTCAGTTTTTCCACATTCTCACCAATGCTTATTATTTTATTTTTTATAATAGCCATCCTAGTGGGTGTGAACTGAGGGGATTATTTTAAAAATATAATATTACTAGAGGCCCCGTGCACAAAATTTGTGCACTTGGTGGGGAGGCCAGGCCAAGGCATGTGCGAGCGGGGGGGGGGGGGGTGCCCCCGATTGCCCCACCGGTCACCGTCTGTGGGGTGACTGGTGGGGCAATTGGTGAGTGTGTGGCGCCAGGCCAAGGTAGGTGTGAGCGGGAGCCCTGATCACTCTGCTGGCTGCCCCACAGATTGGCCCTGATCACCGGCCAGCCCTAGGGACCTTACCCATGCATGAATTTTGTGCACCAGGCCTCTAGTGTGTGTATATATATATATATATATACATATATATATATATATATATATATATACATATATATATGAATCTATTTTCCTCTTTTTCTACTTAACACTGTTTCCAGTATATAGAGATCTTTCTTATTCCTTTTTACAGCTGCATAGTACTCCATCGTGTGGCTGTGCCATAGTTTATTCGACCATCCCTTATTGATAGACATACAGGCTATTTCCAGTCTGTTGATATTTATAATAATAAAAGCATAATTTGCTAATTAGACGGGATAGCTGAACAACCTTCCTGATGAAGCTGGGGCTGCAAGGGCTGAGGCAAGCCACTGAGGCTGCAAGGGCCAAGCTTCTTGCACGAATTTTGTGCATCGGGCCTCTAGTTTTAAATAATGTTCCTATGAAAAGCCTTGTTCATTCATCTTATTTTTGAAAGAGAATCATTGAGTTTTTCCCTCTAGGTCAGCGGTTCTCAACCTGTGGGTCGCCAACCTGTAGGTCGCGACCCCTTTGGGGGTCTAACGACCCTTTCACAGGGGTCGCCTAAGACCATTGGAAAACACATATATAATTACATATTGTTTTTGTGATTAATCACTATGCTTTCATTATGTTCAATTTGTAACAATGAAAATACATCCTGCATATCAGATATTTACATTACGATTCATAACAGTAGCAAAATTACAGTTATGAAGTAGCAACGAAAATAATTTTATGGTTGGGGGTCACCACAACATGAGGAACTGTATTAAAGGGTCGCGGCATTAGGAAGGTTGAGAACCACTGCTCTCGGTGGATAAATGCGTATCTAATTTTGTCAGATATCACCAGTTTTCCTCCCCACTAGTAAAGTATTCAAGTAGGTAAAAAAATTAACAAGCTAATGATAACAAAGAACGAAAATAAAAAAATTTAACAAGCGTTTTCATTTGCTTACGTCACTTCGCAGTCCCACTAGTGAAGTATGCCAGGATGTGAAATCCTCACAAGCCTTTTATTTGGTCTGGTGGCGTCCTATGTGCTCTTCAAAACCCGTTCCTTTCTAGGAGGCCTCCCCTTCTCTGGCTTTCTCCTCTGGGCTTTCCTGGCTCCCGCCTGCTTCCTCTGGCTCAGTCTGGACACTGGAGGTTGGGAGTGTCTATGTCCAATTCCATACTCTCCGGACTGGGAGCCTCCCGAGTGCTGGCTCCAGAGCCGACTCTTCCTGAGATGTCAGCACAAGACTGGGAACAGAGAAGTGACAACAACAGACGGTTTTCTCACTAGGCCTAGGACAGCCCCTTAGCTCCGGGCCTCCCTGGCTGGGATATCCTGGCCAGGGGGAATGAACCAGGTCAGTTTGGCCAATATCCTGGGTTCTGCTATCTGCCCTCTCGCTGAGTCACCTGTGTCCAAGGGCGGTGACCTCACTGTGGGTGGGTGTCACCTGCATGGTTCTCAGGCAGAGGAGTGGAACTGCTTGAGGTCAGGGAGTTCCCACGTACAATCCAGGCCTCCAGAACATGTTCCTCACCCCTGATGGAAACCCAATACTGACTGAGTAATCACTGCTGGTGCCCCCGCTCTGCCCCTGGCAACCAGCAATCTGATGTCTGTCTTTAAGAGTAACCCAGCCCTGGCAGGACGGCTCAGTTGCTTGGAGCGTCATCCCATACATCAAAGGGTTTCGGGTTTGATTCTCGGTCAGGGCATATACCTAGGTTGCAGGTTTTATTCCTGATTGAGCCATGTATGGGAGGCAACTGATCGATGTTTCTCTCTTTCTCTCTTCCTTCTTCCGCTCTAAAAATCAATACAAGCATATTCTCGGGTGAAGATTTAAAAAAGAAAAAAAAGAATTACCTACCCTGGACATTTCATATAAAAGGAACCATACAATGTGTGTCCTTTTGTGTCTGGGCCTTGTCACTCAGCGTAATGTTGGTGAGGCTCATCCGTGTTGTACTGCGTGTCAATGCTTCATTCCTTTTCACGGCTGAGTACCGTTTCACCGTGCGGATGGACCATCTGTGTTGTTTCCACTTTGGGCTAATGTGCTAGTGCTTCTATGCACATGTATGTACATGCTCTTGTTTGACTACTGTTTTTCAATTCTTTTGGGCCTACGTCTTGGAGTGGAATTTTCTGGGTCATGTGGTTACTCTACGTGTTCTCCCCCCCCCCCCCCCATCCCCTTGTTTCTCTACATGTACCTTTTTGAGGAACTGCCAAAGCCTCACCACTTATTTTCACACACTTTAAATCTCTGATGCCTCCCACAACCGAAGAGGAGAGAATTCTAAGTGGAGGATTCTAAGTCTTCATTTTGCAGCCGAGAAACCGAGGCTGGGAGAGGTGGTCCCACACCATCCTAGGCTAATGACTAAGAAAGCCCCCCATCCGCCTAGTCACCACTGGGTGCCCGACACTTGCTACAGAGGATCTGAAACTGGGTCCTCACAAGCCTCACTGTCTCTGGAATCCAACAGGCCTGGGTTTAACCCCCAACTTGGGGCAAGTGACTGCCTCCCTCTGAGCCACTACCTCGCTACCTGTAAAGTGGGTATAATCAGAGTCCCTGCCTTATTGTGGAGAATGACTGTGGTCACGTAGGCAGAGGAGGACACCTCTGATTTACAGATGGATCAAACAACAACAAAAAGTGGTCGATGCGTTCAGAGGGGCGGGGGTAACTTGCCAAGAGTCACACAGCGATGGGTAGCTGGGTCCAGCCTGCAAGGACGTTTGAGAAGTTTCCTGAAGCGGAACCCTTCTGGGAGTGAGTGAGGAGAGAGTCCCGAGGCAGGTCCTCTGGGCCGGGTGGGGGCAGTTCGCTGCTGTGTCGCTTTGCTCTTTGGGGAGCTGACCTCGGACCACACAGAATCCTGCTGAATCAGCCCTGGGTGGCCTGTGGTCACGAACCACAACTGGTTCTCTGACGGAGGTAACTTTTGCCCCAGCCCACTCGCTCCCTTTGCTTGCTGTATAGTTTATATCAGCACAGCTGGGGGCAGGGTCACTTCCTATGCCCTCAACAGGCAAGGCCAGGTACTTCCTTGCCTCTAGTTGTTGGCTCCAGCTGGTCCCTCTGCTCTGCCCCTCCTCTCTCTTTCCTCACTTGCATACCCTAGACCAGTGGTCGGCAAACTCATTAGTCAACAGAGCCAAATATCAACAGTACAACGATTGAAATTTTTTTCGAAAGCCAAATTTTTTAAACTTAAACTATATAGGTAGTTACATTGTTATTAAGTTAATTAGGGTACTCCTAAGGCTTAGGAAGAGCCACACTCAAGGGGCCAAAGAGCCGCAAGTGGCTCGCGAGCCGCAGTTTGTCAACCACGGCCCTAGAACCATCGTGATCCAGTTTCCACCAACCCCTCAGACCTCCTCTCCGGTAGGTGTCCAGCTCCAGCCCATTGGTCTCTTGCTCCTTGAGAATGCCACCCTTGTTCAGCCCCAGGGCCTTTGCACTTCTGCTGACTTTGCTTGCAATGTTCCCAGTCCCTCCCTTCCTATGTGACTCTGGGATTACTTATACATTACTTCCTCCGAGAAGCCTAAACTAGGTTCCCAGTCCCTCCCTGTGAACTCATCCTATTGCTAATCCCAGCCAATTTCGACGTTGCCTGTCTGCCCTCCTCCAGAGTGCTCTGACCATTAGGATTTCTGACCCAGGCGGAGAGGAGTCACTCTCCAGCTGGAGAGTGAGGTCATGGCACCTTGGTCCTCCTCACTCCCTACCACTCCCCAGCAGCACCCCCACTCTCCCCGCTTTCTAGGGGAGCACATCTCCATCTCTCTCCTTAGTTTCTGAGGCCTAGAGCCTCTCCTTCCTGTACGTACTTCCTGCACCCATCTGGCTCTTCATTGCTATCAACTCCTCCTCCCTCTCATGCACTCCCCTCCTCCGTTGCTATCTTTCTCTCTGTCACCTTTTCCCTTTTCTCTTATTCTCCATTGAAAACTCCAGCTGCGGGGGTGGGGGGCGGGGTGAAAGGTGGGTGGGGGAGTGGGGAGGCAGGTAAGAAAAGAAAAGAAAGGAAAGAAAACTCCAGCCTCAATGTAACCCAGGTAAAAAACCTTGAAATCACCTGTGACTTTTCTCTTTCTCTTTGTTAGCAAACAAATGAAGCCATCCCAGAGGAACTGTCTCATATGTCTTATATCTCAAACATCTGGAATGTTGAAACGGTGAAATAACCTTTGGACTGGGCCTCAAGCAACATTGTGCCTCGAGGAAATGTTTGCAAAGATAATAAGAAAGCAGGTATTATGACTACTGGAACAGATGACTACTGAGCTGAAAATTCAAAACATTGTTTAGAGCCCTAGCTGGTTTGGCTCGGTGGATAGAGCGTTGGCCTGCGGACTGAGGGATCCCGGGTTCAATTCCAGTCAAGGGCACATGCCCAGGTTGTGGGCTCGATCCCCAGTAGGGGGCGTGCAAGAGGCAACCGATCATGATTCTCTCTCATCTCCCTCTCCCTTCCTCACTGAAATCAGTAAAAATATATAAAAAACAAACAAACAAAAACACATTGTTTAGAATGAAAATCATTATGTTTGATGTAATTGTTGTCCTTCCCTTTCTCATAAACACCCCTGGTGTTTTTCCCTAATTGGAACACTATTTGGGCTTCTCTCTGAATTAATGATTCCCAAAGAGCTATTCTTTCTTTTTAAATTTTAACTGATTTTTAGAGAGAGACAGAGAGAAACAAAAAATCGATGTGAGAGCAGAACATGGATCAGCTGCCCCCTGCACGGGATTGTGCCCACAATCTGGCCATGTGCCATGACCCGGAAGCGAACCAACAACCTTTTGGTGCACCGAATGACGCCCAACCAACTGAGCCACACGGGTCAGGGCTATTCTTATTGATCTCAAATAAACGTTTGTTGCCTCTCACTTTGAAAGGCCTTTTTACTTTTAGGTTAACATCTCACAACCACAGCCAATCTGTCAGCAGATCCCATCAGCTCCACCTTTAAAATAAATGTCACATTCCACCAGCTTTCCCAGCTCTCAGTACCTCCGTTGCTGCTCTGCAGGTCCAAGCCTCCGGCCACCTCGCTGGTCTCCTCCTGCCGCTCTTGTGCCCTCTTCAGATGGCCCATAATATTGCAGCTAGAGGGAGCCGGTTAAAACCTGTGAAACCCCAGCCTTCCTCTGCTCAGAACCCTCTGTGGCTCCCACCTTTCACAGAGGCTTGAGTCCGAAAGCTGAGGGTGGAAGACCATTCAGACTTTAGCCATCTTTGATATCCAAAACATCAGGTCCTTCCTCAGGCCCTGCACGATCCGTTTTGTCACCTCCCCACCCTCATCTCCTTTCACTCCCGCCTTGCTTACTCTGCCCCAGCCTCCCTGGTCTCTTGGATGTTCCGTAAGACACAATCCGGCCCCGGGGCCTGTGCACAGGCTGTGCCCTGTGCCTGGAATGCTCTGCTTCCACGTATCCCCCTCCCTCACTTTTGGTCTCTGCTCAAATAGCACCTTCTCAGAGAGCCCTTCCTCATCTTACCTTGCTGGATTTCCCCCCATAGTCCATATTCCATAGATTACTCCTTTTCATTATGTTTCTTTTCCATGACGTGTTTCTAGTTGTGCTTTATGTAATCTCTCTAGAGAGCAGGAATAGGACCCCGTTTGTTCAGTATAGAACAAAACCTGGGACTCTCTATGAACTTGATGTTTGTTGAATGAATATGTGCTTTCTGCCAGCTGAGGTTGGGCAAAACAGGGTCTGAGAAAGACCCTGTCTACCCACGTGGAGCTCACAGCCTCATCCAGGCAGATAGTTGCTAACCAAATCACTCCAAGAGCAACTTTGCTGGGACTGAGGATGCACAGCAGATGTGGCTGCAGGGAGTATGGGCTTGACCTCAGCCCAGGGCTGGGGAAGCCTTCACAGAATATGGCTTTTGAGCTACTTGTAAGACCCGAGGATCAGTAGGAGTTAGCTGGGTAGGTGAAGGGACAAGGATTGTAAGCATGGTGAAGAGCAGGTACAAAGGCTTAGAGGTGGCAGAGGTGGCCTATGTGGGTTTGGGGAAAATGGCCACCAGTGGCTGGTGTGTGGACCTTGAGGAAGAGCGTGGCGAGTGATGAGTTGAAAGGGGCTGTTTGCCCCCACCTTCACCCCACACTCCTGAATGGCTGTTGTCTTTATGCTCCAAAATCTCCTTTATCTCCTGTCTTGTGTCTACCCTTCCGCCCCAGATTTTGTGCTCTGGGAGGCTGACTTGTATAAACCACTCAACACTTTCCTTTGCCTTTTGGCTTCTGATTGGGTTCAACCAATGGGGAGCCACAGCAGGCATTGGAGGGAGGGAGGAGAGTAAGGTCAGGGTGTTAATATCTCATCTTCTTTCCTCTGTGGTCCATGCAGGCTGGCTGTCCCTGGACTGAAGGCTCACAGCTCCCGCCAGGCAGTCTTGCCCACTCAGCCCTATCTGGTCCAGGTCCCAGTGACTACTGTGGCCTCTTGGTCCCAGGCCCAGGCATCCAGGGGTGGTGAAGGCTCCTGGCTGTTCCTAGCCCCTGAGGTGCTGCTGTCTTTTCGAAAATAGTGCTTTCATCAAACTCTAGTCAAATTACCCCATTTGAGCGCTCTGTTTCCTGCCGCAACTATTTTTTTTATTAAAGTGAAATTCTCATCATATAAAGTTAACCATTTTATTATTTTTTTAATTGATTTTTTATAGAGAGGAGGGGAGAGGGATAGAGAGTTAGAAACATCGATGAGAGAGAAACATCGATCAGCTGCCTCCTGCACAGCCCTACTGGGGATGTGCCCGCAACCAAGGTACATGCCGTTGACTGGAATTGAACCTGGGACCCTCCAGTCCGCAGGCTGATGCTCTATCCACTGAGCCAAACTGGTTAGGGCTAAAGTTAACAATTTTAAAGTGTACAATTCAGTGGCTTTTAGTATATTCATGATGTTGGGCAGCCATCACCTCTTATCTTGCTCCATTTTTTTTTTCATCACCTCAGAAGGAGAACTCGTACCCATTTTGCCTGGGTTTGGGCTTCACTCCTCATTTCTCCCTCCAGTGAGCCCCTGGCAATTGCCAATCTACTTTCCGTCTCTGTGGATTTGCTTGTTCTGCACATTTCATAGCAATGGAATCACACACTATGGGTTTTTTTTGGTCTGGCCTCTCTCACGCAGCATGTTTTTGAGATTCATCCATGTTGTAGGAGCTTCATTTCTTTTTTATGGTTGAATAACATTCCATTGTGTGGATGGACCACATGTATTCACCCATTTACCCACTGATGGACACTTGGGCTGTTTCCACTTTCTGGCAGTTTCGAATAGGACTGCTATGAACACAGGTGTGCATGTATCTGACTGAGTCCCATGTACCCAGGTGTACATGTATCTGGTTTCAATTCTTTTGGATATACACTAGGAGTGGAATTGCTAGGGCGTAGGGTAATTGTATGCTTCGATTTTTGAGGAACTGTCAAACTGTTTTTCTTAGCGGCCGCACCATTTTACATCCCCATCAACAGTGCATGATGGGATCTCTCTCTCTCTTTTTTTAAATCTTTGCCCCTAAAAGTCTGTCATGAGCTTCTGGAGCCCAAGAAAAAGCCCTTCCCTCACCCCAGCCATACTCCACCTTGACCCACTTCCCAATGTCTTTCTGCTACCATCTTCCTAACCCAGCCGCTGCCTCTACTTTCATCCTCCCACTCTGATCATAATCATTGGGACCTTGGCTGCTGCCAGGCCAAGGACTCTGGTGACCTGCTAACCACATAGCCCTGTTCCCTCCTGGGGCCATGGCTCCTTGACCTCTGGGCACAGGTGAGGGCACCTATTACCACTCTTTCTCAATCTTTCAGACGTAGCTGTCTCCACTTCCAGTGCCGTGCCTCTGCCTGTGCTCGCCCTCAATACAGCTTCTGTTTCCTCCCCCACTTCCTGTCCTCCTCCTCCTCCCCTGAGTGGCCTCACTGACCCACTCCAGGGCACCCACTGTCTTCCCAGTCGGGTGACTCACAGACACACTCCCGAGGACAGGCCCAGCTACCTCCTGGGGATCTCCCTGACAGCCAGCCTACCGGCCTTTTATTTATTTATTTATTAAAAAAAATATATTTTATTGATTTTTTACAGAGAGGAAAGGAGAGGGATAGAGAGCCAGAAACATCGATGAGAGAGAAACATCGATCAGCTGCCTCCTGCACACCTCCCACTGGGGCTGCCTCCTGCACAGCCCCTACCAGGGATGTACCTGCAACCAAGGTACATGCCCCCGACCGGAATCGAACCAGGACCCTTCAGTCCACAGGCCGACACTCTATCCACTGAGCCAAACTGGTCAGGGCCCACTGGCCTTTTAGACTCAAGGTCACCCAGAGTGCCCCAACCTCAGCATGGATGACAGCTGGGGCCAGATCATTCCCTGGGGTGGGGGGGGGGGGGGGGGCGTCTTATGCATTGTCCGGTGTTTAGCAGCATCCCCTCCACAGTGTGACAACCAGCCTCTCCGACATTGCCCGATGTCCCCTGAGGGGACAAATGGCCCTGGTTGAGAACCTCTAAGACAGTGCAAATCAAACGGCAAACTTGATGTGCTGAAGTTTGTCCAGTTTCTTTTTTTTAAAAACATATTTTATTTATTTTTTACAGAGAGGAAGGGAGAGAGATAGAGAGTTAGAAACATCAATCAGCTGCCTCCTGCACATCTCTCACTGGGGATGTGCCCGCAACCCAGGTACATGCCCTTGACCGGAATCGAACCTGGGACCTTTCCATCCGCAGGCCGACGCTCTATCCGCTGAGCCAAACTGGTTTCAGCCTCTTCTATTATTTCTATGTGGGATGGCGGTTCACAGTGATCACATGTCTTGCCTCAGGTCACATGGCCAGGAGCCCTACTCTCGGTGACTCCTCATCCCCAGGACCTTTCACTTGTTTCTCCTTCCATCTCTGAGGGCAGAGAAGCTGGGCTGACACCCTCTTCTCCACTCCTCTGCTCCCTGGAAGCCCACATTCAGCCAGTCAGCAATGTGGATGTCTCCCACATCCTTAAAACAATCCACACCCTTCAAAAATCAATAATGTTTATTTTAAAAATTTTAAATATATCTTTATTGAGTTCAGAGAGGAAGAGAGAGAGAGAGAGAGAGAGAGAGAGAGAGAGAGAGAAATATCAATGATGAGAGAGAATAATTGATTGGTTGCCTCCTGCACACCCTCCACTAGGGATCAAGCATGCAACCTGGGCATGTGCCCTGACCAGGAATTGAACCATGACCTTCTGGTTCATAGGTCAACACTCAACCACTGAGCCACGCCAGGCGGGCTGTAAAGTGTTTTAAAACAACCAATCAGAATGGGGCTTTCCCCATGCTCAAGCACCATCTGCGATTCCTTATTTCCCAGATCAACCCTCAGCCCCTGGGATTGGCCTTCAAGGCCCTTCACACCCAACCCTGCACCCCTCCAGCCTCCTCCACTCCCACATCCCCGGGCCAGGGAAAGCCACCTGCCCAGCCACACCCTCGGTTTCTCTCTGTCTGAGCCCCACCCCCTCTACGGCACCTGTTGAAATCCAACCTCTCCCTGAAGTACCAGCTCAGATGTCACATCCTTCACGTAGCCTCCCTGGCCTCCCTTCTGCCTCCTCCAAACAGCAAAGCTTCAATTATTTGTATCACCCCTTCTTCACCTGAAAACGCTGCCCCTCCCACCCTGGCCAAGGGCCCAGCACCGAGTGAAGGAGCATTATTGAAATGAAGAGTCCAAGTGTACCACCTGCTAGGGCAAGGGGGCATCTTACACTTATTCTTATTTTATTTTATTTTTTTTTCAGAGAGTAAGGGAGAGACCAATGATGAGAGCGAATCACTCTCATCTGATGGGCTGCCTCCTGCACACCACACACCAGGGATAGAGCCCACAACCTGGGCATGTGCTCTGACCGGGAATCGAACTGTGACCTCCTGGTTCAATCACTGAGCCACGTCAGCTGGGCTTACACTTGTTTTTAAATTCTCTCTTTTAAGTTTTGAGCTATCTGCTTCTTTTTTTCTGGAATTTGTGAAAAGATTGGTGCCCTAATATTTCCCAAACGAAAATTTAGAGATCTTGAGCTTCTTCTTCCATCTTTGTTAAATCAGACAGATGGTGTCTGATTCTGAAATTTCAACTGTTCACAATCCTCTGTCACCATTTTGCCCCACCTATGTAATCTGTTTCTATTACTGAATTAATGGTTTTCTTTTAGTGGTTTTCCTTTTAAACCTTATTTATTTAAAAAAAACTTACATCACTGTTATACCAAAAGGACTGTGTTTTTTACTCATTAAACCAAGTCTCTCATGTAACATAAATATATAAAATAGAAAACGTTCCTCCATGTGTTATCTAAAATTACTAGTCTCGCCCAGCCAGCATGTTGACATCTGGGATTACAGTCTGTTGTGAGAGACTGTCCTGTGCACCGTCGGGTGTATAGCAGTATCCCTGACCTCTACCCACTAGATGCCCACAGCACTTCCACCCCCAGGTGCGATGGCCTAATCTGTCTCCAGACATTGCCCAATGCCCCCTGGCGGGGAGCAGAATTGCTTTAGGTGAGAACCACTGTACTAAAGCGCCACAACAACCTTCTGTGGTTCACAGGGAGTATGTGATGGAGCTATCTGAACCCTCTGCTTCCAGAGTCCACACTCCGACCACTGTGTGACAGGGCCTTACATTTGGCCTTGGTCCTGGGCTCTGTCCTCTGAGAGTTCAGCGCTGCTCGGGACCTGCTTCACCTCTCGGCCCCGTCCACCAAGCTAACCAGCCCCAAGGTCAGACCTCCCACCTGGCTGGCTCACCTGCCAGGCTCTAAGTCTGTAACTGCATCCAGAATTTATTTTCGATAAATCAAAAGACTTTGGAATAGCCATCCCGGGAAAAACATCTGCACTTCCTTTCTTCAGCTTTTCAGGGTTTTAACTTTTGAACTCATTGTTTCCTCATAGCTTCAGGCTCCTCCGTGTCGGACCTGGCCCCTGCCTGAACCCAGACAGTCACACCTCCCCTTGAGCCTGCAGCCCGTGCCTCAGTTTCCCCAGATGGGCTGGTAATAATAGTTGGAGCCTTTGCTCTTTCTAGCCTCCTGTGGCTGTCTCTCCCCCCCCCCCCCCCGCCCCCGCCCTACCCCCCCCCCCCCCCCCCCCCTCCACTGGCCTTTGACAGATATTTCCTGGGCATCTGGTTTGCTGGGCCCTGAGGAGACCGAGGAGAGTCAGAGGCCAACTGTGAGTCCTCCCATCAGCCTGCCCACTTGCCCAGGTCAGCCGGCCACCCACCCACCGACCCAAGAATGGTATCTGTCACATCCGGAGGTGGGGCTGACCCTGTCTGGACACACCTAGAGCAGAGGGGCTGGCCAAAGACAACGATAGGATCAAGGGAGGGTCAAGGTGGCTGCCCTGGGGAGGGTGGGGTGGGAGGAGCAGAGCCTGAGTCTGGTGCTGCTGGCTGAGGCCAGAGGTTTTCCTGGAGGGAGAGCCGCAGAGCCCCAGGGGCCTGGGTTGGACCCAGGATGCAGAGCGAGCGGAGGGGCTGGCTCCCAAAGGTTGGTGGAGTCTGGGTTCCCGGTGGCCACAGAGGAGGCTCCTGGGGGCTTCTGGGGATCAGGGGTGCTGACTAGGGACCCCTGTCCAAGCTGGGGAGCAGGCCCTGAAGTGGGGGCCTTGAGGAGAGCCGGGATGGGAGGAGGGTGTTGAGGGAGGATGGAGGAGGAGGCCCCCGGCAGGAGCAGGGCGGCAAGGGGCCCGAGCGTTTGCGGTTTCTGGGTGTCCGCACGTCTCTTTCGCCGTCTCTTCTGCGTCTTTCTCTCCATCTCTCATCTCTCCAACGCAGTCCCTGCGTCCTTCCCTTCCCGCCACTCTCCATACCTCCCCGACTCTGTGTCTCCTGTTCTCAGTCTCTGGGGGCCGCGCCTAGGTCCCCGCCCAGAAGCCGGCGAGGCCGGGGGCGGGCCGGGGCGGGCCTGGCGGGGCGGCCGGGCGGAGTTAAAGGGCCGGGCGGCGGGACGGTGCGTTCAGAACCGAAGTGGCGACGCCGGTGATTCCGGATTGAGGGCCTGAGGCCGAGACCCGAGGGGTAAGTGCAGACGAAAGCGGGGTGGGGACGGTGCGTAACCCGATCGCGCCCTGCGCTGGAACCCGAGGCGCGCCGGCTCCCGGGCTGTCGGGGCGGGTGCGAGGGAATGCGCGGCGGCCTCGTGGATCCCGGGACTCAGGACGGAGCTGCGCGTCCGGGACACTCAGGTTCGCGGGGGCGGGGGGGGGGGGTATGGTGTGTCCCAGACGGTCGCTACTTTTGAGCGCAGACTTTTCTGTGCCCGTCGAGGAGTCCTGGGTGCATCCTTTCTGGGTGTCCGAGGTGGGCAGGGGCCTCAAGAAGACCCACCCCATTCTGCCCCCCCCTCCCCAATCAGGCTCTGCCCTGTGCCGCCTCCTGAGGGCTGATTGGCATCAGTGGGATTTCATTGTCTTAAAAGGGAGGCTGTGCGTCCCACCGACAGACTTCATGCTCTGCTCCGCCTGCCCACCCATAGCAGGCACAGGCCGCTGAGTGCCCCTGTGTGAAGGCAGGGCGCCCTCCTGGGCCCCCAGAGGTAGCTGTGAGGGTTGTGTGAGGTCCTGCAGTGGATCCTAGCTGGTGTTTGTTGGATGCTGGTGACACGATGCTCTCTGGTGTCCCAGGGGCCAGCCTCTCACTCACCCCTTGGACCAGGCGGTAGCTAGCTGTTCCCGGACCATGCCCACCAACTGGGGAATATCAGGCTGAAGGTGGGGGGAAGACAGAGCGACAGTGGGTGAGCTGGGATTTGAACAAACCAGCCTTGTGTGACCCCAACATCCTGGGCACTTTCCAATGGCCCCGGCCTCTCTGTATGGCCCGGCTTGGGTTTCTAAGTGGTAACATTAGCTCTGGCCTGGCAGCCGCTGGTGACCTGAGTAGGTATCTGCAGAGGGGCTTGCCTGACACAGGAGCCATTCACAAAATGCGACCCTCACTCTCCTCTCCGGCAAGCCTTGGGCCCTGTTCTACAAATACCGGGGGGCCGGGTAACAACCTTGAGTCTGACGGTGGCACTAACAGCAATGAGAGGTTCGATCAAGGACTTACTGTGTGCCAAGCACCAAGCTGAGCACATTAAAAATGCTGGGTTGTCCTAACAGAGTCACGAAGCGGGTACTGTGGTTCCTGTCTTCCTGAGGAGGAGATCGAGGCTCAGAGTGGCATAGACACTCGCCTGAGGCCACACAGCAGGGGCTTATAGAATTCTTTCTGAGTCTCACATGTCAGCGTGGCCACACTTGCTCCGGATGGTGCTCACAGGCCCTTGCAGCCCTGGGATGATCTAGGTTACGACTGGTGGCTTTAACAGGTCTTCCTCTGCCAAGATCTACAGTGTGCCCAACGCTGCAGTGAGACTCCCCCCTCCCCACGCCAACTTGTCCACTTGACCCTGCCCTCCGAACTGCCCCTGAAGTTTTCTCAGAACCTCAGAAATCTGGGGTAAGCTCTCTCTCCGTCAAGCCTTCAGGGGCCTGGCACTTTGGGAGCGTATGAGTCTTGGGTGGGGCAGCCCTTTGGCAAAGAGGGGGTCAAAGAGGTGCCATGCGTGAGAATGGGGGAGTGGAGAACAGAGGCGGGGGGTGGGGCAGTGGGACCAGTGTCACGTGCTGGGCTGTCAGGCTGCCGGTGTGCCCCAGCACCTGTGCTTCAAGGAGAGGCAGATAGATGGTTTCCGGCAGGTCAGGGTCTCTGTCCTGAATTCCTTCCTAGGAGCCCACACACCTTGTATGACAAGTCCCCGACTGGCGGCCGGGCTAACCTGACAAACCAGAGCTCCATGGGCGTGGGCCTTGCAGCCACTGGCACCTCCATCTCCAGATAACGTGGGGCCGTCGCAGGACAGGCGGGGTTGCCTCTGCCAGGGCAGGGCTGCTGCGTGCCCTGCCTGGGTCTGGGATGAGCTTGAGGGCTGGTGCAGAGAGGAGTAGGTATGCCGGCCTCCCACAGCATCCTATGTGTCACTTCCATAAAAGAGTAACAGCAGAATTAGGGACGATGGCTAACATTTTGCATGCTACCCGCTAAGCCTCGCCTCACCAAAGTGTCCTAAACAACCTTAACAGGGAGGTCCTGCTATTTGTAACCCATTTTCCAGATCGGTAAGTGGAAACTGAGAGTGGGGACTCGACTCACTCCAGGCTGCTGCTTTATTGGGGATGAGCAGAGTCATGATTTTGAACCGAGGCTTGTTTGAGTCTGTCTACACCTCACATTCTACAGGCTGATACCATGCCCAAACAACATTTTCTTTTCTTTGAAGTTGAAGTGTAATGTCCATACAGGAAAGTGCACATTCCAGACCTGGACCGTTCAGGAGTTTTCTCAAGTTGAAACCACACATGTCACCAGACCCAGGTCAGGAGAGGGAACCTGCCGGCGCCCCACAGCATGCTCCTCCCCGCCAATTAACGCATGTTAACTCATATTTTCATGAATTTTGACTACTTAATTTTAAAATAGTCCTGAATTTTTGGAAATATATTTTATTGATTTTTTACAGAGAGGAAGGGATAGGAATAGAGAGTTAGAAACATCGATGAGAGAGAAGCATCGATCAGCTGCCTCCTACACACCCCCCACTGGGGATGTGCACGAAACCAAGGTACATGCCCTTGACTGGAATCGAACCTGGGACCCTTCAGTCCGCAGGCCAACGCTCTATCCACTGAGCCAAACCGGTCAGGGCTAGACCTGATTTTTTAAAGAGACGTTTTAGACTTACAGAAAAATACGTAAGAAGTATAGATTTCCAACACACCCTTGCAACTCCCTACAATTTCCTGTTTAGTAACATTTTGGAACGGGCAATATGTGCTCACGGTATAGAAAATCAAAAAGCCCCTATGCCCATGGGAAAGTTAAGTCTCCCTTTCACTCCTGCCCCCAGCTCTTCCAGGCCCCTTCCGGAGGCAGCCACCGTGAGAAATTTCACATGGGTCCTCGAAACACTTTGTATTTTTTTTTTTTTTTGCCTCACCTTTGTCTCCTCAGTGCCCAGAACAGAGTCACACACAGAGCAGGGGCTCCCACATGATTTGCCAGCTGAGTGCTGGAGAAATGCATGCAGAGCCCTTGGCGAGGGACAGCACGATGCTCAGTAGCAATCACTCGCTGGCTTCTTGGCATCGCCGGGGGAATCGTTATCCACCGTTAAATCGGTAAAGAAAGAAATACCCACGGCTGCTTCCTGTCGAGCGTGTCGCCTGGAGCTGCCCGAGCGAGAGGCAGCCCAATCATCGCACGTCATTGTCCACAAGTCGGAGCATCTGCCTGGGGCTTGTGACTTGGAGCTCTCTGAGCTTCATTTTGGGGGGTTGCCCACCCCCCACCCCCACCCTACCTGGACCTTTTACGGGGGCAGATCCCCTATACCGGGCAGTCTGTATTTTTTTTTAAAGGAGTTTAAATTGTGGTAAAATACACATAACATTTAGGATCTTAACTATTTTAAGGGTACAGTTCAGTGCCATTGAGTACAATCATATTACTGTGCAACCATCACCACCATCCATCCGCAGAACCTTTTCATCTTCCGAGACTAAAACTCTGTTCCCATGAAACACGAACTCCCCATCCCTCCCTCCCCGCCCCCGCCCCCCAACCCCTGGCACCCACCCTTCTACTTTCTGTCTCTAGGACTGTGACTACTCTCAGGACCTCATGGAGGTGGACCTCACAGTATTTGTTTCTGGTGTGACTGGCTTATTTGACTTAACACAATGTCCTCGAGGTTCATTCATGTTGTAATATGTGTCAGAATTTACTTTTCAGGGCTGAGTAATAGTCCGTTGTATAGATGTACCCCATTTTGTTTATCCATTCATCCTTCTATGGACACTTGGGTTGCTCCCACCTATTGGCCATTATGAATAAGGCTGCTGTGGACATGAATGCACAAATATCTGAGCCCCTACTTTTGCTTCTTTTAGAGATCCATCCAGAAATGGGATTGCTGGAACATACGGCAATTCTGTTTCGTTTCTTTTGAGGAACTTCCGTACTGTTTTCCACAACCTGGCTGTACCATGTTACATTCCCAGCGGCAATACATATGCATTTCGGTTCCTCTGCATCCTGGCCAGCACTTGTTATTTCCTGTTTTGGGTAGTAGCCATCCTAACAAGAGTTCGTGTCATCTTCGTTTTAAGTCAGACCATCCCAGTGGGCCTCTCCAAATCTGGTGATGATCTACCCAGATCGTTTCCCAGGTCGCAGTGACCAATAGAAACTTCATGTTTCCTGCACGGTTGATGTGGCTGGACGTCAGCAGGTGGAAGAGCCTGAGAGTCTGAGCCCCAGGGGCACCACCAGCTATAGTGGGTAGGGACTGAGGCTCAGGTGGGGACCTGAAGTGCAGGGTTTCTTCATCTTTGTTGCTGGAGGAAGTGGAAGCGTAGAGGGAACCCTTGTCTAGTAGGACTGGGTAGAAAGAAGAGGTGAGGACAGGACCCACCCTTTCAGGAATCCCCTTGGCATTGCCTGAGATTGATGGCCTCCCCCTGTGAGGGCGATTGAGGTTGATCTCTGATGGGGTCTTCTGGGGCCAGCTCTTGTCTCCCTTGAGCTGGGGGAACGGACGTTTAGTTGTCTGGAAAATAGCGAGAACGAGCCTGGCTGGTGTGCTCAGTGGTTGAGCATTGACCCCATGAACCAGGAGGTCACAGTTCGATCCCAGTGAGGGCACATGCTTGGGTTTCAGGCTCAATCCCCAGTGTGGGGTGTGCAGGAGGCAGCCGATCAATGATTTTCTCATCATTCATGTTTCTATCTCTTTCTCCCTCTCCCTATCTCTGAAATCGATAAAGCATTTTTTTTTTTTAAAGAAAAGAAAATAGAGAGAATGATGGGACCTCCCTCTAAGGATTGATTTAGGATTCCATGAGACAGCGTGTAGTAAGGGCACCGTATCTGGTCACTGAGTTATTATTGTTACCCACCCACCTTGTTTTGGTTGGCTGCTTCGGAGCTGACCCTAGATCAGGGATTTGAGGGCAAGCAGTTTATCTGGGAAGTGATCCCAGAAAAGGCAAGGAGGATGTGAACCTGGAAGAAGTGAAAACAGGGACTCAAACAAATGCATGTCCACACAGATGCATAGCAGCACATGTCCCAATAGGCAAAAGGTGGAGACATCTAAGCTATCCATCAACAGATGGATGAATAAACACATTGTGATATATCCTTACCATGGAAAGTCACTCAGCAGAAGAAATAAAGCGCTGACGCATGTCACAACGTGGATGAACCTTGAGAACATCATGCCGAGTCCAAGAAGCCAAACACAGGTCACATGTGGTATGATTCCATTGATATGAAATGTCCAGAACAGGTAACTACACAAAGACAGCAAGTAGATCAGTGGCTGCCAGGGGCTGTAGGTATGGGGGGAGTGGGGAGTGACTGCTCAGGGGGACGGGGTTTCCTTTTGGGGTGATGACAACATTTTGGGACTAGGTAGAGGTGATGGTTGCACAACAGCGTGAATGCACTAGGTGCCACTGGACTGTGAACTTTAAAATGGTTCCTTCTATGTCGTGTGACCCTTATCTCAATTTAAAGAAGGAGGAGGTGAAGGTTGAGGAGGGCAAGGAGGAGGAGAAAGAAGTGGAGCATTTCACAGAGAAACTTTCCATTGTGGCCAGCTGGAGTTTAACCCCACTGGTAGCGCACGTGGAACCCACACCTCAGGGTCATGGCACCCAAGGGGAGAAGGCGCTGGCGTCTTTATCTAGCAATGCTCCCCCGTCTTTGATGAGAGCTGCTTTGGGGGCAGGGCGTGTCTTCATGCTCCAGCACTCTGACCAGCCGCAGGGGCAGAGAAGTCAGGAGGGATGTCCTGCAAAGTCAAGGCTGGGCATGTGGTGGGGCACTGGGGCATCTGTCTGGCCAGCTGGCGGAGACCACTGCTGAGGGCAGGAGAGAGATGTACTCTTGGCCTCTGGAACTCACATGAATTGAGCACCTACTGTGTGCCAGGCACACCAGGCTTGACTCCACAGGTCACTGTGCATATGCATATGGCATACGGGTGGCCGGAGGGCGGTTTCCGTCGGCACTGACCCCTACCCCGTGTGTCCCCCCCAGGATGCTGCCCATCACGGAACATCTGCTGCGCCTGCTGGGACTGGAGAAGACCGCCTTCCGCCTGTATGCCGTGTCTGCGCTCCTCCTCTCCCTGCTCTTCTTCCTCTTCCACCTGCTGCTGCGGTTCCTGCGGCTCTGCTGGCACTTCTATGTCACCTGCCGCCGGCTGCGCTGCTTCCCCCAGCCGCCCCGGCGCAACTGGCTTCTGGGCCACCTGGGCATGGTGCGTGTGGGCCGGGCGGGCCGGGCTGGGCAGATCCCATGCATTCAGGGAGCCTGATGGACTGTTGGCTTCCCTCATCCCCCCCAAGAAACTGGTTGGAGCCAGGATGTAAGACTGAGGCTCAGAAAGGGCAAGCAGTTTGCCCAAGGTCACGTGGCTGGGATGAGGCAGAGGTTACTGCAAAGTTTCCTCTGTAATTCCAGGCTATGGCTGTACCTTTCATAGGATATAGGTTCTATCCGATGATATAGTCAGATTTAATATTCAGAATACAGGTACCAATGCCTGTGAAGTTCATCCGATTCTAGGACCCGGGTTGGGGATGAGGGGGGCATGGTCCTGTAGATTTTGTTGCTCCATCCCCAACCCCAACTTGGTTCCATACTTTATCTCCCTCTTCAATGCTGTGGTCCCAGGTCATGGCGCCAACCCTTTCCTTGCATTTCATTTCATTTCTTTCTTTCTTAATCCTCACCTGAAGATATATATTCTGTGAAAATTTGATTTTAGAGAGCCCTGGCCAGCGTGGCTCAGTTGGTTGGGCATCGTCCAGCGCACCAAAAGGTTGCCAGTTTGATTCCTGGTCGGGACACATACCTAGGTTGCAGGCTGGATCCTTGATACGTGGTGTGCAGGAGGCATCCGATCAGTGTTTCACTCTGATATTTTGCTCTCATATTGATGTTTCTCATTCTTCCTCTCCCTTCCTCTCTCTCTAAAAATCAATAAATTGAACAAAAAGATTCTTTAAAAATTTGATTTGAGAGAGAGAGGGAGAGAAAGAGAGAGGGAGAGAGAGGGAGAGAAAGAAACATGGATGTGAGAGAGAAAGATCTATCGGCTGCCTTCTGTACTTGATCGAACCTGCAACCTTTCGGTGCTTGGGGATCCACTGGGGATAGAACCCGCAACCTTTCGGTGCTTGAGACGACACTCCAATGAACTCAGCCACCCAGCCAGGGCACATTTTATTTCTTATTTCACATGTATGTGCCAAGTATTATGCCAGGCGATTTATAAATGTTTACTCCTTTAGTCTTCTTGACATTCCTAGGAGGTAGGTCCCGTTACTATCCTTACTCTGCACCTGAAAACACGGTGGCTCAGAGAGCTTAAGTGACTGGCTCTAGGTCACACAGCTTGTCAATGGCAGAGCCTGAGTCCAAACCCAGCTCTCTGGCTCCAACACACCTGCTCTTAGCTCTCTTCCCTCTGCTACCTCTATTTTCTGGATAAGAAAGGCTGGACTTTTCTAGAAGGGCTTCGCAGGCCAGGGGAGAGAAGTCCAGACCCCTGAGGGCCCTGAGGCCCCGTGCTGAGTGTGGAAGAGGACTTGGGAGAGGTACCATGGACCTGATGCCATTATTGACCAGCGACTGCCTGTGTGGCCTTGGGCAAGCTCCTTCCCCCTCCAGACCTCAGTCTTCCCATCTGCATTGCAAGGACTGTGCTCATGCCTCGTAGCCTCATGGGATTGTTTTGATGATTCCTGCAGTCACCTCTGGGACAGGCTTGGCACGGAACCGGCTACACGGTGGTGGATGTATGAGCTCAACTTCTGGGTCCTGCAGGGACAGAAACATCTAGAAACATTTTAGATACTGCTTAGAGGGAGTGTCTCAGAAGAAGGAAGTGGGAGATGCGTTTCCACTCAATAGTACAAAGAACATTTATTTAGCTTATTTTTTGGAATTATCCCCCTGGGGCCAGCACTCGTCAGGTTTTGCCTGTTTGTGCCTGAATCCCATCACTCTCTTCCATCCTCACCTCTGCTCAGGCCGCATGCCCCCCTGTTGGACCATGGTCCAGCCTCCTGCCTGGGCCCCTGCCTCTGGTCTCACTTCTTCAGTCCATCCCCCATCCTGTCTCTAGAAGGATTCTTGAATCTACCATGTCCCTCCCCTGCTCACACACGCTCCATGGCTCGCCACTGCTGTCTGAAGATGTTCAGGGCCCTTTCTACTCCAACTCCTCCCCTCCTCCCCTATTCCACCGACCCCCTCCAATCCCATGAAATGACTTCCTATTCCTGTCACAAGAGGCCCACTTCCCCCCGCCCCATTCAAGGCCTTTGCTGAAACTGTGCCCTCTGCCCAGAATATAATTTCCTGTTAGATGAACTTCTACTCATCTTTCATGCTGAATCTCCAGTGCCCTTACTCCTCTGGTTTGGATGGTGGTCCTATAGGTAGGCTGATCCTGATAGAGAAGGAGACATCGGAGCTACAGAGGAGTCATGTGTTCATTTATTCATTCTATAATTGCTGGGCCTTACCACTGGCCAGACACTGGGTTAGGCCCCTTCGGATCTGAGCTCTCCCCTAATTCTCACAGCCTGTGAAATAAGGATGGATCTGCCCTATATTATGGACTCCATCTTTGGGGCTCAGAGAGGTTACGTGACTTGACCAAGGTCACACAGAGGCTGAGGGTGGATTTGAGTTCAGATGCATCTGACATTGAGCCTGAAGTGTTTCTGTTTCATAGAGCATGTTGGTTCAGAGCAGGCGTGTTGTAGCCGGGTGGCCTGTGTTCAAATCCTGGCTCCGCCATAACGGCCGGTGGTGCCCAGTGCCTGTCCATATCCTCTGGGCCCATTTCTGGGTGCAATGGCCTGACTTCCGGCTGCCAGCACCTGTGTTCCAGGGCTTTTTCCAGCAGCAGGAGCCCACTCTGCCACGTGGACGGTGAGCCTGAGCGTTAAAGCCCCGGGAGGGCTCTCAGCCAGTGACTATGGGACCGTGTGAGTTGGTGGGTTGACGCTGAGATACGTGTCCCGCAGGGGTCACTCGTGGCACCGAGCCCTGGTCGCCCATGGTGGTCACTTTCTTGACAACTTATTCTTTGCTGGCCACCTTCCCTGCCTCTGTCGCTTCCCCCCTTCCCCATGTTTTTTGGGGTCACCCAAATAAACTACTTGCCCTAGAACTCTTGTCTCAGGACCTGTCTCTGGGGAGGCCAAACCAGGACAGCCACTTACCTGTAACTTCAGATAAAGTAAAATGGGGAAATAGTAGCAATTCTGTCACTGGGTTCTTGGGTGGGTTGAACATATAAATCTGTGAAAAATGCCCCAAACAGAGCCTAACATTGCAAGCACACGCATGTGTTAAATGTGACAATACTAGGAATAGTTTACTACTAACAGAGCAAAAACTTGATAAATACCAACCATTATCATGGACGTGTTTACTGTGCCTGTTTTTATTTCTTTTCTTTTTTAAAAATATATTTTATTGATTTTTTACAGAGAGGAAGGGAGAGGGATAGAGAGTTAGAAACATTGATGAGAGAGAAACATCAATCAGCTGCCTCCTGCACACTCCCTACTGGGGATGTGCCCGCAACCATTGTACATGCTCTTGATGGGAATTGAACCTGGGACCCTCCAGTCCGCAGGCCAACGCTCTATCCACTGAGCCAAACCAGTCAGGGCTGTTTTTATTTCTTGAGCATCAGCTGTGTGTCAGGCCCCGCGTTGGGGTTCTGATGCTTTGTTATTCCATGAATTCTCTCAACTGTCCTCAGACAGAGTTGATTCTTCCCCACTTTTCAGATGAAGAAATGGAGGCTCAGTGAGGTGCAGCCGCTGTCTGCAGTCGTATAGCCCTTCTCGGCTTGTTTGGGGTGCAGGGAGGCGGCAGGGGGGAAGGACTGGCAAAAGCTGGGGCTGGACACCTCCTCACTCTCCTTTCCTACCACCCCCACAGTACCTCCCAAATGAGATGGGCCTCCAGGATGAGAAGAAGGTGCTGGACAACATGCACCATGTGATCTTGGTGTGGATGGGACCTGTCTTGCCACTGGTGGTTCTGGTGCACCCTGATTACATCAAACCCGTGGTGGGCGCCTCAGGTAGGTGGGCTGGGCCTCTGAGTGATGGGTAAACCCTCAACTCCCAGAGTCCACCAGGGCTTCTAGGCAGGTGGGCTATCCAGAATAAGGGTCATTTGAGTAGGGCTTTGAAGAATGAATAGGAGTTCACCAAAGCAGAAATGGCAACACAGAGAATGGGAATAGCATGGGAAAAGGTATGGTTAATAGAGTCCCAGGAACTTTAAGAGAATGCCCATCCACTGGGAAGTCAGAAGCAAACAGGTTTGGATAAGTAGTTGTTTGCCCAAGATTTTGTTAACTGGTTGTTGCTTAATTCTAATGGCACTCCCATCATTTGGGTTCTGACTATCCCAACCTATAGCCTGCTTTCTTCACTTGGGCTGACTCTGACTGGCGGAGAGAGAGATCTAGAAGGATTGTTTCTTTCTTCTGCAATCCACACCCACCCCATTGTGTAGGACTCCCGTGTGCGTGGTAAGCTCTTGCTCAGCCTGCAACACCCAGTTCCAATGACCTCCCTCCCCTCCTCCTGGAAGGTTTCCCAGACTCCCCAGCAGACCATACCCCTCTCTCCGGGACTTTCCCATTCTCAGTCCACACTGTTTGGGGTTGAGTGTGTCTGTCTCTGTCTTCAGTGTGGTCTCGCATGTAGGTAGCTGGGCACCTTCAAAAGCATCAGGGGGCATTTGAGAGAACAGGGATGAGAAGAAAGAGTCCCAGGAGTTTTAGGATCTCTTGCCTCAGCTTGGGCCTCTACAAACATACGTCTGGAGACTGCCTTCAAGGCTGCCACCAGGAGCCATGAAAGAGTAAGGGGCTGTCATCCTTCCCTCCCCCGTGAAGCCCTCCCCATGCCTTTACATCCCCCATTGTTGCATTTGTGAAGGGTGACCATCCCCGTTGCACACACGAGGAACTGAGGCCCTGGGAGAGGTGACTCTTTCAGGGGGTGGGCACTGCGTTTGGGAAGAGCCTTGGGGCCAGGTCTGGGGTGGGCTGGTTCCAATCCTGACGGGAGCACATACTTGCTGTGTGACCCAGAAATTCATCCAGGCTCTCCGGGCCTCAGTTTCTGATCTGTAAAATGGGACTGTTGTGAAGACTAAATAAATATAATGTAGGTAGGTGCTAATAAGGGTTTCTTCTCTTCTGTCTTTTTAATATACACGTTTTTCTTTCTCTCCTCTCCCTGCCTCTTCCTTTTCTCCTTCTCACCCGCCCCCTTCCCTCCCCCCCCGCCCCCCCCAGAGCATTAGTTTCCTAAATGTCATCCTGCTCGGTTTGAGACTCCAAGTAGATCAGGAAGTAGAGCCCCCACATGAGCTTGGCACTAAGTAAATGCTGACGCCTCTTCCTCCCCCCACCCCTCCTTCAGGACAGGCAGGATACCACGGCCTCCCCCACCAGAGGAGCAGGATGGGGACTTCAGGTTGGGGAGGGTGGGGCCTGGCCTCAGGGTGCCCCTGCCCGTCCGTGCCTATCCCCCTGGGATGGGACAGGTCTGGCCCAAAACTCAGACTCCATCTCCCTCTGGGGCCTCCTTGGGGGTCTTGCTGCTCTGAGCTTAAACCAGCACAGCTGATGGGCCCTGAGGAAGGCGTGAGTCCTCTTGGACCCTCTGTGTTTTTGTTTTGTTTTAATTTTCTAATGGGCATTTGGGATAGAGAACATCAATGCGAGGAAGTAGGTGAAAATGCTTTTCAGAGGACAAGGCGTGATATATAGGCATATAATTATAGCTTGGTTTGATACATTCATTTTTTATTGAGATGGAATTCACATAACATGTAATTAACAATTGTAAAGTGCACAGTTTTAGAGTGTAAGATAATTAGTGTGTTCACAATGTTGTGCAACCATCCATCGGCTCTCTCTAGTTTCAAAATTTTTTATGACTCCGTAAAACACCCTGTGCCCATTAAGTAATCACTGACCATTTCCCCCTCTCCTCATCTCCTGGTGAACATTAATCCACTTTCTGTCTCTATGGATTTTCCTATTCTGGATATATCATAGGAAAGGAATTATACAGAATGTGTTCTTTTGTGACTGAATTCTTTCACTCAGCATAATGTTTTTGAAGTTCATTCACATTGTAGCAATGATCAGTGCTGGGGGAATTCAGGCGATCTGGGGTGTCTGGAGTGAAGATGATGTGTGTGGAAAAGTAAAAAATTAGACAGGAGCTGGACACAGAGTACCTGTGTGCAAAGCGAGTGAGCTTGTGTTTTACTCTGGGGGCGAGGTATTTGAAAAGGACAACCATTGGACAGGTCTGTGAGTCAGAAGGCCCTCTGGGAGTCCCAGCCCGGAGTCCAGAGTCCAGAGAGGAGAAGAACAGCTAGACTCCCACTTTCCTCTCCAATGTTTCCTCTTCCAGGGAGCTTGCCTTGACTTCCAACAGCCTTTTCTCGGTGCCTCCCTTCTCTCATGACACACTTCCTACCATCTTGATAACTGCATGGCGTGCTTCTGCTTCCCTTTCCCACCCACCCCGCCCTGAGCTCCTCCAGGCAGGGCGTGGAGCTGAGCCATCTCTGGGTTTCCAGCATCATCCAGCATGGGTTGGGCATGGAAAGGTGGCAGAAGAGGCCTGTGTTCAATGGGGGAATGAATGAGTGGACAGATGACTGTGTGCGTGATTGGCCAATTCCTGGGGAGTGTGTGTGTAGGCAGTTGAGTCACAGCTCAGATAAAGTGACATCACTTGAGTTTCAAGTACTTCCTTCCTAGGCCCCTACCCATTCTGTCCCAAATCTGTTTAGCATATAGAAAAGGAATTCACTCACTCACTCACTTACCCATCCATTCATTCATCCATTCACTAATTCATTTGCTTTTTCATTCATTCATTCATTCATTCATTCATCCATCCATCCATCTATCCATCCATCCATCCATTCATTCTTTGATTGATTCATTCATACAATAAAAATTTATTGAGCACCAATGTATCAGAGATGAACGTGGTCTCTCCCCTTTAGGTGATTGTTACGGGAGTGATGGAATTCAGAGTGATTGGTCGGGGAGGGTATGATATTCACGTAGAGACTAGAAAGATGAGAAAAGAGTTTTTGAGGAAGAGAGGCATCTGGTGGAAAGAAGCAGAGAGAGAACACAGCTTTTCCCAAGGAGCTGAGAAAAGTTTTATGATGTTAGAACATGAAGTATGTGTTGGGGGTGGGGTGGGGTGGGGTGGGGATAGAGGTGTTTTGAGAGCGGTCTGGACTGGGGTAGTTCACTTAGGGCTTTGAAAATGGGCTGAGAAACTGGTGCAGGAAGGGACATGGTCCGATGTAGAGTCAGATAAGATCCCCATGGGGCCAGGGTTCAGGACAGGCTGGAGAGGGCAAGGATGGAGGCAAGCATAGAAGATATAATTCCGGTGGCCTGAGCTGGCAGAAAAGTGGGGATGGATGAAGTTGGAGAAGGCCATTCTGGATGGGGAGCACAGCCTGGGCGAAGGTTTGGAAGTGAGAGACAGCATGTGGGGTTACTTAGTGGATGTTGAAGGATGAGGTGGGAGAGGCACACAGCGGCAAGATGGGACAGGGATTTTGATGCTAACCTGAGCTTGAACTTTTTTTACCAGGGCGATAGGGAGCCATGGGAGGTGTTTGAGCAGGGGAGCCTCATGTTCAGGTCAGCATGTTATAAGGATCTTTCTGGGGTAGGTGTTAGGATGGATTGGAGGGGTGAGGTGGGAGGTTGGAGCCCAGAGAGGAGTCCCAAGGAGGTCAGAAGCAGAGGTCAAAGGTCAGAATTCTGGATCGAGTCATCATTGCTCCTCTGTCTCCACAGCTGCCATTGCCCCCAAGGATGACCTTTTCTATGGCTTCCTGAAGCCTTGGCTAGGTGAGTGTGGGACTGGGTAGGCTGGGGCTTCAGGGAAGAGGGGGGTGGAGCATGAGGTTTCTTGGGGTGTCTCAGAGTAATAGGAGAGACCCCCTAACCTCAGTCTTCTGGGCCCAGGGGATGGGCTGCTGCTCAGCAAAGGTGAGAAGTGGAGCCGGCACCGCCGCCTGCTGACACCTGCCTTCCACTTTGACATCCTGAAGCCCTACATGAAGATATTCAATCAGTGCACCAACATCATGCATGTGAGTCCCAAGGTTTCATGGGCAGAGGATGTCCTGGAAGTGAGGCTGGTCAGGCTCCAGCTCGCGGGTGAGCCATGTGATGTCACAGGGCCTCACTTCCTTTAACTGTATTGGGCTTGTAGTGAGCGTGCAGCTAGGTCCTTGTCAGCCAGGCTTTAAGTCTGCATTCTTTGTGCCCATTTGCTGTCTCTCTCTTCCAGGCTAAATGGCGGCGCCTGGCGGAGGGTCCAATGGTCTCCCTTGATATGTTTGAGCATGTCAGCCTCATGACCCTGGACAGTCTTCAGAAATGTGTCTTCAGCTACAATAGCAACTGCCAGGAGTGAGTGTGGCCTACCTGGGGAAGACAGGACTAGCTGCTTTAAGGGCAAGGTGGTGGGAGGAGACAGGTGGTGTTAGGCACCTATGGGCTGCTGGTGCTCTGCCAGACAGGCTGTGTGGTTCCAGGAAACTGACATCACCTCTCTGAGCCTGTTTCCTTATCCCCTCCCCCCATTAGAATTCCAATTCCTTCCCCATAGTCATGGTGTGGGAATTAAATGAGATAATATGAATCAATGGCTTTGCACATAATAGGTGCTCAGTAAATGCTAGTTTCCCTTATTCTATGAAGACTATATGGTCTTTGGAAAGTATCCCCCCACTTTCTGAGCCTCTGTTTTTTTGTTTGATGACCATCCCTGACTGTCTGAGAGATGCTTTAAGAATAAAATGATATAGCACTGCCCAGAAACACAGTAGAGCCCTGTGAGTATTTGTTGAATGAATTAGTAAAATAACCATTGCCCTGGTTCATTCATTCATTCATCAGATATTCACTGTGTACCTACTATGTGCCTGGCACTATGCTAGCTACTGGGAATATGGTAGGGAAACAGACAAAAACCCATTTCTTTGGAGCTTATAATCTAGTTGGGGATATAAGAAATAAGGACACAATGAATGTCAAGTTTGTAGCACATAGTAGGTCCTCAATAACAAGCTTCTGACTTTGTTATTCAGGGCTTTGCAGGGATATGTTTCAATTGGGTAAGGTGGAGATGACTTTGGTAATTAATTAATTAATTAATCTAAGAAATATTTACCGAGTGCCTACTATGTGCTAGTCCTACAATACTGTGGTCAATAAAACAGACAAGGTCTTGCTCTTCTGGAATTTATATGTTGGTGGGGAAAAAAGCAGTAACCATGAACAAATAAATAAACAAAAAAATGACCGACTGTGAAAGGGTATGAAAACAAGCACACTTCAGGACCAAGGACAGCTCCTTGACCCCCACCCTGCAGTGATTTTGTTATGATTGTTGTTTTGTTTTTAAGTCCTCACCTGGGGATATGTTTTTGTTGATTTTTAGAGATAGAGAGGAATGGGGGGCGGGGGAGAGAGAGAGAGAGAGAGAGAGAGAGAGAGAGAGAATGAGAGAATGTGAGAGAGAAATATGAATCTGTTGCCTCCTATTTGCACCTAGACTAGGGGTCAAACCCACAACCTAGGTATGTGTCCTGACTGGGAATAGCATCCAAAACCTTTTGGTGTATGGGATGACGGTCCAACCAACTGAGCCACCTGGCCAGGGCTGTTGTTATTGTTTTGTTTTGTTTTTTTAAATATATTTTATTGATTTTTTACAGAGAGGAAAGGAGAGGGATAGAGAGCCAGAAACATTGATGAGAGAGAAACATTGATCAGCTGCCTCCTGCACACTCCCTACTGGGGATGTGCCCGCAACCAAGGTACATGCCCTTGACTGGAGTCGAACCCGGGACCCTTGAGTCCGCAGGCCGACGCTCTAGCCACTGAGCCAAACCGGTTCTGGCTGTTATTGTTTTAATAACAGCTTTACTGAGATGTAATTCACATACCATACAATTCACTCATTGAAAGTATACAATCCAACCATAATAAATTTTAGAATATTTTCACCAAAAAGAAACCCTGTATATTTTATTTTGGGGGATGATATGACTAGTTATCCACCAGAGTGGAAATAATGTCTGTACAAAACCATACATTTGTTAATGTAACTTTTGTATCACAGTTAAAATCCAAACAATTTTAAAAAAACAGTCATCTCAATCAAAACTCATTATGTTAGAATCAATAGCTTCTTTGAAGCCACAGGTAACACTTAAATAAGGTTAAGACTCAAATGCAGACATTTGGTTGCTAGGAAAGCTAATTAAATTTCCAACTTGCTCAAATAGAATTACAAAAAGGCAAAATTGTGTTTTCCACAGAGATACAGTCCCCTGGATTCGCCAACACTGGACAGCTGTTAGAGTAGAGTCCTGAGATCCTAAGAAATCCAAGCATCCTTTAGAATCCAGTGGTTCTCAACCTTCTGGCCTTTATTTTTTAATTTTTAAAATATATTTTATTGATTTTTTTTACAGAGAAGAAGGGAGAGGGATAGAGAGTTAGAAACATCGATGAGAGAGAAACATCGACCAGCTGCCTCCTGCACACCTCCTACTGGGGATGTGCCTACAACCAAGGTACGTGCCCTTGACCGGAATCGAACCTGGGACCCTTCAGTCCGCAGGCCGACGCTCTGTCCACTGAGCCAAACCGGTTAGGGCTGGCCCTTTAAATACAGTTCCTCATGGTGTGACCCAACCATAAAATTATTTTCGTTGCTACTTCATAACTGTCATGTTGCTACTGTTATGAATCATAATGTAAATATCTGATAGGCAGGATGGTCTTAGGCGACCCCTGTGAAAGGGTCGTTCGACCGCCAAAGGGGTCGCGACCCACAGGTTGAGAACCGCTGCTTTAGACAGACTTCTGCTGTCCTTTCATCCCAATCAGAGATTTGTGGGCGTGTGGAATGACACCACCACTAGCAATCGTAGCCTTGATGAGAGAGTCCAATTCTTCATCTCCATGAATAGCAAGTTTCAAACGAGGAGGGGTAATTATGTTTTACCTTTAAGTCTTTTGATGCGATTCCTGCCAATTTAATGGACTCTGTGGTGAGGCAGTCCAGATGACTGCGTTGTACACAGCAGTAGTCGCACCCACATGTCCGTGGCTGGTCGTCCTAGATCCTAGATTTTAGGTGTCAATGAATAACAGTTCAGTGGAAACTGTAAGCTCACCCTCTGTGAGCAAGAAACTGCCTTCACCCTGGCCTTCCCGGGATCCTTTCCCGCACTGCCAGCCATTTCAAATTCTGCTGATGTGGAAACAAGCAAGGCAGAGAAAGCACTAGTCAGCCACCCGGCGAGATCCCACCGCCTACACCAGTGGTTGGCAAACTGCGGCTCGCGAGCCACATGTGGCTCTTTGGCCCCTTGAGTGCGGCTCTTCCACAAAATACCACGTGTGGGTGCGCACGTACAGTGCGATTGAAACTTCGTGGCCCATGCGCAGAAGTCGGTATTTTGTGGAAGAGCCACACTCAAGGGGCCAAAGAGCCGCACGTGGCTCAAGAGCCGCAGTTTGCCGACCACTGGCCTACACCATCACACTGTGACTCAAACTGCCCCTACATATGTGAGCACTCACCTCCCAGAACCCACTTCTCCTCCAGATCTAGGCAATCACTAATCTTCCTTCTGTGTCTACAGAGTCGTCTACTATGGACATTTCATAGGTGGAATCATATAGACTTTTGTTCCTGGTTTCTTTTACTCACCATCATGTTTTCAGATTTGTCCATGTTGTAGTGTGCATCAGTAATTCATTTTTCAAAAATTGCTGAATAATATTCCACTTGCTGCGTAAAACCACATTTTGTTTGCTTGATTATTTGCTGATGGGCATTGGGTTGTTTGCACTTTGGGGCTATTATGAATAATGCTGCCATAAGCATTTGTGCACAAGTTTTTGAGTACATTTATGTCTTTAATTTTCTTGCATATATACCTAGGAGTGGAATTGCTGGGTTATATGATAATTCTATGTTTAACTTTTTTGAGGAACTGTTGGACTTTTTCCTAACGTGGTTTTTACGATCACTTTAGGATCCCACCAGTAGTATGTGAGGACTCTAATTTCTCCATATTATCACCAATACTTGTGATTATCTGTGTTTTTTTTTTTTTTGGTTATAGCCATCCTAGTCAGGGTAAAGTGGTATCTCATTGCGATTTTGATTTACATTTGGCTAATTATGTTGAATATCTTATCATGTGCTTTTGGGCATTTTCATATCTTCTCTGGAGAAATGTCTATTCATATCCTTTGCCCATTTTTAAATTGGGGTGTGTCTTTTTTTATTATTGAGTGTTAAGAGTTCTTTAAGTAGTGTAGATACAAGGTCCTCATTAGCTACATGGTTTGCAAATATTTTCTCCCACTCTGTGGATTGTGGCAGTTTAATTTCAGTGATGTCACATAAGTTTGGAATTCCTCATCCCTCTTTGGGCCTGTTTTAAAATGCACCCAGATTGTAGTTTTATCCAGGTATGGTGGGTCCCAACAGTTCAGAAAATGAGGTTCCCAAGAGGAGAGGAAATGCCACACGACACAGGGCCACATGGAGAAGCACTAGGAGAAAGCACAGCAAAAGCCTTTTGCGGGTGTTTCTAGGAATAAGTGGGAAGTGCAGGGCAAGCAGCCTTAGGATTGGCTAGTTTGGAATATTTCAGCAGGCTCTGGAGCCAAAGGGTGCCCCTGGCTGTCCAGTACTTGGTGATTAAGGCAGGGGGGTAGGGGCTCAGCCTGGTAAGGTTTGGAGTAGGGGCTATGGATTGGTTGGTTTCCCAAAGAAAGGCATGCTCTTGGGTGAGTCTCTAAGAATAGGCTAGTGGGGTGCGGGGGGCAATGTCTCTCTAGTCAGGGAGGTCCCAGATGGTAGAGCATCGGGAATACAAGAAAATATAGCTAATCCAGAACGTCTCTCTCTCTTTTTTTTTTAAACGTATTTTTATTGATTTCAGAGAGGAAGGAAGAGGGAGAGAGCGATAGAAACATCAATGATAAGAGAGAATCATTGATTGGCTGCCTTCTGCACACCCCATATTGGGGATCAAGCCCAGGCATGTGCCCTTGACAGGAATTGAACCCGGGACCCTTCCGTCCGCAGGCCGACGCTCTATCCACTGAGCCAAATCGGCCAGGGCCAGGGCCTCTCTTTGTCACTTACCCACTGGGAGAGGAAGCTTGGCTCTACACTCATGGCCCTTCTCCCCGGCAGGAAGATGAGCGATTACATCTCAGCCATCATTGAGCTGAGTGCGCTGTCCGTGCGACGCCAGTACCGCCTGCACCACTACATCGACTTCATCTACTACCGCACAGCCGACGGGCGGCGCTTCCGTCAGGCCTGTGACACCGTGCACAGCTTCACCACCGAGGTCATCCAGGAGCGGCGGCTGGCGCTGCGCCAGCAGGGGGCCGAGGCCTGGCTCAAGTCCAAGCAGGGCAAGACCTTGGATTTCATCGATGTGCTGCTCCTGGCCAAGGTGAGGCGGGGCCCTGGAGGGTGGGCCCTGCCCAGGATGGCCTCCTCAGGAGTTGCAGGAACGCCTAAAATAATGAACGCCCAAACTAACTTAGGCATAGGATGCAGGCAGATGCAAAACACGTAAGACCTGCTATGTTCGTCTGCTAGGGCTGCTGTAACGAAGTGCCGTACACTAGGTCGCTTAAACAACAGAAATTCACCTCCTCCGCTTTGGAGGTAAGAAGTCTGAAATCAAGTTGCCGGCAGGGTTGACTTCTTCTGAGGCCTCTCTCCCTGGCTTGTAGATGGCTGTCTTCTCCTGTATGTTCACGAGGTCTGCCATCTGTTCACGTCTGTGTTCGAATCTCTCTCTTTTTTAAAATATATTTTTATTAATTTCAGAGAGGAAGGGAGAGGGAGAAAGAGATAGGAACATCAATGATGAGGAAGAATCACTGGTCGGCTGCCTCCTGCATGCCCCCCACTGGGGATCGAGCCTGCAACCTGGGCATGTGCCCTTGACCAGAATCGAACCCAGGACCCTTCAGTCCACAGGCCGATGCTCTATCCACTGAGCCAAACTGGTGAGGGCTGTTCTAATCTCTTTTAAAAGGACTGCAGTAATATTGGATTAGGGTCCACTCTAACGAGCCCATAGTAAATTAATTACTTCTGCAAAGGTCCTATCTCCAAATACACTCATATTCAGAGGTTCCTCAGGTTAAGACTTGAAGATATGAGCTCCGGAAGTCCACAACACTTACATGACCTTGAAGGCATGTGACACCTTCAGAGATAGGTGGCCACCCATGTGTGGTGCTTCTGCGGAATTTCTGAGCAGCACCTGGGTTCTGGACTCACACAGCCCTAGACTCCACTCCTGACTCTGATGCTTCATGGATGCTTGACCTAAGTCATCTGACTCTTCCCTTGGAGCCTCTGTTTCCTCATTTATGACATGACTAGAGGCCTGATGCACGAAATTCGTGCAAGGGTAGGCCTTTGCAGCCCTGGCTGCTGATGGCCCCGTGGCCCCACCCCCCCGCTCACTGGTTGTTCTGGAAGGTTGTTCCGGAAGGTCATTCCGGAAGGTCGTTCTGCCGTCTGGTCTAATTAGCATATTAGCTCTATTATATAGGATGATCACATGACCCGATCACAAGATTGTTGGTGCTAGAGCTGCTCAAGAAACACAAACTCCTTTCTTCTCACCTTTGACTTGCCTCCACTCTTTTCATCTTTTTTTTTTTTTTTTTAATATATTTTATTGATTTTTTACAGAGAGGAAGGGAGAAGGAGAGAGAGTTAGAAACATCAATGAGAGAGAAACATCGATTCAGCTGCTTCCTGCACACTCCCTACTGGGGAGGTGGCCGCAACCAAGGTACATGCCCTTGACCGGAATCGAACCTGGGACCCTTCAGTCCAAGGGCTGACGCTCTATCCACTGAGCCAAACCAGTTAGGCTCTTTTCATCTTTCTTAGACAAGTTGCATACTTCCATCTTCTGGGAATCCTTTCTCCTGAAGCTTGGCTTAAGAGAGAGAGGGGAGCATGTATGACTTTGGAGGAGCCCCTAGCACGCAGAAGGCGGGATGAAGTGGGCTGACCCTTGTCTGCTGCCCATTCCAGGATGAAGATGGAAAGGGACTGACAGATGAGGACATCCGAGCTGAGGCGGACACATTCATGTTTGAGGGTGAAGACATGGCGCAAGGCTGGGGAAGGATGGGGGGGGGTCCCCATTTCCTGAAGATAGCGTCTCTGCTATCTCCAGGAAGCCTCCATGCCAGCTCCTCATTTGCCTGCAGGTCACGACACAACGTCCAGTGGGCTCTCGTGGGTGCTGTTTAACCTGGCCAAGCACCCAGAGTACCAGGAGAAGTGCCGGGAAGAGATCCAGGAAGTCATGAAAGGCCGGGAGCTGGAGGAGCTGGAGTGGTCAGTCGGGGGTCATGGGGATGGTGGGGACAGGTTGAGCCTTGGGTGTGAGTCGCTCTGCTCTGCCACTTACTGACGTTCTGACCTCAATCTTAAGTGAAAAATCACTTAAGATTCAATTTAATTTCAATTTCTTTAACTGTAAAACAGGATGCCAACAATGTCTCTGCGTAGCTCATAATGTAGGAGTTCTTACTTGGGAGTGTCTTAGCTAGCAATGGTTGCAATAGTGCTGCATAACAAACAGCCTCTAAACTTAGGGGTTTACGGCAAGCATTTATTTTATTTCTTGCTCTTGTCTGCATATGACGTTTGCACTGCTGGGCGATGCTGAGTTGAATGGGGTTGCTTCCAAACTGAGGTTTGGGCTAAGGTCTGTTCCACATAGCTCTTCATGCTCCTTGAACCAGCAACTACTCTGGGCATGTCCATCTCAAGATAGACTTCAGAAGCACAAAGAGGCACACGACTATAAAAAATGTGATTGGGGTGACATTGATTATTGAAATGATACAACTTTCAGGTGTACACTTCTAGAATACAGCATCTGTATATTTTATTGTGTGTTCACCACCCTAAGTCAAGTCTCGTCCCATCATCACTGAGAGCCAGACAACTTCAAACCTCTGCTTGCATCTCAACATTCCATTACCTAAAGCAAGTCACATGGCCAGGCGCAACACGAATGGGCTGGGACACATACTCCACCCATCGAAGTGGAAGGCACTGCAGAATCACAGGGCACAGGGCACAGGTGCATAATTTGAATACAAGAAAAAGTGAAGAATCAGGAACAATAATCCAACTGACTTCATATGTGTGTTGTGTAGAGCTGCTTCTGGGTGAAGCAAAGAAAACACAGCATTAAATAGCATTGAACAGTGAGGAAGTGGTTCAGTGGCAGCCTTTCAGATTCTGAACACAGGGAGAAACTCTCAGGTGGGTGCTATTGGATCTTTAACACCTTGCTAACTGCTTTTTTTTTTTTTTTTTTTTAATCTTCACCTGAGAATATGCTTAGTGAGAGGAAGGGAGGGAGGGAGGGAGAGAGGGGAGGGAGAGAGAGAGGAACATCGATGTAAGAGAGAAACATTGATCGGTTGCCTTAATCACGCTTCCTGACTGGGGATGAAACCTAAAACCCAGGTGTGTGTCCTGAACAGGAATTGAACAGGTAACCTTTTGGTGCACGGGACAACCCTCAACCAACTGAGCCACTCTGGCCAGGTGCTAACTGCCTTTTAAAAAAATAAATGTTTTTATTGATTTCATTGAGAGAGGAAGGGAGAGGGAGAGAGAGATAAAACCATCAATGGATGAGAGAATCATTGGTCGTCTGCCTCCTGCACTGCCACCTTCTGGGAATGGAGCCCCAAACCAGGGCATGTGCCCCGACTGGGAATTGAACCGTGATCTCCTGGTTCATAGGTCAACCCTCAACCACTGAGCCACGCTGGCCGGGCACTAGCTGCCTTTTTAACAACGGGAGACGATGCTCCAGGTCCCGAGGACTGGGCAGGAGATGGTGCCTTGCCAGAACTTAATAACTCTCTGCTGGTTTCCCCGTGGTGCTTACGTTTATGACACTTCTATGCCAGGAATGCCATTTGCCCTTTAAAGTAGCAATATAAAGTTTCTTTGAAGGAGAACCTGTTGGTGTAAAGAAAACCACTAGATCATGAACCAAGAGTTATAATCAATCCAATGTTGGGCTCTGTATTCCCAAGGAAAAAAATTAAGTGAATAATAGTAAAGGAGGTGGATGTCTGGGTTCTTAATACTGAAGTTGATCCACACAAGCTGGTAAATTGCTGCTGCCTGGCCCCCCTTGGCTTTTCAGGCACCTCCTCCAGTGGCCCTGACTCCCCATAATCCATCTGTTAATGGGTTAACGCTGGGCCCACAGAAGCCCGCTAGCACTGCTCTGATTTGCTTAGAGTCAGCCACAGGGTTAACGGTGTGTGCAGGGCACAACTGCAAATGCTAGAAGTTGGGGCAAGTCTGAGATCCTGGCCTCGAGCACCCACACCCCCACCCCATGCTCCCCAGGGATGACCTGACCCTGCTGCCCTTCACCACTATGTGCATCAAAGAGAGCCTCCGCCAGTTCCCACCCGTGACCCTGGTCTCCCGCCGCTGCACGGAGGACATCAAGCTCCCGGATGGGCGCATCATCCCCAAAGGTGCCTACTGTGTGCTCCCTGCTGCCTGGCTGCTCTGTTGCTCACGGGGCTCATCGTGCTCACCCCAGGTTCACCATCCTGCAGATGGGATGGCTCTCTGTGTGGCTGTTGCTTCTGGGGTGATGGGGGAGACCCAGTGTACAGGGGGGAGATAGAGGTGGGTGAGTACGGATGGACAGGAAGCAGTGGGTGTGGCACGGCGGGCCCTCTCTAGGTACAGGTAGGGGAGGGTTGGTTTCGTTCAGTTGCCAGATATCCCCTGGAGACCCAGCCCTGTCCTGGGTGATGCTGGGGATCTAGAGAGGCCTCATCTCCAGGACCAGGCTGGGGAATACAGCAGGGCACAGACTTTCCCAGCCACATGAGGTCGGGGGTGGGCTAAAGGGAGGGAGAGGGGCTGGAGCAGCCCAAAAGAAGGATGGATGGCTCTATCTGGGAAGAATGCAGGGAGGGCTGCTTGGAAGAGGAAAGGTGGGAGGTGAGCCTTGGAGCTTGGAAGTGAAGATAGTGAAAGGCCTTCAATGCCAGATTAAGGCACTTAAACTTGATCCTCAGGGTAGCAGGTAGCCACGGGAGGGGTTTGAGCCTAGGAGAAGAAATGCCAGATGTGTGAGTGAGAAAGAGCCCTGTGTGGCTAGCGGAGCAGCCAGAAAGGGGATGGAGACCTCTTAGGGAGGCATGCAGCAGCATTTTCCAGGGAAGGATGGGCAGGGGAGGTGGCAGATGGCTCATGGAACACCATGGCGCCAAGGAAAGCAGGTCTCCCCGACTCCCCTCTGCCCCACTGACCTCACCCCTCCCTACAGGAATCATCTGCCTGGTCAGCATCTATGGGACCCACTACAACCCCACAGTGTGGCCTGACTCCAAGGTGAGCTCTTCTCCCTCAGTGTCCTCTTCAGGAGGGGCAGTCCTGCGGCAGTGAGGCCTCCCCTGCCCTGCTTCCCAGCGAACCAGCCATCAGGGCTGGATGCAGGACTTGAGCGCCTCACGCCCCCCCCCCCCCCCCCAGAGATCCCCCACTCACTGCGAATTCATTAAGTCCACAATTATTGATTGAGCTCCTACTGTGTGCCAGACCCTGTGCTGGGTGCTGAGGACAGAGAAAGATATTGTCATTACCCTCATGGAACTCACAATGAAGTGTAAAGAAAAAAGAGCAAAAATAAGATGATTTGGGATATTGGTAAATGTACACAGGAAATAAACAATGGAGGGGGTGGTGGTGGGGGTAGAGGAGTACTTTAGCTCACATGGTGAGGAAAGATCTGTGGAGGAAGAGATGTTTGAGCTGAGACCTGAGAAGTGTGAAGAGCATGGGCAAGTGTGTTTCAGGCAGAGTTAACAGCAAGTGCAAAGGCCCTGGGGTGGGAATGAGCCTGGCATGCCTGGATAGCAAAAGGAGGCAGTGAGGCTGGAATGCAGTGTCCAGCTGGGCTGCTCCCCAGAGGCTGAGGGAGGGGGCCAAGCTGATATGGGTGGGCAAGTCCCCAGACTCACCCGGGCTGCTTCTGCTTAGGTGTACAATCCCTATCGCTTTGACCCGGACAAGCCACAGCAGCGCTCGCCGCTGGCCTTCGTGCCCTTCTCGGCAGGACCCAGGTAACTACTATTTCCCCAAGTATAGGGGGGACACCCAGGCCAGTGGAAAGCCAGGGATGTGCCTCCTGGACAGAGCCCGCATCCCACCCAGGTGTCCTACCTGCCAACCTGGCATACTCTTCCTGTCCTCAATGCACCCCTACGCCCCCAGATCAGATCTGTGATAGCGACCCTCAGTATTCAATGCAACTACTGTGCGCGAGGCCCTGCGTTCTGGGCTCTTAGGCTCCCAAAGGCTGTATGATGCATTGTTCTGTTTTACAAATGAGAAAACCGAGGCTCGGAGGGGTGGGTGGTCATTTACCCAGTTCCAGGGACCCCACTCACGGTCGTTCTTCCTCCAGGAACTGCATCGGACAGAGCTTCGCAATGGCCGAGATGCGTGTGGCCGTGGCGCTGACTCTGCTGCGCTTCCGCCTGAGCGTGGACCGAACGCGCAAAGTTCGGCGGAAGCCGGAGCTCATATTGCGCACGGAGAACGGCATCTGGCTCAACGTAGAGCCCCTCCCTCCGCGGGCCTGAGCCCGAGCGCCGGTGCGCCCCTGCGGAGCCCGGGGCCTAAGCCCCGCCTAGAGGCCGAAGCCCCGCCCTCGAGGGACCAGACCACGCCCCTAAGTCCTGTGGACCTAGGCCACGCCCCTCGAAGTTCAGGCTCCGCTCAGGGGGATCAGGGTCCTCCACTGAGCAGCGGGTAGGTGCAGGCCACGCCCCTCAAGGCAAGGCCACGCCCCTTGAGTTCCAGGACCCACCCACCGAGTGCTGTCCTCTGGTTTGAGGGCCAGGCTAGGCCACACCCCTTGGGCCCAGACCCCTCCTGGGGCTTCAGGTCTTCAGGCCTCTCCCATGGAGCCTTCTAAGACCCTAAGGCCAGACATCTAAAGCGTCTTGGATTCAAGCCCTGGCCCACGCGGATCTGACGGGCTTCTAAATGGAGGACTTGGGAGCTGGAGCCCGAGGTCAGAGCCTTGAACCTGGATATCGCCTTCCTGAAGCCCCCAGCTCGGATGGGCGAACTTCTCGGGCATCAGGCTACCTCCTGTGGCCCTGCTGTTTGCTTTTCTTGTTTTGTAAACTCAAACCCTCCTTCCAAGCCCCTTCCTTCCTCCCTTACTCAAAGGCCCTTTGCTAAGGATGTTGATTTTTGTAGAATAAAAGCAAGGGATACAGACATCCACCATCATCCACCCTCTAGCGGCTAGTCTAGCGGCTAGAGCAGTGGTTCTCAACCTTCCTAATGCCGCGACCCTTTAATACAGTTCCTCATGTTGTGGTGACCCCCAACCATAAAATTATTTTCGTTGCTACTTCATAACTGTAATTTTGCTACTGTTATGAATCGTAATGTAAATATATGATATGCAGGATGTATTTAGGTGACCCTTGTGAAAGGGTCGTTCGACTCCCAAAGGGTTTGCGACCCACAGGTTGAGAACCGCTGGGCTAGAGTCTAGCCTGACCGGACCCTGACATCCAGAGCCCAGCAAGGAAATGAGGGACCTTGGACAGTTGGGAAGCAGCTGAGGGAAGCTGTGAGCTAGGAGGCTGGAAAATCATTTGTCCTTGGACATAAACAGACTTTTTGGGACAGTTTGTGTATTCATTTATTTCATCAACAGACTGCATTATTAACGAAGTGTCTGCTAGCACTGGGCCAGGAGCACAGCTGGCCTGATTCCTGCCCTCAGGAGGACAGGGTTGACAAATGCTGAGCAAATAATTCTACATATAAATATTTACTTAAACTTGTGACAAGTGCTCCAAGGAAGAGACACCGTGGTGCTGGGTGAGCATAACATTTGGTGGGGGTGGCTCAGGGAGAGCTTCTCTGGTGCTGAAGTGGGAGTAGAGTTTGGTGACAAGGGAGAGAAGAGCATTCCAGGCAGAGGAATACCATCTGCAAATGTATGCAGACGAGGGAGAGCATGGTGTGCTAAGGAACTCACAAGGGGCCAGAGTGGCTGGACCTGGGTAGTGGGGTAGAAAGGAGGAAGGGTGGGGAGGGGCCAATCGTGTAGGAACTGTGGGCTATGTCACAGTTCAGCCCTTATGCTGAGGGCAATAGGGAGCTATAGGAGGTGTGTGAGCAGGAACAGGACACATCATGATCAAGCCTGGGCAGGCAGGGAGGTGGCTTGAAAGGGAGTACAGGGGGCAGAAAACCCAGGGGAAAGGGTGCCTGAGGTCCAGGTGGGACAGGAAGGGTGGGGTATAAGTGGAGGAGAAGGTTAGGGTGATTCTCAAGTCTTTGGCTGGGGGAACTAAGTGATGGAATAGTCCCTGATGTGGTGATATAGAAGGCGGGGCAATGACAGCGTCTACAATAATCATATGAATTCATCAAATTGAACATCTACTGTGACCAGTGTTTGAGCTCTCGTGTAACTGACTTTCTAGACAGGGGGGCAGATAACAAATGATTAAAAAGCAAACAAATAAGCAAATTTACACAGGGCCTTAAAGTCACTGATTTTATTGTGAGAAAAATAGGGGGCCATAGAGGATTCTGAGCAGAGGAGGGATAAGATTTGCCGTACAGTCGTTGGCTGCTATGTTGAATAGAGACTACAGAAGGCAAGGATAGAACTAGAAGATGAGGAGGGGGTGACTACATTAGTCCAGGTGAGCGATGACTGTAGCTAAAACCTAAATGGGGGCTGTACAGGGGAAGAGGGGCAATTGGACTCTGATGAGGAATGATTGTTTCATGAAGGTAGTCCTGGCAGGTTTGCCAATGGATGGAGTGTGGGATTCTGAGAAGGGCAGGTCCCCAGGTTTCCAGGTTTGAGCACCTGGAAAGATTGGAGTGCCATCAACGGAGATGGGGAATGCTGAATGAAGCAAGTTGTTTTGGCGGGGGGTGAGATTAGCATGTCCGTTTGGACCAGGAGCAGTTGGACCGTCAAGCTGGCACTTGGACAGATGGGCCTCAAATTTGGGAGAGAGTTCTGGGCTAGGACAGACATTTGGGAAGCCTCAGGATTCAGATGGTGTTTAAAGCCCGAAGACTGAGATACTAGGGTGTGTGTATGTGTGTATGTGTGTGTGTGTGTGTGTTCACGAAGGAGGATGAAGCCTGGAGGGTCTCCGAAGTTAATATAACAATAATGATATTTATTTTTAAATATATTTCTTTATTGATTTCAGAGAGAAAGGGAGAAGGAGAGAGAGATAGAAACATCAATGATGAGAGAGAATCATTAATCAGCTGCCTCCTGCACACCCCCCACTGGGGATCAAGCCCGCAACCCAGGCATGTGCCCTTGCCGGAATCGAACCTGGGACCCTTCAGTCCGCAGGCCGACGCTCTATCCACTGAGCCAAGCCGGCCAGGGCAACAATAATGATATTTAAATTGACTGAGTACTTCTTGTGTGTCCTTTCCATTTAATAATCTCATTTAATTCTCAGGTACTGTTATCCTGAGATGGATATTGAGTTCCCCAGAGTGAAATGACTAAACTAGGGTCCAACAACGATATCCTTGGGGACCTCAGAGGGGACCCTGAGTCCTTTTCCACCCCATTCCTTGGGCCTCCTTGTCCTGCTCAGGGGCATCAGCCGAGATGGCGCGAGGTGGGGGATCTGGAGATGAGTCAAAGCTGGGCTGTCGATCCTGGAGCGCCCCCTGGTGGTGTGTGCTGGGATCGTCGGCCGGAATGCCCTTCCCGAGGTAGACTGAGCGGGAAACATGCAGTCCCAGGCCCTGCCGGAGCCACCCACTGCCTCTCTCACACCCCCATCCCGAGGGAGGGTCTCCGAGCGCTCATTATTCCCCAAACATTGCACCAGCCTCCCTCAACCCACTCCCACCACCCACGCCTCGGAGCAACCCCGTCATGTGCCAGCAGAAATAACTTGACCTTGGGATGCGACTTACATGGGTTCAAACCCAGGCTCTGCTCCTTACTAGCGGTGGCCCTGGCGCGTGACTGCCCGTCTGCTCCTCGGTTCTCCTGTGGGTTTTATAGGTTCATCAGGTTTGTCATGCACGTTGACTTTTCACGAAGGGTCTTGGTGGATGAACGAGGGAGGAGGGCAGGCATGAGGTCCGTGGGGCCCGGGACTCACCTCCACCTGCGTGTGAGTCTTTATACACCTGGTGCCATCACATAAGGCTCGTTCCTCTGCTGAGTGTGTCAGAGGCTCCCTCTGCTGGATGCTTTGGGGACACAGGCTCTTGTCTGTGTGTGTGTAGGGATTGGCGGGGGAGGTGCTGGGAAGAGAGGAGGGGAGAACCCCACTCATTGAACGACTATAACTGTCCACATGGGGCTGTGCTCCTGCTCAAGGTAGGAGCCCCTGTCCAGAGCCCCTCCGTGCCTTGCAGCAAGCAGGACGTTCTGGAGAAAACGTGCTTGCGAGCAGCCCTGACTAATGACAGTTGGGTGCGCGTTCTCTGCTCTCTCCCAGAGGTCCCGAGGGGGACTGAGCCCCAGGTTCCAACAGTGGGAACTTCCTTTTCAAAGCCCCTTTTCCCTGCAGCCCTCCCTTCCCTGCCTCACTTCCCACTGCCTTACTGGCATCTCCTGGGATCACCTTCCAAAGAAACAGCTTACAGTTGAATTTTTGTCTCAGAATAAAGGATTTGCACTTGAATTCTCGTGTCACCGTGACTTTCGGGGAACTCAAACTAAGGGATGCACGTAGACCTGTGCTTATGCCCAACCCCCAATCCCCACAGGCTGTTACTATGCCCTTTTTACAGAGGAGGGGCTTAAGGTTCAACGGGGGGGGGGGGGGGGGGGATGTCTCCGAAGTTAATATAACAATAATGATATTTAAATTGACTGAGTACTTCTATATATATATATTTATATTATTGATTTTTTTTACAGAGAGGAAGGGAGAGGGATAGAGAGTTAGAAACATCGATGAGAGAGAAACATCGATCAGCTGCCTCCTGCACGCCCCCCACTGGGGATGCGCCTGCAACCAAGGTACATGCCCTTGACTGGAATCGAACCCGGGATCCTTCAGTCCACAGGCCGACGCTCTATCCACTGAGCCAAGCCGGTCTGGCTGACTGAGTACTTCTTGTGTGTCCTTCCCATTTAATATTCTCACAGGTACTGTTATCCTGAGATGGATATTGGGTTCCATAGTGAGGATCAGAGAGGGCAAGTCATTTGCCAAAGTCACACAGCTGGAGAATGGCAAAGCTGGGCTTTGATTCTGGGCCCTCTGACCCCAATCTCAGGACTTGCACCCCTCTTGGAAGCCCCCCTCCTTGGTAAGGGCTGAGGGAATGGGGGTCATTCACAGCTAGTCATCCATGTTGTTTGTAGCAGAGGGACCTAAGACTCATTTATAGCTGGTTCCCATGTCTTCATTCTGTCATGAAATAAGAGAAATAATGGCAAATACACGCTGGGTGCTGACCATGAATCAAGGGAGGGTTGTTATAAGCACTTTATTTATTTATCTCCTCTCTCCACATATTGCATGAGCTGATGTAAAAAAAAAAAAGTTGCAAGCGTAGCCCAGCTAGTGTGGCTCAGTGCTTGAGTGTCGACCTATGAATCAGGAGGTCACAGTTCGATTCCCGGTCAGGGCACATGCCTGAGTTTCAGGCTTGATCGCCAATAGAGTGCGTGCAGGCGGCAGCTGATCGATGTCTCTCATCATTGATATTTCTTTCTCTTCCTCTCCCTTTCTCTCTCTGAAATCAATAAAAAACATTTTTTTTAAAGTTGCAAGTGTAAACATTTTAAAGGGAAATTCTTCCATTTCTACTCTCCAGTCCCAACCCAGCAGTTTGGGTTGATTTTTTTCTACAGTTTTTACACATTGCATATATGAACATTTTCCCGTATCTATGCAAACATTTATGCACACACAACCACTTTTTAAAGAGAATTTTTTATAAGAGTTTATTTGAGCCAAACTGATGACATATGCCAGGGAGCAAGATCACAGAACCACTCTTCTGAGGACTCCAAACATGTTGGGAAGTATCTGTTCCAGTTAGCTGTTATTGCATAACGAGCTGCCGAGACGGTTAGTAGCTTCAATTGACAAACTTTACTTTGCTCACCAATGTACAGTTTGGCTGGGCTCCGCTGGAATGGCTTTCTCTACTCCAGTGGTTCTCAACCTTCTGGCCCTTTAAATACAGTTCCTCATGTTGTGACCCAACCATAAAATTATTTTCATTGCTACTTCATAACTGTAATGTTGCTACTGTTATGAATCGTCATGTAAATATCTGATATGCAGGATGGTCTTAGGCGACCCCTGTGAAAGGGTCATTCGACCGCCGAAGGGGTTGAGACCCACAGGTTGAGAACCGCTGCTCTACTCTCTATATCGTCAGTTGGAGCAGCTTGTCTCCAGCTGGAAGATCCTCTTCCACCATAACTCGCTCACATGGCTGGCAATCTGGTGCTGGCTGTTGGCTGGGGTCCTCAGTTCCTGCTAACGTAGGGCCTCTCTGTGGGGCGGCTTGGGCTTCCTCCTAACATGGCAGCTGTGTACAACGGGGTGTATCCCAAGGGGGCTGGAGGGGAGCTTCAAGTCTTCTCATGATCTGGACTCCAAGTCCCTGAAGTCACTGAGGACAGCTCGGGTTCCAGGAGAGAGGAAGTAGATTCACCTCTGTATCAGACCAGGTTCTCCAGAGAAACAGAACTACTAGCACAGATGTCTACCAATCATCTATGTACCCATCTTTTCATTCGGCATCCATCATCTATCTATTATCTATCTCCATCGTCTGTTACTTACCTACAGCATCTATCAGTCATCTCTATATAAAGCATTAAATGTGTCCTGTGAGCAAATAGAGGTGTAAGCTGCCAGCTGTCTTCAAGGCCATCCCTGGCATGACACCACATACAGTGGGGCCTTGATTTACGAGTGTCCAGACTAACGAGTTTTTTGAGATACCAGCTGTCTCTCAGCGGATTTTTTGCATTGAGTTGATAGAGTAATTTGAGTTAACGAGCTCCTTAACTTAACTTAACTTAACTTAACTTAACTACAGTGGGGCATTGACTTACGAGTTTAATTCGTTCTGAGACCGAGCTTGTTAAGGAGCTCAAATTACTCTGTCAACTCAATGCAAAAAATCAGCTGAGAGACAGCTGGTATCTCAAACTCGTTAGTCGGGACACTCGTAAGTCAAGGCCCCACTGTAAACTCCCTTTCCTGGGGACAATGGCAAAACGTTTGCAGGCAGCACCTTGGTGGGCCTGAGATTCTGCATTTCCAAGATGCTGCAGGTGAATTCCAGGCTGCGGGGCTGAGGACCGCATTCTGAGTTCTTAGAGCTCATGGCTGCTGCGTCCTATTCTTCCCTACAGAGTTAATGAAACCTGCTATGGGCCAGGATTCTCTTTCTCCGAATGGCTTTGTTGTGTGGCTGGTACACGTTACCACACCTCTCTGGACCTTTGTTTCTTCTTCTGCTGCTGCTCCCCAGACCTGTCAGGCCAGCCCTGCTGCCTCATCCACCCTGGCCCTGCCCTTCACTCTTCTCCAGATGGGCCTGTCAGCAGGTGGACCCACCCAGCGGAGGAGGAGGAGGAGGAGGAGGAGGAGGAGGAGGAGGAGGAGGAGGAGGGGAATCTAGGGCAGTGTGCCTCACCTGCTGCGGGCTCCGGAACAGGCATCTGGAGCTGGATCATGTAGGACTGGAAGGAGTGAGGTGGTGTGTGTGTGTGTGTGTGTGTGTGCGTGTGTGTGTGTGTGTGTGTGTGTGCATGTTCCCCCAACATTCTATCAGTTGCAGGAGGAAAGTCTGTCCCAATCTTCTCACTCAGCTGCATCCTTCAAATTCACCCTCATTTTGGAGCCTGACCATGGGGACACCTCCTAGGGGCTGAGACCCCTTCGCAGGGGAATTTGGGAAGGAGGTGGACAAGCTGTGACCCCTCTCCGGCTCTCACTCCATGGGAAGGCTAAGCCCCAAAGGGGCCAGCACAGCTTGCAGTCTGAACGAGAGCGAGAGCGAGAGCGAGAGCGAGACAGTAGTCACCGAGGGTCTCCCAGCTCTGCCCTCTCCTGTCTGGACCCTCTTCTCACGGCCCCACAGACCCACCCCGCTCACCCCCAGGTGCCCTCTTTCCAAAGGGCCCTTCCACCCTTGATCTACCCCCATCCACCCCTGAGTCTGATGGGCGAGGCCCCAGTCAGGCTGGGTTCTTTGTTCCTCTTCCCAGCAGGCAGGTGTCAGCTCTGGCCCTGGGCTGTTTGGAGGTAGGGCTGCGTGCCCTGGAGGAGCCAGGGAGATGCTTAGGCCAAGACTCGCCTGGCAACTAAACAATCAAGTTCAAGCTTTACCTGCTGAACCCTAGACTTGGAAAGGTGGAAGAGGAAGTAAACTTGGGGGGCCGAGAGTGACCTTTGTCCACACCCAAACCTGTCCCCTGGCCCCACTGGACGTGCTGAGTCCTGAGGTTCCAGCGCTCACACTCTGTGACGTTGAGCTGGTTTCTCTCTGGACCCAGCTGGCTCTGGCTTTCAGTTTTGGGTGACTGCCATCAGGGAGGAAACAGCTAGGCTCGCAGGCATTGGCTCACTCAGCCAAGCCCAGCCTCCCGGAGTTCAGAGGTCGGCCAGGGACTGTCCTCCCGGAGGAGGGAGAGGAGATCTCGTAGGACTAAGGGCTCCAGGCAGAAGGTACGAGGCTAGGCTGACAGGCCTGAGGGCCCTGGGCCTGGGGCAGGAGGGGCGCTCCTGGGAGCCAGTTGGCCCAGGACTGTGGTTTCCTTGTAATTGGAGCCGCCCCTGGCAACCTTCTGCAGGCTGATTCTTGTCGGGGGCGTCTCTTCATTCCCCTTTCTCTTTCTCGCTTCCCCTTCTCTCTGTCTCCCTCCCTCCTCGTCTCTCTCCCTCTCTGTCTCTGTCTCTCTCTCTCTTTCTGCCTCTCTCTCCCTCTCCCTCTGAATTTCCCTGGGCCTGCCTTCCCTCCAGAGCCCCCATGTCCTGTCACCTGCCCATACCCCTTACGCCCTTGTAAGCTGGTCTCTGCCTCTGAGCTCGCCCTTACCGCCCCGCCCTAGGCCCCAGGAGCTCACCCTCTGCCTGCCCTGCAGGATGCTGCAGCCGAGCCTGTCCTGGCTGGGACTGGGGCCGCTGGCAGCCTCCCCGTGGCTACTCCTGCTGCTGCTGGGAGCCTCCTGGTTCCTGGCCCGAGTCCTGGCGAAGATCTATACCATGTATGACAACTCTCGCCGCCTCCGATGTTTCCCGCAGCCCCCAAAGCGGAACTGGTTATGGGGTCACCTGGGCTTGGTGAGTGTGGGCATCAGGACAAGTCTGGGGTATCAGGGTAGATGTGTTACCTATGAGTTTGGGTTCTTGTCTTCAGATATTTAAAGAATTTAGACCAGGGACACTGATAAAAGCAAAGGCAGATTTATTGAGGAGGAAGAGAACACAGAGATAAGGTACCAGGTTCTGCTCCCCAAATGTGGGGCTCAGGGCTTTAGGGCTTGAGAACACAGAAATTTCTGGGTCGACCAATCAGGGAGTAGGTTAGCAGGCTTTTCCTTTCTGAAACGCTGATATCCAGGTATACATCCATGAAGCGAAGCATTCTGGGATTGTGCAGCACTTATTATGGGATGTAGGAAGGGACTTTCCAACCGGGGATGGAGTTTGTCCCTGTGGCTGGCAGCTTGGCTTTAGATCTGAAAAACAAACTTAAGTCAGGGAAGTTCCTGGACCGTTGTTTTATAATTACCTATTGATAACGGCCGTAGTTCTGGTAGGGCTTGCCCCATGGAGACATTTTTGGGAACATTTTATTCTACCGTTTCAGATGGTCTCCCCGAAGGCTGGGGATGGGGCTCAGAGGTTGGGCTGGGGTCGAGGACAGCAGAGCAGTGAGGGAGCCCTCTTTCCTCACGTCCCCACCAGGCTCGTTCCTCTCCTCTGTGCACTCCATGTCCCCAGCGCTCTCTTTTTCTTACCCTTCCTCACCCCAGCCCCCTTCTGCTTGTCTGTCCCCATCCGTGCTCCTCTGAGGGTTTCTCAGGGTGGACAGCACAGAGCCGGGTGTCCCGGTGCCCACAGTCTCCGCTGCTGGACCCGAGGCCTCCTCAAGGTCCGCTCACTGCCCGGCTCATCTCTGTTGGCCTCAGGCCAGTGTCTGCTCCTCTCTTGACCTCTGCTTCCCCAAAGGAATTAACTATGACCTCTGCCATCTCCTCCCTCTCCCCCTCCCCGCAGGGCACAGCTGGGCCTGAGAAGGGCGTGGGCAGTCTCTCCTCCTCCCTTCCTCCGGCAATTTTCTTATCTTGCCTCCCACTCCCCAGGTGTATCAATGGGCCCTGTTGCCCAACTTAGATCAAAGTTGACCACTTCACCTTTCAGAAGGGATCCCTCCGGCCTTTGCCCTTCTGGCCGACTTCCTGGGACGGGGCTCCTGGCCCCCTCCCCCATTCCTAGCCTTCTCCCCAGAGGCCCTCTGTCCATGCTGCATCCACCCCCTGTTGCCACAGTCACACTTTGGACTTTGTCATCACCTGTAAAGTGCTGCCTCCAGAGCCACTGATCTGTGTGTTGCATCCTCTGGCCGGAACCCCCTCTTCCTCCCAGCTTCTTTCTTCTTCTCCATCTTTGAGGCCGCCAGGATGTCTAGTCCCTTTACGTCTCAGTCCGACAGCTTCCTACTGACCCCTCTTCCTTGGGCACATCCTTTGCACATGGGCTACGGTCTCTCGCCGACTGAAGTTTCCATCATGACTCCTTGGACAGCCTCTGCCTGTTTGAGCTCAATCACCACATCCTCCCATCTGTCTCCACGACGATGCTAGAGGAGGTCATGAAACCGGACGACAGGGTGTCAGCTAAATCCCCACTCACCTCCAGTGCAATCCAACCTGCACAAACCTCCCGTCTGCGTGCTCTTCTGTCTCCTCGTGGACAAAGACTTGTCTTCCCTCCTCTCCTCCATCTCCCCACTCAGTCCTCACCTGCTCTAGTCTGCTCTGCTCTTTTTTTTTTTTTTAAACATATTTTATTGATTTTTTACAGAGAGGAAGGGAGAGGGAGAGAAAGCCAGAAACATAGATGAGAGAGAAACATCGATCAGCCGCCTCCTGCACATCTCCTACTGGGGATGTGCCCGCAACCCAGGTACATGCCCTTGACCGGAATTGAACCAGTGACCTTTCAGTCCGCAGGCTGACGCTCTATCCACTGAGCCAAACCGGTTTCGGCTCTAGTCTGCTCTGCTCTTGTCAGGCTCTTCTGAGATGAATGTGAACTCAGATCCCTAAATCCCATCTCATTCACCTCCAAGCAACTCAGACCTTGCTGACTGCTCTGTCATCTTGCAAACTCCCTTTTCTCTTGATTCTAGGATAAGTCCCTGCCCTCATTGTTACCTCCATGTGGCTCCTCTATCTCCAGCCCCGACTCCTCCTCCATCCTACCTTTCCATGTGGGGATTCACCCCGAGTCCTAACCCCTCCTCTTTCTCCCAAGGCCACCTCCTTACCAAGGGCTTCTAATCTTGAGGAGACCATCAGTTCCCTGCATAAGTGAATCCCAAGTTCACATTTCTCCCGAGTCTGAGGCTCTATGTCCAGCCCCTTCCTCCCCTCCTCATATGGTGGGGATGTCTCATAAATACCTCATTTCTCCGAGTTGGAATCTGAAATCACGGCTCCATCCCTAATCCTCATCCCCACCCTGGGTCTAGTTCATCATTCAGTTATCCACATCCCATACTTTAGGGTCCCCTGGCCCCTCTCTTCTCTCACCTACACATCTGGTCCATCACATCTGGTATGGTGCCTCCACCACCTTTCCTCAGTCTGTCCCCTCTGAATCATCCTGTCACACCCCTGGCTCCATCCACCATCATCTTTTTCTGGAAGCCTCACCCAGCTCCCTCTCTAATCTCCTCATTTGGCTTTTGTTTACTATCATCCTCTCTCTCTTTAACCTTGAAGAGATTTTTCTGAAATTGAGTTTAGATCATGCCTCTTCTTGGCTGAAGACTGATGACTGCCTATCCCTCTGAAGATAAAGAATAAATGTTGCCTGCCCTCGCCAGCCCCACCCACACTCAGCTCCTGCTTTAGCTCCTCAATGAGCCAGGCCATTCCTACCCCAGGGCCTTTGCTCATACTGCTCTTTTGACTGGAAGCACTTCTTTTCTTGTGGTTGCCTGGTCGATTCCTCCCATTTTTCAGCTCAAATGTAACTTCCTTCTAGAAACCATCCTCGACCCCCAGACCTTGACTTCTGACTAGGCCTTGCTCACACTTAAACAGTTAATTGTCCAACTATTTGTTCCTTATTCATCTCTCCCATTAGATAGTGTCACTGGGGGTAGACACAATATCTGTAGTGCCCATGCCAGGAACTGATATACAGTAGGCACTTCATAAATATTTGATGATGTCATGGTGGAGGCCATGTCCTAGGCCTGGATGAACTTGCAATCACCTTTCTTGGTTATCCAAGGCCGAAGGGATGAGTGTCCAACTCCTCTCCTCCCCCACAGCCCCCCAGCTTATCACAGAACAGGATGTCCTAAGCTCATCACAGAACAGAAGGTCCCAAGCTCATCATGAAGGTTGGTTGAGATTCTGGGTCTTAGAATGATCTTAGTGAGCCCTGGGGGCAGTGGGAATGTTATAAAGTTACAGCAGTTCTGCCTCCCCCTCCAAGGGCTCGGATGTGGAGGATGGCCTTGGGCACTCTTCCCTCTTCCAGCCCCTCAACTGGTGAGTGGAGTCACTCTTTCTCTCTGGAGCGATCGAGTTCTTGGAGAGCAGGGACAGGTCACACAGTGAAAACAACTCATCTCACCTGCCTGGAGCACCGGGGAATCTGTCAGCTCTGACGGGGCATTCCATTCGGAGGGGCTGGAGAGGACACCTCACCAGGAGGTGATCCACCCTCCTTCCCCTTTGGGGGACATGGCTTCAGTTTCTCATTTGTAAACGGTACAATTAATGGGTGTGTCCATAGCTTCAGGAGAGATAGATAAACAGGACATACTATGAGAGATGATGGGTGGATAGATAAATATAGATAGATAATAGATAGACAAAAGATGATGGATGGATAGATGATTAGATGATGGATGGATGGATAGATAGATATATAGGTGACTAGATGATGGATGGATAAATGGTAGATGGATGAATAGATAGATGAATATATAGATAGATTATGGATAGAAAGATGGTAGATGATGGATAAATTGATTGATAGATTGATAGATATATAGATTATATATATAGATATAGATTGATAGATGATGGATAGATAGATGGTTGGATGGATATGGATAGATAAATACATACATAAATACATGCATACATACATACAAACAGAAGATAGATGTATGTGCATCTGTGTATGTACTTATTTCTTTTACTCCCTCTGTTTACCTGTATCTCTATGTGTTCTTCTCTCTGTCTCTCCCTCACTCTTTCTCTGTTTCTTTTTTTTTTAAATATATATTATCATTGATTTCAGAGAGGAACGGAGAGGGAAAGAGAGATAGAAACATCAATGATGAGAGAGAATCACTGATCGGCTGCCTCCTGCACGCCCCCCACTGGGGACCGAGCGTGCAGCCTGGGCGTGTGCCCTTGACCAGAATCGAACTTGGGACCCTTCAGTCCGCAGGCTGATGCTCTATCCACTGAGCCAAACTGGCTAGAACATCTTTCTCTGTTTCTTTTTTTTTTTAAAATATATTTTATTGATTTTTCACAGAGAGGAAGGGAGAGAGAGAGAGAGCCAGAAACATCGATGAGAGAGAAACATCGATTAGCCGCCTCCTGCACACCCACCACTGGGGATGTGCCCGCAACCAAGGCACATGCCCTTGACTGGAATCGAACCTGGGACCCTTCAGTCCGCAGGCCGACGCCCTGTCCACTGAGCCAAACCGGTCAGGGCCTTTCTCTGTTTCTTTGCTTTTATTTCTCTGCCCATCTCTCCAATTCCCCATCTGCTTCTCCTCATCTCCATATCCTGCATGGCCTCCCAGTGCCCTCAGAATCAATCCCCTGCCTCTACCCACTCATGATCTCTTGATGCCCTGCTTGATCTGCTCTCCTTTCCACCTTTTCTCTGCTTCCCACCCATTTCACTTTAGCTGCACGGAACTCCTTGCTGCTCATAGCCAGGTGCTGGCTCTCTCACCTCCAGGCCTTTGAGTGGGCTATTCCTTTCCATTATCTATCTATCTATCTATCTATCTATCTATCTATCTATCTATCTATCTATCATTTATCTATCATCATCTATTTGTCTCATATATCTATCTACTTATTTATCTCGTAAAGAAACAGAGAGATAAAGAGAATGAGGGGACAAGGAGAGACACATAGGTAGCTAGACACACAAAAGACCTGAAGAGAAGCTAACTTAGTGAGGTGGAGACAGGTGCAGACCAATAATCCAGGCAGAAGGAGTTAAGGGGTGAGTAGGGTATGGTGAGTAGGGGGTACAGTGGGCAGTTGTTGCATCTGAGGCCCCCGGTCAGGCCTTGCCTCATCCCCATCCATTCCCAGGTGAAGAGCAATGAGGAGGGCTTGCAGATGATAGAGGAACTGGGCCACTACTTCCGTGACGTCCATCTCTGGTGGGTTGGGCCGCTCTACCCCGTCCTGCGGCTCGTTCACCCTAAGTTTGTTGCCCCCGTGCTCCAGGCCCCAGGTACCTCTCCCAGGAGCCCCCAACCCTAGCCTCTCCCTTGCCTCTGCTCCCAGCCCTTCCCACGCCTGGACAGACCAGGTTGAGCAGGAGAATGGGCTATGTTGACAGAGTCCATGACTGTGACACTAACCTGTTGGGTAACTCTGGGAAGGTCCCTGGTTCTCTCTAGTTGACAAAGTCTCTTTCAGTTTTGAGTGGCAGAAACTCAACATTGTAGGTGTGAGTAAAGAAAGGGGAGCTATTGACTGGAAAGCTCAGTGAGAGTTGTCTTCAGGTATGGCTGGATCCAGGTCTTCAAACAATGCCATTGGAAATCTGTCTTCATCTCATAGTTCTATGTTCTTCTGTGCCAGAGCTCAGCTGCCCCGGAAAAGTGAGCTCATTCCCAGGAAAGATTGCAGGATTCTCTAAACTGGCCTGGCTTCGGTTCCAGGGACCAATCCCTCATCTAATCACTGTGACTTGATTGCTAAGTCTCGGAGTCATATGCTTAGCTCTGGAGTAGAGGGTGGGTTGTCATGGCCACCCTCCTAATTACTTGGATTGAGAGTGGAGGAGGGATGGGATCCTGGTTTCAGGAGAAGGGGATGGACACTGGACAGGCAGATACGAGATGTCCATCTACCAGCAACCTTGGTAGGTGGGCATTTCCTGGGTGAGGAATCAGGCTCAGAGAGGCATGGTAACTTCTCAAGACCACAGAGCATGATGAAGCTTTCCTCTTAGTCCTGTGTGTTTTCAGCTGCCTTCGCTGCCTCTGATGGGAGGAACCCTAAGCTAGAAGGTGATTTGGGATGGGAAGACCAATGGCCAGACTATTGTGGGGGAAGATCCACCAGACCCCAGGTTGGTGACCTGTGTCTGGTTGGCCCTGGGGGCCTGGTCTAGAAGGAGTAGTGGCAGTTCTTCATGGTGAGTGGAGCTCAGTATCTGGGAGGGGCAGCATCCTCTATTCCCTTTAAGGACAGAGGAGCCCCTGACTTAAGCACTTAATGCTGAGTATAAGGTAGAGGAGAATACTGGGAAAGTCTGGGTCATACCTGTGTCATGTCTGAGACATTAATGGGACCATATTTAAGTCCTAACTGGAGCCTGTTTGCGGGACATACTGAGGTCATGTCAGATTGTCTTTGGACCCATGTCAGAGCATGCTGTATTATGTCATGGCATGCCATCCATGTTGGAGTCATGTCAGGATATGTTAAAACATGTTTGAGCCATGTCAGATGTCCTAAGAGATGTCAGAGAGTGCTGGGGCAGACAGGGTGTCCTAGGTCCCTGTAAAGGCATTTTGCAGAGTGCTGGACTGTGCTCGGGCATGTAGAACATGTTAGATCATGGAGGATCCATGTCAAGGTGTGTTGAAGCACGTGGTGCCATGTTGGGGTGAGTCTAAGCATGTAGGACGGTGTCTTTGGGTCTGCCTTTGCTCTGCTCTGTGTTGCAGCCTGGTCTGGTCCTCCCGTGGCTCCCTCCTCCTCACCATTTCCTCTGCCCTTGTCCCATTTCTGCCATGATGGGTTTGGAGGGGGAAGGCAGACCCCTGGTTCTTAGCCTCCTCCCCTTACTCAAAGTTCCTCTCCTCCCCCCTCCATTGCCCCTGATGGTCCTCGTTCATGTCAGCTGCCGTCGCCCCCAAGGACATGGTCTTCTACAGCTTCATGAAGCCCTGGCTGGGTGAGTAACTGAGGGAGAAGCAGGTTGGGTACACCCCTTGGGGGACCAGGAGAAGGTCCTACCTTGCCCACTCCCTGTGGCTGCCTCTACTAGGGGATGGGCTTCTGCTGAGTGCTGGTGACAAGTGGAGCCACCACCGCCGCCTGCTGACTCCCGCCTTCCACTTTGAAATCTTGAAGCCCTACATGAAGATTTTCAACAAGAGCGCCGACATCATGCACGTGAGTTCCTTAAACCCAGGGACCCAGCTGGAGCCTTGGGAAAGGAGGAGTGGCCTCAGGCATAGGTGGTCTGGAGTCCCTGCTCTACTGGATGGCTAGGGGGCCATTGCATTTCCTCTCTAAGCCTCAGTTTCCTCATTTGTACACTCGAGATAACAACCCCTTTTTAATGGTGGTCAAGATGATGGCACTAGCGCTCAGAAAGGCTTTAGTATCCAGTCTGCTCACGGAAGCCCTCTAAGTTCAAGACGGTAATGATAAAGATTGAATAGTAGCTTTTTTTGCACAACACACCACCTTAAAACTCATGGATCTGAAAAAAAAAATTTGTTATTGCTCATGAGATGCTGGGTCAGTTGAGTAGTTCTTCTTGTCCTAGCTGGAATCACACACTGTCTGTGGTCATGGCTGGGTTCAGTAGACAGCTCTGCTGATCCAGGCTCCGCCCTGTCACATGTTTGCGGCTTAACTTGCTGTTGGCTGGTCTAGGATGGATGGCGTTTGCCTTTCATTTTCTAGTAGGCCAGCTCACTTGCATGGTGGAGACTACATTCCAAGAGAACAAGCAGAAACATGTAGTGCTTCTTGAAGCCTAGTTTCAGAATCAGCACACCGTCATTTCCATCGTCTTCTATTGGCTGAAGCAAGTCCCACATCCAGCTCAGATTCAAGAGATGCTCCCTCCTAATGGAAGCACTGCAGTGTCTCATTGCAAAGGATGAGGATGTAGGGACGGGCAAAGAAAAGGAAACTTTTTTTTGCAGTCATTTCCCATTTGATCATTTGATGATGATGGTCATTATCAAATGGGAGTAGTCATTTTGGTAGTCATACCACCATGATAATGATGAAGATGAAAGTGATAGCTAACAGTTACTTCACACTTACTGAATACCAAAAATGACGAGCCAATTCCATTGCATATGTTGTATAATTTAATTTTTAGCAACCATAGGAGGTAGAGATGATAATTATGACCACTTTGCAGGTGATAAAACAGAAGGTCAGAGAGACTAGGGAGTTGCCCAAATTCACAAAGCTAGTAAGTGAGCGATGAGTGGTGGATCAAGAATTTTAAGCTAGCCCGACCGGGCTCAGTGGTTGAGCGTCGACCTATGAACCAGGAGGTCCCGGTTCCATTCCCGGTCAGGGCACATGCCTGGGTGGTGGGCTTGATCCCCAGTGTGGGGCGTGCAGGAGGCAGCCGATCAATAATTCTCTCTCATCATTGATGTTTCTATCTCTCTCCTCCTCTCCCTTCCTCTCTGAAATCAGTAAAAAACATACATTAAAAAAAAAGAATTCTAAGCTGGTTTGTCTGACACAAAAACAGGTTATCTTAAGTTGACTGAAGATTTGACAGGTGGAGCCTAGAGAAGGACAATGATCTTGAACCCAAGTATCCTGACTCCCAGCCATGGGGTCACTCCTACTCAAGCCTGGTCCTCTCTGGGGATGGGTGCCTGGGGCAGAGGACCAAGAAGCAGGGTCCGGGGACTCCATCCAGGTGGTTGGGTTGGGGAAGGGCTCAGGGAAGCCCCAGCTCTATGCCCTTCTCTGTCCAGGCCAAGTGGAAGCGCCTGGCCTCAGAGGGCAGCACCCGTCTGGACATGTTTGAGCACATCAGCCTCATGACCCTGGACAGTCTGCAGAAATGTGTCTTCAGTTTTGACAGCAAGTGCCAGGAGTGAGTCTCTTCCCAGAGCCTGGGAGCATGAGCCATGGGCCCAAGGGAGTAGATGGAGGGGGTACTGACCAGGGCAATCATAAGGGCCTTCCTGGAGGAGGTGGGCCAGGGCTGGACATTGAAGGATAAGGTTGAGGAAAGAAAAAGAGCAATCCCTTCAGATAGGTAGAACCATTTGATAAAGGCCAGGAGTGTGTGAAGCAGTGAGGAGACATATTGGAAATGAGGTTGGAGGACGTGGCAAGGGCTGGATCTTAATGACATTCAAAAGCTAGGCAAATAGGTAGAACTTTATCCTGAGATATCCAGAGAGCCATGGGAGGTGTTTGAACAGATGAGAGTTGTGGTCAAAGCTGAGCTTACACATCTGAGTCTAGAGATGATGGACTGTTCTGTAGACACAGGATGCAAGGAGACCGTGAACAGGAGAACTGAGCTTGGTGGAGAAAATGGGGCATATTTGAGAGAAACCAGAATGGGCAGGGCCAGATATTGCACAGGAAGAGAGGAGAGGAGCATGATTCCTAAGCTTTGTCTTGGGGTCTAGGACATGAGGCAGCACGTAGAGATAGAAGCAGGTTTGGAGGGCATCCTTTTCTAGATTGAACGTGGTGTTGGGGTCTGGCTGGGAGGGCCTCCCAGGGTTTCCTGTGTGGTAAGGAGCTGGTTTGTCTGTCCTGGTCCTGCAGGTATCCCAGCGAATATATTGCTGCCATCTTGGAGCTCAGTGCCCTGGTGACGAAGCGGGCCCAGCAGATATTCTTGCACCTGGATTTCCTGTACTACCTCACCCCCGACGGGTGGCGCTTCCGCAGGGCTTGTGAACTGGTGCACAAGTTCACAGACGCCGTCATCCAGGAGCGGCGGCGCATCCTCGTTAGTCAGGGTTCTCACGCCTTTCTCAAGGCCAAGGCTAAGACCAAGACTTTGGACTTCATTGATGTGCTCCTGCTGGCCAAGGTGGGCTTCTCTGGGATCTGAATTCAAGAGGTAGAATGGACATTGATTTCAAATGTCAGATGGAAGAACCTGGACTTGAAGCAGAGGGCACTGGGGAGCCATGGAGGGTGCTTGAGGGAGGGAGGAATGGGTTAGAGATAAGCTGTAAACATGACTGTAGAAGGCTGTCTGGAAGGAGTAAACAGGAGGCAGGAGACCAGAGAGAAAACGCATGGGGTGTGCTCTGGAGATGAAGAGGGAAGAATCCTGCGTAGATGATGGAGCTTCAGGGACTATTTCAGGTCAGACACGCATCCTCAGAGCCGGTGTGATTTGAGGCATCTTGCCCTTTCTCAAGGATGAAAATGGGAAGGGACTGTCAGATGAGGACATCCGAGCTGAGGCTGACACCTTCATGTTTGAGGGTAAGGGTCCTAGTGTGGGATTCCAGAGGGGGTGGGGTCTCTCCATCCCAGGGACTTGGCAGGTGGGCCCTGGTTCACCCCATCCTGCCTGATCCCGCCCCCCCTCCCTGAGGGCCTTAATAGGAGGGCACGGCCCACCCTCTGGTGCTGCAGTAGCCCAGAGACCCAAGCCTGTCTGACTGCCTCCCAGGCCATGACACCACAGCCAGCGGCCTCTCCTGGGTCCTGTACAACCTCGCAAGGCACCCAGAATACCAGGAGCGCTGCCGGCAGGAGGTGCAACAACTCCTGGGGGACCGTGAGCCTCAAGAGATTGAATGGTGAGTGCAGGTCCTCCTGGCCTCTTCCTGAGCCCCTCTCATTGGCTCTGCCCCCAAAGTGGGGAAAAGGGAAGATCTTTTGGTTGATTCTGTCATTGCGTCCTCCCATTTAGTGGGAATGGGAGCAGAGTCCAGAGGCAGGGTCTGGTACCCAGCCTGGACAGCAGGACAGAGCTTACAGGCTTTGGGGACAGAAAGAGCTGAGTGTCCACATTTCTTGCCCCACTAACTTGCTTTGTGACTTTAATAAAATCAGTTTCCTTTTCTGAATTCTACTTCTGCCTCTGTAGTGTGTGTGTGTGTGTGTGTGTGTGTGTGTGTGTGTGTGTGTGTGAATGTCGCCCCCGCAGGGCTGCTTGGAGAATTGCAACAGTGTGTAAAACATGCCACCCAGCAGGTGATCAGTAAATGAACTTCTCCTCCCTTCCCTTGCATTTCTGCCTGAAGTTGCAAGACCTCAACTCCCCTTAATTTTTGCTCTTTTCTTGAATTCCCCACCTAACCATCTATTCCAGGGATTCCCAAGAAATCTTTAGGGGTAAAAATCACCCATGTTTTCATTCAGTAAACAGGTCCACACTGCCTGTCCTTTCCCAACTCAGTGTCTAGTCCCGTGGTCGGCAAACCGCGGCTCGTGAGCCACATGCAGCTCTTTGGCCCCTTGAGTGTGGCTCTTCCACAAAATACCACGTGCGGGCGCGCACGTTCAGTGCGATTGAAACTTCGTGGCCCATGCGCAGAAGTCAGTATTTTGTGGAAGAGCCACACTCAAGGGGCCAAAGAGCCGCATGTGGCTTGTGAGCTGCAGTTTGCCGAGCTGCGGTTTGCCGAGCTGTGGTTTGCCGAGCCGCAGTTTGCCGACCACTGGATCTGAGTCTTACCTGGGCAAGGCTGGGGCTGGGAGAAAAGGAGGTGAAACTGGGTTGTGCAACAACAAAGACGAACTCACCACATTGAGTGAACATTGCTCCTGGCCAGGGGGACAGCTTGTGCACAGGCCAGATCAGAAGCATTTAGGAGTGAGCCTGGCATATTGGGGGGGTGGGGGGGGAGGAAGAAAGAGGGGCGGGGAGAGGGGCAGGGGGGGCAGGTAGAGGTGGCTGGGTCCTTGTGACATAGAGGGACTCCTGATGAGGCTGAACTGGTGATGGAAGCCCCCTTGGAATGCTTTGGAAACTATGTTAAGGGTGTCCAAGGGTAATACTTCAAATCTTTGGGAAGTCAATCTAAACTAATAAAAGAGAAAGATGCCCTAACCAGTTTGGCTCAGTGGATAGAGCGTTGGCCTGCAGACTGAAGGGTCCTGGGTTCGATTCTGGTCAGGGGTGTGTACCTTGGTTGCGGGCACATCCCCAGTGGGGGGTGTGCAGGAGGCAGCTGATCAATGTTTCTCTCTCATTGATGTTTCTATCTCTCTATCCCTCTCCCTTCCTCTCTGTAAAAAATCAATAAAATATATTTTAAAAAAGGATAAGGATGCAAATTGACCGTACCTTCGCGATGCCCACCAGCCAATCAGGAGTGAGTATGCAAATTAACCCAACAAAGATGGCGGTTTAATTTCCATATGCAGGCGCTGAGCAGCTGGGGGCGGGGCAGGATGCTTGCGTCATCACCATGACATTGATGCAGGCATTCCACACCGCCCCAGCTGCTCTGGGCCGCTGGGCCGCGTGGGAAGGCGGAAAGGCGGGTCCTGGCTGGAGCAAAGGCAGAAAGGCAGCTCCAGCTGAAGCAAAGGCAGTGCTGGCAGCCAGGGGAAGGAAGGCCCATTCTTACACAAATCTTCATGCATCAGGCCTCTAGTATTGGATAAAAGGTAAAAGTGGGCAGGGATGCTGCCATTAGAGTCTCACGTTGGTCAGGCAGCAGTAGCCACCTGCTCAGTCATTGGCTAGGGGCTGCCCAGGTACGTGTGGCCTTGGTGTGAATGCTGCAGCAAGGCCTAGAGACCCTATAGCTTGAGGCTGTCAGCTAACTGTTCTCCTTGCAGCTGTAAAGCAGACTCTTGAAGGGAGAGCCATGACTAATGTAGGGCAATGGGGAGCCATGGGGGATGTTTGAGCAGTGGAGGGACAGGTCAGATGCAGGCCTTAGAAATATCTCTCTGCAACTACAGGGGCAAACTGGAGGGGACGAGCTGGGCCCTGGGGGTCCGGGGTCAGGTTCTAGGCCAAGGGCTGAAGGATGGAAAGGAGATATTAGACGGGACAAACATTTTTGAGACAGTATCCTCAACTTCAAGGCTTTGCTCAGCACAGCAGTCCTGTGAGGTGGAGAAGTGTTTTTCTCCCAACTTCAAAAGATTATGTACTTGGTGAAATTCAAATAGTACAAAATGGTTTACAGTGAATAGAAGCCTTCATCTTTTTTCTCCCAGCTTTATGGAGACATAATGGACATAACACTGTGTACTAGTAAATTCAAGGTGTATAATGTGATGATTTATGTGTATACTAGAGGCCCAGTATGCGATTTCGTGCACCAGTGGGGTCCCTCGGCCTGGCCTGTGGGATCGGGCCGAAACCAGCTCTCCGACATCTCCCAAGGGGTCCTGGATTGCGAGAGGGTGCAGGCCAGGCCAAGGGACCCCACCGGTGCATGAATGGGGCTGGGGAGGGATGCAGGAGGTTGGCCAGCCAGAGAGGGACTGCGGGAGGGCTCCAGGGTGTGTCCGGCCTGTCTTGCTCAGTGCTGATTGGCTGGAATCCAACAGCAAGCTAGGGCAGAGCGTCTGCCCCCTGGTGGTCTGTGCACGTCATAGCGAGTGGTTGAGCAGCCTTAGCATATCATTAGCATATTACTCTTCGATTGGTTGAATGGCTTGCTGGTCGACCAGGCACTTAGCATATTAGGCTTTTATTGTATAGGATTGCACAATGAGTACAATAAGGTTAGTTAACATGCTCATCACCTTGTATAGGGAGTAGATGAGGATCTGGTTCGTTTCATTTCCACATCATCGATTGTCTGAGCACCTTCTATCAAACTTTCCGTCTATCGCCCAGGGAGTTTTGAGGCCTCCTTTACCAGGTGCTAACATTTCACTTATGGATTTGCGGTCTCTGAGCTCTCTCTTTTCTGTCCCATGGGCGTTTCCTGTTCTTGCAACAATACCACACTGGTGTTTTGTTTTGTTTTATTACTGCATTTTTGTGATGGATTTTAATATCTGGTAGACTGAATTCTCTTTCTTGGATCTTTTATTTTTAAATTGACCTAGCTCTTAATGAACTTTAATTCTTTCAAATTGGATAACAACCAAGTTCCCAAAAAACCACAAGTAGATTTTTATCGGATTGCATTAAATATATCGATTCATTTAGATGGAATTGACACTTTCATAGTAGGTCATCCGACCTTAGAGTGTGGAGTGGATCTTAGTTATTCAAATAAGCTTCCAAGTCCATCATAGAGAGATGTGTTTTTGCTCTAAGGTAATGATATAATTTAAAAAGCTTCTTAGGCAAATGTACTAATGCTTTTAAGAATACCGTGTGAATGTTGTGTTTTGCTCAGAAATGGTTCTAAAAATACCAGCCTACATTTTCTTTTTTATTATTATTCTTTTTAAAAAATACATATTTTTTATTGATTTCAGAGAGAGGAAGGGAGAAGGAGAGGGAGAGAAAAACATCAGTGATGAGAGAGAATCATTGATTGGCTGCCTCCTGCACGCCCCACACTGGGGATGGAGCCCGCAACCCGGGCATGTGCCCTTGGCCGGGAATCCAACCGCGACCTCCTGGTTCATAGGTCGACGCTCAACCACTGAGCCACACCGGCCCGGCCAGCCTTCATTTTCTTTAGCAAACTTTTGTCATTTCGACTTTCTGATGCTTACATTTTTGGTTCACCTGGAATTTATTTTGGTCTCGGAGTGAGGTGGAGAGAGGATCTCGGGGGGCAGGACCCTGGGGTGTCTGGTTCTGCTGAGGATGGGTAACCGTGTGGGTCCTTAGGGACGATCTGGCCCAGCTGCCCTTCCTGACCATGTGCATCAAGGAGAGCCTGCGCCTGCACCCCCCGGTCACCGTCATCTCCCGCTGCTGCACCCAGGACGTCTTGCTCCCCGATGGCCGGGTCATCCCCAAAGGTGCTGGCCGTGGCGGGGGGAAGAGGGTGCTGGTCCCTCAGCGGGGACCTCGTTCTGACTGCCCCTCCTCCCCCACACAGGCAACATCTGTATCATCAGCATCTTCGGGGTTCATCACAACCCGTCAGTCTGGCCGGACCCCGAGGTGCTGCCCCTCCCCCCTTCCCCCCTGGGCCCTGGTGATGGGGAGGGAGCCTGACCCGGGACAGCAGACACGCCCCTTCCGCCTTATCCACGTGCTTTTCTGGGGATGCCTGGGCGTCCTGAGAAACCCATCCAGCAAGCCTGCCCTCCTCGCCCCCAGGTGTACAACCCCTTCCGCTTCGACCCAGACACACCCCAGAAGAGGTCGCCTCTGGCATTTATTCCCTTCTCGGTGGGGCCCAGGTGAGGCCAGCGGGTGTCCGATGCGGGGTGGCCTGTGGGTGGTGAGGCTCCGCGGCCGTGGCCAGCCAGCCTGGGGTTCGCGGGCACGGTTACCCCCGCTTCTCTATCCCTGCAGGCGGAAGTGGGGTCCGGACACCATCTGAGCCCCTCTCCCTCTGGCCCCCAGGAACTGCATCGGGCAGACGTTCGCCATGGCCGAGATGAAGGTGGTCCTGGCGCTCACGCTGCTGCGCTTCCGCGTCCTGTGCGACCAGGCGGAGCCTCGCAGGAAGCCCGAGCTCATCCTGCGCGCGGAGGGCGGCCTGTGGCTGCGGGTGGAGCCGCTGAGCGCCGGCCCACAGTGACCCTGCGCTGTCTGGCCTGGGAGCCCACCCAGACCCTCACACCTCCCCTTGCAGGTTCCCAGGAAAAGAACTGTGCTGTCACCTCTGCTTCAGCCTCACTGAGTCTGCAGCGGGCGCTTGGGCCTGCGGGGACCCAGGGAGCGGGTGACGCTGGCTGGAGGGGTCTGGGGTCTCCAGCCGACCACTGGGCCCACACTAATCGCGGGCTCTCCCTGAGCCCAAGCACGGACTTTATAGCCTGGGTAGTGGGGAGCCATGGGAGGTGTTTGAGCAGGAAGGAACCAGGTCGAAGGACGTATCTAAGGGGCACATTTGAGGCCCTGAGTCACACAGGAGAACCCAACGTGACGCTACACACACTGGCCACCCTGACCTCAGTTCTGATCTCCTAACATACCCAGTCTTTTCTCGCCTCAGAATCCTTCACGATGTTCCTATGGTTACCCTGTTACAATGTTTACTTAAACATGACAAGCCCGATTGCCTTATAGTTTGTGCCTGATCATTGCAATAACGGTATCTGTTATATTGTCCTTTGTTTCTGCTGATTTTCATGCATAGGGTCAGGGTTCTTGTGTGTCTAGTTATCTTTTCCTGGATAATGGCTATCATATTTGAAATAATATTTGTAGAATTTGGAGAAGGCAGCTTTTTGTGAGAAGAGTCCTGGGAGCTCTGCTGGTTGAGGATTAAGTGAAATGAGAGGCCCAGTGCATGATTTTGTGCACCAGTGGGATCCCTCAGCCTGGCCTGCAAGATTGGGCTAAAACTGGCCCTCAGACATCCCTGGAGAGGTCCAAGATTGTGAGAGGACGCAGGCCAGGCCGAGGGACCTCACTGGTGCAAGATCAGGTCGGGGAGGGATGAGGGAGGTTGGCCATCCAGGGAGAGCTCCAGGGTGAGTCTGGCCTGTCTTGCTCAGTCCCTATCAGCGGGACCCCAGCAGCAAACTAACCTACCGGTCATAGCATCTGCCCCCGGTTGGTCAGTGCATGTCATAGTGAGCGGTTGAGCGCCCCTAGCATATCACTAGCATATTACGCTTTGATTGGTTGAACAGATGACTGGACACTTAGCATATTAGGTTTTTATTATATACGATGAAGTTCAACACTTCTGTGCCCAAGGTTACTAAGGCACTTGCTGGTTCTTTCATTTCTGCCTGCTCTCACCCTAAGAGGTGTAGCTTTCTGAGGCCTCCACTATGGGAGGAGAGTCTTCTTACAATCTCCCCTCCTTGTGCTATCCTGGGCTTGGATTTTCTTCCCCCACCAGATAATCAAAACAGAATTTCACATTTTCCTGACTTGGGAAATGCTTCCAGGACAAAAGTATAATTGATGTTCATTTTATCTCTAGGTTTCTATTTTCATTTAGCAGTGTCTTTATACCTCTTTACCATATTTTCATGTCATTTACTCATTTAAGAAATTGAAGAAGTACCCAGCATTAGGAGTTGTTTTTTAAAAAGCTGGAAGTTTGATCCAAATAACCTAGCTTGCCATGAATAGAAACAGAAAGTCTCCATTGGGATTTTAAATAGTCACGATCCAGTTATTACTTCAGGGTGATAATTGTCTTCAGGTGCATAGAATTGCAGACCACGAAAGCCCACATCAGGATTTAAGGGGGAGGATCACACGTCACCCCAAGATGCTGTACTTTGAGACAAATGGAGGGAGCAGGTGGATGGGGTTGACTCCCTTGGGCATGTTGTGTGTTCCTTGTATAGAAGAATGACACACGATGGGTGTTTTTGTTGTTGTTGTTAATCCTCACCTGAGGATATTTTTTCCATTGGTTTTTAGAGAGGATGGAGGAAGGAGAAGGGACACAGAGAGAGAAACATCGATATAAAAGAAACACATTGGCCGAAACCGGTTTGGCTCAGTGGATGGAGCGTCGGCCTGCGGACTGAAGGGTCCCGGGTTCGATTCCGGTCAAGGGCATGTACCTTGGTTGTGGGCACATCCCCAGTAGGAGATGTGCAGGAGGCAGCTGATCGGTGTTTCTCTCTCATCGATGTTTCTAATTCTCTCTATCTCTCTCCCTTCTTCTCTGTAAAAAATCAATAAAATATATTTAAAAAAAAAAAAAAAAGAAAAGAAACACATTGGTTGGTTGCCTCCCGCAGACGCCTTGACCAGGGCAGGGATCAAGCCCGTAATCCAGGTATGTGCCCTTGACCAGAATCAAACCCTTCAATCTGCGCCCAAAGCTCTAACCACTGAGCCAAACTGGCTAGGGCCACATTGGATTTTTTTTTTTTTTTTTTTTTTTTTTTTTTTAAATATATTTTATTGATTTTTTACAGAGAGGAAGGGAGAGAGATAGAGAGTTAGAAACATCGATGAGAGAGAAACATCGACCAGCTGCCTCCTGCACATCTCCCACTGGAGATGTGCCCGCAACCCAGGTACATGCCCTTGACCGGAATCGAACCTGGGACCTTTCAGTCCGCAGGCCGACGCTCTATCCACTGAGCCAAACCGGTTTCGGCCACATTGGATTTTTTAAAAAATATATATTTTATTGATTTTTTACAGAGAGGAAGGGAAAGGGATAGAGAGCCAGAAACATCGATGAGAGAGAAACATCGATCAGATGCCTCCTGCACACTCCCCATTGGGGATGTGCCCGAAACCAAGGTACATGCCCTTGACCGGAATCGAACCTGGGACCCCTCAGTCTGCAGGCCGATGCTCTATCCACTGAGCCAAACCGGTCAGGGCAACACACTGGATGTTTTGATAGTCAACAGGATGGACAGTGTCTGTGACGGCTAATTGTGTATCCTGATATCCACTTCTACCCACTTGGAATCCCTGGTTGTTAGCCAGGTGGATGGCAGACTGAAGTACAGGTTATCATTGAAAGCTTTTCTTGCAGCTGGATTGGTTAAATGGCCATGTCCTGTCCCATATGGAGAAATCAAAGCTTATGTGGTCATTCTGGAAGCCTTCCTTAAGAGAAATCTGGAACACTGTCTCTGCCCAGTCCTTCCCCCTCCTCCTCCTGCTGCTTGGAGCCTTGATGGGGTGCTGGAGCTCTATCTTGGGTTATGAGGACAGGACCACTCTTTAACGAAGGTGGAGCAGGCAGCTGGAACAATCAGGGTCCGATGACCCTGGATCCACCACGCCCTGAGGTCATGCTCCCAAGGTCACAATCCCAGTCTGCTATTTACTAGCTGTTTGGCTTGAGGAACATCATTTCTCTCTAAGCCTCAGTTCTTTTACTATCCTATAGAATAAAGAGGTAATATGCAAATTGACCATCGCTCCCTTGCACAAGATGGCTGCCCCCATGTGGTCCAAGATGGCCACCACAAGATGGCCAGCAGGGAAGGGCAGTTAGGGGAGACCAGGCCTGCAGGGGAGGGCAGTTAGGGGTGACCAGGATTGGCAGGGGAGGGCAGTTAGGGGTGACCAGGTCTGCAGGGGAGGGCATTTAGGGGTTACCAGGCCTGCAGGGAAGGGTAGTTAGGGGTAACAAGGCCGGCAGGAAAGGGCAGTTTGGGGCGATTGAATTGGCAGGGGAGGCAGTTGGGGCAATTGGGCCAGCAGGGGAGGGCAGTTGGGGGTGATCGGGCCAGCAGGGGTGTTGATCAGGCTGGCAGGGGAGTGGTTAGGGGGTGATCAGGCTGGCAGACAGAAGTGGTTAAGGGCAATCAGGCAGGCAGGCGAGTGGTTGGGAGCCAGCAGTCACGAATTGTGAGAGGGATCCCAGATTGGAGAGGGTGCAGGCTGGGCTGAGGGACACCCTCCCCCCCAGTGCACGAATTTCGCATATATATATATGCCTGACCATCTGACAGGTAGCTATGACACGCACTGACCACCAGAGGGCAGATGCTCAACGCAGGAGCTGCTGAGCTGCGGTGACTTGGCAACTGTGGTTCTCAAGTGACGCACCCAGACCAGAGAGGAGGGAGCCCGATTCTGGGGTGCATCACCCAAGAACTGCCCTCTCTCAATCCAGGATCCCTCGGGGGATGTTGGAGCCAGTTTCAGCCCGATCTCCACAGGCCAGGCCGAGCAAGGGACCCCACCTGCCGGGGGGACCCTGCCCACTCCGCAGATGCCCAGGCATTGCCCCAGATGCGGCCAGCTGGGGAGGGACAGCAGGAGGTTGGCTTCAGGGCATGTCCGGCCCCACCATTTCCTTTCAATGTGAACGAATCCGTGCACCGGGCATCTAGTATAACAATAGCCAGTTGATGGCCCTGTTGTGGAGATTGAATAACTAAGCACAATAACACGATGGAGCCATTATCTGGTAAGCTTCAGTCCTTCCGTGAGGATTGACTTCCTCTCTTCTCTCTCTTTTTGCATCACATTCCAAAATGTGAATTATTTTAAAGTCATAACAGTGAAATTTAAGTTTTTGGAAATGTGGCGGCTACTGGTAAAGAAAACTATCATTAGAAGATTCAGTAAATTTAAAATATCTGTGGTTATGTCTGAGAAATTACAAGAGTCTTTGATGTGAAGCTGGTCTGAAGCTAGGAACTGGACAAAGCACTTTTCTTTTTTCCCCCAGAGAGGCATGACCTGGACTTTATTTTTGCCCATATGTTCTGGGAAATGGAGGTTTCATGGGTCTGCAATAGTGAGAGGAAGATGGAAGGGAGGCGGATCGAGCGCGCCTCCAGCACCCGGGACAGTGGCTACCCCAGGACTTGGTCCTCTCTGGTGGGGGTGGGGTGAGAAACGGGGAGGTCCAAGGTACAAGTGTCAGCTCTTCAGGGCCCACAGATTGGGAGATGGAAGGCTTACTGGCGGAAAAAACAAACAAACAAACCCCAACACACAACACTGCAGCATGGAAGGACCAAATATTTAATATAATCGAAGCTGAAAAATCACATTTTTCCGTTGCCGTTAGAGTTCTTAATTAAAACGTTTTTTCTTATTCCTATAATGATACATTTTCATGGAAGAAAATACAAATAGAAAAAGAAAGAAATAAAAATGATATTCATAGCGTTAATCCAAATGTGTCGAAATAATCAGTTAATATTATCTGACATGTACTTATTACATCTATACATGTTTAATCCAAGTAAACCCTTAATTTACATAAAAATGAATTACATTTACATGTAATCTTCGGTTTAAAAATTCAATTTCATCAGCTAACAAGAACTCAAAGAGATGCTCAACATGACTAGTCACAAGAAAATGCAAATCAAAACCACAAAGCGATTCCACTTCACACTCACTAGGATGGAAAGAATGTAAAAAAGGGAAAATGACAAGGTTAGTGAGGATGGGGAGTAACTGAAACCCTTATCCATGGCGAGAGGGAATGTATGCAGCCACTGTGGAAAACGGTTTGATGATTCCTCAGTAAATTTAACCTGAAATTACCATACGATCCACCAATCCCATGCCCAGGTTTATACCCAAAAGAATTGAAAATGGGTGTTAAGCCCTGGCCAGGTGACTCAGTTGGTTGGAGCGGACACCAAAAGGTGTGGTTTCAATTCCTGGTCAGGACACATACCTAAGTTTCGGGTTCGATCTTCCGTCAAAGAGCCAATGGGAGGCGACCCATTGTTATTTCTCCATTGATATTTCTCTCTCACATTGATGCTTCTCTCTCTCTCTCTTTCTCTCTCTCACTCTTCCTCTTTTTCTAAAAAATCAATAGAAACATATCCTCATGTGTAAAAAAACCCAAAACCAGAAATTGGGTATTGAGACAAAAGCTTGCACAGGAATGTTCATAGTGGCACCATTCACATTTGCCAAAAGTTGGATATTTGGGAAACAGTCCAAATATCTATTAACATATGAATGGATAAACGAAATGTGGTGCATTCACAACAAGGAATACTGATGAGTCAGTGAGAAAGGAAGTACACTGTTGGTTGTCAGGGGCCAGGTCGGGTAATGAGAAGTAAGTGCTAATGGGACGGGGTTTCCTTTTCGGGTGATGAAAACATTTAGAACTACATAGCGGTGGTAGTTGCACTATATTGTGAATGTACTAAATGCACAAAATTGTACACTTTATAATGGTTAAGATGGTAAAGTTTATGGTATGTGTATTTTATCCTAAACCAAAAAGCTATTTTATCATACATCTTTGTTAATCTATTGTGAACATCTTTCTACAACATTAAATCATCTTTCCATGACATGATAACATAAATTCTTAAGTGCTAAGTATTCAAGCCATTCTTTTTTATTTCTTTCAAAAAATGGCATTATGTTAGAAAATAATTTAAAAGTTTGTTGGTGGGAATGCAGATTGGTGCAGTCCCTGTGGAAAGCAGTATGGAGTCACATCAAAAAATTTAAAATGGAACTGCCTTATGATCCAGCCATTCCACTGCTGGGAATTTATCTGAAGAAATCTGAAACATGAATTCAAAAGAATATATGCACCCCTATGTTCATTGCAGCGTTATTTACAGTAGCCAAGATTTGGAAGCAGCTGAAGCGCCCATCAGTAGATGAGTGGGTAAGACAGCTGTGGTACATTTACCCAATGGAATATCACTCTGCTGTAAAAAGCAAGAAACATTTACCCTTTGTGATAGCAGGGACGGACCTGGAGAACATTATGCTGAGTGAAATAAGCCAGTCAGAGATTTCACTCATGTGTGAAATTTAGTGAACAAACTGAATTACCAAGCAGAATAGAGACAGACTCATAGATAGAGACAGGCAGACAGCTCTGTTGGGGGAAGGGTGTTGGGGGTGGATGGAGGGATTGAGCCGAAAAGAAAAAAAGAGAGAACTCATGGACATGGACAACAGTGTGATGATTGCAGGGGCAGGGGTGGGTGGAGGTGGAAGAGGGCATAGAAGGGATAAATGGTGATGGGAAAAATAAAATAAAATAAAAAATTAATAAAAACAGTTCAACTCACTTTCCAAGAATTCTCTTCATGCACATAGATAACGGAAGATATCCCTCTCAATTACACAGAGGTACTCTCAATGAAATAACCTTTTTATAGCAATAGATACACGTGTATTCATGTAAGATATTGGTTACAAACCTTTCATAGAACATGTATGTCCTGGCGACTCCTCGGACACGGCAGGTTTCGGTCCTATTAATAGAGGTAGAGCGCTGAGAAGGGAGAAGGTGACACATCAGCTCCCCCAGGTGAACACTGGTTTCATCCTCACACCGGTCTTATGGACCCAAGAGATTCAGTCCCTTGCTCAAGGTCACTCGGTCAGTGAGTGAATTTGGTCAGCGTGGCTTCAGAGATCTATCTTAACCTACAAGGGATGTGTTTTTCAAGGATGGTCTTAGCCTTAGGCACATCAGATCACATCAGGAACCACTCCAGGCTCACCACATGAGACTGTCCGGTGATGCCTGTATTTTAAAATGTAATATTATTGACAGGGGATACATTCACTTGTGAAAAAAATGCACGGAGAAAAGTATTGGCACTCCAGCTGTCCTTCGTTTGCCCAGTTTCTTCTGTAGGTAAACACCTGTCCTTTCTGTATATCGCTTCATAGTATGTTTATGCAAATAATGTATGTGCTTGGTTACCCTCTGCCTCATCTGAAAATTGTATGTAATTTACAAAATTTGCAAAAAGTAAAATTTTCTCTTTTGGGTGTATAATTCTGAGTTTTGACAAGTGCTTAGAATTGTGCAACCATCACTTACCATAGTTACCCCCAACCCCTGGCTACCACTGATCTATTCTTCATCCCTATCGTCTGTCTTTCTTTCACTTAAAACAATGCATTTGAGATTCATTTATGCTTCGAGTCTCAATACTTTTTTTTTTTATAGCTAAGTCATATTCCAGCACATGGATGAGCCACCGTTTGGAGGACCTGGGGATTATTTTCAGTTTAGGGCTTTCATGAAAACAACAACAACAACAACAACAACAACAAAACTACTCTGAGTATTTGTGTACAAGCATTTGTTGTTCTTAGAGTGGGAGGGCTGGGTCATATTCTATGTGTGTGTTTACCATTAAAAGCAGCGGCCAAACTGCCATCGAAGTGTCTGTGCCGTTTTGGATTCTACTCCGCAATGTGTGACAGTTGTAGTTGCTCCAGCTCAGGGGCACTTAGTGTTGTCGGCTCCCCCGCGGCTATCTTGTGATGTGTCTCTGTGACTGTCCTCTGCATCTACTGATGGTTAATGATGTTGAATATTTAGTCATGTCCCTGTTTGCCAGCCATGTATCTTCCTTAGTGAAATGCTGGTTCAAATCTTTGCCCATTAATTTTCCTTGCATTGTTTGCCTTTTTATCATAGGATTTGGAGAGTTCTTTATATTTTTGGTAGACGAATCTTTGGTCAGATGTGTGATTTGCAAGTCTTTTTCCCCTCGTCTGTGCCTGATCATTACATTATCTTACTAGTAAATTTCTTTCACAGTGCACATTTTAAAAAATGCATAAGGTACAATATTATCAATATTTTATCTTTATAGATTATGTGTATGGTATTGAATATAAGAACGGTTTGTCCAACCCAAAATCACAACTATTCTCCCTACATTTTCTTCTAAAGTTTTTAGTTTTAGATTTTACATCACTTAGTTTTATGACCCATATTCAGTTAAATTTTGCATAAGTATGAGTTATGAATTGACTCTTTTCTTGCATATTGTTCTAGTATCATATATTGAAAAGACTGTCCTTTGTGCATTGATTTGCCTGGCATGTTTAAAAAAATCAATTGATCAATTTGGGGGGGTTATTTCAGGACTCTTCTGTTCCACTGATTTATATGTCTAATCTTTGACCAATACCACACTGTCATGATTACTGCAGTTTTATGGTATACTAGAGGCCCGATGCACAAAGTTCGTGCAAGAGTAGGCCTTCCTTCCCCCAGCCGCTGGCAGGCACCCGGGACCCTGGCTTCCCTCACAACCCCAGCGAGGGAAGGATGTCCAGAAGGACGTCCGGTCTAATTAGCATATTACCCTTTTATTATTATAGATTGTTGAAAGGAGTTTTAGGGGTAAAATAGGCAAGTTTAGGAAGTTTTAGGAATTAGGGGGTCCACGGGAGAGGAAGGTATATTTGGTTGGGGGCTTGGAGCTGCCAAAAGGCATATATTCACAGAGAACAGAAGGTGCCACAGGATAAGGGGGAAAGGAAGACATCCATTCACAGAAGACAGGGACAAGCCACAGGGTATGAGGAGAAAGAGGAAACAAGCTTTCACAGAGGACAGAGCATTCTACTGAAGCGGGAGAGGAAGAGGGGGCACCACGTGGGGTTTGAGCTTTGAAGCTGATATTCTACCAATGGGAAGGCAGCACCAAGAAACAAAGCACTGCCGCCTTTAGGAACCTCAGGAAAAGGGGCTCAGTGGGTCACCCCCTTGGGAACCTCTCCCCGCCTGACAGTCTGCACTTGTTTCCAATAAATGCCCACCCTTTTCATCTACCACCTTTTGTCTGTCTGTGGCTTCACTCTTCGAGCCCACCTGGACAAGAACCCAGGAAAGAAACCACCCTTGCATCCTGTTCAGAGAAAAACCACCGACTCATTGTGAAAGGGTGATGTGAATCCTTCAATCACATTATTTTCTTTTTAAGTTTTTTGGCTACTTTAAGTCCTTTGTATTTTCATGTAAATTTTATAATCAGTTTATCTATTTCTAGGATTGTGATTGTAATTTATTTAAACCTAGACCAGTCTGAGGAGACTTAACATCTTAACATCAATCCATGAACATTGTATGTCTCTTCTTTAATCTGGGTCTTCTTGGATTTCTCTCACCCATGTCTTGAAATTTTCATTCTAGAAATAGATGCATATGTTTTGTTTTAACATATAGTTATAACTGAGAGTTTCACTTTTTCTGGCATATGCTACTTTTTCACCTCCAAATCAAATATTTGCACTCAAATCTTTGCATTAGAGTTGGCTTCTGGGTGACCCAAACTAAAACACACATGTGGGCTTGCTCTTCTAGTCCCCACAGGCCTTTGGTTTTTCCTTTTTACCGAGGAGGAGTAAGAGGCTTAGAGAGGGCAAGCCACCTGCCCAAGGCCACACAACTGAAGAGCGGCACAGCTGGGCTTTAACCTGGGCCACCTGACCCCAAGCCCAGTGCTTGCTCCCCTCCTGGGTCCTCCGAGTCGCTAAGGGTCAGGGGCAAAAGAGAGATGTTCTCAGCCAGTAAGATCTCTGACGTGTGTACTAGAGGGACCTACAGCTCATAGCTGGTGCCCACATCCTCATTCTGCCATAAAATAAGAAAAACAATGGCAAACACAGGCTTGGAACTGACTCTGTGTCAGGATTGTTGTTGAAGCAGTTTGCTCATTTCAACTCACCTCATTTTCACAACTCACCTGCGTCAATTCACAGCTGGTTCTGACTTGCACCCTGGCACCTGGGGTCCTTGTTCTTAACCACAATGTCCTCTGGCTTCTCACAGGCCTACATATGCAGTCCTACTACATGCCAGGCATGGTGCTACATTTTTCCTTTTAAAAATATAATTTATAATTACATACATTAGTAATGGTAATTAAGAACACTATGCAGGCTTTTTATAAGAAAAGGAAACAATTGGTAAGTGTAGACATTTAAAAAAAATTCCACTCGGCTGGTGTGGCTCAGTGATTGAGCATCGACCTATGAACCAAGAGGTCACCAGGTCGTTTCCCCGTCAGGGCACAAGCCTAGGTTGCAGGCTAGATCCCTTAGGGCAGCGGTTCTCAACCCCTTTGGCGGTCGAACGACCCTTTCACAGGGGTCGCCTAAGACCACCATGCATATCAGATATTTACATTACGATTCATAACAGTAGCAACATTACAGTTATGAAGTAGCAACGAAAATAATGTTATGGTTGGGTCACAACATGAGGAACTGTATTTAAAGGGCCAGAAGGTTGAGAACCACTGCCTTAGGGGGTGTGCAGGAGGCAGCCGATCAATGATTCTCTCTCCTCATTGATGTTTCTCTCTCTCCCTCTCCCTTCCTCTCTCTGAAATCAATAAAAACATTTTTTTAAAGAAAAAATTGTTCCTTTCTCTCCCTCTCTCATTCCAGGGATTGGAGGTACCTTTTCAGATATTTCGGTGCCTAGACAAACATCAGTGAACACCTGAATAACTGGTTTGGTCAGGATTTTCATCCCTTTGGGGAATGTAGTGGCCAGGTCTCGCCAGGTCCTGGCCCAGGCCCTGGCAGCTATGTCAGATGAGATAAACAAACGGTTTTAAGAAGGGGCCATTAACAAAGGCATGGGCAGGGCCAAGGATACCATCAAGGCTAGTGCAGCAGGAGACTGGCATCAGCTGAGGGCTGCCACCACCCCCGGGCTAATGGGACCAGGAAGCAAGCTGTTCCTGGAATACAGAGGGAGTAGCTGTCGCTGAACACGGAGGTAGCCTTTGGCAGAGGACAGATGTCCTTTCCCTAATCCCCTCCTATTGCCTTCAGTGGCCTCCCACTGACCAGACACTATCTTACTGACTCCCAGAGGCTGCAGGTAGGAGGCCAAAGGCACCTGATGTCGGCCATCGGCTCCACCTGGATCAGTGTCAGCTGCCCATGTGCCCGCAGATGAGCTCCTCTGTGGGTGGGAGGGCCCCTTGCGAGCTGGCTAAGCAGACACCCCAATGGGGAGCAAAATTCTGCATCTCCTTCTGCTCCTTTTGAGCAACATCCTTGGGGTCCCCTCTGTTGATTTTTAAGTGAGAAGCACCCTTTTCCCTTCCATGAGGACGGTCTCTGTTGACCCTGCTGAGGTCCCCCCTTCTGAGTGGCGAGGAGTGGTCAAGCTACTTTTCAAAACTGGCCCCACCCCTGAAATCCCATCCAGAGGAAGTTGACGCCAACTATTGTGGGTCCTCGGGACTTTGTGGAAGTTTTCCTTGCACATTATTTCCCCCCCAAACCAGCTCCTTTGATCACCTGGTACCACTGCCAAGAAGCTGACAACCAAAATTTACAGACCTGGCTCTCACTGGACATGCCTTCCGGGGCGACGAGGTTTGCCCAATTTTATTATGGCCAGTAAAGCACAGCTTCTGTTTCTGGCCTGAGTGTCAGGCCCGATTTCATCACCACCTGGGCTCCAGCACAGCTGGTTCCCGCTTCCCTCAGACTCTGACCAAAATTGCCTCACAGTTTCTGCTTAGTCTGTTTATCTCAGCACGTCTGAGGAAGGAAGCAAAAATGACACACTTCTTAGGCCATTTGATTGCCACAACCTGAGCTAAGTCTTTACAGTCCTGGGGTGGCTTTGGGGCTGGGAAGGGTGATCTTTATTCACTGTTCTCGCCTCCATGTCAGGTTTCTGCTTACAGATGACCTCCTCTGGGAGGCCCTCCTGGATTGCCCCATCCAGAGCAGCCCCCTCCGTCACTTTCTAGAGTGTCCCTCAGTTTGTTAATTTTCTTCATTATCGCCCCCATCTGACTTGGTCTTATTTCCTGTTGGCTTCCCCCGTCAGACATGAGCACCACAATCCAGAGACCTCATCTGTCTTGTTCATCCCAGGTCCTAGCGCTGTGCCTAGTACAGAGTGGGTATCCAAGTACAGTATCCTGTTGAGGCATGAACTCCCTGGGAGGTATACATCCACCTCTTCATTTTATCGAGGAGGACATAAGGCTCAGAGAGGACAAGAGATTTGGCGGAGGTTACGCCACAAGTGGCAGAGCTGGGATTTGAATTCGGTCTGCTGAACCCAGAACTTGTTCCTGTCGATGTAAGAAATGTCCAATCCTGTAGAGACTTGTTAATGAGTTTATTTGAGTCAAACTGACGGAAATTTCCGGGAAGTAAAATCGCAGCGGATTGAGAAAATGCTCTGGAAAATGGCAGTTTTACAGCTTATTTTATGCATTGCAGTCAAAGGCGCAGGTGTAAGGACGATAACATGAAATCCACTGGTGGCAGGTTAAGGGGGAAGGAGAAAGCAAAGCTGGGAAATCTCTGGGATTGAATTAAAAGTAGAACAGAGAGACACATACTTCTTTCACGTTGGTAGGAACAGGATAGTTAATATTTAACATTTATAGCCCGTTAAGATAGTATTTAGGGAACAAGACAACAGTGAGGGGTTCTGGAAAAGAAGATCACTCTGACATTTCAAAGGTCTGTTATCTTAGAGCAAAAGACAATGGGCTCACTTAAGGTAAAGACTGATCTTTGTCAAGGAAACTGCAGGTCCTGGATGTGACTATCTGCCACAACCTGCTTTTAGTTAGGAATTATATGTTTATACTAGAGGCCCGATGCATGAAATTGGTGCATGGGGGGCGGGCCTCAGCCGGGCCTGCTCCCTCTCCAATCCAGGACCCCTTGGGGGATCTCCTACTGCCTCTCTTAATCTGGGACCGCTGGCTCCAAACTGCTCACCTGCCTGCCTGCCTGATTACCCCTAACCCCTCTGCCTGCCTGCCTGATCACCCCTAACTGCTCCCCTACTGGCCTGATTGCCCCTAACTGCTCCCCTGCTGGCCTGATTGCCCCTAACAGTCTCTGCCTCACCCTGTACCTGGGACCCAGGCTTCCCTCCCTCTGGCTGGCTGCAGGCACGCAGGACCTGGGCAGGCTTCTCCTGGGCTGACCCATGCCGTAGGGGACTGCAGGGCAGGCAGCTTGTCCCTCTCCTGGGCTGCAGGCACAGCCGCTGGTGCCCAGGACCACGGGGACCATGGGGCGGGCGGCTTGTCCCTCTCCCGGGCTGCAGCCTGGCTGGTCCCCATTCATCTCTTCCCAGTGTTGAGTTATTATGGCGTGTGGGTGTGGGTGTGATGACCATTTGCATATTAGCTCTTTATTATATAGGATCATTCTATGTGGTTACTTGGCATCTCTGAGTTTGTAAGGTCCACCATGCAGGCCTCCCCTGAGCTTGTCAGGTTTGGTAAGTAGCCCTTTTTTTGTCCATAATCTTTTCCACTGGCTGGAAAGGAAAGGTGGAACTCAAGCCAGCAGATGCCTGCATACTGATTCTGGAGACACCGCAGGCTGTGTGGCGTCACGGTGACACAAAGCAGGAACTGCTCATCTGCTTTGTGTGCTAACTATTGTCCCCCACTGTGCCAAATTCTTATTTCTTTTAAAAATTATGTTTTAGTGATAAACGTTAAAGCAGCTCGGTGTGTGTGGGGAAGCATTAAAGACATAGCTCACTACAAGGGCAAAGACTCCAATTCTTCCAATTCCATTGTGATGCATGAATTTTCTGGAAGTTTTTCAATGTATCTCCAAACACATTGCAAACACATGCACACACAGATGTGTTTTTTTAAAAATATATTTTATTGATTTTTTTACAGAGAGGAAGGGAGAGAGATAGAGAGTTAGAAACATCGATGAGAGAGAAACATCGATCAGCTGCCTCCTGCACATCTCCTACTGGGGATGTGCCCGCAACCCAGATACATGCCCTTGACCAGAATCAAACCTGGGACCCTTCAGTCTGCAGGCCGACGCTCTATCCACTGAGCCAAACCGGTTTCGGCCACACACAGATGTTTTATATGAGGATGAGACCACTCCTCACATTTCACTTTGTCACTGAGATATCATGAACATAATAGCTTATTTGTTTCAGGTGTACAACATAATGATTGGATATTTGTATACACAGAAAAATGATCACTACACTAAGTCTAGTTAACATCCACCACACACAAGTCACAGAATTTTCTTCTTGTGATGAGAACTTTTAAGATTTACTGTCTTAGTAACTTTCAAATATGCAATACAGTATTATTAACTATGCTCACCATGCTGTACATCACACTCCCAGGATTTATTTATGTTGTATCTGGAAGTTTGTACATTTTGACTCCTTTCACCCATTTCCCCCACCTCTTACCCCCCATCTCTGGCAGCCACCAATACGTTCTGTGTATCTTAGTTCTTTTTTGTTTGTTTGTCTTTTAGATTCCATGTATAGAATTTTGTAACATATAAGTGAGAGCATAGATAAGTCACATCATATGGCATTTGTCTCTCTCTGTCTGACTTATTTCACTTAGCGCAATGCCCTCAGGCCCATGCATGTGTGCCAGGCCCCTCTCACACACCCCACAGAGGTGTGACGGGACAGGCCCCTGAGCCAGAAGGAGGTGGCTGTCCCCTCCTCGGTTCTTGTCTTCCCGTAGGAATGAATTCAAATGAGTGACTCCAGGTGATTGTGTTGCAATAAAGCCAAGTTACTAATAAAATTAAAGTGAGCAAATTTATTCAGGAAGCAAGGCAAACTAATCTACTAAACTACATCTGAGCTGGGGCTCAGGTGGGCTTTCCCCACTAGTTTGGAAAAGCGAGTCTGGTGGGAGTCCAAGGGGTTACATACCTTCTGTCTATAGTTTCACGTTCCTCTGCTAGATGCCCTGGTACCGGTGAGCTCTCAAGGTCTCCCCTCTTACTTGGTTATGGCTTTCCCAGAATTTATGAGAAGCACCTAGTACTTTTATCTTGATGAGCCCAGAGACTGCTGGCTTCACAGTTTAGAAAGAGAAATAAAACTGCCCCCCCCCCCCCACCACTTGGGCCCCCCCAAACAGCTGACTTCTGTGTTTACTGAGACGGGTTTTTAATTCTCCCTCGTCTTTCCCTCCCCACACCTGCCTTGGCAGTTCCTGGGTGATTTTTGCTTTGTGTCCTCTGGTCAGAGAAGGGCATTGAGATTCCCACTCCCCTCCTGCATTCTTTAGTGAGGAGAGGTGTTTATCCATTTGCTCCCAAGTGTCCTTGCTTTGGGGGAGATGATGGCGTGTTATTATTGACAAGCTGGCTGCAAGCTCTCCATGGAAAATTGTTTAATTTTCTTGTCTCAGTTTCCCTGTTCCTCTTGCTTCAGAATGTTCCTAGCTTCTTACTATGCTGTAACACATCTACCCACGGTGCACAAAATATTTCCTTTGTATATCACTTGTATTTTTTTTTTTTTACAGCGAGTGGAAGGGATGAGGAGAGACAGAGAGAAACATCAATGTGAGAGAGACACATTGATTGGTTGCTTCCTGCACAGGCACCAGGGCCAGGGATCGAGTCTGCAACTGAGGTAACTGAGGTACGCGAGCCCTTAATTGGAATCGAACCTGGGACCCTTCAGTCCATGGGCTGACACTCTATCCTCTGAGCCAAACTGGCTAGGGCTTTCATATATCACTTTTTCATATATCACTACTCTTCCTGCCTGGGTCTGATGGAATGCTTGCAATGTTGAGGTTTAATCAGGCCCATTTTGTAGATATGAAGACGGAGGCTCAGAGGGGTGACTGGCTGTGCCTGAAGCTGGTCACTGACGCAAGGCCTGCCACCACTGATCGGACACACACTTGCCCACTGTCTGGCTCTGGGAGACGGACCAGCCTCTCCCTTTCCCTGTGTGCCTCCCCTACCTCCATAGTGGCTGAGGGACATTTCAGAAGCCAGGAGGCCTGTGTTATTTGGAAGCTGAGCCCTTCACCACTGGGGATGCTCCAGCCTCGTCAGGCTCAGAGTAAAGTCCCCACCTGCGGCATCCTTTCCCCTTCTATCACCCGATCCAGGAATCGAGGGAGCCCCAGACCTATAGACGCTGCCCTCATGATGGCTGCAGAGCCCTGCTGGGGTTCTTGGTCATGGCTCCTGAAAGTTCAACCCCCACTTACAGCTTCAATTTGGGCCCAGATTCTGCGGCCCTCCTTGGCCTTTCTGAGGGCCCATTGCGTGGTTTCATAGGTTAGTGCTCTCGGCCCCAGTGTCAAAGGGACAGGAACCAATTGCCTTTATGTGGAGCCCGGGTGTCCCATTCCAGGCCTGCCCCTGGAGGCCCTCCCTCTTCATTCAGGTCTCTGCTCACCCTGACCCCTGGCCTGAGGTGGAACCCCTCCTCCAGGCACATCGCTGACCCCTGTCCGATATGTCCTGATCATATGATTGATCATCGCCCATCTCTCCACAAGATGTGAGCCCCTTGACACCAGGGACGATGTCTGCCGTGCTCACTGCTGTATCCCTTGTGCCTAGAATAGTGCCCAGCACATAAAAGGTGTTCAATAAGCAGATGGTTGCATAGAAAGCCCCAGGGTGTGTAGATTTACCCCCTAATTTATAACTAAAAAAACCCCTGTGAATCAGAGAGGTAAAGGCACTCCTTCCCCGTATCCCTTGTAGAACCCAGACTTGGGGGCCTTAACGCCACATGTCTTAAAACTCGGAGTGTACACCACGCCCCAACAAGGATTCAGTTCTCAGGCAGTATTTCTGGGCCAGAAAGCTAGGCTCTGCATTCCCTATGAGCTCTCAGGTGATACGGATGGCGGAGGCCTGAGGGCCACACTTTGAGTAGCCAAGTCTTAGAGTTCGTGGTTGCAAAGCTCACTTGCTTCCCCGGATGTTTAATGAGCACCTATTATGTACCAAGCTTTGCTGTCGTTTTGACCTCATTTGCTGTAATGCTGGAGCAAGCGCTTTACCTCTCTGAGTCTCTGGTTCCTTTTCTGTAAAAATGGGCTCATGAGGGTAATATCGCAAGGCTGTTGGATGGTTGCACAAGTATAGTAACAACAACAACAAAACAATGACTAGCATCTGTTGAGCCCTTCCTCTGTCCTATGTGTCTTCCATACACAGTCTCTTTTCATTATTCCCACCACCTTGGCGGGGGCACTAATGAAATGCCCACTTACAGACATGAGGGCCACAGCTTACTGGTGCAGGGCATCCGCCAACCTAAAGCCTGGTGCCCAGTCTGGCCCCACCAGCTGTGACTGTGGGCAAGGCACTCAAATGGAATTCAGCCTCAGTTTCCTCATCCATAAAATGAGAAAACAAAAGGCTAATATACCTCAAGGGCTTAAAACAGATTCAGTGGCTTATGTTTTCAAATACTAGCAGTGGCTGCCATTCCTGCTCTGGGCCTCTCTGCCTGACCCCCAGGGCTCTGGCCTAGACAGCTGAGGGGAGGGGGATGCCTTACTTTGCAGGCAGGACATCGACACATAATAGGTTTACTTTATGTGGTGCACCTGATGCACAGAAGGAGCATTTTATATGAGTAGCCAGCACATAGTAGGCATGCTTTATTTAGTATGTTGAGTACTCAGGAGGCACTTTTTATGTAGAATGTCTGGCACACAGCAGGCATGCTTTACGTGGAGTACCCTGCATGCAGTAGGTGTGCTTTATCTGGAGCTCCTGGCAGTTAGTAGGCATGCCTCATGGAGAGTGCCCAGCATACAGTAGACACACTTTATGTACAACACTTAGCACAAGGCAGACAGTATTTATTAGAGTCCTTGACACACAGTAGATGCACTTTATATAGCACACCTGACACATAGTAGGCACACTTTATGTAGTGCAACCTGACACACAATAAGCATGCCTTTTAAATTACCCAGTACACAGTAGGCACACTCTGTGGAGAGTAGCTTGCATACAGTAGATGTGCTCTGTATAGAGCACCTGGCACATAGTAGGCACACTTTATGTAGAGTACCTGGCACTGAGTAGGAACGCTCTTTGAGGTGTCCAGCACACAGTAGGCATGCTTTATGTAGAATGCCCAACACACAGTAGGCACACTGTACATACAGTCTTTTGAGCAGAGTGGGTTTACTGTCCGTGGTGTACTGGTACACAGCAGCACAAGTACCAGCTGTCAGCTCGTTCCCTTCACTCCAACTCCTTGGGGGCTCCTGATCTTTCCCTCCTTCCTGTGTAACCCTCCTCTGTCTGCCCCTCAAGACCTCAGTCACCGTCCCAGGTGGAAGACTGCTCCCAGAGGGGCCGGCTCAGCCATCATTCAGAGCGAGGGCAGGGTTACACTCATTCAGCGTCTCCCAGTCTGCCCTGCCCTGTCAGGACCCCTCAGCCTTCCCCTCTCGCCTCCTGGTGCCCTCTCCCCTCTGGGTCCTTCCTGCCCTGAATCTGATGGGGAAGCTTCCAGCCAGGCTGTTTGCTGGTTTCTCTTCACAGCAGGCAGGTCTCAGTCCAGGCCCCGGGCTGCTGGGAGGCAGGACTGTAACTCCTGTCAGGCTGTGCGCCTGGAGGCCAGAGGCTTTTGCCTCTGAGTTTCATGACTCTGAGCCAATAAACTGCACAACAAGCTCTGGGCCGAGGACCTGTACCTGACAAGCTTGGAGAGAGCAGCTTGGCAGAGGTTTGGGACAAGGCTCACCTGGCAACTCAACAGTCAAGTTCAAGCCTTTACCCGCCACGCCCTGGTCTCGGGAAGGTAGGGGAGGCAGTAAACTTGGGGGCCCAGAGTCATCTGTGCCTACCCCCCAACCTACCCTTGACCCCCTGGGAGTGGGGGTGCTGAGTCCTGAGGATCCAGTGTCCACACTGTGTGACCCGGAGCTAGTTCTAGGCCTATAGTGACAACACTGTAAGCCTCCTCCCCCACCGTCTATCTGGGCCAGTGCCAATTGGGGTGGAGGTAAGCAGGTCTTTGGGGATTGGTTGGCTTAGCCCAGCCCCTCCCGGCCTGGCCTCCCCTAGGTCAGAAACCGAGGGCAAAGGCTTCCCAGGAGGAGGGGAGAGCAGGTTGTGTGGAACCAGCTTCTCCAGACAGAAGGTGCCAGTCTCGGGGTCAGGGAGCTGAGGGTCCTGGTCCAGGGTGGGGAGAGGTGTTGCTCAAGGCTGGGGTGGCTCCAGGGAGTGGAGCTGGCCTGGGAGTTGGGTGGATAACAGTGGGTCATGTAACTGTGTCTCTCGCTCTCTCCCTCTGGCTCTTCCTCTGTATTTCCCCGGGTGTCCCTTCCCTCCTGAGCCCCCATTCACCCATCCCTGAGCCCTCCCTGTCCTGTCCCAGCACTCACCTGGCCCTCCATGAGCCAATTCCACACACCCTCTCCCTCCGTAAGCTGGTCTCTGCCTCTGAGCTCCCTCTTACCACCCCGTCCTAGGCCCCAGGAGCTCACCCTCTGCCTGCCCTGCAGGATGCTGCAGCTGAGCCTGTCCTGGCTGGGACTGGGGCCGCTGGCAGCCTCCCCGTGGCTACTCCTGCTGCTGCTGGGAGCCTCCTGGCTCCTGGCCCGTGTCCTGGCCTGGATCTATACCATCTATGACAAATCTCGCCGCCTCCGATGTTTCCCGCAGCCCCCAAAGCGGAACTGGTTTTGGGGTCACCTGGGCTTGGTGAGTGTGGGCAGCAAAGTGAGTCTTCGGTGTTAGGGTGGATGGACTCCCCAAGAGGTTGGCAATGGGGCTTAGGGGTTGGGCTAGGGTCCAGGACAGTAGAGAAGTGAAATGAGGGGGGGTCACGGGGAGCCCCTCTTTTCTCACTCATTCCTCCACTCTGCCATCCCAGGCCTCCCCCACATCCTGGGCCTCTCTCCAGCTGCTCTGGGTCCATTTCCGTCTGCCTTCCCCACAGTAGTGCACCTCTGAGGGGCTCCCAGGGTGGGTTGGGCAGAGCTGGGTCCCCTAGGACTCCCGGTGTCCACAGCCAGCCTTCAGACCACCTCAGGGGCACTGCCCAGGGTTTGCTCCTGTCTGGCTCATTTCTGTGTGTCTGCTCACCCCCATCCACAGGCCACAGCTCCCCGTCCCCTCAACTTCCTGGTATACCGTCCTCTTCCCTTACTCTTCTCTCCTAAGATGTCTCAAGGAGCCTGTTGCACAATCTGGCTAAAGTTGGCCACTCATTTCTCTTTTTGGAAGCCTTCTTCAACTCCTGCCACACCCTAAACTTTGACCTTCAACTTGGTCCTGCTTCATTTTAATTATACAGTTAATTGTCTAATTGCTTATTATCTGGGTCTCCAACTTCATGGTAGCTCTGGGGAGCAGACACTCTATCTGCAGCTCACAGCCCCAGGGCTGGCATACATCAGGCACTTAATCATGTTTGAGTCCCTAAGTGGTGAATTTGCCATCACCTCCCTTAGTCAAGGCCAGCTCCTCCCTTCCCCGGACCAGCCGAGGGATGAGTACAGCTTTCCTTTCCTGCCTGGAATGAGAACTACAGCTTGGGGAAGGACATCCTGTGATTTCACTGCTCACTATGGCCAAGTTCACAAGAGGACATTCCCAAGCTCAGCATGAAGGCTGCCTGAGGTTCTGGGTCTTGGAATGGAAGTTCCAGCCGTTCCAGCTCCCCCTCTGACGCTCAGCCATGGGTGCTGGCCATGTCACCTTCTCTCCTCCAGCCCCTCTTGCTGTGCGACCTCAGCTGAGTCACTCTCCCTTATGGACCAACCTCATCACGAATCCTGCCCTCTGGGTCCTTGGCATCAGGGGGCAGGTCACTAGGGTGAAAGCGACGTATGTTCACCTGCCTGGGGCACCTGGGGTATTTGTCAGGCTTGGATGGGGCATCCTGAGGGACGGAAGAGGAGGCCTCACCAGGAGGTGACCTGCCCTCCTTCCCCTTTGGGGGGATGTGTCGTCTGTTTCTTCGTTTGTAAATAGCGTGATTGGTGGGCATGTCCATCGGTTGAAGAGAGAGAGATAGACAGGACGAACTATGATAGGTAGGTAGATAATAGATGATAGACAGACAGACAGAATCCACTCTTAGATAGGTAGATAGTTAGACGCACAGACTGACAGACTTGATGCACTATGTTAGATTAAAGATAGATAGATGATAGATAGATAGATAGATAGATAGATAGATGATAGATAGATAGATAGATAGATAGATGATAGATAGATAGATGATAGGTAGATAGATAGATAGATAGATAGATAGATAGATAGATGATAGATAGATAGATAGATGATAGATATATAGATGATAGGTAGATAGATAGATAGATAGATAGATAGATGATAGATAGATAGATAGATGATAGATAGATAGATGATAGATAGATAGATGATAGGTAGATAGATAGATAGATAGATAGATAGATAGATGATAGATAGATAGATAGATGATAGATAGATAGATAGATGATAGATAGATAGATAGATGATAGATAGATGATAGATACATAGATGATAGGTAGATGATAGATAGATGGATAAATAGATAGATAGATAGATGATAGGTAGGTAGGTAGATGATAGATAGATGGATAAATAGATAGATAGATAGATAGATAGATAGATAGACAGGACACACTATACACAGAGCCTGGCCAGCAGAAGGGGCTCATAGGTGGGAAACACCCACCTGACTGATGAGCAGAGAACTCTGTCCCTCGGAATCTGGTGGCAGAGAACATGTCCTCTCCCTGTGCCTGGGGGGCACCCTGACGGCCTGGGGAGGCCTCCAGAACCCACGTTCTTGTGGGAAGGAGCAGGAGGAAGCAGATTGTCTCCATCCAGGCAAAATTCAGACACACTCTCCATTGCAGAGGCTACAGGGGGGACCTGCTGTGGCTCCTTTTGGGGTGTGACAACCCTGCCTTGCTTTCAGGTCACCCCCACAGAGCAGGGCATGAGGGACGTAACTCAGCTGGTGGCCACCTACCCCCAGGGATTTAGGACCTGGCTGGGTCCCATCCACCCCCTCGTCACTCTGTGCCACCCTGACATGGTCCGGGCTCTCACCAACGCCTCAGGTACCCACACAGAGCTGGTGGTGGTGGGTGCCCTGGCACATCTGGGGCTTCTTGCCCTTCCCTGCCAAGCTTCTGAGAGGCCCCTGCAGGACCTGGCCCTCTTCCCCTCTTCTCTCTTCACATCTTCTTCTTTTTTTTTCTTTTATGTATTCAAACATGCATCTCACCACCTCCTCCCTCTAATGCAGGGGTTCTCAACCTGTGGGTCCCGACCCCTTTGGCGGTCGAACGACCCTTTCACAGGGGTCGCCTAAGGCCATCCTTCATATCAGATATTTACATTACGGTTCATAACAGTAGCAACATTACAGTTATGAAGTAGCAACGAAAATAATTTATTGTTGGGTCACAACATGAGGAACTGTATTTAAAGGGCCAGAAGGTTGAGAACCACTGCATGCCGTCTGCTTCTGACCCGGTGTCCTGGGCACCCACTGCGGCCCCAAGAGGCTTTAATCCAAGGTTCTGTCTGGAGGAGGAGCTCCCAGTCTTGAGGAGACGAATCAGGACGGAGGGATCCCCAATCTGGTGTGGTCGGAATTGGCCAGAGGCAGGCTGTGGCCGCCCAGAGAGAAGCAGGGTCTCTCCTGGAGGAGGCTGGGAGGCCTCCTGGAGGGGGAGTGGCTGGAACCGGGTCTGGAACAATGAGGAGAAAGTGTTTAAAGCAGAAGGTAGAGGAATGCAGGGGGCATTGCCAGCATCCCAGGCCCGAAACCCAGACCTGCCCCTGCTCCCCTCCCTCAGGCCCAGAGCAGTGAGGGCTTGCTATTTCTGTGATGTTCCCTCTGGTGGGTCCGCTCCTTCTACCCCACCTGCAGCTCAGCCAGGAGTCTCCCCAAGGAGAGCCCGCCCCCGCCCCCACCTGGGCCTTGTCCTTGGCTTTCTGCTTTTCTCACCCCCAGACAGATGAGGCCGAGCCGGGGAAAAGGCAGCATTTGACAGAGAGCTTGTCTCTGACACCAACATTCTGGTGACTCTGGTTCTCACCGACTGCTGAGGTCTCTTGCAGTTCTGAGTGGTGGAAACTCACCCGTGTGTGCTCCAAGCAAAGAGAGGGACTCCGTGGGCTGTCCAGTCCACGAAGGTTGCCTTCAGGCACAGCTGGATCCAGGTGTCAAAGAATGTCCTCAGGAACCTGTCTTCATTTTTGAGTTCTGTTTTCCTCTGTGACCCCTTCACTCTCATGCTGGTAAAGATGAATCCCAGAAGCTCAAGCCCCATGGAAAAGTGAGCTCATTCCCACCAGTTCCAGGAAAAGTGGCCGGATTCACTTGAATCTGCCTGGCCTGGCCCAGCGCCTCATCCAGTCGCTGCCACCCTCATTGCGCAGTCTCGGCAGGCATAGGGTTCTCAGAGTCATTATTGTTTTGGGAGTTCAAAGAAGTTCACTAGTTCAGAACTCAGGTGCTGGATTCGGACAGACCTGGGCTCAGGTCTCAGGCATCCCACCGACTGTCTGGGAGACCACGGGTACGTGACTGCTGTTCAGAGCCTCAGTTTCCTTATCTAGAAAATGGGACAGAAGAGAAGTCAGTGAATGTGGTACTTGGGATCCAAATGAGAAAAGACGCTGATTGTTGAGTATTGAGGGTAAGGGGAGGGAGCCCAGGGGGAGGATGACCTGCTGGATAAGGTTCTTCTCTTGGCCACCTTTATAGTGGGAGTTGGGTCCTCTTTGTTTCTCTCCAGATCCGGAGCTCAGAGGAAGGCCTCCTGTACGAAGAGGGCCTGGCGAGCACCTATGGGGATGTGTGCTGCTGGTGGGTGGGGCCCTCGTATGCGGTCGTTCGCATCTTCCATCCCGCCTACATCAAACCTGTGCTCTTTGCTCCAGGTAGACACCCCTCCGACCACAGCTTGCTCATCGCTGAGGTCTCTGTGCTGCCTCCAGCTGGGCAGGTGACCCAGGTGCAGACAGGAGGGGCTGTGGCGGAGATGCCACTGCCTCTGTCTCGCTTGGGCCCCCACCTGCCCCACCCCTAGTCATGTCTGCTCACACCTGGGCTGTGCCTGGGTGACATCTTCTGAATGGCCATCCCTGGTCACATGTATGTTTCCACGTGTGTCCTAGTTGTAGCTGATACATGTGTATACCTGGGCTCCAATGGAGTTGGCCTCAGTCATGTCTGGGGGCTCAGCTTGGCCAGGGGACTGTCTGGTGGTGCCTATCTGAGATGCCATTTGAGATGGTCTGGTTTTGCTGCCGATCATGTCTGGGCCATGTTCTGCATCTGTCTGGTGTCTGAGACCCAGGGTCCCACTAAGAAATGTCTGAGACCTTATGTGAGTCTTGTTAAGGCAGGTCCTAGGGTACGCCTGGTCACACTTGGTTCATATCTGTGACATTAGTGGGACCATATTTAAGTACTATCTGGGGCTGTCTGTGGGACACACTGAAGCCATGTCAGATTGTCTTTGCTTCCATGTCAGAATATATTGACTGGGCCAGGGTGTGTCATGCATGTTTGAGCCATGTTGGGACATGTTAAAAGATGTTGGGGACATGTCAGATGTCCCAGCAGATATCAGAGAGTGCTGGGGAAGAAGGGGTGTCTGAGGTCCATGTAAAGGCATTTTGTAGAGTGTTGTGCTGTGCTTGGGTGTGTAGAGCATGTTGGACCATGTAGGAGCCACGTCAAGGCATGCTAAAGCATGTTGTGCCATGTTGAGATGTGTCTAAGCATGTAGGAGTGTGTCTTTGCGCTCTGCCTTTGCTCTGCTCTGTGTTTCAGCCTGGCCTGGTCCCCCCTCACCTCCCCACTCCTTGCCATTTCCTCTGCCCTTGCCCCATACCTGCTATGCTGGGTTTGGAGGGGGAATGCAGGCCCCTGGCTGGGAGCCCCCCGTTCCCACCCCCCCTCCCCCCGACATTAAAGGTCCCTCTCCTACCCCCTCCACGGTCCTGATGGTCCTCATTCATGTCAGCTGCCGTGGCCCCCAAGGACATGATCTTCTACAGCTCTCTGAAGCCCTGGCTGGGTAAGTCACTGAGGGAGAAGCAGGTTGGGGACACCCTTGGGGGACCAGGGGAAGGTCCTTCCTTGCCCACTCCCGTTGTTGCCTCTACTAGGGGATGGGCTTCTGCTGAGTGCCGGTGACAAGTGGAGCCACCACCGCCGCCTGCTGACTCCCGCCTTCCACTTCAACATCCTGAAGCCCTACATGAAGATTTTCAACGACAGCGTGAACATCATGCACGTGAGTCTCTTGAACTCAGTGAGGGTCTCAGTGGAGCCTCGGGGGTACTGGGGGCTCAGCGGCATCCTGACTGGAATGCTGACTCTTCTGGGTAGATTTTGGGCCATTGCTCTCCCTTTCTGAGCCTCAGTTTCCTCAGCTGTGAAGTTGGAATAATTCCATAGTGTGGGAAGATGACATAATGGAGTCAGGTCCCTGATACATAGCAGGTGTTCAGAGGCATTAGTTTCTGTGCTTCGCCCACAGAGGCCTTGGGGTTCTGAGACATGATGGAGGGTAATGATGACTATTGCGCACTAACTATGGTTGAGTAACAAACCACTTCAAAACAATACGGGTGATTATTGGCAGCCAGTCTGTGAGTCCATTGGAGGGGGTGTTCTGGATGTGGCTGCGGTCACTCATGTACCTGTGATCAGCTGTGGGGCAGCTCTGCTGATCTGGGCTCCTGAGATTGGGCCTCCACTGGCTGCATGCTGACCTAGGAAGCTCCCAGCTGGGACAACTAGACTTCGTTTCATGGGATTCTCTCTCGCTCCTTCCTGGGCACCTCAGGCTGTTCACATGGCAGAGGCAGGGTTCCAAGAGATTGAGAGGAGGCTGCGATCCCTCTTGAGATCCTGGATTAGGACCAACACCTCCTCATTCTCACCATAGTCCTTTGGCCAACGCAAGTCAAAAGGCGAGCACAGAATTACATGGCAGTGCAATAGGTTCCAACTCCTAATGGTGGTTGTTCATAAATCACATTGTAAAGAGTGTGAACCTTGGACCCAGGTCTCCTGCCTCCCAGCCAGGAGCTCTTCCTGTCCTAAGAGTAAAGCTTATACTCCCACTTAAGCCTGGTCCTCCCTGGGGATGGGTGCCTGGGGCAGAGGACCAAGAGGCAGGGTCTGGGGACTCCATCAGGTGGTTGGGTTGGGGAAGGGCTCAGGGAAGCCCCAGCTCTATGCCCTTCTCTGTCCAGGCCAAGTGGAAGCGCCTGGCCTCAGAGGGCAGCACCCGTCTGGACATGTTTGAGCACATCAGCCTCATGACCCTGGACAGTCTGCAGAAATGTGTCTTCAGTTTTGACAGCAAGTGCCAGGAGTGAGTCTCTTCCCAGAGCCTGGGAGAATGAGCCATGGGCCCAAGGGAGTAGATGGAGGGGGTACTGACCAGGGCAATCATAAGGGCCTTCCTGGAGGAGGTGGGCCAGGCCTGGACATTGAAGGACAAGGAAGGGGAATGAGCAAGAGTGATTCCTTCAGGTAGGTAGAACCGTTTGCTAAAGGCCAGGAGGCTGGAATGGGCAGCGTGTGTGAAACAGTGAGGAGAAGTGAAGTGAGAGGGCTTAGCAGGGGTGAGATCTTTGGGCCGTTAATAAGCCACGAAGTGGGGTATGATCTTTATCCTGAGGCGTCCAGGGAGCCAGGGAAGGTGTTTGAGCAGCTGAGGGCTGTGACCCAAACGAAGCTTGGACATCTCACTCTAGAGAAGACCAATTGGATGGTGTTGACTTGGATGCAAGGAGACTGGGGAGGGGGCTGGGCCCGTTGGCCAATGAGGAGAGGAGGAGGTCTGAGCTGTGTGGAAAGTCTAGGGAAGGGGAAGGGCAGACACTGGGGAGGAGAGAGAGGAGAGAAGCATGATGTCTCAGCTGTGCTCTGGGTGCCTGGGCATGGAGGCCGCTCAGGGAGAGTCATGTTTCTGGATCATCCCCACCACGTATCTGCAGGGCCATCTGTTCCTGGCTTCTCAGTTCCCTAATGGGAGGTAGCTCCTGGCTTCTGGTGGGAGGACCACCTCAGGCTTTAAGTGAACTAAGTTGTTGCTTCCCTCCCTGCCTCATCCTGCAGGAGGCCCAGCGAATATATTGCCGCCATCTTGGAGCTCAGTGCCCTGGTGACAAAACGGCACCATCAGCTCTTCATGTACATAGACTTCCTGTACTACCTCACCCCCGATGGACAGCGCTTCCGCCAGGCCTGCCGCCTGGTGCATGACTTCACAGACGCCGTCATCCAGGAGCGGCGCCGCACCCTCCCTGACCAGGGTGTTGAGGACTTCCTGAAGGCCAAGGCTAGGACCAAGACTCTGGACTTCATCGATGTGCTCCTGCTGACCAAGGTGGGCTTCTGTGGCATCTGAATTGCAAAGGAAGAATGGACCTCGATTTCAAATGTCCAATTGAAGAGCTTGGATTTGATGCAGAGGGCACTGGGGAGCCATGGAGGGTGCTTGAGGAAGGGGGGGGGGATAGTCAGGGATGAGTTTTAGAGGTGACTGTGTGCAGTGCAGCCTGTAGGGGATTGCTAAGTTTGAAACTGTGAAGGGCCTGAGGTTTTATTCTACTTCCAACTTAATAAGTTAGTCTACCATGAATATATATACTATTACTCATAGCAGTAATAGGAGCCAGGTTAGAACTATAGCCCTGGTTCCCCACTCCCACATTCTTCTCAGGGCTACATGATATGTTTACCATGTGCTTGCATCACAGGAGAGGTCCTGCACATTTTGAATCTTAGAACTTACATGGGACAGCTGACACATCGGCCCTTTCTTTAGTAGGTGGGGGGAGGAGGAGAGAGAGGGGGAGGAGGATGATGATGAGGAGGAGGTTGTTATGGTTTCTGAGCATAAACAAATCCTTTGAGAAGGCAAAGTCTACAGGTTGTATAGATTTATAACCCATTCCTCATCTCCAGCGAAGATAGAGCCTCTGGATTGACCTTCCTAGAATGCGAGCCACTGGCCCTGGACCAATGCTCACTTTCTAATTTCCAAGGCCATTCAATCATCTGTAACCTTGGTTGCCAGTATCTTTTTTTTAAATCAGCAAGCCCTCATCACCAGGAGGCAATGAGGACAAGGAGGAAGCCGGTGGGTCAAGGCCTCTTGGTGCTGGTGAGAAAGGGAGGTCAGAAGTGCAGAGTGGGCTTAGGTTGTTTTTTTAACATATATTTTATTGATTTTTTACAGAGAGGAAGGGAGAGGGATAGAGAGTTAGAAACATCAATCAGCTGCCTCCTACACACCTCCCAATGGGGATGTGCCCACAACCAAGGTACATGCCCTTGACTGGAAACGAACCTGGGACTTTTCAGTCCGCAGGCCAACGCTCTATCCACTGAGCAAAACTGGCCAGGGCATGGGCTTAGGTTTCTGAATGGATGCTGGCACTTCAAACATTGCCTCAGGGGCCGGCAGAGCTGCTGTGATTTGGGGAGTCTTGCTTTCTCTCCAGGATGAAGATGGGAAGGAATTATCAGATGAGGACATCCGAGCTGAAGCGGACACCTTCATGTTTGAGGGTGAGGGCCCCAGTGTGGGAGGACAGAGGGGGCAGGGGTCTGTCTACCCCAGGGACTCAGCACGGGGCCCTGGATCACCTCATCCCTCCCACTCCTCCCCGTCCTCCCCGAGGGCCTTCACATAAGGGCACGGCCCACCTTCTGGTGCCAGAGACCCAAGCCTGTCTGACTGCCTCCCAGGCCATGACACCACAGCCAGCGGCCTCTCCTGGGTCCTGTACAACCTCGCAAGGCACCCAGAATACCAGGAGCGCTGCCGGCAGGAGGTGCAACAACTCCTGGGGGACCGTGAGCCTCCAGAGATTGAATGGTGAGTGCAGGTCCTCCTGGCCTCTTCCTGAGCCCCTCTCATTGGCTCTGCCCCCAAAGTGGGGAAGAGGGAAGATCTTTTGGTTGTTTCTGTCATTGTGTCCTCCCATTTAGTGGGAATGGGAGCAGAGTCCAGAGGCAGGGTCTGGAACCAGCCTGGATAGCAGGACAGACCTTACAGGCTTTGGGGACAGAAAGATCCGGGCTGCTGAGAGAATTAGGGACAATGTGTGAGGGCATTTCAGCAAGTTATCTTCTCCTTCACTCCCTTCCTTTCCTGTCTGAGATCACTTTTTTTTTTCAAGTATCTTCACGACCTGAATATTTACTTATCTCTTGCCTCCTAATTCCTTCCATATTGTTTAGTCCAGGATTCACAGGGGACCCCTAGGCACAAAGCCACTCAACTCTTGCCCAGTTACACCTGAATCTCCCCCATCCAGTCCCTCTTCAACAGACACTGCCACACTGCCCCCCATCTCCACCTCGGTGCCATCTCCAATTCTCCCCGGCCCCCTTCTGCGTCCTGGGGGCCCAGGAAGGACCCAGCCAGCCTTTGCCTTCTGGGAGCTCCCAGCCTGGGCGGGAACGGTCCCAGCTCAGGGCCCCCAGTTGACAGTAAGATGGGCCAGGCTGAGGGCTGAAAGAGTGTGTCCGCTGTGACCCTGAATGCTGATCAGTAGATGTTTGCATGGATCTACTGACCTGGCCCAGTTAGGTAAAAAGAGACAGTCCTGGCAAAGCAAGGGAGTCGGGGAGAAGGGCAGAGGGAGAGGGAGGGTGAAGAGGGAAGGAAGGGGAGGGAAAGGAGAAGGAAGGAGGAAGGAAGAGACGGAGGGAGACAAGAAGAGAGAGAGATGTGGAAGGCTTTGAAAGCAATGTTAATGGCTTCCATTTTAACCCAAGGACATGAGGAGCCACAGGAAGTGTTTGTGCAGGAGGAGGGCAGGGCAGATCTGGGTACCAGAGGGATCTTTCTAGGGCTAGTGTGGGAGACAGTGGAGAGGACCAGCCGGCGCCTGGGCCCAGGGAGGAGGTTCTGGGCCTTCGCCAGGCCAGGGGCTGGAGGTGGTGAGGAGGTTTGAGGCTGGACAGGCATGTGGGAGGTAACGGTCTCGACGCCAAGCCTTTGCTCAGCACAGCAGTCCTGGAGGTGAAGAAACATGTTCATGCTTTTTCAACCGAGACTCCAAACAGATTCATGCTCTTAAAGAGAAAAGAGTACAAAAGAGTTTATAATAAAAATGAACTTCCGCTCTAGCCGGTTTGGCTCAGTGGATAGAGCCTTGGCCTGAGGACTGAAGGGTCCCAGGTTCGATTCTGGTCAAGGGCACATGCCCGGGTGCAGGCTTGATCCCCAGTACGGGGTGTGCAGGAGGCAGCCAATCAATGATTCTCTCTCCTCATGTTTCTATCTCTCCCTCTCTCTTCCTCTCTGAAGTCAATAAAAATATATTTTAAAAAATAAATAAACATTCTTCTTAATCCTACCCTACGAGTAACTTCCACGAATAATTTCCTGTGTGTCCTTTCAAGGGTAGTGTTTTATAGTTTTCCAATTGTGAATCAGTTAACAATATCAGCTGTTAAAAATTTAATTCATCACACAAAAAGAAGGGGATTAAAGAAAAAGAATTTAGCTCTTTACTGGATCTTCAATATTTATAATTTTCCAGTGGATTCTCTTGTGTTTTCTAATTATGAAATCACTATCTGCCAAAAATGGCACATTTCCCTCCCACATTCAAGTTATATTACTCTCCTTTTATACCCTTGCCTAACTGCATTAACTACTCTCTCTAGCACCGTGATAAGTAACATATTGGATCTCTGTGTTTTTTTCTTTCTTACTCATTTGCCTTTTGATTTTGCTCTCTTGCCATAAAGAATATATATATTTAAAAATATGCTTTATTGATTTTTATAGAGAGGGAGGGAGAGGGATAGAGAGACAGAAACATTGATGGGAGAGAAACATCGATCAGCTGCCTTCTGCACACTCCCCACTGGGGATGTGCCCGCAACCAAGGTACATGCCCTTGACCTTGGAATCAAACCTGGAACCCTTGGAATGGAACCTGGAACCCTTGAGTCCACAGGCCGATTGCTCTATCCACTGAGCCAAACCGGTCAGGGCTAAAGAATATATTTTTTTAATGCAAATTTGTAAACCTTGTTATGGTTGGCGTTCTTGTGTTGTGTTGCTCAGAAAAACCTCTAACATTTTCTCTAGTACTTTTGTGACACTGGTTTTCTCTTTGAATTTTAAACCACTTTATGGAAGTGTGATCGACATACAAAAGCTGTACCCATTTAATGTGCACAACCTAATGAGTCTGGAGCTATTCGGTCCACCTGGAACTGATGATCTCACACAGGGAGAGCTCATGGAGCTGGGAGGGGTCTGGTTCTGCTGTGGGTGGGTAACCGTGTGGGTCCTTAGGGACGACCTGGCCCAGATGCCCTTCCTGACCATGTGCATCAAGGAGAGCCTGCGCCTGCACCCCCCGGTCACCGTCATCTCCCGCTGCTGCACCCAGGACATCACGCTCCCGGATGGCCGGGTCATCCCCAAAGGTGCTGGCCGTGGCGGGGGGAGGAGCCACCTGGGGGGAGGAGCCACCGGGCAGGAAGAGGGCCCATCAGGCCGGGCCTCCTCCTGACGGCCCCCCCTCCCCTTTCCCACAGGCGTCACCTGCCTCATCAGTATTTTTGGGACCCATCACAACCCATCCGTGTGGCCAGACCCCGAGGTGCGGCCTCCCCCTCCCTCATCCTTGTCCACTCCCTTTGGGGGAGGGGGGTGGGGGGGGAGCAGGGCCTCTGACCTGGCAAATCAGACATCACGGTCCCCCACCCGCCCCCATCACACACCGGCTGCCTCTCCAGGGCGGGCTGTCGGGAGACCCCACCCAGCAGCCCCGTCTTGGTCTCGCCCTCAGGTCTATAACCCTTTCCGCTTCGACCCAGAGAATAGCAAGGACAGGTCACCTCTGGCTTTCATTCCCTTCTCTGCGGGGCCCAGGTGAGGGCAGCGGCATCGGAGGAGGAGGCGGGAAGGGGTGATGGGGCAGGATCTGGGCTGAGGGCCCAGAGGACAGTGAGGGCGGGGAAGGGGGGATGAAGAAGGTCAGAGCCGGTCTCTCCTTCCCTTCCCTCACCCGAGGTGATGGGGGTTGGGTGGGTCCAAGGAAGGGACCCCCATGTGCTCAGAGCCCCTTCTGCCTGCGTGCTGCTCCGAGTTTGCTGGAGCCAGGGGATCTGCCAGCCTGCACGGGGTCCCTTCCCCATCCCACTAGCCCCTTCCGTATCCCGGGCACAGCAGCCCCTTCCCCATCCCGGGCACAGCAGCCCCTTCCCATCCCGGGCAAAGCAGCCCCTTCCCCATCCCGGGCAAAGCAGCCCCTTCCCATCCGGGCTCAGCAGCCCCTTCCCCATCCCGGGCAAAGCAGCCCCTTCTCCATCCCGGGCACAGCAGCCCCTTCCCATCCCGGGCAAAGCAGCCCCCTTTCCCATCCCGGGCAAAGCAGCCCCTTCCCCATCCCGGGCACAGCAGCCCCTTCCCCATCCCGGGCACAGCAGCCCCTTCTCCATCCCGGGCACAGCAGCCCCTTCCCCATCCCGGGCTCAGCAGCCCCTTCCCCATCCCGGGCAAAGCAGCCCCTTCTCCATCCCGGGCACAGCAGCCCCTTCCCCATCCCGGGCACAGCAGCCCCTTCCCATCCCGGGCACAGCAGCCCCTTCCCCATCCCGGGCAAAGCAGCCCCTTCTCCATCCCGGGCACAGCAGCCCCTTCCCCATCCCGGGCACAGCAGCCCCTTCTCCATCCCGGGCACAGCAGCCCCTTCCCCATCCCGGGCAAAGCAGCCCCTTCTCCATCCCGGGCACAGCAGCCCCTTCCCCATCCCGGGCACAGCAGCCCCTTCCCCATCCCGGGCACAGCAGCCCCTTCTCCATCTCCGCGGGCGTGGATGGGGGTCTTGGGCCAGGGCCCGGGCGCATTCCGAGTCCCTCTCCCTCTGGCCCCCAGGAACTGCATCGGGCAGACGTTCGCCATGGCCGAGATGAGGGTGGTCCTGGCGCTCACGCTGCTGCGCTTCCGCGTCCTGTGCGACCAGGAGGAGCCTCGCAGGAAGCCCGAGCTCATCCTGCGCGCTGAGGGCGGCCTCTGGCTGCGGGTGGAGCCGCTGAGCGCAGGCCCACAGTGACCCTGCGCCCCCGGGCTGGGTCCACCCTTCACCCCCACACACCTCCTTTGCAGGTTCCCCGCAATAAAACTGCTGTTTCCTCTGCCCCAGCCTCTCCCAGAGCCACTAGGAGGCGTTTGAGGCCTGAGGGGACCCAGGGGCTGGGCATACCTGGGGCGGGGGGTGGGGGGGTGGGGGTGGGGGGTGGGGGGGTGGGGGGGGGTGGGGGAGGGCGGGGGCGGGGGGGGGGGGCGGGGATTGTGTCCCTGAGCCCTAGACTTTGACTGCCTCTGCCTGGGGCCCCCGGCTGATAGCGGATGGAGGGTTCTCCCAGGGACCAAGTGTGGATTTTATCCTGTGGGGAGGTGGGAGCCATGGGAGGTGTTTGAGCAGGAGGAGGGCCAGGGTGAAAGATGGTCGTAAGGGGCACAGTTGAGGTTCTAAATCACGGAGAACCCATAGAGGCAGATTCAGTCCTGCGAGTCCCGGGTGCCTCCCCAAGCAGTTCCCCGGCCGCCCAGAATCCGGGGCAGGAGACCCGGCATGCTCTCCAGGACTCAGCTCCTCCCTGCTCTGGTCAGCAGCCCCACCCTGTGCCTGCACCCCCCCCCCCCCCCCCCCCCCCCCCCCCCCCCCCCCCCCCCCCCCCCCCCCCGCTCCGCACCCCGCCACACACTCCCCCGTCTGTCTCTCAGGTGATCCCCTGACCTGCCTCTAGGGAGCCCCTCTCTTTCCTTTTCTGGACCCCTTGATGCTGCCCAGGCAGCCTGTCCAACAGATACTGGTTGAGCCCCCACTGTGACCCAGGCACGCTCACAAGGGTTTGGAGGGCCCCCAACCCTCATCCCTGACCTTTGGCCTCCAAGTCCCTCCTTGGGGCAGAGTGAGCGAGGGCCGTCCTTTGACCTTGAAACTCAAAGCCAGACCATTGTAAACAGAACTTGCCCCAAGAGCATGGGTTCCCGAACCAGGCTCCTTGGGTTTAAGTCTCAGCTCTGCTGTGTGCCCTGGGCAAGGCGACTCCCTTTTCTGTGCAAAAGAGGCAGCAGCGTGTACCTCAGGGTTGACTCCCTGTGCTTGGCGAACAGTAAACGCTCAATAAAAGTTGCCATTATTACTTTCCCTCTCAGAAAGCCTGGCTCTTCTTTAAAAATTTTATTTTTTAATCACAATTAACATTCGATATTATTTTGTATTTTAGGTGTACAGGGTGTACAGCCTATTGATTAGGCAATCATATACGTTACAAAGTGATCCCCCCGATATTTCATATACCCACCTGACACCCTGCCCGTTGTGACGATGTTGCATTCCCCAGGCTGTACATTCCACCCCTGTGACTGCTTTGTAACTACCTATTTGTACTTGGTCCCTTTACCTTTTTCACCCAACTCCCAACCCCCTGCCCTCTGGCAACCATCAGTTTGTTTTCTACATCTATGAGTCTGTTTAAATTCTGTTTGTTCATATCTTTTTGTTATGTCACATTCCACATATAAGTGAAATCATACGATATTTGTATTTCTCTGACTTATTTCTCTTAGCATAATACCCTCTAGGTCAGCCGTGGGCAAACTACAGCCCGTGGGCCGGATCTGGCCCGCTTGAAATGAATAAAACTAAAAAAAAAAAGGACCGTACCCTTTTATGTAACGATGTTTACTTTGAATTTATATTAGTTCACACAAACACTCCATCCATGCTTTTGTTCCGGCCCTCCGGTCCAGTTTAAGAACCCATTGTGGCCCTTGAGTCAAAAAGTTTGCCCACCCCTGCTAGGTTCATTCATGCTGTTGCAAAAGGTAAGATTTTATTCTTTTTTATGGTTGAATAATATTCCATTGTATGCATGTTCCACAATCTTTTATTTACTTGTCTTTTTTAAAAAATATATTTTATTGATTTTTTACAGAGAGGAAGGGAGAAGGACAGAGAGTTAGAAACATCGATCAGCTGCCTCCTGCACACTCCCCACCGGGGATGTGCCCACAAGGTACATGCCCTTGACCAGAATCGAACCTGGGACCCTTGAGTCCCCAGGCCGACACTCTATCCACTGAGCCAAAACCGGTTAGGGCTACTTGTCTTTTGATGGGCACTTGTGTTGCTTCCATATCTTGGCTATTGTAAATACTGCTGCATTGAAATAGGGGTGCATATATTCTTTCGAATAAGTGTTTTGGGTTTCTTTGGATATGTACCCAGACGTGGAATCACTAGGGCAGGGGTGGGCAACCTTTTGTGAGTGCGTGGCCAAACCAGCAAAATCTCTGACTCAAAATTCTTCTGCGTGCCACCCTTATTTTTTGAGAACATGTTACGCCGACTTGATATCTCTTAAGGTGTACGTATGTGAAGAACCTTGAAGAAATAATAAAATTCATTTGAGCGACAAAAAAACACAGTATATGATGATGAAAAATACATTTATTTTTTAATGTATACATGTACACTGATAGTCCGACAGAAAACTTTATGACTCTGTTTGATATTATCAGTGGGACTTTTGCTGCTGCATCACTGATGACAGAGATTTTACATCAGGTTTATATTTCGTGACCTTCAGAGATATGCACGAGCTACTACTTTCATCCATCAGGCTACTCCTATTACCAGACTTAACAAAATTCATCACTGAGAACAAAGATTCCAAGCGTATGTGGATGAAAAACATGGAGAGTGACGCTGTTGCAAAGTTTTTTAAACAAAATTTTTGTGGATGGCATTCCAAGTCCTCAATAGTTCGTTTTCGACACTTCTTTCTGGTACTCCCTGTCTCTAATCACTTTTTTTTCAATGTCTGCTCCATAGTTGACTCGATGATGTTTAAAAAACCAGCTTTTGAAGGCTTTGGCAGTCTGTTCTGTCATCTTTTTGGAGGCCTTTGATGTGCCTCTTGAGGTTTGGGAAATATCTAAATCTCTCACCATCCACATCCCTCTTAAAGACTTCCAGTTTCTTTTCAAAAGCCTTTATGTAACCAACATAACATCAAGTGTCTTGCCAGTTCCTTGTAATTTAACATTTAAGTCATTCAAATGTTCACAAAAATTGTAAATGGAAGATTAATAAGAGAGGGTTTCTCGTGCCAGCAAAAGTTATTGGCGTGCCATGTTTGGCATGCGTGCCAGGGGTTGCCCACCCCTGATCTAGGCGAAATAAAGTCCAGCTCATGCCTCTCTGGGGGAAAAAAGGAAAGTGCTTTGTCCAGTTCCTAGCTTCAGACCAGCTTCACATCAAAGACTCTTGTAATTTCTCAGACATAACCACAGATATTTTAAATTTACTGAATCTTCTAGTGATAGTTTTCTTTACCAGTAGCCGCCACATTTCCCAAAAAACTTAAATTTCACTGTTATGACTTTAAAATAATTCACATTTTGGAATGTGATGCAAAAAGAGAGAGAAGAGAGGAAGTCAATCCTCACGGAAGGACTGAAGCTTACCAGATATTGGCTCCATCGTGTTATTGTGCTTAGTTATTCAATCTCCACAACAGGGCCATCAACTGGCTATTGTTAAACTAGATGCCCGGTGCACGGATTCGTTCACATTGAAAGGAAATGGCGGGGTGGGACTGGGCGAGACTGGCCGGACATGCCCTGAAGCAACCTCCTGCCTGTCCCTCCCCAGCTGGCCGCATCTGGGGCAAATGCCTGGGTTCAAAGGGCATCTGTGGAGTGAGCAGGGTCCCTCCAGCAGGTGGGGTCCCTTGGGCCTGGCCTGCAGGGATCAGGCTGAAACTGGCTCTCCAACATCCCCTGAGGGGTCCTGGATTGTGAGAGGGCTGTTCTTGCATGATGCACCCCGGAATCGGGCTCCCTCCTCTCTGTTGAGCATCTGCCCCCTGGTGGTCAGTGCACATCATAGCTACCCAGTCAGATGGTCACTTAGGGCTTTTATGTATATAGACCAGAGGCCGGGTGCATGAAGTTTGTGCACTGGGGGGGGGCGGGGGGGGGGGTGTTCCTCAGCCCAGCCTGCACCCTCTCCAATCTGGGACCCTTTGGGGGATGTCCGACTGCCTGTGAGATCAGGCCTAAACCGGCAGTCGGACAATCCCTCTCACAATCTGACACTGCTGGCTCCCAACTGCTCACCTGCCTGACTGCCTTATTGCCCCTAACCGCTTCTGCCTGCCAGCCAATCACCCCACTAACCACTCCCCTGCCAGCCTGATTGACGCCTAACTGCTCCCCTGCTGGCCCAGTCGCTCCCAACTGTCCTCCCTTGCTGGCCCTGTTGCCCCCCAACTGCCCTGCCCTGCCGGCCTGGTCACCCCTAACTGCCCTCCCCTGCTGGCCATCTTTGACCACATGGGGGTAGCCATCTTGTGCAAGGGAGCGATGGTCAATTTGCATATTACCTCTTTATTCTATAGGATAGTAAAAGAACTGAGGCTTAGAGAGAAATGATGTTCCCCAAGCCAAACAGCTAGTAAATAGCAGGACTGGGGTTGTGACCTTGGGAGCATGACCTCAGGGCGTGGTGGATCCAGGGTCATTGGACCCTGACTGTTCCAGCTGCCTGCTCCACCTTCATTAAAGAGTGGTCCTGTCCTCATGGCCCAGGATGGAGCTCCAGCACCCCATCAAGGCTCCAAGCAGCAGGAGGAGGAGGGGAAAGGACTGGGCAGAGACAGTGTTCCAGATTTCTCTTAAGGAAGGCTTCCAGAATGACCACATAAGCTTTGATTTCTCCATATGGGACAGGACATGGCCATTTAAACCAATCCAGCTGCAAGAAAAGCTTTCAATGATAACCTGTACTTCAGTCTGCCATCCACCTGGCTAACAACCAGGGATTCCAAGTGGGTAGAAGTGGATATCAGGATACACAATTAGCCATCACAGACTCTGTCCATCCTGTTGACTATCAAAACATCAATGTGTTGCCCTGCCCAGTTTTGGCTCAGTGGTTAGAGCTTTGGGTGCAGACCAAAGGGTTCGATTCTGGTCAAGGGCACAGACCTGGATTGTGGGCTCAATCCCAGCCTGGTCAAGGCGTCTGCAGGAGGAAACCAACAAATGTGTTTCTTTCATATCGATGTTTCTCTCTGTGTGTCCCTTCTCCTTCCTCCATCCTCTCTAAAAATCAATGGAAAAGATATCCTTAGGTGAGATTAACAACAACAAAAACACCCATTGTGTGTCATTCTTCCTATACAAGGAACACACAACATGCCCAAGGGAGTCAACCCCATCCACCTGCTCCCTCCATTTGTCTCAAAGTCCAGCACCTTGGGGTGACGTGCGGTCCTCTCCCTTAAATCCTGATGTGGGCTTTTGTGGTCTGCAACTCTATGCACCTGAAGACAATTATCACCCTGAAGTAGTTACTGGATCATGACTATTTAAAATCCCAATGGAGACTTTCTGTTTCTATTCATGGCAAGCTAGGTTATTTGGATCAAACTTTCAGCTTTTTAAAAAACAACTCCTAATGCTGGGTACTTCTTCAATTTCTTAAATGAGTAAATGACATGAAAATATGGTAAAGAGGTATAAAGACACTGCTAAGTGAAAATAGAAACCTAGAGATAAAATGAACATCAATTATACTTTTGTTCTGGAAGCATTTCCCAAGTCAGGAAAATGTGAAATTCTGTTTTGATTATCTGGTGGGGGAAGAAAATCAAAGTCCAGGGTAGCACAAGGAGGGGAGATTGTAAGAAGACTCTCCTCCCATAGTGGAGGCCTCAGAAAGCTACACCTCTTAGGGTGAGAGCAGACAGAAATGAAAGAACCAGCAAGTGCCTTAGTAACCTTGGGCACAGAAGTGTTGAACTTCATCGTATATAATAAAAACCTAATATGCTAAGTGTCCAGTCATCTGTTCAACCAATCAAAGCGTAATATGCTAGTGATATGCTAGGGGCGCTCAACCGCTCACTATGACGGGCACTGACCAACAGGGGGCAGACGCTATGACCGGTAGGTTAGCTTGCTGCTGGGGTCCCGCTGATAGGGACTGAGCAAGACAGGCCAGACTCACCCTGGAGCTCTCCAGAGGTCCCTCCCTGGCTGGACAACCTCCCTCATCCCTCCCCGACCTGATCTTGCACCAGTAGGGTCCCTCGGCCTGGCCTGCGTCCTCTCACAATCTGGGACCCCTCGAGGGATGTCTGAGGGCCAGTTTTGGCCCAATCTTGCAGGCCAGGCTGAGGGACCCCACTGGTGCACAAATTCATGCACTGGGCCTCTCATTTCACTTAATCCTCAACCAGCAGAGCTCCCAGGACTCTTCTCACAGAAAGCTGCCTTCTCCAAATTCTACAAATATTATTTCAAATATGATAGCCTTTATCCAGGGAAAGATAATTAGACACACAAGAACCCTGACCCTATGCATGAAAATCAGCAGAAACAACGGACAATATAACAGATACCGTTATTGCAATGATCAGGCACAAACTATAAGGCAACCGGGCTTGTCATGTTTAAGTAAACATTGTAACAGGGTAACCATAGGAACATCGTGAAGGATTCTGAGGTGAGAAAAGACTGGGTATGTTAGGAGATCAGAACTGAGGTCAGGATGGCCAGTGTGTGTAGGGTCACGTTGGGTTCTCCTGTGTGACTCAGGGCCTCAAATGTGCCCCTTAGATCCGTCCTTCGACCTGGTTCCTTCCTGCTCAAACACCTCCCATGGCTCCCCACTACCCAGGCTATAAAGTCCGTGCTTGGGCTCAGGGAGAGCCCGCGATTAGTGTGGGCCCAGTGGTCGGCTGGAGACCCCAGACCCCTCCACCCAGCCTCACCCACTTCCTGGGTCCCCGCAGGCCCAAGAGCCCGCTGCAGACTCAGTGAGGCTGAAGCAGAGGTGACAGCACAGTTCTTTTCCTGGGAACCTGCAAGGGGAGGTGTGTAGGGTCTGGGTGGGCTCCCAGGCCAGACAGCGCAGGGTCACTGTGGGCCGGCTCTCAGCGGCTCCACCCGCAGCCACAGGCCGCCCTCAGCGCGCAGGATGATCTCGGGCTTCCTGCGCGGCTCCGCCAGGTCGCACAGGACGCGGAAGCGCAGCAGCGTGAGCGCCAGGACCACCTTCATCTCGGCCATGGCGAACGCCTGCCCGATGCAGTTCCTGGGGGCCAGAGGGAGAGGGACTCGGAATGCGCCCGGGCCCTGGCCCAAGACCCCCATCCACGCCCGCGGAGATGGAGAAGGGGCTACGGTGCCCGGGATGGGGAAGGGGCTATGGTGCCCGGGATGGGAAGGGGCTACGGTGCCCGGGATGGGGAAGGGGCTATGGTGCCCGGGATGGGAAGGGGCTGCTGTGCCCGGGATGGGGAAGGGGCTATGGTGCCCGGGATGGGAAGGGGCTGCTGTGCCCGGGATGGGGAAGGGGCTGCTGTGCCCGGGATGGGAAGGGGCTGCTGTGCCCGGGATACGGAAGGGGCTAGTGGGATGGGGAAGGGACCCCGTGCAGGCTGGCAGATCCCCTGGCTCCAGCAAACTCGGAGCAGCACGCAGGCGGAAGGGGCTCTGAGCACATGGGGTCCCTTCCTTGCACCCACCCAACCCCCATCACCTCGGGTGAGGGAAGGGAAGGAGAGACCGGCTCTGACCTTCTTCATCCCCCCTTCCCGGCCCTCACTGTCCTCTGGGCCCTCAGCCCAGATCCTGCCCCATCACCCCTTCCCGCCGCCTCCTCCGATGCCGCTGCCCTCACCTGGGCCCCGCAGAGAAGGGAATGAAAGCCAGAGGTGACCTGTCCTTGCTGTTCTCTGGGTCGAAGCGGAAAGGGTTATAGACCTGAGGGCGAGACCAAGACGGGGCTGCTGGGTGGGGTCTCCCGACAGCCCGCCCTGGCAAGTCATGTCTGATTTGCCAGGTCAGAGCCCTGCTCCCCTCCCACCCCCCATCCCCCAAAGGGAGTGGACAAGGATGAGGGAAGGGGGAGGCCGCACCTCGGGGTCTGGCCACACGGATGGGTTGTGATGGGTCCCAAAAATACTGATGAGGCAGGTGACGCCTGTGGGAGGGGGGTGGGGGGCGTCAGGAGGAGGCCCGGCCTGATGGGCCCTCTTCCTGCCCGGTGGCTCCTCCCCCCAGGTGGCTCCTCCCCCCGCCACGGCCAGCACCTTTGGGGATGACCCGGCCATCCGGGAGCGTGATGTCCTGGGTGCAGCAGCGGGAGATGACGGTGACCGGGGGGTGCAGGCGCAGGCTCTCCTTGATGCACATGGTCAGGAAGGGCAGCTGGGCCAGGTCGTCCCTAAGGACCCACACGGTTACCCACCCACAGCAGAACCAGACCCCTCCCAGCTCCATGAGCTCTCTCTGCGTGAGATAATCAGTTCCAGGTGGACCGAATAGCTCCAGACTCATGAGGTTGTGCACATTAAATGGGTACAGCTTTTTGTATGTCGATCACACTTCCATAAAGTGGTTTTAAATTCAAAGAGAAAACCAGTGTCACAAACCCAGTGTACCATTTACTAGAGAAAATGTTAGAGGTTTTTCTGAGCAACACAACACAAGAACGCCAACCATAACAAGGTTTACAAATTTGCATTAAAAAAAATATTCTGTAGCCCTAACCGGTTTGGCTCAGTGGATAGAGCATCGGCCTATGGACTCAAGAGTTCCAGGTTCGATTCTGGTCAAGGGCGTGTACCTTGGTTGTGGGCACATCCCCAGTAGGGAGTGTGCAGGAGGCAGCTGATTGATATTTCTCTCCCATAGATGTTTCTGTCTCTCTATCCCTCTCCCTCCCTCTCTGTAAAAAATCAATAAAATGTATTTTAAAATATATATATTCTTTATGGCAAGAGAGCCAAATCAAAAGGCAAATGAGTAAGAAAGAAAAAAACACAGAGATCCAATATGTTACTTATCACGGTGCTAGAGAGAGTAGCTAATGCAGTTAGGCAAGGGTATAAAAGGAGAGTAATATAACTTGAATGTGGGAGGGAAATGTGCCATTTTTGGCAGATAGTGATTTCATATTTAGAAAACACAAGAGAATCCACTGGAAAATTATAAATATTGAAGATCCAGTAAAGAGCTAAATTCTTTTTCTTTAATCCCCTTCTTTTTGTGTGATGAATTAAATTTTCAATAGCTGATAGTTAACTGGTTCACAATTGGAAAACTATAAAACACTAGCCCTGAAAGGACACACAAGAAATTATTCGTGGAAGTTACTCCTAGGGTGAGGATTAAGAAGAATGTTTATTTATTTTTTAAAATATATTTTTATTGATTTCAGAGAGGAAGGGAGAGGGAGAGATAGAAACATGATGAGAGAGAATCACTGATTGGCTGCCTCCTGCACACCTCCTACTGGGGATCGAGCCTGCAACCCCGGCATGTGCCCTTGACTGGAATCACACCTGGGACCCTTCAGTCCTCAGGCTGATGCTCTATCCACTGAGCCAAACCGGCTAGAGCGGAAGTTTATTTTTACTACAAACTCTTTTGTACTCTTTTCTCTTTAAGAGCATGAATCTGTTTGGAGTCTCGGTTGAAAAAGCATGAACATGTTTCTTCACCGACAGGACTGCTGTGCTGAGCAAAGGCTTGGCGTCGAGACCGTTACCTCCCACATGCCTGTCCAGCCTCAAACCTCCTCACCACCTCCAGCCCCTGCCCTGGCGAAGGCCCAGAACCTCCTCCCTGGGCCCAGGGGCCGGCTGGTCCTCTCCACTGTCTCCCACACTAGCCCTAGAAAGATCCCTCTGGTACCCAGATCTGCCCTGCCCTCCTCCTGCACAAACACTTCCTGTGGCTCCTCATGTCCTTGGGTTAAAATGGAAGCCATTAACATTGCTTTCAAAGCCTTCCACATCTCTCTCTCTTCTTGACTCGCTCCGTCTCTTCCTTCCTCCTTCCTTCTCCTTTCCCTCCCCTTCCTTCCCTCTTCTCCCTCCCTCTCCCTCTGCCCTTCTCCCCGACTCCCTTGCTTTGCCAGGACTGTCCCTTTTTACCTAACTGGGCCAGGTCAGTAGATCCATGCAAACATCTACTGATCAGCATTCAGGGTCACAGCGGACACACTCTTTCCGCCCTCAGCCTGGCCCATCTTACTGTCAACTGGGGGCCCTGAGCTGGGACCGTTCCCGCCCAGGCTGGGAGCTCCCAGAAGGCAAAGGCTGGCTGGGTCCTTCCTGGGCCCCCAGGACGCAGAAGGGGGCCGGGGAGAATTGGAGATGGCACCGAGGTGGAGATGGGGGGCAGTGTGGCAGTGTCTGTTGAAGACGGACTGGATGGGGGAGATTCAGGTGTAACTGGGCAAGAGTTGAGTGGCTTTGTGCCTAGGGGTCCCCTGTGAATCCTGGACTAAACAATATGGAAGGAATTGGGAGGCAAGAGATAAGTAAATATTCAGGTCGTGAAGATACTTGAAAAAAAAGTGATATCAGAGAGGAAAGGAAGGGAGTGAAGGAGAAGATAACTTGCTGAAATGCCCTCACACATTGTCCCTACTTTTCTCAGCAGCCCTGATCTTTCTGTCCCCAAAGCCTGTAAGCTCTGTCCTGCTATCCAGGCTGGTTCCAGACCCTGCCTTTGAACTCTGCTTCCATTCCCGCTAAATGGGAGGACACAATGACAGAAACAACCAAAAGATCTTCCCTCTTCCCCACTTTGGGGGCAGAGCCAATGAGAGGGGCTCAGGAAGAGGCCAGGAGGACCTGCACTCACCAGTCAATCTCTGGAGGCTCTCGGTCCCCCAGGAGTTGTTGCACCTCCTGCCGGCAGCGCTCCTGGTATTCTGGGTGCCTTGCGAGGTTGTACAGGACCCAGGAGAGGCCGCTGGCTGTGGTATCATGGCCTGGGAGGCAGTCAGACAGGCTTGGGTCTCTGGCACCAGAAGGTGGGCCGTGCCCTTATGTGAAGGCCCTCGGGGAGGACGGGGAGGAGTGGGAGGGATGGGGTGGTCCAGGGCCCCCTGCCGAGCCCCTGGGGTAGACAGACCCCTGCCCCCTCTGTCCTCCCACACTGGGGCCCTCACCCTCAAACATGAAGGTGTCCGCTTCAGCTCGGATGTCCTCATCTGACAATTCATTCCCATCTTCATCCTGGAGAGAAAGCAAGACTCTCCAGATCACAGCAGCTCTGCCGGCCCCTGAGGCAACCTCTGAAGTGCCATCAACCATTCAGAAACCTAGGCCCACACTGCACTCCTGACCTCCCTTTCTCACCAGCACCAAGAGGCCGTGACCCACAGGCCTCCTCCTTGGCCTCATTGCCTCCTGGTGATGAGGGCTTTCTGATTTAAAAAAAGATACTGGCAAGCTGGGTTACAGATGATTGAATTGCCTTGGCAATTAGAAAGTGAGCATTGCTCCCGAGCCAGTGGCTCGCATTCTAGGAAGGTCAATCCAGAGGCTCTATCTTCGCTGGAGATGAGGAATGGGTTATAAATCTATACAACCTGTGGACTTTGCCTTCTCAAAGGATTTGTTTATGCTCCGAAACCATAATAACCTCCTCCTCCTTCTTCTTCCTCCTCCCCTCTCTCTCTCTCCTCCCCCCACCTACTGAAGAAAGGGCCGATGTGTCAGCTGTCCCGTGTAAGTTCTAAGATTCAAAATGTGCAGGACCTCTCCTGTGATGCAAGCACATGGTAAACATATCATGTAGCCCTGAGAAGAATGTGGGAGAGGGGAACCAGGGCTATAGTTCTAACCTGGCTCCTATTAGTGCTATCAGTAATAGTATATATACTCATGGTAGACTAACTTATTAAGTTGGAAGTAGAATAAAATCTCAGGCCCTTCACAGTTTCAAACTTAGTGATCCCCTACAGGCTGCACTGCACACAGTCACCTCTAAAACTCATCCCTGACTATCCGCCCCGCCTTCCTCAAGCACCCTCCATGGCTCCCCAGTGCCCTCTGCATCAAATCCAAGCTCTTCAATTTGACATTTGAAAACGAGGTCCATTCTTCCTTTGCAATTCAGATGCCACAGAAGCCCACCTTGGTCAGCAGGAGCACATCGATGAAGTCCAGAGTCTTGGTCCTAGCCTTGGCCTTCAGGAAGTCCTCGACACCCTGGTCAGGGAGGGTGCGGCGCCGCTCCTGGATGACGGCGTCTGTGAAGTCATGCATCAGGCGGCAGGCCCGGCGGAAGCGCTGTCCATCGGGGGTGAGGTAGTACAGGAAGTCTATGTACAGGAAGAGCTGATAGACCCGTTTTGTCACCAGGGCACTGAGCTCCAAGATGGCGGCAATATAATCGCTGGGCCTCCTGCAGGATGAGGCAGGGAGGGAAGCAACAACTTAGTTCACTTAAAGCCTGAGGTGGTCCTCCCACCAGAAGCCAGGAGCGAACTCCACTAGGGAACTGAGAAGCCAGGAACAGATGGCCCTGCAGATACCTGGTGGGGATGATCCAGAAACATGACTCTCCCTGAGCGGCCTCCATGCCCAGGCACCCAGAGCACAGCTGAGACATCATGCTTCTCTCCTCTCTCTCCTCCCCAGTGTCTGCCCTTCCCCTTCCCTAGACTTTCCACACAGCTCAGACTTCATCCTCTCCTCATTGGCCAATGGGCCCAGCCCCCTCCCCAGTCTCCTTGCATCCAAGTCAACACCATCCAATTGGTCTTCTCTAGAGTGAGATGTCCAAGCTTCGTTTGGATCACAACCCTCAGCTGCTCGAACACCTTCCCTGGCTCCCTGGACGCCTCAGGATAAAGATCATACCCCACTTCATGGCTTATTAACGGCCCAAAGATCTCACCCCTGCTAAGCCCCCTCACTTCACTTCTCCTCACTGTTTCACACACGCTGCCCATTCCAGCCTCCTGGCCTTTAGCAAACGGTTCTACCTACCTGAAGGGATCACTCTTGCTCATGCCCCTTCCTTGTCCTTCAGTGTCCAGCCTGACCCACCTCCTCCAGGAAGGCCCTTATGATTGCCCTGGTCAGTACCTACTCCATCTACTCCCTTGGGCCCATGGCTCATGCTCCCAGGCTCTGGGAAGAGACTCACTCCTGGCACTTGCTGTCAAAACTGAAGACACATTTCTGCAGACTGTCCAGGGTCATGAGGCTGATGTGCTCAAACATGTCCAGACGGGTGCTGCCCTCTGAGGCCAGGCGCTTCCACTTGGCCTGGACAGAGAAGGGCATAGAGCTGGGGCTTCCCTGAGCCCTTCCCCAACCCCAACCACCTGATGGAGTCCCCAGACCCTGCCTCTTGGTCCTCTGCCCCAGGCACCCATCCCCAGGGAGGATCAGGCTTGAGTGGGAGTATAAGCTTTACTCTTAGGACAGAAAGAGCTCCTGGCTGGGAGGCAGGAGACCTGGGTCCAAGGTTCACACTCTTCACAATGTGATTTTTCAACAACCACCATTAGGAGTTGGAACCTATTGCACCGCCATGTAATTCTGTGCTCGCCTTTTGACTTGCGTTCTCCAAAAGTCTGTGGTGAGAATGAGGAGGTATTGATCCTAATCCAGGATCTCAAGAGGGATCGCAGCCTCCTCTCAATCTCTTGGAACCCTGCCTCTGCCATGTGAACAGCCTGAGGTGCCCAGGAAGGAGAGAGAGAAATGGTCTAGTTGTCCCAGCTGAGAGCTTCCTAGGTCAGCATGCAGCCAGGCGAGGCCCAATCTCAGGAGCCCAGAACAGCAGAGCTGCCCCACAGCTGATCACAGGTACATGAGTGACCACAGCCACATCCAGAAGACCCCCTCCAATGGACTCACAGACTGGCTGCCAATAATCACCCGTATTGTTTTGAAGTGGTTTGTTACTCAACCATAGTTAGTGCGCAATAGTCATCATTACCCTCCATCATGTCTCAGATCCCCAAGGCCTCTGTGGGCGAAGCACAGAAACTAATGCCTCTGAACACCTGCTATGTATCAGGGACCTGACTCCATTATGTCATCTTCCCACACTATGGAATTATTCCATTTTACAGCTGAAGAAACTGAGGCTCAGAAAGGGAGAGCAATGGCCCAAAATCTACCCAGAAGAGTCAGCATTCCAGTCAAGATGCCGCTGAGCCCCCAGGACCCCGGAGGCTCCACTGAGACCCTCACTGAGTTCAAGAGACTCACGTGCATGATGTTCACGCTGTCGTTGAAAATCTTCATGTAGGGCTTCAGGATGTTGAAGTGGAAGGCAGGAGTCAGCAGGCGGCGGTGGTGGCTCCACTTGTCACCGGCACTCAGCAGAAGCCCATCCCCTAGTAGAGGCAACCACGGGAGTGGGCAAGGAAGGACCTTCCCCTGGTCCCCCAAGGGTGTCCCCAACCTGCTTCTCCCTCAGTGACTTACCCAGCCAGGGCTTCAGAAAGTTGTAGAAGACCATGTCCTTGGGTGCCACAGCAGCTGACATGAATGAGGACCATCAGGACCGTGGAGGGGGGAGGAGAGGGACCTTTAATGTCGGGGGGAGGGGTACTCCCAGCCAGGGGCCTGCATTCCCCCTCCAAACCCAGCATAGCAGGTATGGGGCAAGGGCAGAGGAAATGGCAAGGAGTGGGGAGGTGAGGGGGGACCAGGCCAGGCTGAAACACAGAGCAGAGCAAAGGCAGAGCGCAAAGACACACTCCTACATGCTTAGACACATCTCAACATGGCACAACATGCTTTAGCATGCCTTGATGTGATTCCTACATGGTCCAACATGCTCTAAACACCCAAGCACAGCACAACACTCTACAAAATGCCTTTACATGGACCTCAGACACCCCTTCTTCACCAGCACTCTCTGATATCTGCTGGGACATCTGACATGTCCCCAACATCTTTTAACATGTCCCAACATGGCTCAAACATGCATGACACACCCTGGCCCAGTCAATATATTCTGACATGGAAGCAAAGACAATCTGACATGGCTTCAGTGTGTCCCACAGACAGCCCCAGATAGTACTTAAATATGGTCCCACTAATGTCACCGATGTGAACCAAGTGTGACCAGGCGTACCCTAGGACCTGCTTTAACAAGACTCACATAAGGTCTCAGACATTTCTTAGTGGGACCCTGGGTCTCAGACACCAGACAGATGCAGAACATGGCCCAGACATGATCGGCAGCAAAACCAGACCATCTCAAATGGTTCTCAGACAGGCACCACCAGACAGTCCCCTGGCCAAGCTGAGCCCCAGACATGACTGAGGCCAACTCCATTGGAGCCCAGGTATACACATGTATCAGCTACAACTAGGACACAAGTGGAAACATACATGTGACCAGGGATGGCCATTCAGAAGATGTCACCCAGGCACAACCCAGGTGTGAGCAGACATGACTAGAGGTGGGGCAGGTGGGGGCCCAAGCGAGACAGAGGCAGTGGCATCTCCGCCACAGCCCCTCCTGTCTGCACCTGGGTCACCTGCCCAGCTGGAGGCAGCACAGAGACCTCAGCGATGAGCAAGCTGTGGTCGGAGGGGTGTCTACCTGGAGCAAAGAGCACAGGTTTGATGTAGGCGGGATGGAAGATGCGAACGACCGCATACGAGGGCCCCACCCACCAGCAGCACACACCCCCATAGGTGCTCGCCAGGCCCTGTTCGTACAGGAGGCCTTCCTATGAGCTCCGGATCTGGAGAGAAACAAAGAGGACCCAACTCCCACTGTAAAGGTGGCCAAGAGAAGAACCTTATCCAGCAGGTCATCCTCCCCCTGGGCTCCCTCCCCTTACCCTCAATACTCAACAATCAGCGTCTTTTCTCATTTGGATCCCAAGCACCACATTCACTGACTTCTCTTCTGTCCCATTTTCTAGATAAGGAAACTGAGGCTCTGAACAGCAGTCACATACCCGTGGTCTCCCAGACAGTCGGTGGGATGCCTGAGACCTGAGCCCAGGTCTGTCCGAATCCAGCACCTGAGTTCTGAACTAGTGAACTTCTTTGAACTCCGAAAACAATAATGACTCCGAGAACCCTATGCCTGCCGAGACTGCGCAATGAGGGTGGCAGTGACTGGATGAGGAGCTGGGCCAGGCCAGGCAGATTCAAGTGAATCCGGCCACTTTTCCTGGAACTGGTGGGAATGAGCTCACTTTTCCATGGAGCTTGAGCTTCTGGGATTCATCTTCACCAGCATGAGAGTGAAGGGGTCACAGAGGAAAACAGAACTCAAAAATGAAGACAGGTTCCTGAGGACATTCTTTGACACCTGGATCCAGCTGTGCCTGAAGGCAACCTTCGTGGACTGGACAGCCCACGGAGTCCCTCTCTTTGCTTGGAGCACACACGGGTGAGTTTCCACCACTCAGAACTGCAAGAGACCTCAGCAGTCGGTGAGAACCAGAGTCACCAGAATGTTGGTGTCAGAGACAAGCTCTCTGTCAAATGCTGCCTTTTCCCCGGCTCGGCCTCATCTGTCTGGGGGTGAGAAAAGCAGAAAGCCAAGGACAAGGCCCAGGCGGGGGCGGGCTCTCCTTGGGGAGACTCCTGGCTGAGCTGCAGGTGGGGTAGAAGGAGCCGACCCACCAGAGGTAACATCACAGAATAGCAAGCCCTCACTGCTCTGGGCCTGAGGGAGGGGAGCAGGGGCAGGTCTGGGCTGCGGGCCTGGAATGCTGGCAATGCCCCCTGCATTCCTCTACCCTCTGCTTTAAGCACTTTCTCCTCATTGTTCCAGACCCGGTTCCAGCCACTCCTCCTCCAGGAGGCCTCCCAGCCTCCTCCAGGAGAGACCCTGCTTCTCTTCTGGGCGGCCACAGCCTGCCTCTGGCCAATTCCGACCACACCAGGTCGGGGATCCCTCCGTCCTGACTCGTCTCCTCAAGACTGGGAGCTCCTCCTCCAGACAGAACCTTGGATTAAAGCCCCTTGGGGCCGCAGTGGGTGCCCAGGACACCGGGTCAGAAGCAGACGGCATTAGAGGGAGGAGGTGGTGAGATGCATGTTTGAATACATGAAAGAAAAAAAAAAGAGGAAGATGCGAAGAGAGAAGAGGGGAAGAGGGCCAGGTCCTGCAGGGGCCACTCAGAAGCTTGGCAGGGAAGGGCAAGAAGCCCCAGATGTGCCAGGGCACCCACCACCACCAGCTCTGTGTGGGTACCTGAGGCGTTGGTGAGAGCCTGGACCATGTCAGGGTGGCACAGAATGACGAAGGGGTAGATGGGACCTATCCAGACCATAAATCCCTGGGGGTAGGTGGCCACCAGCTGAGTTATGTCCCTCATGCCCTTCTCTGTGGCGGTGACCTGAAAGCAAGGCAGGGTTGTCACACCCCAAAGGAGCCACAGCAGGTCCCCCCTGCAGCCTCTGCAATGGAGAGTGTGTCTGGATTTTGCCTGGATGGAGACAATCTGCTTCCTCCTGCTCCTTCCCACAAGAACGTGGGTTCTGGAGGCCTCCCCAGGCCATCAGGGTGCCCCCCAGGCACAGGGAGAGGACATGTTCTCTGCCACCAGATTCCGAGGGACAGAGTTCTCTGCTCATCAGTCAGGAGGGTGTTTCCCACCTATGAGCCCCTTCTGCTGGCCAGGCTCTGTGTATAGTGCGTCCTGTCTATCTATCATCTATCTATCTATCTATCTATCTATCTATCTATCTATCTATCTATCCATCTATCTATCATCTATTTATCTATCTATCATCTATCTATCTATCTATCTATGTATTATCTATTTATCTATCTATCTTTCTATCATCTATCTATATCTATCTATCTATCTATCTATCTATCTATCATCTATTTATCTATCTTTCTATCATCTATCTATCTACCTATATCTATCTATCTATCTATCTATCTATCTATCTATCATCTATCTATCTATCTATCTATCTATCTTTAATCTAACATAGTGCATCAAGTCTGTCAGTCTGTGCATCTAACTATCTACCTATCTAATAGTGGATTCTGTCTGTCTGTCTATCATCTATCATCTACCTACCTATCATAGTTCGTCCTGTCTATCTCTCTCTCTTCAACCGATGGTCATGCCCATCAATCATGCTATTTACAAACGAAGAAAGGGACGACACATCCCCACTAAGGGGAAGGAGGGCAGGTCACCTCTTGGTGAGGCCTCCTCTTCCGTCCCTCAGGATGCCCCATGCAAGCCTGACAAATACCCCAGGTGCCCCAGGCAGGTGAACATACGTCGCTTTCACCCTAGTGACCTGCCCCCTGATGCCAAGGATCCAGAGGGCAGGATTCGTGATGAGGTTGGTCCATAAGGGAGAGTGACTCAGCTGAGGTCGCACAGCAAGAGGGGCTGGAGGAGAGAAGGTGACAAGGCCAGCGCCCATGGCTGCGCTGGCAGAGGTGGACCTGGAACGGCTGGAACTTCCATTCCAAGACCCAGAACCTAAGGCAGTCTTCATGCTGAGCTTGGGAATGTCCTCTTGTGAACTTGGGCATAGTGAGCAGAGAAATCACAGGATGTCCTTCCCCAAGCTGTAGTTCTCATTCCAGGCAGGAAAGGAAAGCTGTACTCATCCCTCGGCTGGTCCGGGGAAGGGAGGAGCTGGCCTTGACTAAGGGAGGTGATGGCAAATTCACCACTTAGGGACTCAAACATGATTAAGTGCCTGATGTGCGCCAGCCCCGGGGCTGTGAGCTGCAGATAGAGTGTCTGCTCCCCAGAGCTACCATGAAGTTGGAGACCCAGATAATAAGCAATAAGACAATTAACTGTATAATTAAAAAGAAGCAGGACCAAGTGGAAGGTCAAAGTCTGGGGTGTGGCAGGAGTTGAAGAAGGCTTCCAAAAAGAGAAATGAGTGGCCAACTTTAGCCAGGTTGTGCAACAGGCTCCTTGAAACATCTTAGGAGAGAAGAGTAAGGGAAGAGGACGGTATACCAGGAAGTTGAGGGGACGGGGAGCTGTGGCCTTGTGGGTGGTGGGGGTGAGCAGACACTCAGAAATGAGCCAGACAGGAGCAAACCCTGGACAGTGCCCCTGAGGTGGTCTGAAGGCTGGCTGTGGACACCGGGAGTCCTAGGGGACCCAGCTCTGCCCAACCCACCCTGGGAGCCCCTCAGAGGTGCACTACTGTGGGGAAGGCAGACGGAAATGGACCCAGAGCAGCTGGGGAGAGGCCCAGGATGTGGGGGAGGCCTGGGATGACAGAGTGGAGGAATGAGTGAGAAAAGAGGGGCTCCCCGTGACCCCCCCCTCACTTCACTTCTCTGCTGTCCTAGACCCTAGCCCAACCCCTAAGCCCCATTGCCAACCCCTTGGGGAGTCCATCTACCCTAATACCCAAGACTCACTTTGCTGCCCACACTCACCATGCCCAGGTGACCCCAAAACCAGTTCCGCTTTGGGGGCTGCGGGAAACATCGGAGGCGGCGAGATTTGTCATAGATGGTATAGATCCAGGCCAGGACACGGGCCAGGAGCCAGGAGGCTCCCAGCAGCAGCAGGAGTAGCCACGGGGAGGCTGCCAGCGGCCCCAGTCCCAGCCAGGACAGGCTCAGCTGCAGCATCCTGCAGGGCAGGCAGAGGGTGAGCTCCTGGGGCCTAGGACGGGGCGGTAAGGGGGAGCTCAGAGGCAGAGACCAGCTTGTGGAGGGAGAGGGTGTGTGGAATTGGCTCATGGAGGGCCAGGTGAGTGTTGGGACAGGACAGGGAGGGCTCAGGGATGGGTGAATGGGGGCTCAGGAGGGAAGGGACACCCGGGGAAATACAGAGGAAGAGCCAGAGGGAGAGAGCGAGAGACAGACAGTTACATGACCCACTGTTATCCACCCAACTCCCAGGCCAGCTCCACTCCCTGGTGCCACCCTAGCCTTGAGCAACACCTCTCCCCACCCTGGACCAGGACCCTCAGCTCCCTGACCCGGAGACTGGCACCTTCTGTCTGGAGCAGCTGGTTCCACACAACCTGCTCTCCCTCCTCCTGGGAAGACTTTGCCCCCGGTTTCTGACCTAGGGGAGGCCAGGCCGGGAGGGGCTGGGCTAAACCAACCAATCCCCTAACACCTACTTACCTCCACCCCAATAGGCACTGGCCCAGATAGACGGTGTTGTCACTATAGGCCTAGAACTAGCTCCGGGTCACACAGTGTGGACACTGGATCCTTAGGACTCAGCACCCCCCTCCCCCCCCCAGGGTGTCAAGGGTAGGTTGGGGGGTAGGCACAGATGACTCTGGGCCCCCAAGTTTACTGCCTCCCCTACCCTCCCGAGACCAGAGTGTGGCGGGTAAAAGCTTGAACTTGACTGTTGAGTTGCCAGGTGAGCCTTGTCCCAAACCTCTGCCAAGCTGCTCTCTCCAAGCTTGTCAGGTACAGGTCCTCGGCCCAGAGCTTGTGCAGTTTATTGGCTCAGAGTCATGAAACTCAGAGGCAAAAGCCTCTGGCCTCTGGGCGCACAGCCTGACAGGAGTTACAGTCCTGCCTCCCAGCAGCCCGGGGCCTGGACTGAGACCCGCCTGCTGTGAAGAGAAACCAGCAAACAGCCTGGCTGGAAGCTTCCCCATCAGACTCAGGGCAGGAAGGACCCAGAGGGGAGAGTGCACCAGGAGGCGAGAGGGGAAGGCTGAGGGGTCCTGACAGGGCAGGGCAGACTGGGAGACGCTGAATGAGTGTAACCCTGCCCTCGCTCTGAATGATGGCTGAGCCGGCCCCTCTGGGATCAGTCTTCCACCTGGGATGGTGACTGAGGTCTTGAGGGGCAGACAGAGGAGGGTTACACAGGAAGGAGGGAAGGATCAGGACCCCCAAGGAGTTGGAGTGAAGGGAACGAGCTGACAGCTGGTACTTGTGCTGCTGTGTACCAGTACACCACGGATAGTAAACCCACTCTGCTCAAAAGACTGTATGTACAGTGTGCCTACTGTGTGTTGGGCATTCTACATAAAGCATGCCTACTGTGTGCTGGACACCTCAAAGAGCGTTCCTACTCAGTGCCAGGTACTCTACATAAAGTGTGCCAACTATGTGCCAGGTGCTCTATACAGAGCACATCTACTGTGTGCCAGCTACTCTCCACAGAGTGTGCCTACTGTGTACTGGGTAATTTAAAAGGCATGCTTATTGTGTGTCAGGTGCACTACATAAAGTGTGCCTACTATGTGTCAGGTGTGCTATATAAAGTGCATCTACTGTGTGTCAAGGACTCTAATAAATACTGTCTGCCTTGTGCTAAGTGTTGTACATAAAGTGTGTCTACTGTATGCTGGGCACTCTCCATGAGGCATGCCTACTAACTGCCAGGAGCTCCAGATAAAGCACACCTACTGCATGCAGGGTACTCCACGTAAAGCATGCCTGCTGTGTGCCAGACATTCTACATAAAAAGTGCCTCCTGAGTACTCAACTTACTATATAAAGCATGCCTACTATGTGCTGGCTACTCATATAAAATGCTCCTTCTGTGCATCAGGTGCACCACATAAAATAAACCTATTATGTGCTAAATGTTCTCCCTGCAAGGTGAGGCACCTCCCTCACCTCAGTTGTCTGGACCAGATTCCTCGGGGTCAGGCAGAGAGGCCCAGGTGACAGCATCCCCAGGAGGGAAGAGGCCTGTTTGACATAAGAGCAAACTGAAGCTCAGTTGTAGAGCTGGAAGGAGCCCAGGTCTGTCATACTCCCAGGCCCACGCCTGTTCCCTCTGCAAGGCTCCTCCAGCTCCACCCATAAGGGACTGTGCTTTATGAATCCAGGGACCTTTATTGTGGTGATGCTCGGGCAATATGGTGACTCCACAGGGGAGGTAGCTTGAGGCCCTTGCATTTCAACATGGGTTATCCTCTCAGTGGACCCAATGCCCCACTCCTGGCCCTCCCTTGATCCCGTCCAGAACTGCCCTGGGAGTGGTCTCAGGTATGGGTGGGCTTGAAGGGTGGGGCTCCTGGTAGAGCTGCTGAGCAGAAGAATGAGGGAAAGACAGTCTTCCTGACACTGGTAGAATGTTGGGGAGAATCCAAACCTCCTCCCCCCTCCCACTGGATTAAGGTCCTAGAGTCCTCAGTGAAGCTGTAAGTGGGGGTTGAACTTTCAGGAGCCATGACCAAGAACCCCAGCAGGGCTCCGCAGCCATCATGAGGGCAGTGTCTATAGGTCTGAGGCTCCCTCGATTCCTGGATCAGGTGATAGAAGGGGAAAGGATGCCGCAGGTGGGGACTTTACTCTGAGCCTGACGAGGCTGGAGCATCCCCAATGGTGAAGGTCTCAGCTTCCAAACAATACAGGCCTCCTGGCTTCTGAAATGTCCCTCTGCCCCTATGGAGGTAGGGGAGCCACACAGGGAAAGGGAGAGGCTGGTCCGTCTCCCAGAGCCAGACAGTGGGCAAGTGTGTGTCCGATCAGTGGTGGCAGGCCTTGCGTCAGTGACCAGCTTCAGGCACAGCCAGTCACCCCTCTGAGCCTCCGTCTTCATATCTGCAAAATGGGCCTCGTTAATCCTCAACATTGCAAGCATTCCATCAGACCCAGGCAGGAAGAGTAGTGATATATGAAAAAGTGATATATGAAAGCCCTAGCCAGTTTGGCTCAGAGGATAGCGTGTCAGCCCATGGACTGAAGGGTCCCAGGTTCGATTCCATTTAAGGGCTTGCGTTCCTCAGTTACCTCAGTTGCAGGCTCGACCCCTGGCCCTGGTGCCTGTGCAGGAAGCAACCAATCAATGTGTCTCTCTCACATCGATGTTTCTCTCCGTGTCTCTCCTCATCCCTTCCACTCTCTTAAAAAAAAAAAATCAATGGAAAAATATCCTCGGGTGAGGATTTACCCTCCCCCCCCCCAAAAAGTGATATACAAAGGAAATATTTTGTGGCACCGTGGGTAGATGTGTTACAGCATAGTAAGAAGCTAGGAAAATTCTGAAGCAAGAGGAACAGGGAAACTGAGACAAGAAAATTAAACAATTTTCCATGGAGAGTTGCAGCCAGCTTGTCAATAATAAGACGCCATCCGGCGCAGTGTGGAAAATACAAAGGTACCGAGGTGCGCGCGAAAGCGGGCTGGTGGCTGAGGGCGCGGTTGTCGTTTTCTGTCGGGACTGAGTCTCAGACTCTGGGCTCCAGATCCGGGCGAGTCTCTAGGGACCCAGACTCAAACGGGAGAAGCGGGATTACCCGGCATCAGTTGGAACCTGAGGGCAGCTTTCTCTCCGAGGTTTGCAGCGGCTGCCGGGGTTCTGAGAAGCAGAGCCTCTGGGAACGGGACTGAGCGTGGCCATAACTGCTCCCTCCGCCCGCCCTGTTGATCCCGCCCCGCCCAAAGCCTGCGCACAGCCATTTGCTGATCGCCTCAGGCAAAGGCTGGATTAGCGCCTCCCCAGAAGACAGAGTTTTCCGCACAGCTGATTACTATAGCCAGCCGGCCTGAGGGTCAAATCCCCCTAGTGTTAACTACAACAATTAAGGCTTGGCTAGAACAAGACTGCGCACAGAGACCACAAGGGGGTGCACCAAGAAAGCATAAAAGATGCGGAGACAAAAAAACATGACAGAAATGGAGGATATGGAGCTAAGAATCGCAATTTTGAGGGCTTGCCATAAATTTGTGCAGAACCTCACGAAAACTAATGAGACCCTCGATGCTACGATAAAGAAATTAGAAAGTAAGCATACACGGACTGAAATAAAGAATATTATACCCAATAGCAGACCAGAGGAGTACAATAATCAAACCAAAGATTCGACAAAAAACACCCAATTGGAAAAGCAAAATGAAAAAAGAATCCGAAAGTGTGAAGATAGTGTAAGGAGCCTCTGGGACAGCTTTAAGCGGTCTAATATCAGAGTCATTGGAGTGCCAGAAGATGAGAGACAGCAAGATATTGAAAACCTATTTCAAGAAATAATGGCAGAAAACTTCCCCCACCTGGTGAAAGAAATGGACTTACAGGTCCAAGAAGCGCAGAGAACCCCAAACAAAAGGAATCCAAAGAGGACCACACCAAGACACATCATCATTAAAATGCCAAGAGCAAAAGACAAAGAGAAAATCTTAAAAGCAGCAAGAGAAAGAGGCTCAATTACCTACAAGGGAATACCCATACGACTGTCAGCTGATTTCTCAACAGAAACTTTGCAGGCCAGAAGGGAATGGCAAGAAATTTTCAAAGTGCTGAATACCAAGAACCTACAACCAAGATTACTTTATCCAGCAAAGCTATCATTCAGAATTGAAGGTCAGATAAAGAGCTTCACAGATAAGGAAAAGCTAAAGGAGTTCATCACCGCCAAACCAGTATTATATGAAATGCTGAAAGGTATCCTTTAAGAAGAGGAAGAAGAAGAAAAAGGTAAAGATACAAATTATGAACAACAAACATGCATCTATCAACAAATGAATCTAAGAATCAAGTGAATAAATAACCTGATGTACAGAATGAACTGGTGATTATAATAGAATCAGGGACATAGAAAGGGAATGGACTGACTATTCTTGGGGGAAAAAGGGGTGTGGGAGATGCGGGAAGTGACTGGACAAAAATCATGCACCTATGGATGAACACAGTGGGTGGGGAGTGAGGGTGGAGGGTGGGGTGGGAGCTGGAAGGAGGGGAGTTATGGGGGGAAAAAAGAGGAACAAATGTAATAATCTGAACAATAAAGATTTAAATAAAAAAAAAAAAAAAAAAAAAAAAAAAAAAATAAGACGCCATCATCTCCCCAAAGCAAGGACACTTGAGAGCAAATGGGTAAACACCTCTCCTCACTAAAGAATGCAGGAGGGGAGTGGGAATCTCAATGCCCTTCTCTGACCAGAGAACACAAAGCAAAAATCATCCAGGAATTGCCAAGGCGGGTGTGGGGAGGGAAAGACGAGGGAGAATTAAAAACCGGTCTCAGTAAACACAGAAGTCAGCTGTTAGGGGGACCCAGCTGGGGGAGACAGTTTTATTTCTCTTCCTGAACTGTGAAGCCAGCAGTCTCCGGGCTCATCAAGATAAAAGTACTAGGTGCTTCTCATAAATTGTGGGAAAGCCATAACCAAGTAAGAGGGGAGACCTTGAGAGCTCACCGGTACCAGGACATCTAGCAGAGGAACGTGAAATTATAGACAGAAGGTATGTAACCCCTTGGACTCCCACCAGACTCGCTTTTCCAAACTAGTGGGGAAAGCCCATCTGAGCCCCATGGGATTAGTTTGCCTTGCTTCCTGAATAAATCTGCTCGCTTTAATTTTATTAGTAACTTGGCTTTATCACAACACAATCACCTGGAGTCACTCATTTGAATTCATTCCTACAGGAAGACAAGAACCGAGGAGGGGACAGCCACCTCCCTCTGGCTCAGGGGCCTGTCCGGTCACACCTCTGTGGTGTGTGTGAGAGGGGCCTGGCACACATGCATGGGCCTGAGGGCATTGCGCTAAGTGAAATAAGCCAGACAGAGAGAGACAAATGCCATATGATGTGACTTATCTATGCTCTCACTTATATGTTACAAATTCTATACATGGAATCTAAAAGACAAACTAAGATACAGAGAACTAAGATACAGAGAACTTATTGGTGGCTGCCAGAAGTGGGGGGTAAGAGGTGGGGAAAATGGGTGAAAGGAGTCAAAAGGTACAAACTTCCAGATATAACATAAATAAATCCTGGGAGTGTAATGTATAGCATGGTGAGTATAGTTAATAATACTGTATTGCATATTTGAAAGTTGCTAAGACAGTAAATCTTAAACGTTCTCATCACAAGAAGAAAATTCTGTGACTTGTGTGTGGTGGGTGTTAACTAGACTTAGTGTAGTGATCATTTTTCTATGTATACAAATATCCAATCATTATGTTGTACACCTGAAACAAATAAGCTATTATGTTCATGATATCTCAGTGACAAAGTGAAATGTGAGGAGTGGTCTCATCCTCATATAAAACATCTGTGTGTGCACGTGTTTGCAGATACATTGAAAAACTTCCAGAAAATTCATGCATCACAATGGAATTGGAAGAATTGGAGTCTTTGCCCTTGTAATGAGCTATGTCTTTAATGCTTCCTCACACACTGAGCTGCTATAACGTTCATCCCTAAAACATAATGTTTAAAAGAAATAGCCGAAACCGGTTTGGCTCAGTGGATAGAGCGTCGGCCTGCAGACTGAACGGTCCCGGGTTCGATTCCGGTCAAGGGCATGTGCCTGGGTTGCGGGCACATCTCCAGTGGGGGATGTGCAGGAGGCAGCTGATCGATGTTTCTGACGCTCTATCTCTCTCCCTTCCTCTCTGTAAAAAATCAATAAAATATATTTAAAAAAAAAAAGATATAAGAATTTGGCACGGGGGGGGGGCCACATAGTTAGCACACAAAGCAGATGACCAGTTCCTGTTTTGTGTCACCATGACACCACACAGCCTGTGGTGTCTCCAGAATCAGTATGCAGGCATCTGCTGGCTTGAGTTCCACCTTTCCTTTCCAGCCAGTGGAAAGGATTATGGACGAAAAAGGGCTACTTTCCAAACCTGACAAGCTCAGGGGAGGCCTGCATGGTGGACCTTACAAACTCAGAGATGCCAAGTAACCACATAGAATGATCCTATATAATAAAGAGCTAATATGCAAATGGTCATCACACCCACACCCACACGCCATAATAACTCAACACTGGGAAGAGATGAATGGGGACCAGCCAGGCTGCAGCCCGGGAAGGGACAAGCCGCCCACCCGATGTTCCCTGCGGTCCTGGGCGCCAGCGGCTGCGCCTGCAGCCCAGGAGAGGGACAAGCCACCTGTCCTGCAGTCCCCTGCGACATCGGCCAGCCCAGGAGAAGCCTGCCCAGGTCCTGGGTGCCTGCGGCCAGCCAGAGGGAGGGAAGCCTGGGTCCCAGGTACAGGGTGAGGCAGAGACTGTTAGGGGCAATCAGGCCAGCAGGGGAGCAGTTAGGGGCAATCAGGCCAGTAGGGGAGCAGTTAGGTGTGATCAGGCAGGCAGGCAGAGGGGTTAGGGGTAATCAGGCAGGCAGGCAGGTGAGCAGTTTGGAGCCAGCGGTCCCAGATTAAGAGAGGCAGTAGGAGATCCCCCAAGGGGTCCTGGATTGGAGAGGGAGCAGGCCCGGCTGAGGCCCGCCCCCCATGCACCAATTTCATGCATCGGGCCTCTAGTATAAACATATAATTCCTAACTAAAAGCAGGTTGTGGCAGATAGTCACATCCAGGAAATGCAGTTTCCTTGACAAAGATCAGTCTTTACCTTAAGTGAGCCCATTGTCTTTTGCTCTAAGATAACAGACCTTTGAAATGTCAGAGTGATCTTCTTTTCCAGAACCCCTCACTGTTGTCTTGTTCCCTAAATACTATCTTAACGGGCTATAAATGTTAAATATTAACTACCCTGTTCCTACCAACGTGAAAGAAGTATGTGTCTCTCTGTTCTACTTTTAATTCAATCCCAGAGATTTCCCAGCTTTGCTTTCTCCTTCCCCCTTAACCTGCCACCAGTGGATTTCCTGTTACCCTCCTTACACCTGCGCCTTTGACTGTAATGCATAAAATAAGCTGTAAAACTGCCATTTTCTGGAGCATTTTCTCAATCCACTGCAATTTTACTTCCCGGAAATTTCCGTCAGTTTGGCTCAAATAAACTCATTAACAAGTCTCTACAGGTTTGGACATTTCCTACATCGACAGGAACAAGTTCTGGGTTCAGCAGACCAAATTCAAATCCCAGCCCTGCCACTTGTGGCGTAACCTCCGCCAAATCTCTTGTCCTCTCTGAGCCTTATGTCCTCCTCGATTAAATGAAGAGGTGGATGTATACCTCCCAGGGAGTTCATGCCTCAACAGGATACTGTACTTGGATACCTACTCTGTACTAGGCACAGCGCTAGGACCTGGGACCTGGGATGAACAAGACAGATGAGGTCTCTGGATTGTGGTGCTCATGTCTGACGGGGGAAGCCAACAGGAAATAAGACCAAGTCAGATGGGGGCGATAATGAAGAAAATTAACAAACTGAGGGACACTCTAGAAAGTGACTGAGGGGGCTGCTCTGGATGGGGCAATCCAGGAGGGCCTCCCAGAGGAGGTCATCTGTAAGCAGAAACCTGACATGGAGGCATGAGCAGTGAATAAAGATCACCCTTCCCAGCCCCAAAGCCACACCAGGACTATAAAGACTTAGCTCAGGTTGTGGCAGTCAAATGGCCTAAGAAGTGTGTCATTTTTGCTTCCTTCCTCAGACGTGCTGAGATAAACAGATTAAGCAGAAACTGTGAGGCAATTTTGGTCAGAGTCTGAGGGAAGCGGGAACCAGCTGTGCTGGAGCCCAGGTGGTGATGAAATCGGGCCTGACACTCAGGCCAGAAACAGAAGCTGTGCTTTACTGGCCATAATAAAATTGGGCAAACCTCGTCGCCCCGGAAGGCATGTCCAGTGAGAGCCAGGTCTGTAAATTTTGGTTGTCAGCTTCTTGGCAGTGGTACCAGGTGATCAAAGGAGCTGGTTTGGGGGGGAAATAATGTGCAAGGAAAACTTCCGCAAAGTCCCGAGGACCCACAATAGTTGGCGTCAACTTCCTCTGGATGGGATTTCAGGGGTGGGGCCAGTTTTGAAAAGTAGCTTGACCACTCCCCGCCACTCAGAAGGGGGGACCTCAGCAGGGTCAACAGAGACCGTCCTCATGGAAGGGAAAAGGGTGCTTCTCACTTAAAAATCAACAGAGGGGACCCCAAGGATGTTGCTCAAAAGGAGCAGAAGGAGATGCAGAATTTTGCTCCCCATTGGGGTGTCTGCTTAGCCAGCTCGCAAGGGGCCCTCCCACCCACAGAGGAGCTCATCTGCGGGCACATGGGCAGCTGACACTGACCCAGGTGGAGCCGATGGCCGACATCAGGTGCCTTTGGCCTCCTACCTGCAGCCTCTGGGAGTCAGTAAGATAGTGTCTGGTCAGTGGGAGGCCACTGAAGGCAATAGGAGGGGATTAGGGAAAGGACATCTGTCCTCTGCCAAAGGCTACCTCCGTGTTCAGCGACAGCTACTCCCTCTGTATTCCAGGAACAGCTTGCTTCCTGGTCCCATTAGCCCGGGGGTGATGGCAGCCCTCAGCTGATGCCAGTCTCCTGCTGCACTAGCCTTGATGGTATCCTTGGCCCTGCCCATGCCTTTGTTAATGGCCCTTCTTAAAACCGTTTGTTTATCTCATCTGACATAGCTGCTGGGGCCTGGCCAAGACCTGGTGAGACCTGGCCGTTACATTCCCCAAAGGGATGAAAATCCTGACCAAACCAGTTATTCAGGTGTTCACTGATGTTTGTCTAGGCACCAAAAAATCTGAAAGGTACCTCCAATCCCTGGAATGGGAGAGGGAGAGAAAGGAATAATTTTTTCTTTAAAAAAAATGTTTTTATTGATTTCAGAGAGAGGAAGGGAGAGGGAGAGAGAGATAGAAACATCAATGAGGAGAGAGAATCATTGATCAGCTGCCTCCTGCATACCCCCTAAGGAAGCGGTTCTCAACCTGTGGGTCCCGACCTCTGAAAATACATCCTGCATATCAGATATTTACATTATGATTCATAACAGTAGCAAAATTACAGCTATGAAGTAGCAATGAAAATAATTTTATGGTTGGGGGTCACCACAACATGAGGAACTGTATTAAAGGGTCGCGGCATTAGGAAGGTTGAGAACCACTCCAGGGATCTAGCCTCCAACCCAGGCTTGTGCCCTGAACGGGAAATGAACCGTTGACCTCTTGGTTCATGAGCCGATGCTCAACTACTGAGCCACACCAGCCGGATGCAATTTTTTTTTAAATGTCTACACTTACCAATTGTTTCCTTTTCTCTTTCTTTTTTTTTTCAAATATATTTTATTGATTTTTTACAGAGAGGAAGGGATAGGGATAGAGAGTTAGAAACATGAGAGAGAAACATCGATCAGCTGCCTCCTGCACACTCCCCACTGGGATGTGCCTGCAACCAAGGCACATGCCCTTGACCGGAATCGAACCTGGGACCCTTGAGTCTGCAGGCTGATGCTCTAACCACTGAGCCAAACCGGTTAGGGCTATTTCCTTTTCTTATAGAAAGCCTGCATAGCATTCTTAATTACCATTACTAATGTATGTAATTATAAGTTATATTTTTAAAAGGAAAAATGTAGCACCATGCCTGGCATGTAGTAGGACTGCATATGTAGGCCTGTGAGAAGCCAGAGGACGTTGTGGTCAAGAACAAGGACCCCAGGTGCCAGGGTGCAAGTCAGAACCAGCTGTGAATTGACGCAGGTGAGTTGTGAAAATGAGGTGAGTTGTGAAAATGAGGTGAGTTGAAATGAGCAAACTGCTTCAACAACAATCCTGACACAGAGTCAGTTCCAAGCCTGTGTTTGCCATTGTTTTTCTTATTTTATGGCAGAATGAGAATGTGGGCACCAGCTATGAGCTGTAGGTCCCTCTAGTACACACGTCAGAGATCTTACTGGCTGTGAACATCTCTCTTTTGCCCCTGACCCTTAGCGACTAGGAAGACCCAGGAGGGGAACAAGCACTGGGCTTGGGGTCAGGTGGCCCAGGTTAAAGCCCAGCTGTGCCGCTCTTCAGTTGTGTGGCCTTGGGCAGGTGGCTTGCCCTCTCTAAGCCTCTTACTCCTCCTCGGTAAAAAGGAAAAACCAAAGGCCTGTGGGGACTAGAAGAGCAAGCCCACATGTGTGTTTTAGTTTGGGTCACCCAGAAGCCAACTCTAATGCAAAGATTTGAGTGCAAATATTTGATTTGCAGGTGAAAAAGTAGCATATGCCAGAAAAAGTGAAACTCTCCGTTATAACTATATGTTAAAACAAAACATATGCATCTATTGCTAGAATGAAAACTTCAAGACATGGGTGAGAGAAATCCAAGAAGACCCAGATTAACGAAGAGACATACAATGTTCATGGATTGGAAGACTCAATACTGTTAAGATGTTAAGTCTCCTCAGACTGGTCTAGGTTTAAATAAATTACAATCACAATCCTAGAAATAGATAAACTGATTATAAAATTTACATGAAAATACAAAGGACTTAAAGTAGCCAAAAAACTTAAAAAGAAAATAATGTGATTGAAGGATTCACTTGACTCTTTCACAATGAGTCGGGTGGTCTTTCTCTGAGCAGGATGCAAGGGTGGTTTCTTTCCTGGGTTCTTGTCCAGGTGGGCTCGAAGAGTGAAGCCACAGACAGACAAAAGGTGGTAGATGAAAAGGGTGGGCATTTATTGGAAACAAGTGCAGACTGTCACGCAGGGAGAGGTTCCCAAGGGGGTGACCCACTGAGCCCCTTTTCCTGAGGTTCCTAAAGGCGGCAGTGCTTTGTTTCTTGGTGCTGCCTTCCCATTGGTAGAATATCAGCTTCAAAGCTCAAACCCCACGTGGTGCCCCCTCTTCCTCTCCCGCTTCAGTAGAATGCTCTGTCCTCTGTGAAAGCTTGTTTCCTCTTTCTCCTCATACCCTGTGGCTTGTCCCTATCTTCTGTGAATGGATGTCTTCCTTTCCCCCTTATCCTGTGGCACCTTCTGTTCTCTGTGAATATATGCCTTTTGGCAGCTCCAAGCCCCCAACCAAATATACCTTCCTCTCCCATGGACCCCCTAATTCCTAAAACTTCCTAAACTTGCCTATTTTACCCCTAAATCTCCTTTCAACAATCTATAATAATAAAAGGGTAATATGCTAATTAGACCGGGCGTCCTTCTGGACATCCTTCCCTTGCTGGGGTTGTGAGGGAAGCCAGGGTCCCGGGTGCCTGCCAGCGGCTGGGGGAAGGAAGGCCTACTCTTGCACGAATTTTGTGCATCGGGCCTCTAGTATACCATAAAACTGCAGTAATCATGACAGTGTGGTATTGGTCAAAGATTAGACATATAAATCAGTGGAACAGAAGAGTCCTGAAATAACCCCCCCAAATTGATCAATTGATTTTTTTAAACATGCCAGGCAAATCAATGCACAAAGGACAGTCTTTTCAATATATGATACTAGAACAATATGCAAGAAAAGAGTCAATTCATAACTCATACTTATGCAAAATTTAACTGAATATGGGTCATAAAACTAAGTGATGTAAAATCTAAAACTAAAAACTTTAGAAGAAAATGTAGGGAGAATAGTTGTGATTTTGTGTTGGACAAAACATTCTTATATTCAATACCATACACATAATCTATAAAAATAAAATATTGATAAATTATACCTTATGCATTTTTTAAAATGTGCACTGTGAAAGAAATTTACTAGTAAGATAATGTAATGATCAGGCACAGACGAGGGGAAAAAGACTTGCAAATCACACATCTGACCAAAGACTTGTCTACCAAAAATATAAAGAACTCTCCACATCCTATGATAAAAAGGCAAACAATGCAAGGAAAATTAATGGGCAAGATTTGAACAAGCATTTCACTAAGGATACATGGCTGGCAAACAGGGACATGACTAAACATTCAACATCATTAACCATCAGGAGATGCAGAGGACAGTCAGAGACACATCACGATAGCTGCGGGGGAGCCGACAACACTAATGCCCCTGAATTGGAGCAACTACAACTGTCACACATGGCGGAGTAGAATTCAAAACGGCACAGACACTGATGGCAGCTTGGCCGCTGCTTTTAATGGTAAACACACACATAGAATATGACCCAGCCCTCCCACGCTAAGAACAACAAATGCTTGTACACAAATACTCAGAGTAGTTTTGTTGCTGTTGTTGATGTTGTTGTTTTCATGAAAGCCCTAAACTGAAAATAATCCCCAGGTCCTCCAAACGGTGGGAAAAGAGTGGCTCATCCATGTGCTGGAGTATGACTTAGCTATAAAAAAAAAAGTATTGAGACTCGAAGCATAAGTGAATCTCAAATGCATTGTTTTAAGTGAAAGAAAGACAGACGATAGGGATGAAGAATAGATCAGTGGTAGCCAGGGGTTGGGGCTAACTACGGTAAGTGATGGTTGCACAATTCTAAGCACTTGTCAAAACTCAGAATTATAAACCCAAAAGAGAAAATTTTACTTTTTGCAAATTTTGTAAATTACATACAATTTTCAGATGAGGCAGAGGGTAACCAAGCACATACATTATTTGCATAAACATACTATGAAACGATATACAGAAAGGACAGGTGTTTACCTACAGAAGAAACTGGGCAAACGAAGGACAGCTGGAGTGCCAATACTTTTCTCCGTGCATTTTTTTCACGAGTGAATGTATCCCCTGTCAATAATATTACATTTTAAAATACAGGCATCACCGGACAGTCTCATATGGTGAGCCTGGAGTGGTTCCTGATGTGATCTGATGTGCCTAAGTCTAAGACCATCTTTGAAAACCACATCCCTTGTAGGTTAAGATAGATCTCTGAAGCCACGCTGACCAAATTCACTCACTGACTGAGTGACCTTGAGCAAGGGAGTGAATCTCTTGGGTCCAAAAGACCCGTGTGAGGATGAAACCAGTGTTCACCTGGGGGAGCTGTTGTGTCACCTTCTCCCTTCTCAGCGCTCTACCTCTATTAATAGGACCAAAACCTGCCGTGTCCGAGGAGTCGCCAGGACATACGTGTTCTATGAAAGGTTTGTAACCAATATCTTACATGAATACACGTGTATCTATTGCTATAAAAAGGTTATTTCATTGAGAGTACCTCTGTGTAAATGAGAGGGATATCTTCCGTTATCTATGTGCATGAAGAGAATTCTTGGAAAGTGAGTCAAACTATTTTTATTAATATTTTATTTTATTTTTTCCATCACCATTTATCCCTTCTATGCCCTCTTCCACCTCCACCTGCCCCTCCCCCTGCAATCATCACACTGTTGTCCATGTCCATGAGTTCTCTCTTCTTTTCTTTTCTGCTCAATCCCTCCATCCACCCCCAACACCCTTCCCCCAACAGAGCCGTCTGCCTGTCTCTATCTATGAGTCTGTCTCTATTCTGCTTGGTAATTCAGTTTGTTCACTAAATTTCACACACGAGTGAAATCTCTGACTGGCTTATTTCACTCAGCATAATGTTCTCCAGGTCCGTCCCTGCTATCACAAAGGGTAAATGTTTCTTGCTTTTTACAGCAGAGTGATATTCCATTGGGTAAATGTACCACAGCTGTCTTACCCACTCATCTACTGATGGGCGCTTCAGCTGCTTCCAAATCTTGGCTATTGTAAATAACGCTGCAATGAACATAGGGGTGCATATATTCTTTTGAATTCGTGTTTCAGATTTCTTCAGATAAATTCCCAGCAGTGGAATGGCTGTGTCATAAGGCAGTTCCATTTTTAATTTTTTAACTCCATACTGCTAATTTTTTAACTCCATACTGTCAGGGGTGGATGGAGGGATTGAGCAGAAAAGAAAAGAAGAGAGAGCTCATGGACATGGACAACAGTGTGATGATTGCAGGGGGAGGGGCGGGTGGAGGTGGAAGAGGGCATAGAAGGGATAAATGGTGATGGGAAAAATAAAATAACTCCATACTGCTTTCCACAGGGACTGCACCAACCTGCATTCCCACCAACAAACTTTTAAATTATTTTCTAACATAATGCCATTTTTTGAAAGAAATAAAAAAGAATGGCTTGAATACTTAGCACTTAAGAATTTATGTTATCATGTCATGGAAAGATGATTTAATGTTGTAGAAAGATGTTCACAATAGATTAACAAAGATGTATGATAAAATAGCTTTTTGGTTTAGGATAAAATACACATACCATAAACTTTACCATCTTAACCATTATAAAGTGTACAATTTTGTGCATTTAGTACATTCACAATATAGTGCAACTACCACCGCTATGTAGTTCTAAATGTTTTCATCACCCGAAAAGGAAACCCCGTCCCATTAGCACTTACTTCTCATTACCCGACCTGGCCCCTGACAACCAACAGTGTACTTCCTTTCTCACTGACTCATCAGTATTCCTTGTTGTGAATGCACCACAATTCGTTTATCCATTCATATGTTAATAGATATTTGGACTGTTTCCCAAATATCCAACTTTTGGCAAATGTGAATGGTGCCACTATGAACATTCCTGTGCAAGCTTTTGTCTCAATACCCAATTTCTGGTTTTGGGTTTTTTTACACATGAGGATATGTTTCTATTGATTTTTTAGAAAAAGAGGAAGAGTGAGAGAGAGAAAGAGAGAGAGAGAAGCATCAATGTGAGAGAGAAATATCAATGGGTCACCTCCCCTTGGCTCTTTGATGGAGGATCGAATCTGAAACTTAGGTATGTGTCCTGACCAGGAATTGAAACCACACCTTTTGGTGTCTGCTCCAACCAACTGAGCCACCTGGCCAGGGTTTAACACCCATCTTCAATTCTTTTGGGTATAAACCTGGGCATGGGATTGGTGGATCATATGGTAATTTCAGGTTAAATTTATTGAGGAATCATAAAACTGTTTTCCATAGTGGCTGCATACATTCCCACTGGCAATGTATAAGGCAGCGGTTCTCAACCTGTGGGTCGAGACCCCTTTAGCGGTTGAACGACCCTTTCAAAGGGGTCGCCTAAGACCATCCTGCATATCAGATATTTACATTACAATTCATAACAGTAGCAACATTACAGTTATGAAGTAGCAACGAAAATAATTTTATGGTTGGGTCACAACATGAGGAACTGTATTTAAAGGGCCAGAAGGTTGAGAACCACTGCCTAGAGCAGTAGTCGGCAATCTCATTAGTCAACAGAGCCAAATATCAACAGTACAACGATTGAAATTTCTTTTGAGAGCCAAATTTTTTAAACTTAAACTATATAAGTAGGTACATTGTTATTAACTTAATTAGGGTACTCCTAAGGCTTAGGAAGAGCCACACTCAAGGGGCCAAAGAGCCGCATGTGGCTTGCGAGCGGCAGTTTGCCGACCACTGGCCTAGAGGAACTGAGATGATGCTTATCTGGGCAAAGAGCAAATGAAATAAAACCACACACAAAAACTGGGAATTTCAAAGCAAGAGAGCCTTGAGGACATGGCTCAAGTCCCAAGGTAACCTTTCCCAAGTCCTGCACGTCCTAGCACAGAAGTCATTGCATTTCTGGTTGTTTAGGGATATATATATATATTTTTTTGCCTAAAATTTACCTTTCCTTCCCTGACATTTGAAACAGTCCCCACCAAATCAGAAAAGAACGTAGGAGTCCGTCACCCCTTCCACACGTAATGGGGGAAGGGATGGCGACCTCTGTCTGTAGCCCCCCTTCCTCCCTGGCCAGTTCCTCTTCGGTGCCTTTAATACCAAGGAAACTCCTCTTCCCCTGCAGCACCCCGACCTCAAACAGTCACTCAGGTGTGTGTGTGTGTGTGTGTGTGTGTGTGTGTGTGTGTAGTACAACCATCTCAGAAACATGGATGCATTTAGTTCAATGCTTAGGACACACGGTTTGAAAACCTCAGTAAGTTTTTCATTTCCTTCAGCACCACAATACACATGTGTAATCCTGTGATTCACTCACCCATATTCTCAGGAATTATTGTCACTCCAGAAGGAGTGAAACCAGAAGGCAGGGGACCTTATCTTACTTTGTGCTTGAATTCCTAGAGCCTGGAACACAGAAAGGGCTCAGTAAATGTTGGTTTGGATGAATGACTGGGTGAGTTCTCAAAGCATGGGGTTGGGCAAATGAAGTCACTGATGGGCTCTAACCCCTACTGAACTCGTCTGAGTGATGGAACAACACTACCTAGCATTTACTCAGTGCCAGCAAGTTTACATGCACCACAACGTGAGGCCGGTGCTATTACCATCAGCTTCCCCATTTGCAGGCAGGGACTCAGGGAGGGCAATTTGCTTCACCAACGTTACGCAGCCAGAAGGGCAGGGCCAGGATTGGAACCCACACCTGTCTGAGCAGTGCCCTCAAGCAGGGAGCTATCCGCGCTACCACACCAGTCTCCCTTTGCTTATTAATCCGTGTTTAAGAACCTGGAGAGAAACAATCCACACTCACGGCCAGCTGGTCTCTGTTTAATAAATGAAAATAATAAACTAAGGGGAGGGGGGAGCCCCACAAGTGCCCAGAGAGTTCAATGGAAGTGAGGTGATGGGTTCTCCTTAGCAGGCAATTAGGAGAAGTCGTCTGAACCTGTACCTCCAGTCCCACCCCAGTGCCCTCTGTGCCCATCAATCCAGGTCCCTGGGCATCCTTCCTGGAGAACTTAGATAGGTTAAAAACATTACAGAGTTGACTTGTATTAAAGGGCCCAGTGGGACATGCATCCCGCACACGCAGCAAAACTCTGCCGGCGTCCTAACCCCAAGAAGCCAATTTCAAGTTTTGCTGGTGACAGAGCCAAGAGGTTTTCAGCGACACCTGGGAGCTCATTAAAAGTTGGCTCTCAAGTCCCCACCTCCATCTCATTTGTGCAAATTAAATTAGCCCTAAGGGGCAGCCGCAGAGCTGCAGGCAGATGAGGTCTGATGCATCATCGCTCAGGGCCAAGTGAAGAGGAGCCACAGGTTCGCCTCACTTCTGAGCGATGGTCCCGAGACAGTTTCTCCAAACTTGGGCACTTGATTAGTATCAAGGGACACAAGTGGGAAATGGAGTTGGCATTCTCTTTCCCTGAGCCACGAGTTGCTCAGAGTTCCAAACAGCCAGACGCACTGGGGTGCCCAGGGCAGGAGAACCCAACGTAGGCACAGCTGTGCGTGCCCCCTGCTGGTGGCTGTGCGTGGAGGGGAAGGCCTCCAGAGCGCTGAGCCGTGGAGGCTTCTACTGCCATAGTGATAACCACCCACTGCAATATGTTCTCTAAGTTGCTTGATCAACACCTGCCCTCCTCCCCCACTAGACAGGCAGCCTTGAGAGGGCAGGACCTCCTGGCCTGGCTCACCATTGTGTTCCCACAGCCTGGCACTTCCTAGGTTCTCAGTCAATACTTGCCGAGAGGAACAGATGACTTGCCACTTCATGGCTGGTCTGTGAGCTGTAAGATCCTTCTCAAATGCGAACGGACATTCCCTACATTGATCTGACGTCCACTTTTCAGGTGTGACTGACATCACAGGAGTCCACCTGGCCCTGGAAGTGTGTCACAGCCAGTACCCCCTGCGTGAGTGAGTGTCGTCTCAGGCCTGTTGGGAGGATGGGGTGATGGCGTTGGTGATCTGACCCCTGTGTGTTATGTGAGCGGCCCCTCCCCCTTGCTGTCCTGTCGGCCTTCTGTTCCTTGGATGTGCAATCATCTTCCCACATCCGAACCTTTGCTGTCTCTTCTGCCTGGTGCACCCTTTCCCTGCCCTGGAGCAGAATGTCTCAGCTCAAAGGCCACCTTGTCCTTGAACCTTCCCCACACCCCGGCCTGCCCTCTCTATGGATTAGGTTGTTGGGCTCCTGAGGAAAAAAGCAAACTCCTCCCCACCTCACAGGGGACATGACAGACCAGGAATGAGCCTTCCTGGAGATGAGGGACCGACAATGCCATGACATACACCAAGATGAGCCACCTTGACAATGGAGGACCAACGGCGCTTTAGTAACTGGTCAGTGCTGCTTTCAAGGACCAATATGGATCAAAAGGGGGGAAATGTAAAAATAAATAAATAAATAAATAAACAGAGCCCCTTTAAGACGGAGGCGGAGCGGCCAGGCCGGAGGAACTGCCTTGCACGTCTTATGCCTCGAACGTTTGGAATGTGAAAACCGGGCTAGATAAACGTTGGGACTGGGCCTCAGGCAACATTGTTTTCCAAAGAACTGTTTGCAAAGATAACAAGAAAGCAGTTACTATGACCACCGGACTGATGACTGCCGGACTGAAAAGTGAAAACATTGTTTAGGCCCTCGCTGGTGGCTCAGTGGACAGAACGCCGACCTGCGGACTGAAGGGTCCCGGGTTCCATTCCGGTCAAGGGCACATGCCCGGTTGTAGGCCTGATCCCAGTAGGGGGTGTGCAGGAGGCAGCCGATCAATCATTCTCTCATCATTGATGTTTCTATCTCTCTCTCCCTCTCCCTCTCCCTTCCTCTTTGAAATCAATAAAAATATATTAAAAACAAACAAACAAACAAGCAAAACATTGCTTAGAATTACTGTCGCTGCTGTGTTATCTTCACCAGTAGAAATGCCTCCCCTCTACTGATGTAATTGCTCTCCCCTTTCGCATAAATGCCCAATTGCATTTGTGTCCTAAGCAGAGCACTATTTGGGCTGCTGTGTGAATCAGCGCTTCCTGAATAGCTATTCTCATTGCTCTCATAGAAATGCTTGTTGCCTCTCACTTTGAAAGGCCCTTTTATTTTTAGGGTAACACTTTCCCCCCCCCCCGAACTCCTCACCCCCTTTACTACATTCAGTTACTCCTCCTCTACCCTCTCACCTCCTCTGGAATGTCTATGAGAGCAGGTATTGTGCCCATCCTGGTGTCTGTGGTCTCCCCAGATGTTCCGGACACATCTGTTGAATGCGTGGTTTCTGGGGCTGGATTTCCTCTGAGCTGGAGAGAGGTTATCATCGTATGCACAGTCTTTTTTCTTTTTTTAAGCTCTCGCACCCGTGTGTTTTCTTTTAAAAAAATATTTTATTGATTTTTTACAGAGTGGAAGGGAGAGGGATAGAGAGTTAGAAACATCGATAGGAGAGAAACATCGATCAGCTGCCTCCTGCACACTCCCTACTGGGGATGTGCCCGCAACCAAGGTACATGCCCTTGGCCAGAATCGAACCTGGGACCCTTCAGTCCGCAGGCTGATGCTCTATCCACTGAGCCAAACCGGCTAGGGCGTATGCACAGTCTTTAGGTACCGAGGCTGTTCACTGGTCACATGATTCAAACTAACAAGCTAGTGTGGCTAGTTCTGAATTTACCCAGTTGTCAAAGAACAGATCAAACAGGAGGGATCCTTTCTCCATTTAGCATCAGACAGCCACTTATCTCAGAAAAGAGGAGACCTCTTGAGCAAAACATTGGCCACGGATTTGAAGAACTCAACTGTCCAAGCCTTAATGGGAATTTTATCCTATAAATATTTACGGTAGACCTAGTTTGTGCTAGAGAGGAAAGATGACAGGGGCCCGAATTTTACTTTTAAGAGCTTCTAGACAAGGGAGGGAGACAGGCAGGTGCACAAGTCATTCAAATACTGGGAGATACATGCTGTGAAGAGGTGACATATGCCTGAGAAGATTACAGCTCCTTTAACCCATTGAGGTAAAAAAAAAAAATCCAGAAAGGAAATCCACTGACAACTAATTTACCATTGCAATAAAGAGTTTCTGCCAGATTCATATATTTGGGATGAGATTGAAGACACACTCCCAAGTCAAGAGCAGGGTGCAGCAGAGGGAAGTACCTGGAGGGGGAGGGATGGGGTCTCACCCACCTCTTCGTCTGCCCAGGTTCTGTCTTTAGACGTTCACTTAGGATACTAACGAACATATAGTTTCTCTTTATATTTTTGGTAGTTAGTGTTTTATTTCTTTCTTTTTTTTTTTTTTAAATATATTTTATTGATTTTTTACAGAGACGAAGGGAGAGAGATAGAGAGTTAGAAACATCGATGAGAGAGAAACATCGACTAGCTGCCTCCTGCACATCTCCCACTGGAGATGTGCCCGCAACCCAGGTACATGCCCTTGACCGGAATCGAACCTGGGACCTTTCAGTCCGCAGGCCGACGCTCTATCCACTGAGCCAAACCGGTTTCGGCAGTGTTTTATTTCTTAACCCAAGTGGTAATTACAAAGTGTTGCTTTGTTATTATTTTCTAAAATGTATACAAATGTTTTTATACACTCTTGTGTATGTAGAATATATTTCACAATAAAAAGATAATATGAGAATATAGCTTCACACCAACACATTTATAAACTTAGGCAAAATATATTCCCAGGAAAACACAAATGACTATAACTGCCTCAGGAAAATACAGAAAAATAGAGAAAAACCTAAATATAGTGAGGGGCGATGAATGTTTGGGGAGTGAAACAACTGAACCCACATTTGTTGGTCATCACCTGGGTCACAGTCGGTGAAGAGATCAGAAATGCATGGCTCCTGCCTGGGAGAAAAGTCGAGCAAAGCTTAGGGCTCAAAGAGATTTTAGTGACTCATTGTTATGTTAGGCACAGTCTTTAGGTACCAGCCCCCCCGACCCTATTCTCTAGTGGCCACATAGTAGGTGCTCAACAAAATCTGTGAGACAAATAAAAGCATAGGATGCATAGTTCAAGAAAAAATTTGAAATTGGTGTGAAGGGAGGGGAGTTCCCCTTGACCAAGCACCTACTCTGTGCCAAGCTCTTTATACATAACGAGAGGCCCAGTGCATGGAATTCCTGGCCGAACTCCGTGAAGAAGTCCAGTCGAGGGGACAATTTGCATACTATGCTTTTATTATATAGGATGTGTTTCCTGTCTATAATTCGGCCCCATTTTTAAAGAGAACACAAGGTCCAGAGAGGCCAAGTCACTCGTCCAAGGCCACAGTGCCACCTCCAGGCAGGCTGTAAGATGCAACTGAGCTGTGACCTCCGTCTCCTCCACTTCAACCCTGGTTCAATATTGACCTCCGCTGTGACCTTAGCCTTACATACTGACCTCCCTGGGCATCCAGGGGCAGTATTCAAGAGCTTTCTCCTTAGCCCTGGATTTATTTCTTGGTTGAACACCTGTCCCTCTGATGTCCTTCCCTGACTTGAGTTATGCCAGGAAATCCCGGAAGATGTTCCCTACATTCTGGGTTGTTTGCTGTCCCATTAGGATAGAGCTTATAGGATCATGGTGGCTGGACCCTTGTCCAGTCCAGGCTGGCATCTTCCCTTGCCAAGCTGGCTGCCCCAGCCCCTTCCTGGCCTCTCCTTCTAGCCCATCCTCCCCCTGGGCTCTAGAGCAATGATTTTAAGGTGCCTTCAAGGCCCTTCACATTTTGGTCCCAGGCTGACTTCCCAGCCCGCCTGACCCTATTCTGGGCACTTCTCCATGCCTTTGCTTTGCTTGTAATTCCCTCCCCGACAATGTGTGCTGGGACTGTTGTTCATCCTTCAAAGTCCAGCTCGGAGTATACCTCTCCATTCCCTTGCTTGCACTATAGAGTCTCATGGCACCAGGCAGGTCCTTTATTCATTATTTTCTTTAACATATATATTCATTGAATACTTACTCTTCTATTTAACGTTTACCATTCTAGGTTCTGGGAACACAGCATGTAACCCGTGAGATGCCATCTCTGTCCTCAGGAGGTCCACAAGGTGGGAGACACAGACACATAAACAACGATGACAACGCCATGTGATGGGGGACTTCAGGAGAAGCCAAGAGTCCGAGAGGCACCTGACCCAGGAAAGGGCGTGTGAAGCATGGTAGGCTTCCTGGAGGTGGTGGCATGTGACCTGAGACTGGTTGATTGAGGCATATGGGAGTGAGGTATGAGGCATGTGGTGGGATCTGGGGTGAGAGAGAGAGGTTGGCACATTCAAGAAACAGAAGATGCTTCCATCTCATTTTAGCCTAGAGATACAAAATTGGGGGGAGGGTGTTGGAATTGGAGGAGACATGTCCAATTTTTAGTCCCAGGACAGCCTGCCTCTTCCCCCAGAATCCTCCTGTGAGTCCAGCCCAATGCCTGGCAGGTTTCTGGGGTCTCCTGTTTCTACTTCTCCACAGACAACTCTTCTAGGATAAGGCCAAGGCTCCCTTACACAGGAGCGTGCTCACCTACTCACTATCAACAGCTACACAGAGGAGGAGAGGACAGGAGGGACCTTTGGGGCCTTCTCCAAGACAGTGCCTGGCCATGTCCCTGCCCCCTGCAGGACCCACTCCAAACCCAGTCTTTAGTCCATAGCTAGTCTCTCAGCAGTGCCCTAGCCCATGGACATGACCCCACCATGCATTTTCCTGCTCTACTCAGTACTTTTATTGGTTTCAGTCCCTGTGGCAGGAATTCCCTTTCCCCTGCCATCAGCCCAGAGAACGCCTATGCATCCTTTAAGACCCAGAGAAAACATTCCTTCCTCCACATTTCCCATAGTCACCAGCAGGTGTCTCCCTCACAGGCCTGCGCTTCGTGCTGCGGCTGGTGATCATGGGTCTGGGACTGGATGTGAAGTATCTCTGTGTTCCCTGGGCCTGTAACAGCGCGGGCCTCACAGTTGGAACTCAGTATGCAGATGCTTCTCGACTTACAGTAGAGTTGCATCCTGATAAAGCCCTCGTAAATTGCAATTATAGTGGGTTGAAAATGCATCTGATAGGCCTAACCTGTCAGACGCCATAGCTTAGCCTAGCTCACCTTCAGTGTGCTCAGAGCACTTGCGTTGGCCCTCAGTTGGGCAGAGTTGTCGAACACGATGAACACACTGTGGAGTACCTGTGGTTTGCCCTCGTGGTTGCGTGGCTGACTGGGAGCTGCAGTGTGCTCGCTGCCTGGGCCCAGCATCACAGAGGGCACAGTACCACATATTGCTAGATGAATCGAATCGACTGAACGTGTATTGCTTTTGAACCATCATAAAGTAAACAAAGTATAAGTTGCACCATTGTAAGTCGCGGACCATCCATGCCTCGTATGAAATTCAGTGGCAAAGCCACTGCTATTGTCCAGAGTCCAAGATCTGAAGCCGAGTGTCGAATGTCCTGTAACGAAACTCAGAGATGCAGTGCTTCTGTGGGCATAATAAGCGCACACAGTGTGTCCACATGACCGTGACCAATGGTCAGATTCGTTCTGGCAGGGAAGTGCTGTTACTACTCCCAGTTTTCAGATGAGGAGGCTAAGGTTCTGAGGTTTGTGTTAATTTTTTTCTGAGGTCAAAGGGCCTGTTAGCGATGGAGCTGGAAGCCACACCCTGACTCTAAAGAGGACATTGATTGAAAGGGACCAGAGCAAATGTCAAACCCTTTTAGAGGAGAGAGATGTGGGCATCCTGGGCGGTGGCTGGACATGTGGTGCAGAGCCTGTGGCTGGCCGATGGGGACCACTCTAGGGGCCAGCAGCAGAAATGCACAGGGGAAAGGACTTCTGTCACCATCCCTGCCCCATCTGGAAACTGAGAACAAGACATCGCATCAGAACGTGAACACTCAAGCCCAGCCGGCGTGGCTCAGTGGTTGATCATCGACCTATGAACCAGGAGGTCCCGGTTTGATTCCCGGTCAGGGCACATGCCTGGGTTGTGGGCTCATGCAGGAGACAGCTAATCAATTATTCTCTCTCATTGATGTTTCTATCTCTCCCTTCCTCTCTGCAATCAATAAAAAAATATGTTTAAAAAAGAAAGTGAACACAGAAGAGCACATGCACAGGACAGGGCATAACTCAGGCTCCAGGGTGATGTTGACCCCTGAACTCATCCGAGGTCCATGGCGAATGTCCCCCCAAATCAGTGCCTTACCACCTCAGGCTGCCATAACCCAGACGTACCTATAAAAGAAATTTCATGCCACCAAGGCACACGTGCAAATCTTAGAGCTGCTTTAGTCTTTGGTCAACCTTATATGTAGGCTTGAGGGTTAAGAGAGGCCCCCAGAGGGAGAAATGGGGACCAGCGCTGTCCCTGAGGGGTGAGAGGCACCAAAGGGGAGTGAAAGGTTTGAGGCCATTCTTTCTTGCGATGGAGACCCACTGGAACCCAGTCTGGTTCTCCACGCTTAGAAACCCATGCGGTCCAACTGCTGAGACCGAATTGACAAAGGAGGCATTCCAAGTACCCAGGTGGCTCTGGGTTCGTGAATGCGTGTGATGTTCCATGAAGATGCACCCCTCGTGCCTACAACTGTGGGGAACGTAGTGACTGGCCGCCTGAGGTCACCGCTGCACTCACGCCACGGCCGATGTCTGAGGGCAGTCGGTCTCCTCGATGAAACTTAGGCTCCTCACTCCCCATCAGCTTCACCAAAGCGTTCTTAGCACTGCACTGTGGTCTAGGATGGCTTTACCCAACCTACTTCCTCCCTTCTCTTCGCCACAGGGGTCAGACTGCCCAGGGGTCCACAGCGCTCCCGGCTGGTCCTTCTCCCTCCTCCTCACAGGAGTCTTCCCCAGTAAGTCCTTGTACGTCTCATCCTGTCTTAGCATCTGCTTCTTGGAAGACCTGAGCAAACACACAGTAGGTAGAGGGCGCCATTTGCAAATCCACCTCAGAAGGTTGGGCAGGTCTCGTTGGATGCGTGGAGTCTTATGTGCTTCACTGGACTCCGGAACAAGCTGTGATTAAGGTACCCAGGATCCCAAGAATATGGTTCTCCAACAAGACAAACCCCACCCACCACTGTCCTCCCCAAAGGGTTGTACCACTGACAACCCCGCTAGCAGTTCTTGAGCGTGCTCAGTTCCCTCATCCTTGCCAATACTGAGTGTTATCCATGCGGCGCATTGCTACCGGTCTGCCAGGCCGGGAGTTGTATTTCATTGTTCCTGCTGGAATTTCTTAGACCATGAGGGAGATTGAACTGTTTTAGTGTTGAAGTTCACATAATGAAGCATAGTAACCTCCATCTTGGGTAAAAACTGCTGTTTAAAATTTTAACCCTGCTATTCTGGCTTCTGTAAACGTTTGCTTGCTTAAATAATAGGGACAATAAGACTACAACCCATTCCAGAGTGGCCATAAACCATGCCCCAGACAGAGTTGTCAGTGCTGGCGCCAGGCCAGGCCTTGAGATACGGTCTCATGGCCCCTTCCCAGCACGCAGGACCTCTTTCTCAGAAGGTCCGGAAGTCTCATTCCAAATTTGGAAAACAAAGAGCTGAAAAATGTATAAATAGGAGAGACTTCTACCATGTTGGGCCCCAGAATTTGAGAAGCAATATTTCCTCTGGGCCCGCTAGCGAAATGAAAAAGACTCCAAATAAATTTGGCTTATTGATTAAGGCGTCTTCTGATTTACAATATAACAATAACATAACATTAACCAGCAAAGTTAACGATTCAGTGGCATTTAAGGCATTCACAGTGTCGTGCAACCACCACCTCCATCTAGGTCTAGAGCAGTGGTAGGCAAACTGCGGCTCGCGAGCCACATGCGGCTCTTTGGCCCCTTGAGCGTGGCTCTTCCACAAAATACCGACTTCTGCGCATGGGCCACCAAGTTTCAATCGCACGGTATATGCGCGCCTGCATGTGGTATTTTGTGGAAGAGCCACACTCAAGGGGCCACAGAGCCGCATGTGGCTTGCGAGCCGCAGTTTGCCGACCACTGCTCTAGAGCACTTCCATCACCCTCTGAGGAGACCCCATCCTCATTAAACACTCACTCCTATTCCCCTTCCCTCCAGCCCCTGGCAACCACTAATCTACGTTCTCTCTATGGATTTGCCAGTTCCAGACATTTCATATACATGGAATCGTATAATACGTTACCCTTTATGCCAGCTTTTTCCACTTACCATGATGTTTTTGAGGTCCGTCCACACTGTAGCATATGTCAGCACATGAAAAGATACTAAAAATCTTTAGACGTTCACTTACGTTACTAATTAACCTATAAATTTTCTTTATTTTTTAGTAATTTTTGTAGCGTTTTATTTCTTAACCTGAATGGTAATTACAACATGTTGCTTTGTTATTCTTCTTAAAACATATACAAATGTTTTATATGCTCTTGTGGATGTATAATACATCTCCCAATAAAAAGATAACACAAGAACATAGCACTACATTAATACATTTATAAACTTAAGCAAAATATATTCTTAGAAAAAATATAAATGACCATAACTGTCTCGGGAAAATATAGAGAATCTAATAAACCTATAATTTGTGTCATATGTTTTTTAAAAAGGAGGGTGGAGGGCCTGGATGACATCATGGTTGGTGATAGTATGCCACTTGCAGAGGCATCTGGTTGATTTTCTAATTCTATGTATGTGAGTTCATGGTGATGATCACGGAAGTTTCCAGGAAAACAAGCTACATCTGCAGCAGCACTTCTCCCTGGCGTTTCTAAAGCTGCATCAGCTCCTTCCTCCTCGGCAGCAGGGGAAGCCCAGAGGCCTCTCCACAGCCAATGAGTTAGCTGGTCAGCTCTATAGTTTCTCCTTAAAGAGAAAAAACAACAACAATGCTCAGCATCATTGGTAAAATGCAAATCAAAATCACAATGAGATACCACTTCACACTCATTAGCATGACGATAATTAAAAAAAAAAAACAAGCAGAAAACAGTTAGTGTTGGCAGGTGTGTGAGAAATCGGAACCATCATCCACTGCTGATAAGAATGAAAAACAGTTTGGCAATTTCTCAAATGTAAAATATAGAATTGCTATGTGACCCAGCAATTCTACTCCTGGATATACACCCAAAGGAATTGAAAATAGGTCCTCAAACAATCCTATTATGCAAATGTTTACAGCAGCACTATTTACAACAGCCAGAAGGCGAAAACACATCAACGAAAGACAGGACAAACAGAAGGTGGTATTATGTGGTAATGGAATATTTTTTAAAATATATTTTTATTGATTTCAGAGAGGATAGGAGAGAGCAAGAGAGATAGAAAAATCAATGATGAGAGAGAATCATTGATTGGCTGCCTCCTGCACGCCCCACACTGGGAATCAAGCCTGCAACATGGGTATGTAATCCTGGCTGGGAATTGAACCTTGACCTCCTGGTTCACAGGTCAATGCTCAGTCACTGAGCCATGCTGGCCAGGCTGATACTGTAATATTATTCAGCAATTTAAAAACTGAATTATTGATACATGCTACAATATGGGTGAATCTGAAAACATTATATTGAGTGAAAGAACCCAGATCCAAAAGTCTGTATACTTCCATCTATATTACATTTCCATAATAGATAAATCTATGGAGATAGAAAGAAGATTAGTGATCCCCTGGATCTGAAGAAAAGTGGAAAATGGGGGGTGGGGGGAGGTTAGGGTTGTTGCTAAAATATACAGGGTTTCTTTTGGGTGAAAATATTCTGAAATTGATTATGGAAGTAGTTGCACAGTTCTGTGAATGTACTAGAAACCTTTGGATTGTATACACACAATGCGATATTATTCCGATATCACTAAATTAAATATCTTTTTATGTGTGTGCGCAGGGCCATTTACATTCATAGTTGTGCCCTGCAGTCAGACTATCTAAATCCAGCCCTAAATCTGCCACTTCAAGCCGTGTGACGATGGGCAGGTGAGATTCTCAGTTTCCTTCCTCACTGGGCTTTGGTGAGAGTTATAGGACATTGCATGCTCATCACAGCTCCAACCACGTAACAAATACTATAACCATTATTAGGCATAAAATATTTTAAAAACTTCTTCATAGGAAAAATTGGGTGCATTCTATCCTCTGTCAACCAAGAGAGACAGGTCTGAGGAAAGACAATGCTCTTGAGAGGAAATTCTTTTCCACAAGGAGGGGGGGCGGGCCTAGGCTCAAAGGCCCCCCGAGGGAAGGTGAGGTAACTGTATTCATCCTGACAAGGTTCTCTGGCATCACCCCCAGGGGCCAGAGTCTGGTATAAACCTGAAGTAGGGGTTCTGTGTGCTCCCAGAGAAGGCATATTCCTCCTCCACAGCCACAAGACACACTCGAGGCGGCAGCAGTCCCAACCCCCTGGACCACACCACCTGAGGGCTGAGAAGTCCTGGGATCTGATGCAGGTACAGGGGTCATTGGTCAAGTAAGTGTGTCAGGTAGAGGAGTTGCAGGGGTGGGGCCTTCCTGCCCTGGCACTTCCCCTCAGAGGTGGGGGTGCTCTCTGCTCGGTTTCACCCACAAGGACTTCAGGTGCTCTGCACAAGCCTCAGGAGTGGGGGGCGTTATGGGGAACGGGTCGAGAGTGGACACCAGAACCAGAGCCTGGCTGGATCCTGGTTCCAAGCAGGAGTGACGTTGGACTGCCTCATGGGGCTGCGGAGGGCTCAGTGGATGCTGTGTGTCAGTGGGAGCTCAAAGGAATTGTCCTGTTCAGTTTGTGTGGGTGATGCAGAAGGGAGAGTTCACAGAGCTTTAGCCTAGCTCCGTGGTCAGCAAACTGCGGCTCTCGAGCCACATACGGCTCTTTGGCCCTTTGAGTGTGGCTCTTCCTAAGCCTTAGGAGTACCCTAATGAAGTTAATAACAATGTACCTACCTATATAGTTTAAGTTTAAAAAATTTGGCTCTCAAAAGAAATTTCAATCGTTGTACTGTTGATATTTGGCTCTGGTGACTAATGAGTTTGCCGACCACTGGAGACCAGGGGTCCTCAGGGGGAGAGATTTTGACATCTCCCCAAGGGGCCTCAAGATCTTTTTGCAGACAGAGTGGGAGGGGGGCTACTGGCATCCAGTGGGTCAAGGCCAGGGGTCAACCTCCTACAATAATACACAGGGCAATCCCCACCACAAAGAAATGATCCGGCCCCGAATGTCAGTAGGTCCTGGCTGAAACCTGCTCGCTCCCCTCAGTAGAAGTGAAGGCATGTGGGTGAGGAAAAGCCACAGGTGCAGAGGCTCTGAGGCAGGAGGTGGAACTGCAGGTGTGGGAGGGAGCGGAGCAGTGGTGAGCCCGGCGGGGTGAAGCCGGGGAAGACCCCGTTACCTCTGCAGTCACGTTGGCTGCAGAATGGAAAGCACTGAGGGGGCGAGAGTGGCCATGCAGGGACCACTCCATGATGGGTCATCCAGGTGGGAGACGATGCTGGCTCAGTCTGGGAATAACTGTTCTGCTTCTGTCCAAGAGATGAAGATGCTGTTGTAAATCTACAAATTAGGCATCGGTGGAATGTGAGGGGTGAGAGAGGAGTGGGTTGAGCTGACCAGGGTTGTGCAGCCTGTGCAGCCATGAATGGTGCCGTGCAGGACTCCCAGGGCCAAGCCCAGCAGCCCTGGTCGGGGAGAGCCCATTATGGACCTGGTGAGACTGGAGTGCCTGGGGAAGGAGGTGTCTGGGGGTGATGTCCAGGAAACAGGATAATCAAGTAGGAATTTGGAGAGAAGTGGCTGCTGGAACCAGAAATTCAGTCACTGAATGAAACGTGCAAGGGAGTGTGGAGGATGACAGAGTCCTCTCATCAAGACACCTGCCACCCGTATCATAACTATTCTCCCGCCTCAGAGGTGCCTTGAGCCTAGCGTGGTGGCCAGTGTATGGGTTGCAGGGTGAACAGCACTCCTGGGTTCTGAGCACAGGACTCCAGAGACACAAAGGCCAGACCTGTGTCTCTCGGAGAAATGCATGCTCTCCTCTCCTCAGCCCTCGGTGGAAGAGGTCGGCCACTGCAAAGCTTTGGAGAGTCTATTCTTTTTCACTCATGTTTGCCGCTGCTCCCTGGAGAGATTTCTAGCTCTCCACCCCCCGGACACCAGGCTTGGCCATTGAAATGTGAGTAAAGGTGAGCGGGGTGGGGGAGTGTTTCCTGGCAGAAGCTCTTAGGAGTCAGCATACAATGCACTTTTCTCACTGCTGCAGTGACTGGCAGCGTCCCAGACAAAGGTTTGTCCACCAGTCTGAGTCCGGGAGAGAATTCATCACAAGCACTACCATAGCGCCCTGTGATGGACATGGAGCCTGAGTGAGAAATCAGCCTTCGTTGCTGTCAGCCAGTGAGGTTGGGGCCTGTATGTTACTGCAGCGCGATTTAGTCTAAACTGACTAATTCAGAGCCGATGGGCTGTCCAGTGGAGGCCAGAATAAGGTTCATGCAAGTCTCACCTGGCACGTGGGGCCTACATTTGTGGACAAAGATCATCTGTCTCTAAGGTTGATGTAAAAAACATAGGATGAGCAAGATTAGCTCCCTTTGGAAATAACTTACCCCAAGATATAGTGAATCAGTACATGCTCTCACAGCCCACTGAGGAGAGAGACATCGTTGGTGTAAAAGATACACCATTGTAACATTTAAGATTAGTGCCTTCAACCCGGCCAGCTTCGCTCAGTGGTTGTTGACCTATGAATCATAGTTCGATTCCCAGACAGGGCACATGCCAGGTTGCAGGCTGGATCCCCAGTGGGGTGGGTACAGGAGGCAGTCAATCAATGATTCTCTCTCATCATTGATGTTTCTATATCTCTCTCCATCTCTGAACTCAATTAAAAATATATTTTTAAAGAGAGCATCCTTTTAAAGATCTCCACACTCATTGTCTCATTTAATTCTCTCAGGAAACTGAGGCTTTGGGCTTGTCTGTCACTGGCTCACACAGCTAATGTGTCAGGAATGGCATTCAAACAGGATTCATCTGGATCCCAGAGACTTTACTCTCAAACACTAAGACTTCTTTTAATTGAGGCAAAATTGATGTACAACATTATATTAGTTTCAGGTGTGCAACATAATCATTTTATATTTGTGTATATTGAGAAATGATCACAATAGGTCTAGTTAACATCCATCACCACAAAAGTTCTTGTGATGAGAACTTTAAAAATCTACTCTCTTCAAAAACTAAAACCATTTCCCCTGACAACAGGAACAAGACAGGGATGTCCGATTTCACCACTCTTATTCGGCATAGTACGGGAAGTCCTAGCCACAGCGATCAGACAAGAAGAAGAAATAAAAGGCACCCAAATTGGAAAGGAGGAAGTAAAACTCTCAATATTCCCAGATGACATGATACTGTATATAGAAAACCCTTAAGACTCCACCAAAAAAACTGCTAGATGTAATAAAAGAATTTGGCAACGTAGCAGGATACAAAAAATCCACTCTTTTAGCAACTTTCAAATATACAACCCAGTATTGTTAACTATGGTCACTATGATGGACAGGCCCAGGACTTATTTCCTTTAATCTGAAATCTGTACCTTTTAGCTCACTTCATCCATTTTGCGTCCCCTCCACCTCTGTCCCTGGCAACCACCAGTCTGTTCTAAGAGATCTTAACTCTCAGAAAAATACATAAGGTTCAACATGTTACATATGAAATCATTGCATCTTCACAACAACTCCTTGGGGCAGATATAGTATTATCCTAATTTTACAGATGGGAAGACTAAGGCACAGAGAGGTTAATGAACTTGCCTAATGTCACACAGCTAGTAAGTGCTGAGCTGGGATTTAAAACCCAGGCTGTCTGACTTTGTAGTTGATACCCTTATCACTCTATTACTCATTTTTATTTTAAAAGACAAACTCTAGAAACATTTATGCTGTTTATTTTGTGTTTATTTCTTTTTCTCCATCTTTATTGAGTGATGTATTGACTGATAAAAACCATATATGCCTAGGTGCAAACCTTGATGTGTTGATACACTGTAAAACCATTGCCACAGTCAAGCTAATGAACATGTCACTGTTTTGATAGCATCACTGAGAGTTTCCACTATGAAAAATAATTATCCATATAACATGTCATATATGAATGTAAGCCCCTTGAGCTTATTTCTCTTATAACAATCCTAAAAGGTAAGAATTATTAATCCCGCCCTGGCTGGTTTGGCTCAGTGGATAGAGTGTTGGCCTGTGGACTGAAGGGTCCTGGGTTTGATTCTGGTCAAGGGCACATGCCTGGGTTTTGGGTTTGATCCCCAGGATGGGTTGTGCAGGAGACAGCTGATCAATGATTCCCTCTCATCATTGATGTTTCTCTCTCTCTTTCCCCTCTCCCTTCCTCTCTGAAATCAATAAAAATCTATATTAAAAGAGAATTATTAATCCCATGTGACAAATGGGGGAACTGAGGCTCAGAGAAGCTGAGATGCACCTGGAAAGATGAGTGGGAGGCAGCAATGCGGGGACTGGCTTCCTCCCCGGGAGCCCTCCCACCGCTGATGCCCTTGCTTCTGCTTGTAGAACTGCCTGGACATGGCCAACCAGACCCAGGTCTCCCAGTTCATCCTCCTCGGCCTTTCTGAGCAGCCCCAGCAGCAGCAGGCGCTCTTGGGGCTGGCCTGCAGCCTGTATCTAATTGGGTGCCTGGGGAACCTGCTCACCATCCTGGCCATCATCTCAGACCCTCGCCTGCACAGCCCCATGTACTTCTTCCTCAGCAACTTATCTCTCCTCGACGTCTGCTTCACCTCCACCACCATCCCCAAGATGCTGCTGAACCACCTGTGCGGGCTCCCCACCATCTCCTCCTCCGCTTGCCTGGTCCAGATGTATTTCTTCATCGCCTTTGGGGCAGCCGACAGCATCCTTCTCTCGGCCATGGCCTATGACCGCTACCTGGCCATCTGCCGCCCGCTGCACTACATGACGATCATGAGCGTGCTGCGGTGTGCCTCGCTGGTGGCGGCAACCTGGGTTGTGGCCAGCTTCATCTCCTTGGCCCACACTGTTCTGATGGCCCGGTTGTCCTTTCACGCCAGTAGGATCCCACACTTCTTCTGCGACATCAACGCCTTAATCAAGCTCTCCTGCTCTGACACGCAAGTCAACGAGATGCTGATGTTGGTGCTCGGGGGTTCAGGGGTTCTGGTCCCTTTTGTGTGCATCATGGCCTCTTACACACTCATCGCTGTGGCTGTGTGGAAGGTGCCCTCGGCCCGGGGGAAGTGGAAAGCGTTCTCCACCTGTGGCTCTCACCTTTGTGTCGTCTCTCTCTTCTACGGGACTATCATTGGGGTCTACTTCAACCCTGCATCCACACACACCACCTACAGGGACATGGCAGCCACAGTGATGTACACCATGGTGACCCCCATGCTGAACCCCTTCGTCTACAGCCTGCGGAACCGGGATCTGAGGAGCGCCCTCAGGAGGCTTCTCAGCCAGAAGCACTTTGCTAAGCCTCTTTGAACACTCTTCTTACACCCACTTGCTTTGCAAATAGCCTAATGCTTCCCAATGTTAGAACTCGGGGTGGCATTTCTTTTTTCCCCTTTTCTAAAGGTGGAAATTAAGTTATTATTCATGTAAGTTCTTTATTTTTAATATATTTTGAATATATTTGACACATAACATTGTGTAAGTTTAAGGTGTACAATGTGTGTTAATTTGAGACATATATTATAATATGATTGCTGTTGTAGCAATATTTTGTACTTGTCACATTCCATAATTATCCTCTCTTTTTAGTGGTTGAGATCATTAAGATTTATTCTCTTAGCTAGTTTGATGATTGCAGTAGAATATTGTTGTCTGTATTCATTATACTGTGCATTAAATCTCTATGGCTTATGTACCACTCATTGAAAGTTTGTATCCTTAAACATCAATCTTGTCTTCCCAAACCCCACCTCCTAGTAACCACCATTCTCTGTTTTTCCACGAGTTTGATTTTTTTAGAGCACACACATATAAGTGGTATCGTACACTGCTTGTCTTCCTCTGACTTACCTCACTTAGCATAATGCGCTCAAGGTCCATCCATGTTATTGCAAGTGGCAGGATAGCCTCCTTTTTCATGGCTGAATAATATCATATATATAATATCATATATATGTGATTATATATATGAATGAATATATATATATAAAATAAAAGCCTAATATGCTAAGTGTCCAGTCATCCATTTAACCAATCAAAGCTAAGGCCACTCATCCGCTCGCTATGATGTGCACTGACCATCAGGGGGCAGATGTTCTGACCAGTAGGTTAGCTTGCTTCGGGGTCTGGCTGATTGGGACTGAGCGAGACAGGCCGGACACACCCTGGAGCCCTCCCCGGCCCCTCCCCGCTGGCCAATCTCCCACCTCCCTCCCTGGCCCCAGTGGTGCACCAGTAGGGTCTCTTGGCTTGGCCTGCACCCTCTCACAATCCAGGACCCCTCAGGGGATGTTGGAGAGCCGGTTTTGGCCCGATCGTGCAGGCCAGGCTGAGGGACCCCATTGGTGCATGAATTCGTGCACCGGGCCTCTAATATATATATATATAACTTCATTTTTTTATTCATTTATTCATTTTGGGCATTTAGGTTGTTTCCATGCTTGCCTATTGTGAATAATGCTACAATAAACCTAGGAGCACATATATCTCTTCTAAACCCTGTTTCCATTTCCTTTGGGTGTATATCCAGAAATGGAATTATTGGATTGTATGGTAGATCTATTTATCATTTTTTGAGGAAACTCCATACTATTTTCCTTAGTGGTTATACCAATTTATATTCCCACCAACAGTAGATAAGGATTCTCTTTTTACCAGATGCTTGGCAACACCTGTTTTCTTTTCTCTCTCCGTGATAGTAATTCAAACAGGTGTAAGGGGATATCTCACTGTGGTTTTTGACTTGCATTTCCCTAATGATTAGTGATGTTGAGCATTGTTTCATGTGCCTGTTGGCCATTTTGATGTCCTCTTTGGAAAACCTTCTATTTAGTTTTGCCGATTTTTTGGGGCCAATTTCTAATCAAATTGTCTCTTTTTTATTGAGTTGTATAAGTTCTTTGTATATTTTGGATAGTAACCCTTTACCCAATATATGGTTTGCAAAAATTTTCCTCCATCCTGTAGGTTGTCTTTTAATTTTGTTAATTGTTTCTTTTGTTGTGCAGAAGCTTTTGAATTTGATGTAGTTCCATTCATTGATTTTTGTTTTTGTTGTTTGTGCCTTTAGGATCATTCCCAAAAAATTACTGTCCAGACCAATATCAAGAAGCTTCTTCCCTACATTTTCTTCCAGGAGTGTTATGGTACCTATGATTTATATTTAAATCTCAGATCCATTTTGAGTTAGTTTTGTTGAGTGGTGTGAGCTACGGGTCCAATTGCACGTCTTTTTATCCAGTGTTCCCAACACCACTTGTTGAAGAGATGGTCCTTTCCCCGTTGGGTGTTAAGGGTCTCTTGTTGGATATTAGCTGAAACCTTTTCAGGGCACATTCAGGCTGGATACATCAAACAACTCACACAAGCTATTCCCTTTTTAGTTCTTTCCGTCCTTCTGATTACACTCTGAGAACATTGCGGTTTAGTGCTCTGTGACTTTAACACTTTTCACATCACATTCCTTTAGAAAATGAGAAGGGGGCGCCGGGCTCAGAGCTTCCAGAAGGCTGGCATCTAAACAACCTTCTCTCCTCTCTTCTTACTCTGCTGTAACGATCGGGGTTCAGGTGGGAAAATGGAACACATGCTCTGGCTGGCACACTTACCAAGTGGTTTTGGTTTTCTATTGATGGCAGTGATCTACTCACTTATAATGAAAAACTTGATGGGTTTAAAGACATTCAGATGAAAGGAAGTTACCGAGTAAATGATGGCGTTGCTGGTACTCGGTTGCAGCCTAAGGACTGGGGAGACTGGGTCTGAGAGATTGCCCGTGCTGAGGCAAGCGCTAAGAAGGCTGGAATTTCATGATGGTTTGGGGGTACTGGCTTGAAATTCTGAGGGACCTGGGTTCAAATTCTTCCTGTGTCTGCACATAGGCTGTCTCTTATCTCTCCTCACTTCCTCTGAGTGGAAGTTTTCTTCTTCACCAAGTGGGGGCCATGGAATCTTTCCTTCCACCCTGTTGTTGCAAGTCAGTTAATTCCACGTCTCAGTGACATTGCTCTCTCAGCCGTTCAGTGGAGCTGGTAATGGTGGCCGTGAGAATGACACCAAATGCAATGTAAACCACTTAGCAAAGAGTCAGCGTGTAGTAAGCACTAGATAAATCAGGCGTCTGTGGCTCATAAAAGACAGACACCACAAGTTCAAGAAACTAAAGATCTATTTTAAATGAAATATGCTTGATCGCCCTTAACTGTCTTTCGTTTTCCAATGAGTAAGCAACGCTTTTGTTGAGCTGATTTTTAAATGTTTTTAACTCTTTTTTTTTAAAAAAAATGGAACCACAAGGCACTGAGAGAAGCCCCCAGAATTTGAGGTTTTTGTCAATTCATGAGGAGCAGCAGGATTTGGGGCAGAAGAAAACGCCAGCATTGAAAACACAAAGATCATGTGGTGCTTCTGAGAATAAATGCCTGCCTCTGTGCCAAGCAGAGATATGCCATTTATTTTAAAGAGAGGGCTTAGAGAAAACATAACAAAGAAAGCCCAAACTCATTGAAGGTCATCACTGGTACAGGAAACTACCTATTTTGACTTTTGAAGTAACACTTTCAACAAATTCAACTTCATCTGCTGGTATTTTGTTTTTATCATCTTACCGGACTTTGGAAAACAGTTTGCCAGAACTGAACTTCAGTGACGAAATACTGTCCCGCTTATCTCCGAGATCAGTGCTGGGGAACCTTTTGAGCTCGGCGTGTCAGCATTTTGAAAAACCCTAACTTAACTCTGGTGCCGTGTCACATATAGAAATTTTTTGATATTTGCAACCATAGTAAAACAAAGACTTATATTTTTGATATTTATTTTATATATTTAAATGCCATTTAACAAAGAAAAATCAACCAAAAAAATGAGTTTGCGTGTCACCTCTGACACGCTTGTCATAGGTTCGCCATCACTGTTCTAGATCTTTCCAGGGTAGTGGTTTTCCTCCTCTCTATTCCCAAGTCTCTCTCACACCTATTCTATATAATAAAAGCCTAATATGCTAAGTGTCCGACTGTTCGTTTGACCATTTGACCAGTCGCTATGACGTGCACTGACCATTGGGGGCAGACGCTCTGATCAGTAGGTTTGCTTGCTGCTGGGGTCCAGCCAATCGGGACTGGGCAAAGGGGCTGAACACGCTCTGGAGCCCTCCCGCAGTTCCTCCCCAGCCCCGATCGTGCACAGGTGGGGTCCCTCTGCCTGGCCTGCAGGGATCAGGCTGAAACCAGCTCTTCGACATCCCCTGAGGGGTCCCGAATTGTAAGAGGACACAGGCCAGGCCGCGGGAACCCCACCAGTGCACGAATCCAAACCTCTAGTGTATAAATAAACTTATTATATTAAATAAGGTAACATTTCAAGTCAGTGGCCTATTTATTAAATCATACTGGAACAATTAGTCATTAAGAATGAGTTTACCACTACAAATCTATTAGAATGGCTGAAATCCAGAACACTGTCAACATCAAATGCTGGTGAGGATGTGGAGCAACGGGAACTTTGATTCGTTGCTGGTGGGGGTGCAAAATGGTACAGCTACATTGGAAGACCGTCTGGTGGTGTCTTAAAAAAAACAAAAATAACGTCATCATATGATCCAGCAACCGTGGTCCTTGGTATTTATCCAAAGTAGATAAAAACATAGGTTCACACAAAAACCTGCACATGGATGTTTATAGCAGCTTTTTTCATAATTATTAAAACTTGAAGTAATCAAATGTCCTTCGGTGTGAATGGATAAAGTGTAGTACATCTACATGATGGAATTTATCCGATGCTAAAAAGAAATGAGCTGTCAAGCCATGAAAAGACATTGAGGAACCTTAATTGCATATTAATAAGTGAAAGAAGCCCATCTGCAAAGGCTACCGACCATATGATTTCAACTATATGTCAATCTAGAAAAGGCAGAACTATGGAGACAATAAAAAGATCAATGGTTGCCAGGGGTTAGGGGAGAGGGAGGATTTTTAGGGCAGCGAAAATACTCTATAAAACTATGATAGACACATCTCATTATATATTTGTCAAAACCCATTGCATGCACAACACCAAGAGTGACTCATAATGTGAATTATGGACTTTGGGTGATGATGATGTGTCAGTATAGGTTCAACTGTAACAAATGTATCACTGGGGGGCGCGTGGTGAGAATGGGAGAGACTGTGCATATGGTGTGTGTGTGTGTGGGGGGGAGGTATAAATTTCTGCACTTTGCTCTCAATTTTGGTGTGAACCTAAAACTACTCTTAAAAAAAAATCTTTAAGAAAGTTAAAACTCAACCTGAAATGCCTGCACAATATTTTTTGGTAGGTTAAAGTTTAAGAGGTTGGCTAACTTTCTTTAAATGGATAAATGTCGAGCCCTGGCCCGTGTGGCTCAGTTGGTTGGAGCATCGGCCTGTACCCCAAAAGGTTGTGGGTTTGATCCTCAGTTGGGGCATGCATGGGAGGCAACTGATGAATGTTTCTCTCACATCGATGTTTCTCTCTCTCTCTCTCTCTCTCTTCCTCTCTTTAAAATCAATTTTCATGGTGTTGGGAAAATTGGACAGATATATGCAAGAAAATGAAACTAGACCACCAACTTACACCATACACAAGAATAAACTCAAAATGGATAAAGGACTTAAATGTACGACAGGAAACCATAAAAATTCTAGAAGAATCCAAAGGCAACAAAATCTCAGACATATGCCGAAGCAATTTCTTCACTGATACAGCTCCTAGGGCAGTTGAAACTAAAGAGAAAATGAACAAATGGGACTACATCAAAATAAAAAGCTTCTGCACAGCAAAAGAAACCATCAACAAAACAAGAAAACCCACTGCGTGGGAAAACATATTTGCCAACGTCATATCTGATAAGGGCCTAATCTCCAAAATTTATAGGGAACTCATACAACTTAACAAAAAGAAGATAAACAATCCAATCAAAAAATGGGCAAAGGATCTAAATAGACACCTTTCAAAAGAGGACATTCAGAAAGCCAAGAGACATATGAAAACATGCTCAAAGTCACTAATCATCCGAGAGATGCAAATCAAAACGACAATGAGGTACCATCTCACACCTGTCAGAATGGCTATCATCAACAAATCAACAAACGACAAGTGCTGGAGAGGATGTGGAGAAAAAGGAACACTTGTGCACTGCTGGTGGGAATGCAGACTGGTGCAGCCACTATGGAAGACAGTATGGAGTTTCCTCAAAAAGCTGGAAATGGAACTCCCATTTGACCCTGTGATCCCACTTCTAGGAATATATCCCAAGAAACCAGAAACACCAATCAGAAAGGATATGTGCACCCATATGTTCATAGCAGCACAATTCACCATAGCTAAGATCTGGAAACAGCCTAAGTGCCCATCAGTAGATGAATGGATTAGAAAACTGTGGTACATCTACACAATGGAATACTATGCTGCTGTAAAAAAGAAGGAACTCCTACCATTTGCAACAGCATGGATGGAACTGGAGAGCATTATGCTAAGTGAAATAAGCCAGTCAATGAAGGAAAAATACCACATGATCTCACTCATTCATGGATAATTAAGACCATTACAAACTTTTGAACAATAATAGATACAGAGGCAGAGCTGCCTCAAACTGATTGTCAAACTGCAGTGGGAAGGCCAGAGAGGGTTGGGGGGCAGGAGGGAGGGGGGTAAGAGATCAACCGAAGGACTTGTATGCATGCATATAAGCATAACTAATGGACATAAGACACTGGGGGGTAAGGGAGGGCAGGGGATTGTCAAGGGCGGGGGGAAAAAAAAGGACACATATGTAATACCCTTTGTAATACTTATTATAATATTTTTTAAAAAGAATTAAAAAAAATAAAAATAAATAAAATCAATTTTCAAAAATTGAAAAGAATTCAAACAAATCCTTGTACATAAATATTCACAGCAATACTATTAACAATAACCGAAAGGTGGAAACAACCATGGTGAGTGGATACACAAGATGTGGTCCTTCTGCACAGTGGAATATCACTCAGCCATAAGAGGAGGGAAGCACAGACACATGCTACGAGACGGATGAATCTCAAACACATGCTGCTGAGTGAAAGAAGCCAGACGCCAAAGACCCATATTGTATGATTCTGCGTATGTGAAAAGTTCAGAACAGAACTTGCAAGTCCATAGAGATAAAAGGCAGGACAGTGGTTGCCAGGGGCTGTGGGTGGGGGATGGGGAGTGACTGCTAATGGGGACAGGGTCTCCTTTTGGGGTGATGGAAATGTTCTGGAACCAGATAGAGGTGAGGGTTACACAACACTGTGAATGTGCTAAATGCCACTGAAGCGTTCGTTTTGTGGTACATGAATTTTACCTCAAAAACAAAGCAAAAGTACAACAAAACTCCACACCAGCACTCATTGTAGGGGTCTGTGTCTGTTCATACGCCACATACAGACGAGTCTGGAAGGATGCCCATCAGGTTTATTAGCAGCGTCGCATGGCTGGTCATTGCATAACTTTTAGCCTTACTGGTGGTGTTTCAATTACTTAAGAAGAAGAAACAAATATTTGTGTGTTGTTGATTTTTAAAATATTTAAAAAGACATTTAACTGTGCAAATGACCTGGGTGGGGACCGATGAAGGTAGAGGGCCAGGCCAGGCAACCTCCTCGGCCCCCTGGGCAATGGCAGGGCTGCCCTCCTGCCAAAGTCAGCAGCCAGGGCCCCAAATCCCCAAATTGCATAGCGCTGGGCTCTGCTCACCCCGGAGCAGCTCCGCTAATTGACCCGCCCGTAGCAGGCAGGGGGGAGGGGCAGAGAGGACACTGTCCCCTCGAGGTCACCCTCTCCCTTGCAGGATCCCCAGGGGCCCCAGCCTCCTGGCAGCAGAAGCAGAGGCCGTAAGGACCACAGTGAGAGGAGGCAGAGGGCAGGAGCAGAGGTGGCATAAATCATGCAGGTGAGGCTCGGGTAAGCCCCTGCCCAGCTGGCATGCTCAGGGCAGCAGACTCCTCGCCTTGCAGCCCAGCCTCACCTGTCCAGCCCTCACCCGCAGGGCCATGCCACGCTAGGGCCTTCCGCCTGGGTGAGGCAGAAGCAGGTGCCGGGCCTGGAGCCCCAGGTAAGCCACCGTCCTTCCCTTTCACCTGAGCAGGAGACACCTAGGAACCCAGCATCTATCCCGGACTCAGAGAAGCCCCCTGTTTCTAAAGCTCCTCGTACAAGTTGAGTCTATGGGGTGGCGGGGGGGGGGGGGGGGGGGGGTGGCGGGGGTGGGGGAGGGCAGCAGTGAGGGCACCACTTCCTAGCTTCAAGGCCATGTGATGCTGATGATCTTATGTGGAAGGTTCACTGGACAGGGGAGAAAAGTCCAGTGCCGCGAGAAGAGCTGCCGCTCCAAGGTCACCAGCACGCTGTGTCTCTCTCCTCCGTGTCCTGGCCAGAAACCAGTGGTGGCAGCACTGGGACAGGGAGAGAGAGATTCAGGGTTGAGAGACTCCGGCCACCTCCCAGGGTGTGGAGTACGGGGAAGGGAGGAACGGGTGGGATCGTGGAAAGGAGTTAAGGATGAAAAGAGGGAGAGAACATGGAGGGCGGAGGTGGCCGAAATGGGAAGGAGAACCCAGAGGGAAAGGAATCAGCTCATTGAGAAGAGACAGCCCAACCGGGGCAGACAGGGAGGGCAGGTAGGACTGAGAGACAAGACAGACCTAGCCCGTGGCTCTCAACCAGGGGCTGTTCTGCACCCCACCCTGCCAGGGGACATTGGCGATGTGTGAAGGAGGATATGTTTCTTTGTTGATGAGAGAGAGAGAGAGAGAGAGAGAGAGAGAGAGAGAGAGAGAGATGAGAGAAAAACATCGATTGGCCTCCCACACACGTCCTGACCAGGGACCGAACTGGAAACCTAGGTACTCGCCCTGACCAAAAATCGAGCCTGCAACCTTTTGGTGTTTGGGACGACGCTCCAACGGAGCCCCTGGCCAGGGCTGAAGATACTTTTGATGATCACACTTGAGAGATGCTCCTGGTGCCAGGGATGCTGGTCAACATCCTGCCCCACCGTAAAGAATGATCCCGCCCCAAATATCCCTAACGCTCGAGTCGGGAAACCCTGCCCGAGGGGTCTGTGTGGGCAGGACTTGTCCCCGGACTGTGGCCCCCGAGTCTCTGGGTGGGGATTGGCCTCACTGCTGGGGTGCCTCTAAGTCCCAGTCTCCCAGCTCGCTCACTCTGCTCAGCTACTTACAGAGGAACCACTAGGTGTTCTCCTGCTGGACCGATGCCAGGGCGTTAACTGCCCTCTCTGATGTCCTGGACACACACCCCTCATGGTACTATGGCTTTTGTTTTGTTTTTTACTTAAAAAAAAAAAAACACGAATAGACTGCTGTCACTGTTTTAGAGCAGTTTTAGGGTTACAGAAAATTGAGCAGGTAGCACAGAGTTCCTAGAGCCTGCCTCTCTCCCCGCACAGTTCCCGTCATTAACATCCTGCATTAGTGAGATGCTGTGTTACGGCTGCTGAACCAGTATTGACACATGATTATTTTTTTTCAAATTTGAAAATGAAATGTATTTTTTTTTATTGTCTAAAGTTTTACATATGTCTTCTTTTTCCCCACTTGCCACCCCTCCTCTCCCCGCCTCCCCCCCTAGCCATTCCCACCCCGGGCAAGGCCCCACTGCCCCAGTGTCTCTGTCCATTATGCTAATATGCAGGCATACAAGTCCTTTGGTTGCTCTCTAACCCCCCCCGCCCCTACCATTTGTCTCTGGATCTATTCTTGTTCATCAAATTATGTTGATCATTATATCCCACATATGAGTGAGATCATGTGATGTTTATCTTTCTACGACCGGCTTATTGACACGTGATCGTTAACTAACGCCCCCAGCTCACCTTCAGGTTCACTTGCTGCTGCACACCCTGTGAGTTCTGACAAACGCACAATATCATGTGTCCACCAGGACAGTGTCACACAGAATAGTTTCGCCGCCCTAACAAAGGCCCCGAGTTCCACTGCCCATCCCCTCCCCTCTCCCCCTGAGCCCTGCAGCCACTGATCTCTGTACTGTCTCCATAGTTTGACCTTTTCCAGAATGAACCAGCGGCTCTCCTAGCTGCATTCCGCATCCCCATCATCTCACAAGGCGGCACAGGCAGTCCTGGGCCTCCTCCCAGGACGTGGCCGGCTCTTGTCTTCTCATCGCTCCCCGCCCTTCCTCCCTTCCTGGCTGGGATTTTGGGGACCTTAATTGAGGAGGGAGGCGCGTATGAATGGTGAAACGGGCACTTCCCTGGTCCTGGAAGTGGCCGCTGACATGAGCAGCCATCAGCCAGTGGTGAGTGTAAAGAGAATTAGGAAAGAGATAGGCTTTAGGGCAGTGGTTCTCAACCTTTAATACAGTTCCTCGTGTTGTGGTGACCCCCAACCATAAAATTATTTTCGTTGCTACTTCATAACTGTAATTTTGCTACTGTTATGAATCTTAATGTAAATATCTGATATGCAGGATGTATTTTCATTGTTACAAATTGAACATAATTAAAGCATAGTGATTAATCACGAAAACAATATGTAATTATATATGTGTTTTCCGATGGTCTTAGGCGACCCCTGTGAAAGGGTCGTTCGACCCCCAAAGGGGTTGCGACCCACAGGTTGAGAACCGCTGCTTTAGGGTCAGTCAGATGTAGGTTCAGGTCTGGAGCTGTGGTCCCTGCGCAAGGGATGTGCGTTCTGTGGGATTCTCGTCCACGGCTGTAAGCGGGGATAAAGGCCCATGCTCCATAAGGTCTCGGTAAACATTGAATAAGAAATGCATGAGCACAGGTGCCTGGTCCATAGTGTTACCGAGCAAGGGGTCGCTGCCTGAAGCACACAGAAGCCAATACGATGGCCCTGGCTTTGAGAAAAGAAAGAGCTTTCATTTGCGAGTTCAGCCGGTCAGGGGACAGGAGGCCAGGCTCAAATCTGTCTCCCTGGTCCAGGGTGTGGGGCAAGATTCAAGGGGTTTCAGCAGCAGATCCTCCCGGACAACGGACCCTTCACCCCTGAAAGGGCTTGAGGGTCAGGTTCCGGTCACGTCCGGTCCTTTGTTTCTGTCGGGGGAGCAGTGAAGGGTTCACAGTGTTACTCGTGAGTGGTGTTCACACGTGTCTCTCCTACACGTTGGTTCTGGGTCTTGTTAGAAACTGGAGAGGACAAGTTCGAGCTGGTTCTGCGGTCACAGTTGCGTCTCCAACAGGACTCACTATGATGAGGGTCATGACAGTTAGGAGCAAGGATTTTAAATCTCACTCAGGGATTGTTGTTCTGGAAGCACCCAGGAAGAAGGGACTAAATCTGCTTTGTGGAGAGAGTATCCAGGAGGGCTGCACAGAGGAGGTGACATTTAAGCTGAATCTTAAAAAATGAACAGGAATCTGCAGGTGGAGAAGGGAAGGAACCGGGCTCAGGGCGGAGGGAGCCGGCCAAAGGATTGCAGCTGCTCTCTCTAGATCCTGTCACCTTGGGAGACTTTGCCCCCCACGGGAACAATGGCAATGTCTGGAGGCATTTTTGGTTGTCATGACTGAGCAGGGGCTACTGGCATGCAGCCGGTGGAAGCCAGGGATGCTGCTAAACACCTTACAGTGCATGGGATGCGCGCCCCCCCCCCCCCCCCCCCGCCCACACACACACTTCATAGCAAAGAATGATATGGCCCCAAGTGCCAAGGGTTCCACAGGTGAGAAACCTTGCTGTAGACATTGGAGAGCATGGAGGGTTGTGAGCACAGACCAACGACCCTGGTCTCGCCCATTGGAGACTCTTGTTTCCAAGTCACTGACGTTGACCCATCCCTGTAAGATCTCAGAGTGACAGGACTGAGCAGGGCAGCTGGGGCCACCGTTCTGGAGACCCTACGGGCAGGCGCTGACCCAGAAGCAGAGAAAAGATGCAAGTGATTCCAGGAGAGGGAATCCAAGACATTCTGGAAACCAGTGATGTTTGGGGAATGCAGCCTCCAGCCACCAAAGTGTCTGGTCCCTCCTTCGTGTCTCGGTATCAACCTCTCGGGGCCTGATCGAGGATCTAAGCCCACGTAAGAGGCATTTGCTGTTTTCTTTTTCCTGTTTTTAAAATTGTGGTGAAATACACATAAGAGAAAATTACCATGTCAGCCATTTTACAGTGCAATTCGGTGGCAATAAATACATTCACGATGCTGTGCAACCACCACCTATGTCTAGTTCCAGAACTTTTTACCACGCCAAAAGGAAACTCCATACCCATTAGCAGTCCCTCCACATTCTCCCATCCTCCCAGCCCCTGGCAATCACTGAGGTGCTTTAAGCTGCCACATGAATGTTCACAGCAGCACTATTCACAACAGTGAAGAAGGGGAGATAGCCCGGATGTCCGTCAACCGTGAATGGCCAAACAGCACGTGGTCCATCCACACAATGAAATATTGTTTGGCCGTGGAAAGGAATGAGGCACTGACACACGCTACAACATGGATGGACCTTTAGAACATGCCTATGTTATCTGATCCCATTTATGTGAAATGTCTAGAACAGGCAAATCCATAGAGGCAGAAAGGAGATCAGTGGTTTACTGCCTAATAAAATAAGATCATTTAAAAATAGGTAAGTTCTTCATAAGGAAACACTGCTCTCATTAAATCGATGTTATTTATCGAGCATAGACTTGTGGTCGGCAAACTGCGGCTCGCGAGCCACAGGCGGCTCTTTGGCCCCTTGAGTGTGGCTCTTCCTAAGCCTTAGGAGTACCCTAATGAAGTTAATAACAATGTGCCTACCTATATAGTTTAAGTTTAAAAAAATTGGCTCTCAAAAGAAATTTCAATTGTTGTACTGTTGATAGTTGGCTCTGTTGACTAATGAGTTTGCCGACCACTAGCCTAGACTAACGCACCTTTGCTCAGCTAGCGTACTGTTTTAATGGTCATCGGTAGCGCCTACTGTGTGCCAGGTCACATTCCAGGAATAGCTCATTTACTTCTCACCACGGCCGTTTGAGGTAGATAAGGGCAAACGGAGGTACCGAGAGGTGAAGAAACTCTCTCAAGTTTATACAAGAGGCAGAGCAGGGATTCTAACTCATGTTGGCTGACTCCCACGTCCCTCTGTCTGCTGGCGACGTGGCATTGCCTCAGAACGTCCTGACACGGCTCGTGGGAGCTGGAGAAAACCAGAACATTATTCCCACACAGTCCCCTGCCTCTGATTTGTGGCATGGATAACTCCAAAAAAAAAGAATCTGATTGGTTCCTATTAAGTTAGAGACGCACACTGGTCTGAGGAGTTGTCCTTAGGGGGTAGGGACGTCTCACGTACCTGAAGCTGTGAGAAGGGGGCAGGAGGGGGCGGGAGGGCAGAGCAGAAGTGGCTGCTCTGAAGGAACATTTTCACTTTAGGAGAAAACCTGGAGGCATAGTCCTTGGAGAAGCCAGCCATGGGTTCAAGTCCTGTATCTGCCATTTTAACAGCTTCACCTTAAAAAAATTAGACTCTGCACCCCAATATTCCCAATGAGTATGCTCAAGATACTTAAAGTGGGGGTGATCAAGATAGCACCTTCCTCACTAGGATGAGTAGAGGACTGAATCCCAGGCTGCACAGAGTGAGAACCCGATCAATGCCACTGTCATTGATCAGAGCAGCCCCTTGAAGACGATGACCTTTCTCCATCCACTAGCTGACCTCTCCCTGTCACACCTCCACCCAGGCACAGCCTCCATGCCCAGAGCCAACCTCTCAGCAGTGTCTGAATTCATCTTCATCGGCTTCTCCCCCTTCCCCCACCTTCAGCTGATGTTCTTCCTGCTCTTCCTGCTGATGTACCTGTTCACGCTGCTGGGGAACCTGCTCATCCTGACCACCATCTGGGGCGAGCGCAGCCTCCACACGCCCATGTACCTCTTCCTGTGCGCCCTCTCCATCTCCGAGATCCTCTACACCTTCGCCATCGTCCCGCGCATGCTGGCCGACCTACTCTCCACCCGCCGCTCCATCGCCTTCGTGGCCTGTGCCAGCCAGATGTACTTTTCCTTCACGTTTGGCTTCACCCACTCCTTCCTGCTCACGGTCATGGGCTATGACCGCTACGTGGCCATCTGCCACCCCCTGCGCTACAACGTGCTCATGAGCCCCCGTGGCTGTGCCTGGCTGGTGGCCTGGTCCTGGGCTGGTGGCTCGGTCTTGGGGCTGGTGGTGACAATGGCCATTTTCCACCTCCCTTTCTGTGGGCCCAATGAGATCCACCATTTTGTTTGTCATGTGCTTCCACTGTTGAAGTTGGCCTGTGGGGGCAACGTCTCCACAGTGGCCCTGGGCGTGGGCCTGGTGTGCATCACAGCCCTGCTGGGCTGCTGCCTCCTCATCCTCCTCTCCTACGCCTCCATCATAGCCACCATCCTGAGGATCCCCTCGGCTGAGGGCCGGCACAAGGCCTTCTCCACGTGCGCGTCCCACCTCACTGTGGTGGTCGTGCACTATGGCTTCGCCTCTGTCATCTACCTCAAGTCCAAGGGTCCCCAGTCTCTGGAAGGAGACACCCTGATGGGCGTCACCTACACAGTCCTCACGCCCTTCCTCAGCCCCATTATCTTCAGCCTCAGGAACAAGGAGCTGAAGAGCGCTATGAAGAAGACCTTCTTCCCTAAGCTCTAACCAGAAAAAAATACGACAATCTGGGAGGAATTCTTTGGACAGGTGAGTTGGGTCACCTATGCTACCATTGGAAATGGCACCCCGTATACATATAATAACCGATATTTGTCTCACGTTTTAAGCTTTGCAAAGACTCTTGCAGGCAACATTCAAATGGTTAAGTAGCATCAAGGATGTATTCAGGGTGGAAGTATGTATAAGATGAGAACAGAGAAAGTCAGATTCAAGGATTTCAATCTGTTGCAGGATGCTTTGTCAGGTAGCATTAAACCTGGAATCTGTTCTTTTTCTGCCAGAAGCCAGGGTGATCTAATTACTCCCACTACCATCAACCTATATTGCAAAGAAAAATGGAGTCTGGCCTTAACCAGTTTGGCTCAGTGGCTAGAGCGTCGGCCTGCGACTGAAGGTCCCAGGTTCAATTCCGGTCAAGGGCATGTACCTTGGTTGCGGGCACATCCCCAGTACGGGGTGTGCAGTAAGCAGCTGATCGATGTTTCTCTCTCATCGATGTTTCTAACTCTCTATCCCTCTCCCTTCCTCTCTGTAAAAAATCAATAAAATATATAAAAAGAAAAGAAAAGAAAAATGGAGTCTGTCAGACCCCCACCCTCCACTAGGTAGCAGTAGGTGGCCACAACATTGGTATTGTGAGACTACAAAAGTCTAAGCAGAGGCAACCAAAGCACCCTGAATTTCAGCATTGCACAGATCTGTGCAGTAGCCGTTAGAAACAGTAATAAGACAACAGAAAAAGTCAAGAAAACCTCTGCATTGTAAGTGTGAAGCTTGAGTAGCTGCAGAGAGACAGAAAAGTCTCTACAGTTAGCTCCAAGGGCCAAGTCCCACCATGAGAAATCGCCTGCTGTGTTAGAGAGTGATGTGGTTCAGGGCCAGGGCCAGTGGGGCGAGGGCGGGGTGGGGGGGGTGGGGCGGGGGGAGGATACTCTTTGCTGAACCACATAATGAGTGCAGAGCCCAGGATAAAGGTGTACCCACGGCCACACCGGCGCAATGCTACCTGACCATGGGTATGAGGGGGAATTTCAGATCGACTGTACTACACAGTGTTTATAATTTGCTGAAAATATGTGTATTCAAGAGAATGACACATACAGGTATGATATCATCTATATGTGGAACATAAAAAAGCCCAACTTGTAAAAAACAGAGTAAAATGGTGGTTACCAGGGGCTGACGGCTGTGGGAAATGGGGGGATGTTTAAGGGTACAAATTTGTAACCGTGTGAATAAGTCCTGGAGGCCTAATGCACAATATAGTGGTTATAGCAATACTGTGTTATGAACTTCCAAGTTGCTAAGAGACTAGACCTCAATTGTTCCCACCACGAACAAAGAAATTATAGTTATGTGACTGTTGGGTTTGGTCAAACCATTGAATCGATACCCCTCCCCTGGGAGCTGACCTTTGGACCACTTCACAACAGGCATTCCTTTTGCTTAGACCACATTCCACTTGCTAAGGCCACATTCCACTTGCTAAGACCATTATCTCTCCCCTCCCTCCGGATCTTCCCAGGATCCGGACTGCCCAGAGAATTCTCCTCCAAGAAGAAGCCCGCCTAGAGTCCTTTAAAATCTCTGACTCCCCGTCCCTGGGTGCTGGCGCTATTTTGGGGCTCAGTCCAACTGGTCTCCAGATGAACTCATAAATTTATAGTCCCTTAGCACGTTGGGCTCGTGCGTTCTTTGGGCTCATGCATTCTTCCTTCAGTGACCCTAACAGTGACATGATAAAGGTGTTAGTTCATGCTATAGAGATAATCATATTGCAATATATAACTGTATCAAATCAACACATTGTATACCTTAAACTTATACGATGTTATATGCCACCTGTAATATCAATTAAAAAAATAAGGTTTCCTTGCCAAAACCGGTTTGGCTCAGTGGATAGAGCGTCGGCCTGTGGACTGAAAGGTCCCAGGTTCGATTCCGGTCAAGGGCATGTACCTGGGTTGCGGGCACATCCCCAGTGGGAGATGTGCAGGAGGCAGCAGATCGATGTTTCTCTCTCATCAATGTTTCTAGCTCTCTATCTCTCTCCCTCCCTCTCTGTAAAAAATCAATAAAATATATTTTAAAAATATATAAGGTTTCCTTGAAAACTTAAGTCGTCTCTTTATATAAACTTATGCATTTATTTTAAAATAACAATTTATAATAATACGTAATGGGCACAAGTTTATGGTGATACTATTGTACATAACAAAATATAATTTAAATGCCCAAGCACTAAATTAGTTAAATTAGCCAAAGTTAGAGAAAAGGAAATATGTGCATTCCTGTTTAAGTTGAATAGTCAACTCTTCATCATTTGTCCTGAAGTTGAATTCTTTCTCTAGAACTTGAAGCAGTAAAAACATCCCATGTTAACAGGAAGTGGGGTGATTTGGAATTTCAGTGAAAACTGGGGAGCCCCAAGCATCTTCCTTTGTAGGATGCACAGCATGTTTCCCGCTAACTCTGCACGTACGGGATCTCATTACGGCCTCGCAATGGAAGATGAGGGCAAACTCCCATCCACTTAGTTTAAAGAGGAAAACCCGAAGCTCAAACCCGTTGCATGGCTTATCCAAGATCACGCTTTGTAGGGCCAGCTTTCCAATGTCAATCCTTTCAGAGTCCAATACTTCACACAGTGTCTTCCTGCAGTGGGCTTTGTGGGTCCGCTGTCCAATGAGGATTAGTCCCTCTTCAAATGAAACACTCCAGTATCCTAAGAGCTTCTCATCCCCCAGGTTGTTGAAACAGTAGTTAGGATAATATTATCATTTCATGTTTTGGTTTATGAGCTGAGGCCCAGCGGGAGAGGAGTGCGGTGAGGGAATGACCAATTGGACCCACCTACTTTGATGTTTTCATCGTATATCAGTGCCACAGAAGTGGGACCGCATGAAGAGGGCTGTGGTCCAGCAGGCTACTTCACCTGAGCTTCCTCACCTGTCTCCCCCCCTCCCAGAACCTCCTTCTCCAGGAATAGCTGCTCTCTATGGTCCCCAGGACTCAACACCATGGCCACCGCAGATGCAAAGGAGACCTTGCTCTCTCAAAAGATAAAGAGAGATGCTCTGAGGGAGGGGAGGGCAGTAAGGGGGAGAGGGTCAATTGGGGAAGGAAGGGGACATCTGTAATATGTTCAACAATAAAGATAAAATTTTGAGAGAGAGAGAGAGAGAGAGAGAGAGAGAGAGATGCTCTGAATGCAGAAAGGGTAGAAAGTGGTTAAGTGGTGAAGCAAAGTGGCCTTGGTTAAATCACATTCATCTTTTAGCCTCAGTTTCCCATCATGAAAACGGGTTAAATAATATTGTCTCCACTTCTGAGGATAGTTCTGAGAATTAAATAGCATCATCTCTGCAGGGCAATTGACAGTGGCTGGCACACAGTAAGCACTCGATACATGCCAGCTTTTATCGATCTATTAAATATTTGTGGGCTTCTGTGTCTCAAATCCTGGGCTAGTTCTGGGAGTACAGAGATGGGCTTGCTGCTATTCCCTGTCTTTGAAAGTTTCCATGGTGCTGCATGGAATGATTTGCACAAATATCAGTGCTCTCAAGACGTGGACACATGAAAAGGGGCACGGCTGCTGTAGCTTGGGGTGCACCGGCCAGGCCTTCCCTCATTCCTATATCCCAGGGGTTCTCACCGGTGTTCCTCCCTGCCCAGAGGACACTTGGAAGTTTCTGAAGACATGTTTGTGTCTGTTCAAACTGCAGGAGAGAGAAATGTGCTATAATATCTAGTGGGTCAAGGCCAGAGATGTTGCCCAACATCTTACAGTGCTCAGGACAGACTGTACCGCAAAGAAGGAGCCAGCCCCAAATATCAGCAGTTCAAAAATGACAACGTATTCACTCGAGAAGCATTTATGGAGCATCTACTTTGCGCCAGGCACTCTTTTAGACACCACTGGGGGGATACAATGTTGAACTAATTAGACATGACCTCTGACCTCAGTGGTTGCATTTGAGAGGGGAAGATGTGGATATTAAACCACTAATCATGCTAATGAATAGATGATAAATTGTGATGAAAGCTATGAAGAAAAGAAAGGAGTTGCTATTAGGCTTATGGTAGAGATGGTGACTCAGGATGGGGAAATCGGGGAAGGCTTTCCTGAGCAGCTGCTATTTAAGGCCGGACCTAAGGATGTGTAGGAGCCGGTGCTCCAGGTAGAAGCAGCAGCAGGTACCAAGTTCCTGAGGCCCAGCGTGCTTGGTTTGTTGCAGGAGCAGCCAGGGAGAGAGTGGGGCTGGAGAGCTGAGAGGGCTGGGGACAGAGGTGGAGATGAGCACAGAGGGGTTCACACTGGGGTTTGCACTGCATCCTAAGGCTACAAGCAGAGAGGTGACCCTTTATATTCTCCCGTCACAGAGATCCCTCTGGCTGCTGAACAGAGGCAGCTGGTCTGGGGGCAGAGGAGGGCAGGGGTGACACATCCTTGAGGGAGACCGGACTTTCATCCACAAGCAAGGGGGCGGGGTCAACACTTGGGAAGAGCAGAACAGGAGAGGTGAAGGCAGCAACTGCATCTCTCAAGCTTCCCAAAGAAACACGGGGTTGAGGTGGGGGGGTTATAATTAGCCCAGGTGGGGCCCCTAAAGTCTGGAGATCTCCCCAGCAACAACCATGCTCTGCTCTGCAGGTCCTTTAATCACCTCTCTGGGCTCTGGCCCTGCCTTGGGGAAACCAAAGAATGTGGCACAGAGGGGACCATTAGGCAGGAATGACAAACAGCTCGGGACGCAGGGGGTGGGGGACTTCAGGAAGTGGAAGCTCAATAATGGAGGGGAAGGAGGATGGGTCTCTGGGGGTTGGGAGGTGCTGGCGGACACTAGTGGACAGAGGGGTTGGGCTGTGGTGTGGAGGGTCAGTACCCCCAAATCCTGGCTGTTCACACCGGCCTTTTGGCATTTATTCCTATTTTCCATCCCCGGATAAGCTAAGGATGGCTTCTATTATTGGTCCTTTGAGAGAAAAGAAATGCAAGGTGCTTTTTGGGGCTGGGGGGGGGGGGGTGGTGTCTGGAGGAATCTGGGGTCAGGCAATGAGGCATTCACCTTTACTGCCAAATCTAAGGGGCCAAAAAATGTAGGGATCAAGATAAGTCAAATGTCATGAAATATTTTTAAAATCAAAATTAATGTAAAACTTTCCTGATGAATAACATATCAACATTTGGAATAAAGACAGGATACGATACAGCACTTTCACAGCCCTGCCTCACGCCGTGGGGCCTGGAATAGGCCACTTACAGAAACAACACATGTTCACTAGATTCAACCTTTCAAACTGTTTTCCATGTACAAAACAACTGATACCAACTAAAGGAGTAAAAATAAGGTTTACTTAAAGGTCAGAAGGCGTTGACATTGGTCAGCCAAACGAGAACAAGTTGTTTTTTTCTCTGATGATACAGGGAACCACACTCAGATATAAGCCAGACACCCCCTTTGCCGTCAGTTCTGTCAAATTCATACAGTACGCATTCTTACCTGTTTTCCAGGACAACCAGTATATTTCAAGATGCTTCCAGATCTGTGATTAGCTAAAGAGCACAGGAAATCAGGGAAGGCTTCCTGAGGAGGTGCCACTTAAGGTCAGACCTCGGGATGTGTAGGAGGAAGGAAAGGGTGCTCCTGGTCGAAGCAGCAGCGTGTGCCAGGCTCCTGAGGTCAGAGTGCACTTGGTTTATTGCAGGAGCAGCCGGGGAGCTAGTGGGGCTGGACAGCTGGAGGGGGCTGGGGAATAGACTTGGAGATGAAGTGCTATGTCAACCACACTGCAGTTTGTACTGTGGCCCTCGGCTAGCAGCGGACGGGTGATCATTCAGCATGCGGACCACTTAAACATCCCTCATACGTGACAACTCAAGAGAGACAGTCTTATCGTCTGGGACCCCTTCACAATTTATAGGGGAGGCAAAGAATGTTCCCGGATACTTCTAATTAACAATGTTAGATCTTCATGTAACCCAGGAACCTGGCTTTAAAAGGAGTCACACTTCTCTTTAGGGCAAACGGCTTCATGTTTGAACATGACACTTCCATATCAGTGCATCTACAGCCAGAGACCCTACAGCCAGTTTTGTCGAGCTTCCGACATGTCTCCTCAGTTCTTAACCACCTGAGAACAGCATATTTATCGCTTTGGGCTCATTTCATTGCTGCCAGCTAACATTGGTCTTCTCTTTCCAATCTAGATCTTTATTCCTTCTTGGAAAAGATGGGCCTCCTCTGTGTATGCTTCTGAGCCCCAGCTCTGACCCTTACGGGGACAAGACTTTTAGCTAACAGACTTAATCTCTCTTTTTTTAAAAAAAAATATATTTCTATTGATATCAGAGAGGAAAGGAGAGGAAGAGAGTTATAGAAACATCAATGATGAGAGAGAACCATCGATCAGCTGCCTCCTGCATGCTCCACACTGGGGATCGAGCCCGAAACCCAGGCATGGGCCCTGACCAGGAAACGAACCATGACCTCCTAGTTCATAGGTTGACGCTCAACCACTGAGCCACTCAGGCAGGGCAGACTTAATCTCTTTATATCTCAGTGTTCTCATCTTCAAAATGGAGCTAATTTGGCCTCCTTTGTGAAATAGAAGAACTGATATGTGTTAAGCATTTAAGACCATGCAGATCATTAGACATCGGGAAATTCATATCAAACCACAATAAGTTACTACTAGAATAGCTACAATAAAAAAGATAAGTTCGTGTTGGTGAGAATGTGGAGAAATTGGAATCCTTTTACACTGCTGGGGGCGATGTAAAATGGTGCAGCCACTTTGGAAAACAGTCTAGCAGTTTCTCAAATGATTAAACATAGAGTTACCATCTGACTCATTAATTCCACTGCGGGGGGCAGGTATATACCCCCAAATGGTGATGTGGGCATCCCCTCCTCCATGCCACTCTCAGGCACAGGAAACAGGAAGAAGTTGACACACAAGGTCAATATTGGGGAGGCCATTACCCCAGTGAATCGAAGAGGAAAAAGGTCAACCAGATTGGGTGGGGGGGCTGATGGGGGGGGAGAGTACATCTTGAGTTTACAGAGCACTTGCTAAGGGTGGAGGCAGGGGGAGTTCACATATAGGAATCATCACTGATGAAGCATAAATATATACATTTTACAAACAGAAGACTGGAGGGTCTTCACCCACCACATTCCCTGCCGTGAAACCAGCCCCTTCCGGAGCTCTGGAGAAGGAGCCTGCTGAGGACAGTCCTCTTCATGGCGCTCTTCAGCTCCTTGTTCCTGAGGCTGAAGATAATGGGGCTGAGGAAGGGCGTGAGGACTGTGTAGGTGACGCCCATCAGGGTGTCTCCTTCCAGAGACTGGGGACCCTTGGACTTGAGGTAGACGACAGAGGCGAAGCCATAGTGCACGACCACCACAGTGAGGTGGGACGCGCACGTGGAGAAGGCCTTGTGCCGGCCCTCAGCCGAGGGGATCCTCAGGATGGTGGCTATGATGGAGGCGTAGGAGAGGAGGATGAGGAGGCAGCAGCCCAGCAGGGCCATGATGCACACCAGGCCCACGCCCAGGGCCACGGTGGAGACGTTGCTCCCACAGGCCAACTTCACAAGAGGTGGCACGTGGCAGAAGAAATGGTGGACCTCATTGGGCCCACAGAAAGTGAGGTGGAAAATGGCCATTGTCACCACCAGCCCCATGACCGAGCCACCAGTCCAGGACCAGGCCACCAGGCAGGCACAGCCACGGGGGCTCATGAGCACGTTGTAGCGCAGGGGGTGGCAGATGGCCACGTAGCGGTCATAGCCCATGACCGTGAGCAGGAAGGAGTGGGTGAAGCCAAACGTGAAGGAAAAGTACATCTGGCTGGCACAGGCCACGAAGGCGATGGAGCGGTGGGTGGAGAGCAGGTCGGCCAGCATGCGCGGGACGATGGCGAAGGTGTAGAGGATCTCGGAGATGGAGAGGGCGCACAGGAAGAGGTACATGGGCGTGTGGAGGCTGCGCTCGCCCCAGATGGTGGTCATGATGAGCAGGTTCCCCAGCAGCGTGAACAGGTACATCAGCAGGAAGAGCAGGAAGAACATCAGCTGAAGGTGGGGGAAGGGGGAGAAGCCGATGAGGATGAATTCAGACACAGAGCTGTGGTTCAGCCCCAGCATGGCGGTCATTCTGGTGTGGGAGAGAGGGGAGAACTTAGTGGGGAGGGTCTCTGGTGAGTTCTACCTGGGAGGGCTTCCCTGAGGGGCTCGTCCACGTCTTCATGTCATGGTTATCTTATCTGCAGAATAACATTCATAATAATGGCCTGTGCTTCACAGAGCCACTCATGGTTTCAATAAGATCATGCATTTCCAATGCTTACCACGGGTCAGAGCACATAGTAGGAATTCAATAAATAAATAATAATAATAATTATTACTACTACTTTTAAATCCCATTGTTAGGAACTCAGGGTCTCTATTCAGCTCCACCTGGATGGAGCTGGTACTGGACAAGGGGTCACTACCCGACGTGCATAGAAGCCAATACGATGGCACTGGCTTTGAGAAAAGAGAGAGCTTTTATTTGTGAGTTCAGCCAGCAAGGAGACAGGAGGCCAGGCTCAAATCAGTCTACTGGATACAGGTTGTGGGGCAAGATTTAAGTGGTTTCAGCACGAGATCTTCAAGGACAATGGACCCTTCACCTCTTAAAGGATCCCAGCACTTAGGTTCTGGTCATGTTCTGGTCCTTCGGTTCTGTGGGGTGAGCAGTGGAGGGTTGAAAAGTGTTACTGGTGAGCGGTGGTTAGAAACAGGATAGGACCAGTTTGAGCTGGTTCTGCAGTCACAGACACCCCACTTTAGAAGTTGTCATGGCTCCTCGTCATTTTTCTAAATTGCAACGGAAATTTAAAAAGAAAGCAACACTTCAGTCTTTTAAAAAATTATTATTGTGGGATTTTAAAAAATTCTCCCCCAAGGATAGTTTTCAAGAGAGGAAGAAAAAGAGAGAGAAAGAGAGAGAAACATAGATTGGTTGCTTCCTGTACGTGCCCAGATCGAGGACTGAACACACAGCCTAGGTATGTGCCCTGGCTGGGAATGAGCCTGCAGCCTTTTGGTGTATGGGCTGACGCTCAAACCAATGGAGGAGCCACCCAACCAGGGCAATGGGATATTTTTTCAATTTTTTTTCAATTATTTTTTAAATTACAGTTTACATTCAACATTATTTTGTGTTAGTTTCAGGTGTACAGCATAGTGGTTAGACAATCATATACTTTACAAAGTGTTCCCCTGGTTTTTCCAGTACCCACCTGGCACCATACATAGTTATTATAATAGTAGAGGCCTGATGCATGGAATTCGTGCAAGGGGCTCGGCCCTCCCAGCCCCTGCTTCGTCCTGGTTTCCTTGGCTATGTACCAGAAGTGAATCACTGGGTCATAAGGCAGTTCTAGTTTTTAATTTTTTGAGGAACCTCCATACTGTTTTCCATAGTAGTTACACCATACGGTAGGATCTTTAATATAATTTTTGGATTGGAAAAATCTGGTGCTGGTTGGAGTTCACCTTTGAAAAGATAATGCAAATTCTGTGATCACTGTGCTCAAATCTGCCTGCACTGCTGTTGGCAAGGCTTAGTAAGTGTCAGGTGCTGGCTTTTTTCTTTTCATAGAAAAACTCTACATGTTATCCATATGAGTTAAACATTTTTGAGAAGTTTTTTAAAACAGTGCTTCAACAACACTGGGTTGACTCCTTAATCTATTTGATCCTTAGCTTTCTCAACCCTTAAAGGAAGTTGGTCATAATAACCCCTACCTGACAGGGTTGCTATGAGGATTACATAAGACAAACACATAAGGGGTCTTACACAGTGGGTGGAATAAACAATGGAAAGTTAAGATTGAGGGCAGGCATACGTAGTCAGAATTGGATTCTCTTAAAATGTAGCAACCACCCTAACTGGTTTGGCTCAGTGGGTAGAGCATCGGCTTGTGGACTGAAGGGTCCCGGGTTCGATTCCGGTCAAGGGCACATGCCTGGGTTGTGGGCTCAACCCCCAGTAGGGGGTGTGCAGAAGTCAGCTGATCAATGATTCTCTGTCATCATTGATGTTTCTACCTCTCTCTCCCTTCCTCTCTGAAATCAATACAAATATAAATAAATAAATAATGTAGCAACCTATGGTTGTACCTATCTTTTAACTGGTGCATTTAATGCATTTATCTTTTTGGTCATTACTGTTGTTTTGAACTTAATTATGTCATTTTATTTAATACCTGAGTTATGTGTAAATATATTAATAAAATATCTAATATATACATACACCTCCATATGTATATTTAACATATACAAACACAAAAATATGCACTTGCCACTTGCTCCTATTCATTAAACCAAACACACACACACACACACACACACACACACACACACACACAAACAGACAAAACAACAACAACACAGTAAGAACATGGATTGTCACCAAAAAGACCTTGTGTGAGGCATAAAGGAAGTCTAGGTAAATTTCCAAGTGCCAATATTGCAAAGACCCAGGTTACCTGACCACCACACGGCAATACATTTGGAAACTAATGTGAAGAAGGTACCTGAAAGTTCCCATGTACTTGGAGCACAAATATTAGATTGAACCTTTGACAGTGGCATAGTAACATATTGCTCACTAATCTTTGGGCTACACAGAAAATTAAGAAATACTAAGAGCTGAATGATAATGAACAGTTGAAATGACTAAATGAAATGGATTGTGCCCTGGAATAGAAAAAGGACATCAGTGGGAAAACTGGGGAAATTCTAGTAAGATCTGTAGTTTGCTATGTAGTATTATGCCAGTGTTAATTTCCTGGTTCTGATCCTTGCACAAGGGTTCTGTAAGATGCTGGCATTTCAGAAATTTTAATGAGGGGAGCACAAAAATTTCCTGTGTTGTTTTTGCAACTTTTTGTAAGCTTAAAATTAAAGAGAATAATAGTTTAGGAAAACAAGGGATCATCCAAAGTAGCACCAAATCTATCAAGTATGTACAATTAACTTAAATAAGCACACACAAGACCTCCAGAGAGAACAATTAAACCTCCAATTAATAGAAAACACAGCAGATAATATAAATAAATGGGTGAAATGGAAAGATAATATCATAAAGATGTTAATTCTCCCCCAAATTTAATCTCTACATTCGATGTAATATTCTAAAAAAAAATTCAGTTGGATTTTTTGAGAAAGACAATAAGTGTATTCTGATATTTCTATGAAAAGATAATGATCCATGAATAACTAAGTCAACCTTGACATGGAGAGTGAAAGGCGGTGGGGGAAATTGCCTTCTGAGAATCTGAGAATTCTACAAACGTCTTGGAAATAAAGCAATGTAGGCTTATTGCAACGGAAGACAAACAGACCAGCGGCTCGGAATGGAGACTTCAGACATGGAGCCGCTCACAAATGGTTAGGTTCACACCACAGGTAAATCAGAAAATGACAAATTTCTCAGCAGATGCTGTAGAGGAGAGTATCTCTCTATGTGGATAAAAACAAAAACTGGGCTTTCAATTCGTGCCCTGTACAAAGAGAGGACCAAGAGGGATTAATAACCCAATTGAAAGATAAAAACATAGCTAATAAAAGAAAGTATAGTGGAATCCTTGTGATCTAAGGATAGGAAATGAGTTCTTTGAAAAGAAATAAAAAACACAAATCATAAATAAATTCATTACATCAAAATTATAAATCATATTAGCATCATGGATGAAGTGACAGCTGACAGAGGGCAAGAAGATATTTGCAACATTGAGTGAGTCCTAGAGGTCTGCTGTGTACACCACAGAGCCTGTAGTTAACAATACGATGATGTGCACTTAAAATCCTGTTAAGAATGTAGACAACAATGTTGTATTACAATCATCAAACTGATAAGAGACTAGATTTTACTTATTCCCACCACATAAAAGAAATGGTAATTATGTGATGTCATAGAGTTGCTATCACTACAATGGCAATCATATTACAATATGTAAATGTATCAAATTAACATGTACACTTTAAATTTACACGGATATATGTCAAATCTATTTCAATGAACACATGTTAAGAGGGCAGACCTTATGTTATGTGTCTCACACACAGAAAAGTAAAGAGCCACAAGAAACCTGTCAGAGGTGAGGGTATGACCTTGATTGTGCTGATGGTATCACAGGTGTAGGCATATGTCCAAACTCATCAAAATGTATACATTAAACACGCGCAAACTTTTGTATCTCAATAGACACGGACAGGAGATTCATATCTGGAGTCTGTAAGGAATGCCTGCAAACCAATGAGAAAAAAGGCTGGAATTATAATAGGAAGTGGGAAGGGGTAGGCACAGGCGATGTGCAGAAGAGGAAACGCAATCGGCAAACAGGAAACGCAGACCTGCCCTTGCTCATCAGCAGTTAGGGGAATGGGATTTAAAGCAGCAGCGTGGCACCACGTTACCCCTGTTGGAGTAGCAACAATTAGAGAGCTGGATGCTGCCATGTGATGGCCCAGATGCCAAGATGAGTGACTTTAGTCCTTCTAGCAGGTACCTGGGGGCTTATGGCCAAATGAAGGGAGCACTTACCCTAGGTCCCACAAACACTGCTCCTGAGTCTCCCTCTAAATTAAACACACAGGTCAGTGAAGGGACAGAGTCAGGAACGTTCATCTCAGCATCATCTGTGTTGGCAGAGATCGGGGAACAGTCTGGGAGACCCCACTGTCTGTCGGAGTAGAGAATTAAAATCTGGTGCGCCATGAGCCCTAAACAACATTTAGGGGGGAAAAACAAGGCTGACATAGCAATATGGATGGTTCCTACAAACACAGCACTGGGTTAAAAATTAGGAAAAAATAGACCTCCATTACCATATAACGCATCACAGTCAGAACGTCTGTGCAGCAACATACATTTTATAAGATTCACAGAAGCAGAAGGACACACAGGGAACAAATTAAAACCCTGCTTGTTGGGGGTGGGGAAAGGAGTGGGACATAATGATAAACGGGAATAAATAGAACAGGATCATTGTGAAAATCATGATTTACTCAAAGCTCCTAAGTTTAAGTCCAACAAAAATGGGAAATAGTCAAGATGGGGTCCCTCATACATGCCTGTTCATGCCGTGGCCCCAGCCCTGGCTCTGGCCTCAAGCCCTGTCTCCTGGAGCAGTGCCTGCCCACCGTCCTTCCTCTACGCCTCCTCCTGCTACTAGAATCTATTCTGTTCTCTGAGACACACGCAGGTGGTGAGTCACGCAGACCCAGGGTTCAAATCCCAGCCCCTACCGTGCGCTGGGACAAGCAGAGAACTGCCCTCGCAGGTTCTCTATGGGAATTGGATACCAAGTGCTATACAGCGGGTGTTCTCAGGACATGCTGCTGGCATTGCCGGCATCTTTTATGGTCATTGCTGGGCTGGTTGTCACTCATCCTCCCCCAGCAGGTGACACCTATTGGCGCCAGGACAGTGCAGGGTTTCAGCCCCAGTTCCAGGCTCTTTCCTCTGACTCTGTGGATGCCCTTTGGACCCCAGTCCTTGATCGCTGGGTCAGCCCACCTCCTCCTCTCTTCTGGCTACAAACGAGCTCCAGGGTACCAGCTCCTAAATACCCAAATGTTACAAATACACACACACAAAGGGCTCTCTCCGCTTCCTGTCTCCCTCTGGCGCTTTCCTGTGCCACTCTTCCCAGGACAAGCTCCCTGCAGGACGCTCAGGAGGGCTCTCCAAGCCACCTGCACAGTCTGGACTTTGGGGAGAAGAAGGGCCAGCGCCCTCATCCCAGCTCCGGGCTCCCAGCCAGAGCCCCAAGCCGGGCTCCCAGATCCTGTCCCTGTGCCCTTCCTCCTCAAGGGGACACTACTGGACCCACTCAGTTCTCCTTGCTTGTGCCTCTGGCCACAGCCCAAGCCCTGGGCTCACAGAAGTGGACAGAGCCGAGCACAGGCTCAGTGCATAGGTTCTGAAACACAGTGACAGTGACGCCCAGGAAACTCTGAGCCAGAAGCAGACCCTCTCCCTGCTTGTATCTACCGAGCACTGCCCAGCCGCCTGCACCTTGTCTGGGCCCAGGAGAAGCCGGGGACACACAGGAAGGGTACTGTGGTGGGTTGAATTACACACCCCCCCCCCCCCCTGTCCAGTTTAGGCCCTGCACTCACAGAAGTGGACAGGGCTGAGCACTGGCTCAGGTGCACAGGTTTCGGAACCTCAACATGTGACCTTAGCTGGAAACAGGGTGTTTGCAGATGGAATAATATGAGGTCAAAGATGAGATCATACTGGATTAGGGTGAGCCCTTTGCCAGCGGTTCTCAACCTGTGGGTCACGAACAATGAAAATACATCCTGCATATCAGATATTTACATTATGATTCGTAACAGCAGCAAAATTACAGTTATGAAGTAGCAACGAAAATAATTTTATGGTTGGGGGTCACCACAACATGAGGAACTGTATTAAAGGGTCACGGCATTAGGAAGGTTGAGAACCACTGTGGCTTCATCCAATGCCTGGTGTCCTCACAGGAACAGAAGGGGACACAGAGGTACTCCATGGGAAGATGGAGGCAGAGACTGGAGTGATGCAGCGACAAAGCAAGGAGCGCCAAGGCCCACCAGGATCTGCAAGAAACAAGGAAGGACCCTCCCCCAGCACCTTCAGAGGGAGCATGGCCCTACGGACTCCTTGGTTTTGCACTTCCAGCCTCCAGAACTCTGAGGGAATAAATGCCTGGTGTTTTAAGCCACTGGTTTGTAGCACTTTGCCACAGGAGCCAAAAGAAACAAATCCAGTCACACGAAACTACACAGACACGGACACGGACACAGACAAGGACACGGACACAGACACAGACACGGACACGGACACAGACACGGACATGGATACAGACAAGGACACGGACACGGACACTGACACGGACAAGGACATGGACACAGACACAGACACACTCAGTGCCTTCAGAAGCACGCACAGGTGGCTCACACATTCATGTGACACACCCAATGTGACCCTTCTGGCTCAAAACTGCCCTCTCCCTCACCCTGGCACAAAGACCACTCCCTGCCTGGGACTGGACCTGGTGAGCATGGCTGCTGTGGGGGAGGGAGCATGGCTGCTGTGGGGGAGGGAGCATGGCTGCTGTGGGGGACAGGAACCCAGACTGGCTCACCCAGCCTGGGGCTAGATGCTGGGGCTGCAGGCTCCCCTCTCTACCCCACTCACTCCCCATGTCCATCCCTCAGCCAGGTCCTTACTCTGCTCCTCTGGGTTCTCCTCTCCGTAGTCTGAATGCCCTCTCCCTCTCCCTTCCAGCACCCATAGCCCTTGTCACGTGTTCCTGGAAAAGGGCCCTGGAAACAGAAGCACTGCTTGCCTTGTTCTCAAGGGGACGCCTGCCAGGAGCCTGGCCTGGGGTAGGGGGGGTGGCAGCAGTGGGTGGGGAGGGAGTTTTATCTCTGCGGAGCGACAGCCCAGGGGTGGGTTCCCACAGGTCTCTCCCAGGAGCCTAGGGGTGTGGGATGTGAGGTCCTCTAAGTTCAAGAAGGATAGCAGGGGCCCTGAGAACTCTCCCTCCCTTCCTTCCTTCCTTCCTTCCTTCCTCCCTCCCTCCCTCCCTCCCTTCCTTTCTTCCTTCCTTCCTTCCTTCCTTCCTTCCTTCCTTCCTTCCTTCCTTCTTTCCTTCCTTCCTTCCTTCCTTCCTTCCTTCCTTCCTTCCTTCCTTCCTTCCCTCCTTCCTTCCTTCTTTCCTTCCTTCCTTCCTTCCTTCCTTCCTTCCTTCCTTCCTTCCTTCTTCTCTTCCTCCTTTCTTCCCTCCCTCCCTCTTTCCTTTCTTCCTTTCATTCTTCCTTCTTCTCCCCTTTTCTCCCTCCCTCCTTCCATCATCCATCCCTCACATCTTCACTGAGCCCTGGCTGAGGACCTTGGCACGGATCTGAGAACCCAAAGAGAACTCTGCCATCGCCCAGCACTAAAGGAGCCCTCCATCTTGGGAGAGGCAGAGCTGAGAACAGACATCCACCTCCTTATGGTCAAAACTAGGTCACAGGAGAGCCACAGAAGGAAGTGGACCATCTTCCTAGCTGGGAACTGAAGCCGAGCCTGGGAGGACACTTTCTCCTAGGGCTGCGTCTTAGAGTCCCCCCTCTCCCCACCTGCTTTGCCTGCTCCCTTCCCATCTTAGCAAATGCCAACCTTCCCATCTCAGTGAATGCCAACCTTCCCTCTGCCAGACCATCCCCCGATCTTGGCCAGAATCTCTACCACCCCCACTCCTCTGCACAGCTGTTCCAACACCATCTGGATTCCATCACTTAAGACTCAACTCTGGCCTCTTATGTCACCTTCACCACCCGCACTCTGGTCTGGGCTATTACACCTCTATCTCTTGCCTAGAGGCCTGCAAAGCTGGTCTTCAACCCTCCAACCCCACCCCTTCAAGTCCGCACACCGCAGAGCTGTTAGAGAAATTGTGAGGGAGATCATGTCCCTCCTCTGCCTAAAACCCCCAATGGCTTCTCAGTGAGACTAGAATAAAATCTGAACTCCCCATGTGAGTGGTGATCCCAGCCCACATCTGACCTTACTTCCCTTCATTCTTTTAGACACCACCGGGGGAATACAACTAATTAGACATGACCTCTGACCTCAGTGGTTGCATTTGAGAGGGGAAGATGTGGATATTAAACCACTAATCATGCTAATGAATATATGATAAATTTGAAGAAAAGAAAGGAGTTGCTATGAGGGCTTATGGTAGAGATGGTGACTCAGTGTGGGGAAATCGGGAAAGGCTTTCCTGAGCAGCTGCTATTTAAGGCCGGACCTAAGGATGTGTAGGAGCTGGTGCTCCAGGTAGAAGCAGCAGCAGGTACCAAGTTCCTGAGGCCCAGCATGCTTGGTTTGTTGCAGGAGCAGCCATGGAGTAAGTGGGGCTGGAGAGCTGAGAGGGCTGGGGACAGAGGTGGAGATGAGCACGGAGGGGATCACACTGGGGTTTGCACTGCATCCTAAGGCTACAAGCAGAGAGGTGACCCTTTATATTCTCCCGTCACAGAGATCCCTCTGGCTGTTGAACAGAGGCAGCTGGTCTGGGGGCAGAGGGGGCAGGGGTGACACATCCTTGAGGGAGACCGGACTTTCATCCACAAGCAAGGGGGTGGGGTCAACACTTGGGAAGAGCAGAACAGGAGAGGTGAAGGCAGCAACTGCATCTCTCAAGCTTCGCAAAGAAACACGGGGTTGGGGGGGCTATAATTAGCCCAGGTGGGGCCCCTAAAGTCTGGAGATCTCCCCAGCAACAACCATGCTCTGCTCTGCAGGTCCTTTAATCACCTCTCTGGGCTCTGGCCCTGCCTTGGGGAAACCAAAGAATGTGGCACAGAGGGGACCATTAGGCAGGAATGACAAACAGCTGGGGACGCAGGGGGTGGGGGACTTCAGGTAGTGGAAGCTCAATAATGGAGGGGAAGGAGGATGGGTCTCTGGGGGTTGGGAGGTGCTGGCGGACACCAGTGGGCAGAGGGGTTGGGCTGTGGTGTGGAGGGTCAGTACCCCCAAACCCTGGCTGTTTACACCGGCCTTTTGGCATTTATTCCTATTTTCCATCGCCGGATAAGCTAAGGATGACTTCTATTATTGGTCCTTTGAGAGAAAAGAAATGCAAGGTGCTTTTTGGGGCGGGGCGGGGGGGGGGAGGGTGTCTGGAGGAATCTGGGGTCAGGCAATGAGGCATTCACCTTGACTGCCAAATTTAAGGGGCCACCAAAAAAATGTAGGGATCAAGATAAGCCACATGTCATGAAATATTTTTAAAAATCAAAATTAATGTAAAACTTTCCTGATGAATAACATATCAACATTTGGAATAAAGACAGGATACGATACAGCGCTTTCACAGCCCTGCCTCACGCCGTGGGGCCTGGAATAGGCCACTTACAGAAACAACACATGTTCACTAGATTCAACCTTTTAGACTGTTTTCTTTTCTTTTTTTTTTTTTAAAATCTTTATTGTTCAGATTATTACATTTGTTCCTCTTTTTTCCCCCCATAACTCCCCTCCTTCCAGCTCCCACCCCACCCTCCACCCTCACTCCCCACCCACTGAGTTCATCCATAGGTGCATGATTTTTGTCCAGTCTCTTCCCGAATCTCCCATTCCCCTTTCCCCCGCAAGAATAGTCAGTCCATTCCCTTTCTATGTCCCTGATTCATTATAGTCACCAGTTCATTCTGTACATCAGGTTATTTATTCACTTGATTCTTAGATTCATTTGTTGATAGATGCATATTTGTTGTTCATAATTTGTATCTTTACCTTTTTCTTCTTCTTCCTCTTCTTAAAGGATACCTTTCAGCATTTCATATAATACTGGTTTGGCGGTGATGAACTCCTTTAGTTTTTCCTTATCTGTGAAGCTCTTTATCTGACCTTCAATTCTGAATGATAGCTTTGCTGGATAAAGTAATCTTGGTTGTAGGTTCTTGGTATTCAGCACTTTGAATATTTCTTGCCATTCCCTTCTGGCCTGCAAAGTTTCTGTTGAGAAATCAGCTGACAGTCGTATGGGTATTCCCTTGTAGGTAATTGAGCCTCTTTCTCTTGCTGCTTTTAAGATTTTCTCTTTGTCTTTTGCTCTTGGCATTTTAATGATGATGTGTCTTGGTGTGGTCCTCTTTGGATTCCTTTTGTTTGGGGTTCTCTGCGCTTCTTGGACCTGTAAGTCCATTTCTTTCTCCAGGTGGGGGAAGTTTTCTGCCATTATTTCTTGAAATAGGTTTTCAATATCTTGCTGTCTCTCATCTTCTGGGACTCCAATGACTCTGATATTAGTCCGCTTAAAGCTGTCCCAGAGGCTCCTTACACTATCTTCACACTTTCGGATTCTTTTTTCATTATGCTTTTCCAATTGGGTGTTTTTTGTCGAATCTTTGGTTTGATTCTTGCACTCCTCTGGTCTGCTATTGGGTATAATATTCTTTATTTCAGTCCGTGTATGCTTACTTTCTAATTTCTTTATCGTAGCATCGAGGGTCTCATTAGTTTTCGTGAGGCTCTGCACAAATTTATGGCAAGCCCTCAAAATTGAGATTCTTAGCTCCATATCCTCCATTTCTGTCATGTTTTTTTGTCTCCGCATCTTTTATGCTTTCTTGGTGCACCCCCTTGTGGTCTCTGTGCGCAGTCTTGTTCTAGCGAAGCCTTAATTGTTGTAGTTAACACTAGAGGGATTTGACCACCCGGCCGACTGGCGGTGGAAATCAGCTGTGGGAAAACTTCAGTCCTCAGGGGAGGTGCTAGACCAGCCCTTGCCTGAGGCGATTGGCAAATGGTTGTGCGCAGGGCCTGGGCGGGGCGGGCTCAACAGGGCGGGGGGAGGGAGCAGCTATGGCCGCTCTCAGTCCGTCCCCAGGGGCTCTGCCTCTCTGTCTCAGCAATCGCTGCAAACCTTGGAGGGGCCGTAGCTAGACAGTCCCGCTTCTACCGTTTGAGTCTGGGTCCCTGGAGACTCGCCCGGATCTGTAGCCCAGAGTCTGAGACTCGCTCCTGAGTGAAAACGACAATCTCGCCCTCAGCCGCCAGGCCGCTTTGCGCGCGTACCCTCACCACCGCACCGCCGTACCTTTAAATTTTCCACACTGCGCCTCCGCTGAGCGTCGGAATACTGTTGTTTTTGCTTCTAGTTGAAGAGACTCTCCTCAGCCAGCCTTCCCGTGGTTCTGGTTGATGTCCGCTCCGACTTTTAGTTGTATTTTTGAAGTGGTTGTCCACGGCGGCGGTCTCCGGTGTTTACCTATGCCGCCATCTTCGATCTCTCTGCTCTAGACTGTTTTCCATGTACAAAACAACTGATACCAACTAAAGGAGTAAAAATAAGGTTTATTTAAACGTCAGAAGGCGTTGACATTGGTCAACCAAATGAGAACAAGTTGTTTTTTTCTCTGATGATACAGGGAACCACACTCAGATATAAGCCAGACACCCCCTTTGCCGTCAGTTCTGTCAAATTCATACAGTACGCATTCTTACCTGTTTTCCAGGACAACCAGTCTATTTCAAGATGCTTCCAGATCTGTGATTAGCTAAAGAGCACAGGAAATCAGGGCAGGCTTTCCTGAGGAGGTGCCATTTAAGGTCAGACCTCGGGATGTGTAGGAGGAAGGAAAGGGTGCTCCTGGTCGAAGCAGCAGCGTGTGCCAGGCTCCTGAGGTCAGAGTGCACTTGGTTTATTGCAGGAGCAGCCGGGGAGCTAGTGGGGCTGGACCGCTGGAGGGGGCTGGGGAATAGACTTGGAGATGAAGTGCTATGTCAACCACACTGCAGTTTGTACTGTGGCCCTCGGCTAGCAGCGGACGGGTGATCATTCAGCATGCGGACCACTTAAACATCCCTCATACGTGACAACTCAAGAGAGACAGTCTTATCATCTGGGACCCCTTCACAATTTATAGGGGAGGCAAAGAATGTTCCCGGATACTTCTGATTAACAATGTTAGATCTTCATGTAACCCAGGAACCTGGCTTTAAAAGGAGTCACACTTCTCTTTAGGGCAAACGGCTTCATGTTTGAACATGACACTTCCATATCAGTGCATCTACAGCCAGAGAATCTACAGCCAGTTTTCTCGAGCTTCCAACATGTCTCCTCAGTTCTTAACCACCTGAGAACAGCATATTTATCGCTTTAGGCTCATTTCATTGCTGCCAGCTAACATTGGTCTTCTCTTTCCAATCTAGGTCTTGATTCCTTCTTGGAAAAGATGGGCCTCCCCTGTGTATGCTTCTGAGCCCCAGCTCTGACCCTTACGGGGACAAGACTTTTAGCTAACAGACTTAATCTCTCTTTTTTTAAAAAAAAAATATATTTCTATTGATATCAGAGAGGAAAGGAGAGGAAGAGAGTTATAGAAACATCAATGATGAGAGAGAACCATCGATCGGCTGCCTCCTGCATGCTCCCCACTGGGGATCGAGCCCGAAACCCAGGCATGTGCCCTGACCAGGAAACGAACCATGACCTCCTAGTTCATAGGTTGACGCTCAACCACTGAGCCACTCAGGCAGGGCAGACTTAATCTCTTTATATCTCAGTGTTCTCATCTTCAAAATGGAGCTAATTTGGCCTCCTTTGTGAAATAGAAGAACTGATATGTGTTAAGCATTTAAGACCATACAGATCATTAGACATCGGGAAATGCATATCAAACCACAATAAGTTACTACTAGAATAGCTACAATAAAAAAGATAAGTTCGTGTTGGTGAGAATGTGGAGAAATTGGAATCCTTTTACACTGCTGGGGGCGATGTAAAATGGTGCAGCCACTTTGGAAAACAGTCTAGCAGTTAGTTTCTCAAATGATTAAACATAGAGTTACCATCTGACTCATTAATTCCACTGGGGGGGCAGGTATATACCCCCAAATGGTGATGTGGGCATCCCCTCCTCCATGCCACTCTCAGGCACAGGATACAGGAAGAAGTTGACACACAAGGTCAATATTGGGGAGGCCATTACCCCAGTGAATCGAAGAGGAAAAAGGTCAACCAGATTGGGTGGGGGGGCTGATGGGGGGGAGAGTACATCTTGAGTTTACAGAGCACTTGCTAAGGGTGGAGGCAGGGGGAGTTCACATATAGGAATCATCACTGATGAAGCATAAATATATACATTTTACAGACAGAAGACTGGAGGGTCTTCACCCACCACATTCCCTGCCGTGAAACCAGCCCCTTCCGGAGCTCTGGAGAAGGAGCCTGCTGAGGACAGTCCTCTTCATGGCACTCTTCAGCTCCTTGTTCCTGAGGCTGAAGATAATGGGGCTGAGGAAGGGCGTGAGGACTGTGTAGGTGACACCCATCAGGGTGTCTCCTTCCAGAGACTGGGGACCCTTGGACTTGAGGTAGATGACAGAGGCGAAGCCATAGTGCACGACCACCACAGTGAGGTGGGACGCGCACGTGGAGAAGGCCTTGTGCCGGCCCTCAGCCGAGGGGATCCTCAGGATGGTGGCTATGATGGAGGCGTAGGAGAGGAGGATAAGGAGGCAGCAGCCCAGCAGGGCCATGATGCACACCAGGCCCACGCCCAGGGTCACTGTGGAGACATTGCCCGCACAGGCCAACTTCAACAGTGGAAGCGCATGACAAGCCAAATGGTGGATCTCATTGGGCCCACAGAAAGGGAGGTGGAAAATGGTCATTGTCACCACCAGCCCCATGACCGAGCCACCAGTCCAGGACCAGGCCACCAGGCAGGCACAGCCACGGGGACTCATGAGCACGTTGTAGCGCAGGGGGTGGCAGATGGCCACGTAGCGGTCATAGCCCATGACCGTGAGCAGGAAGGAGTGGGTGAAGCCAAACGTGAAGGAAAAGTACATCTGGCTGGCACAGGCCACGAAGGCGATGGAGCGGTGGGTGGAGAGCAGGTCGGCCAGCATGCGCGGGACGATGGCGAAGGTGTAGAGGATCTCGGAGATGGAGAGGGCGCACAGGAAGAGGTACATGGGCGTGTGGAGGCTGCGCTCGCCCCAGATGGTGGTCATGATGAGCAGGTTCCCCAGCAGCGTGAACAGGTACATCAGCAGGAAGAGCAGGAAGAACATCAGCTGAAGGTGGGGGAAGGGGGAGAAGCCGATGAGGATGAATTCAGACACAGAGCTGTGGTTCAGCCCCAGCATGGCGGTCATACCTGGTGTGGGAGAGAGGGGAGAACTTAGTGGGGAGGGTCTCTGGTGAGTTCTACCTGGGAGAGCTTCCCTGAGGGGCTCGTCCTCGTCTTCATGTCATGGTTATCTTATCTGCAGAATAATATGCACAGTAATGGCCTGTGCTTCACAGAGCCACTCGAGGTTTCAATAAGATCACGCATTTCCAATGCTTACCACAGGTCAGAGCACATAGTAGGAATTCAATTAATAAATAATAATAATTATTATTACTACTACTTTTAAATCCCATTGTTAGGAACTCAGGGTCTCTATTCAGCTCCACCTGGATGGAGCTGGTACTGGACAAGGGGTCACTACCCGACGTGCATAGAAGCCAATACGATGGCACTGGCTTTGAGAAAAGAGAGAGCTTTTATTTGTGAGTTCAGCCAGCAAGGAGACAGGAGGCCAGGCTCAAATCAGTCTACTGGATCCAGGTTGTGGGGCAAGATTTAAGTGGTTTCAGCACGAGATCTTCAAGGACAATGGACCCTTCACCTCTTAAAAGATCCCAGCACTTAGGTTCCGGTCATGTTCTGCTCCTTCGGTTCTGTGGGGTGAGCAGTGGATGGTTCAAAGGTGTTACTGGTGAGCGGTGGTTAGAAACAGGATAGGACCAGTTTGAGCTGGTTCTGCAGTCACAGACACCCCACTTTAGAAGTTGTCATGGCTCCTCGTCATTTTTCTAAATTGGAACGGAAATTTAAAAAGAAAGCAACACTTCAGTCTTTTAAAAAATTATTATTGTGGGATTTTAAAAAATTCTCCCCCAAGGATAGTTTTCAAGAGAGGAAGAAAAAGAGAGAGAGAGAGAGAAACATAGATTGGTTGCTTCCTGTACGTGCCCAGATCGAGGACTGAACACGTAGCCTAGGTATGTGCCCTGGCTGGGAATGAGCCTGCAGCCTTTTGGTGTATGGGCTGACGCTCAAACCAATGGAGGAGCCACCCAACCAGGGCAATGGGATAGTTTTTCAATTTTTTTCAATTATTTTTTCAATTACAGTTTACATTCAACATTATTTTGTGTTAGTTTCAGGTGTACAGCATAGTGGTTAGACAATCATATACTTTACAAAGTGTTCCCCCTGGTTTTTCCAGTACCCACCTGGCACCATACATAGTTATTATAATAGTAGAGGCCTGATGCATGAAATTCGTGCAAGGGGCTCGGCCCTCCCAGCCCCTGCTTCGTCCTGGTTTCTTTGGCTATGTACCAGAAGTGAATCACTGGGTCATAAGGCAGTTCTAGTTTTTAATTTTTTGAGGAACCTCCATACTGTTTTCCATAGTAGTTACACCATACGGTAGGATCTTTAATATAATTTTTGGATTGGAAAAATCTGGTCCTGGTTGGAGTTCACCTTTGAAAGGATAATGCAAATTCTGTGATCACTGTGCTCAAATCTGCCTGCACTGCTGTTGGCAAGGCTTAGTAAGTGTCAGGTGCTGGCTTTTTTCTTTTCATAGAAAAACTCTACATGTTATCCATATGAGTTAAACATTTTTGAGAAGTTTTTTAAAACAGTGCTTCAACAACACTGGGTTGACTCCTTAATCTATTTGATCCTTAGCTTTCTCAACCCTTAAAGGAAGTTGGTCATAATAACCCCTACCTGACAGGGTTGCTATGAGGATTACATAAGACAAACACATAAGGGGTCTTACACAGTGGGTGGAATAAACAATGGAAAGTTAAGATTGAGGGCAGGCATACGTAGTCAGAATTGGATTCTCTTAAAATGTAGCAACCACCCTAACTGGTTTGGCTCAGTGGGTAGAGCATCGGCTTGTGGACTGAAGGGTCCCGGGTTCGATTCCGGTCAAGGGCACATGCCTGGGTTGTGGGCTCAACCCCCAGTAGGGGGTGTGCAGAAGTCAGCTGATCAATGATTCTCTGTCATCATTGATGTTTCTACCTCTCTCTCCCTTCCTCTCTGAAATCAATACAAATATAAATAAATAAATAAATAATGTAGCAACCTATGGTTGTACCTATCTTTTAACTGGTGCATTTAATGCATTTATCTTTTTGGTCATTACTGTTGTTTTGAACTTAATTATGTCATTTTATTTAATACCTGAGTTATGTGTAAATATATTAATAAAATATCTAATATATACATACACCTCCATATGTATATTTAACATATACAAACACAAAAATATGCACTTGCCACTTGCTCCTATTCATTAAACCAAACACACACACACACACACACACACACACACACAGACAAAACAACAACAACACAGTAAGAACATGGATTGTCACCAAAAAGACCTTGTGTGAGGCATAAAGGAAGTCTAGGTAAATTTCCAAGTGCCAATATTGCAAAGACCCAGGTTACCTGACCACCACACGGCAATACATTCGGAAACTAATGTGAAGAAGGTACCTGAAAGTTCCCATGTACTTGGAGCACAAATATTAGATTGAACCTTTGACAGTGGCATAGTAACATATTGCTCACTAATCTTTGGGCTACACAGAAAATTAAGAAATACTAAGAGCTGAATGATAATGAACAGTTGAAATGACTAAATGAAATGGATTGTGCCCTGGAATAGAAAAAGAACATCAGTGGGAAAACTGGGGAAATTCTAGTAAGATCTGTAGTTTGCTATGTAGTATTATGCCAGTGTTAATTTCCTGGTTCTGATCCTTGCACAGGGGTTCTGTAAGATGCTGGCATTTCAGAAATTTTAATGAGGGGAGCACAAACATTTCCTGTGTTGTTTTTGCAACTTTTTGTAAGCTTAAAATTAAAGAGAATAATAGTTTAGGAAAACAAGGGATCATCCAAAGTAGCACCAAATCTATCAAGTATGTACAATTAACTTAAATAAGCACACACAAGACCTCCAGAGAGAACAATTAAACCTCCAATTAATAGAAAACACAGCAGATAATATAAATAAATGGGTGAAATGGAAAGATAATATCATAAAGGTGTTAATTCTCCCCCAAATTTAATCTCTACATTCGATGTAATATTCTAAAAAAAAATTCAGTTGGATTTTTTGAGAAAGATAATAAGTGTATTCTGATATTTCTATGAAAAGATAATGATCCATGAATAACTAAGTCAACCTTGACATGGAGAGTGAAAGGCGGTGGGGGAAATTGCCTTCTGAGAATCTGAGAATTCTACAAACGTCTTGGAAATAAAGCAATGTAGGCTTATTGCAACGGAAGACAAACAGACCAGCGGCTCGGAATGGAGACTTCAGACATGGAGCCGCTCACAAATGGTTAGGTTCACACCACAGGTAAATCAGAAAATGACAAATTTCTCAGCAGATGCTGTAGAGGAGAGTATCTCTCTATGTGGATAAAAACAAAAACTGGGCTTTCAATTCGTGCCCTGTACAAAGAGAGGACCAAGAGGGATTAATAACCCAATTGAAAGATAAAAACATAGCTAATAAAAGAAAGTATAGTGGAATCCTTGTGATCTAAGGATAGGAAATGAGTTCTTTGAAAAGAAATAAAAAACACAAATCATAAATAAATTCATTACATCAAAATTATAAATCATATTAGCATCATGGATGAAGTGACAGCTGACAGAGGGCAAGAAGATATTTGCAACATTGAGTGAGTCCTAGAGGTCTGCTGTGTACACCACAGAGCCTGTAGTTAACAATACGATGATGTGCACTTAAAATCCTGTTAAGAATGTAGACAACAATGTTGTATTACAATCATCAAACTGATAAGAGACTAGATTTTACTTATTCCCACCACATAAAAGAAATGGTAATTATGTGATGTCATAGAGTTGCTATCACTACAATGGCAATCATATTACAATATGTAAATGTATCAAATTAACATGTACACTTTAAATTTACACGGATATATGTCAAATCTATTTCAATGAACACATGTTAAGAGGGCAGACCTTATGTTATGTGTCTCACACACAGAAAAGTAAAGAGCCACAAGAAACCTGTCAGAGGTGAGGGTATGACCTTGATTGTGCTGATGGTATCACAGGTGTAGGCATATGTCCAAACTCATCAAAATGTATACATTAAACACGCGCAAACTTTTGTATCTCAATAGACACGGACAGGAGATTCATATCTGGAGTCTGTAAGGAATGCCTGCAAACCAATGAGAAAAAGGCTGGAATTATAATAGGAAGTGGGAAGGGGTAGGCACAGGCGATGTGCAGAAGAGGAAACGCAATCGGCAAACAGGAAACGCAGACCTGCCCTTGCTCATCAGCAGTTAGAGGAATGGGATTTAAAGCAGCAGCGTGGCACCACGTTACCCCTGTTGGAGTAGCAACAATTAGAGAGCTGGATGCTGCCATGTGATGGCCCAGATGCCAAGATGAGTGACTTTAGTCCTTCTAGCAGGTACCTGGGGGCTTATGGCCAAATGAAGGGAGCACTTACCCCAAGTCCCACAAACACTGCTCCTGAGTCTCCCTCTAAATTAAACACACAGGTCAGTTAAGGGACAGAGTCAGGAACGTTCATCTCAGCATCATCTGTGTTGGCAGAGAGCGGGGAACAGTCTGGGAGACCCCACTGTCTGTCGGAGTAGAGAATTAAAATCTGGTGCGCCATGAGCCCTAAACAACATTTAGGGGGGAAAAACAAGGCTGACATAGCAATATGGATGGTTCCTACAAACACAGCACTGGGTTAAAAATTAGGAAAAAATAGACCTCCATTACCATATAACGCATCACAGTCAGAACGTCTGTGCAGCAACATACATGTTATAAGATTCACAGAAGCAGAAGGACACACAGGGAACAAATTAAAACCCTGCTTGTTGGGGGTGGGGAAAGGAGTGGGACATAATGATAAACGGGAATAAATAGAACAGGATCATTGTGAAAATCATGATTTACTCAAAGCTCCTAAGTTTAAGTCCAACAAAAATGGGAAATAGTCAAGATGGGGTCCCTCATACATGCCTGTTCATGCCGTGGCCCCAGCCCTGGCTCTGGCCTCAAGCCCTGTCTCCTGGAGCAGTGCCTGCCCACCGTCCTTCCTCTACGCCTCCTCCTGCTACTAGAATCTATTCTGTTCTCTGAGACACACGCAGGTGGTGAGTCACGCAGACCCAGGGTTCAAATCCCAGCCCCTACCGTGCGCTGGGACAAGCAGAGAACTGCCCTCGCAGGTTCTCTATGGGAATTGGATACCAAGTGCTATACAGCGGGTGTTCTCAGGACATGCTGCTGGCATTGCCGGCATCTTTTATGGTCATTGCTGGGCTGGTTGTCACTCATCCTCCCCCAGCAGGTGACACCTATTGGCGCCAGGACAGTGCAGGGTTTCAGCCCCAGTTCCAGGCTCTTTCCTCTGACTCTGTGGATGCCCTTTGGACCCCAGTCCTTGATCGCTGGGTCAGCCCACCTCCTCCTCTCTTCTGGCTACAAACGAGCTCCAGGGTACCAGCTCCTAAATACCCAAATGTTACAAATACACACACACAAAGGGCTCTCTCCGCTTCCTGTCTCCCTCTGGCGCTTTCCTGTGCCACTCTTCCCAGGACAAGCTCCCTGCAGGACGCTCAGGAGGGCTCTCCAAGCCACCTGCACAGTCTGGACTTTGGGGAGAAGAAGGGCCAGCGCCCTCATCCCAGCTCCGGGCTCCCAGCCAGAGCCCCAAGCCGGGCTCCCAAATCCTGTCCCTGTGCCCTTCCTCCTCCAGGGGACCCTACTGGACCCACTCAGCTCTCCCTGCTTGTGCCTCTGGCCACAGCCCAAGCCCTGGGCTCACAGAAGTGGACAGAGCCGAGCACAGGCTCAGTGCATAGGTTCTGAAACACAGTGACAGTGACGCCCAGGAAACTCTGAGCCAGAAGCAGACCCTCTCCCTGCTTGTATCTACTGAGCGCTGCCCAGCTGTCTGCACCTTGTCTGGGCCCAGGAGAAGCCGGGGACACACAGGAAGGGTACTGTGGTGGGTTGAATTACACACACACACACACACACACACACACACACACACCCCCGCCCAGTTTAGGCCCTGCACTCACAGAAGTGGACAGGGCAGAGCACTGGCTCAGGTGCACAGGTTTTGGAACCTCAACATGTGACCTTAGCTGGAAACAGGGTGTTTGCAGATGGAATAATATGAGGTCAAAGATGAGATCATACTGGATTAGGGTGAGCCCTTTGCCAGCGGTTCTCAACCTGTGGGTCACGAACAATGAAAATACATCCTGCATATCAGATATTTACATTATGATTCGTAACAGCAGCAAAATTACAGTTATGAAGTAGCAACGAAAATAATTTTATGGTTGGGGGTCACCACAACATGAGGAACTGTATTAAAGGGTCGCGGCATTAGGAAGGTTGAGAACCACTGTGGCTTCATCCAATGCCTGGTGTCCTCACAGGAACAGAAGGGGACACAGAGGTACTCCATGGGAAGATGGAGGCAGAGACTGGAGTGATGCAGCGACAAAGCAAGGAGCGCCAAGGCCCACCAGGATCTGCAAGAAACAAGGAAGGACCCTCCCCCAGCACCTTCAGAGGGAGCATGGCCCTACGGACTCCTTGGTTTTGCACTTCCAGCCTCCAGAACTGTGAGGGAATAAATGCCTGGTGTTTTAAGCCACTGGTTTGTAGCACTTTGCCACAGGAGCCAAAAGAAACAAATCCAGTCACACGCAACTACACAGACACGGACACGGACACAGACAAGGACACGGACACAGACACGGACATGGATACAGACACACTCGGTGACTTCAGAAGCACGCACAGGCGGTGCACACATGCATGTGACACACCCAATGTGACCCTTCTGGCTCAAAACTGCCCTCTCCCTCACCCTGGCACAAAGACCACTCCCTGCCTGGGACTGGACCTGGTGAGCATGGCTGCTGTGGGGGAGGGAGCATGGCTGATGTGGGGGAGGGAGCATGGCTGCTGTGGGGGAGGAAGCATGGCTGCTGTGGGGGAGGGAGCATGGCTGCTGTGAGGGACAGGAACCCAGACTGGCTCACCCAGCCTGGGGCTAGATGCTGGGGCTGCAGACTCCCCTCTCCACCCCACTCACTCCCCATGTCCATCCCTCAGCCAGGTCCTTACTCTGCTCCTCTGGGTTCTCCTCTCCGTAGTCTGAATGCCCTCTCCCTCTCCCTTCCAGCACCCATAGCCCTTGTCACGTGTTCCTGGAAAAGGGCCCTGGAAACAGAAGCACTGCTTGCCTTGTTCTCAAGGGGATGCCTGCCAGGAGCCTGGCCTGGGGTAGGGGGGGTGGCAGCAGTGGGTGGGGAGGGAGTTTTATCTCTGCAGAGCGACAGCCCAGGGGTGGGTTCCCACAGGTCTCTCCCAGGAGGCTAGGGGTGTGGGATGTGAGGTCCTCTAAGTTCAAGAAGGATAGCAGGGGCCCTGAGAACTCTCCCTCCCTCCCTTCCTTCCTTCCTTCCTCCTTCCTTCCTTCCTTCCTTCCTTCCTTCCTTCCTTCCTTCCTTCCTTCCTTCTTCTCTTCCTCCTTTCTTCCCTCCCTCCCTCTTTCCTTTCCTCCTTTCATTCTTCCTTCTTCTCCCCTTTTCTCCCTCCCTCCTTCCGTCATCCATCCCTCACATCTTCACTGAGCCCTGGCTGAGGACCTTGGCACGGATCTGAGAACCCAAAGAGAACTCTGCCATCGCCCAGCACTAAAGGAGCCCTCCATCTTGGGAGAGGCAGAGCTGAGAACAGACATCCACCTCCTTATGGTCAAAACTAGGTCACAGGAGAGCCACAGAAGGAAGTGGACCATCTTCCTAGCTGGGAACTGAAGCCGAGCCTGGGAGGACACTTTCTCCTAGGGCTGCGTCTTAGAGTCCCCCCTCTCCCCACCTGCTTTGCCTGCTCCCTTCCCATCTTAGCAAATGCCAACCTTCCCATCTCAGTGAATGCCAACCTCCCCTCTGCCAGACCATCCCACCATCTTGGCCAGAATCTCTACCACCCCCACTCCTCTGCACAGCTGTTCCAACACCATCTGGATTCCATCACTTAAGACTCAACTCTGGCCTCTTATGTCACCTTCACCACCCGCACTCTGGTCTGACTATTACACCTCTATCTCTTGCCTAGAGGCCTGCACAGCTGGTCTTCAACCCTCCAACCCCACCCCTTCAAGTCCGCACACCGCAGAGCTGTTAGAGAAATTGTGAGGGAGATCATGTCCCTCCCCTGCCTAAAACCCCCAATGGCTTCTCAGTGAGACTAGAATAAAATCTGAACTCCCCATGTGAGTGGTGATCCCAGCCCACATCTGACCTTACTTCCCTTCATTCTTTTAGACACCACCGGGGGAATACAACTAATTAGACATGACCTCTGACCTCAGTGGTTGCATTTGAGAGGGGAAGATGTGGATATTAAACCACTAATCACGCTAATGAATATATGATAAATTTGAAGAAAAGAAAGGAGTTGCTATTAGGCTTATGGTAGAGATGGTGACTCAGTGTGGGGAAATCGGGGAAGGCTTTCCTGAGCAGCTGCTATTTAAGGCCGGACCTAAGGATGTGTAGGAGCCGGTGCTCCAGGTAGAAGCAGCAACAGGTACCAAGTTCCTGAGGCCCACGCGTGCTTGGTTTGTTGCAGGAGCAGCCAGGGAGCGAGTGGGGTGGAGAGCTGAGAGGGCTGGGGACAGAGGTGGAGATGAGCACGGAGGGGATCACACTGGGGTTTGCACTGCATCCTAAGGCTATAAGCAGAGAGGTGACCCTTTATATTCTCCCGTCACAGAGATCCCTCTGGCTGTTGAACAGAGGCAGCTGGTCTGGGGGCAGAGGAGGGCAGGGGTGACACATCCTTGAGGGAGACCGGACTTTCATCCACAAGCAAGGGGGTGGGGTCAACACTTGGGAAGAGCAGAACAGGAGAGGTGAAGGCAGCAACTGCATCTCTCAAGCTTCGCAAAGAAACATGGGGTTGGGAGGGCTATAATTAGCCCAGGTGGGGGCCCTAAAGTCTGGAGATCTCCCCAGCAACAGCCATGCTCTGCTCTGCAGGTCCTTTAATCACCTCTCTGGGCTCTGGCCCTGCCTTGGGGAAACCAAAGAATGTGGCACAGAGGGGACCATTAGGCAGGAATGACAAACAGCTGGGGACGCAGGGAGTGGGGGACTTCAGGAAGTGGAAGCTCAATAATGGAGGGGAAGGAGGATGGGTCTCTGGGGGTTGGGAGGTGGTGGCGGACACCAGTGGGCAGAGGGGTTGGGCTGTGGTGTGGAGGGTCAGTACCCCCAAACCCTGGCTGTTTACACCGGACTTTTGGCATTTATTCCTATTTTCCATCGCAGGATAAGCTAAGGATGACTTCTATTATTGGTCCTTTAAGAGAAAAGAAATGCAAGGTGCTTTTTGGGGGGGAGGGGGTGGTGTCTGGAGGAATCTGGGGTCAGGCAATGAGGCATTCACTTTGACTGCCAAATTTAAGGGGCCACCAAAAAAATGTAGGGATCAAGATAAGTCAAATGTCATGAAATATTTTTAAAAATCAAAATTAATGCAAAACTTTCCTGATGAATAACATATCAACCTTTGAAATAAAGACAGGATACGATACAGTGCTTTCACAGCCCTGCCTCACGCCGTGGGGCCTGGAATAAGCCACTTACAGAAACAACACATGTTCACTAGATTCAACCTTTCAAACTGTTTTCCATGTACAAAACAACCGATACCATCTAAAGGAGTAAAAATAAGGTTTATTTAAACGTCAGAAGGCATTGACGTGGGTCAACCAAACGAGAACAAGTTGTTTTTTTCTCTGATGATACAGGGAACCACACTCAGATATAAGCCAGACACCCCCTTTGCCGTCAGTTCTGTCAAATTCATACAGTACGCATTCTTACCTGTTTTCCAGGACAACCAGTATATTTCAAGATGCTTCCAGATCTGTGATTAGCTAAAGAGCACAGGAAATCAGGGCAGGCTTTCCTGAGGAGGTGCCATTTAAGGTCAGACCTCGGGATGTGTAGGAGGAAGGAAAGGGTGCTCTGGGTCGAAGCAGCAGCGTGTGCCAGGCTCCTGAGGTCAGAGTGCACTTGGTTTATTGCAGGAGCAGCCGGGGAGCTAGTGGGGCTGGACAGCTGGAGGGGGCTGGGGAATAGACTTGGAGATGAAGTGCTATGTCAACCACACTGCAGTTTGTACTGTGGCCCTCGGCTAGCAGCGGACGGGTGATCATTCAGCATGCGGACCACTTAAACATCCCTCATACGTGACAACTCAAGAGAGACAGTCTTATCATCTGGGACCCCTTCACAATTTATAGGGGAGGCAAAGAATGTTCCCGGATACTTCTGATTAACAATGTTAGATCTTCATGTAACCCAGGAACCTGGCTTTAAAAGGAGTCACACTTCTCTTTAGGGCAAACGGCTTCATGTTTGAACATGACACTTCCATATCAGTGCATCTACAGCCAGAGAATCTACAGCCAGTTTTCTCGAGCTTCCAACATGTCTCCTCAGTTCTTAACCACCTGAGAACAGCATATTTATCGCTTTAGGCTCATTTCATTGCTGCCAGCTAACATTGGTCTTCTCTTTCCAATCTAGGTCTTGATTCCTTCTTGGAAAAGATGGGCCTCCCCTGTGTATGCTTCTGAGCCCCAGCTCTGACCCTTACGGGGACAAGACTTTTAGCTAACAGACTTAATCTCTCTTTTTTTAAAAAAAAAATATATTTCTATTGATATCAGAGAGGAAAGGAGAGGAAGAGAGTTATAGAAACATCAATGATGAGAGAGAACCATCGATCGGCTGCCTCCTGCATGCTCCCCACTGGGGATCGAGCCCGAAACCCAGGCATGTGCCCTGACCAGGAAACGAACCATGACCTCCTAGTTCATAGGTTGACGCTCAACCACTGAGCCACTCAGGCAGGGCAGACTTAATCTCTTTATATCTCAGTGTTCTCATCTTCAAAATGGAGCTAATTTGGCCTCCTTTGTGAAATAGAAGAACTGATATGTGTTAAGCATTTAAGACCATACAGATCATTAGACATCGGGAAATGCATATCAAACCACAATAAGTTACTACTAGAATAGCTACAATAAAAAAGATAAGTTCGTGTTGGTGAGAATGTGGAGAAATTGGAATCCTTTTACACTGCTGGGGGCGATGTAAAATGGTGCAGCCACTTTGGAAAACAGTCTAGCAGTTAGTTTCTCAAATGATTAAACATAGAGTTACCATCTGACTCATTAATTCCACTGGGGGGGCAGGTATATACCCCCAAATGGTGATGTGGGCATCCCCTCCTCCATGCCACTCTCAGGCACAGGATACAGGAAGAAGTTGACACACAAGGTCAATATTGGGGAGGCCATTACCCCAGTGAATCGAAGAGGAAAAAGGTCAACCAGATTGGGTGGGGGGGCTGATGGGGGGGAGAGTACATCTTGAGTTTACAGAGCACTTGCTAAGGGTGGAGGCAGGGGGAGTTCACATATAGGAATCATCACTGATGAAGCATAAATATATACATTTTACAGACAGAAGACTGAAGGGTCTTCACCCACCACATTCCCTGCCGTGAAACCAGCCCCTTCCGGAGCTCTGGAGAAGGAGCCTGCTGAGGACGGTCCTCTTCATGGCACTCTTCAGCTCCTTGTTCCTGAGGCTGAAGATAATGGGGCTGAGGAAGGGCGTGAGGACTGTGTAGGTGACACCCATCAGGGTGTCTCCTTCCAGAGACTGGGGACCCTTGGACTTGAGGTAGATGACAGAGGCGAAGCCATAGTGCACGACCACCACAGTGAGGTGGGACGCGCACGTGGAGAAGGCCTTGTGCCGGCCCTCAGCCGAGGGGATCCTCAGGATGGTGGCTATGATGGAGGCGTAGGAGAGGAGGATAAGGAGGCAGCAGCCCAGCAGGGCCATGATGCACACCAGGCCCACGCCCAGGGTCACTGTGGAGACATTGCCCGCACAGGCCAACTTCAACAGTGGAAGCGCATGACAAGCCAAATGGTGGATCTCATTGGGCCCACAGAAAGGGAGGTGGAAAATGGTCATTGTCACCACCAGCCCCATGACCGAGCCACCAGTCCAGGACCAGGCCACCAGGCAGGCACAGCCACGGGGACTCATGAGCACGTTGTAGCGCAGGGGGTGGCAGATGGCCACGTAGCGGTCATAGCCCATGACCGTGAGCAGGAAGGAGTGGGTGAAGCCAAACGTGAAGGAAAAGTACATCTGGCTGGCACAGGCCACGAAGGCGATGGAGCGGTGGGTGGAGAGCAGGTCGGCCAGCATGCGCGGGACGATGGCGAAGGTGTAGAGGATCTCGGAGATGGAGAGGGCGCACAGGAAGAGGTACATGGGCGTGTGGAGGCTGCGCTCGCCCCAGATGGTGGTCATGATGAGCAGGTTCCCCAGCAGCGTGAACAGGTACATCAGCAGGAAGAGCAGGAAGAACATCAGCTGAAGGTGGGGGAAGGGGGAGAAGCCGATGAGGATGAATTCAGACACAGAGCTGTGGTTCAGCCCCAGCATGGCGGTCATACCTGGTGTGGGAGAGAGGGGAGAACTTAGTGGGGAGGGTCTCTGGTGAGTTCTACCTGGGAGAGCTTCCCTGAGGGGCTCGTCCTCGTCTTCATGTCATGGTTATCTTATCTGCAGAATAATATGCACAGTAATGGCCTGTGCTTCACAGAGCCACTCGAGGTTTCAATAAGATCACGCATTTCCAATGCTTACCACAGGTCAGAGCACATAGTAGGAATTCAATTAATAAATAATAATAATTATTATTACTACTACTTTTAAATCCCATTGTTAGGAACTCAGGGTCTCTATTCAGCTCCACCTGGATGGAGCTGGTACTGGACAAGGGGTCACTACCCGACGTGCATAGAAGCCAATACGATGGCACTGGCTTTGAGAAAAGAGAGAGCTTTTATTTGTGAGTTCAGCCAGCAAGGAGACAGGAGGCCAGGCTCAAATCAGTCTACTGGATCCAGGTTGTGGGGCAAGATTTAAGTGGTTTCAGCACGAGATCTTCAAGGACAATGGACCCTTCACCTCTTAAAAGATCCCAGCACTTAGGTTCCGGTCATGTTCTGCTCCTTCGGTTCTGTGGGGTGAGCAGTGGATGGTTCAAAGGTGTTACTGGTGAGCGGTGGTTAGAAACAGGATAGGACCAGTTTGAGCTGGTTCTGCAGTCACAGACACCCCACTTTAGAAGTTGTCATGGCTCCTCGTCATTTTTCTAAATTGGAACGGAAATTTAAAAAGAAAGCAACACTTCAGTCTTTTAAAAAATTATTATTGTGGGATTTTAAAAAATTCTCCCCCAAGGATAGTTTTCAAGAGAGGAAGAAAAAGAGAGAGAGAGAGAGAAACATAGATTGGTTGCTTCCTGTACGTGCCCAGATCGAGGACTGAACACGTAGCCTAGGTATGTGCCCTGGCTGGGAATGAGCCTGCAGCCTTTTGGTGTATGGGCTGACGCTCAAACCAATGGAGGAGCCACCCAACCAGGGCAATGGGATAGTTTTTCAATTTTTTTCAATTATTTTTTCAATTACAGTTTACATTCAACATTATTTTGTGTTAGTTTCAGGTGTACAGCATAGTGGTTAGACAATCATATACTTTACAAAGTGTTCCCCCTGGTTTTTCCAGTACCCACCTGGCACCATACATAGTTATTATAATAGTAGAGGCCTGATGCATGAAATTCGTGCAAGGGGCTCGGCCCTCCCAGCCCCTGCTTCGTCCTGGTTTCTTTGGCTATGTACCAGAAGTGAATCACTGGGTCATAAGGCAGTTCTAGTTTTTAATTTTTTGAGGAACCTCCATACTGTTTTCCATAGTAGTTACACCATACGGTAGGATCTTTAATATAATTTTTGGATTGGAAAAATCTGGTCCTGGTTGGAGTTCACCTTTGAAAGGATAATGCAAATTCTGTGATCACTGTGCTCAAATCTGCCTGCACTGCTGTTGGCAAGGCTTAGTAAGTGTCAGGTGCTGGCTTTTTTCTTTTCATAGAAAAACTCTACATGTTATCCATATGAGTTAAACATTTTTGAGAAGTTTTTTAAAACAGTGCTTCAACAACACTGGGTTGACTCCTTAATCTATTTGATCCTTAGCTTTCTCAACCCTTAAAGGAAGTTGGTCATAATAACCCCTACCTGACAGGGTTGCTATGAGGATTACATAAGACAAACACATAAGGGGTCTTACACAGTGGGTGGAATAAACAATGGAAAGTTAAGATTGAGGGCAGGCATACGTAGTCAGAATTGGATTCTCTTAAAATGTAGCAACCACCCTAACTGGTTTGGCTCAGTGGGTAGAGCATCGGCTTGTGGACTGAAGGGTCCCGGGTTCGATTCCGGTCAAGGGCACATGCCTGGGTTGTGGGCTCAACCCCCAGTAGGGGGTGTGCAGAAGTCAGCTGATCAATGATTCTCTGTCATCATTGATGTTTCTACCTCTCTCTCCCTTCCTCTCTGAAATCAATACAAATATAAATAAATAAATAAATAATGTAGCAACCTATGGTTGTACCTATCTTTTAACTGGTGCATTTAATGCATTTATCTTTTTGGTCATTACTGTTGTTTTGAACTTAATTATGTCATTTTATTTAATACCTGAGTTATGTGTAAATATATTAATAAAATATCTAATATATACATACACCTCCATATGTATATTTAACATATACAAACACAAAAATATGCACTTGCCACTTGCTCCTATTCATTAAACCAAACACACACACACACACACACACACACACACACACACAGACAAAACAACAACAACACAGTAAGAACATGGATTGTCACCAAAAAGACCTTGTGTGAGGCATAAAGGAAGTCTAGGTAAATTTCCAAGTGCCAATATTGCAAAGACCCAGGTTACCTGACCACCACACGGCAATACATTCGGAAACTAATGTGAAGAAGGTACCTGAAAGTTCCCATGTACTTGGAGCACAAATATTAGATTGAACCTTTGACAGTGGCATAGTAACATATTGCTCACTAATCTTTGGGCTACACAGAAAATTAAGAAATACTAAGAGCTGAATGATAATGAACAGTTGAAATGACTAAATGAAATGGATTGTGCCCTGGAATAGAAAAAGAACATCAGTGGGAAAACTGGGGAAATTCTAGTAAGATCTGTAGTTTGCTATGTAGTATTATGCCAGTGTTAATTTCCTGGTTCTGATCCTTGCACAGGGGTTCTGTAAGATGCTGGCATTTCAGAAATTTTAATGAGGGGAGCACAAACATTTCCTGTGTTGTTTTTGCAACTTTTTGTAAGCTTAAAATTAAAGAGAATAATAGTTTAGGAAAACAAGGGATCATCCAAAGTAGCACCAAATCTATCAAGTATGTACAATTAACTTAAATAAGCACACACAAGACCTCCAGAGAGAACAATTAAACCTCCAATTAATAGAAAACACAGCAGATAATATAAATAAATGGGTGAAATGGAAAGATAATATCATAAAGGTGTTAATTCTCCCCCAAATTTAATCTCTACATTCGATGTAATATTCTAAAAAAAAATTCAGTTGGATTTTTTGAGAAAGATAATAAGTGTATTCTGATATTTCTATGAAAAGATAATGATCCATGAATAACTAAGTCAACCTTGACATGGAGAGTGAAAGGCGGTGGGGGAAATTGCCTTCTGAGAATCTGAGAATTCTACAAACGTCTTGGAAATAAAGCAATGTAGGCTTATTGCAACGGAAGACAAACAGACCAGCGGCTCGGAATGGAGACTTCAGACATGGAGCCGCTCACAAATGGTTAGGTTCACACCACAGGTAAATCAGAAAATGACAAATTTCTCAGCAGATGCTGTAGAGGAGAGTATCTCTCTATGTGGATAAAAACAAAAACTGGGCTTTCAATTCGTGCCCTGTACAAAGAGAGGACCAAGAGGGATTAATAACCCAATTGAAAGATAAAAACATAGCTAATAAAAGAAAGTATAGTGGAATCCTTGTGATCTAAGGATAGGAAATGAGTTCTTTGAAAAGAAATAAAAAACACAAATCATAAATAAATTCATTACATCAAAATTATAAATCATATTAGCATCATGGATGAAGTGACAGCTGACAGAGGGCAAGAAGATATTTGCAACATTGAGTGAGTCCTAGAGGTCTGCTGTGTACACCACAGAGCCTGTAGTTAACAATACGATGATGTGCACTTAAAATCCTGTTAAGAATGTAGACAACAATGTTGTATTACAATCATCAAACTGATAAGAGACTAGATTTTACTTATTCCCACCACATAAAAGAAATGGTAATTATGTGATGTCATAGAGTTGCTATCACTACAATGGCAATCATATTACAATATGTAAATGTATCAAATTAACATGTACACTTTAAATTTACACGGATATATGTCAAATCTATTTCAATGAACACATGTTAAGAGGGCAGACCTTATGTTATGTGTCTCACACACAGAAAAGTAAAGAGCCACAAGAAACCTGTCAGAGGTGAGGGTATGACCTTGATTGTGCTGATGGTATCACAGGTGTAGGCATATGTCCAAACTCATCAAAATGTATACATTAAACACGCGCAAACTTTTGTATCTCAATAGACACGGACAGGAGATTCATATCTGGAGTCTGTAAGGAATGCCTGCAAACCAATGAGAAAAAGGCTGGAATTATAATAGGAAGTGGGAAGGGGTAGGCACAGGCGATGTGCAGAAGAGGAAACGCAATCGGCAAACAGGAAACGCAGACCTGCCCTTGCTCATCAGCAGTTAGAGGAATGGGATTTAAAGCAGCAGCGTGGCACCACGTTACCCCTGTTGGAGTAGCAACAATTAGAGAGCTGGATGCTGCCATGTGATGGCCCAGATGCCAAGATGAGTGACTTTAGTCCTTCTAGCAGGTACCTGGGGGCTTATGGCCAAATGAAGGGAGCACTTACCCCAAGTCCCACAAACACTGCTCCTGAGTCTCCCTCTAAATTAAACACACAGGTCAGTTAAGGGACAGAGTCAGGAACGTTCATCTCAGCATCATCTGTGTTGGCAGAGAGCGGGGAACAGTCTGGGAGACCCCACTGTCTGTCGGAGTAGAGAATTAAAATCTGGTGCGCCATGAGCCCTAAACAACATTTAGGGGGGAAAAACAAGGCTGACATAGCAATATGGATGGTTCCTACAAACACAGCACTGGGTTAAAAATTAGGAAAAAATAGACCTCCATTACCATATAACGCATCACAGTCAGAACGTCTGTGCAGCAACATACATGTTATAAGATTCACAGAAGCAGAAGGACACACAGGGAACAAATTAAAACCCTGCTTGTTGGGGGTGGGGAAAGGAGTGGGACATAATGATAAACGGGAATAAATAGAACAGGATCATTGTGAAAATCATGATTTACTCAAAGCTCCTAAGTTTAAGTCCAACAAAAATGGGAAATAGTCAAGATGGGGTCCCTCATACATGCCTGTTCATGCCGTGGCCCCAGCCCTGGCTCTGGCCTCAAGCCCTGTCTCCTGGAGCAGTGCCTGCCCACCGTCCTTCCTCTACGCCTCCTCCTGCTACTAGAATCTATTCTGTTCTCTGAGACACACGCAGGTGGTGAGTCACGCAGACCCAGGGTTCAAATCCCAGCCCCTACCGTGCGCTGGGACAAGCAGAGAACTGCCCTCGCAGGTTCTCTATGGGAATTGGATACCAAGTGCTATACAGCGGGTGTTCTCAGGACATGCTGCTGGCATTGCCGGCATCTTTTATGGTCATTGCTGGGCTGGTTGTCACTCATCCTCCCCCAGCAGGTGACACCTATTGGCGCCAGGACAGTGCAGGGTTTCAGCCCCAGTTCCAGGCTCTTTCCTCTGACTCTGTGGATGCCCTTTGGACCCCAGTCCTTGATCGCTGGGTCAGCCCACCTCCTCCTCTCTTCTGGCTACAAACGAGCTCCAGGGTACCAGCTCCTAAATACCCAAATGTTACAAATACACACACACAAAGGGCTCTCTCCGCTTCCTGTCTCCCTCTGGCGCTTTCCTGTGCCACTCTTCCCAGGACAAGCTCCCTGCAGGACGCTCAGGAGGGCTCTCCAAGCCACCTGCACAGTCTGGACTTTGGGGAGAAGAAGGGCCAGCGCCCTCATCCCAGCTCCGGGCTCCCAGCCAGAGCCCCAAGCCGGGCTCCCAAATCCTGTCCCTGTGCCCTTCCTCCTCCAGGGGACCCTACTGGACCCACTCAGCTCTCCCTGCTTGTGCCTCTGGCCACAGCCCAAGCCCTGGGCTCACAGAAGTGGACAGAGCCGAGCACAGGCTCAGTGCATAGGTTCTGAAACACAGTGACAGTGACGCCCAGGAAACTCTGAGCCAGAAGCAGACCCTCTCCCTGCTTGTATCTACTGAGCGCTGCCCAGCTGTCTGCACCTTGTCTGGGCCCAGGAGAAGCCGGGGACACACAGGAAGGGTACTGTGGTGGGTTGAATTACACACACACACACACACACACACACACACACACACCCCCGCCCAGTTTAGGCCCTGCACTCACAGAAGTGGACAGGGCAGAGCACTGGCTCAGGTGCACAGGTTTTGGAACCTCAACATGTGACCTTAGCTGGAAACAGGGTGTTTGCAGATGGAATAATATGAGGTCAAAGATGAGATCATACTGGATTAGGGTGAGCCCTTTGCCAGCGGTTCTCAACCTGTGGGTCACGAACAATGAAAATACATCCTGCATATCAGATATTTACATTATGATTCGTAACAGCAGCAAAATTACAGTTATGAAGTAGCAACGAAAATAATTTTATGGTTGGGGGTCACCACAACATGAGGAACTGTATTAAAGGGTCGCGGCATTAGGAAGGTTGAGAACCACTGTGGCTTCATCCAATGCCTGGTGTCCTCACAGGAACAGAAGGGGACACAGAGGTACTCCATGGGAAGATGGAGGCAGAGACTGGAGTGATGCAGCGACAAAGCAAGGAGCGCCAAGGCCCACCAGGATCTGCAAGAAACAAGGAAGGACCCTCCCCCAGCACCTTCAGAGGGAGCATGGCCCTACGGACTCCTTGGTTTTGCACTTCCAGCCTCCAGAACTGTGAGGGAATAAATGCCTGGTGTTTTAAGCCACTGGTTTGTAGCACTTTGCCACAGGAGCCAAAAGAAACAAATCCAGTCACACGCAACTACACAGACACGGACACGGACACAGACAAGGACACGGACACAGACACGGACATGGATACAGACACACTCGGTGACTTCAGAAGCACGCACAGGCGGTGCACACATGCATGTGACACACCCAATGTGACCCTTCTGGCTCAAAACTGCCCTCTCCCTCACCCTGGCACAAAGACCACTCCCTGCCTGGGACTGGACCTGGTGAGCATGGCTGCTGTGGGGGAGGGAGCATGGCTGATGTGGGGGAGGGAGCATGGCTGCTGTGGGGGAGGAAGCATGGCTGCTGTGGGGGAGGGAGCATGGCTGCTGTGAGGGACAGGAACCCAGACTGGCTCACCCAGCCTGGGGCTAGATGCTGGGGCTGCAGACTCCCCTCTCCACCCCACTCACTCCCCATGTCCATCCCTCAGCCAGGTCCTTACTCTGCTCCTCTGGGTTCTCCTCTCCGTAGTCTGAATGCCCTCTCCCTCTCCCTTCCAGCACCCATAGCCCTTGTCACGTGTTCCTGGAAAAGGGCCCTGGAAACAGAAGCACTGCTTGCCTTGTTCTCAAGGGGATGCCTGCCAGGAGCCTGGCCTGGGGTAGGGGGGGTGGCAGCAGTGGGTGGGGAGGGAGTTTTATCTCTGCAGAGCGACAGCCCAGGGGTGGGTTCCCACAGGTCTCTCCCAGGAGGCTAGGGGTGTGGGATGTGAGGTCCTCTAAGTTCAAGAAGGATAGCAGGGGCCCTGAGAACTCTCCCTCCCTCCCTTCCTTCCTTCCTTCCTCCTTCCTTCCTTCCTTCCTTCCTTCCTTCCTTCCTTCCTTCCTTCCTTCCTTCCTTCTTCTCTTCCTCCTTTCTTCCCTCCCTCCCTCTTTCCTTTCCTCCTTTCATTCTTCCTTCTTCTCCCCTTTTCTCCCTCCCTCCTTCCGTCATCCATCCCTCACATCTTCACTGAGCCCTGGCTGAGGACCTTGGCACGGATCTGAGAACCCAAAGAGAACTCTGCCATCGCCCAGCACTAAAGGAGCCCTCCATCTTGGGAGAGGCAGAGCTGAGAACAGACATCCACCTCCTTATGGTCAAAACTAGGTCACAGGAGAGCCACAGAAGGAAGTGGACCATCTTCCTAGCTGGGAACTGAAGCCGAGCCTGGGAGGACACTTTCTCCTAGGGCTGCGTCTTAGAGTCCCCCCTCTCCCCACCTGCTTTGCCTGCTCCCTTCCCATCTTAGCAAATGCCAACCTTCCCATCTCAGTGAATGCCAACCTCCCCTCTGCCAGACCATCCCACCATCTTGGCCAGAATCTCTACCACCCCCACTCCTCTGCACAGCTGTTCCAACACCATCTGGATTCCATCACTTAAGACTCAACTCTGGCCTCTTATGTCACCTTCACCACCCGCACTCTGGTCTGACTATTACACCTCTATCTCTTGCCTAGAGGCCTGCACAGCTGGTCTTCAACCCTCCAACCCCACCCCTTCAAGTCCGCACACCGCAGAGCTGTTAGAGAAATTGTGAGGGAGATCATGTCCCTCCCCTGCCTAAAACCCCCAATGGCTTCTCAGTGAGACTAGAATAAAATCTGAACTCCCCATGTGAGTGGTGATCCCAGCCCACATCTGACCTTACTTCCCTTCATTCTTTTAGACACCACCGGGGGAATACAACTAATTAGACATGACCTCTGACCTCAGTGGTTGCATTTGAGAGGGGAAGATGTGGATATTAAACCACTAATCACGCTAATGAATATATGATAAATTTGAAGAAAAGAAAGGAGTTGCTATTAGGCTTATGGTAGAGATGGTGACTCAGTGTGGGGAAATCGGGGAAGGCTTTCCTGAGCAGCTGCTATTTAAGGCCGGACCTAAGGATGTGTAGGAGCCGGTGCTCCAGGTAGAAGCAGCAACAGGTACCAAGTTCCTGAGGCCCACGCGTGCTTGGTTTGTTGCAGGAGCAGCCAGGGAGCGAGTGGGGTGGAGAGCTGAGAGGGCTGGGGACAGAGGTGGAGATGAGCACGGAGGGGATCACACTGGGGTTTGCACTGCATCCTAAGGCTATAAGCAGAGAGGTGACCCTTTATATTCTCCCGTCACAGAGATCCCTCTGGCTGTTGAACAGAGGCAGCTGGTCTGGGGGCAGAGGAGGGCAGGGGTGACACATCCTTGAGGGAGACCGGACTTTCATCCACAAGCAAGGGGGTGGGGTCAACACTTGGGAAGAGCAGAACAGGAGAGGTGAAGGCAGCAACTGCATCTCTCAAGCTTCGCAAAGAAACATGGGGTTGGGAGGGCTATAATTAGCCCAGGTGGGGGCCCTAAAGTCTGGAGATCTCCCCAGCAACAGCCATGCTCTGCTCTGCAGGTCCTTTAATCACCTCTCTGGGCTCTGGCCCTGCCTTGGGGAAACCAAAGAATGTGGCACAGAGGGGACCATTAGGCAGGAATGACAAACAGCTGGGGACGCAGGGAGTGGGGGACTTCAGGAAGTGGAAGCTCAATAATGGAGGGGAAGGAGGATGGGTCTCTGGGGGTTGGGAGGTGGTGGCGGACACCAGTGGGCAGAGGGGTTGGGCTGTGGTGTGGAGGGTCAGTACCCCCAAACCCTGGCTGTTTACACCGGACTTTTGGCATTTATTCCTATTTTCCATCGCAGGATAAGCTAAGGATGACTTCTATTATTGGTCCTTTAAGAGAAAAGAAATGCAAGGTGCTTTTTGGGGGGGAGGGGGTGGTGTCTGGAGGAATCTGGGGTCAGGCAATGAGGCATTCACTTTGACTGCCAAATTTAAGGGGCCACCAAAAAAATGTAGGGATCAAGATAAGTCAAATGTCATGAAATATTTTTAAAAATCAAAATTAATGCAAAACTTTCCTGATGAATAACATATCAACCTTTGAAATAAAGACAGGATACGATACAGTGCTTTCACAGCCCTGCCTCACGCCGTGGGGCCTGGAATAAGCCACTTACAGAAACAACACATGTTCACTAGATTCAACCTTTCAAACTGTTTTCCATGTACAAAACAACCGATACCATCTAAAGGAGTAAAAATAAGGTTTATTTAAACGTCAGAAGGCATTGACGTGGGTCAACCAAACGAGAACAAGTTGTTTTTTTCTCTGATGATACAGGGAACCACACTCAGATATAAGCCAGACACCCCCTTTGCCGTCAGTTCTGTCAAATTCATACAGTACGCATTCTTACCTGTTTTCCAGGACAACCAGTATATTTCAAGATGCTTCCAGATCTGTGATTAGCTAAAGAGCACAGGAAATCAGGGCAGGCTTTCCTGAGGAGGTGCCATTTAAGGTCAGACCTCGGGATGTGTAGGAGGAAGGAAAGGGTGCTCTGGGTCGAAGCAGCAGCGTGTGCCAGGCTCCTGAGGTCAGAGTGCACTTGGTTTATTGCAGGAGCAGCCGGGGAGCTAGTGGGGCTGGACAGCTGGAGGGGGCTGGGGAATAGACTTGGAGATGAAGTGCTATGTCAACCACACTGCAGTTTGTACTGTGGCCCTCGGCTAGCAGCGGACGGGTGATCATTCAGCATGCGGACCACTTAAACATCCCTCATACGTGACAACTCAAGAGAGACAGTCTTATCATCTGGGACCCCTTCACAATTTATAGGGGAGGCAAAGAATGTTCCCGGATACTTCTGATTAACAATGTTAGATCTTCATGTAACCCAGGAACCTGGCTTTAAAAGGAGTCACACTTCTCTTTAGGGCAAACGGCTTCATGTTTGAACATGACACTTCCATATCAGTGCATCTACAGCCAGAGAATCTACAGCCAGTTTTCTCGAGCTTCCAACATGTCTCCTCAGTTCTTAACCACCTGAGAACAGCATATTTATCGCTTTAGGCTCATTTCATTGCTGCCAGCTAACATTGGTCTTCTCTTTCCAATCTAGGTCTTGATTCCTTCTTGGAAAAGATGGGCCTCCCCTGTGTATGCTTCTGAGCCCCAGCTCTGACCCTTACGGGGACAAGACTTTTAGCTAACAGACTTAATCTCTCTTTTTTTAAAAAAAAAATATATTTCTATTGATATCAGAGAGGAAAGGAGAGGAAGAGAGTTATAGAAACATCAATGATGAGAGAGAACCATCGATCGGCTGCCTCCTGCATGCTCCCCACTGGGGATCGAGCCCGAAACCCAGGCATGTGCCCTGACCAGGAAACGAACCATGACCTCCTAGTTCATAGGTTGACGCTCAACCACTGAGCCACTCAGGCAGGGCAGACTTAATCTCTTTATATCTCAGTGTTCTCATCTTCAAAATGGAGCTAATTTGGCCTCCTTTGTGAAATAGAAGAACTGATATGTGTTAAGCATTTAAGACCATACAGATCATTAGACATCGGGAAATGCATATCAAACCACAATAAGTTACTACTAGAATAGCTACAATAAAAAAGATAAGTTCGTGTTGGTGAGAATGTGGAGAAATTGGAATCCTTTTACACTGCTGGGGGCGATGTAAAATGGTGCAGCCACTTTGGAAAACAGTCTAGCAGTTAGTTTCTCAAATGATTAAACATAGAGTTACCATCTGACTCATTAATTCCACTGGGGGGGCAGGTATATACCCCCAAATGGTGATGTGGGCATCCCCTCCTCCATGCCACTCTCAGGCACAGGATACAGGAAGAAGTTGACACACAAGGTCAATATTGGGGAGGCCATTACCCCAGTGAATCGAAGAGGAAAAAGGTCAACCAGATTGGGTGGGGGGGCTGATGGGGGGGAGAGTACATCTTGAGTTTACAGAGCACTTGCTAAGGGTGGAGGCAGGGGGAGTTCACATATAGGAATCATCACTGATGAAGCATAAATATATACATTTTACAGACAGAAGACTGAAGGGTCTTCACCCACCACATTCCCTGCCGTGAAACCAGCCCCTTCCGGAGCTCTGGAGAAGGAGCCTGCTGAGGACGGTCCTCTTCATGGCACTCTTCAGCTCCTTGTTCCTGAGGCTGAAGATAATGGGGCTGAGGAAGGGCGTGAGGACTGTGTAGGTGACACCCATCAGGGTGTCTCCTTCCAGAGACTGGGGACCCTTGGACTTGAGGTAGATGACAGAGGCGAAGCCATAGTGCACGACCACCACAGTGAGGTGGGACGCGCACGTGGAGAAGGCCTTGTGCCGGCCCTCAGCCGAGGGGATCCTCAGGATGGTGGCTATGATGGAGGCGTAGGAGAGGAGGATAAGGAGGCAGCAGCCCAGCAGGGCCATGATGCACACCAGGCCCACGCCCAGGGTCACTGTGGAGACATTGCCCGCACAGGCCAACTTCAACAGTGGAAGCGCATGACAAGCCAAATGGTGGATCTCATTGGGCCCACAGAAAGGGAGGTGGAAAATGGTCATTGTCACCACCAGCCCCATGACCGAGCCACCAGTCCAGGACCAGGCCACCAGGCAGGCACAGCCACGGGGACTCATGAGCACGTTGTAGCGCAGGGGGTGGCAGATGGCCACGTAGCGGTCATAGCCCATGACCGTGAGCAGGAAGGAGTGGGTGAAGCCAAACGTGAAGGAAAAGTACATCTGGCTGGCACAGGCCACGAAGGCGATGGAGCGGTGGGTGGAGAGCAGGTCGGCCAGCATGCGCGGGACGATGGCGAAGGTGTAGAGGATCTCGGAGATGGAGAGGGCGCACAGGAAGAGGTACATGGGCGTGTGGAGGCTGCGCTCGCCCCAGATGGTGGTCATGATGAGCAGGTTCCCCAGCAGCGTGAACAGGTACATCAGCAGGAAGAGCAGGAAGAACATCAGCTGAAGGTGGGGGAAGGGGGAGAAGCCGATGAGGATGAATTCAGACACAGAGCTGTGGTTCAGCCCCAGCATGGCGGTCATACCTGGTGTGGGAGAGAGGGGAGAACTTAGTGGGGAGGGTCTCTGGTGAGTTCTACCTGGGAGAGCTTCCCTGAGGGGCTCGTCCTCGTCTTCATGTCATGGTTATCTTATCTGCAGAATAATATGCACAGTAATGGCCTGTGCTTCACAGAGCCACTCGAGGTTTCAATAAGATCACGCATTTCCAATGCTTACCACAGGTCAGAGCACATAGTAGGAATTCAATTAATAAATAATAATAATTATTATTACTACTACTTTTAAATCCCATTGTTAGGAACTCAGGGTCTCTATTCAGCTCCACCTGGATGGAGCTGGTACTGGACAAGGGGTCACTACCCGACGTGCATAGAAGCCAATACGATGGCACTGGCTTTGAGAAAAGAGAGAGCTTTTATTTGTGAGTTCAGCCAGCAAGGAGACAGGAGGCCAGGCTCAAATCAGTCTACTGGATCCAGGTTGTGGGGCAAGATTTAAGTGGTTTCAGCACGAGATCTTCAAGGACAATGGACCCTTCACCTCTTAAAAGATCCCAGCACTTAGGTTCCGGTCATGTTCTGCTCCTTCGGTTCTGTGGGGTGAGCAGTGGATGGTTCAAAGGTGTTACTGGTGAGCGGTGGTTAGAAACAGGATAGGACCAGTTTGAGCTGGTTCTGCAGTCACAGACACCCCACTTTAGAAGTTGTCATGGCTCCTCGTCATTTTTCTAAATTGGAACGGAAATTTAAAAAGAAAGCAACACTTGAGTCTTTTAAAAAATTATTATTATGGGATTTTAAAAAATTCTCCCCCAAGGATAGTTTTCAAGAGAGGAAGAAAAAGAGAGAGAGAGAGAGAAACATAGATTGGTTGCTTCCTGTACGTGCCCAGATCGAGGACTGAACAAGCAGCCTAGGTATGTGCCTGGCTGGGAATGAGCCTGCAGCCTTTTGGTGTATGGGCTGACGCTCAAACCAATGGAGGAGCCACCCAACCAGGGCAATGGGATATTTTTTCAATTTTTTTTCAATTATTTTTTCAATTACAGTTTACATTCAACATTATTTTGTGTTAGTTTCAGGTGTACAGCATAGTGGTTAGACAATCATATACTTTACAAAGTGTTCCCCCTGGTTTTTCCAGTACCCACCTGGCACCATACATAGTTATTATAATAGTAGAGGCCTGATGCATGAAATTCGTGCAAGGGGCTCGGCCCTCCCAGCCCCTGCTTCGTCCTAGTTTCCTTGGCTATGTACCAGAAGTGAATCACTGGGTCATAAGGCAGTTCTAGTTTTTAATTTTTTGAGGAACCTCCATACTGTTTTCCATAGTAGTTACACCATACGGTAGGATCTTTAATATAATTTTTGGATTGGAAAAATCTGGTCCTGGTTGGAGTTCACCTTTGAAAGGATAATGCAAATTCTGTGATCACTGTGCTCAAATCTGCCTGCACTGCTGTTGGCAAGGCTTAGTAAGTGTCAGGTGCTGGCTTTTTTCTTTTCATAGAAAAACTCTACATGTTATCCATATGAGTTAAACATTTTTGAGAAGTTTTTAAAACAGTGCTTCAACAACACTGGGTTGACTCCTTAATTTATTTGATCCTTAGCTTTCTCAACCCTTAAAGGAAGTTGGTCATAATAACCCCTACCTGACAGGGTTGCTATGAGGATTACATAAGACAAACACATAAGGGGTCTTACACAGTGGGTGGAATAAACAATGGAAAGTTAAGATTGAGGGCAGGCATACGTAGTCAGAATTGGATTCTCTTAAAATGTAGCAACCACCCTAACTGGTTTGGCTCAGTGGGTAGAGCATCGGCTTGTGGACTGAAGGGTCCCGGGTTCGATTCCGGCCAAGGGCACATGCCTGGGTTGTGGGCTCAACCCCCAGTAGGGGGTGTGCAGAAGTCAGCTGATCAATGATTCTCTGTCATCATTGATGTTTCCACCTCTCTCTCCCTTCCTCTCTGAAATCAATACAAATATAAATAAATAAATAATGTAGCAACCTATGGTTGTACCTATCTTTTAACTGGTGCATTTAATGCATTTATCTTTTTGGTCATTACTGTTGTTTTGAACTTAATTATGTCATTTTATTTAATACCTGAGTTATGTGTAAATATATTAATAAAATATCTAATATATACATACACCTCCATATGTATATTTAACATATACAAACACAAAAATATGCACTTGCCACTTGCTCCTATTCATTAAACCAAACACACACACACACACACACACACACACACACAAACAGACAAAACAACAACAACACAGTAAGAACATGGATTGTCACCAAAAAGACCTTGTGTGAGGCATAAAGGAAGTCTAGGTAAATTTCCAAGTGCCAATATTGCAAAGACCCAGGTTACCTGACCACCACACTGCAATACATTCAGAAACTAATGTGAAGAAGGTACCTGAAAGTTCCCATGTACTTGGAGCACAAATATTAGATTGAACCTTTGACAGTGGCACAGTAACATATTACTCACTAATCTTTGGGCTACACAGAAAATTAGGAAATACTAAGAACTGAATGATAATGAACAGTTGAAATGACTAAATGAAATGGATTGTGCCCTGGAATAGAAAAAGGACATCAGTGGGAAAACTGGGGAAATTCTAGTAAGATCTGTATTTTGCTATGTAGTATTATGCCAGTGTTAATTTCCTGGTTCTGATCCTTGCACAGGGGTTCTGTAAGATGCTGGCATTTCAGAAATTTTAATGAGGAGAGCACAAAAATTTCCTGTGTTGTTTTTGCAACTTTTTGTAAGCTTAAAATTAAAAAGAAAAATAGTTTAGGAAAACAAGGCACCATCCAAAGTAGCACCAAATCTATCAAGTATGTACAATTAACTTAAATAAGCACACACAAGACCTCCAGAGAGAACAATTAAACCTCCAATTAATAGAAAACACAGCAGATAATATAAATAAATGGGTGAAATGGAAAGACAATATCATAAAGGTGTTAATTCTCCCCCAAATTTAATCTCTACATTCGATGTAATATTCTAAAAAAAAAATTCAGTTGGATTTTTTGAGAAAGACAATAAATGTATTCTGATATTTCTATGAAAAGATAATGATCCATGAATAACTAAGTCAACCTTGACATGGAGAGTGAAAGGCGGTGGGGGAAATTGCCTTCTGAGAATCTGAGAATTCTACAAACGTCTTGGAAATAAAGCAATGTAGGCTTATTGCAACGGAAGACAAACAGAACAGCGGCTCGGAATGGAGACTTCAGACATGGAGCCGCTCACAAATGGTTAGGTTCACACCACAGGTAAATCAGAAAATGACAAATTTCTCAGCAGATGCTGTAGAGGAGAGTATCTCTCTATGTAGACAAAAACAAAAACTGGGCTTTCAATTCGTGCCCTGTACAAAGAGAGGACCAAGAGGGATTAATAACCCAATTGAAAGATAAAAACATAGCTAATAAAAGAAAGTATAGTGGAATCCTTGTGATCTAAGGATAGGAAATGAGTTCTTTGAAAAGAAATAAAAAACACAAATCATAAATAAATTCATTACATCAAAATTATAAATCATATTAGCATCATGGATGAAGTGACAGATGACAGAGGGCAAGAAGATATTTGCAACATTGAGTGAGTCCTAGAGGTCTGCTGTGTACACCACAGAGCCTGTAGTTAACAATACGATGATGTGCACTTAAAATCCTGTTAAGAATGTAGACAACAATGTTGTATTACAATCATCAAACTGATAAGAGACTAGATTTTACTTATTCCCACCACATAAAAGAAATGGTAATTATGTGATGTCATAGAGTTGCTATCACTACAATGGCAATCATATTACAATATGTAAATGTATCAAATTAACATGTACACTTTAAATTTACACGGATATATGTCAAATCTATTTCAATGAACACATGTTAAGAGGGCAGACCTTATGTTATGTGTCTCACACACAGAAAAGTAAAGAGCCACAAGAAACCTGTCAGAGGTGAGGGTATGACCTTGATTGTGCTGATGGTATCACAGGTGTAGGCATATGTCCAAACTCATCAAAATGTATACATTAAACACGCGCAAACTTTTGTATCTCAATAAACACGGACAGGAGATTCATATCTGGAGTCTGTAAGGAATGCCTGCAAACCAACGAGAAAAAAGGCTGGAATTATAACAGGAAGTGGGAAGGGGTAGGCACAGGCGATGTGCAGAAGAGGAAACGCAATCGGCAAACAGGAAACGCAGACCTGCCCTTACTCATCAGCAGTTAGAGGAATGGGATTTAAAGCAGCAGCGTGGCACCACGTTACCCCTGTTGGAGTAGCAACAATTAGAGAGCTGGATGCTGCCATGTGATGGCCCAGATGCCAAGATGAGTGAACTTTAGTCCTTCTAGCAGGTACCTGGGGGCTCATGGCCAAATGAAGGGAGCACTTACCCCAAGTCCCACAAACACTGCTCCTGACTCTCCCTCTGAATGAAACACACAGGTCAGTGAAGGGACAGAGTCAGGAACGTTCATCTCAGCATCGTCTGTGTTGGCAGAGAGCGGGGGACCGTCTGGGAGACCCCACTGTCTGGGGGAGTAGAGAATTAAAATCTGATGGAGGTGGGCCATGAGCCCTAAACAACATTTAGGGGGGAAAAACAAGGCTGACATAGCAATATGGATGGTTCTTACAAACACAGCACTGGGTTAAAAATTAGGAAAAAATAGACCTCCATCACCATATAACGCATCACAGTCAGAACGTCTGTGCAGCAACATACATTTTATAAGATTCACACAAGCAGAAGGACACACAGGGAACAAATTAAAACGCTGCCTGTTGGGGGTGGGGAAAGGAGTGGGACATAATGAGAAACGGGAATAAATAGAACAGGATCATTGTGAAAATCATGATTTACTCAAAGCTCCTAAGTTTAAGTCCAACAAAAATGGGAAATAGTCGAGATGGGGTCCCTCATACATGCCTGTCCGTGCCGTGGCCCCAGCCCTGGCTCTGGCCTCAAGCCCTGTCTCCTGGAGCAGTGCCTGCCCACCGTCCTTCCTCTACGCCTCCTCCTGCTACTAGAATCTATTCTGTTCCCTGAGACACACGCAGGTAGTGAGTCATGCAGACCCAGGGTTCAAATCCCAGCCCCTACCGTGTGCTGGGACAAGCAGAGAACTGCCCTCGCAGGTTCTCTATGGGAATTGGATACCAAGTGCTATACAGCGGGTGTTCTCAGGACATGCTGCTGGCATTGCCGGCATCTTTTATGGTCATTGCTGGGCTGGTTGTCACTCATCCTCCCCCAGCAGGTGACACCTATTGGCGCCAGGACAGTGCAGGGTTTCAGCCCCAGTTCCAGGCTCTTTCCTCTGACTCTGTGGATGCCCTTTGGACCCCAGTCCTTGATCGCTGGTTCAACTCACCTCCTCCTCTCTTCTGGCTACAAACGGGCTCCAGGGTACCAGCTCCTAAATACCCAAATGTTACAAATACACACACACAAAGGGCTCTCTCCGCTTCCTGTCTCCCTCTGGTGCTTTCCTGTGCCACTCTTCCCAGGACAATCTCCCTGCAGGACGCTCAGGAGGGCTCTCCAAGCCACCTGCACAGTCTGGACTTTGGGGAGAAGAAGGGCCAGCGCCCTCATCCCAGCTCCGGGCTCCCAGCCAGAGCCCCAAGCCGGGCTCCCAGATCCTGTCCCTGTGCCCTTCCTCCTCGAGGGGACACTACTGGACCCACTCAGCTCTCCCTGCTTGTGCCTCTGGCCACAGCCCAAGCCCTGGGCTCACAGAAGTGGACAGAGCCGAGCACAGGCTCAGTGCATAGGTTCTGAAACACAGTGACAGTGACGCCCAGGAAACTCTGAGCCAGAAGCAGACACTCTCCCTGCTTGTATCTACCGAGCGCTGCCCAGCCGCCTGCAGCTTGTCTGGGCCCGGGAGAAGCCGGGGACCCACAGCAAGGGTACTGTGGTGGGTTGAATTACCCCCAATCTCCCAATTTAGGTCCTGCACTCACAGAAGTGGACAGGGCTGAGCACTGGCTCAAGTGCACAGGTTTTGGAACCTCAACATGTGGCCTTAGCTGGAAACAGGGTCTTTGCAGATGGACAGAGATGAGATCATACTGGATTAGGGTGAGCCCTTAACCAGCGGTTCTCAACCTGTGGGTCACGAACAATGAAAATACATCCTGCATATCAGATATTTACATTATGATTCGTAACAGCAGCAAAATTACAGTTATGAAGTAGCAACAAAAATAATTTTATGGTTGGGGGTCACCACAACACGAGGAACTGTATTAAAGGGTCGCGGCATTAGGAAGGTTGAGAACCACTGCGGCTTCATCCAATGCCTGGTGTCCTCACAGGAACAGAAGGGGACACAGAGGGACACCATGGGAAGATGGAGGCAGAGACTGGAGTGATGCAGCCACAAAGCAAGGAGCGCCAAGGGCCACCAGGAGCTGCAAGAAACAAGGAAGAACCCTCCCCCAGCACCTTCAGAGGGAGCATAGCCCTGCCAACACCTTGGTTTTGCACTTCCAGCCTCCAGAACTGTGAGGGAATAAATGCCTGGTGTTTTAAGCCACTGGTTTGTAGCACTTTGCCACAGGAGCCAAAAGAAACAAATCCAGTCACACGCAACTACACAGACATGGACACGGACACGGACACAGACACAGACACAGACACGGACATGGACACAGACACAGACACAGACACAGACACAGACACACTCGGTGCCTTCAGAAGCACGCACAGGCGGTGCACACATGCATGTGACACACCCAATGTGACCCTTCTGGCTCAAAACTGCCCTCTCCCTCACCCTGGCACAAAGACCACTCCCTGCCTGGGACTGGACCTGGTGAGCATGGCTGCTGTGGGGGAGGGAGCATGGCTGCTGTGAGGGACAGGAACCCAGACTGGCTCACCCAGCCTGGGGCTAGATGCTGGGGCTGCAGACTCCCCTCTCCACCCCACTCACTCCCCATGTCCATCCCTCAGCCAGGTCCTTACTCTGCTCCTCTGGGTTCTCCACTTCCATAGTCTGAATGCCCTCTCCCTCTCCCTTCCAGCACCCATAGCGCTTGTCACGTGTTCCTGGAAAAGGGCCCTGGAAACAGAAGCACTGCTTGCCTTGTTCTCAAGGGGATGCCTGCCAGGAGCCTGGCCTGGGGTAGGGGGGGTGGCAGCAGTGGGTGGGGAGGGAGTTTTATCTCTGCGGAGCGACAGCCCAGGGGTGGGTTCCCACAGGTCTCTCCCAGGAGCCTAGGGGTGTGGGATGTGAGGTCCTCTAAGTTCAAGAAGGATAGCAGGGGCCCTGAGAACTCTCCCTCCCTTCCTTCCTTCCTTCCTTCCTTCCTTCCTTCCTTCCTTCCTTCCTTCCTTCCTTCCTTCTTTCCTTCCTTCTTTCCTTCCTTCCTTCTTCTCTTCCTCCTTTCTTCCCTCCCTCCCTCTTTCCTTTCCTCCTTTCATTCTTCCTTCTTCTCCCCTTTTCTCCCTCCCTCCTTCCGTCATCCATCCCTCACATCTTCACTGAGCCCTGGCTGAGGACCTTAGCACGGATCTGAGAACCCAAAGAGAACTCTGCCATCGCCCAGCACTAAAGGAGCCCTCCATCTTGGGAGAGGCAGAGCTGAGAACAGACATCCACCTCCTTATGGTCAAAACTAGGTCACAGGAGAGCCACAGAAGGAAGTGGACCATCTTCCTAGCTGGGAACTGAAGCCGAGCCTGGGAGGACACTTTCTCCTAGGGCTGCGTCTTAGAGTCCCCCCTCTCCCCACCTGCTTTGCCTGCTCCCTTCCCATCTTAGCAAATGCCAACCTTCCCATCTTAGTGAATGCCAACCTTCCCTCTGCCAGACCATCCCCCGATCTTGGCCAGAATCTCTACCACCCCCACTCCTCTGCACAGCTGTTCCAACACCATCTGGATTCCATCACTTAAGACTCAACTCTGGCCTCTTATGTCATCTTCACCACCCGCACTCTGGTCTGGGCTATTACACCTCTATCTCTTGCCTAGACGCCTGCACAGCTGGTCTTCAACCCTCCAACCCCACCCCTTCAAGTCTGCACACGGCAGAGCTGTTAGAGAAATTGTGAGGGAGATCATGTCCCTCCTCTGCCTAAACCCCCGAATGGCTTCTCAGTGAGACTAGAATAAAATCTGAACTCCCCATGTGAGTGGTGATCCCAGCCCACATCTGACCTTACTTCCCTTCCTTCATCCCCATGTCTATGAGTTCTCCTGGACAGAGAAGCATCTCATCACTCTGGGCTTTGCACATATTATTCTCTCTGCCTGGACGGAACCCCTTCCTCACACCATTAATTTCCACCTGGTTAATTTTGTTCTTCCTTTCTTAAAAAAAATAATATATTTTTATTGATTGCAGAGAGGAAGGAAGAGGGAGAGAGAGATAGAAACATCAATGATGAGAGAGAATCATTGATTGGCTGCCTCCTGACCGGGAATCAAACCAAGACCTCCTGGTTCATAGGTTGACATTCAACCACTGACCCACGGTGGCCAAGCAGTCCTGTTCTTTCTTCCCAGTTTAGACACTCCCTTCCCCCAGGAGCTCTGGTCATCAACCCTCCCCCATTCCAAGCTGGGTAAGTCAAGCTGGGCTGCCCCAAGTAAAGGCATTTTGGGGAAATGGACTGGATTCCAGGATGATCTCTTCCAGGGTGGTTCCTCCCCTCAGCAGATGTCAGGAAAGGATACTGGGAAGCTGTAGATGTCTGGTCCTCAGAATGAACATCCTCTATTGCCTCTTCCCACCCCAAATGCTAGACACGGTGACACTCCAACACTTTCAGAATTGTTCAGACCCATTCCCACCCCCCCTCATGGTTCTAGAAACATGTCAGAGCCCTTCCCGCCCAGGCTTCCCATCTGACTTGTAGCAGTGGCCCAGCTAGCCAAGCTGCTATTCCCTCCTCATCCCCCTACCTGACCCCTCTTGCCACTGCTTCCTACCTTGTTCAGAACCTTGAATCCTAATAAACAGTTATTAACTTGGGGAAAGGGGGGGAAAGCTCTATAAAATTGAAAAATGTGCTTAAATTTTCCTGCTCTCATAATCTTCATCAGAAAAATGGATTAAATTATAATACTTCTTTGCTTGCTAGCTTTTATTAACATTGACAAATACAGAAAAGATCCAGGTTGTAACAGTTAAAGACATCAATGATCAAGGTTATATTCTCTTGACTAGTGTGCCTATTCTAGAAAATGCATATAGTTGAATCTTGGGGGTTATTTTTTATTTTAACTCTGAGAGTCTTTATCTTTTCATTGATGTTTTAAAACCCATGCACGTTTATCCAATACTGTTTTAACTTCTGCCATCTTACTCCATATTTTGAATTTACTATGATAAAGGAACTAAATGTTTGAAAAGAATTGGGTGTCTGGTCAAGATGGCAGCACAGGTAAATGCGATACTTGCCTCCTCCCACATCAAAATTACAACTAAACTACAAAACAACCATCATTCAGAATTGCCTGCAATTTGGTTGAGTGGAAGTCCTACAACTAAGGATATAAAGAAAAAAACCACATCAAGACTGATAGGAAGGTTGGAGATGCAGAACAGATAAGTCCCACACCCACATGTGGCAGATGAAGATCAGCTGTGCAGGTCCCCCCTGAAAAGTGAGGGATCTCAGCTCCATACCCGGCCCCCCAGCCCAGGTTCCAGTGCCAGGAAGAGAAGTCCCCATAACTTCTAGTTGTAAAAACCAGTGGGGATTGAGGCTGAGTGAGAAGGAGGTTTGCTGGAGTCCCAGGAAGTTCCTCTTAAAGAGCCTATGCTCAGACTCACTCCCTCTGAGCTCCAGCATTGGGGTAGCAGCTCAAAAGTCACCAGAAACAAATGCAGAGTCTGGTATCAGGGCAAGATCTGGGGGGACAACTTTATCCCACACAGAAGTGCTGACAAAAGCAATTGCTCCTTTTCTGGGGCCCCCTCCCACAGAGCCAGTAGGCAGGTGCCATATTTGAGACTCTATCCATTGGGCTCACACTCTTTGCCCTGGTGATTCCCTGAGGCCCGCCCCACCCAACTTTCAGGCCTACCCAAGTTATTTCCAGTAACTTTTCCATACAAATGGCCTGTCTTGGCTCATGCTTCAGATTTTCCTAAAATCCCTCAAACAAGCAACATCTGGTCTAAGCAAGCCTCACCTCCCACTAAGTGGCCCCCAGCCTGGCACTAGCAGCAGATGGCTTGGTTTATAGCTTGGCCTCACATGGGCAACTCCAAGCCCAGCACAAGTAGTAGCCATCTGTAGATTTCTTTGTAGCTCATGCCAGGAGGCCCAGGCAGAACACAGGCTGCACTTCCCTAAGGCTCCAGAGCCAGCACACCCAGTGAAGAGCTTTATATCATGTCAAAGCACCACCACCTCCTCAAGTGATACACTCAAGGGGCAAACTCAGTGGGCACCAGAACCCTACTGAAGTAAGTCCTGCTCTGTGGGGTGGGCCCCTGCACAGCTGATGCTTCATAGTGGTCAGAGGTCAGTGGCCACAGCCAGTCCCTTTTGCTAATCGGCTTGGAGGTAAGTCTCTCCCATTGACATGCCAACAGCAATCAAGGCTCTTGATTGCCCAGCTTGGGTGACCAGGGAGGCTGTGCCACTGGACCCTCCAGAGCACCTACTGCAAAAGACCACTCTACCAAGCCTCCAAATTGTAGCAGTTCTACTTAATACACAGAAGCAAACATAGGGAGGCTGCCAAAATGAGGAGACAAAGAAACATGTCCCAAATGAAAGAACCGAACAAAACTCCAGAAAAAGAACTAAACAAGATGGAAACAAACAATCCGCTAGATGCAGATTTCAGAATACTGGTTATAAGGATGCTCAATGAACGTAGGGGAAGAGTAGATGTGAGAACTTCAACAGAGAGAAAACATAAAAGCAGAACTAGAAAACATAAAAAGGAACCATTCAGAAATGAAGAATACATTAATTGAATTGAAGAATATATTACAAGGAATCAACAGTGGAGTAGATGAAGCAGAGGATTGAATAAAAAAATTGGGAAGAGCCCTAGCCAGTTTTGCTCAGTGGATAGAGCATTGGCCTGTGGACTGAAGGGTCCCAGGTTCGATTCCAGCCAAGGGCACATACCTGGGTTTCAGACTTAATCCCCAGTGGGGGGGGCGTGCAGGAGGCAGCCGGTCAATGATTCTCTCTCATCATCGATGTTTCTATCTCTCTCTCCCTCTTCCTTCCTCTCTGAAATCAATAAAGAAATATATATTTTTTTTAAAAAAAAATTGGGAAGATAAGGAAACAGAAAATATCCAATCAGAACAGCAAAAAGAAAAAAGAATCCAAATAAATAAGAATAGTGTAAGGAGCCTCTGGGATCACTTCAAGAATTCCAACATTTACATCATGAGGGTGCCAGAAACAAGAGAGAGAGAGCAAGAAATTGAAAACCTATTTGAAAAATAATGACAGAAAACTTCCCTAACTTGGTGAAGGAAATAGATATACAAGTCCAGGAAGCACAGAGATTTCCAAACAAGATGAACCCAAAGAGTCCTGGCCTGTGTTGATCGGTGATTAGAGTGTCAGCCCATGCACCGAAGGGTCACAGTTTTGATTCCCAGTCAAAGGCACATCCTGGGTTGCAGTTTGATCCCTGGCCCTGGTTGGGGCGTGTGCAGGAGGCAACCAATCAATGTGTCTCTCCCACATTGATATCTCTCTCTCTCTCTCTCTCTCTCTCTCTCCCTCCTACCCCTCTCTACCACTCTCTCTGAAAAGCAATGAAAAAAATATCATCAGGTGAGGATTAACAAAAATAAACAAATTAAAAGATGGACCCAAAGAGGTCCACACACAAGGCATAATTAAAATGCCAAAAGTTAAAGACAACGAGAGAATCTTAAAAGCAGCAAAAAAAAAAAAAGCAGTTAGTTATCTACAAGGGAGCTCCTATAAGACTGTCAGATGATTTCTCAACAGAAACTTTGCAGAAGAGATTGGCAAGAAATATTTAAAGTGATGAATAGCAAAGCCCTACAACCAAGATTACTCTACCCAGCAAAATTATCATTTAGAATGGAAGGACAGATAAAGAGCTTCCCAGACAAGAAAAAGCTAAAGGAGTTCATCACCACCAAATCAGTATTACATGGAGTGCTAAAGGGTCTTCTTTAAGAAGAAGAAGAAAAAAAAGATAAAAATATGAACAAAAAAATGTCAATAAATACATATCTATCAACAATTGAATCTAAAAAAACAAAATGAACAATCAGGACAGAAACAGGCTCATAGATATAGGGAACATTTTAACAGCTTCCAGATGGGAGGATGAGTGTAAAAGGAGAAGGGATTAAGAAATACAAATTGGTTGTTACAGAATAGTCATGGGGATGTTAAGTACAGCGTAGGGAATATAGTCAATAATATTGTAATAACTACGTATGGTGTCAGATGGGTAAGAGATTCATTAGGAATGTCACTTAGTAAGTTATGTAATGTCTAATCACTGGGATGCACACCTGAAACTAATATAATAATATGTCAACTGTAATTAAAAAATTAAAAATTAAAATAAATAAATAAACAAAAGAAAATAATTGGGTGGACAAATATTTGCCAGACACATATGTATCAAAGGAAAGCTAAGGCAACAATCTTGAAAACAAACAAAATATAATTTAAGGAAATACTAATCATAATGTCTCTATTACTATAAGCCACTAAAAAGAAACAGGGTTCCTGGGGAAATGGTTGAGTCATGAAAGCCAGCCTAGGACGTCTCTGCCACTGCGAAATGAAACTTTTCCTGGGTAATGGTTAATATTAAAAGGATGGAGGAACGAGAATACAATGTGTTCATTGGTCAAAGCTGATCATCGAAATGAATGATCATTGCAAGGAGGAATAAGCTAAATGATGCCATGAGAAAGCAGTCAGACAAGTGCAGAAGGTAGGACATCCCGCAGAACAATTGGTCTGGTCTCAATAACAGGGTCATGAAAAGAATGGAGATAAATTCAAGAGACATAACAACTAGGTGCAATATAGGGTACTAGATTGGGTGCTGATTTAGAACAACCAGCTATAAAATACATGTAAGACAACAGAGAAAACTTTGATTATGGTATGACTAATTATGGTAGTTATCTATCCTATATAATAAAAGGCTAATACGCAAACAGACCGAACAGCGGAACTGGAACAACTGAACAACCGGTTGCTATGATGTGCACTGACCACCAGGGGGCGTGTGCAGAACATGGTGGGCATCAGCCACGGCGGGATGATGGAGCAAGTGAGTGGGGGCACCAGACCAAGGCGGGGCACCAGTCGCTGTCATCGGGGCGAGCCTCTAGTACAGTGGTTCTCAACCTGTGGGTCGAGACCCCTTTGGAGGTCGAATAACCCTTTCACAGGGGTCGCCTAAGACCATCGGAAAACACATATATAATTACATATTGTTTTTGTGATTAATCACTATGCTTTAATTATGTTCAATTTGTAACAATGAAATTGGGGGTCACCACAACATGAGGAACTGTATTAAAGGGTCACGGCATTAGGAAGGTTGAGAACCACTGCTCTAGTGGTTACTGAAAATTCTTTGCTCCCTCGTGCCGCAGTCCCACCCTGCACTCGCACCTGCTGCCAGCACCAGCCCTGCTCACACCTGCTGCCGGTGCCGGAGCCACCACTCGCACCCACTGCCAGTGCCCAGTGCTGGTTCGGATCGCTCAGCACCATCAGTGGGTGTGAGCAGCGGCTGCCAGTCCTGATCACCCCTGAGGGCTTCTCACCTCCCGCTGCTCCTGAGGGGCAATCAGGACAGCAGCTGCCGCTCACACCTGCTGCTGGTGCCGGCCCCAATTGCTCCGCACCATAGTGGGTGCGAGTGGGGCCGGTGCCGTCAGCACATGGGAGCAGGAGCGGGACTGCTGGCAGACAGGGGACCAGGGGGCCGTGGTGGGAGGGGTTGGGAGGGGACACAGAGGATAGGCTGAGACCTGCCCCTGTGCCCAGTGCACCTCGCGGCCCACAGTTTCTTTCAAGGTGCACAAATTTGTGCACTGGGCCCCTAAAAAAAAAAAAAAAAATATATATATATATATATATATATATATATATATATATATATATATATGCCTAAGCGACCAGAATGACCGGTCGCTATGATGTGCACTGACCACCGGGGGTAGATGCTCAATGCAGGAGCTGCCCCCTGGTGGTCAGTGCGCTCCCACAGGGGGAGCACTGCTCAGCCAGAAGCCAGCCCAGGGCTCGCAAGCACAGCTGCCACAGTGGGAGCCTCTCCCAACTCCACAGCAGCACTACCGAGGGGCAGCAGCAGGCGCAGCAGGCGCAGCAGGCCAGGATGAGAGCGAGCAGTGTGGCGCCAGGCCCTGATTTGCACACTGCTACATCCCCCAAGGCATCCTGGATATTTTTAAAATTAATAAAAATAGTAAGACAAATATAAGTTAAAATTTGAAACAGTCAGCGAAATAAATACATTCTTAGAAAAATCTAAACTTCCAAACTGGTACAAGAAAAAATAGGAACCCTGGATACTCTTAAGTTTTAAAGAAAATGAAATGATTAGTCAAACACCATCCCTCCCTAATATATTTGGCCCCAGTGGATTTACAAGTAAGCTCTCCTCAACTTTTTCATTGTGCTGGTGATTAATCCTCACCTGAAGATACTTTTTTTTCCCCATTGATTTTTAGAGAGAGTGGAAGGGAGAGAGGAAGAAAGAGAGAGGGAGAGAGAGAAACAGCAATGGGAGAGAGACTCATCGATTGGTTGCCTCCCACAAGCGCAAGTACCCCAACCAGGACGAGGATTGAACCTGCAACCCAGGCACATGCCTTTGATCAGGAATTGAACCCTCGATCCTTCGGTGCATGGGCCAACATTCTAACCACTGAGCACACTGGCCAGGAAAGCTCTCCTAAACTTTTAAAGAACAGTCGATGAGTATCTTACACATGCTCTTAAAAAGTAAAATATAGATATAGATATACATATACATGTACTACATATACATATAGATAATATGCTCAGCTCCTTTCATTAGGTTAATGCAGTGACTTTCAATCCATGTGCCACAAGAATTTTTAAAATAAGCAATACCACCCTCACAGGTTTGGCTCAGTGGATAGAGTGTTGGCCTTCGGACTGAAGGGTCCTGGGTTCAATTCTGGTCAAGGGCATGTACCTTGGTTGAGGGCTCCATGCCCAGTAGGGGGCGTGCAGGAGGCAGCTGATCGATGTTTCTCTCGCATCGATGTTTCTAACTCTCTATCCCACTCCCTTCCTCTCTGTAAAAATCAATAAAATATGTTTTAAAAATTATTTGTAAAAAAATGCACTACCCATTTAGTCAGGGGCACTGACCTCTTTTCCCTTAGATTGTCAAATTTAAAAATGACAACAGCCAACACAACAATAGCCATCTGGTGTGAATGAAAAAAAATTATAGTTTTTTGGGGGGGATCAGATCAGTAAAAATACAATATACTTTTTTTGGTGTGCCACAAAATTTTAGTAATTAGTGCACGTGTGCCATAAGATGACAAAAGGTTGAAAATCACTGTGTCAATGCAATCTTGACTTTAAAACCAGGGAGCATGTTTATAAGAAAAGACAACATGGTTCACCTATCCATGCAGATTTTAAAAGCCATTAAATAAAAGGACCTGCCCTGGCCGTTGTGGCTCCGTTGGTTGGAGCGTCGTCTCATGCACCAAAAGGTTGCCTGTGGATTCGATCCCCATGGGGGTGAGTACAGGAGGCAACCGATTAAGGTTTTTCTCATATACTGATGTTTCTCTCTCTCTCTCTCTCTCTCTCTCTCTCTCTCTCTCTCTCTCTCCTTCCTCCCTCCCTTCCTCCCTCCCTCCCTCCCTCCTTCCTCCTCTCTCTCAAAAAAATCAGTAAAACATATCCTTGAATGAAACAAAATATTTCACATCCCCTTTTCCCATAAGAGGAGAAAGAAGGGCCCTAGCTGGTTTGGCTCAGTGGATAGAGCGTCGGCCTGCGGACTGAAGGGTCTCAGGTTCGATTCCAGTAAAGGGCCCATGCTGGGGATTATGGGCTTGGTCCCCAGTAGGGGGTGTGCAGGAGGCAGCCAATCAATGATTCTCTCCCATCATTGATGTTTCTATCTCTCTCTCCCTCTTCCTTCCTCTCTGAAATCAATAAAAATACATATAAGAAAAAAAGACTTAAAAACCTATGTCCAATTTACCTCTCTAATTCTACCTCTATTTCGGTACAGGAAATTCTATAGGCAAATGCCTCTGCTTTGTCCTTTCCACTCTGCTCCTTTAAAAAAAGAAAGAAAGAAAGAAAGAAAGAAAGGAAGGAAGGAAGGAAGGAAGGAAGGAAGGAAGGAAGGAAGGAAGGAAGGAAGGAAGGAAGAAAAAGAAAAGAAAAGAAAAAACAAAAATAAAAGAGGAGAAAGAAGGAATTTGAATTGCCAGCCAATTGTTTTGACTTTAGACTCTCTGGAAAGTTCAATTATCCACCACAGAGCTTCCCACTCTCCTGTTATTGAGAGCTGAAAACTGGGTCTCCTGGGGAAATTCCGATCTCAAGGGCCCTAGCTCCCACGGCTATTAATTTTCTCTCTGGCAAAAAATAAAAATAAAAAGAAGCTTTCTGATGTAACACTGTCCCCCAGAGCCTCTATCTTCAGACAAATTTGTCATCACTCCACAGACCCAGGCAAGATTCATTCACCGAAGGTGCCGGATTCCAAGGTAAGAATTGAAGTGTGTGTTGGGGCTAAGAGGGGTTCTCTCAGACGCTGGCAAATGAAGGTGAGAATCTGGAACCCCACTGCTTGTGGGCAAGAAAACCCCAGGGACTGGTGGCTTTATAAGCAATTTTTATAATCACACCGTTTGACTATATGCACTTGGAGGGAGAGGAATGGTACATCGATCTTAATCCTTTCCAGCTTGCAGGTAGGCATTCGACCATTTGTTTAATCCAGTGGTTCTCAACCTTCTGGCCCTTTAAATACAGTTCCTCATGCTGTGACCCAACCATAAAATTATTTTCGTTGCTACTTCATAACTGTAATGTTGCTACTGTTATGAATCGTCATATAAATAACTGATATGCAGGATGGTCTTAGGCGACCCCTGTGAAAGGGTCGTTCGACCGCCAAAGGGGTCGCGACCCACAGGTTGAGAACCGCTGGTTTAATCTCAGTTGATAGCACTGCCGTGAGGCCGAGCATGCCAGGGGAGGTCATCTGTTTTCAAGTCCATACTTGAACTTGCATAGAAGCTGCTGAGCTGGGAAGACCGGTAGCTCTTGATCATTGCTGAGAGATTGGACTTAGGACATGTTCCCTGGCACAGCCCGGAGATACGTTCAGCTCCCTTCCAGGGACAGTTTAAAACGTGGATACACTGAAGGTCTCCAGATAAAACCAGACCAGCTTGGAGAGCCAGAGCAGAAAGCGCCAAGCCTCTGTCGAACCATCAGAGGACACGTGACTTGGAACCGGTCAGATGGGTTCCCAACTCTGCCAGTCAGTCCCTTTATCAACTTAAACACATCACCACACTAAGTATTTTATTTTATTCATTCAGAAAATGCTTGTAGAGCGCTCGCCATGTGGCTGGTGTGGTTGGGAGTCAGGGTCAAATAGGCAATGAAAGCAAAGTGTTTTGTGAACAGGGCTCTCGGGTCCCTCGTTATTTGATTACCAAACTAGTCAAGAGAGGGAACGGCAGGGCTGCCGTGTACTAGTGTCTCTGATGGGCCAGAGGCACTTTTGCTTCTGTAAACTTCTTCCTCCATAAAAAAAATAACATTAAAAATTATATTTTACAGCTTGTTGTTGGTACGAAGACACTTACTCTCCACGTTGGATAGAGTCATCTTTTTCCTTCTGAATTTAAAAGAAGTCAAAACATTTTTGTGGACTTTCTATGATGGAGAAAGGGCTCGTTCATAGGTGAGAAGCTGGGAAGGTTTGATTAGCAACAGGAAGCCAGCTAACTCCAATGCCTCTTCTTGCACCTCTCATTCTCAGCAAAGGAAACCAGATCTGAAATGCAAGCAGCAATGAGAAAAACGTGAAAAGGTGGGATTTTAAAGGTCAACTAAGAAAACTGGCTGGAGGAGTTCTTCAGCCTAAGGCGTGAAGCAGCTGACTTAGGACAAGGACGTAACAAACTCTAACGCAGGACTTTTCTCGGTCCAGTCCTGCCCACCTGCCTGGGCAGGGACGCTGGGTTTAGTGGAGGGAGCCGTCTTTTCCCTAAAAATATCCTGAAGGAAGAATGTGGTGCAAAGCCCAAGGCAAACCATGACAAGGGGGTCACAATCCCACTGAAAACGCTGCTTACAGGGACCCCGAAAGCCAGAGCAGGGAATGCGCTGTTCTGGGGGCTCATCATCACCAAAGGGACCACCTGGTGATTCCGGAAGGGGAGGTGAGGTTAGGGAAACACAGCACTGAGTGTGTGAGGGAAGGAAGGGGACCTTCTATGGGTAAGACACTGGGGAGATGCCGCATAGTCTTCAGAAGTAGAGGTCTGAAGGACCAGAGTCAGTGGCATTGAGTTCATATCATCTCCCAGACCAATCGACACTTCTTGGAGGTAAAGCAGAGTTGACCTACATAGTATTTCTCAAGGCAGAGGCTGGATGGCCATTGACCAACAGCAGTGATGACCGCCAGGCCGGAGCTGGCTGAGTGACCGGGGGAGCGCCATCGCAGGGACATCCAAGAGAACCCTGGACCCCAGAGCTGGTGAGGTGGCTTCTGCCCCAGGCCAGGCAATAAGACAATAATCAAATCGAGGAAGTAAACAGAACATCGTGGGGGCAGGAAAGCCAAGGGTTTGCTTGGGGAAGTGGGAACTGAATAACCCATTTCCTTTTGCTGGAAAGTAAGATTTGAAGGAAAATGCAGGGAACTCTGAAGTTATACGAACATTTGTTTAAAAATGGATCCTACCACTTGTTTGCTGGGTGATCTTGGGTTAATGTATGAGTTTCCTGTGGCCGCTGTAAAAAAGTGCCACAAACTGGAATAGAAAAATAGAAACCTATTCTCTCGCTGTTCTGAAGGCCAGATGTTCAAAATCAAGGTGTTAATGAAATCAATTTCTCCTGGAGGCCCTGAGGGAGAATCTGTCCATTGCCTCTCTCCTAGAGTCTGGTGGCTCTTGCCATCCTGGGTGTCCCTGGCTTGTAGCTGGATGACTTCAATTTCTACCCCTGTCTTCACATGAATCTTCTCTGTTTCTATGTGTATCCTCTCTTCTTCTCATAAGGACACGAGTCATTGAATTTAGGGAACACCCTAAATCCAGAATTATTTCAGTTCAAGATCCTTAACTAAGTACATCTGCAAAGACCTTCTTTCCAAATAAGGTCGCAGTCACAGGTACCAAGTGGATGCGAAATTGGGAACAACATTATTCATTAATCCGGTATAGTGAGTTACTACACTTCTTTGAATCTCTGTTCCATCTTTTATACAGACAGATAATAACATCTACTGACTGACAAGAATCAAGTGGGGAAAAAAAACCCTGTAGAACACTTCAAATTATCCCACCCAAAGTGTCAATAGTGCCAAGTTTGAGAAACCTGTGTATTGAAACCCATCAGCCATTCTTTGATCTTAGCATGGTGCCCAGTACATAGTAAATGCTTAATAGAAACCAGCTCCCTTTTCTTTCCTTTAAGTGGGGGTGGGGTGGAGATATGGGTAAAAAGAACCAAGTACAGTGTCCAATTGAAAATCTTTTGACAAAGTCCAGTGGGACTGTTTGACTATGAATTGGCCTCAAAGGATCTGATTAAAGAACAAACCCTTCTCTATACATAGACATGGAGACAATGCAATTGTCCAGGGATTTAGGTTGATACTAGTTTTATTTATATTTTCTTTTAAATGTCCCTGGAAATTTAACTTCACAGATTAATCTCTAGGTACATATGGGACATGACGCCGAACAACCACGTCAATGGACTCAAGAGACCTCCCAGAGGTTCCAGTAAAGGTCAGAGAACCGTGTTGGGTTTCAGTTCCAAGGTTTCTCAACCTTGGCACTATTGAAATTTGGGACTCGGTAACTCTTTGTGGTGGGGCCGTCTTGTACATTGTAGGTTGTTGGGCAGCATCCCTGGCCTCTGCTCACTAAATGCCAGTAACACCTCCAACTGTGACAACCCAAAATGTCTCCTGGGTTGGGGAGAAGACAAAATCACCTCTAGTTGAAGCCCACTGAGTTAAACGAATAACAGGGGGCTTGTCCTTCCAGAAGAACATTACTGAGAATGAACTGGAATTGATAAATTTTTGCCAGGCAACTGGACAAGCGTTATAATGTTGAGTAACGTCAACAAAAAATATAATGTGCATTGAACGGTCTTATTACATTCCAGACACTGAGCTAAGCACCAGGCATACATTGTCCTATCATATGAAGTGGTTTCAGAAGTCACCCAGCCGATTGATCTTTTTTAATGTTTATATTTCCTCTACAATATGAATAATAGTTGTGAAGTTAAATCAAAAAATTACCATGTGCTAAGCTCTTTAATTCACTGTGTCATTTAAAAAATGTTTATTGATTGATTGGTTTTAGATAGAGGAAGGAAAAGAGAGAGAGAAATGTCAATTTGTTGTTCCACTTATTTATGCATTCATTTGTTGCTTCTTGCATGTGCCCTGACCAGGGGTCAAACCCACAACCTTGGTATATTGGGACAATATTCTAACCAACTGAGCTACCAGCCAGAGCTTTCATTGTCTCATTTAGTACTAATGGCTATTCCTACAAAGGTCTCATTTCTCCCCATAGACAGATGGGGAAACTGAGTTCCAGAAAGGTTACTAGAAAATAACTTGCCCAAGGTCACAAAGTCACAAAGGTATGATGAAGCTGAGGTGGTATTCAAATCTTGGGTAAACAATCTTCTCTGTTTCTATGTGTATCCTCTCTTCTTCTCATAAGGACACTAGTCATTGAATTTAGGGAACACCCTAAATCCAGAGTTATTTCAGTTCAAGATCCTTAACTAAGTACATCTGCAAAGACCTTCTTTCCAAATAAGGTCGCAGTCACAGGTACCAAGTCTATTCTCTTAATTATATGACACCCAATCCACACACACCTCATTCCTTCTCCTTGAAATGATCTGCCTTTCTCTATCTCCGTAGAAAATAACCCTACCCAACTTTCAAAAATTAGTGCAAAGGTCTGCCCTTCTGCAAAGCATTTTCAGACACCCTACAAGCAGTGTTGGGCATAGACCCCCGGGAACCTCCAGCACAATATATATGTCTTCGTTGCATTCTTTTTCATACTGTCCTAACGTGATTTGCTTACCTGCTTGCACCTCCTGTCAGACTCTAAGTTCTCTGAGGGCAGTGCTAAGAGGTCTTTGTATCTCCAATTCATTCATCATGTATTGAATAAGACAGACACCACCTCCAGAAGCCCTCCATTCAATTTAGGGATATTTCCTGTTAGTCAGGTCCATAATGGGCCTGTCTGGTTTCCACCCACAGGTAGAAACAGATAGTTGGGTCTTCCCTCTCCTTCTTATAACAGTTAGATTTTGAGGGCAGCTCTCTCCCGTCCAGAGCAGTTGCTCTCAACCACATTGTCCAAAGATGTTTTCTCTAGTAAGTTACTAAAGGATCACTCTGTTTATATTTTTATATTATTTTTATTTAAAGGCACATGGATTACTTGTTTTTTTGTCTCTTATGTCTCTCATGAGAGCAGGGACTTGTCCATCTTTTTCACCACTGTGTAGTTTATGAGTCCTTCCTTGATTGGCACTTAGGAGGAACAGAATTAATTTTCATTGAATGAATGAATGAATGAATGAACAAATAGTTGGGGACAGGATAATAAAGGGCCTTTGTGTAATGGAAAATTAGAATAGAAATTTGAGAAGGGCTTAAGTGCCAGCTTTAGTGTGGCATTGACATGGGCAAAACAGAGGGAGAGTTGGAGAGAAGGGGACAGTCAGCAGTTAGGCAAGGGAAAAAAACTTGACTGAGTTTCATGATTAGAAGGAATCAAATCAGAAAAGATGAAAGCTATCTAAGGTAAGTATAATCAATGATTTGGGCACCAGAGGGTCTTGAGTAGACACCCACCCAATACTGACCCTTCTTGGTCTCTAAGCAGCTCACCGCCTTTGGACATCTGGTAAAGCAGACCTCTGCAAGGATCTATGCAAGGTTGAACCCTCCTGGTTTTAAAATGCTGGCTCCACTATACTTCTCTATACACATCTCTGTTCTTTCCCATTGATGATGGCAAACAGAGGCCACTTTGGCCCAGAAGTTCTCAGTGTTGGAGGTGATGTGTCTGAACAATATTCCAGGATGACCTGCATTTCCCTGCAAAGTGACATCGAAGGTAAGGAAAAAGGGGTGGGGGGCAGGCCCTCCTGATCCTTCATCTTCCTTGTTTACTGCATTCATTCAGCAGATTTTTGTTGGGTACTTAAGACACAGCCCAATATTCTCCACTCCTACCCTCTGAGATTAAACCTCAAACTGATGTCTGATATTCCGACAACTTTTCACTCACCACTCCAGACCATTTGGTGCCAACCTCTGTCACACATATGTCCCTCTACAGTGCAGATGCCGTGGGTCCATATTCTAAATGTCATCTCACTGATGACTTCTTCCAGACATTGGCCCTCCCAATGAATTTGGAAGTGAGAATTTCCTTATAGTTTGGACTTAAATTTCAATCCATCCTTATCACCCCCTGTCATTTGGATAAGATCTCCCTTCTTCATATTCTAGTCCATTCAGAATCCTACCTCTGCTTTGTCCCCGGGGTATCTGGAATGGAGTGTATTCCAGTGGGGCTGATTTGTATTCTCTCACTTGAGAACAGACAGTTTAACTACAAGGATTAGTGAATAGAACTTGCCTGGAAGGTGAAGGCAAGGCTTTTACAAAGAAACGGCAAGAGCAGGGAATCATTTTGCTCTTCTCAATCTCCTGATTATATCAGACATAATTAATCAATCATGGTATTTCCTTTTCCTACTGACACTGAATGTACTCATCATCCTTCTCAAGAGACTCCAGCAGCCACTATCAAACAATTACAGCTGGTTTGGAAGGTGAAACTACCCCCACCGAGACTTCTTGCCAAATATCCAGTTCTTTCTGCAGATGAATGATTCCTCCCAGGGGATGGGGGAATCAAATCAATCAGTGACCTCGGACTTCACTCTCCTGGGGCTCTTCAGCCACTCAGGGCCGCACCTGGTCCTGTTCTCCCTTGTGGCCATCATGTTCACCATCGGCCTTCTGGGCAATGCCATCCTCATCTTCCTGATCCACACCAACTCCAGGCTCCACACACCCATGTACTTTCTGCTCAGCCAACTCTCCGTGTTGGATGTTGGCTTTCCACTGGTCACCATCCCCAAGATGGCAGCTGACTTCCGCCAGGGAGAAGGTTCCATCTCCTTTGGAGGTTGTGCAGCTCAAATGTTCTTCCTGATGCTGCTGGGTGTCTCTGAGGGTGTTCTGCTCTCCCTTATGTCTTATGACCGCTATGTTGCCGTGTGCCACCCCCTGCATTATCCTATGCTCATGAGACGTCAGGTCTGCCTGCTCATGGTGGGCACTTCCTGGTCGTCAGGTGTGCTGGTGGCCTCCATCCAGACCTCCATCACCCTGCATTTCCCTTACTGTGCCTCGCGCGCTGTGGACCACTTCTTCTGTGAGCTGCCCGCTCTGCTGAAGCTCTCTTGCGCGGACACCTCTGTGTATGAGTTGGTGCTGTCCATCTCGGGGGTGCTGATCTTGCTGCTGCCCCTGTCCCTCATTGCCACCTCTTACAGCCACGTGTTGGGGGCTGTTCTCCGCATGCGCTCAGCTGAGGCCAGACACAAGGCCTTCACCACCTGTTCCTCGCACATCATAGTGGTGGGGCTTTTTTACGGGGCAGCTGTGTTTATGTACATGGTGCCAGGAGCGTACCACAGCCCACAGCAGGACAACGTGGTCTCTCTCTTCTACAGCCTCGTCACCCCCACACTCAACCCCCTCATCTACAGCCTGAGGAACCAAGAAGTTCGAGTGGCTTTGGTCAAGGTCCTTGGCAGAACTGGTTTCAGATCAAACAGAAGACCCCGTGGGGGGTGCTGAATTGTCCAAGGGACCCTCCCTTACATCTAAGATCTTCTTCTCATTTGCAGTCCATGTGGTGCAAGGCTTCCTGTGGCCAGCTCCCTTCCTCCTCCCAGACTCACTTTTTTGTCTTGTGGGTTTGTAGAAAACAAACATAATGATCTCAGTCACTTAGACAAGAGGAGGAGTTGGGTTATTTAGTTTTAAACAGAAGGAAATATTTACTATAAGAATGACAGCCCAGCATCAGATATGGACCCCAACTCGGGGGATATTTTGGTCACCTATTAGCGTCCTGCCTTACACCCATTCTTATACTTTTCTGCACAGTGAGTGAAGGGTCTAAGATCCAACCCTTAAAATCCAAGCAAGAACAGGGATTCAGGTGCTGGTGCTCTGACAGGGATGCTCAGACATCTGCCTGTGTTGGTTCTTAGCAGTGTCTTTGTCTGAGTCATGTTTAGGTTTTACAGAAGTGGAGGACTGTCCCCAAGAGGACCCTGGTTGGGAAACCCAAGCACATGATACTTCTTCTAAAAGTATTTTTATTGGTTTTTAGAGACAGAGGAAGAGAGAGAGAGAAACATCGATGTGAGAGTGGAACATCGATCGGTTGCCTCCTGCACACCTGCTACTGGAGATCGAGTCTGCAACCAGGGCATGTATCCTGACTGGAAATCAAACCATCAACCTTTTGGTGCATAGGACCATGCCCAACTAACTGATCCACACTGGCCAGGGCAAGCATATGTTACTTTTGCTGTCTCAGTTATTATAGAGCAGAGATGTAAGATGGTGAAGCTCACTCTTGAATGAACGTCAGGTCAATGTAAGATTGGATGTTGCCATTTTTAAACTTCTTATTCCACCAAGGGGAACGAGAATTAAGATTACTCGATTAAGGATTCCCTGGGAATGGTATATTCCTGGTCATCTCTTTGCAGAGATGTTTATCTAATGTATCATTGGACTAAGAGCCATTTCTATGCATACAAATGCTGAGTTGGCATGTCATCCTCAGCATTTTGTTTTTGTTAATCCTCACCTGAGGATATTTCTCCTTGAGTTTTAGAGAAAGAGGAAGGGAAGGGGAGAGACAGGGAGAGGAAAACGTTGATTCGAGTGAGACACATCGATTGGTTGCCTCCTGCATGCACCCTAACTGGAGATGGAGCCTGCAACCTGGGTACATGCCCTTGACTGAAATCAAACCCGAGACCCTTCAGTCCACAGGCCGATGCTCTATCCACTGAGCCAAACCAGCCAGGGCCTAAACATTTTGAATGGCAGGTGCCAACTATGAGTGGGGTGTTGTGTGTGTTGAAGAACGGGGTTGTTGAGTGGGGCCTTTTAAACATTTGAACTGTGACATCAAGTCCACACTCAAGCTCAAGCCTTATTTTCAAAGTTGGCTGGCACCAGACAATATAGTATACTATCCTACAGTGTAATATCATAACTTAAGACAAATACCACATGATTTCCCTCAATGTGGACTCTGATGAACAAAGTAAACAAGCAAACGAAATAGAAGCAGACTCATAGATACAGAGAACAACTGACAACTGTAGAAGGGGAGTGGGGTTGGGTGATGGGTGGAAAAGGTGAAGGAATTAAGCCAAAAAAAACCACCCACCTCCTAGACACAGACAACAGTATGGTGATTACCAGAGGCAAAGGGATGGGGGAGGTATAAGAGGGTAAAGGCAGGATAAATGATGTTGGGAGGAGACTTGACTTTGGGCAATGAACACACAATACAATCTCCAGATGATGTATTATAGAATTATACACTTGAAACCTATATAATTTTATTAACCAATGTCACCCCAATAAATGTGATTAAAATTTTTAAAAATATTGCCCAGCTGGCATGGCTCAGTGGTTGAGCATTGACCTATGATCCAGGAGGTCCCAGTTTGAATCCTGGTCAGGGCACATGCCTGGGTTGCAGGCTCCATCCCCAGGAGGGGGTGTGCAGGAGGCAGCCAATCGATGATTCTCTCTCATCATTGATGTTTCTATTTCTCTCTCCCTCTCCCTTCTTCTCTGAAATCAATAAAAATGTATCTAAAATTTTTAAAAGAATATTGTAACTTTACTACAGTATAAAATCATTACAATACTGTACTATATCAGGGATGCCCTATATTAGAATTTATGTGGGTGATAAATGGGCTTTTATTTGTAAAGCCACCAGGGTTTTCTGCTATCACAGCATATACTCCAACAACACTATGAGTACATACTATTATTGTCTCATTTACAAACAGAGAAACTGAGACAATGGGAATTTAGGAAACATGTCCAAGATCCCTCAGTTAGGAAATTAGGGAGCTGGGATTCAAACCCAGGCTTCCCAAGTCCGTGTTTCACAATGCTTCCAGCTGTGACTCTTGAAGACTCTACAGGAAGTAAAATAAATCAAGGCTAGGCGATACATCATTGTGGCAAGAATTCTCGTGCCTCCAGTTGGGCTGGTCACTCTGAGGCCATAGGTAGAGAGGTGACGGTCAAGGAACAACTGGAAGCCCTCATCATGGTCTTGCTGCTTTAAGGATTGAGCAAGTGAGTAGGGTGGGGAGGGGATGTTTTATGCAGTTTTCCAAACCAGCAAGATTAAGCCAGAAGGACCTCCATCGCCCTTCCTGTGGGTTTCTCCCCCTGTTTTTGCCAAGTCCAGCACAACTTCCCTGAAGTTATAAGAAATAGACTTGAAATTAAAAAATAAACTGGAGATGTGTATATTCCTCCCCAAACTTAAAATACTTTTTAGAAATATTCCATTGTGTTGGATGCAGTGAAGGGAACGTGGACAAGGGTAAGGGCCGATTGGCTTTACTTCTTAGACACTTCATGGACATTGCAGGAAGAGTGAAGGCTTTACGCCATGTTCAGTGGGGAAAATGAAGAGCCTGGTTGTGGCCCTTCCTCGTCCTTCATCAACATCACTGACCTTGTCAGAAATACTGGGTCTCTCAACTCTTCCCCTCTCTTCTTCTTCTTCTTTCTCATGCACAATTGAAATCTCTAAACGATGAACTGCTTCATCACAAAGTGCACACATTTTTATTTTATTTTAATAGACTAGAGGCCCAGTGCACAAATTCATGCACAGGTGGAGTCCCTAGGCCTAGCCAGTGATCAGGGCCTATCACGGCCATCTCACCCAATCCTGATTGGGGCCAGGCCAATCGGGGTTGGGCGGATTAGGGCCTGCTGGCCGGGGGAGGGACCAGCCAGGGGGAGGGACCTCGGGAGGTTGGCTGTGGGAACGCACTGACCACCAGGGTGCAGCTCCTGAGTTGAGCATCTGCTTCCTGGTGGTCAGTGTGTGTCGTAGCGACTAGTTCACTGGTCATTCCGGTCATTCAGTTGTAACAGTTGCCTAGGCTTTTATATATATAGATAGTCACAGCAAAAATCGCACCCATGGATAAGAGTGTTCGCTTCCCCAAATATGTCATCAACATTTTGAATGATAAAAGTTCACATTTTTGCCAGTGTCCTGGAAGAAAATTATATTTCTTCATTGTATTACTTTTAATATATCCCTGATTTCTAGTGAGGACACACATCTTTTTATAGGCTTCATGGACATTCAAGTTTCCTTGACTGTGAACTTTTTGTAAAAGTATGAAAAGCAAATCATGAAATAATCATCTTAAAAAGGGTGTAGTGTATACAGCATAGATACACTGGACAGAGGGATGATTCACGTCCTGAGAGGGATGGAGCCAGACGGTGTGAGATTTCATCACCCAAGCTACTCTGAATGGCGCATAATTTTAAATTCATGAGTTGTTTATTTCTGGAATTTTCCATTTACTATGTTCTGACCGTGGTTAACCAAAGGTAACTAAAACCACAGAAAAAGAAACTACGGATAAAGGGGACTACTGTGTATTAACGTCACACAAAGCACACTCGAAAGTAAGGGTAATTATTAGAGATAAAGAAGAACATTTCATAAAGATAAAAAGCTAAATTCATCAAGAAGATATAAATATAAATGCTGTAGATTAATTTATTCTTCAATCCCATTACGCTAATCTCTGACTCTTCGGTGCTGTGTATTCCAAACCAATCACTAGGGGGCGCCAGCGTTTCAAAATCAAGTAGGTGGGTCCCAAATTTCTCCAGAGAGGCCTATTTCCTCGCTGGGATTTCTGCTATTTTTAGGGCTCTTGGGGGAAGTTCTCCCCCGGATAAGTGCCTCAGAGATCAGGGTCTCTCACCACCCCGGGGACAGCAGAAATGGAGGAAAAGGAAAAAGAAAGAACGGATGAGTGTTGCTTGCTTTCCTCACGAGGCCACATCTGGCAATGGTTCCGTCTAGGGCACACACTTACTTGGCATCTGGGTCTCTAACAAGGCACTCAGGGCTCACCCAGGGCACAGGGATTGGGATATGAGCACTAAAGCTCATTTCTGAGGGACTGCAGGCCTACCTTCCTATCACTCCAAGCCCCAGACTCCATTCTCCATGCCACCAGCTCACCATTCAACAGATATCTCCGGAACCAGAAAACAGAATTATATGGGCCACCCTAAACTTAGTGTGCCAGCCAGATAAGCGGGGGGAGAGGTAACAGGTGGAAGCAGAAAGAAGGAGCCGGCATTCTGGAGTCAACCAAACCTGCCGTGTGACCTTGGGCAGGTGACTTTGCCTCTCAGAGCCCTGACTAGTCTTCGTATTATATACATGGGACCAGAAAGTCTTCATATATGTAAGCTATGCTGGCTCCAGTATTGTAATGATTGATAGAGTGGGCTTTGGAACAAAAAATATCTGAGCAATTTGACCTCTCTGTGCCTCAAAGTCTTCCTCTAAAGAATAGGAGTAATGGCAAAATAAATAAAAGAATGGAGAGGGAACTCTGGGTGCAAAGTCAGAGAAGTGTGGGAAAGGGATGCTGTGTTGAGGGAGAAGGACACTTCCTTCTCATTGGAATTTGAGTTTCAGGGAGATGGGACAACTATGAGAGAAGAGGAGGAGTTGGGAGGCCATCCGTGGCTTACGTTGATTTTTCTGCTGCCCCGAGTTGCGTTTGATCACATCCTCACAGGGTGAGTTTCCCCGTTAGGACGCTGTGAGGCGCTGGTAAATCACCACACCAGCAGGTTTTCCAGTAAATAGTCTGAAATTGTTCAACAAAACTTAAAACCACAGTCTGATGTTTGAAAATATAAAAACAAGGCTGATAAGTCAAAATCAAACGTTTCAATGAAATCTCTTCTTCAGCCAACACGATGTCAACTTTATTCATTGTTGGCTTTCACATTTACCTGAAACATCATTATGTTGAAAAGTTATCTGTGGATTAGGTGTTCTCTGTAGATGCACAATGAGTAAATAAGTTTTTCATGGCACCTAAATAATTTCAAAAGAAAGGGTATAACCATTCTTTCTACTTTTTTTATGCAGAGAAAGAAATAGATAAAATGTGGGTGATTTTTAGTACGTTTGCTATGAGGCAGGGCAGGATGCCCAAGAGTGCAGATGCCCAGGGATGCCCCACCTTGCCTCCTGCCTTCCCAAATACTGTTTCTTTGGCCTGAATCATGGCCCTTCCCACTTTGGCCAACTAAACTCCCACTCATTTTCCATGTCTCATCTCAGTGTCACCTCTTCAGCTTTCTCTGACCACAAGTTGGGCCTCTATTACCCTCTCTCTTAGCATCACATGCTTCATAGCCCATGTCACATTATAACCACAAATTTATGATTTGTGCAAATCTGGATTTCTGTCTTTCTTCTCCACTCAACTGTGAGCTGGGTGACGGGCGAATGCTTTCTTCACCTGGACCAGGGCTTGGCACATAGAAGTCATTCAATAACAATTGAATGAATGAATGAATGAATGACCGAACAAACAGATAAATGAGCATGTGGACCTGTTCTTGTAGTCTTTCCACCTAATTAAAAATTCATATGCTGCCATTACAAAAATGTGAATACCGGCCCACATGGTCCTCTTTGAAACTCATGCTTATTGTTTCAACAACAATGCCTGTCCTCCTGCCACCCTCTGTGCCCAGCCCCAGGCTGAGCAGTGTTGGGGAAGTAGAGAAAGCTCCATTCAAGGCTCGGCCCTTGGAAGTTCCATTCGGGGTGGGAGCACAGAGCTGGACACAGACACTCCCAGCCCAAATGCTTAGGGATGGGCCAAAACGCGGGTCCCGGGGCTGGTGAGCAGAAGAGGGGAAATGTCTCAGAGAAAAGAAGAGTCTAGCACTTGGCCTGGAGAACAGAGTGTGAGGAATCGTTAGTCTGGAACAGTGGTTCTCAACCTTCAGGCCCTTTAAATACAGTTCCTCATGGTGTGACCCAACCATAAAATTATTTTCGTTGCTACTTCATAACTGTAATGTTGCTACTGTTATGAATTGTAATGTAAATATCTGATATGCAGGATGGTCTTAGGCGACCCCTGTGAAAGGGTCGTTCAACTGCCAAAGGGGTCGCGACCCACAGGTTGAGAACCACTGGTCTGGAGGGCTGGGAGCACTCCTAGCGGAGGGACTGCATACACAGAGGTCCCGAGGCTTGAGAAAGCGTGGTTTTGGGACACGCTTAGAAGGTGGGAACTAATTATACAGGGGACTGGCAAGGTCAGCTGAAGCCATTTTGTAAATAACCCTGATGTCAAGCAGGTGAGGTTGGGCTACATCCCACGGCAAGAGAACAGCAGCATCGGCTGTTGTGGAAGTAGGGCAGGGAGGGCAGGCAAGTTGTTTCAGTGAGAATCAGACTGGTTGCTAGGAAACATGGAGCAGGTTGTGCACTACACTAACCTCAAGAGGGCGCCATTCACAGTCTGCAGTGAGAAGGGTGCTTACACATGCACCGCACACGCACATGCACGCACACGCACATATAGATCATATGGAATCATGCCATATAGTGGCACTTGATGTAGGGAGAAAACAGAAGAACTTACGTTCAAGTTCATTTTCATCTTCCAAAAACTTTTCAAGTAATAATAATTAGAGAATGGACAAAAGACTTGAACATTTGAACACCTCGCCAAAAAGTATATACCAATGACGAAGAAGCAAATTAAAAGATGTCTGACATCATTAGCCATTAGGGCAATGCAAACGAAAGCCATGATGCGATGTCATGACACACCTATTAGAATGACTAAAACAAAACACTGACAATACCAAGTGCTGTCGAGGGTGCAGCGCGAACAGGACTCTCACACGTTAGTGGTGGGGCTGAAAAAAGGGTGTGGCCACGCAGGAAAACGATGTGACAGTTTCTTATAAGTTAAACTTACACTTCGTATAAACCAGCAATCTCACTCCTGGGTATTTACCCTGGAGAAATGGAAACATGTTCCCAGCCAAAACCTAGAAGCAACTTAAACTCCTTCAACTACAGCATGTCTAAAGAAACAGCGGTCCACCCACACAATGGAATAATACTGAGCAGTGAAAAGGAATGAACTATTGACACAGACAACCTGAGTGGTTCTCGAGAGTGTTGTTCTGAGTTTAAGAAGCCAATCTCAAAAGGTAGTATACCATAGACTATGATTTATGGACATTCTCGAGATGACAAAATCATGGGGGTTGTGTTGACCAGATTAAGGTCACCACGGGTTAGGGAAGGGGGGTGATCACAAAGGGGGGCAGAAGGGAATGTCTTTGGGTGATGGAACAGTTCTGTTTTCTGACTGTGGTGCCGGCTACGTGAACTACACAAGTAACAAAATTTCATAGAGCATTTCAAAGCAATTGAGTACATAGAAAAGTTGGTGAACTCCATAAAAGGCCTTCAGTTAACAGTATTGTGCCAAAGTCACTGCGCTGGTTTTCATAATTATACTATAAATATATAATGATATATGATCTTTATACATAACTATAAAATATATAATTATATATGGATATGTTATATGATACATAATTATATCTCTTATATGTCATTATGCGATTGTAAGATGTTTTTATTGGGGGAGGCTGAGTGAAGGACACATGGGACTTCTCCATTCTGTGTTTGCAACTTCTTTGTGGGTCTAAAATTATTTCAAAACTAAGCGGGTTTTAAAAAATAAAAAGAACGTGAACTTTACTAACATTTTCTATTTCACTAGGTTAACTCTTTAGCGTCCAGCCTATTTTGATGTGTGTAGCGCAGTTTCCACGTGCCAAGACAAGATTTACTGATTATATTGTCCATTTTTTTTCTCAACCCCTCATCCAAAATGAGCCTATAGCAGCCCCAGCCAAGCTGCTCAGTTGGTTGGAGCATCATCCCATACTCCAAGAAGGTTGTGGGTTTGATTCCCGGCCGGGGCACATATGTAGGTTATGGTTCGATCCCTGGCCTGTGTGTACAGGGGGCAACCGATTGATGTTTCTCTCTCACATTGATTTCTCTCTCTCTCTCTCTCTCTTCCTTCCTCTCTCTCTAAAATCAATAAAAACATGTCGTTGGGTGAGGATTTAAAAAAAAATAGAATGACCTTTCATTTCTAGGTCGATCCCCAAAAGTATTGAAAGCTGGGTCTCCAAGAGATATTTGTTCCTAACAGCATTATTTACAATAGCTAAACCATGGAAGCAACCCAAGTGTTATGAATGGGTGAGCGAAATGTGATGTATATGTACGATGAAATATTATTCAGCCTTAAAAAGGGAGGAAATTCTGACACATGCTACCACATGGATGAAGCTTGCGAACATTATGCTGAGTGAAATAAGCCAGTCACGGAGGACAAACACTGTGTGATTCCACTTATATCAGGTACGCAGAGTAGTCAAAATCACAAAGACAGCAAGTGAAATGGAGGCTGCCAGGGCGGGGGGGAGGGGTAACGGGAGTTCGTGTTTAATGGGGACAGAGCTCCAGTTCTACAGGATGAGAGGTGTTCTGGTGACGGTGGTGGTGAGGCTGGCCCAGCAATATGAGTGTATGAAATGCCACTGAACTGTCCACTTAGAAATAGTAAAGAGGGTAAAAACACAATTTTACAATGTGAAAAACACACACAGTGAGATGCCTCCTCACACCCACTAGGGTGGCTATCATAGGAAAAGATAAGCAATAACAAGTGTTGATGAGGATGTGGAGAAATTGAAACCCTTGTGCCCTGCTGGTGGGAATATAAAACGGTGCAGCCACTGTGGGAAACAGCTTAGCGGTTCCTCAGAAAGCTAAACATAGGGTTGCTACATGACTCAGCAATTCTGCTCCGAGAGATAGACCCAAAAGAACTAAAAACAGGGACTCAAACAGAAACCTATCCAGAGCAGAAACATGTTCATGGCAGCACTATTCATGGCCACCCAATAGTGGAAACAACCCAAGACCATCAAAGAGTGAATGAATAAACAAAAATAATATTCACCGTGGAAAGGAATGAAGCTCTGACACAGGCCACAATGTGGATGAGTCTTAACAACCCTACCTTGAGTGAAGACGTCAGACACAAAAGATTACACACTGTGAATGACTCCATTGGCATGAAATGTCCAGAACAGGCAAATCCACGGAGACAGGAAGCAGACTGGCCGCTGCCAGAGGTGGGGGCAGAGGGAAATGGGGAGTGACTGATAATGGGGACAGTTTATTTTGGGGTGATGAAATGTTCTGGAACTAGATAGAGGTGATGGTTGCACATCATTTAAATGTGCTAAATGCCACTAAATTGCTTACTTTATTATTTTTTTTAATATATTTTATTGATTTTCTACAGAGAGGAAGGGAGAGAGATAGAGAGCTAGAAACATCGATGAGAGAGAAACATCGATCAGCCGCCTCCTGCACATCTCCCACTGGGGATGTGCCCGCAACCCAGGCACATGCCCCCGACCGGAATCGAACCCGGGACCCTTGAGTCCGCAGGCCGACGCTCTATCCACCGAGCCAAACCGGTTTTGGCAAAATTGCTTACTTTAAAATGATTCATTGATGGCGTATGAATCTCACCTCAATTTTAAAAAATGAACATTAGGAAGCCATTGCTGCAGCAGTGAGGAGCCATGGACATATCCCAGTGGTTGGCTGGACCAGCAGAGCTGGGGGAATTCTGCTGGGCCCAGTCCCCACATGGGGGTCCCCCCAAAGAGACCTGGACCCCCCAGTACCTCAGGCTCAGGAGTAGAGTGAAGCGCCCAGAACAAGTTACGGTCACCTCCTCCCCAGAGACGCAGGCCCAGCAGGAGAGAGTGTGGAGTGGAAGAGCAGCAGATGCCCTAACAAGACACAAGGGACTGAACCTGAGTTGCAAGGATGGAGGGTCAACTGGGCTCTGCCAGGTCCATGTGCTCCCTCCTGCGCGGGCCCCAGACCTCCTCCAGGGCCCAGGACGTTCTCCCAGCAAGAGCTGGCTCACATCCTGCCAGACATCTCCGCAGCCAGAAGGGACACCTCCCACAGGGGACTGGGGACAGAGAGGGCAGGGAAAGAAACCAGCAAGCTTGGTGTGTGACTGCAGAGAAGTGGTTTTGCCTCTCTGAGCCTCGGTTCATTGGTCTTTATAATGAAAACAAAATAAAGTGGGAAATGCCCTGTGTGTGTAAGCCCTGCTAAGAGGTTCTAGATCTGGGTCTTTCGTCAAAGAGTTGTAAGGGCTTCAGAACAAGACAGACTGTGAGATTCTGGGTAGTTGATTCTTCTCGCCTCTTCACCCTATGAATGGAAGTAAGAGTGCCTACCTTAGACGGTTAGTAATGAAGCATGTCAACCTCCCTGTCGCGGTGGCACGTGCACAGAAGCACAGAAGAAATGTTCGCTGTGAGCAGCGGGGGTGGGGAGCCAGTGCAGGAGAGGCAGGTCATTTCACCGGGGTGGTGGCCACTGTGAAGGCTGAACTAGAAGAGCGAGCGGAGCCCAAAGAGACCAGGGAAAGGACAGGCAGGAAGTCTAAGAGCACCAAGATGAGAGCCAGGTGCTGGGAAGGAAAGGAGGGTCGGAGAGAAGATAGAGGCCAGGGTGCAGTGAGTGGGGCCAGGGCCTGACTGCTGCCCGTGTCTCTGGCCTGGGTGGCTGGGTGGTCAGCAGCGCCAGCACTAAGTTTGCATACATATGAAGGACGGGACTGAGGTAAACGCTGAGCTGGGTTAGACACGGGTCTGGGGGGGCGGGCTGGGCAGTCCCAGCAAAGGTGGGATGTGGTGGGACCCCCAAGAGGTATGTCCGGACCTTCGGGCTGAGAGCTCCAGGGACACAGTGACCTTGACCAGAGAATGGGTGTGGAATCCAAGACTTACTTGCCATGATGTGTGTGTGTGTGTGTGTGTGTGTGTGTGTTGTGCACAGATCATCATTAAGCTGGAATGCATCTTGTCTTCACCCAGTTTAAAATGTAAAACCTCCACCCCAGTCAGTTTGGCTCAGTTGTTAGAGCATCGGCCTATGGACTGAAGAGTCGCAGGTTCAGTTCCGGTCAGGGGCATGTACCTCAGTTGCAGGCTCTTTCCCCGGCCCCAGCTGGGATGAGTGCAGGAGGCAACCTATCAATATGTCCCTCTCACTTCAATGTTTCTCTCTGTGTGTCTCTTCCCCTCGCTCTAACAATCAATGGGGAAAATATCCTCGGGTGAGGATTAACAAACAAACAAACAAAGAGTAGAACATCCATGCCCATCTCCCTACTCTCATTTTCTTGTCTATCTCCCCTCCTCCCTCCTCCTCTCTCTCCCCTCCCCCTCCCTCTTTTTCTCTCTCTCCCTTTTCTCCCTCTGAGATAATCATCACCCTACATCAAGTGTTTATCGCTCTCATGCACGTTTTTCACCTTCCTACATGGGATATCTCCACGAACAATATACAAAATCGTGTCACATGTGTTTGAAGGGTACATAAGTGTCATTATTCTGTGTACCTCCTTCAATGATGGTTTTCCCTCTGCCCAGCACAATGCTTTTAAGATTCACCCGGTTTGGTGTGAGCAGTTCCTCATGTCCTCCATTTCTATGACTAGAGACGCCGACAGAGTGGGAGGACCACACTGGACGGGTGCACCCCTACTGTGTACTGCTCTTTCCGAACGTCCTCGAGCGTGCCTCACCGTGCGCCGTCAAGAGAAGTGCTCTGTGGTGGCGTGTCTGGGTCCGGAGAGGGGCCCTGTCTCTGTCACTGTGGCGGAGTGCCTGTCCTCAGCTGGGACAATGCATCACTGAGGATGCTCCGTAAGCGGTCAACGAACCAATGAGGGCATGAGACAGGGTGTGCAGACTTCCTGGGCAGGGAGGAGAGCAACAGGGCAGCAGGCAGCGGGACCAGGGAGAAGGCTCCGCTCCGGGCCCACAGAGCACAGTCATATGAGGACAGAGAATCGAGTGGCTGCTGTGGCCCGAGCTACAGGAGAGGGAAAATGTTGAGGTGGGTCTCGAAAGGTGGAGAGAAGTCCCGAGGGAAGAGCATTAGAGGCAGATGAGCCATCATGTGCAAAGGCCCAGAGGCAGGCTGGGTCTTGGACCAAGAGACCTGTGTGGCTGGGGGACAGTCATGTGAGTGTGGAGACTGAGGAGATGAGCAGGGACTAGACTTCGCGAGATTCTGATTTATTTTATTTTATTTTTTACTTTTAAAAAAATATTCCACGTATACATGATACCATGTGGTACTTGTCTTCCTCTGTCTGACTTATCTCTCTTAGCGTAAGGCCCTCAAGGTCCATCCATGTTGTTACAAGTGGCAGGATTTCCTTCTTTTTCATGGCTGAATGATATTCCATGGTGTATATATGTATCATATTTTTCTTTTTTTTTAAAATATATTTTATTGAATTTTTACAGAGAAGAAGGGAGAGGGATAGAGAGTTAGAAACATCGATGAGAGAGATCGATCAGCTGCCTCCTGCACAGCCCCCAGTAGGGATGTGCCCGCAACCCAGGTACATGCCCTTGACCGGAATTGAACCTGGGACCCTTGAGTCCGCAGGCCGACGCTCTATCCACTGAGCCAAACCGGTTCGGCATATTTTTCTTTTTTTAAAAAAATATTTTTTTTCCAGAGAGGAAGGAAGGGGAGAGACAGAAACATCAATGATGAGAGAAAATCATTGATCAGCTGCTTCCTGCACGCCTCCTACTGGGGATGGAGACCCAAACCCCAGGCATGTGCCCTGACCAGGAATCAAACCATGACCTCCTGGTTCATATAGGTCAATCAATGCTCAACCACTGAGCCACACCGTCTGGGCTAAGTCACATTTTCTTGATCCATTCATCCTCTGATGGTTGCTTAGGTTGTTTCTATGTCTTGGCTATTGTGGATAATGCTGCAATAAGCAAGGGGGTAAAGATATCACTTCAATATCCTGTTTATTGAATGCATAGGGGCGCATATAACGTTTTGAGAAAAATGTTTAAAATGTTTCATTTGAATTATATCTTTTTTAATCAGGTGAAGATACCCTAACAAAGAGACTTAAATAATACCAAATTAAAACATCAGAATGCTTTGCAAATTTTGCCTGAAACTCAGAATTAAGTTATATCTGTAGAATGTCAAAGAAAGTCTTTATGCAAATATTTTTCATTGAAATGACATTTCTAAACCACCACCAGAACATTACAAGCATCATTTGATCATGGTTTAGATTCAATGAATGTAATTCTTTTTTTTTTTCTTTTTTCAGATTTTATTTCAGATGTTGTTCTGAAACAGATCACAGCCTCATATGATTAACAGCAAACCTTAAACTACAGTGGGGCCTTGACTTACGAGTGTGCTGACTAACGAGTTTTTCAAGATAGGAGCCGTCTCTCAGCTGATTTTTTGCTTTGAGTTGCGAGCTAAAATTCAAGTTACGAGCCAGCTTCAGATACTGCACCACTAGTTGGCGCAGCGAACGTCACAGTGAACGCCACAACATCAGCCCAGCATCACGTGTCTCACTCGTTCACTTTTTGATTTGACATACAAGTAATTTGAGTTACGAGCTCCATCACGGAACGAACTAAACTCGTAAGTCAAGGCCCCACTGTACCTTCAAAGTCTTGAATTTCACTTTTAAAATAAATCACAGAGCCAAGACCGGTTTGGCTCAGTGGATAGAGCGTCGGCCTGCGGACTGAGGGGTCCCAGGTTCGATTCCGGTCGAGGGCATGTACCTTGGTTGTGGGCACATCCCCGGTGGGAGGTGTGCAGGAGGCAGCTGGTCGATGTTTCTCTCTCATCGATGTTTCTGACTCTCTATCTCTCTCCCTTCCTCTCTGTAAAAGATCAATAAAAATATATTTAAAAAATAAATAAATAAAAAATAAAAAAAAATAAATCACAGAAACAATTTTAGTGACGGTGTTGGAAGCTTCATTGATCACAGTAGAAATTTTGCTGACTTAGGTAGTTTTCCGCAGAACAGCAGAGTCTTTTCAGTTTTGCATCGAGCAGATCTGTGAGTCCGAATGGCAATGTCATGCCCATATCAATATTACGTTTTTTGAAGTTCTATGATTTCATATCTGAAAAGTCTCAATTACTTTTAGCCATGCATTGTAGTGTTTTAAAAGTCCTATATTACTTTCTAAATGCTTTCCATCTGCTTTACAAATATTCTTTGACATAAAACAAATTTTTTTCTGGAACTTTTTTATTATTCAAATGCTTTTTGGTGTGATACTGAATAACAATGTCCTTTTCCTTTTTCCTTATCGACTATTAAAAATTTTTTTATTGGAGCTAAAGTAAACAAAACATGGTTGCCTTTCAGATGAAATATTTAAGCATCAGCCTTTCCCACTTTAATGAACAGCATTTGCATCCAATATTTATTTTTATTTTTTTAAACTATATTTTATTGATTTTTCACAGAGAGGAAGGGAGCGGGATAGAGAGTTAGAAACATTAATGAGAGAGAAACATCGATCAGCTGCCTCCTGCACACCCCCCACTGGGGATGTGCCTGCAACCAATAGTACATGCCCTTGACCGGAATCGAACCTGGGATCCTTCCGTCTGCAGGCCGACGCTCTATCCTTTCGCCAAACCGGTTAGGGCTGCATCCAATGTTTATATCCTGTTACCATAAATTACCCATTTTTTTTAATTTGTTTTTTTTATGCCCAAAATATAAGTTAATTGTTATATTTTACAGAGTCTTACACAGTAGCAAAACCGCTCCAGGCTGCTCTGGTGCCTGCAAGTTTTGGAGGTTCCAGGGCTGCTACTCACTATAAACATCATTTCTTCTCTCTCCTCCCACAGGAACAGCAGGATGTAGTTCCTGATACTTAGTGGGAACATTAAAACGCTTGCTCAAGCGTTGTTGCCTTTTCCTTCTGGGTGCTTCTTTCAATGTTTTAGCCTCTGCTTCTCATTTTATAATTATGAGGACATTGCACTTCTGCAACTTACACAAAAATGACAATGCACCCAGAATAACAACCAAAGTAAATCTTAGCTATTTGAAACTAGAACCAACCTGGAAATTTGAGGGTGAGGATGAACTGGTACGTCTCCTGTAAGCCAGAGCAGTTCATGCAGGGACAGCAGTCAAATTGGCAAAGTTTTGCAAATGTTTCTCAGATGTCACCAGTGCATCAAAATTCATGGCAACGTTCAACAACAATTAGCTCGAAATGTTGTTTACATGAGTTCTACTATTCTTTGGAAGGAATATAAGGGTATCTTCTAGACTGTGCCAAATACCCCCCGGATTTTAGCAATGGAACAATTGTACCAGTGCATACAGTCTGTATCGTAGCCTTGGATGAACAATAGGAGGTCATGGTTGCTCTTGACAGGCAAGGACAGGCAATGTTGTTGTTGCTGCTGCTGCTGTTTTAATCCTCACCCGAGGATATTTTTCATTGATTTGAGAGAGATAGGGAGAGGGAGCAAGGGCAGGCAATGTTTTGAGGAGTGTTGGGGTCCAATGGAGCAAAGCAAGGGGGAGTGGCCAGAGGGGCATTTGGTATGAAGAAGGGATTCTTTCACCGATGGAAGAAATTCTGGAATCTTGTGTCTTTGTTTGGGTTCTCCCGAGACCCAATGAGCATTTGGGAAAGAAAGGTGTGAATGAGCAGGTTCCTGATCTGATCAGTCGAGGGGTGATCCTTCTAGGGATCTCTGAGAGATTGTAGAACACACCCCAGAACTGCCTCCCTCAGGAGTGATGAAGCCAGGACTTCACCCAGTACGCCCGGTCCCTCGCTGTCCAAAGGTCACTCCTGGGGGTGTCAGCTCTCGGCACTTCCTTGTTACCCCATGTGCGAGCTTAGCCCGTTCCTGTGGACATAGAGAGACAGGTAGTGGAGGTGAGACATGGTCCGTGCACCTGGGAGCCATGCACCAAGCTGCCGGTGACATCCTGCAGCGGGCTGTGAGCAGAGTGGTGAGCTCACTGATGGAAATAATGCAGCAGATGGGTGTGGGGTCCTGTTGCAGAGGGGAAGGGAGGAGAATTGATGAGTGTCTGAATAATGACAGGATGAAGTCCAGGGTGCAATGGAGGGGCTGGCCTTGGCCAGGACCACGGACAGCTCCTCATTTCCTCTCTGATTGCTCCAGAGACCCAGGTGGAAGGGCAAACCTCACCTGGGTCTCTGAGTTCCTTCTCAGAAGACCCCAAGCCACAGCAGCTGCTGCTTATACTGTCCCTGAGCCTGTACCTTGTTACAGGGCTGGGGAACCTACTCATCGCCCTGGCCATCGCCACTGACGCCGGCCTCCCACGCCCAGGTACATCTTCCTGGCCTACCTGGCCGTTGTGGACATGTTTCCCTTCCACCATCATCCCCAATATGCTGGCCAACCACGTGTCAGGACACAAAGGGATCCCTTCCTCTGGCTGCCTGACCCAAATGCTCTTCATCTGGTTTGCTGGCATTGACAGCTTCCCGCTGACTGCCGTGCCTAAGGCCCCTATGCGGCCATCTGCCACCAGCTGCACTACGCCACCTCTGTACCACCACGGCTCTGTGGCTCCTGGGGGTGGCATCCTGAACTGCAGCCTTTGGAAATGTCCTGACCCACATGGTATTACTAACCCACCTCTCATTCTGCACCCACAATTGGCCCCCCCCCCCCCACTTCTTCTGCGACCTAGCCCTTTTCTGAAGCCGGCCTGCTCCGACACCTTTCCCCATAATGTGATGGTGTACACCGTGGGTGCCCTGCCCATCATCATGACTATCCCCTTGGGGGGCATATAGGTCTCCTACACATTCATCTTTGCTGCCGTCCTGAGGGTCCCGTCCACGAGAGGCAAGCGGAGGGCTTTCTCCACTGGTGGCTCTCATCTCTCTGTGGTGTCGCTGCTCTATGGGGAGCTCATTGGGGTTTATTTCAGCCCCATGTTCTCCCACACAGCCCACAAGGACACGGCGCTGCAGTGATGTACACTGTGGTCACGCCCCCGCTGAACCCCTCACCTGCAGCCTACGCAACAGCAGCACGAAGGGCACCTTGGAGGCCACGGCAGCAGGAAGCCAGTTTTTATTTAGTGACCACGGCATTGGGCTTCCCACCTGAGTGTCCACACAGAGTGTCCATCTGTCCTGGATTTCCCTGTCTGGGCCCAACCTTAGATATTTCCTTCATATCATCTTGGTTCATTTCTTTACTACTTCATCCTCCCAACAGCTACTTCGTGAGCATCTATTACAGTGTAGGCACTCTTTTAAGGGTTGAGGGTATAGCAGGAAAGAAAATCCTTGCCTCCGTAGGAACCAACAGTCTCAGAAAGAACCAACCAGCCCACACCTTGATGTCAGGCTTCTGGTCCCCAGAACTGTGAGAGAATAATGTTCATTATTTAAGCCAAGCGGTTTGTGGTAGTTTGTTGCAGAAGCCCTAGAAAACTAGGACTTCTTACAGCAAGTAAGCTATGAATCCTAGCACAGAAAGTGGAGTCATCACAAAAATGAAAAATCCGTTGGTGGTCTGGTGGTCAGGACACGTATGTTGCAGGCTGGAAGGCTGGCGGCCGTTGTTATGCCAAAGAACAACATTTGGTAACACCATCACCTGTGATAACCTGAGAGGTAGACCAGATGTCTGTGGAGCCCGTGTTTCTAAAAGTGATTGGAAAGAGCTAGAATGTCACTGTGGGTTGGCTGCTCCTTGCCATTCGTGGCAAAGAATGGCAAGAATGCGATGATCTTAGACAAGAATTGGCCACGTTTCAGAGTCAGGAACATCACAAGACGGAAGGAGCCCACAGCTTCCTGTTCCTCAAAAGAGTATAAATAGAAATATTGCCTCTTGCCCGAGGCTATTGTTTCAGGTGCCCATTCACCGCGAGTGGCAAAGAGGTAGGTAGTTTAAGGAAGCAAATGCTGCAAATGAAATAGACACAAGAACTCTGGCTAGAAAAGAGCACTGGATGTGGTTCCTAGCAATGAAACCAACCAGAAACACCTAGACCGGAAGCCCATTAAGCTTTACAAAGGAAGTGTATTGCTGAACAAATAATGAGCTCAGTTTGCAAAATTGTACGACTTTTGAGCCTTTGAATTTTAGGTGTTTTTTGTTATAAGAGCTTAACCTGAACCTTCCCCCGAAGTGGGGCTTGAATCTTGGTGTCTGGTTTCCAGAGCGCTTCCTTCCGACCATGAAGTGTTCCTCAGGCTGCTGTATCTCTTCGCCACCCAAATCTGCACCAGGTCAGAAAGGCAGCAGCTGAGGCGGAACCTAAACAGGCTGAATCCAGAATCCCAAGAGAGACACCTAGGTGACAGGCGGCATCACAGAGAGAGCAAATGGGTATCAAGAACTATAAGGGGTCTGGAAGTTTCCCTACTTTCAAGCTGTTAATTTATTTATTTATTTTTTTTTTAATATGCAATTTCTGCAAGTTTTATTTTTAATTTTTATTTTTATATTTTAATAATTTTTATTTCTTAAAGTATTACAAAGAGTATTACATATGTCTCCTTTTTCCCCCCCTTGACATTCCCCCGGCCCCTACCCCACGCCCCCCCCCGCCCCGTGTCTTGTGTCCATTGGTTAATCTTATATGCATGCATATAAGTCCTTCAGTTGGCCTCTTAATCCCCCCCCCCCCAACCCTCCCCAGGCTTCCCACTGTAGTTTAACATTCTGTTCAATGTTGCTCTGCTTCTGTATCTACCCCTGTTCATCAGTCCATACTGGTCCCCTTTATTTGTCCCAACCTCACTGGAGTAGTCTCAACCTCACCAGGGCCGTCTGAGCCTCACCAGGGCCGTTTCAATCTCACCGGGGCCGTCCCTACCTCATGGGGGCCGTTTCAACCTCACCGGGGTCGTCCCTACCTCACGGGGGCCGTTTCAACCTCACCGGGGTCGTCCCTACCACACCGGGGCCGTTTCAACCTGACCGGGGTTGTCCCTACCACACCGGGGTCGTTCCTACCTCACGGGGGCCGTTTCAACCTCACCGGGGCCGTCCCGACCTCACCAGGGCCGTTTCAACCTCACCGGGGTTGTCCCTACCACACCGGGGCCGTTTCAACCTGACCAGGGTTGTCCCTACCACACCGGGGTCGTTCCTACCTCACGGGGGCCGTTTCAACCTCACCGGGGCCGTCCTGACCTCACCAGGGCCGTTTCAACCTCACCGGGGTTGTCCCTACCACACCGGGGCCGATTCAACCTGACCGGGGTTGTCCCTACCACACCGGGGCCGTTTCGACCTGACTGGGGTCGTCCCTACCTCATGGGGGCCGTTTCAACCTGACCAGGGTTGTCCCTACCACACCGGGGCCGTTTCAACCTGACCGGGGTTGTCCCTACCACACCGGGGCCATTTCGACCTCACCGGGGTCGTCCCTACCTCACGGGGGCCGTTTCAACCTCACGGGGGCCGTTTCAACCTCACCGGGGCCATCCCAGCCTTACCGGGGAAACAGGAAGTTTGGCCCTCTGCCCCCTGCCGGCGGCTCCCCACCAGACAAAATCTCCAGGCGTTCCTGGTGGTTGAACATCCAGCACTCCTGCCCTCCACCAAGTGCACAGACTGCCTGTCTGCTGTCCCCCAGCGCCCCACAAGAGACTGGGACCAGTGGGCATGTTTGTGCGCTTGCTGGTACAGCAGTTCCACAGTGCCGGCCCAGTCAGGCCCAGCCCTGGCCGGCCCCGGACCCGACTCTGCCCCCCGATTGCGTCCCTCCCAGATGCAAGGAGCTGAAATCTGCAGCCTGCTGGGATGGGCTCTGTACTTGGTGCCTCTGCACATCCTACTCAGTCTCAATGCACTTCTTTCTATGCGAGGAGTTGAAATCTGCAGTTTGTTGGGTTGGGCTCTGTACTTGGTGTCACATCCTACTCAGTCTCAATGTTCTTTCTCTCCTTCCAGTTGTAGAGCTTCCACTGGGCCAACTTTCCCATGGTTCTGTATGATAGGTGTTTGTCTGATATTTGGTAGTTTCGATGTTGTTGTGTGAGGTAGCACGCACAGGTCTCTTCCTTATGCCGCCATCCTGGTTCTCCTGGTCTGCTTCTTGAGTGTGTCTCCCATGACTGCGAGCAGTTGAAGTCTGCAATTTGTTGGGATAGGCTGCAAAAGTGCAGGTGGGTCTTTTTGTGCACCAGGCACAGCTTGGATGGGGATGTAAATTGATTAGGGCTGAGTCTCAGGGAGTCGCCATGGCGGAGCAAATAGCACTGGCTGAGTCTCCGCGGCCCCTTGAATCTCTGCCAGGGCTTTGTGTCCCCCAGTGCCGGCGAGCAGCTGTGCAACAGAGTCTCCCTCGCTTTCTGATGGCTGCAAGGCCGTGCTGCCTTTCCCCGTAGGGTCTGGTGCCTCATGATCCCGCCTGAACCAGCTCAGTGGATTTGAAAGTTTGCAGAAGCAAAGGCGTTTCTACTTGTGAGTCTGGCACAGCCCAGATGGGAATGTAAATTGCATAGGGCGGGGTCACAGGGAGTCGCCGGGGCGGAGACTCAGCGGCCCCTTGCCTATCCAGGACACCAGTGCCGCGAAGGCCGTGCCGTCTCTCGCCTTGGGGCCTGGGGCCTCAGAGACCCGCCCGAACCAGCTCAGTGGATTTGAGAGTTTGTAAAAGCACAGTCATTCCCTCTTGTGCCTCTGGCACAGCCCTGAGGGTAGGGCGGGGTCACAGTGAGTCGCCAGCGTGGAGGAAATAGCGATGGCGACGTCTCTGCGCCCCTTGCCTCCCCGGGACACCAGGACTTCTTGTCCCTCAGTGCCGGCGAGCAGCCGCGTGTCAGAGCTTCCCTCGCTCTCCGACCACTGCAAGGCCGTGGCCGCCTCTCCCTGTGGGATCTGGGGCCTCAGAGACCCGCCCCGAGCAAGCCCAGAGGATTCGAGGGTTCGTAAAAAACCGAGAATCCATTTGCAGCCCGCGTGGCGTGTGACTGCGTACCTCTGGTTTTGGTGCCTCCGTAGCTCCCACTCAGTCTCACTGCGCTTCTTTCTTTTCTTCCAGTTGTAGATCTCCCACTGGGCCAACTTCCCCATGGTTCTGAGTGGCGGTTGTTTACTTCATAGTTGATAGTTTCAATGATGCTGTGAGAGAGCAGCACACACAGGTCCGCTCCCTACGCCGCCATCTTGGTTCCCCTCTCAAGCTGTTAATTTAATCTGTCACGGTTTCACGGATGCTGGCAGAAAATGCAACGCTCCAGGGTCAGAGACAAAAGACACAGCCCCTCACAGCAGGGCAGGCAGCATAAACCTGGGGTTTGCCAGCTCCTCCCAATCCCATGGGGACAATGCAGGTGAACCCAGATTGGCATTGGATGGGCACTGGGTTTGCATCACAGCTGAGGAACTCAAAGCTTAGAATCCCCAATCTTTTCTTTTGTTAAATATATTTTTGCTAGAGGCCGGGTGCACAAAATCTGTGCACGGGTAGGGTCCCTAGGCCTGGCCAGCGATCAGGGCCAATCAGGTTCCCCTCCTTCCTGCCTCCTCATCCCTTTGCTCCCACAGCACCCTGCTGCCACTGGTTGCCCGCCATGTTCCACGACACCCCCTGGTGGTCAGCGCACATCATAGCGATCGAACTCCTGTTCTCCTGGTCAAACTCCCGAGGTGACACTTTGCATATTAGCCTTTTATGTATACAGATTGATTTTAGAGAGAAAGGGCGAAGGAGAGAGAGAAACATCAATGATGAGAGAGAATCATTGATCAGCTGCCTCCTGCACACCCCCTACTGGGGATCAAGCCAGCAACCTGGGCATGTGCCCTGACCAGGAGTTGAACTGTGACTTCCTGGTTCATGGGTCGATGCTCAACCACTGAGCCACACCAGCCTGGCAGAAACCCCAGTCTTTTCACGTAGACTGCAAGCAAACCCACTCCTCCTTTATCTCAGAGGCATTCGTCTTTATTACATGGACAGCAAACAAACCTGCCCTCCGCCCCACAGGAAGAAACCCTCTGCCTTCCGAGGCTGTTTGCTATACAAACATCCTTGAAAAAATAGCAGGACAAAAAGCTGCCCACGCCCCTGCTTGTGAGTTCTATGAAAATACCAGAAACTCAGGAAGAAGTGTCTCCCAAGAGCGGTAGCACTGGCATTCAATGGGCCGTGCAGTCACCTGTGAGGGTGATTTGGGCTGGAAGTCAAGCATATGAGGCTGTTCAGGGTACAGCATAGTGGTTCAGTGTGTAGACTGTAGAGTCAGAGTCCTGCTTCTGCCACTTTTAACTGTGTGAACTTGAGCAAGTTACCTGACTTCTCTGCTTCAGTCTCTCCTGGAAAATGAGAACAATATGTCCTAGACCAGTGATGGCGAACCTTTTGAGCTCGGCGTGTCAGCATTTTGAAAAACCCTAACTTAACTCTGGTGCCGTGTCACATATAGAAATGTTTTGATATTTGCAACCATGGTAAAACAAAGACTTATATTTTTGATATTTATTTTATATATTTAAATGCCATTTAACAAAGAAAAATCAACCAAAAGAATGAGTTCACGTGTCATCTCTGACAAGCGTGTCATAGGTTCGCCATCACTGTCCTAGGGGCTAGGACCTAGCCGATTTTGCTCAGTGGATAGAGTGTTGTCACCCTGCGGACTGAAGGGTCCCAGGTTCCATTCCGGTCAAGGGCATGCAGGAGGCAGCCGATCAATGATTCTCTCTCATCATTGATATTCCTCTCTCTCTCTCTCTCTCCCTCTCCCTTCCTCTCTGAAATCAATTAAAAATATATATATTTTAAAAAGAACAATAGCCCCAGTAACCATAGGGTTATTGTGAAAATTAATATATGGGCTTATATGTGCAAGGCATTTGGAACAGCACTGGCAGATGGAGGGCCATGTCAGTGTTAACTGTAATTATTATTAATTATCATGACGATGCTGCGAAGCGTGTGGTCATGCCTGCTCTCCCACATTTGTGGGCAGGCTGTGTAGCCCACGCAGCTCCCTTGGAATCTGCCTCAGAGAACTCGGGGAGAGCACCAGGGCTCTCTGCTCCCTGCTCCCCACACGGACTCAATACATGGGGCTGCAGCACCGGAGCTGGGGGGTTGCAGGTTCCAAGGAAGCAAACAGACTCAGGTTCAAACCCTGCCTTTGCCACGTGCCAGCTGGGAACCCCAAGTACTTACTGCACAAGGTCTGGGTGAAGGGAGAGTGAGCCCCCCACACTCCCCACCCACACTCGCCCCAAGTGACCTGTCCAGCACACACTCTGGGCCATCCTTGGCCAGTGCCATTTTGATTATCGTCGTCATGTTATTATTCGATGAGCAAGACTCCGTAGGTGCAAGCTGAGACCATCTTTGCTCTTTGTCTCCAGTGCTCAGTGCGTTTGCCCTGGCCCCACGTCTCTCTGCATGCCTCAAACTCCAGGAGAGCCATGGGGGGCACCCCCTACTGTCCTCTGTCCTCTCACCCAAGGTACACCCAGCCCTCCCACCTGTGGGCTTCGAATATGCAACACCATCTCCACCGCCCCCATCTCACCTTTCAGTCCTCCTCCAGACCTCGCCTCAATCGCCACCTCCTCAGGGAAGACTTCCCTGACTTCCACCCAAGGCTCACCAGGTCTCCCTGTTAGATATTCCATTAACATTTTTTTGTTGTTAGTAATCTTCACCCAAGGACACTTTTCCCATTGATTTTTAGAGAGTGAAAGGGAGCGGGGGAGAGAGAAAGAAGAGAGAGAGACACATCTATGGGTTGCCTCCTGCACACACCCCAACCTGATCTGGGATCAAACCTGCAACCCAGGTACATTCCCTTGATCGGGAATCAAACCCGTGGCCCTTCGGTGCGTGGGCCGAGGCTCTAACCGCTGAACCACACCGGCCAGGCTCCATTAACATTTTTATTGGACACTCTCCCACTCTCCCCACCGCACCCCACTCCTACCCAGGGATTCCTTCTTCCAGCAACTGCATGTTTCGGAGTGCTGGTCTTTCGCCAGCTGCTGAAGCTGGCGTGGCCCAAGCAAGGCTGGCCAGAAGTGCTAGCGAATCAGCAGCCTCCCCTTCCCGGGCCACCCAACCGGGGAGCAGCCTTTAAGGAACGAGGATGGGGATTGGTGGGTAAATAGCCCGCTCCCGCGCCCTTCAGCTCTGCCGACTCGGACGAGGGTGCTCTCTGCTGCCCCCCAGAGGTCCCGGCGGCACTGCGCCCAGTGGTCCAGCCTGGTAACAGCTGGTTTCGTCACTGCAGTTACTGGCGCCTTCCCTTCCCTGTCTCACCGTCCACGCCCCGATCCGTGTCTCCTTGGGCTACCTCCCAAATAAATTACTTGCCCCGGAATTCTTGTCTCGGGGCCGCCTTCTGGGGGAGCCCAAGCTCAGACAGCACTTCGCCCTATCCCTATGAAGGTCATATTTGTTTGCGGGCATTGGGCGTGTCTCCCACTGGCCTGAGTTATGTCCACTCTTGTGTCTTCAGTGCCTGGCATGTAGGAGATGCTCAATAAATGACCCCAAGTCTCCTAGCTCTGGGGGCCAGGTGGTAACGGGGAGCTCTGCCCCCACTCGGGTCCTCAGAAGCCCCCAGTTGGAGAGAGTCACGGGGCAGGAAGGAAGCTTACTCCTCCCAAGCTATAAATGGCAGCCTCCACTGCCGGGTGCCCCAGGCCACACAGCCTGGACAGCTGGGCCAGGGCCCCCAGGGGCCAGGAACCCCAGATGACCCTTCAGGTCTGGCCAGGGCTCCTGCGATGTCCATGAGGCAGGTACATGGAGAGGACATAACTCCAGCCCCAAGGCTGCAGGGCAGGAGGGATGGCACCGCTGGGCTCGAAGGCATGCCTAGGTCCCCTCTCCTCCCCAGGCATCAGATTCCACCTGTGGGAGCTCCCCGAGCAAGAGGCCAGTGCAGGGACCAGGGTCTGCCCTACAAGGCCATGGAGCGAGCAGGCGCCTCCTGGGGGAGAGATCCCTTTTCAAGCTGGTGGTGTCAGACCTGGAATTAGCCACCCACCTGCGGTGAGGCCGGTCTCAGGGTCTCCCAGGGCCAGCGGGGGGGGGGGGGGGCGGGGGCGGGGGGGGGCTGAGCTGATTTCCAGTGACTCAGCTGAGACAGTCAGGGAACCGGGGGCGGGGGGGTTAGGACCCCTCTCCAGCTCTGTTCTAGGGTCAGCTAGGTCAGGGTCCAGCTCTGCCACTCGCAAGCTGGGTGACCCTGGGGTGCCACCCTGGACCTCAGCTTCCTCCTCTATAAAATGAGAATAAAAACAGCCCCCTGCTCAGGGCTCAGGGAGGCTGGAGTGAGATGCTGCCAGTCAAGTGCTCAGAGCCGTGTTCGACACACGGTGGGCACCAGTGAACCGTATTCCATGGTCTACTCTGTACTCTGCGCTGCCAGGAAAAGGGGGGAACAGAGGGTGGGGGAGGGATGAACCAATGTCCTCAGAGCATAAGAGATTCCAGAATGTTCTGTTTGCTACTATTATGGCCCCAATGCCTTTGAGTGGGGGAGTTCTAACCATGACAAAGAGAAGGACTAATAGCCTAAGGGGCAGTGAAGGAGCCAGGATGGGGCACAGGGGAGCCAAAAACTCTGGATCTTGGCCTCCCCCGCTCCCTCCCCCCTCCCCAACTCCCCAGTGGTGCTGACTGCTGCCCAGTCTCTCTCGTTACCCCACTCCCTCTGTGGCCTTGGGCAGGAAACCCAGAAACCTCCATACCACCTGGAAGTGTTGGTTCAGGGCTCTGTTCAGGAAGGCTTCCTGGAGGAAGAGCCATCTGGTCTGGGTTTTGAAGGATGAATAGGAGTTTCCTGGTTAAAGAACTGTGTGTGAGAGAGTGTGTGAGTGTAGAGAGGGGATTGTTCATTTTAATTAACGAGGCTCATCTGGGTCCCAGGCACTCAGGGGCCCACAGACAAGACCAAGGCCCAGGACTGCCGCAAAGCAGCTCAGTCTGAACGTGATGATCGAATAGTAACCATAAGAGCAATAGCTCGCACATTCCGAGTATGTGCGCGAGGCCTCAGCCTGCGAGGGGCGCTCTGTTTGTCAAGTGAATGAATGAGCAAACAATTCTTTCTAAAGGCAGCGAATCCGCCCAGCTGGTGCTTGAGCATTGACCTGTGAACTGGGAGGTCACTGTTCGATTTCCGGTCAGGGCACATGCCCAGGTTACAGGCTCAATCCCCAGTGGGGGGCATGCAGGAGGCAGCCAATCAATGATTTCCTCTCATCATTGAGGTTTCTCTCTCTCTCTCTCCCTCTCCCTTCCTCTCTGAAATCAATAACAAATATATTTAAATAGAATGAAACAAAGGCAGCGAGTCCTGCCCCAGTTGATGGAGGAGAGAGGGAAGCACAGTGGGCAGCGGGGACCACAGGTGCAGAGGCCCGGGAGGAGGAAATGGCAGCCCTGCCTGGGAGCTCTGAGCGCTGAGCTGGGAGAGCTGGGTCTAGGTAGGGGTGGGTGGGGGTGGGTAGGAGTGTTGAGTGAGAGGCTGAGGGGCTAGGCCTCCTGTTCCTGGGGGGGCTGCAGCGTTGGGCAGGGAGGGCATCAGGGTCTGGCCGGGGCCTGCCGGGGCCTCCAAGTTTCTGAGAGGACAGCCCAGGTCAGTCTCACCCTGGTGAGCCAGATCCATGGGGGCCAGGGAGATGACAGAGGGCGAGGGAGACAAAGGAGACAGAAAGAGAGAGGGGGACAGAGAGAGGAGTCTGAAGAAATAGAGGGAGAAAGACAACGAGTTACAGAGAGAATCAGAGATAGGGAGACAGAGGGGGGGAAATGGAGACAGACAGAGTGACAAAATGAGAGATACAGAGAGACAGAGACAGAGAGATGGAGAGAGACACAGCCCAAAAGAGGGACAGAGACAGAGAAATGATGAGAAACAGTCACCAAAACAGAGACAGAGGGAGACGATGGTGAGACGAAGACCCTCCAGGAAGAGGTGGGAGGACCCCCTGGGGTGGTAGCAGGAGATGGGATGGGGGCCTGACCCCAATTCCTGGAGGCAGTGCCAGGAGGGGAGGAGGCGGGAGGACAGGAGCCTCCCCGGCCCACTCTGTACCCACCCACCAGTCCTCCTCGCCCTCCCAACCACAGGTGTGGAAATTGAGGCCAACCAGCAGGCCACAGGGGATCGCCCTGGGCCAGCACTGTGGCCCCAGGTTCATGTGGGACCAGTGTCACCAGGTTAAAAATGGAAATGGGTTCGGCCTTTTTTTTTTTTTTTTTTTCCTTTGAGAAAATCTTAGGCCCAAATAAGGTACGGGCTGCGGGTGCCGGGCGAGCTGGCCAAGTTCTCCTGAGCGAGCGAGTGGCGGCTGGCCCGGCCAGCCTGGGCTTGGGCCTCCTCCAAGACTCGCCCCAGCAGGGCGGCACACCCTGGGAGGCTATAAGGGCCTCCACTCCACCCTGCTGTTCACTGAGCCCAGCCACAGATCCCGCCACAGACCCACCACCCGCGCCCCTCTCCGCCCAGCCATGGAGGCCATCAAGAAGAAGATGCAGATGCTCAAACTGGACAAGGAGAATGCCATCGACCGCGCCGAGCAGGCCGAGTCAGATAAGAAAGCCGCGGAGGAGAAGTGCAAGCAGGTGGGGGCCCGGCCGCTGGGCCGCGCCAGGCGGCCCAGTGCCCTCTCTGAGCCGGCGAAGCTCTGGGCTGAGGGTGGGGCTCTCAGAAACCTTGGTACCTGGAGGTTAGGAAGGGGACAGGGGGTGATGCTTCAGCCAAGGAAGAGTGAGGGGATCATTGTCTTCCTGGGAGGGGGGTCCCTGGGCTGAGAGAGAGAGGTGACAGGACCCACCCAACAGGACCAGCCGGAGCCAAGCAAGTAAGCAGGGGCGTCAGTTTGTACGGGATGTGTGTGTGCAAACGTAAGAGTGAGTGTAGGTGTGTCGGGGTGAGTGTGTCAGGTGGGTGTATGTGTACTGGATAGGGTGGGGAGAGAGAGGGAGAGAGGAACCTGAAGAAATAGAGGGAGAGAGACAAAGAGATACAGGGGACGCTGTGTGTAAGTGTATTTGTGTGTGTTTGAGCATGTCTGTGTGTATACATGTTGTGTGTGTGTGTGTGTTTCCACTGGAGAGAGTGTGGAGGGATGAGGGTGGCTGTGAAAATGAGGGTGTGCAGAGAGGTATGAGCGTGTGGCTATTGGAAGTGGGTGTGAGAGAGTGTGGATGTGTGTGGATGGTGGTATCAGTGTGGGGCTGTGTGTATGGGGGAGAGGCTAGCTGCGCGTGCGCTTGTGCAAAAGATGGCCTGACTAATGGAATGTGCGAGTGTCAGAGCGAGTGTGTTGAGGTGACTCTATTGGGGCTGGCCTGTGTGTGAGCTTGCCAGGGCTACTGTGTGTGTGTGTGTGTGTGTGTGTGTGTGTGTGTATGCGCACGTGCGCGCATGCGTGCCTGTTGAGGTGAGGGGGGCAATGCAAAGCTGTGGGGGAGGGGTGACCTGTGCCCTGTGACTGTGAGCCTGTGGGTCCACTTTGGTGACCGCCCTGGGAGGGTGGCCAAGTGTGGTGTGTGGTGGGGTTAGTGCCTGGCTGCAGAGGCGGCTGGTGAGGCCAAGGGTGCCTCCCGATGGCCGGGCAGGAACCTAAGTCCCCAGAGGTCAACTTCTCCATCTGAGGTGGGGAAGGCCTGGAGACGGGGCGGGGGGTGGGGGGGGTGGGGGGGCGGTGAGTGGAGATGTGAGACTCTCTATGAGGCTCTGCTTAGCTGGGTGCCCCTGCTGCCCCTGCTGTGAACCTGGCAGGGCTTCGGGGACAAGAGTCCCAGGAGGCTCCGGCAATAAGGGTACATCAGGAAGCTACCAGAGGAGCAATGGCAGAGGCTCTGCTGGGCTGGGCCGTCCAGAGCAGAAATCAGTTGTCGGGGCCTAGGTGGCCAGAGCAGCCAGTGAGAGGAGGGGAGGGGGTCCTGCCCCTCCCATAGGGCCCTGCCCCCCACAGGGCTCATCCACATCCCCTGAGTCAATGACCAAATCCTCAGGAGCATCAGGGTCTCAAATAAGCCCCAAGAACTGCCCAGGACAGTGACACCACGTGCCCAGTCCTGTCCAGCCCAGGCGCCAGGCCAGCTTGGCAGGTCAAAGCATAGGCTCTGAGCCCAGACTGGCCCTGTCGGAAGCTTGGTCACTGAGCACCTGGAGCAAATGGCTTTCCTCTCTCGGTGCCTTAGTGGCCTCAAGTGTGAAATGGGGAAGTGACCGTGGTACCTCCCTCGTAGCCATGAGAGGATTAGAGGTGACTATGCAGGTAGATTCCCTGTCACTGCGCCGGGTACAGAGTAGGCGCTCAATAAATGCAAGGTTGTTTCCTGCCCCTCCCTACTTCCTGGGGCTGTGACACATCTGTATAGGGCAGCTCCACCTCAGCCCTCCCCGCCCTGGGCCCCTCCTTGACAAACACAGCCGCCCATCCTGTGCTGGCCCTGAGCTGCCTGCTTCCATAGATCATGCAGCCCTCACCATGAGGAGCTTAGCAGAGAAAAGCAACTTGATGGCTCTAATTTTCACTAAGGTGTGAGTGACTGATATAGCATACTCCACCAAGGCAGACACAAGTTCAAAAGGGAAGGCTCCTCAAAGTCTCCAGGCAGCTGTGTGGCCAAGGGGGCAGAGACAGGTTCTCGGGCCTCCAGCTAGATTTTCATCCTGTTCCCCCCACCCCCACCCCCACAAAGTCTCCCACTCGGGTGGACGGTGCTCAAATCCAGACCAGGTCATCTAGCTTTGTGACTCAGGGCACGTTGCTGACCCCCTCTGAGCCTTCAGTGTTTTCATCTGAGAAATGGGGGCAAATGATGCTTCCGATGGCCCGGCATGAAACCCAAGACCCGAGAGGCCCAAAGCAAAAGCCAGAGCCCCTTGGGGCCAATGGGCAGTCCTGCCTGGGAACAGAGGCAGGGGGCCGACAAGGGACTCAACTTACCCAGAGTGCCACATGCTTCAGAGGAAGCCCTGAGGACCCTGCAGCGAAGTCCAGATTCCAGGCCCCTCTAACCCCACCCCCACCCCCACCCCGCCTGCTGAGTGTGGGAATGGGACCAAGAGGTCCTGCCCGCCTGCTTCCTGCCCACTTCTCTCCCAGGGCAGTGACATCCGCCACAACTGGCCTTTGACCCCACATCCTGCCTCAGCCCTGTCCGAAGCCCCGCTATGGGGACTAAGGTGTGTAGTCCATGACCCTCCCAGCTGATTTACAGGCAGGGAAACAGGAGGAAGTGACTTTTCCGAGACCCCCCAGAGCCAGGGCAAGGCTCTGCCCACCAGCAAGGTGCCATGCACCTGCACATGCTTCATGTGTGGAATTCAGAGGGAAAGAAAGGAACTGATTAGTGTCGGTCTTATTTATTTTTCACACCAACTCCAACCATTAAAGGGGCTGGGGTTGCGTCATTGATTCATTCGGAGAACTTCCTCCCGGGGTCGGTGGTGAGGGCCCAGCCCAAGCTGGGTGATGCTGGGGCCCAGAGTGACCTTAGGCCCAGGCCTGGCTCCCAAGGAGCCCCAGGCTGGGGGAGATGGAGCCAAACATAGAGGGACGTTCCCTGCCTCCAGGGTAGGGCTAGACCAGGGAGGGACAGGGACTGGAGGGTCCAAGGGGGTGACAAGGGCTCCGTCCAGCACAGCAAGGCACACCACCCAGCAGAGTGGGCTTTGGCGCTGGGTTGGAAGGTCAGTGGGAGAAGGGTGTGCTGGACAGTGGGCAAGCGAACCAACTTGGAGTCCGTCTGACTCCAAGGTTCAAATCCCCTATCTGTAAGGCCTGGGGCAAGTCCCTTCCTCACTCGGGGCCTCAGTTTACCCTTCTATAACATGGGCCTTCAGTAACGGGCCTGGCACATTCTAATTGCTTCAGAGCCCTCTGCCCACTTCATCCCAGTCCCACCCGTTGTACACATTTTGCCAGAAAAGGTCATCAAAACCCAATCATCTCTGTAGCTGGATGGGCACTCGGAGACCACCGTGTCAAGGCTTCCGTTTTGCAGAAGAAACTGAGGTTAAAAAAGGGATACAGCTGGGGCTTGGAGTCAGGCTTCTGAGCTCCTTACCTGGAGGAGTAACTTTCCCAGGTCACACAAGACCCATAGATCCTGATTTAGGCCTGAGCTGCTGCCACCCTCCCCCTCCTCCGGTCCTCTCCAGTGGTTCTCAACCTTCTGGCCCTTTAAATACAGTTCCTCATGGTGTGATCCAACCATAAAATTAATTTCATTGCTACTTCACAATTGTAATGTTGCTACTGTTATGAATCGTTATGTAAATATCTGATATGCAGGATGGCCTTCGACCGCCAAAGGGGTCGCGACCCACAGGTTGAGAACTGCTGCACCCCTGCACCATTTCCACCTCAGCGTGGGACACTCAGGGGTTCTGGGATGGGAGGCTAGGTGCTATCACCTTGGGACAGGGGCCCTTTTAAGAATTTGTGCGTGCGCACGCACACACATTCCCATACTTTGCACATCTCACTAGTGAACATGTAACCCAGATCAGATTCCCAGCTTGATCTAAAAGCTGCAGGAACAGCAGCTTGTAACATACCCTCTTCCGGAAGGAAGAGAAGGAAGTCAGAGAGGGATGCAGGAAAGCAGGCCTGGCGTGAGGACCGGTTAGAAGGGATGCGGTTCCTCTGCAGTGTGACCTGGGAAAGTTACTCTAGAGAAGAGGAAGTGAAGAGGAGGCAGGAGGATGAAGGGAGCCCGAGAGGGCTGCTGGGAGCATGGACAGGATCAGGAGTCAAACTACCCAAGTCACAAGTCTGGTCCAAGCATGACTTGAACTAACCAACCACCTCAGCCCAGAATTAGGGGCAGGGGGAGGTGCAACCAGGGGTTTTCCTGAGCTGACCCTTACTGATGGGCTGGGGGCAATAGAAATGGGGAGGTGAAGGGTGTGTGGTTTATCTGCCACAGACCTGAGCTTCTCAAAGCGGGGGGAAGGGAGGGGGCCAAGACTAAACAAAGGATAAACAAAGATGACTCAAAATTTAGGAAATGTAGGGAACGTTTTTATTAAAATTAAAGCCACATGTGCAAGAATTTAAAAGATTTAATCTGAGCCTCAGAAGAAAGTGGTTTCTGAAGGGTAGTTCTCTTCTAGCCAAGCCCCCAAAGTCCAGGAATGGGGGCCGTCTGAGCCCTTAAACCCTTCATTTTTGTGAGATAGTGTGAAAACCACTCTCTTGGGCAATGGGGAGCCATGACAGGTTCTAGGCAGGGGGAGAGCAAACATACACTTAGAAAGGTTCTCTGGCTTGAGGTGGTGGGGCAGAACTAGAGGGGGGTCAGCTGGAAGTAGGGATGGTCCATGAGACTCCCTCCCTTTTTTTAAATATATATTTTTATTGCTTTCAGAGAGGAAGGGAGAGGGAGAGAGAGATAGAAACATCAATGGTGAGAGGGAACCATTGATTGGCTGCCTCCTGCACGCCCCCTACTGGGGATCGAGCCCGCAACCTGGGCATGTGCCCTTGACCGAAATCGAACCTGGGACCCTTCAGTCTGCTGGATGATGCTCTATCCACTGAGCCAAACCGGCTAGGGCGAGACTTCTCCTTTCGCTTTAACCCAGATCGCCGGGAGGTTGCACCCCTGAAACTGGGATGCAAAACTGAATGTGTATTTCTGGGAAACTGTGTCAGGACTCAAGTTTCTCCAAAGCTGTCCTCGATTCCCCGAGTATTGGGGAACCCTACAACAAATAAGCACAGCGGGTCCCAGGACAAGGAAAGGGTGTGAAAATGAAATTCACGGTGTCGTTTATGGAGTGGTGCTTGGTGCTGCTATCCCGTGTTACAGAGGCGGAAACAGGCCCGGATAGAGGACTTCTGTGAATGTGGGGAAGCTCCCGCGCGCCCCGGGGACGTGGCCCCCGACTGACGCGTTCCCCACTCTGTCCCCAGGTGGAGGAGGAGCTGACGCATCTCCAGAAGAAACTGAAGGGGACTGAGGATGAGCTGGACAAGTACTCGGAGAACCTGAAGGACGCGCAGGAGAAGCTGGAGCTGACAGAGAAGAAGGCCTCGGACGTACGTTCGCAGGAATGCGGCGGGGCTGGGCAGGAGCCGGGGGCAGGGAGGGAGGAAGAGGAGCAGGAGGAGGAGGAGGAGGAAGGGAAGGCGGTGCCTCCCTGCGCTTTCTCCAAATAAGTCCCGAAAAGGGGCACTTTCCAGCAGCTGCGGCCAGCGGTGCCGACGTCAGGCCCTCCCCCAGCGGTGCTGACGTCGGCGGCCGGGCCGGGTGACCTCATCGCCCCGACGGCGGCCGGGCCTGGGGCAGGGAGGAGCGGGGGCGGCACCGGCGCAGGCGAAGGCTCGGGGGCTGGGGCGCGGCTGCTGCAGCTTCACCGAAGCCGATTCTAGCCAAGTCGAGCGCCCGCTGCGTGCGCCCCCGCGCCTTCTTGCCATGGCCGGCCTCAACTCCCTGGAGGCGGTGAAACGCAAGATCCAGGCGCTGCAGCAGCAGGCGGACGAGGCGGAGGACCGCGCGCAGGGCCTGCAGCGGGAGCTGGACGGCGAGCGCGAGCGGCGCGAGAAAGTGAGAGCTGCCCCCGGCCCGCGCCCCGGCCCGCGCGCCCCTTCCCCCAGCAAGGCGTACTCCGGGGCCCCGCGCGCCCCGGCTCGCCCCGCGCGCCCTCCTTTCTTCCCTTCTCCCGGCGCCTCTCCCTTCCCGCGTTCCCGCCCGCCGCCGCAGCTGCTGTCCACCCCTTCCCCCTCTCCCCCCCATTAGCCTGCCTTCGCGCCCTCGGGCCCTGCAGCTCCCGATCGGGGACCCGCAAACCACCCCCACCCCCACCCCTTCCCCGCCTGGGGTTGGTTGCTGAGACCCCCTTCCTCCGCAGCCTTCCGCCTTCCCGGGCCTGGGACTGGGCAGGGAGCGCCGAAGCCGAGTTGGGAGGGGCCGACCGAGCGGGAAATGGGGGGGATGGGGCCGAGGGCTAATGCGATCCCAGAGTGGGGTAGGGGCACCCAGCAGCCACAGAGCTCGGGCTGGTGCCGGGACCCGGAGGTGGGGCGGGGTGGCGGGGGGGGGGGGAGGCAAGGAGCAGCCTTGGGTTCATGCACCTCCTAGGCGCAGCCTTCCCGCTCCGTGGCTGCACCTAGGAGCGGGAAGTGAGAGTGGAAAGAGCTCCCATTGTCTGGGGCTGGGCTGGCCGACTCGGACTGGGGTGGGGGAGGTTGCGTCGCACTCTCGCCTCTTCTGAGGCTTCCCGGCTCCGTTGAACTTTCCCAGCTGCTCCTGGAGGCGCGGCGGCGACGTGTCTGCTCCCCGCAAGGGGCGGTCAGCCTTGAGCCGACGGCCTTTCGCTTCCCAGCTGGTCCCTGCGGTGACCAGGGCTCCTTCTCCAGGGGACCCTTGGAGTGTTAGCGCGGCGATCGGTCTCTTGCGTGTCGCGGGGCCAGAGGCGGCAGATAATGGGGCTGAATGAGGGGGTTGCCGCCCTCTCTCCATCCCCTGACTGCCCCTCGGGATGGTACAGATGGTGGCAACCCTGGGGTTGTTGAGAGATCTGGATTCTAATTCCATCTCCTACTACCAGATACTTAACCCCTAGGGGTGTCTCCCCATCTGCAAAGTAGGGGTGATGATAATGGCGACTCTCTAGGGTAGGTGGGAGGTCCCAGGAGTAAAACCTCCCTGGGTGCATCTGGCACATAGTAGGTGCTGGATTCCTTTTTTGTTTTTCTTTTTTCTCTCCTCCCTCTATCCCCAGAAGAGCTCACAGTCTAATGTGGATAAGGGGGACAGATACACAAAACTGGTTTGCATTCCAGGGGTCTCAGTTCTGTTGTGGGAGCAAACCAGTGGAGCTTCAAAATGGAGGTTGGGCAGAAAATTCTGAATTTTCTGGGACAGGACACCTGGTTGTATAAAGACTCATAAGTTGGCGGGGGCGGTGAAAGCCAAGGGGCCCTGAAAGCTGGAATGTTGGGATTCAAGAGTGGGGACCCCAGAAGTGGAGAAGACACCGGGCCAGGTGGAATTGCCATGGGTGTTGTGCCCCAGACTGCTTCAGGGTTGGCCCGAGTCTCAGCCTTTAATCCTGTAAGCCTCCAACAGTAGCTGGTTTGGCCTCTTTCGCACACGGAACCAGTGTAATCCTCCCTCTGATCTCATCCCAAGTCATCTCGCTGGAGGACAATTACTTCTGCTTAAAAATGGCCCTCAGCCGCGAGCCAAGACAGGAGTGGGATATCCATTTGGGAGGAGAGATGTTTTTGGAAAGTTGCAGACATCTTAAAAAGTTAGCCTTTCAAAGCATGCTTCTCTCGGTCAGGAGGGGGAAAGCCTGAAGAAGGTTCTTGGGCAGAGGAATGGGGCCCAGAGGGGGGAAAAACTTTCTCAGTCGCCTGTAGAGTAAGCCAAGAGCCGGCGTGTGGCAGACTTCTGGGGCTGCCTCCAACAGCTGGTTTCATTTAGATTTTTGTGTGATTAACCGACATCTTCCTGTTCCTTGGCCACATGTATCTAGCAAGCCTCTTTTACCTTATAAGGGAAATCCTTTGTAGAGTGTAGAAGCTTTGATTGCAGGAAGGGGTGGAGCCCCAAATGACTAGCAGTGACTAGCAGTTTTTCAAAAATACATATATATGTCTGCGTCCATAGAGATGAGTGCATCGCAGAAGCCTTTCGAGCCAGATAGTTGAAAATGTGCCCAAAACCTAGATGTCAGGATTCAGAATCCCCAACATAAGGAGCCGCTCACTTTTTTTTTTTTTAAAAAGACAGCTTCTAAATCAAGCACTCTATATGAGCTTAAACATCAATTCCTAACTGCTAATTGGTATGGGATTTCTTGTTGGGGTGCCAAAAATATTCTGGAAGTAGTGGTGTTGGTTGCACAATTTTATGACTGTACTAAAAAACTGGGGGGAATTCAACTCCTGCCCCAGTTGCTGAAGGAGTTAAGATTCACCTAATTTAAAAAGGATAACAAGCACTCATTGGAAGGAGTGGGTGACATTTCTTAAAATAATTCATTAGTGGTTTTTAATAGATTCTCCAAACTGGTGTTTCAGAAGAGGCTGCCATCAGAAACACTTGTGGGAGTTTCCCCGCCATTTGCTGCTAGAACTCTGGAGCTGAGAAAAGATGCCTGGTTCTCTGTTTTGGAGCAACTCAGGCCTCGTTCTATGACTCCATATTTTTGCTGTTTAAAGGAGCAGGGGAGTGGTTTCCCACTCATTTTTACAGCCTACCCCAATTCAGAGGCCTTCACGTCTCCCCTTGGTTCAGCCCTGTTTTCACACATTCTCAATACCCCTTCCTGAGCATGGCTGGCCTTGATTGCCCCCCCTCCCCCTGCCCCCTCCTCCTCCCCAGGACTTCAAGGTTCAGGGAGCAAGGTAAGAACCCTGGACTAGTGCCCAAGAGGCCATTCCTTCCCAATTCTGTGACATTAGCCAGAACTATGTCACCTAGCCGGGCCTCTGTTTTTCCATCTGCAAAATGGGTGGGATACTCGAGGATTAAATGAGATGAAATCCTGGCCGTAAAGCTGCCCTTCGGTGGGACTTAACCACAGGACAGGCACAACGCCTTGCCCTTCAATGACAGTCCTCACAGCAGTGTGAGGAAGCAAGACAGGGAAGGGATAGGATAGGGAGGCTCAGAGCCGTGAAGCAACCAGCCTAATGCACATGGCTACAAACTGGCAAAGCGAGCCAACGCCTTTTGATCCTGGAGTTCTTGCTTTTATGCACACTCCACCATGTGATCTTCCTTGTGGGGAAAAACACCTTGAAAAGCCAGTGACACTCTTCAGACATCTCTTCCATGTTTGTAACCAAGATTTCTTCTATATGTTATCCTGTCATCTCTCGGCCAGACTTAGTTAAGGATGGTGTTCCATCTTGGTTGCCTTCTTCCCCCCCAGCGTATGGCCAGGATTTAACTGAGGGCTCCATGTTCTTGCATTTATCTTGCCATCGAGGTGACTGGGTGGGCCAGGTCCCCGGTGGCCTTGTTCTCTAGGAATCCCAGGCATGGAGAGGCCAGCACTGTGCTCTCACAGCATATGGTATACTTACTTCTCTTCTGTGTTGACTTGACCACCCATCCCGTACTGGGACACACCCCCTCATCATTGAGTGGCGTGTGTTCCCTCATGTTTTCAGGGAAGATCACAGAAAATTATTCACATTCTCCAGAAAAGGGTGGATTCCTTACTGCCTGGATTCCTGGACAGGCTCTGGTAGGGGGAATCATGTTAGCTGAGGGAAGGCTAGTGTGTGAGTGGGGGCTTCCCACTGCTGGCCTGTTGCCTCCTAACCTGGCTGCACCTCTGACCTCCCAGGCTGAAGGAGATGTGGCAGCTCTCAATCGACGCATCCAGCTTGTTGAGGAGGAGTTAGACAGGGCTCAGGAACGACTGGCCACGGCCCTGCAGAAGCTAGAGGAAGCAGAAAAGGCTGCCGATGAGAGCGAGAGGTAAGGATGCTTTGAACCCAGTGGCACTGGTGGCGGCTTCTGGGAAATGGAGTTCTGAATGGATGGCTGACCTCACAGACCTGGGGTGAGAGTGTAATCACATGATGTGAGCATGCGCACATGTGTACAATGCACGAACCCTCACACTGTGTATAGAGCTGTTTGTCTTGGTGGTGGTGATGGAGAAAAACTCTCATCAGGCAGAGGGAGGTAAAAAAAAAAAAAAAAAAGGGCAGCTATAACTGCAAGTATGACTGTAATGCTGATAGGTTTGCAGAGTCTGAATGCCTTTGTGCAACTCATCCATGTTCTCAAGACATCAATTTCCGGGGTCAAGTGAGAAGGAGGCAGGTAAAAACTTGGAACAGGCCATGCGTATGTGATTGTTAACAATGCTGTTGGTCAGGCTTTGGGCTACTAGATAGCTAAACACGTCAGGGACATGCACGAACTTGAGCTGACAGTGCTCCTCACCTCTGAGGCATGAGCGCTGCATTGGGCGTCCAGCAGGGTGCTCTGTCTTCTGGAGACAGTTTTCTGGCACAATTCCATCAGACTGTGGGATTCACAGAGTACCTGTCTCTGTGGTGTAAATGGGTTCCTTGGGTGGCGATGGTGTGGGCCAGGCTGGTGGTCATTGTGTGTCTAACTCGATCCCACCAGAATTCTCACTTGACCCATCCACCGTGGTTTTCCAGGATGAATTCCTCCAAAGGACTCATTCCTGAATGTGCTGTTGTGACCATAAACGGAGATTAAAAACCAATCTGGGGGGCGGGAGAGGGGGCCTGGGGAACTTGGAGATGGACTCTGAGAGTTGCCCAAGCAGGAAATTTCTTCCCGTGCAGTGGAACGGCCAAAATGAGGGTGTAGACCCCAGAGCCCAGGGCAGGCTCTGCTTTAGCCACTTAGAGTGGGGGAGGGAGGGGATGCTATGGGAAATATGAAGGATCCTGTCACAAGGTGCTCATGGCTGAGCCTGGGGCCTGGGTTAGCTGTTGTCTGTGGACACTGTCAGACCAGCCTGGCTGGATATCTCATTTCTGAAGGTGTCCTCAGGGCAAACACGGAAAGCCTGGGATTGCTTCTCACTTGTATCACCAGAAGTTTTTGGTGACACTGTTGTTGGTGACTGATGTCTTTTGGTAAAAGGAATTTTACACTCAGAAGCTGGAGAATCTAGGTTCAAGTCCTGTGCCACTTGTTACATGGCCTAGGGCTGGCCACTTGGATCTCTCCAGGACTACAGAGGGTTTTCCAAGCTTGCTCACCTGCTGATCTTGAGGCCTTGTACAGCTGTGCAGGGTGTTGTGACAGTCAGCTGAGAATGGTAGTGACAGCCCAAATGGAAGTGTTTATTAGACAGCAGAAGTGTGTGCTCCTTTGCTCTGGGTGGGCACTGCACACAGTGCTATGTTATCCTGGGTCAGCCTTTTTGGAGCTGCTGATCTTACCTGGATCACTCCAAGCAGCACAGGCCAGAGTGAGTTCATTCCATGGTCAGCCAACTGAATCATGGGAGACTTCCAGCTGTCCCCAGGAGGTATCCCCTTCAGGCTCTCCTCACCCCTCACCTTGTTGGTACCCCTCTACCATCCATTCATCGTTCTGGTTTCCACTCACTTGTTTTTGAAACTGTCAAGTGCCACCCACCTTACAGTCCAGTCACCCTGACCTCCGCTGTGTTGTGACATTTCTCTGGGGCTTTCTTGTGCGGCTCCCTCACTGAAGAATAACTTGCCCTCCCTTGTTCACTTGTGGACTCTCTTCTGGAACGTCTTCTGTGACACCTCCCCCACTGCAACAGAATTCATCTCTCCTTAGCCAAGCTGGCCCAGCTCTCTGATCACATTGTAGTAACAGAGTACAAATACATCCTGTTACTAGTCAGAGGTTATTTAGAATGGGAACACAGACTCCAGAGTCAGACCACCAGGTTTGAGTCCCAGCTCTGCACTTACTAGTCACTTCGCCTCTCTGTGCCTTGGTTTCTTCTTCTGTGAAATGGGGACAATGTACCTACCACTTCATGGGGTGGTTTTGAAGTTTAAGGCATTTAGAGCAGTACCCAGCGTTCAGTAAGGGTGAAAAGTACATGTGAGCGGCTCTATAATTTCCTCTTCGGAGTCTGGTTCTTGGCAGATGTCTGACAAGTGCTTAGATGAGCAGGTCCGTGGAGGTGTGTGGTGAGGTGGTACTGTGTCTGTGTTGGTAATGACAAGGTTGTCCTTGCAGAGGAATGAAGGTGATAGAAAACCGGGCCATGAAAGATGAGGAGAAGATGGAGATCCAGGAGTTGCAGCTCAAAGAGGCCAAGCACATTGCAGAGGAGGCTGACCGCAAATACGAGGAGGTGAGTGGGGCTGGCAGATGGCGGCAGCGGCAGGAAATAGGGAGGAAATGGATGTGTGATAGGGAGATCCTGGGGCTGCCCAAAGGAAGTCCTCTGTTAGGTCAGCTGTCCATCTGTATCCACATCTGTTTTTCCAGAGACACCACTTGGCTGGGAACTGTATCTTCCACAATGCCAAAAGGTCCTGGGGAATTCTGTGACGCTTGTCTGACTTGGTGGGGAAGTCAGCTGACCAGGTCACTTTTTGTCCCGCGGCTGGGTATTTCAGCACAGTTTGCCTAAAATTGGGAATCGTGGTCCCTGGTCATGGGTCTTCAGTCCCCTTCCTGCCTGCATCCATGGTCTCAGCTCTTCCTTCCCCTCCTGTCTGCCTTACTCTTAGGACCTAAGGGAGAGAATGTGGATGTTCTCCAGACTGAGATAAAGCAGCAGCAGTAAGCCCCTGGCATAGTCTGGGTGTGGCCTCACTGTCTGCACTGGGAGGGCATCCTATTAGATGTGGCTGTTGGGGTGGGTGGGGGGGGGGCAGCAGGTCAGTCTCTGATGATCCCTTCTGTCTCTGCAGGTAGCTCGTAAGTTGGTCATCCTGGAGGGCGAGCTGGAGAGAGCAGAGGAGCGTGCCGAGGTGTCTGAACTGTGAGTGGCAGAGCAGAACTGAGTGGGGCCCAGCTCAACTTTTGGGTCAGAGCTGGAGGGAGTTGGTTTACACCAACCAGGGCCTCTGGTCAAGTGGATGGGCATCTGGACTCATTGCTCTGTAGCTCCTCTTTGCTTCTGTGGCTGACAGAGAGAGGTGGCAACTGTTTGTCCTTGCTGTTCACGTCTTGACTCTAACCACAAAGGTATTAGGAAGTAGGAGTGAGACAGCTGGTAGCAGAGAAGTCTCATTCTTCCAGAGAGACTATCTCAGTAGGCGTGCCTTCTTTACAGAAAGCTGACCTACAGAAGGCAGCACTCCCCTCCTCCCACCCAGTGTTTAAATACTTTGCTTCTGAAGTCATTATTTGGCAATAACACATTAACCCCGACAGGCGGGGGAGGGGGTAAGAAGCTTGACCAGAATCCAGAAAGCTCCAAAATATAAAAATTCCTCTTCCCTGGGCCCTCCAGCTCCACAGAGCATCCCACAGTGCTGAAGGGGGTCTGGTTTTACAAATCCATTCTGGGCTTGCTTCCTGTAGTGTCCGGTGTAGACTGCTGTCTCCCAGCCTCCTGCTCTCCATCTCATTCTTACACCTTCCGGAGTCAGCCTCATCAATCATAGATTCCACAAGTCCCTGTTGCCTCAGCCTTGGCAGGAGCCCAGGAGCACTCTATAAACCTTCCAATACTCCGCAGCCTGCCTGCCGCGCCTTTGCCTGGCATGATAGGGTTTTGCTAAGTACACAGTGCTCCAGCTCAGAAAAGGCCATTAACCTTTTCCCTGCATTCCTGTGGGGGGCTCCAGGCAGTGTGGATTCCTCCTTTGGAGGACTGCTGTTAGGGGGATTGCCTGCGGTAAGGGAAGATAAGACATAAAAATCCTTTTGTCTTTGTGCAGAAAATGTGGTGACCTGGAAGAAGAACTCAAGAATGTCACTAACAACCTGAAATCGCTGGAGGCTGCCTCTGAAAAGGTTGGTTGGCTGTAGTTAGAGGGTGATTGGCTGGACTTTTTTCTTTCCTTCCCTAGAGGTACACAGGAGCATGCCAGGGCAACAGGGATCTGTATTGGCTAACAGCAGCTTTAGTGCCCAGCTGCTGGGTTTTTTTCCCCACAGAAAGGTGTCTGGTGGCTGGATTTCCCTCTTTCATGGGGTCTTAGCACCATCTTTTGTCTCCAATTCTTATGAGGGTAGACATGGAAGGTGAGATTAATGCCTGGTCAGGCTTTTCCTGGAGAGATCTGAGCATAATCCTATAAATACAGAGCCCCACTCTCACTTGGATCCCTTGGTTCTTCCAGAAATACCTTATTGAAGATTGAGCAGCAGATATCAGAAGTGGGATAGGGCTTTTTAGGCTGAGACAGTAACCAGAGTGGTCACTACAGGATAGAATCACATTAGGAGTAACGTGTAGTCTTCCTTAGCTACCCCACTGAAATCCCCATCCTCATTGCTTCCTCACCCTCCTCCTGCTATCCTCCAGCAGCACTGAACTTCAGTTTCACAAAAATTCCATGTTCTCTCATCACTGCCAGTTCTTTAAACCTGCTGTTGGAGGCAACCTTTCCTTTTTTCTCTGCTTGATAACCTATTCATCCTTCAGGCCTTTGCTTAAACAGCACTTCTTCTGAGAAGCCTGCCCTGATTGCTCATCTAGGTTAGGCGTCTCTTGGCTTCATAGCCCCACCTACATCTTTTCCTATCATGATGATTGATCTCATCCATCATAATTACTCAATTACATGCCTTCCTTTCTAGATTGTAAACTTTAAGAATTGGGTCCCATAGTTGACTTGTTTAGAGCTATATCATTAGTCCTAGCCTTGTGCTTGGCATATATTTGATACCAATATTTGGGGAATATATACAATCCAGGTGTACATGACAATGTGGCCTTTGCTTCTGTGAGAGCTCAGAGTCGAGTGGAAGAGACTAACAAGATAACAATGTGCTTTGGAATTTCAACAGAGGCACCTTGGAAAGTTGGGAAAGGTGTCATGAGGAGGTGACCTTAAAAAAGGCTACAGAACATAATGATGGCCGGGAGCTCAAATTCCAGGGTCAGATTCCAGTCTCATGGCTTGGTCATTTGATAGCCATGTGACCCTAGACAAATGACCTCTTTACTCATCTGTAAAATGGGACTGAGGCTATCTAGCAACATTGCAAGCAGTTGGTAAATATTAACTAACTAGTGGCCCTGTGCACGGATTTGTGCACTGGTGTGGGGCGTGGCCTGCAGGGTTCTGCCTGTTGTGGGAGCAGCCGCTCATCCCGGTCAGCCAAGCAGGTCAGCCAAGCAGTCAGCCAAGCGGCCCTCCCACTGTGAGAGTGCACTGACCACCAGGGGGCAGCTCCTGCATGGAGTGTCTGCCCCATGGTGGTCAGTGCGCATCATAGCGACTGGTTGACTAGTCATTCTGGTCATTCTGCCATTCAGTCGCTGCACTTTTATATATATAGATATTCCTCTGAATTGAGCCTTGAAAGACACATGATTTCTAACAGTGGTAATTAGGAAAGGAACATTCTGTCCCTGGGTCCCCATCATAGACAGAGCTGGGAGACCAGAAAGTATACAAAATTTCTTGAGGAAGTTGATAGCACCTTGAGGAAGTTGGTGGGAAATGGGGTTAGAAATATAGATGTGAAGGGCCTTGAATAGCATGCATTTCCATTCAATCATTGGCTCCACCTCATCACACTTTTATTTATTTATTTATTTTTTAAATACATTTTATTGATTTTTTACAGAGAGGAAGGGAGAAGGATAGAGAGTTAGAATCATCGATGAGAGAGAAACATCGATCAGCTGCCTCCTGCACACCCCCTGTTGGGGATGTGCCCGCAACCAAAGTACATGCCCTTGACCAGAATCGAACCCGGCACCCTTCAGTCCGCAGGCTGACGTCTATCCACTGAGCCAAACCGGTTAGGGCCCTCATCACACTTTTAACTCAAGTTATCAGCTCACTACCATCCCAGAGGGGTCTCCCACAGATTCTCTGAGTTTTGCACACATTTCTTCTGCCTGGAAAGGTGCCTGCCTCTACTTTACTTCTTAGGCATGTTCAAGCACACTTTATTCCAAGGAGCAGGGAACCAGTATGCCTTTTCCTCTTTTTTTAAAAAGCAGTATTTTGATTTCTCCCACAGTATTCTGAAAAGGAGGATAAATATGAAGAAGAAATTAAACTTCTGTCTGACAAACTGAAAGAGGTGAGTGATCACACCCAACTGGTCAAGTTTCTCCTGGCGCTGGTCTTGAAGCAATCATAGTAACTCTCGTCTTTTCCTTTAGGCCGAGACCCGTGCTGAATTTGCAGAGAGAACAGTTGCAAAACTGGAAAAATCTATTGATGACCTGGAAGGTATGAAATTACCATCTAATTTTGTTTGCTCTGTCTCCCCCTACTTGACACATCCATGGAAAGTTGGGGGAAATCTGTGCAGGGACTCAGTTGGGCTATGTTCAGTTTCGGATAGTAAGTGCAAAGTGATGTCACATCTGGAAGTCTGGAGCATTGGAATCAGATAGTGCCAATCAAATTCAGACTCGGGTTGCCATTTTTTGAGAAATAAAATATCTTTGGTTAATTACCTCTACGTGTGAGTACAAAGACCCAAGTATGGCTGATTTTTTTAAATGTCTTTAGAATTTTCTTCCATTTGCTCATTTCTGAGAGATGCCTTGCATTTTTCAGATGCCTTGCATTTTTTACAGAAGCTCTCTCCCAGAGAGCTGAGCTTATCACTATATGAGACAACGGAAATACAGAGAACGTAGGGACTAAATAAAGACTCCAGTCTGCAAGCCTGGTGCCCCCACAGATTCCAGAATTTCTTATAGAGTTCCAACTTTTTAAAAAATTCTGTCCTGTGTTCTTCATGAAATAATTCTGGAATTCCAGATCTTGGGGTTCAGACAGGATCCCCCAAGCTGCCTCTTTCACCTAGAAAAGGTACAAAACTTATTCCTCAGACCATGTGTCCCGAGTTTGGTTTGGGAAGTGAGGCTTCCATATAAGGAGAATTGCCCTCCTTCCAAAGTGTGACCTTTAACCAGGTGACATCATTGAAAGTCAGAAACAACCCCAGGCAGGAGACTAGTGACCTGTGCATTTGTAGTCACCACTCTTTTTAAAGGTTATGACTAATCCCCAGTAGAACTTGAAAATGCTTAGAAATCACTCTGTCCATCTTTTGTTTTCTTGTTTTCCGTAAGACACAACTTCCTCCTAGTTCATGCTTTGTTTTCTCACTTTTTTTCTCCCTTTCATTGCTCATCTGTGGCACGCCATTTCGACCCTCGCATTCTGTCCCCTGTACCTCTTCTTCTGAACTCTCTCTCTGGGGACATCCACCCTCTAGATGAGCTATACGCTCAGAAGCTCAAGTACAAGGCTATCAGCGAGGAGCTGGACCATGCTCTCAACGACATGACCTCTCTCTGAGAGGCAGCAGGGTGCTGTCCTCTGTCCTAGCAAAACTGAAGTCTGCTTCTCACTATGGTACCTGTGTTCCCATTTCCTGCCTCCTGGTTTGACCCTTCAAGCCGCCATCTGCTGTGACTGTGACTGTGTGACCGAAATAAAGACAGGGGGTCCTCATCTTCATGCCCTCTTATTTTCATTTTTTCCACTTGCCGCTCTTGAGCCGTAGTAGCTGTGGTGCCCTTGATGTGGGTGGTTCAAATGAAGAGCTCATTTCAGAAAGAAAATTATGCCCATGCGATTATTTTCTGATGACATGAAAACAAAAGCCAATTTGGCACGAGCTCTCAGACTCTGTATCTACCAGTAACTGTTTTTCCTTAAACAGAAATTGTTTTGAGTGGAGATTCATCCACCCTCTTAAGCAGCTTCATAGAGTCAGCAGAACTTGCAGAAACCAGCAGGATTGTGTCTAAAAAGAGGCTACGCTTGAATGGGGTTTGCTCTACGGACTCAAACAGTGGCAAAGGCATTTTCATCTCTACGCCTTTTTGCATTTGTTTCTCTTTATACTCTGAGAACAGTGCCTGGGGTTCCCTATGTTTTCATTGTTCGTGGAATATCTATCCAGCTCCCAGTCCTGGGAAGAAGTTCACCCATGAACTTCATCCCTATACCTTGCCTGTAGAAAACTACCCTACAAAGAATTAAAGAGCATCCCATTAGCAGGGAGAGAGTGGAAGCTGCTGGAATGCCAAAGAAAGGAAGCGAGGTGATCCTTTTCTGAGTTTCAAACAAAGTTGCCTGAGATGCTAACATCTACCTTCCCTTATACTTGAGTTAACTAGAAAGGAACCTTTGCAAGTCCAGTCAGCCCTCCCCTGCACTCCACCACCACCACCTCAGATTGTCTCAGTAACGCTGACATGTTGATGTCCAAGCCACATCTTCCAGACTTCCCCTCGAACCTGACAATGGCATGAAAATCTCCAGTTAGCATTAATTTGGGGTCCCTACGACCTGTTATTCCTCATCCTGTTTTGATTCAAGTGGGAACCTCTGTCCTGATTTTTCTTTATAGTCATTGCTCCAAAATACATCTCCCCTAAACAACCCACACCCTTCCACCCCCAGCATCTCCCTGCCTCTAACTGCCATCCACCGGGAACTTCTGTATAAACCACACCCCTCACATGTTGTCATACATCCACCCCTGGAAAAGTTACAGACTGTGTGGAGGTGGATGTATTCTGTTTGTTCTCTCTGTGTATTTGTTCCCGGGATTTTTCCAGACAGTTGTAGCCTCCACCCTTTGAAACAGCTGCAGCTCTGCCTCTCCAGTTACTCTGGATTGGGTCTATGGTGATCTACTACTACCTGTCTATGGGACTGTCATGATTCCCAAGGGCAATTAACACTCTCAGGGAAAGTTATTTTATCTCAGCCCCAATAACAAAGTAGATGCCAGGAATCTAGTGGCAAGGTGAAGTGAGATCAGGATTTGTAATTGGGATGTTGGGGTTTTGATTCTAGCTCTACCACATTAGCTGTGTGACCTTGAACAAGCTATTTAGCTTTTCTGCGAAATAAAGGTGCCATCTTAGTTATTGTGAGGATTAAATGAGATAATGGAGAAATTAGCTCACACAGTAGGCACTCAATTACATGTATCATTCTAGACCTGGGTCACTGTTCTGATGGAATCCTCTGAGATCAGAGTGGCTAGGTTTTTTTAAGTGCCTGGTCAAATGAAAAGTTTCGCAGTTGTATTTGAAAGGCTTTTTTCCTTTCTGAAAATTTCCAAGCTGATCCTATCACCTTTTAGGAGACATTTTACTTCCCTTCTGTATTTTAATGAGTCTTGGCCTAGTCCCTTATCAGCCATCACTCATGGCAAACCAGTTCTCCCTCGTGTGCTGTCATGCATAGCTCTAAATGGCATCTTACTTTCTTAAAAAAAAAAAAAAAAAATTGTGTCATCAGCTCAATCACTTAATAACATACCCGTAGTTTAGCTTAAATTTCAATCATGTTGCGTCTGCTTGGGTTTGACTACATTGCTATGGACACATAGACGCAATAACACAATTACGGGTGGAATTTCAACAGCCATTCCCAGAAGCTCCAAAAGAAAGATGGGTTACAGGACTAATTAACTGGCATTTAGGGGGGAGATGTATTAAGTCACCCATATCTGGAATTAAAATCTTATGTTTGTGTAGCACTTCATAAGGTCTGAAGCATTTTTCATTCTTTCTCATAATAACCCCCATACCACACAGTAGTATTGTTATCGCCATTTGACAGATGGGGAAACAGACCTAGGAAGGTTAAATGGCTTACTTCATTGGCACAGCAGGGACTTAAATCCAGGAGTCCTGACTTTAGGGTTGCCAGATGTAGCAGATTAAAGTACAGAATGCCCAATTAAATTCGAATTTCAGATAGGCAGTGAATAATTTTTTGGTATATGTATATCTCATGCAACATTTGGCATATACTTATACTAAAAAGTTTGTGTACCTGAAACTCAAATTCAACTGAACACTCTGTATTTTATTCTGCAATCTGATCTGACTCCCAAATTTGGTACTTGATCTCTATTATTCCATGGTGTTTCATTATAATTAAAATGCAAAATGCTTTCTCTGCTATGATGTATACTCTGGCAGTATGGATTTTAGGAAACCTTTTCCCCCACCCCCACCCCTCTTTAAAAAGATGCTTATTAATTTATTTTTCTTCCACTCTTAATCCTCACCAGAAAAACTTGCTCAGGCCAAAGAAGAGAACGTGGGCTTACATCAGACACTGGATCAGACACTAAATGAACTTAACTGTATATAACCACATCAGAAGAGTCTTGTTCCAACAGAAGCTCCAGACCTCCGTTTCTTTCTCTTCTCTTGTAAGAAGTTTCTTTTGTTACTGCATCTACGCAAATTATGAGTATGTGACCAAATATTTTGTATCAGAGAAGCTTTGAGCATCAGTTAAATCTAATTCCTTCCCCTCTTCCCCAAATGGCACCAGATTTTTTTAGCTCTATTTTTATCCTTAAATTGCATTTATTCCTAAGCTAGTCAGGGTGTTTCCTATTGAACATTAGTCTCTTAAGACTGCGGGCATATGGTTTCTGGGAGATTAAACAACCCCACACTTCCAAAACACAGACTCTAATATCTAGTCACTGGCCAATTTAAAAGGTTGAAGAGTAGAACCACTGGGCCACCGTTGGACACACTATAGGAGTCCAGGGACCATCACATTAAAATGGGTGGGGATTTTCCATCCAGAGCATAAAAAGGTTTGGGGAGAGGCTATTGTGGGAAGTCATAAACCATAGAGTAGTCGTTCTGGCTCTTTTCCACACTCTACTGTGCAGAACATCCTTTGAGCAAACAGTGTGAGAATGCTTGGGAAACAGTTATAACATTTACTCTTATTTGAGGCCATCCACTCAGCAGGAATGAATTCAGTCCTGTTCAGGAAGCCATACCAAAAAGACTGCTAGCCTTCAATAATTGAGCAAGAGCATTTTTCTATTAAATATTGGGCAGAAGAGATAATGTAATCGGCCTAACTTATCTCCTCTGTACTTAGGGAATGGTAAATCGAAGATTTACTTATTTAGGGCTTTAATTCCTTCATCAGGACCAAGTTAATAAAAGACCAGGAAACTCCTGATTCAACTGGATATGGAGTATTTTGTAGACAGGGCTGCACATTTTGGCTTTGTTATCTTTTTGCTTTCTTGGTTAACATCTCAGCTGAAACATTCCATATTCCCCAGCAGTGAGGGGAGTAACTCAAGTTTACAGTTCTGCCTAAAAATCACCCTGATTCTAGCTTTTTGGACTCCTCTGCCCCTCACTCCTATTTATTACGCATCACACTACCCAGGAGATACACTAGCAAATTGTGCAATTGAATAAAACCCACACTTTTCATTTAGATTCTTGCAACTGTATCATATGTAATAGTATCACTTTTTCTACATTTTGGTCAAATAAATTTTTACATAAACTATAATTTGTGTGAATTTTAGAATGTGTGGGGACATATCAGGCATTTTGGTTCAATGAATGTTAAATGGGATGAATAGATAATTGTGCCATGAATTGAGCAAATTTTATTTATTAGCTTCATACTATGACTTCATGATATAAGGATTATGATCTCTCTATTACAGTGAGAGCGCTTTGCCTCGGTTACTCAAAAGCTCCTGTCCTTTGTTATTCCCAATCATGAGCCAGACTGTGAAGAATGAGTAGGATATTAATAGATGAATAGGAGTAGGAAAGATGGTCCCTGTTGCTTTAGTTAGGAAAGCACTGGCCTGCCTGGAAAGGTTTCCTGTACATCGAATAAAGGAAAAATATAGGAAAGCTGGAAGGTAGGCTGGTCCACCTTGATGAAAGCCTGAACATAACTTGGTCGGAAGTGGAGAGCCATTGACATTAGAAAACTCCACTTAGCATTCCTTTTCAGAAAGGATTAAAATGGGGATACACTAGAGGCAGGAAGACCAGTTAGAAAGATGTTTCAATTAATCCAGGGTAGTACTTGCCATGGAATAGGAAGGAAGAAGTGATCTGAAGGAAGTAATCTTAAGATTTAGCTGACTGCAGTTTAACTACCTGAATTGTTTTGGTATTTGCCTCAAGATCACATCTTGGAAAAGGGAGCTAGGGAATCAAAAAGAGAAATGAAAGGCGCTAAAACACTGATGCAGCATGCAAACAATGTTTTGTTACCAAGTACAATTGAAAACATTTTCTGCTATTCAACATTTAGGTGACACTGAGCTCGTTTAGATGGTAGAAGGGAATGTCAATAAAATAGTATCCCCTCTTAATGTCTACCATTACTAGACTGAAGTTCCTTCTCCCTCCTTCCCACCCCCCTGGGATATAATCTAACCTCAGGATACTGTTTTAGTCCTGTGCCTGAACACTTAACACAAGTGTTCAATGTTTATTAAACTGAACTGTCTCAGCTCTTGGGGAATCCAGTCCCATGAAGTGTGCGTGGAACACAAGGTGAGGTTAGGACCGGTTGTGAGGACGTTATCCTGCCCGTAGACCATGGATGGATATCGGGTGTTTTAGAATGAATGAGCACACTGCAGGATGGAGTCTGGATTAGAGAATGTCAGGGAGACCAGTGGGAGATGTGATGATCTGAGGGGCAATGGAAACAGAAGAGCAAGGTTCAAGAGCTACTGAGAATGTCCCTGAGAACCAGAATGCGAGGTTTCAGATAGAAGGCAATTCAGGACAAGCTCATGTGAGCAGATGATGAGGTCGGTTGTGGCCATGCTGAATCTGAAGGATCTTTGACAAATCCAAAGGCAGATGCTGAGAAGCCCTTGGACACAGAGTGATCGCTGGGCACTAGATTCTCTAAGAAGTGAGAATCACCAGTGTGGAGAGATACTAGAAGCCACGGGGACGGGGGGACCACCTAGGAAGTGCAAACAGATAGGAAGGGAACCATGAGACACATGGACATCTAGGGGACAAGTAGAGACCTGCCCGCGCCCCCCCCCCCCCCCCCCCCACCACCACCCCTGCAAAGACTGCAAGGGAATCTGACAAGCAGCACCCAGAGAAGGGGCGTTGTAGGTGGCAGGTGAAGAAACAGGCAAATGAAATGGGGAAAGTGCCAAGAAAAGGAATTGCCAGAGGAAGGTGGTCAATAGCATCAACTACCAACTACCACAGGGACTGAAACCTGTGGCTGGTGCTTTTCCTAAACAAGATGAACGGAATGGGCTGAGGTGCAGGGAGGAGAGCCCGAGACCATGGCTGGGACCCCACTCTGATGCCCCAGAGTGACACCACGTGGCAAGGCCGCATACGGGCTGTGGCCCACCTTTGAGACGCAGGAAACCCTAGTGATCAGGACTTGGGCCTCGGCAGCTTTTGGGTCTGCATTCATCAGCCAGCTTCCCACTCTGGGGCCTGGGCAAGTCACTCTATAGCCCCTCTTTCCTCGCCATAAAACGGGGCAAATCGCCCCAGCTGTTTGGCTCGGTGTCACCGGTTTGAGCCCCGACTTGGTGGGGGCTTTTGCCACCAATGATGTGTGTCTTCCTCGCATGGCTGTTTCTCTCTCACCTCCTCCCTCCCTCCCGCTCTCTCTAAAAATCAACGGGAAAAATATCCTCGGGTGAGCATTGAAAGACAAAACAAACAAAACGCGGTCACACAGCAGTACCTACCTCAGCGGGCTGCAGTGGGGATGGAACGTCTTACATGGTTTCCTTTTATCACTGTTCCACAAACACTGGCCGGCACAAAACCAGCGTCCCCAAATACTAACTGTGCTTCTCGCTCTCCTAACCTGCCGGCGGGTTCTGAGCTCCGGAAGGCTGACTGTGAGGGCAGGGAAGCTCCAGGGTGCTGGGTCTCATCAAAGAATCGGATCGATACCCCCCCCCCCCCCCAACCGACCTTCAGGCGTCACAGGGGACACTCCACTTGCTGAGACCATTCTCTTCCCTCCGGAGCTTCCCAAATCCGCACCTGCACAGGGACTTCTCCACCCAGAAAGAGGCCGCCAGAGTCCTCTAAAAACCACCGACTCCCCGTCTTTGGGTGCCACTGCCGTTTGGGGGCTCAGCCCATCTGGGTATCCAGGTGACCTAATCCTAATCCTATAAAATAAAAGGCTAATGTGCAAATTGCCCCCTCAACCGGGAGCTCGACCAGGGGGCAGGGCCTGCCGGACCCCACCCGTGCACCAATCCGTGCACCGGGCCTCTAGTAAATGCATAATTCTTCACTCCTTTCAGCCTCGTGCGTCCCTCCTGCGGTGACTCCAACACAGGGTAACACTGAAGGCAGAGAATGTCCTGGACAACCTCTAATTAGGTCCGAGGGCCACCCTGAATTGTGCCCGCGAGCTCAGCTGGTGAAGGCCTGGGTAGCTTTAAGTCGGTCCCCTGGCCAGCGCCTAGATCCCGGAGTACACCTGGGGGCGGAGGGGTTGGGGGTGGAAATAAGGGGGATTGGCTCGTTTCCACTGTGACCAGCCCCCCTACTCCCCTTTCCTCTTCGGATTTCCCGGCCTGCTTACTGCCCTGCCCGAAGCGGAGGCCTCCAGACGACACCACCGAAGGCACCGCGCCTTCCCGCGCTCTTCCCGGCGCCTACTGAGCCTGCGCGGGCCGAGAAGGCGGGAGCCAGAGACCCCATGCGCGTGCGCCCTCTGCTGGCACCTAACGGTCTCCCTGGCGCGCGTGCGCAAGCTCCCCTCCCCGGGCTGCGGGGGCGCGGAGCCGTTGGCGCTGATCCCAGCGCGCTCCCCGCCTTCCTCGGGGGCAAGGCGGGGCCTCCATAGAGTCCGGGAAAGAAAGCCGGGACACGAGAGACCACGCCCCTTGTCCTGGTCTTCTTTTGAAGCCCCTAGACTCCCCACCGCTGGCCAATCGCAACCCGCCCTGTCTCGAGCGCCGGCCAATGAGCGGCATTCTTGGGCCGCTTCCGGCTCCGCGCCCCGCTCGCCCCTTCCCCAGTTCTCCCCGCGACGGGCGGGGCGCAGGGGCGGGCGTAGGCTTCGGTGACGCGCCAAAGGCTGGGAGCCAATGGGAGGCGAACTGGGCATTGATGGACGGGAACAGCGGCCAGTGGCGAGGCGCTGGCCGCACTTCCCGTCGGGGAGAGAGTGTAATATGGCGAAGACCTACGATTACCTGTTCAAGCTGCTGCTGATCGGGGACTCGGGGGTGGGGAAGACCTGTGTCCTGTTCCGCTTCTCCGAGGACGCCTTCAACTCCACTTTCATCTCCACCATAGGTAGTGGGGCAGGGGAGCGGCCGGGGTCGCCGGAGGCCTGGGTTGGGCGCGCCCCTGGGAGGCTCGGGCTGAGGGAGCGGCGGGGCCGGACGGACACCGGGATCTGAGAGGGTCGAGGGGTTCGGAGGGGAGAAGAGCAGTCGCCTCCGCCGCCGTTCGGGGGTTCCTGGGCCACGAAGGGGACCAAGTGCCCATTTTGCAGATGCGAAGACTGAGGCCCCAACCCTCAGCCTGCTTCTCGGGGAATATGTGTCCTAGGCTAGGGTCTCGGCGCCCGTCATCTGGTTCGGTCCGCACAGCAGTCTTGGAAGCTGTTCTTCGGGGTTCCCGTCTTGCAGAAGTGAAATTGAGGCATAAGGAGCTGCCGTGGGGAAAGGCCCGTGACATTTAACCTTATTAAGAATTTACTGTGTGCCAGGCGCTGTATGTTCATTATCACATTCTGCAATCCTCTGTGGTAGGTCTGTTATGAGCCCATCTCACAGATGAGAGATTTGAGGCTCAGGGCGGTGTGGGACTCCCCCAAGGTCAGAGTTTGCAGGTGGCAGAGATGGGATTTGAATCCATGTGTGTCTGACCCCAAAACTCAAGGCTCAGGCATCCCAGAGAGTGAGAGCACAAGACAGGCACAGCTGATCCACCTTGGAGCCAGAACTCTAACCCAGATCGCTTCTGCTCTTACCCCTTCAGGGGTGAAGACCCTTCTCTCCTCCCCCCGACCCCCATGGGTGGATTTCTTCTAGAGAGGGAGCTCAGAGCCTTTCTCTGCCCTGCCTTCTCTCCCACTTACGGGTCACAGCAATGGCAAGTGACAGCTGCCTTCCCTGGGACCTGTTATCCCCAAAGAGATGCCAGATAAAAGCTTCAGTGAGAAACCAAAATCAGCCGCTGCCACAGGCAGCTTGACTTCCCTATCGCGAGGCCCAGGACACCGGTTGTCACTTTGCAGAATAGCGTTTCCTGCAAGGCCAGCCCACACTGTGGCGGAACGGAATTGACTTGTTGCCCTTCGGTTCTGATAGCCACAAACGTGGAGCGGACTTCTCCCCACGCCATAAAACAGCTATTGCCCGCGTGAGAAGTTGTGACCTGGGAGTAACTCTGGTCTGTGCAGCCTTGCTCTGCAGTGGGGACGTGGAGGGACAGTTGCCAAGCCCAGGGATTGTTTCTGAACGGAGAAAACCGGCTCTGCCTTGTCCCTGGGTGACTTAACCCCAATCAGGTTATCTCTTGAACCCCACAATGCGCTGCTGAGTACCCTGCTCCGGGAGCTGCACTTTGCAAAATGAGTGCCAGGTGCAAAGGGGAGGAAATCTTCATGCCTGATTTCCAGCTGTTGTTCGTTCGTGAACAATCACTTCACCTGTCTGAGCCCTGGGTCAGTGTGATGCTCTCTGCCTTGCTTCGTGCCCTGGGTGGTGGAGGATCAGAACTGGACCATGAAGAGGAGATGGTCCCCATAGCCCGGTGGATAGCATTCTTCCCCAGGGCACAAGTGTTTCTGATGCCTTCTCCTCTCCCACTCCAAGGTCTACCTTTGGTATAACCCTTGTGCCCCCATCAATCAGGAAGTGATGTTAACACCTGGCAAGCTGTGGGTCGCTCTCAACTCAGACCTCAGTTCCCCAGTATCAGACACCTCCTGTTCAGCCCAAGCACTAGTGAGATCAGTTTAGGGGTGTGTTTTTTATTTGCTTTCTGATTCTTGACCAGAAAATCCAGGCTGGCACTTAGGGCTCTGAGGAGACAGGCCTCCACGTGCAGAAGAGACCATGATTTGGGCAAGGTCACCTAGGAGAGTAGAGGAGGCTCTGGAACCAGGATCTCTTTCCCTCCCGCTGTTTTTCCCTCATGACACGTGTCGCCTTCCTGCAGGTCTGTGCCTTCTAGGAAAGTTCAATTTAATTCTGACCTTGAAGTTACAGCCTCATAATTCTTAGGCCTTGTAAAGTTTACACTTGCTAATTAAATTTGGTGTGTGAATAAAACCCAGGAGAAGAATAGGACAGCGATGTGGTGCTCTGCCGATTGAATGGTGCTTCTTGATTTCATAGGTCCCGTGTGTCTGTGATGGGGGTGGGGGTGTTAGGAAGGAATGTCACTGGGATGCTTAGTCCTGAAATGCAACTTAATGCATAAAGGGGATTCTCTGTTGGCAGTGTGTGTACCTCTGGGTTTTCTTTATAGATCAGAGATTAAGTGGCTGTTCATTTTCTGCAGATTATGTTTTGCCAAAGCCTGTTCTCATAAACTCCATCGATTGTGGTGTGAACTTGGCCCTGTGGCTACCAGAATTGGTTCTCCCGAGCCTGGCTCAGCCCCACCACCTCCTCCAGACCCTATCCATTCATGTATTCACAGAGACAGATGACATCGGGGCAAGTGCTGTGTACATCATGGAGTATCACATAGATCCATTGCTCTTCATTCTTTAATTCAGTCATCTTTCCTTGGCGCCTGCTGCATGCCAGGCACCACCTCCGTGTGGAGGCTGGAGAGACGACTCGAATGAATCAGAGGGAAGCAGCACTATAACAAAGTCTGTAGTCAGGGTGTGTGTGCAGGACTGGGCAGTTCAGCCCCTGCCACACTGTCACTGGATATGCAGCCATAAAGCTTTTGAGTCTCTGCTCTCTTGGAGCTTATAGTCTAGTGGGCACAATTTTTTTTTTAAATATATTTTATTGACTTTTTACAGAGGGAAGGGAGAGGGATAGAGAGTTTGAAACATCGATGAGAGAGAAACATCGATCAGCTGCCTCCTGCACACCCTCCACTGGGGATGTGCCCGCAACCAAGGTACATGCCCTTGACCGGAATCGAACCCGGGACCCTTCAGTCCGCAGGCCGACGCTCTGTCCACTGAGCCAAACTGGTTAGGGCTAGTGGGCACAATTTAAGTGCAGGCTTATATTCTATGTGGTCCCCAGGACAGGTCCTGAGGGGGCAGGGATGGAATTAGCATTGTCCTAATGGATTCTGAGGGTGCAAGTCAGGCCTGAGCCTCAAGGCTTCCCAGGCAGAGATTAAGAACAAACTCACAGAGGCAGAGGCTAGGTTTGGCTGTTCCCCTTCACACAGGCCATTCAAGTCGGCAGGTTTTGCTGCTAATGTTCATGGAGCAAATAACCAGATAGACAATGTCAGGGATAAGTGCATGAAAAAAGAAAAAGCAGGTGGGGGAGAGAGAATAAGGAAGGTCAGGAAGGCTCCCCGGAGGAGGTGACTTGAACAGGAACCTGAGTGAAGGGAAGGGAGGAAGCCAGCTGACTGTGGAAGGAAAGACCGGTCCAAGGGAGGGAAGAGCAAGAGTGAAAGCCTGAGGCTAGAGTATGCCGAGGGTGATTAGGAAACAGCCATGTGGGCAGTGGCCAAGGCGGCTGGGGAGGAGCACATGAGCTGTGGGTGCCGAGAGGTGCGCGGGTTAGACAGGCAACTGTTTTTACTTTATTCTGGGGCCGAGGTCGAGTGGGAAGGTGTTTTGAGTTTTTGTAACAGTTTTATTGAGATATAATTTGCAAACCATACACCTCATCCATTGAAAGTGTACAATTTAGTGGCTTTCACAGAGTTGTGGAACCATCTCCATCGACTCTAAAACACTTCTATTATGCCAAAAAGAGACTCCAAACCCCTTGGTCACAATACCACCCTACCCTCTACCAATGGGACTCCATCTCCGCATTCCTCTCACAGCCCCTGGCAACTGCTAATCTCCTTTCTGTCTCTATGGAATTGCCTGTTCTAAACATCTATAATAATAAAAGCGTAATATGCTAATTAGACTGGACAGCAGAACGACCTTCCGGACGTCATTCCGGACATCCTTCTGGACGAAGCCATGTCAGCGGGGGCCAAGGCAGAGGCAGTTAGGGGCGATCAGGCAGGCGAGTGGTTAGAGGTGGGTGATTAGGGGCGATCAGGCAGGCAGGCAGAGTGGTTGGGGCGATCAGGCAGGCAGGCAGGCAAGTGATTAGGAGCCAGCGGTCCTGGATTGTGAGAGAGATGTCCCGGATTGCGAGAGGGTGCAGGCCAGGCTGAGGGACACACACCGCCCCGCCACCGCCTGCACGAATTTCGTGCACCGGGTCTCTAGTTTCATATAAATGGGATCATACACTGTGTGGCCTTTTGTGTCTGACTTCTTCCACTCAGCATGGTGTTTTCAAGGTTTATGTATGTTGTAGCATGTGTCAGTGCTTTGTTCCTTTTCATGGCTGAGTAATATTCTATTATATGCATAGACCACATTTTGTTTATCCATTTATCTCATGGTAAACCCACTGGAAGGTTTGGAGCAGAGGTTAGCCTTGTGATATGTTGAGTTTGTGTTTTTAGAAGCTAGGGAAGGGACTGAGGGAGCAATGGTGGGAGCCTGGAGAGCAGCCAAGGAGTTGAGAAGCCACCCTGGTCCTGGGGAGAGAGGCAGATGGGAGAGAGGAGGGCAGGGTCAGGAAGGCTTCTTGGGAGGTGACCTTAAAATGGCTTTTAAAGGAGAGAGAAGTTTGCCAACCTGATAGGTGGGCAGGGTGGGGACCACCACAGAGAAGGAACAGTATGTGCAGAAGCTTGAGCCCACCTGTATCAGGGGCATGTTGGGGCCTATTGCCCTGGGTGCTCGGAGGCCCAGGGGCAGCGTGGTTGGAAGTGTGGGTCTCTGGCCTGCAAAGGGCTCTGCTGGGCCCACTCCTTAAGGCTGCCTGATGGCGGAGGGAAGAGAACAAAGCTTTGGCACCTGAGTTACCTAGGTTTGCCTACCATCTGTGCCAGCTGCCAGGCAGTTGTGAGGGTTCCAAGATCCTGTGTGCCCAGCACGAGCCATGGCAGCTGTTACCTGCACAGGTTGGAGGTGCCCACCTCAGGTGCAGCTTGGGAAATGGGCTGACAGTGATGTGCCTTTTTTTTTCCCTTTTCTTTTCTTTCAGGAATTGACTTTAAAATTAGGACCATAGAGCTCGATGGCAAGAGAATTAAACTACAGATATGGTAAGAATCATTACCTTCTTCACCCAGAGAACACTTCAGGCAGAAGCTCCTGGTGTCCTCTCCTACTCCCTGTGACCACGGCCTCCGTCTCTTTGTGCCCAGCATAGATACTTTCTTCAGAAGCTTCATGAACTGTCCTGTGCTGGCTGCTGGGGCCAAAGTCTATGTCAGGACCTTCTGGGGACACAGCTACAAGCCCCCATTAGCTCGGTGTTTCCATCTGGGCACAGCCTGGGTCTGGGCTTCAGAGTGGCCCGCTCCCATTGAACTTGGAGAGAGCCCTCTGTGCCTGGCAGTGGGAGAAGCTGCCAGGAGGACAAAATACCCTGGCCGGCATTTCCTTCTGAGCCTGTCAGCTCACTGAGCAAGGCCTACATCGCTTCCTCTTTTCTTTCCCAGGGCAACCCAGGCCTCATTTCCTAATAGGCAGATCTGAAACCCCAGAGCCAAAAATAAGCTGAGGCCAGGCCTCACCTGGGGCTGGCTTATATGCCACATAAAACTAGAGAAGTGTGAGTCCCTGACACCGATGCCGGTCTGCAGCCCACGGCTCTAGGAGCTCGGGCTGAGCTCAGATGGTTAGATGTAGGAGAGCCCTGTCTCGCAGCCACATCACTTGGGGGGAAGCACGAGCCCTGACAAAAATAAAGAAAAGTAATTTTTTGTAGCGTGGCGCCATCCCTTCGGTCCATGGAGTGCCTTTGGGTGGGAGGCAGTGCCATGAGATAGGCTGTAAAGCTGCCCTCTTCCCCCCACAGCTTGATCCCTCCCCCCACAGCTTGACCCCCTCCCCCCACAGCTTGACCCCCCTCCCCCCACAGCTTGACCCCTCCTGTCCTCACATCTCAGAGCATGAGCATCACCCCCGCTTGCTTCATAGTCCCTCTCAACTTCAATGGTGTTCACCTCTGAATCTGATTTCAGAACCAGAGGGATGAGGCCTAAAGCCTTGCCCACCCTACAGAGCTCCTCGTCTGTCAGCTCTGGCCCCTTGTAGGTTATCACTTTGTGAGCCACACAAGTTCCTCCACTTCCAACTTGTGTTCCCCAGCAGCCTTGGTACCCAAGTCCAAAGTGACACTGTATCAGCAAGCAGAGTTTCACTTTCCTTTCCTCTCGTCTTCTTGCTTCTGCTCTTAGCAATCCCAGTGAGCTTAGTGACTTTCTTAAAACTTCTAGACTAGGCCATGGTTGAGAATAAAATGACTAATCACAAATGTCACCCCTGTTGGCATCAGAAAGTCAGCTTAGCCCCACGTGACTAGGCATGCAGATCCCTCCTGAGATTGGGGGTTGAGGGGGTGCAGAGTTGTAGGAGGAACCCTGGGTCCAGAGTCAAAAGACATGGCCCTGGTTCTGCACTGATCTGTTAATGCCAGGAGCTGGGCTGGGCACAGGCCTGTCAGTGAGGAAGGACTGTCTCCCTGGCCTCCACCGAGATGGTGTGAAAGTGCCTCCTGAGTCCCCACTGAGGTCACCCATGCCACATGACCAGCCCCTTCCACACTTGTGGTCCCAGATTTGCACAAATAATAACATCCAACCATGGCTCTTCTGGGACAGGGACTCCAGGGTGAATTCCCAGGAAGCAGAGGTGGCTGTGTTGTGTCCCCAGCTGGGAGGCATCAGCAGGTTCCTAACCTGTCTGAGTCACAGTTCCTTCTCTGTAAGAATAGGGGGAGGGAGGGGCACTGCCCACCGCAGGACAATGAACCAGAGTTAACCCGTGAGAAAGCCAGGCATCCATCCCCGTTAAATGCCCCTCGTTCTCACTGTGACAGTGTCGCTGACATCCCTTCTCCTTCTCGTCTTTAGGGACACAGCTGGCCAGGAACGGTTTCGGACGATCACAACAGCTTACTACAGGGGCGCGATGGTACGGATTGGTGTTTTTGTATGTTTGCTTGTTTAAGTCAAAGTGAAAGTCACTGTTTGGATACCAAAACCTGGCTGTTTCCGAGGGGCCCCAGGATCTGGCTCCTCGGGGATCCTTGGTCCTGGGTTAGTTTTAGGAAAAGGCTGTGTGCCCCTCCCCCATATACATACTTCCCTTCTAGCTTCAGAGACAATGCAGGGTTTAAGGAAACCTAATTCTCTGGGAACGAAGGAAGCCGGTTCTTCCAGGTGAAGTCAGTGAAATCCGAGGGGGCATGTCCCAACACCTAGGAGCGTTCGCTCAGCCCGTGCTGGTCTCTATGGAATTTGCTACAGAAAACTTGAAGATGGTCCAGGAGCTGACTTGTTCTGGGCTCTTGGCTGCGGCTGAGGCAGGGTGACGTGATCAGAAGACTGGTTCATCCCTCAAATATTTCTACCGAGCGCCTTCTCCAGGCCAGGCTTGAACTGGATGCGGGGGGAGACCTATGAGGGCTCTGAGCAGGTCATGCATGTGTGAAGTATGTACAAATGGGGTGCTCAGGGGTCAGCAGGAGCAGACACACACCCCCAGGACCTGGGTCACCCTCTGAGGTCCATCTCCTTACTTGCAAAGTGGAACAGAGAGTAGGACTATGTCCAAACAGGGAGGATATGTGGTCATCTCTCCATTTCAAGATCCTACCACACCCTGCCCTTTCCATGGTCATTGCCATATGCCCTGTGTCTGGAACTGTGCTGAGTATGTGGTGGGAGCTCAGGAAATGAGGTGGCCTGCAAAAATGAATGGAGACATTAAGTATTTAGCATGTCCCACACAACGTCTGAAACATAATAGAAACTCAATCACAAAGATTGCAACCTTAGCTCTCCTCATTAAAATTAATTTACTAATTTTCCCCTCACCTTGCTGTGTTCTGATGGGGCGGAGTCCTCAGGTCCCTGAGGGACCTTCTGCTGTGTGGTCTCAAGTAGTCCCTTCCTTCCAGGTCGTGGCCATAAGTCCCTGTCTCCCCTGAGTGTGGGTGCCACGTTATCCCCGTTACACAGATGAGGACGCTGAGGCTTGGCGCCATTGCATGCCTGACTTACGTTTATGCAGAGAGTACATGGCTGGGCTGGTCCTAGCAGGCTCTTCAGCTCCCACACCCTCAGCCCACCCCTGGCCAGGCTGGACTGAGACATCTGGAAGGCACTGTCCAGCTCCAAGACGATGGTGGCTTGTGATCCTCTTAGGCCTGCACTAACCATGCAGAAGCCACTGGCCACCTGTGGCTCTCGGAATTTAAATCGGTTAAATAGGAATCCAGCTCCACCGTCCCACTGGCCACATTTCGGGTGCCCCAGAGCTGAATGTGGCCAAGCAGACACCTCACAGGACAGTGCAGGGAACATTGCCACCATTGCTGCCCCTTCATCCTCTCTGTCCATGAGGTACTAGACTATGGGGTCTCGAAAATGGGAACATTGGATGCCTGGTGTCCGCTTATGAGCCTGCAAACAGCTATGGGGAGCTGTGCCCAGATGGGGCCAGGGAAATGATCGCTAGGAGCCCCAAGGGGAGTTGTAGGGAGGACCTGGAATAGCCGTTTGATGGCAGTGAGGATCCTAGGCCATCAGAGAGGCCAGTCCCTGGATAAAGGGGTGAGAAGTCCTCACTGCCCCAGATGGCTGGGGTGCAGCTTCTGAGCAGAGACCCCTACTATGCTCCACTCAGAGTCTTCCCACCAGCATCTACTCATGCTGGCCTTGGAGGGAGACCGACATCACATCCTCTAAAATCTCTGAGGCCTCGTGTCAGCAGTCTGTTCAGTTCCTCAGGAGACCCCAGAATGAGGACCCAGATGGTATTTTCGAGCGGTCATGACCATGGCTGTGGCAGGCTGTAAGGCCGCTGTGGGTATCCCTAAGGTCACGGTGGGGATTTGGAAGAGCTGTGGCTTTCTTGCCCTGTCTCCATGGTGACCCTCGCCCCCGAGGTTCTCTACCCAGTGCATACGGATCGTTTTCTTACTCTGCAAACTCAGGCCGCCTCAGAGACAAGGTCTTGGCCACACCAGCGGCTGTGGATGCAGGGCTGGGCCCTGGGAGCAGGTAGTGGGAGGGAATGGAGCAAACTGGACCTGCGCAGGACAGCTTGAGCCCAGATGCTGGGCTGCACAGGGGGATTGCAATGCGCTGCAGGTTGGTTTGCTGTGGACACCCCTCAAGGTCTGGAGCAACCAAGGGTGGCCTGAGTGTTGCTTGGTGCTGAGGAGGGCCCAGAGAGGTCCTCACAGGAGCCAGTGTCACAGCTCCGTCAGGATTAGCCGCACCTGGGCTTAAACCTTAAAACTAAAGCGCTTCCCTCTGTGCTTTAGTTTTCCCTCTAACAGGGATATTTGCCCTTCACATGATGATGAAATCATGGGCTCAGGTGGAAGCGAGGTCACTCTGTGGCTCTTTGGGGACCTATGGACTGTACCCAGGCACTCACACATTGGTTACAGAACCACTGGGCCTCAGTGCTGCCCGGCCTGTGCTGGAAGCCAGCCCCCACTCTGGTGGAGTCGCTGGAAGGCACATCGATGTCAGGATCAGGCTGCCCGGGGTTCAGAACCCACTTGTGCCCTTTACTGTCTCGTGAGGCCAGGGCCAGGGACCTAGCCCTGTCCTCCCACAACCTCAGGTTTCCATCTGCAGAGGAGGGAGGGGAGGGGACCACTTGACCCAGGCCTGTGAGGCTTTAGGGAGACCCACTGCAGTGTCTGGCACATAGGAAGCGCCCAGAGGAGGCGGCATTGGCTGAACCCAGGAGGTGACTTGGGCCAGGGCAGGGGCATGAGTGAGGATTTGGAGGAAGCCAAGGACAGTGAAGGCTGGCATGGGGGAAGTACAGGGCTGTGGAACCCTGTAGAGGGTGGGGAGCTGCAGGATGAGAAGTTGGGAGGCCAGCAGGATCTCAGGGGCTGCTGGGCACATGGGCTGTACTTATCCTGCTGTGAGGAGCCAGCAAAGCTGTTTGTGAGCATGGGTATGGTGGGATCTGGTCTAGGGTGAAGGGTCACCTTGGTGGCTGAGGGGCCAGGACTAGAGCCTGGGAGACCAGGGATAGGCTGTTGCTGGAGCCCAGCAGAGGAAGAGCCCCAGTGAAGGAGAGGAGGGAGTTGTAGGGAGAGGTGTCATGTCAGGGTCCCTGCTGCCCTACCTCGCTGGGTCTCCCCCTCAGCTCACAGCTTTTCTAGAACATCTCTGTCTCCCCCTGCTCAGGGCATCATGCTGGTCTACGACATCACCAACGAGAAGTCCTTTGACAACATCCGGAACTGGATTCGGAACATTGAGGAGGTAAGGCTTAAGGGAAACTTCCACCTTGCTTCTCCTCGGTTCTCACCCTGGAGCCCCCTGGTTTACAGGTGAGATCACTAGGCACAGAGCCACCCCCAGGAACCTGTCCAGAGCCCCATAGCTAGCGGTGTAGCCCAAGCAGGGCCTGGAGCCCAGGCAGTGAGCCCTAGAGACCACGCTGCCCTCGCCTGGTCACAGAGTGACTCCTCTGGGCTGTTGGTTTTGGTGCTGAGAAGAAGTGATACCCAAAGTCACCGTGAGCATTTGGTGCTTCCTAGAATTGGCATGACCTTTGTCTTTGGAGGGTGTGGTGAGAAGCTATATCAGGTGACTTTGAGCCACAGCAGAGTGGGGTGTGAGTTGATGTGAGCTCCCCGTGTTCAGGTCAGCAGCACACAGATCACAGCTGGCTCGAAGAGAGACCTTGAACCATGAAGGGAGGGGAAGGTGGCCAGCCCCAACTCCCCATTCCAAAGCCAGTGTCGTCACCTTTCTGCTCCCCGAAGAGCTTATCTCACCCCAGAGCCTTCCTGGACAGAGGCGCTTGCAGCTTTTGATGACTCACTAGGTGGGGCGTTGGGGGTGAGGTGTGGCCAGAGGACTTTCCCCTCCTGGACTGCCACCGCAGAAGGTCGCTCACTGCTGATGCGACGGTTATAAGCAGTTGCACTGGGCCTCCCCCCCGCCCCCCAGCAACTCCGCATTTCCTGTCAGTGGGCTGTGCCTGGCTGAGGAGGAGGAACTGCCCACACTCACAGTGGTCTTTGTGGAAGCTGCGTTTCTGGCCAGCAAACAAGAGGGCCTTCCAGTTGGCAGGATGTTAGGCGGGGAACCATGCAGGGCATTTTGGTAAGATCAGGTCTGAGCTGCAGCAACAAGGTCCTATCCAGTGCCTCGGATCTTCAGGAAGCAGGGCCACTGCACGGAGGAGGGGCGGGTGGGACAGAGTTAAGGGAATGCCAGGTGCCACCACCCCAGGCATGACCCATTTCCGGAGCCCAAAGAGAGTAAGCTGGAGCAGGCTAGAAGTTCTCAGGATAGCAGCTGCGATCCCCCTCTCCCCCCCTACCGCCCCCCTGCAGAGGAGCCAGGGAGGGGAGCAGGGTTACCTCCCATAGACCCCACTGGGTTTCCAGGGACACACTCAGGAGCCTGGTTATTGCAGCCCATAGAGAAGCCATCCTCAGCAGGTAGAAGGCATGCACTTGGTCAGAGAAGCAGCCAGAACGCTAGACTTGGCCCTGGCATTGGCTGTGTGACATGGAACAAGTTATTCAACCTCTCTGAACTTCAGCTTGTCACATGCACAAGGGTGTGCCTAGCAATCCTGGCCCTACCACTGATTTCAGGGGTCAGGCCACAAGTTGGCCTGTGAGCCCGTCTAACTGCACCTTTCACCTCCTCTGTCTGTCCTCTCCCCAGCATGCCTCTGCAGATGTTGAAAAGATGATACTTGGAAACAAGTGTGACGTGAACGACAAGAGACAAGTCTCCAAGGAACGGGGAGAGAAGGTGGGCATGGTGGCCAGCTTGGGCCTAGTATTGTCAGGCACCTCAGGGCAGAGGGACCTCAGGGTTTTAGGGTTCTCTGCATGGAGGCCAGCCCTTTCATGCCCCCCAGCGTTCCTTGATTGCTTACTAAACCCCTCAGAATCTTCATGAGCATAAGATGACCTACCATCTCAGCTTGTCCGAGGCTAGGGGTCCCAGGATGCAGGACTTTGCTGAGCAAAAGGGGACGAGTCGATCGCCCCTGTGGGGTACATGCCAAGGGAAGAGAGAGTGGGAAAAACATGCCCAGCCAGGCTTCAGGCTAAAGACTGCGAGCAGTGAAGGCTCCTAAGCTGCGCTGTGCACGTTCCTGCATCGTGTCTCATGGGAACCCGTCGAGGCCACCGAGAGCAGAGAATGGAGCTGTGGTCCTGCCATGAATAGACACCACCTGCTGTCCACTGGTGACTCCAGGGAGCAAGTCCACAGTACCCAGCTCATCTGGGGCCTCCTCATCACTGTTCCCAATTTAGGGTGCTTCCTGGGGGTCAGGTACACCTGGCCGCTGACGTGTGTGCATATATGTCTCCCTCCCTCACAGCTGGCCCTGGACTATGGAATCAAGTTCATGGAGACCAGTGCAAAGGCCAACATCAATGTGGAGAACGTGAGTCCCAGGCCCACAGCCCTAGCCCCTTGAGGCTGAGGGTTGGTCTATACCCTCTGAGAAGGCTCTGCCACAGGGTCTGGTCACAGGCTATGGGCTGTCCTGTTGGCCATCTGTCCAAGAGGCACTTCCTGGTCAGGGCCATTTCCAGGCTCCTTGAGCTGCCCAGCTGGCCCCGTGTATCACCTGCTATCTCCCTGCCCCTTCCCCACCCCATGTTCAGATGTTAGCAGGTGCAGGCCCCAGCTGGGCACCTAGGATATTTTCTCACTGGCTCTTAGGGAGCCTTGGGAAATGGGGAGGGTTTCAAAGATGGGGAGACTGAGAGTCCCTGGGTAGATGCTCTGGGTCACGCCACCTACATAGACGTCCTGGTCACAAGCCCAGACGAGCGAAGTAGGGAGCCTTGGCCTAGCTTTGGCCCAGGCCACCCTCTCCTCTTCACAGGCGACGCCAGCCTTGCAGCTGACCTACCTTCCTCTTCACCCCACCACCCCAGTGATCTTCCCAAAACGGGCCATCCATGTCACTCCCAACTTCAACCCCCTACACCTGGCTTAGAAGGCCCCCCCAGCTGTGTGTGCCGCCCAAAGATCAGGCCTCGCCAGCCGCTTTCATCCCAGGCCACCTCCAGGCCTTTGCTTACGGTCCCTTCCCTCACACCCCCTTTTCCATCAGGGCCTGGCCCAAGTGGCCCTTCCCCAAGGAAGTCCCCACCATCGCTAGACCCTTGGGCCTACCACTTTGGGTCCCCAGCACCCCCTCCCCGCTCCATGACAGAACTGTCCACATCACATAGGTGTTTGCTGAGACTCCACTCCTCCCACCAGACAAGTAGCCCCTTAGGTGCAAGTGCTGAGGCCAAGTCTCTGTGTGAGGCCCGGGGGTAGGGTGTGGTTTATAAGTGTTCTTCGAAAGAGCAGGTGAGGGAAGGGAGGGAAGGGTTAGGAGACTGCAACAGAGGCAGCAGCCTCTGGTCAAGCCATCCCTGGAAGACAACCCTTTACCCCATCCCAGCCCTTCCAGGCAAGGACCCAAATGGAGCTTGTTTGGCCAAAGAGCTGCTTGTCTTCCTCTCTGCCCTGCCCCTGACCACTAGAAAAGGGGCAACGCAGGAAGGCAGAGCATAGGAGTCAAGGATGGGTTCTCCTGGATCCTTCCAGATTGGTCAGTAACCTCTAGATGCCTTGGGACAAGGGACTTCGTCCTTTTGAGCCAGTTTTCTCCCTGACCAGTCAAGGTTGAGTCACCTCCCAGGGTCATTGGCTCAGGGGAAGTGCTGGTCTTGGCGGGTGGGGGTAGGAGGTGGGGCTGGACAGGTGAGACCCCCACCTCGCTGTCCCACCACCCCCGTTCCATAGTGACACCCAGGAACCAGCAAGCCCCCATCTGCTTCCTGCTGCTGGGGTACTAACACCGTGCTTATTTCACAGGCATTTTTCACTCTCGCCAGAGACATCAAAGCAAAAATGGACAAAAAATTGGTGAGTGTGTGTCCTTCCTCATCCCTGAATGGTTTTCTATTGGAGCCTGCCATTTTCCACCTCAGTGTGACTCAGCCCAGACAGATCCTGCATCAGGGCCCAGCCAGACCCAGTCAGGATGGCTAGGGAGGGAGAAGAGGTAGCAGTTGGGGTTGGGCATCGGCTCCCAGACATGCTCATCTACTTTCTTCTTTCTCTGTGGCTCAGAGCTGCTCAGCTCCAGGCTGTGTCCAGGCAGACAAGGCCCTGCCTGCTGAGTGCACTGGCTAGCAAGGGACACAGGGCCTCTCCCCACCCACGCTGCAGAGGACAGCCCAGCAGCACCCGTCCTGGCGAGTCTGGCAGGTTGATAGCGTTTTCCCCCGCCAGCCCCAAGTTGTGCAGGTTGTGATGGCTCTGTGACGTTTAGTCGTAGGTCCAGGGCTCTGAAGCCTCCAGGAGGTCCTACTTGAATCCCCCTTATCCACCCTTTCATTTATTTCTGGCTTTTTTGCTCACCACCCAAGCATTTCATGGTCCTTAATACTCAGCATAATTATACTTTCTTGGTCGAGTCTGAAATCTCGGCTGTACTTGGGCATGTTCAGGGCCTAAATGCTGTTGTGAGTGTTGCCTGGGAGCCTCATTCAGTGGCCACTCTTCCAGCCAGTGACACTCTCCAGGGCTCTACCTGTGGCTCATTTAGGTCTCATTACACAGAGTGCACGCAGAGCACAAAATGCCTTCAAGTAGGTCACACCTGATTTAAAAACAAATGTATTTTTATATTTCTAAGATACCATGAGTTAAATCGTGAGGCACAAGATGGATTTAATAGCAGCTCTTTGGCCAAACGGGAAACAGTCTGTGTAAACCAGTATACTTTTATTTTTCTGTTCTTTATATATATATATATTTTTTTTTTTTATTGATTTCAGAGAGGAAGAGAGATAGAAACATCAATGATGAGAGAGAATCATTGATTGGCTGCTTCCTGCACACCCCACACTGGGGATCAAGCCCATAACCCAGACATGTGCCCTGACCGGGAATCAAACCTGGTTCATAGGTCGACACTCAACCACTGAGCCGTGCCAGCCTGGCACAGTGTACTTTTCTTACAGAAATTTCCTTACAACGGACTTGCTTTTCTCTTGAGTGTAATGGTAAATTTTTGATTCTTAACGATCCTCCTGACTCAGTTTTGCCCGCTGCAGTTACGTTGAGCATCACAGTGACACTGGGCCTGTGTTTTTGATACTGGCCTGTTGATTGCCTCCAGAATGTGCCATATTTATTAGGGCTCAGATCACGAAGCACTGGTACACAGCCATAATCCTTGCGATTTCTCTCTCTCTCTCTTTTTTTTTTTTAACAGAATTGCAAATCACCCATTTCCTACCATCTTTCTGTTTGTATTTAGCATTGCAGCCCCATACTATTTTATATGTGTCTTTTTTTAAATTGAAATATATCTGATATACAACATTATGTAAGTTTGAGGTGTACAGTGTTAGCATGAGATATTAATATGTTGCAATATGATTACCATGGTAGCGTTAGCTGACTCCTCTATCACAGTCCCATAATTCTTCCTTTTTTGTCTTGAGAACAATTAAGGCCTAGTCTCCTAGCAACTTTGAAGTTTATACTATTGTTGACTCTGATGACAGGCTCTTCATTAGATTCCCCAGGACTTGCTTAGCTTACCAGGACAGTTCATGTTTATCTTTCTCATCACTGACAGCCAGCTCTGCCCACCCTTTCTTCTCTCTCGAAAGTGTCACAGAAGGGCGGGCTCTGTTGGTGCCCACCCCACGCCCAGACCTCTGGCATTTTCCCTCTCAGCACAACCCAGTGCTTCCCACTGCACTGACAGCAGACTCCACACACCGTGCCAGTCCACCTGGGCGTCATGCACTGGCTGCTGCCACCTGCTTCACCTTGTCACCTACTGTTTCCCTGTCACCCCCGTGCTCCAGCCATGCTGGCCTTTTCTTGTTCTTGAAGCACCCTGTTTATTCGGGTTTCCTTTCCTTCCACCTGAGGTGCCTCTCCCCGCCCCATCAGTTTCCTAGGGCTGCCCTAACAAGTTCTTGTAACAAACTTTCCAGCTTGCACCGCACACATTCATGATCTTAATGTCCTGGAGGTCAGGATTCTGAAATGCGTCTTCCCAGGCTCAGAGCAAAGTGTCAGCGGGGCTGAATTCATTCTGGAGGCTCTGGGGGAGAATCCATTTTCTTGCCTGTCAGCTTCTAGAGGGTACTGCATCCCCAGCCTTAGAACCACTTCCGCCAGCTTGGGCCCTGCTGCCATCACCTCTTTCTTGGACCCCAGCTGAGAAGGTTTCTCTGCCTTTGAGGATTCACAGGATTAGATGGGGCTCACCCGGATGATCCAGCATGCTCTCCCCATCTCGCCTTAGTCACATCTGCAAAGTCCCTCTTGCCACAGCAGGTGCCATACGCATATGTTCCAGGGATCAGGGTGCAGACATCACTGGGGGCCGCTACTTGGCTGACCACACACCCGGACTGTCTTACTTCATGAGGTCTCACCATCAAAGCACACCTCCACCTCTTGCCCTGCCTTTGCGCTCATTCCTCACCGTGGTGGGAAATCACTGCTTTTTTGTTACCTCATAATTTCCGTCCCCAGTGTGAGCTTCCCAAGGCAGGGGGTTCTTCACCACTGCATGCCCAGTACCCACAAAAGTGCCTGGCACAGCACAGGCATTCGAGAGTTATTGTTAAGTAAATTCAGGGTCTTTTTTTACCTAAGAGCTGAAAGATGAGAAAGAATTTGTCAAAGAAAAGGGGGCTGACCCTTTCCAAACAGGGTGACCTGGGAGAAAATAAGATTTCCATTCCCAGAGCTGGCAGAGGCTCTGGATGCTGGGTGACAGTTTGACAGAGGGGCAGTCCTCTGAAAGCAGTGTGGGGACTGGTGTGTTCAGTAAGGCTTGAGTGGGCAAGGTTAAGGTTTCTGCTTTAGACTACCCACAGCAGAATGGAAGGTGGACCAGGGGAGAAGCGGTAAGTCAGAGCCTTAGCACAGAGACATGGAGACCATCCAGGTGTGAGCGGAATCGGGACCTTGAATTCAGCACCTCTAACCCCCAAATTCCAAGGGACATTTGGCTGCCCCTTGACTGCCTCACTAGTAGGGGTAGAAAGAAGGAGGGGAGGGAGGATGAATGGAGAGAAGAAAGTAGGGAAAAGAGTGAGATGGGAGAATAAATGGAAAGGTGTTGAGGGGATGAAGGGAAAGGGTTGAATGAATAGGTGAATAAATTGAAAGAATGAATGATGGTTGGAAGGGTTGGTGGGTAATAGAAAAAATTATCTCTGGGTTTGTGTAAGATGAATTGTCAGTTGGAAGCGATAATTGGATGGATGGATGGATGGATGGAAGGGAATGGACAGATGTATGATTTATAAGAAGAGGATGAGTGGAAAGAAGGAAGAGAATAGACAGGTGGATGGTTAGTTTGAAGGGGAAGGAGGAAAGAGGGTGGACAGATGGATGTATGGTTGGTTGGAAGGGGATGAATCCATTAATCGTTGAAGGTGATGGATGATTGGGTAGATGGGTGATGGATAGGAGGAAATGGATAGACTTGCAGTTGGATGGTTGGATGGAAGGGGATGGATGGATGGATGGGAGGGGATGGGTTGACTTGCAGTTGGGTGATTAGATGGTTCCTTGGTTAGGTGGCTGGCTGGTTAAGAGTCATAGTGCTTATGCCCAGTCATAACCTCAGAAAACTTCTTGTGACTTCAGGAAGGCAACAGCCCCCAGGGGAGCAACCAGGGAGTCAAAATCACACCGGACCAGCAGAAAAAGACCAGCTTTTTTCGATGTGTTCTTCTGTGAGGAACGCCGCCTTACTCTGAGCCTTGTTCAGCCGAGCTGACTGTGCCTGTCCTGAGTGAGCCTCTCACTCAGCTGGGGCCCCCCCTCCAATGCCCCTGCCACGGCCACCGGGCCCAGGGCCACCAGAACACAATTGAGAAATTGTTTATTTTAGTAACTGATCTTTTTCAACTTTGGAGATGGAATAAGTTAAGAATTTGCTATTTTCCCTGTGATGTCCACCGAACTGGCCCATGCATCGTGTATCTGGAGAGAAAGATGGACATGACATGACCAGCAACCGTGACCAATATGGTGGGCCTCCATCTCTGGGGTGTGACCACGAAAATTCCACTGCAAAGCAGAAGCAAGGCTCCCAGAGGCCAGCGATGGTTCCAGGAGTGCTGAGCTTCCCCCCGCGGGGCGGTGACCCATCAGGCCCAGGAGGCATCGAGACACGTCTGACTCCCACTGTCACCTTTTCTCTCAGTTTTGGACAAGTGACAAAAACCGTTATGTTTCTTTTTCTCCCCTCCCTCTTCTTTTTGACTCTCAAACCAAAGGGAAGCACAAATTAAGGAAATCCTGTGTAAAGCGTTCAGAAGGAAGGAGGAGGGGAGGGGCCTTGCCTGTCCACAGCCAGGTTTTGGTCTGTAATCCAGTCAGGCCTCAGGCATGGTCAGTGGGCCTCGGCAGTCCCTGTCTGATCACCGAGGGGACACCATGCATCCTACGGGTGACCCCAAAAGTGCAACCACACACCGATCACCCGCAATTAAGGCGTTGGCCTCTCGGCCCCCAGACAGCCCCCACTCCCACAGTCTCCGAATCGGACGTTCTTGCCAGCTGAGATTTTTATTTTTCCAGACCTGTAGTGCCATGAAGTGATTCCGTCTTTGATTTCCAGCGGCAGACCCAGGTGACCAGGGACACGGGTGCATCTGTGATTGGATGTGGCCGAGAGCACGCAGCGTCCCAGGCAACAGACTGGCCACAGCTTTCGGGGATGGTTTTTAACTGCTGTCGTTGGTTCTGTTTTGACAGCTCTGCCTTCCCATAGAGGGTGCATTTGAGACCAGGTCACCAGGTCCGAGGGGTGTCACGAGGGAGCCTTTATATTTCTTTTTCTTACACTTCACCCCAAGCCGCTGTCTACCCAAGCCACTGGCGTCGAAATGTCTTTTTTGAATTAAAACCAATGTACCAGCCATAGTCTGTTCCTGGAATCTCTTAACATGCTGTTTACATCAATAAACACACTTAAGGGAAACAAGTTAAAGCTCATTTTAAAGTTCTCGGATTTTATATCCACAGTTCTCTGTGGGTAGACAGATGTGGCCAGGCATTGGCTGGTAGGTTCGCAGAGGCCTGTTATTTAAAACACAGCCCAGGCCAGCAGGGGCCTCGGGTCTGGACAGGATCAAAGTAGAGGTGGTGTGCGCCCCAGGCTCTGAGATGACACCATTATCCAAAGGTTGGCGTGGAAAATAAAGCTTCCGACCCCATAGAAAAACAGGAGACCCTGTTCTCTGCCCCACGTGGGTTTCCATGTCCCATGCTGAACCTGCTTGTCAGCATTAGCCCCCACATGTCCTCAGGTCCTCACGTCTGGTCTCTGTTGGCATCCATCGGCCAAGTTGCACACTCATCTCTGGGACCCCTTTCTCACCTCGGGAGCATCCTCCTCCCCCACCCCCGCAGTCCGGCTTCCCCTGGCTTCTGGCACATGGCCACCATTTGCCTCTTCTCTAGACTGGCCCCAGTGGGTTTCTTCTCTGTTAAGGTCCCCAAGACCACCCAGGTCACTGGTTCCCTGGGACTTGACGTATCGCTAATGTATTACAGCCAAAGGACAGGAAAATGGCTCGGGAAGAGGCGCGTGGAGCCGCGGCCAGAGGAAACCAGGCACAAGCTTCCAGGCGTCCTCTCGGCGTGGGGTCACGCTTTGCCACCGCCAAGCTGTGACAGGTGTGAAGTGTGAGCTGCCAGGGCGCTCCTTGGAGACTCAGCACCCAGGGTTCTATTGGGGCTCGTCCTGGAGGCACCTCCGCGGCGAGGCGTGTTCCAGCACCGCAGCAGCCTGGAGAGCAAGCCGGCATTTAGCATAAACCACATTGTGCAAACATTTAGGCATGGTTGTGAGCCGCTCTTCATGCTGGGAAGGCTTTATTTCAGCATAGCGAACTTGACCTGCCAAGTTCCTGAATGCCAGCCATTGGCCAGCCTTTGGACGGGCCAGTGACTTCTGTGTGCATCCAGCCCAGACACCAGTCTGAGCTCCAGGCCCCATATAACTCACAGTGTACCATGGACCATGAGCTCCTGCACGCTGTGGCCCTGCCCACCTCTTCCCGTGTCTCTGCCATCCTCCCGGCTCACCTCACCCCGGCCCGTGTGCCTTACTCTCCTGCTTCACCCCATGCTCGCCACTGCCCTGGTGCCTTCACACCTGCTGCGCCCTTGGCCCGGCAGTCCTCTGACATCTGCACAGCCCACTTGTGCAGGTCCTGACCATCCAGGACAGCCTCCCTCCCGCCTCATCATCAGAGTGGCTATGGGAATTCAGGTCTCACGGCCAACTTGTCCCCCCACCCCCCACCATGGAAGCTCCACGAGCCTGACTTGCCCACCCCTGACATCCGTGGCAAAGTGGCATGGTGGTCACTTCCCCGGAGGGCCACCCACCCCACACGAGCCACGGCAATCCCAATCACCAGCTGAAGCTGCCAGTGGAAAGTCCAGGCCTGGGGTCAAGGGGAAGGGGCTTCTGAGTCCCAGCCCCGATCTCCCTGCTGGCCCCCTTCCAGAAGGTCCTCTGGGGACCACTTGTCCATTCAGTTTCCAGTGGTCACTGAGGGCTGGGTAGATGAGCGGGGGGGATTCTCAGGGGAGGATGTTGGTTTGTGGGAGACCACATCCACCAAGCAGGTTGGGGGACTTAGGCTGCAGTCCTCTGATGGGGTCTCGGGGGACCGGGCTGGAGGTGGACTGATAAGGCCCCACATTCCTGTAGACTGAACGCCATGCAAACGAGACCCCAATGGCCAGGCTTTCTAACAAGAGGCACTGGGCACTTCTGATCCCCTCCCCTCATCACTGAGGCTAGGAGCCGGCTCACTGGGCTGTGGAGGGCATGAAGCATCAGAGTGGTGGAGTGAGTTGCCCGGCCTGGGAGGTCTGGAGCCTAAGCCTGCATCTCCCCCAGCCACACACAAAGGCATCAGATTAAGTCACAGTGAAGAGTCCTGGTATCAGTACTGTTAACTGAGCCCCCTGCTGCCTACCTGAAGGTTGTCTCTCCTATCTGAGGAGCGCTAGTGTCATGTGACTTCACAGATGAAGAGGCAGACCCAGAGAGGTTGAGCAACTCGCCCAAGGCCACACAGTGGATGAGTGAGAAATGGGTTCCTCGTGTTTTCTGCTTGGGGCTGTTAAACCGCAGACTGCAGGCAACCCCCTCCACCATGGAGCGGGGAGTGGTCAGGGCACCCAGCTTGAGCCTGCAATGAGGCTATCTAAACCAGCTGGGCCAGGGCGATAGGCCCACGGGGTCCCTGTCCCCCGCCCCTCCAGCTCAGCCATGAGGATCTGGGCCATTTCTGCCTGAAAGGAGGAAGTGGTTTAGCCCGTGTCCTAGGACAGGAAAGGTGGGGCAGCCAGCATATATCTGGGGCTGGCTGATTCGTTAAGCACAGGTTCTCTACTCAGGGTCCACTATGTGTGTAGTTTTAGTTTTTTTAAATCAGTAAAAAATTAATACAATAATAATGAATATATAATAATGATGCCAGTGCAGTAATAAAATATAATTTCAAATGGTTTGGGGGGTTTTTGTTGTTAATCCTCACCCAAGGATTTTTTTTAAATACATTTTTTATTGATTTTAGAGAGGAAGGGAAAAGGAGAGAGAGATAGAAACAACAATGATGAGAGAGAATCATTGATCAGCTGCCTCCTGCACGCCCCACACTGGGGATCAAGCCTGCAATCCGGACATGTGCCTTGACTGGGAATCGAACCATGACCTCCTGGTTCATAGGTCGACACTCAAGCACTGAGCAATTCCAGCTGAGCTCAAGGATATTTTTCCATTGATTTTTAGAGATAGTGGAAGGGAGAGCGGAGAGGGAGAGAGAGAGAGAGAAAGAAACATTGATGTGACAGAGACACATCAATTGGTTGCCTCCCACAGGTGCCCCAAGGGGTTAGGTGGGGGAGGGGGGTGGCAGACGGGGATGAACCTGCTACCCAGGCACATGCTTTTTTTAAAAAATATATATTTTATTGATTTTTTACAGAGAGGAAAGGAGAGGGATAGAGAGTTAGAAACATCGATGAAGAGAAACATTGATCAGCTACCTCCTGCACACCCGCTACTGGGGATGTGCCTGCAACCAGGGTACATGTCCTTGACTGGAATCGAACCCGGGACCCTTCAGTCCACAGGCCAACGCTCTATCCACTGAGCCAAACCAGCCAGGGCCCAGGCACGTGCTTTTAATGAGGAAGTGAACCTATGACCCTTTGGTACATGGGCTGACACTCTAACCATTTAGCCACATCATTCAGGGCTGGGGTTTTTTTAGTTTAGTTTTTTGTTTGTTTTTTTGTTTTGTTTTGTTTACAAAAGTCAAAATGTGGCCCTGTGTTCACAGTGAGACTCAGACTACCCAGGCTCCATCCTGCCTCAGGCCCTTTGTGCAGCTCCCTCTACCTAATTTATTCTTTCTGCACCCCGCCCCCCCAATCAAGTTGGCTGCTATCTGCCCCCAGGTGCCCCTTCCGTTAGGCCCCTTCTGGGGGTTCTTGCAACCTCAGTTCCTGCTTCCTGGCCTGCTGTTTGCTTTGAAACAACATTGACAATTTCTTACTCTCTTCATTGCTCTCTAGATTGTAGATACTGGGAGGGTGGGGCTTGTGCCCGTCTTGGGGTCTCCTCTCTGTCCCCTCAGGATCTGGCACACATCAGATGCTCAGTAAAGGCTTGTCCAGATCTGAGTGGAGCAAGGGTGCCCCTCCACCTGCAGCTCAGCAGCTTCATTGGAGTGTGGACAGAGGGGTTGTCCTGGTCCCGCCCCAGGCTCACCTGCTTAAGGAAACAGGAACCGCCTGGGGCCCCGCCCTGCTGACGTGTGGACCCTGAACTGAAACTCAGGCACCTCCAGGCAGCACGGGCACAGCCAGAGCGAGGGCCTCGGCCTCGGCCACCCAGGGGTCTCCCAGGTATGTTCCCTGGGTGGGGACTCCTCAGTCAGCCACATGCCCACCTATGCTGGGTGAGGCTGGGCCCCTGAGAGTCTCAGCCCCAACCCAGTCCTAGAAGACAGAGCATGGGGTCCAGGCTGGGCCAGAGGGGGTGACGGGGCTGGCAGGACCAGAGAAGCATGAGCAATCTTTTGGAGGCACCAGGAGGTGACCATTGGAAAATGGAGCTGGAGGTGGGGAAAGAGCAGTTCTGGCTAAGAATAGCAACAGTGTGGAGGGGAAAGAGAACTGGATCGGCCCTAGTTGGTTTGGGTCAGTGGATAGAGCGTTGGCCTGCGAACTGAAGGGTCCTGGATTGAATTCCAGTCAAGAGCACATGCCTGGGTTGGGGCTCGATCCTCAGTAGAGGGCGTGCAGGAGGCAGCCAATCAATGATTCTCTCTCATCATTGCTGTTTCTATCTCTCCCTCCCTCTCCCTTCCTCTCTGAATCAATAAAAATATATTTTTAAAAAAGGAGAGAGAATGTAATCACTTTGGAGTAGAGCAGAGATGCTGTTAGGGGATGAGGAGGTGGGGAGGTGGGGAGGCTCCAGGGCCAGGGCCAGGAATTTGAAACTTAATGTGGCCTCACTCATCACTAAACCATCTATTCATCAGCACACATCCTGTACCCTCCACTGTGCTGATGCTGGGGACCCAGAAAAATCCAAAAGGATCTAGTCCGGGCCTAGACCCTGGGCACCCCTAATATAGGGGAGACAGACCCGACACAGACACTCCAGCTCCATGAGGCAAGGCTAGGCCAGAGGCAAGAATTGTGGGGAAGGTGGGGGACATAGAAGGGTGCCAGGGTTTTGTCCGGGGGAAGAGGCAGGAGAGCTGCATGGAGGAGGGGATATTTCTGCTGGGTCTTGAGGGGTAAGTAGGAGGTCTCCATTACCCCGGAATAGGTCCCTACTGGACGCATGGACTTTTATTATAAATACAGGTGTTTTGTGCTGGTCTCTACCAATCAATACCAATGTTGTGACTGGATCAGCCCTTGTGGCTCTTATTATGATTTCAAGATCCCTTGAAGCCATAGTCATCAGGAAACTTTAAACAAAAAATAAAAGGTTTATGTATTACTTAAGGACTTGGAAATTATACAGCACACCTGGGACCACTCAGCGAGGTCAGAGGTAGAGCAAGCGTGCACACAGGCAAGTAGCCCAAAGGGTCAATTATTGAAATCAACCGAGATCTCTAAAACAGTGGTTCTCAGCCTTCCTAATGCCCCGACCCTTTAATACAGTTCCTCATGTGGTGGTGACCCCCAATTTCATTGTTACAAATTGAACATAATGAAAGCATAGTGATTAACCACAAAAACAATATGTAATTATAAATGTGTTTGCCGATGGTCTTAGGCGACTCCCGGGAAAGGGTCGTTCAACCCCCAAAGGGGTCGCGACCCACAGGTTGAGAACCGCTGCTCTAAAACAAAGCAGCCGCAGCGGGGGAAGGCAGCTTGGCTCTTCAGTCGCGTGGCTGGCAATGTTTACTGGAGATTGCCATCGCTGAAATGGATGCCTCCGCAATCAAAGCTTAAGTCAGGCGCTCGCGTTACCAAAAAGAAAGAAAAACCCACACACACTGTCAGGGCTTACACGGCACTAGGTAAATACCATTATCCCCAAGTCGCAGTTGGAAATACAGGCACAGAGAGGTTCCGTGGACTTGCCCAAGATCACACAGCAGCTAAGTGGGGGAGTGAGGGTTTGAACCCAGGCTCCGATTGCAGGCTCGTAGCCACTTTGCCACCCTACCTTATTACACATTGCTTAATAGATTCAATTCCACTTGTCCCAGAATTCCTTTGGGTCGCTTCCTGAAGGGTGTGTTTGTCATGGGTCTTCTGGCAGGAGGAAGTCAATATTGACCGGGTTGGTCAACAGGGCCCCTCTCCGTGGAAACCGCCTGGTAACAATGACCTTCTAGGGCAGTGGTTCTCAACCTTCCTAATGCCGCGGCCCTTTAATACAGGTCCTCGTGTTGTGGTGACCCCCAACCATAAAAATATTTTCGTTGCTACTTCATAACTGTAATGTTGCTGCTGTGATGGATCGTCATGTAAATATCTGATATGCAGGATGTATTTTCATTGTTACAAATTGAACATAATTAAAGCATAGTGATTAATCACAAAAACAATATGTAATTATATATGTGTTTTCCGATGGTCTTAGGCGACCCCTGTGAAAGGGTCGTTCGACCCCCAAAGGGGTCGCGACCCACAGGTTGAGAACCGCTGTTCTACAGGGTTGAAAAATTAGATTGGGGGGGGCAGTTTGGGGTGAGTGAGAGGGTTCACCCAGCAGGGCACAGCCCTTCTGCTGGCTTTACACTAACTTCAGACTGTTTTGCAAATTGGTGCTGGTTTTTTTCTCTGTTTTCCAGCTCTGTGTCATTAGCTCACAAAGCCTAGTGGTACCTGAGCTTAAAATTATTGAGAATGGGTGTGAATTAACCATGCACCTGACACATTACAGCTGTGCCATTCATGGCCACCACGCCTGGTGGCACTGGTGGCAGAAGCAACTGTTTGGGGCACATCTCTGTGGTGTTTAACGCAACCCTGGCAACGCTTGATGGCACCCTCTGAGTGACCGCTATTTCTTTCATTCACTCATCATGTGGCCATCTCCACCTCCCACCAGGGACATTGGTAGTTACTTAGTATTTAAATAAATTCAGTTCTTAAATTTAAATACATGTATCTATAAAGACAATTTTCCAACACTTGCAGTAATGAAATAATAATATTCTTATTAATTCCCTTTTGTTCTCATTATTTCATTGTTTTTACTCTGACCTCCTTTTATTCTTATTATTTCATTTTATTCTTTTTTGTTTAGTTAATTCTCACCTGAAGATTTTTTTTCATTGGTTTTTAGAGAGAGAGGGAGCGAGGGAGGGAGGGGGAGAGAGAGAGAGATACATCAATGTGAGAGAGACACATCGATTGGTTGCCTCCTGCATGCGTCCTGACCAGGGCCGGGATAGAACCTGCAACCCAGGTGGTGCCCTTGACAGGGAATCCAACTCCAGACACACTGTGCGTGGGCCTACGCTCTATCCACTGAGCAACACCGGCCAGGGCTTTCCTTTTATTCTTTTATTCTTATTATCCTTGGAGGATTTTTGGAAGAAAATCGATAAGTGAACATACATAAAGTGCCAGCACATAGTAGGTGCTCAAGAAACACAAGCCAGTTTCAAGCCGGTTGCTCTGTCCAGCGCGGAGGACGTCTCCAAAGAGGAGGCACCATGAGCTGCGAGAATCAGGTAAAGACGGGAAGTGGACCAGGCCTGACTCTCTCTCCTCCTTCCTGCCCCCAGGTGCCAACCATCCCCCTCAGGAAGCCATGACAGAGGCCAGAAAGCTTCCCCCGCCGCTGCCCCCACGACTGTACTGGTTCGTGCAAACACAGCTGGGCCAGCTGGTCCAAGGAGGAGTCCCTTCGTGGTTCCATGGTGCCATCTCCAGACAGTGAGGACACACCCACACTTTCCACCCTGCCTTTCACCCTCTTTGTCTGCCCCCGCCTGGGCAGGTCTTCACTGTGCAATTCTGTGCTCAGCTCACCTACGTTTGTTAAGAGGATGAAAAGGGCTTTGGAGTTTCGGGCTTGAATCTTGTCTCCTCTGGACTTGCTGTGTGCCCTTGGGCAAGTTATTTTCCCTCTCTGGACCTTGGCTTTCTCTATACAAGTGGCCACGGGACAGAACCCCCTCCTCACCCACCCCCCCCAAACCCCTCGCTAGGCCAGGAATCACCAATCAGTGATGGCAGGACGCAGCCTCAGAATCCTTCTTAACACAGTGCCCCAAACAGCTCCTCTCAGTCTATCGGGTATAGGCTAACATGCACTTTCTACATTAGACTGAGCTCTGAGGAGATGAACAAACTCACCTACTTCGTCACCCCAGGGCCCGGCTCTAAATAAATGGCGAAAAGAACATGTATTGCCACCCTTGACATTTAGGAAATTGAGGGAACATTGCAAAAGGCAAGAGAGACAGAACTCGACATGGTTTCTGAGTTCTGGGGCATGCCAATAAGATACAATATGAGCCATACATTGCAATTTTAAAAATTCTAGTAGCTATATTAAAAGAAGCAAAGAGAAACAATTAATTTTAATCACATCTTTAATCACACAGTATATCCATGATATTATCATTTCAACAAGTAATTAATACCATATAAATCACTCATGAGACAGAATACACACGCCTCTATTTGTACTGCCTTTATTTATTTTTTATTTTTTTTAAATATATTTTACTGATTTTTTTTTTTTTACAGAGAGGGAGAGGGATAGAGAGTTAGAAACATCGATGAGAGAGAAACATCGATCAGCTGCCTCCTGCACACTCCCCACTGGGTATGTGCCCACAACCAAGGTACATGCCCTTGGCCAGAATCGAATCTGGGACCATTGAGTCCGCAAGCCGACGCTCTATCCACTGAGCCAAACTGGTTAGGGCATGCCTTTATTTTTTATAATTAAAAAAGGTTTAAGTTGCAATTGACATACCATATTATATTAGTTTCAGGTGTAGAACATAGTGATTACACATTTATATAACTTACGAAGCGATCGGCCCAATAAGTCTGGTTAACCACCTGACATCATATGTAGCTATTACAATATTTTTGACTATATTTCCTATGCTGTGTGCTGAGTCTTTAAAGTCTGGTGTGTATTGTGTGCTAAAAGCACAGCTTGATTCAGACCAGCCACATTTTGCTGTTGTTAATCCTCACCCAAGGACATATTTTCCATTGATTTTAGAGAGAGTGGAAGGGAGGGGCAGAGACAGAGAAAGAGAAACATCGATGTGTCCTGACACACATCGGGGCCGGGGATTGAGCCCCTCAGTCCATGGGCCGGTGCTCTAACCACTGAGCAACCGGCCGGGCAAGACCGGCCACATTTTAAGCACTCAGTAGCCACATGTGGGCAATGGCCCCTGGACTGGACAACAGGAGTCCAAAGGCTCCCCATAGAAGGCCACTCTCTGTGCACACCAGGAAATAGTAATAACGATAGTAATACAGTTTAGGGGTGCCGACTCTAAGTCCTTTATATAACTTTTGACTCCTCAAAACCTTAACTACAGTCATTCCCCAGTATCCCTGGGGATTGGTTCCAGGACCCCCCCACGGACAGCAAAATCTGCGGATGTTCAAGTTCTCTCTATAAAATGGTGTAGGTCCAGGCATACAGTCGGCCCTCCACATCCATGGATTCCCAACCTCGGACCAAAAATACTAGACAGAGGGCCAGTTTGTATATTTATTGGAAAAAATCTGCTTGGACCTGGCAGGTCAGCTCAAGGGTCAAGTGTACTAATGGTGAACAATTCGAAAGCTCGCACCCTGCGGAAGTTGTCATGCTGCTCGCATTTTGTCTGTCCTCACATTGGCCCTGGGAGTGAGGGTTTCCTGTCCCCTTGAGGAAGCTCAGGTCAGAAAGGGACTGACCCCCCCGGGGGTCACACTGTGAATGAACAGCAGAGCTGGGTTTTGAGCTCAAATGCATCTGGAAACAGCTGTTGCTTTGTTACCTGTCGTACTCAGATCCACCCAAAGGTGCCTTCCTGAGTGGATTCCAGGCATCGGAAGGCAGGCAGGGGCTGTGGGCCCTGGGGCCGAGGTCATCAGAGGCCTTCGCCACCTCTGGGGGACACCTGAATAGTCCAAAGTCTGAAACAACCAAGAAAACAATTTTGTTTTCGGTTGTTGTTCAGTCCTGGAAGGACTGGGCAGTACACTGGGCGGCGAGACCTCAGCCATCTCTCACCTGTGTGTGCCTTTCCAGGGACGCAGAGAATTTGCTGGAGTCGAAGCCACTGGGATCCTTTCTCATCAGAGTCAGTCACAGTCACGTGGGCTACACACTCTCCTACAAGTAAGGTCTGGGCTTGGGGACAGGGGGGCTCCAGGCTTCCTTGGAGGGGGGCAAAGGGGGCTTCATATCACAGGTTTCAAGAGCAACTGGTAGGACGTTCTGGACTGATCTGGCTGAAGAGTGAGCAGCTGCAGGTCTGGCTGGATCCAGCAGACTTGGGTCTGTGGTCACTAAGACTGTGTGTCTGAGAACAGGAGCTGCCAGAGGCCTGAGAGCGGACTGCCCTTTCTTTTCCCTAACCATCCACCTCCCTTCTGCCGTCTGCTTGGCAACACTCTGACTCCACTAAGGAGAATGTGTTGGAAACTCAGGGCAGTCCAGCTACTTGAGGCCTCAAAGCCTGATCCGGCATCCCAGTCAGAGGATTCAGCAGAACAAACTACTTTTTGAAAGAATTCCAGGCCAAAGGAATGAAAAAAAAACAAAAACAAAAAACCCAACGGTTCCATTACAGAATTACCCACAGTGGGAAAACCTTAGGACCTGAGTCAAACAGTACAAGGCTCGGTTCTGCTACTTACACACTGTAGCCTTGAACAAATTACTCAACCTTCCTGTCCCTCCCTCAAAGTCCTCATCTCTAACAGAGGATGCTAAAATTAATTGTCTTGACGTGAGGATTAAAAGCACGTAGGCCATTCATAAATGCACCCATTCATGAATGGAGCAGAGTGCCAGGCACCCAGCCTCTGGCTGAAGCCTGATCAGATTTTCATGATCATTTCTATTGATCATTTACCCCTAGCCAGGCACCCAGCTAAGCTTTTCCTGCAGTTCCTTGTTTCATCTTCACAAGAACTCCTGAGGTCAGTCTTCGTAGCCCCATGTTATAGAAGGGGAAACTGAGGCACCGTGCTGTTAGGCACCTACCGAATGTCACATGGCTAATGAGTAGAGAAGCTTACATAGGAACCTGTGAGGTCGGGCTGCAGCCCTGATGCTGCCAGTTCAAGGACTTGGGGTGGGGGGCGCGGGGGGGGGGGGGATGAAATGAGGGAGCAGGTTGTCCCAACCCTGGCAGTGTCTCTGCAGAGCCCAAAGCTGCTGCCGCCACTTTATGGTGAAGCTCCTGGACGATGGGAGCGTGCTAATCCCCGGGGAGGAGAAGGCCCACGCCTCGCTGGACGCCCTGATCACCTTCCACCAGCAGCAGCCGATGAGGCCACATGGGGAGCTGCTGAAGCTGCCCTGTCCGCAGGTGAGGGTTGGGACCTGGGTGGGCAGTAGTTGTCTTCCCAGGGGCTAAGCCCTCCAGCTCCCCCCAGTCCCCTTCAGCCTCTTGTGATTCTGCGTCTGGCCCCCCACGGCCCCACTCCTCCTGGTCCTCGTTTCCCCTCAGGCTGATGTTTTTATAAGGTTTCACGTGTGCGAGGTATAACCCTAGCCCAGAGGTCGGCAAACTGCGGCCCCTTGAGTGTGGCTCTTCCACAAAATACCACGTGCGGGCGCGCATGTACAGTGCGATTGAAACTTCGTGGCCACACTCAAGGGGCCAAAGAGCCGCATGTGGCTCGCGAGCCGCAGTTTGCCGACCACTGCCCTAGCTGATCTATAGGACTAGCATAAGCCCCAGTGGACGGGCCTGTGCCCTCAGAAGCTGCTGTGGGCAGGGCAGACCTCATTATAACGGTTTATGGGCAGGGCCGAGGCCAGTGATGGCGAACCTTTTAAGCTCGGCGTGTCAGCATTTTGAAAAACCCTAACTTAACTCTGGTGCCGTGTCACATATAAAAATTTTTTGATATTTGCAACCATAGTAAAACAAAGACTTATATTTTTGATACTTATTTTATATATTTAAATGCCATTTAACAAAGAAAAATCAACCAAAACAATGAGTTCGCGTGTCACCTCTGACACGCGTGTCATAGGTTCGCCATCACTGGCCTAGGCCCACAATGCACTCCGTGGAGCTTGCCTTATTACAGGTTTGTGGGTCAGAGCAGCTCCTGAGCTCCAACTCCCAGGGTCTGGGGACCCCAGCCCCGTCCCTATCCCCCTCCTTGGGGCTGAGCTGCAGGTCCCCTCTGTCCGCAGAAGGATCCAGCAAACGTGGATTATGAGGATCTCTTCCTTTGTTACAACGCACTGGCTGAGGAAGCTGCCAGTCCCGCCCCTGGTCCCAGTGAACAACAGAAACCTTCTTCCCATCCAGTGGCTGCCCCTAAGGAGGTATGTGACAGAAAGCTGGCACCTCCAACCGGGGGGCAGGGGCAGGAGCAGAGGTGGCCAACAGCTGCCAGAGGCTTTTAGAATGAAGGTAAGATCCCGTAGCTCCGAGCTTAAAACCTTCCAGTGATTTCCCAAGGCACCAAGGTTAGAATCCTGACTGCAATCTCAGTTCCTCCTTCTGCCCATCACCAGCCCAGCTTCAAGCAACCTCAGGGCCTTTGCACGTGCTGTGCTGTATGCTCTGCCCCACATTTCCCAGGCCTGGCTTCTCCCATCAGTTCTTCAAGCGTCTCCCTCCCATCTCCAGACCAAAAGTACTCCCCCCACCACCTTCTCCAACCCATCACCCTATTTATTTGCAACATAGCACTCCTCGAAATTTGAAGTCTTGTTTACTTATGGGTTTTCATGTTTTCTGTCTGCCCACCCCCTCCGTTATCACCACTTAGGGGTGAGGGAGCTGGGGTATTTATCCTCCAAATTTCCTCAGTCATTGGTCAAATACTATTCCTGGGAGATTTGATTCTCTGGCACTTCTGGTCTGCCATGTGGACGCAGTGGGCACTGGTGGCCAGAGAAGGCCCCAGGCAGAGTCCCTGCCGTTGGCATTTGGGAGTGGAGCTGGGAGCAAAGAGGATATGAGTGGGCCTGGCCAGTTTGGCTCAGTGGATAGGACATCGGCCTATGGACTGAAGGGTCCCAGGTTCAATTCCAATCAAGGGCACGTAGCTTGGTTGCAGGCTCCATCCCCGGCCCTGGTCAGGGCATGTACGGAAGGCAACCAATCGATGTCCCTCTCTCACATCAATGGTTCTCTCTCTCTCTTTCTTTCTCTCTTTCTCTCTCTCTCTCTCTCTCTCTCTCTCTCTCTCTGTCTCTCCCTCTTCCTTCCACTCTCTCTAAAAAAAATCAATGAAAAATATCCTCAGATGAGCATTAACAAAAACAAAACAAACAAACAAACAAATAGGAAATGGCCCGGCTGGAGTGGCTCAGTGGTTGAGCATCGACCTATGAACCAGGAGGTCACGGTTCAATTCCCAGGCAGGGCACATGCCTGGGTGCGGACTCAATCCCCAGTGGGGCGTGCAGGAGGCAGCCAATCAATGATTCTCTCTCATCATTGATCTCTCTCTCTCTCTCTCTTTCCCTCTTCCTCTCTGAAATCAATAAAAAACATATTAAAAAACAAAAAGAGGATATGGGTGGGCCACCAACAGCCTCTGCGACACGTGCCAGGCACTTGTCCTGAACGGGGGAGCCCAGGGGTCAGCACACTCCCGCCTGAGCGCCACCTGCCTGCTGTGTGTGGCCTTCGAGGCCCCGGCCCTCAGAAGCTGCGATGGGAGAGACAGTTATGTGCTTAAATGCTTGAGACAGTTAATAGTTCACGGCTCGTGAAAATCAGAGGAAACTCAGATTTCCGTGTCCATAAAGTTTTATTGGAACCCGGGCCCACTCGCTGGACAACAGCAGAGCTGAGCAGTGAGACAGACTGGAGGGTCTGTTTGCTCCCGGACCCTTCACAGAAGAGGTTTGCTGACTCCTGGGGAGGGCGTGAAGCCGGTGACAAAAATGGAAAGGATGGGGCCCGAGGTTAGGTTTGGGGGTTCACATGGGGACGTTTCTCGGCCCTGGGGCGTCTGGGTGCAGCCCAGGTCCCAGTGTCCGGGGCAGTCAGAGTGCTGGGGGGAGGAGGGGTGCTGGCCCAGGTCTCACCGGCCCTCGGTTTCAGGCCTCTGCAAAGCCAGTCGCGCTCCACTGGCAGAAGGAAAGGACGCCGTCGGCAGCGGTGGACAGAGCGCCCGCGGAGGCAGCTGCTTCCTCCTGCCCCCCGAAAGCCCCGCTGGAGGAGGCCTGCCAGAAACTCTGGAGGAACCTCAGGACCCTCCCGCAGACGGGCAAGAAGGTCCATCAGCAGCTGAAATCCCACCTGGCAACCGTGAGCTTGTCATCACTCCGGGACCCCGAGCGATCGGAGGTGACTCACGGCTCAGCGACAGGAGCGGATGATGCGGTCCCCGAGAACGTCTACACGGAGCCCTTTGTGGCCACGGCACCCTCAAGCCCCTCACAGCCTCAGGCTCGGAAAGACAGAGGGGATTCCTCCAAGAAGGCCTCGAGGTCAGTCAGCTGGAGCGAGGTGACCCCGAGGACCAGGGGTTGGCACCAAGCAATAGCGAGGGCCCTGTCCTCACAGGTGTCCAAATCAGAGCCCAAGGGCTTGGCGGAACCCCAGGAGGACTGTGTCCCCGAGGAGTACCGCCCACCGCCACCCTTTGCCCCTGGGTACTGCTAGCGAAGAGGTCCGCCCTGGCTCTGGGACCCTGGGTGCCAGGGGCTGCTCACACCGGGACCCCTTGCCTTCCACCCACCAGCCCTCTGGGGCCTGAGAAATGTAATAGAGACGATCCTTAGGTCTGGCTCTGCAATTGCCAGGGTGGCCTGGTTATGTGAAGAAGAAGAATCAGTTAATAAGTTACAGCAAGGCTCTGGGGCACCTACTGTGTGCCAGTCCCACACTGAGACTCTCCGTGTCCATTCTTTCCTTTTACTCCTGCCTCTGAGCAGGCCCATCAGGTAGGCACCTCCTGCACATTTCAAAGAAGAGCCAGGTTCCGAGAGGAGGAGAGGCATGGTCAACGTCTACCGGTCACAGTCTACGGGTGTGAGCGCCAGGGTTGGAAGTCACGTCATTTGGAGCCCTTTTGCCCACAACCCCTGCACCCAGGCTCAGCTCTCCCTTCTGGACACGGCCTCCCCGCCCAACCCTCTCCCTCCCCGCCAGGTTCTCATGCAAATGAAAGAGATGAGACTTGTGGAGGGCTTGGTGCACACCATCAGCTTTAGGAGAAGCAAATGTGTCCTTTGCTTTAAAAAGGGAGAGGCAGCCCGGGACTGTGGTGGACTCTGCAGGGGGAATCCTGGGCTGCACGGCTGTATGGCCTTTGGCGAGTCACTAGATCTCTCTGGGCCTATTTCCTCGTCTGGAAAATGGGGAGAAGAGTAAGACTGTCCTCTTGTTCAGGACGAAGCAGTAGGATTATGTAAATCCTAGGGCTTTGGTGCATAGTAGGTGCTTTGGGTGCACAGGAGGAGTTTAGGGTGGGAGTGGGCTCCCTAGAAATGCTACACAGTGGGGGGGTCTGGAAGGTCCCTGGGGCTGCTCTCGGTTGTCCCACTCGGAATGACCACTGTTTGGACTGACTGGGGCCACAGATGGGGCCCCTGGGGTGGTCGCTGATAGAGTGGGTGTGGGGGTCCCCAAATCCAGACTGTAGAGGTCTGGGATGTGGAGTGAGCTGGGCCAGGGGTCAAGCCCTCCTCTGTCCATGACTTGAGGTGGTCTTGGGCAAGTCATTCTGTTCCCTCTGAATGAAGGGGCTGGTTCTCGGCCAGCCCTGCTGGGAACCAATGAGATGGCAGAAGGGCGGGTGCTTCATAAACTTGAGAGTACTGTGCCCGTCTCAGTGAGTGGCCCTCCTGGCACCCCCGCAGAGGCCTCTCCTGGCAGCTTGAATAAATAAGCAAGGAGTTGCCCGGCTGGCGTGGCTCAGTGGTTGAGCATCGATCTATGAACCAGGGGGTCATGGTTCAATTCCTAGTCAGGACACATGCCTGGGTTGTGGGCTCAATCCCCAATGTGGGGTGTGCAGGAGACAGCCAATCAATGATTCTCTCTCATCATTGATGGCTCTCTCTCTCTCTCTCTCCCTCTCTCTGAAATCAATAAAAAATATGTTAAATAAATAAATAAATAAATAAATAAGGAGTTAAACCTTCAGGCCCTTTGAAGAATTCAGGGATTGAGGAAAAAGGGGACTAGGGTTTGGGGGCCCCTGGGGTGGGACAGCATGCCTCATTTGCACACCTCATCTCTGCTCACCAAACGCACAGCCACGCACCCCCAGCCTTCACAGTGGGGGAAAGATCTAGACGTCAACTCTTCCTTGTTCAGTCAGGGAGTTGGTAGCCCAGAGGGGGGGCAGCCACACCCAGGGTCACACAGGAAGAGCAGAGGTGAGCTCCCAGGTCTCCTCCCTCCCATCCACCAGGCTCGGAAGGTGTGACTCAGTGATGTGTTTATTCGTAGAGTCCAGTTTCTATAGTGGGAGGAGGGTCACCCTGCCCTCCTCTGGCCCGGCTCCTCCTCCGTGGTCCTCAGATGCGGATGTGGAAGGTGCTGTGTGCAGAGAGGCCAGGATCAGTGTCATCAGGCAGAGGGCCGCCCTCCTGCATCTTCCCCCCAACACTCCTGCTGGGAGCCCCCAGGCCGGCCAGTAGCCACACGGGAAGACGGGCCTCCTCCTCCAGAAGCCCTCGGCTGTGGCTCTCCTGACCCCCTCCCCCCGGGGTTGGGAGCAGATCTCTGAATCAGTTCACATTCAGACTTGCTGTAGGACTCTGAGTGAGTGGCTGCCCCTGTCTGGGCCTCAGTTTACTCCCCTGTGAAGTGGGGATGATAGCTGTCTCCCCTTCGTAGGGCTGCACTGAGGGCTGAGAGCGGGACACACAGAAGGTGTCATTATTCGTGTCTCCATCTGCCAGGAGACCAGCCTTGCTTATCCAGGGCAGAGAAAGGAGGCCCTCGGTGCATGTAAAGACACCACCAATAAGAACAGCCACACCAGCAACCACAGCACAGCTATTGCGCACCTACTGAGTGCCAGGCACTGCTTTAAATTTGTTTCACGGACTAACTCGGGGGCCAGCCAACATTTTTTCTGGAAAGGGCCAGATAGTTGAAATGCCCATGACTAAACTCTGCCTCATAAATTGAAAGCAGCCATAGACAATCTGTACACAAAAGGGCATGGCTGTGTGCCAGCAAAACTACTGAATGACCTGGAAATGTCAATTCCATGTCACTTTCGTGTGTCATGGAGTATTATTGGTCTTTGCAGCCCCCCCCCCCCCGCCCCCCGCAACCATTTAAAAGTGCAATTTAAAAACGATTCTTAGCTCATTGGAGATACAAAAAACAGGTGGTGGACCACCTCCTGTACTAACTCATGCAACCCTTGCGATCCACCCTACAGTGGGGGCTCTGATTCTCCCCAGGGCTGCCAAATACAGTTGTGCACACTGTTCACTGCAAGGTGTTCAGGCAAGTAGGGCTGAAGTCCACCCATGGTCCGTCCACTCATCCAAAGAGCTGTGACCCCCCACAGGAGGAGCCCTGGGGCTCCTCATTATCCCGGGCTTAAAGGTGCAGGGACTGAGGCCAGGGAGGTTGGGAAAGTTCCCCAAGCTCACAAATGAAGGAAGGAAGGAACTTTCACCAACGGAGTCTATGAACTAGTTCCAGAAGATTCTTTCTCACACGTGGAAATGGGCTGTGTGGGGCGGCAAGAAGGGTCACCTGAGGAAGTCGGGCGCCCGCAGGATCATGTTTTGGAAGTCTTCCAGGGACAGCCGCCCATCGTGGTCCCCGTCGGCCTCGTCCAGCACCTTCTCGCACACCAGGCTCACCTCCTCAGCGCTCAGCTCGCCCCGCGTCAGCTTGGTCACCGTCTGCTCCAGGTCCCACATACAGATGTAGTCATCGTTGTTGAAGTCTGCACAGTAGAATGGATGGAGACGTGGGGTAGGCAGACAGCGGGTGGCAGGCAGGCCAGGCCAGCAGGGGCATATCTTTCCCCCTCCATATTACAGAGGGGGAAACTGAGGCCAGACCCTCAGAGATAAACTGTGTCTTGCTTTGAATTGGGCAGGGACAAGTTCATTCATTCGTACATTCAGCAAGTACTTGTTGAGCACGTATGATGTGCCAGGTAATATGAAACCTTTTTCATTCATTCATCACTCAACAAGTATTTATTGAGCACCTATTTTGTGGCAGGCACTGTGGTAAATTTTCATTCATTCATTCATTCATTCATCCATTCAAGTATTTATTGAGCACTTAGGTACCAGGCACCATGATAACTGTTTTTCATTCACTCACTCACTCAACAGGTATTTATGTAATGCCTACTATGTGCCAGGCCCAGGAAACAGATGGCGAACTAAACAGACACTGTTGCTGCCCTGGGTCTCCTCAGAGAGAAAGTCAACAAGAAGTGAGCAGATCAATGAACAAGAAATGAAGCAGCATTATCCCATGCTAGGGGAGAAACAAAATGGGGGTTGGAGAACCACTGGGGGGTGGGGGCTACTTTTGACCAAGACTTCAAGATAAGAAGGAGCCAGGAGAAAGGTGTCCTGGGCAGAGGAGAGAGCAGAGGCAAAGGCCTGGAGGCAGAAAGAGCTTGGTGTGTTGGAGAAAGAGCGAGGCCGGTGGGGCTGGAATTGAGTGAGCAAGGAGGTGAGGTCGGGAGGTATGGGGTGGGTGGAAGACAGGACCAGGTTGGGCTTTGAAGCCCTTGGGGAGACACTGTGACAGCAGGGCAGCCTCTGGCCCTGGGGCTGGTCTTGTTTCCACTCCCCACCGCGCAGCCCTTACCGCCGGCCCTGCACACACCATAGATTTTGAAAGCATAGTAGGCCTTGAGGTCACGGGGAGCCATTTCACTCATCACAGAAAACATGTCCAGGAAGTTGTTCAAGGTCATGTGGCCGTCCCCGTCCTCGGAGAAGACCTGGGCAATCCTCAGGCGGAACGGGTTGTCCTGGGAACAGGAAGCGGGGAAGCCATCACTGATTAGCCTCTCAGGCTCCAGGTGGTCTCCCTCTCGGCAACCACCTTCTTGGGAACCTCCAAGTGCTCCCCCCCCCCCCGCCCCACACACACACACCAAGACTCCCTCCCTCTCATGGTCCCTGGAAAGGACTTCAGGCACTTCTACTCTCTGCCCCTGGGATCTGGGTGGTGCTGCCCCTACTTCAAGCTACAGAGGCAGCCACATGACCCTGGTAAGGACTATCAGAGATTTGCATTCACCTGGTAACCGAGATTGACTCTGGGATAGGCATGTGACTTAAACTGGCCAACCAGAAGCTGCCCTGGGATGTTTTTTGAAAAATTGGGATGAAAGGGCCTGCTTTCTGCTGGTTGCAGAGCCAACAGGAGGAAATCTGGGCACTAGGAATTCCCTTCATTATCTCAAGAGGAAGGGCTGATTGAGACTGAAGCCTCTCCCTGGGGGAGCTGAGAGGTGGAAGAGGATTCCTGAGCCCATCCTCAGCGACCCTGGTTCTAGCTGTACGGATGGATTTTTTTGCTCATGTGATCGAATCCATTCTGTTCCTCTTGAATGAGGTTTTTGTCCTTGATGATACAAGAATCTCTATGCACAGTCACTCACTCCACAAGTCCCTTTTAGAGACACAAACCATGTGTTGAATATCCAGCTGAGACAAACTTGCATGTAGCGGTTCCTACCATGAACAGACCTAATGTTCCCTGAGTCCTTGCCACCCAACAGGCCTTGTACTAAGCCCTTTACCTGCATTATCTTATCTCATCCTCCCAACAACCCAGGGTTTGAATCCTACCTGTCATGTCCTGGCTGTGTGGCCATGAACAAGTGTCTTAAACTGTCTGAACTTCGGTTTTCTCATCCATAAAATGGGAATAATTGCAGCACTCACCTTGTAGGAATGCAGCAAAGGACATCGCTACCATTTTCCCTGCCCGCCCATTGCCTAAGCATACCTTCAGCTCAGGCATGGTGCCAATGAGCTCGTACGGCACCTTCACGTCAGGGCAGCTGGTGTAGTCGAGGGGGACGAGCTGGGGGGCCAGGTCCTGGTAGCGATAGAAGAGCCTGGTGTAGGGATGGAAACACCGGGAAGGGTGGGAAGGCGATGGGAGGAAGAGGACTTGATGCTCCTCTCTCACTTGCAGCTGCTCACTCCATGCTGCAAGATGCTGGGTTCCTAGGACCCATCAGCCCTGGACCCAGCCTTCAGGCACACAGGCCCCTCTATCTCCCCGGGGTCACAGCCAAGGTAGAAAGAGGGCTCTGTGGCCACAGACAATGGGACGGTGAGGGCTTGGGGCTGGGGGTGGGGGTGGACGTAGGGGGACAGGCTGGAGGGGGTCAATAGGGGAAAATAGGAGACATATGTAATACTTTCAAAAAAGAAAGAGGGCCCTAGAGCTCAGGGAGACATGAGTGGGGAAAGCAAGCCAGGGAGGAGGAAGGACTTCCTGAAGGAGGAGGCATTGGTGCTGGGCTTTGAAGCAGGAATAGGAGCTCACCGCATAGACAGGGTGGGCAAAAGGGAAAGTGCTTAAGGTCATTGCACAACAAGCATCTGGAGACTCTGAGCCAACCTGTGAATCTCTGGACACCATCACATTATTGGCAAGGTCATGCCTCTAAAGATCCCCATCCTCACGCTTTGCTTTTCTCCCTCCATAACGAGAAGCAGGGTTCCCTCAAGGGAGCAGAGCAAAGACAAAGGCTAAAATTCAGGTTTTTGAGAGGGTGACTGAAATGCACTTTGAAAAACACCAAATGACATACACACTGCCTAGTGGGGGGGCGGGCAGCTCTCCACGCTGATGACCTCACCTGGTGATGCCATACCTTCACGGGGGAGCATGCTGAGCAGCAGCCTTGTAGAGACCCTCCTTGATGAGCTAGAGGTCCCCACGCTTCTAGGGACTGTCCCGGAAGCGGACAGGAGTCCCTGGGTCAAATGACCACTAGGAACTCAAGGAGGGAGTGTCTGGAATTCAGTCATGACCACCCAGTTCCTTATTTGGGTCCCCTCAGGGAACAACCTGAGTTTGGGTTTCTGTATGGACTTGAGCAAGTCCCTCTAATCCAGTGGTTCTCAACCTTCTGGCCCTTTAAATACAGTTCCTCATGTTGTGACCCAACGATAAAATTATGTTCGTTGCTACTTCATAACTGTAATGTTGCTACTGTTATGAAGCATAATGTAAATATCTGATGTGCAGGATGGTCTTAGGCGACCCCTGTGAAAGGGTCGTTCGACCGCCAAAGGGGTCTCGACCCACAGGTTGAGAACCGCTGCTCTGATCCTCTGAGCTTCAGTTAGTCTGTCTGACAAATGAGAAGCTTGGGACAGATGACAGGTCAGCCCTCAAACTCCTTGGGACTTGGCCCATCTGCCAAGCCAGGGCCAGCCGCCCCCGTTCCAGCCTCAGTTTCCCATCAGTAATTCGATAACGATGGCCAGGGTGACCCTGCGAACTGTCCTCGCCCAGACAATGGGGCTCACTCATGAAAGGTGTGCCCATCAATAATGGATGCCCTGTGCCCACATAATTGGACCCTTGGCCTCGATCACTCTGCAGCCAAACCCTGGGAAGCTTGGGTTTCACAGCTCCAAGTCCTGGTCGGGGCCTCTGGACGATGGCACCAGGGGCCAGGCGGTGATGTGGGATACCCATCTATGCCTGTCTCGCTCACGCCGCTGGGGACTTGCAGCAGGCTCAGGGTGCCTCCCGCAGCCTCACCTTGAGGCCAACCCCAAAGCCCAGAGCTGGCTGTGGACGCTGCCTCTGGGCTCCCAGCCTCCAGTCCCAGCCTCTTCCCATTGGCCTCAGGGGGGCCTCCTAACATGCTGATCTGTCTCTCCCCTGCCCACACCCTCCCCATGGCTCCCTGCCACCCTTGGAGGAAAGCCTAAGCTTGTCAGCCTAGAGGCATGACAATATGACCAGATGTGACTTCTCAGCCTCCCTATCTCTGCCTCCATCTACTGAACGTTCATTATCACTCTGCGGTGAAGCATTGAGTCTTGTCAGATTGCAAACATCCTCCGGCAACCAACGACAACGTATAGAAAGTTGTGTCCAGGTCTTCCTCCCTTCATCCCCAGACTGACCTCATGATTTCCTTCCTTGTGAAGAAGGTGCAGTCCTGCGGAGAGAGATGGTAACTTGGCCCAGACCCTACCCGGGGGGCCTCCTTCCTCCTCCCCCTCCCCCCCATTCTCATTTCTGCCGATGCCGCACACAGGAACCCCTGTGACTGCACACCCAGGACCAAGGGATGCTGTCCCCATCCCTCAGGCCAGGAATCCAAGGCTGACGAACGCACTGACGGCCCCACTCATCACTCCTACCTGATACTCTTCCAACTGCTCATGGGTGAAGACTGTTTGCTTGTTGCCCATGGTGAAGGCCACTGCCAAGAACAGGCTCCAGAAACCCCGAGTCTCCTCAATGCCACCCAGTTACCAGGCTGCCACACACCAGTGTCTGAGAAAAATCGCCCTGCCCTGGCTGTCACCCGCCCACCCGCCCCATCACCCCCAGCCTGGGGGAGACTCAAGTTACAGCCAAGCTCTTTGGACAACAGCCTGAGTATGTCCATGGTCACCAGGGCAAGGAGAAGGGCTGTGGGAGGTCACAGAACCTCAGACCACATCTGCCACCACCGGGTGAGCCTGCGAGCAGGGGATACCTTCCAGAGACAGCGTGGTGGGAAGGCGGCAAGCATACCCCAACTCAAATACCAGTTCTCCAACCACTGGCTGTGTGGCCTCAGGCCAGTCACCTGACCTCTCTGAGCCTTATTTTATAAGGCGGAAATTACTTTAATACCTACCACATAGAATTCTGAAGATACTAGTGGTCATTATTGCAACCAAAACAGCCAAACGAGATGAACAAGCTCCAAGATCTGCTGCACAATATTGCACCAATAGTCAACATTAATGTACTGTACACTTAAAAATTTCTTAAGCCGGCTGGTGTGGCTCATTGGTTAAGCATTGTCCCATGTACCAAGAGGTCGCTGGTTGGGTTCCAGTCAGGGCACATGACCAGGTTTCAGGCTTGTTCCCCAGTAGGGGGCATGCAGGTGGCAGCTGATTGATGTTTCTTTCTCATTGATGTTTCTATCTCTCTCTGCCTTCTCCCTCTCCATTCCTTTCTCTCTAAAACTCAAGTAAAAAAACATATTAAAAAATTTCTTAAGAGGATAGATCTCATGTTAAGTGTTCTTATCACAAAAAAATAAAATAAAATAAAAACATGCAACTAGCCCTAACCGGTTTGGCTCAGTGAATGGAGCGTCGGCCTGTGAACCGAAGGGTCCCAGGTTTGATTCCAGTCAAGGACATGTACCTTGGTTGCAGGCACATCCCCAGTAGGGGGTGTGCAGGAGGCAGCTGATTGATGTTTCTCTCTCATCGATGTTTCTGGCTCTCTATCCCTCTGCCTTCCTCTCTGTAAAAAAATCAATAAAACAAACAAACAAACATGCAACTATCATGTGATCCAGCACTTGCACTCTTGGGCAGGCCCAAATAAAGGAAAATATATGTTCACACAAAAACCTGTAACAGCCCCAAGTGGGAAACACCGATATGTACTCTCCACTTATGTACTCTCCAAATATGTTATTGCCCTGGCCGGGTTGCTCAGTGGTTAGAGTATAGCGAGCTCGATTCCCAAACAAGGGCACATGCCTTGATTACAAGTTCAATCCCTGGCCCCAGTCGGGAGGCAACCAAGTGATGTGTCTCTCTCAGGTCAATGTTTCTCTCTCTCCTTTCTTTCTTTCTTCCTCCCCCCTCCCTTCCACTCTCTAAAAATCAATGGAAAAAATATCCTACTCCTTGGGTGAGGATTAAAAAAAAAAAGACTATAAGTTATCAATGGGGGCAATATTAACCACAAATTGGGGTGGCTTGGGGTGGGAACAAGACTTTTTGCCCCCCCCGCCCCAAAGATATTTCAATGGTTTGTGGCCCTCCAGAGCTTCATCTTCCCTGACAAAATCTTACTCATCAATATTTAATTTCTCCCATTAAATTAAAGTTGTTTTTTTTTTAAGGGGATGATAATGAGAAAAAAGGTTGAGAAATACTGTCTGAAAGGTATTTACACCCACTTCCAATGGGTGGTTTCATGGTGTGGTGACAAAAGCAAGGATGAACACTCAGCGTAGGTTGGATTACAGTGTGCCTCCGTTTCCCTAGCTGCGAAATAGTCTGGTTTATATACTACGGTGACTGTGGAAGTAAGTGAGATGATTCATATGAAGTGTTAGCTGTTGTCATAATCATCCCCATTTTATTCGGAAAGGGAAGGTCAGAGACAGGAAGACACTTGCTCTCGGGTAGAGAAGCCTTGGGGGCGCCAGAGGCCAGCTCCACAGCTGCTGGGCTGGCTGGGGGAGAACTCATTTCCCCGGCTGAGTCTTTCCTGTCCCTCTCTGAGGAGCTGGTTCTGCCACGGACGGTCCCAAGTGGGAACTGGCACAGGCTGGCAGCCCGCGTCCTTCTCTTTGGGCACCCGTCCAGTTCTGGAATGCCCAAGGGTGAGCCCCGGCTGGAGAATGGGGCAGTCGCTTGCTGCCTCCTGCAGGTGGAACTGGGGAATGCAAGCACCGAGACGGTCCCAAGTCGTCTACTAGTGTATTAGGGAATGCTCCCCCGCCCCCCAGTCCCCCTCATCCTCACCGTCCCCCCATCCCCATCCTCAACAATTTGGGCAACAGTAGTACAAACTAAGATTCACATTACCCATTGAACCCTCAAAATATGGCAACAAGAGAAAACGACATCCAAATGTACGCAAAACACTCAAAAAGACGAGGGGTTTTAAGAAATGGAATTTGTCAAATTGGCTTCACTGGGAGGGAGGGGGGAGCAAGAGCAGAGAAACCAGAAATGTGTGCCAAAGCCGGAAGTGTGTGCCAAAGCGGGAAGTGTGCCGGAGGAGGCGGTAGAGCCTGACTCTCCGCCCCGCCCACAGACCCAGAAGTGTGCCAAAGGCGCATGAGCAGCGCCTAGCTCGGCCAATGAGGACGAAGTAAGGCGGGATTTCGGCCGGATATAATGTTTCTAAACAGGAAGTGTGGCAGTTTACTACCGAACTGCGGGCGGGCGCCATGGCGGCCTACGAGCAGGTCCAAAAGGGGCCCTTGAAGCTGAAAGGCGTCGCAGAGCTCGGCGTGACCAAGCGGTGAGTCCCAAGAGCCGGCGGGAACCCCATCTTCTGCCCTTAAGCCACTTTCCGACACCCCGGCCTCTTGCTCTCTGATCCGATCTTACCCCATATTCCCTCCACCACCACCTCCCGTCTCCCCTTTCAGGAAGAAGAAAAAGAAGGACAAAGACAAGGCGAAACTCCTGGAAGCCATGGGAACTAGCAAGAAGAACGAGGAGGAGAAGCGGCGCGGCCTGGACAAGCGGACCCCGGCCCAGGCGGCCTTCGAGAAGATGCAGGAAAAGCGGGTGAGGCGGGTGGGCAGGCCGGGGATGCCCGGCTCCGTGGGCACGCGTCTCCCGGAGCCGATGCCTAGGACGGGCCGGGAGACTCGAAACCCGGACGCTTGAGGGATGACGAGGGATGGCTTGATTCCGGGGAGAAGATGCTGTGTGAGGGGAAGAGCCCACTGCCTGGGAAGCCCCTCGGGCCGAGTGCAGTCAGAAGGTAGAGCTGCTGGTGGCGTGGAAAGGAGCGGGAGACCCGAGTTTGAATCCCAGTGCCGTCTCTCATTTGTCCCGTGACACTGCGCCAGTAACTCTTCTTCTCCCCGTGCCTCGTTTTCCTAATCTGTAGGAGTCAGGGTAGACCCCCTTTCTTAAGAAGGATGGGACCTTTGAAATGCAAGTATATTGCATTTGTCATTAGGTCTGGTATAAAGTCAGCGCTCATTGGTGTTAGCTGTTGATATTAAATGGTCATGCTCCCTGCTGTAAGTCACCACAGTCTGTTTCCATGACAACATTGTTGGCAGATTCAAATGTCTGTTGTTTATTTTAATGCAGCGGTTCTCAACCTGTGGGTCGCGACCCCTTTGGGGGTTGAACGACCCTTTCACAGGGGTCACCTAAGACCATCGGAAAACACATATATAATTACATATTGTTTTTGTGATTAATCACTATGCATTAATTATGTTCAATTTGTAACAATGAAAATACATCCTGCATATCAGATATTTACATTACGATTCATAACAGTAGCAAAATTACAGTTATGAAGTAGCAACGAAAATAATTTTATGGTTGGGGGTCACCACAACATGAGGAACTGTATGAAAGGGCCGTGGCATTAGGAAGGTTGAGAACCACTGTTTTAATATTAACCGTTTGAGTCCCAAGCAGCGCAATCGCGCTGCTGAGATTTTATGTCGAGAAAACATACGATTCCGTTTGAGTCCCAGGGGGTATTGAAAAAACACTGTCGAAGAATCCCAAACAGCGCAACCGCGCTTTCTCTAAATGAGTACGAAAAGACCCAAATAGCGTGATAGCGCTTGTTTTATTTTATGTCGAGAAATACCAAGCAGCGCGATTGTGCTGCTTGGGACTCAAACGGTTAAACACTTAATAAATAAATGTGTGCAACAGGGGATAGGAGGGATCAGCCTTAAATAGATAAGCCTGGCCCTTATGCTGGGGGGAGGGGAAAAATAGGTCTAGGTCAGTGGTTCTCAACTGAGGGCCATTTTGCACCCCCCCCCCCCCCCCCGACTTACATCCCCAGGAAGTCAATTGGCAATATTTGGAGACATTTTTGTTTGTCATAATTCAGGCTGGGTGCTCCTGGCATCTAGTGGGGTGGAAGCCAGGGATGCTGCCGACATCCTGCAGTGCTTGAGACAGGAAAGACTGATCTGGCCCAAAATGTCAGTAGTGCCCAGGCTGAGAAACTAACCGTGGTCTGGGTGATTTGGTCCAGTGACATTGGGGAAAAGTTTACTCTTTGCTCCTAGGCCTAATTCAGTCATTGGGAAAAAAAGAAAAAAAAAAAAAGGGATGCACTGGCTTTGGCAAGACATACCTGGGTTCTACTCTGTCTCTACCGTTTGTTGGTGGTGTAACTCTGGACAATTTGGCTAATCCCCACACCTCAGTTTCTTCATCTGTAAAGTGGGGTTGAAGTCCCTACCTCATTGGTTTGTGGTGAGAATTTTAACAAGTGAATGCACTTAAGTCCCTGCCTAAGGTTATAGTCAGAGGCAGGGCTGGGATGTTACTCCTAGAGCAGAGGTGGGGTAGAGAGAGGCTAATGTAACCTGCAAGGTCAGGCAGTAGCAGTGGAAGGTATCGGGTTTGGGGTAGATTTTGAATGAAGAACAGGATCAACTGATGGATTGGCTGTAGGCTGGGAAAGGAGAATCAAGGATAACCAAGATTTTTGGCAGGAGAAGCAAGGTAAATGAAGGTTCTGGTTACTGAAATAGGAAGGATCGCAGGTAAAATAGGTTTCTAAAGAAAGGTATTAAACCTTGGTTTTAGAAAAGTCAAATTTGAGGTGACTGTTAGAAATCCAAGTGGAGAATTATTGTGGACAGTTTGACATCTGAATCTGCAGTTTGGGCAAGAGGTGGGCCCCAGATAGACGTTGGAAATTGAAGAGAGACGGTGTCTGAGAAGAGGTGTAAGGTCTGGCCTCTGGTGATTAGAGGGTGGCAGGGAAGAAATTGCAAAGGAGCATGGGAAGGAGGAATAACAGGAGAGTGTATTTGAGAGCTGAGCGGAGAAAGTGTTTTCGACTAGGAGGAAGTGATCAGCTGTGTCTTATGCTGCCAAGAGGTCTTGTGGGGTGAGCACTGAGAGCCCTTAGTTGGCATTTAGAATGAGAGGAAGAAAGACCGATTAAATATTGTATGTCAACTATAATGAAAAATAAGTTTAAAAAGAAAGGCTGATTAGAGTGGATCCAAGAGAAGGTGGGGGAAGGCAGAGGTGGAGATGAGGAATAGAAATGGCTCTTGGGAGATTTACTGTTAAGGGGAACAGAAAAATGGGCCTGTTGTTGGCACTTAAACCCAGAAGTACTGTTGTCAGTTTTGTTTGACCCAGGAGAGAGAGAGGTGAGGTGGATGAAAGAGAAAGGAGGTGTGGGCAAAGCTAGGCACTGTTGGGCAATGCAGATTCCCTTGTGTTTGGTGGAAGATGTTTGATTGGGCACAGGGAGCAAGAAGGCTGGACCGCTCCTGGCTTCTGGGTGCAGGGCCCTTGGGGTGGGCCCCTGCCTATTGGAAGGGGTCAGGGCTTGATATCTTCAGGCCCATCACCCGCTATACACTCTGGTCCTTATGTTCTCTGTGTGAAATGGAGATGGTGACAGCTCCCAAGGCACCCTGTGAACTTAGTGCCTGGAGTTGGGAGAGAGAAGGCAGAGCCCCGCAAAGGGCCTGGCATTGGTGACAGCTGCTCAAGTCAGTTCGGCTTCTTGTGAGGACACATGGGTCTCACGTGGGCTCACAGCAGTAGGAAGAGAGGCAGGGATGGACAAGGCAGACAATTCAAAGGGAGAGTCATTCACTTGGGAGCTGACAAGGCAGAGGGAGATGACGCAGCAAATGAAAACAGGAGGGACAGGGAGCAACAGCCAGGTGGCAGCTGACAGTATTACCTCCTGGGTCTGTGGATCGACTGGGCTCATCTAGGTGGTTCTGCTGACCTTGCTTAGAGTTTGGTGCAGTCAGACGGCAGCTGGGGCTTTGCCATCACATGTCCAGTGCCTCAGTGCTCTTTCCGTGGCCTCTCTCCCCCACATGTCATTTCACCTGCCAGGTCCTTTCTTTCCAGTGAGGTCATCAGACTTCCTGTGGGATTGCTGGTTCCCAAGGGCACAAAGCAAAAGATGTTGGGTCTTCTTATGGCTTCTGGCTGGTCCTGACACTACGTTCTGTTAAATAAACGGAGTCATGGGGCCAGTCCAGAGTCAGTGTAGTCAGACAACTGCACAAGACCAGGAATACCAGGCAGCAGTTTCTGGATGTGTGAGGAGGGGTGGGCCACCAATGTGAGTTGGCCACGGTCACCTCGCTAGTAAGTGTAGTGTCAGGTGCAGCCCCAGCTCTCTCTGGCTCTGCATCCCACACTCTTACCAGGTACCACTGGGTGTTGGGAATGAATGCTGAGCCAGGCCATGGTTGTGCTGGATACATAAGCTAGAATCACTCACGAAGGTGATGTGTATCTTGTAGCCCTGCTGGCACTGTGAACATTAGATAGATACTGTCACTCAGGCCCTTTGCTCATTTCTCATCCTTCCTCAAACCCTATCTGGGACTTTCTTTTTCTGAAAAAATGGGAATTCTGCCAATTGCCCAAGGAAGCACTTGTACAGCTCCCAGTAGTAGTCGTGCTAGTACATTTCCTGCCACTCAGACCAAAGGGCAGCTGACCTGAGTTTCTAGTGCGATGTGTTGTAGCCAGGTGTCCCTGTCAGACCAGCCTGAGTGGATTTGAGGGACCTGAGACCTCCAGCTGTTGTAGGTGTGAGAGCCAGGCCAGCTGGGGCTCCAGTCTTCCATCCTGTGCTAGCCTGGGCTATGTCTCACCTGCATTCTCTCCTCTCTTCAGCAAATGGAAAGGATCCTGAAGAAAGCCTCCAAAACCCACAAGCAAAGAGTGGAGGTAAGTCATGTGTCCACGGGGGGAGGCTGAGTCCTGTAGGTCCCAATGGGGCCCAGAGGCTTGGAGCCAGGCAGAGGAGTCACTGGAGTGTCATTGGGGGCGGGCTTACCCAACTTCCCTGGGGTCATTGAAGGGAGAGGCCAGGGTTCCGGCAGCTATAAGGCCTGGCAGGCTGGCTTTAAGAGCAGGGGGCTCACTGAGGGGAGACAGGATAAAGTGGGGGTGGATGGTGGCATGTGTCCCTAGTTAACCCTGCTGGGTGCTGTGATGACATGGGCTTTTTCCTCCGCTTCCCCAGGACTTCAACAGACACCTGGATACACTCACAGAGCACTATGACATTCCCAAAGTCAGCTGGACGAAGTAGCCTCCCCACCCAGAGTATGGGTGCACCGAGGGGAACAGCAGGCCAGGTTGGGGTTATGTGTGGTGCCTGTGGTATTTTCTAGAAACACTCTTTACACACACCCTGCGTCTTCTGCTGAGACAGTGCTTTTCAAAGCAGTGTGCCCTCATTCTGGAACTTGATTAAAGTAAGACTATCCTTTTACTCTATTTTAGTTTCTCAGTAGCACATTGACGATGAAGCTTTTTAGTTCGGACTGGAAATTATTGAGAGTTTATTCAGAGGTTTTTACACCCAAGTTGTATCTAACTCGTGTTGACAGTCCACCAGCTGTCTCTGCCTGGAGGAAACTGCCCCCAGAGGAGAAGGAGCTGCAAGTGCAGACCCTCACGGGGCCCTGCCTGTGCTGCCCTTCCACGTTCCCTCTAGCTGGGGCTTATGCGGTTCCATCCAGGGCCTGGGGAGGCCATTCGCCTGTGGCCTTCAGACTGCCTCCTCAGCCCAGCTGGCCAGGGAGAATAACCGCCCAAGGCAAGGATGGAATGAACGCCTTGCCCCTTTCTGAGCTGAGCTAGTGGCTGGCATGCAGCCTGTTCCCCCAAATCCCTATTCCAGACATGTCAGGTGGGTGTTGCCATGGTAGACATGCCAGTCAAGTACCACGTTCTTTGTAATGGAACCCAGACACTGCCTCCTGCCTCACTACCTTCACCGCTGAGCTCCAGGCACAGTGTTTGTTCAGAGTTGGCACATTCATGGAACCTGTTTGGCATTCCCGGCCTAAGGACGCCTCAGGGTAATGGGACCAGGGCAGTGACACACACAGACAGACATCGGTGCAGTCCCAGGTTCCAGTGCTGCAGAGCCAGTGTCTTTGAGGGCCTGATGTCCCCCCCGCATGAGGATCGGACTGCATGTGCTACTGGAAGAATATGGTCTCTATTGACATACATCTGAAAAAACAACAAATTCAGAAGAAAAAAATCTAAGTGTTGGGTTTGGGGCTGTCATATGTGAACTGCAGAATAAAGCAAAACCAGTTATTAAATATAAGCCTGAGTGTTTTAATTATAAGTTGTTTATCACTACAAACTCTGTCTTGGATTTATTGCATACACAGGATGTGTGCTGCCAAAATATTTGCCTTCAGTTTGGATAAAATTAGATGATGTGTTCTCACCTGTGGCTCACAACCCACCAAAGAGAAGTGACGGTCATTACCACTGGCTCCATTGGGCAGCCTCCCATATTACCTGTTGGAAAAGCACTTGCAGATATTGTTTTATCCACGAGCCAGTGGTTGGAGTCTGAGCATGTGCTGTGAAAAGTTAGAATGTGGAAGATAAACATTCCAATTCTCCCTAACAAACTGCTCCAAAAATGAGTGGCTTAAAACCACAGGATTTCTCCCAATTCTGTTGATTTGTTGAGCTCAGCTGGGTGGTTCTTCTGCTCCATGTGGTATAGTTTAGTTGCCTTGTATAACTGTGTTGACTTGGCCTGGAGCCAGAAAGTCCAAGGTGGCATCTTGTCCTCAAGATTTCTCTCCAAGTAGGCTATTTCATTGGACAACAAAAGTCATGTCACCCAATTTGGGAGGGAACTACTCAAAGGCCTGAACACCAGGAGACATGGTTTATTTGTGGCCACCACTTACAGTTTTTAACAGTGGCTCTCAAATTCTGAAGGTTAAACATTAAAAACCACTGATACTTCCTGGGATGGAGCTCTGTCAGATTTTCCAGAGCTCCCCAAGTGACCCTAATTTTGAGAAACCCTGATTTACCACAATATTTTTTTAAAATGTATTTTTAATGATTTCAGAGGAAGGGAGAGGGGGAGAGAGAAAGATAGAAACATCAATGGTGAGAATAATTGATTGGATGCCTCCTGCACGTCCCCTACTGGGGATTAAGCCCACAACCCGGGCATGTGCCCTTGACCAGAGGTGAAATCTGGCTTATATATTTAAATATAAATGCCAAAGATGAAATTAAGATGAGTCAAATTCCTCCACATAAGGAAAAAAGGTTACAAGTAATTTATGTGAAGAATGTTTCTTATAAGAAAACTAGAGGCCTGGTGAACAAAATTTGTGCACTGGGGTGGGGGGGGGGGGGCGGAGCGGGGGTCCCTCAGCCCAGCCTGTGCCCTCCCAGTCTGGGAGCCCTTGGGGGATGTCCAACTCATGGCTTAGGCCTGCTCCCCGTGGGCATCCTTAGCGCTGCTGCAGAGGTGGGAGAGGCTCCCCCAACCGCTGCTGCACTCGCCAACCATGAGCCCAGTTTCTGGCCCACTGACCACCAGGGGGCAAATCCTGTGTTGAGCGTCTGCCCCCTGGTGGTCAGTGCCTGTTATAGCGGCCGGTCATTCAGCGGTTTGGTCGATTTGCATATTAACCTTTTATTATATAGGATGGGCTGCTTTGTGCAATAATGCTTCCCGACCAGGATTTACTTAGCAGTGCTCTAATATTCCAATGTTCTCTGGATTTTCCTGCATTTACATCTCTATCCTTAGCAGAGGATATATTGCAAAAGCCATCTTTCAAGACCCAGATGGAGATGGGAGGAGTGATCAAAAGTGGGTGTTCAGTTGGTTGGATTGTTGACCCTTGACCAAAAGGTGGGTTTGAGTCCCAGTTAGGGCACATACCTGGGTTGCAGGTTGGATCCCTAGGTCAGGGCACCTACGGGGGGCAACCGATCAATGTTTCTCACATCAATGTGTCTCTCTCTCTTCCTCTCTAAAAAATCAGTAAAAACATATCCTCAGGTGAGGATTAAAAAAACGAGAGGCAGGCAGTGCAAGTAAATGGTTCTGATACTGCAGGATTGGGATCCCCAAGGCATTATGATGGTCCGTTGGCACAGAATGCAGGCATTTTTCCATAGCCCAAATGTTCATAAAAGCAAATGAGATACAATTCAATTGACTAATCAGGGGTCACAATTTGCATTACCCATCAGTGACCACTACGCGCAGTGATGGCGAACCTATGACACCTCTGACACGGGAACTCATTTTTTTGGTTGATTTTTCTTTGTTAATTGGCATTTAAATATATAAAATAAATATCAAAAACATGTCTTTGTTTTACTATGGTTGCAAATATCAAAAAAGTTCTATATGTGACACGGCACCAGAGTTAAGTTAGGGTTTTTCAAAATGCTGACACAATGAGCTCAAAAGGTTCGCCATCACTGAGCTACAGAAATAAAAACGTGCTTTTCGCCCAGGTGCAATGGGGCGTGGTTTTCAGATCATTCCAGGCAATAAACAGACATGCTTGTTCACTGACTAATGCTGACACTAACAGGTGTCAGGTAGTGACTGTTGGTTAGGCTTGATTGCTATTCAGGGTTTGTTTGCCCTCTTTCCAAGTAACCACCACCTCCCCATTAAAGCGTATCACAATTGGTGACTGCATATTTATTTGTTTCCTAGGCTCCCCCATCAGAATAGGGGTTCCATAGGGCTGGGCCCCAGGTGGATCCATCAGGGGGATCTCTCAACTAACAGCCCACAGGATGGAGATTCCCGTGGCCAAGTCTTCCACAGCAGCTGTGCCCGCATTAGTTGGCTCCGCCCGGCCCCGTCAATCTAGGTGTTACTTCCGGGACGCTTTAGGTGGGAGCGTGAAATAAAGTCTCCTCGGGCGTACTGCGCCTGCACATACTGTGCCCTGCGCCTGTGCGTTCCTGGCAGCTCCGCCCCCTACCGGACATAACGGTTCGCGCGCGGCTCCCTGGACCGGAAGTGAGTCGAACCGTCGCAGGGTGTGCCTGGCTCTACTTAACGCCCGGCAGGTCTTGCCCTCGCCGCCGCCCTCGGCCACTGCCGAGGCTTCCCGCAACCGCCATGTCCGCCAGTGCCGTCTACGTGTTGGACTTGAAGGGCAAGGTACGGAGGGCTCCCCACCCTCCCTGTTGCAAAGCAACCGGCGAGTTCCTCGCCCCTGGGGACCCACCCTGTTATGGGTTATCGGCCAGTGGGACCCACCCTGGCCCTAAGCAAAGAAACCAATAGGTATCACCCTGTTGCTAAGTAACCCATCTGCCCGACGCTGCTTCCCCTGTGGGCCGGGGCCCAGGCCTCGGTGCTGGCCGCGGGGAGGGTGAGCCGTCGGCGGCTTCAGAGCCGGGCCTAGAGCCCAACAGCTGCGCGACCCGGGGCGGAGGTGGGGAGGCGTGTCGCGACCCGGGTGCCCTCGGGCCAGTCCCGCCCTCTCGACGTGCGGCAGCTTCTGTTTATCCGGCTGTTTCTCTGTGCTAGTCTCTGTAGGAATTTTTTAACGTTCGTTGTGACATGAAGTTACAAGGGTGAGGTGAAGTGGGTGGTGGGGGAGCCCTTCCACAGAAGGAAGAAACGAAGGCACGGAGATCGTCACACTGGTCACAGAGAAGTGGCAAGTGTAGGAGTTGAACCCAGAGCCGTCTGTTCATTCAGCGGACGATTGGAGGAGCGCCTCCTAGGTGCCGGGCAGGGTGATAAGCCTTGGGCTGCCTTGAATGAGCAACATCAGAATCAGGTGCTGCCCTTCTGGAGCTCACAGTCTGGGGGAGAGGGACACTGATCTCAAAAAGCACAAGTAAATGGAAATTGCAGTAGTGCCGCAGCGAGGAGGTGATAGGGAGGCTCAGCGGGGCTGGGGTGAGGGAGGGCTTCCTGGAGGGGATGACGAATCCGGCTGAAACCTGGAGGAGCTGGACATAACTAGGACCCAGGTGCCTTTCCGGGGGGGGGGGGGGGGGGGGGGGGGGGCGTGTCTGAAAAAGCTGCTTAAAGGGGGGCTTGCAAATCCTTTCAGAAGTGGTCTGTCCCCTTCCCCCTAGTCCATCCTGCTGGATGGAGAAAGCAGGTATCTGGCCTCTTGCATCTGGGAGCAACAAGAACAGGTCCAGCAACATTAAACTTTAAGCCCCACATCGATCAGTGAGAGAACTGTGGGTGTCCAGCCTAGGTGGGGCAGGCAGGAGTTAGCTCAGAAGCAGGGGGAAGTGAAGTTGAAGTGGCTGCTGCTTCCTGCCCCGCTCCTCACCCCAGCACTTCCCCAGAGCTCCTTGAGTGGGTTGCCTGCCTTGGATGCTACCCAGAGTCAACAGCCAGTGATTCCCAGTGTGGGGCTTCCTTCCCCAGCCTTCTTAGAGGCAAGGGAAGACACGGGCACGCCAAGGCTGGATGGGTGTTGGTGGGTTCCTAAGTCCCGGTAGCATATGTTCTTGCTTCCATCTTGGCCCCATGTCCCCAGAGGTCCCCCAGGCTGCCTGTCACAGCTCACTTGTTCCTTCAGCAAACATGTCAGCAGTACCTAACATGCACCAGGCCCTGTGCTGACCATCTCACCATGACTGTGGGGTTAGGGCTGAGGTCAAAACTGCTGCTCAGTGATGTGATCTTGGGCAAGTGCCTTCACCAATCTGGGCCCACAGTCCATACTAGCCAACATGGGCCTGCGGTCTGGCAGGGGAAACACACGGATCCAGATGGTCAGAGCCAGTTAGCCATAGGGGCAGGGTCAGTCCTGCCTTGTGGAAGCTCTTGAGGCAGCCATGGGCTTCCCTCCCATCCTTAGCAGCCACCCTGTCATTTATTATTCCACTCACCACAGACTGCATGTTATGAAAGTTTCCCTCCTGCATAGACTGCATTCAATCCAAAATAAAGTCATGGCACATCAAGAAGTTCACAACCACACATCTGCCTGCCAGCCAGAGCCTCTGATCACGAAGGAAACCAGCATGGCCATACTTAGCTAATAGACAGCCTCCGCAACACTTCTCTGCCCTTATCTTTCTTGCTCCTCTGCAGCTTGACACCACTGCCACTCACTCCTCAGCATGCTTCCGCTGGCCTCCAGGTCACTGTACTCTCTGTTTTCCTCCTGTTTCTCTCATTGGCTGCCAGCCCCTCCTCTCCTGCCCTCCCCTTGGATTCGGCCCTCAGGCTTGAGCCTAGATGTGCCTCTCTGTCCTCTTGGGCTGGCTTTGATTCATGTCAATGTGCCAATGACTCTCCAATTTGTACTGTACTCCAGAGCACTTATCTGGAGACCCACTGGCCTGTGGGACACCATGGAGGTCCCATAGAAAGTGCAAACTCGGCATTTCCAAAAAAGACCTGCTCTCTCTCCATCTCAGTGAGTGGCACTGCCATCCATGGGACTGTCCACATTAGAGACCTGGGCATTATCCTGGCCTCCTTTTTCTCACCCCCACATTCACTGCACAGACATGTACTGAGCAGCTACATGGGCCAGGCTCTGTTCTGGATGGAGGGACACAGCCGTGAATGAGTTGGAAGTGGTCGCTGTTCTCTGGGAGTGTTAGACTTTGGTAGAAGCGACAGGCAATAAATGAGGATACAAATAAATGCAGCTGTGATGTGGGCAGAGAAGGTAAACTCAGGTTGGGGGTAAAGAGGGATGGGATGGGATGGGATTTTTCAACCAGAGCAAACAGGATAGATTTCTTGGAAAAGGTGCCATCTGGGCCGAGGCTTGAGAAATGAGAAGAGCCAGGCCAGGGCATTCTGGGCAGAGGGAACTGCATGTGCAAAGGCCCTGAGGCAGGAGCAGATGTGGATTGCTCAGAGACCAGCAAGGGGGCCAGGATGGCTAGAGTGGGGTGAGCCAGGGGAGTGTGGACGCAGAGGGGTTGGAGAGGCTATAAAGAGCCAGATGGTCATGGAGACAGACTTGCAACTAATTCTGTGTGAGGGGAGGCCAGGGAATATTGAAGTTTCAGCAGGGGAGAGACCTCGTCTGACTTCTGTTTAAGAAGGCCCGTGGAGCATTTGAGATCTTGCTTTCAGGCATGTCATCAGTTTGGCTCAAATAAACTCATAAAAATCCACCACCCCCCCCCCCCCCAAAAAAAGAAGACCCTTCTCGCTCTCTGTGGGGAAGGAATTATGGGTTAAGAGCAACATCAGGGGTAAGAGATTGTCACCTCAATGTTGTCCGCCTCCTCCCTTTATCCTCTTATCTGGGAGCCAGCTTAGAGGTTATCCTTACTTCACCTAACCAGTGCTCCCAGGACCCCCATGGGCTGTGTCCCCTACACCTATGGCCTCCGCCACACTGGTCCCTCTGCTTGTATCCTGCCTGTCCCCTCGGACCTCAGTTTGAAGGTCAGATCCTCAGGATTGCCCTCAGTTTCCCCAAGCAAGTATCCCAGTATAGGGACTGTTCGTCTTGGTCATGTGTGTGTCCCTAGGCCCAGCACAGTGTCACCATAGAGGGACACATGGTATGTGCTTGTTGAGTTGAATGAGCAGACCTCTGTTCATCTCTGGTGAGAGTGAGCAAATAAATTGCCCCCTCCTCTCTCTGAGCACTCTGGGGGCCCAGGGCTCCATGCTAGATCCCAAAGTTTGGATGTCTGGGGAGGAAAGTGGCCTTGGGAAGCTCAGCAAACAATGTGCTTAGCAAGCAGAAGTGGCCCTGCAGGGAGTGAGAAATGGGGCTAGAATCCTGACTCAGCTTTGCTTGTCCTGTGACCTCAGCCAGGTAGCCCCACCTCTCCTGCATAGACTGCATCTAATCCAAATAAGGTCATGGCACGTCGATCTCTAAAAATAACAGTTCTCCCTCACGGCTGGGGCAATATATGAGGCAGTATATACTATACTCTTGGCAAGGAGTATCTGAGGGAGTACCCTGGAGTCCCTTAGCTGGTCTCACCCACTGGTTGCTGGGTCCCTAAGAGGCCTGAGGGTACCGGGTCCCTTGCCCACAAGCCAGGAAAGAGAAACTAGGAAAGGAAGGGTCTTTCTCCCTCACCTCTCTGGCTTGAAACGATAAAGACAATGATGTATTTTATGCAGCTACAGGTTCTGAGGCAGGCCGTTCCCAAGTTGGTCAGCTCAGTGATAATCTCAGCGAATTTCTGAGTTTTGCAGTTGGCTGTCCTCATGAGCCCACAAGAGCGGCAGCGGCTCTAGGTGGCATCTCCAAATAGAGCCTTGCTCAGGCTGGCAAAGCCTCAAACCTCCTTTTTATTCCTTCAGGGAGGTGTAACTTACATGTAACAAACTGGCTTATTTAAAGCCCAAAAGTTGAAGAGTCAGGCATTGTATATACCCAGGAAGCCATAAACACACATTCTATCACCCCCAAAGATTCCTCTTACCCTTTTGGTCCAGCCTATTTCCCAGGATTTTATAAAAGTGGCATCGTGCAGGATATGCCATCCATTTGCTGGTTTCCTCTTTTTTGTTTTTTTTTGTACATATAAATATATTTTTTTAAATCTTTATTATTGAGAGTATTATAGATGTCCCCCTTTTTCCCCGCCTGGTTCCCACCCCAGGCCTTCACCACCCTATTGTCTGTGTCCATAAGTAATATATATATGCATATAATATCTTTGGTTAATCTCTTCCCACCCCCACCCTCCTTCCCTCTGAGATTCATCAGTCTGTTCCATGTTTCCATGCCTCTATTTTATTCATCAGTTTATTTTATTCATTAGATTTCTTCTTTTATTTTGATTTTTAGATTCAATTGTTGATAGATAGGTATTTATTGCCATTTTATTTTTCATTGTTCATCTTTTTTACCTATATCCCCTCCTCCTCCTCTTCCTCCTTTCTCTTCTTCTTCTCTTCTTAAAGAATACCCTTCAACATTTCACGTAATACTGGTTTGGTGGCGATGAACTCCTTTAGCTTTTTCTTGTCTGGGAAGCTCTTTATCTGACCTTCAATTCTAAATGATAGCTTTGCTGGGTAGAGTAATCTTGATTGTAGATCCTTGCTATTCATCACTTTGAATATTTCTTGCCACTCCCTTCTGGCCTGCAAAGATTCTGTTGAGAAATCAGCTGACAGTCATATTGGCGCTCCCTTGTAGGTAACTAACTGGTTTTCTCTTGCTGCTCTTAAGATTCTCTCTTTGTCTTTAACCCTTGGCATTTTAATTATGAGGTGTCTTGGTGTGGACCTGTTTGGGACTCTGTGCTTCCTGGACTTGTAAGTCCATTTCTTTCCCAGGTAGGGGAAGTTTTCTGTCATTATTTTTTCAAATAGGTTTTTAATATCTTGCTCTTTCCCTTCTCCTCCTGGCACCCCCATAATGCGAATGTTGGTACTTTTGAAAGTTGTCCCAGAAGCTTCTTACACTATCTTCATATTTTTGGATTATTTTTTCTTTTTACTCTTCTGGTTGGATGTTTTTTGCTTCCTCATACTCCAAATCATTGATTTGATTTTCGGAATTCTCTACTGTTGAATTCCTATAAATTCTTCTTTATTTTAGTTAGTGTATGCTTAATTTCTGACTGGTCCTTTTTCATGTCTTTGACATTCTCACTAAGATCCTTGAAAATCTCACTAAGCCCCTTGACACTCTCATTAAGATCCTTGAAGCTCTCATTAAGATCCTTGAGTAACCTTAGAACCATTGTTTTGAACTCTGTATCCAGTAGTTTGCGTGCTTCCATTTCTTTCATTTGTAATAGATTCTTTGTCTCTGCTTCCCTGTGTGTGTTTTTATGTACTGGTTAGAGCTGTTGTGTCTCCTGGAATTGGTAAGTGGCCTTGTGTCTTAGATGTCCTGTAGGGCCCAGTGACTCAGTCTCTCTCCCCAGTCACCTGAGCTGGGCACCCTAGGTGTGCACCCCTGTGTGGGCTGTGTGTACACTCTCGTTGTAGTTGAGCCTTGACTGCTGTTGGAGTCACTAGGAGGAAATGACCTCCAGGCTAATCGGCTGTGCGGACCAGCTGTGTCTACAGTGGAAGAGCTGCTGTGCAAGAGACACCCCTATGGAGGACTTTGGTGCCCCTTGAGTGTGTCACTTGTGGATGTATAGAGTTGTAATCTGGTATGGCCTGAAGCACTGGCTCTGGGGCCACCCGGCAGGAGCTACAGAGAGATTTACAGATGGCTTCTACTTGTATTGGGCTAGGACAGGGGTGGGCAAACTTTTTGACTCGAGGGCCACAATGGGTTCTTTTTTTTTTTTTTTTTTAACTATTTTATTTTATTTTTTTTTTAATATATTTTATTGATTTTTTACAGAGAGGAAGGGAGAGGGATAGTGAGTTAGAAACATCGATGAGAGAGAGACATCAATCAGTTGCCTCCTGCACACTCCCCACTGGGGATGTGCCCGCAACCAAGGTACATGCCCTTGACCGGAATCGAACCTGGGACCCTTGAGTCCGCAGGCTGATGCTCTATCCACTGAGCCAAACTGGTTAGGGCCACAATGGGTTCTTAAACTGGACCGGAGGGCTGGAACAAAAGCATGGATGGAGTGTTTGTGTGAACTAATATAAATTCAAAGTAAACATCATTACATAAAAGGGTACGGTCTTTTTTTTTTTTTTTAGTTTTATTCATTTCAAACTGGCCGGATCCGGCCCGCGGGCTGTAGTTTGCCCACGGCTGGGCTAGGAAGTGCCCAGGGAAGGCCCAGCTATGAAGCAAGGCAGGCTGGTGCTAGTGCCAGGTCTTGGGCCTTTTATTGATAGGTTTGGGGCACACTGACTCCAGTTACTGCTAGTTTAAGATACTTTAGGAAAGTCTGAAGCCTGAGCCAGGACAGGCCATTCATGTGGGAAAGTAGCTGCAAATAGCTTGGGTTCGGGCTGCAGATTGGATGGGACGGGGTCTCAGGGAATTACCAGGGCAGAACGAACAGAGTGGGCTATGCTGATGGAAACTCAGATATGGCTGCCAGTCAGCTCTTACTGGTGGAGGTCCCAGCACAGGAACAGTGACCCCTGTGAGCACTCCTGTCTGGGAGAAAGCCACCCCCGAGTTCCTGCCCCAATGCCAGACAGTCCAGTTCCTCCCCGTGTGTCCCTGGAATCCCCCCAAAGATGTCCTGCGCTGGAGCTCAGAGGAAGCGAGACCGTGTAAATTCATGTATAGGCCTCTGTGTCATTCAGCCACAATCCTTGCTGGTTTTTACATCCCAGAGTTACAGGGCCTTCTCTTCCCAGCTGTGGAACCCTGGGCTGGGGCTCTGGTGTGCAGCTGGGGCCCCCTGCTTCTCACAGGAGGCCTTGGAGATAACCCTCCCGATTAAAAACACGCCACACGTGGGTGTAGGACTAGCGTGTTTCGCACCTCCGCCCCTCCCACCAGTCTCAGTGTGCTTTCTTCTGTACTTCTTTGGTTGTAGGATTTCCATTTACCCAGATTTCAGGCAGTTCTGAATGATGGTTTTCTGTATTTAGTTGTAATTTTGATGTGGTTGTGGGAGGCAATGAGTATAGGTGTTTACCTATTGGTTTTCCTGTTCATATAAATATTTTCCATTTGCTGGTCTCTTTCACACGGCCCAGTCATCCTGAGATTCCTTCATGCTGTTGCATGTGTCGTTGTCACTCCTTTTCATGGCTGAGGAGTGTCCCATGGTGTGGATGGATATGGTTTGTGTCTCTATTCACATGTTGAAGGACATTAACATTTTCTCCAGCCTGGGTCCGTTTAAAGTAAAGTTGCGTGAACATTTGCTTCTGAATCTTCACATGGACAGTATGGTTTAATTTCTCTTGTGTAAAAACCTGAGAGAGGAATAGCTGGGTCACAAGCTGGTTTAGCTTTGTGAGAACCTGCCAAGCTTTACTGAATGGTTGTCCTACTCTTTGTTCCCATCGGTAGTGGATGAGGACATAACCAAAACCACAGGCTGTGAAAGAGAGATGCCAGGAGAAGGGCTTCTCCTCTTCAGGCTACTGGGTGGGGTGGGAAGGGTGGTTGGGTTCCAGCAGGTGTGAGCACTCAGCAGTGTCCCCCAAACAGGTACCCTGACCCAGGCAGAAGAGCAGGGTGAATTAGCACAGGAAAGGCTCTGAGAAGGTCTGCAGTGAGAGTCTATGGAACGTTGTTGAACCTGGTGTCTCCCAAGCAATTCAGTCCTGGGCCCTTGCCCCACATCGCCTCCCACCCTCCCCTGCAAAACCCCTGCTGGTCTCTGTAGTTCACTTGGGAAACACTGTCCTTGAGGAATCCCCTAGGGTGTGGCAATCAGATGGCCAGTCTATACTCTTTGATGGATAGGGGTGTGATTGGGGCCCCCTGGGGGAGGGAAGCTGGCATTTGAATTGAGTGTCTTCCCTCCCTCCGCCCCTGCCCAGGTGCTCATCTGCCGGAACTATCGCGGTGATGTGGACATGTCGGAAGTGGAGCACTTCATGCCCATCCTGATGGAGAAGGAGGAGGAGGGGATGCTGTCACCCATCCTGGCCCATGGGGGTGTCCGCTTCATGTGGATCAAGCACAACAACCTGTATTGTATCCCTTTGCAGGAGAGCCCCTGGGGGACTCCTTTGTGGGCATGGAAGTGTGCACATGTGTGCTCACGCATACAACTGAGAGCTGCCAGCACCTGCCCTGGCCCGGCCCAGAGTGCCCAGGCACAGTCTTCCTGCAGCTCCCTGCTGCCTGAGGAGATGGGCAGAGAGTTCACAATGACAAGAGTGATGGGTGTTAGAAGAAGAGGGGGTGTGATGGGACCGCACCTGATCTGGGGATCCAGGAAGACTTCCCTGAGGAGGCGACATTCTGGAGGAGACCTGCAGGCAGGCAAGGCATCTGCCAGCCAGAGGAGTGGTCAGGCCCAAGGAGCACTAGGCCTGAGCAAAGGTTCTGCAAGGGAAAGCGGGGCTCATTCCAGAAGCTATGGCGCGGGTGGCTGGACCATGGGGAAGGGATGTGTGGTGGGAGTGAGACCCGAGGAGTCAGCAGGGTGCATACATTGGGGTCTCACAGGACATCACCTTAAATGTGATGAGAAGTGAACAGCTAGGGTAGGGTTGGGGAGGCTCCAGGCCCCAGGATCTGCGAGGTGACAGCTTAGGCTTGTGAATGCTCCTTAACTACAGCTGCCATGCAGTGGTCGCCACTTCCAAGAAGAATGCGTGCGTGTCACTGGTGTTCTCTTTCCTCTATAAGGTGGTGCAGGTGAGTCGAGCCTCAGGGGCCCCAGAGGGCTGTGGGTCACCTGATCTGTTGTGTGCCTCCCCATACCAGCCATTCCAGAGCTATAGGGGAGCTCCAGCTGCCCCATGTATGGGATTCGTCACCTTAGTTGTCTCCCCTCCCCTATTCCAACCCCCCCCCCCCCCCCGTGAGGAAAGTGAACAGGAGAAGGTGGGGCTCAGGGCAGGGGTGCCCGCTGGCCCTGGGAGGAACAAGTATGCCCCCCAGCTGGCTGTGGAAGGGTAGAGGCTAGTCAGCTGAGAGTTAGGGGTTGGAGAGGTGAGGTAATTGGGAGAAGGGCAGAGCCAAGCTCTGCTCAGGATCTCCTAGGGCTGTGGTTGGCAAACTAGCTCGAGAGCCACATGCGGCTCTTTGACCCCTTGAGTGTGGCTCCTCCTAAGCCTTAGGAGTACCCTAAAGTAACAGTGTACCTACCTATATAGTTTCAGTTTAAAAAATGTGGCTCTCAAAAGAAATTTCAATCGTTGTACTGTTGATATTTGGCTCTGTTGACTAATGAGTTTGCCAACCACTGTCCTAGGGGGCTCTCACAGTAGAGGCCCACTGAGGCCCACCATGGAGAGAGCTGACACGCCAGGCCCAGGCTGACAGCGAGATAGGGAGGCAGAGAGAGTGGCACATGCAAATGCCCTGGGGCAGAAGTGCACGTGGCGCAGTCAGGGAGCATCAGGCAGGCCAGTGTGCCCAGGACATAGGGAGTGAGGGACAAAGTCTGGGGCTGAGGTCAGCAAAGTTGTTAGAGCTGGATCACAGTGGGGGTGTGGAGAGGCATACAGGCCTGGTGAGTTCAGATTTCATTCCAAGTGTGATGGGAGATGGTGGGAGGGCTTTAAGCGAAGACTGCTCAGGCTGATCTAAGTTAAGATGATCGATCTCTGGCTGCTGAGTAGAGGAAGAATGTGAGGGCAGCAGGGAGGCCGGTGAGGTCCCTGCAGCTTGTAGAAGAGAAGTGGAGGGGCCTGGCTGAAGCTGGGTTTGGGGTGGAGAATGGGACCTAGGAGAACTGGGGTGGGCCCAGGAAAGCGTGTATACCTCCAGTGGTACCATGTGCAGCTAGCTCAGGAGCCACTTGTGCTCAACCTTCAGGAGCAGGGGCTGGTCTGACATTGAGGGCACGCGTATGGGAGGGGAGAGCAAGGAGTGGGCCTTCATTACGGGGCGGTGGTGCTGTCGCAAGCAAGGCCTGGGCGTGGGGAAGTGGGAAGGAGGAAGTTCTCCTCCATGGAGGGTCTAGCAGTTCTCTCTGCTTTGGTGTCAGTGCTAATGAAACATTCCTTCCTTGAGCCTTACAACTTCCTGCTGAAACGGGGACGATGTATCTGCCTGCACAGCTATACAGACTGGGAACTCAGGGAGGCCGGAAGAGTCCAGAAGCATCGCTTGTTCTGTCCCCAGTGGCTCTTGCCTGTCACTTGAGTTGCCTCTGACTCAGAGGCCAAGGATGACAGTTATAGTGAGGACTAAAGGGAAGCTGGGAAGGGGCCGCAGGGATGTGGATATGGGGCTTCTGACCAGGCTTCAGAGGACACCTGCAACCCCTAGCGTGGTTCCTGCCTCTCAGGTAGCCACATTGCTGCCCACATTCCCTGAGTCAAAGGTCTAGTCTGTAGTATGTTGCCAAACCTAGAAAATGGGCAGGTGCAGCTTGTGGACAAAAGGGTTGTTGTCTCTGGGCCTCAGGGCATGAAAGGCAAATGGATTTGTGCAGGCCTTTCTCCCTTCCTCGTCCTTCCCTCACCCATCAGCCTGCCCCCACTGTCAACATCACAGGTGTTTTCTTTTCTTTTCTTTTTTATTTGTAAAATTTAAAATTTATTTATTTTAAATCACAGGTGTTTTCAGAGTACTTCAAGGAGCTGGAGGAGGAGAGCATCCGCGACAACTTTGTCATCATCTACGAGCTGCTGGATGAGCTCATGGACTTTGGCTACCCCCAGACCACAGACAGCAAGATTCTACAGGAGTGAGTAGGCAGAGTGGGGGTCTGGCGGGTCACAGCAGTGGCAATTTGGGATCCTTTCCCATGCAGCAACCCTGCACAGTATGAGCATTTTCCTGTTACTAGGTCTTTATTTTCCACCCACAAAGGTGCACTAAATGCTTGGTTGTTCGAGTGTCAGTCACCTGCCTTTGTTTTTTTCTGTCACAGAGGAGGCTGTGATAAAATATCTTCTTTTCTGGAATCCTGCCCTTCAAATAATGGCCACTGTGGATTAAGCGCCTCTTGTGAACTGTGCCCTGTGTGAGCACTTAGCATCCACTCGATTCACCATCAGAGGCACTGTCTCCCATTGTACCAGGGAGCAGTGTATCTTGCCCCTGCCCATACCTGTTGCTCCCCAAGTGGGCATGGGGTCACCACGTTACTTTACCAGGGGCTTAATCCCCCTCTGCAGACCAGTAGTGCTTTTCCTCACTACCGCTGTCTCCTTGGACCCCCCAGATGAACGTTCAATGCTCATTGTAATGAGTTTTTTGGGCTTTTTGAAATTTACGATATTGTTGAATTAAACAGCCACAGATGAAACCAGAGCCTGCCTTTTCTGGAGCCTGTTACGGTGAGGGGCTGTTTTCAAGAAAGTCGGTGCTTTCCTGCCTTAACTCTGAGCATGGTCTCACAGGTACATCACTCAGGAAGGCCACAAGCTGGAAACGGGGGCCCCGCGGCCCCCAGCCACCGTCACCAACGCAGTGTCCTGGCGGTCTGAGGGCATCAAGTACCGGAAGAACGAGGTGTTCTTGGACGTCATCGAATCTGTCAACCTCTTGGTAGGCTGCTTTTCTTTATTATTTTAAAATGTTGTCTCCTCCATGATTGTTGTGAAAGCAACTAGACTTTTAAAATTAGTGAAACCCTGAGAAATAGTTAGGTTCTGTGTGATAGATCAGCAGGATTCAGTTGGGGCTACTCATTGCAATGTGAGCTTGTTTTATCTTCATGAGCTTTTGTTTTTACTTAGAATCAAGACATTGACATTGTTTTTAAAAAGAAGAATATATAAAATTAGAAAGTGAAGGGCTCCATAATCAGAAAGCCCGCCTCACTATATAAACATATGTTGTTTTTCTATAAAACAGAGCATAAGGTGTGGTTTTTCTGCAACTTGTTTTATTTTGGTGGGAGGGGTGTTGTTTTTGTCTTACTGTTTTATAATCTTTGTTTTTTTCTTTAACTTTATTTTTTAAATACCATTAGGTAAAATTGACCTATGAATTTTAGAATGTGTACATGTTTGTGTACGCACTCTCATTATCAGGATACCAAACAGTTCCATCACCTCCAAAACCTCCCCCTTGCTGCCCCTTGGTAGTTGCACCCTCCTCCCTGTCTCCAACCCCTGGCAACCACTGATCTGGTCTCCATCCCTGTAGTTTTGTCTTTCTGAGATTGTTCTATGAATGGAATCCTACAGTACGTGACCTATTGAGTCTGCCTTCTTTCACTCACCATATTGCCTTGAGAGTCATCCATGTTGCTGTGTTTATCAAAAGTTTGTTTCTTCTTAAATTTGTTTATTTTATATTCTGAACCACAGTATGTTTATCCATTCACCCACTGAAGGACATTGTGCTGTTCCCAGTGTTTGGCATTTGTAAAAAGCGTTGCTATAAACATTTCGTGTACAGGTTTAGATGTGGGCAGTTTTCATTTCTCTAGGGCAAATACCAAGGGATGGGGTTGCTGGGTCATATGGTAAGTGCATGTTTAATTTTATAAGAAATTGCCAAACTGTTTTCCAGAAGTAGCCACAGCATTTTGCATCCCTACCAGTAGCACAAGAGAGTTCAAGGATGCTTCACATCCTTGATTAGTATTTTGTTTTTGTTGTCCTACTATGTATATAGTGGTATCTCATCATGGCTTTAATTTGCATTTCCCGAATGGCTAATGATGTTGAACATCTTTTTATTGCTTCTTTGTCATCCGTATAGCCTCTTTGGAGAAGTGTCTCTTCTTGTCTTTTGAGCACTTTTAAACTGGGTTGTTTGTTTTCTGATTATTGAGTTTTGAAAGTTCTTTATATATTCTGGATATAATTCTTTTGTCAATATGTGATTTACAAATATTTTCTCCCAATCTGTCACTTGTCTTTTCATTCTCTTGGCAGTATCTTTCACAGAGCAAAAGTTTTTAATTTTTAGAAAGTTCAATTATTGAGTTTTAAAAATTGATTCTAAATTTTCTTCTTTATAGTTTTACATTTAAATCTGTGATCAATTTTGAGTTAAATTTCACATAAGTTATGAGGTTTATATTGATTGTTTTTGCATATAGCATAATTTTTTGTAGTTCTAATAATTTTTGAAAAGACTATCCTTTCTCTATTGAATTACTTTTGCATTTTTGTCAAAAAGTAATTGGTCATATTAATGCAAGACTATTTCTGGACTATCTATTCTGTTCCATTGGTCTGTATATTTATCTGTTCCTTTGCCAATACCACACTGTCTTGATAACTGTAACTTTATAGTAAGTTTGAAAATTAGATAATGTGATTCTCCCAACATCCCTGTTTTTTTAAAAAATTGTTTTAACTATTCAGTTCCTTTGTATAGAATTCTAGGATCAACTTGTCTGTACCTACAAAAAATTCTGGGATTTTGATTGGTATGGTGTTAAATAACTATTTAGTTTGGGGAAGAATTGATATCTTTAAAAAATATATATATTGATTTCAGAGAGGAAGTGAGAGGGAGAGATAAAAACATCAATGATGAGAGAGAATCATTGATTGGCTGCCTCCTGCATGCCCCATACTGGGGATCGAGCATGCAACCCAGGACCCTACAGTCTGCCGGCTGACGCTCTATCTACTGAGCCAAACCGGCTAGGGCTGATACCTTTTTTAAAAAACTATGTTTTTGATATTTTTAGAGAGGAAGGGAGAGGGATAGAGAGATGGAAACATTGATGAGAGAGAAACATTAATTAGCTGCTTCTTGCATGCCCCCTACTGGAGTTTGAGCCCACAACTCAGGCATGTGCCCCTCACCAGAATTGAACTGGTTCATGGGTTGATGTTCAACCACTGAGCCACACCGGCCAGGCAAGGATTGGTATATTTAGCGTATTAAGTCTCACAATCCATGAAATAGTATTGTTTCTCTGTATACAAGGTGGGGCAAAAGTAGGCTTACAGTTGTGAGTCTGCGAAACACAGAGTTTATTCTTGTATTATTAATTATTGTATTTGCTATACTTACAACTGTAAACCTACTTTTGCCTACCACCACTCTTGTGTATTTAGGACATCTTTGATTTCTTTCATTAGCATTTTGTAGTTTTTACCATGTACATGTTTTGTTATTTAGGTATTTTAGTGTTTTGAAGCTATTATAAATTGTATAGTTTTGCTTTTATTTGGTAGAATTCACCATTGAAACTATCTGAGCCTGCAGATTTCTTCTTTTAGCATATTTTTAATTACAAATTTCAATTCTTTTAAGTTGGTCCATTTCATCTAAGTCATTGGGTTTATATGCATAGTGCTGTTTATAGTATTCCCGTATTATCTTTTTAAGCCTGCAGGGTCTCTACTGCTATCCCTTCTTTTATTCCTGATATTGGTAATTTATGTTATCTTTTTTCTTTGTCAGTCTTGTGAAAGTTTCATATATTTTACTAATGTTTACAAAGAATCAACATTGATTTTTTTCTTTATTATTTTTGTTTTCAATTTCATTGATTTCTGCTATTATCTGTAGTATTTCTTTCTCCATGATTTGGGTTGATTTTGCTCTTCCTTTTCCAGTTTCTTAAGGTAGAAACTGAAGATATTGATTTGAAACCTTCCTTCTTTTCTAATATAAACATTTAATGCTATATATTACTCACTAAGCACTGCTTTAGCTGCATTCCACAATTGGGGATTTTCAGATTCAAATTTTCAAAATATTTTTAAATTTGACTTAGATTATTTAACAAAAACGTTTTGGTTAATTTCTAAATGTTTGCAGATTTTTCTTTTATCTTGTCATTGATTTTTAATTTTATCATTATACTTTGTATAATATCAAGTCCTTAAAGTTAAGGTTTGATTTAATGGCCCAGAATATGATCTATCTTCTCACTTTGTTCTCATCATTTCACATTCTGACATGAATATTAGACTTTCTGTTATTGTTCCATGGTTCCCCGAGGTTCTGTTCATTTTATCCCATCATTTTTCTGGTAGTTTAGATCGGATAATTTCCATTGATCTGTCTTTAAGTTCACTGACCCTTTACTATGTTATCACCATTCTGCTATTGAGCCTATCCAGCAAGTTTTTAGTTTCAGTTATTGTATTTCTTAGTTGTAAAATTTCCATTTGGCTCTTCTTCCTATCATGTTTCTTTGCTGAGATTTTCTGTTTTAACATTTGTTGCAAGAGTGTTTGCAATAGCTGTTTAAAGTGTCAGGTAATCTCAGTATCTGTACCAGTGTCGGCATCTGTTGGTTATATTTTCCATTTGAGCCGAAATTTTCATGGTTTTTTGTGTGCTGAATAATTTTAGATTATATTCTGAAATTTTGGGACTTTATATTATAACTAGAGGCCCAGTGCACAAAATTTGTGCACTTGGGGGGAGGGGAGGGGGTCCCTCAGCCCGGCCTGCACCCTCTCGCAGTTGGACATCCTTAGCACTGCTATGGAGGTGGGAGAGGCTCCCGCCACCACCACTGCGCTCGCCAGCTGTGAGCCCAGCTTCTGGCTGAGTGGCACTTCCCCTGTGGGAGCGCACTGACCACCTGGTGGTCCGTGCACATCATAGCAACCGGTTGTTCTGCTGTTTGGTCAATTTGCATATTAGCCTTTTATTATATAGTATATTCTAGTTCTTGTTTAAATTATATGGAAAATGTTGATATTTTTGTGTTAGCCAACAGTTGACCTGGTTCATTGTAGGCCATGGTTTCAACCCCCACTCTGTGGGGCATGAATGTCAGTTCTGTTTTCAGAGCCTACATGCCATTTGCAATTTGAGTCTCTCCCAAGAATGCATTGCCCAGTGGTCAGTCAGGGCACTTTGGTTCTCAAAGTCTTTGACATGCATGCCCATTTCTAGAGACATGAACAACTCCATGGGGTTGCTTTCCTCAACTCCTCACTCTCTGCTATCTGCCTGGTACTTTCTAGCAGCCTGGGGCTTCCCTTTTTAGTTCTGGGGTTCTCGATCCCCAAACTATCACACTTGTCTGCACTTGAGCCTGAATCCTGGGCTTGCCCCGCCTCTTGGAATAGCAGCTACATTGCACTGCCTGGGGCCTGGGACATGAGAGAGCAGTGAAGTGGGGGAAATGAGGGATTTCTGTACTCCCCCTGAGTGGCAGGAAATTCCCTTGGAGGCAAAGCTAGAGGTTTCTGAGAGCTCAGTCTGCACCCCGGTGACGCTCACTTCTACTTCCAGGTTCCTCGCACTTTCACATGGGGGAGGGTGCACTGCTCCTGGGCCCCTCCTGGGTCCTCCTGCTGAACTTTTCAGTCTTCCTGCATAGTTGCCAGTGCCTCATGCCCAGTTTTTGTAGTTGAATTTAGTGGCAGAGAAAGAATGCAAACCAACCCCACCTCACCTGCATGCTGCCTGTCTCCTCATTGGGAATTGTCCCGCCTCTACTGTTTGGGTGGTCCATGGCGACTGGGCCAGTCCCGTCATGTGGCTTACTCGGGTTTGCCCATTCTGATTATGACAGATGGTGGAGAAATGAGCGTGCTCATGCATCCTCAGACGTGCATGTTGGACATCTCCCTCACCTGGGCGTGATTTCTAGAGGTTGAGTTCCCAGACGTGGCATTGTTGAGAGAACTTCCCAAAGAGGTGCTCCTAGTGGACTTAATATGACTGTACTTGCCTTCCTTCTCTCTCTTTCTTTAAAAATTTTTTTTATTGATTTCAGAGAGGAAGGGAGAGGGAGAGAGAGAGAAAAACATCAGTGATGAGAGAGAATCATTGAGCTGCTGCCTCGTACTAAGGATTGAGTCCACAGCCTGGGCATGTGTCCTGACCAAGAATCCAGCCATGACCTCCTGGTTCATAGGTCGATGCTCAACCACTGAGCCACACCAGCCAGCTGCCTTCTTTCTTTTTAAGCCAAGGGGTAAGATGGTAGCCTTGCTAATAACTATGTTCCCTCCTGCCTGAAGACCTTGGTCTGACATTTTGTTGAAACCAAAACATGGTCCATCTGGTTCTGGGAGGAAAAGCAAATCCCAAGATCACTTTATAACCATCTGCATGGGAAAACCTGGAGTTCAGAGGGTTCGGGGGCATGTTTGCGGGGCTGTGCCTAAAGAGCCCTGCTCCTCCCCATGCACGGAGGCAGGTATGGACACCTAGGCACGTTAGAATGCCTTATCCCTAAGTGTGTTTGCAGAGCTGGCAGCCGAGTCAACATTGGCCTCCAGATTCCGGAAATCTGGATCGAGTGGAGTACTTAGCAGCTGATCCCTCAGCAAACATCTCTGTGCCCACCTGGAGAAGGCACTGGCTTTGGGCCACCTGTCACACCTCAGCTGGAAAGGGCAATTTGTCGTGATTGCTGCCCAGAGGGCCAAGATTAGCCTCTGGCTTTGTGGCTTTTTGTCTCCACTTCCTGGTCCTCCTTCCCAGCATTCACGACTTCCTGTGTTTAGTTACAGAAGGCCATGCAGTCTAAACTCCCCAAGGAGGAAACAGCCCCCCAGAGAAGGGGACCTAGGGGCAGTCACAGTCATGGGCAGCACGGAGGGCCATGGATTGAGGCAGGTGGGAGTAGCACCCAGCCAGCCTGGAAAAAGAGGACCCACATCTACCGCGCTTGCTGAGTGCCTCCTGTCCTCGGGCGCAGTCTCCCTGCTGACCCTGCAGCGAGCAGCTTGGCATAGCCCCTCCCTAGAGAGGGGATGAGACAAGCAGACAGGCTGGTGAGAGGCAGGGGAAGCGGCAGCTGCTGTGCCCTGTGAGGTCAGGGAGCTGCCTGCTGGGGCAAGGACAGGAGAGGCAGTGTGGCCAGAGTATAGCAAGTGATGGGGGTGATGGAGCGAGAATCTGTAGGGCCTTCTGTCCTGTTTGGTGCCTTTCTCAGGGTCATCAGCCACTCGGCACTTCAAGTCTCTGCCCCCGTCAGAGGCAAAGGCTTTCATGTGGCATGTGGTGCTGTTGGGACCCTCACTAAAGACTGGACAGAATTTCCTGCTTCTCTGCAGGATAGGCAGCTCAGGCCTCCACCATGTGAGTGTGGCTGGCCTCTGAGGAGTGACCCCGGTGGCCCCAGACTCGCTGTTGGTGTGCATGTGGCCTTGTGCAGAGGGACACGGGTGGTGGTCAGGGCTGTGGCCCCAGCACCTGCCAGCTGCTCTGTTCCTTTGGTACATGACTCCCCCCCCCCACTTTGTCTCAGTGTCCTTCTCTCTAAAACGGACTCAAGGAGAGTAGCTCCAGTCCTGCTTGGTTGCTCAGTGGTTAGAGCATCACCCCGCACACCGAAGGGTCGCAGGTTCAATTCCCAGTCGAGGGCATGTACCTGGGTTGTAGGTTCAATCCCTGGCTCCAGTCTGGGTGTGTGCGGGAGGCAACCAATCAATGTGGGAGGCAACCAATTGCTGTGTCTCTCTCACATCGATGTTTCTCTCTCTCCCCATCCCTCCCTCCACTCTAGATAGATAGATAGATAGATAGATGAAGGAGAGTGGCTCCAGTAGCCTCGTCGCACTCTCAGATACCTCCCTGTTGGCATATGAGTTATAGGGTTGCTCATGCCATAGCCCAGCCCCACAGACTGTTGAGGGGTACAAGAGGGGGCCTGGTGCAGGGGCACTTTTTGGTCCGTGTGAACACCGATTCCCTCTGTTATTTTGGATCCATGGTTATCAGACTTCGGGGCAGCCCTGGGGAGCAGGGAGGGTTCAAGGCTTAGGATGCTCCTCCTTTAACGAACCCTAGGGATGTGAGCCGGGTGGCCTCCCTGGGGCGTCTGGGCTCCTGAGAGGGCGTGGTGCATGGGAGAGCCTGAGACAGTGTGCCAGGCCCAGGCCCCAGGCTTGTCCATGAGGGAGGAGCTCATGTGGCCCAAGGCCTCGAGGGTAAGGCCCACAGTGTCTGCCTCACTGACCCTGGCACGAAGGCTGGATGGGACAGAGGAGGCTCCCCCAGCTCAGGAGACAGTGAGAAGGGCATCGAGAGTGGAGGTGGCTGGGAGAGTCCTGCAGCATGGGGCAGGGACAGCAGCTGGCGAGCTGGGACCTCCCTCACACCCACCCTTTCCCACAGGTCAGTGCCAACGGCAACGTCCTGCGCAGCGAGATCGTGGGTTCCATCAAGATGCGGGTCTTCCTCTCAGGCATGCCCGAGCTGCGCCTGGGCCTCAACGACAAGGTCCTCTTCGACAACACGGGCCGTGAGTACCAGGGCCACGGGGCTGTACACAGCGCAGTCTCACCCACAGCTGTATCCTGGGCTCAAGTTAGAGCTGAGGGAAGGTCACCCAGTGAAGGAACACATTGATCCCAAGCACCTGGAAATATTTTCACATCGTTTACAAGACAGCTATGAAAATTAATGAATAAATACCTAGAAATGATAACCTAAAATTAGTAATAAATTAATAGGAGGGACCTGGCCTAGAAGTAGAATTCCTGTGGTGGGGCAGGGCCAGAGCAGCCTCAGGGGTCCAGATTGTTGGGGCTTTGTGTTTGCAAACTGGATCACCCACCTCCCGGCCCGCCACAGGCCCAGCAGCGGGAGCCGTGTCCCGCCTGGTCAGTTATATCCGCAGCAGCAGTAGTCGGGGCCTCTCAGGCATTCGCCCATCAGGGCAGCTCCTCTCCGGGGCTGGATTTGACCCACACAGGTCTCTGTGGGGTGGGAAACCAAGGCAGGACTCCAGAACCCATGGGTCAATGGGGTCAGAGCCCTCAGAAGCCCCGAGCCATCACCACAAACACAGCAGCTGGGTTTGTTAGTCATTCAACAAACGCCCCAAGCAGCCACCCTACCTGGTGATTGGTGTGAACCAGGCCAACCAGCCCTGCCCTCAGCATGAGCCCAGTGTCTGGACATGAAGGGGGGCCTCCATGTGGGAGAGGAGGGATGGGGGTGGGTGGAGAGGGTTGTCTCAGAACCAGGTTCCTTTCGTGTTCGTGGCCCAAGATGCTCTCACAGATTTGGGGCAGCTCTGCTCTGCCAGTGTGGGCCCCAGGTGGTGGGAGCGTTGCTGAGAGTGGCCCGGAGGCCTCGGATCCTTACGCTCCCCTCCCCTTAGGCGGCAAAAGCAAGTCAGTGGAGCTGGAGGACGTGAAGTTCCACCAGTGCGTGCGGCTCTCCCGCTTCGAGAACGACCGCACCATCTCCTTCATCCCGCCCGACGGCGAGTTCGAGCTCATGTCCTACCGTCTCAACACCCACGTGAGTGCGCCAGGCTCCTCTCCCCGGAGCCGGCTCTCAGCATTGGGCAGCAGCGCGGGGGCTCCATGGTGGGGGTGGGTTGGGGGTGGGTCCTTTCTCCTTCCTGTGGTTGGGACAGTCCCTGTCCAGGACGAGTCTCCTGTCCATGAGGTGACACTCAGTGTGGGCACGGGGACCCTGTGTTTGAAGACCCAAACTGTGGGAGGGGCCAGGCTGCTTTGGCATCACTGCTCCTTCCTGGGAACCCCAGCAGTGATGGTCCCTGCATTGTCACAGAGGCCCTTGGCATCTCCCTGTGACCGGGGTCCCTGTGTTCTGGGCTTGCCCAGCAGTGTGTGTCTAGCTCACACCTGGGTGAGCGATCCCTTGCCCTGGGCCCCGCCTCCCCTCTGTGGAACGGGCTTTATGAAACAGCCAGGCGTGAGTGCCCTCTCCACTCTCCCGACAGGTCAAGCCCTTGATATGGATTGAGTCAGTGATCGAGAAGCATTCCCACAGCCGCATCGAGTACATGATCAAGGTGGGTGTGTGTCCTGTGGACAGAGTCAGCCTGGGGGCTGGGACAGTCCTTCCTGGTGAGGGTGCTTCTGTGTCTCTGGCCTGTCCAGGCCCTTGGCACAGAGTTCTGACACAAGGCGGGGGCTGCCGTGGGGCTCAGTGACTCCCATCCTGGGGAATGAGGCCTGTGGCTGTCATCCTTGCTGCCTCACTGTGAGCTCAGGTTCGGGAGTGGGCCGGGGGCAGAGAGGAGACACACTGCCCAGGTACTGGGCATGGCCATCATGTCAGTGGCCACATATCAGGCAACCAGGAAGGCTACTGCCTGCCACGCGGACCACTCCTGCTACTCAGTGAGTCTGTCTAGCCCCGGCCAGTTGTGGGGACACAGACCTGGTCCCAGGAGGCCAGGGCTGGGCCAAAAGGAGGGATGGGGAGCCCGGACGGCCAATGGAATAGGAAGGCAGAAACTGAACTTTCAAAATCAAGCATAGGGGGACTCTCGGGGTAAGAGAGGGTGTGAGTAGTGCCTAAGAATGGGCGGGGGTCAACTTGGTGGAGGGTCCCACAGACCAGGCCAAGGGGCACATGGCCCTGTGGGAGCACGGTGGGTGGGGGCTGGGCCGTCTCCCTTTCACCTTTTACAACCTTGACCATGTGGGCCTCTTCTTTAGGCCAAGAGCCAGTTCAAGCGGCGGTCAACAGCCAACAACGTGGAGATCCACATCCCTGTGCCCAATGATGCCGACTCGCCCAAGTTCAAGACAACGGTGGGGAGCGTCAAGTGGGTCCCTGAAAACAGCGAGATCGTCTGGTCCATCAAGTCCTTCCCAGTAAGCACTGTTCTCAGCGGGGTGCCCCCTCCAGACTTCACCCACATTCCACGTGCTCCCTGTGCCCCGAATAGTGCTGTGGCCTGGCAGCTGTGGGATACCCCCAAACCTTGAGACAGGCCACAGGGTAGGATCCCCACCTGGAGCTTCTGGGAGGGTCAGGAGGGAGGGGAGAGCTGAGGAGCCGGCTGGGCAAGGAGGGAAAACTGGAGCCTCCGGGGAAAGCAGATGCTGGCTCAGCCTTGTGGGCCCCTCATCACCTTCCTCTCCAGCATCAGTAAAGTGCCCCCTCCCCCCTCCCTCCTCCCTTCCCCTCCCTCCCTCCATCTGACACTGTGGTGGGAACAGACTGCCTTGAGGCCAGAGCAGCACGGTTCTCGGGAATCCAGCTCCAGGAACAGGCAGCACTTTGTGCCCTGTGCCAGCTCTGCCTGCTGGCGCGGCTGCCTGGCTTGTGTTCAGGATTTTGAGCACCAGAGTCTGGGTTTGCGGGGATAGCGCCTGGGGAGCCTGGAAGGCAGGTGTGTGACCTGCCAGTCACTGCTTTCCCACGTTCTCCTCTGTCTGAACCTCGGTGGGGCTTGAGGACAGTCCCAGCTGAGTTACAGAAGTTGGGCATGCAGTCATGCTAGTGCCTTGAGTTTTTTTATGTTCGCAATTTTCCTCAAATCTATGATATAATTACGTTACAGAAAATAGAGGAAAAGGAGAAAAAAGACTGTAATCCTGCCACCATAATGCAATTGCTGTTAGGATTTTGGTGTGTTTCATTCTTATCTTGCTGTGTGTTTTTGTTTGACGTTGTAAAGCAGAGACAATCTGGTGTTCTTTGTCCTTTGTTCTCTCAGCCTTGTGTCAGAAGCATTTCCAGGTCATTGACTGTCTTCTTGGTGGTCAGTTTGTCAGCAATAGAATATTCCATGGAGGGAGTAATAACCATCCTAGATGGTCGACTGTTTCCACTGTTTAGCATTTATGTTAAAAAACACAATGGGAGAATAAATCAGAAGATAAATCGCATGGTTCGCTCTAGGGGAGGCAGGGGACATGGCCTAAGGGCTAGATGCCAATCATCGTGGACTGTACCTTGTTTGGTAGGCTGTGGTTTGTTTCAATCTAATCTTTGAAATTTTCACTTGACGTTAGTCGGGACATTCGTAAGTCAAGGCCCTACTGTATATTTGTGTCTGGAGCCAGGAAAAAGCCACAGGACACTCCACACCCTCCGAGTCTCCGGGACTCACTGACAGTTTTGCTCATTTCTTATTAAGATGATTTTTTAAAATATGTTTTTATTGATTTTTTTTTTAAGAGAGAGAGAGGGAGTGAGGGAGGGAGAGAGACATTGATTGGCTGCTTCCTGCATACACTCTGACTGGGAATTGAACCTGCGACCTTTTGGCGCATAAGATGACCATTGCTCAACCAACTGAGCCACACGAGCCAGGGCTCATTAAGATGATATGTAAGCCAATGTTTTGGTAAATGGGGTCTTCTCTTCCATTCTGTCTTTAATAGGTCACTAATATTTGCATGGCAATTTTATGTCCTGGGACCTTACTGGATTTTGATTTGTGGTCGCTTTTTTTTTTAAAATAAATATTTTTATTAATTTCAGAGAGAGGGGGAGAGAGATAGAAACATCAATGATGAGAGAGAATCATTGATTGGCTGCCTCCTGCACACCCCCTACTGGGGATGGGGCCCACAACCCGGACATGTAGCCTTGGCTGGAATTGAACTTGGGACCCTTCAGTCCGCAGGTTGACGCTCTATCTACTGAGCCAAAACAGCCAGGGCATGGTAGCTTTTCTTTTGATTCTCATGGGTTTTCAGATCTCCTTTCAGGTCTTTCGCACCTAGATGCAGTTTCTCTCTCTTCTCTCCTATTCTTTTCCATCTGATGGCTTCTGGCATCTCATTGCTTCTGTCTCCAGGGCCCTAAAGTGGTGGAGGGAATGGCCTCTTGCCCTCTATGGAGCCACCAGGGCTTCTCCTCCAAGTTCAATGCAGCTGGGACTGCAGACTCAGCCCAGGCCGAGTTGCTGTGGTTTTAGCACAAGTGGGCATCGCATTTAGCAGCTGCCTCGTCAGTGTCCATTTCAGTGCAGATCTGCTCATGGGTGGATCTGGAATGATATAGTATTTGTGCATCTGGTAAGCTCCACCTGATCGTAGTATCTTTTCTTTTTAATATGCCATTGAATTCTGTTGGTTAACATTGTATTTAGGATTTTTGCATTGGTATTCATACCTGAGATTGACTTTTGTTTTTGGTATAGTCTCTATCAGGTGTCAAAGTTATACTCATTTTATACATTTTTTATCTCCCTTCTCTATGCTGCAAAACTGTTTAGCCTGGAGATTGGTCTTGAGACAGTTGGTAGGATTTAGCTGTGTGACTGTCTGGGTGCCTGCTACTTTCTCTCTTGGAATGGAATTTGGGCCATTTAGAGTTTCTGTTGGAGTCTGTTCGGGTAAATTATATTTTTCTACAAAATTAATCAGCTTTTCAGATTTGTCTACACAAAGTTATAGAACGTGGTTCTACCCCCCCCCTTCTCTTATGACAGTTACATTTCTTATTTTGTATATTTGTGTCGTCTTTTTCCCTTGATAAGGTTACCTAGTGATTTATTTTTTTCGGATTTGCTTTTCAATTTATTTGTTTTAATATTTTCCCATTTTATAAGTCTTTCATTTTAATTCCTTAGTCTTTGTTGTTCTAATTCTAATTTTCTGAGGTATTTTAATTTGATTATTTTGTTTTTAAATTTGCATTGATTTAAGTATTTGAGACACAGTTGTTCCTCTTTAGCTGTATAACTGACTTGTTTTATTTAATATCATCATTATCCAGAAATTCTGTGATCAAGTAGAGTTGAGTTGTGTTTTTTTTGTTTACTTGTTTGGTTGGTTGGGGTTTTTTTTGTTGTTTTTCTAAAATATATATTTTATTGATTTTTTAGAGAGAGGAAGGGAGAGGGATAGAGAGTTAGAAACATCGATGAAGAGAAACATCGATCAGCAGCCTCCTGCACGCCCCCTACTGGGGATGTTCCCGCAACCAAGGTACATGCCCTTGACGGGAATCGAACCTGGGACCCTTCAGTCTGCAGGCTGATGCTCTATCCACTGAGCCAAACCGGCTGGGGCGGTTGGTTGGTTTTTAATTGCCTGCTAGAAGGGCCTTTTGTTTCCCATTTTCTCCATTTCCATTTGGTACACTGAGGTCAGAGAATGTTATTCGTACTGTTTATACTTTTAGAATTTATTGAAGTGTTTGTTGTGGGCCAGTTAAGGTCAGAATTTATAAATAGCCCACCCCGTGTGCACTTGAGAAGCAGGTAAGGCCTGTTGTTGGGGTGGAGAGTTTGACCTCTGCGCCCACGAGGTCTGCATTGTGCTGTGACAGCATCACTGGAAGCTCTGCTTCCCTTCACATTTCCTGCAGCATCTGCTTCGCAGAAGCCGTCCTGTCGCTTGGCTCATAGACACCCATCAGTATTATGTCTTCCCTGTGGCTCATAGAACTGCAGCTTCTAGGACTGTGGTCTGAAATTCTTGCCCTGAACGTCTCAGATTTTTGCTCTGGTTATTGTTTCACACACAGGCTGATGGAGCTGATTTTATTATTTATTTTCTGCTGCTTTGTTGCCAAGCCCACATTATTCTCCCCTCAGTGTCCCAGAGTCATTAGCACACGACACCGAGTCAGGCAGAGCACAGTCCCTGCTCTCAAGCTGGCCCTAACGGCCACGACTGGAGAGTGACCCCTCCATCCCGGGGAGGGAGGCGTGAGCCAGGCGCTGGGAGCCCTGGCTCTGTCTGAGGTGGAAGGACAGCCCCTCCTCTGGGGCAGAAGCCGCCCTGGTTGGCAGCCGCTCCTGCTGCCAGAGCCCTGGGGACCCAAGGTGGTGACCCACATGTGACAAGACCTGTGCTCCTCCCTGCTCCCCACTGCTCTGGTTGAGACGCACGGGGAGCTTGGACAGCCCATACTCCTCTCACCGAGACCCCTGCTCCTCTCGCCAGGACTCAGGTCCAGTCATTCCTGGCCCTGCTCCGAGCCCTGCCCCTGGTGTCACTGCTCAGCCTGAGGCCGGAGCCACCACCCTTGGGGAGCAGCTCCTCAGGCAGCCCCCGCCGCGGCCTCTTAACGTTTGTCACCTCTCCTGTGCGTTCCTCACTTTGACAGTCCCCTCCTGCTCCACGCATCCTCCTGACACTGGGCAGGGGCTGTTCACTGGACTCTCGTCCCCGGCAGCCTGCACCTGCGCTCTCCTCTCTTCCTCCTTCCCACACCGTTGGTCTCATCTGCCTTGAAGCAATTAGTTTTCTCTCCCTGGGAGCCTGTGAAACTTTCTCCTGATCCTTAGAATTCAGCCATCGTGCCCATCATGGCCTCCAGTCTTCCCAGTGGGGGTGGGGCAGTCCTGGAGGACAAGTGTCCATGTGTTCGAGGAGCTGGGGTGCCAGGTGTCCGATGGCCACACTGGGAGGGCTCGGTGGCCAGGCTGGCAGCCTGTGTTCTCCACCTCGGCCGGGGCCTCGGCCTGACCATCCCCACCCGTCTGCTTTCCCAGGGCGGCAAGGAGTACCTGATGCGGGCCCACTTTGGCCTGCCCAGTGTGGAGGCTGAGGACAAGGAGGGCAAGCCCCCGATCAGCGTCAAGTTCGAGATCCCCTACTTCACTACCTCGGGCATCCAGGTACGTGCCAGGGCTGCCAGGCCCAGAGCAGACGGGGACAACAGAGACCCAGAGTCCATTCAGGCCCAGAGGACTGCAAGTGACACACAGCATCACAGCAGCTTAAAGGGTTCCCATCAGATTGCCACAGCTCTGCTCCTCCACGGGCAGCCCGGCCCCCACAGAAAGAGGCCTGTACTTGTCTCCTCTGCCCTGCCCTGTGCTCTGCTCCAAGCCCAGGGGTGCATTTGGTCCCCAGAACTGGAGTTTGAGCCTCTAGTGTCCAGACTAGACACTAGTGGGGCCCATCTTCCTGGGCACCTCCATGGGAAACCTCTGAGGGGAGGAGAAGCCTGGACCTCTCCCGGAATCTCTAGAATCTCTTGTGAGCACACATCCTGGCTCTTTGCCGCATCTTCTAGAAGCACAACCTCAGGGCGTTGCAGACAGACCAGTGCCCTTCACCTCTTCCTCTCACCTCTGTTCACTCACTCATCACAGCCTCCCCGTCCAGCCCAGGGGGATGGTTAAGGGGTCACCAGCAGAGGGCGGCATGACACGCTCAGGGCCCTACCTGTGCCCCAGGTGCGCTACCTGAAGATCATTGAGAAGAGCGGTTACCAGGCCTTGCCGTGGGTCCGTTATATCACTCAGAATGGAGGTATGTGCAGCCCACTGTGGGGCGGGGAGTGGGGGTGCAGGCTGAGAGGGTCCCTAGTGGCCGAGCAGCGGCCTCCAGGGTGGCTGCCCCTAGGGTGGCACTCATGGACACCTCCCTCCGTTTCCTAGATTACCAGCTCCGGACCCAGTGAGGGGTCAGTGCCCCAGCCCTGGTGCAGGGGCTCCTGGGGAAGCACTGGAAGGCCTGCCAAGCCCGCTGGAAGGAGGACACCCCGACACTGGCCACCATCCCGGCTCTGCCGGGAGACCCCTCCTTCTCCGGACATGCCTGCTCTGCCGTCTCCACACTTGTCTCCAAAGCCCCTTCTCCCAGAAGAGGCTCGTCTTCCAGGTGTCCTGTCTCTGTGCCCGAGCCCTTCCTGGGGAGGGAAGCAAAGTCTTTGCCCAGAGGCCACGCGCAGCCTCGGGGCCGAGTCCCGGCACCAAGAACACGAGGAACTCGCCAGGCTCCTGCGGGGCACGGTTCTGCCTTCTTGCCGTTCTGTTGGCCTGTGTTTGATGAGTGTCTCTGGGGTCTTGTCTTCTTCCTTGTTGCTGTTTACGTGACCCTGGCTGTCTGCTCCTGCTCCTCGCCCTGAAGCACTCAGGCAGCACTTAGTGGGGACAGGAGCCTCCCCAGCCTCCTTCCACAGTGCGCACCCTCCACTGGGGCCAGAACCCCAGCACTTCGGGCCCGTGGGGCTCCTGGCCTGGACCCACAGGCTTCGGTGAGGTGCCTCCCCAGGGCCAGCTGTGCCACACAGCGCTGTCGCTCAGCCGCATCAGTGTTTGTCCCACCTGGGAGGGGGTGCAGTGAGGGCCCTGGCTCAGGGCACAGGTCATCCATGCCTGTGCTTGGTCACCCCTCCCCTGTCTGTGTTTGTGTCATAATTAGATTAAATTTCATTAATTAATCCTGTGTCTGCCTTCCCTCAAATGCACTGTGGTGCAGATGCCGCCCGGGTCTCCAGGGGCAGGTGCAGGGTTCATGTCGACCTGTGTATGGCCTTGCGTGTGTCACCAGCTCCCAGCGCCTCCGCCCCGCCCCCAGTGAAGGAGGGACTGGGCGGTCAGTGGGCAGCAGAGCCATTGCCCTGGACCACCTGAGGGCACACAGGCAAATTCTTTCCTCTCATCCAAGGTGGTGGTTGTGACCCCCAACCTCAGACTGCCAGCAGCTTGCCCCCGTCTCTCCTCTGCCTGATGCCCTTTCTCAGTGTGGTCTCATCCCAGCAGCAGCAGTGTCCCCTGGGAGCTCACTAGACATGCAGATTCATGGGTCCACCCTGAGCTGTCCAGGTAGCATCTGGGAGAGGGCCCAGGAGACAAGGAACAGACTGCAGGTGGTTTGTATTTGCACTGGAGTTTGAGAACTAATGCCCGTCCATGGAGAGGATTGTGGCTGCCTGGTCCACAGGGAAACGTGGCAGGTGCATGGACAGCAAGTGCCTCGTCCTCCCACCACAGCACCTGCCCTCATGCTCACTGCTGCTCTAACACTGATGGCCTCCCCCCACCCCCACCGATTTCAAGGGCTGTGCTTTCTCCTGCCGTACCACCCAGCTCCCCTTGCAGGTCTGGACATCAGCCCGAGTGCAATCGTAGCATCCCACCCACTTGGCGTAAAGAACATGGCCCGGCCCAGGGCTCAGGCCACAGCACTCTGAGCCACCATGGTGCCTGCCCTTCTCTGCCCATACCCACATCCACAGCAAGCCAGAGGGCCTGGTCTGATTGCATTTTCCATTCTTCCTGCCATTCCTGGAGGCCAAGCCCCAGCCTCTAGCGCCCCAGAGGGACAGAGTGGTCAACACAATGCAGAGCAGACCCTCTGCTCCCGGCGATGTTCAGGGCAATGTTCCTGGCCAGCCCGCTGTAAATACACAGAAACACATAAACTAAAGTGAATGCACCGCTGAGCCAAGAAGGGATCTCTGCACGAGCCTAAAACAGGAGCCAGGCGCCACAGGTATAGCAGGAGCTGGTTCTCTGGGGAGCCTAGGAATTTGGATTGAAGGGCCAGGTAGTGGGTGGGACTTTGGGCCTGTGGAGATGGTGAAATGCCAGGGAGATTCCTACATAGTGACAGTAAGAAGATGGGCTCACTAGAAAAACTGCCTGTCGCCTGGCCCTCAGGGACAGGAAGCCCTCTCGACTCTTGGCTAGAGAGCTGGTAGAGAAAAGTCTCCGCTGAAGTATTGTAAGGACCAGTTTAGAGCTGAAATGTGCATTGCCCAGATGGTCTTGGAGACACCCAAGCCAAGACGATTATAATTTAAACTCTCAGCCTGACTGGTTTGGCTCAGTGGATAGAGCGTTAGCCTGCAGACTGAAAGATCCCAGGTTCGATTCCGGTCAAGGGCACATGCCTGGGTTGTGGGCTCAATCCCCAGTAGGGGGTGTGCAGGAGGCAGCCAATCGATGATTCTCTCATCATTGATGTTTCTATCTCTCCCTCTCCCTTCCTATCTGAAATCAATAAAAATATTTTTAATAAATAAAACAGACTCTCGGGCCCGGCCGGTGTGGTTCAGTGGTTGAGCATTGGACTATGAACCTGGAGGTCATGGTTAGATTCCGGTCGGGGCACATGTCCAGGTTGTGGGCTCGATCCCCAGTGGGGGTGTGTGCAGGAATCAGCTGATCAATGATTTTTTGTCATCACTGATGTTTCCATCTCTCTCCCTCTCTAAAATTAATAAAATATATATATATATATTTTTGAAACACACACATACCCAGACTCTCCGGAGGGGAGTGACTCCAAGGTTCTCACTCATAGAGCCACCCTACACGAGTGCACATCCAGAAAATTATAAAACGTGGGTGCGAGTGCACTGTGTAAGCAGTAGGATCAGATCCTCAAGACCTTCATGTAAGGATTATCAGACATATAATATGCACATATGCCCTAAGTGATTACAGGCTCATGGACTCAAGTGTAGAAAAGAACAAAATGCTGTTCAGACAGGACCGTTGGCAACATCTAACTGGGCAAGTAATCTGTATACAAATTATGTGATAACTTCTAGAAATCAGAAAAGGAAAGAACCCAATAGACATGGGCAAAATGTGTGAGCAAACAATCCTGAGAAGATGAAATACAAATGGCAAGTAAACGTGAAAAAACATCTAACCTTGTCATAATTAAAGACCACAATTAGATGCTATTTCACACTCATCAGATTGATGGGAAAACGAAACTGACAAAACCAGATCCTAGTGAACAAGTGGAGCTTGAGGACATGTTTATCCTGCTAGTAGTTCTGTAAATTGATATAATCACTTTTTTTAAATTAGCAAGACCACAAGGTTCAAGTGCTGCTCAGGCTGGTGGCACACAGTGGGTAACATGCAGTGAGCCCTACCCCAAAGACATGCACTTCACACACTTTACATACGTGTATTATACCTCAGCGTTTAAAGCTTAAAAATGCCAACAGCTAAAAAAAATAGAAACCATGTTAATGAAATGAGCACATTGCAGGAGGAAGTTGTCCTATTATTTATACAAAGTTTAAAATCATGTAGCCCAGCCAGCATGGCTCAGTGGTTGAGCATCAACCTATGAACCAGGAGGTCATGGTTCGATTCTGGTCAGAGCATATGCCAGGGTTCTGGGCGCGATCCCCAGTGTGAGGCGTGCCGGAGGCAGCTGGTCGATGATTCTCATCATTGATGTTTCTATCTCTCCTCTTTTCCTCTCTGAAATCAATAAAAATATTTTTAAAAATAAAATTACGTAAAACAATACATCATATTGTTTATGGCCACGTAGTATATAATAAAATATAGAAGCATGTAAGCAAAAGACTAACTCCAAACTCTAAACAGTTGTACCCTCTGGGGTGGGAGAGAAATGGGCCCCACCTGGGGACCATGGGCAAGTTTTGTTTCTGGTCTGTGTGCATACTTGGACATTTGTTCAATAATCACCAATGATTTTGTGATGGTGTAAGACTGCTCTTAATATTGTAATTCAGATCATGTCCCCGTCCTGCTCAGAGTCCTACCATGGCTCCCCAGTGCCCTTAGAGTAAAACCCTCACTCCTTGCCCTGCAACCTGGCCCCGGCCCCTCCCTGGCTTCCATCTCGCCCCCAGCTTCTCACCTCAGATACTTTGCAGATAGATGCAGGCCCCCTGCCTGGTGCACCCTTCTCTTGGCACCCTCCTCTTCGACACCCACAGCTCCACTCAAAAGTCGCCTCCCCCGGCCTCTCCAGCTTGGGACTCTATGCAGTTGCCTTTGTTTCACACTTTCCTGTACCCCGTCTGCCTAGAAGCCCCCAAGGGCAGAGTCCGCTGTTAGGTTAGTCACTGCTGTGTTCACAGGGTGCAGGGCAGGGCAGTGCCTGGGATCAGCCCCCGAAGCTCTGTCAGTTTTGGCCACCAGGGGGTGACCATGGGTCAGAAATCAATGTTTGGGGACAAACTCGGCCTGAACCAAGGACACGGAGAGATGGTCCAGACAGGCCTGGGGAGTGAAGGGCTCGGAACACCTGATCACCCAGTGGTGCCCCCTCGGCCCGTGGAGGAAGCTAGGGCAGCCACGGATGAAGGGTGGGCAGGGGCACCGGGGACCCTGGTCTTAGGGTGGTGCCTGTGATCCCCACCAAGTCGGGGCCAATGAGGGGTCAGGCCGTCCCTCCCAAACTCCAGAATCTCACAGCCCCCCACACTGCACACCTGGGGAAACTGAGGCCCAAAGACAGGCTGGAGCAGTCTTTAGGGGACCAGGACCAGGCAGGGCCCCCACGCCTGGTGCTGCCCACCCAATCCCCTCCAGCTGCCCTCTGGGGTGAAGTTGTGGGCCCAGTGGGGGAGGGAAGGCAGGGCACCTGTCACCCAGCTCCCTAGTCAACAGACAGGAAGCTGGGCTGCCCCCACGCTCGTCCCCCACCCTCTACCCCCCACCCCCAGGCTCCCCCAGGAGCTCCTGTCCAAAGCTGAGTCCCACAGAATGGCTCCCCTTGCTGTGTGACCTTCTCAGACTCCTTGCTCTCTCTGGGCCTAGTTCTATGACCACGTGTGGCGTCCGCATGCCATTTTGTTAGAGGAAAGAGTCTCTTGAAGAAGGAAGTTCTAGGTTGTTGTCAACCAGTTGCCTTATCTCGGGGCCAAGATCCTTTTAGAAGATGCAAAGGCCCTGGTGTTGCCAATTCACTGTTGTTTTTTTAATGAAGTGAAATTCACATAAGATACAGCTAACTTTTAAAGTGAGCCAATCTGTGGCATTTAGGGCATCCACAAAATTGTGCAACCGCCGCTTAATTCTAATTCCAGAACGTTTCATCACTCAGTGAGGAAACCCGCACCCATGAGAAGCCGCTCCCCACCCCAGTCCCCTGGCAGCCTCCCATCTGCTCCCTGTGTCAATGGACTCGCTTCTTCTGGGCATTTCATATAAACGGAACCACACGACATGTGGCTTTGTGTGTCTGGCCTCTCTCAGCAGAGTTTTCGAAGTTCATCCACATTACAGTGTGTCAGTGCTTCATTCCTCTTTATAGCCAAGTAATATTTCGTTTTACCAAATATTGCTTATCCATCACTTGTTCATAGACATCTGGGCCGTTTCCACTTTGTGCTGTTGTGACTAGTGTTGCTATGCCCATGAGTGTAAAAATGCCTGTGTGAGTCCCTGCCTTCATTCTTTTGGGTCTATACCCAGAGGGGAATTGCTGGGTCACATTTAACTTTTTTGAGGAATTTCACTGATTTTTGTAAGACTCAAAGGCCACGGTTCCTGGCCAGACTGCGAATGCTGTGCCTGGAACTCTCTGGCATGTTCTTTTCGATGAGCCCTTTCCTCTGCCAACCTGCCCCTCCCATCCACCCGCTCTACCCTGACGTTCATACCACAGACCCCGCCCCACCGAGACCCCAGCCCCCAGCCTCCATTCCTTGCCCCACCTCCGAGCAGCATCTCACTCTGCTCACATCATCACCCGCACGTTTTAAATGCTAGATAATACTGACATTAAATACTTCACGTATTTAAAGTGCTACCCATTTTTGTTTGTTTGTTTGTTTGTTTGTTTTAGTGACTGTACAAATTCCCTTTGGGGTTGAGATATAACAACCACAAACTGTGCCAAATACTCAGATCTGCAGTGTGCGGCCTGGTGCATTTCCCCCCTGTGTGTGCTCAGATGACACTCACACCACCCCATCCCCCAGGGAGGCTCTGTGTCACCTCCCGGAGAGAGCCAGGGTCCTGTTGGAAACAGTGTTGGTTCATTTCCCCTGTCCTTGAACTTCAGATCATCAGAACCACAGTTGGTTCTGGGTAGAATCTGACTGCTTTTGCTCAGCATCATTTCTGTAGGACTCACCCACGGTCCCCACCCTTTTTCCTCGCTGTATACTATTCCACGCGTGACTTCCATGCCATCCGTTTGCCCAGTTCGGTGGATGTGCATTTGCATTTTTATTGTGTCCAGAGGGATGAGGGAGAAGGCTGCTCTGAGCACGTGTGCGGGGTCTCGTGCCTGCTGCCTGTGTTCATCTCTCCTGGGTCCGTGCCCCTGGCGGATGTCTGGGCGACAGGGAGAGGAGAGCCGCGTTCTGCTTCAGCAGACACTGCTGCACGGTATTCCGAGGTGATGGCACCACTTCAGCTCCCACAGCAGCAAGTGAGAGTTCCTCATGCCTGCGCCACCCCCACTGCACCCATGCCCACCGCCAGGCTCCCTGCCCGCGTCCCAATGGGGCCACGCCCGCCTCTTAAGCCTCTGCCTCTGTCCTCGCCTTGGCCACCACCTCCCGTGTTTCCCTCCCACGCGCTCCGTCTTCATCCCTCAGCGGAACCCGTCTCAGCTCCGTCTGGAGCCAAGCATGTCTCCAGGTCCTCCTGCCGCCCAGGAAAGGACCACAGAGCCCGAGGCCCCAGCAGAGCCAGGCTCTAACTCTCCTCCCCCGAGGGGGGGAGCGCTCCTGCCGGGGTGAGTGCGGCCCGCGATCCCACAGCACAAAAGGGAAACCGAGGCTCCCCCTCCTTCACACTGACCAGCGATGCTCTTGCCCTTTCCGCCTTCGGAATCTCCCCTCCCCCGACTGTTGCCTCCCCTCCTGCACCCACCTAACTAAGGCCCTTTGTCCACTGCCCCGGACAGGCCCTGCCAGTCCCATTCCCCGTGTGGCACGCGCCCCTTCGTCCAGCTCACACCCAGGCGCTGCTCCTGTGACCGGCACCAGCTTACAGCTCTGGATGACTTCCCAGCACTTGTTTCTTGACCGGGCCAGTGAGTCCCTGCCCAGTCCGGCTCCTCTCACCTCTAACCCTTGGGGGGAGTGGGATGGGGTGACAGGTGATCTCGGTGCTCACGGCATGTGGGGTGCTGGATGGGGGCAGGGAGGGGCAGACCACCAGCCCGGGGTGGCAGGGGAGGGTTTGGGATTTTACAGCTTCCCCTGGGGGGTGGGGGTGGGATGGGGTGGGCCAGGCAGGAGGGAGGGAGGAGTGGGGGAAGGGGATGGAGAGAAGAGGTCAGATTTGGGGGGCATCTAGAGAGCTGAGAAGGTTGAGGACAGCAGGGCTGTGGGTGGGGAGGTCATGGGGGTGAGTGCAGTGTGGGGGGGGCCTCCCACACATTCTGGGCAATAAACACACCCAACCAGGCGATTCAGTTCCTCAAAAACGCCACATACACGTGTGCACACACGTGGATGCAACATGCACACAGACAGACGCACGTACAACGCACAGACACACGCTCACTCTCAGCCTGGCCTTCGAAGGGACGATCTTTTCTGCTCCCACCCCTAAACCCCCAGGACCCTAATCCCTCCTAGGGCCAGGTCAAGTCCAGTGTCACTGAGCCAGAGTCAGATGGCCCTTCCTGCCCCTTCGCCCTTGCCCAGTCCTGACCACAGCGTGATGCGTGTCCCGCTCCCTTCCCCATACTGGGGTTCCTCAGGGCGCATGTGGGTGTGGGAGGAGTGAGCAATGCCTATTGAGCAAAAGGGTCTTGGTCCCCTGAGCCTCCCTCCCCTGCTGCTGCCCCCACTCTCCCATCCTCATAGCAGGGCTCCCCACTCCCTGACCCCTCGTCCCACTCAGCCTCACCCTTTGGTGCAGCCAGGCACAGACACCCAGCTCTGAGGGAGCAGGGGTGAGACAGAGGAAGGGCGGTGGCCAATGGCAGAGCTAGGCTCTATCCCAGAAATCAGGGAGGGCTGCCTGAGGGAGGGGCATTGGAGCTGGGTTTTGTAGGATGGGCCGGAGCTAGCCGGGCACACAGGGAGGGAGTCCTCTAATAAGAGGGACACGCCCAGTAAATCCCTCTAGTACCGCCTGAGCCCAGAGCCGTTCCATGGAGGGGTCGTTGGGCCATTTGCTTTGTTGTTGTTGTTAGTCCTCACCCAAGGCTGTTTTTCCATTGATTTTTTGAAAGAGTGGAAGGGAGGGAGGGAGGGAGGGAGAGAGAGAGAGAGAGAGAGAGAGAGAGAGAGAGAGAGAGAAACATTAATGTGAGAGACACACATCAGTTGGTTGCCTCCTGCACATGCCCTGACCGGGGCCGGGCATTGAACCTGCAACCCAGGTATGTGCCCTTGACCGAGAATCAAACCCATGACCCTTCTGTGCATGGGCCAATGCTCTAACCACTGAGCGCACTGGCCATTGCTGCTTTTTAAAAAGTGTGATAGAACATGCAGAACAAAGTTTACTTTCCTTTTTAACCATTTTAAGTGCCCAGGTCAGTGGCATTACGTACATTCACACTGTTGTGCAGCCGTCACATCATCCACCTCTAGAACCCTTTCATCTTCCCAGACAGAAACCCTGTCTCCGTTAACACGCACTCCCCGCCCCCCCCACCCGCCCCAGCCCCCGGCAGCCACTGTCTGCTTTCAGTCCATGAACCTGACTCCCCGAGGAACCTCGGGTACAGGACGGGAATCATACGGTGTTTGTCCTTCTCATTTCATTTAGCATAACGTCCTCAGGCTTGTCCATGTCACAGCAGGCGCTAGAATGCCCTTCCTTTTCAAGGTGGAATGATATTTCACTGTCTGGAGGGACCCCGTTTTGTTTATTCATTCATCGGTCATGATTCTATTTTCAATTCTCTGAGGAACTGCCATTCTGTTGGCTGCTTGCTTTTAAACCCAGTGTTTCCCAGGTGTCCCATCGAGCACCTGAACAGCCCCCCTGCCCCCATTTCTGTCTGACAAGTGGGGTGCCCCCTCAGCTGAACCCCTCAATTGTTTCCTTCCTCAGATCTGCTCTGAGAGGCAATGATTGTGATAAAGCCCATTTCGCAGATGAAAACTGAGGCTGGGAAGCAGAATCGACTGCCCATGGTCACCCAGCAGGGCCTGCCGTGTCCCAGCTCCTGAGCGAGACCACAGGCTGGGAGCCCTCCCTCGCCCCCCTCCCGCCTAGAATGTTCCCAGCCCCTCGGCAGTTCCTGAGTTCCTGCGCAGGCAGCCCATCCCCTGCCGCCCGCCCCGCAGAGCGCGTTTCCCACCCCATCCTGGCGCTGAGCCTTCCAAGAGAAACAGGTTGCACCTGGCACTGCTTCCCAGAAGGCCACGGGCGGCAGGAGCCCGGCCACGTGAGTGGGTGTGTGTGGGGCCCGAGGTCACATTGCCGCTCCCACCAGACCGCTGCTCAGGAGGGAGGCCCGGGATCCAGGCCCAGCAGGAGGCCTGGGAGCTCTGCGCACACAGCTCGCCGCTCGCCTGCTGGGTGACCGAGGGCGCCTGAGCCTCAGTCCAGCATCTGGGAAATGGGCTCACGGTGGCCTTTGCCCCCAGGGAGGATTCTGTGGGGAGACTCGGGGGACACGTGCAGGACCGGTCGGGTGCTGGGGCAGCTGACGCACCGGCACTGGTGGCAGCAGCCTCAGCACAGCCATCAGCACAGCAGGGGCGGGCCCTCCAGCCGCAGCCGCGTCTTCCTACTCAGCGCTGACTGCACCTACGGGGTGAGGGGGAGGGTGGGAGGGGAGCCAATCCCACCCACAGCCAAGAAAATCAGAAAACAGATTTAAAAACCACAAGAAACCACCACACATCTTAAAACTCATTTTTTTTTAAATCCACATATCATAAAATGAATAGGAAACATCTTAACACGAACAATTCAAGGGCGTCCTGTGCATTCACAGGGTTGTGCAGCCACGGCCAATATCGAGTTCGAGAACGTTTTCATCACCCTAAAAGGAGGCCCGTCCCATTAGCAGTCACTCCCCGGCCCCAGCCTCTGCCGGCCACGCATCTGCTCCCTGTGCTTATGGATGTGCCTGTTCTGGACGTTTCGTATGGATACGATCGTACAGCATGTGGCCCTTGTGTCTGGCGTCGCTCAGCCCGTGTTGAAGCGTGTGTCCGTGCTTCGTGCCTCTTTATGGCTGAGTAATATTCCACCGTGTGGGTGGACATGGTTGCGTTTCTGCTTTTTGGCTACGTGAATCGTGCTGCAGTGAATACTCACACATGTACATTTGTCCCTCTACACCAGTGGTTCTCAACCTTCCTTGTGCCGCGACCCTTTAATACAGCTCCTCATGTGGCGGTGACCCGCAATTTCATTGTTACAAATTGAACATAATGAAAGCATAGTGATTAATCACAAAAACGCTATGTAATTATATATGTGTTTTCCGATGGTCTTAGGCGACCCCTGTGAAAGGGCCGTTCGACCCCCAAAGGGGTCGCGACCCACAGGTTGAGAACCGCTGCTCAACCAGGAGAGTCAAATGGCTCAGGCCCGATGGAGACAGCACTGATTTATTGAACAAAGTTCTACATTTTTCTCACATCCCTTGAAAAGCATCAGAGGTCCTCTGTCTCCCCCAAACTTGGGGCTCCTTGGGGGCTGGGGGGCCAGAGGTGGAGGTGTGGAAGGAAAATGGAGACACACGATCCCCGCTTGATGAGTGAGGGTGACCTGGAGAGGGCCCGACTTCCCAGGAGCACACAGCCATTTAACCCACAGCCACAACTCAGGTGGACTCCAAGTACAGTGCTCCTTCCACAGGCTTGTATGGAATGACCGACCACCCTCCTCCGGCCGCTCATCCGGGCCCCCTGCAGCCCCTGCCCAGGCCAGAACAGCCTGTCCCCTGCTGGGGGGAGCTGTCCCCCCCCCCGTGGCCTCAGGGTCACAGATACGGCCACTAGGCCTGGCTATCAGCAGGAAACAGCTTGGCAGGACAGGAAGCCACAGCACTGGCCAGCCGCGCCCTCCCCCGCGTTGGCCAATCCGTGGCCAGATATTTTGGGAGCCACTATATAAACCCCAACCCGGCTCCCAGTTGTTCCCGGGGAAGCGCGGCGCTTCACGTTCCCCAGCAGCCGGCTGGCCCTGTGGCTGCTGGGACGGGCACGTGGGAGCGCAGAGCAGGGCAGAGGGCAGGGCGCCGGCTCGGGCTCACGCCGACCCCGTTCTGTCCCTGTGCAGCCGCTTGCTTGCTGAGCCACGCGGGCAGTGCCTACCTCGCTGTGTCTCAGTCCTCCCCTCCCCACGGCCCACCCCGGCCCCGTCCTGCCCCAGGAAACACGGACTTAACTCCAAACACACTCATGGGTCCCCGGCCTTGCCTGGCGCTTCTGGGCCTGAGGTGGCACCTGCTGACACCCAGGGGCCCACCCAGCCCTGGGCAGGGCCCAGGAACCTGCATTTTAAACCATCCTCATGATGAGGTTGTTATACAAGCTCAAGTTTCTCCAATTCAAGGACATACAACGGGTCCAGGTCTCTCCAGGACTCCTCCCCTCCCCCAGCCCAGCCAAGCCCCCCGGACCAGCCCCCAGCCGGCCAGACCCGCACAAGTGCTGGGTCAGAGAGGCAAAGCGACAAAACCGGGGTCGGGTTATTCCCTGTTCACCGAGGAGGACAGTGAGGCCCAGAGACTGGGTCTCTAGAAGACGGGCCCGGGGTGTCCTCCTGGGGCTGAGTGGCTCCAGAGATCACATGGTCAGCGGGTAACGGGTCTGGGACTCAAACCAGGTCTACCTGCTCCCCGGCCCCAGCCCTGGTCAGCACAGAATGAAGCCCCCAGGGCCTAATAACCATCACCTGGGACCGGCTAACAGGCACCTCTCACCCGGGACGAGTAAAAGTGAAACGCAGAAGTGAAATAAAAATACTCAAGCGCTCACTGGGGCTCGGAGTCAGCTCCCGCTCTCAGCCCCTGACCTTTTCCTGGGGAGAGGCGAGGGGGCAGGACAGCAGGCCAGGCGGAGGAGGCCAAGCATGGCTATGTAAATGGCGGCCCGGCACCTGCGGGCCCCTTGCCAGGGCGGGTGCTGGAGCATGGCCTGCCGTCCCCACCCGGGGCAGCTGCAGCCGGCGAGAGGGAACGGCCGTGCCAGATATAACCCACCCTGACTCCACCCACAGCCAGAGCTCCACGCCAGGCCTGTGCCTGGAAAGCTGGGTTTGGCCAAATGACCTTGGACAGGTCACTGTCCAGCTCTGGGCTTTCCTCTTTCTCCCGGGAAAGGCCTCAGCATAGCTGTGTGCTCCCTGCGGTCCTCCTCAGGCCTGGAGGGGGTAAGGAACAAGACTACCCTGTCGCCCCAGCCGGTCTGGTTCAGCGGACCAAAGGGTCCCCGGTTCAATTCCGGTCAAGGGCACGTACCTCGGTTGCAGGCTCCTCCCTGGCCCGGGCCCTCGTCAGGGCTCCTGCAGGAGGCAACCAATCGATGTGTTTCTCTCACATTGTTATTTCTCTCTGTCTTTCCCTCTCTCTTCCATTCTCTCTAAAAATCAATGGAAAAATATCCTCGGGTGAGGATTAACAAAAACAAACAAACAAAAAACAAATACATAAAGGTGATTAAATGTAAAAAAAAAAAGACTACACTGTCCCAGCCCATAGTCATAAGCTCCTGCTCAGCTTGCTGCCTAGGAGACATCAGCTGGCGTGTCTCTCCTGACAGGATGCTCACTGCCATTCGAAGCAGCCTGGCCTGTGGCTTAGGAACTGCCGGGTGAAAGTTGGTGCCTCTCTCAGGGCCCATCCTGCCCTGCTCTGCCATCTAGACACCTGCAACAGGTGACAGGGCCTGTGTCTGTCCTTCTCCAGGTTAAACATCTTAAAGCCACCAGTGCCTTCTCCCAGGGTACCACTTGAAAGTGTACACATCCAGATGCACACACACACTCACACACACACACTCACACACACACACACACGCACACACATACACACGCACACATGCACACACACGACTACTCTGGTAGTGTTATGGAAGACTGCAATGGTCTTCTCCAAACCTGCTGCCATCAGTCTGCTGCAGGGATATTAGTCTGTGTGTGGCAGGGACAGCTGCCTGCCTGCTCTGACCAGCCCAGAATGGGGAGGGAAATCACTTCCCTCATTCTGGAGTCTATACCTTTATTAATGGAACCCATGGGCTCAGGAACTTGTTGGGCAGCTTTATCACAGGCAGAGCGCCCCTCATCTAGTCATTAATCATCAATGCAAAATGCTGAGTCCACATGGGAGCTTTGGCAGGAGGGGGATAGTCTGGGAATGTTCTGTTTCTTGATCTGAGTGCTGGGCACATGGGTGCATTCACTTTGCAAACGTTTTATCAAGCTGTGGACTTAAGGATTTAGGCATTTTTATACCTATAGTTATCTTTGAACAAAATACTTAAAAGAAGAAAGGAAAAAAGGAGGCAGTTTGACATCAAGTTGAGGCTGACAAGCAAGTAGCCGTAAGTAGAGGAAGTTTGGAGGCACGGAAGGATGCAGGAAGTGTATTCCAGACAGCAGGCCCAGCAGGTGCAAAGGCCTGAGGTTCCGGACGAGCCTGAGGTGTTTGAGGATCTGCAGGGGCCTGTGTGGTTGCAATGGGAGGCAGGGACTGGCCACCCGGAGCCTCAAAAGCAATGCCACCAAGTGGAGGCTGACAACCTGGGATGGACACATGCAAAGGCCACTGAAGCCACAAACAGGCGTGAGTGAAGAGTGTTCAGCCCATTTGCCAGAGGGGAAAACTGAGGTCCAGTGAGGCCCAGCTGCTTGGCCACATGTAGTGGTGGAGATGCCACTCGAGCCTGGCCTATCAGGCCTCTTTCCTTCCAGTCCAACAGGCCGTGGGCCTGAGGGGTAGGAGGGATCCTTATGCCTAAGAAGCAGTCAGGCGTCCTGGGTTCGAGTCCCTGTCTGAACTCACTGGCCTCGGTGTTCTCATCTGTAAAATGGGGCCTGGGAAGGCTGAGAGGGGTCCTTTCTGGACCCATTGCAGGGGGTGCTCAACAGGCCGTGAGTCCAGCGGGCTCCTCCAGCTCCAGGGTACCTGGCCAGCCCAAAGGGCATTTCATAACCGGGGACCGCAAAGACGGCTCTTCTGAGAAGCCCAAAGCCAAGGGGGAAATCCTTTATGTGTGGGGGGACCTTGGGTAGGGGTGCCCCCCCCAATCCCGTACCAAAAAAGACTGCAGAAAGGGCAGAAGGCGGGAGTTTTAAAAAGAAAACCATGTTCCAATAATGCAAATTCAAGCCCACGGGGGTGAAACTGAAGCAGGAAAGAGAGAGCGACGGAAGCGCCTGCCGGGGGACGCCCACTCGTGCCAAGCAGGGCAGGTCGACACCCAGCCCTCCTCCCAGCCTCCGGGGCTCGGCCCCTCGCTGTGGATCGGGGACCATGCTGCCACCCCACCCGTCACCCTAGTGCATCTCTGGCTTCCAGCCCAGACCCTGGCACCCGAGGGGCTCTGAATAAACAACGGCAGGTCGCCCACCCCTCTTATCTCACGGGGGCAGGGGGGCGGGGGGCTTTATCAGCCTGCTCTGCCCTGCCTGGCTTCAGTCTGGCCGTCACACGAGCCCCCCTGTTCTCTTACGGGAGTCCCAGGAGGTAGCCCATGGCACACGGAAAACCGGGGACAAAGAAAGTGCTTGGTAGATGGTCACTGTCATCTCCCCCACACCCCATCCTCGCCTTGCACCCTGAGCTGGGGCTCTGGTCTGCACCCCCACAAGGGGAAGGTAGGGCAGAGGCAGCCCTCAGGGTCTGACAGGGACTGGCAGACCGCCCCCCCCCCCCCCAACCTCGGTTCTTTCTAAGAAGCAGCAGTGATAACATTCCTCTAAAAAGGGAACCGGTGGGTTGGGCTGGTGTTGCAGAACCTCCTGCAGGCCCTCCCCCCACCCCCTGCCATGCACAGCCCTGCTGCTCCTGGGCCGGCTTCAGGGCCCACTGGGCCCAGCCTGGAAAGATTTTTATGTAAAAGTGGTCGATGCAAATCCAGGGGCCTAGAGACCACGAAAGGCCCACTTCCCCCTTCACCCCTCCAGCCTGGGGGCAGGTAGGAAGGCAGATGGACACCCCGTTGCCCTGACTAGAGCGGCTTCCAGCGTCCACCTCTTCTGAACTGCCCGGCTGCTGGGCCAGAGGCAGGGGGAGGGGCCATGTGGACCGCCAGTCCCCTGCTTGAGGGATAATCACAGAGGCCAGCTCGGATTTTTTTTTTTAATTGAGATAAAATTAATTACCATTTTAATGTGTACAATTCAGCGGTTTTCAGAACATTCACCGTGTTGTGCTACCACCACCTCTAGCTAGATCTAGAACATTCCATCACCCAAAGGAGGCCCCGTCCCCATTGGCGGTCTCGCCCCATGCCTCCCCCAGCCCCTGGCAACCACTCCTCTGCTCTCTGTCTGTGGGTTTGCCTGCTCTGGACACGTCACACACATAGAATCACATGCCGTGTGGTCACTCGTGTCTGGCTCCTGTCGCTCGGCCTCGTGCCTCAGATCCCTCCACACTGGGGCGCGGGCCAGCGCCTCACTCCTTTGTGCTGAGCGACCCCCATGGCGTGGACGGGCCACTGTGTTTGCCTGTCCCCTCGCGGATGGGCATTTGGTTTTCTCCGCTTCGGGGCGATCGTTGCCGGGGCTGCCGTGAGCGCTGTGCACAGGGTGTGGAGTCGACGCCTGTCCTCCCTCCTCGTGTGCCCATCCCTGGGGCCAAGTCGCTGGGTCAGACGGTGGCTCCATGTTCCATCTTTTGAGGAGCTGCCAGGCTCTCCCACAGATACGGAGCCTTTTCACCTTCTTCCCGGCCCCGCAGGCGGGTCCCAGCTGCACACCCTCGCCAACATGTGCTCGTTTTTGCCTTTGATGCCGTCCTATTGGGTGTGACGTGGAGCCCTTTTTCTGTTGTTGTTTTTTTTGGTTTGTTTTTTTTTAAATATATTTGATTGATTTTTTTACAGAGAGGAAGGGAGAGGGATAGAGAGTTAGAAACATCGATGAGAGAGAAACATGGATCAGCTGCCTCCTGCACACCCCCTACTGGGGATGTGCCTGCAACCAGGGTACATGCCCTTGACCGGAATCAAACCTAGGACCCTTCAGTCCACAGGCCGACGCTCTATCCACTGAGCCAAACCGGTTACGGCTGGAGCCCTTCTTTTAAGACAGGAGCACTGAGGCTCGGCGAGGGGGACCCACTTGTGCGCAAACTCAGCTCCTCAGCCTCGAAGGCCGGGAGGGAGGTGGGTGGATCGCGGGGGGGAAATGGGGCAGGTGAGCGCCAAGGAGTTCTCCCCGATTGGGAACCAGAGCCCTGGGTGGGAGGTCCGGGGTCAGAGCAACCTGTCCAGCGTCACTGTGCCGGCGAGGAGCCTCCTTATGTGCTCCCAGGACAGGGTGCCCACCACCCACAGGGCCGCCGTGGGGACCCTCAGCCCAACAGTCCTCGGGGTGAGGAGACTCTTCCTCGGACGGGGCCTCCAGGTTCTCCTGGACCCTCACCAGCCTGCCCCTGACCTTGAGGACCCCTTGCCCAAGGCAGCCTCACAGGGGTCCACACACACAGCCCGGCCCCCACTCAAGCTCTCGCTGGCTCCACCACCGGATTTCTGACACATGAAATCCACGCTTTTAAAAGGAGCCGAGTGCAGTGTGGGACCCGGGGCGCATACAGGACCTCGTGGGAAAGCTGGTGGCATTCTTAAAGCCTGGCGCTCAGTCCGCAGTGACGTGAGCACACCAGCACTGGCCCCTCAGGTTCGGAGAAGGTGCTGTGAAATGTGCTTTTCAAAGCAGGGAGGGTGGACGGGGCTTGTCAAGAAGCTTAAAATCATTCCACAATGAAATGTTTATTGAAATCATCATCTGGACATAAACACACATCGAGTCCCCAGATCCCGCGGTGGCAAACAGAAAAAGAATCATCTCAGAACGCAGGGCCTAGCCGGGTCTGGGGACCCCGGGCTGCCTCACCTTGCTGTTCCCGGGGGGGGGGGGGGGGGGGGGGGGGGGGGGGGCTCTGTCCCAGCCTGAGCCGCGCCCACCCCGCCTCCCAGGGAGCAAGCTCTTCACACCTTGTCTTCAGTGTCAGCTCGGAGGCCCCAGCTGACCGCCCCAACCCCGTCAGCCTCCTCCCCACCTCACACAAGCCCATCAGACTCCACCCATCCATTCACAAGCACTTACTATGCAGCCGCTATGTGCTCTGCTGGGAGTGTGGCAGTGGGCAAGACGGACAAGAATTCATATATATATTTCTTTATTGATTTCAGAGAGAAAGGAAGAGGGGAAGAGAGAGAGAAACATTAATCAGCTGCCTCCAGCAGGTCCCCTACTGGGGATCGAGCCCGCAACCCAGGCATGTGCCCTTGGCCGGAATCGAACCTGAGACCCCCCAGTCCTCAGGCCAACGCTCTATCCACTGAGCCAAACCAGCCAGGGCCGGACAAGCATTCTTGTCAATGAGGAGAGGATGTATAAATGTTCAGAATGACATCAGGTAAAATCTCTGTGATACAAAAACAATGGATCAGGATCCGCAAAATGTGTGGGAACAGAAGGGCTGTCATGGCTGGGAAGGCCTCCTTCAGGCTGAGACCTGCAGGAGGTGAGGGGGTGCGCAAGGGAACAGCATTCTTGGCAGAAGGAACAGCCAATCACACCCTGAGGCCTGGTGTGATCATGGAACAGCGAGGAGGCCGGTGGGCTAGGACTGGGGGGAAATGAGGTCAGAGGGTGGCCAGGACCAGACCGCTGGGCCTTGTGGGCCTCAGTGAGGGGTTCAGATTTTTTTCCGAACATGCCCGTGGGCACACCCAGGACAGGGCCCAGCACAGTACAGCTGCTCGGAAAATATTTGCTGAAAGTGGGCGGGCAAACCACAGGCCCAGCTCTGCCTTTGGAGCTCCAGGGCCTTCGTATCTGCCCTTGGAGGCCCCAGGGTGCAGGGAATTCAGGCCTGCGTGTGCCTTCCGGAGGCAACTGGAACAGTGTGAAACTGCATGGAACAGCATGAACGAATGCATCCTGGAACCAAGCCTCCGCCTCCAGCAGGACTGTGCTCAGTCGGCCTCTCCAGGCAGGAGGCCTTGGCCAACTCCTGTCAGCCTCAAGCCTGAACCCAGGAAGAATGAACAGAAAAGAGGCCACTGTCCCACACAGTGGAACCTGAGCTGCTGGCACTTCCTGCCAGTCAGTCCCCCAACAACCCACACATTCTCCCTGGCGGGGGTTTATTCCACGACTACCATACCCCGTCTATGAAGCAAAGGGTGTTTCAGACCCACCTGGCAATGACGCCACTTCACCAAGCCAGAGACCCAGGAGAGGGGGCATGGGGGGGGGGGGGGGATAGGACCTCAGTTTCCCCATGTGTAAAATGGACAGGAAAAGCTCCCCACCCAAAGCTCCCCGCGAGCACGGGAGGCCTGCCTCACGCTGGGTCCCTGAGCACCCGGGCGCTGCCCGCTCCTGACCACGGGAGGGCCCGGGACTGTTTTGATCTCTCCCTGCTCGGTAGACCCGGTGCCACAAGTCTGATCGCTGCGAAAACCACAGCGCGGGGGCTGCTATCTGCTATCAGCCGCGGGCTGAGGGCGGTTTTGGGGCCTCTCTCTGCGTGTGCTTCTCAGAAGAGCTGGCCCATGTCATCACAGGGTAGTTGGCAGAAAACAGGGGGTTATCAGGCCCCTCATCACGATTCTGGCCGATTAGAGCCTTGCATGCATCTAATGACTTGTTTACAGAGCTTCTTTTTAAGATTTTTTTCCCCCCGATGCCTGTCAGGGGTCAGGGCTAGGGAGAGGGGAGGTCCCCTGGAAGAAGGAACGCCAGGAGAGGGTCCTGGGGCCTGAGTGAGGGTTAGCTGCAGAGCGTGGGGAGGGCTCTCCAGGCAGAAGGACCCGCGTGGACAAAGGCCTGGAGGCGAGGGCCACCTGGCAGGTTCCGGTTGATGAGCTGGGGCTCAGCTCCAGGGCAGCGGGAACGTTGCAGAGTTTAAGGCAGGAGGTGAAGAGCAAGGGTGAGGTTCTAAGCCCAGCTCTCTGCCTGGGCCCTGTGATGGGACACGTGGTGTGCACTCTCTGAGCCTCAGTTTCCTCATCTGTGAAGTGGGGAGGGTGGGAGCCATCACCCCAGAGGGTGGGCCTGAGGGAGAAGCCCCCTGCAGGGACGAGCAGGCGGGGGCTGAACCGGCCGCCGCATCAAGAAATAGGAAATCGCCCTAGCCCAGGGGTGGGCAAACTTTTTGACTCGAGGGCCACAATGGGTTCTTAAACTGGACCGGAGGGCCGGAACAAAAGCATGGATGGAGTGTTTGTGTGAACTAATATAAATTCAAAGTAAACATCATTACATAAAAGGGTACGGTCTTTTTTTTTTTAGTTTTATTCATTTCAAACGGGCTGGATCCGGCCCGCGGGCCGTAGTTTGCCCACGGCTGCCCTAGCCGGTTTGGCTTGGTGGATAGAGCATCAGCCCGAGGACTGAAGGGTCCCAGGTTCGATTCCAGTCAGGGGCACATGCCTGGGTTGCCGGCTGGATCCCCAGTGGGGGGTGTGCAGGAGGCAGCCAATCAATGATTCTCTCTCATCATTGATGTTTCTATCTCTCTCCCCCTCTTCCTTCCTCTCTGAAATTAATAAAAATATTTAAAAAAAAAAGAAATAGGAAATCCCTAGGGCGGGAGAGGAGATGGGTAGTTGCTTAGGGCTGGATGGGGGAGGGACGGTGACAGCCAAAGGGTAAGGGTGCATCCTGAGGTGGCAAAACGTTCCCCAATGTAGCCCGGTGATGGCTGCGCCACTCCAAATGCCTAAACGCCATTGAATCGGGCACTTTAAATGGGCAGTGTCATATGGTACGTGCATTTCTGTCCCAATAAAACGTAAAAACACAAGCGCAGGAGGCAGATCCAAACCGCCCGGTGAGAGACATACTGTGTGGTGCTGAAGGAGGGAGGTAGTGAGCGCCCCGTCACCCAAGCCAGCACCAGGTGAGCCTCCGCTGGGAACCCCGACCTCCCCGGCTGTTTCTCCCCCTCCTCCAAAGTGCCAGGGGCAGGGGCTGCCCCTCAGCTGTGGCATCAAGCACCGGGCCCCCCGCCTGCTGCGATGCCAGGCCCAGCCTGGGGTTTCCGCAAATCTACTACCTGTCTACCTGCTAAGCCACTTCCTCTGAGGGCCGCCGCCTGCCCGCCTGTCTGGCTGGCTTCCCCGTGCCGCTGGCACAGCCTGGCCGTGAGGAGTCAGAGCACTTTTGCTTTGTCCCCCTGGGGGTCCTCCAACAGCAGAACCTTCACTGGGCGATGGGGCTGACATCGCCAGCCGCACCGGACGGCTGCGAGGCGCAGGGCCTTTGCACTGGCTGTTCCCTCCGCTGGTGTCGTTCCCGCTGGCCTCTCACCCCCTGGATGAGCCCTCCCCGACTCCGGCACGATAAGATGTTGTGTCTGTTTCCTGGAACACACCTCCCACTGGCCGGAGAGCCCCTTAGGAACGTGGCTTTGACCGTCCCTGCCCCCAGCAAGGGCTCCATAACTATTTGCTAAATGACTAGGGAAGCGAGTCTGGGGGAACCGTGCCCACAAATTCCAGGGGGAAATGACATGTGGTTTTATCGTAAAGTGAACAAGAAAATGTCAAGGAGTCAAGGGAAAAAATCAGGTGCGTTTTCACAATAAACCCTGAAACTCCAAAGAAAATTTTGTGCTTGGGGAGGTGTCAGGCTGGGTCCAGCCCCACCTTCCACCTCCGAGAGGCCAAGCTTGAGCAGTGGGATCCTGGGGACACTCCCCGCCCAAGGCCTGCCCAGCCTCCCAGCCCCATTGCCCACCACCTCTTGCCTTCAGATAGTCCTAAAACCAGAGGAAAAAAATGAAAAAGGACCCTTTCCTCCCAGCCAGGAGCTCTGTTCCTGTGGTTCAAGGACCACCCCCTGAGCCCAGGGCCTGATCAGAGAAATCTCCTGCAAGGAGGAGCGGAGGGTAGGGGGGAGGAGGGGTGTAAAAACACTGGCCTTCTTAAGCCTGACCACAGCTCCAGGCTGGGCCTGGGACACAGCATTTAGCAAGACCCCTCCCAGTATGGCTGCTTGGGAATAGGCCTCAGTTTGGATGCCACCTCTGAGAAGGCCTCCAGGATACACATGTCCATCCTGGGCCAGGTATGGGGTCCTGGGGCTCTTCCTTCACCCCACACTCTTGAAACCAGGGGTGACCCAGCGTGATAGACATCACCGTCTCCCTTGCCCCACCCCTTGGCATGGACAACTGGCTCCCAAGCAGTGGGGACAATTGTGCTTCTCAGAACACAGCTCCAAGGTGGGGAGGCGTGCACCTCTCCAGTTCAGGAAGAGAGAAAGTGGGAGCTGGAGGACGGCATCGAGGTATAGTCAAGGGCGAGGCGTCCAGAACAATAATAAATGGAGCTTGCACGTCTTATACCTCAACCCCTGTGGACTGCGCCTCAGCAAACTTGTGCCCCAAAGAACGATTTGCAAAGATAAAAAGAAAGCAGATATGATGACCACAGGACTCTGACTGCAGGACGGAAACTTAAAAACATGGTCTAGAATTAGCATCCCTATGCTATGTTATCTGCACCTACAGCAATACCTTCCTCCGACTGATGTAATGTTCCCCTTCCCTTTCTCATAAATTCCCTTTGCCTTTGTCTCCTAATCAGATGTTACTTGGGCTTCTGCCTGAATCAGTGAGTCTTGAATAGCTATTCGATTGACCTCAAAGAAATGCTTATTGCCAACAGGCAAGGCCTGGGTTCAAATTCCGCCTCTGCTCCGATGATGCATTCCTATCCGTGTCGCCACCATGACTATTATTATGTGTTAGGTGCTCTCTCTTCAGAGGAAGGCCAGCCCTTTGGGCCGGGGGGGGGGGGGGGGGGCGGTTTCAGAGGCAGCCAGTGGGCCCCAGCAAGGCAGATCTATGAGAAATTGTGTCTGGAAGCCAGGTGAGCATGGCTTTTGCTTTCCCCTGAACTGATCTCCCCAAAGTTTCTGGCAAACCTCTGCCCACCTCCTCCCACCACCCACCTTGCCCTCTCTGCCTGGGTCACACACTCTGCAGCCTTGTGGCTCCTTAGAAGCCCAGCTTGTTGCCTACCCCAGGGCCTTTGCACGTGCTGTTCCCTCTGCCTGAAGTGCCCTTCCCCCAGATCCTTACTCAGGGGATTTCCTCACCTCCTTCAGGCCTCAGCTCAAATGTCACTTCTTGGGAGAGGCTCCTTTAGCGCCCCACCTCCCCTGTGACTAAAGTAGCTCCCAGAGCCCCCCCCCCCCCCCCCGCTGCCCTGTTTATATAATTTCCTGTCTCTACCATGACTTGTAATCAAATGATCAGAGTCCCTCCCCCTGGAACATCAACTCCATGAGGCAGGACTGGGTCTGTCCTGCCCACTGCTGTGTCCCCTGGGTGGGGGGACCAAGCCTGACACATAGTAGGTGCTCAGGAAACTCAGAGAACCAAGGGGCATTGGTTTTTGGAAACCTGAGGTCTTTAGACCGAGAGGAAGGCGGGAAACAGGACTGCGACCCGACGGGGACAGCAGCAACGTGCCCAAGTCCTCTGTCCCCGCCCCCCCACCACCCCCCACCCCCGCTGCCCCACTGACCCCTCTTCTTTCTCAATTTCCCCCCTTGAACCACTTCCCTTCCAGGGCACCTCGTCCTGGGGCGGGGGGGGGGGCAAAACACACTGCCCTGCCTGTGGGTTCCTTGGGCCTCACCCCAACCCTGAAGGGGGAAGAGAGATTGTTATTACACCCCCAGGCTGATGAGGAACAAAGTTAGGGGGCCCAGAGAGGGGCGGTGGGAGGCCCAGGGTGCTATAAAAAAACCTGCCTCTGCAAGAAAGAGACCGTGTAATGCAATCTATGTAAAAATCAAAGTGAGCACAGAAACTTCCACGATGAAGAAACGGTCATCCCTGCAGCCTTGTTTACAGCAGCCGAGATGTGGAAGCCACCCCAGCGCCCGTCAGCAGGCGAGTGGCCTGGACGGCGGTGGTGCATTTACACCATGGAACACCCCTCGGCCGGAGAAAAGAAATGCCACCCTTCGCGACTGCATGGATGGACCGGGGAACATTGTGCTAAGTGAAATAAGCCCGTCAGAGAAAGACAAGGACCACCTGATTTCACTCACATGCGCTAACAAGCCAAATAGAGACAGACCCCTAGATCAGCGGTTCTCAACCTGGGGGTCGCCTAAGACCATCGGAAAACACATATATAATTACATATTGTTTTTGTGATTAATCACTATGCTTTAATTATGTTCAATTTGCAACGATGAAATTGGGGGTCACCACAACATGAGGAACTGTATGAAAGGGTCGCGGCATCAGGAAAGTTGAGAACCACTGTCCTAGATGGAGAGCAGGCTGACAGCTGGGGAAGGACTGGGGGTGGAGGGATTAAACAAAAATGTTTAAAAAAAGAGAGAAAGAACTCATGGGCACGGACAACAGTGTGATGATTGTGGGAGGAGGGGCTGGGTAGAGGTGGAGGAGAGTATGGGGGAGTACATAGTGATGGGAAAAATAAATCAATAGCTATTTGAAAAAATTTTAAAGAAACTATCAACATTCTAAATAAAGATGGTGCGGCCCAGCTTGGGCAGGATTCCCCCCTCACTGTCATCACCCTGGTCCCGAGGGAACCAGGCTCCGAGGGACAGCTGTCCGGCCCCAAGGACCCCTGAGAAGTCGCAGTTGCAGGCGGAGTTCCTGGGAGGCGGTGCCAATGGAATATGATGATAAGGGTCCGGCCGAGGTCCCAGTCCCAGGGACACTGAGTGTGTCAGGGAGGGAAGCCAAGGCGGCCACACACTAGAAATCAACCCTGAGTCCCTGAGCAACTCTGGGGGGGAGAATGGGGGGAGGAGGCGAGGCTCGCGGGGGGGGGAGGGGCGGCAAGGAACACAAGCAGCGAGGTCCAGACCAGAGGGAAACGCAGGACAAGGGACCCAGTTCCTCGGCACATAAAGAGCAAAGAGGGGAGGGGAGGGGAAGGAGAGAGGAGAAGCTGTACGTTAAAGAGACACAGAGACATTTCAACCCAATGCCACCCGGGCTTGGAACAGGGTTTAAAGAAATGCATCACAGCCCCGGCCAGTGGGGTTCCGGTGGTTGAGCGTCATCACCTGTGCACTAAAGGGTAGCTGGTTCGATTCCTGGTCAGGGCACATGTCCAGGTTGCAGGTTGCAGGTGGCAGATTTCGGGTCCCATCCCAATTGATGTTTCTCTCTCCCTTCTTCTCTCTAAAATCAATAAAAGTGTATTTAAAAAACATTTTTTAAGTAACTGCAAAAAAGATATGCAGTATATTTTAAAATTTATACATAATCCTCCTATATAATAAAGAGGTAATATGCAGATTAACCCTCACCCTCTCACAAGATGTCTGCCTATGACCAGGCCGGCAGGGGGGTTAGTGAGACTGAACAAGCAGGCTGCATGGGCGACCAGGCTGGCGGGGGGGGGGGGGGGGGGGGGGCCGTGAGGGGCGACCAAGCTGATGGGGGGGGGACAGTGGGGGGTGACCAGGCCAGCAGGGGGGGCAGTTAAGGGCAACCAGGCTGGTGGGGGGTGCAGTTGGGGGCAAGCAGGCCAACAGTGGGGGCAGTTGGGGGCGATTAGGCTGGCAGGGGTGGCAGTGAGGGGTGACTAGGCCGGTGGGGGAGACAGTTGGGGGTGACCAGGCAGCGGGGGGTGCAGTTAGGAGGGACCATGCTGGCAGGGAGGGGGCAGTTGGGGACAACCTGGCCAGCAGTGGGGGACAGTTAGGGGTGACCAGGCCAGTAGTGGGGGGCAGTTAGGGGCGACCAGGCAGGCAGGTGAGCAATTAGGAGCCAGCGGTCCAGGATTGTGAGAGAGATGTTCAACTGCCGACAGTCAGACATCCCCCAAGGGGTCCTGGATTGGAGAGGGTGCAGGCTGGGCTGAGGGGACACCCACCCCCTGTGCACGAATTTCGTGCACCAGGCCTCTAGTATAAATATATAAATGTAAATATACATATAATATATTTACATGTAGTAGTTTTGCCTACTTGCACATATATTGTGTACTTGCACATATAACATATTTACATGTAATATTTACATATAATATGTAAATTGGCTGCATCCTGAATTAGCAAATACTGTCCCTCGATCCTCCAGGAAACACAGGGCCAGGCTCCTGCGAGCCCCTGGTCACACTGTCATCAGCGGGTCAATACATAACCGTGCTTTGCACGTGTTTCTGTTGAAAGACATCTTGTTTAATTTATATCGTTGATTCGTTTACATTGAACTCGCGGCCATCAGCGCTATAACTCACCCCTGAATGAAGTTCACCTAACGTATTTTTTCCACAAGGCACATGGACAGCATTTCAGCACTACAGTTGGGGCCTTTTTAAACAGCAAAATCACCAACGAAAAGCATAGAAATGGGAGAACCGTGACCCTAAATAGACACTTGTTCACAGCCAGGAAGCTGGAACAGAGGGCACTGCGTCTGCCTCCGCTGAGAAGGTGTGTGTGGGTGTCAGTGACTCAAATTTCTTGCCGCTCTGCCTGTGTCCCCAATTTGATTTTGAGGTTCCACAGCTGGACGAAGGGGCAAGGGAGAAGGGGCTGGGTGCCTGTCCCTCATGTCTCTGAGAGGCCAGGCCCCTTCCCACAGGCTGCCGGCTCCCCTTGGACCCAGGGTGGCCGCAGGCCCAAGGCCCAGGGAACCAGGGAACCAGGCAGCCTGACGTCTCCGTGCTGTGGAACAGATGCTGCTGTTGGGCCAGTTTACAGATGAGGACACTGAGGCTCAGAGGGGAGACGTGGCTTGCACAGGTCACACAGCTGGTAAGTGGCAGAGCTGGGATTTGAACACACAGCCAGCCCAACTCTAGAGACCACGCGGCACTATTTCTCCTCAAAGGGATGGGCTTTCAGCTTTGCTCAGCCCTGCTGAGCCCCTCCCCAAAGCCCCACTTTGTCCTGGACCTTCCTCCCGAGATGTGAAGCCAACTCCTGGGCTGTGGTCTGGCCAGGAAACCTCCCTCCCTCTATCTCAGCGGTTCTCAACCTGTGGGTTGCGACCCTTTGTGGGTCGAACGACCCTTTCACAGGGGTCACCCAAGACCATCAGAAAACACATATATAATTACATATTGTTTTTGTGATTAATCGCTATGCTTTAATTATGTTCAATTTGTAACCATGAAAATACATCCTGCATATCAGATATTTACATGACGATTCATCACAGTAGCAACATTACAGTTATGAAGTAGCAACGAAAATAATTTTATGGTTGGGGGTCACCACAACATGAGGAACTGTATGAAAGGGTCGCGGCATTAGGAAGGTTGAGAACCACTGCTCTAATCTGGACCCTATACCTCTGCTGATGCGGCAAAGACTCACTCCCAGGCCCCACCCCTGCCCCCTGCTGAGTCATATCAACCCAACGGAACCTGAAGTTTTTCTCACAGGTGCTGCTGACATGCCATTATCTCCCCCAACTGCTCCTCGACATTTCCTTTCCTTGAACCCAAGGGCAGAGCTGAACTTTTAAAAAAAAAATTGCAGTGAAATTTACATAACATAAAAATTTACCGTTTTATCTTTTAACTGATTTGAGAGAGAGAGAGGAAGGTGGGGGAGAGAGAGAGAGAGAAACATCAATACGGTGATCCACTTATTTATGCATCCACTGATTGCTTCTTGCATGTGCCCTGACCAGTTATCGAACCCAAAACCTTGGCGTGTCAGGACGACACTCTACCCAGCCTGGGCCAAAATTTACCATTTAAATATAAACAATTCAGCTGCATCCAGTGCATTCACACTGTTGTGCCACCAGCACCTCTCTCTAGTTCCAGAGCGTTTCCATCACCCTAAAGGAGGCCTGTCCCCAGGAACAACTGTCACTCCCCGCCCCCCCCCCACCCCCCCCTTAAGCCAGTGACGGCGAACCTTTTGAGCTCGGCGCGTCAGCATTTTGAAAAACCCTAACTTAACTCTGGTGCCGTGTCACATAGAGAAATTTTTTGGTATTTGTAACCATAGCAAAACAAAGACATATTTTTGATATTTATTTTATATATTTAAATGCCATTTAACAAAGAAAAATCAACCAAAAAAATGAGTTCGCGTGTCATAGGTTCACCACCACTGCTTAAGCCCTGGCAGCCACTAATCCGCTCTCTGCCTCGGTGGCTTTGCCTGCTGTGCACATTTCGTATCGACGGGATTCATGGATTATGTGGCCTTTTTGTCTGGCTCCTGTCACCCGGCATGATGTTTTCGAGGTTCATCCATGTATGGCGTGTGTCAGAGCTGCATTCCTTCTTGATGGCTGAGTAATGTTCCATCGTGCGGCTGGAGCATGTATGGTTTGTCCACTCATCCACTAATGGGCATTCCCTTTGTTTTCACCATTTGGCAACGGTGAATGGTGCTGCTATGAACATTCGTGTACAAGGTTTGTCGGAACACCTGTGTTCCATTTTGGGGGCTATATTCCTAGCAGTGGAATTGCTGGGTCCTATGGCAACCTTATGTTTAAGTTTTTGAGGAATCGCCAAACGTCAGCAACTGCACCATTTTTTAAAAAAATGTATTGATTTATTGATTTCAGAGAGGAAGGGAGAGAGATAGAGAGATAGAAACATCAATGATGAGAGAGAATCATCGATCGGCCGCCTCCCGCACGCCCCCCACTGGGGACCGAGCCCTCAACCCAGGCACGCACCCCTGGCCAGAATCAAACCCGCAACCCCCCACCCCCGCACTATCCCCCCCAACCCCCCCCCACCATCCCCCCCATCCCCACCCCCGGTCCGCAGGCCGACACTCCATCCACTGAGCCAAGCCGGCCAGGGTGCAACTGCACCATTTTACATCTCCCCCAGCAAGGGCCTAGCATTTTTAATCCTTGTGACTTTCACCTAACTAGGATCCCAAGTTTTCAAATCTTGATTCAACCACTGTGACCACATACTCCTTTTCTTTCCTATCATCCATCCTGCTTTTCTGGTAACTCCCAGTTCTGTTTCCCGGAATCACCCATCTCATCCTGACCAGCGGGCCTGTTGACCCCAGGGCCCCCCACTCCCTGGTCTGGGGGTGGGGGTGGGCAGAGGGATTTGGGGAACCAGAGACGGCTCCTCCAGTCAAGAAAATCCCTACTGACAAGGTTCGAGATCCACTTGCGGGGAGCAGAGAGAAGCGGGCAGCTTTGGCGGTTGCTAGAGGCTCCTGAGCCAGCAAGATTTTAAATCTGTTTTTGCACAGAAATAATCGAGTAAAACGGGAATAAAAAAGAACCTGTGTTTAGAGTCGCGGGCCGAGCGTCTAGGCAGCTGGCAGCGTTTAGCCTGGCACAGGCGATCTAAGGCAAGTGTGCGGTTAAGGTCGTGTTCAAAAATACGGCTGCAAAGCAGCGAGCGCAGGCTGGGCCGCGTGCCCTGTAATTCTCTTTCCAAATAAAAGGCAGAACTATTCCTGGCTGGGCTGGGGGACTTCTGCGGCCGCCGGGGCTCCAAGGAGGCCAGCCTGGAATGTCAGGCATGGCCCGCGCCCTGCCAGGCCGGGCCTCCTCCGGCTGGAGTTTACGTTTCAAGTCTGTAATTGTAAGACTTTTTAATTAAAATGTTATTCCTGCGGGGGCTGTCCAAGGCGGCCTGAGCCCAGGAGCCCTTACACAGGAGACCCACGGGCTCGGGGCTGAGCGCTGGGAGTGTGTGGTGTTTGGCACTTTGAGTCCATTTTGAGCTATTTGTGGAGGGGATAAAAAAAAAAAGAAAGAAAACCAAACATCCTTTGATGTTTGCCAAATATAGTATTTTGATTTTCTATGAGTAAAGCCCTGATTTTTTTTTTTTTAAATAATGTCCTTGGTCAGCCATACAGAGGAACGAAGCCCTGATTTATGCTATAAGCAGGATGAGCCTGGAAACCGTTATGTTGAGTGAAAGAAGCCAGACATAAAGGCCCCATGCTGTGCGATTCCATTTATACAAAATGCCCAGCGCAGGCAGGTCCAGGGACACAGAGAGCCATTTGGTGCCGGCCACAGGCTGGGCCAGAGGAGTGGGGAGTGACTCGTAACGGGGACCGGCTTCCCTGTCCTCAGGCACATGCGGCCGACCTGTCACCTCCCGTTTCTGCGCCAGGGAGCCAACACGGCCCTCACGCAGGGCGGGCCACTCAGGAAAGTGAAACGGGCGTGAGCTCACCACAACGGCCCAGGCCTGCACCCTGTGACCCCGACGCCCCATGTCCCCCGACACCCCCTCATGCTCCTGCTGCTGCAGCCGCGGATGCTTCTATGTTGCTGGAACCCTGTTCTGAAGCCGTGTGCCCCTTTCAAGAATCCCGGTGTCCACCTCCTGCCCAAGGGTCTGACTTCATTGGGCTCTGTGGGGCCAGGCAACCAAGGCTCTGGGTTGTGTTTCGCAACATTTTATTTTGAAAAATGTGCAACCAATAGAAAAGCAGCTAAAATAATGCCATGAACATCCACACACCTTGCACCCAGTTTCACACACTACCAATGATTTAACCACATCCTCTCTCTCTCTCTCTCTCTGATATAAATGATATATACACAGTACATAATTTATATATTAATTAGAGGCCCAGTGCACGGATTTGTGCACTGGTGGAGTCCCTCGGCCTGGCTTGCGGGATCGGGCTGAAACCGGCTCTCTGACATCCCCCAAGGGGTCCCGGGTTGCAAGAGGGCACAGGCCAGGCCGAGGAACCCCACCGGTGCACGATCAGAGCCAGGGAGGGACCGCAGGAGCACTCCAGGGTCCTCTTGCCCAGTCCCGATTGGCTGGACCCCAGCAGCAAGCTAACCTACTATCTGCCCCCTAGTGGTCAGTGTGCATCATAGCGACTGGTCGAACGGTCAGACGCAGCATATTAGGCTTTTATTAAATAGGCTATATTGTTTAATTTGTTCAGGCTGCCATTAACAAAACAGCACAGACTGGGTATCTTAAATCACAGAAATGATGATCTCACAGTTCTTGAGGCTGGAAGGCCCAGATGGAGTGTTCAGCAGGGTTCGTTTCTCCTGAGGCCTCTCTCCTTGGTTTGCAGATGACCGCCTTCTTTCTGCCTCTTCAAATGGTCTTTCCTCTGAGCACATGCCCACCTGGTGTTTCTTCGTGTCAAGTTCATCTTCTTATAAGGGCACCAGTCAGATTGGATCAGGGCTCACTCTGTGACTTCATTTTAAACTTAATCGCTTCTTTAAAGACCCTACTCCTCCAAATGCAGTCACATGCAGTCTGAAGTACTGGGGGTTGGGATTTCAAGAGATGAATTGGAGGGGGAGAGGGGAAAAAACACAAATATTCAGTGCATAGCAATATAATATGATATCATTTTGAATCATTTGAGAGTGCACTGCAGACATCATGCTCCATGACCCCTGAATCTTCCTGCCTGCATCTCCCACACAGCCCCAGGGAAAGTGTCTCACTCCCCAAATTTCACATTGAGAAATGCCATTATCTAACCATTCTGTGGTCAAATTAACTCAACTGTCCTAATTAGACCTGCTGTGGTCTGAATGTTTGTGTCCCCCTAAAACTCATATGTGGTAACATATCCCCCAATATAATAGTGTCAGGAGGGGAGGCCTTTGGAAGGCAATTAGGTCATGAGGGTGGGGCCCTCATGAATAGGATTAGTGCCCTTATGAAAGGGACCCCAGAGAGCCCCCTTTCCCTGCTGCCGTGTGAAGACAGCAAGCAGGGGCCATCTATGAACCGGGAAGTGGGGCCTCACCAGACACCGAATATGCTGGTGCTTTGATCTTGAACTTCCAGCTTCCAGAAATGTGAGAAATAAATTTGTATTTATAAGCCACCCAGTCGACGGTATTCCGTTACAGCATCCTGAGTGGATTAAGAGGACGTCCTTTATGGCAACTTCCCCTTTTCTCAATTAGGATCCAATCCAGACTCACCTGCTATCTTTTGTTTTTATGTCTCTTCAGCCTCCCCTTCATCAGAAGGGCCTTCAGCCTTTCCTGGTGACGGTTTGAGGAGGTCCAGGCAGCTGTTTTGCAGAACGACCCTCAGTGGCCTGGACTGCTGGTTCCTCTGCACAGGTCCAGGTTGTGCGTCATGAGGCAGGATCCGCAGAAGCCATGCTGTTCCTACCTGGTGCATTGTCTCAGGAGGCCCCTCTCGTAGTCTTGCTGGTGATGTTAAAACTGTGCTCTCTTGGCTCAGGTGGTGGAACCATGTGTCTTAAATCTCTCCTGAGCATTTAATGTTCAAGCACAGCTGGAAACAACTGGCAAGCCTCCACATCCAGCTCGGGGCTCCCTCACCCTGATGTCCTTTCTGGTCAGGTGATAAAGAACCAACAGGGCCCAGGCGCAGCTTAGACTCTCTGTGAGGACAGATGGGATGCATTCCCGGAAGCTTCCTGGAGGAGGTGACCTGCAAGCCATGCCTGCAAACGGGCTGCACCCAATGCCATCCCAGAGTCCTAGATTCTCATAAAAAAATCGGTAGGAGCCTCTTTCTCAGCTCACCCAGCCGGGGGCTCTTCCCCATGCCCCATCACACACTGCAGTTTCCCAGTGCAGCGTGCAAACACGCTCCGGTCCCCATCATTGGGAGCCAGACCAGCTGGCCTTCTTGGAAGTTTATGGCCTCCAGGGGTTGGGATTTGAATATCTTATTTTAACCCTGCTTCTCTGAATCTGAACCACAGGCCACTGTGTTCGGCAGCTGCCTTGGAGGGAGAGAGAGGGGGGAGCTATTTTGGGCTCTGAGGGCTGTAATTTTTGCTGCTCTGAAAACACCTGGGGGATGGGGAGCAGGAAGACTGATCACTGGCTTCCTTTACTGAGCCTCAGTTTACCCATCTGCTAAAGGGGCACGTCCTTCCCATCTGGCAGGAGGGCTGTGAAGAGTGGGAGAGACGCTGGGTGTGAAAATGCCCCCAGGGTCAGCTCTCAGTTGGGGTTTTGTCCTATGAGGAGGTGGGGGGGGGGTCTCCCACTCCCCTCATCCATGCCACCAACCAGGGCGCATGGGGGGAATGGCGACTTTAACCTCCAGGGGACATGGGCGATGTCTGGAAGCATCTGGATTGTCACAACTGGGGAGCGGATGTTACTGGCATCAGGTGAGCGGAGACCAGGGACACTGTGCGATGCCCTCCAGGGCCCAGGCTTCCTCACCCCCGAGGGCAGTGGTGCCAGGGTGAGAATTCCTGGACCCAGGGAGCCAATCGAAGAGGACATTTGAGCTGAGATCAGAACATGCCACCCTTAGTGATATTTGCAGGCCCAGGCAGAGGGGACAGTGACACTCACAGGCTAGGGCACAATGATCAGCAGGGGAGAATGCAGGAGGCTGGCACTGGCGTCCGTGGGCAACACGGAGGTAGCTCTGTGGTCACACGGTTTGTCTCAATGGCTCAGCTCTGCCTGGTAGCTCAAGGCATCTGCAGATAAGATGTACACACATGGGTAAGGTCGTGTGCCAATAAAACTTTATTGATGAACAGCAACATTTGAATTTCATAGGACTTTCCCGTGTCATAAAATATTGTTCTTTCAATATTTTTTCAACTGTTAAAAAGTGTAGCCCTGACCAGTTTGGCTCAATGGGTAGAGCATCAGCCCGCGGACCGAAGGGTCCTGGATTCAATTCCGGTCAAGGGCACGTACCTTGGTTGTTGTGGGCTCGATCCCCAGTAGGGGGCGTGCAGGAGGCAGCTGATTGATGTTTCTCTCTCATCAATGTTTCTAATTCTCTACCCCTCTCCCTTCCTCTCTGTAAAAAATCAATAAAAAATATATTTTTAAAAAGTGTAAACACCATTCTTACCCGGGGCAGGATGTGATAGCTAAGGAGCACAGGGTTTCTTTGGGGGTAATGAAATCTTCTAAAATTGATTGTAGTGATGGATGCACAGCTCTGTGTATGGACTAAAAGTCATCAAATTATATAGTATGTGGATTATATCTTTTTTGTTGTTAATCCTCACCAAGGGTATTTTTTTTTCATTGATTTTTAGAGAGAGTAGAAGGGAGGGAGAGAGAGAGACATCAATGTGAGAGAGATTGGTTGCCTCCCACACTCTCCCGGATCAGGGATCGAGCCTGCAACCGAGGTACATGCCCTTGATCGGAATCAAACCCGAGACCCTTCAGTCTGCGGGACGATGCTCTAACCCAGGGGTGGGCAAACTTTTTGACTCGAGGGCCACAATGGGTTCTTCAACTGGACCGGAGGGCCGGAACAAAAGCATGGATGGAGTGTTTGTGTGAACTAATATAAATTCAAAGTAAACATCATTACATAAAAGTGAACTAATATAAATTCAAAGCAAACATCATTACATAAAAGGGTACGGTCTTTTTTTTTTTTTTAGTTTTATTCATTTCAAATGGGCCGGATCCGGCCCAAGGGCCTTAGTTTGCCCACGGCTGCTCTAACCACTGAGCAACCAGCTAGGGCTGTGGATTACATCTTAATAAAGCTGTTATGAAAGGGAAATCAATATACAACAGCCCAAAGTGGGAACAACCCAAATGTTCATTGGCCCGTGAATGGATGGATAAGCAAAACATGGTTCACCCATACACTGGAGTATTATCACCACAAAAAGGAAGGAAATTCTGACACATGCGACAGCACGGACGGGCCTTGCAGACACTGTGCTGAGTTCAAAAAGCCAGACACAAAAGTGCAAACCCTGTGTGATCCCCTCGTATGAGGTCCCTGGAGGAGTCAGATTCATAGACACAGGAAGTAGATGGTGGGTGCCAGGGGCTGGGGCGGCGGATGGGAGGTCGTGGTTAATGGGACAGCGTTTCAGTTTGGGAGGATGAACGAGTCCTGGAGATGGATGCGGTGATGGCTGCGCCGTGACCGAAGGTGCTAACACCGCTGACCTGTGCACTTAAAGATGGTCATCATGGCGACTTTTATGTCATGTGTATTTTATCACCATTAGAAAAAGGGAAAGGTCAACCAAAGGACTTGTATGCATGCATATAAGCATAAGTGATGGATGTGGACAACAGGGGGTGAGGGTGAGGGCAGGATTGGGGGGATGAGGGGACATTGGGGGGATAAGGACACATTTGTAATATCTTATTCAATAAAGGGGGAAAAAAGTCACTGAAAAAAAGAAAAAAAGAAAAAGACGAAGACAACAAACATTCCCAGCTCGCGGGCTGTTCACAACCAGCCCGATTTGGCCCCTGAGCTGTAGTGTGCAGGCCCCTGGGCCGCCCCGTACAGGTTGGCTCTGGGAATTAAAGTGTGTGGAGCCGGATGGAGTGGCTCACCACGATCCCCACCCCCACCCCCAGGAGAGGAGCCCACCCAGGCGGGCGAGGGCTGCACCCCTACTCACTCTGTACCCCTGAGACCAGGCCAGTCACGTACCCTCTCCAGGCCTCAGCTTCCCCATCTACAAGGGGAGGGCCTTCCTGTGCACACAGTTCCTCTGGATACTGGGGCCAACGTCAGGACACGAGAGGGGGACCAAAGGCCTCGCCCAGCATCCCCCGGCTGGCAAGGGAAGGAGGTTGGATTGGAACCAGGGTCTGGTTCCCCGCTGCGCGCCCCCTCCCCCCGGAGAGAAACCATGACTGTGCATAGAGGATGCGGGAAGAGTGACACATCGCGGCAGAATGGAAGTGTCGAGGTGGCTTTGTCTCGGAGCCCCTCTCTGGGCCTCCTGCCAACGGGCGCACAGTGCTTGTGAGTGGCTCTTCTGCAAATAGCAGCATTTCCAAGAAGAAAAATGACAGGATATTGACAAATAATCTCTTTCGAACCCGGGCCTGAAAATCACGATGAAACACAAAATCCATCCCTCCGCAGGTGAGCGGATAAACGAAAGGCGGCCCACCTATCCGATGGAATATTACTCAGTCACGAAAAGGAGGGAGGCGCGGGCTCGTGCGAGAACATGGGCGAACCTCGGAAACATGATACTGAGTGAGGGAAGCCGGACACTGAAAGCTACGGAGTCAATGATCCCATTGATAGGAAACATCCAGAATAAGCAAATCCACAGACTCGGAACGCAGACCCGCGGCTGCCAGGAGCTGGGGGCGGGCACGGAAAGTGGCTGCCGATGGGGACGGGGCTTCGTTCTGGGAGACGAAATGTTTCGGAACTTGGTAGAGGTGGTGGTTGCACGACACTGAGAATGTACCCGATGCCACAGAATTTTCCACTTTAAAACAGCTAATTTTATGCTATGTGACGTTCACCTCAATAAAAATACACGGATAAAAATAAAAAAGAAAACAGACGCATAAAAAGAAACCCTCAGTGCCAGCGTTTGTCTGTCCAGTTGGAGAGGGTGGGTGGGCACACACTTTCTTCCCACCTTGGGGAGGGACCATGGAGTCTGGGAGTCCTGGGCATGGGAGTCCTGGGCATGGGCTGTGCCAATGTGCCAGCGTGACGGGGGCGTCCCGGCTGGCAGGAGTTCAGGCCTCCCAAAGGCTTTCTGTCAGGGCTTGAAAGGGGGCCGGGTGCCCCCCCACCCCCTGCCCCCCACCCCCGGAGCCGAGCAGTCTTGGGCCTGTTGTTCTCAGCAATCTCGGCCTCGTGTTAGCAGGAAACACGGCCAAGTAGGGCTTCCTGCGCGTCGGAGAGAGGAAGCTCCGTAATGTTCTGGAAGGCTGGGTTAAAAATAACCCCGGTATATAAAGAGCGCGGAGGGTCCCCTCTCTCCCTCACTCCCGCGCAGGCCGGCTGGGCGCCGGGCAGAGCAGGTGGTTTGGGGCCTGAGTGGGGCCCTGGGGCTGGGAAAGACAGCCAAGTTCAGAGTCCTGAGGCCGCCTCGCTTCCAGAACTTACGCAGAGTCCGGACATTGTGGGTGTTCCTGCTTTAAATCCTTTTTCTCCGGCAAAGTAGTCAGCCTCCCAGCACCATCAGGGGAGAGAGGACTCAGCTGGGATCGCGGCTGTGCACGCACGCAGGCTCAGGGGCTGGCAGCCAGGGTTCAAATCCTGCCTCTGCCACCTCCCGCAGGGGCTGTCTCCCCATCTGTAAATACAGGACCAACAATGGCTCCTGTATTGTTGTGAGTACTAACCGCTCAGAGGAGACCCTGCAGTGGGTGCTCTACAGGGCTGAACAAGTGCTATGAAGTCTTATCATGATCTCCACGGTCTTGACTTCCCCTCAGAAAGCACACCCACCTGTTATTTCATCCAAGGTGTGCGTCAGTCCTAGCATCATCCCACCCTCCACGGGCCCAGCAGGCGAGGCCTGGCACCAGGAGCGTCACTGTGACCCGAGACCACACGGCCACGTTGTCTGAGGAGCTCTTTCCAATCTCGCCTTCCGGGAGCCATGAGCACCACCTGACATTCTGCACCTGGAGGCCTCGCTCGCCTCACCTCGCCCCACAGAGATCGGTCAGGGTCCTCCTGACTCCGGGGCCCGTGTCCTTCCTGCTCTACCTTTAGACGCTACCATGTGGGAGTCAGGAGGGTGCGGTGGGGAGGTGGATGATCATCAGCCTTCACGTAGGCAGGTTGTCCGTGCTCTGAGTGGGTGGGGATGGCCTTCCCGTAGGACTGTCATTGCCTTCAGAACAGCGAGAACACAGCTGGGCACTGCCCACGTGTAGGGACAAACCCAGCACCAGGGTTGGGGGCATCTCACCCTGGTCTGAGCCACACGGATCAGGAAAATAAAAGAAGCTTCAAATGACCAAGGTCAGGAAGGAGAGAGATGACCCATGACAGATCCTGCACACAGTGAAGCCATCACCAAGGCACATTATAAACATTTGATGCCGATCGATGGCTCTGATGACGTGGACACATTCCCGGAAAGACGCCAATTCCCAGCGCTCGCTCGAGGAGAACCAGATCACCAGGATGGCCCTGTATCCGTGGTGGGAAACGTCCCACCCAGAAGCCTCCAGGCCTGGAAGGCGCCCCTGGTCAGTCTCCCCACACACTCGGGGAAGAAATAATGCCAGTTGTACACAGACGCTTTCATAAAACTGGAGAGGAAGGAAGGCTTGGCAACTCGTTCTAAATGCGGGGCTGCTGTGGAGTGCACCGTTCAGTAGAGCAGCAGGGCCCCCACCCCCCCTCCCCCCAAAAGAGCTCCTGTTCCCTTCAAGGGGATGTTTTCTTCTGCCGTGAGGGCAGATCCCCGCCCGGCTTGGGGAAATGAAAGGAACGCTTGCTCTCCAGAAATCGGATCCAGACGTGCCAGGGTCTTGAACGGCGCCTTTGTACCCTGCGTGTTACCACAATTGCGCCGTCCCTGGCTGTGGCCTGCAGATCGCGGCCGCCTGGCTCTGGGGCCTCGTTCAGAAGTCACCGGCGTCCTGTACCAGCTATTTTTAACCGGCCGAAGGGGACTGGTTATGGACCGGGGGACGCAGTGAGAGGAGATGTGGGGGGGGGGGGGGGTATCTGTGAGGCCGAGGGCTGTGGCAGGCAAGCCAGGGGCTCCCCTGGGGTGAGGTGAACAAATGATGGTGAGTGGGTGCACCCAGTCAAGCTCCAGGCCTCAGTTTCTCTCATCTGTCAAATGGAGGTTTGCATTTCATCAGGGGCTTTGATTCCAAAGTAGCACGAGAGCCAAATTCCATCACCAACCAGCCTGGAGGGTCTCTCTCTCTCTCTTTCTCTCTCTCTCTCTCCCCTCTCTCTCTCTCTCTCTCTCTCTCCCTCTCTCTCCCCTCTGTGGGATGCATGCATTTCTGCGCAGCTCTGCCTGCGCGGAGAACCACTCTGCATTCCAAGAACGAGATGACCAGTGCTACGGCCCCATTTTCTTTATTAAAAGAAAATGCCACTGATTGATGGATGGATCGATTATTCCTAAATACCAGGCCCAGACCTTGTGCACTCACCCCCGTCCCCACGGACAGGGCAGGCTGCCTTCTGTCCCCAGCATTTCAGAATGAGCCCGTGTTCTCTCCGGGAGCCGAGTGTTCCCATGAAACAAGTAAGCAGACGGCCAGGTCCCTCTGGGAAGGGGTCTCCTGCCCCCGCTGAGATGCCCCCGAGAACCTCGAACTCCCAAGGGGCTGGGCTCAACTGCTCCCCAGCCCACATGCAGCAGCACCTTCCGCTAACACTCTGCCAACCCGTCGGGAGGGGCAGGTACAGAGGGGAAACTGAGGCATGAGGAGGTGACGTCCCTCCCCCAGCCCAATCGGGGCGGCTGCCTGGCACCAGGAACCGGGCTGTTCACCAAAGTGTCTCCTGGTTGTCGAAATTCAGGCTCTTTGCTGGCCATCACTTGGCCCTGCACATGGAGTCTGTGCTGGGGGCCCGGCTCCTGCCTGGTGTGGGGGTCACAGCCCGTGAGGCTGCCTGGCCTATGCCCCTCCTTCCTTGTTACCTCCCCAGATGGGAATCGGCCCATGGTGGCTCTCCGTGGGCCCACCCCCACCGTGACTGCAGATGGCATTTCCCTGGAGGGACACCCCTGGGCTTGGGGGGGTCCACAGACCCACATTAGAATCCCAGCTGGCCACTGACCTCCTGGGCCTCAGTGTCCACTTCTGTTAAAGGGGCACATCTTCGATCCCTGCAGCCGAGGATTATGGGGGCCTGCCAGCTGAAATATATGGGGTGTGGCTCCTGGGAGCAGCTACCCAACCAAAGAGGGGCCCTGCTCCTTGCTCCCTACTCTCCCGGGACCCTGGCCACCGGCCTGAGGAGAGCTCAAGCCCCTGCCTGGTGTTTTAAAAATTGTGGTAAATGTACAGAACATGTAATTGGTGCCATTTTAAGCACATGCAAGTGTGCGATTCAGAGGCATTTAGTTCGTTCACGATGTTGTGCAACCATCACCTCTATCTGGTTCCAGAACATTTCCATCACCCCAGAAGGAGACCCTGCCCCCATTAGCAGCCCTTCCCCAGAGCCCTCCGGCCCCTGGCAACCACGAATCTGCTTCCTGTCTCTGCGGGTTTGCCTGTTCTGGGCATTTCATATCCACAGACTCATGCACGATGTGTCTGGCTCCCTTCACTCAGCACAATGTTTCCGAGCTGCCTCCACGTTGTAGCGAATGTCCGTACTTCGTGCCTCTTGATGGCCGAGTAACACTCCGCTGTACGGACGCACCGGGTTCTGTTCACCGAGTCGTTCTTCCACTGATGGGCACTGGGGCTGCTGCTCTCCTTTGGTGACCGTGAGCAGAGCTGCTATGCACATGTGTGTGCAAGGATTTGAACATCTGTTTCCAAATCTTTGGGGTTGATACTCAGGAGCGGAATAGCTGTGTCACGTGGACATTCTATGTTGAACTATTTGAGGAGTCCTGCTCCGTTTTGACGCTGGTAGAGTTAAACCTGAATTCCCCCTTGGACACACCTGCTGTCCGCAGCACCCCGGGTTGCTCACCAAGCAAGACCCTCGCCTTGCCCCGGCTTCTCTCAGCCCTCGTCTTCCTCACCAACGCACCGGTCATGGCCATGATTTAAAAAGATGTAAATAAAGCCCCCGCCGTGGCCTGACACCCACTGGGACCTTAAGCCAAAACGGTTGCTCCCTCACCCCCCCCCCCCAACTTCTTGAGTTTTTTGTTTTCTCCTCTGTGTAGTATTGCCAGAAAAAACACAGGATGCCCAGCTAAATTTAAATTTCATATAAACAAAAAATTTTTCTCATTCTGTGCAAAAGTTGGGATCTACTTATGCTTTAAAAAAAAAAAGTGTTGTTTATCTGAAATTCAAATTTAATTGTGTGTCCTGCATTTTTCCCCTGAATGTGGAGACGGCCTTTGTGACCATGGCTTCTCATACCGGGCGCAAGTCTCCAAACTCACAGAGATCACAGCCAGGCAGGCCCCGAAGGCACTGCGTTCGTGGCCCCAGCGTCCAATCCACCTGCCTCCCGACAGCAAAATCCCGCTGAAGCCTGAACCACCGAGATGTCTCCAATTCACAGCAAGTTCCTCGAGAAAGCTCTGGGGACAAGGAAGCCGTTAAGACCCTGGGAATTCTGAGAAGGTCCATTTCAGGCTGATGACAAATGCTCTAAATTGGTCCCCAGCCCCCCACGGCCGGAAGGCCAGTGAGCAAAGGGGTGAGCACACAGGGTGGCCCCATGAAAGGACACCTCACTCAGGCCTGCCTCCTGGGGCCCCGAGGTCTGATTCACGCTTCCTCGTATTCAAACGGAGCCCACCAGGGCCGGAAGCCTCTCTGTGAGGGGCAGGTTGGCCCTCACAGGCGACACTTCTCCCCCTCGATGTTCCCCAGGACCTGGCCCCGGCCCTGCGCACACATGAGGCTGGGAGATGCCGTCAGTGCCTCGAAGGGAACCACTGCCATCACGTCCATCAGAGACACGGCTGGAAGGAGGGCACCTTCCCCTGGGCCGGCTGATACGAAGGGACGGGAGGCCCAGGGCCGAGGACTTTTTTTTTATTATTATTAATATTTTTATTGATTTCAGAGAAGAAGGGAGAGGGAGAGAGAGATAGAAACATCAATGATGGGAGAGAGTCATGGATCGGCTGCCTCCTGCATGCCCCACACTGGGGGTCAAGCCCGTAACCCAGTCGCGTGCCCTGACTGGGGATCAAACCGTGACCTCCTGGTTCACAGGTTAATGCTCCACCACTGAGCCCCGCCGGCCAGGCAGGGCCCTAGGACTTTTAGGAGCCACCAGAATTTCTCAATTTCTTTTCAAATCAGAAGAAAAGAAAAAGAACTTCTTTAAGGCGGAAAAATACATTTTCATTAGTCCCTTGCCTCCAGGGAGAATAAATGAAATATTTAGGGCCTATGAAAATCTACTCAAGTATTGTAACTTTTAAAAAATATATATTTTATTGATTTTTTACAGAGAGGAAGGGAGAGGGATAGAGAGTTAGAAACATCGATCCGCTGCCTCCTGCACACCCCCCACTGGGGATGTGCCCGCAACCAAGATACATGCCCTTGACCAGAATCGAACCTGGGACCCTTCAGTCCACAGGCCGACGCTCTATCCACTGAGCCAAACCGGGTAGGGCATAACATTTTTAATGAAGGGAGTATATCCCGTTCCATGCAATATTTGGTATATATTTGTGCTAAAAAAAGTGCTTATCTGAAATTCAAATTTAACTGGATGTACAGGGTTTTATTTGCTAAACCTGGCAGCCTGGTCTTTCGGTGATAGCTGGCCCGCACAGCCAGGCAGGAACCTAAGGCACAGCAGACGTGCCCAGCCCCTCCCCCCGGGGGTCACACTGCAGCCTGAGCCTCTCCCACAAAGATCAAGATGGTCTTACTAGATGTTCGCACTGTGGAAGCAGGAAAAGGCCTCCTCGCCTGTGAACACAGCAAACCCACTCTACATGTGTCAATGTTGGGAGGCACCTAAAGACACAACCCATTTGTCAGATGACAAAACTGAGGTTCAGGAAAGAGAAGCAGCTTGGCCAGGCTCCAGGCTGTGGTTCTCTTAAAAACCTCTTCTGGCCCAGCCGGTGTGGCTCAGTGGTTAAGTCGACCTATGAACCACGGTTCCATTCCTGGTCAGGGCACATGCCCAGGTCGCAGGCTCGGTTCCCAGCAGGGGGCGTACAGGAGGCAGCTGATCAAGGATTCTCATCATTGATGTTTCTCTCTCTCCCTCTCCCTTCCTCTCTCTTCTGGGGCAGTTGTTTTGTATCTTTTTGATATCATGCCCCCTCTTCCCACCACCCCCACGTGTGATGAAAGTTGTAGACACTTCATTGTAGAGAAATGCCCCAGTACCTTGCCTTCGGTGTCGGGGGTCCATAGGCCTGTGAGACTCGTACAGAGAAGCAAGTCTGGGTCAGGACAGAGGCTTCCCAATCAGACAGCTGGCTCCTGGCTCCACAGAAAATCAGCTGTGCCTCGGTTTCCCCTCGCCCGCTATGAAGTGGTGGAAATATTACTGCCTCTCCAAGTCCTACAGACCAAGAGGGCCCCACGCAGGGACTGACACATAATAGGTCTTCAAGCAGAGGATATTTTTTCCATTGATATTTAGAGGGAGTGGAAGGGAGGGGGGGGAGAGAGAGAGAGAGAGAGAGAGAGGGAGAGGGACAGGGATTTGAGAGAGACACATCGATTAGCCTCCTGCATGAGCCCGGACCAAGGCCAGGATCAAACCTGCAACCCAGTGCACGCCCTTGACCAGGAATCGAACCTGAGAACCTTTGGTGCGCGGGCTGACGCTCTAACCACTGAGCACACCGGCCAGGGTGCAATGCGAGTTTTTTATTCCTGTCCCTCGGCCCTGTGTCCCCACCAACACACACACACACACACACACACACACACACACACACGGCTGAACTTCCCATCTGCTCCTGGAAAAATAAAAGGGAAAGGGAAACTCCCTCATACTACACATATTTTTAAAACCTGCCCTTTCGGTGGAAAAGTTTTGACGTCTTAAGAAAAACCTGATTGTTTGGACTGCAATGAGCACGTGGCCACCCGGGGGCACATGCCCGCAGCCCGTGCAAAGAAGCTGTGTCCTCCACGCACATCCGAGTGGCCCGCGTGGCGTGGGGTGAGGCTGAGGGGCACCGGCGGCCAGCCCCCCAGGGCGCCGGGAGTCTTCTAGAATAGACTGGAGCAGCCCCCCTCGGGTCGTCAGAAATCGTGCAGTCGGGGCCCGGCCTCAGATTTCCAGCTCCGCGAACCGTTGTTTTCCGTTTCGTTTTTCCTCTTCTTTTTTTTTTTTTCCCTTTCTCAAATCACATTTGTTTTTCCACAATCGAAAGTGCTCACACAGACCTTGCCCTGGCCTTCAAACACGCTGTTCCGACCGACCGAGACGTGTAAACAACCGCGGCCCCCGCAGCTGGCTGTTTGGGTGACACTGGAAAATCGTCTGGATGGTGAAAAAGAGGGAAGTTTTCCAAACTTCAGCGCGGGCTTACGTAACAGCGGGCTTTTGCAGCTGGGGCCTGGACCCAGAGCTGGCCGTCCAGCTTCTGCGGCTCCGCGTCGCTGGCAGCAGCCCAGAGAGGGGAAGGAGAGCGCTGGCGGGATCCCTCCTCCTCCAGGAGTGATAAGCGGAATGTGGGCTGCGACCGGGAAGCCAACTGCATATTTGAAATACGTTGGCCAGGCCGAGTTCTCGTAAACCTAGGAACTCTCTGGGGCCACGGCTCCCGCAGCCACGAGCGGGGCGGCCCCGGCACACCTGCGGGTCTCCCACAGCCACCAGGACTTTGTCATCGCTCCTCTCTTACTCCTCCTAGCACCTGGGGGGTTCCACTTGCACCTCGATTTTATGGGAAACAAAACCCCAAGTGCAGAGAGGGAGGCAACTTGCCCCAGGGACGTAGCACACGGCACAGGAACGATGCCATATCCCACGGGTCCTCAAACTTTTTAAACAGGGGGCCAGTTCACTGTCCCTCAGACCGTTGGAGGGCCGGACTATAGTTTAAAAAAAAACTATGAATAAATTCCTATGCACACTGCACATATCTTATTTTGAAGTAAAAAAAACAAAACGGGAACAAATACAATATTTGTATTTGCATGTGGCCCTCGGGCCGTAGTTTGAGGACCCCTGCGCATATTCAATATTTTAAATATTTCCTTTAAAGAACACCCATCCCCCAACCGCCTGGGGGGGGTGGCGGTTGGAATCAGGACCTGAGAAATTTGTAAAGCGGGGATGACAACTGCCCTCCAGCTTGGGCGCGGCAGGGATGTCTCATTTCACAAAACTCAGACCTGAGTCTTATTTACTTGCCGTGGCCTCCGGGTCGGTCGGGTCTCCAAAGGCAGCTGGGGGATGCTGTCGAGTAGGGCTCAGGGTTTGGGTTCAAGGTTTGGGGTTTTTCCCCCCCCAGACTCTGTGGGCCATGCTCTGTGCCCTATCCTCAGGTGGTTGTTTTGCTTTCACAAGCAATAAATCAGTACAACCACTTTGTCAGTATCTGCTAAAGCAAAGACCCGGCAATTCCACCCTAAAGAAATACACCTATATGTTCATACAAAAGAAATGTAGCCATGTTATTCATAATGGCCAAAAAAAGGAAAAAAGGGAACAGCTCAAAGGTCTCCAGTGAATGAGCCACAGTGGATTTCTTTAGTGGAATACTATACACCCGTGAAAAGGAACGCACATCTGCTTATTGTGGAGGAACCCAGGGGGCACAGTGCTGAGCGAAGGAGCCAGAGGTGAGAGAGGCCATAACTGTGACCTCCCATCAGTGAAATCAACAGCCAGCAAAGCTCATCTCCGGTGACAGAGGTCTGAGGTGTGGCTTCCCTCGCCAGCAGAGGGAGCCTTCTGGGGTGCCGGATGCCCCCACATTTTGATCTGGGTGATGGTCACATCTGCAAAATCCACTGAGCACACACTTCAGATGTGCTCACTCGGCTGCATGCAAGTTTTGCCTTCATTGGAAAGGCATGTCTTTATTGAGCGCCTAGTGCATGCACAAAGGGCAGTGATGCTGAAGACCCATCCCTCCTGTCAGCTCAGGTGCCAGGCAGCCCACAGGTGGAGGCAGCAGGTGCAGGGTAGAGCAGGGGGGTTTGGAACAACCTTCCACACACTATGGGCGCAGACACACGGAGACCCGCCAGCCCTGTGCCCAGCGAAGGAAAAGCACCTGGTTCTGACGGGGGGGGGGGGGGGGGGGCGGGGGGCGTGGGGTGGGCAGAGGGATTCACCAGAGCAGGGACCAGCCCTGCAGGCCAAGGAGACGGACGCTGGTGCCGAGAGAAGGTCTGACAGAACCTGCGCTCACAGGGGCCACCTGCCGCCCAGGAGGCGCTGTCATCTACTACGGTGGCCACAGGGGTGAGCACTCCCTCTGCGCCAGCCACTCTACCGCCTTCGTCTCGTGATCCCTCCCAATACCCCCTAGGCTCTGCTTGGCGGGTGTGGCAATGGTCTTGCCTGAGGCCCCCAAACTGGACCAAAGGGGGCAGGGTCCCCACTGCCTGCTGGCTTCCCTGGTGACTCAGCGCGCCCCAGGACAAGGTGTGTCCGCGAGCTGCCTGCACACACGCACGCACGCAGCCTCCCCCGGGGCCACCACCCTTAGCACACAGCCTCTGGGTGGTGGGACACGGTGAGTCACCAGGACGTGGCCCTCGGTTGCCTGCTACGAGGCCCTTTGTCGCCACAAACCAATCGGCCTGGTGAAGGTCCCGCAGTCGCCGGGCCGGCCCCTCGAGCACGCTTTCCAGTGGCCCGCTTCGGACCTGATGGGGACAAAAGCCGATGGCCAATCATTTCCCTAATCCTCCAAAGGGAACCTGTTCTGTGCGTGGAGACGGAGGACTGTCAACGTGAATGCGGTCCCTCCATTCTTGTCTCGGGAGCTTCTGTCATCAGGGTGTTGAACCCACAGCCCAGAGGACGAAGGATTTTACCTTCTCGAGGCACCTCGTCTTGATCTGGGAAAGAGGCACTGAACTGTATTTATAACAGGAACCACGGGACCCCCGCCTCCCAATTCTACCCCCGGGTCACATCAGCAACCCTTTCATAACCAGCCACGGTAACAGCAGAGCATGAGGCAGGGGCTCGTGCCATCCACAGGCCATAGTTTGAGACCCTTGGCCTAATCAACTCCTACCCATCACCCCCTCCAGGAAGTCCTCCTGGATGCCTTCCTGGCCTTATGAACCTATGTATACTCCCAGTGTCCCAAGTTAAGAGCCTTCACCCTAGACGGCAAATTCCTCTAGGCCATCCCCCGCCCCACAACCCACCACCCCCCCCCCCCCCCCCCCCCCGCCCATCACCACCACCAATGCTAAGGACAGAGCCTGCACACAGCAAATGCTTAAAAATAGATGTAAATCAAATCCACTAGGTTAGCAAAAAAAAAGGGGGGGGAGGGGTTGGAGGAGAATAACAAGTGTCGGTGTGAAGAAATTGGAACCCTCAAGCATTTCTGGTGGAAATGTAAAAATGATGCAGTTGCTATGGAAACCACCTGGCAGTTCCTCAAAAGGTTAAACATAGAATGACCACATAACCCAGCAATTCCACTCCTAAGTATAGACCCAAAACAATTGAAAGCAGATGTTTAAACAAGTACTTGCACACACATGTTTGCAGCAGCACTATTTATAATAGCCAAAAATTCTATATCCCTCCACGGATGCGTAGATACACAAAATGCAGTCCATCCACACAGTGGAATATTACTCAGCCATGAAAAGGACTGAAGCCCTGACACACAACCTTGGCAACACCGTGCTGAGGGAGAGAAGCCAGACACAAAAGGCAGGTAGCATGGGATTCTATTTATATGAAACGTCCAGAACAGACACATCCATAGAGGCAGCAAGAGGATTCGTGTTTGTTAGGGGCTGGGGGAGGGGAAGGGGAGTGAGTACTCGGGGGACAGGGTATATTTTTGGTGGGGGGAGGGTGATAAAAACGTTCTGGATCTAGATGGTGGTGATGGTTGCACAACACTGTGAATGCTAAATTGTTCACTTGAAAATGGTTAATGGTTATAGTCCAAATGCTTGTGCCTCCCCCCAAATTCATATGTTGAAATCTGCCCCCCCAAAGTGATGGTAATAGGAGGTGGGGCCTCTGGGAAGTGATTAGGTCATAAGGGTGGTGCCCTCATGGATGGGATTAGGCCCCTGATAAAAGGCAGCCCTTCCACCCTGTGAGGGCACAGTGAGAAGACGTCGCCGACGGACCACCAAGGGGGCCCCCACCAGCCCCTTGATCTTGGACGTCAGCCTCCAGAACTTTGAGAAATAAATCTGTTGCGTATAAGCCCCCATCTGATTTAACGACTAAAACAGGTAAATACGATGTTATATGAATTCCACCTCAATTATTTTCTAAAACGTTAAAAACAAAAATGAATGCTCAGGACCAGAAGGTACACATCCAAAATTCCCCTCCCCCCCACCCCGAGGTCCCCGCCCGCAGCACCCTCCACGCTGACTCAGCCTCCTGCCTACAAACAGCCGGGCCCCCAGTGTTCCCGGCCAGAGCGTCCCACACCCCTTCCCACCCTTGATGTGTAAGCAAGCTTACAGCCGAGCCGGATCGCCATGGGTGTAGCCAATATTGTCTCAGAGGGGTGTGGGCACAGGTGTGACATCGTGGGCGTGAGTCAGGCCTTGGCCGGCTCCCAGCAGCACGCACGAGGTGAGAGTCGGGCCGGGAGCGGACGGCACCTCTGGTTTTTCTCGCTCCGTACATTCCAGCGTGCGATGGGCCTTCTTTCTGTGGTTTATAAGTCACTGTTTGGGGTAAACAGTACAGATCACTGAGCACAAGGCCCCCCGGGGTCAGGGGAGCTCAGAGTTTTATTAAATCGCAAGCATCCAGCATCTTGAATTCAACCACCCAGCAGGCCCCGAAGTTTGTAGGAAATGCCAATCCCAGATCTAGAAGCAGCCTGGCTTCCCATAGTTAGACGGAGAGTCTCCCCACTGCCCCCCCCCCCCACCCCGGGGGGAAACTTGGACACGTTGTTGCTCCTCACGGAAAGAGGGGATACCACCGCCATCTGGGATACCACCAGGGCTTCTGCTCCACGCCCCACGATGCACGGATGCCCCACTGTGCGCTGATTCAGCCCAGCTGTCAGTGGTATGGGGGTTGGAAACGCCTGTAAACCAGTTTTCCTCCTGCCCTGCCCGCCCCTGCTTTTCAGGACATCGCCTTAACCACAGAGATAGGGGCGGGAGCTGGCGGGTGTCGGCAGATCCGAGTTGCTCTGTGGCCTTCAGGAGGTATCTCAGCCTCTCTGAGCCTCTGTTCTCCTCAGAAAATTCAGATCACCTCACAGAGTTGCTGCGCCGGTTAAATCAACTGTGAGCGTTCAAGGCGACGTTCTTTAGGCTGCAAGCGAGAGAAGCCACTCAGGCCGCCACCGGCACCTGCCTCTCAGCCCAGGTTTGAGGCTGCAGTGCCCACCTCGCGGCACCGCGCGGGAAGAAGGTAAGAGGACCGTTTTGAAGCCCCAGGCTGTCCTGTTTGCATTTGTCTTCCAGCAGAGCCGCACCGAGAAGGGGCACATCCCGGCAGCTGGCCCAGGGCCTGGCACAGGCTGTCGTCATATTCTGGAACCAAACCTCCCCCTGGTCCTGAAGATGCTGGAGGTAGTTCCTCCAGCGCCCCAGCCGCAAAGCACAGGGTTCATCAACATCACGGTGACCAGCCACGCAGACCGCAGGCGCCCTGGGATGGCGTGACCTGGAGGGCACCTCGTCTCTGTGGTCCTCCCCCTGAAGCCAAGGCCCCCTTCTAATCACAATAGGGCATCACACAAACCCAGACTGGGGGACGTTCAGATGTCCCGGGGGACCCCGGCCAGCACTCTGCAATTCTGCCGAAGGCGTGAGGCAAACTAGGAACTGAGAAGCCACCAGAGACCGGAGGAGTCGGGGCGACAGGGTGACTCCATGCCGTGTGGGGTCCCAGAACCCAAGGGGGGACATTTGTGGGAAATCGGGGGGCACCTGAATGAAGTTGGGAGGTTAGTCAATAGCATCGCCCCAACATGAATTTCTCAGTTTCCACAGCTGTATGCTGGTCCCGGGAGCCGGTAACTTCCGGGGAAACCAGGCGAGAGGGACACGGGAGCTCTGCATCTCATCCCGCAGCTTTTCCGCGATTCGATGTGTCATTCCAGCGTTGAGAGAGGTTATTTGTAACAACAACAAGGACTCGGAGCTAAGACAGGGAGGGGAACAGTCACTGGGGACATACTTGGGCGGAAACGTCATTCCTTGTCTATCTGAAATGCAAATGTAACCGGTGACCTGTGTTTACACTGGCAGCTCTGGCCGCGCGCAGGGGCTCCATGAATTGGGGTGGGAGGCGGGGGGCGGGCTACAGTGGGGGGGATAATGGGTCCCTGGGTCACAGAGGCCAATAATGACTCTTCATGATAATAACGGTGATGACAACAATAATAATGAGCCTCTCTCTGGGCAGTCATCTGACTTCACCCTGCCCATGAGCAGGGGCGCCCTCCTCCCTGCCAGGCTGGGGGAACCTGCTGCGTCCAGTGCCGGCCCAGTGTGCGGGGACCCCAGCTCTCTCTCCCCTGCAGCCAGCTCCTGGCCATGTGCGTGAGTTGCCTGGGGCTGCTGTGACAAATGACGGCACACTGTGGGATTTAAACAACAGAAACGCATTCTCTCACAGGCCTGGAGGCCAGAGGTCTGAAATCAGGGTGTCGGCTGGGCTGGTTCCTTCTGGGGACCCCGAGGGGCACTCAGTCCCAGGCCTCTCCCGGCCCCTGGTAGCTGCCGGCCACCCTGGGCCTTCCTTGGCTTGTACCTGCTTGGCTCCATCTCTGCCTCCGTCTTCACGCAGCTTCCCTTTCTCTGCCTGTTCCCCTTCTCTTTTCTGGGGACTCCTGTCACCAGACGTAGGGCCCCCCTAAATCCAGGGTAGTCTCATCTCCAGACCTTCCACTTCATTCCACCTGCAAAGACCCTGTGCGCAGGAGGCTTGCACATTCACAGGCATGGGAGGTTAGGATGTGGGCATATCTTTGGGGCACACCGTTCACCCCGCCGTACTGCAGATATGTCTCCATCAGACCCTGTCTCTCTCCCTTTTTCTACCCCAAATTCAGCTAGAAAAGCGCTCATCGTGCAGGGACCACATGCCAGGCACTCACCCAGGGTCAACGTGCGGAGCGGCACAAACGCTGAAGAATGAGAAATAAGAGGAAGCCAGTGTGGTGGAATAGGGATCCCGAAGCCCCGCCCGCGCCTCAGTCTCCACGTCAGTAAAGGGGCTGATTCTGCCATCGAAGAGAGATCCATCCTGTTGAGTTACAAGGACAAGGGGGTCGGGTCTCACTAACCCTTGACCAGCCCATAGCTTGGCTCCCAGGGGAACGTGGGAGAAGCCCGGTGTTCCTGGAACAGGGAGAGAGAGAGAGAGAGAGAGAGAGAGAGAGAGAGAGTGTGTGTGTGTGTGTGTGTGTGTGCAGGAGAGAGAGAGAGAGAGAGAGAGAGAGAGAGAGAGAGAGAGAGAGAGAGTGTGTGTGTGCAGGAGAGAGAGAGAGAGAGAGAGAGAGAGAGAGTGTGTGTGTGTATGCGCGCGCAGGAGAGAGAGAGAGAGAGAGAGAGAGAGTGGTGTGTGTGTGTGTGTGTGTGTGCAGGAGAGAGAGAGAGAGAGAGAGAGAGAGAGAGAGTGTGTGTGTGTGTGTGTGCAGGAGAGAGAGAGAGAGAGTGTGTGTGTGTGTGCAGGAGAGAGAGAGAGAGTGTGTGTGTGTGTGTGTGTGTGTGGCAGGAGAGAGAGAGAGAGAGAGAGTGTGTGTGTGTGTGTGTGTGTGCAGGAAAGAGAGAGAGAGAGAGAGAGAGAGAGAGAGAGAGAGAGAGAGAGAGTGTGCAGGAGAGAGAGAGAGAGAGAGAGTGTGTGTGTGTGTGTGTGTGTGCAGGAGAGAGAGAGAGTGTGTGTGTGTGTGTGCAGGAGAGAGAGAGAGAGTGTGTGTGTGTGTGTGTGTGTGTGTGTGTGCAGGAGAGAGAGAGAGAGAGAGAGAGAGAGAGAGAGAGAGCTGCCGTGGGGACTGAGGGAAGAAATGAGGTTGTGCATATAGACGCTCAAAATAATGTCAGAAGAATAAATGTCCCCAGGAGTGGCGGGAGCATAATTAAAAGACCCCAACCCTTGTCCTAGCCCCGTGGAGCCTTTTAAAATAGATCCGGTTAGATGACTCCCCAAACTGTTACAGGTGGCGTTACCACAGGACCCGGCACCCCCACTCCCAGGTGTGTTACCGAAGTATTAAACACAGGGATTCAAACAAAGACTTGTGCACAGTAGTCAAAAGCTGGACACAACCCCAGATGCCTATCCCCTGACAAACAGCTACACAGATGAGGTCTCTCCCTGCGTAGAATATTATTCAACCGTGAAAAGGAACGGAGCCCGGACACACCTGACAACAGGGTGAATTTTGCAAACATGCTGCCGAGTGAAAGGAGTCAGATACGAAAAGACCGCATGTGTGATTCATTCATAGGAAACGTCAGGACGGGAAAATCCATAGACACAGAAAGCGGATTTGTGGTTGCCAGGGGCTGTGGAGGGGGAGCAGGGGTGACGGAGTGACAGCGAAGGGGGCCGGAGTCTCCTTCTGGGGAAACGAGAATGTTCTGGAGTGTTTCTGGAATAGAAAGAGTGATGGTTGCACAACATTGGGAAGGTACGTAAGGCCTTTAAAATGGCTAAGCTTATGTTATGCGAATTTCAGCTCCATTAAAAAAAAATTTGAAAGTGAAAAAAAAAAAATGGATCTGAAAGATATTTATACTCTTTTGTTTTCCAAAGACATTGTCCCAGGCGCCCAGAAATTACCCGTCGCCGGTCCCCAAAGAACTTTACAAATAAACGTTAATGATGTTAAACAGGGTCCTTATGAAATTCACTGCGTGCAGCGGCGGTCCTGTCGTGATTAATCACGTGCGGTCAGGACATAATAACATCATAATCTCCCACCCCGTGAGGGCACTGCGGTCAGCGGGTGAAGCGATGTGCTCGAGGCCGTTCTCGAGGACGGCCACGCGGAGACAGATCCAAAGCCGGTGCCTCTGGGGGATGACGGGGAACCAACCAGGAACCAGGAACCAGGAACCAGGACAAGCTGCTTGAGTGCAGGCGGTGCTTCCCGGGAAGGGGAGGCGCTGTGCAGGCTGGTTATCAGGAGCCAGTGTCAAACCTCCCCTGAAGGCAGGGGCAGGTCGGGGGCTGTGCCGGGCTCCCAGGAAGAGGACCCCTAGGTGCCAAGAAGATGGGGCTCAAACTCAGCCACCACCCTCCATCCTGCAGGCCTCCCCGCTGTGCGGGGTACGCGAGGGCAGAACACACAGGGACACCACCCCCTGGCAAGACTGTGCCAGGGGGCCCAACAGCTCAGACCAGGTGCCCAAAGGGATGGCTTCGCAGGCAGCAGCACTGAAGCCCCAGGCCGGTGAGAGGAAGAGGCGGGAAGGGTGTCACTGTGCGTTTCTAAGCTGTGGGTGGGAGATCGTCCCCGACTCCAAGAACCGACAGGGACAACCCGGGATCATTGCACCCTTAGGGGCAGCTGCATCCTTTGACCGGTGAAGGGACACACGAGCTATGATCCGCCCACACATGGAACACTATTCAGCAACGGAAAGGAATGAAGACACAGGAGAAGCCAAATCTCAGCTATGCTGAGGGGGAGAAGCCAGGCCCGAGGCCCACGCTGTGTGGCGGCATTTATAGGAAATGTCCAGCGAGGGCACAGCTGTAGACCGAGAGGGCGCGTCGGTGCTGCCGGGGGCTTGGGTGAGGGCAGGATGGGCCGCAAAGGGCAAGAGGCGTCTCCTGGGGGAGATGCAAAGTTCTACAGCTGGATCGTGGCGAGGGCTGCACCACTTGGTAAATTTTATCGTATGTAGATGACACTGCAATAAATATAAACAAAATTTTAAAAAATTTAATCTAAAGCCCAGGCTCAGTGGAAAGAGTGTCAGCCTAAAGGTTGAGGGTTCATTCCCAGTCAAAAGCCTGGGTTGCAGGATCTGGCCCCAGTTGGGGCGCCGCCCCCCCTCCTTCCCTCCCTCCCTTCCACTCTCTCAAAAAATCAATGGAAAAAATATCCTCTGCTTAGCAACAACAAAAATTAATCTAAATAAAATTTAAAATTTTGAAATAAAACAAATATAAAAATGTTAAATTTTATATCTAAATAAATTTAATTTTTTAAATAAAATAAATTTAATAAAATAAAAAATTTGAAAATCTAAATAAATTAAAAATTTAAGTAAAATTTAAAATAAAATAAAAATAAACCTAAATAAAAATTTAACCTAAATAAAATAATGTTTAAATAAAATATAAATCTTTTAAAAATAAGAAAATTTTAAATCTAAATAAAAGATTTTTTTATCCTCACCCAAGGCTATGTTTATTGATTTTAGAGAGAGAAGAGAACAAAGAGAGAGAAAAACATCAATCAGTTGCCTCCTGAATACACTCTGACCAGGGGTCAAACCCACAACCTAGGCCTGTGCCCTGACCTGGAATTAAACCCACAGCATTTTGGTGCACAGGATGATGCTCCTATCAACTGAGCCACCCAGCCAGGGCCAAACACTTTTTAATAAAGTAAAAATAAAACAAAACAAAAAGTAGCCCCTAGATGTATGGCCAACAGGTAACAAAAAAAATTAAGAAAAAAGTCACTCTCCAGTTGGTCATCGCTAATAAATTGTACCTTTATACCCAGGGGCTTGAGACATGCCTGATACTGAATGTCCAGACCACTAACCTGTGCGATGTCTTCAGATTCCTCCCCATCTTTATTGGGCAAATTGCTGATCTAATGCCTGGGAGCTGCCGGGGGGCCGGGGGGGGGGGCGGCGGGCGGGCAGAGACCAGCTTGCTCTGGCTGACATCCCTCTCCGGCACCTGCCCGATGAGAAGTATCCCACAAATGCCTGTTAAATGCATACTGAGAGGCTTCGATAGTTTCGGGGGGCAGCTCAGACTCAAGTCCAAGGGCAGCTGTGCTGGCTTCTCTCCATGGAGTCATCTTCTCTCAGCTCCAGACCAGAGAGTCAATATTTCCTGCTGGCAGGCCCTACAGCCTCTTTCTCTGCAGAGTCTCCATGAAGGGGCATGACTGTGTGCCCATCAAGTTATGGGCACTGAGATGTGATTTTCATAGAACGTGCATGTGTCGTGAAATAGTATTTTGATTTTTTTCAACCATCATAATTGTAAAATTCTTGCTTAGCCATTGGTCAAACAAAAGCGGTAATAGTCACACATATTGCCTGAGTCAGTGTATATGAAATGTCCAGAACAGGGAAATCCATAGACGGAAAGCAGATTGGGGGTTGTCAGGGGCTCGGGGAGGGGAATGGAGGGTGACTGCTAATGGGGCTGTGGTTTCCTTTTGGGGTGATGAGAATGTTCTGGAACTAGACAGAGGTGATGACGGCACAACACTGCACATATCCTAAATGCCACTGAATTTTTCACATTAAAATGGTTAATTTTATACTGTGTGACTTTCACCTTGATTAAAAATTATAAAACACACATACATGTACAATTAACATTGGAATATATGTGAACTATAAAGAATAATACTACTGATATTTTTGATTTTTTTTTTAAGCTGTAAGCCAGGGTGGGTCAACTCTTGATTTAGGTCAATAAAACTTGCTATCAGGAATGAAGGGACTCTTCTAGAGGAAAAGTCCTTTACACGTGATGTCTCCGACCTAATCGATGACAAGGCAGGCGTGTCCCTGCCTCTCTGATGGAGGAGGGACTAAGGTCCAAACTCAGAAAGCCCCTCATTCGAGGCCACTGAGCAGCAAGGGCCAAGGCCAGAAAATGACCGGGGGCTCTTGGCTGAGCTCCCCTGTTATGTCCAGCACTTACTACGCTGGACAGACCTGCTGTGAGAACTGAATGAGAAAACACAGGCAGTTCTTCAATGCAGGGCTTGGCATACAGTAGGCGCTTAATCAATGCTGCTTTCTCCCCTGCTCCTGTCCTCTGTGTGAACTAGAACGAAGCAGTCCTGTCTGGCTAGTGAGGAGACGATGAGTTCTCCTAGGTATCCTTCCGTCATCAGCAGATAAGCCCTGCACCTTCCCCCTCATAGTCACGACTTAATTGTTCATAAGCAATAAGCAAGCCCCGGAGACAGCAAGACAAGTGGGAACGTGCCCTTTCTCATCGGGCCTGGGCTCTGCGCACGGCAGCCACAAGGCGGTGACCCCCGTAAGAAGCCCACCTTCAGGGGCGCCCCTGCCTGCAATATTTCCCGTCCTCGAGAAATGCCGAGCAGCCAAACATCTTCGCAACACGGGGGAGCCCAGTTTGGCAAGACGCCGGGAAAGCATTGCGCAAACCTCAGCAGAAACACCCCAATGGACCAGCTGGGAGTCGTTTGTCCAGTTGGCGCTGTCATGTGGCTGTAATTCCTTCAGAGCGCTCATCACTCGCCCTGGAAGCTCAGCTGCGTTTTCGGTGACGTGTTTTCTGTAGAATTCCTGAGTGCTTGCTCTTGGGAGTTGGGCCAAGTGTACACAATAGCTATTTGGGGCGGGACAGCTGGTAAAGGGAGAGGCGGGCAAACCCCGAGGAGAAAAGTGAGCAGAAATACAGGAAAGTAGAAATGGCCGGGACGCAGCCACGGAGACTGTAAGCTCCCGGTAGGGAGAAGTGGGCCAGGGACCCTTTTAGCTCCCTCTCCAGGTCCAAGTCCAACAGAGCATGGAGTTTAATGCTTATTTGTTGCTGAAATGGAAAACTTCTGTTTCACAGGTTTCCTGAGCCCTTAAAGACAAGCCTGGCAGGAGATGGGAAGCGTTAACAACATACATGCCATTCATACAAGCCTCTGCCAGTGACAGACATTCTTAATCGACCCCAGACAGACACCACTAATCAATCACAATAGTGTTTCCCAGCACTGAATCTGGACGAAATCTCAGAATCTGTACCAGCACAGCGCTCAGAACATTACCAGTGGATCAGACCCAAATGGGGGAGGGGAACAGCAAGGCACAGACACAGAGCCTATCCCTATCCTTTCGGAACTCACCCATGACACTTAGAACCCATCTTGGGTTCCAGTGTCATCAGTTTACCTACTGACCACCTCGCCACCAGAGATGTGTCTTATTCCCGGCCTCCTCCCCCCCCCCCCCCCCCCAGCAGCTGATGAGACAGGCTGCTCCGAGACTTCAAAACGTTGACACAGGTAAGTCTCCCTCCTCGTAAGAGGCAGCGTTGGGAGCTTGACTTCAAGTCCGGAGCCTTTCTCCAACAGCACTGCCACCTGAGATGTCACCAGGACACACACCCACAGACAGGTGTGGCCTCGATAGCAGGGTGATAGGACCCCCGTATGAGAGGGGCCATGCTCCAAGCACCCCCACTGAACACTGACGCTCTCCCATGATGCCCTGCCCAGGATCCCCTGTCTGACGATTTGGCGTGTGCCCTGAATTGGGCAGCAAGCATTCTTGAGCATCTACATGGACCATCTCATTTCTCAAAAGGAAACTCAGAGAGGCTCAGAGAGGTTAAGTGACATGCCCAAGGTCACACAGCAAAAATGGCAACTGAAGTCCATGCTCTTTCCATTCATTGGTGATTCTATGTGTTGGTTCCATTCACTGGACTCTCTGAGGATTTATGATGGTTGAAAAAAAGCAAAATAATATTTCACGACACATGCACATTCTATGAAAATCACATTTCAGTGCCCATAACTTTATTGGCACACAGTCATGCCCCTTCATGGACACTGCCCTGGGGGATCCTGGTGGATAGCAGCATCCTCAGGTCATGTTTGTTCAACCCCATGTCCACAGCTGGGGGTAAGGGACACAGAGATGAATCCGGGGAGATCCCTGCCTTGCAGGGCTCCCTGTCTGGAGCAGAAGCCAGGCAGAATAGTTGGTTACCACGAGATATGAGCTTTCTGGGAAGGTCACAACAGACTGACACAAAATGGGTGGCTTAAAACAGCAGAAATGCATTATCTTCTCATTCTGGGGACCAGAAGTGGCTCCAGGCAACCTTGTGTTCCTTGGCTGTAGCTACAATGCTCCCATCTCTGCCTGTCTTCACGTGACTGTGTTCTCTGTGCTGTGTCTCTGTCCTTTCTCTTATAAGGATCCTTACTGGATTTAGGGCCCATCCTAACCCAAGATGATCTAATTTCTAGACCCTTAATTACATCTGCAAAGACCCTCTTTCCAAATAAGGTCACATTCCCAGGTACAGAAGGTTGGGATTTGGACATCTCTTTGCGGGAACATAAACAACCTACTACCCATGGGGACGAAAAGGAAAAAGTCCCCAGGACGCGGGGCCGAGGAGAGAGAAGGTGGACAGTCCTGCAGGAGGGGTGAGCCAACGACTGGACGACTTTATAGATTCAACACCAAAGGCACAGTTTGCGACAGGGAACATTGATGAGCTGGTCTTCATGACAATGAACGACCTCTGCTCCACAGAAGACAGGCCACAGACGGGGAGACAACCTTTGCAAAACACCCACCAGACAAAGGACCGATGTCCAAATTATACAAAAAAAACTCTTAACTCTATAATAAAACAAACAACCCAGTTAAGAACTGGGCCAAAGATCTGAACAGACACCTCACTAAAGAAGATACACTGATGGCAAATAAGCGTATGAACATAGACTCCATATCAGATGTCACAGGGGGCTGCACGTTAAAACGGCAGTGAGATACCACCACACGCCTCTGAGGATGGCCGAAGGAGGAAAACCGACAACACCCAGTGCTGTCCAGGACTGGAACAACAGGAATGCAAAATGGTACGGCCACTCAGGGGTGTTTCTTACAATCGTGAAATAGTCTTATCTTATGACCCAGTCATCACATTCCTAGGCATTTACCCAATTCATATGAGAACTTATTTCCAGGCAAAAATCATGAATGGTTATAGCAGCCACATTCAGTATATATTCAACATAGCAACTATGGCCCCAAACTGGGAGCACCCAAAATGTCCTTCGGTAGGTGGATGGATAAACTGTTACATCCAGAACATAGATTCTCACTCAGCGATAAAAAGAAACGAGCTATCAAGCCACGAAAAGACACAGAGGAACGTTATCTGCACATTGCTGAGTTCAAGAAGCCAGTCTGCAAAAGCTACTTTCTGTTATGCGTCCAATTATAGAATATTCTGGGAAAGGTCAAACTGTGGAACCCAACCAGGGGTTAGGGAAGAAGGAGGGATGGAGAGGTGGGGAGGGCGACGTTTAGGACAGTGAAGTGATTCTGTATGAGAGCGTGACAGTCGACACATAAACACTGTGCATTCCTCAAAACCTATAGAACAGTGGTTCTCAACCTTCCTAATGCCGCGACCCTTTAATACAGTTCCTCATGTTGTGGTGACCCCCCCAGCCATAAAATTATTTTCGTTGCTACTTCATAACTGTAATGTTGCTACTGTTATGAATCGTCATGTGAATATCTGATATGCAGGATGTATTTAGGCGACCCCTGTGAAAGGATCGTTCGACCCCCAAAGGGGTCGCGACCCACAGGTTGAGAACCGCTGCTGTAGCACGTACAGTGCCAAGCATGAGCCCTAAGGTAAACCGTGAACTTTAGTTAATAACAGTGAATCGATAGCGACAACGGCCCTTCAATGTAACAAATGTACAACACTAACGCACGATGTTACTAACGGGGAACTGTGTGTGTAAAGGGGGAGGTCACAGGAGAGCTCTCTGTACCGTCTGCTAACTTTTCCTACAAACCGAACATCGCTCTAAAAAAAATGTAAGTTCATTCGTTAAGGGGGAGGAACGGAATGAGCCAGAGCCAAGCAAGTGGAGAGTGAGAGGAAGGCAGGCTTGGCGGAAGACACAGCCAGTACAAAGGCCTGGGGCGGGGAGGTGCTCGGCCTGTTCCGGGTCCTGCAGGGAAGCTGAGGGTGGGGAGAGGGGTGGGCTGGAGCCAGCTGCAGGAGCGGTTGGAGGTGGAGGGAGGGCAGGACCAAGGCCTGCAACTGCCTGAGAACCGTGCATCTTGGGGACCAGACTGAATCCCCTAAATCCTCCCCTCACTATCCGATGGAGAAACTGAGGCTCAGAGAAAGGCAACAAGAAAAGCACTTGGAGAGAGCTCACAGGGTGTCATCTGCACTTCCACGAAGAAGAAAGAGCCTGGGGACCCTGGCAATATCCCTTTGGGGTAAAGTCCTCGCATCGCCTCCATTCACAGAGGAGGCAGCAAGCCCAGAGAGGCAAAGCCACCCACAGCGAGGGGTCAGGGGTCGAGGCTGATTCTCAGCCATCAGGGCGGCAGCCACAGGGGATCATGTCTGGGCTCCGCTTGAAGCCTCCAGCAGCTGGAACCGCAGAGGGCGTCTTGCCCCTCCAGCAGCGGCACCTGCCACTGAAGCACCTCTGGGGCCGCACTGCCTGGCAAATAGGGTTTATCGGCAAGTGTTTGTTTAATCTCCCGTTGGATGAATCACGGTGAGGTGGCGCGCCTCTGAGGCTCCTTCCAGCTGGGAGGGTCCGGGATTATGGGCCCCAAAGAGGTTCCTTGGCGCCGGTGTGGCCCAAAGGCCACCCCCACTGCCGCAGCCCTGGTCTGTGGCACCCCAGCTGCTGTCAGCGGCACAGCCCTCTGGCTCCCAAGGACAGGAGCTCCCTGCACCTCTCGCCACCTGGCCCAAATGTGGGTTCTGGAGTCAAGAGACCAAGGCTGGATACTGGCTGCAAGTCCTATCATAAGATGCTATCCCTCCATTACCCACAAGACTCCCCTTCCTACAGGTCTTGACTCACAGAACTCCTCCTGGGTGAGGTTCACCTGGTCACCATCCTCTTCTCCCCCCTCACACACACTCACTTCCTCTCTCCCTCCTCAAAGGCCCCGTCTCCAATACACTCGTTCATTTTACACACACACCTCCGCTAGAGTGGAAGATTCCCGGTGCCCATTCAGTGCCCATGGGAGTGGCAGCCCCTTGCTGGCAGGGCCGTGGTGTGGGGAACCCAGGTGGTATATTTAAGAGGCCCACCAGGCAGGCTTGCTCCCGGTGCCCTGAACCAGTGCTGCATCTGTGCTGGAGCAGAGACTGTCATCTTGTCTTGAGTCTCTTCATTCATGCGAATCATGAATGTAAGGTCGCCAGACCTGCCTGCAACAGCAGGACCTCAGCCTCTCCCGGTGCCCCCCGGGGCCGAGGTCGCCCTGCTCTGAAGGGCTTCCCCGAGGAACATTTCTTGCTGTCATCACGCAGGAGTTTTTGAGGGTGATGAGCAAGCATAACAGTGGGTCGAGCTAGGTAGGCCCCCAGGAAATGAGGGGCTGGGTCTCTCCATCCATCATGAGTCCTGGGAACCCCAATCTCCCCATCCATCAGAGGTTCTGGGCAACTCCACCCTGAGGTCGCTGGACCCGGGCACCTCATCCCTCTAGGTTTCTGGAGACCTTTCTGAGGCTGCGGGGCCAACCGTGCCACCCACCAGGGGTTGGGGGACCTCTCTGAGGATTTGGGGCCCGTTCACCCCATCCATCGGGGATCCCAGGAGGCCACGGGGCCCAGTCAGAGTCCCAGGTCCCCGGATGCCGCCCCCGCTCCAGGTCCTCCCCGTCAACGCGCAGGCGGGAGCGCACGGGGTGCCCCGGGGATCCCTGGGCTTCCCGCGACTGTTGTGGAGCGCGTGTTGATGCCGTCGCCCGGGAGACAAGCGGGGGCGGGCCCCGGGCTGGAGGCGCGGCTCCGCGGCGCGCGAGGGGCCGGGCAGAGGCGCAAGGCCCTGGCGGCCGCAGTGGCCGGGGCCGCCGCCGCCCGCCGGCTTATATACCGCGGCTAAATTTAGGCTGCGCCCGGAGCTCGTCCCCATCCGCGACGCGTTTCCGCCGCCGCCGCCTTGGCCCGGCCCCCGCGCGCGCCGCGTCTATAAGGCTGGGGCGGGCCCGCCCGCGGCCCGCAGAGCCGTCCCCGCCCGCCTGCGCCCCATCAGTCGCTCGCCGGTGTCCGAAACCGCGTCCGCCCGGGGTCCCGGCCATGGCGCTAAGCGAGCCCATCCTGCCGTCCTTCTCCACTTTCGCCAGCCCGTGTCGCGAGCGCGGCCTGCAGGAGGTGAGGGCGGCAGGGACTGCGGGGCGGCCGGCTCCGGGGAGTCGAACGTGGGCTGCGGGGTAGTAGAACGCAGGCGGCGGGGATGGTAGACTTAGGGTCGGAGAACCTCGGAGGCACCGAGGGCGAGCTTAGGGTCGCAGAACGCAGGCGGTGGGGAAGGCAGGCACAGGGTGCTAGAACGCAGGCGGCGGGCGGCGGTCTCCGGACCCGCCGTGCGCTCACGCCCGTCCCCCATCGCCCTGTCACCCGCAGCGCTGGCCGCGCGCAGAGCCCGAGGCAGGCGGCACCGACGACGACCTCAACAGTGTTCTGGACTTCATCCTGTCCATGGGGCTGGACGGCCTGGGCGCCGAGGCTGCCCCGGAGCCGCCGCCCCCGCCCCCGCCGCCTGCGTTCTACTACCCCGAGCCCGGCGCGCCGCCGCCCTACGGAGCTCCCGCGGGCAGCCTGGTGTCAGAGCTGCTGCCGCCGGAGCTGGACGTGCCGCCGGGGCCCGCGCTGCACGGCCGCTTCCTGCTGGCGCCGCCCGGCCGCCTGGTGAAGGCCGAGCCCCCCGAGGCGGACGGCGGCGGCGGCTACGGCTGCGCGCCCGGCCTGACCCGCGGGCTTCGAGGCCTCAAGCGCGAGGGAGCCCCGGGCCCGGCTGCCGCGTGCATGCGAGGCCCCGGGGGCCGCCCTCCGCCGCCGCCCGACACGCCGCCGCTCAGCCCCGACGGCCCCGCGCGCCTGCCGGCGCCTGGCCCGCGCGCCCCCTTCCCGCCGCCCTTCGGCGGCCCCGGCTTCGGCGCTCCCGGGCCCAGCCTGCACTACGCGCCGCCCGCACCCGCCGCCTTCGGTCTCTTCGACGACGCGGCCGCCGCCGCCGCAGCTCTGGGTTTGGCGCCGCCCGCCGCCCGAGGTCTTCTCACGCCGCCCGCGTCCCCGCTGGAGCTGCTGGAGGCCAAGCCCAAGCGCGGACGCCGGTCCTGGCCCCGCAAGCGCACCGCCACGCACACCTGCAGCTACGCCGGCTGCGGCAAGACCTACACCAAGAGCTCGCACCTCAAGGCGCACCTGCGCACGCACACAGGTGAGCGGGGAGCGGGGGCGGGGCTGGGGCGCGGGGCTCGGGAGGAGGGGCGCCATCAGAACCCCCCAGAGTCGCGGCTCGGACCCGGAGATGCCGCGGGAGGCGCGCGCTCTCAGGACTCCCCTGAGGGCGTGGCTCGGGAGGTTGGGGAGGGGACGTGCTTTTAGTAACCTTTGGGGAACACAATATTGGGGAGGGGGCGCGCGCTTAGGGTCCTCCTGCGAGTGTGGCTCCGGACTTTGGGGAGGGGTGCGCACTGAGGAACCCCGGGGAGACTGTGCGAACTTAGGACACCTCTGGGGGCGTGGCTCCAAACCCGGGAGTGGACCGTGTGCGCCTCGGACCCTCTGGGGACGAGAAGCAGGAGTGGGGAAACAAGTGCCGAGGGTCCTTAAAGGTTCCCAACTCGGGAGGGGTGGGGGTCGGCTCAGGGAGTTGGCCTGGGGTAGGCTGCACGCTCCTAAGTAGCCACTCTCGGGGCAGAGGAGTCACTGGGAGGGAAACTGAGGCCCGCTCCGCCCCCTCCCTGCAGGCGAGAAGCCCTACCACTGCAACTGGGACGGCTGCGGCTGGAAGTTCGCGCGCTCGGACGAACTCACGCGCCACTACCGCAAGCACACGGGCCACCGGCCGTTCCAGTGCCACCTCTGCGACCGCGCCTTCTCGCGCTCCGACCACCTGGCGCTGCACATGAAGCGGCACATGTAGCCTGGACGCCCCGCCCACTCGCGCGCGGCCGTGGCGGGTCCCACGCGCCGGACGGACGCGCCCCCCCCCCCCCCCCCCCGCAAACTGTGACTGGTATTTATTGGGCCTAAGGACTGGACGGGGCACAGCGTGGCCACCGAGGAGGCTCCCCGATGACGATGCCGCCGCCCTGGCCCCAGCAGAGACTGAAGGCCCCGGTGGGAGAAGACCACGACCCTCCTTGACGAGTTTTGTTTTCAAAATGGTGCAATAATTCAGCGTCGTCTTCCCCCCACCGGGTCTACACTAGAGGATCGAGGCTCGATGCCTTGTGAGAAAATACAGCCTTAATGTGTACTGTCTACAACATTTTTTATAATATTGTACATAGCGACTGTGACAGATATTGTATTGTTGTAAATAAGGAGACAGGTGGCCATGGGCCGCCTGGTTCATTTTTTATAAGACCTTTGCTGTGTTGTTGTTGTTTTTTTAATTAAAAACGTTTTGCATCTTTTTAAAAAAAAAATCACAGCGCTGATCTGACTGCTTGGGGCTCGGGGCACTTGGGAAGGGCTGAGGGGCACTGGAGGGCAGCCTCGCCTGGCACAGGGGTGGGGAGTGAAAGTGGGTACTGCCCCGGCCAGCGCTCAGCTTGCCAGCTGCAGGCGCCCAGCTGCCAGAAACCTGTGGGTTTTTCTATAAATTTAAACACGGCGTTTTAGGACCGAGGAAGAGCTATTTTAAGGTTGTTCCCTGAGCCATAAATTGCCTCCTTTTCTCCAGAGCTGGCGAAAGTGCTGTCCCACTGACGTGGCCTCCTCTGGGCTGAAAAAAGCCTCAACTAATTCTGAAGCTTTTGAGGTTTTAGCCAAACTTCTGGAGTGTGCAGACTTTTTTTGGGGGGTGGGGTGTTTCTTTGGGGGATGTTAAGTTTCTGACATGCTTTGCCTTTTACTAGTTTTTCCTTTAAGCAGGATTTTTTTCTTTTTTAAGGAATGAGTTCCCCATCTTATTGGGAAAAAGGCCAAGCATGGTGGGTGCTCTTTCTCCAGACGGGGAAACTGAGGCCCAGAGAGGTAGCTATGGAGTGGTGGCCTTTGGGCGCTAGCTTGATCTGGCTGCTTCCCCGGGGGTCCTCAAACCCCACAAGAGGGGATCGGGGAGGTTCTGAAGTAAACCACCTGTCGCTGGCATAGGAGGGACATGAATCCTCCCCCCGAGATGCCCTTGTGTGATGGAGTCACATCAGAGCCTTAGTGGATGGAGCTGGCCACTCCAGGAACCCACCTTGCCAGCAAGGGTGGCCCCTGCCTTCTGCTCTGAAAGGCTCAGTGGAGCAAGGAGGTGCCCCTCCCTGACAGATTGCCCTGCCACCCCTCGTCTTCCCCCTCCTCGAGGCCCTGGGTAGGTAACCATGGCCACCAACAATTGCACAAGTGTTTTCCAGAAAGTGAAAATAGCTCATAAGTATCGACTGTTTTAAAACACTCTCGCCCATTGCGACAGAGGCTGGGATTTCCTCCCTCCCTCCATCCTTCCTCCCCCCAACCCCCCAGGGCAGCCCTGGAAACAGCTGAGAGCATTTGGTAATCCAAAAAAGCAGAAATGGAAGCTGACAATCTGATTCATCCTCGAGTAAATAACCTGGCCCCACTTCCGCTGGGGTGTGTGTGTGTGTGTGTGTGTGTGTGTGTGTGTACGCGTGCGCTGCTTGTACCGCTTTCTCTGCAGCTTTTGCAAAAACTGTCCCAGAGCAAGGACAGTGTCCCCTCGACCTGTAGACATGCCCCTCTTGGCTCAGATGGTCTCGGAGGCACCAGGCACCAGGAGCAGAAGAAAGACAAGAACATGTCAATCATTCCTGGTAGGGTCTCCGGTCTTTCCTGTTGAGTTTAAACCTACGGGGAAAGCTACTGTTCTGCTTCCTTGAAACTGCTCCCAGGTGTTGCTCCCACCCCTCTCTCCCCTCCCCACTACCCCAGGGCTTCTCAGTCCAATGAGAGGCCAGTTGTCATGGACTGAAGTTGTGAGTGTCTGTTCTCTGAGCGCCTCCATCCCATAGAACAGAAAGGGCCGTCCTCCAGCACAGCTGTCCCGCTCAGCAAGAGGCAGCCCTGCCAGCGAGCGAAGGGCCCGCTGCTGATAGATGCAGAGATAGAGAGATCGCTCTCCCGATGCTGCCCCTTTTCAAAACCAAGTGTCAACGTCCCCCTCGTGGCTTCTCAGCCAGGAGCACCCAGGAGGAGGGGTGTGTGGTTATCACAACTGGGGGTGCTGCTGGCATCAGGGGGTGGGGCCGGGAATACTGCACGAACATTCTAGAATGCACAGGAAGTCCCCGCCACAGAAAACCACCAGGCCCCATGTGTCAGCAGGGCCAAGGTTGAGAAATCTGCTCTGGTTCCTGAAAGATCAGCATCGTTCGTTGCTTTTATGAGCCAGGAGGTGGTCCTGTCCCAGGAGCAGGCTCCCATGGCTGGTGCCACCTGGACAACAGCGCTGATACGTCACGGCTGGGCCCAGGCTCCGGTCTCTGGGAGAAGACACAGAACCTCAAAGCTCTGCCTTCCCATGGACCAAGCCCTGGAGTCCCTTTGAGAAAAAGTTAAACATCAAAAAAAAAAAAAAAAAAAAAATACTCACCCTGCATTCTACACACATTCCACTCACAGTAGTTTGGAGGGAGGGGCTGCCCTCAGTGGTGGAATTGCTTTCGAATGGCTGTGATTATGAATGTATCCTTTTTTCCCCAGGCAAGGTTATAACAATTTTTCCATGTTTTTTTTCCCCTCCATGGTATGTTTTTATTATCCTTTTAGACAGCTGCATAATATTCCATTTAGATGTGCCAGGAATCGCTTGTACAAACAAGCACTGAGCATATATTTATATTTGGCCATGTTTCAGATTGTCCTGGGGGTGGGGGGTGAAGCTTGGAAGGGATGAAGGGTGTTTTTGGGTTTTTTTGGGGGGGGTGGTGGGGCTTTGGGCAACACCAAAATGATCTCACAAGAGTGACCCCAGTTGCGGGGGTGGGATATAGGAGCTGCTTTTCTGCTGAAGTTTCCTATTCGTCAGGGAGCCCGGCACCCGCAGGACGGTGTGGTTGTGAAGCGGGGGAGGGGAGCTGTCAGGGGTAAGATGAGCCCAGCACGTGCCTGACTCAGCACCCCACCCCATCAGCAGGGCTGAGTTAGCACCCAGGCCCACAGCGCCTTGGGGAGTCTGTAGGCAACCGGTAGAGGTGGCTCCTGAAGGCAGCAGCACCAGGCAGCTCCCTCCGTGGGCGGGACCCACACTGAGGGGAGGGGGGGTGCCATTGGGGGGGCAGGTCATTCTCTGGGGCGGGGCCGTCCTGGCCCCCACCCCCTCAGAGCCAGCAGCACCCATCTCCCAAGTTGTGGCGACCAGAAATGTCTCTGGATATGGCCAAGTGTCCCCTGGAGGCAGACTCACCCCAGAAGGATCACCACTGGGCCGGGGCTCTGTGGACACCTGGACACTTTTTTTTTTTATATATATATATAAATTTCTTTTTTTTAAAGACCTCCTTTACTGTTTTTTGTTTTTTGTTTTTCCAGTAAGTGTTTGTTAGTACTAAATTCTCTCCCCCTTTGTCTGAAAAAAAACCTTGAATGTTCACATTTGAGCAATATTTTGGTTGGGTTTTTAATTCTAAGTTGACATATGATGTCACTCATATGTGGGATATAAAATAAGACACCTGGACACTTGACACCTGTCACTGTCTGGCCTCCGGGGGCCCAGAACGCCGCACACGTGTCAATACACACTGAGCGAAAGGGAGAGAGGAGGTGACTCAGACGCTGGGGAATCACCCTGGTTATACCAGCAAACCTGCCAGGAATGTATTCTAAGGACCCAAATCAGAGCTTTTCCAAATAATTGACACAGAGTGTTCACCCTTGGCGCTGCTGGCACCTGGGCCGGCTCACTCTAGGGGGTGAGGCTGTTCTGTGCCTGATAGGGTGTGAGCCGCATCTCTGGTCTTGACCCACTAGGTGCCAGTAGCTCCCCCTCCCCCAGGCCAACATGTCTCCAGACACCACCAGGTGGCCCCTGGAGAGGGAGGGAGGGGATGGAATTGCCTGCAGTGGGGACCAGTGCTTGGGCAAACCGTTCTCCCGTGGAAGCCCCGGGTCTGCTCTGTGGGCCTGTGTCCTTGTCTGAGGGTGAGGATGCTGCAAACCAGGAAACAATGACGGAATGGGGACCAGCGCCCGGCCCTGGGGTGTGGCCAGTACCGTGGGTCTCCCCTGAGGAGGGTGGTGTGCTTGCATTTTAAGTCTCCCTGCCCCCCACCATCTGTGTCTGTGTCTTGGTCTCTGTCTCTGTCTAGATGGGTAGAAAGATGATAGATAGATAGATAGATAGATAGATAGATAGATAGATGATAGATAAATAGATAGTAGATAGATGATAGATAAACAAATAATCTTCCAATCTTCCTCTCTCCTCTTCTCTCTCTTTTTTTCATTTCTCAATCTCTCCTTCTCTCCTCCCCTTCTTTCCCCTTCCATCTCTCCCCCCACCCCCGCTTCCCATTCATTCATGATCTCGATGCCTCAGCCCCAAATGGAGTCCTGGGAAAGCAGAGGTGACTTCGCCTCAGCCCTTGCCCCAGAGCCAGTTGACAGCATTTGCCGAGTGACTGATCTGGGGCTAAACTGAGCTGAGCTCCAGGGTGGGAGCAGGTGCTGTCATCCTAGGCACTTCCCCCAGATTCTCGCTTTCGACCCTCCCCACAAGCTGGGACCCTCCCAGTAGCCTCCCCTGTTGTCCAGAGGCAGAAAGTGGGGCTCAGAGAGGGAAGGCTGCCCGGGGCCCAGTGCTGGTACAGGTGGCGGAGCAGGGCTCGAACCCAGGTCGGCCCAGTCCTTGACGTCAGAGCTTCTACCGGAGCCTGGAAGCATCTGTGCGCTGAACCCAATCAAACTGGCAGTTTCCCTCCTCGCACTGGTTCCTGGAAGCCAGCGAGTCCCCTGGAGGCCTCCTCCATCTGCACATCCTAGAAAGCTCGTTTTCCAATGAAAGGCCGGACCGGAAAGAACAGGGCCAGGAACCCAGGTGCTTGGGGAGGCTGGCTTGGCTGGAATAGGAAGCAAAGGGAGGCCTGGGTGGCAGTTGCCCAAAAAGCTAAACAGAGAGCTACCACGTGACACAGGCAGCCCCCTCTCTGGCAGAGGCTCAGAGAACTGAACACAGGGACTCACACAGATGCTTGTACATCATGTTCACAACAGCCAAAAGGTGGAAACAACCCAAAGGCCCATCAGCAGATGAACAGATAAACAAAATATGACTCGGCCATAAGCAGGAGCGAAGCACTGACACGCCACAATGTGGGTGAGCCTGGAAACGCCGGGCCGAGTGCGAGAAGCCAGGCACAAAGGCCCCATGCTGGGTGAAATGTCCGGAGCAGGTGTGTCCACGGAGCAGAACGGAGGATGGTGGGTGTGAGGCCGTGGGGAGGGGGCGCAGGGAGTGTTCAATGGGGACAGGGTTTCTGTTGGAGGGAAGGAAACAGCTTCAGAAATAGATGGTGGGGATGGTTGCATAACAACAGGAATGAAATTAGTAGAACTGAAGTGAGTACTTAAAAGCACTTAAAAATTGAATACTTGAAAATTGGTAAATTTTGTGGACGTCTATCTTACCACAATTTTCTTTTAAAGGCAGGGAGTGAGGTTTCTGTGAGTCTGACTCTAGGCTGAGTGTATGCCACGTGTCTGTGCTGAGTTTACAGGTGGGAACGGGAAGGGGGGGGTTGTGGGGACCGGGGGGCAAGGTAATCGTCCACAGAACGGAGCTGAGCTTTGAGCCTGGATCTGCCTGAAATGAAGGTTTTCCCCGCTGACGTACCTCAGCAATGGGCGGTCACTGGGGCCCTCCAGGCCTGTTTCCCCATCTGAAAACGACAAGGGCATTGGGCCTGACGGCTCCTCTTCATGGGCCCCATATTGGGGACAATTTGCCTCCCCAATAAAATCAGAATAAACCTAAAGACCCCATCACTCTAGAATAAATCTAAAGACTTCACTGCCATGCCTCTCTTCTCACTCTTCTATCCTCACTCAGCCACACTGGTCTCCTTGCTGCCCACCAAACACGTTCTCCTTCAGTCCTGCCTCCGGGCCTCCCCACGTGCTGTTCCCTGGGCCTGGAATGCGGTTCCCTGCATTCTTCCCATAGCCTCTGGTGGCAGCCAATCCGAGCTGTACTGGGGACATCTCTGCAGCCTCAAAGCTGGAAACCAGATCCTCGGGTGAGAACAGGAGGCTATTGGCCGAAGGGCCCGGATCCCAGTGGCCCTTGCCAGGCAGGGGGTGGAGGAAGCTGGCCCCGAGTCTCAGGTCCCAGCACCTCTGCTTCCTGCCCTGCGCCTGCGGCAAGCGGCCCCTTGCTGACCCTCATCACGCGGTTCCCTCTGTAGCCACATCCTGGGGAGGGCCCTCAGGTGCCATCTCCCGTCCTCGCCGAAGAAGAAACTGAGGCCTCAAAGTGCTTCCCAGAGTCAAACACCGCTGCCGGGACGCCCACCCTGAAGGTGGGTTTTCCCTTCGCAGTGCGGCCTGGACGCCCAGGTGCCCTCGCGTTTCATGAGGGAGGCGGAGGGAGGAGGCCACTCTCAAGGCCCCGCGGCCTGCTCCCACCCAAGCATGGCCTGCAGCCTCCGGCTCCCCCAGCACCTGCCCTCTTCCTCTCCATCCTTCCTGTTCTTTCCTTATTCCTTGTTGTAAAATACACATAACGTGATGAACCATTTCAACCGCTTGTACGTGTCCAGTACAGTGGCATTAAGTACAGTCACGTGGCTGTGTCGCCATCGCCTCCGTCCATCTCCAGGGCTTCTCTTCAACTTATAAAACAGAACCTCTGCCCTGACTGGTTTGGCTCAGTGGATAGAGCGTCGGCCTGCGGACTGAAGGGTCCCAGGTTTGATTCCGGTCAAGGGCATGTACCTTGGTTGAGGGCACATCCCCAGTAGGGAGTGTGCAGGAGGCGGCTGATCAATGTTTCTCTCTCATCGATGTTTCTAACTATCCCTCTCCCTTCCTTTCTGTAAAAAATCAATAAAATATATTTAAAAAACGAAACAAAAAACCCAGAACCTCTGTCCTCATGAAGCACTAACTCCCCAGCCGCTGGCACCCACAATCCACTTCCTGACTGTGAATCTGACCCCCCTCTCCCCCCCCCGCGACCTCCCGCCAGCGGGAAGGCACGGTGTTTGTCCTTCGGTGACTGGCTGGCTTCCATGAGTGCCCTGTCCTCCGGTTTCACCGCTGCTGCGGCGCGTGCCAGCACGTCCTTCCTTTTCAAGGCTGAATAGTATTTCATTGTGCGGATGGACCACCTCTCCTCTGTCCACTCGTCCTGCAGTGGACACTCGGCTGCTGCGCCGTTTGGCTGTTGTCACTAGTGCTGCTGTGGACGTGGCTGTGCTTCGAGTCCCTGCCTTCCATGCCGTGGGGGTTCTACCCAGAGGTCGAGCTGCCGGATCCCTGTTTTCTCTCTTTGAAGCATCGTCCCTGCCACTCAGAGGCTCAGGCGTGTTTTCTTTCCTGAGCAGCTCACCCGGGAGCCGCCGCCAGGCCCCTGGGTGTGTTCGGTCCTCGGGTCTTTACCAGCTCAGAGCCGGGTCAGCTCCAGCCAGCCAGACCCTGGGCCTCGGTTTCCTCCTCCGCGAAACAGGAGCAGCAGTGGGAGGGGGGAGGGGAGCATTGCCAGCGACCTGGCCTCGGGGCGGCCTGGAAATCTGGGTTTTGCAGCAGCCGGAGCTGTGCAGAGAGGCAGAGCATCACCCGGAGCTGGACAGGCCTGCGGTCGAGGTGCCACTCACACCCGGCACACCCAGCCGCCTGCTCAGCCTGCAGGATGCGCTGTGTGCAGCGAGCACCCTGCTCCCCCGGGCCCCAGGCCTCCAGGACCGCCTCCCTCAGGCGGGACCCAGAGGCCTGACACCAGGCCCGGAGACCCTCCCCCAGGCAGGGCCTGAGCTGGGCCGAGGCTCAGGATTCCAGGTCCTCACCCTCATTCCAGAGGCCACTCAGGGGGACAGGCTGCCCAGCCTCCAGCTCCCTCAGCCCTCCGGAGCCACAGGACTGATCACCTGGGACCTGGGCACGTCGGCTGAGCTCCTGCCAAGGACACACTGCTTGCCAGGACTCAACTCCGCTTTAACCTAGAACAATGTGAACAGAATATTCTATTGACAAGCCTTTACCACTCTCCCCTCCCTGCCCCACTTTCTTTCTCGTTTAACATGGGGAACCTATAAACCAACCAGGTTTAACTGACCTCAGATAGCAGCAGACACATTCTTCTCAAGTGCGCAGGGAACATTCCCCAGGCCGGGCCACAAAACCAACCTCAATCAATTGAAAAGGGTCAAGATAATACAAAGTATGTTCTCCCAACCGCATGGGATGGAATCAGAAATCCGAAACAGAGAGGAACTTGGCAGATGAAGAAATCCGTGGAAACGAGTAACAGCAGCGCGGGAGAGCCTGCTCCGAGGCTTGGCCAGCAAATCCGGGAGGAAGAGAAGCGTGCGGGCCGGAGCTGGGAGACAGCTCTGGCTTTGGACGGCGGTATTGTAGGCGGTGGGGGTCTGGGTCTGGGGGCACCCAGGACTCGTCTGTAGATTTGGGGTGTCTGTGAGGTTATAGCCTCCAGAATGGGAACCTAGTCATCTTCTGTGGCCCCTGAGAGCAGCTCCCCATGCTCTGAGGCTGGCAGTGGGGAGCCCACTGGGGCCCTGCTTCTGAGAGCCTGTGCCAGCTGTCCAGATCCACTCCTCCCTTGCTCATTTAGAACACGCTAGAACCCCTTCATTCAGCATTCTGACCCTTTATGGCCCGCAGCCCCCTCCTCTGAGTCTCTACTCCTACACCAACCTCAGTCCCCATCCTAATCTCTGAGTCCCCCCTCCCTGCCCCAACTCACCCTTACTCTTCCCCAACCCCATATCTTTGCACAGGCTGTTCCTGGTGTCCAAAAACCTTTCCCAGGTGTCCACATGGCAAACCATAGGGCACTCTTCCAGGCCTAGCTCAGGTCACCTCCTACGGGAAGTCTGCCATGACTCCTCAAGCAGGATCCTTGCTCTCCGCCATGCAACCCTACCTCACAAGGGTGGAGGCGTTGGCATGGGTATCTGGTAGCCCTGAAGACGTGCCTGAGGAGCCAGCCGTGAGGGGTGCTGCAGGAGTGGGGGGGCTGCTTGAGGAGGGTCAGCACTATGAACTGGCATAATGGCTTTGCTCCCCGGTTCTCATAAGGAACCAAATCCAAACTGCGGGGCTTCTTGGGTGACAGGATTTCCTAACGATTCCAAAAGAGCCCAAGATGCTGCTGAACAGAGTGTGCAGTGTAGACGGGACCGGGACTGCAAAGGCCCAGGTTGATCCAGTGTTGCTGGGCCGTGTGCAGTGTGGATGGGACTGGAGTCCTGGCCCAGGTCGACCCCCAGCTCTGGGGCTCACCTCCCAGCGAGAGCGTTCCCTGGGCGGGTCAGAAAAGCAAACACATCTTTGTCCACTCATCCATCCGTGGACACCAAGGTGCTTCCATGTCTTGGCTATTGTGAATAATGCTGCAGCGAACAAGGAGGTGCATCTATCTCTTCAAAATAGTGTTTTGGATTTCTTTTGATAAACACCCAGAATTGCTGCATCATATGGTAGTTCTAGTCTTAATTTTTTGAGGGACCTCCGTTCTATTTTCCATGGTGGTTGCACCAATCAGCATTCCTCCAAGAGTGCATGAGGGCTCCCTTTTCTCCACATCCTCGCTGACATGTATCCCTTGTCTTTTTTTAGAACAACCATTCTGACAGATGTGCGGTGATATCGCACTGTGGTTTTGGTTTGCATTTCCATAATAATTAGGGATGGTGAACATCTTTTCAATGAAATATTACTCTACCACCACAAAGATGAAACCTTGCCATTTGCAACAACATGGATGAACCTAGAGGGCATTACGCTAAGTGAAATAAGTCAGAAGGAATGGGACAAAAATCATATGATTTCATTTACATGTGGAATATAAAATAAACAAAAAAGAAACAAAAAAAATAAAACAAACTCATAAATATGACAGCAGATTGGTGATTACCAATGGGGAAACCGGCAAGGGGAGGGTGACATGGGTAAAGGGCATCAAATACATGGTGATGGTTGAAAACTAGATTTATAGGGTGAGTAAGCTGTAGTGTACACAGATATAGAATTATAATGTACATCTGATGTACTTATATAATGTTATAAACCAATGTTACCTCAATTAAAAACAAAAGAAAATCAGCCCTAGCTAGTTTGGCTCAGTGGATAGAGCCTCGGCCTGTGATCTGAAGGGTCCTGGGTTTGATTCTGGTCAAGGGCATGTGTCCGGGGTAAGGGCTCAATCCCCAGTAGGGGGCGTGCAGGAGGCAGCCAATCAATGATTCTTTCTCCTCATTGATGTTTCTATCTCTCTCTCCCTCTCCCTTCCTCTCTGAAATCAATAAAAAAAATTTAAAAAAAGGAAGAAAAGTGAAACAGAGAGTAATGTTTCCACACTGTGGGTGCTCAGCCTCTGCTGTCTCCTCCCTCTGTCCTCCTGTGTAAGTGGAATCCCATCTGGTGGCCTCGAGCAGGACCCAAAAGTTGGCCTGTGGGCCGTGACCCAGGGACGCTGGCTCAACCGTCTGTGGGCTACACTTGGAGCCACTCGGCTCTGCATTGTCAGAGTCATTCAGGAAACAGTTCTGCATCATCAGAGCTGCCATCCCGCCTTCCTGGGTACATCCTGATTGCCCTCCACCTCAGTCACCCGTGATTTCAACCTTGACCCCAAGTTGGCCTTCTGGGGACTGTCCCAAGATGAAAAGACACGCTCCTGGGCCAAAGCCCTTGTCTATGACTTTGGGGTTCTGTGATGTTCCAAAGCCAGGAGGAAAAGCAGGAATCGGGAATCCAGCCAGGCCCACCCTCCGCTGGGCTTTAAAACCTGCCCAGGACTCCAATCCTGACTCTCCAAGCAGAATTCTCCACATTCCCGGTGGTGTTTCCGTTGAACCCCAAACCTCAAACACATCCTGATGTCTCATTTCCTCAACGTGCCCGGGTGACTTAGACCAGCTTGTGGGGGTTCATTCGCTCGTTTTGAGTCACAGGAAAGTGTGTTGAAGGAAGGGTTTCTCATCTCAGAAGTAGGTGGTTGTTTCATCTCACATAGTCGGTTCCCACCAACCTCGGCCCGCTCCTGTGGGGCTCACTGAAGGAGCTCCTGACCGACTCTCCCCTGCCGGACAGGCTCTGGGCCCTCGGAGACAGTGGGGCAGCCCTGGCGACAGGCAGGGTCTGGGGGCCCTGGCAGGTCTGAGCTGAGCTCCTGAGTTCACCACGATCAACCATGTCCACCTCTGCAAAAGGGGGTTGTCAGCAGCTCTCTTGGTGGGGCACGGTCTGGTGGACAGGCCTGCACTATGCCGGGCACACAGTAGGTGTGCATGAACGCATGGGGCTGTTATGAGAGAGCTAGTGGAACTCTAAAGAGTAAGCCCACACATTCTACATAATTCTGCTGGTCACGGGGAGGGGGCATTGTGGGCGGGGGCAACTGGCATGACAATCTCGATGTCACCAGCAACTGTCTGTCCCGAGCTGACTTCTGCTCAGGGAGTCACTGTAGGACCTAACTTTGTATTGGAACTTTCTCGATTGTAAATGGGCACCTCTTGGGTGTCTTTTTAAGTGGGAGGAGCCTTGAAAGGGTTTTGCCTAGAGCAGTGGTCGGCAAACTGCGGCTCTCGAGCCACGTGCGGCTCTTTGGCCCCTTGAGTGTGGCTCTCCCACAAAATACCACGTGTGGGCGCGCACGTACAGTGCGATTGAAACTTCGTGGCCCATGCGCAGAAGTTGGTATTTTGTGGAAGAGCCACACCCAAGGGGCCAAAGAGCCGCATGTGGCTTGCAGGCTGCAGTTTGCTGACCACTGATAGAGGAAAAATTTTTCTAATTGCTATATTGTTGTTGCTTTGTTTGGGCGAGAAACGATTTGAATTTGTGTTGCACTATTCATAATAGGCAAATGGTAGAGACAACCCAAGTGTCCATCAAAGACTGAATAAACAAACATGACGTGGCCCATCCATACAGTGGAATATTCCTCAGCCACAGGAAGCACTGAAGCACCGACTACAATGTGCATGAACCTGAAAACATCGTGCTGAGGGCAAGAAGCGAGATGCAAAAGGCCACACGTTGTATGAGCCCATGTATACAGAATGCCCAGAATCAGCGCGTCCATAGGCACAGAAAGCAGATGGGCGGTTGCCATGGGATGGGGGTGATTGCTCCTGGGGGCTGGTTTCCTCTCGGGTGATGGGAATGTTCTGGAACTAGAGAGAGGTGATGGCTGCACAACATAGAGAGCATAAATGCCACAGAGTTGTACACTTTACATGGCTCATTTTATGTGAATTTCGCCTCAAAAAACAAAATCGGTTTTAAAAAGAAGCAATTGGGAATCGAAGCTTCGATTGTAAAGCTTCACTTTTTTAAAATGAAGTTCTTTTTGTGAATGTGATTGTGAAATAAAATTCATCGAGGGAGACATGGATGGCAACACATGGCATGTACCTATACACAATGCGTTCACATGTGTACAAGGTGCGTACACATGTTCAGTGGGTATTACTCTGTCTTAAAAATGAAGAACATTCTGACACAGGCTGCAACCGGGATGAACCTTGAGGACATGATGCTGAGGGAAACAAGCCAGGCACCGAAGGACAACATTAGTGACTCCGATTATATGAGGTCCCTAGAGGAGTAAGATTCATGGAGAGTAGAACGGTGGGTGCCCGGGGCTGGGGAAGAGGAGGAGTGATGAGTTGGTGTTTAATGGGAACAGACCTTCCGTTTTGCAAGATGCAGGGCGTGGAGATGGATGGTGTGATGGCTGCACAACAGTATGAATGTACTTAATGCCACTGAACTGGACACTTAAAAATAGTTATGGTGGTGAATTTTCTTATGTGTATTTTACCACAATTTTATAAATAACTAGGAAAGAAGGAAAGAAAATCCTGTCACCTCCCCCATCAACTAAACCATCTTCCTTGACCCAGTCAATGAGAGAGAGAGAGAGAGAGAGAGAGAGAGAGAGAGAGGAGCTGGGAAGCTCATACAACTCAAGAAAGTAGAATGGAAAATGGAAAAAAGAGAGAATTTTCTCCCGCCATTGGCCTTCCCTGGGAGGGCCAGACAGGGACGGTGACCCGACTGGCTGGGGTGTGCCGTGAGGGTCAGAGGACCATGATACAAGAGAAAGGACAACTCTGTGACCTCAAACAGATGTCCTAGAGAGCAGGCGCTCAGGAGGCTGAGGGCCCCTGGGATTTCTCCAGCTGGAAAAGATCGATTCTGTGTGCACGTCTCAGTCAGGGCCTGAAGAGAGAACCATAGCCCATGGCTCACACTCCAGCTCCTCAAGTTTAAATGCAGGCGGTTTCTATGCACGAATGCCAAGCCCTTTCCAGTAAGTCTCACTGTCAGCTTAAAAATAACCACCGTGGAGGCCGGGACAAGAGCATGATACAGGCCAGCAGTGCCACAGAGGGCAGTGGCATCTGTCCCCTTCAAGTGGAAAGTCCCCTGGCCGAACCTCTGAATTAAAGGCCACATCCTGCTTTTGGACACGACCGTCATTATCCAAATGGTGCCCAATCATGGGCTTGGTCCAGGGACCCCCATTCTCTCCCCAGACCTTCATACGATGGCACAGAAAGCGCTTGGCCTCCTGCCCCTCCTGCACCCGACACCAGCTTTCTTTAGAATGAGATTCCCACAAGGAGGAATAATGTAGTTGCTTATCTAATATAGACAGAGCCACCTCTCGGCTTGCTCCTGGCCAGTAGCGCTAGAATATATCGGCCTTGCTATCGCAGTGCGAGCGCTCACTATCACAGCAGCCATCATGTTAATAATAACCATCTGAATCAGTAATGACAAAAACCACTGCAACTGGCTGGAGGAGGGGGAAACGGGGAGGTGTTGGGTATAGAGTTTCAGTTTTGCAAGACAAATTCTAGAGAGCGATTGCACAACAATATGAATATTCTTAACACAACTGAACTGCACAGTCAACATGATTAAGATCGTAAATTTTATGTTATGTTATTGTAAACCACAATTAGTAATTTTACTAAAACTACGATGGGTCTCAGTGCCTAAGTGTTTAGAATATGCTGGGAACTCTGCTGTGATCCACACAACAGCCCTGAGAGATCGATGTTATCACCACTTTACAGACGAGGAAGAATGACTCCCGAAGTCACCGCTATCAACAGGGGAGCCGACTTACACCCCGTCTGTCCGGCTCCAGCGCTCTGCTCCTGCCAGCACACCCAGAGCCTCTCCATCACTCTGTGACCTCTCTGCTCGCCCGCAGGAGAGGAAAGCCCTCAGTCGCTTATCCCAGGATCTAGAACCAGAGGAATCGGAGTTCGGGTCTACCACATTGTTCTTAGAACCAAGACCCCCACTTCCTTTAAAAAGCGTGTTTATGGTTCAACAATGGCTACATCTTGTGTTGGGTCTTTTTTTGGCTCTTGGAGTGGAAACTCTGCCCTTTGTCTTTAGTACAAAGAAACAACATTCATAGCAGACCACTATCTCTGAAGTCCTTCTGCTCTGGTCCTCAGAGAGGATGCTGGCTTTCGATGAAGGTTAGCGTAGGAAAACCATTGGAAAGCTGCAGATTTGTTCATTTATTCAACTATAATGTTTCTTATGATGTAAAAGTTTTTAAGGTTAATATAAATATATAATTATATTGATGTATTATATATTTCCTATATTGATATAATTTATATATCAGTGATATATTTTATTTATTAGTGATATATTCTTTCTTATCTTACCCTATTTATTATATTACATATTTATTTGAACTAGTATTTCTCCCTTAGCTAACAAATGGTTATCAAGAGTGGAAAAAATATTTTAACAAAATATATTTGAAATATAACATTGCTTAAATATAAGGTGTTCATGCTAATTTGATACATTTATATACTGTATGCATACAGGATTGCCACTGCAGTGATAATTAGCACCTCTGTCACGTTACATATTTGTCATTTCCTTTTAGTGGTTGGAATATTTCAGTTCCAGTCTCAGCAAGTTTGATGATTATAATAATGTTGTTTATTCATTTTAAAAATAATAGTGTTGTTTACATGTGGACAAAATATGTTAAATAACGATGAGGCTAGCACGGATGACATCTATTCCATTTTCTTCTTTTACCTGAAATCCTAAACTGTGTGCCTTTCTAGAAACCTGAATCATAATCTTTAAGAGCGTCACTGGTGGTCAGGCCCAACCTGCTTGGCCAGATGGTAAACTGAGGTCCCGAGGGTTTAGGCAGTGCGCCCAAGGTCATGACTCAGAGTGCGCACACAGCACGGCCACCAGAAAGCAAATCAAAGAGATATTTAAAGACCCACTAAACATAAACACAGCGTGAGCCATGCCAGCCCACATCACGTAATTTCTCTGGAATAGGCTTCTGATAAGGATCACATTTCCATTTCCCTTTATATTTTTCCAACAACAGCTCATGATACAATTTGTACAGCTCCGTGTAACTTGGACTGGGGAAAATTTTGGGAAGAAGAAAAAAAAGTCCGTGTTTCAAAGGAACCAGATCTGATAAGGGAACAGAAATATTTACTCCATTATTTCAAGAGGCAGGTTCTTTGTTTCTCAGACGCTTCCTGTTTTAAAAATAGCTTTCCACAACTGTTCCAGGACTTGAGTGTACTTTTCTATGAAATTGACTTTGAAGATGTGATTTCATTTACTTGGAGCAAGTTGCAGATAATCAGTCATTCTTTTTCCAAAATGATGTTAAGACCAGGTATCCTGAGCCCTTGGGTTCTGGTCCAACTGCAGCCGGAGCTGGATCACTGGACCTGGAGAGGGTGGGAACCCGCTGTCACAGGTGGGAGCCGGGGGACGTCACCTCCTAAGGGGACAAAGGCTTCCAACCATTAGGGCAGTAAGTCAACAATATCACAAAATCAGAAGTTGCCGCTCATCTGAAGATGTGACTTGCAGAAATAGAGTGTTACTTTTCATTTTGTTAGGTGTGATCACAGCACAGCGGTTATGGGGAAAGGTGCCACATTTTTTAGCAACACATACTTGAACATGGATGGATAACATGACGTCACAACCAAATTGTCTTAAGGCACATCTGCCAAAGGGAGGAAAGGGAGAAAGGGACTGGTGAAGCGAAAGTGGCAAAATCAAGACGAGAGTTGATGCTGGGAGATGGTTGTGGGGATTTATTGTGCTCTTCTTGCTACTATTATGGTTGGAGATTTTCATCAGATGTTTTTTCACACTGGATACTTTGTTTTTCAGGAAAGGGTGTGAGTGTTCTCTGTCAAGGAAGAGGCAGAATAGAGCCGGTGGGAGTGGGGATGGGTTGGTGGATGTGAGGCTGTGTACACAGCAGATGTGTGTGTATGCGTGTCTGTGTGTATGTGTGGCTGGGGAAGAAGGAAAAAGATTTAAAACTGGCTAATAACCTTATTTTGGAGGGGACTGAGAACTTCTAAGAATCAGATGAAAAAGTCATGGACAAAAACAAACAAATATACACAAAATACACAAACATTGAAGCCATCCCATTCCCCTTGGTAAGAACTCTTTTGATCCATTGCATGGTCTTCAACTCAATGCATTGCAAGGTCTTCAATTCAACGTATGGTCTTGCATTTATAGGGCATAAAGAGCCTCTTTCTGTGTCTTTTCTGGGTACATTGAAAATGTAACGCAGCAGCAGGCATAAGAAACAAAGCTTTTCTAAGACCAGCCAAACACCGAGCCACCACCACTGGCGGGTTTTGGGGCTCTGTGCAAATAACTACAGACACTGCGCCTTGGTTTTCCCATCTGGAAAATGGGCTAACACCCCACCCTCCTCACCTACAAGGCTTCTCTGAGGTTCGAACAAAATGATAGAAGTTGAACAGCTCTGAAAACTGTGAGGTTTTTGCCAAATAGTGTGGGTCTCGTGTTCAAGTAGGGAGCTCTGACCACCTTGGAGAAAGGCGATGTGGTCCTTCCCTGTGGGGCCATGATGGTGGGGAGCCGCGGCACTGCGTTTTCAGGTGTATTCTGGTGGCTCCTCCACGGGAGGAGGAAGCCTTGGGAATCACCTCCAGCCACATTCTGGAAGCTGCTTACTTTTCCAGAGGATTAGGGGCACCTGGCAGATTAGGAAACCCATAAGCCTCACACCAGGCCTCTACATGTCACTACTCTGACCTTCTCCTCAAAACTGTAAAGGTGCCAAGACTAAGGAAGTCCCAGGAACTGTCCCAGCCCAGAGGCACCTCAGGAGACATGGCGACTAAATGCAACATGGGGTCCTGGGACAGAAAAAGGACACTCGGGGAAACTGAGGAAATTGAATAACATATGGACTTTAGTTAATAATAATGTCTCAATATTGGCTCCTTAACTGTAACAAATGTACCATACACATGTAAGATGTTCAAAACGGAGAAATGTGTGAGGCCTTATGGGAACTCTCTGTAGAATCTTTGTGATTTTTCTGCAAATCTAAAACTGGATTTGAAAAGTAAAATTAAAGTGTAAAACCAAGCAAATATATAGTCAGCCTTTGTTATCCACAGGGGATTGATTCCAGGGCCAACACAGATACCAAAACCCCAGGATGCCCAAGTTCCTTATATAAAATGGTGTGGTATTTGCATGTAACCTACCTATCTTCTCATATACTTTAAATTAGCTCTAGGTTACTTATAATACCTAATACAATGTAAATGGTATGTAAATAGTTGTACTATTGCTTAGAGAATAATGATAAAAAAAAGTCTGTGTGTGTTTGGTACAGACGCATAGGTCTAGCTACACAGTACACGTCAGCAATAGCGTAACATTTCCCCCCAATATTTTGTATCCGCTGTTGGTTGAATCCATGGATGCAGAATCCGCAGACATGGAGGGCCGACTGTACCTCTCAGAATGACTGCCTGGTTTGGATAAAGCATTTGGAATCAGGCAGCTGAGAGCCACCATGCAGGGATCGGGGGTTGTCAACAGCCCTACCCCGGCTGGAGCAGGAAGGGGAGAGAGCAAGGACTGGGACCCAGACACGCAGAGCACTGAGAAGGAACTTTTCAAAAGGGCTTCTGGGGTCTAACTCCGATGGGGCTGGGCTGCGTGTGACCTGTGATTTCCGTCAGGGCTGGTCCTGGAACATTCTGGGCCTATTTAGTCCTGGTGTTAGCATCTCCCCGGCTTCTTGCATAGTTTTGGGATTGGAGGTTTCTCTGGATAAAGGCTGTTCTAAGGCTGTGTTCTGGCTGCTTAGATTCCATCTTTATCATCTTCACCAGAGAGAAGTTGTATTGTCTGCCTGAGGACAGTGAAAACCAAAGCAGGGCACAGTCTGCAGTGTCCTCAGCAAGTCCTGAGGTCATCCCAGCAGTTATGTCCAAGCTTCTGGAATGTTCCGGGGGAATTCAGCTGTGTCCTAGTGGAGAGCTCTCCCAGTCTGCATTTCCGAGCTCATGGTGTGAAGGATGCCCCTCATGGGGATCAAGCCTCAGTGAACTGTATGCGGGAACCTCTTTAAACAGCAGCGAGGTGACAAAGGATTGCATCCTTGGGGGACAGGACGACCCATGAATTGGCTTTCTCTGTGGTCCTAGAAGCTACTCAAACAGGATTTAAAGAGAAACACTCAACCTAGTTCTCCACGTCACTGTGCCTGGTCTGCCTCTGTGACATCACGTGTGAACGTTACTGCAAGGAAAACAATATTTAAATGAAAGGGAAGAAGAGAGTCTTTGTGTTTTGTATTAAAATATTTTATATTAATCATTCAAACTTAATTTTTATACAACGAATGCATACATCGCCAGGGATCTGTCTTAGGTCGGGGAGGCGGCAGGGTGGGTGCACCCTGGCGCTGGTACTCGGAGCAGCTATGAGCAGAGCGTGGCAGGCCAGGAGGCGCCGCCCGCTCCCTCTGCCCGTTCCAGGTGGGGCACTGTCACCGACTGGGCTGTCACAGTGGAGAGGTGATGGCGGTGGCGGTGGCCTCTGCCTTTCCAGGCCTCCCTGCAGGGTGAGCCTCATTTCCTCGCCTGGGACGAGCCGCCCAGAGCCTGAGGCCTTCTGACCAGCGAGTGCTTGACCTACAGTGGCTGTCACATGTCACAGGTGAGACGGGACCACCGTGCGAGCGTGTGTATATACAGACTCGAGGCTTTTCCTGTTGACAACCCGCCACGGCAGTCCTGCCCCGCGCACGTGCTCGGCTGCCTTTGCCTAGGCGGGCATGTCAGCCTTGCTGAGCGCGATGGCCAGCTCCAGGTCCTCCTGCTCCTGCCGCCGCAGCCGCGCCAGCCTCTCCTGCTCCGCCTTCTCACTCTCCCGCTTGGCCCACGCCAGCTGCTGCTCCTCATTGCCAAACTGCAAAGAAAAAACGCAGATTGGGTTACATGGCTTGGGAGCTGCAGCCACCGGCCAGGGGTGGGGTGCATAGGGACAGGGGAGGAGAGCCAGAAAAGGCCTGTCAAAGGTGGGCAGGGAGCAGGGAACCGCACGCAATGCTGGGATGCATGGGTGAAAAACCAGAAAAAGCCAAAAGCTTGTATCTTGGTTGGAGCTGGGAAGGGGACACGCATGCCCCAGCCCTGACACCCAGTCTGGGAGGGGTCACATGCGTGGAGAAGCAGGGCTAGTCTGACCTTAGCCGCCACCTTGGACCTCAGAGAAACTAGCCACCTGCCCCTGCAGGGACGGAAGCAGGCGACACGACGCATCGGTGTGGGGACACTAATGCCAGCCGTCCCCCGGGACTGAGTCTAGGAGGCTTCCTATGCTGGGAGCAGCCCCTGCTCAGCCTCCTCAGGGGCTGGAGGGGCGTCTCTAAAAGCAGCTGCGGAGCAGAGGTCAGCTGACCCCAAGGAGCTAGGACAGCGAGCCTGCAAAGCCTGGGCCTCGAAGGCAGGCTGCTGACGCGGTGGCGACGGGCGCTGGGACTGCAGAGTCTGGCTTGAACAGATCTCTGATTTCCAATGTGCAAAAAGGTCTGGAGGCCAAAAGGGCGGCGACAACGGTCTTGAAAGGTGGCCTCTCCTCCCGCTCAGCCTCGCTCCGGCTCGCCACAACGGTGCCCTGGCATTTACGCTGCCATTCAGTCCACAAGGTTTTCACTGTTGACGTCCTTCTCCAAAAGGTTCCATTTGTTAAAAAACATTTTTTTTTTTCAAACAAGGGAGAAAACCATTACAACTCCAAGATGGGTGATTTCAAACCATTTGAGGTCCCTTAGCTCTAAGGAAAGAAAAGAAGAGCCAGATCCACCCGCTTTTTTCCCGGGGTGGGTCCCTGGCTCCCCCGGGCTTCCCCGAGGTCCCGGTAACTCTGCTCTGTCTCCCAGTGAGACACCTCTGGCCCCGTGGGCCCGGACGCGAGAGCAGAGCTGCGGTCTGTTCTGGGCCTTGGCCTCCCTTAGCCAGAATCTCCGTTCTCAGCACTGACTCTGACAAGCCCTGGGTGACACCGATCAAGCAGCAGGCCGGCCCTCTGACAGGTGCCCAGGGGAGCAGACAGACCGAGAATCCCAATCCACACAGCTCCCGTGGAGGCCCTTGCAGGCCCACCAGGGCACGGGGAAAAGGAAGTGTGACAGGAATGCACAGCTACTTCTCCACACACACAGAGTCCGCGTGACAGCCCAGGAGGTGGGATTCCAGACAGATGGCAACACCACGGCCTGTGGAGGGGAGGTGGCGGGAGAGCCAAGTCCTCAGCAGCCTGATTCTCCTGGGGTTGGGGAGGCGGTGGGGCTGTCAGCTGTTGCTGCAGGAAGTCTGGGTACAGGATAGTATCCAGGCCTCCAGGGTCCACCTGTGCTCTGGGTATGCAGGCTGGGGTGAGGGGCTGGGCTGAGACAGGCTGTAGGCCCCAGAGAAGAGCTGAGAGTTACCCTCAGCTCCTCGGGCCAGCGAGGGGGGTGACTGAATGGGCAGTTTTGAATGATTCGTGGTTCGATGGCCGATGTGGGCGTGAGAGAGGGCCAGAGGGTGGGGATCCGGCAGGGGAGTGGGGAAGGGTGATGGAGGGAGGCTAGTCTGAAGCAGAGGTGTCCTGGCGGAAGAGGGGGGCAGCCCAGGAGCCTCTCCCCACCGGGCCTGGGAGTCAGCATGAAGTGCCATTCTGGGAGGAAAAGTTAAGTCTTTGTCTCGTTGAGAAACTGCCCAGAAAAACTGTTCCCCACCCTTGTTTCCACCACTGGGCACAGATAAGCCCCAACACTCTGTGGGGAATTTTCCAACACCTCAACAGGAGAAAAACAAGGAAAAAACACAAATGCTGGTGGAAATGACTCCAGGGTGCTGCTGACAGGAGAGGGAGGGGACAGGTGCGCTGCCAGGGACCCTGTCCCCTTGCCTGCCAGCGGAGGGATGGGTGGGGGCTGACGAGTGATGCCATGGGTTATCCAGACCAAAGCCTTGGTTCCCGTGGTCCCCACGCAGCCCGCGTGTCTCAGAGCCGTCTGTTCACAGGTCTGCATTTCAAATGAAACGGCTGACAGGACGTTCCAGGTGCCTCCTGAGTGACTGGTTCAAGGCCAGCTCAGGCCCCCCCGTGGAGACTCGATCAAGCACATGGTGGACGTGCGCCGGAGAAACATCGTAGACCGTGACGTCCGAGAGAAAACTGGCGGAGGGGGTGTCTGTCTCCAATCAGATGACAGTCCTTCCTGGGCCCTGGTGGAGACGCCGGAACAAGCCTGTTCTCCAGTCCTCTGACCGGGAGGCGTCACGATGGCCAGGTCCAGATGCCAGCGGGCAGCTCTGATCTCTGTATCACTCTGGTGCCATCATGGGGCTGAGCCACACAGTGGGCACGAGGATGCTGCCCCTCCAAGACCCCTGCCCGAGGGTGCCCACGCGGGAAGAACGCTCTGCGGTTTTATTATTGATCCTCGATTCATGAGGGCCAGGTGCCATTCCTCCGGGGACCGACATCCGCATCCTGAACATCTAACGCACTGCCACCACACCACCCGAGGGACACTCTAGCTGCCTCCCATTGGCTCACTTATTCTGATGTTGAAATTGCATCCAACTCACTCCACAAGGCAAAGCTTGGCCCCCCCCCGCCCCCCCGACATTTGCTCTGCTCTCAATGCAGACTTCCGGAAAAGTGCCGTCTTGCTAAGCTATAAACACTGCTTCCTAATAAACACATCCGCATGAGACAGAAAGGCCGGTTTTTAAAGAAATCTCGGAGAGGTTTCCCGTGAACAAGCACAAGTCACCCATTGATGGAAACTTGGGACTTGTAAATTGGAGGGTTCTAGGTGGCAGGGCTGGGGTGCCAAAGGGGGACCACATCTATGTATGACATTGGTGCCTGAACTCTAACACGAACCAAGCTACCTTTGCAGAGGTAACACCATGTCTTGGCGGCACTCAGAACATCTGATCTGAAAGCCACACTGCCAGTCTGCTGGGCGGTGAAAGACCCCTCAGTTTTTACTGGGGAGCTAACATACACCAGAGAAACCCCTTTGGCCTTCTTTGAGTTAGCACAAATCCAGGTCCAGTGTACCCTGAAACCACAGGCTAATGGGCTGGACCCCCGACGCCATGAACATGCAAAGACATCCTGATTTCCCAGAGGGAGACAGGTTTTAACATTTTTGGACCATGGTATGACCAAGGGGAACAAACTGTCTCTCCTCCGCCCATCCCATCAGAGGGGGCAGAATCGCACTGATTTCCAGATTTCCTCTGGAAAACCTGGGGCATCCGAAGCGGGAAAGGTGATTTTAAACAAAAAAACAGAGCTGCAAACTCCACTGGGCAGAATCAGATTCCCCACCTGGAAACGAGGGTGATTAAATACCAGAAGATTCTTAAAATCAAAGTTAACCTGTTAAACGTGTTCTGGAATGACCAGAAGTGTTGAGCCAATTGATAATTTAAAACCTTGGGTTTTTTTTTTTAATGTTTTCCAAAACCTAGCCATCGGGAGGGTGCAGGGTCCACAGGAAACAGAGTTATGCATTTCAGAAAGAGAACAGTCATTTCTTCAAATTGCCATTCAAATCCACTTACCCCTCTGCCCTGCCCAAAACAGAGTACCTGAGTCATGCATGAATGGCTCTATTTTTTCATCAGCATTTAATATTTTTTCCACTGAAAAACAAACGTGGTCCTATTCAAAAAACCGTAGATAAAGCAGGTTTTGTTTCTGGCTTTTATTAACAATGTCTCCATTTGTACACATTCACAGTGTGCACAGGCTGTCAACAAAACTGAGCTAACTGCAGTTGTAAAATATTTACAGGTCGCCAAGAGCCAGGAACATAGCAGCGTATTGGGCAGCTTCAATAAGCCACAGGATAGCTGGGCACGAGGTGGGTCTGAAATGAATCGGGCGTTCACGGGGCACGGATATGGATGGCAGAGGTTGTTTTAAGAAGGATATTCTAGGAGTCAAAGCATCTATAAATAATGCACGTCACACCTAGCCAGAAAACAAGATACTTGGCAAATCTGAACGAAGAAAACTTAAAAAAAGAAAGAAAAGAAAACGTGGGTGCCCAGCAGACAGTAAAACCGATTCTGGGAAGACAAACTCTGAATCTGAGAACGAGATCTTTGGATACTGATGACGGTGCCAAAAACACCAAAAGTGACAGCATTTATAATCTGGAATCTTTTTCATACCAAGAAATAGCCAGACTTCTGAAAAGGCACTTGAATTTGCTTAAATAGCTTTTGGAGGGTTTGGGGTTGGGGTTTTTGTTTTTTTGGGTTTTTTTTGGCAAAAGGGCTTCAGAGTGGTTGTTCTAGGCTGGATTTCTCTTTTCACCAGAGCTGGTAACTGAAATAAAAGTTTTTAAAAAACCAAACTGCTCTTCCTTCATGCACCCGCCTGGGTCCTTTACTTCGTACTTGCTGCACAAAACGCGCTGAGGAGGGACAGTTAGAATTCTTGCACAGAGACCCTTTGGGGACAGCGAGATCCTAATGTAACTTTTGCAATCTTGCTTTAACACTTCAGAAGTGTCTGACATCTCGGCTTCCAAAAGTCAATGAGCACAACAGCCTCCGGGCAAGAGAAATAATACAGAGGGTCGACCGGGACAAGGAAAGGGAAAGAGAGACCGACGGGGCGGCCACCAGCTTGGGCCACCATGCTGGAAGGACATGTGCCCTCATCACAGAGTATCCAAACCATAGCACTTTTTTTATTGAGAAACATTTTTTTCTTACAGAAAGCAGCAGTACAGAATAAATAACACAGTTGATGGCATGAGGTACCAGGAAACGTAAGCCAAAAAAAAAAAAAATAGCCCCAAAGAAGCTGCAAGCGGAGGGGAGGGAGTGGAACGGAGGCGAAGAACTCAACTTACAGAGGTGAAGTCTGCAAAGCCCAGGGAAGAGGCTTTAGAAGGCTTAGCTGAAGAGGAGGGAGCAAATGGATCTTTTCCACTAAACGGGTCCCCAAACCCCCTTTTATTTTGGAACGGGTCACTGCTGTCAGCCCCGAGCGGCTGGAATGGATCGGGGGAGTCGGGAAAGTCTGCAGAACCGAGCTGGCTTACAGGTGTACTTTTACCTGGAAAGTTCAGGAGACAGAAAAAAAAAAAAAGAGAAGAGAAAAAAGAAAGACAAGTTACTGACCACAGACAGAACAGAGTCCATGAAATGGGGTTGCTGTGGATGAACTGTGCCCACCCCCGCCCCACCAACTCATGTTGAGATCCTCAATCCCAGGACCTCAGAATGTGACTATATTTGCAGAGGCCTGGAAAGAGGTAATTAGGTAAAAATGAGGTCATTACATGGGCCCTAAGCTGAATGGTGTCCTTATAAGAAGAGATCAGGAAGACACAGGGGTAGACCTGTGAGGACACAGGGAGGAGGCAGAGCCAAGAGAAGCCTCAGGAGAAATCAACCCTGCTGACACCTTGACGTCACACTTCCAGCCTCCAGAACTGAGAACAATAGACGTCTGTGGTGTAAGCTGCCCGGTAATGGCAGCCCCAGCAGACACATACGGGGCAAGGAGGTCTGCCCGGTGACTGAGCAGCAGCTGAGAGCAGGACCTGCCCACAGTGGTCCGCCTGCCTTTGTAAGTCACAATTTAATGGCATGCCAATGCCAATAAGCTGTGCCATTGTTCACGGTCTTCTATGCTGCTGTCATCCAGGACAACAGAGTTGGCCACTTGGGATGGAGAATGGAAAGCCTGCAAGGCTAAAAATATATTGGTTATAGCCTTTTACAAGAAAACTGCATCCCCTCGCATAGAGAGGATGTTTAGCTCTGATGCCTGGCAGGCAGTAAGCAAGCCATATGTGAGACTGAGGGATGCTCCAGGCCCCCAGAAGTCAGAGCCAGGCCAGCTGGGTACCCTTTGAACCCCAAAAGGAAACGGAGGACTCCCAACTGCAGCTCTGCTCTGCCAGAGATACTCAGATATGGGTGGGTACCTCCCCCAGTGTCTGCAGTTTCCTGTCCAGCTCCTGTCTAGTCTCCTCCAGTCCTCTGCACCTCTTCCCACTGAGAGTAGCGCCATGTGTGAGGGTGGCAGGGGAAGCGTCCAGGGGAGGACATGCAGCAGGTCCTCTTTGGGGTGGCTGGCTCAAAGCCCTGAAGAGTTGCCTTGGGGACAGCCCAGGCGGTGGCACCATCTGAGGCTTGATCACAGACAGACATGTCCTCACACAGAGCACACTGGGAGGGTGTGTGTGTAGGTGTCTTGGAGCACCTGCAGCCACTTCTGGGTCCAGGGAGACCGGCTCTCATGTGTACACGGTGCCAGTGTAAGGACACCACACCCATGGGCAAGGGTGCCCTGGGAGACAGCGTCCAGAGGGATGGGGACACAGGGAACAAATGCTGACCTCCTGGCCTGGCAACCCTTGTCCCCTTTCCACAGCCATTTCCACTGCTCTGACTGCCCTGCACTGCCCAGGCCGGCTAGTCTCTCACACCTCCACCTCCCCTGGCACCTCCCTTGGCCACTCCTCCCCTGCAGCCACCCCCACTGCCTTGACCACCTCCCATGGCACTGACTTCTGTCCTGGTCTAGCCTCCAGCACACCTGAGGGGCCCCGAGGGGCAGCTCCATGTGGGTGGTGGAGCTCAGCACACTATAGGTGCCAACAAAACCCACCCTATCCCTGGTTCCAGCCAGGGACACATGGGAGCCAGGGACTCAAGGCCTTTGGGGGAACCACTCTGAGAAGCTAGAAGGGACTAAAGGACCTCTAGCTTCCCTCCTCTGCAAGAAAGAGCAATATTCACTGGTACACTCTTGGGCTAATTGTTTTTACCAGAAACTAAAATGATGGACCAAACAGCAGAATTCTAACCCGGGAGAGGGCAAGAGCTGCTGGAGATGGGCTGAGAGCCCCAGGGAAGGGCACAGACTCTGTTCCCGGCAGCAGGTCTGGGGCAGCTGCCTGACTTTTGGGGCATTCCTTGCAAGTCTGGCTGGTCACAAAGAACAGATGCCTAAGCAGGATAAAGAGGTCAAGCCGATCCCAGCCAGGGGTCCGAGTGTTCAAGTACATCGCCCACTACTGTGTTTTTCTTCTTTTTAATTAAGAACTTCCTCCCCTGGTTTGTTTTTTTGTTGTAGACTTTTTAAATTGCTTTTGGGGGTGTGGTAAGAATCCAGCCTGCTGGGATTTGAAGCTGAGGTTTCTGACAAGCAGAGATGATGGGGAGATGAAAAGCATCGTTCACATCAAGAATTGCTCACGCCTGGTTTGGCTGGTGCCGAAACCGTTGTTATTTAGAAATCATGACTGTGTTCATATGAAACCAGGGCACATCAACTGCTCTTGTTTTCAGAGGGGGGAAAACACAACGGTTTTTTCTCGGTCATCTGTTTTTGCGTTTCAGCACAAGGCTGAATTATTATTGTGCATGACACTTGCAAAGTGGAGGGTGTTGCCAGTTCGGCTGACACTCTGCTTGTGACCAGAGGCTTTCTGAGGAGGACACACGCCAGGACAGCCCCGAATCCAAACTTCTCTCTCTGCATCCCCACTTATTTTTAGCAGCTACACGTTTAAAACATTCTGGGTCTAGTTCCTGCTTTTACATAACCACTTCTGCTAATTCCTTAATCGTTTTCCGATTTTCTGAGGTGTAGCTTATCTCAAACGTGCCAGAAGAACTTTAATTTGCTTCCGTGTCCCTGAACAAACTCATTGCAGTTTTATGCCTTTTCATGGTTCCAAGCACCACGAGAAAGGATCATGACTGATGCAGGTTTCAGAGAAGAAACAAAAAATCTTTCAAAAATTGGCACAAAGGCTAGCCAGGATGATGCCTGGCACGCACGGTTTGGTGTCATCTTCCTAGATTTCTGCCCAGGGAACCACCGGCCCCCGAGTGTAGCAGAAGGCGATGACCAAAGTCAAACGAAATAGAGACCCCTGGGGGCTGCAGGCTGCTGACTTGGCACCCACAGTGATTCTCCAGCACTCAGAGTAGTTTTCATGAACAAGAGGAGAAGGACGCAAGATTGAAGAGAAGGCAAAATAGGGCTTATTTCAAACCGCAGCAGTTTCAACAGTTACCCAAGCGGTGCACCGAAACCGCACACAGGACTGCCTTTAGCAAAAACAATATGAACCCGATGGTTTACCACAGTGTGTGCTGTTAAAAAAAAAACTTGGTGGCCGGCTCCACCCTGGTAGAAATGTCTTCAATTCTCCTATTTCTTAACTTCTCGAGACCTGAGAGCCCCCAGGGCCGGGATCAGCCAAGTGGCCAGGATCAGGGCAGTGACTCCAGAACGAGTTATTGGCAGCGAAGCTCCCAGTTCTGCTTTCCCAACATGCTTTTCAGGAAACCCTGGCCAGGAAGGGTCCCTGAGAGCCAGTGCATGGAAAAACAACAGAACACAAACACACACTCTGCCCCGCCCCCAAACTTCAAAACACATGAACACTGAGAAGTCTGAACGAAGACGGATTCTCTTGTTCAAAATTCTTAGGAGGAGAATGATAGGTTTTGGACGATTTAGGATCTCAACATATCTGATTAATAAAATATCAAAAATATACAAGTGTGACTGTATTCATTCCAACCTTTCCAACCAGATACTTGCTGAGTTCTATTTATAAAATTCAGGGCTATAGTTGGAAAATGCAGTTCTGCAGATGAGAGATAAATACAAAAACAACAGAACAAAATAAAAAAATAAAAAACAAAGGTTTGTGGTCAAGACAGCTACCCCACCTCAGCTATTACCCTACACAACACAGGACATTCTCACAACTGCCATTTATCCCAACATGGGACGTCCACACAACTATCACTCACACTACACAACATGGGACAGCACACAACTGTCACTCATCCTACACAACCCAGGACTTCCATCCTACGGAGGATCCTCACACAACTGTCACTCATCCTACACAACCTGGGACTTCCATCCTACGGGGGATCTTCACACAACTGTCATTCATCCTACACAACCTGGGACTTCCATCCTACGGGGGATCCTCACACAACTGTCACTCATCCTACACAACATGGGACGCCCACACAACCACCAGGCTTCTTAGAGTCACACCACAAGGGGAGCTGTGGCTGGGGAGGGGGCTCTCCTCATTCCTGTGGCTTCTCCCTTCCCACCCCCACATACCAGCAAAACAGAGTTGAATTGGGGGGAGTGGGGAGAAAGAGAGAACCAGGCTGTTCAGAGCACGACGCTTCAAGTTCAAAATTGCTTGGGAACTTTACTGAAAAAGATTGCTTTTCACCAACACGAATCCATGTTTGCTCTGGCTCCCACTATGGTGGGCCGTGGAAGGCCAGGATGCACAGGACCATCTCGCTGGCCTGCAGGTGAGGAGTCCTGCAGAAACAGCCCTGCGCTCACTGCTGCACATGCAAGGAGAAGGCGAGCGGCAGATCAAAGCTGTGCCAAGTAGCACAGCCCCGCGATAAAATCTGAGGTCCCACCATCACAGCATTGATATTTTCCACTAAAAATATTTACCGAATTTTAAGAAAATCGCTTAATGCATTGAAGGGAACAGGATGAGGTTTGGTTCTGAATTGTTGAGAAAAGCTGAACAAATATTTACTATTATCCACTGGGCTCCCTACAACTGGTGTGTTTCCATCCTCTGGGAGGGGTCTGGGAGGTCAGAGGTCATGGAAATCTCACAGGGTGAGGAGCCCAGTGGACATGGGGTCAACCGGAATCAGAAAGGAGACAAAGGGGGGAAAGCAGCCACGCACGTTGGGTCCTCCAAAGATAAATACCTCTTGGAATGAGAAATACAAGTTTCAAGGTTTCCACGAAAGGCTACTATGACATTTATAAGAAACCTGGTGGAGGAAAAATCAGATCTACAGCCAAAATGGGGGGAGGGGGAGCTACATGATTCACAAATGAGTCCCACTTCAGTCATCACGGCAAAAAGAATACAGACTGCAGGTCTCACAGTTCTGCTTTTTGAAAAATCACATTGTTCTTTGATTTGCACCTTCGACACACTCTGCCGGTCTGCCCGCGCCCTCCAGGGGCTCAGGTGCCTTGGGGACCTGGGGAGATGCTGGCTACACAGCAGCCAGGTGGCGGGCCCTGGGTCTGCACCACAGGGGCCACAGCCTTTGTTCCTCCCTACAGAGGAACGCTGATGCTGCCAGAATGCCACTTCTGCTCTGGCAGAGAGGTGCCGTGCCCACATATAAGAAAATCACCAGGGTGCCACGCTGTGGGTCTGGAAGCGGTTAGAAGGCATGTGTGCATTGGAGGGCCACGTGCAGAGCCCATCAAGAACATTCTCCTGCTGTGGGGGCAGCTCAGGAGTCAGGAGAGCCTGTAGCAGAATGGGGGACCCTCATGCTCATTCTTTTTATGACCATCTGCCCCCAATCAATCATACATGTGCTGCTTTTCAGTTGACAATGGTGGGGGTGGGGGGGTGTTGACTCAGTGCTTTGAATGTGAGAAAAACAAGAAATGAACAACCATGTTCACCCCCATCAAAAAAAAAAAAAAAGGGCAGCACAGGAAGCACCTTCCTGGCTCCCCTCACCTTGCTGTAGGTGGAACCAAAAACCCAAGGGCTGGTGGCAGGTACACAGGTCCCAGGGTGGTTGGGAAGGGCACCAGGGGCAGGGCAGTGTCTCCTGTCTGTTCACACCCATGCTCAGATACAGGATGGGAGTTCAGGCTCTCTGCACCCAACCACACGACCCTCCAGGACCCCAGCTGGCTGAGCCAGCTGAGCCCTGATTTCTGTGCTTCAAGACCCCAAGCCTGGGCATTTGCACCGCACTGAACAACAGGTGACAACTGTGTCACTTGACTCCCACTCAATCCGCCCTTCTGGGTGCAGGAGGGTGGGTGTGCGCTAAGATAGGCAAATGCTTCTATTTTCGAACTCAGCCGACTTTGCAGAACAGAAATTCACCCAAAGACAACCCATCTCCAGGCATTTTACTTGTAAGAGGCTGAGAGGAAAGCACTTTCCCTCTGCAAGTAGGGTCCCGCCAGCTCTCGAGCACTCCTCAGGGGGCACGCCCCGCCTGGCACAGACCCTGCCCGTGTGCAGGAAACGTGGCTCCGAGGGCTGGCCGGCAGTGCCGGAATTTTCCAGGCTTCTCGTGCTGGCGGTGAACCGCTTGTCCCATTCTAGAACTTCATATGTACCCACTGATTATCTCTTTGAAATCATCGTGGGAACGGAATTAAAGTAGTTAAGTTCAAGGCTGAGGTGCTAACCGCATGGCTCAACTGGAGAAGCCATTTTAAAAGTGGATCTTGTGTGATAAACATGAGGTTGGGACCCACATGGGTGAAGGACGACCACCATGGTTTCGCCCCAGCCTGGCCCTCAGAACACAGGGAGAGCCGAGCATACACCTGCCAACCCAAGGATGGGCGGCGACCAGAAAACTGCGCAAAAGAATGAACCTGAAGCCAGTCAACCTGTGTGGAATCCACACATAGTTTGTAGAAGGGACTCAGGTTCGAGGGGGAAGTGATTTTTCCTTTTTTTTTGAGAATCTTTTGAATCACACAGGATGCAGGTTAAATGGGATCTCATTTGTCTGTGGTCATCAGAAGGATTATGGGAAGGGAAAAAGGGGCAAAAAGACCTCATAAGTGTGTGCACTGGCTTTTTGGGGGGGTGAAAAGGTCATTAGCAGTAATAAAAGGACAATTAAATTGTGGAGAGGTTAAAGGTGACTGGCTGGTTAGTGGTGAAGGCACACTAGCTGGTGTTACCCGGGCTCTGCAGGAACCGCAAAGCAGGGCTGCACTTGCAGGAAGTGGCAAGGGTGGGGCCGGGCACAGCGTCCCACTATCTGTCGCCGTGGGGCGGGAGGCCCAATCACTGACACCCACACAGCCATTTCCTGCACTTGAAAAAAATCTGTTTCTCCCTTTGCAAATCAACAACTTTTACCTAGAAACTCTTCAGCGGTGAGTTCTGACTGATCTCGATCTCTGCCCGTTGCAGAAAATACACACTGTTTACCTGGGGAGGTGTGTGCACGAACTCCAACTGACAGGTTTCGAAGGGTCTGATTTGCACCTGCCTGGAAGAAACCAATTCTCTTGACCCCAAACAGACACCTGCTGGTTACTCAATACTATAATAGACCTTTCTAGAAAAGACCTCCAGGCACAGAGAATTCAGTGCTGAAGCCCTGTTCCCCAGAGGGTGACATGATGGTCCCCAAGGACGTCCTTCCTGGCTGGGGTCAAGAGAGAATTGAGGATTTGGGGTTGAGAGCAGATGGCCAGCCTTGGGCTGCTCTAGTCACATGAGTATGACACCAGAACTTTCCCAGGGAACCTCCCAGGTGGAGGTCCCACACCGTGACTGCACAGGCTGACATTTAAATACGTGTATTTATTGCATGTCAATGAAACCTCGATCAGGCTAAGAGTAAAGAAATAAAAAAACAACTACCCCTGAATGTGAACACTGCAGCTTCCAGTGCATGCAAAACACCATGCGTGACTAAGGCCCAAATGTGCATTTGGTCCCATTTGAGCGGCAACGCCAAGCTTTGCCAGAGAGGCCCCTGGAGCCTCTTTGTAGTTCAGCTAACCAAGCTCTGGCTTCACTCAACTGCAGATTTCTCCTAAACTGCAGCCTCGTGGGAGAAAGGGTCCCTGATAAACCCTGTGAGCACGCAGCCCATCCCGTCTTTTCCAGGGAAAGGAGACTACAGAAGGGGGACCCTGTGTCCTGGTCTCACACTGGGTGGGTTGGGTGATGCATGTCACACACGTCACATTAAGGACCATTGCCTTGTGCAGGCACTCAACCCACAGGGACACTTGCTAGGCCAGAGTTGGTCCTGTGCTCAGATAGGAACACTAAGGCTCAGCAAGGCGAAGGCGCTTGCCCGAAGCCCCTCAGGGAGATGAGCAGCAGGGGCAGCAGGGCCAGTACGTGAGCCCAGGCCCTCACTCCAACATCTGTCCAGAAACCAGCCTGACCCAGCAGGCTCCCTGAGTCCTAGCAGCACAGACAGCTCAGCAGACAAGGGAAACAGCATCGGAGTCACCTGCCCTGGCTTCGCACGTGACAACTCTAGGCACAGAGACCTGACGGGTTCTAGAAACCTTGGGGCCCTGGGACAAACAAGCCCCGGGTAGGAAAATGGCAACCTCAGACCCTTGTCATGTGCAGGGTGGCAAGATTTTGGAAAAGCATGTTCTGTCACCTTGGTTTCTGTGAGTGCAGGTATGAAGTTGCGTGTTGGGTGTGTAAGAAAAACCACTATAACTGGGCAGTCTAGACTGTCCACTATGCTGTGTCCACAGGATCACAGCTCAACCACCAGGACCCCAGGACCACAGGGCCCCGGGAGGAGGGTGCCCACCTTCCCTCCTCCCCACTGAGCCACGCTGGGATCGCGCCTCCACCACGTGTCAGGAAGGCCCTTGACGCACAGCGCTCCCAGGTGAAGGTGGCCACCTCCTCATGCTGGCTATGTGGCCTCTCCAAGCAGGAAAAGGCCAGATCAAGACAAGAGCAAAAAACACATTCTTTTCAACCTGTTCGATTATATATCTTCTTAAAAACAAAACCAAACCAACCCAACATTCTTGGCTGCCTCCCATCCTAAGCAGCTAAGAGAACAAGAGGTGTGCTAGGTGTTTTCATAATGAATGCTCGGAGCAGGACTTCCCCCTTCACTCATGAGCCGACCTGTCCTGCTAATAACCAGGTAGCTCCCAGGCTGCTCCCGGTTTCTGCGCCCTGCTCCATGCAGTGTGGACAGGAAGAGGGGAGGGCACTGTGCACAGCTGGGCCTTAACTCCCTCGACTAGAGAAGCAGCATGGGCAGACACCTTCCTCTGCATCCCCAAACTGCCAGATGCTTGCCCCCAAATGCAACTCGTGAAAAAGTCAACTGCTGGGTCCATGTTGAGTATGAATGCATCACACAGCTTGCAGATTCCATGGCTAGTGTTAGAGGTTAGTATGAAATCACAGCAAAATGCCACTGGAAGTGCTCAAATGACAACCACCACACAGTATGTACCTACCACCCAGTAGCGTATACAGTGGACAGCTTTTCTGTTCAGCCATCGCTTCTAAGTAAGAGAATCAGACGAGACATTTAGGCGTCTACAAGGATACGTCGTGGCTGGTCACAGATTAAATACTGCACATGTGTTGACAGTTTTCCAGAGCATTCCGAACCTCATGGTATGGTTCTCATTACAGCTGTTTTTGGAGGTGGGAGGCCTGGGTGGGGGTAGGTCACTGAATTCAGGGTTGGTCCTGCTGCCACCTCACTGGGTCCTCTCTCACTTCCCTTTCCTCTTATGGTAAATAAATGGCATCACAATGCCTGTCCTGACTTGCTTGCGGGTCTTCCTAGGTCTGGAGAAGCAACAGTGCTTCCTAAAGGTCTGTTGATGCGAACAGGGTATCTGGAGCACCTTACAGGCTAAGGTAGAGCACGGATGTGACAGCCCAAAGCCATGAACAAAGGCAGCTTAAGACCCCATGATACAGGCCCAAACCTCCCAAGGTGTGGACAGCTCTCTAAAGAGCCCAAGCTCTGAAACCGGCTCCGAGGAAGTCACTGAAAAGAAAAAGAAGCCAAAATGGGGTGGGTAGGCTCGAAGACAGAAACCTGAAGGAGGGGACAGTGAGGGCAAGTTCAAAGCAGAGCTAGCACTGATTCAGGGAAGGGGAGGAGGCTGGGTGAGAGTTTCCAAGGATCCTTGAGAAGGAAGCTCTGCTCTTCCCAGCAGGTGAGGGGAACAGCTCCTCCTCGAGGCCCAATTGCTGCACTGCCCTGTGGGTGTGAGCACATGCATTCACACAAGAACGTTGCACCTTTGCAGTATGAATGCAGGTGCATACAAGCACTGTGAGAAGGTGTGTGCACGAGAATGGATGCATTTGAATATGTGCACGTGTGCATGCAGTATGTGAACATATGCACACACGTGTACAAGTGTGTGTCTGCACACGTGTGTGTGTGTGTGTGTGTGTGTGTGTGTGCGCGCACGCGTGCGCGCACTCTAACTCCCATCTTCCTGGTGGGATGAGAAAACTCAATGCTATTCCATCAGGAGACCATCAAGGGTCCCCTAAGAGCTACTGCCTCTAAGGTACATGCAGCCTCTCATAGATGGAAGGGAATTCCTCTGTTGTTTTTGCTTTTCTCCCCGTTTTACGGTAAATGCTTTGATGTGTGGCTGATAGAAGTAATCTCTTTATGCATCTGTTTCTGCTCACAGCTCACAGAAAGTCTGTTATAAATCCACCCAGCCCATGCCCAGACTTTCTCTCATGTCTCATCTGCAGGAGGGCAAACAGCTCTGCACACGGGACGCCCATCCTCCTGAGAAAGCCCTGGCCCTGGTGCCAGGAGGGGCGTGGCAGCATTTTTAAGTAACTTGTCCTCTGTTGTCTCTACTGTGTATCTCATGTAGGAAGACTGGCCTGCCTTGGACCAATGACCATTTCTAACTACAGACTCAGGGGCCTGCAATGATGACACAAAGTGGAGCCCTTGGGGCAGACTGAAGAGCACCAAGTCTAGAGGCTATGGGTGAGAGTTTGCCTGGAGACCAGAGAATGAAAGACACGTGCTGGCCAGCGTGCCAAGAACATAGGAGGTGGGATGGGTAAAGGAAATGGGAAATGGCAGTGAGTCCCTCTGCTGCTTTCGAGTCTGGTACCTGGCCTGTGGGCCTATCACTATCACATAAACACTCCACGCATGACTTAAAAGTCCCCAGAATTCTCAGAGGGCACCAGGGCCAAGGCTGAGTGAAATTGCAGCGTCAGCCACAGCCAGGCAAGGTGGGATCTGCAGGAAACCCCTTGCTGGGAGCCATCTACTGAGATGCGGGTGGCAGTGGGGGAGCATCCTGCCTCCTTTCATGTCAAACTCAGCCAAGGAACTCCCACCCCTGACACCCCACCCCGAGCCCTTAACCAGTATGGAGATACTGGATCGAGGGGGCAGACTCAGCTGCTGTCCCCACCAATGGGCCACCCTGAGCCAACCTGAGAAAAGCTTGGTGGGGTGGGGAGGCCAAAGGGACTGCAAAGCCCTGGCCACATGTCAGCCAGGGGCTGTGTGGCACCTCTCCTTGCACCGAGGAGGGCCCTAAGCCCTGGGCCTTTGGGAGACCATCTGGGCCTGGAACGGACTCTGGCCCACAGGACAGGGCGGGAGGAGTGCTCCAGGCACACACCATAAGTGGACAGAGGCAACTGGGCAGAGGGGAGACCCTCTTGTTCCCCATGCAGACCTCACAGCAAAGCTCTATTCTGGGCTGGTGAACGAAGGGGCCCTCAGCCCCACACTGTCCTGTGACAGTGGGTGGGTGGGCGGCGGTGAGAGAAGAAAGTGTACTGACCGCTGGGCGGTTTAGGCCGTGGAGGAGCAGGTTTCTTCGGAGGCAGAGCGGGAGTGTCCTGTTTACTTTTAAAGGGGTCATCGGAGAATCCTGCCCCTCCAAAGGACGAGGTGAAAGGACCAGAAGGTGGGGGCTGTAAGAGAGGACACGAAAGAGAGGCAAAAATAACTGTTAACATGGAGCAGCGGACTTTCACCGAGTCAGCACTCGAGTACCGAGAGCCTGGTGAGGCCCCACCCTCTGGGCTGTGAAACTCGGGCCCCACTCGGACCTTGGATCTCTCACAAGCCCCCACTTTCCTCCACCCTCAGTAGACAGGGTCCCCTGGTCTGTGAGGGAGAAGCCAGAAAGATCACAGAGTAGGTGAGAGCAACCCCATGTCTTAATGGGCTTGTGTCACGGGAGGGTTCTCCCTGCCACACATACATCTTTCCTAACTCCAGGGTCCCCTGGGCCTCCTGCTCATGCTTAAGATGTGCCCCACTTTCACCCTCTTCATTCAGTGACAGGCAGCTCCAGACAAGGGTCAGAACCATACCAGACCCTCACTGTGCCCCCAGGGGCCATTGCCCACCTAGTGACTCAAGTCAGAGCCCACCCTCAAATGCCTGGCCCATCCCCACCCGTTGGCAGGGCCAAGACTGCCTCGGGGGGAGGGGAGGCTCTTAGCACCTCTGGCCCAGACCCTCCATCAGCAGCAAACCACCCCATGTCTCAAACCCAAACAGGAGCCCATTTCCTCACAAAAGACATATACATAGAAGATGGGTGGGTGGGTGGGTGAGTGGGAAGATGGTAGGTAGAGATGACAGGTGGGTAGGAGGTCGGTAGGAGGTAGGTGGGTGTAAATCAAGATGACAGGTAGGTAAGTAGATAGTAGGTAGAACTGACAGATATGTGGGTTGGTAGGTAGAGATGACAAGCAGGTAGGTAGGAGATAGTAGTTAGGGATGACAGGTAGTGGGTAGATAGGTAGGTGGTAGGGAGAGATGACAGGTAGGTAGATGAGTAGAGACAGCAGGTAGATGGGTAGGCAGGTGGCACTGCATAGTCCTGGTGGTCACAGGTAACCTCCAAGCACTCTTCATCACACCCCCACAGCCTAATTCTTTGGCCTCATCCCTGCTGACTACCCTCCATCCCCTTCTAAGACTCCCTGGTACCTGTAGCCCCTTGGGCCCACATTTCTGGTCCCCTGTGCATAGAGGGTCTCCAGCTGCGGAGCCCTGTCCACTGGAGCCCCTCTACTTCCTCGGAGACTGGCTAGACCTCACTGTCGCCCCCAGAGCTCTCTCTGACACCCCTTCCTGCCAGCGGTCCCTGCAGGTTCCCACGGGACTCGCATGACCACACCAGGCTAACAGCTTCCCAGCCCCATCCCACCTAACTGGGTGGCCTGGGGGCAGGCTCGAGCTCTCCTCTCCTCCAGGTCTGCTGAGAGCAAGTGCAGGTGATGGGCAGATGCCTGCTGGCCAAACCTATAGCAGCAGTGACTATCTACGTGCACCCTGACCTCAAGCACCAGCACAGCACCGGGCACAACACACGTCCACTGACAACTGGATGAGCCGCAGACAGGCCAGCTCATCTCACACGACAGGCATCCCAAAGGGAGAAAATCACTTTCTACGGGTGTGGGGGACCACTTTTACTGAAACAGAAAATAACTAGAAAAAAAGAACAAGAAGATACATAGCTACCTTTTCGCTTTCCACATTTTCAGATACCCCTGGTCAACTGCAGTCTGAAAATATTAAATGAAAATTTCCAGAAATAAACAATTCTTAAGTTTTAAACTGTGCACTTTTTTGAGTAGCATGAATCATCCCTTTGTCTAGTATCTCCATGCTATAAACACTTCCTGCCCATTTAGTCACGTAGTAGCCGTCTCAGTGATCAGATCAATAGTCGCTGTACTGCAGTGTTTATGCTCAAGTCAATTTTATTTTACTTAATAATGTCCCCAAAGCACAAGAGTAGTGATGCTGGCAATTCAGGTATGACAAAAAGAAGCTATAAAGTGCTTCCTTTAAGTAAAGCGGTGGGGGGGGGGGGGGGGGGGGGGGGGCGCACGCGCCACAACAAGGGGCACTTTTAATTCTTCCCCCAGTGGAACAGGCCTAGGGACAGAAAACAAAGCAGGAACACATTGGTGGGACTTTCTCAGATAAGCTGGACCCAACCACCACTGGAGAAGTAGGGAAAAGGGCCTGCCCTTCTCTGTGCTGTGCACTGCTCCTCCCCTCCAGGCTCCAAACACAGGGACAGGAACTCAGCTTCCTCTGTCTCTGGTATCTAGTTATAAACATTAGTCTCAGGTTGAGGACAGATAGCTAGCCCACAGGGAAGAGGGGCCCAGAGGGTTTCTCCACACTCGGCTGACTCCATTGGACACGCTGGTTCCTACCCCAGCACTCTGATGCGGCCTGCGTAGGAGATGCTGACTCTGCCATCGCTTCCGATTTATTTATTTATTTATTTATTTATTTATAATATACTTTTATGGATTTCAGAGAGGGAGAGATAGAAACATCAATGATGAGAGAAAACCATTGATCAGCTGCCTCCTGCACGCCCCCTACTGGGGATGGAGCTGGCAATACAGGCATGTGCCCTTGACCGGAATCAAACCCAGGACCCTTCAGTCCATAGGCCAATGCTCTATCCACTGACCCAAACCAGCCAGGGCCCATCACTTCCATTTTATACACAGGGCAACGGAGGCACAGAGAGAAGACAGAGCCTGCCAGTCACATAGCACCTCAGAGAAGTCAGAGTGGGAACCCAGGACATTTGCCTTCTGGGCCAGGGCTTCTGAGCCCTACTCTAGGCTCTAGCATCCTGTCGCCTCATGATAGGTCTCAGGCCACATTCTGGGCAGAGCATCACTGTCCTCAGGCCTCTGAAGGAGACACACGTGGATGTAGACAAGAACAGAACAGGCCACGGGGTCAGTGGGTAGGAGAAGTCCCCAAGGAAGATGGGGATCTGCAATGCCGCCCTCCCCACCCCACCCCCAGACTCATTTCTCTGCCAAGACCACCCTAGCTCCAAGTGAGTGGGGCTGCCAGGGCTGTGGCAGGGCAGAGAGGTGCCTTCTCCCCAACTGCTGCTCCCCTCTCCCAGGCTCCATGGTCACTGTTCTTTTAGATCAGCAGTTCTCAACCTGTGGGTCGTGACCCCTTCGGGGATCGAATGACCCTTTCACAGGGGTCGCCTAAGACCATCGAAAAACACATATATAATTACATATTGTTTTTGTGATTAATCACTATGCTTTAATTATGTTCAATTTGTAACAATGAAAATACATCCTGCATATCAGATATTTACATTACGATTCATAATGGTAGCAAAATTATAGTTATGAAGTAGCAACGAAAATAATTTTATGGTTGGGGCTCACCACAACATGAGGAACTGTATGAAAGGGTCGCGGCATTAGGAAGGTTGAGAACCACTGTTTTAGATACAAGTCAGAGAGTCTCTTAGCAAAATCTGTGGCTCAAGTTTCCAGAACAGGCTGCAGAGCATGGTGGTCAGGGGTGGGGTCTGGAAGCCCAGCCCAAGGCTGGGCTTCCAGACCCCACCCCTGACCACCTATTAACAGCCTCAGTGCCTCAGTCACTGCCTCTGTGAAGCTGACAATAATGACAGGCCCTAGCTCATAGGCTAAGGCCAAAACACAGGGTCACGTGTAAATTGTTCCAAATGGCTCCGGGCAAAGTTAGCACAAAGACAGTGTGGTTATTACCATGACAAAGACGTGGATGTGATTGGAATTCTTTTAGACATCACAAGAATCTGTAAACACCTCTCAGCTCCCAACACTTTTGTCTGCTGCTGCCTGTCATTTGCAGAGTCTTTCCAGGGGCAGCAGCATGAGAACTGTGGTAGTTCTCTGACCTGAAGCTTAGCTTTAAAATGGGTGATTTAGCCCAGCAGGTGTGACTCAGTGCTTGAGTGTCATCCAGGAACCAAGAAGTCACAGTTCAACTCCTGATCAGGGCACATTCCCAGGGTTGCGGGCTCCATCCCCAGAAGACGTTTCTCTCTCTCTCTCTCTATCCCTTTCCTTTCCCCTCTCTCTAAAAAGCAATTTAAAAAATAAAATTAAATAAAATGGATGATTTAGGGTCTGTTGTCTGGAAAGAATGGGGTGGGGGCAAAGGAGACAGAGAGGTAGGGAACATTGGTGCTTTTGCCTCTGCTGTTTGTAGAACACACCCCAGGCCTGGGGCTCACACAATGTCACCACAACCTGAGACAAACATGCAGGAATCAAGGCCGTTTTCCTAGTAGAGCAGCAGCACGACGGGCCCTGAGACCCCCACAGGGACCCCAGTCCTGGTCCTGAGTGCTGGCAATGTATTAGCTCTGGGGATGGGGCGCAAAGGGATACCAGAGCCCTCTGAACAGCTCCCCCGAGTCTCTGGGTGCAGAGTCCCTTGTCCAGCCAGCCCATGTGCTACAATAACTCTCCCGGCAGGCTGGGTACTCTCTGCTCCCTCTTCTGTTTAAACACAATGAGCGAAGCAGCTTGCTCCCATGTGAAAGGGTTTCAACCGTAAATGCCTGGTGCACCCACATCAGCGAATTATATTACTTCTAACACTCAAAAGCCTGTGTCATTTCCAAATCCCAATTTTCACAACTTCAAGTTTCCCAAGAAGCCTCCTTTGGAAGCCGACTTGTTTCTCTTCAGGCTGTGACTTCAGGGAAAGTCGCTATTTTTGGAAGGGTTTCAGTAAAGTCAGTAGGGGCTCTATGGGTTGGTCCAGAGTGAAGTGTGCTAAGGGAGGGAGAGAGAGAGAGAGAGAGAGAGAGAGAGAGAGAGAGAGACTGAGACTACTATGAAAAAAAGCAGCTCTAAAAGAAATGTGTTTTGGGTTCAAAAAAACATCCCTAAATAGAAATGCCTAGCTTAAAAAAAAAAAAAAAAAAAAACATGAAAAACACTCACGGGCAAACAACCAGCCAAGTATTTCATAGATGGACTTTTTCAGAGGAGAGGTGTGAACTAATTAAGCTGGGGTCTTGTTTTCATTCTGATGCTCCCTGAAATCTATTTGGGGGAGTGTGTTTTGAAAGCTGGGTAACAGGCTTGATACAGTCTAGAAAAATCTCTCTGGGTCTGGGGACACCTCAGCTAGGAATGCAAGCCTGAAGAAGCTCCCAAAGGAATTAACTGGAGTCACATCACTGACTGTTACTTTCCTTCAGCCAAGCAGAGGGTAGATAACCCTTCTCAGATGGGGAAAAGCTGGCAATGTATTTAAAAAAAAAAAAAAACAAACCCACACACCTTCTCGCCACTGTACTTTCGTTTCCCTCAGCCTTTTATTTATATACATGATGTTCTTGAAAAACAGAAAGGGAACCAAAAGGGAAACACAGACCTACAAGCTTAGGGCTTGGTATTTAGCGGGACCAGTGGCACGAGATCAGGAGCGGATGGGATCGTGGAAGCAAAACAATGGGGTACTGGAGACAGTTTCCATGGCCCCATCCAGCTCCATCCCACACAGGGCTGCCAACAGGAAGGGGCGCTGGCTATGGAGTCATTAAGTGCACGTGTGTGTGCAGCCTGATGGGGACACGAGAACAAGGAGAAAGAAACTGGAATTTCAAGAGGGACAGTGCAACTTTAGGTTAGAACAGGAAGCCTGAAGGACCCAGGCTCAGAACTGCCTGGCTCTGAGGTCTCTGCAGAGTCTGCCTGGAGGAAGGAGGGGTGTCCGTTCCTGCCACTGGGGACCCCAGGCTGGCCATTCTGCATCAGCCCTCAGAGCCCACAGCCTCTACTGAGATACTTCTTGAAATGAGGGCCTCCGTTGTGCCTTGTCCTTGTCCTAGTTGGACCACTGCTAGTTGTCACTCCCTCTGCCTCTGGGGCCACCCTCCTGCAGGGAGATGACCCACAGTGACAGCTTGAGAATCCAATCAAACCCTTTCTTGGAGATGCTGCCACCATGTGGCAGAAGTTTTCTGATTTCAAGAGATGGTTTCCTGTCTGCTAAGCAGGGATGCAAGCTGAGGGCACAGCTCCACTCAAGGAGCGCAGGCTCGTGTCACAGCCACTAAGCAACAGGCAAATGTGAGGGATAATCTCACACCCAGGTGCCTTCTGACCAATCCCAGACAGCACCCCAACAGTCCGGGTCACAGTGCTTCCATATGAGGGATGGAGGCCCGTTCCCTCCAGGCACTGGAAGAAGAGAGGCCGAAACAGCAGCATCTCTGGGTTCTCTCCTGCGGCAGTCGATAAGCATAGACACCCTGCCTCTCCAAGCTGGATTTTTGAAGCTGGATTTGCTACCTCAACAGTTATGCTAGCACGTTTCTTTGAAAACCTAAACAGCATCTCAAACGCTTCTCGGAAGCTGCGTACCACAATCACATGCTGCTAACCACAAGAGCTCATTGCCCAGATAATTGTGTGCTCCTAGGGCTGAATGAACATGGAGCAAGCAAGCAGGGTGCTGCGAGGAGCTGGCGCAGTGAAGGTACTGGCGGGGACAAGCAGAGTACTCCTCGATGTGGGTGCATGGCTCCCACATCCTCCAGGGGCTCCCTCCCCAGTCCCTTCTGCACCATCTGGCTATGAGCCTTCCCCAACTAGAACATAAGATAAGAGAATGGGGATGCATTCTGTTAGTGTTCCTCCCCTCCCAGGGATCAATGATACCTGGCCAGGAGCAAGAAGAATGAATGAAGAAAGCAGAGTTCTACTGCTCCATGGCCGTAGGCTGTATTGCATGAGGTTCTTTATCTATGAGAGAACCCCCTCACCTGTCTGGGGGCTGCCAAGAAGGAGTAGAACACACAGGCCAAGACAGCATACCTAACGCTTTCCTTAATTCTTCAAAGAAATGCATGCTCATAGTTAAAACCAAGGCACCCTAAAGGTTCTAAAAAGAACAGAAGAGAGGCCGACCGCCTTTCCCACTTGGCAAGGTCAACGTTTTCTACTTCTTAGTTTCTTCTGAAATTTACCTCAGTAATCATGGGGTTCTACTACTAGTTCTGGATCTGTCCATTCTGGACATGATCTACTGACTTCTTGCTACATTAAAGATTCAGCTCCTCCCCAAATCCCTCTCGAGACAGCACTCTGACACCATCTGGGGCTACATCCATAGTCAATTAATGTACCTACAGCCACAAAGAAATGATGTCCAGCCTGACGATGGCATGAATGTTGTCTGTCTTGCACTTTTCACCTGTGGATTTATTCACTGAACTCTTCCTTTCCAACCCCACTGGGATTCTGTCCACAGGCAGTCCCAGACACTTATCCCACTTCCTCCAGACACCTCCCACCTGCCAGCCTGTGGGGCCAGGGTTCCAGCCTCAGAAGGGATTGGGGAAGCACAGAGGAAGGAAAACGGTTCTAATCACAGTCACAGGTACTTTCTAGACCTTGTCCACTGACTCATGGCCTCATGGGAGGGTGCATTTCAGAGTTTGACAGGTACAAAGGAAATACATATGTGGTGTTAACTACTCCTGGCAGCCATGACAAGACCACCACAAGAGGCACAATGACCTGGCAGAGGCACAGGTGCTCCACGGGAGGGGCTTTACCTTGGACATCTGACTGAAGTCCGCAAAGCCCTCAGCACTATTGAAGGACCCACTTCCGAAGGGGTCTAAAGTTCCAAAGTGACCTGCAAGCAGCACCAACAGAGGCAGAGTTACAGGGCATCCCAGGACACGCCTCCTGGGGTCAAAGGAAAGTGCTGCCTCTCGGTACCCAACAGCCCTGGAAGCAGGAGATCACATTTGTTTGCTGGGGTCATGCTTCTGGACGGGGCTCTCCCACTGGTTCGGGAAAGGAGGTAAGAGGGAGAAGAGGAGCCATTCCACAGTAACCCACCACCCACACGATTGACAGGAGGTAGTCACTTGTGGGTGGAGATTTTTGCTGAGCTTTCTCTTTGGTGGGGCGATTTGCTTGGAATAAACCCCCATGCCCACCTATGATATCAAACTCCGCAACCAACAAGCCAGCAAGGCCACAGGACCAGGCAGGGCCTATTCCCTAAAGCAAAGGGGAGTCTGCAAATGCTCATTCCCCTTTATGCAAAAACCAGAACCTTGATCAAACTTTGGATTCTTTTAGGAAAAATTCCAAGGTACAAATCAAAGATTTATACAGAGGAATGAGTAAAGAGTAACCAATAAAGTTAGTGTTATTACAGAGTTAATTCCTACTGCTGAGCTTCCTTTCAGGAAGGATGTCAGCACTTACTTGGGAAGATGAACAGCTAGGCGGAGCTCTGGCTGAACTGCCTCTGGCGAGGGTTTGAGTACCACTGATTAATGACATAAACACTAAGGGCACACCAGTTTTGGAAATGAAATCAATAACTGGGTGAGTTCCTTCCACTGCCTAAGGAAGAGTCAAAAGGAAAATAAGCCATCAGTCTCACCTGATCCTCTTGAGGAGACACTGGAAGATGAAAAAGGATCACTGGATTCAAAGGGGTCGAGCTGAGTGAAAGGAAAGAGGAAAGAGTGAAAAGCAGTTTGTTTATTGCCCCATCTATTCATTCAACCCACAAAATTTTCTTGACATCTACATGCACCATATCTGGTGCTGGGCCTTGGAGAGGGTAAAACCATTAAAATTAAACCCCAGCAGAGTAAAACCCCAACAGACTGATCCTTCCTGCAGATAACACCTATAAAGTCTTAACAAAATTAAATTTAAAAAAATAATAATAACAACCACCTGAAGGCTTAGGAAGTGAACCAAAGAAGGCAGGCTTTGGAGGAAAATTGAAATGTGGCAGAAAAAATAGTACAGTTGACCCCTGTACAACGTAAGTGTTAAGGACGCTGATCCCCCACATGGCTGAAAATCAGTGTATAAATACAGTCCACTCTCCACATATGCCAATTCCTAACCACAGATCAAAATTATAGTTGACCTGTGAACAACTTACAAATTGAATAAGTGAACCCGCGTAGTTCAAACCCATGGATAGTACAAGGTTGAGTTTTCCATTTTGACAGCTATATTTGAGAATATAGGGAGGCTAAGACTTCAATAAAAAATGCCATCTTTCACCCTGGTAGGCATGGCTTAGTGGTTATGGCATTGGCCTGTGCACTGGAGGGTCATAAGTTCGATTCCTGGTCAAGGGCGTGTACTTGGGTTGCAGATTCAATCCCACCCCGGCCGGGGACCCAGGGGCATGTGCAAGAGGCAACTAATATCTCTCTCTCTCTCTCTCTCTCTCTCAAAATCAATGAAAAAAAATCCTCACTCCTTGGGTAAGGATTTTTTTTTAATGCCATCTTTCTGGCCTGAAGACCAGAGGATGGAGGCCTGGGACAGTCATACCCATGGGAAGGGACAGGGATCCAGAAAAGAGAGGAAGAGAATGGAAGCCCAAATTCCATGTTCAGCTCTGCCCAAGTCTCAGGCTTACCCCTGTAGACTGAGAGCAACTTACAGGGAGTTTGAAGTGTGAATCTCACCAACTTAACAGCCTGGTGAAACAAAACCACTCAAGCTCTTTGGAGAAATGTAACAGAATCCAGTGTCCATAATAGAGCACCCAGGATGCATGGGATACATTTCTAAATGATTCAACATACAAGAACCAGAAAAAATGTAGCTAATTCTCAAGGGAAAAGACAATCAATGGAGTCAATTCCAACATGACCCAGCTGTTGGAATTCTCAGAGGATGACAACTTTAAAGCAGTGATAACTGCTCAATGAAATAAAGAAAAATACACTTGAATAAAAAGATAGGGAGATCTTAACAGACAAATAGAAACTATACAAAAGAAACAAATGGAATTCTAAAACTGCAAAGTATAATTTCTGAAATAACTTCACTATGTTAGCTGAACAACAAAGGATAGAGAAAAAAGTGAGCAAAGTTGAAGACAGAAGAGTGGAAATTCCCAATCTGAAGAAAAAAAAAAAAATAATGAAAAGAAAACAGGGCTTTAGGAATTTGTGGGAACATTAGCAAAAGGTCTAATACATGTATAACCATAAACTCACAAAGAGAAGAAAAAGAGACAACAGGATAGAAAAAGAAAATATTTAAAGAAATATGCCGAGACCGGTTTGGCTCAGTGGATAGAGCGTCGGCCTGCGGACTCAGAGGTCCCGGGTTCGATTCCGGTCGGGGGCATGTGCCTGGGTTGCGGGCACATCCCCAGTGGGGGATGTGCAGGAGGCGGCTGATCGATGTTTCTCTCTCATCGATGTTTCTAACTCTCTCTGTCTCTCTCCCTTCCTCTCTGTGAAAAATCAGTGAAGTATATTTAAAAAAAAAAAAAAAATTAAAAAAAAAAAAAAAAAAGAAATAATGGCTGAAAACTTGCCAAACTTGGTGAAAGACATAATTTATAGATTTAAGAACCTCAGCAAACCTCAAACAGCATACATACAAAAAGAACATACATCCAGACACTTCACAAACTAATGAAAAGTGAAGGTAAAGAGAGGCTCTTTAAAGCAGCCAGAGAAAACATGATACATATAGGGGAACAACTATCAGAAAGACGGGTGGCTTCTCATCGAGGACAATGAAGGTCACAAGGCAGTGGAAAAACATCTTAAAAGTGCTAAAAGGGAAAATATACTACTAGATTGGGCACAAAAACCCTTCCAGAATGACAACAAAGTAGATCAGTATTACAAGAAATGCCAAGGAAAGTTCTTCAGGTTGAAAGAAAATGATAACAGAGGGAAAATAAGATCTTTTTTTTTTTTTTTAAATATATTTTATTGGTTTTTTACAGAGAGGAAGGGAGAGGGATAGAGTTAGAAACATTGATTAGAGAGAAAGATCCATCAGCTGCCTCCTGCACGTCCCCTACTGGGGATGCGCCCGCAACCAAGGTACATGCCCTTGACTGGAATCGAACCTGGGACCCTTCAGTCCGCAGGCCAAGGCTCTATCCACTGAGCCAAACCAGTTCGGCAGGAAAATAAGATCTTGAGAGAGGAATGAAGAGTGTTAGAAATGGTAAATCAATGAGTAAAAATCATTAAGACCACTTTTTTCCTCTTTAAAGTTTCTTTAAAACACATACAAGGAATTAAGGCAAAAATTATAACACCGTTTTACTGGCTTTGTAATACACTTAGATGTTTTACATTCACAGGACAGCTATAACATGAGACGCCTACTAGTTGAGGGGAAATGGATAAATGGACCTAAATGGCTGCACGTTTTCTACATTTTACATTAAATGATATAATATTAACTCCAAGTAGCCTATGAAAAGTTAAGTGTATATGGTTAATTCCTAAAGCAACCTCTAAAAAGTAAAAAAAAAAAAAAAAAAAAAAAAAAAGGCATAGTTAAGAGGCCAATAGATATAAGAAAATTCTAGAAAACTCTCAATCCAAAAGAGGGCAGGAAAAGGGGAACTGAGGTACAAAACAAAGAGGATTAAAAGAAAGCAAACAATAAAATACTAGATTTAAATCCAACCATATCAATAATTACAATAAATGTTAAGGGATAAGGGACTAGATTAGACACTCCATTTAGAAGGCAGAGTTTTCCAGACTGGATAGAAAAGCAAGTCCAAACTACATAGCCAACTCAAAAGATATCCTTCAGCCTGGCTGGGGTGGCTCAGTGGTTGAGTGTCGACCTATGAACCATGAGGTCACGGTTCGATTCTCAGTCAGAGCACAGGCCCAGGTTGTGGGCTTGATCCCCAGTGTGGGGCATGCAGGAGACAGCCGACAGAAGCTCTCATCGATGTTTCTATCTCTCTATCCCTCTCCCTTCCCCTCTCTGTAAAAATCAATAAAAACATATTTTAAAAAAGAACCAACCCTGCCAACACCTTCATATATAAACATCAAATAGGTTGAAAATAAATAAATAAATAAAATATGACACAAACAGTAAGCAAAAGGAGGATAAAGTGGCTACTTTAAATGTGTGATAAAATAGTTTCAAGACAAAGATATAACCTGAAGAAAATAAGAAACCCTTTATAACGATTAAAAAAAAAAAAGGTCACTGCATCAGACAATAATTATACATGTACTAGAGGCCTGATGCATGAAATTCGTATAAGAATAGGCCCTTGCAGCCCCATCCGGATGGTTGTTCCGCTGTTTAGCCGTTCAGTCGATTTGCATATTACACTTTTATTATTATAGACTAGAGGCCCGGTGCATGAAAATTCATGCACTGGAGGGGGGGTGGTGTCCCTCAGCCCTGCCTGCTCACAGTCCAGGAGCCCTCAGGGGCGGGAGGTGACCTGGCCATTAGGAGAAGGCAAATCTCCCATCACACCTCTGCTACTGCCACTGCTGGCAGCACAAGCCTTGGCCGGCCCTGGTTACCTGAGCCTCGATTAGCCCTGGGCGGCTGGGCAGCCGCCATCTGAGGCTTGCCTGTGCCTCAGGCCAGCCCTGGGTGGCTGGGGGGCTGAGGGCGGGTCCGCCTGCACCGTGCGCCTGCCGTCCTCCCCTTCCCCCCGGCTGGGCTGAAAGGACAGTGGGACTCCAGCGGCAGGAGCCAGGAGTGGCCGGACCCGCCTGAGGGTCTGCCACCCCTCTGGGGCTGAAAGGACTGGGCGCCACCATCTTGTGTCTATGGGTTCTGCCATTCTTTGTGATGGTGTGATGGTCAATTTGCATATTTCATCTTTATTCGATAGGACAGGCAATTGATAAAGTTTCAAAATATATGAAGCAAAACTTGACAGAATTAAGGGGGATATAAACAATTCCACAATAACTGGAGCTTTAACACCCTACTCTCAGCAGTTGGAAGAATCAGAAAACAAACACAGTGAAGACATAGATGACCTGAACACAACCAACTCTGACCTAGCTGGCATTTATAGACCATGACACCTAATAACTGCAGACATTCTTCCTAAATGTATGTGATATGTTCACCAACACAAACCATAAAACAAGTTGCAATAAATTTCAGTCTCAATAAAAACATACAAATATGTTCTCTAATAACAATAGATATTAATTAGAAATCAATATTATACAATACCTAAAGGAAAAAAACAAGTATCTGGAAACAAACAATGCATTTTAAATAACACATGGTTCAGAGAAATCACAAGGGAAACTAGAAAATATCTCAAACTGAATAACAATGAAGACACATATCCAAATGTGTGGGTGGTGTTGGTGGTATAGTGGTGAGCATAGCTGCCTTCCAAAATGTGTGGAAAGCAAGCTAAAGCAGTATTTAGATGAAATGTGTAGCTTTAAACACATTAGAAAAGAAGGTCTAAAATCAATGGCCTAAGGTTAGATATTAAGATGTTAGAAATAGAAAAGCAACGTACTAACCCAAAATAAATAAGAGGAAGGAAATAATAAAGGGCAAAAATCAGTGAAACAGAAAACAAACAGAAGAGAAAATTAACAAAGCCACTTGTGGAAAAGATAACAAATTGATAAAAAATAAGAGGACATGCCCTAGCAGGTTGGCTCAACAGATAGAATGTCAGCCTGCAGACTGAAGAGTCGCAGGTTCGATTCCAGTCAAGGGCACATGCCTGGGTTGCAGGTTCAATCCCCCGTAGGGGGTGTGCAGGAGGCAGCCGATCAATGATTCTCTCTCATCACTGATGTTTCTATCTCCCTCTCCCTCTTCCTTCCTCTCTGAAATCAATAAAAATATATTTAAAAAAAAAAAAAAAAGAATAAGAGGACAGCCCAGCCGGTGTGGTTCAGTGGTTGAGTGTCAACCCATGAACCCAAGAGGTTACTGGTTCAATTCCTGGTCAGGGTACATGCCTGAGTTGCGGGATTGATCCCCAGTAAATGCTGTGCAGAAGGCAGCCAATGGATGATGTTTCTTTCTCATCGATATTTCTATCTCTCTATTCCTCTGCCTCTCTCTCTCAAATCAATAAAAACATTAATTTTTTAATTAAGAGGACAGATCGTCAAAACCAAAAAAAAAAAAAAAAAAGAATATTCCATGACAGGTCCGATAGAAATGTTACAATGAACCTCTGCCCTCAAAGAACTGTGGGTCTGATGATGCACACACAGGTCCATGGGAAGAAGAAAACCAAGGAATGTGTAAGTGGGGACAGAGATGCAACCTAGAATACTAAGTGAGGCTACAAACCCTCACATAGTCACAAAAATTATTCATTCACAAAACACTTTGGGGCCTAATGTTGTACAAAACACATGGTTTGCTAGATGATGGGGGGCGGGGGTCATGTTTGCCTCACACACTAAGTGCAGCCAGGCTGGTCTGGGCTTCCTCCCGCCGTGACTGGGACCCACGGAGGCAGTCTGACTCCAATGGCACTATCAGTGCTTTGCTCTAGGAAGACAGCAGGGGTGGTCATGTTGAGGCCAGGGTGGTGTATGGAAGTGTGTGGTGTGTTTTTTTTGTTTTGTCTTTGTTGAGAGACAGAGCAGAGAACCCGGCAGACGGGCCTGACCTGAAGTAAAGGGACACAGAAAGGGACAGAAGAATGACAGCTGTTCAGGACACAGCTGCCTCCTGACTTGGGCTCCCTGGACCACTGGGATGTGACGCCCTGCTTCACAGGACAATCCTCACAAGGACCCACAGGCACAGCCACGCCCCCATCCAGGAATGAGCTCTGGCCCATGACTTGGCTGCTAGAGAACCACCTGGCCTCACACTGCCCACAATCGTCAGGCTTAGTGAGCACAGTTCAAAGGACAGAGTCCTGGCTCAATCCTAGGGGAAGACAAGGACAGGCTGCCTTCACAGGCACCAATGCACACACAGGTACTCACTCCCCCTTCCCACATCACTCACCTTTGAAGGTAAGGAAGGGTTTTTCGTGAATGGGTCTGAGGAAAACGGGTCATTCTTTGTATGTTTCTTAAAGAAGTCATCGGGGGCAGAGCCACGGAATGGGTCACTTTCTTTGAAAGGATCTCCTCCAAAAGGATCTACAAAGTGTTTTGGAAAGTAAGGAAAAGAAGGCATCATGAATAAACATGTTTAGTGAAAGAAGCTAAATATGAAAGAACACATAATTGATGCCATTTAGGTGAAATTCTAGAAAAGGTAAAAACCATAGTGAGAGAGAACAGGTCAGTGGTTGCCAGAGACGTAGGGGTTTGGGGGTGGGTGGCACAAAGGAACCTTTCAGGATGATGGAAATGTTCATTATCCCACACAACTGTACTCATTTGTCAAACCTCATCTCACCCTGGCCGGTGTGGCTCAGTTGGTTGGAGCCTTGTCCTGAACACCAAAAGGTGGCAGTTCGATTTCCAGTAAGGGCACATACCCAGGGTGCAGGAGGCAACTGACCGATGTTTCTCTCTCATCGATGTTTCTATCTCTCTCCCTTCCTCTCTGTGAAAAATCAATAAAATATATTTAAAATAATAATAATAATAACAATAAACAATGTGGGCAAATCCATAGAAACAGAAAAGCAGATTAGTGGTTGCCAAGGCCTGGGGGAGAGAAAATGGGGAGATGACTACTAACGGGGATGGGATCTCCTTTTGGGGTAATGGGAATATTCTGAAACTAAATAGAGATGGTAGTGGCAGAACATTGGAAATGTACTAAATGCCAGTGACTTGTTCACTTTAAAATTATTATGTGTTATGTGAATTTTACCTCAGTAAAAAAATAAAATAAAAAATATAGGCAAAGTGATCCCCATACCACAACCACAGTGTGTTCATTGACCTCAAATGTGGGGTGCGCCATGGTGACTAGAGAAGGGGGACAGCCACCATCACCAGGAAGGAACAAGACACCAGGCTTTCGTGCAATGCAAACGGTTGCCCTTCCCAATGTACACCGCCGCCACTCTTGGAATGGATGGACAGAAGTCCTGCCATGTGCATGTACTGCACAGGACCCCCTGAAGCTGCCACAGGGGACATAAGCAGGCACAAGTGACTGAGTTGCTGAGGGGAACAATCACCGGGCTGCCGAGAGCTCCTTTTCTAGTTCTGTTGGGAGACTGGCAACAAGGGCACCAGACTGTGAAATGGAGGGCCATTACTGCCCATTTCCTTCAGAAATGAACCTCGCTGCAGCCCTGTGGTGGGGGACCTGGTGGAGGAGACTGGAAGGTGTTTTACATTGCCTTCAGCTTGCACTAGGAACCAGACTATTCTGAGGACGAGTCCATGAAACGTGTCTTTTAACAAAGGCTTTTACCTGTGGAAGCTATCTGCTGTTCTGCAAAGGGGTCATTCTGGAACGGGTCACCTAGATTAGAGGAGAGAGAAACGTTTAGCTTTACAGTAGAAATGACCCTGGCATTATCAAAGTGGAGAGCAGGGAAGGCCACTGACTGAGGCAGTTTTTCGTGGCTGGGACGTAAGATGAAATGGAAGGTATTCTGGCTGCTCAACCCAGGCCAGAGTCCGAGAAAATGTACAAGCCAGGGTTCACTCTTCTCCTTCTACGCCCCGTGTCGCTCCTGCATCTCATCTCCCCCTCACATCCCTTGGCTATTAGAACAGGGGGCCTGGGGCTGCCCCAGTCCTCAACCACGTGGCCCACCCTGGAGCCATGATGAGCTCCGTACATCTGAGCCTCAGGAGCTGCCTAAGGTGCTTGACTCCAAATCTGCAACTGGAGAGGCTCCCACTGCCACTCCCTGCCTCGGTATCTTTCTCAGAAATGTACAGATAGTCTTCCTGGAAATACTGTTTTGTTCTGAAAAAAAAAAATGGAGAAACGTAGGAAATCTTGTTTCTAGAAATTCTGTTATTTTTGACTCACGTGTAGCTCTGGTAAACCCACCAGTTGAGTCCTTAGATTTATGTGGGGATCTGTCATTCGCTAGGTAGTTTCATAATCGTTACTGTATCTGATTATCTTACCATCCTTCAGTGCAGTGAGGAAGTATGTGCCACCCACTGGTGGATGGAAACTGAAGTGCGAAGTGTCTAGGGGCCCAGCAAGCCATGAGCTCTTCCCACCACACCCCAAGGCCTCAGCTCCTCAGTGAACTGGGTAAGGTGAAAACTCAAAAGGCCTGTGAGGCTCAGAGAATTCCTCTCCTCCTCCATTTCAGGGGGTGCTATCTCCCACCTATTATGGTCACTGAACAACCCTCAATGGCACAAACTAAACAGCCTTTCAGTGAGAGAGTGGGAGCCAAACAAAATACCTTTGAAGGGATCGGCTCCTTTAAACGGGTCAGATTTGAAGGGGTCTTCTGCCTGGAAAGGATCCGGATGCAATTCTTGGGCATTGTTGCTAAATAACAAGGCTTTATTTTTGAAAGGATCATCCTAAAATTTTGTGAAGAGACAGGACAGGGAATTTATTATTTCAGACTTAAATCAAATTATAGAATTCCATACCTAACTCATAATTTTTCCTTTAAGTGCTATGACCCTAAAGAGAATAACTTAAAAAAAAAATCATTGAGGATGGACTTTAGTTAATAATACTGTGTCAACAGTGGTTCATTAGTTGTGACAAATGTGCCATATAAAGATTTTAATAGGGGAACGTGGGTGTGGGGTGTTTGGGAACTCTCTGTACCACCTTGGCAATTGTTCTGTAAGCCTAACACTCTTCTAAAAGAAGTTTATTTAAAAATCACTGAGTGGAAGCAACCCAAACATCCACGGATGGATGAATGAATAAACAAAATGTGGTATATATTCATGCAATAGAACATTATTCAGCTTTAAAAAGGAAGGAAATTCTGACACATGCCACAACATGGATGAACCTTGAGTATATTATGCTGAGTGAAATAAGCCAGTCACAAAAGGACATATATGATTCTACTTATAGGCGGACCTTATAGTAGTCAGATTCATGGAGACAGAAAGTAGAATGGTGGGTGCCAGGGGCAAAAGGTGGGGGAATGGGAAGTTAGTGTTTAAGGGGAAAGAGATTCAGTTAGGGAAAATGAAAAAGTTCTGGAGATGGATGGTAGTGATGGCTACACAACAATGTGAATGTACTTAATGGCACTGAACTGCCCACTTGTAAATGGTTAAGATGGTAAATTTTTGTTGTGTGTATTTTACCACAATTAGAATTTTTTAAAAAATCATTGAGACAGAAAAAAGTCACATTTTTTGAGATCTTAAAAAATATAACAAGCCACCACCTGCAGCACAGGACTCTTCAAAGGTGTGACCTCCCTCAGTCATCTTTATTTCAGAGCGTGTGGGTACTTTAAAACATGCTGTTTCCACACCAAGAAACATACATGCTGGCTATTTGCATCCTGGGAGGAAGTGAGCGCTAATGCAGTTAGAACTACTAGAGCATATACACTACTTTGCATTTTTTTTTTTAGTGCTTATTTCTAGAAACAAACACGCATATTTAAATCAAAAGAAAAAAAAAGATTTGCTTTTGAAGAGTACATTTTTATAGTGGAACAGCCTATAAAGAGGGGAGGTGGAGTTTGCAGTATGCAAGGGAACAATGCATTTGGCTTAAAAATACTGAGTGTTTTGGTTAATAAAGACACATCCTCAGTGAAAACATGAAAGTTTCACTGTGATATTTAAAAGCACAACATCCTCCCTGACTCTGGTGAATGTGCCAGCATCTATGGGGCTGGCACATAAATCCATTCTTCCAATTGACCAAAACCAAATAAAAGAGCTGGAGCTTTGGTCAAAATACAAACAGCGGTTACTGGGAAATGACATCAAAGGTGCCAAAGGAAGATTCCTGACGAGGCTTCCTACCACATGAGCCAGTCCACCTGGGGCAGGATGGGTCTCAGAGGCACCAGGCTAACAGGAAGCCTTGGGCTTTGGAAAAAACAAACCAACACCCCTGGCCTCTGATGAATATGAAGCAATTGTTCTTACCTGGGAGAGATTATCTGGAGCCTCCAGCCAGGGCGGGGAAACCTTCCCAAGGTGGGGAAACCACAGCAGGTTCTTAGGCAAGTAAGTACAGAGGCCTGCAAGCACCGCGACTGGTGGCATGGCAGAGCGCAGTTCTGCAGGGACATTGTGGTGCTAATGACCACAAGATGGGTACCCAAGGAGCACCCAGTGGGGCTCTCAGACACAGAAAATAGGATGGAGTCCTCATCTAAGGAAGCCAGGAGGCTAGGGCGAAATAAGCCTCTCGAACTGTAGCATGGAGCAAGGTACCTACTCCAGAAGGATCAGGAGGGATCACAACACAGATGAAGCCAGGACTTAAGAATAACGTTTCTTTCATTTTTAATTGGCACCAATTTACAAGTTGATTGGATTTGTTTTGATTTGCTTTTTAAAAGTGTTTTCCATCATCATTTGAAAGACTGCCAAATACCAGTGGACAATGTCAGAGAAAAGAATGATTCTGGAAGCTCCAACCATGAGTACCCTAAACTGAAAGTCAGGTCTCCACTCTCTCCCAGGGGCAATTATCTCCCTGAGGCAGCCATTGCTCCCTCCCCTTCAAAGGAAAAGCCTCAGAAGACCTTAGCAAGACTCATGTGGTTAGGGTAACCACTGGGGGTTTGGGTTCCATTTCACAGATTCAGAGCAGAAAACTAGATTTCCCCTGGTACAGAGATACCATAATCTTTTCCATCCACGAGAAATGAGCCATCTGCCAACTTGGGAAATACAAGTGCAGCAGACCAGCATGGTATGAATGATACGTCCCTTGGCAAAGGTTAAAATACCTTCAAACATAAGTTCAGTGACCAGTCTCAAGTTTTGTACTTCATAGGAAATAGAAATGACACCTATGAAAGGACATCAAAGGGGTTTCTGTGACATTCCTTCCCATTAAATGGGACTGGGCAGTGGTGTACTGTGAACCAGCTTTCTGGAAAAAAAAGTCCTGATGGGCAGATTCTGCCAATTCCTGTGGTGTAAAGACGTTGTGGCCGATTTCAAGTTATCAAAGTTGAACAACCAGCTAACAAAATTCCTATTTAATAATCAGCTGTGGAGTGTCAGTAACACTGGCTCCTGTGTGTCACTGGGACTGGATGTGACAGACAACCGTCTTTCAGGATGAGTTCTCAGCAAGGTTTAAATTGGGGTTGACTTATAACCTACTCTCTACTAGACAGATTGGTTGGATATTGACATCAAGGGCAAGAGGTCAACATACTCATCCAATGAGAGAAAAGACATAACCATGACTTTAAGAATCCTGTGTCTCTTGGACAAAGTAACACAGTGTGAGCTTAACACTAAACTTAGTAATTTTAGTAGTAGTGCCTAGGCTTTTAGAAAGTTCTAGATGCAGCTCTGTGGTTATACTAATCTTAGGACTAAACCCCTCACTTTCACCCCTCTCGAAGAGAACTAAGAGCTCCCTCTCCTTTGGAGCAGTCTTGAAATGTTCAGGAGTAAATAAAAAGCCCTCTTCAAAGTGTTTATTAAGAAATGGAAACAAACCAAAAAAATGCTTTAAAAACTGTATTTGTACAAGATAAATAGTTTTTCTTTCAGGTATCAGTTGCAAGTTTCTATGTAACATAACTGACATCAACATTCCAAGATGAACTGACTCTCATGTAAAGGCTGCTCCACTTAGAAGAACAAAAATAAAGAAAGGTTAAAAAAAAATCTGTGGGCAATGGGGAAGGAGGAATCACTGGCCACTTGCAAATTGCCACTTCACTGCCAACTTTTATCCAAGGAAACCAATTTTATCAAACCCTGCCAAACAGTTTAAGAGCAAGGTGTCCCCTGAACTAGCACAGAATCAGACAAGCCGAAAGCCATGGGAGGGGACTGGTGACGAGGAGGGGGAAAGTAAGAGCAGGGTTGTGAAGCTGAAATACACACTGAGGGAGCCAGACCCCAAGCAGGAAATTCTGTCCCACGCACTTCATGAAGAATGAACGTTCATCGTCTACATTCAAGCTGACGATGGGCTCAAGAGCGGATATGTCGCCTATTTACAATTCCACAAGAGTGAGGAGTCTGAATGGCTGAGGGAGGCAATGATGGCCAGAGAGAGGAGACAGATGAGAACACCACCAGCATATTCTAAGCAATGTGGGGAAGGAAGCTCAGCTTCCTCGTAAATTCTTGGGACTGAGTACTTGGCTACTGAGAAAAGAAACATGTCAAGGAATGAACATAAAGAACCGAGTCTTGAGAGCGAGAAAGGCTGTCCAATTACAAGGAGGAAAGGAATCCAGGAAGCAAACAAAGCTGGGAGCAGAAGGAGGGCTTGGAAGGGGAGCCCTGGAAGAGAGAGATGAAGTGCAAGGTGAGCTGCTAAAGGATTTGGGAGCAAAGCACAACAAGCCCATCAAGATCAACCATGTCCCACTGGCACCCTCAAGAGCACAGAGACACGCTCCTCAGCCAGACTAAATTGGAAACAGCACACACCAGGGCTCGGGGCTACAAAGGCAGACTGGTGGGAACAGGGAGGCGTGACAATCTAAGGAAAAAGTAGCACCTGCTGGATGCCAGAAGCCTGAGAGACCACAGCAACCTAAGAGGTCAACAGCCCCTCGGGCCTAATCAGGGCCCCCAGGTTCATGAGGTTTGGACTCATGTGCCCGGTTTCAAATGTAACCAAAATTTCAGAACAGAGGCCAATTCGTAGGTGAGACAGCAATGTCTCAAGAGGGTTATTTTCTTTCTCTTTATCAATACATTTGATTTTCAAGGTACTCCTTGTGGAAATGGACAAACACATTTCCTCAGTCCCTCCATTAGCAGGATGTGGGTTTCACAATTTAGGAGACTGATCCAAGTTTGGTTAAGTTTGGGAAGCCTTCCATATTTGGGTGACTGGCCCACAGAGATGGAAGTCTTTTAAAAAGTGGTTTTACAAAGGGGTCAGGCCTATCCCATTGCTTTGCCCTGGATGAAGCACGGCCACATACACTGGGCTGCGGGGCTGGTGGGGACTCTCAAAGCAGCAGTGAAAATGAGAAACGCCCTGCACTTGGATAGAACAAAGCTGGCAAGTGCTGGACCGAGTGGGAGGGGCATTCTCGGAACCCAATGTGGGACCTGATCCCAGGACCAGAATATATTTATTCCACCTTTACCATGGTTCCAAAACCGCCCCTCTCTGTCAGGGAGACACCCTCGCTCAGGTCAGCTAAGTTGGTCAGGCTGGCACCATGGGCCCCATCGAGCACCTCGTCGTACTGCTCCAGGCTCCTGTGGGCTTCCTGCTGGCTTTCGTGCAGCTGGGCAAGTTTGCTTCTTGCCTGCACAAGAAAGACATCACTTGCATCAAGTGGCATTTAGGGAAAAATTCTCAAGTGAGACATGTTTTTCATACAACCCTGAGCAACTCGTGTGGGTAACTAAATTACCCATCTATAAGGAGTAGGTGACCCCTGTCACCATATTTACAAGAAGTGAGAACCCTCATAAATCAAGACAAGGTCCTTCTCATGGCCCCCAGAAGACCTCTCTGTATGCCCAGCCCCTGAGAGAGGCATGAGTTCAAAAAAACATTTGTCAATTCTAAACAAACTGAAATTAGACAAAACCCAGATTCACAATCTGTTCAAAGTAATACTCTCTTTTATAGGGTTTTTATTACCCACTTGTTTCTCCTTGTCCTGGAGAAGACATGTGAGGCCCAGGAAAGGAAGACAACCTATGAGGTCAGACAGACCCAGGCATTTACTTTAAATGTCTCGTACACACGGCATGACCTCAGGCTGGTGACCTAACTTCTCTGTTCCCTCTTCTCCAAAGTGAACCATTGGAAATCATAAGTAAGACAGAGTCTGGCAGGGTAGGCATTAATAAATAGCAGTTACTGTTATCATTATCATTATTATTAATAACACACTCTTATATCCTGGCTCCTATGAAGATTTTACAAATTCTAAAAATATTTAATATAATCCTACAGATGTTAACAAAACACAATTTAGTTATTAAATCCCCCCTAGTACATGTTTGTGATAAATTTTTGTCTGTAAACTGTCAAAGAGAACAAAAGTTCTATTTAGTTAAGAAAGGAAGCACAGCCCCTGGCTGGTGTTGCTCAGTGATTAGAGTGTCAGCCTGCACACCAAAGGGTCTTGGGTTAAATTCCCGGTCAAGGGCATGTACCTGGGTTGTGGGTTCACTCCCTGCTCCTGGTCAGGGCACATTCAGGAGGAAACCAATCCATGTGTCTCTCATATCGATGTTTCTCTCTCTCTCTCCCTCCCTCCCTCCCTTTCTCTTTGAGGAAGCAATGGAAAAAATGTCCTCAGGTGAGAATTAACAAAAAAAAAGAAAGGAAGGAAGGAAGCACAAATAGCCATTTCAATACTGCTGAGGGTACACATAACCCCCATTTTGTACGAGGGAGACCCAAGGGCCAGCAGGGAGTCCTATGGCTGTCACATATAGTGGGCAGGAAAAGAGCTCTCCCTCTGCTGGTAAGCAGCGCTGGAGGCCACATGGCCTTCACATCAGAGCAGGACAGGGAGGGGCTGCCCAGGAAGCTTGAAGACCTGAACAGGGCGCTGCATTCAACAATGCTCATTATAGGTTGGGGCCTCCTCAATGTAATAGTCTTCAAATTGCATGGGAACAGAGAGGCACTGGACATGTCTCCCACACTCATGCTTATGGGAGAACCAGGCTGATGAGATCATTTCCTGAACCCAAGGCTCTCTCCCAGTGAGCCATTAATTTAATGCCCTTCATTCTGCACCTGCCCACTCCTGAAAATGAGATGCACTCAGGCAGGGAAGGGAAAAGAGTGAGACCAAAGTCAGCATGATGCTAGAACACATACCAGGGGTTCTCAGCAATTAACCTCCAGGTGGCAGGACACTAGTGAAGTGAGTGAGAGCAAAGGGAACAAGAGGCCTCAGGGCAGACACTTGGCCCGCCAGTCAAACAGCTCATGGCAGCTGCTCTGCTTGGCAGAAAACCCTAGGCCTTGGTAGGGCCTGCTCCCAGGGAGATACCTGGTTGATTTCATCTTGTGTGGACTTCAGAGACTTGATAATGGTTTCTAGTTGAACCTTTCCAGCCTGAATGCTCTGCTCCAGCTGCGTCTCTTCCTGCTGCAGCCGGTTCAGTTCCGATTTGGCCCGGTTCAGGTCGTCCTCCTGGGACTTCAGGTCAGATTCCTGCGACTGGATCTGGGTCTTCAATGAGGAAATCTGAAATAAGATGAAAAGGGAGAATTCTTAGTTCACGGTTTTTGAACAAGCTAAGCCAGGGAGGCCAGACACCTGACTTCCTCACGGGCCCTCTACACCCAAAACAAAGACAGAAACAACAAGGCAGACATGCTCACCCATGTGACTAACAGAAAGTCACGTTGGGATAAAAAGGAACTCAAGCTCAAGCTCGAACAAACACAGGCAATCTGTCCTAGTGGTTGAATGTCCCCATACGAGGCCTAAGAGGGTTTTATAATCTGCTGAGGCTAGGGCCTCCCTGGCTGTAACAAGCAGGTAGGATAGCAGAGGAAGGAGAGAGGTGTGCTGGACTCCCATGCTGTCAGGCGCGGGCCAGGGTAGGTTGTTCCTGGGGATCAAGGAACAACACATAGGTTCCTGGGGATCAAGGCTGATCTCTCCTCAACTTGGCAAGTGAGACTGAGGTCAAATCCTAAATGTGTAAACATTTTTCCAAATGATATGTCCAACTACTCTATCAAACCAGCAGGGTTCTTCACATTGTGTTTCAAGGTCATCGTGAGCTTGGAGAAGCCCTTGGGGAGCTCCCTCCCCATGCTGGACTCCAGCGGGACTCACCATCTGAGTCTCATCCTGGCACTTCTGCCTGACGTCACTCAGCATGTCTCGGAGTTTGGCCTTCTGCTGGTCCATTTCATCCAGGCGGTCCTGGGCATCCTGTTTCTGAGCTTCCAGCTCTTGTAAACTGCTTGTTTCCCGGTCTAAGTCATTTTGTAATTCCTAGGGAAGGGTTGTGTGAATTTACTTGAGACTGGTGAAAACGAGCCATGCTGATATAACAGGTTACAGCCTGGGCTGGAGACCCTGGACATCTGTGCTCGGGGTGGCACCCTGCACACACCCACTGTGAATGTGTGCATCTCAGCTGGGTGACTTGGCTCAATCTCTCATTAAGTCCCTTCAGCAAATATTTACCGATGGCCTAAGAGAGGCCAGGCACCGGGAGAGGGGCTGGGTCCCTGATGAAAAGAGCTCTCCAGGGACCTATGGCTGGGGGTGGGCAGGAGACAGGAGACATCTAAACACAAATGAACTGGGATGAAAGGCACGAAGAGACAGCATGGGTGCTGGTGGAGTCACGGGGGGTATGGGGAGCCCAGACTGATGCTACATGGGTGGAGAAGACCCCAGTGGAAGTACCACTTAGGATGGACCCGAAGAACAAGCAGGTGGCAACCAGAAAAAGAGGCAGGAATGTGACCATGTTATCTTAGACATGCCCCGTGTTCACCAGTCTCAAGTAAATTCAAAGATCCAATACAGAGGCCTGGTGGAAGGGGCCAGGGAGCTCCAAGGGGTGTGGGATGTCCATTCCAGTGGAGCAAAGGGAAGCAGGATGAGGGCGGCAGAGGCTGCCTGGCTTCTGCAGTGGGAAGCCCCTGGAGACTGTTCAAATGCGGGCGTGGGACCTGCTGACTCTCCACTGCTAAAGTCCCTCCAAGTCAGTCATATCTACAGAGATGGCCAGTCCAGGAATCCTTGGCCCTGACAACTGCACTCCTGGGAAAAGCATCCTAGAAGTATATGGAACATGTGACAAGATAAACATCTGTAACAGCAAAATCATCAACAATGCAAATTCAACCAGGCAGGGCTGGCTGATGACTTACGGTACAGCCCACTCAAGGGATCTCAAGTTCCCAGTTACAATGTGAAATGAACAAGGTGCGCAACAGAGCACATGTGTTTTGCACCCTGGCATTCGTGCAAACAGGAAGGGGAGAATATGCATAACTGTCTCTCCTTAAACATGCACAAGGGAAGGCCTCCTGGGAGCAAATCCACTGCATCCCTGGAGACCAAAGGGGACAGGAGGCTCTCATCTTTGATTTTCAACCAGACAAGTCTAATGGAATGTCTTATCTATCTGAAATAGGATGGCAGAAGAGAATGTAGCCTGAGGAGCCAACAGAGGGAGCCAGGACGGTGGGCAGAGGGTTCAGGCTGGGTCCAGGGAGAGGTGACAGTGGACTAGGCATGGTGGTAGCTGTGGAATCAAAGAAAGGGGTGAATTTGAGGATCTCTAGTGGGGGTGAGGAAGGACAAGTGGTAAGGCTGATCCCCAGGGCTGGCCAGAGCTGCAGGTGGCTGATGCCTTTTCAGGACAAAACCAGAAGACTGTGCATGGTCTCCCTCTCCCTGCCTTGAGGACAAGAACATCTCGGCTCTCTCTTCTTTCAACAGGCAAAATGCATCTCTGAGTTATTTTGGAGAGCTGCGTTCTCTACTCCGCAGTCTCCCTGCCCCTGACCTTTAATTCAAAGAGCACATCTCAAGTCTGACACGTTTGGGAGATAACACAGAATGTCTGAAAGGGGGTTGGTGGTGGAGAGTCGGGGTGTAGGTTTACCACATCTGAGGGAAGGACAGGTGATGGGGGAGGGGGAGACGAAGTGTGGCAGCCTGGGACAGCAGGTGGCCAACAGCCTAGGCATGTCAAAGAATCTGGGCTTTGTTCGAAATGGATAAGGAGCCATTAAAGAGCATTGCAGAGACAAAGACTCATCAGCGCGTTTAGGAAGGGCACTGGGGTCACAGTGGGGGAGGTGTCTGAGCAAAGACAGAACAGAAATAATGCAGACAACCCACAGACTCAATGAAATCCCCACCAGAACCCCAACTGGCTTCTGTGTAGAAACTGTCAACAGATTCCAAAATTCATAAGGAAATTCAAGGGATCCAGACTAACCAAACGATGTTTTTTTTTTTTGAATATATGTTTCTATTGATTTCAGAGAGGAAGGGAGAGGGAGACATAGAAATATCAATGATGAGAGAGAATCACTGATTGGCTGCCTGGCAGCCCCATACTGGGGATTGAGCCCGCAACCTGGGCATGTGCCCTGACAGGAATTAACCATGACCTTCTGGTTCATAGGTCAACACTCAACCATGGAGCCAGTCTAACCAACAAAATCTGGAAAAAGAAAAACAAAGTTGACAGACTCATACTTTTTTATTTCAAAACTTACCACAAAGCTTCAGTCATCAAGACAGTATGGTACTGGCATAAGGAGAGATATATATAGAGGTCAATGGGATAGAACTGAGAGTCCAGAAATAAACCCACACGTCTATGGCTAATTGAATTTCTGATGCAGTGCCAAGACCATTCAGTGGGGGAAAGAATAGCATTTTCAACTAAGAGCACTGGGACAACTGAATCTTTACATACAAAAGAGTGAAGCTGGACCCTTACCTCACACCATATATAAAAATTAACTCAAAATAAGTCAAAGAGCTAAAACTATAAAATTCTTAGAAGAAAACATGGGATAAATCTTAATGACCTTGGGCTTGGCAGTGGGTTCTTAGATATAACACCAAAAGCAAAAAAAAAAAAAAGGAATAAAAGAACTGAGCTTCACAAAAATTTAAAACTTTTGTACTTCAAAGGATACCATCAAGAAAATGAAAAGATGCCCTAGCCAGTTTGGCTCAGTGGACAGAGCATCAGCCTGCGGACTGAAGGGTCCCAGGTTCGATTCCAGTCAAGAGCACATGCCTGGGTTGCAGGTTCGATCCCCAGCCCCAGTAGGGTTGTGGCGCATGTGGGAGGCAACCAATTGATGTCTCTCTCTCCCTCTCTGTCCCCCTTTTTTCCCTCTCTTCCATTCTCTCTAAAATCAATGGAAAAAATATCTTTGGGTGAGGATTAACAACAACAAAAAACACACAAAAAAGAGGCCAGACACAAAAGACCACCTGGTGTATAATCTCATTTATATAAAATGTCTAGAACAAGCAAATCCATAGAGACAGAAAGCAGATTAGTTCTCATGGGCTGGGGGAGGGGGATGGAAAGTGATGGCTAATGGAATAAGGTTTCTTTTTAGAGTGATGAAAATGTTCTATAATTGATTGTGGTGGTGGTGGTTGTAGAACTGTGTGCATATACTAAAAACCACTGAATTATACAATTCAAATGGGTGAATTATATCTCAGTAAAACTATTGATACAAAAACAAAACAAAAAGATGCCGCAGGCCCTCACCAGCACAGTAGTGGGTAGCAAAGGAAATTGAGCTAAGAGATGCCCAGGGCAGGATGAGGGAGGGAGGTGACATGAACAGCTCTGTGGGGGCTGAGGCTGAGCTGAACTTTTGCTGCTTAAAACCAAACATAAACTGACTTGAGTGGAACAAAGGGCTCCCACTCCACACTGGGCCCTGACCCACAGCTGTGCCAGCAGGTGTGATGCATGATATCCTGGCCTGACCCATCTGGGAAAAGGCAACAGGAATGAAAGGTAAACCTGTTTTCATAGAACTGTAAGAAAAATATACTGTTCTGTCCCTGACCAAGGAGCTGCCATCATTCTAGCCAGCTTACAAAGGAGGCCCCCAAAGAACTGGGCTGGCCTGGCTAGAATTAGGCTTCCTCCCAGCTTGGGGGGGGGGGGGGGGGGGGGGTGTCTATCAAGGTGCACATGTACCCAAGTGTCGTAAAGCTGGCAGGGGTACGCTGTGGAGCCCACCAGTAGGGGCTCCAGGGGGTCTCACCATGCCTGCCACAGACCAGAGGGGACAGTAGCTGCAGGACTTTAGATTGAATATCTGCAAAGACCCAATGGCTTTCTCAGAATTGGCTGGGAGCAGATGCCGGAGACCCAGTGACTGGTTTCCTTGGTAGTTAAATGACAATACAGCACCCAGATCCTCAGTGATCAGAATGCAAACCATCCTCAGTGATCAGAATGCTTAGGCAATGCCTTGGGAAGGGAGAACCACTCAGGCTGGGTTAAGACATGAGGGAGCCCTAGCTGGTTTGGCTCAATGGATAGAGCATCGGCCTGTAGACTGAAGGGTCCCGGGTTTGATTCCTGTCGAGGGCACATGCCCAAGTTGTGGACTTGATCCCCAGTAGGGGGCGTGCAGGAGGCAGCCGATCAATGATTCTCTCTCATCATTGATGTTTCTATCTCTCCCTCTCCCTTCCTCTCTGAAATCAATAAAAATATATTAAAAAAATATGCAGAGAGAGTGAGAAACCAGTGAAGAAGGGTCTGGACACAGTAGAGTGTGAACCAATGAAAGTCCTAAAGCTGAGTAGACACATCCACCCCACCCTGTCTGTAGACTGCAGCTATGACAGAGGACATTTCTCACAGGGCCAGTGGACAGGCATCAAGTGCCATCCACCCCATGTCTCATAAAGTTCCAGCCCCTCGGGGGTAAATGCAGGGAACAGGTAGAAGGATTGTGAGCCTGACTTGGCTTCCCCTAGCCCAGACTCAGGTCCCCACCCTAAGAGGTGGCCCAGAACAAACCAGCCACTCATGTAGCACACACTGGGACTAAATGCTGGTCTCAGCTCTATGCAGAGCAGCCCATGCAGTGATCCTCCCTGCCAGGTAGAGATGAAGGCTGGGAAGCTAAGCCACCCATCCATGGTCACCAAGGTGAGATGTGGTGGGCTGGCATCCTGATTGCTCCACTGTGCTCCTCCGTCCCCCAGCTCTGAGTTCAAAGCACTCAAGAACCCCACGCAGAGCCAGTCCCAGCTCAGGGACCCATGGCCAACTCAAGTCCTCTCCCAGGGACAGTGTCTTCTCTCTGCATTCACACCTGGGACGTTGCAGGAACTTATGTCTCTTCAAGGGTGTAGTTCCCAGGTGCTGACCATTTTGCTCCTGGTGCAACCTCCCCTCTGCTCATTGAATAGCTGAGTTGGCCCCAAGTGAGTACTGAGCATGTGCCAGACCCCATGCTCCAGGCCCACAACCCAGAAGAGTACAACACTCATTACCAATGTCACACAAAGCCCAGAGACATTACATTAAGTAACTTGTCCAAAATCAAGCTACTAAGGAGAGCCAAGTTTGAGCCCAGGTAGTTAGACAATCCCAGTCTCTGCCATCACCACCACCCACTCCACTAGGAAACACTTGGAGCAAGAATGTTCTAAGACAGGTAAGAGGCCATTGTCTGAACCTCACAAATTCAGGCTGATTGAAAGAAGCCAGACACAAAAGAACACATGTTATACGATCCTATTTATATAAAATGTCCAGAACAAATTCATAAAGACAGCCCGGCCGGTGTGGCTCAGTGGTTGAGTGTCAACCTATGAACCACACGGTTCGATTCGCGGTCAGAATACATGCCCGGGTTTTGGGCTCGATCCCCAGTGGGGGGCATGCAGGAGGCAGCCAATCAATGATTCTCTCTCATCAATGATGTTTCTACCTCTCACTCCCTCTCCCTTCCTCTGTGAAATCAATAAAAAATATACTTATAAAAGTAAGTAAAAATATTTTTTAAAAATCCATAGAGACAGAAAGCAGATTAGAGTCTTCCAGGAAAGGGGAAATGGGGAGTGACTACTAATGGTTATGAGGTAACTTTTTGGGGTGATGAAAATATTCTAGGATTAGAGATGATGATTAGGCTAAGAACCACTGAATTATACACTCCAAAATAGTGAATTTTACATTACGCAAATTGTATATCTCAATAAATTTTTAAAGCCCCTGTCTATGATTATAGGGAACTTAAGAAAATTCACTTGGAAACGCCCACAGAGCTCCAATTCCCAGTGAGTGCAGGGCCACTTTCCCCATGACCCCATCCTGCCACCACTGACGAAACTCCCTGCCCTGCATTTGACACAGGACAACCTGACCAGAAGGTGCACCATGCTTACCTGCACCTCGTTCGTTTTCTGTCTGATGGCCTCTTCCTTTTCTCGAATGTCTTGTTCCAGTGTGTATTTCTCCCTGAGTGTTTAAAGATATTTCATGAAAGCACAGAGTAAGTTAACTGTCACCACAGTGCAGATTCTCCACCTGACTTCTCAAGACCCAATTCCAGCCCTAGCTGCTTTGGCTCAATGGATGGAGCGTCGGCCTGAGGACTGAAGGGTCCTGGGTTCGATTCCGACACGGGCACATGCCCGGGTTGCGGACTCAATCCCTAGTGGGGGGCGTGCAGGAGGCAGCCGATCAGTGATTCTCTCTCATCATTGATGTTTCTGTCTCTTTCCCTCTCCTTTCTTCTCTGAAATCAGTAAAAACACATTTAAAAAAAAAAAAGGACCCAATTCCATCCATCCCTATGGAAACCCACGGAAATCTAGGAATGATGCCAGGGACCATTTGCCCTAGGTCAGTGGTCGGCAAACTGCGGCTTTCGAGCCACATGCGGCTCTTTGGCCCCTTGAGTGTGGCTCTTCCACAAAATACCACATGTGGGCGCGCATGTACAGTGCGATTGAAACTTCGTGGCCCATGGGCAGAAGTTGGTATTCTGTGGAAGAGCCATACTCAAGGGGCCAAAGAGCCGCATGTGGCTCTCGAGCCACAGTTTGCCGACCACTGCCCTAGGTGGTCCCCTCGCCTGAAACCATGGGGAAAACCTGTGGATGCGATAAGGCATCACTCCCACTGTGGACCTGAGAGCCCTTTAAAGTAAAGGATTTTCAAAGAGGAAGTCAGAGTGATGCCCATGGTGAGGAGGACTTTAAAGACTGATGTTTCGGGAAGGAAGGAGAACAAGCGAGCACCCTTGACCTTGGCTCTGTCAGAAGTCCCAGGCAAGCCCCTTGGGACTTCTGGTCCATAGAGCTGTGCATTAATAAATATGTGATATTTTAAGCTGTTTAATCTTCTTCATATCCTATATTCACTCGCTCACTGAATAGAGAGCATCTACTGCTTGGAAGCACCGAGGGCTGAGGACCTGGGGACACACCACCAGAGGCTCCTACCCTCATGAAGCTCACAGTCCAGTGGGAAGACAGGTGACAAATCAATGCACAGATGAATACAATCTAAGGGCCACAAAGTAAACCCAACAGGATAAGGAAAGGAAAGTGCTCTTCAGGGAGGTGGTCTGTGAATGGCAGACATGGTGGAAGAACGTTCTAGACAACATGAAGAGGAAAGCAAAGCTTGGCTGGGGGAGCCATGGAGAGAAAATTTGAAGATGCAAGTAGGGTGGGGTTTAGAGGCTGGCAGCAAAAAGTGGTAGTTATGCCCTAACTGGTTTGCCTCAGTGGACAGAGTGTCAGCCTGTGAACTGAAAGGTCCCAGGTTCGATTCCAGTCAAGGGCATGTACCTTGGTTGCAGGCACATCCCCAGTAGGAGGTGTGCAGGAGGCAGCTGATCAATGTTCCTAGCTCTCTCTCTCTCTTCCTCTCTGTAAAAAATCAATAAAATATATTTTTTAAAAAGTGGTAGTGAGGCTCCCGGGTCCCAGGGCTGCCCCCAGCTAACCTCTAGCAGGAGGCTGTGGTTGGCCACTATGCACACCAGGTGCTCAGTGGGGCCCTGCCTGTCTCCTCAACTGCACAGAGGTATCAACCCCCGGTGGCAGAAACCAGTCTCATTCTCCTCCTTATGGATTGAACATCTGTGCCCCTCAAATTCATATGCTGAAACCCTAACCCCCAAAGTGATGGTAATAGGAGGATGGAGGAGCCCTCATGAACAGGATTAGGGCCCTTATAAAAAAGACCCCAGAGAGCTCCTTCATCCCATCTGCCATGTGAGGGCACAGAGAGAACATAGCCATCTATGAACCAGGAGGCAACCTCACCTGACACCAGACCTGCTGGTACCTTGATCTTGGAACCTCAAGAGGTAAATGTGTTTTTAAGCCCCACAGTCTATAGCAGTTTGTTGTATGCACTAAGTCACTCTTATTGTGCCCAAAGGGGCTGTCTCGGTGGCAGGAACATCACTGGCCAATGCACCCTGCCAGCACTTGCACAAGAAGGCTTTCTTTAGGACATTCTGCCAGATATGTACCCATCTGAATATTCGTTTCCATAAGCCTAAGAGCTACCTAACAATGTCCTTTTTAGACCCAACCCATTATGACTGGATCACGTTGTAAAGGGAGAGGCAGCAGGTGTCGCCACAACCCCCACCAGCAAGAGCTTGCTGAGTTCATCTCAAAGCTGCCATCTGGGGCTACTCCAGGCCCAGCCTCCTGTAGATAGATGCTCTTACTGGCCTCTCACCTTCAGAGGGAACAGTCCTGTCTGTCAGAGGCTGCACAGCTGTAGAGGCTCCCCTGGCCTGACTTGGACACTGATGCCCCTCCTAAGACCCCAACCCTTGCTTTATAGGACCCTATGCTCCTCTACCTGCTGTCCTGATCAACAGCCTGATGGGGCTCTAGGACACTGGCCTCCGCCTTCACAGACCCTCTCTGCCTTGCGAGGTTGATTGATCTCTGGTTTGGAGGACACAGCCCCTGGAACTAGGGGAAGAACGGGGGCCATCCTCTGGACTGAGCATGAAGGGGAGTCTGGCTCCTGCAGGCAGTCCAGGCTCAGGCTTTGTGACCCACCCAACCAGTCCCACCTGACATCTGACCTGCCTTTGCTTTCTCAGGGCTCTGCGAGGGTTAGAAGCCACTCTCACATACCTCTGTAGCTGAGGGCCCCCAGCTGTGAGTGGAATCCAACCCACTCTGGCAAAATACTGCCATTTTATTTTTGTATAAATACAGGGGGTGACAAAAGTAGGCTTACAGTTGTTCCTATGAAAAAAATACAATCCTATATAATAAAAGCCTAATGTGCTAAGTATCCGGTCATCTGGTTGGCCGTTCAACCAATCAAAGCGTAATATACTAATGATATGCTAAGGCCGCTCAACTGCTCACTGTGACCTACACTGACCACCAGGGGCAGATGCTCTGACCGGTAGGTTAGCTTGCTGCTGGGGTCCAGCCAATCGGAACTGAGCAAGAGGAGCCAGACACACCCGGAGCCCTTCCGCTGTCCCTCCACAGCTGGCCAATCTCCCATGTCCCTCCCCGGCCCTGAGCGTGCACTGGTGGGGTCCCTCAGCCTGGCCTGCGCCCTCTCGCAATCTGGGACCCCTCGGGGGATGTCGGAGAGCCGGTTTTGGCCCAATGGCGGAACAACCAGTCGCTATGACAAACACTGACCACCAGGGGGCAGACGCTCAACACAGGAGATGCCCCCTGGTGCTCAGTGCACTCCCACAAGGGGAGCACCGCTCAGCCAGAAGCCGGGCTCATGGCTGGTGAGTGCAGTGGCGGTGGCAGGAGCCTCTCCCACCTCCGTGACAGCGCTAAGGGTGTCCGACTGACGGCTTAGGCCTGCTCCCTGTGGGAAGCGGGCCTAAGCCGTCAGTCAGACATCCCCCAAAGGCTCCCAGACTGTGAGAGGGCACAGGCCGGGCTGAGGGACCCCCCACAAGTGCATGAATTTCATGCACCAGGCCTCTAGTAAGTAATAATACAAGAGTAAACTCTGTTTTGCATACTCATAACTATAAACCTACTTTTGCCCCATCCTACAAGTGCTCTCTTTCCCATGGAGGACAAAGTGCTTCTGGCCCTTCTGCTCACTGTCCCTAAGTAAGGAAAGTGCCCCCTTTCCCAGAATTAACTAAAAAGAAGATGCAGCCTGGCTGGTGAGCTGTTCAGTGGTTAGAGCGTTGGCCCACAAACTGAAGGGTCTCAGGTTCAATTCCTGGTTAAGGGCACGTACCTGGGTTGCAGGTTCAAGCTGCAGCCCCGGTCAGGGTGCATGCGGGAGGCAATCAATCAATGTGCCTCTCTCACACTGATCTCTCTCTCTCCCTCCCCCTCTCCCTCCCACTCTCTAGAAATTAAATAGAAAAAATGTCCTCCAGTGAGGATTAACAAAACAAAAGAAACAAAGAGGATGCAGTTCTGAAGAGGAACACAGGGACCTACAGGAAGTGGGCATATTTCTTTATGCCAGACTCTGAGAGTGCAACACCCTGTCCAAAGCCTTCATTCACATGTGGGGAAACCCAGGAATGGAGCTGGAGACCTGGATGTGAGGCCCCTCTAACAGTTTAGCTGTCAATCCTAAGCCATTAACTTGCCACCTGAGTCACAGACACTTTATGTGTCAGAGATAACAAGGCCTTTGGGGAAGGTGGAGGGAGGTGCTGGTGCTGCCTGGTTACCACCTGCCTGAGACCCCACAGCCCACTGGCTCCAACTGAAGACTCATATACTCAAGCTCATTAAGTCACTTCAGAAATGCAGGAGAATTTGTGTCCCTTTACTTCTGCTGAACAAACTAGGGATGGTCACTTTCCAGGAGTTTTTGAACCTCTCTCCAATACTTCTGATAGCGACCTGGGGTAGGTTTGTGTGAGATTCGGAATCTGAGGGGAAGAAGCCACTCTCACATACCTTTGTAGCTGGGCGATCTCCTGACTGATATCATCCAGTTCCTTCACACCAGTGAATTCCCCCGATCCAAGAGAACTTGAGCTGTCCTGGAACCAAATTCAGACACTCTTACATATTACCACACTGAATCACCACACAGCAGGGACTAGTAGGTCTTAGAATGAGGGATAATATCATCTATGTCTCCCCCAAACCCCAACCCCCAGCCCTGAGAACTAACTGGGCATCCAGACACACCAGAGCCCCGTGGGGAAGACTCACACAGGCTGCCGGCGCCACCTGGTGGCGGGCTGTGGAAGAGATTAAAATACAACAGGGGTGTGCCAGTGGCTACTCACCGGGATAGGGGTGCCTCTCTCTGAGGGTGGGACCATGTCCGGCGAGAGGACCTGAGGGGGGTCGATGCCTTTACTGACCTTCTGCTGAATGAAATACATAGCTAATGCGAATTGGTCTTTGCTTAACTTTCCCGTTTGCCTCGTATCGGCCAGGGCCCTGGGAGAAATGTGGGATGCTAATTACACATCACAGGCTTCAGATTCAGGATTCACCTGGAGCAATGAGTACCAGTCACGGGACCCATGCTTTTGAAAACTGGATAATGATGATAAAAACAACAGGCCATAGTGCAACACCTTTTCTACTAAACATCCTACTCTGGGGATCAGTCCTGGCCTCCCACCCAGACATTGGTCAAGGAGGGGCTGGGGGCAGGAGGGGACTCCCTCCTGGCTATTTATCGTATACTGCTGGTGGACACAACGGTCCAGGACAGAGCAGTCATTCCTATGGAAATGGAAGCTGGGCAAATGAGCACTCAGATCTTTAGCCAATTCCTGCGGCCCTGGGTCACTGAACGGCCTGGGACACTGGTTTCCAATGGAGACAATGGCAGCAACATTTTGGGTTGTCACTGTAGGGGAACAGGCCTGAAAAGCCCAGTAAGGCTATGCTGCACAGGACAGCCCCTCCCTGCTGCGGTGTCACTGCCCACATGGCCTTCTGCTGTCCTGGCAGATAGGCAAGGCAGCATATAAGCTCCATGACACCTCAGGAGCCAGGAGCTGGCTGCTATGGGAAGGGAAGCCTTTCATGGTAAGGACTCGGCCTCCACGTCTTCCAGAAAGGTCTTCCCTTCATTCAGTCACTGCCCACTCAACATGCAGCCTCTTTCCCACTGCGCGGAGTCACTGCAGAAATGAAATCATTTTCTAATGCACAGCAAGGAGAGCTGGGAATGTTGAGCAAACTCAGGCCCAAACATTGTCCGTGAACAGGGCCAGAGGGAGCATGGGAGCATGGAGACGGCTGAAAGTTGCTAATCAAGACTCATTTTAAAGTCTTTGTTCCATCACAGTTTGAGGGCACAATTTCACACTGCAACTACTTCTCGGTCTGCCTGAGAGGGCCAGCCTGCTGCAAACCGAGCCCACAGCAGCTTAGGCTGTGCTTCTCTCCAGCACCTCCCATCTCTCAGGGATTGCGGGCTCCAAGGCCACGTGTGGGTGCTGTCAGGTCCATGCTGGTCCTGACACTGTGCTGACTGACCCGGCACTAGGTGCTGTGAGGGGAAAGGCCTAGTCCCTGTTTTCCCTCTGCAACCCGTCTTGCCTTGTTCTCTCCTTTCAGTTATATCCCCTTCCACCGTCAGCTGCAGACTAACCTAGACTGTTGTCTCACTTTCCTAGCGGTGATTCTAGAACTCACACAGTATGCCCTTTCCCTTCACTCCCTATATGCAATCCTCTGCATTCCTTCTTTAATCCCAAAGGATTTATGCTTTAATTGCGTCATTTACATGTTGTTACACCACTTACAGGTTGGGGTATATGGTATAAATTTCTTCCCTTGCATTGTCCCTTTAAGTAATGATCAGGGCCTTTGACTTCTGTGTACGTCCATTTCAAGTGATAAAGGAGAGGTGTTTATTGGTTTCTACAAAGGGACACTGTATCTGAAGGGGCTGCAGCTGGGCCTCCCTCAGCTGGTTTGTGACTAACTTTGGGTGTCATGTGTTCCTGAGGATGGCATGGCCCACTTCCTGGGCAGAGGCCTCCCTTTACAACATGGAATTACTGCTCTACTTGGAGGACTCACTTCTACAGAATTACATGAAAATTCTCTCCTTATAACCCCAAGTGAAGCTCCCGAAGGTCCTGAGCTCTGAGGACAAAGCTAAGAAGTGACTTTCAACACTGGCCAGTTACAAAAAGAGCCACCCCAACGATGTGAACATTGCTCTGGCTGGCCCCAAAGGGAAGTGGGAGTGAGCCCTGCTCTTCAACCCAGCCCTGAGGTGCAAACCAGTCTCACCAACAGTATGCCCAGTCACTGTCCTGCAAAGGGCACCGTCTCTAGGGGAGACAGCTACAACCTCCACAGCCCTGGTCGGCCCTGCTGGAGCCTTGGGGGTTCTTATTGCATATTCCCCGACAGGTGGCCAAGTGCTTCCATCCCAAAAGACTGTGATGAAGGCTGACCTCCCGCTAGAATCAGCATTGTCACTAGCAGGAACTGGTCTTAGCCATTCAAACAGGTCACCCCAGAGCTCTCTAGGGGAGCAGGACAGGAGACCCACCTGCTGAAGGACAGACACTAAATATAGGGTACAGGCCTTTATACCTATACCTTGCTCAGCCCCCATCAGCCTGGTGAGAATAAAGTAAGGGACAGACACAGAGGCCATTGCAGGGCTGAGGAGGCACCCTGACCATCCCTGACTGCCACACCCTCCTGTCCTACTTATCCTTCTGACCCTTCATACAGCACAGCCTCATTTCCACGGGGCCCCTTTGAGCCACCCACAGCCACTATAATCTTCCACAGAGCGAAGCCCAAATATTAAGGAGCAGATATCCGTCTATCTGTCCTTACCATATGTGTGCTAGAAGGTTCTGGTTGAGGCCAGAGTGCATGAAGATCTCCTTCACCTCCTGGCCGCTCACATAGCCATCCAGGTCCAGGTCGGTCTTCAGGAAGATCTCATCAAAGCGCATCTTGTCTGCCACTGGCACCACCCAGTTTACTGTTGGCTGAAAGGTGGTTTTTGTACAATGGTTAATCCTCAAGCTTTTCAACACCTACAAATATTCACTATTAAAGTGTTTTCATGTGTATTTTAGCAGAAAACCTTCCTCAGGACCCAATGAGCCAAGAGGGCAGACAGGATCCCTGTTCTGTAAAAGGGGAAACTGAGACTAAGAGAGTTTATTGCCAACTCGGTCAATCTCATCCAGTGGCCAGCCTGTACCTCTCTGCACCCCATCACAACACCACTCTCCCCTTGCGCTGAGAGGGAGGTAAAGACCCAGCAGGTCTGTCCACCAACAGCTCTACCACCCCCACTGCCAAGGACATGTCAGTGATGTCCCAGAAGAGGCTTCAAATGTGTTGGGAGAGACCCTTCTGACCACCTACATGAGACGGGAGATGGAAGGCCTGTCTCCTAAGAACGGGCCCAGCTCACGCCAGCCTTCCCGTCTGCCATCTTCTGTCTGCAAACCCTTCCCTGCAACTGCCAGGCGTGTCTTGATGCCCACAGTGCCAGGATTCTGTACTCCATCCTCTGTCCCTGTCCTGACTCTATGTGACACAGGAGTGCTCCTATGAGGTATCGGCATGTGCACAGCCCTGATGGGGGGCCTCCGGCGAGCATGCCCAAGCCTCTCGAGGGAGAGCATTCTGGCAGACCAATGCAGTGCGACTTTGGCATCTGTGGAGCTTGGCCTCTCACACAGCCTGTTCAAGTTTACTCAAGAAGGACAAATGCGCCCTAGCCGGCTTGGTTCAGTGACTAGAGCATCAGCCTGCAGACTGAAGGGTCACGGGTTTGATTCCAGTCAAGGGCATGTGCCAGGTTGCAGGCTTGATCCCCAGCATGGGGCGTGCAGGAGGCAGCTGATCAGTGATTCTCTCTCATCATTGATGTTTCTCTCTCTCTCTTTCTCCCTCTCTTTTCCTCTCTGAAATTAAATAAATAAATAAATAAATAAAAAGGACAAATGCCACCAAGGGTGCTCTAGGACCCATGCGACTCCTAATTCAGGGGCTTCAAGGCCCCTTGGATGCTTGGGAATAGGCCTCTTCGATTGCTAATTCTGGATGTGTCACCTCTGACCTTCAGCACTCTCATGGCACCAAGTGCCACAGCATGGCAGCCCCTTTCTCTAGAGAAGTGTCTCCTCATCTGCCTTTCCTAACAGCCCCCTTCAGTGCCCCGATCCAGCAGCACCCGGTGCGAGCACCAGGAGCCCACAGAGCGAGGCTGGGAAGCCGGGCGCCACGTCGCCCAGACTGTTTCAGTCGGGGCTTCGGGTAATGACTCGGTGCAGCCAGGGACGGGTCGGAGACTCTTCAGGACCTATGGGCCCAATCTAAGAAGCAAGGGCTCCGACAGAGAGGCTTCCAGCAGCAAGAGAGACCTGCGTTTTATTTGCTACCTGATGTGACTTGCAGGCTGCTTCCCATCTGCTGTGGGACACAGTCAGAAGAGATGTGCATACAGGAGCTCTAGTGAAGAAGAGGCTTGCTGTCTTAAGTGACTGGAGCAAACTACACCTCAGATGCCAAGAAACCCAAGGAAAAAGTCACAGCGGGCCAGACAGGCTGAGCTGAGGGAAGAACGGTTTCTGTCTGGGACAACAAAAGTCCTGACATTTGCTGCACAAACAGAATAACCTTGCTGCCTGATTTCTGGGGTATCAGGGCATGTCAAGAGCAAAATCCCGATGCCTGCTTGGCGACAAATCCATACAGGGCAGACTTCCCCTAGAGCTAGGTTTAAGCTGGCTCTGTAGCCGCAGGCCCCCAGTGAATGGGAATAGACCAGCCGTGGGCAAACTACGGCCCGCGGGCCGGATCCAGCCCGTTTGAAATGAATAAAACTAAAAAAAAAAAAAAAAAAAAAAAGACCGTACCCTTTCATGTAATGATGTTTACTTTGAATTTATATTAGTTCACACAAACACTCCATCCATGCTTTTGTTCCGGCCCTCCGGTCCAGTTTAAGAACCCATTGTGGCCCTCGAGTCAAAAAGTTTGCCCACCCCTGGAATAGACCCTGGTGGCTGGAAGGAGCCTCACCCCACATCTGGCCATGAACAGGAACAGGTGGCCCTTGGGGAAGTCCCAGACAGGGCATCACTAACTTGCAGATGAGAGAAGTGGGGGAGAGGGAGCATGGTGACTGTGGGTCCCCCGAAATGCTCATTCTTGTATCTGATTCCTCCAGTTGGCCCTATTCCTGAAGGGGACACACTCTCCCACTTTTGAACCTAATGGCCACTGGTAAAATCAGTGTAGTTTAAGAACTCTTGGCAAGCCCTGGCTGGTGTTGCTCAGTAGTTAGAGTGTCGGCCCACGCACCAAAGGGTCTCGGGTTCAATTCCCAGTCAAGGGCACGTACCTGGGTTGCAAGTTTGATCCCCGAACCAGTGGGGCATGTGCAGGAGGTAACCAATCAATGTAACCCTCTCACACTCTCTCTTCCCCGCCCCCCCCCACCCCCACCTTCCACATTTTCTAAAAATAAATGAAAAAAATATCCTCGGTGAAGATTAACAACAAAAAAAAGAACTCTTAGCAAGAATTTAGCAGACTAAAGGAGATGCTGGGTTGTCTTAGAAAACAACAGCTTGTGCAGGTCTAAGTGACCAGCCTCACCCCCTCTTTGTCCCCACCCTATTATCCCCTTGCTCACCCTGCCCTGGCCTGCTCCCTGTTTCTAGAACATACCAAGTGCTCCCACTTCAGAGCCCTGGAGCCCTGGAAGACTAGTCCTCTGATGGCTTCCTGTCATGCAGATTTTAGCTCAGACATCATCCTATCAGTGACTGTCCAGCTGGCCCCATCTGCAGAAGCACGCACTCCTATTCACCCAGACACTTCTAGGCCAGGCCCAGTCCTGGTTTCTGATGGCTGTCAGACCTTCCTTAGTTTATTGATTTACCTATCATTTGCCTTCCCATTAGGGAAGGGGCCTATCCCACAGTCACTGTGGCACTATCCAGGACCTCCAAAACACGCTGGGCATGGCTGGAGAGCTACTAAAGATATCTGGCTGGGCTGTCTAAACCAGTGATGGTGAACCTTTTGAGCTCGGCGTGTCAGCATTTTGAAAAACCCTAACTTAACTCTGGTTCCGTGTCACATACAGAAATTTTTTGATATTTGCAACCATACTAAAACAAAGATTTATATTTTTGATATTTATTTTATATATTTAAATGCCATTTAACAAAGAAAAATCAACCAAAAGAATGAGTTTGCGTGTCACCTCTGACACGCGTGTCATAGGTTCGCCATCACTGGTCTAGACACTGGGCTTCTTAGCAGACAGCCATGGAAATCTGACCAACCAGAGGTTCACAGCTGTGGGCCATACCCTCCACCTGGCCAGGGCACTTACAGGAGCTGCATTAGCCTTGTCACCGAGCCACTGGCCCTCTCTCATCTCTTTTTTTTTTACTCAAGGGTGCAAAGCTGTGTTCTATGAGCTCCTTGAAAACGAGCCTCCTGAGTCAGAGGTTTAACTTTATAAATGTGTTATGAGCAAGAGAAATCGCTGTCTGATTATGCACTTCCCATTTTCATCATATTATGAAGTTGCACTGTGGTGCTGGCTGGCCTGTGTGTTACATTCATTGCTTTGCCTTTGAAACCACAAATGAGGCAGAAAGCGATGCATGATCCCAGATGTAACTCAGTTCGAGTTCTCACATATTTTAGACAATCTCAAAGGTATTCTTTTATAAAGATGCTTGATTTGCCAGAACAAAAAACATTTATATATATGATGCTACTGTGCATGCAGAGTCTGAGCCCCCATGTGTCTTTCTAACATGAGATGGATGCTCTCACTCACCTCATCATTCAACATACACTCACTGAGCATCAAAGTACCAGAGATTGTTCTAAACAGTGAGATTATAACCAAGACTTGAGTCTGCTCTCATGAAGCTACAAGGTGTGTGTGTAAACAAACCATACATAACTCACTACATTCCCAGGTATGAGAATCTAAAAGAATGTGGGGTAGCCCTGGCCAGGTATCTCAGTTGGTTAGAACATCGTCCTGGTATGTCAAAGTTTCAGGTTCGATCCCCAGTCAGGGCACATACAAGAATCAACCAAAGAATGCATAAATAAATAAATGGAATAATAAATCAATGTCTCTCCCTCCTCCCCCTTTCCTCTCTCTAAAAATCAATTTTAAAAATTTAGACAAATGTAAAGCAGAGGGAGGAAAATGGCTGCATGAGCAGGACCTGGGGATTGCTGGGTAATGGTGTGGTCATGCTAGGCTCCCTGATGAGGTGTTCCATAAGTAGGAGGCTCACTAAGCAAGGTGCCCCAGTGCGATCTGGGGATACCCCTCCCAGCAGAGGGACTGTCTGAAGCAGGAGTGGCAGAGGAGAGGGCCTGCTAGGAGGTTACTGGGTGTGTCTGAGGAAAGGTAATATTTATATGCCAGTGAATGAGAAAATTAATTCTCAATCCCTGTTGCTATAGTCCGAATGTTTGTGGCCCCCTAAATTCATATGTTAAAATCCTATACCCCAATATGGTGGGGTTAGAACATGGGGCCTTTGAAAGGTAATTAGGTCATGAGGGTGAAACCCTCATGAATGGGATTAGTGCACTTATAAAAGGGACCCAAGAGAGTTCTCTAGCCCCTTCCACCATGTGAGGACACAGCGAGAAAATGGCTGCCTGTAAACTAGAAAGCCCTCATTATTTGCCCAATCTGTCCATGCCTTGGAAGCTTCCAACCTCAAAAACAATGAGATATAAATGTCTGTTGTTTATAACTACCTAGTCTATGGTATTCTGTTACAGCAGCCCAAATGGACTAAAATGCCTGTCACAAATATTTTTAATTTAAGCATAATCATTGCCATTTGGGAGCACAAAGTACTTGCTCCCAAGAAACATCTTGCTGGGCCTTTACACATGAAAATGGCTGTGCTGAGAAGTGGCCATGTACACAGAGGGCACCATACCTGTGTTTGTTTGATACTGTGCTTGGGAGACAAACTTCCTGTGCTGTTTAGGCTGCTGACGCTGCCATGGGAAGGCGTGGAGCGGAGGCTGTCTTTAGGCGGGGGGCTAGCGGGCAGGACAGGCACGGCACCTGGGAACACTGTCTTTTTTCTCTTGGTGGGTGGGATGAGGGACGGGGGCAGGACGGAAGGCACGGGCTCCTTCTCAAGGGCTCGGTACACCAAGTGCATGGCCTGTAAATACAGAAGAGAATCACATTCAGGTGTCAGGACAAGGGCGGACAGAAGGCAGCTCTATCAGGGGCTGCAGTGACAAGACAAAGATCATTCTTTATATATGTGTGTATGTGTGTATTTTATTGATTTCAGAGAGGGAGGAGAGAGAGATAGAAACATCAATGATGAGAGAGAATCATCAATTGGCTGCCTCCTGCATGGCCCCTATTGGGGACTGAGCCCACAACCCGGGCATGTACCCTTGACAGGAATTGAACCTGGGACCCTTCAATCCACAGGCTGACGCTCTATCCACTGAGCCAAACCGGCTAGGGCCAAAGATTGTTCTTTTTGAGCTCACTTCTAAGCTGAACAGAATAAAGTAAACCTCTTCTAATAAGCTATACTTCCAATGTAAAATTTTCCAAGGCATTTGTGTAATTGTGATACTGAATGAATACAAAAGGAAGTCAATCATGCCAAACTCCACACGTCCCTTCACTACACAGGAGGGCCAGGGCTGACAACTCACAAATTTGAAAGTCTAAGGACACACCACAAGAGCTGTGTTTACTTCAATTCCAGAGACTCAGAAAACTACAGGAAAGGGTGCTGTGCCCAGGACAGGCGGCTCTCCTGTTTCAGGCAGGTAGGAAATGGAAACTTTGTCTAAAACAAAGATTAAAAGATTATTTCAAAATGTAACAAGACCAAACCACATTTACAATGCTCCTCACTTCAAAATATTCTTTAAGTTGCTATTTGCAAAGAGAACAGATCCTTAACACAGGTAGGTCACTATAAAACACAACAAAATGTTACACCCAGTGGACCACCAAGATGGCGGCATAGGTAAACACCGGAGACTGCTGCCGCAAACAACCACTTCAAAAATACAACTAAAAGATGGAACGGACATCACCCAGAACCACAGGAAGGCTGGCTGAGGAGAGACTCTTCAACTAGAAGCAAAGACAACAGCATTACGAGGCTCAAAGGAGGCGCAGTGTGGAAAATTTAAAGGTACGGAGGTGCGCGCGCAAAGTGGGCTGGTGGCTGAGGGCGCGGTTGTCGTTTTGAATCAGGAGGGAGTCTCAGACTCTGAGCTCCAGATCCGGGCGAGTCTCTAGGGACCCAGACTCAAACGGGAGAAGCGGAACTGTCTGGCTAGGGTCCCTCCGAGGTTTGCAGCGGTTGCTGGGACAGAGAGGCAGAGCCCCTGGGGACTGACTGAGAGCAGCCATAACTGCTCCCTCCACCCGCCCTGTTGATCCCGCCCTGCCCAAGCCCTGCGCAAAGCCATTTGCCGGATCGCCTCAGGCAAAGGCTAGATTAGCACCTCCCCAGAGGACAGAAGTTTTCCCACAGCTGAGTCCCACAGCCAGTCGGCCTGGTGGTCAAATCCCTCTAGTATTAACTACATCAATCAAGGCTTAACTAGAACAAGACTGCGCACAAAGACACAAGGGGGTGCACCAAGAAAGCATAAAAAATGCGGAGACAAAAAAACATGACAGAAATGGAGGATATAGAGCTAAAAAATGCAATTTTGAGGGCTTGCAATAAACTTGAGGAGAGCCTCACGAAAACTAATGAGACCCTCGATGCTACAATAAAGAAACTAGAAATTAAGCATACACGGACTGAAATAAAGAATATTATACCCAATAGCAGACCAGAGGAGCACAAGAATCAAGCCAAAGATTTGAAATGCAAAGAAGCAAAAAACACCCAACTGGAAAAGCAAAATGAAAAAAGAATCTGATAGTGTAAGGAGCCTCTGGGACAGCTTCAAGCGCACTAATATCAGAATTATAGGAGTGCCAGAAGATGAGAGACAGCAAGATATTGAAAACCTATTTGAAGAAATAATGGCAGAAAACTTCCCCCACCTGGAGAAAGAAATGGACTTACAGGTCCAAGAAGCGAAGAGAACCCCAAACAAAAGGAATCCAAAGAGGACCACACCAAGACACATCATAATTAAAATGCCAAGAGCAAAAGACAAAGAGAGAATCTTAAAAGCAGCAAGAGAAAGAGACTCAATTACCTACAAGGGAATACCAGTACGACTGTCAGCTGATTTCTCAACAGAAACTTTGCAGGCCAGAAGGGAATGGCAAGAAATATTCAAAGTGATGAATACCAAGAACCTACAACCAAGATTACTTTATCTAGCAAAGCTATCATTCAGAATTGAAGGTCAGATAAAGAGCTTCACAGATAAGGAAAAGCTAAAGGAGTTCATCACCACTAAACCAGTATTAGACGAAATGCTGAAAGGTATCCTTTAAGAAGAGGAAGAAGAAAAAGGTAAAGATACAAATTGTGAACAACAAACATGCATCTATCAACAAGTGAATCTAAGAATCAAGTGAATAAATAATCTGATGTACAGAATGAACTGGTGATTATAATGAATCAGGGACATAGAAAGGGAATGGACTGACTATTCTTGGGGGGAAAGGGGAATGGGAGATTCGGGAAGAGACTGGACAAAAATTGTGCACCTATGGATGAGGACAGTGGGTGGGGAGTGAGGGCGGAGGGTGGGGCAGGAACTGGAAGGAGGGGAGTTATTGGGGGGGGGGGGGGGAACAAATGTAATCTGAACAATAAAGATTTAATTTAAAAAAAAAAATGTTACACCCAGCTGGTGAATAAAAAACACACACAAAATGACACAATTCTATGACCCATTTATAAAGGAACATAAATCTTGGCTAACATGATAAGAAATGACAAAAACAAAACAAAAAGGGCCCAGCTGGTGTGGCTCAGCGGTTGCACATCGACCCATGAACCAGGAGGTCACGGCTCGATTCCCAGTCACAGCACATGCCCAGGTTGCGGGCTTGATCCCCAGTAAGGGGTATGCAGAAGGCAGCCAATCGATGATTCTTTCTCATCATTGATGTTTCTATATCTCTACTCCTCTCCCTTCTCTCTCTGAAATCAATAAAAAACATATTAAAAAGAGAGAGAGAGCAAGAGAGAGAGGGGGAGAGAGAGAGAGAGAGAAACTTGGGGCTCATGAAGCTGTGAGAAGAAAGAGGCCCATTCCTGGTTCACTCCGGGCCAATCACCCCATTCCTGAGGACCACTCCAAGGACGCTTCAATGATATGAACACTTTAAGTCAAATGCAGTCAAAAGAAATAGGAAAAAATAAATAATGAGGGAGCAAGGGGAAGAGACTGGGGAGTTTCATGTTTAAGAAGGGCAGGGTTTCAGTTTTGCAAGATGTAGAGAGTTCTGGAGATGGATGGAAATGGGGATAGCACAACAATGTGAATGTACTTAATGCCACTGAATTGGACACTTAAAAATTATTAAGATGGTAAATTTTATGTTATATTTTACTATACAAAAAATAATAATAATAATGGACAACCAGTGAAAACAATAGGATGGAGAAACATGGAAAATGCTCAAAGTAAAAAGGCAGAACAGAGTTGACATGAGTGGAGAAAACACAACTGAATACTTGTTAGGTGTAAGGCAGGGGTGGGGAAACTTTTTTCTGCCAAGGGTCATTTGGATAACTATAACATCATTTGTGAGCCATACAAAATTATCAGCTTAAAAATTAGCCTGCTTTAGGACTATCCCTATTAACTTCCTTTTATGTAAATAATTTGTGAGTTTCTGAAAAACTTGCTTTTGCTTATTTAATTTTGAAAAGCTAAATTCATAATACAAAAAAATTAGCCTGCTATATTTGGTCAAACATTTAATTAACTCACCCCTAATGCCTTGGCAGGGCCAGACCAAATCATTTCATGGGCCTTATATGGCCCTCAGGCTGGTTCCCCACTCCTGGCGTAAGGGATTATGAAGGGGGATGGTAAGAGAAATCTGTAATTCCCTTGTAAAATGGTTTAGATTTAACCTAGAAGCTTAAAAGCTCAAAGGCTTTATACACATAATATAGTAAAGATAGGAAGACGATTCAATTCATCTATATGTTGTGAAAATCACATTTTAAAGATATTTAAAATTCCTAGAACAGAGGGATATGGTTGGGTATTCCCAGATAATTCACAATTGCGGTATTTTTTTTTTAATTTTGTTCTTGGGGGGGGGGGGGGGCTTTGAACTTAATTACTGTTTATTAAAGCCTTATCCTTAACTACAAGGGACTACTTTATTCTTTGTTTGAGATGTAATGGAATGAGGTAAGTGAATAAATCCTATGAATGGGAGGAAGGTCCAACATGGGGATGAGGTGGAAGGGAGAGAGAAGAGGAGGGACAGATTGACAGGGGCACAGGATGAAGAGGGCAGGCTCAAGGAGAGGTCAGCCCAGCCCACCGGGCAGCTGAAGAAGCGGATAGGTCGCTGCAGGGTTGTGCAGGGAGGGCAGCTATATGGGAAGGTAGCGCACAGGACAGAAGAGCCTTATCTGCACACAGTTCCACTGCTGTCACTAAAAGACGAGGGTGAGAGTGCCTGGGTTTAGGCCCAGACAGAAGCCAACGTGGAGCAGGAGCACCCCAGGGGTACTGAGCACCCCAGTGCCCAGATTCTGGTTTCCAACAACATTCTCCACTACAAGGACTGGGGGGCCCTGGAAAAAGGGCTGACTGGGGGAGCCAGGCGGGTCTTACTGTGCCATGAGGAAACAACTGGTCAGAGAATGATGGGATGTGACCAAAGGACAAAGGAGTCAACTGGGAAGAGCTCCCACTGGGCAAAATAAGTCAGGCCAGTAAAGGATTACAAACCGTGAAGCAGAGGACGCATCCATAGTCCACTCTGATAGAAACAAATTCCTGACGGTAGAAGGCTAGCTAGAAAATGCACAAGGAATGATGGAATTACAAGATCCCCACCTGCAACCACCAGAATCCTAACTGATGGAGTCAAGACTCCTGGGAGGATGGGAGGACGAGCAGGTGAGAATCAGAGGGGTATCAGGGTGTTCAGTCTCCATGTGTCTCTCACAAGACACTGAACACGAAGAAAAAGAATAACTACAGCAGCCTCCACCCTGACCTCAATCAAGAATTGATGCCCTGACCGGTTTGGCTCAGTGGATAGAGCGTCGGCCTGCGGACTGAAGGGTCCCGGGTTCGATTCCAGTCAAGGGCATGTACCTGAGTTGCGAGCACATCCCCAGCAGGAGGCGTGCAGGAGGCAGCTGATCGATGTTTCTCTCTCATCAATGTTTCTAACTCTCTATCCCTCTCTCTTCCACTCTGTAAAAAATCAATAAAATATATTAAAAAAAAAAAAAGAATTGACACTGTCACAATGACATGTAATAAGACATCACACGTTCTAGAGATGACTTGCCATAAGACATCGCGTGTCCTATGGATACCCCAGGAGAACACATATCCCATAAAGGTGCACGGCCTGGATCATCAGAGAGAACAAGAGACAACCCCATACTGAGGGACACTCTACAAATGCACTCTTCAAATGCCCATGTGTGCCATGGGACATGAAGACAGAGCTGCCCCAGATTAGAGGACACAAAAAAAACAGGGTTACAGAACAGAACATACCAGGCTGGAGTCTCTTTAACTACAAAGGACATTTTGCAGAAAATTGGCAAAAATATGAATAATATCCTTAGATTATATAGTAGATGATATAATATAGTAATATAGCCTGGCTGGTATAGCTCAGTGGTTGAGTGTCAACCCATGAACCAGGAGGTCAGGGTTCAATTCCAGGTCAGGGCACATGCCCAGATTGTGAGCTCAATCCCCAGGAGGAGGCTTACAGGAGGCAGCCAATGAATGATTCTCTCTCATCATTGATGTTTCTCTCTCCCTCTCCCTTCCTTTCTCTAAAATCAATAAAAATATTAAAAAAAAAAATAAATATATATATATAGTAATATATAACTATAATAATAATTACTATAATAAATTAAATAATTTCAAAGCTCATTTCCTGGTTTTAAAATGGAAAATGGTTATGTAAGAAAATTCCTTGGTTTTAAGAAACACACACTTAAGTATTTTGGATTTAAAAGGTATAGCATCTGTAACTTACTCTAAAATGGTCCAAAAGAAAATTCATGGATGTGTATACACATATACATTTACTCATAGAGAGAGAGAGAGGGAGAAAGGGAGGAAAAAAAGATAAATGTGGTAAAATAGAATCTGAGTGAAGGGTGTTTACTATAACTTTTCTTTAAATCTAAATTATCCTATATAAGAAAAGGCTAACATGCAAATCAACCGAACGGCAGAACAACCGGTGCTCTAATGCACAGTGACCACCAGGGGGCAGATGCTTGCCGGGAGCCGGTCCATCCTTGCTGCTTGACACAGTCGCTGCAGGAAAGAAACATCTGCACAGCATATGTTTCAAGGGACCTGGCATATATAGCATACTGTTCTTAATATGTTTGCTCCCTTTAGCGCCATGTGTTTTAACCAAGGTCACCTCTCCGAGAAAGGTTGTTTCCCCAGGTGGGGATCTTTCCCTGAGGTTAGGGAGGGGATACAACCCCTTAATTAAGTGCCAGGCGGGTAGTTAAGGTACATAATCTTTACTCCCTGGAATGGAGATAAGAAACGCCCTAACCTTTGTAATAGAAATTGACAGGATTAAAATCGGCTGGTATAAATACGGATGTAACAAGACAATAAACATCAGATCCTCATCAGTTCCTAACCAGAACTCCAACCAGAACTTTGGCTGGAGATCCTGGCTATAAGTCCTGACTAGGCTGCTGATCAACTGAAGGCTGTCTTCGTGTCATTCCTTCTTCGCCGACTCCGTCCACACCTTTGGGGACCCCTGGACCCGCTGGGATTGGACCCCAGCAGATGCTCAATGCAGGAGCTGCCCCCCTGGTGGTCAGTGCGCTCCCACAGGGAGAGCGCCACTCAGCCAAAAGCCACGCTCACGCCTGGCGAGCGCAGCGGCCATGGTGGGGCCGTGCTAAGGATGTTGCAGGGAGCGGGCCTAAGCTGGCAGTCAGACATCCCTCAAGGGCTCCTGGACTATGAGAGGGTGCAGGCTAGGCTGAGGGGACCCCCCTCCACCCCCGCCTGAGTGCACAAATTTTGTGCACTGGGCTTCTAGTATCTAAATAAACATTTTTAAAAATTAAAGAAAAAAATAAGTCCAGAAACCTTCCCCACACCATGAGAGGCACAACAGAGTGAGGAAAGAGAGTCACAGTGGGGGCCTACCACAGCAAACTCATCTCTGTCCAGATGTCCGTCCTTGTCAATGTCACTGAGGTCCCAGACCTGCAAGGGAAAGAGCAGCAAGGCTTACTGGGGGAGGAAGGGCTGGTGTGCGGCAAGAGAGCCCACCAGAACTCAGATTCTGAGTGCATGCTGGAGTTAAAACAAGGCAATCAAAATGCTTTAAGAACCAATCTGCAGATTCTCTGAAAAACCATCATCCAATGAAGTATTATGAGTTCCAAGAACCATTCTGTTACAGTATGATCATGATTTTCTCTAACAAATGATCATGATTGTAATCACATCCTCCCTGATTTTTTTCTTTATCACCTCACAAAGAAATCTTACCTAGAAAGATAGTTTGTTTTTGGCACAGGTGTTGCTCTAAACATAAGACGACCCCCCACCCCCACCCCACCCACACAGTCGTGGGCATGTGGTCGAGCAGGTCTGTGGTGTCTCATCTCCTCTCCCATCAGCAGATGGTGAGTCAGGTGCTAGGCTTGTGCTAGGCTTACGTAGGACCTGAAGACCAGGCAGACAGGTATGAGTTCCTAGAAAAAGGCCACGTGCCAGATTTTTTAAAGCACAATTGAGGCAATGACCCAAGTTAGCTCTCCACCCTGCTGTGTCCTTGGCTATGACCTCTCAAACATTCCAGAGGCCAGAGCCTCCAGCTGGGCCTCCCTGCCTTTAGTACTATCCCCAGGCTAACTACAGGGACTGCTCTAGAACAAACTCTGACACTACCATGCCCTGCTGACAACTTCTCAGTCTGGCACATGGAGTCCCCAGTACCCTTAACAGGTCCTGCACCCCAGGCCAGCCTCCTGGGACTCCACCTTGAACTCTAGGGACACCAGAGTATTCATAGTCCCCGCAAGCATAGGAATGCCCTCTAAAAGGCTTTCAGAAAAGCTGGCAATAGTAAAGCCAAGCCTTAAAGACATTGAAGTCATTAAGGTCTCTGAAAATGGCTATAAGAAATTTTAATAATGAAACCATTTTCATAAGACATGAGCTAATTTTAAAGCTTCATATAATTAGTACAAATGATTTGGTGGAATTTCTAAATGTTAGTAAAAAATAAAAAAATAGAAGTGTTCAGTATTGGGCTGAGGGCTTTATGTCTTTTCATTTAGGAAGCAGAAAAGTAACTTTCCCAAAGATACAGTGTATGTGTGGGGGAACCAGTATAGGAATGGGCCTTCCTGCCTCCACAGTCCTCCCTGTGCCCAGGGCTTCCCCACTGACATGGGCCAAATCATTCTTTGTGGGGCATCCTAGGGACTGCAGGGTGTTGTGCAGCACCTCTGGCCTCCATCCACATGATGCCAACAGCACCCAAGCCAGGTGGGACAGCCCAAACTGCTCCAGACATTGCTCATGTCCCCTGGGGGTAGAATGGCACTACCCAGCATGCCAGGCTGCCTCTGATCATGCTGTCACAGCCTGGCCTTCTCAACCTGTAGTCTGCCACCTGAATGAGCCATGTGTAAAGCCTAGGGAGTGTCTGTGGACAGCAAACATGGGGCCAGCAGAATCCGCAGCCTTTAGGGAGGTGAGAAAACCACTTACCCTGCCCAGGACATCAAGAGGTAACTTTGAGTTCATGAGAACTGGCTTAACTTTGTCTCCAGAGAGCAAGCCATTTATAGGTAACAAGCTTTCAAAAATTCCATCGAATTTTGCCTTTTCTTCCACCTAGTTGGAAAGAAATAGCCCAAGTGAGTAAAAAAGTGGGCCTGTGGAAGAGTCTAAAGCGAGCTGGAAGCTCAATGAACGTGGGCGAGGATTCACCCCAGGCCTACCTAAATGCACAAGACAGTCTTACAGCAGTTCCAGAATGAACTTATGCCCTGCAAGAAACCTCCTCTGATACCCATGGATCTGGCAGTCAAGATCAATAGGAGAGAGAGGATCTGACCCCAGAGGCTGCCAGGGAGATAAAGATCACTCCATCTGTGTCCTAGGACAAGAGCATGCATGGATTTTAGTTCTTTAAACAAGGAACTAAATCTGGATATCAATCTACAGAACTAACAGAATTAAAGAACCAAATATAAAAGTAAACCGAAGATTTGCCCGGACAGTGTAGCTCAGTGGTTGAGCTTCGGCCCATGAATCAGGAGATCATGGTTCGATTCCCAGTCAGGGCATGTGCCTAGGCTGCAGGCTCCATCCCCAAGAGGGGGAATCGTGCAGGAAGCAGCAGATCAATGTTTCTCTCTTATCAATGTTTCTATCTTTCTATCCCTCCCCCTTCCTCTCTCTAAAATAAATAAAAACATATTAGCCCTAGTCAGTTTGGCTTAGTGGATAGAGCATCAGCCTGCAGGTTGAAGGGTCCCAGGTTCGATTCCGGTCAAGGGCACATGCCTGGGTTGCAGGCTCGATCCCCAGTGTGGAGTGTGCAGGAAGCAGCCAATCAATGATTCTCTCTTATCATTGATGTTTCTATCTCTCTCTCCCTCTTCCTTCCTCTCTGAAATTAATAAAAACATATTTTAAAAAAATAAAACAAAGATTTAAGTAACTAGTTATCCAAATCAGCATTAAACTAGGAAGTTCCCTGTGTCTCACAGTAAAATAATAAATAATAAAAATTCCTCATTAACAGAGTGAAGGTCTGGGCAGAGCAGTAGCTCCTGCTATTTTGAAATATGACATGAGGACAGCATATAAAGAAGGCTGTTGGTGAGGAAGTTTTGGGTGGGAGATTCCAATATGCCTCCTACAGAGATAGAGCCTGCAGTAATTGCAACCAGGAGACCGAAGACCTCTCACCAGCCGCTCTGACTACAAGCTGAAACCACTGGGAGCCCTAGGAAAACACTCTCAACAAGTGTTCCTCAAAAAAAGAAAGCAGCAGCAAAATGTGGTTCACACAGACACTGGAGTATCCATTCAATCTTAAAAAGGAGGAAATTCTGACACAAGCTTCAGTATGGATGAGTCCGGAGGACATTATGCTAAGTGAAATAAGCCAGACACCAAGGATAAATTCTGTGTAATTCCACTTATATGAGGTCCCTAAAGTGGTCAAACTCACAGAGACAGAAAGTAGAATGGTGGGTGTTGGGGGCTCAGAGAAGTGAATGGGGAGTTAGTGTTTAATGGAGACAGAGTTTGTGTTTAGAATATGAACAAGTTCTAAGAATGGATAGTGGTGATGGCTGAACAATGTGAATGTACTTAACACAACTGAACTGTACACTTAAAAATCATTAAGATGGTGAACTTTGTTATGTGTATTTAATCACACACACAAAAAAGAACAAGAAGATGACCAGACACTGCACATATGAGCCACTGTGAGCGATAAGAAGCCAAACACTCTATGTCTGCCTTGAGTGTTGGGCTTCTCCCGCTGATCTGTCAGGCTCAGTGACTTGGTGCTTCAAGAAATCCAGAAACTTTCACAACAGAAAAGAACACTTGGCCCTTCAGGTTTGTTTGTCACTGTTCTCTCTGAATGGAATCTCTCTTGAAAACAGTCTACCCCATCCCAGCCCCACTTCTACCCTGACTGCCTACCCTCCTCCAGGCGTCAAAGGCTCCTCAGCTCCAAGCCCTCTTCCTGAGGCCTCCCATGGCCCCCACCAGAAAGAGACCAGAAATGTTCAAGGAATAAGATCTCTTTGGTGGCATTTTTCATGACAAAGCAGCCCTTTTTCAAAGCAAGCATCATGCAACTGAATGATGGATAAAGAAAAAGTCCTTTGCTACTGGGATCACCACCAGCAAACTGCTCGACTGCTCACAGAGGAAACTCACCACTCCTTGGTCACATGAGGCCTCTGCCTGCCCTGTCTCTGCACAGACCTCTCTCAATCTAAACTTTTCCAAGGAGAGAATAGACCAACTACGTAAAAACAGAAAAGAAGCACTTAGGGGGTGGAGGGGGTCAATATTTTATAGCAAGACTGTTGTTAATGTCAGTATTTAAGCCAAATAAAAGTGAGGAAATGTGACAATCCTCTCACAGTGAATGGGAGTGAGGAAGTCTCATCATTATCTGAGGGACCATCTCTGCATCCCCATGTGCATTTCCTTTCGGAGTCATTCTGCACTTACTGGAAGACACCACTCATTTTTCTCTTTCTAGAAGCAGTAACACAGCTTTCCAGCCATAACATCTCTTTCTTAAAAGTTTATGTGCTGAGAGAAGCTTCAAAAAGCAATGAAAGCCAAAACCGGTTTGGCTCAGTGGATAGAGTGTCGGCCTGCAGACTGAAAGGTCCCAGGTTCGATTCTGGTCAAGGGCATGTACCTGGGTTGTGGGCACATCCCCAGTAGGAGATGTGCAGGAGGCAGCTGATCAATGTTTCTCTCTCATCGATGTTTCTAACTCTCTATCTCTCTCCCTTCCTCTCTGTAAAAAATCAATAAAATATATTTAAAAAATAAAAATAAAAAGCAATGAAAACATCAGAGAAGGAAGAGTGATAACACATAAGCTAGCTGGAAATGATAGAAAGAGTTACAAAGACATGCTGGAGGTCCTAAAGCTTGCAAGTTCTCACAATTTCCCCTCTATCCTGATTAACCAATCCAAGCAGCAGACACCACAGAACATGACCTAGAAATGCAAGGCCATAGCTACTCTAAAGACTTTCATTCGAAAAAGTATTTCATCCCAATTCCATGGCATACTCACTCTGAAATACAGATGACACAATCCTATAAAACATTTGAATCAACATTATAAATGGCTAAACAACTGCACATGAAGGACAGCCAAGGGGTGTCACCCCTGTCACTTACCCTCACAGCCCAAAGAGCCTCTGTAGAAGGTGGCGTGACCATCAAAGGGCTGCTGGTGTCATGCTGGGGAGAAAAGAGAAAGAATCTGCTGTGACTGACACAGAATTCAATTACAGGAGGATGTGTTTATGTTAAGGATACACATTTCAAAGTGCTTTCACAACAGGGGAAGACCTGGTGCGCTCACCCTCTTGGGAACATACCCATGCTGTTCCCTCCCTCCTCTTCTTCCCTCTCAGGCATGCATCTCCAAAACTTCAAGGGACCCCAGGAGACTTGCAACCAGGGAAGCAATGGCCAATGGCAGCTCGTCCCAGGCTTACCCCCTGAACCTGTCTCCAAGGGCCCCTTTTCTCTGCCTTTCCAGCGAGCTGACAGCAGCCACACCTTGGCTCAGTTCTTTCCCCTAACGTTTCTAGAGCCAAAGCAGCCCCACAGTCTTTCTCCTGTTGTTTCCTATATCCAAGGCCCTTCCTTATTTCACTGTCCCCAGCTTTAATAAACATACTCTCAAAATAATTATTAAAACAAAGGGGGAAGACCTCAAGAAGTCAAACACAATGACCATAAGACCCAGCAATTCTACTCTGAGGTTTGCACTGAAAAGAAGTGAAAACAGATGTGCAAATCCTTATATATGAATTTTTATGTCCACTAGCAGATGAGCAGATTAAACAAATGGATGGGTCGTACAATGCAATCTTTCTCAGCCATGAAAGGAATGAAGCATCGACACATACTACAAAGTGGATGAATCTTGACATTATACTGAGTGAAAGTCAGATGTATGATTCCATAAAATGTCTAGAATGGGCAAACCAGAAACAGAAGCAGATTAGTGGCTGCCAGTGGCTGGGGAAGGGGAAATAGGGAGTGATTATTTAATGGGTAGAGGGCTTCCTTTTGGGGTGATGAAATGTTCTAGAACTAGATAGAGGTAAAGGTTGCACAATATTGTGAATGCATGAAATGTCACCAAATTGTTCATAATTTTAGATTATGTGAATTTCATCTCAATAAAAAAGGGAAAAAGAAAACATGGAGAGAGAGGCAGGCAGACAGACAGATACAAATGGGTGGTATTACAAGGTGAATTGAAGGATTTTGACACTTACGAATTTAGGCGGTGGCATGTTCAAATTCAGATTGCTCAAGGTAACTTCATGGCCACTCTGTGCACAGGCCACTAGTCTCAGTGCAACATAGAAACCCTGCAAATCCAAAAGAAGGAGGATGTATAAATCCTACCCAGCCGGCAGTGGCAGCAGAGGAAGAGCTGTCTGTGGCAGCAGGCTTTATGGTTCTCAACCTTCCTAATGTCGAGACCCTTTAATACAGTTCCTCATGTTGTGGTGACCCCCAACCATAAAATTATTTTCGTTGCTACTTCATAACTGTAATTTTGCTACTGTTATGAATCGTAATGTAAATATCTGATATGCAGGATGTATTTAGGCGACCCCTGTGAAAGGGTTGTTCGACCCCGAAAGGGGTCGAGACCCATAGGTTGAGAACCGCTGCTTTAGGGAAAGAGGGATTTCAGTTCACGTCAACAGAGATTGCATGTGCAAAAGTCACTTACAGTGTCAAGGTGAACTGATCTCACGCTGGGAGCATTGTTTAAATGAGTATGCTAAAACAGACTTAGCCCATTTGCATCCTGCATGCTGTAAAATTTCAAATAAATGTATTTTCAAAAATAATCAGCTCCCAACACTTAGGAAATGCTAGATTGTATAACTAGCAAGCTTAACATGTTTAAGACTATGAATTATGGCTCATATGTGTGACTTTTTAAAAATGGTTTGAAATAGACACAGCTGTTGGGGAATTTACATTCAGGATTCCTGTGATGCCCTTGGCTGGCCTCACTGAAGAGGGCATCCCCTGCCCACCCACCTCCACCTGTCATGGCCCGAGGTGGACTTCACCTACCATGCAGGGAAAAAGGACCTGAACTAGGCAATCCGCAGCCTTGGCTCCTCCCTGCCCTCCTCCTAACCCTGAACAAGCCTCACCACAGGCTTAGTGAACTCATGAAGCATCACCTAATTTTTTTTAATTGATCAACTGGATCCAGAACATAGACTGTTTTATTTTTTTTAACATTTTTTGTTTGTTTTAACATGGACTGTTTTAAAACTACAATTACAGTATTTTTTTAATGTCTTCAAAGAGATAAGCAATAGATCAGTCTTCCTCAAGCTGCTGGCCACAAAATGCCCATGTAGAGTGTCAAATAAAGGGGACATAAGCCCTAGCCGGTTTGGCTCAGTGGATAGAGCATCGGCCTGTGGACTGAAGGATCCCGGGTTCAAGGGTACATGCCTGGGTTTCAGGCTCGATCCCCAGTAGAAGGCAGCCAATCAATGATTCATTCTTTCTCTCTCTCTCTCTCTCTCTGTCTCTCTCTCTCTCTCTCTCCCTTCCTCTCTGAAATCAATAAAAAATATATTTTAAAAAGGGGGGGCATAAGTTTAGGGGGACTAAATTAGGAAAAGGTAACAGGCTTCTTTCCATTGAGGATATTCAGACCTTATACATGCAGATACATAGCGTGAACCTCAAGGAGGGGGGAATAGTGGATGATGCTTTCCCAGTGGATCAGATCCTAAACTGTGAGATACCAGGAAAAACATCCCTTGGAATGCAGTTTAGGGAAAAGCTGAGCTAAATTAAAATATGACCATTTAATATCATTTGTAAGTACTATAAATTTCCATTTATAGAACATTCTTGAAATGATGAAATTGAAATGGAGAAGGAACCAGCAGTTGCCAGGGAGTATGGTGTGACTACCAAGGGCAGCAGATGAGGGATTGATTCACTGTGGTGTTGGGGCAGGTCTATGTCCTGACTGTGGTGACGGTTATGGGAATCTATGCAAGTGATAACATGATACAGAACGACACACACCAAAAAAAAAAAACACCCAAAGAAGTGCTTATAAAACTGGTCAGCTCTGAGTAAGGTCTCTTACTGTTTTAGTACTGCCTTGGCTCTGATCATTGTGCTATAGTGACAGAAGCAGCTCTCACTGGGGAAGGTAAGGAAGGAGACACGGGGAACTCTGAACCATTTCTGCAACTTCCATGAGAGTCGGAAGTTATTTCAAAATAAAATGTTTTTGAAAACATTTTAATCACTTGTAAGCACACAAAATATGAAAAGATATGCTAACCATGAAAGATGGCTCCAAATGTTCAACAAAAGGCCTTTATTTATAAAGAAAATCTTCCTGTTTTAACAATTTGACAACTGCACTTTTGTCTAGTGACACATGTCAGTGGTACGAACAGGAAGGAAGTGCAGAGGCGGCCAGCCTGAGGGCTCTGACCCGGCCCTTCCACTTGGTCTGAGCATATGTGTATATACCTGTTTGTCCAAGAACCCTTTACCTTCTGGGTCGGCCAAGTCCCATATCTGTAAAAACAGAAAAATTCTCATGAGTGTGACTGCTGATCACTGCTCATTTATTCACAAAACAGGAGCCACCACCATTATAGGTAGGTCTTAAGGGAAGGCCGGAGCAATCTCCAATTTGTAGCAGGTGAATGACCTGTGCCTCTCCCTCCGCCAGTCCATGGCAGAGCCCCAAGAACACCCAGGTCCATTCAGCTCCCAGGCTGACACAAATCCATAAGCTGTCAAGACCCCTTAAACGCTCAAGCCTCTTATCTGCTACCTAAGCATTGAGTGGCAGCTGCCACCAGAGCATGTGGACCCACCTTTTACAGCCCTATTACAGAGGGTGGCAATGGCCTATCCACTCCCAAGAGGCCTGTCCCCAAGAAAAGGGGTCTGCAAAGCACATCCTTCCACCTGCTGGGGAAGCCCCAAGGGCAGCCGCAGAAACACCCTCAGTCTTGACGTACCTTCCCAAGGATAATGTCTGAGAGCCCAGACTTCTTTAGAAAAAGTGCAGCTTCACTGGCTCCAACTCTCCCTGTGTATGCTGGGTCTACCTGCAATGGGAGAGCGACACTGAGATGCAGCTTCAGGAAGCAGAGCAGCAGATAAGGCAGCATCCACCACACTAACTGGGGCTGATAATCCAGAGAACAGAAGGGACCAGAGGTCACACCAGGCTTCAGTACAGGGCTGTGCTTTCTGGGTCACTCACTCTAGAGTTCCATCCAAAAAGATACCAGTGAAACTTACCTGCTTGTAATAAGACTCATATAATGGATTTCCAGTGGGAATCTGTAAACAAAACCAGATATTGGTTAAAAGTAGACATACCCCTCCCTCAATTTTATTACCAAAATATAAAATAGTGAAAGAAGTTGCACTTTAATAAACAACCTCTATAGACACACCGCAGTTTATTTTCAGCTATAGACACTACACTTACTTGAATTAGAAAAAGGAAATGTGAATGCTCTTTAACAAATCCCAATTTCTACACAAACAACATGGTTGTTCAGGCAGGAGTGACAGCCCAGAGTCGATTTCCATGTGCTGAACGATGGAATTCAATGTGTCTGGCAGCTCAAAGAAAGACACCCTTTTACTGTGAGATCATTCTCTGGCTCCAGAATCAGGAGTCTCTGCATGTCATCATGAATCACCAGACATGCAAGCATCAAACCAGTTTCCCAGCCCCAGATTTCGTCCCCACCTGCCACCAAGGGACTATGCAGAAAAGCACATTGACCAGCCCACTGCAAAAGAACTGGCCAGTGACACTCCCACTATGACAGGCAGGAAGTTCAAAGTCCTTGGCTCAGCACAAGATACTCCACACTCCAAAGTATAAATCCCCGAGACACTGCTGTTAACTGCCTTGTCCAGTGTCATGTGGCAAGTCAAGGATCCAGCCCGGTTAGCAGCTGAGCCCTTGCACTTCCCACCACGTCCAGGACCTCTCTTCCCGTGGGGAAGGGAGGGTAACCAGGGGAGGGGCAGATGGGAAGGAATTAAGCAGCCACTAAGATGTGGGCTATAAAGGCTGACACATGGTGGTGGTTTGCTTGTTTGTTTGTTTTTAAGATTTTTAAATTGATTTTTAGAGAGAGGAAGGAGAGGGAGAGCAACACTGATGTGAGAGAAACATCGACGGGCTTCCTCCTTTTGCATGCCCTCTACTGGGGATCGAACGCAACCTGGGCATGTGCCCTGACTGGGAATTGAACCAGCAACCTTTTGGTGCACAGGATGATGCCCAACCGAACCACAACGGCTAGGGCAATGTGTTGGTGTCTTACAGTGTGCAGGGAGCAAAGCAGTATACAAACCTGCTGTTGATTAAGTGAGCAAAGAAACGTGAAGACAACACCATTACCTATATACTAGAGGTCCAGTGCATGAATTCGTGCAGGGGTGGGGTCCTTCGGGGTGGCCTGCATAGATAAGGCCCCAGCTCCAGCCTCCAGCCTCACAGCTCAACAGCCCTGCCTGGCACCCCGCCGTGGCCTGGTGCCACCCCCTCACCTCCTCCACCATCCCGCCTGCGGGGCAATCGATCGGTGCCGGGCCCCCCTCCTGGCTCCCTCAGCGCCTGGGACCCAGGCAGGGCACATACCTAGGTTGCAGGTTCCATCCTGGGTCAGGGTATATACAGAGGCAACCGATAGATGTCGATCTCTCCCTCCCTCTCTCTCTGAAATCAATGAACATCCCCTTGGGTCAGGATTAAGAAGAAAAAAAGAAGAAAAAACTAAGTAAGAAAGGCTGGAAGGTAATGAGTGATGGCTTGAGAAAGAAAAGGTGATACCACCAATGAGGATTAAGAAGTATGATGCTGTATCAGCTCCCTGCCCAGAGCTCTTACCTGACACCATCACTGGGGGAGGCTGTCACCCTTAGCTCCTTATGACCTTAGGGGACAGTGTCCACCATCACACTCTGTGTGGCCTCCTAGGTTTAAAACTCCGCATGCCTTCAAAACACTCCCATCTCCCAGAGGATTAAGGCTGACAGGGGAAGTAAAGTCAGGCAGGCTATTTGTCATCTCTTAGTCAAGGTGACAGGGCCACGCCAATATAGCACAGCACTTGCCACTGACACTAGAGTGGAATGCACAGACTCAGAGGTCTGCCCTATGACAACAAAGGTCCCCTTCCCACCAAAATTCAGCAAGGCACAGGTATGAAGTTCATTTCTCATGGGTGGGTGTTTGTTTTTTTTTGAAAAAAATCTCAAGGCAGGCAAGAAAAGTTTCCAAGCTACTGTGAGTCCAGTGAAAAAAGTTACAGTAGCCAAAGCCGGTTTGGCTCAGTGGATAGAGCCTCGGCCTGCGGACTGAAGGGTCCCAGGTTCGATTCCGGTCAAGGGCATGTACCTGGGTTGCGGGCACATCCCCAGTAGGAGATGTGCAGGAGGCAGCTGATCGATGTTTCTCTCTCATCGATGTTTCTAACTCTCTGTCTCTCTCCCTTCCTCTCTGTAAAAAATCAGTAAAATATATTTAAAAAAAAAAAAAAAGTTACAGTATTTGGGGAAGACAGGGTTAACAATTGTCTCAAACTTCCCAAATGCCTTTGAGCTTCAAGATCCAAGATCAAGAGAAACAAGGCCCTGAATAATCCAGAAAAGTCTAAAGCACCAGACCCAAAGCTCCCCTCATCTGTGCTGAGGACTTACTCCAGTCTAGGTCCAGGTGTCAATCCCAAATCATCTCAACTGATGGAAAGACCAGACTGTGCCTCTGCCCCTCTTCTCTAACTATGGGATTTAACTTGGGTAAACTGGGGCAATGAAGCAGATACAGGTTTGGATTTCATTACATATAATTCAGCTACTGCAAAAGCAGAAGGGGAGGAAGGAAGGGAAAACACCAGATCTAACCGGCACTTCCTCTTAACACACTACTTTCTCACATAGATGGTGGTTACACATGCAAGCTGCCCAAAATGCCACTGCGACAAAGCTGAATATGCATGCTATTTTAATATATTTTAATTGATTTCAGAGAGGAAGGAGGAGGGAGAGAGAGATAGAAACATCAATGATGAGAGAGAATCATTGATTGGCTGCCTCCTGCACACCCCTACAGGGGATTGAGCCCGCAACTGGGCATGTGCCCTTGACCGGAATCGAACTCGGAACCTGTCAGTCTGCAGGCTGACGCTCTATCCACTGAGCCAAACCAGCTAGGGCTGAACATGCATGCTATTAATGCCATCAATCTCTCAAATGTTGGACAATCTGTGTGGCCAGTGCTTGCAGAGAGACCTCAGTACAACCACCTGGCTGGTGGGGCAGCAGCACCCAGAGGATGCATCAAAGCTACTGGGACAAAGCCCTCCAAGCTGCCTGCCTATGTCTGACCCCAAAGTAAGCCCAGGGCCAAGCACTGGGCAAAGGCAGAAAGAGAACAGGCCAGGGGACAAGGATTTCAGTGTAAGAGAAGCAAGGCCCTGGCAGGGTAGTTCAAGGTTATGGGTTTGATCCCCGAAAGGGCACATATAAGAAGCAACCAATGAATGCATAAATAAGTGGAACAACAAAACAATGTTCCCCTCTCTCTGTCTTGCTTGCCCTTCCTCTCTCTAAAATCAATACATAAAAATTAAAATAAAGAAGGGAAGCAAGACGGGCATGGCATTCTCCTTCATCAGCCCACTGTACTAATAAAATGCCATCTTCAACTAGGCATTGTCTGAATTATGGATGAGTTTCAGTAAGTTTTGGTTTGACCTTTTAGTTGCTCTTCATGTCTTCTTTAAATAAATTTTTATTTTTTATTTTTTATTTTTTTATTGCTAAAAGTATTACAAAGGGTATTACATGTGTCATCCCCGCCCCCCCCCCACCCCCGCCCTTGACAATCCCCTGGCCTCCCTTACCCCCCAGTGTCTTATGTCCATTAGTTATGCTTATATGCATGCATACAAGTCCTTCGGTTGATCTCTTACCTCCCTCCCTCCTGCCCACCAACCCTCCCTGGCCTTCCAGCTGCAGTTTGACAATCAGTTTGAGGCAAATTTTTATTTTTAATTACAGTTGACGTAGAATATTATACTAGTTCCAGGTGTTCAACCCCATGATTAGAAATTTACATAACTTACAAAATGATCACCCTCATAAATCTAGTGCCCATTTGACACCACAGTTATTAAATATTATCTACACTAATAAAAGAGAAACATGGTAATTGGCATACGACCGCTACCCTTCCCATTGGCTAATCAGCATATCCTTATGCAAATTAACTGTCAGCCAAGATGGTGGCCGGCAGCCATGCACTGAAGCGAGCAGGGAGGCTTGCTTGCTTCAGTGACTGCGGACTCCAACGTTCCCCGCCTAACTTGCCGGCCTCTCAGCTGCAAGTCTAAGCAACTATATACTATGTTGCAAATAAGAAGCTAAACAAAACCCCAGAAACCGGCTGTCAGTCAGCCAGATTCAGCCAGCCAGACCCCAACACTGTATCGATGTTTGCAGCAGCGAGGCCTCAGAGCTAAAGCTGGCCCAGAATAAAAAAGAAAACAAGGAGCGGTTGGGAGCTTCAGTCACCCGCTTCCAGAAAATAGCCCTCAGCCCCTCACCCAGACTGGCCAGACACCCCAGTGGGGACCTCCACCCTGATCCAGGACACCCTTCAGGGCAAACCAGCCAGCCCCTACCCATGCACCAGGCGTCTATCCTATATAGTAAAAGGGTAATATGCCTCCCGGCACCAGGATCAGCGTGACAGGGGGCAGCGCCCAAACCCCCCTAATCGCCCTGCGGCTCTGTGTGTGACAGGGGGCGGGGCCACAACCTCCCTATCCGCCCTGCTCTGTTCGTGACAAGGGAAGGCGCCCCAACCCCCTGATCAGCCCTGCTCTGTGCCTGATAGGGGGGAGCTCCCCAATCCCCTGATTGCCCTGCAGCTCTGTGTGTGACAAGGTGCGGCGCACCAACCCCCGCCCCCCCACAGGCCCTGCTCTGTGTGTGACAGGGTAGAGCCATAACCTCCCCATTGGCCCTGCCCTGAGTGTGACAGGGTGCAGTGCCCCAACCCCCTGATCTGCCCTGCTCTGTGTGTGACAGGGGGCGGTGCCCCAACTCCCCTATCGGCCCTGCTCTGTGCGTGACAGTGGGGAGCTCCCCAACCCCCTGATCAACCCTGCTCTGTGTGTGACAGGGTACGGAGCCCCAACCCCCTGATGGGCCCTGCTCTGTGAGTGACAGGGGGCAGCACCCCAACCCACCTCCAAGGGCCTTGCTCTGTGTGTGACAGGGTAGAGCCATAACCTCCCCATTGCCCCTGCCCTGAGTGTGACAGGGTGCAGCGCCCCAACCCCCTGATCCGCCCTGCTGTGTGTGTGACAGGGGGCGGTGCCCCAACTCCCCTATCGGTCCTGCTCTGTGGGTGACTGAGGGTGGCATCGCAACCTCCCAATCCGCCCTGCTCTGTGCATGACGGGGCGGTGCCCCAACTCCCCAATCAGCCCTGCTCTGAGCCTGACCAGGAGCTGCACTTAGGGATTGGGCGTGCCCTCTGCCACCCGGGAGCAGGCCTAAGCTAGCAGGTCGTTATCTCCCGAGGGGTCCCAGACTGCGAGAGGGCACAGGCCGGGCTGGGGGACCCCCCTCCCCCACCCCCCCGAGTGCACAAATTTTTGTGCACCAGGCCTCTAGTCCTATATAATAAAAGCCTAATATGCAAATTGTCCCCTTGGGTGGTCATTTGACCAGGAGTTAACTGCTCGCTATGACATGTGCTGACCACCAGGGGGTGGTGTGGAACATGACGGGCATCCACAACGCAGTGCTGGCAGCGGGAGGCAGTGGAGGTGCTGCTGGCCCCGATGGGCCCCAATGAGAGCGGGACCACAGCGGGATGGTTGAGCGGGTGAGCGGGCGGCGCCAGGCCACAGCGGGGTGCCAGGCAGGGCTGCAGGGCTGCAAGGCTGGGGGCACAAGCTGGGGCCCAATCACCGCAGGCCACCCCGAGTGACCCCACCTGTGCACAAATTTGTGCACCGGGCCTCTAGTCTATATAATAAAAGCCTAAGTGACCATTATGGAGGAACAACCAGAACGACTGGTCGCTATGATGCACACTGACCACCGGGGGCAGGTGCTCAACGCAGGACTGCCCCCTGGTGGTCAGTGCACTCCCACAGGGGGAGCACCACTCAGTCAGAAGTTGGACTTACTGCTGGTGAGCACAGCGGCAGTGGAGGGAGCCTCTCCCGCCACCACCTCCGCGGCAGCGCTCAGGAGCCACGAGTTGAGCGGTAAGGAGCAGCAAGCAGGCGGGCAGTAAGGAGCAAGGGGTCCCAGGCTGCAAGAGGGCGCAGGTTGGGCTGAGGGAACCCTCCCCCCCAGCACATGAACTTCATGCACCGGGCCTCTAGTTGACTATATTCCCTTTTTACATCCCCATGACTATTCTGTAAATACCAATTTATACTTCAACTTTATCACCCAGCCCCTTAACCCCCTTCCCATCTGGCAACTGTCAAAATATTCTCTGTATGTGAGTCTGTTCCTATTCTGCTTGCTCATTATTTTTTTTTAGATTCCACAGGTAAGTGAAGTCATCTGGCGTTTGTCTTTCTTTGTCTGACTTATTTACTCAGCACAATACCCTCCACATCCATACAGGTTGTTGCAGATGCAGGATTTCATTTTCTATGACTGAATCATATTCTACTCTATATATGCACCACTTCTTCTTTATCCACATTCATCTACTGACAGACTCTTAGGTTGCTTCCATATCTTGGCTATTGTAAATAATGCTTCAATAAACAGATGGCTGATGTGGCTCAGGTGGTTAGAGACTGCCCTGCACACTTAAGGCCATGGGTTGAATTCCTGGTCAGAGCACATACCTAGGTTGTGGGTTTGGTCCCCATCTCTCTCAACATATCCTCAGGTGAGAAATAAATGAGTGAATAAATAAATCCCTTTAAAAACAAACAAAAATATGGATGTATATGTCTTTTCAAGTTAGTGTTTTCGGTTTCTTCAGATAAATACCAGAAGTGAAATTGCTGGATTCATCTCTGTCACTTTTTGTAGTCTTTGTTTTAAAGTCTATCTTGTCTGGTATAAGTATTGCTACCCCAGATTTTTTTGTTTTGGTCAACTACCTCATATCTTTTGTTGGTTTGTTTCCATCTTCATGAAATGTCTTTTCCATCCCTTTATTTTCAGTGTTTGTCTTTGGACCAGAATGAGTCTCTTGTAGACAGCATATGTAAGGGTCTTATTATCCATTCAGCCTCTGTATGTCTTTTGATTGGAGCATTTAATCCATTTGCATTTAAAGTAGTTGTTTATATATTGCCATTTTATTATTCATATTTTTCATTTTTTGTTTTCCCCTTCATCTTAAAGAAGTCCCTTTAACATTTCTTGTAAAAATGGTTTGGTGGTGATGAACTCCTTTAGCCTTTTCTTGTCTGGGAAGCTTTTAATCTGTCCTTTAATCTAAATAATAAATGATAGTTGAGCTGGGTAAAGTAATCTTGGTTGAAGGTCCTTGTTCTTCATTACTTTGAATATGTTTTGCCACTCCCTTCTGGCCTGATAAGTTAAGGAATCAGCTGACAGTCTTATGGAGCTCCCTTGTATGTAAGTAACTGCTTTACTCTTTTTTTTTAATCCTCACCCAATGATATGCTTATTGAATTTTAGAGAAATAACTATCAATTGCCTCCCATATGCGCCCCAACCAGGGATCAAACCGCAACCTAGGTATATGCCCTGAGAGGGAATTGAACCCACACCTCTTGGTGTACGGGACAATGCTACAACCAGCTGAGCCACCCGGCCAAGATCTAACTGCTTTTCTCTTGCTGCTTTTAAAGTCTGACTTTAATCTTTGGCATTTTAATTATGATTTGTCTTGGTGTGGGCCTTTTTGGGTTCATCTTGTTTGGGGTTCTCTATGCTTCCTGGACTTGTATGTCTATTTCCTTCACCTAGTTAAGCAAGTTTCCCATCATTATTTTTTCAAGTAAGTTTTCAATTTCTTGCTCTCTCTTCTCCTTCTGGCACCCCCATGATGCTGATGTTGTCCTAGAGGCTCCTTATGTGATCCTCATTTTTTTTTTTTTTACTCTTTTTTCTTTTGGATGTTCTGATTGGGTATTTTCTGCTTCCTTGTCTTCCAACTCTCTGATTTGATTCTCTGCTTCATCTACTCTACTGTTGATTCCCTATAGTGTATTCTTTGTTTTAGTTCATGTATTCTTCATTTCTGACTGGTTCTTTTTTTATGTTTTCTATCTCCATTTTTAAATCCTCACCCGAGGACATGCTTAGAGAGAGGAAGGGGGGAGAGAGAGAAACATCGATATAAGAGAGAAACATCAAGCGGTTGGCTTCCACACACACCATGACTGGGGATCAAACCCAGGCATGTGTCCTGACTGCCTGACTGGGAATCAAATCAGCAATCCTTTGATGCACAGGAGATTGCTCAACCAACTGAGACACTCCAGTTGGGCTTTTCTATCTCCATATGTATGTTTCCTATCTCTCTGTTGAAGTTCTAAGTTCCCCTACTCTTCCCCTAAGTTCATTGAGCATCATTATAACCAGTGTTTTGAACTCTGCATCTAGTAGATTGCTTGTCTCCATTTTGTTTAGTTCCTTTTCTGCAGTTTTTGTTCTAGTCTTTCATTTGGGACATGTCTTTTTGTCTCCTTATTTTGGCTGCCTCCCTGTGTTTGTTTCTATGTAGAGCTGGTATATCTCCCAGTCTCAATAGAGTGGTCTATGTAGTAGGTGTCATGTAGAGCCCAGTGGCGCAGCCTCCCCAGTCACCTGAGCTGGGTACTCCAGAAGTGCCCCCCCGACACACCCCATGTGGGTTCTGTGCACCATCCTGTTGTAGCTGAGCCTTGATTACTATTGGCATATCAATGGGGGGGAGGGTAATTGGCTGGGAGGACTGGCCACAGACACCATGGAAGATCTGCTCTGCAGGGGCTGACCCCATGGAGCAGAACTCACTTCAGCAAGGCTCAGGTACCCACCAAGTCAACCCCTTGAGTTTGTTGCTCATGGAGGTGTTTGGGTGGTGCTTCAGTGTGGTCTAAAGCTGTCCACCAGATGCACTGGATCTGTGGCCTCCTGGGAGATGCAGGCCAAGGCCAACCACTGCCTGTGCTCTGCCCAGGGCCACCTGGCATGACCTACAAAGTGATCTGCAGATGGTTGCTACTCTACTTGCGCTGGGCTCGGAGGTGCCCAGCAGAGGCCAAGCTGCAAAACAAGGCCGGTTGACACTGGCGCCATGCCTGAGGCCACTCAGCAAGAGGTATAGGGTAGCCTGGCTGGTGTGGCTCAGCGGTTGAGCATCAACCTGTGAACCAGGAGATCAGGGTTCAATTCCCAGTCAGGGCATATTCCCAGGTTGCGGGCTCAATCCCCAGTGTGGGGCGTGCAGGAGACAAACGATCCATGATTCTCTCTCATCATTAATGTTTCTCTCTCTCCCTCTCCCTTCCTCTCTCTAAAATAAAAACATATATATATTTTAAAAAAAGAGGTACAGGGTACACAGAGGCCAGATGCTGCTTGGTGAGAGATTTTAGGAAAGTTAGCAGCATGAGCCAAGACAGGCTATTTGTATGGAAAAGCCACTGGAAAGGACTTAGGTGAACCCACAAGTTGGGTGGGGCGGGGTGAACAGTATCAGCAAGATTGACAGTGTCTCAGATATGGTGCCTGCCTGCTGGCTGTGGGGGAGCACTCAGCAAAGGAACAATGGCCTCTGCCAACACTTCTGTCTGGGAGAAAGCTGCCCCTGCAGCTCTTAACCTGCTGCCAAACAATTCCGTTCCTCTCCATATGTCCCTGGCACCTTGTGAGCTGCTGCCCCAGCTCTGGAGCTCAGAATGAGCGAGTCTGAGTGAATTCGTGCAAGTCTTTTAAGAGAAACACCTGGGACTCCAAGAGCCCTCCATCTCACTTGCCACAATCTCTGCTGGTTTTTACAACCACAAGTTATGGGGATTTCTTTTCCCAGCACTGGAACCCTGGGCTGGGGGGGGGGGGGGGGGGGGGGGCCTGGTTTGGAGCTGGGACCCCTGACTCCTGGGGGAAACTTCCACAGCTGAGATATCCCTCCTGACTTTTAACTACCACACATGGGTGTAGACCAGCCTGTTCATCATCTCTGCCCCTCCTACTAGTTTCAATGTGGCTTCTACTTTATATCCTTAGTTATAGGACTTCTATGCAGGTAAATTTCAGGCTGTTCTGAATAACAATTATTCTGTAGCTTAGTTGTATTTATGATGTGGTTGTGGGAGATTCCGAGGATCATGTTTACCTATGCCACCGTCTTGACTGGAAGCTCCCTTCATGTTTTACTTTTTTTGTTTACCTTATTGTTGTTTTTTTGTTAATCCTCACCCCAGGATATCTTTTTCCATAGTTGTTGTTTTTTTTAATCCTCACCCAAGGATATTTTTTGTTGATTTTTTATAGAGTGGAAGGGAGGAAGGAGTGGAAGAGAGAGAGAGAAAGAGAAGAGAGAAACATCGATGTGAGAGAGACACATCAACTGGTTGCCTCCTACACACGCCCTGGCTGGAGGCGGGGTTTGAACCGGCATCACAGGTACCTGCTCTTGACCAGGATTCAAACCCGAGACTCTCTGGTGTGCAGGTCAATGCTCTAATCACTGAGACATGCTAGCCAGGCTCCATTGATTTTTAGAGAGAGTGGAAGGGAGGGGGAGAGACAGAAAGAGAGAAACATCAATGTGAGAGAGATACATCAATTGGTTGCCTCTCACATGTGTCCCAAACGGGGCTGGGGACCAAGCCTGCAACCGAGGTATGTGCAACTGGACCAGAATCAAACCGGTGACCTTTCAGTCTGAGGGTCAATGCTCAAACCACTGAGCCTACCTTCATGTTTTATTTATTGTTAATCTCACCCGAGGATATTTTTCCACTGAGAGAGTGGAAGGAAAAGGGAGAGAGAGAGAAACACTGATGTGAGAGAGACACATCGACTAGTTGCCTCCTGCACACATCCTGACCAGGGCCGGGGAACCTCTAACTGACGTATGTGCCTTTGACTGGAATTAAACCCGGGACCCTTCAGTCCGCAGGCCAACGCTCTATCCTCTGAGCCAAACCAGCTAGGGCTTTGTTTTAAAATACTAAGAGAGCCCGGCCAGCATGGCTCAGTGGTTGAATGTCAACCTATGAACCAGGAGGTCATGGTTTGATTCCCAAATTCCGGGGTCAGGGCACATGCTCGGGTTTCGGGCTCAATCCCTAATGTGGGGTGTGCAGGAGGCAGCCAATCAATGATTCTCTCTTATCATTGATGGGTCTATCTCTCTATCCCTCTTCCTTCCTCTCTGAAGTCAATAAAAATATTTTTTAAAAATAAAATACTAAGAGAAAGAACATAAAAACTTCCTCCAGCCCAGATGCAATTTACAATTGGGGGGACAGGAGAGGGCACATCAGAGATTTCACACCCTTCTGTTGAGAGAGCTTTAAAACACCACAGTTAGGTGAGCTCATGCGATTTTAATGTGGATAAAACTAGCTTGAGATGAGGGCACAGCAGAAACATTTTGAAGGAAAGACCCTCCTGATACCTAATGCCCCTCCCAATGCCCCCAGAATTGAGTCTACCCAGCTCTGATCCTCACATTCATCCATGGCAGGACTCCTAAATCTTTATGCCTGGAACCAGGAGAACTCCCAGTCTGCTGGAAGTATGTGCTCACATGCCAATGATCACTGACCTTGCTCAGTTCAAGATGACATTTCTTTCTAAAGGAAATTAGTTTTCCATTATACAAGTTTTAGAAAAGTATCTGTAATTCTTTGTTCTGATAGTGGATCATATTTATTGAGCACTCGCGTGTTTTCTATCCTGCATCTCATTTAATCCTCCCCAATAACGCTATGGGCAGGTAGTATTATAGCCCCTCAACTAACAGGTGGGGAGACTCAGGGTCACAGAGCCAATGTGTGACGGAACCAGAGAACCACCTAGGCATGTAGCCCTAAGCTAGTGTGTTCCCTGCAAAAACAGCCCAGACATGACAGAGCCAAGCGCTGGGCCACAGCACGGCCTCCTGCACATACTCACCTGGCGATCACATGATAGTACATTTTATTCAACAGACAAAATCAAAGTGCGGGACACAACTTGAGCATATACCCTGACTTGAAAACCAGCACAATCTGCCATTTCCCCAGGAAAACTGAGGCCCCATCAGGGCTGTGTTTCAATATGCTCTTGCCAAGTTTTGCAGGAAGTTGGGCACATAACACCAAAAGACATGCTGGTGTGAGTACCTATGTGGAAAACCAAATAATGTTGCAAAAAAACCAGGGCCTGAAGAAGTACTTGCTTGATAATCCTTGCATTTTTGCCTTCCACATAGGGATAGTTACCCTTGTTGCTTGCACAACCATTATCTAGGCCATATGCCCAGCCACATTCTGCAGGTGAGAAAACTAGAACTTAATTCACTATCACTCAAAATTTGTCAGGAAACACTGGGGCATCCCAAATCTTTCTGGAACTGACAGCTCCCTCTGATTGCCCGATCAGAGGTTCCTAAACCACAGCTACGGTAAGCATTACCAAGAGAAGAACTTGAATGTGAGAAAGAGCTTTTATGAAGCTCAAGGAAAAAGACAGATATCCCAATTTTAAAAATGAGCAAAGGGTAAGAAAAAGACAATTCAGAAAGAAGAGATGCAGTAAAGTTAGGGGAAAATGTTCAATTTATGTATTGCAAAATTAGAAGAAAATGTCAGTGTTTGCCATCAGGTTGGAAAAGCCATAGAAAGGTTATCTGCAGGACTGGCCAAAATGGAAACATGTCTTGTGCCATGCTGGTAGAAAGATAAACTGACCAGCCTTTCTGAAGGTCAATGCAACAACATGTGAAAAATGTGTCGCCTCTGATATGCAGGTTTACTTCAATCCCTACCAAACTCCAGGAAGATTCTTTGTAGACACCAATAAGATTATTCTTTTAAAAAAAAATAGCCAAAACCGGTTTGGCTCAGTGGATAGAGCGTCAGCCTGCGGACTGAGGGGTCCCGGGTTCGATTCCGGTCAAGGGCATGTACCTGGGTTGCGGTCACATCCCCAGTGGGGAGTGTGCAGGAGGCAGCTGATCGATGTTTCTCTCTCATAGATGTTTCTAGCTCTCTATCTCTCTCCCTTCCTCTCTGTAAAAAATCAATAAAATAGCCGAAACCGGTTTGGCTCAGTGGATAGAGCATTGGCCTGGGGACTGAAAGGTCCCAGGTTCGATTCCGGTCAAGGGCATGTGCCTGAGTTGCGGGCACATCCCCACTGGGAGATGTGCAGGAGGCAGCTGATCGATGTTTCTCTCTCATCGATGTTTCTGGCTCTCTGTCTCTCTCCCTTCCTCTCTGTAAAAAATCAATAAAATATATTTTAAAAAAAAAAAAATCAATAAAATATATTTTTTAAAAAATAAATAAATAAATAAATTTATTGAGGTAGCACTGGTTCACAAAATCATACAGGCTTCAAGTATACAACTCAATAAAACATCATCTGCACACTGCATGGTGTACCCGCCCCAAAGGATTACTCTAACATGTAAATAGAGCCCTGGCCTGTGTGGTTCAGTTGGCTGGGTGTCTTCCCGTGCACCAAAAGGTTACTGATTTATTCCTGATCAGGGCACATGCCCGGGCTGCGGGCTCAATCCCTGGTGAGGAGGCATGTTAGAAGCAATTTTTCTCTCTCTCTTCCTTTCTCTCTCTCTAGAAATCAATAAAAAATATTTTTAAAGATAAAATATAAATAGAAAGACAAAGAAACTAAGATGAATAAAACAACTCTGAAACAGAAGAATAAAGTAGGAGGAATTACTCTACCTGATTCCAAGGCTTGCTATAAAGCTACAATATTCAAGACAGTGTGGCCCGGCCTGTGTGGCTCAGTGGTTGAGCGTCAACCTATGAACTAGAAAGTCATGGTCAATTCCTGGTCAGGACACATGTCCAAGTTGTGGTCTCAATCCCCAGTGGGGGGTGTACAGGAGGCAGCCAATTAATGATTCTCTCTCATCAGTGATGTTTCTATCTCTTTCTCCCTCTCTTCCTCTCTAAAATCAATTAAAAAAAAAATTTTTTTTTAAGACAGTGTGGCATTGATGGAGAGACAGACACACAGAGCCATGGAACAGAATGGAAAGCCCAGAAACAGACCCCACAGATGTGCCTACTTCTGACAAAGATGTAAAAGCCATCCAGGAAGAAAGAGGCCTGTTCAACAAATGGTATTGGAGCAACTGGACATCCAGCCAGAAGAAGAAAATGGAACTCGACATAAGTCTCACACTTTATATAAAAATTAACTCCACATGGCCCTAGCCGGTTTGGCTCAGTGGATAGAGTGTCGGCCTATCGACTGAAGGGTCCCAGGTTCCATTCCGGGCAAAGGCACATGCTTGAGTTGCGGGCTCGATCCCCAGTGTGGGGCGTGCAGGAGGCAGCTGATCAATGAGTTTCTCGCATCATTGATGTTTCCATCTCTCTTTCCCTCTCCCTTCCTCTCTGAAAACAATAAAAAAATATATTTTAAAAAAAATTAACTCCAAATGGATCACAGACTTAAATGTAAAACTATAAAACTTTTAGGAAAAAATCTAGGTGAAGATATTCAGGATCAGGAGCTGGGCAGAGAGTTCTTATATTTGACACCAAAAGCCTATTGCATCAGAGGATAAACTGAATCTCATCAAAACTGAAAAATGCTTGCTCTGCAAAAGACCCTGATAAGAGGATAAAAAGACAAGCTCTGAACTGGGAGAAAATGCTTGCAAATCACATATCTGACAAAGGACTAGTATCTGGAATATATAAACAGCTCTCAAAACTTAAAAGCAAAAAACACAACAGTCCAATGAGAACATGAGCAAAAGACACCAAAGAGAATATACAGCAAAAAAGCACAAAAAAGATGGCCACCATATTGTTAGCCATCAGGAAAACACAAATTAAAGCCACAGTGAGATACCAGCACACACTATTAGAGAATGGCTAAAATAGCAACACCGGTGAGCAGGCAGAGACACTGGATTGCTCATACATTGTTAGAGGAAATGTTAATATGCACAGCTACTCTGAAAAACAACTTTGCCATTTCTTAAAACAAACAAATAAAAATATATTTTATTGATTTTTTACAGAGAGGAAGGGAGAGGGATAGAGAGTTAGAAACATCGATGAGAGAGAAACATCGATCAGCTGCCTCCTGCACACCCCTTACTGTGGATGTGCCCGCAACCAAGGTACATGCCCTTGACCAGAATTGAACCTGGGACCCTTGAGTTCACAGGCTGACGCTCTATCCACTGAGCCAAACCGGTTAGGGCAACAAATAAAAATTAAACACACCACTACCACATAACCCAGCAACTGTTTTGGGTATTCATCCAGAGACATGAAGACTTAGCTTCATGTAACATGCTGTATTCAAATGTTTAGTGCAGCTTTATTCATCATCACCCAAAACTGGAAACATCTCCAATATTCTGGGATTGGTTAAATGAATTATGGTTCCATGGAATACAGCTTGGCAATGAAAAGAAACAAATTGCTGACACATGCAAAAATCTGGAAGAATCTGCAGAGGATCATGCTGATTGAAAAGGCTAATCTCCCAAGGTTACATACTGAATAATTCCATTATATAACGTTATTAAAATGCTGAATCAGCCTGGCCAGCATAGCTCAGTGAGTGAGCATCAACCTATAAACCACGAGGTCATGGTTCGATTCCTGGTTGGGGCGTATGCCCGGGTTGCGGGTTCGATCCCCAGTGTGGGGTGTGCAGGAAGCAGCCGATCGATGACTCTCTCATCATTGATGTTTCTCTCTCTCTCTCTCTCTCTCTCTTCCTCCCTTCCTCTCTGAAATCAATAAAAAATATATTTCAAAAATAAGTGTTTTCCTACCTGGGCACTTTATTTTTTTTAAAAATGCTGAAATCATAGAAATGAGCAGATTAGTGACTGCCAGGAGTTAAGGAAAGGGTAGGGGAAGGGAGTGGGAGTGGCTATACATGGGTAACTGGGGCCTTGGCCAGTGCGGCTCAGTTGGTTGAATGTCGTCCCATGCACTGAGAGATCACTGGTTTGATTACTGGTCAAGGCACATGCCCAGGTTGTGGGCTCGATCCCCAGTAGGGGGCATGTGGGAAGCAGCCAATCAATGTTTCTCTCTCTCATTGATGTTACTCTTTCTCTCTCCCTATCCCCTCCTCTCTCTCTAAAATCAATAAAAACATTTTTTTTTTAAATAAAAAAGGGCAATTCAGGATCCCCGTGGGAATGGAACTGTTCTGCATCCGACAAGAGTAATGCCCATGTTTTGGTTGTGATGGTGAACTATAGATCTCCAAGACATTATCACCAGAGGAAAGAGGGTAAAGAATACACAGGATGGCCCGGACAGTGTGGCTCAGTGGTTGAGCACCAACCCAGGAACAAAGAGGCCATGGTTCAATTCCTGGTCAGGGCACATGTGAGCTCTATCTCCAGTAGGAGTCGTGTTGATGGATAATGTTTCTCATCAATTTTTCTATCTTCCTGTCCCTCTCCCTTCCTCTGTCTCTAAAAGTCAATAAAAATGTACTTTTAAAAAAAAAAAAAGAATACACAAGATGTCTCTGCATTATTTTTTGCTACTGTATGAATCTACAATCATCTCAAAATTTAAAAATTAAAAAAAAAAGGACTTAGGAGACCTCAACCAAATGCAAAGTTCCATTTTTAGACAATCAGGTAAATTGAATCTGGACTGGGTATCAGAAAGTACTAAGAAATATTGTGTAAGGTGTGAGACAGCAATGTGGTTATGTAAAGAAAAACAGTCTTAACTGTTAGAGATGCACACTGAACTATTATTTCTAAGATTTAAAAAAAAGACGGAATAAAAATGAATATGGGAAGATCAGGAGATGGTATCAGGGTGCAAAGAGATTTGCAAATTTTGGCCTCTATGGTAAATGGGTAGTGGGTACATGGGAGCTCATTAAACTCTTCCTGCGACTTCATTATGTTTAAACTTTTACATAATTAAAGACCAACATCTGATGAGTTTCTGCTCTGGCAAGGATCCTCAGGTACAAGCTGCTTCTCAGTCAAATATGATAAACAAAGAGCAGCTTTATCACCAGCTCAATCATGCTTCTGTCAAACAATAAAAACTAGCATTTCTTTAAAATATATACGTGTGTGCGCACGCACACACACGTGTGTACATATGCTCTCCCAGTACTGTAAGGACTCCTCCTGAAGAAGAGATCAGCTATGCAGAAGAGGGAAGGGCAAGAGAGTTTCTTCAGTTCGCCCAGCTTAGAGGTGTGACTGCAGGTGACAGAGAAGGGCTGAAAACCTCTAAGGACTGGTAAAGGTAATAAAGAATTGTTGTGTCTCCACTGAACAGAAAACCACATGGCAGTAAAAACAGTATGGGCAGAACATGTATGAGTGGGTCTGATCGTCAGATATTCGATAAGTGAGAGGAGGGCCCCAACCAGCTCCACAGTTAGGACCTGGCTGGTAAGCACGAAGTAATCACATCCATGTGAATCTAAATGTGGCTGGAGAGACACCATGTACTATCAGGGATTTGGACTGGCCTCCTCGTGGCTTTCTGAGCGCTCCAGGGTTCCAAGCACACATTGCTTTTGTAAATAGGACAAAAAAGGGGATAGAGAGAAGCACAAGAGGGATCTGAAGGGAGATACACAACTCTCCCTAGGGACCCAAATGACCCCATGACAAGGGACAAGCTGAGGACCAGTGCCGCCATTCAGCACAGGACTCTGTCGGACCCACACTGAATTCAGGGCCTGAGGTGGGGACATGACGGGGGGCAGAGGGGGTAAGACCTGCAGTCCCCCAAGGAGAACCAGGGAGCAAAAGAACCACAGCTGAAAGTTTAGACGAGCAATGAAATGTCATGATAAATAAGAAAGCTGGAAGGAGTTCAGGGCCAGGAGTCATTCGGAGAGGCTGAAGGTCAGGAAGGAACAGGAACACAGAATCAAGGTGTGAAAGCTGCGGTGCTCCTGGGAAACCATCGCTCTCAGCCCATCTACCAGAATAGGAAGTGAGGAAGAAACAGAGGTCACCCTGACACACTGCCCTAATGCAGGATGCAGGACACAGAGGTCATCAGCACCACCAGACAACGTGACCTCGAGTGCTACCCTAACCCTGGAACCTTTATGCAACCGTGGGGAGGGCGAACAGCCTCTTGGTGCCTTGGTTTCTTCATTTGGACAATGAGGATGAGCGTCTCCATCACAGGGACTGACCAGGCAGGGTAAGCGCTGGTCAAACACTGGCTGTTTCGAGTCCTCTTCTCTCCTTGCTCACTCTCCTTCCACCCGCTCCATATGAAAACTTTGTGCTAGTCTCAGAAATGTCCCCCATCCCAGTTCTACCTCAAGCTACCGCCACCCCTATCCTTCACAGAAAACAACCTAACAGGCAGTCTGCCCTTGGATTCACCAGTTCTCAACCTTGTGGACTTATTCATTCATTCTCTCATTTAACAAACACAATGAGTTCACACTGGAGGCATGGAGGACACAAAAGTGTGTGGGATGGTGCTCTGGGGCTCAGGAAGAGGAGATAGGTGGGCAGAGTGAGCCCGTGGCTACAGAGCAGGGTGCCGAGGGGCATGACAGCAGGAGACACGGCCATGGCTCCAGAGTCTGGGCAAGGGTCAGGGATGGGTAAGCCAAGTTCCAGGGCAGAGGGGCAGGCGGGGGTCTGGGTCACTCAGCACCATTTCACCCAGGCAGGAAAGGTGGGTAAGGTAAGATGACAGGGTCAGTGCATGCCTTGCTGAGAAGCCACCCTGAAAGTGACCTTGGCAAATGTGCACATGAGAAGCTGACCTGAACATGCACTCAGCTACACAAAAGCGGGAACAGGAGGGCAGGGCAAGAAGGAAGCGATCAGGATGCATACCCAGGTTGCAGGTTCAATCCCTGGTTGGGGTACGTGCAGGAGGCAATGATGTCTCTCTCTCCCTTCCTCTCTCTGAAATCAAAATAATAACAATAAATAAGTAAAAAATAAAAATAAATGAGATCTCAGTTAATTATAACACTTAGCAGCTTAAAAATAACTTTATTAAAAAAACAGGAAACTACAGTGCAATGCAGAGACCAGACCTGAGTCAGAAGAACAGTGTGAGCAGAGCTTGCTGGATGTGACCTTTCACAAGTGTCATAATGCCTATTGGCCTTAGTTTATCCTTTATAAAGTGAGGATAAACCCAACCAGAATGACTGGGAGGATAAACTGAGTAATCTAAAACTCCTTTTCTGCTCAGTCCTTGGCACCTTCGTAGTGAGACCCTTCCAGACATCATGTATGGGGTCTGGCTTTAGTTCTCCCAGCATGATGCCGCTGCCATGGGACAGACTCTGTAGGTACCTGTTCATTTCCTTATGCTGTGCCTCCCTCCTTAGAATCCCGGCTCCATGGGGCAGGATTGTCTTCACACTCACTACTACATCCCACTGCCCAGAAAGCACCCAGCAAAGAGAAGGTGCCCAGTAAATACTTGCTGAAAGAAGGGCTCACTACACAAATACTAAACACATTGACAGCATACCCATCATGATCCTGACACTCCACTGCTGTGAGGCAGATATATAAAACTGAGTTATTCCCAATTTGCAGATGGGGAAAATGAGATGCAGAAAATACTGCACAACTAAGGGCACTGAAAGAATATCTGGGGACCCTAACACTGAAATACAGGCACCCTGAAAGGACCTCAAATGATAATGGGGCTTAGAGTCTTCTTCGAGGGAGAATATGTAGTAGCTTTCTGTATGGACGCTGGCCACTCAGGTCAGGTCAAGGTGGTGAGAAACTGAGAGCACCCCAGGAGTGGGGCTGATGAAGTGCCTCTCACCTGGGTGGCAGTGGTGTGTCTGTCTGTTGGCACAGTAATGTGGCAGAGCCTGGGGCATCAGAACGTGGACACTAAGCTCTAGGGTACCATCTGATCCAAGAGAGTCACTCCACTTCCCAGATCAGCTGATTGGGGTTAAGAACCAGGCGTGGGAAACTTGCTTTAAAGTTCAAAATTGGGGCAGAGGGGGAGAAACTTCCATGTTCTTGCTTGATTGGGAGCTACTTAGTTGACAAAAACAAAACAAAAGAGGCCAATGCAGGTCTGTCAGACAGAGAGACAGCCAAGGAATTCTGCATCTTACAGGGAGGGGCCAAATTTTACTCTCAAACCTGGCTCTCTGCCCACCAATTTATATGGCATCACCATTAGCATTCTAGTAAGATAGTGAGACTAGCAGTTATTTTAGAGAGAGAGAGAAAAAAAAAAACAGAAATGAAAGGACAAACAAGTGTCCCAAGCTATCAGCATTCATTCCAGACACACTGGCCGGGTGTTGTCTGGGCGGGGTGCCCAGCAGGCTGCCTGGAAGAGTGGAAAGAGCAGGGTTCTACAGGCGGATGAATGTGGGTCAACCCCAACTCTGCACCCACCAGCTACAGAGTATTGCAATCTCTGTGGGTCTGTTTCCCATTTGCAAAATGGGAAAGTAAGCACATGACAAAGGGGGTAAGGGTAGGGGGTGGAACTCCTTGAGCAAAGGGAAGACTCTCCTCACCAATGAGACCAATGCTTTCCTCCAGTTACCATGTACTTCCTAGGTCCAGGGGCCACACAAGGGACTCACAGGAGGGACCAGAGGGAGAGCTTCTGCTCAGGTGGGGCTGGAGGAAAACAATAGCAAGGAGGCCTCTAAGAGCAGCTGAGCAGGCAGGATGCAGCAGGAGGTCACAGCACGGTGCTGAAGGGAGCACTGGGAAGAGAAAGGGGGTTGCATGGAGATAATGGAAGAGTGGAGAGCAAGCCCACAAGGTCAGGTGGAGCAGGAGCAGGGGGCATGGGAATGCCAGGCCAGGAGCAATCAAGCTGGACATACTGAAGGAGAGGGGAATGGGAGATATAGAGGTTTCTGGGGCAGGCAAATGGCTGAGGATGCATTTTTGAAGATGAATCCCGAAGTGATGTGGGATGAACTAAGAGGGAGAGGCTCAGCAGGAAGGGGAACAGCCCCAGTGCATGAACTTGTGGGTGTGGTAAGGAGGTGACTGGTTCTAGAGTCCAGCAGGCTGGCAGGGGCAAAGGAAAAAGAGGAGGTTGGACTCCAGAAGAGATAGTGGAAGGCAGGTTTAGAGTGTAGTGCACGAACATGCCAGAGACCATGCCAAAGACGGAGCACACAGAAAGAAAGGATGCAGGCAGAGAAGGCTGGCATTTGGGGGTAGAAGAAAGAGTGTGAAGGTCCTTGGGTGGGCTACAGTGACAAGTGTTTCGAGAAAGACTATCCCCAACAACGGCCACTGGAGTTAAGAATGGCAAGGTGTCTCTAAATGAAATAAAACTCTAAAATCACCCATAATTCGCCCTAGCTGGTTTGGCTCAGTGGACAGAACATTAGCCTGCAGACTGAAGGGTCCAGGGTTCGATTCTGGTCAAGGGCACATGTCCAGGTTGCAGGCTTGATCCCCAGTAGGAGGTGTGCAGGAGGCAGCCAATCAAAGATTCTCTCTCATCATTGATGATTCATTCTCTCTCTCTCTCTCTCTCTCTCTCTCCCTCCCTCCCTTTCTGAAATAAAAATATATTTAAAAAAATAAAAATCACCCATAATTCCACCAACCAGATTAACCATTATGCTTGTGTTGTAGTGTCTGCTTTATCATCTCTTTTAAAATACAGTTACATATTAAAAATTAAATCAAACCATACAAACAGTCTTATAATTTGCTTTTCCTCTGAGCTAAATCCTCAATAACTTTTTTCATTTTACAAAATATTCTTCTAAATATAATTTAACAGCTATATGGTATTTCATCGTATAGGTGAATGTTTATTGTTTTTTTAATATTTTTGTATTATTCCAATTTTTCCTCATAAATGAAACTGTAATTAATTTATTTGTTGAAAAAAAAAAGAAGAAGAATGGCAAGGTGGCCAGTAACCTATGAGAGCAAATGGTACAAAGAAGTAACACAGGTGTGTTTCTGGTATGGGTGAGGCAAAGGAAAGCTGTGCAGACAAATCAATAAGATGCTGATGATGCCCTAACCGGTTTGACTCAGTGGATAGAGCGTTGGCCTGTGGACTCAAGGGTCCCGGGTTCAATTCCCGTCAAGGGCATGTACCTTGGTTGCGGGCACATCCCCAGTTGGGGGTGTGCAGGAGGCAGCTGATCGATGTTTCTCTCTCATCGATTTTTCTGATTCTCTATCCCTCTCCCTTCCTCTCTGTAAAAAATCAATAAAATATATTAAAAAAAAAATAAGATGCTGATGGGGGGGGGGAGATTATTGATCCTAGAGGAAGAACTATAGACTTTTAGAACTGACAAGATTTGTATTCAGGGTTTAGGGAAGGAGATGTCATAAAGATATCGGAGAGTAAGGAGCAGACCACGAAAGCTGCTGATGGGAAAAGCACCCCTCCCGCCCCTCTATAAAACCACTAGCTAACCACCTTACACACCTTCAACTGGCCACCCATGTTCCAAGTGTGCACCACATTTCAACCAGATCACAGCCTCAACCAGAAATTATCCTGGAATCATATTCACCCTTCCCCTGTAATTACCTGTGATCAGCCAGACTGGAAGTGCCTGGAAGGGCTATGCCTCACACCTGGGTCAGCAGGAACACCTGGTGCAGTGCTTCACTTAAGAACAGGTGTACAAAAATGTGGACATGATTCCCCAAAGGAAGAAAACCTGACCATACCTTCACTCAACAAACATAAAGGGAAAGCAACAGGAAAAAGCACCATCAGTGACCTGAACTTGGCAGAGGTCAGAGGACCAGGCTGTCAGTCTCTTACAACTCCTCATTCAATTTTTTTTTAATTTAAATTCTTTATTGTTTAAAGTATTACATGAGTCTCCTTTTTCCCCCATTGACCTCCCCCCGCCGCTCTCACCCTCCTCCTCATTCAATTTTGCTCCCACCACCAGCCCCCATGCCACACATAAAGAAAAGCCATCCGTGAAAAGCTTTGGGCAGTCCAAGTAGCTGGTCTCTACTTCATGGCACTTGTCATAAGTAGACCCCACCCCCGAGCAGTGTGTCTTCCTCACACCACCACTCAGCGTGAATCACAGTCCACAGGTGTCTGTGAGTCTGTTTGCTATCTGTTTCCCTAGTAAACTGGGCACCATAGAACAGCAGGCACAGGTTTCTTGATCCCATGCCCCAAACCCATGCCCAGCACCCAGCAGCAAGAGAAGCTTACGACAGGTGACCAGCAAAGGGAAGAATGACATTTAAGCTGCCACCTGAGGGAAGGAAAGAGAAGAATGCTTCAGGGAGAAGGAACTACCTGTGGGGACACCCTGAGGAAAGGGAGCCTGACTATCAGAGGAACAGAAAAGCAGCAGGTATGAAGTATGATTGCAGTGTGGGTGCCAGACAGAGCAGGCGTGAGAAACTGGCAGACACCCAACCAGCAGGGCCTCCTGGGGAGGTACTGGGATTTTATTCGAAAAGATTCTAAACAGGTGAACCATATGATCTGATTTACCGGATTCAGGTTTTCATACCTTCCCTAAAATCACTGCCTTCCTCTAAATCAGGGGTTCTCAACCTGTGGGTCGCGACCCCTTTGGGGGTCGAACGACCCTTTCACAGGGGTCGCCTAAGACCATAGGAAAACACATATATAATTACATATTGTTTTTGTGATTAATCACTTTGCTTTAATTATGTTCAATTTGTAACAATGAAATTGGGGGTCACCACAACATGAGGAACTGTATTAAAGGGTCGCGGCATTAGGAAGTTGAGAACCACTGCTCTAAAGCTAATCCTTCAGCAGTAAAATAAGAATCCCCTTTGTCATGCTGATAAGCATCACCTTGTTAGAAAGCCCTTAATAAACTCTAAGGCACTCAATAAACATTAGCTATTGTCATCAATGTTCACATTAAGGCTAGTGGCAAATTTGAAAGAAAGTTTTTAAAAAGGTTTCCCCCAAAAGCAGAAGCCCTTTCTCATGAAATGAGCCTGAGCCAGTTTCAACCCTAACACCTTAAACTGTAGCAATTGGTTATTATTAATACCCAACTTCTGTAGGGCACTTGGTTTACAGAGCATTTTCATATGTTACAGATCTTGTTAACTAGTAACCGCTGGCCTTTAATGCTTTCAATTTAGTAACAGTTACAAATTGGCAAGTTCTTGCAAGATTTAGCAGGTATGCATGTCTCTCTCCTTGGATCAGCATACCACGCATGTCAACCTGCCTATCAGCTCTCCTAGGGTTTGGCATTCTTATTGCTGCGTCTCTATTCCCACATGTCCAAATCTGCCAGAGAATTAAATGATAGTTATAGAATCACTGAGTGCTTTGATGTGCCAGGCACTGTTCTAAGGGCTTTACATGCTTAATCTTCACATTATCTCAATATTTCTTTTATTCCTATTTTCCAAAGGAGGTGACTGAGGTGTGGACAGGCTAAGAGCTTCATCTAAGGGCACTCAGAGGAATAAATGCTGAAGCCAAGATTTGAACACAAGATGATGTAACCCTATGCCCTCACTCTTACTCCCGGTGCTGTGCTAGGTTAATTCTGGCTAAGCGCTTATAATATGGTACTACAGCAAATACAACACAGGTATTCAGCGGATAAAGGCAGTTCGTTATCAGCAGGACACAGGCAGTTTCTACTTCCCACGAAAGTGTCACCTCCAGGAGAGCAGCGACCTTGTCTGTCCGAGTGACTGCTGCGCCCCCAGAACCTGGACCAACGCACATCGGACGTGTATACAGATAAATGAATGAACGTCCCACCCTTGAGGAAGCAGGACTGCTCGCTCATGGCTCTTTTTTGCACGTCTGTGTCGCGCCGCTGTTACTGCCCCTTAGAAAGAGCATCCAGCGGACTTGGGGACACAGGAGGCGCCCGGAGACCTGAGATCCCCCTCTCGCGGCTCGGGGTGGCCGAGGAAGCTCCCAGGAGCGGGAGAGATGAGTCCAGGATCCCACTGCTGGCGGGTCCTGGGTCCGGTGGGGCTCTGCCCTCCACACGGCCAGGGACACAGTCCACACCGCCGGGGACAGTCCGCCCCGCCGCTGGGAGCGGGCAGGAGACAAAGGCTCCCGGGGCCGCAGCACCGGCAGAGATGCTCGCTCCTCTCGCCCACCTTCCCGGGAGAGAGTCCAAAGCCGCCGTGCCTCGCCCGGACTGGGAGCTACGGCGGAGGGCGGCGGGCCCGGACCCCGGACCGAGCAAACCCGCGCCGTGCCCCGCCTGGTCGCCCCCGGTCCAGGGTTGCTCGGGTGCCGGAGGCCCCGGGCCGGCCTGTCACCTTCAGAACAGCCCGCCCCCTCGCGCGTCCTTTGCCAGGGCCCTTCAGCGGGAGCCGCCGCCGCTCAGCCCGACAGCCCCGCGCCTCGGCCTCCCCGCGGCGCCCACCTCGCGCCCCGGCGCCGCGCCCCCGCGAGTCAGCCCGGCTCGTACCTGCTGAGCGAGCGGGAGAAGAGGCGCCGCCATCTTCCCACGGACCCGGGACCCGAGCGGCGGAGGAGGGGCCGCGCGTGCGCACTGTGCGAGGGGAGGTGCGTGCGCAGCGGGGCTCGGAGTGGGCGTGGCCGGAGCAAAGCCGCGCACGCGTAGGGCAGCCTACAGGGGCGGGGTCGAGGGCGGGGTCCAGCGCGCCCTGCACTGACTGGGACCGCGGGGCCGGGCTAGCCGGCGTGTTCCGCGGACCCTAACGGGGTGTTTGCGGTGCCGCACAGACCCCCGCCGGCTGCCAGACTTTGCCATGCTTCCTTTCTCCAGGTTCTTGCCGATGCCGAGCCCTCTGCTAGGGATTCCGTGCGCCTCCCCGTGCGCCTGGCAAACGCATTATGGGGAGGCCGTTGCCCACCTGGCAGAGGGTCGGGACCCTCGCCTGCCCCGCCTGGTGCCCTTTTCCTAGGACAGCGCTGTGTGCCTGTGTTCGAATCCGATCTACCCCCGTAGGGCTGTGGCTACAACTGGGTTGCGACACAACCTGTGCTGCAGCAGCAGCCACAACGCCCAGAGTCAGTTCCCAGTCTCCACCGTCTAGCTGTCTGACCTTGCAAGTCACTGAGTCGCCTCCCTGGCCCGTGGGCTCCCCTTCCGAAGAGGGAATGATAATATGTTTGCTGTTGTTTCACCTCTGCGCCTCACACTGCTCAGCATGGAGCAAGCACCTACCTGGAGTTTGCTGGAGGACCATTCCTGGAGAGGCATTTATTTATTTAAACACTGATAAGGAAATGTATGAGGTGTTCTAAATTAAATTACAGGGGGCTGGAGGGTGAGAGAGAACAGTAAGGCCGTTAACAGCTGGGGAGCAGCTAACGAGACTGCTTTCACACCTGAGTGTGTAATTTGAGGAGGCTGTTTCCGCCATTATCTAAAGAATAGCCAGCAACTTCAAACCGGGAGCCTCTGCACTTGTTCACACGTGAACTTTCAGGACTTGCCCACTCCTATCTCGGACTCTGCACCTATCCCAGGATTAGCTTGCCTCACCTTCTCCCACCTCCTTAATCTATAGTCAACATAAATTCTTTCAAAACAACTTACATTTTCTCCCCACCACTCATATTTTCTGCCCTAGTCCAAGATGGTGGACATGTGTTTTTTTCCCACCTGTCACTGCTGCTGGTGGTTTAGACTCCATGCCCCAGGACCTGGTCTTTTTTCTTGCTAGCAATGGCCCAAGAAACCCTCTTTTTTGTTGTTTTGGGGTTTTTTTGTTAATCCTCACCAGAGGGTATTTTTCCATTGTTTGTTTGTTTGTTTAAGAGATAGTGGAAGGGATGGGGAGAGACACAGGAGATTGGTTGCCTCCCGCATGCGGACCAGCCCGGGGATGGAGCCTGCACATGCCCCTGACTGGAATTGAACCCAAGACCCTTCAGTGTGAGGCCAATGCTCTAATCATTGAGCCAAAACAGCTAGGGCTAAACTATTTTAAAAAGTAATTTAGCCATGGAAGTTAAAAGTTTTAGCAAAACCTTTTGCCTTCCATTCACTATGGACACCCATTCATCTGTGGCAGGTTTCCACTAACAGGCAGCTGACCACAGTGGCCCAAGGTTTCTTCAGGGCCGGTTGGACCCCCTTTACCTGGTCCTGTGACGGTGCCTGGCAGGCAAGCTAGAAGGCTTGGGATCTCAGGGTTGGGGCACAGCTTCCTGTGCCCCTGCTCCATTCTGGAGTCTCAAGCACTGCTGCTCCAGTGTCTTCAGTGAGTTGGTGCACACATGCCATCCAGATGATGATAGCATGCTTTGTGTCTCACCCAACAACTGTTTACCCATCAAATGCTCCCTGAGCAACCCTCATCCCAGCATAGGTGCTCCAATGTTGGACCAGGCAGACACAAGCTCTACCCACCTCAACAGCCTGGCCTACATCAGAACCCCTGAGGGCTTCTTCACACAGACTGGTTTCTGACTCTGACTCAGATCTGCTGAGGCAACTGGTCCCACCTCCACTGTGGGAACCCCTGGTCTAAAGGAGGGAAAGACATCAAATAATTACAGAGGAAGCAGACCACTGGAAGCAGTGATAGGGGGTTGCACAGAGTACCCAAGGGTGTGCCACTTGAAGGTGGAGCATGCATTCGGTGACAGAGGTAGGAGTGAGGACATGGCAGGCAGAGGGAGCTGAGCAGCACAGAGAGTCTGAGGCTCTGGAACTCAGCACAAGTCTCAAGGTGAGGCCAGATCATACGTGGTCTTACAGGATACCCTTTTCCAAGAGCAATGAATTAAAACCATGTGTAATCCGACCTCATCTTCCAACTGTCTTGTTCTCTGGGCTCCTAGTTCTCAGATTCACCGTGCTCCTTTGGCCCTGGGCAAAGAGCAATGGGAAGCTGCCAGAGGGTTTTCGTTTGTTTTTATTTTGAGGGTACGTTTATTAAAGCTGGGGACAGTGAAACAAGGGCGGGCGTAGGTCAGAAGAAGCAACAGAAGAATGCCTAGGCAGGCTGCTTTGGCTCCCTTGAAACGTTATAGGAAAAAAATGAGCCTGCATGCGGCTGCTTTGGCTCCCTGAGAAATAAGTCAGTGGAAGAACTGAGCCAAGGTAGGGCTGGGGTCAGCTCACTGGAAAGTCCAAGAAAAGGGAGCTTTGGAGACAAGTTCAGAGGGTTAGTCTTAGACGAGCTATGCTGCCCATTGCTCCCCTGGTTGCAAGTCTCCTGGGGATCCTTACGAGTTTAGGTGATGCACGCTTGTGGGGGAAGCGGGGGAATGGAAAGGCGAGGGCGTGCCTGCCAGAGGGTTTTGAATTTGATCAGATCTGTGTTCTAGAACAGTGAGTCTGAATGCAGTGGGCAAAGTGGACTGAGAGGAGCGGGATGGGAGTGAATAGGCCATCTCGCAAGACGCAGCAGTGGTCCAGATGGGGGTGACGGAGGTTTAGCTACTCTGCGTACTTTATCAGATCTGTGTTCCGTGAAGAAAAGAGAAGTCAACCTAGATATTTCAAACAGAGGATATTTGATACAGGGGATTGAGTACAAAAGTACAGGAAAAACAGAACGGGTATGTCAGGTTACCTAAGATTAGTGACTATAGGAAGCTGCTAGCCCGTTTAGGGCCACAGGTCTAAAAGAAAAAAAGGTCTTACCCAAAACCAATGTAATCACTGGGCCCTCACCAGTCATGACTGTTTCTGCCATTGTTCCTGGAGTCACTGCTGCTGTCACCACTGCCTAAGGTGTCGGCAGATTAATGGCTTCTCTCCACCTGCCTTATGACTTCCTTTGACCGAACATGGGAATGATATCTGGGAAATATGTGCAGTTTGCAGCCTGGGTGTCAGAGTCTACGGGGGCCATGACAGCAGACTCTTCTGCACCTTCTCAGCTGAAAACAGAGGCTTGGTCCCACATGTCTGGCCTGAGTGGCCTGGGACTCCCCCTACTGCTGTGGCCACCATGCTTGGGGGTGCTCAACCGTCCTGGGGACTCTCTCACTAGAATCCAGACTATGCTTCCCAGCACGGCAGCCATTCACCATGTGTGGCTATGTACATTTTATTTTTATTTTTTAATATATTTTTATTGACTTGAGAGAGGAAGAGAGAACCAGAAACATCAATGATGAGAGAGAAGCATTGATTGGCTGCCTCCTGCACATCCCACACTGGGGATGGATCCCGCAAGCCGGGCATGCACCCCAATGGGGAATCGAATCGTAACCTCCTGGTTCATAAGTCGATGCTCAACCACTGAGCCACGCAGGCCAGGAGCTATGTAAGTTTTAATTAATTACAATTAAATATGATTAAAACTCATTTCTCCATAGAATGTACAACAACAATAGGAGTTAACCCCAATGCAAACTATGGACTCTGGGTGACAATGACATGTCAGTTCATCAGTTGTGACAAGTGTGCCCCTGTGGTGGGGGATGCCGTTGGTAGGGGAGGTTGTATGAATGTGGGAACAAGGGGTATATGGAACTCTCTCTACTTTTCACTCAGTTTTGCTGTGACCCTAAAACTGCCCTAAGAACATTTATTAATTTTTGTAAAAAGTCATTCCTCTCACCAGCCATATCCCAAGGGTTCACATGCAGCCAGTGGCTATTGTATGGCCAACACAGGTGGGGGTAATCTCCACCTTCACAGAAATTTCTCCAGCACAGTGCTGCTTCAAGGATCATCTCCAAGGGATTGCTTCCAGCATTTTCTCCATAGGCCTGGCTCTCCTCCTTCCCTTACTAACTTCTCAGAGTTGAGAGAGGTAGGTAAGGTTTGAATCCCACCCCTGCACAGCAAGGGAGTATTTAGTTTCTAAGACTGAAAACCCCTGATGAACTCTGAAGACCAATGAAGTCCACGTTCGAAGGTCTGCCAACCTTGGCCAAAGCAAGAACAAAAGTTGCCAGAATTTCACTTTCTGAGTGGACTTTTCATACTGATCATCTGTGAATATATCATTTATAATTTCCAATTTATTCAGCTTATTTGTATTATCACTAGATTCCAAATTTCTGGTGTCCTAAATTTGATATAGTAAACTCTCGATTTTGCAGGCCTTACTATACCAGACTTTGGATTTAATGGACAAAATGTCCGGTCTGTATGTCACATGTGAAAATTAACAACCTGTTCATTTTAAACTACTTTTAGCCCTAGCCAGTTTTGCTCAGTGGATAGAGTGTTGGCCTTCAGACTTAAGGGTCCCGGGTTCAATTCTGAGCACATCAGGCTCAATCTCTGACCCTGGACAGGGCATGTGTGGGAGGCAACCAATCGATGTCTCTCTCTCTCACATCACTGTTTCTCTCTCTCTCTCCCTGTCTCTCCCTTCCACTCTCTCCAAAAATCAATGAAAAAATATCCTCAGGCAAGGATTAACAAAAAAATAACAATACAATGCTTTTAACCAAGATTTGCTTGTAATTAAATTAACAAGTTATTTTATTGTTACTAATTCACTGTTTTTTAAGAATAGTTTAGCCCGTCTGGTGTGGTTCAGTGATTGAGCATCAATCCATGCACCAAGAGGTCACCAGATCAATTCCCGGTCAGGGCACATTTGCGAGTTGCAGGCTGGATCCCCAACAGGGGGCAATGCAGGAGGCAGACGGTCAATTATTCTCTCTCATTATTGATGTTTCTAAACCTCTCTCCTCCCTTCCTCTCTCTGAAATCAATAAAACATTTTTTGGTAAAAATTATAGTTTACTGATTTTTAGAGAGAAAGGAAGGGAAGGAGGGAGAGAAACATCCAAACACCCATTCATCTGCTGTCTGCTGCATGTCCCCTACCTGGGAATATGCCCTTGATCAGGAAATGAACAAGCAACCTCCTGATGCACAGGATGATGCTCAACTTACTGAGCCATGCTATCCACTGTTATTTTATTGTTAATCCTTACCTATGGATATTTTTTCCATTGATTTTTACAGAGAGTGAAAGTAGGAAGGGAGGGAGCAGAGACAGAGAATGAGAGAGAGGGAGAGAGAGAGAGAGACATCGATGTGAGAGAAACACTTGGACTGGTTGCTTTCTGCACCCACCCCAACCAGGGCAGGGATCAGGATTGAACCTGCAACCCAGCTACACGTTCTTGATCAGGAATCAAACCTGCGACCCTTTGGTGCTCGGGCAGATGCTCTAACCCTTGATAAATACTGGCCAGGGCAATTTATTGTTATTTTTAACAAAGTTTAGCAAAGAGGCCATATGTCAGAAAAAACACTGTAGTAATTTCACCAACATAAATAAATATTATACATCTACAACTATAGTCTACATATTTAAATAGACTATAGTTGTAGATATATATTTGTCACTACTCAAACAATGTTCGGGGAATGATTAGCACATGATCACACTGCATTGTGCTCGGAAATTGGTTCTTTCTCTTATGTGGTGGTGTGACTTTCTACAGCAGTTTTAACTCATGCCTGCCAATTTTCAGACAAGTGCTAAGCCACACCCCAACTGTGTGCATCTGTTTACTCTCAGTGACTGGTGAATGCATGCATTTACTACATCTATTCAATATAAATTTAAAATTATGGTAATACACACAGAAAAGTTTTCAGTAAAACTGAACTTCTCATACATACTTAATTACACAAACGATGTCTACATAAGTAAAAACAAGTAAATTAACTAATTTGTTAATTTTTTAACATATGCATTCTAAAAACCTACTTTATTATATACTAGAGGCTCAGTGCACGAATTTCGTGCACAGGTAGGGTCCCAAGAGGCGCCAGCTGGGGACTTCCTTCGTTCTGTGCCACCCCCTGGTGGTCAGCGTGTGTCATAGTGAGCAATCAAACTCCTGGTTGGTCAAACTCCTGAGGGGACACTTTGCATATTAGGCTTTTATATATATCGATAGGACTTTCAGTTTTAGCGGATACCGCCTGGCCCAAATTAGTACATTATATCAAGGTTTTACTGTAATTTCTAACACAAGTTTCTTCAAAACAGGTCTCTTCAAAACAAAAGACTGCTACGTGTGACTTTTTTTAAAAAGCAAAATGCCCAGCTGGTGTGGCTCAGTTGTTTGAGCATCGTCCAATGCACCAAGAGATCACCAGTTCGATTCTAGGTCAGGGCACATACCCAGGTTGTGGGCTTGATCCCCAGTAGGGGGCTTGCAGGAGGCAGCCAATTAATGTTTCTCATAGATGTTTCTATCTCTCCTCCCTCTCCCTTCTTCTTTCTCTAAAATCAATAAAGACATATTTTTAAAAAGCAATTATTTGATTTGAAAGGAAAACATTAAACTGAGAAGTTATCACTATTTTCACTTGAGAAAATGAATTTCATCCCTCTGTCTTACAGAGAGCTCACAGTCACAGAAGTGGGCCACAGAGTAGGGAGGGGAAGCATCAGCTCCTTTATGGCATTTCAAATGTCTGTGTGCGAGGGAAGCCTGGTTCTTCAAAATAACCAAGATACCGGTGGAGCACACAAAACCTTACCATGCTGAGGATGTTGCATAGATTTCATATGGAAAATTGTCTCTTATGTTATTAGTAATTTACAAACCAAAGAAATAAGGCATCATTTCCCCTTTTTCAAAATAGGTTTTACTAACTTTTATTTATAAAACATTTTGGGGACTTAAAAAAGAGCATCAGGCCCTGGCTGGGTGGCTCAGCTGGTTGGAGCATCTCCCCACACACCAAAAGGTTGCAGGTTCGATCCCCAGTCGGGGCACATACAGGAAGCAACAGATGTTTTTCTCTCTCTCCCTTCCCCTCTCTCTCTCTCCCTCTTTCTAAAAACAAACAAACAAACAAAAAACAACATGTCCTCAGGTAAGGATTTTAAAGAAAGAAAATAGCATCAGGTTTTTTCACCAGACTCACCAGCCTCTGGTTCCCAGCCTCAGGTTCGTCCAGAGGAAACATCTCGTGCACAGGGGTGGGGGCTTGAGGAAACCACCAAGCAGCATAGGAGCATTTCTCAAAGAAAATCGGACAAATTCCCACGTACGCAGACGTTTGAGCTTTTAAATGTAGATTCAAGTAGAAACAAGGTTTACCAGTCATCTTTATCTGGGGTGGGGTGACTAAAGTTCATCCCTCTTGTGAAATCTCCTGAAATTATTTTCTCTCCCATCAAACCTGCCCATCAGCAGGTCCTCCTCATCTTCCTCGCGGGCCTTCTTCACTTCCTCCTTGGCCTGGATGGCATCCATCTCCCTTTCTGGGTCCTGCAGACAAAAACAGAGACCGGGTGGCCAGGGATTATGCTTCCTGGAGGCTGACCAGATGTTCATGTGCAACCTGCCTTCTGGAAGCCTCCACTCCAGCTCAGGGCAGCTGGGAATGAGCCCCCACAGCTATCAGGTCCTAATCCCTGGAAGCTGTCAAGATGACCTGATATGGGGAAAAGGTCTTTGCAAATGGGATTAAATTGTGTTGAGATTATCCTGATTTGTCAGGTGGACCCTAAATTCCATCATAAGTATCCTCATAAGAGAGAGGCAGAGAGATTTGAAACACACACAGAGAAGAGGAGAATGCCACATCAAGACAGAGGCAGACAAGAGCAAAAGACAAAGAGAGAATCCTAAAAGCAGCAAGAGAAAGAAAATCAGTTACCTACAAGGGAGTACCCATATGACTGTCAGCTGATTTCTCAACAGAAACTTTGCAGGCCAGAAGGGAATGGCAAGAAATATTCAAAGTGATGAATACCAAGAACCTACATCCAAGACTACTTTATCCAGCAAAGCTATCATTCAGAATTGAAGGTCAGATAAAGAGCTTCACAGATAAGAAAAAGCTAAAGGAGTTCATCACCACCAAACCAGTATTATATGAAATGCTGAAAGGTATCCTGTAAGAAGAGGAAGAAGAAGAAAAAGGTAAAGATACAAATTGTGGACAACAAACATGCATCTATCAACAAGTGAATCTAAAAATCAAGTGAATAAATAACCTGATGAACTGGTGATTGTAATAGAATCAGGGACATAGAAAGGGAATGGACTGACTATTCTTGCGGGGGGGGCGCGGGAGAAAGGGGTGTGGGGGTGAGTGAAGAGATTAGACAACAATCGTGCACCTATGGATGAGGACAGTGGGTGGGGAGTGAGGGCAGAGGGTGGGGTTGGAACTGGGTGGAGGGGAGTTATGGTGGGAAAAAAGAGTAACTAATGTAATAATCTGAACAATAAAGATTTAATAAAATAAATAAATAAAAAATAAAATAAAAATGAAATAAAAAAATAAAAAGGAAGGTGAAAAAAAAAAGACAGAGGCAGAGCCCGGCCAGTGTAGCTCAGCAGATGAATGTCCATCCAGGAACCAAGTCACCAATTCAATTCCTGGTCAGGGCACATGCTCGGATTGCAGTCTCAATGCCCTGTGGGGAGCTTGCAGGAGGCAGTCCATCGATGATGTTTCTCTCTCATCGATGTTTCTCTCTCTCTCTCCCTCTCTCTCTCTGAAAAATCAATGAAAACATAAAAAAAAGACAGAGGCAGAAATGAGAGTGATGTGGCCACAAACCAAGGAACACCAGAAGCTGGAAAAGGCAAGAAAAGGACCCTCCCTAGAACCTCCGGCAGGAGGGTGGTCCTGCTAATGGAGTCCTGGCCTCCAGAACTGTAAGAGAATAAATGTGTGTTGTTTTAAGCCAGCCAGTTTGTGGTGATTTGTTACGACAGCCCCAGGCAATGAATTCATCCCTCTTTCTGTCCCCAGAGCAGTGGGTCCCTGTCCTTCAACCAGCTGAATGGGTGATAAGAGGAGACCTTAGAACCTAAATGAGAAAATCCAGGGAATGTAAAATAAAGCAACACATTGATAACTGTTTGGCTGTGAGGGACATTGTAAACCCAGCCTGTTCCTTCCGGGGCTGTTCACTGAAAGATACATACAGGAATGATTATAACAGCTTTATGCACAAGGCCGCAAGCTGGAAGCCACCCAAAGCTGCCTTGACAGAGAATGGATACATACCTTCTGGGATATTCTCACAGGAAGATGGAGCTACTGCTGCATGCGACAATATGAGTGGGTCTGACAACACTGCCTAAATGAGTAAATATGACTCCGTGTATATGAATTTCAAAAGGAGGTCAAATTGATCCAGACAGAATAGTGATAGAATAGTGGCTCCTGTGGGGGCGGGTGCCGGCTGGGAGGGGATATGAGGAGGCTCCTGAAAGCATGCTGTGTGTTGATCTAGGTGGGGTGTTCATTAGCAAAAACCCTTCAAGCCCTTTCCTACATGTTAGACTCAAGTACAGAAATAAATAAAAAATGAAAGAAAAGTGCATTGCACTCATCGTACCTTGGTCTCACCCCAGGTGGCCTTGCCAAAATTCTCAGCATACTCTTCGTCGTCTGTGATCAGGAAGTTATCGAAGATGGTTCCAGATCTCACCTGCAGATGAAAATGGGGCCTTACTTATTGATGTGAGAAATGTAACAACTTTCCACCAAGCGACAATTGTATTCTGCTCAGTACTGTGGCAGTAATTCGTTCTCAAAAGCAGCACATGCTTAAACCCATTTCTAGAATGCCCGTTCCCTCCAGGGCACTGGTTGTCAACTTGGCTGCCTATTGGGATCACCAAGAACATTTTTGAAACTCCTGATGCCTGGTCTCAACCTTAGGGATGCTGCTTTAACTGGTCTGGGAGCTGCCTGGGCATTGAGACTTTGAAGAGCGCCCCAATGCCTGGAGCACTCAGCAGTACTTAAGAACTGCAGTTCAAGAACCTTTCTGTGCAACGTGTGGGCTGTGGACTGGCAGCATCAGCACCACCTGGGAGCTTGGTGGGAGTGCAGAATCCCAAGCTCCACACCCACCATGCTGCATCAGAATCTATGACCTCGTCCTAAAGCTGATGGACCCACAGGTCAGCTATGAGCTGAGGAGTGACCCATTCCCGGGGGCAGAGGCAGACAGGACGTGCCCAGAGGGTGAGGAGGTCATCTGTTTTGGCCACAGCTGTATGCCTCTGGTCCAGCTACAGGTGCCAGGTACACAGCAGGAGTTCAGGAAATACAAGCGATGTAAATTAAGGCATTTAGGCTGAAATTCAGACATTAAACTAAAGCAAATTTAAAACCCAGTGACCTGCCAAAGCTCCAGCCCGATGGCCCCAATGTTCTCAAATTCTGAAAGGTCGTATTCCGTCAAATAGTTGGTGTTTTTCATCTTTTGATGGAGCCAGACGTCTTTATCTATTCCTTCTGGTTTCAGGCCATCCTGCAACAACAAACCGCATGTGGTGGTCCCCAGTGATGCAGCAGGGGAGGGGGCAGCCCGAGGGTGTCACAGGAAGAGGATGCCGCCATGTACCTGGTACGGAGGTTTCTGAAGCATCGGCGCCTGCCAGTCGCCGTCCAGTTCACTGTTCCAGTCGCTTGGCTTGCTGGCACTGGCATCCAGAAAATGCTTCTCCCAGTCCTTAAAATATGTGTAAGGAAAAAAAAAAGATTCTCAGATTTGAGAAAGGAAATTCTTAGCTACCAGGAAATGGCCAGGCCTGTCACCCAGGTCGCTGTTTCCTCATCTCCTTCTCAATTTGGTGGTTGAAGGGCCGAGTGCTCGGGGTCCAGATCCCACAGAGGGCCTTGGGGCATGCGTTGCCGGGATGTTCTCTCTAACCTCCCCTCAGCCCGTGTGACTGTAGCACTTTCCCCATTCGTGGAAAACTTGAAATGGTGTCTAAAGGTAAAATGATGGGCAAAAAGTGATGATGGGAGAGGGGACCACACATCCACTGATGGTTAGCTGAAATCTGTCTACATTACAGTCACACATGGGCTATTCTAGAGAGAGGCTGGATAACTAAGAAATGTCCCAAGATTTACCTGGATAGCAGGAGAAAAGCAATTACTATTGAGTCACTTTATAGACATAGAAACACTCACCTATATACACACAAAAATAATACCTATATATATGCATATATATATATATATATATACACACATTTAAATACACAATCTATGCATAATATATAAGTATATATATACAAGTTTATACAAACTCACATATATACATATATACACATCTATATACATATGTTATGGCTTAGTAGGTACTGAATAAATAGTTGTCTTATAAGTGAATAGATAAGAAAAAATTGCTTAGATTAATATTCAGATAAATACATATAAAAGCATAAAAGTTGTATACAATGGTGTTTTCTCTTTTAGAACTGAGAAATTGAAAACATTTTTTTTTTTTTAATTTTTTTTTATTTTTTATTTTTCGCTTACAGTATTACAAAGGGTATTACATAAGTGTCCTTTTTTCCCCCCCGCCCTTGACAAACCCCTACCCTCCCTTACCCCCCAGTGTCTTATGTCCATTAGTTATGCTTATATGCATGCATACAAGTCCTTCGGTTGAACTCTTACTCCCCTCCCTCCTGCCCCCCAACTCTCTCTGGCCTTCCCACTGCAGTTTGACAATCAGTTTGAGGCAGCTCTGCCTCTGTATCTATTATTGTTCAAAAGTTTGTAATGGTCTTTATTATCCATGAATGAGTGAGATCATGTGGTATTTTTCCTTCATTGACTGGGTTGTTTCACTTAGCATAATGCTCTCCAGTTCCATCCATGATGTTGCAAATGGTAGGAGTTCCTTCTTTTTAACAGCAGCATAGTATTCCATCGTGTAGATGTACCACAGTTTTCTAATCCATTCATCTACTGATGGGCACTTAGGCTGTTTCCAGATCTTAGCTATGGTGAATTGTGCTGCTATGAACATCTGGTTACATATATCCTTTCTGATTGGTGTTTCTGGTTTCTTGGGATATATTCCTAGTAGTGGGATCACAGGGTCAAATGGGAGTTCCATTTCCAATGAAAACATTTTTAAAATATATTTTTTATTGATTTCAGAGAGGAAGGGAGAGGGAGAGAGAGATAGAAACAATGATGACAGAGAATCATGGATTGGCTGCCTCCCACACGCCCCCTACTGGGGATGGAGCCTGAAGCCTGGGCATGTGCCCTTGACCAGAATCGAACCCAGGACCCTTCAGTCCACAGGCCAACGCTCTATCCACTGAGCCAAACCAGCTAGGGCAACATTTTTAACTTAGCAGCTTTTTCATGATACTCTAACTTCTCAACAACTGAAACATGGGAGTTAGTCACCTCTCCTACTGCTTTTTGTTGTTGTTGTTGTTAATTATCACCCGAGGATATTTTTCCATTGATTTTAAGAGAGAGTGGAAGGGAGGGAGGGAAACACAGATAGAGAAACATCGATGTTAGAGAGACACATCAATTGGTTGCCTCCCATACGAGGTCCAACCAGGGCCGGGGTTCAAGCCTGCAACTGAGGTACATACCTTTGACTAGAATCGAACCTAGGCTCTATCCACTGAGCCAAACTAGCTAGGTCTCTCCTACTGCTTTTTAAAAAAATATCTATTTTTATTTATTTCAGAGAGGAAGGGAGAGAGAGATAGAAAAATCAATGATGAGAGAGAATCATTGATCAACTACCCTCTGCATGTCCCATACTGGGGATTGAGCCAGCAACCCAGGCATGTGCCCTGACCAGGGATGGAACCGGGTCCACAGGTCGAGGCTCAACCACTGAGCCAGGCCAGCCGGGCTCTCCTACTGCTTTTTGACCCAGACCACAAATGACAACCATGAACCACTGCTGTGTTGGGATCCAGAAAATGATTACAATTCAATCTGAGTAGCAGGCTCCCTAGTAGAATTGTGGGTTTTCAGATTCTAATGCCATAATGAACTAATTTGTTTAGGAGCTCACAGGGGTCTGAGCATAGGGATAAAACAGCCAATTCAGAGGGGAGCTTCTGAAAGAGTGATTAAGGAGAAAAGCAATTACTATTGAGTCACTTTATAGACATAGAAACACTCACCTATATACACACAAAAATAATACCTGATTAGCCCTGTGGGGACCTGTCTCCACCCAAACTGCTGGGGAAGGGGGAATTGCACGTGTTTTTTTGTTTTGTTTTGTTTTTTTGCCATTCTGTGCCTTGTTTAAAGTAAGTGCTTTTTCTAGGTGAATACTCCATTTTTTGGTTTGTTGTTAAGAAAAGAAAGGGAGGGGGAAACTTTGCCTTTTTTTTCCCCTTGAGATATGATGGAAAAACTTTCATGTTGGGGAATCTGCTCTAATCTGAAGGCATTCTCATTGATTGGACACCATTGATTCCAAATTCAAGGAACTTAACGTTCAACTATCTATGGGAAAAAAGGATTGCCAAATAACTTAATAGTCTAAACAAGATGCCATTTTGATTTAATAATTATATTCAGTCTATTCTGAAGTATTTGGTTATTAAATAGCAATGTCACTAATAAGTTATATGTTGTCAGAAATTAATTATAGATATCAGCCCAGTACTCGTAGTTATGGCAAAGATGACTGTCTTCAGATAAATGGCTCAGGTTCTGGTATAGTGTTTGATGTTCAAAACAAAATGTTACAACAATAAAGAAACATAGACTGTCCTAACCAGTTTGGCTCAGTGGATAGAGCGTCAGCCTGCAGACCTAAGGGTCTTGGGTTCGATTCCAGTCAAGGGCATGTACCTCAGTTGCAGGCTCCTCCCCAGCCCAGGCCCTGGTCAGGGCACATGCAGGAGGCAACCAATCGATGTGTTTCTCTCACATCACTATTTCTCTCTGTCTTTCCCACTCTTTTCCACTCTCTCTAAAAATCAATGGAAAATATCCTGGGGTAAGGATTTAAAAAAAAAAACAAAACTAAAAACATAAGACTGGAAAAAAAAGTGGCTATAGTGGGTAATTCCAAAAAAGGTTTATCTACATCCTAAATCTGGGAATGTGAGCTTAAAGGGGGAGGGCAGGGTCTTTGCAGATGTAATTATGATAAGGATCTCAGGCAAATCAACAGGATTATTCAGGTGGACCCTAAATCCAATGATAAATGTCTTTTTAGGAGACAGAAGAGACACAAGAAGAAAAGGCCATGTGGAGACGAAGCCAGCCAGAGAGACTGGAGTGATGTGTGTACCAGCCAAGGAATACCTAAAGGCAACAGACACTGGGAGAAGGAAGGATCCTCCCGTAGAACCTTGAGAGGGAGTGTGGTCCTGCCTGCCAACACTCTGATTTCTAACTCTGCCTTCAAGAAGAACTATAAGAGAATACATTTCTGTCCTTTGAGAAATGCTGGAAAGGGTCCCGGGTTCGATTTTTGTTAATCCTCACTCGAGGATATTTTCCCATTGATTTTTAGAGAGTGGAAGAGAGGGGGAGAGACAGAAACATCGATGTGAGAAAGTGACATTGATTGCTTGCCTCCCACACGGGCCCCGACCAGGAAACAGAAAAACCTTTAAGTTAGGGATTTGCTCTTTGTGGTGCTTTGCTCAGCAGCCCTAGGAAACATACAGTTATATGTTAACGGATCTTGGTCGTCAATCACAAGTATGAGGCCACAAAAATATTTCATGTTCAAATGCAGGATAACAAAAAAAATTTTAAGGTTGTGGATGCATTTAATTTTGGTTAAGAAAAACAAACCATACTTGTTTTGATCTCAAATATTATAAAACTTTTTCACAATACCTTGAGGCATGCAGATCTGTGGCTGGTTTCCGCACATATGCACTAGAGAGAGCATTTTGATCATGTTGTTGTTGTCAACGTGATTACCTGTCATGCAGCAATCAGACAGGGCCTAGTACTTACAAATTTTGCTTGCACACTTTCTAAAATTGTTTGGGAAAATCCACACCTGGAGTTTGTCCTCTTCCTCCTGCTCCCAGTCCTTGGACTCTGCTGAAGACTTCTCCATCTTCTTCAGGGATGTTAAGTTCCAGTCATACTCAATGCTGCCCGATTCAATCACTTGGCCATCAATTTTCACTTCATAAGTGAGATCTGGTCTTAAGATCAGAGTATAGAGGTGTGTAAAGCCATCAACCTGCACATTTTAGGGGAGGAAAGGATGACAGGGAGATGTTTCAAGGCAGGTCTAAACATGCAGTTTAGGTTATCATCAGTCAAAGACCTGTTATAAACAGAAAGGAGAGGGTTGTAGGATAGGGACTGTAACAGGGCGTAACAGAAGCATCGCCTCTTTGTAGAACCCTGCTACTGGCAGCCTTCTCTTGAGTGGCTGATTCCCTTCTGGGCAAAGGTACTGGCCCCCACTATAATTCTACAGGCAGTTACAATGGGGCAGTTGGTGTAAACCATGGGACGATGGCGTCGTTTATGAAAAGTTATGTGTAAAACTACTTCCTGTTCTATATCCTGAAAGATTCCAAATGAAGTCTGCTCCATTTCTTTTCTTTTTTATATAATTTTGTTTTGTTTTGTTTTGAATCTTCACCCAAGGATAGGTTTATCGACTTTAGAGAAAGGGAGGAGGAGAGCGGGGGTGGGGGGGTGGGGGGGGGCGGGGAAGCATTGATCAGCTACCTCCCATACATGCCCTGACTGGAGATTGAACTGCAACCTAGTTGTGTCCCCTGACCAGGAAATCAAACCCACAACCCCTTGGTGTGGGGACAACACTCCAACCAGGGCTCCGCTCTATTTCTAACACAGGGGAGAACTTTCTGATGCTCTGAGCTATCCGGCAATGGAAGCTCCGTGAGGGCAGGCCCTGTGTCTCCCTGGGTCACGATTAAAGCCCTGGACCAGACACAGGAAAGTATTCAACAAATATGCAATTAAGGGTGGGGGGTGAGGGGGGAGAGATGGGTGCCTGGGAGGCTGAGGGTGCCCAGGATATGCCTGCCTGTCAATAGCGGAGGGGACTCCTACTGGGCTTCTCAAAGCACAACCCATAGCATCAGCATCACTGGGAAGTGTAGGTTCCCACGTGGGTCCCAACGTGCTGCACTGGAACCTGGTGGACCCTTCAGTAATTTTCACAGGCCCTCCAGGGACACTGACCCTGCTCAGGTTCAGGAGCCACTGCCCCAGCTTAAAGGGTCTGTGTCAGGAGGATTCTCTCCCTACCAAGAGCCAAAGCTAAAGGCTTCTTCAGTTCCTGCCTGTTGTGCCCTGCTGGACAGGCCACTGCTGTCCACACAGTGGCAAATGGCTTGTCCAAGATCAACACTGCAGTCTGCTTGGTGTGACAGCTGAATACCAATGCTCTCCCCCTGCTCTCTACTGGCCTTCTTCTCAACTCCCGTTCCTAACTTCACTTAGGACTCCCTGGCCCCATTGCTGGGGCTCCCCAGGATTTGGCTTCAAGAGCAGAGCCTCCTGGGGATTATATTCACTCCCATACATATGCAGCTCCAAAAGGCATCTTTAATCCCAACCATCTGCCTGAGCTTCAGACCTGTTTCCAACAACTTACTGACACTTCTATCTGGATGTCTGCCAGGATTTCACCCCTAACCATTCAAACATGACTCCCCAGTCTGCCCTGGTCCCTCCTTGACCTTTGTTTCCCTTCCTAATTAACAGTAATGCTACTGAGAGTCATCGTCCACATCCTCAGTACCCACATTCCAAACATCACAAAGTCCTCTGGACCCCACTCCTGAATGATGTCAACACGCTCCTATGGTCTGCATTCCGCCAGAGCCTGGGCCTGACAATCACACCTGTTTTCCTGCCTGTTGAACACCTTGTCCCCCACCCACCCTCTCCAGAACATCTGAGCTATTTTTCTAACATGCACTTCAGAACGCTTGAGGTCTGACCACCGCCTGCAGGAAAGGTTCTCGCCTGTTCCTTCCCAGCATCACAGAATGAATCAGAACCCTATGAAAATAATGTCCTCCTCCCTGGGAAGACCAGAATGCTGACGAGCTGCTGTGAATCGGTGCTCCTTCAGCAGATGGGTGTTATTTTTCTAACAGATTGCAGAAACAGCAGCACATGTCTGAGCACTCATCAGTCTTGGGCGCTCTCAGGGCCCTGTAGGCTTGTTGACCCCAGGTGGCCATGCTTTGGCCTCCCAGGCATGATCTGGGCTGAACCTCACAGCCTCCACAGTGTCTCTCCCACACACCTGATGTGCAACTGAACAATTTCTTGGGACTCAATCGTAAAGACCTGCCCTTTGGTCCAAACATTAAGTGGAGGGAGGAAGATTTAAGATTGTGAGCTTCCCATCGCCCTATGGGAGGGGTGCATGGGGTGAGGGGTGAGCTCACAATCCAAGTGAACTACATCATCAGTAGGTGGGAGCCCAAGAGGGATGGTGCTACCAATGGAGACTCACTGGGGTTTTGTGAAGAGGTCTACTGCTCCCTGCTGGGGTTAGGACTGACTGAGGGAGAGTTGTAGATGCTTCCACTCCATGCTGTCAATGATCATGAAATACACTAGGGCTTCCTGCCCAAATTCATGCAGATTCACACAGGCCTCTGACGTTGGAGCTCTGGGCCCTGGGATGTCGCAGGGGACAGGTTCCTGTTTCCTGGTGCTTATATGCAAATGAGAGGGGCACTGCAGAACATACTTCTCTTCTGCAGGCCCACATGCCAGGGACTTAACACAGGCCACCTCTTTGGAGAAGCCCAAGGTGGGGCCACTGAGTTCTAAAGCAGCCCCTAAGACCTAAAGAGTCATTTTCACAGGTCCCCTGGGTAAAAAAGTAAGAGTGTATGCTTTCATTTTAGAAATATTTCTATTTTAAATGTTTTGGAATTTTGAAGGTTCATTTCTCCAATTAATTTTCAGGAATAAAGGAATGAAATCAGGAATATTTCATTCCTTAATAATGATGGATATAGTTAAAATGTGACCACTCTGTTGTAACCCTGATGGGGCAAATTATAAATCGATGTCATAGCTCACAGTAAAAAGTGAATGTGCCCTCCTGATGGGAAAAAACTCCAGAAACCAAACCAAAGTAGTGGACAAGTGTCTCTAATGCGCCTGCTCAACTAGAGAGCAGGACGGGGTATGTTTGCTATGACCCATCCCTGGCTCACTTAAATATTTTAAGATCAAAACTATTCTCTCTAAACTTATGTTATTATCTGACAAGAGTTAACACAATCACTGATTTAAAATATAAAATCAGCCCTAACCAGTTTGGCTCAGTGGATAGAGCGTCGGCCTGCGGACTGAAAGGTCCCAGGTTCGATTCTGGTCAAGGGCATGTACCTTGGTTGCGGGCACATCCCCAGTAGGAGGTGTGCAAAAGGCAGCTGATTGATGTTTCTCTCTCATCGATGTTTCTAGTTCTCTATCCCTCTCCCTTCCCCTCTGTAAAAAATCAATAAAATATATTTTTAAAAAAATCAGCCCGACCGCCATGGCTCAGTAGTTGAGTGTCAACCTATGAACCAGGAGGTCGGGGTTCGATTCCAGGTCAGGTCACATGCTCGGGTTGTGGACTCCATCCACAGTGGAGGGTGCGCAGGAGGCAAACGATCAATGATTCTCTCCCATCATTGATGTTTCTCTCTCTCTTCCTTCCTCTCTGAAATCAATAAAAATATATTTAATAAATAAATAAATACAAAATAATTTACCTTACACCTGATAGGTTTCTTGTTTGAATGATACTGATTCTTGAAATGTAAAATAACATGAACTTTCTTGATATCAAATCCACAAATATCAGGTCCTACAAAAAAAATTAGCGGCTCTCAATTTCCTTGCATAATGCATTACCACAACATACCCCCAACCATTCTCCTGAAATAATATCCAAGGCACAGGACGCTTACATGTCCAGGAATGATCAGATACCTACATGGAGATATTTAAGTGGATAGCTCCCATTTATATCACCTGAGAAGTGATACCGTTCTCAGTTCAGGTCATTTCTCTGTTCCCTGCAGCCACTTTGGCCTCAAGTGTAAATCAGCATAAGAGTAAGGAAAGGGTTAACAATCTAAAAAGCCTCCCTGACATGCTGCCTGAGTCTGGGGTCCTTGCTCGGAAGCTCTGACCAGTGTCCCTGCACCCAGGTGAGGGCTTCGGAGCCGGACTGATTGGCTCTGACCTCAGCTCTCATTCAGTTTTGAGACACAGTTGCAACTATGCCTTGAGTTAATCTTGACTTCACAAAGCTATTTTGCCAATTAAATGGGCGAATGTTTTTTTAAAAATACATTTGTTGATTTGAGAGAGGAAGGGAGAGGGATAGAAACATTGATGAGAAACATCAATTGGCTGCCTCCTGCACACCCGCTACTGGGGATGGAGCCCGCAACCTGGGCATGTGTCCTGACTGGGAATCAAACCATGACCTCCAGGTTCATATGTCAATGCTCAATCACTAAGCCACACCCCTCGGGCTATGTATTTATTTTTTCAGGCTGTCTCTGTGCCAAGTCAGCCTGAGACGTAAACTTAAGGTCTTCTCAGGTCTTTTCTGAGTCTTTCCCTGGGCATGTGTGGTCTCTTTCTAATTTTCCCTGAACAAATGTCCTAGTCTTTAATGTCTGGCTTCCTAAGGAGAAAGGGGAAATAATGGGGGGGGGGGGGGGCAGTCCTGGCCCTTTACTTCCCCTGGAAGTCACTTGGCTGGAGGCAGAGAGGATTACAATAGTGAAGGAGGTACAACCAATAGGCTGCCCCACTCTGTGACCAGAAGCACCAATCAGCGATCAGAGCTCGGAACCCAAATATTTGGAGGACAGAGTCCTTTCTGCCACCCTAGCTCCTGCAAGCTCCAGGAATGCCTGCACCGCTGCGTTAGGGGTGGGAGGTGGGGATATGCTACTGCGCTGAGGGCTAAAATGGACTGAATTTAACCTTCCCGGTTTCTCCTGGAAATTGCAATCCTTCCACGGACTCCAGTCCCAAAATATTTAAATCCGGCAGCTTCTGCCAGTAGAACTGTTGTCTAGGTGGGGAGACAGATTCCTAGTGCTTCCTACTCTGCCATCTTCCCAGAATCCTCTTCGTTCATAAAGCTTTGGGATCTCACACTTTGGTCATGTCTACTTTCTGTGGCCCAATGTGGTCTCTTCCCATCCAGCACACATTTTAATCAAGTTCCCCTGGTGTCAGGAGACATGTAATGTATTCCAGGGTCAGCCAGTCTTTTCTGTAAGGGGCAAGGCAGTTAGTATTTTTGGCTTTGGGGCCATATGGTCTCTGTCACAATGGCTCCACTCTGCCATTGCTGTCTGAAAGCAGCCCTTGACAAAATGCAAATGAATTGAGTGAAACTGCAGCCAATAAGACTTCATTTGTGGACACTGAAATTTGAGTTTCATATCGTTTCCATGTGTCAAAAATATCCTTCTTAAGATTTTTTTTCAGTCATTCAAAAATGTTAAAACCCATTCTCAGCTCATGCGCCATAACAGATACAGGCTGTGGCCTGATCTGGCCCATGGACAAGGTTTTCTGACTCCTGATACTAGTATATTCAGAATACTTGGGTCTACATTAATGTTAAATAACTTTCTCTAAAGTATAATAGAGCCAGAACCAGTTTGGCTCAGTGGATAGAGCGTCGGCCTGCAGACTCAAGGGTCCCGGGTTCGACTCCGGTCACGGGCATGTATGTTGGTTGCGGGCACATCCCCAGTAGGGGAGTGTGCAGGAGGCAGCTGATCGATGTTTCTCTCTCATCCATGTTTCTGGCTCTCTATCCCTCTCTCTTCCTCTCTGTAAAAAATCAATAAAATATATTAAAAAAATAAAAAATAAAGTATAATAGAATGGTACAGTTGCCTTTTTTTAATGTTAAACAGATTTAACAGTACTAAAAACCTTTGGCCAGGTATACACAATACTACCATCTCAGCAGTCTTGGTCTAAGGATTCCAGAAGGTGGAAGGATCTTCAGTCACCAGAAATGGTTGCTTTGTACTACCTGAACTCACCAAACATAACATAGTACTGGGACTTCCCACTCAGGTTCTTCTGGTCCACATCCGAAGGGAAGATCTTAATGTAGCCCCCTCCACAGTCCATCTTCTGCTCGTGTTTCACTGTGTACTGAATGACCAGCGTCTTCCCTTTATTGCTAAACGGTTTGAACCGTGCAGAGATGGCATAGAATCGGCCATTTTGAGTGGTTTGCAGACCTTCAAACAAAAAACACTCATGAGAGATTAGGAGAGACACAGTGCTCAGTGATGCAGGTAATTAAATTATTGTCTTTCTCTTACTCCCAGTGATAAACCTCCTAACCTTTTACAGTCATCCAGCACCTATAGTTCATTTGTACAATATACAATGGACATGCCACAGAACTGCTTTGACACATGCAGATGTTTTTGTACTTAATATACCACTGTTATGTTATAAAAGCACTGTAGCTCTAAATGACAAATATGCATTCTAATGATAAAAGGTTAATTTTGCTTCCATTCATCTTCCAAGGGGTGGGGATATACAAAGCATTCTACTTCTTTTTCTTAATTCTCCTCTTAAAATAGTGACTTAAGAGTCACAACAGACCAGCCGGTGTGGCTCAGTGGTTGAGTGTTGACCTATGAACCAGGAGGTCATGGTTTGATTCCCAGTCAGGGCACATGCCAGATTTGCAGGCTCCATCCCCAGTGTGGGGGTGTAAGAGGCAGCCAATCAATGATTCTCTCTCCTCACTGATGTTTCTAACTCTCCCTCTCCCTTCCTCTTTGAAATCAATAAAAATTATTTTTAAAAAGTCCTAACAGCAGCCCTAGCTGGTGTAGCTCAGAGGATAGTGCATCAGCCTGGGTATCAAAAGGGCCCCGGGTTCGATTCCTGTCAAGTACACATACCTTGTTGCAGGCTCCTCCCCAGATGGGCCCTGGTCAGGGCTCCTGCAGAAGGTAACCAATTGATGTGTTTCTCTCACATTGTTATTTCTGTCTTTCTCTCGCTCTCTAAAACTCAATGGGAAAAATACCCTCCGGTGAGGATTAAAAAAAGAGTCACAACAGCAGATGGAGGACAGAGTGCAGATCTGTGAAAAAGTGCTTCACTGTGCCGGATGAGCTGGCCCATGGTCGTCATGTGCGATGGCTCTTTTTATGAAGATGCCATCCTTTGTCATGTGAATCATCTCATATTTGTATTATGCATTTAGGTGTTCACTTTGAGACCAAAACCCCCTTTTCAGGAGCCACTGGGCTCTGTACCAAATCCTTATCTTATACTGAAATTCATCACACCTGAAAACAGAGCCAGTCTTATTATAACCTACCCTTACTTGGTCTGTACTCTGGCCTCCATAGCAGCTCTGAGAGTCATCATAAATGGACTTGGCATTTGTATTAATACATCCTGAATTCATGGCTGAACGCCCGCCTACCACACCTGTGTCCTTCATTCTTTCCTCACCCTCCCCTTCCTCAGATCTGCAGCCCCTCCTCCTCGTGTGGCCCCTTCCGTCGAGGCAATTCCTAAGGCCGTATGATTCACCATCTCCCTCTGTGTCCTTCCCACCTCCTCAGCCACACCCATGGCCTTTCTGACTAAATTCTATGTCTTTTTCCAACAATAGCTTCTATGTCATGGTCCCAGGAGACCATGTGCAGTGAATGAAATGCACACAATCTCAGGATCACAGACAGAAGGGAGAAAAAACACTGTGGAGAGAACCAAACCGATGCTAAGTGGGAACCCCTGTCCTTGGACAAGCCTCATAGAATCAGCTGCTTGTTTTCACTCCATTTTTGTCATAGAGCCTGAATTCTGACCAACTCTTTGGGTCAACATGTACCTGATAAAACTATGCATATACCATTGAACACCAGAGGTTGCCAGACAGGGAAACACAGGAATAACGGGACCGAGATAAAGGTTGAATGGAAGATGGTGAAGAAGTAGGTTTTTCCTCTAAATCAGGGGTTGGCAAGCTTTCTCTGTAGAGCCAGAGTACATATTTTAGGCTTCGTCTGCCATTCGCTCTTTGTCCCGACGACTCAATTCTGCCTGGGCAGTGTGAAAGGAGTCATACAGACCATGTGAAAGCAGTCATATAGGCCATGTGCAAACAAATGAGCATGGCTGTGTTCCCCTAAAACTTTATCGACAGACACTGAAATTTCATATATTTCATTGAACGTTTATAATTTTTACTTGTCATAAAAGCACTATTTCCCTTTCAATTTCCCCCCTATTAAAAAGTGTTAACCCTGACCGGTTTGGCTCAGTGGATAGTGTGTCGGCCTGCAGACTCAAGGGTCCCAGGTTTGATTCCGGTCAAGGGCATGTACCTTGATTGCGGGCACATACCCAGTGGGGGGTGTGCAGGAGGCAGCTGATTAATGTTTCTCTCTCATCGATGTATCTAACTCTCTATCCCTCTCCCTTCCTCTCTGCAAAAAATCAATAATATATATATTTTTAAAAAAGTGTTAGAACCATTCTCAAGTGTGCTGGCTTAGGAAAAACAAATAGGTGGTCGACGAGCTGTATCTTGTCCACCTTTGGTTGTCGGGAATGAGCAGCAGCCAGAACAGAGGTTGTTCCAGAACCCGGAGGCTGAGGACGTGGAGGGGGGGTATGGGGGGGGCCTCTGGGGAGCAGGGCTGGGAGTCCCTCGCTTGACCTGTGTGCACAGGGATAGGCACTCACCCTGTTGTGCCCTGAAGAGCTGTGCACCTGACAGCATTTAACTTTTACCTCCTTTTCTTTCCTTCTTAAAGTGAAGGAAAAAAATAAGTATCCTTTTGTTTTGTTTTTCCTCTGCAGGGCAAGGCCCTGGGGCCCCCCAAGTGGTACAAAGCAGGTTTTGCTGGGCAAGTGAAAAAAAGAGAAAAACAAAAAGTAACGCGGGACCCCACCGAAGCCTCGGTTTCCTCACCTGTGAATGGGGGTGGGGGTGTTGGATGAGCCGCACCTGCCTTGAAGGGCTGCTATGGGGGATTTCACATTGAGCTTGATTTTCTCTGCAACCCTAAACTAACCTTTGTCTTTCTCTTTATGGCCATAAAACTTCCCTGACGAGAGTCTAAAATGCCCGAATTGGGAGTCATTGGTGGACTGCACCCATCGGTTCCTCCAGCGCTCTGTGGGGGGAAACACATCGGTCAGGGCTGGGTGCGGGGCCCTCGGGGCGTCGCCACAGCCACCCCGGAGCCAAACGCGGCTCGGGCCCTCCGTCGGGCGGCAAGGAATCGGGGAGTTTACGTCTCCGCCACCATGGCGTCGCCTTTTCACCTCCGTCTAGAAACTCTTCCTGGAAGTAGACGGTGGCCAGCACCACCCGCAACACACAGACGGCGCAGAACAGGACCCAAGGCGCGGCCATAGAGGGAGCGCTATGCTTGTAACCGCTCCTTTGTTCCCAGCAGTCTCCGCGGCGAGCCGGGCCCTTCCCGGAACTACAACTCCCGTCACGCCTCGCGATTGTGATCTGAGGCATCACTGGTCCCAGCGGGCTATTGTGCTCCTCCCAAGAGGTCCCGCTATTGTGACATGGGACGCTATTGGTCCTCGGGGGCGCAGGGCGCGCTGGGAGATGTAGTCTCTTTCGTCCCGGTGCGGTTGCCGGGGGCAACGGTCCTCTCAAGTTTGAGTGCCAGGCGGAGAGCGGCGTTGGACTCCGTGGATGAACATCGAGGGCGGAGGTTGGCTGGGCAGGCTGGGCGGCAGGGGCTCTGAAGAGAGAAACGAAGCGCGCTCTGGGGCTGGGACGGGAGGGTGGCGGTAGGGCAGCCCCCCCAGCTGCGCCTCCTACCCTAGTTTCCCTGTTTGGATCCGTTCGGGAGTGTGATCCGGTGTGGATCGGTCCAGGCCTGGGGAGAGACTCCAGTGCTTCGATTTTTTATTTTTAACAATTTTATTGAGGATTCATTTATATACCATACAATGCATGCCTTTTAAGGGAACAAGTCCATTATTTTTTAATAAACTTACCAAGTGGTGCAGCCATCACCATGGTCCAGCTGTAGAACTTTGCATCACTCCAAGGCAGTGGTTCTCAACCTTCTGGCCCTTTAAATACAGTTCCTCCTGTTGTGGTGACCCCCAACCATAAAATTATTTTCGTTGCTACTTTATAACTGTAATGTAGCGACTGTTATGAATCGTAATGTAAATATCTGATACGCAGGATGGTCTTAGGCAACCCCTGTGAAAGGGTCGTTCGACCGCCAAAGGGGTCGGGACCCACAGGTTGAGAACCGCTGCTCCAAGGAGATCGATGCCCCCTTCCCCTTTGCAGCCATCCCCGCCCCCACTCCTAGCTCAGCAGCTACTGATGCGCTGAGTCTATAGATTTGTCTTTTCTGGTGTTTTGCATCTAGCTACTTTCACTCACTGTAATGTGTTTGAGATGTATGCCTATTATGTGTATTGATATTTGTTCTTTCTTATTGCTGAATAGTATTTCACTGTCTGAATGGACCTCAGTTCTCATCCATTCTCTAATTAATGGACATTTAGGTTTTCTCTTTTTGTCTATTATGAATGATAACTGTTATGAATATTTGCATATATTTTATTTATCTTGGGCCACATGGAGTGGAATTGCTGGATCATTTGGTAACTATGGTTAACCTTTTGGGGAATTACCAGATATATTCTAAATTGGTGACTGCACCATTTTACAATTTCCCCTCCCCAACAGTGTATGAGAGTTGCAATTTCTTTGCTTCTTCGCCAAAGCTTGTTAATATCTATCTATCTATCTATCTATCTATCTAGTTATAGCCATCCTAGTGGGTGTGAAGTGGGATCCTATAGTGTTTTTTTAAATTTTTTTGTTAATCCTCACCAGAGGATATTTTTTCATTGATTTTAGAGAGAGTGGAAGGGAGGAGGAGAGACAGAGAAAGAGAAACACCGATGAGCACTTGGATTGGTTCTCTCCTGCACGCTCCCTTGGGGCCGGAGATTGAGCTTGCAACTGAGGTACATGCCCTTGACCAAAATTGAACCCAGGACCCTTCAGTCCGAGGGCCAACACTCTATCCACTGACCCAAACCGGCTAGGGCAATCTTATGATGATTTTGATTTACGTTTTGCTAATGGCTAGTGATGTTGAACATCTTTTCAAGGGTTTGTTGACGATTTGAGTATCCTCTTTGGAGAAATGTCTGTTCATGACCTTTGCCTATTGATTTATTTTTAATTGTGTGTATTTTAAATATGTCTATTTTAGTTGTGGTAATGTACATAACATGAAATTTGCCGTTTTAACCATTTTTCCATTGGTTATTTGTAAACCTAGGGAAGATTTCAGAACAACTAGATGCCAGAAAACCTGGACTGGTGGTGGGGCCTCCCCTCCGACTCACAGAATGGGCTGGGCTGAGTCACCTCCTGAGCCTCACCTACAAAAATGTTCATACAGATAGTTGTTGACCTCATTTCAGCGCAGTATGGAGACAACCCACGGTTCCGCACACATCTCCCTCATTCCTTTGTTTCCCTCCTCATTCCTTTTAATGGCTGTATATCGTTCTATCATCTGAATGCTGTTTCCTGGACTTTCCCAGGTCTCTGTGGGTGGGTTTGGATGTTTATGGCTACAAACAATGCCACCATGTCTCTAAATTCTCTTTGCACATTGAGAATGTTCATCATAAGTACATTCCCAGACATGGAATTCTCAGGTCGCGAGATCTGTGTAGTTCACATTTTCTTTTTAAAATACATTTTATTGATTTTTTTTACAGTGAGGAAGGGAGAGGGATAGAGAGTTAGAAACATCGATCAGCTGCCTTCTGCACACCTCCTACTGGGGATGTGCCTGCAACCAAGGTACATGCCCTTGACTGGAATCGAACCTGGGACCTTCCAGTCCACACGCCGATGCTCTATCCACTGAGCCAAACCAGTCAGGGCTGTAATTCACATTTTCATTGCTGCTGCCGAGTTTCGCACTAAAGGGTGCAGCAAATACACACCCACCACACCATATTTCTCCATCAATTTACGTCTTTAAAATCTTTGGAAACCTCTCTAAATCTGTAAATCTTGCAGTCGGTCGCTCCTGTTCTTTAGGGGCGCACAGGAACTTCAGAATATGATGAAAGTTCTGGTCCTTCTCCTCAGAAAAATGTACACCAGCTTGTGTACATAATATATGGCTGACATTTGTTGAGGGTAGGGTGCTGTATCTGTCTGTAGCTTTCCCCTCCTTCCAGGTCAGCGGTTCTCATACTTTTAGTGAAATAAGATTTTTCCAGGGAGCTCAAATACACTGACTGTGTGTGTGATTTTTGAAATCCTCACCAGAGGATATGGTTTTATTGACTTGAGAGAGAGAGAGAGAGAGAGAGAGAGAGAGAAATTGAGAGAGAGATATTGAGAGAGAGAAACATCCATCAGTTGCCTCTGGTACGTGCCCTGACTGGGAATCGAACCCGCAACTTAGGTATGTGCCCAGGCCGGTATCGAACCTGAAACGTTTTTGGTGTATGGGACTATGCTCCCACCAGCAAAGCCACCCAGCCAGGGCCAGATTGTATGTGTGTGCGTGCGTGCGTGTGTGTGTGCGTGTGTGCACGCGTGTGTGTGCGTGTGTGCACGCGTGTGTGTGTGTGTTTTAATATATATATTTTTTATTGATTTCAGAGAGGAAGGGAGAAGGAGAGAGGAATGAAAACATCAATGTTAAAGAAACAGAAACATAAAAAAGAAAAGAAAAAACACATTAATGTTGAGAGAGAATCATTGATCGGTTGCCTCCATTGATCAAACTGTGACCTCCTGGTTCATTGATCCTTGCTCAACCACTGAGCAACACCAGCTGGGCCAGATTATGTCTTAACAGCTCTTTGTTAGAGAGTTGAGGATGGATAAAAGAGGAGCCCTGCCCGACTGGCGTGGCTCAGTAATTGAGCATCGACCTATGAACACAGTTCGATTCCCAGTCAGAGCACATGTCCGGGTTACAGGCTTGATCCCCACTAGGGGGGCGTGCAGGAGGCAGCCGATCAGTGATTCTCTCAACATTGATGTTTCTATTTCTCTCTCCCTCTCCCTTCTTCTCTGAAATCAATAAAAATATATTTAAAAACAAAACAAAGCAGAGGAGCCCTGACTTGGGTTTATCGGGGAGTGGGAGTCACTCAGCGTAGAGGGGGAATAACAAGGCAGTGAAGCTTTGAATTTGGCTCACGTGCTCACCCGCCAGGTGACCTTGGCCGGTGACCTAACCTGTAGGCGCTTTGTTTTCTACACTTCCTGTACGAAAGGGGGTGACAATAATTGACTCACAGGGTTGCTTGAGGATTAAATGAGATAATGTAGCTCTGAGCAGAGTGCCGGGTATACTGCTGCAGCCTGAGAAGTGCTAGCTCTTGTGTTTCATCAGTAACATCTCATTTAAGACCTGGCATGAAAGTGGTAGGTAGCCCTGGCTGGTTTGGCTCAGTGGATAGAGCGTCGGCCTGAAGACTGAAGGGTCCTGGGTCGATTCCGGTCAAGGGTACATGCCCAGGTTGCTGGCTCAATCCCCAGTGAGGGGTGTGCAGGAGGCAGCCAATAAATGATTCTCTCTCATCATTGATGTTTCTCTCTCTCTCTCTCCCTCTCCTTTCCTCTTTGAAATCAATAAAAAAATATATTTTTAAAAAGCAGTAATTGCTTAAATGGTATCAAGTGTCTGATCATTTTTCCTGTCATCAGGCTTGCAGGGAAGGCTCTGTCTGACTAGACTACAAAGGGGTGGTTTGAATGCATGATACGTTTTCTTTCTTTCCTCCTCAGAATGGCTTCAACAAGAAAAAACAGCCATCCCATGCGGGATATCTTTGGTGATCTCAATGATATTTCCTTAGAAGATTCAAAGATGGAAAAAATAAAGAACTTGAAAATCAGTAGGAATCTTACCAAAATAGCTCCCAGTCATAGCAGATTTGTAAAAAGAAGCCAAACTATGGGTGGACAGCACTTCTTCCCGAAAGAGGATGCTGGCCTGGGGAGTGGGCCCTGGCTGTCCTCAGGGAGCCCCCCGACCACTGCCTCAAAGCTCAGGACCAGCGCCGCGCTGCGGAAGCTGGCCCAGATCGAGTCCAAGATCATGAACCGGAAGGTGCAGGTGGACTTGTCTGACATGGAATCCAACTCGAAGACCTCCAAGGACAGCCTTCCCTGGAGAGCAGACAAAGTGCCTCCTCGGAGTCCAGCTGAAGTTCCTTCACAGAACACAGACAAAACCTCCCAGAAGCAGGCCCGTGACATTCCTCTCGCCGAGAGCCGCAGGCCGGCGGGGAAGGGCAGTAGGTTCCTGAAGAAGAGAGAGCCTCCTGTTGACGAGCTGTCTCCTGAAGCCCGTTTTGGGAAAGAGAGGACTATGTCAGCACCCAAAGAGAAAGCACCCGTTAGAAAACTGGGTTCGCCAGACAGTGACGAAGAGGAAATGAAAGAGCTGCTGGGAAGCTTGATGGAATCGTTCAGAGGGAAAGAACCAGGCACGAATCAGGGCTTCACCAGCGCCAGAGTCATTGGGAAAAAACAAATGGAACTGTTCTCGGTAAGGTTTGCAGGCATCTGTTTTCAACAGTCTTTGCATTTGTACCTTTATGTCGTAGCACCAGAGACTTTTGATGGCAAGTGTCACCCAGAAGCCACGTGAGAACAGGGTTTGAGGAGGAAAGACCGTCACAGCTACCTGTTGTGGGCCTGCTCTGCAGGGGATGGAATTTGGGACACGTTAGGCAGTTTTGCAATAACTCGTAACTGTGTACACCCAGGGCAGCACTTCGTCTGATTGAACACCAGCCATGATAATGCCATAGGCCAGTGGTCGGCAAACTGCGGCTCGCGAGCCACATGCGGCTCTTTGGCCCCTTGAGTGTGGCTCTTCCTAAGCCTTAGGAGTACCCTAATTAAGTTAATAACAATGTACCTACCTATATAGTTTAAGTTTAAAAATTTGGCTCTCAAAAGAAATTTCAATCGTCGTACTGTTGATATTTGGCTCTGTTGACTAATGAGTTTGCCGGCCATGGCCCTAGGCAATCCATGCCTACTTGTCATTTGTATCACACAGGAATCATTAACCTGGGAAGGCTGTATTTCCATTTTTTTAATTGAGATGAAAGTCACATAAAATTAACCGTTTTCAAATGAACAGTTCACTGGCGTTTAGTACTTTCACAATGTTTTGCAACCACCGCCTCTGTCTAGTTCCAGAACATTCTTATCATCCCCGAAGGGGGATCCTGTATCCATGAAATAATCTCTCCCCATTTCTCCCTCCCCCAGCCCCTGATCTGCTTTCCGTCCCCATGGATTTGTCTGTCCTGGACATTTCATACAAACGGAATCACACAACAAAGGGCCTTTGGTGTCTGGCTTCCCTCGCTCAGCGTGGTGTTCTCAGGTTCATTCACATTGTAGTGTGTGCCAGTGCTTCACTCCTTTTGTTTTTGTTTTTTGTGTGTTAAGCCTCACCTGAGGATATTTTTCCCATTGTTTTTTACAGAGAGTGGAAGGGAGAGGATGAGACAGAGAGAGAGAAACATCGATGTGAGAGACACACATCGATTAGCTGCCTCCTGCATGTGTCCTGACCCGGGCGGGGGGCTGAATCTGTAACCCAGGTACATGCCCTTGACCAGAATTGAACCCATGACCCTTCAGTCCATGGGCCGATGTTGTTGCCACTGAGCCAAACCGGCTAGGGCTCACTTCTTTTTATAGCCGAATAATATTCTGTTGTGTGGATGGACCGCATCTTATTTATCCACTAATCCATTGTGGGCATTTGAGTTGTCTGCCTTTTGGGCATCCTGCTGCTCTGAGCTTTTGTGTACAAGTATCTGAGTCTCTGTTTTCAGTTCTTTTGGGTAAATAGCTCGGAGTGGAATTAGTGGGTCCTACAGTAATTTTATGAGCAACTTATTGATGACCAGTCAAGCTGTTTTCCACAGCGGCTGCACCATTTACATTCCCGCCAGCATGTATGAGGGTTCCAGTTTCTCCACATCCTTGCCAATGCTTACTTTCTATTTTGTGATTATAGCTACCCTAGTGAATGCTAAGTATTGGGAAGGCTGTGTTTTATGGGGAAACCCTCTGCATATTCATTTTGGCTCTGTTGAAGGTCCCAGCTATCATAGATCATGTACTTAGGAGCCTTCATTTAGAAATGTGTAATTAACAGTATGTATTTGAAGGCAAAGTGACATTTCTGATTATTTGTGGAGTATTTTTAATTCTAACATTATCTTGTCTAAATGTTGTACCGTGACTTCCAGAAATGAGGGGAAAGAGAGAGGGCCACTGAGGGATGAATATCTGATCTAGGAAGCCTTGGTCCCATGCACCCTACTAGCCACATTGTCAAATGATAAGGACTTACTTACCACGCGTTTGGTAATTTTGTTTCTTTTATTTCTGCCAAAATAGGATCAGATCCCCACTCAACCGAAACTCCTGTCACTATCCAGTGAGGACCTTTCCAGCGCAGAGCCACCTGGGACAGCACATCTGCCAGCTTTCCAATTAGCAGACGGGACTCTTCGCAGTGTGGGCTCAAGAGCTCACTCCCCACAGACTCACGTTCCCCGGGACACAGCATCCGGCGCGGCATCAAAGCTGGTGCCCTCCAGGGAGGCACGTGGCAGGCTCTCACCCTCTCCAGAGAGGAGTGGGGCCGGGCCTGGGGAGGAGTCGCGCTCGGAAGCCTCTGAGGACAGCCTGAATGGTAACCCACAGCCCTGCACACAGTGTCACCTGGGCCGACAGGGCGAGGCCTCCTTGGGGTCCCCAGGGTGGTGGTCACAGGCTGTTGTCACCGGGGTGCATGGTCCGCCTTGTCACACCCTCCACTCCCTGACCTTTCCTAAGGGGACATTGAGTTTTTACAGAGAAGAAGGAAGAGGGATAGAGAGTTAGAAACATCGATCAGCTGTCTCCTGCACACTCCCTACTGGGGATGTGCCCGCAACCAAGGTACATGCCCTTGACCCGAATCGAACCCAGGACCCCTGAGTCCTCAGGCTGATGCTCTATCCACTGAGCCAAACCCCAAACCGGTTAGGACTCTTTTTATTTTTTAAGTCTGTTTTTAGAGAGAGGGGAAAGGAGAGGGAGAAACATCAATGTGAGAGAGAAACATCAGTCGGCTGCCTCCCGTTCGCACCCCGACTGGGATGTGGGAATGTGCCCTGACCAGGAATAGTGTGACCTTTTGGTGCATGGAACGACACTCAGCCAACTGACCCACACCAGCCAGGGCTGTTCTGTCTTTAATCTCTTCATTCAGAAACCTGACCAATTACAGAGCAATAGCCCAAATCCTCCTAGAAATCCTTCTAGAGCAGCGGTTCTCAACTTGCGGGTCCCGACCCCTTTGGTGGTCGAACGACCCTTTCACAGGGGTCGCCTAAGACCATCCTGCGTATCAGATATTTACATTACAATTCATAACAGTAGCAATATTACAGTTATGAAGTAGCAACGCAAATAATTTTATGGTTGGGTCACAACAGGAGGAACTGTATTTAAGGGCCAGAAGGTTGAGAACCACTGTTTTAGAGCCATGTGCAAAAGAGAGGCAACTCAGTGCTCCTTTTTGTGAAAGAAATTTACCTCCTTTCCTTTTTAAATTTGGAAAAGAAAAACATCTCTAGTCAAAGACATTTCCACATTATTTAACACTTTTATTTTAAAATTGTATGTCTTTAAGAAAGAGGAGAAAGCAAAGAGATGTGCTGCCAGCGTGGATTTCTTCCTTCTGGGGAGCTGGGTCCTCAGATCTGAACTAAAGGGCTGTCTGTGGTGCCTGCTGTGTTCCTGCAGGACGGCCAGCAGAGGCCAGCCTGCCCCACGGGTGAACACGATGGCAAACATTTATGGAGCAAGTCAATGAGGAAATATTACCATGTTACGTTTTTAATTACAGATTTTAGAATAAATGTTTTATCCCTTGATGATCTGGCTCCAGCTGTCAACATGCAGTCGGACTTGGAACAGAAAGTAAGTACAACTGTCTCATTTTTCATTGTAAGTCATGACTCAGGAAGGTTTACAACTGTTACACTTCCTTTAGGTCAGCAGTTCTTTTTTTTTAAATTATTTTTTATTTTTTTATTGCTTAAACTATTACAAAGTGTATTACATATGTCTCCTTTTTTTTTCCCCGCCCTTGACAATCCCCTGGCCTCCTCTTACCCCCCAGTGTCTTATGTCCATTGGTTATGCTTATATGCATGCATACACGTCCTTCGGTTGATCTCTTACCCGCCCCCCCTCCTGCCCCGCAACCCTCCCCGGCCTTCGCGCTGAAGTTTGATAGTCTGCAGTTCTTAATGGGGTGATTGTGCCCCCAGGGGACATGTGATGATGTCTAGAGACATGTTTTGGTTGTCGTGACCGCGGGAGCGGGTGGCGGGGGATGCTGCTGGCGTTGAGTGGGTGGCTGCTGGGCTGGGTGCTGCTCAGTGCCCTGCACGGCAGGACGGCCCCCACTGCAAAGAACGTCTGGCTCTCCAATGTCGAGTGCCTCAGGGGAGACCCTGACTTAGGTGATAGCAGGATGAAGCTACTTAATACCGTGGACCATTGCAGTGGCCCCACGGAGTCCACCCCATAGCGGCACCTGCCCGGCTTGTTCCACTGCCCCGTTGTGATTCTTGCCGTATTAGTGACCAGCTCAATATCAAAGGCATCTAATAATACACAGTAGTGACACCTCAACAGATTTCACTCATGTGCTCCCTCCTGAAACCATCGGTGTTACGTGCAGCAGCCCGTGCTGGAGCATATCAGGAATCCCACTCAGTGACTCCCCCTACACAGCTCATGAAGGACAACGTGGGCCCTCGCCTGGTGGGCCCCCAGGGGCACCGCACCCCGTCGAAGGCAGTGGTATCTGGAGCATGTTCATCACTCGAAGACACTTTCCAGTTATCTCTGCTGTCCTTCGTTTTAGGAAGGAGGTCTGAAGGAAAAGGCATCCAGCAAAAGCCCCGGGTCCAGGGACCCCCCGACCGGAAGCGAGGTTTCGGAGCACCTGAGCGAGCCCTCGGCCTCCTCTGCTGCGCCCCAGCGTGCTGCTAGCCTGCGGCCGACGCCTGGGGAGCCTACGGCCAGCACGGTGAGCTGGGCTTATTCGGAAGATTTCGAGAAATCCCCAAGTCGGACAGCATCAGAGCCAACGACCCATTCTGAGGAGTGTCTGGACAGGACGTCGGCCACTTTGTCTGAACTCTCTGCAAGCCTGCAGACAGACCACCCCCCACCAACAGGTGCCTCTCGGAAAAAGTGGGCCCAGGATGTGACAAGAGTCACAATGAAGGAGCAGGCTGTGCAGACCCTTGACCCCGCCTTCACCTACCAGTGGACAAAGCGTAAGTGTGAGGCCGGAGTGCCCGAGGAGGGAGGCGCAGGCCACGGTGGCAGTGACGGGCACTCAGGCTGTGCAGTGGGCACCCTGGAGGCGTGACAAGGAGCTCCAGTGTCTGGAGTCTGGCTATCGTGGTTAACTAGCTGGGGGTGCTCGGCGCCCTGCTTTCCTCTTACACAGATGAGGGGCAGCTGCCCTGGGTGTTTCCCTCTCTTCCGAGCACTCAAACATTATGAGTTTCCAGAATCACTGACCGAGGCGGTAGTTCTCAACTGGAGTGATTCTGGCCACGGGGGACATTGGCAAGGCCTGGAGCCGTTTGGGGCTGTGACGGCTGGGTGGAGGACAGGAAGGCTGCTAATGCCCCGCAGTGCCCAGGACACCCCCACCACAGAGTGATGTGGCCCAAATGTCAGTGGTGCCCAGGGTGAGCCTGGGGGAGCAGCATTGCGACAGAAACTGCCTCCTGGGACAGTGCGTCTTCAAGCAGCTCCTGGGGCTGGTGCAGTTCTCCCAGGGCGGCACTAGCTGGTGGTCTCAGGTTGGTGTGTTTGGGTTCCCTCCTGTGGTGCAGGGAGCCCTTCTCATCACGCCCAGTCTGACTTTCCAGACACTTCTCTTGTCCCCGGTGTCAGCCTTGGCCCTTCTGGAAAGAAAGTTCCCTTTCCTTTTTTTTTGGTTAATCCTCGCCCAAGGATATTTTCCCATTGATTTTAGAAGAGAGGGAGAGGGATGGAGGGAGGGAGCAAAAGAAACATAGATTGGTTGCCTCCTGACCGGGGCCAGGGATCAAACCCACAACCCTGGTACGTGCCCTTGACCAGGAATTGAACCTCAGACCCTTCAGTATGTGGACCAACACTCTAACCAATGAGCAACGCTGGCCAGGGCAAAAGTTCCCTTTCCTTTAAGCATTGTCTTGCTCCCTTGTCTAGACAACATCCACAGCGTAGACCGAGCTGGTTCCTGGACTGAGCAAGGAGGTATAATTCTCCTGGACTGGTTCATTTAGATTGGGGGCCTTAGCCTTACCGCAGCCATTGCTCCAAATCCGGCCACTTACCCCTCCCCCTTTTTCCTCGGGACAGAGGCCGGTATGGCGACCATCGGGCCAGCCCTGGGAGGTGCCTATGTGGACCCTACACCCATCGCCAGTCATGTCGTCAGCGCAGATGCAATAGAAGGTAACAGCCCAGCTCGAGGGGTCCTTGAGGTGAAGTGGATGCATTTCATCTGCAAATCACCCCCACCGTTGGAGGTGCGGCACCCCCTTTAGTGCTGGGTGTGAGGAATCCGTTGGTGGGGATTGTCAGAGCCATAGGCAGCTGCTACAGTTCCTAGAATCCCAGACGATAGACCAATGGTTCTCAACCTTCCTAATGCCACGACCCTTTAATACAGTTCCTCATGTGGTGGTGACCCCCAATTTCATTGTTACAAATTGAACATAATGAAAGCATAGTGATTAATCACAAAAACAATATGTAATTATATATGTGTTTTCCGATGGTCTTAAGTGACCCCTGTGAAAGGGTTGTTTGACCCCCAAAGGGGTCACAACCCATAGGTTGAGAACCGCTGCGATAGACTGAGTGATCAAGAACCCTCCATCTGTCTCGCCAAAGGATACGAATGTCAGACAAAAGAGGAAGGTTATAAGTAACACACCTCTAAGCCTCTCCATTCACCAGGCTATTTCTATTTTGTATGTTCCCCTTTGAGCCTTTTAATCCAGAATCCATTATTTGTTTTTCCTCTGAAGACACTCAGCCAGTACTGTGACTGGCCTCCTTGCTGAGTCTGGGGGAGTCATGGAGCCTAGGGAGACCCAATCCAGCCTGGGGTGGGAGGAAGGCACGCAACAGTCCTCCAAAAGCCTTTTTCTTAGGGAGCCCATGGGGCCACTGAGCTCACGTGACACCAGCAAGGTTACACTAGTACTTGTTATTTCCCCCCCATTTTAGTTTTCTTAATATTTTAAAAATATGAAGATATTAAAATATAGTAATTGTTACAAAAGAAATGTTTATATGTTTAAAAAGAGATTTTTAAAAACTTAATATTAACCTCGAAGATTTTTCCATCTATATATATATATAAAAGCCCAGCAACCAAATGGCAGAACAACCAGAACAACCGGTTGACCAGTCACTTTGACACGCACTGACCACCAGGGGTCAGATGCTCAATGCTTGGCTGATGGGGATGGTTGAGCAGCGCTCCTACAGCAGGCCGATCCCCGCAGGCCACGCCCCCCACCAGTGCACGAATCCATGCACTGGGCCTCTAGCGTTACTATATATTTGAATAATGATCATTTTTAACACTTGCAGTTTTAATTCTAATTGTTTATTAAAAATTTTGTTTTAATTACGTGTTTAAAAATGCATAAGTCAAATTTACCCCCTTCCTCATATTTTTAAAAAAATATATATTTTAATGATTTTTTACAGAAAGGAAGGGAGAGGGATAGAGAGTTAGAAACATCAATGAGAGAGAAACATCGATCGGCTGCCTTAGGCTGCCTCCTGCACACCCCCTACTGGGGATGTGCCCGCAACCAAGGTACATGACCTTGATCAGAATCGAACCCGGGACCCTTCAGTCTGCAGGCCGGCGCTCTATCCACTGAGCCAAACCGGTTAGGGCCCCTTCCTCATATTTAAGTGGATAGTGGGTAGTGTAAATAGATTTATATTGTGCAACTGCACATTTTGGGTGTCAGTTTACTAACCTTTCTGTGTGTTGGATGTGGAGGTGAAGACTTCCGAATCTGCCCAAGAGGTGAGCATTCTTGACATGCAGCTCTGAGGTTCACATCAGGAGAAGGCAGTTCATTTATTAGAGACAGACAAAAGGCAAGGCCTTCACTACTTCCCAAGGTGGCATTGCTTCTGGAAAGTATGGAGACATAGCAGAAGGAGTGGGGCCTGCAGAACACCTGGGCCCAAAGCAGCTGACGCTGACAAGATGAGGGGACAGGGGTGGGGATGGGGGGACAGGGGCCCAGGGGCCGCTCAGTAACTCGGTGCTGGGGGCAGCCCTGACAGCTTACAGCCCGGCCGTGTTCGCCCTCAATGACATGCTTAAGCAGCAGCTGAGCCTGACGCAGCAGTTCATGGAGACCAGCCGGCACCTGCACGGGTCCCTCCTGCAGTCCCTGGACCAAGACTCATTCCACTACCACACCCTGGAGGAAACCAAAGAGGTGACACAGCTGCCCCCCATGGGAGAGGGAGGGCAGGCGGGGCTCCGACCAGGGGGACAGCACTCAGCCCAGGGCAGCAGGGGTCCTTGGGCCCAGCCACCTTCTGTCCTATGGGAAGGAACCTGCTCTCTTCTTGTCCATGACAAGAGCCGGTGTGGGGCCGAGGCGCTGATGGCCAGCCTGGCATGCACCAAAGCTGCCCCCCTCTGAGTGACCTCTGACCAACGGTGGCCTCCTTGGTGAGGGGTGCTGTCCCTCCACAGACTCTTCTCCTGGACCACCCAGCGTGATGGCTCTTCTCAGTCCCATGGGCTGAAGCTCAAGGGATGACACACTCACCTCTTTTTCCCTCCAAACATTTAATTTTTGTCTGACCACACAAAGTCTGCTATTTTATAAAAACAGTTACAGAGAGATGTAACTTACATAGTCCTCTGTAATTTCAGAGATAACTAGTACAAGCTTGATATATTCTGTACACTTTTCTTATGTAAAATATGAACTATTTGATGTGTAATATGTCATGTTATAATATGCAATATATAAAATACATTACAATGTACTAAGTATATTATATATTACATGTATACTTCTTTATAGGAATGGCATATTATATGATCTGTTCTGTATGATTTTAAAAATAATTTTATCTACCGATATTTCAGTATGTATTTCTAAAAAATAAGGACTTTTTAAAAAATAGTCACAGTACCATTATCATACCAACACCCAATTAACTTTATATTGTTTGAAATCCACGGTTCAGATTTCCACTTATCTCATAAAAGTTGAACATGTTCCTATTTTTTTTAAAAAAAATCTTTATTGATTTCAGAGAGGAAGAGAGAGGGAGACAGAGTCAGAAACATTAATGATGAGAATCACTGCTCGGTTGCCTCCTGCACACCCCACACTGGGGATCGAGCCCACAACCCGGGCCGTGCCCTGACCCAAATCGAACCATGACCTGGTTCATAGGTTGATGCTCAAACACTGAGCCATGCTGGCCCGGCCGTTCCTATTTGTTTCATCAGGATCCAGACACAGTCCATGCATCAGGATGCCTTCTGTCTATTTAGCCTCCTAATCTGGAAAAGTGATTCTCAGCCTTGAGCAGTGTAGCACCCAAAGTCTGTGACTACCCAGGTGGTTGGCGGCACAGTGGCCCACTGGGGACCCACTTTAAGAACCACTGCTCTACACCCCCCCCCCCCCGCCCCCCGCCCATTTCTTTTGTTTTGTTAGAGAAAACACGTTGTTTGTCTGATAGTCTCCCACATTCCGGACTTTGCTGGTTGCACCCTGTGGGATCCCTTTTGTTCCTCTGTTGGACGTCCATCAGTTGACTGGACGTAGGTGGTGATCTGACCACGTTGCTGTCCATAGCCTTCCATGGCTCCTCGCTGCCCACTCTGGGCCCGTGTCCTGAGAAGGGCACCCAGCCCTCCTTCCTTCCTGACAGCAGTCACTCGTCCGTCCTTTCAGACTCAGTCAGCCAGGGCTCATCTCTCCTTGGTTCCCACAGCGTTATCACATGGCATCTGTCATTTTTTGGTCAGCGTGACCAGGAACTGCTGGGGACGGGCACTGTCTTCAGCACCCGAAGCCCCGGCAGGCTGGGGCGTGGTGGTGACATGTCCCTGTCTGTCCTCTGCTCCACAGTACATCAGGCACCACAGACCCGCCCCACTGACCATGGAGGACGCTCTGAGGGAGGTGAGGAAGGAGCTGTGAGCACCGCCAGGTAAGGCTTGGCTTGTGGTTCCAACAAGCTGGTCTAGTATTCCAGCCGTCCAGGGGATATTTAATGTGGGAGGGGGCAGGTGGCACCTAGGACGCACCTGAGTGCTTTCCCCTCCCAGCACCCAAGGACAGACCATAGACCAGTGGAAATGGAACACGGGTGACGTTACCACTCATGGCCACAGAGGCTGCCGGCCTGTCTGGAGCCCCGGGGAACGGCTCCACCTGTGCCGGCACTGGCCTCCCAATGAGCTGAGGTCGAAGGGGATGAGAGTCCCATTTACTAACGAGGACACAGGGCCAGGGGTCCATCCCGGGGACCTTGGTGTGAGACACCAGGCAGAGCTTTTGACCTGAGCCTACAACTCAGTCCACACTCAGACACCCCTCCTCCCATCTGAGCCTGAGCACACTTCTGAGCTCCACACACCAAGAAAAAGGTCTTTATGAAAAAGTCTTTATTTGAAGGCAAAACAGTAAAACCCACAAGAAATTGTTAACAGCACGTGTTTATGCTTTATATCCTGAATCAGACACATTTAAACAATTCACAGCTACAGGAAACCTAGAACAAAATCAAATATTTTATCACATCAGGTTGAAAAGTTGGAGGATTTTTCATCTTATCGAAAAGAATTTTTTGAAAATGTTTCTGTACAAATAAACGGCACCACACCCCGCTGCCTGAAGATACTAAGTGCAGCTGATCCCAGTGTGGCCCCCGAGGCTCCCTCCAGGCCTCACCTCCTTGTGGTTGCAGGGGGGGGGGGGGGGTGGGAAAAGGAAGTGACAGAGCAGGAGGCACGGCCCGTGGCTCCTCCCCACACTGGGTCTGAATGGACTATTGCACGCAAGTGCTGGTGTCGGGGTTCTTTTAAGTGAAAAACACAAGTAGACGTTAAGGGCACAGATCCCCCCGGGGACCATTCTGTGACCTGAAGATGTCTCAGATCCATCTTCTTAGGTCCTTTTCTTTCTGGAAATAACAGCAAATGGCTAACGTTTAAAAAAGAATTCAACTTAACTAAAATAACTAAGGGCCAGTATGTCTTGGAGGAATCAAGTTTCAAATTATCGCACTGGGGATCATCTTCGATCAACATGTTTTAAAAACTAAACCATTTGGAGTAAAAATGAAAACCCTGTTTAATGTTGCAAATCAAGGTTTTGTTTTTCCTTTGTTAAAGAGTGAGCAGTACTAGCGCCTGGCCTGAGCTTTGTCACGACGTAAGTGGGAGGTGCAGGTTGTAGAGCTGGCCCGCTGCACCCTAGTCCGGCACCTGGTGTGCGCGCCCAAGGCCTCCTCCACACATGCTTGCTGATTTAAGCGGAGACTCGCATCTGACTGGGAAGAGACGAAAAATCCATTCCTACAGGTGTCAAGGATTCTTGTCCAGGGGGTGAGGCTCATGTTTCTCGCTTCACTGTCCAGGGAATGAGTGCAGGGTGTCCTCATGTGAATCTTTCCTCTATGTGAAAGCTGGTTTGCCGGTGGGGCCTGTGCCTCCCGCAGTAGAGCATGGCACTGGTCACTAGGTATGCTATGGCTGTCCTCTTCTGTAGCTCCCCAAAAATGGAGGCTGTGAGAACCGAGGTCCCTACCATCTTCCACATCCAATAAGCCAGGAAGGTCCCACTTGCCAAGCTGGGCGGAGGGCCTAGCTCCTCAGCACACCTACTTGCACTCGTCCCTGGCCTTCATGCGGGCGATGAAGGAGTAGCTCTTGTTCCTGCGGTAGTTCTCGTAGGGGTCGTCCAGGGCCACACCCACACCCTTGTACTGGTCCCACTTATCCCGCACGTCCCCCCCCTTGATGGGGTCCTGGATCCCTTGCTCTTTCACGCCGAGGCCACCAGATCCACTCCAGCCTGAGGAAGAAAGAGGGGTGAGTGGTTACAACCTCAAAAACTGCAATCTGGTGCCTTTACCCTGACACAAAGTTAAGTAGGAATGCATTTGGGGAGGTGAGTAACATGCATAAATGCTGTTTATAAGCACACAGCTGGTAAAGAATGCCCAGCAGGCTCACCCTCTTTCAAAGACAGGGTGGTGAGCTGGGACTTCCTCTGACGCCATCATCCCCAACCTCAAAATCCCAGAACAAGTTGTTCTTCCCCGGACCTTACCCATTTTCACCAGCATCTGATGTCCTTTGTTCTCTTCCCCAAGCCTGGAGTCAGGTATAGGAGGTGCTGAATTAGAACCTAGACCAGCTGAGGAACTAAAATTAAGACAGGTTACATCTTTTAAAAATGAGCAGGTATATTTATTGGAATGAAAACTTAGAATATTACAGGGTGTGGCATATGAGAACAGTCACAGTGCAGGATGGACACACACACACTTGTGTCTCTATTATTCTTCATCCTCTTCACAAGCCTGATAACGGGAACTGTCTAAGGTGATTGCCCCGCTTCACACTGTGCAGCAAGGGTCACACCAAGCCCCTAAAACGGTTAGAAACAGAGCCCAGCCACCATGTGAGATAAGGAAGTGCCACTGTCACTGCGTTAATGCTTGCGTGTCCCTGAGGCCCTGTGCCAGCAGGGACCACCAGGAGCATGTCTTCTAAATGACATTTCAACATTCACAGCAAAGCCTCAGAGGTTCCAGCGCTACCAGCAGGGCACTGGACAGTTAAGACAGAAATCTTACGGCGGAGTGGGGCTCCTGGACCGCGACCGACGTCTCCTGCCTGGGGAGTATGACTTGGACCTGGAGCGGGAGCGGGACCTCGAGCGGCTTCTTGAGGAGCGGGATCGGCTACGGCTCCTGTTGGGGCAAAGTTGTGGGGAGAGCCCAGCGGGTCAGTTGGGCAGCCTTGAAGCCTCAGGCTCAGTCCCCGAGAGGTGGTACCTGCCTACCTGGAGTGGGAACGGGAGTAGGAGCGGGAACGGGAGCAGGAGCGTGACCGTGACCTGGAGTATGAGCCAGACGACTTGGAAGACCTCGAGTTGGAGCGAGAGGAGGAGCGCCCTCGGCTTTTGGATCTGCTCCGAGACCGTGAGGGTCCGCTGCAGGGAGAGGCTGGTGAGCTGGAGCTGGCACCTCCCAGCTCCCACACAGGCTGAGCCTGCCACCCCCACCCAATTTCAAATGACCCCAGGGGTACGGACATGCCATTCACACCACGGTGTCACTTTCCTAAACAGCTCGGTGAATACAGACCAAAGCCAACTTCTCTTGTGCTGGTGTTTTAACTCAGGCTTGTGGGAAGGGCTCCTAGCACCTTTAACATAGGGGCTAGACCCAAGAGCCAGGCAGGGGCTAGACCTGACTTTGTCTATGATTGGGGGTGATAGCGTATGTTTTATGACATTAGGTGTTGGGGGCATGATCCAACATGTCAGGGTGTGACAGAACAGTGTGTCTGGTTCACTCTAAGCCAATTCATGACAAGACTAGCCAGGGAGGCATGATGACTCCATACCAGTCAGCAGGGACGCGCTTACCTGTTCCTCTTTTCCTGGCCTTTCCGCCGTCGGGCCCGCATTTTTGCTCGGAAGAACTCGTAGAGGCCATTCTGCTCCCAGCCTTCGCTGTAAAATGGGCAATGTGAGCACACGTGACCACACCAGCCTCCTTCCCGAAGGGCACTGGGAAATCTCCTCAGGAGGGAGGAGGCTACCTCCTACCCACAAGCATCCCCCCGCCCCCCACCTCCACTCGGGATGCGGCGTGCATGCCACCACAGACAGCACTGGGGCTGTCATTTCCACGGGACGCCCTTTCTCAGATGAGGAAGCAGGCTGAGGTCGGGACACCTCTGGGAGGTGGAGAGACTGGGCTTATACCTGACACCACCGGCTCTCGGCCCCTCTGAACTGCAGTGGAAAGACAGAGCTGAGGGTCTTAGGGCCTGTGGTAATCGTAACTGGGAACCAGGGGCTGTGACTCAGATGGGAACCTGTGCCTGGCACAGGAAAGGAAGCAATGGGCTGGTGATAAGGCCTTTGGGGGAGGGTATCCTGAAAGGGACCCATGACAAAGCCTGGATGTGCAGCAAGATAACGCGTCCCAAACAGAGAAGCCTTTCATCAAGGGCCACTGTGTGACACACACCACCCATAGTCAGGAGAGAAACGGACCCTATAATGCCATTTCTCTTAGAGACACCACACTCCTCACCTGGGCCTCACACCATGCTGGGTAGAAGGTATGGGTGGTAAGAGTCTTTCTTGTGAAGCAAACTTGGGGGAAGACGGGTTGGGAGATGGGATAGACACCCCCTCCCATCACTGGCCCCACTGCTGGGTCTCCCCAGGCCCCGTACCTGTTCCTTGGCCTGTCATGGGAAGGAGGGCTGTAAAAGGCCTCCACGGCCGCCAGCAGCCTCTCACTGGGTGGCATGGGAGGGGGAAGGCGGATGTCTTTAGGGTCCAAAGGCTTGTACTCGTGATCTTCTAGCTGCAGTGGAGAACACAGTTGTCACCACATCTTGCTGGAGCCCCCATCAGGCCCACCCAGGAGACAGGGCCTGGTTTGGGTTAGGGTTGCCCTGGGCATCAGGGTGCTCACCCAGCCCTCGCTGGAAGGCCCACCCTCTTTGAGGCTGATAAAAGCCACAGAATTCTTTCTCCAAAAAAATGACCACAGAAGACATGGCCTTCAGGAAAGGAGACAGAAAGAGCCCTGGTTCACTCACAGACATGCTGTGAATCCCAGTTGCTCTGCCTGCAGGTGCCACCCTGTGCCCTGACTTCCTACCCAGAGCCCTGGTATCTCCCTTGAGGGCCCTCCCACAATCAGGAGCCTTAGCCCAGCCCAGGAACTGGCTCATCTGCTGGTCCCTCTGCCTGTCCCAGCCCCTTGCTCACCTCACCCCTCACGTGCATTCCCAGGTTCCATGAAGGCACACCTCAGCGGTTGCCCCTTTCCTGAAAAACCCCTCTGCCGTCAACCCCTGGACAAGGTGGCTTCCAAGAACCATTACTAAGAGGACCCGTGCCTCATGCCCAACCCAGCCTGCCCCAAGTGGCACCAAACTCATAGCACCAGAAAGATGCAGAGGGATCAGGGGACACGGGCCTCACAGACTCGGGTGCATTCTCACAGACGGGCTTGGTCGAGTCCACTGGGGAGTGGGAGATGGGGGAAGTGGCCTGGGGAAGCAGTTTTGTAGCCTACGGGGAATTAGTTTCATCTGTGAACCTTTCACATGGAGGCAGAGGCACTGGCCCGAGCATGTCCCACTCAGCGTGGCACTCACCACAGACCTTACCTTCACAAGGGGGGCCATTAGCCCGGCGGGGAGATCGAAGTAGGGAACGTTGGGGACCAGACTGGGGTCATCGTGGTTGATGTGGGGAGGGCCCTGTCGCCGCATGTGGGGCGGTTGCCCATTGAAGCCATGGGGCGGAGGGCCAAAGTCGGGGTGCTGGGGTCCCCCCCAGGGCGGGTGTTCATTGATCCCAGGATGTGGCATGCGATGGCCAGGGTGATGGTGAGGGGGTCCCATCTCTGCAAAACAGAAACTTCTCTCAGGCTCACAGGGAATTTATGAGCCAGGCGGCCCAAGGAGCTCAGAGAGGAGCAAGGATGCCAACACCCACTTTCTGAGCAACTCTTCCATCACCTCCCCTCGCACTGCTTCACTCACTGCTCAGGCAATGCAGCAAGAGGGGAGGAGCAGAGGCTCGAAGGGGGCTGGCACCCACAGCAGCACCTGATGGACCTCGTAGGTTAAAGAAGGAACCATAGGGAAATCACAGAACCTTCTAACAGCAGTGTTATGGGCTAAATTGTATCTCCTCCCCATCCCCGACCCCGCATTCACCACCACCAGTCCTAACTCTCCCTCTGAAGAGATAATTAACTTAAAATGAAGTCATATGGGTGGGCCCTGATTCAATATGACTTAAAAGATTAGGACACAGGGAGAAGGTAGCCATCTACAAGTCGAGGAGAGAGACATTAGAGGAAACTAACCTTGTTTCTAGACTGGGAAACAGTAACTGTTGTTGGAGCCACCCCATCTGTGGGACTGTCATGCCACCCCAGGATGTTAACACAAACAATACACATGCTAAGTGATCTCCGAGCTGAATTTATAACCAATGGAGGGTTTTAAGGTAGAGGCAGTAATACAGTAAGAATAAAATTCTTTTAAGCCCAGCTGGTGTGGCTCAGCGGCTGAACATCGATTTCATGAACCAGTCAGAGCACATGCCTGGGTTGTGGGCTCCATCCCTAGTTGGGGATGTGCAAGACACAGCCAATCGCTGATTTTCTCTCATCATTGATGTTTCTCTCTCTCTCTCCCTTCCTCTCTCTGAAATCAATAAAAACATATTTAAAATTTTATTTTAAAAAGAGAAAGTTAACAAAAATAAAGCTCTGAAAAACAACAATAATCAAGTAGGAAAGCTGATGAAAACTGTTGACACAAGGAACGGGAAACCAATCCTATGACAGCAGTGTGGGCCCTGGACTTGGTGCCTGTTGCTATGGGCACTTGGGGGTTACTTCTCCTTTTGGAATCCATCTGCCCTTCTCTGCAGGACAGAGACAGTGCCCTATTCCTAGGAGGAGGGACCAAAGTGTCACCCCTCTACTGCTTGGTGTGTGGTCTATTCTCCTCTGTCATCCCATGACCCTCTGCCTATGACCTAGCCTCTGGGCACATCAGGGACACACCAAAGACCAAGAGCAATGCCATCAGCTTGCTCAGGAGACCAATCTGTCAGGTGCCTCCTCCAGGCAGGCAACCAGGACTTCTCCAGGAACCAGGGGCAGGAGAGGGCTGTGTGTACTGGACCTCAAACATGCAAAACACTCACCAGCAGGGAAGTCCCCCTGAGGGTAGTCAAAGCGGTGAGGATAGGGGGGCCGCTCGAAGGGGTGCCTCGGGGGAAAGTCATCCTGCATGAAGCGGGGCGGGAAGCGGTTGAAGTTGTGGGGGTGTGGTGGCTGGTTGAACTGTGGGTGCTGCTGGTGGGGTGGGAAGGGCCCGCGGAAGTGTGGTGGCCGCTGCATGCGGAAGGGCGGCTCTCGCTGGCCACCACCCCAGGGCGGCTGCTCGTGCTGGCTGTTCCAGGGGCCCTCGAACTGACTGTTCCAGTTGGGGTCGGGCTGGCTGTTCCAGGGTGCGTCACGCTGGCCGTTCCAGCCGGGGTCCCCACGCTGCTCACCCCACATGCCCTCATGGCTGTTGTTCCAAGGGGGGCAGTGGGGTGGCCCACCCTGGTGGTGTGGATAGGGGGGCTGCTCGGGAGGCTGTGAGACAAAGAGCAGATGTTAGCCCTCTCCAGGCCCATCCAGCCTCCACACTGCCAGGAGCTGCACGCTGATGGTCTGCTGGGCGTGGCCCTGGGCAGGCCACGGTGCTATGTTTACTCTGCCGTTCAGAATGGGTGCTTTACTCTGTTTACAGTGGGTGCAGTGGTATCTGCCCTACCACGGGCCCCTCGTGTCCATGCTGATAACCTGACTCCCAAGTTTCTGCACCCCATCGTGGCTGAGGCCTTCTCTGGGTCCTCATACAGGACTTTCTAGAAGCCCCATATACAGGGAATCGGAACACCCCCTTGTGGACAGCACAGAGGTGCCTCCCCCGTTGCATCCAGAGTGTATGTAGTGGCTGAGCCCCAGAGGCCACCCACCCCGAATCAGCCCTTTCATAACTTCCCTCGACCCTGTGCTCTTCTCCTGGGACATCTCCCACTGAACTACTTGCACTCAGGGTCTGCTCCTAGGTCTGACCCAGGAAACTTGTTTCTGAAGGCTGAAGACATGAGCTCTAATCTCACCCAGCTGCTGCTCTGAAGACTTAAAGTTGGACTGCAACCCAAACTCAGAGCCAGGGAGGATGGGTCCAATGAGGCCAATCAGAGAGCCCATCTCTAGGGTCATGGTTGGTTAGCTCCACTGACCATTACCACCAGAGACTGGCCCCGGCCACCATATCCGCAGGAAGCCAGAAAGCCAAACTTTAAATATGGCCATCATTTCAAAACGTGTAAGATGCCTCATGGGCAGGCCAGGCCGTGGCGTCTGACTATGGACTGCCGACCGAGGGCAGACCCTCGGTGAGGGGACCCTGTTGTCGTGAGCCTCCTAGTTCTGCTATGCTGGATGAGATGACCCTCGCCCTTGCCTGGAAGTTTCTGACCCCAAGGAAATGGGAGGAAGTGACCAGAATCTCAGCCCCAGAATATGCTGCCTGACACTTGTGACCTTCCACCTCTTTTAAAAGCACCATGTTCTCTCCAGGGTGACAAGGTGTTGACACTTTGCTAGTCAAACGAGTCAAAACAAGGGAAGCAAATGGAGCACCCTCCTGTGCTGTGTGGAACTTCCCTGCATGCACTGGAAAACGGGGACCTGTTACTGACAATCCCAAATGATCAAAGCACCAGAGGAGGTAAGGCCTGCCTTTCTTGCTTCACCTAATCCCAGTACCGTGGGAAGATGGGGCTATCGTACCCTCTCCCCCAGACCCTGCTGCAGAGCTTCCAGTCTCCCAGCAAGCGGCTAAAAGCCCCTCACCTACAGAGGCTGCCCGCCACCCTTGTCAGTCTCGTTAGGCCCAAGCACGCTCACTTGCCCCGGTAAGAAATACCTGCTGTTGACCCCACGGAGCAACGGGGTGAGGCTGGTCAAACCACGGTGGTTTGTTAGGTGGGATCTGGTCGTGGGGCCCAGGGCCCCGGGGGCCGGTGGCTGCAGGGTCCTGGACCCCTCCTGAGGCGTCATATTCAGAGGAGCCGGGCATTTGGATGGGAGGCTTGCTGTCATCTGGAGCCAGGCAAGAAGGCAGTTAGTGGAGGCCACAGCAGCAGGAGGTACCACCCAAAACGGTCATCAGCAGACACCCGGGCAGCCCAGACTGGGCTTCATTTCCTGATAAATCCTCGCTTCATGACCCAAGGAAAACTGCTGGGAAGGCAGCAGGACACACACTTCTGTTCTGAAAGCTTTACAGGAAGTACCGTACTTCTACCAGGTTGACCTTAGTTTGCTGAAGAATTTTTACCATTGCTGAATTTTATTACCTATTCTGTATCTAATTCAAATATCACTTCCTCCCATTTGATGTTACGTTATTAGGCTTCTTCAGTGTTAAACCATCCTTATACATTCCTGGAACATGTCCTTTTTGGTCATAATATATTTTAAAGATACTTGGCTGGTTTTAATCTGCCAAGACTTTGTTCTGAACTTCTGCATCTTTATTCAGAAGCGACAATGGATTATATTTGTAATTCTTGTTCTGTCCTTGCCCAACTGGTAAGAAAGTTATCTTGGTCTTAGAAAATGATCTGGGCAGCTTTCCTCTTTGCCTGTTCTCTGGGACAGTTTATAAAGGAGAACTGAGTTATAAAAGTTTTATTATGTTTAAATGTGAAATTCCCCAGCCTGCTGCTTTAAACTGATTAGAATCTGGCCAAAGACTCCAAAACTAGAGCCCTTCTCTGGGGGAAAGCTGCTTGCTGGGACCAGCCCCCAAGAGTGGGTGCAGGGGGGCCACATACCGGGCTGGGTGGTTGGCGGGATGGCGGGGGCGGGCGTAGGGGCTGGCGGTGGGGCAGGTGGTGGTGGTGTGGCCTTGACTTCAGCTTCTATTTGTGGCATCTGGATCTGCTGCTGTTGCTGTTGCTGCTGCTGCTGCTGTTGGGCCAGGCTGTTGACAAACTCCTCATGCTGCGTCTTGAGGGTCTGGATCTGCTGCTGGAAGGCCAGCTGCACGGGCTGGACCACCGAGGAGTACTCATTGATAAGCGTTGCCTGGCAGAAAGAGAAGGGCGGCGGCACTCAGTGCTCGAGCCTCAGGGCCCACTCCTTCCAGAGCAGCATGGGGTCAAATGCTAGGAAAGCACTGGGAAGTCGGGGTGCTGCCAGGCGCAGTGAGGCCCAGCTGGCAGGTGACGTCATGGAAACCGATCAACTTGATCTTGAGAACCAGACCACCTATCTAGCCAAAATCCCGGTGATGTGCAGTGCAGTTTAGAATTCCCTGATGATGGAATCAGGCAATGATAGCTGTGCCCTAGGCGGCCACACAGACTTTAAAAACACATCACTGGCAAATATTCTGAGACATGCTCATGGGCTGTGCTTACTTGCTGCCTGGCTTTGAGTAAGTCACCACTTCCCTGAGCCTCATTTTTTCTCATCTGCAAAATGGGACAATGTTGGGACCAATGTCTGAAGATCTCAGGGAGAAGCCAGCAAATAACACATGGAAAGGGACGAACATGGTAGAGGCTTAGTAAACACGAGCTATCACGTTTACTAAGCTGAACTCAAGAGGAAAAAAAACAGTTAGCCTTAACTGTTGTATAGCAATACAAGTCCATTTTTATTTAACGTAAGGAAAAGTGGGTAAAATGTAGAGAAAGTAGGAAATGCACTTTCCTCATTTGTTTCTGAGCATGAGCGCCTGTCCCCTGTGGAGAAGATGGCATTTAGGACCATCACCGAGGGAAGCAGCCTGCAGAGCTCCTGACATTCAGCCAGGCCTTCCAGCCTGAGAGAAGGTGTGAGCTGTGCTTTTTATTCCAGAAGCTGCGCATAGGGCAGTGATGCTGGTACCATGGTAGAGGGAACCAAGAAGACCCTCCCTGCCCTGTGCCCCTCCCCTGGGCAAAGGCAGACACGTGTACGGGGAGCACTGACTGCACCAGGTGATGGCCACAGCAGCCTAGGCTACCTGGGGTCTCCTCACCTTCCCATCATGTGAATGTGGGCCTGGAGGACCAGTGCAAACAAGCCAATGACACCCTGAGAACAGGGCCTAAATTGGGAAACTCGGTTACAAGCGCACCAGGAAGCCTCCCTGGGAGGGTTCCCCCCTTCCTGTGCATGGGACAGGGCCCCCCAAGGGTGCTGCTCAGACCCCGGCCTTCAACACTCACTAGAGGCCCACCCGGGCGCCCAGTTTAGAAAATGCCATCTGGGCTCCGAGCCACCATTCCATCGGCTGTTCCCAGCCCAGGTGGGGGAGGTGGGCCCTCTGACTTCTCGAAGCTGCTGGGTGGTGTCACCCTGGCCCCGCGTGTAGTTCGGGAGGTGGTTGCACTCACCTGGTACTGGCCGAGCCCCAGGGCCGGGCTCTGCAACTGCTGGATGATGGAGTCATCAAAGTAGCCGTTCTTCTCCCATAGCTGCAGGAGCTGGACGCGGGAGGATGAGCAATCATGTCAGGGAGAAACAGCTTGCCCCATCCCCTACCCACCTTACTCTACCCTCCAGGCTGCGCCACGTACCCGGGCAATCTTTTGCTGCTTGTCCTCCTCCACGGCCAAGAAGCTGGTGCAGTAGATGGGCACCACAACCTTCTGCAGGGCGGCCAGCAGCTCCCTGGCCTGCTTGCGCTGGCTGTGAGGGAGAGACCTTCCGCGCGTCAGGGCCCTGGGGCGGGACCCGGCCACGCGCCCGTTACCATCGTGGCTCCAGCCATAGCACCCTCTGCCTTCTCAGGGAACGGGCCCCCAACCCGGCTGGGACGAGGGCTGGGCTCCCCACAGGATCTGTGCTGGCACTTGGGCCCCACTGACCGACGGCAGTGGGAGGAGGGAAAAAACACAGGTGGGGACCTCCAGAGCAATGCCTGTCACTTTGATCTCCTTGTTAGTAAAATAAGCCTTCCCTCCTGGCATAATGGACACAGAGCCTGTGAGAATCCCAATGTCCACAAAGGACAGGCTAGAGCTGTTGTGGCTCAGGGCCTTGTCTATGTGGTCTTGCTCAGCACTGTGATCCCATGTGCACAAAAATCTGACTTGGGCCCTGTGTTTCAGGAGGCAGAGGGAGTATGCCAAGTGTGCCTGGCATTGGGGACCTGCCCCCACATCCTTCGGGGGGCACTCTGAGGATAATGGGGTGTGGAGGTCCCTGCAGCTACACACTGAGGTGGCATGGGGCCCCCCGTGTGGCAGTGAGCCCAGATGGCATGAGGCAAGTGGCTGGAACCCCTCCCAACACCAAGTTCAACAGAGAGAGCTCACAGACTGGAGCAAGTGCCTGGAGTAGGGAAGTGGGTCATGGGAGGGAGAGCAGTCCAGGCGGAGGACAGGTAGGACAGGGCTGTCTCTGCAGAGCTGCCTGGAGTCAGAAGAGGAGTGAATAAAGCAGGAAGGGAGGGAAAGTCCCAGGCGGCTGCTTATTTCCCATGAGAAATAAGGAGATGATGATGTTGGGAGAGGCTGAGTGTGGCGCGAGGAGGGCAGGGACCCAGGATATACGTGTGGGGGAAGACAGGGCAGGGCAAAGGACTGAGAGGGACAGGTCAGTTTCTGCTGCCCTTACGGGCACCATGCCCTTCAGCTGGCCAAGCTCAAAGCCAAACATGGCAGCCACACACCGCCTTACTAGCACTGCTTCCTTCTGCCTGTCTCCTCCCGGGGCCTGTCTTGGCCCAGGAATCTGGTTCCTTAAGTTAACCTTTGTCATAAGGCCCCCAAAAGGCAGTGCAGATGTAACCACTGGCCTGGGCAGGGCTGTGAGGGTGGGGGATTTGTCTTGGTGGGCTGGGACATAGGGTCTGCAAGGGGAACCTGAAGCAGGGCAGTCAGCTGACTGAGGGTGTGTAATGTGTATCATTGACGCAGAGCTGACAGCCAACAGAGATGCCGAAAGATACCAGAATTTGCCCTGAGTAAGGAGTGAAGGAACCGTGGCCCTAGGTGAGTTGGGGATGGGGATCCAGGGATAGGCTGAGGTGTGTGTGAGTGTGGGGGTGGGGTGGGGGTGGGAAGAGGAGGAGCTTGTGGCATAGATGACCCTCTCCCAGGGTCTCTGGACAAATGACCCACATCCTGAGACCAGCCAAGTTACTGAGTGAAGTGCAGTGGCCACAAGAGGGCCAGAAGAAGAGGGAAGGCAAGCGGGGCCCGAGAGGCCCTTACCAGTGGTGCAGCACGTCATTGATCAGGTAGATGAGGTGCAGCCGCAGCTCAAAGTGTGCCCCATCAGCTGTGATGCGGTTCCGGAGGTGGCCTGCCATTAGCTCACAGTGTGGAGGGGACTTAGCGTTGCTGAACATCCAGTTCTTCCCGGCCTGCAACAGACAGAGCAATGGGTGAGCAGAGCTGGGCTTCCCCAGCCAGAGCCTGGGCAGGTGCCCAGGGAGGTCAGGGCACAGCCGAGGGTGTGGTGCCCAAGGGCTCGGCCGCATGCTGCAGCCTCTGCCTGCCTTCCCCCTCTCTTGGAGGTGCTCAAGGGGGAAGGGCAAGAGTAGACGGGGCATCGCTATAGCAGCCCTGGCCCAGAGGCTTTGGTGGGCTCTCACCTGTCAGGAGCACTAGGTTCTGGGAGCATTGAGCCCACCCGGCCCCACTGCCCTCACCGAGATGGCATCTTTGGTGCACGTGTCAATGATCGGCTGCAGCAGGTTGTCAAACTCGTTCATGTCCAGCTGGGTCTCCTCCAGGAGCTTCTGCATCTGCTGCTCCACCGCATGGGCCACGGCCGCCGTCACCTGCTCCTGGGAGGCCAGGTGGGACCAAGATTGCCCATCAATGTCCCACCACAGCAGCAGAAGGCCCTGTCCCTCACACCCACAGCCTCACACCCACAGGAGCAGTCACGGCCACGGCAGGCAGAGGTTAGAGCAAGATGAGACAGAGGGAAAGACAATGTCCACCCCTACCCCAGGTGACAGATGGACTGATAAGACCCAGAAGAACAAGGGACCTCTGCAGGCTAATTAAACACAAAAAGAAAGTGGACAGACAGCACAGAGAGGACTTATGAAAGGTCACTAGTCAGGAGAAAGGAGAGCAACCAGGGAATGGAAAATTAAAACAGGATAGACTGGCAAACTGAGAGACTGCTGAAATCTGGGACTTCTGTGGGGACAGGCAGTCCGATCAGGGCTGGCCGAGGCTGGACCACCCATCCTATGAGAAGCTCCAGCCAGAAACTGAGGGTGAGTGATGCGGCATGTTCTGTTGTCAGCAATGTGACAGTCATCTTAAATACAGTAATAAAACAGGGGCTGGTGTTTCAGATGCCTTATTTTTTTTCATTCGTCTCATTTTCCATGTGATTCATCGTACTATATTTGGCAAAAAGTATTAGAACCGTAATGAATCAGACAGAAGGGTCCTTCCCTCAACAGCTTGGAGTGACCTGGCTAACAAGAACTGGTGCCAATGGCACCAAAGGCCACATGGTATTCTGTTACACAATTTCTAACGTGTAGTCCCACTCATAGGTGTCCACTCCAGTAAACAGCTTGGGTAATGATTTCACTGGAATGAGAAGCAACCTCTGTCCAGAGGGACTGGGCTAAACACGCCGTGGGTAGTGGCAGCACTGTCCACAGCACTGATGCTTGGTAATGGGTCCTCCTGATAGCTATCTGTGAGTCCCAATGTACAGATGCAAAAACTGAGGCAAAAGGGTGAGCTCCAGAGACCACCTGAGGACAAAAAGGGGAAAGGGGAGGGCCCTAGGCCTACTCAGGGCTGATGGAGTGGGAGGGAAGAGGAGGAGCAGGCCCCATACCTGTCTGAGGGCAAGTAGGTGCTGCTCCTGCTGCTGCAGGTTCCACTGGCTCTGCTGGATGAGCTCATCCATTGACGGGGCTCCCTGGGCAGGTGGGATGGGTGCAGCAGGGGCTAACGGGGGCTGTGTGAGGGGTGGCAGCGCTGCGGCCGGCTCCAGCTCTGGGGCCTGCTGCTTGCAGATGACTGGCAGAAGAGGAGAAAAGGTGCCCCGGTGAGAAGGTGGCTGGGGTCTAGGTGTCTCCTTGGCCGCCTCTTGGGCAGCCCTCAGCCATAGGGGCTCCCCTCTCTACACTTACCATCCACAAGAGGACTTCTGCACTGTGGGGCAGCCACACTCCCTGCCTCTGCCACACCATCACCGAAGTCTGCCGGGCTCCACTCATGCTCAGCCTGGCTCTCCCACCCCTCTCATTCCCCCAGAGACTAGAACCAGCCCCTTTCCCGTGTCCCATCCACCACCTTCCGCCTCTGTACCAGTCCTCTCCTTGGAGATCTCAGGACTGTAACCCTGCCACTCTTTCCAACACTGTCTGTCTTGCCCAGTGTCCTCTGGCACAGACCAGGCTAGAGCCCATCCCCCTTCACCCTCCCCACCTCACCAAGGCCTAAACTGAAGCTAAACCCAGGCCAAAGCTCTGCCCCCACGAGCATCTCTCTGCTACCATCCCCTAATATACGCTTTACTTTCAGGTCATCAAAGCCACCTGACACCCAGCCAGGGAGCCCAAAATAGGAGCAGGCAGCACCCCGAGCACATGCTGTGGCCCATCACCACGTGCCCCTTGATTTCCTTATCCGGACTCTGTTTGGGGAAAGGGACTCCTCAGAGTCAATCGAGATTGAGCTAGGTGAGACGACCATCCTACTGGTAGGAGACTGGGTCAAGTGGGTGTGTGCCCCGAATGTGGCCAGATGAGAAGAGATAGACATTTGGGTGGTGGGATGTGGGGGGTTCTGCTGGGAAGGGTCGCTGAACAAAATGGTCTCCCCATCGGCCATTGGGTCTTGTCTGGTCTGAACATGACCACGCACTGCTGGAACCCTGCTGAGTCCCATCCCAAGGGGACCTGGCCTTTGGACAAAGACAGGCAGACAGAACAGATGGTGCTGTCCAGGGCCCATCTCGGGACACTCAGTCACTTCTTAGATCTGGTTGAGCCTTCTGGTGTTGACACCCTCGGGGACATCCTCCTCCACCTCCCAGAGACATTTCTTCAGCCAATCTGTTCTCTCGCTCTCATTTCTTCATTTTCTCCTTCTTTCCGACTCCTTCCCAGCAGCCCCAAAATATACCTGTCTCTGTCTTAAAAAACTTTCCCTTAATCGCATGCCCCTCATCTCAACAATTTCACAGCCAAGATTCCATTTCGATTCATCTCTCCTTTATCTTACTTGCCCAGGGAAAGTCTGGCTCTGTTCACCCATCCCAACCCCTATCCCCACAGCCCTGGGGGACATCCTTATTCAGCCTGATGGCCCTGTCACAGGTCCCTGTCTCACTCAGTCTGTGTGGCCCCTTCCACTTTCTCTCTGACCCTTAATTGCTGGGATGCCAGGGCTGTCTTCTCTCTGAAACCCCTAGGGGAACGCAATTACAATCAGCATACCATAATTCCTAACTCTATCATGTTCACCCCGGATTCCTTGAGCTCTGGACCTAATTACAGCTCGAACAGCCCATAGCTTTCCACAGGCATGCATATCCTCTTGCCCCATGCTCCACCCCACCAAGCCCTACTCCTGATCTCTGTGGCTGGCATGGCTATGCCCATATACCCAAGCCAGAGCCTAGAAGGCAGAAACCCTCGTCTTTCCCTTGCACCTCACACTGACAAGTCAACCCGTGCTGTCATCAGCTTTCTAGATCACATTCTGGTCTGTTTGTGTCCCTGCTGTCACTGCCACAACTCTGCTGTCACCGGCATCACCCTTGAAACTGGTCTCCCTGAGTCCAGTCCGGTCCCCCCCACATGGCAATATAGTGATGCTGCTCAAAGTGTGGTCTGAGGAGCAGTCAGGTGAAAGATTACACAAATACAGAAATGGTGAAGAAGTACTTGATGCTTTTATGGCTCACATTTTTACTCTATTTTGCAAAGGTATATTCTCTACAACAGAATTTAAAACAAAAACAAAAACTGGTCCTTCAACAAAGTTTGCAAAACGCCATTCTAGAACAGTCCTGGGCTCCAGTCTTTACAATGACTAACCCTGCTCCACAACACAGACCTGAAAACAACCCTTCAAGAGACCCCAAAGCTCCCAGGAGAATGCCTAAATCCTTGGCAAGCCAGCCCTCCCTACTCTGCACCCTCACTTTGAGCCACTCTAAGAACCCCTCCTTCTCTGGGCTTCAGCCACCTTGAGCTCTTGTCCCCTCCACTCCCTAGTTCCTCCTAAGGCAGTTTCCTCTGCCTGAACACTTTTCTCTCTTCAGTTTCCATCTGACTAACTCTATGCATTCTTCAATCACAGCTAGATATTACCTGCAGAAAACACTTCATGAGCCCCAATCGCCTGCTAGAAGCACCCTTCCTTCCTGGGTTATGGCACCAAGTCCCAAGCAGCCCTGGATTGCTAACCCTACAGGGCAGGGTGAGTGGGCTCCCCTTGCAAGGGAAGCAGCTCTCACTCCTGGTCACTCCAGCCAAAGCACTGTCTCCCCCCCCCCCCCCCCCCCCCCCCACACACACACCTGGTTATGTCAAATATATCCATCTGGTGCCCTAGTTCATGGATTCGACCCCTTAACCCAGGGGACCCCCCAGGCTGAGCCCCTCAGGCTCAATCTACTGATCTAATTCAGACCTTACCGTCAAATGCTCCTGTGCATTCCCTGCTGGCCTCACTGGTTCCAGCCTCCACTCCTGCTCCTCCAGCTTTGCCACATTGACCATAGGAACCTGACCCATCACTCCTTTGTTTCAAACTCTCTCGTGACTTCACACTTTCTGCAGCAGGGGTTTTAAACTGGTGTGCAGGGACATGTAAGCACACACAACATTCTGCCTACAATTTCAGGAAGCTGATCTCCCTCACCACCATCTCAAATATAACTATGCACAAGAACCCCTGAACTGAGGGTGAAAACCCCAACATTCCCCTGGCATTTCCACTCCAGACCAAATGCTTCCCTCCTTCACACATGTTCTGTGCTCCAGCTATGCTGGGCCTCTCATGATTTCTTCCATGGATACCCAAACACACCAAGCTTGTTCAAGCCACTGCACCTTAGCAGTTTCTTACAAATTCTTTATTGAACGTTACTGTGTACTATGTATTAGGGCATAAGAATGACCCCAAACAAAGTCTGGTGCTTGTAGTCCAGGGAACATTCAGCTTTCAATGCCCATCAGCTTGAGCAATCCTCTACTTACTCAAATGTATTCAGAAGCTAGGTAATCATTACTGGACAAAACTGATGTAGGACCTTACAACCTGGAGGCTATTTGTTATTCAAAGGCCAGCTGTGATTTCTAACTCCATCTTAAATCCTGAGGGCAGGACCAGAATCCTGATGTCCAACTCAGTGAACACTGTAAACCTCTGCAAAGAACTAAAACCCAAAGGGACAATACTTTTCGATTTGGACTGCAAGCAACTGAAATGTACAAAAACCTTGCCCACAAAGGGAGCTGAACAGTGGCTCAAAACAGAGTCCCAGTCCAGCCTCTATCACTTCCTTCCTGGAAAACACTGAAGCAATCACTACTTCTGCTGACCTCAGTCATCACGTTTGCAAAAACAATAGAAAAATCCCTGATCTCGAGCCCAGAAGGTGGATCCATAACCTCCTTCCCCATTACACTCGGACCCAGCAACCACTTGCTGCAGGCCTGGGAACAACGGAAGGGATCGTGAAGGCCTAGCTCCCACAATATGAAAGAGCATGCGACCCAAAAGAAGGCGGTTTGTGGCAGAGCCTGCACTGGTATCAGAGAAAGAAATCGCTCCAGGGTGCGACCAGAGAGCGGGAGAGGACTCACGCTGCTGCTGTTCCAGCGCTAGCTTGCACTTGTAGTAACTGTAGAAGTCGCCTCCGAACAGAAACGAGAATTTGGGGTTGTCCTTCTGCTTCTCCATCGTCATCTTCTCAAACTCGGGCCCGTTGCGAGCCACGAACTGGGCCAGTTTGTCGATGACATTTCGAAGCTCCTGGTCTGGAGAACGGAGAAAAGGCCACGCGGGGCGTCAGCGAGGACCGCCCAAATCCGGGGGCCCTGGCGCACCAGCCGCCGTCCGCCAGGTCGGGATCTCTAGGGTTGGGCCCCGCAGAGGCCGCCCTTGTACGGGTCCTGGTAGGGGCCACAAGCGCGCCGGGAATGCGGAGACCCGCGGGAGAGGCCGCAGGCGAACCCGGGAGGCCGAGCCCCGCCCCCTCCTAGGCCCGGGGACCTCAGGAGGCGGGGTAGGCCAACAGGGGGTCCGGGGGAGAGAGAAACGGTCCCTAAACTCGCGCTGGGCCTCACCGTCGGGTGGCAGCGGCATCTCCATGGCTCCTGCCGCCGGGAACGACCTCCGGTGCCTCTCGATCCCCCACCAGCGCCGCCTGTGGAAGCCGGCAGGAAGTGGCGCGAGGGAGCCGTTTACGGCGGGCCTCGTGGGCTGCTTCCGTCCGTCACTTACGGCCGTCGCCGGGAAACCCCGGAAGTGAGGGCGCGAGGCAGGCGGGAAGAAGCCGCGTGAGGCCGAGCGCGCGGGAGGGGCTCGCGGTGCGCAGACGCAGGGGCTCTTTTGCGCTTGCGCGGAGGGGCCTCCGTCTCCCGCCGCCCCAGAACCGCTGGGTCAGCCGTGCCGGCCGTTATCTGTGGCAGGGGCTCTTTGCTGGCTTCGTTGCAGCCCGGGGGCCCGGTGAGGCACGTTCTCCGCGGGGCAAGGGGACTGGAGCGTGCTTGTCTGGGTCAGGGCCTGTGTTGTATTGTCGGGGGAGCGGCAGTGAAGAGAGTGCGAGGCGAGGTGAGTGCGGGAGGCTCCCAGGCCAGCCCCGCGGTGGACACAGAACCCGGAGTCGCCGGGCTCGGTGAGGATGGAACTGGGCTTAGTGAGATTCCAGAGACCCTCCCACTCGGTTTCTGTCGCCGCACCCAGCACTGCGGTAAGGAAGACTTTGCGGCGGGAACTTGCCACTCCCGCTGGCCTCAGCCTGCGTGGCTTCCGCGTCGTGTGGAGCGCCCACGGCCGACCTCCGGCGACTCGCTTGCAGGACTGCCCGCCTTCCTGAAAGGAGCAGTGATGTAACTTCTAAAACGAGTGTGGACGTGAAGAGACGTCCAAACCTGTAGGGAATTTTTATGAGTTTATTTGCGTCAAACTGACAGTTGCGGGGGAGCAAAATCTCAAGGAATTGAGAAGGTGCTCTGGAGAATGGCAGCTGAGCAGCTGATTTTATACATTAAAATAAAAGGAGGAGCGGCACAGAGGGTAACATGCAATCCCCTGGTGGTAGGTTAAGGGAGTTGGAGAAAACAAAGCGAGGAGATAATCTGGGACTGGATAAAAAGGCAAAATAGAGAAACAGGTACTTTTGCGTTCGTGGGTGCGGGATAGTTAACATGTACAGCACGTAGAGATGGTCTGCGGGGAACAACGTAACATTGAGGGGTTCTTGCCCTGTGGGTCCGGGCAAGATTATCCTCACCTTTCTTTTCTTTTCTTTTCTCTCCTTTTCTGTTCTTTTCTCTCTCTCCCCCCCCCCCCCCCCCGTCTCTCCCTCTCTCTCTCTCTCTCCTCCCTCCCTCCCTCCCTCCTTCCCTCCTTTCCTCCCTCCCTCCCTCCCTCCCTTCCTCCCTTCCTTCCTTTCTTGTATGTTATCTTAGCCCTGGCCGGGTAGTTCAGTTGGTTGGAGCATCGGCTGGTTCACTGAAAGATTTCGGGTTCGACTCCCCGTCAAGGCACATAACTAGTTTTCAGGTTCCATCCCGGGTCCAGGGCGTGTACAGGAGGCAACCAATCGATCTTTCTCTCACATTGATGTTCCTCTCCTCTCTCTAAAGATCAATAAAAGCATATCCTAGGGTGAGGATTTAAAAAAAAAAGGTATGTTATCTTAGATGCAAAAAGGAAATTGAACAGGCTCATATAAGGTGAAGATTGACTTTTGACAAGGAAGCTACAGACAGGCCTGGGACATAACTACCTGCCACGACCTGTCTTTAGTTAGGAATTTTTATGTTCAGACCATCCAATGCGGTTACTTTCTGTCTGCTTGTAAGGCCTGCCATGCGGACCTCCCCTGAACTTGTCGGGTTTAGTATGTGGTCCCTTTTTCGATAAGAGGATGAAATTAATGCATGCTAATTGTGGGGAAAAATAAGCAGCAAACTAGAGCACACTGATACTTAGTTGGCCATTTTTTCTATGCAAATTGATGTACATTTTAGATATACTTTTCATTGTTACAAAATGTCTCCTTTTGACACTGGGATTGCCTCCTGTATGCCAGAGGCCAGGGGTTGGCAAACTTCTATAAAGGGCCAGATTGCAAATATTTTAGGCTCTATGGGCCAAGAGGCAAAATTCAGGATATTATGTAGGTACTTTTTAAAAATGTATTTACTGCCCTAGCCAGTTTGGCTCAGTGGATAGAGCGTCAGCCTATGGACCAAAGGGTCCCGGGTTTGATTCCTATCAAGGACACATACCTGGTTGCAGGCTCCTCCCTGGCCCAGGCCCTGGTCGGGGTTCATGCAGGAGGGAACCAATCGATGTGATTCTGTCACATTGATGTTTCTCTCTGTCTTTCCCTCTCTCTTCCACTCTCCCTAAAAAATCAATGGAAAAATATCCTCCAGTGAGGATTAACAACAACAACAAAAATGTATGTATTGATTTGAAAGAGAGAAACATCAATTTGTTGTTCCGCTAATTTATGCATTCATTGGTTGCTTCTTGTATGTGTCCTGACTAGGGATTGAACCCACAACTTTGGTATATCAGGGTGATGCTCTAACTGAGCTACCCAGCCAGGGCCTTTGTAGGTACTTTCATAACCCAAGAGAAAAATGTCCGTAACATTTTTATTGGTGGAATTCAAAATGTAATCAGTGAGTACAGTTTTAAAAATACAGGTCTATTAATGAGAAGAATGAAATGCTTTTTGAGGTTCCAAGTTAGTCTTTCCTGTTACAAATTGACTAGAGGCCCGGTGCACGAAATTCGTACACTTGGGGTGGTGGTTGTGGGGGGTCCTTCAGCCTGGCCTGTGCCCTCTCACAGTCTGGGAGCCCTCAGGGGATGTCTGACTGACTTAGGCCCGCAAGGAGTCAGACATCCATAGCACTGCTGCGGAGATGGGAGAGGCTCCCACCACCACTGCTGCGCTCAGCAGCCATGAGCCCGGCTTCTGGCTGAGCAGTGCTCCCCCTGTGGTCAGTGCGTGTCATAGCGACCAGTTGTTCTGCTGTCAGTCGATTTGCATATCAGCCTTTTATTATATAGGATTACAAATGTTCACCTGTAAAGACCAGTGTTGGTTTGCAAAAGTGGGAGCTGGTCCTGGCCTATTTGGCTCAGTGGACAGAGCATCGGCCCTCAGACTGAAGGGTCCCAGGTTTGATACCTGTCCAGGGCACATACCTCAGTGGTAGGCTCAGTCCCCAGTCCCTGGTGGGGGAGCGTGTAGGAGGCAACCAATCGATGTGTCTCTCTCACATCCATGTTTCTCCCCCACTTTATCTAAAAATCAATGGAAAAATATCCTTGGGTGAGGATTTTTTTTTAAAAAAAGGGAGTGTGTTGCATGTGGCTTATGGATGAGCAAGTCAGACCTAAGCTCTGCTCTCAGGAGTCTACAGTCTATGGGGTGGGGGATGGGCAGCAGAAAGGCATAAATCAGTAAACATAAGACAGAGGTGTTATTAAGGAAAACAACTGGGCGCTGAGACCTTGATAAGGGAGGAGGGCAGGGCCTACATTGATAAAGTTATCCAGTAACCAGATAGCTAGCTATGTGAACACTCCAGGCATAGGGTCACATTGTGGGATTTTTCTGTTTAGTATGATGCTTAGTAATCTGGATAGTGTAGGCATTTTCCCATGTCAGTAAAGATCTATATCAAGAAGTTTTAACTTGTGACCCGCCATGGATAGACTTCAGAGATAGCACAGAATTTTTGTGAATTGAAGATACACAGCATTTGTCAGATTAATAGAATCTGTGAACCAAAACAGGTTGATGAATCTGTATTGTCATTTTTTAATGACTGCATATGACTCTGTGGTGTGGATTTACAATAATTGATTGAAGCTTTTACCGGGAAACTCCTGGTTGGGCTCGAGCTGCCTGTCACTGTGTCCAATAACGAAGGCAGGGTTGAATCATATTAGATGTTTATTGAGAAGGCCAGCCAACCAAGAAGACCGGGTGCTTACAAGCATCAAATCCTGCCTTCCAGCAAGATTCAGGGGACAGGATTATAAAGGAGAAGGGGCTGGGGTTAGGAATGCAGCTACGTGCAGGCCTGGGGGTCCACAGACATCAGCTATTGTAATTGTAATTTGTCATCAGGCAATGAGATAATGATAAGATGTTTTGACTCCTAGTGGGTCAGTCCTGACCATGTTTATTGGTTCTACTTGCTGGATTCACAGCTGAGTCACCTCCCTGATTGCACAGGCCTTGAAAAGGAAACTTTAAGAAAACTTTAACCCCCTATTCACATATAAGAAACTTAACCCCCTATGCACATAAGTTTATGTGTTCTAAGATTTAAAATGATACTACTTTCCAGATTAATTCAGGTGCTCTATCAGGTTGTAAGCTGCTCCCCCCTCTCCCCCTCCATCAAAGCCAGACTATGGAGTCTTTTGGGTTGGTTCCATTTTTAGACCACTATTAAAAGTGTCTTAGTGTGTGTGTGTGTGTGTGTGTGTGTGTGTGTGTATGTATATATATATATATATATATACACATATACATATACATATACATATATATATATATATATATATATAAAACTTGTGTTTAATCTAAGGTAGTGCACATTTAATGCTTATAATTGCTCAATTGCCTCCCAGAAAGATTGTACATCCATGACTACTTCTTTCATAATTCATTTCATATTGTTTAAAGTGCATTTATCCGAGACTGAAAATTTAAGCATCACAGGGCATCACCTAGGCTAGTGGTCGGCAAACTGCGGCTCGCGAGCCACATGCAGCTCTTTGGCCCCTTGAGTGTGGCTCTTCCTAAGCCTTAGGAGTACCCTAATTAACTTAATAACAATGTACCTACCTATATAGTTTAAGTTTAAAAAAATTTGGCTCTTAAAAGAAATTTCAATCGTTGTACTGTTTTGATATTTGGCTCTGTTGACTAATGAGTTTGCCGACCACTGACCTAGGCTCATTTCAGTGGGCTAATCTAAATCCACCGGTTAGAAGAAAACAGTAGAGTTGCCAGACAGAGGCTGCTGCAGAGATGGTCTCCAGGAACTTGGAAACAAGACTTAAGTAAACAAACTATACACACCTCTGGGTGAGATGAACTTGCGGAAGTGACTTACCTAAGAAGCAAAATGGAGATAAGTTTAAAACCACATGCATGCTTGCTTTGGTCCTGCAAATATGCCGTGAAAATGTATTCCATGTCAGAAGTGTGTGCTATATTGTGCACTGCAAACTTATCCGAGGGCTTAATTGTAGCACATTCCCAATAATGAAACGCTACACTATGTACACAGACACACAGAATCAAGAAAGAATATTTAATAATATGGGGAAATGTTTCTGGCATATTTTTTAAAAGCATATAACAAAATAAAATGCACAATATGCCAGTTTTTTAAAAAGTGTGTACATATCCTCCCCTTCCCCAGATGCAACTGCTCTGTTCAGTTTCTTCTGTATCTTCAGTGAAACTATTCATAAACATTTATGTGTCTCAATACATTTTGGAAATTGTTCCTTCTATCCATAGATCCTTCTCATTAAAAAAAAGTTTTTATGGATTTTAGAGAGGGAGAGGAATAGATAGAAACATTGATCGCCTCCTGCATGCCCCCTACTGGGGATTTAGTCTGCAGTCTGGGCATGTGCCCTGACCCATAATCAAACCTGTAACCTCTTGGTGCATGGGTTGACACTCAACCACTGAGCCACACAGGCCAGGCTTTCTCATTCTTTTTTACATTGTAGCTTTAACAATTTTGTTAAACATGTATAGACAATAAGAGTTATTTAAAAACTAGAAGCCCATTGCACGAAGATTGGTGCAATAGGCCTTCCTTCCCCTGGCTGCCGGCACCAGTTTTCCTTTGGCACCCAGGACCCAGGCCTTTGGTCTAGGCGCAGCGAGGCTTGGCTTCTCCCCTCCTGCCACAGCGAGGCTTGCTTCTCTGCTGCAGCCACAGCAGAGAAGCCAAGCCTCTTGTCTTCACTCCGCGCCTGTATGCAAATTAAACCACCATCTTTGTTGGGTTAATTTGCATATACATCCTGATTGGCTGGTGGGTGTAATAGAGTGACACCAATTAGCATGTTTCTCTTTTGTTAGTGTAGATTAGGATGGCAAAAAATCCAGACTGATATCCAGACCTACAGTCTCAATAAAGCCAGAGCTTGGTGTGGTTGTCACCTCGTATTCCACAATAACTGAACCTCATGTGGTGAACTAGCTGAAGCCAAAAGAGGGGAGGAATGTTGTGGAAACAAGAGATGGTCCTGTCTTGTGCTGGAGCATGGAGCAGTCATTAGGCCTGATCTCGTTACCAAGCAAACCTGGTCACATGGGAGTTGCCCTGAGACCAACAGGTATTACAGTCTCTGGAGAAAACATTCCTGAGTAAGAGTTCACTCTCGTCTGACAAATGAGGCCATCACTGAACCTGGCCCTTAATTGTAAAGCAGTGACGCATCTTGGGTCAGAGCTGCTGGAAGCCCTGCTGGAATTGTAGTGGCAGATTACAAAACCTCTCGGGTCATCCTTCAGGGTCTTACAGTAGCAGTATGGTCCAGGCAAGTGAAATGACAGGATATACTTAAAAAAACAAACATATTTTTATTGATTTCAGAGAGGAAGGGAGAGGGAAAAAGAGAAACATCAATGATGAGAGAATCATTGATCAGCTACCTCCTGCACCCCCATCCCTCACTGGGGATTGAGCTGTAACCCGGCATGTGCTCCAACCGGGAATTGAACCGTGACCTCCTGATTCGTAGGTCCACACTCAACCACCAAGCTACAATGGCTGGGCCAGGGTATATTTTGATCACACCAGCTACTCTTAGGAGTATATGACTTAGGTGAAGAAAAACCAAAGCTAACTATTATGGATGCTCTGCTCAGCAGAGGGCCCTGGACTTGCAGTCAGACACTCTTGGGTTGCAGGCCTGCTCCATGGGCCAAATCAACTTCTATTTCCCTCTATAAAATGAGGCTAATATATCCCACTTGGGTTCTAATGTTTAAATGAGGCACATATAATACAAACTGTGTAAAAATACCTTGTGAATTATTAAGTGCAAGTCAAAACATTACCATATGCCTTCTACCCTGTATGTTCCTTAGCATTTTTTTCATGTACCTACAACAAAGCACCTCTGTGCTGTATAAATTAAGGTGAGTGCTCTGAGGGTAGAAGGCTTATATATCTCAGCTTTGTGTACTTGGTACATATTAAAGGTTCAGTAAATCATTGAACAAAAGATTTATGAATTAAAAAGTTGTAGGCAGTTGTTTTAACAGAAACATACCCTTTGAGGAAAGAATGAAGAAAACTGTCAGTATAGTCAGGTTGCTAAATTACTAAAATCAAGTAGGCTGAGGCATGAGTAAATAAGTTCTTGCTTTAACTAGGTGAGGACTTACACTTTAAAACAAACAAACAAACAAACAAACAAACTGTTCTTATTGATTTTAGAGAGAAACATTGATGTGAGAGCAAAACATCAATCAGCTGCCTCCTGCACACCCCCTACGGGGGATCAAGCCCACAACCTGGGCATGTGCCCTGACTGGGAATCAATCTGCCATCTCTTGTTGCATGGGATGACACTCAACCGAGCTACACCCTTTTTTTTTTTTTAACTCTTCAGTTGTGCATCAATGCCTGATAGATAACCCTCTGTAGACTTAGGAAAGAATAAAGGACTTAGGAAAACTTACATCCATTATCCAGATCACAGAACTTCTAGATTACCATCACACCAGTCCAGAGGCTCAGAATGCAGGGCTGATTCTTTTTAAAAATGTACTTTTTACTATAAGAACTGTTTTTCTTTCTTCTTTGGAACACTCTGGGTAGTGCTTAGTTGTGTTTCCGATTTGCAAATCCCTAAGACTCTACAGATCTTTGTCATTTATTTCTAGCCAAAGCCCCCTGACTCTCTTGTGCTCAGTCAACTTCAACTGCAATTGAAGGGAATGGTTTCTGAGTCATAGGGAGGGGACTGGGCTTTGGAGGCAGACTTAAGCAGCTGGGTGATCCAAGACAAATAACCCTTTTGGGCCTCATTTTCATCTATTAAATAATAAATCAATGCAAAGGGATTATAAGGATTGTGTGTGAGAAACCACTGCATTGGGCATGTAGTCAGTATCACACCTCAGAAATGTGCTCCATAAGCACAAGCTGCCAGGACGTTCTTGGATTTTGTTACTCTGTTCAATAAAGGCATGTCATTACTGATAAGCTGGGATTTCTATAGTTTTATTCTACTGTCACATAAATTCACAAATCACAGGTCCTAAATTTGGCTCAGGAAAATCAGGTTTGTAACTCTTGGATATGAGAACCAAGTAGATTGCTCTTTCTATACCTCTGGTTCGTCTTGTTGCTGGACACACTGAAGACAGTCACTCAGAAAGAGACCCTTACTGACAAACTGGGACCAGTCTTGATTCCCTAGAGACCATCATTTATTTTTGGTAAATGCCATCAATGAATATACAGTCATTCCCAAAGGATAGTCTACAGCATTTAAGTCTTGAAAACAGGTGATCATTTAAGAAAAAAAAAAAAAAAAGAATTCACAATTTTCAGATCCTTTAATAATTTAATGTTTTCTGCCCTTAAGGCTGTTAGACCCTTAACAAATTAGGTCTGGTTGTGTCCCAGCAATAATAAAGGGCCTATTGCATTATGTATGCCAAATACACAGCAAAATTCAGAAGTTCCAGTGCTTCACCGGAACATATTCTGGCTTCTCTCCTTTGTAATAGGGGTGTGATTTTCCCTATAATGAATGACTTAAAATACAGTCATGACTTAAAAAATTCTACACCAAGTCTCAATACAGTGATCCAAACACTTTAAAAATGCCCTCTGAGCCTCAGTTTCCCCTTCTGTAAAATGAAGGAGTTGGGTCAGTGTTGCAGGCCAGACCACACCACAAGTGGGTAAACTGGACTTGCTACCACAAACCCGAGTAGCAAGGAGTGTGAGGGGAACAGCTGCAAATGTGAATGTGGGAGGCGGGCCAGGCAGTAGTGGCTGGGAAACCAGCCTTCAAGGGGTCAGTCAGCTCTGAACTGTCAAGTCTCAATAGTATGTCTTTGTCTTTTGATTTGATAATTTGGCCTAATATGATTGTCTCATTTATTCCAGTGTATGTACTTTAAATTTATGTACAGAATTAAATATCCCATTTATTAATTTATAAACCATAATAAAACCAGTCATTTCCCCTCACCAGCAGTTTCTGCATTGGAAAAGGAAAACAAACTAATATACACATTTCAGCAACATCAGAAATTTCATTAAATCTGAATGTAGGCATAATTCATTTTGGAGTTCAAATATATGTTCAAGGAGTCAGTTACTCTAATCATAAAGACAACACTGCAAATTCTTTGCAGTTCAAAATTATTCCCATTTGTTATTCAGCTTTGAGAAAAATTCAACTGTAGGCTTGACTGCTTCTGGAGAAGGCACTCAGCAAGCTCATCACCAGTAACACCCTTCAGGATTGCCTTTTCAGATTTCACACAGCAATCATCTTGAAATCTGGGGCCAAAGTAATTAGAAAGCAAGCGAATAACAGACAACAAATGGACTTCAGAGGCTGGTGGTTCATAAACTCACAGGCCAGAAGGCATCCCAGACCTCTCCAGAAGTGGCCCAATGTAAGCTGACAAAACAACCTCTTAAATACAAAATTCCAATTATCAGAAACAAACCAAGTCAAGCGTAAACTGTCTCTTACTCTCTGAGTGGGAAAAATGTCTCACTCACCAGGAGGTAAGGATGATTTCTGCCCCAGCTGTGGGGACAGTGCTAGAGGAAGAAAGTAGCATCACCACAGACCCAGCCAGTGTCCCAGGAGGAGGGTGACAGGCCTCCATGATGCCAAGAAAGATGGAAACCCCCACCGGGAGCTTGGCACACAGGTCATCGTGCTGTGAACCTCCCCAAACCAACTATTCCTACTCTTTTTTTAAAGCCAACTTTTTCTTGACCAACCAGATCCTAGCTTGGCGCTCGCCTCTTTTCCCTTCACCAGGACATGATTCAGATCCCAATGTAAGCACCACAAGAATAGGACATGGAATCAAAGCACTGCTCTTGTCTGTCACACAAACCGTCCAGGTAATATTCTTGATTCATTCTGTTTTCAGTGATTATGGTCATTTGAGAGGTGCTTCTCAATACCTCACTGTTTCCTACCAAATGCTGGTATGTGTCAGACAGGCATCAGCAGTGGGAACTTTTTTTGTTTTTAAACATTTAAAGCAAAAGGTTTTTCAATCTATACGCCAGTCTGTATGCATCTTCTACTGGGGACCAAGGCATAAATACACAACTACAAAACATTCCCTACAAAAATGAGATCTTCATGAAATCAACATCTCCTGGACATCCTACCAAATCGTCACAGCAGTGAAGACCCACCAGAAAAGACAAAGTCAGAAACAGAGTTTGAAACACTGAACTTGAGTTCCTAATGCTCCCTCCCCCAGCCCTCCAAGTCTCCTCCTCACTGCTCTGAGGAGCAATGCCCTCCTCCGCTCTTCCTTCTGGAACCTGACACACAACTCTGACTTACTGGTCAAAGAATCAGCCTCTAAGAATTCAATGCTAACTACCAACAGCTGTGCACTTGGGAGCATTTGCCAGTAACTGCAAATAGCCATGAGGCTGAAAGGGAAACTGAGTCCATCTCCTCACCCATGCCAGGGTCTATATCCACAACGATTCCGCCTTTCCAGAGGATTTTCTGGAAATGCTATCTGAGAAGCAGAACAAGAACTCTGAAGTACATGACTTGGGGATTAAGTCCACACAGAAAGGTAAAACCTGGCCAAGATCTCCGTAGTGCTGCTGCCTCAGATGACAAACTCCAGGAAGAAAGGGCATGAACACCAGTGCTTGAGGGCTGTGGTCCTCACTGCAGGGAAGGCATCCTGCTGCCCCGAGGGCCGGGAACCCCAGGATCCTCTGATGGTTGCGCACCGTACCCTCGGCTGGGCTTACATTCACCGGTTGTCAGAAGTTCCTGGTACTGCTGGGAGGGGTGGGTTTGCGGGGAGTTGCAGAACAGCCCAGCCTATCCTCTTGGCTCTACACGTCATAGCGGTTCAAACTGTATGAGTTTGGGTAATTCTGCCGGCTGTACTGGAAGTGGTCTGTTAAGGTGTTGTTGCGGCCATACTGATAGTCCCCATGTTGGGGGAAGAGGACGCCGTTGTGGGGCTTCTTCAGGGGGCTCCGGTGATGCTCCTTACTGCTCAGGTCCCCTGCCGTGATAGGGAGGAGGTGCTTCTGTGCTTGCCGATTTGCATCGTACTTGGTCTGCAGGGTCAAGAGAGCAGTGGACATTGGCTCCTTCCCAGAACACACACAAGACAAAGGGGAGCTCAAGATTCCCTGCCAAGTAGCCCTTCAAGGCCATGCAAGTGTCGACCCAGCAGGGCTGGACATGGCCAGTGAACGGTTAATGGACTGGCCCTCCCTGTTAGCCATCCCGTGTCCTTACAGAGGACTAAACAGCCTGCATAAGGAGAGAGTGACATCCTGACAAAGCCTCAGGAGACCCAAGAGCCACAGCTGGAGTGAGGCAAGGACTGGGTCATCCATGGGGAAAAAGGCAGGTCCGGATAGTAGGGGCTGTGCCAAGACCATAAACCAGGTTGGCAAAACTGGGAGCTGGAGCCTGGGCCTCTTAGCTTCTGGCGAGGCCACTTCTTTTCCCCTCTCCACCAACTCTTGGTGCCTCCCTGGGTGTCAAGGGGTTAGACAAGCTCCTCTATCCCAGACTCACCTTGTTGTACAGGAAAACCCCCAGGATGGCTGTCATCATGCCCAGGACGTTGGTGCTGGTGACAGGGTTCCGCAACATGATCAGGGACACTGTGATGACCATGATTCTCTTGGTGGCGTTGGCAACCGAGTAGCTCAGAGGGCTGATGAGGTTGAGGATGCTGAAGGCAATGACGTTCTGGGCAAAGTTACAGAAGCCACTGACAGCCAGAAGCAGGAGCGTCCAGGGCCACTGGGACACATAGGTCTACAGACAGGAGCAAGACAGCACCATGGTCACATGCCAGGCCTGGCAGAGGTTGGGAGAGCAGCACAGAGTGGTTTATTGGGGTCAGATGGTGCAGACCAGGATGGGTTCTAGTGTGATAGCAGGTGCTTTATACACACAGCCTCTAATCCTCACGACACTGCATGGCACAACAGTCATCACCATCACCATCATCACTGCCTTCAACGTCAGCATCGTTACAATCACCACCATCATCAACCACTACTGTCACTGCCCTCATCACCACCACCACCACCATCGTCATCGCCACCTTCCCCTTCTGCTGAGAAAGTGGAGGCTCCAAGAAGGAAATCAGGTGTCCAAAGGGTGCAGAGCATGGCGTGAACCAGAGCCTTCCCTCATCCCTGGACAGTGAAGGCCAGGGCTCTGGGGTTGATGGAGTAAGGTCTCAGTCTGATCGGGCTCCTGTAATAGACACCACAGGCCTGGGGGCTTATAAACAACAGACATTTATTTCTTAGTTCTGGAGGCTGGAGTCCAAAATCAAGGAGATTCCGTGTCTGGTGTGGGCTTCTTGGTTCACAGATGGTGTTTGCCTGTGGTGTCCTCAAAGGTGGGAGAGGTAAGGATGCTCTCTGGGGTCCCTTTAGAGTACTGATCCCACTTGATGAGGGCTCCATCACCCCCATGATCTAATTACCTCCCAAAGGCCCCACCTTCTAACACCATCACATTGGGGATTGGGTTTCAACATGTGGGTTTTGGGGGAACACAAACATTCAGACCATACCAGACATGATACATTCTGTAAGACAGGGAGGTCCTAGGAAGGCAGCCCCTGATATATGAAGAAACCCCCCGAGGTGGGGAGGCAGAGGACCTGGGTCTGCCCCGTTTCTGGAAGCCCTGGGCAACTGTTTGACCTCTCTGATTGTGGTTTGTTCTCTCTGCAACAGGGATGATCTCTGCTGAGCCTGCACAATGCCACCGTTGTGGAGATCAAATGCCATCATGGCTCCAAAAGTGCTTTAAAAAAAATTCCAAGCCACACAAACATAAGAAGGCAACTGGTGTGTCTATCTAACGTTGATGTTTCTCTCCCCCTGCCCACCCCCCTTCTACTTTCTCTAAAAATAAATCAATGGGAATAAAAACCTTGGGTGAAGATTAAAAAATAAAGAAAAAAAGAAAAGGTGATCACTAGAAGAAATCTGAAACATGCCCTCAATACAAGAAAAAGCAAAAGAGACCAGAGCAAAGCCTATGTATACATTTTGTGCGTGTCTATGCACAGAGACACCGAAGAGCTGTAACATAGGACAGCATAAGAGAACGGATACCAAACCTATCAATAATACAATGTAGCCAATGAAAGGAATGAGAAGACCTAAATACATCAACATGAGTGATCTTCAGGACATATTGAGTGAAAAAAGCAAGTTATTCTTTTCTAAAGATCTAAAAAGTCACTTTTTGTGTAAGGAGGAGGGAAGTTATGAATGTATCTTTGAATACACCTTGTCATATCATTTGGCTTTGACATTCAGTAATGGGTGTGGAGAGAAAGCAATGTCTAAAAATTGGAAAGGAACCCAATGGTTGTCATTGACACAGGCACATTGTGAAAACAATTCTTGCAAGTGCCCTTAGAGCAGAGTATTTCAATTGTATAGTAAGGCCTCAATGACAATGACAGGTTCTGAGACTTGAAGCGGAAGGACATATTAATGATACCAGTTTTACCAAAGGCTAAGTGATATAAGCAAGAGTTAAGTTCCTATAGCATCTCATCAATGCTCCAACAAAATGACCTCTGTAAAATTTTTTTTTTTAATCCACCCCTGATGATATTTTTAAAACTGATTTCTAGAGAGTGGAAGGGAGGAGGGGAAGCGAGATAGGCACATTGATTGGTTGCCTCCCGAATGTGCCCCTACTGGGGCTGGGGAACCTACAACTGAGGTACATGCCCTTGACCAGGAATCAAACCCATGACCCCTTTGGTCCACGGGCCAATGTCTAACCACTGAGCAAAACTGGCCAGGGCCTGCTGGACATTTTAAAAAAAATATATATTTTATTGATTTTTTACAGAGAAGAAGGGAGAGGGATAGAGAGTTAGAAACATCGATGAGAGAGAAACATCGATCAGCTGCCTCCTGCACAGCCCTACTGTGTATGTGCCCGCAACCAAGGTACATGTCATGCCCTTGACCGGAATCGAACCTGGGACCCTTGAGTTCGCAGGCCGACGCTCTATCCACTGAGCCAAACCAGCCAGGGCTGGACATTTTTAATGGAACATGTTCTAAGGACAAGTAGAGCTGCACAGAAATCTTGAACTTCTTGCTTGACCTGCAGTTGTCCCCAGGGATTCTCACTCTGAAGCAATGTGTGTGTATAGTAGAACCATGTATGTAAATAACTGGAGAAGAATAACCAAATAGAAATGTTGCAAGGAACCAAGTGTTCCAAAAAAGATATTCATAAAAAGCCAAAGCAGTAATAAATTATGTGATGTTAAATGGGAATTGAAATAAAAGAACCCTACTCCACGCCCCAGAAAAGGAAAAACACTTCAACTCACTGGTGTATCAGCTCTAACTCTTACTCTGAAAACGGTAATTAAAAGGGAAGAGAAGCACTGCACTGCCTCTCGTGCACTGTACTTCAAGATAACAGACTAGTCCTGGTCGATGATGAAAAATTCTTTTTTTTAATTTAATTTAATTTAATTTTTTTAAAATATATTTTATTGATTTTTTACAGAGAGGAAGGGAGAGGGATAGAGAGCCAGAAACATCGATGAGAGAGAAACATCAATCAGCTGCCTCCTGCACACTCCCCACTGGGGATATGCCCGCAACCAAGGTACGTGCCCTTGACTGGAATCGAACCCGGGACCCTTGAGTCCACAGGCCGACGCTCTATCCACTGAGCCAAACCCGTTCTGGCGATGATGAAAAATTCTTAACAGAAAAATCATAGCTAAGCAATGTGGAAGGGAAATCAGAACTCGGAGCCACAGTTTCCTTATCTGATAACTGGAGATAAGCTCCACTATAGCCACAGGTGGAGCTAAGGATTAGAGATGAATGTCAAGAATCTAGCCAGATCGCATTAAGCCCTAATAAACATGTACTCCTCCATAACTCAGGCCTGGAAGAACCACACACAGCTCCTTATCACTGCCTCCTGCATTAGTTTCTAGCGTGCTCTCTGGAGGCTAGCCCAGCACAGGTGGTGAGAAGACACTATTTCCTGTGCTCAAGAGAGCTACAACTACAACTGTAGTACACGAAATATGTACAGAGATGCCACCCAGAAAGGAATCAAACGCAGTTTTAACATTAGAGTGAGGTATGAACCAGATTATCAAGACAGGAAAGTCCCCTGTGCTGGCAGTTTTTTCATCTTTCACGTCACTGCTATCAACAGCTGGGATCTAGCAAGCTGGAGAAGGAAATGCAAAGAAAGCCAATTTCCTAGACTTCATACAATGTGAGTCATGACAAAGAGATGAGGATTTAAAGACCAGGCTGTCAGAGGCCCCAACAGCCCCAAAGTCAACACAGAGGTGTAGCTCCCTGACAAAGCACCCACTTTGGAACCAGTCAAGAAAAGGGTGTGTTCTTGGTGCTGGCCAACTCACCAGGTCACTGCTGACCAGGAAAGCCGAGAGGTCCACCAGGACCCACGTGGGGATCATAAAGAAGATGGCGTGGCAGCCCAAGATGTTCAGCAGCCGCAGATGGTGGATCCGTGAGTCTCTCAATACCTGAAGAGAGAAAATCTCTTTAAAGGCCAATCGACATTGTAAGTGTCAAAGACAAGTTACTCAGGCTCCAAACACAGTGCCTGTACATTAACCCTGAAATCAGACCTTGACTACTATACCTGCAAGGGTACCTATGATGAGATAGGCAGCTCATGCCTGAAACAAGTACAATGTTTTATACACAAAGGACTGAGAAAAGAAAAACAAAGCAAAAACAAAACAGCAGCACTTAATGCTGGCGTGGCACTCTGAAATCCCACTAAATTGGTGTATCACTGTTTCAGAACACAACCAGGTAAAGTATATCAAGAGCCATATATGTCTTATGACCCTTATCATTATATCCTTATATAAGCTAATCATAAGGAAATCACCTGAGAGAAAGACATTGTAAATTATTGCATTACTTACAATGAATACTTGGAAATAACCTGCATTTGCAATAGAAGAACTAACTGTATTAATTGTGGTACCTGAGGAGTGTGATTGTTACAGGAGTTAAGAGCAATGTTTTTTAATGATATTGGAGAATGCAATGTTACAATAATAAATGAACAAAACAAAATTCTAACATGTATCCATAATATTATAACACCAAAAGCTGTGCAGAAAATACCCCTAGCACTGTTTACCCAATAGCATAGAAACCCCTTGACAGGTGGGGCAAGTCTCTTAATTCTTCATTACTAGCACCTACTACAGTGCCTGGCACACAAGTAGGTACTCAATTCTGATTTTTTTTCATTAAGCTTTTCTCTATTTTTTTCCCCCCCATCAAGCATATGTTAATTGTATAATAAAAAACAATCTCTTGGCACACCTGTTCTCTTTCACTCTCTCTCTGAAGCATGCCCCACCTTTCCCCCTCTTCTTCCCTCAAAGCGAGTACCTTTGCTCCCCCCCGCCCCCCGCACCTCCGAGGGCCTTTCTTTTGCCTCTGAACTGGTTTCCTGAGCCCATGTAGCCCAGCTGGCTCACCTTTTCTTCCTCTGTGACTTTCTTTTTTTTTCCCCCCTCTGTGACTTTCTAAATAAACTTTTGCTTGTATTTGAAAATAAGAAAGTAACAAAAACATATTGAAAAATTAAACAATAGAAAACCAGCAGAAGGACATGATTTTCTTCACTCCATCACCAAAGAAATCCCTACTTGGTCACTTTTTCAATGCTACCCATGCACTCCCAGAATATCAAGCGTACCACAGACAGTATCTAAATACCTTTTTGGAGAAAATATTCTGAAGCGAGAAGCACAGTGTGGCAGCAAGAGCACTGATGAGCCCCCACATATCAAACGACAACTCGGTGACAGTGGCCAGCAGGACGCCGCTGATGATGGGGATGAGTGACAAGTACACCTGTGGGAGAGGGTGGGCAAGGCTGATGGGCCGGAGTTGAGCTGGGCTGCCCAACACAGACACCCAGGGGAAAGCCTCAGCTGCTCTCTTCTCTTCACCAAAGGGGCACCACCTATGTTTGGACAACAGTGTTAGCTGTGACAGCGATGCTCTGGAGGTTGGGGGCAGGGAGATGGTTATCATAGTACCTGGGGCAAGGCTGTGTCACTATGGGCAGCCCATTCCTTATACCATCACCCCCATGAAGAGCCCTTGCTCAGGGCTACCAACTGGGGCTGCTCCTAACAGATCTATCCGGCTGCCACCACCAACACACCAGGGTCTGAAACCCCGGTCCACCAGGAGGCTGGCAGGTTCCCTTTTCCAACTTGCATTTACCACTGGCTGGAACACTCTTGCTTTCTCTAGCTGGAGAGCTACTACTCCTGCAGGCCTCAGTTCACACAGCATTCAAGAGAACTTGCCCTACCCACCTTCCCCCACTTCCACCCTGTCAAGTTCCTGGGCCCAGAGATCTCTACCCATTGTAGGTGTCCATTACATAGTCTGTGTCCCTGCACTTTTTTAGGGTAGGTCCTTTTCAGTGCTCTATCCTGGTGTCTAAAACACAGCAGGCATCCAGTGACTGCTGGCTGAATGACTGAGTAACGTGCTGGGATAGGAGGCCTTCCACAAGGTCCAAGCTTTCCAGGGCCTGGTGCATGGAATGGCTCATGAGCTCTCTGCTGGCTAAACGGCTACCAATTTCCAGATAAACAGAATCAATTCCTGACATTTAGCTCTTCTGACTTCCAGCTTCTCTCTCTTCTACAAAGGACTTTCTTAAAGTACTGTGGAGATTTTAGGAGTGGCTGGTTAAACGCCCCCCTCCCCGCCACCACCAAGTACCTCCTTGCCCCCCACACCTCCACCCAGGGCACAGCAAGGGCTCTGAATTCCAGCTTCCCCACTACTGGCTATGGACCTCAGGCACATGGCTCTCCCCTTTAAGTCCCGTTTCCTCCCCTGAGATCTGAAATGACCTGCTTTATCTTCCTCACAGGGTGGATCCATACTTATTCCTTCATTATCAGACTCCTGCCCAAGTCATTCCCTACTGTTTCCTCACTGGGTGAAGTTTCCAGCTCCTCGTCCAAGCCAGGTCCAATGTCCTGTACAACGGGGAAACCTGATAAACACGCTGTGATATCGAGTGATGCAGCTGCACACCTCCTGAGCAACTCCGACTCAGGAGACAAGCCACAGCTGACATCACCCTGGGAGCAGGCAGCAGAACACACCCAGTTCTTGCAGGGAAAGAGACAGGCTGGAATAAAAAATCAGCCAGAGGTGGCCCAATTTCTCTTTTTAAAAAACACACACACGTGTGTGTGTGTGTGTGTGTGTGTGTGTCTGTGTCTGTATATATATATATATATATATATATATATATATATATATATATATAAATAATTGATTTCAGAGAGGAAGGGAGAGGGAGAGAGAGGCAGAAACATCAATGATGAAAGAGAATCACTGACTGGCTGCCTCCCGCACACCCCCACTGGGACAGAGCCCACTACCCCGGCATGTACCCTTGACCAGAATTTTTTTTTTTTTAATATATTTTATTGATTTTTTACAGAGAGGAAGGGAGAGAGATAGAGAGTTAGAAACATTGATGAGAGAGAAACATCGATCAGCCGCCTCCTGCACATCTCCCATTGGGGATGTGCCTGCAACCCTGGTACATGCCCTTGACCGGAATTGAACCCGGGACCCTTCAGGCCGCAGGCCGACACTCTACCCACTGAGCCAAACTGGCTTGGGCGGGCCCAATTTCTATAAGCTGATCCAAGGCACTGCTGCTCTTAGTTACATAAAATACAGGATGCCAGAAACCAACCAAGTAGAAAAGAGGCGCTCTGTCCAGCATGAAATGAATTCCAGCTGGGACAACAGGAGTCCTACTTCTACTTAAGGGCATGGATGGGCAAGGCTGTCTCAGGCTAAAGCCACAGCTTCTCTCACCCCAAGGCAGGAAATACCCTGGCTTGGCACATTGAACAGACCCTGGATTGTGCCCAAAGCACCTTCCTTATACAGTTCTGGGTTCTGTTATTTTAACTTCCATTCTCAAACATTCCCAATTCTTGGCTGCTTTTATTTCAAAGACTGATGAATTTTTCCAAAATCAGACTCCTTTGACAAGCATCTCACTTCTGACCCCAAAAATCTCCAACCTGACCATGCTTGACTCTTGTAAAGAAGTGAAACTCCACTCCAGCACGAAGTCAGATGTTCCATACTCAGTCCCGCTAGAGGGGAATGGGTGCTTGGCCAAGATAGGACCAAGTCATCATCTACCAGACACTTTGGGTAGGAGATCAAAGGAGGGAGGCAAGTGGAACTAGAGAGAGAGGGCAGTGTCCACGAGACCACACGGGAGAAGCAACTCGGGGACACACACACCACTGTTCCCAGGGTGACTTCAGAAAATTAACAGCAAAAGGGCCACCAGAGGCATCTAAACCGACTTCCTTATTTGACAGGAAGCCTGGCAGCTTGCAGGCCAGGAGCCTGGACCACGTCACCAGCTGGGCAACTTCCTGGAAGCCCGTGGAGTCCCCACCTGCCCAGAGTCCTCCTGGTTACCTTTGTGCTCTGCTTCTCTTTCATGATGATTCGGGACAGGAGGACCACCCAGATGGGCATGGTGGCCTTGACTGCAAAGAGAAGCAATGGGGCACTCAGCTGGCCGCCCTAACCCGGGGTCCGCGTGTCCCAACTTCTCTGCGGGCTGAGACAGCTTGGCAGACCCTCCAAACTCTTCAGCCCTCCTCTTCCCGTGGGATTCCACCCCAGCCCGACGCGGCCCTCCCCTCCCGGAGGCCCCCTCCCCTCCCGTGCTCGCCCCTCCCCAGCTAACAGCCTGGGCGGCATTCCAGGTGAGACACCACCCCACGACCAGTCGCCGCACTCACCGGTGTGCGCGTAGGACACCGGCACCTTCTAGATGCTGACGTGCGCCGACACGGACGCGAAGTACTTGCCGAAGGCGAGGGGCAGCACGTAGCGCGGGTAGAAGCGCGGCGGCAGCAGCGGGCCGGGCGACGGGTGCGGGTCGGACCCGGAGCCCGAGACGGGCGGCGCGGGGGGCACGCGCCAGGCGCGCAGCAGCGGTGGGAGCCCCGCGCACAGCGCCAGGATGTGGCACAGCGATACGGTCACGGGGAACGGGAAGGCGCTCAGGATCACCTTGTTGACTACGTTGCCGCCCGCGCTCAGCGCATACCACAGCAGGCACAGCGCCGCCACCCGCGCTCCCTCACGCGCCCCGCCGCCGCCGCCCGCCGCGCCCGGGCCCCCCGCGCCCGGGACCGCCGCCATCCTAACCCAGCGGCCACCCCTTCCCGCCCGTTCGACGGCCCTACGCGGGGCTGGGGCGGGGCCTGGAGGGGCGGGCGCGCCAGCCAACGCCGCTCCTCATTGGCCGCCGCCTCCCGTCACCGCCGCGCCCGCCATTACGTAGCAAGCGCAGGCCCCGCCCCCCGCGGGTGGGCTTCCGGTGGAGGGCAGGACCTATCCCGGAAGCGGAAGGAGACGCGGGCCGAGAGCCCAACGGGGTTGCAAAGTGGTGGGCTGGCTGGGGGACTTGGAGCCGAAGTTCTAAAAGAATTGGTGGGCGCGGGTGAGCCACCATGGAGCTCGCAGGCCACTCCTCGACATCGCGCTGTACCGGCGCCCGCAACCAGATTCCTGATAGGCGGACACCGAGGATGAAAGATCAAATCGTGAAAAGCTAAATCCTTTCTGCAAACCGGGAGCGGACTCCCGTGGCTGGTTCTCTGGAGCACGTCCTGGAAACTGCGGCTACGTGCTCTGTGCGGTAGGTGTGACCCTCTCCAGTTCACAGGCGGACAGACCGGAAGCACAGACTGGGCAGCCTCCTCGGGCAGTCTCCAGGGCTCTGTGGGAGAGGGAGGTGCTGCGCCCCATCTGTTGATGCCCAGGACCCCCGCGGTGGAAAATAAGACGGTGTTCTCAGCAAGATGATCTTGTACTACTTAAAGGACTTTCTTCTGCTCCAAGTCATATACTAAATAACTTTGGGAGTGGGCTTGGAAATCGGAAGGGTGTTAAAATTCTCTTACAGTGTCCTTACTTGGCAAATTAGAAAGTGGCAGTCCATCTATCTCCAAAATATTGGAGGAGAAACCTTATCTTAAACTTGGGTTCTCAAAGGCAGGCAGGATCTACCATGGGACGTACTGGTTACTCAGACAGGAGAGGTGATCCCTACAGCAAGGAGCAGAGACCTGTCCCAAAGCCCAGGTCTGAGGAAAGGATATACTTGTGACACTAACCTGAACCCTCATATCTCCCAGCTGTGCGGGTCACCATTTGTCACAGTAATGTCACTTCCTCAGACATCCACATGGCAGCAGGGCTGGCCACATTAAGAGTGAGAAAAACAGGCACACTGAGGTTAGGAAAGTAACTAGTTACTCCACAGCACAGATGGTTCCGCTGAAGTGCTTCTTAAAAAACTTTGATCATTTAACTTAGTCTTACAACTCTGAAGCAAGCACTTGTATCTCCCAAATGGGGACACATACAGGAGTGAAGCGAGCCACACAGCTGGTAGATAGCAGGGCCAGAGTTCAGCCTTAGACTGCCCTCAAAGCCACTTCACACACTGCCTTCTTGGGGTGGGTGTGTCCTACACCAAACCAAGGAAGGCTGTCAGATAACCCCACTGGCTTTAGAACTATGGCTCTGGATTGACTGGACCTCTGGGTTCACCCTAGGAGATTACCCTTCTTAAGGGTTAGCTGCTTCTTCATCTGTGAAATTAAGTAGATATGTCCAAGATGACCATCCTGGAGTGGAAAAACTAGAAAACCAAAGTCATCTAATTGTTCCAGGGACAAAGATGGAGAATTAAATGATTATTATCCCTTTACAGTCAAGGAAGAAAAGTTATTTTTTAAAAAAATCAGCACCAGCCAGATCTAAGCTCGAGGTGTGCATGGGGAGTTGGCAGCTTGGGGCCAGGGCCAGGAGGCACACTGCCAGACATGGCTCTGTGCCATGCCATGTAAAAACTGTAACTATTTTAGGGGGTAAGTAAAGGTCACAAAATCTCCCTGGGGCAGGTGAGGCCTGGATGGAGATAGGATAACATTCCTTGAATGTGGAGCCTTGGTCTCTATCACCCAAAGCCAGTACATGACTCGAGGTGGGAGAGGCAACATGTGACGCTGAGTAAATGAAAGGCAGATGGAGGTCAGTGTCCATGAAAAATGTTAACAGGCTGACTTGGTCACTTTGCCTACCCACTTCTGTACAGACTCATACTGTAGGGCCCAAACCTTGAACACGTTTTCTTGGCCCATCCAGAATAAACAGATTTGGCTGTAAAGGACCAAATTAGAAATGATTCTCAGACCGGTTTGTGCAAATGGTTTTTTTTTATTTTTTTATTTCCACATTTATATCACAAGGTGTCCACTTACTGGACCAAATAGCAAAGTTGCTCCCTTCTGCATCCTGAGAACACAGAAGTCTAGATACTGTACATTCACTAAGGCTCCTTGTTTTTGCAAATCGCGTTATGACAACCATAAGGCAAACGAATCTAAAGGAATGGTCATGAGTGTTTCCAGCGTACAGACAGGTCTCCTTGCCAACAGTACAGCTTTACACACCAGTAGCACCTGTGGGAACCTTTTGCTTTGGGGATGAGACTCTAGAAAGGTGAAGTTTTCTAGATATGTGCAGAAAAGGGAAAATAAAAAATAGAAAGGAAAATTATTTGGCTGGTGGTGAAATGGAATAAAATAAACTCTAGAAAACAAATTTTTGCAGCATTTCTTTAAAAAGTGAGTTTGAACTGAAACGAAATACTCATGTGTGGATGCCCATGGAGTGTGGGTCAAACAGGCTGGCCAGGGGCCCACCTGATGCCAGCAGCTCATTACATCTGGCACCATGATGGAAACACTGGCTGGATGGGGTGCAAATAGGCCATGAGGTTGCCCACTGCCTCTAACACTCAGGGCCAAATGAAAGAACAGAAAATGCAGATAGATGCGATGCATGCTTTTGTCACTGTGTTAAAGGTAACTTCTCCCACAGGTTTTCTGTGCCTGCCTGTAACTGAGGTCCCAGCTCATGGATGCTGGGAAGTGTCTGCACCTCTCCTGGGGTGGGGAGCTGACTCGTTTTATAGCTGGTTTGCTATAGAGTTCTGAACTCACTTTGCCGGCCTTCCTTCCACGCGGTCCTTCCTTTGTAATTTTGTTAGTAAACTGGTAGCAGCATTTCACAAAAGAAGGAGAATTTTGAGGGAAGAGCTTAGAGAGACCTAAGACCCCCGCCCCTCCCTTCTGCCTCAGCTGGGCTCCAAACCACGAGGCTTCCAGGCCTGGCCACCCTCCTGCTAACTGCAAGGTGGGAATGCACTTAGAGGCTGAGGGGCCAATCAGTCTAAGCAAACATAAGGCAGAATGTTCAATCGCCCGTCGTCACCGTGCGGATCAAGCGATATGCACTGCGTCCAGTCATACCAGTTACCCTGTGTGTCCTGACACCCATTCACCCCTGGCCACTGGTGGGCTTGGATTCTGTCCAGATCGTTCTGCGTGACCTGGCGGCTTAGCCCCGGGAGGTCAGTGGATGGGCCTGGAGGCAGTAGCACGTGTGGCGTCCTGGCCCCACGCCGGGTGCTCTCCTCCTGTTTCAGGTACTCAGACATGAAGTGGTGGGCCCCTGGGGTTTGTGCGCCCGAAGATGAGAGCAAGCTGCTCTGCCGGCTTAGGTAGGACTGAATGATCTCATTGCGTGACAGCTCCTTCCAGTTCGTCTGCTCAAAGGGGCTTTGGAGGCTGGTCTTGGCCTCGGGTTTGTCCAGCTCTGTCCTGGGTTGCTCCGTGTGCACAGGGCTGTCGGCCCGCACTGGCTCTTTCTGGGTCAGAGGTTTGATCTGTCTTGTCATGGGGTCAAAGGTGAGCTTCCGCTCTTTTAACCGCACAGGCTTGACGCCTGCCTCGGCCACTTGGCCGCCCAAGTTCACCGTGTAGTCACGAGGCTGTTTCCTCTTCTTTTTGCTGTCTGAACCACCAGAGGAGGCTGCATCACTGTCCGCCCTAGAGGAGTCTGGGGAGAAGCCAGCCCGGGGTAGGATGGACTCAGCTGGTGACAGCCCTGCCTTGCAGACCGGCCCTGCCAGTCGCTGGTGGCCCTCAGGCTGCTCTAGCCAGTGCACTGGGCTCTCAGCACTGGGCAACAGCTCTAGCCGCCGCACAGGGGGTGTGGATGGCTGGGCAAGTGGCAGTGGTGACGGCACCTGCGTGACTTCGAGCGACTGGGGCCGAGGCAAGGGACTGGGCACAGAGCCCTTGGGTGAGTATGGGCTCCGCTGCCGGGCAAAGGAGCCCTCATGCCGTGAGTTCCGGGGACTGAAGGAGCAGCGAGGCGGCCCTTTGGGGTGGGGAGGTCCCGAGGTCTCGTCCGCCCTGTCCAGCTGCTGTAGCACTGCAGCCTTGCTTTGCAAACAGGGCCCAGAGGGCTTGCCCAGACCTGGGGAGCTGGTGTGCGGCCTCACAGCATTGATGGGGATCTTGATGCTGTGCTTGTCATTCTCGCCCTGCTCCAGGCAGCTGCCCTCAGGGCCCACGTGCCTGCCACTGTCCAGGGGACCTGGGAAGCTCTCGGGGCTCCCACCTATCCCATTGGTGGGGAGAGGTGATGAGTTGGGAACCAGGGAGTCATGGCTTACTTTGGAGACCTTGGGAGGTGGCCCAGGGTGGCCAAGGTCACGCTGGTCCCCCCGGCGCTTGTGACTGCCCAGCCTGTCCAGCCGCAGCCCAGGCAGTCTCTGGATGTCATTGCGGTTCTTCAGGTCATGGATGCTCTTGGGTGCGCTGGCCACCCCCGCCTCTGGCCGGCAGTTGTGGGCACCCCCGTTAGCAGAGCCAGGGGCACCGGCCAGCCCCCGCAGCACTGCCTCATTCTGGTGCACAGGCTCAATGAGCTTCTGCCAGTTCCGCAGCAGCTTCTTGGCCCGCTTGGCGAGCTCTTCATTCTTGGTCTTCTTGCGGACGTCATTGATGAGTTTCCCAAGTCGCGTCTCCTACAACCAGAGAAAGACCATGGCACTTTTTTTGAGACGGAGTCCCCCTGTGGCTCCTAAACCACTGGCTTACCAGACACAAAACCTATGGGGAATTTGGGTCCTTTGTGACATCTAAATTCTCAAATATAGTCCTCAGACCCTAGGGTCCCAGGGCCAGAGGCAGCATTCTCAGAAGCACCATCCTGCAGGCTGCTGGCGCCAAGGCCACTGCAAGGACCCTTTGTCAAGGAAGCTTTCTGGATGACAGTACATTGTGGGAAAGGCAACAGCAAACAAAAGAGCCCAGGGCCAGCGACACCCACTGCAGTCTCCCCTGGGTACCCTCCTCACCCCCTCCCTAAGAGTGTAAGGCATCTTGCGGAGGATGGAACCCCAACTCTGGGACTGAACCCCCAACCCCACCCCAGGTTCCTCAGTGCCCAAGGAAAGATGACACTCTCAAGCACGTGCTGTGGGCTGGGACACTCACCTCCAGTGCCTCTTTGGTAATGGGGTACTTCTCCAGGCTGGAGATGACTTCCAACACCGCCACCATGTTCCGGATCTGCAAGACAAGAGCCACTCATCACACCCCTGCCCTTCTCCCTACCCCAGCCTGCTCCACCTCTCCCACACCAAGAGCCAGTGGAGCTGGCATCTCTGAAGCCCCTGCTGCACACCTCTGCCCGGGGGCAACATGGCACCCAGCACTCACTCTCCTATCCAAGTACATGGCCACACTCTCGAGTGTCTGTCACACAACCAAAACTCATGACATTAATGAAACAAGATCTGCTCTTGATCAAAGAGATACACTCTACTCTGTCATTTGATGGGGTGGGAGGCTAAAGTGTTAAATAAAATACACCAAGTTTAAAAGAAAAGATTGATACATAATAATCCAATAGATTTGGCTACCTTAACAAGACCTTTAGAGTTCATCCAAAGAAACTATAAAGAGAGCAAAAAGTCAAAGTGGGACAAGACAGATGCCACAAAGCCCCAATGATCCCAATCTGGAACATACAGAGACCCTGAGGAAAACACAGGAGGTTGAAGTATCAGTGCTCAAGTCTCCTAGTAATCAGGAAGTGTAGACCGAACCCTCACGTGAACACACTGTACACACCCAACTGGCAGAAATGGTACCTGACAATGCCAGAGAGTTCTTGGCACAGCTGACTGGGGAGCGATGGGCTTTGTCTAGTACAAACACGTATGTACATCTTACGACCAAGCAATTACAACCCTTTATGATACTTGCTTTAAGACAGGCCCTGTCCTACTAATACATGTTCCCATATGTCACCACCTTGGTTTAGTTGTCACAACCACCCCAGGATAGATACTATTATCATCACATTTTACAGATAGGAGATGATACAGAAAGTTGCAGGTGACATGTTCAAACGTTATGATGACACCAGTGTCCTCTAGGAGTTTGAAGGAACAGAGTGAGAAATTCAAGAGCCATAGAAATGAGCAAACTGCAGCTTTTGTATACAGTGGGGCCTTGACTTACGAGTTTAATTCGTTCCGTGACGGAGCTCGTAACTCAAATTACTCGTATGTCAAATCAACAGTGAACGAGTGAGACACGTGATGCTGGGCTGATGTTGTGGCGTTCACTGTGACGTTCGCTGTGCCAACTAGCAGTGGTGTATCTGAAGCTGGCTCATAACCCGAATTTTAGCTCGCAACTCAAAGCAAAAAATCGGCCGTATCTCGAAAAACTCGTTAGTCGGGACACTCGTAAGTCAAGGCCCCACTGTACTAATAAAATGGAGTTCAAACCACGGGGAGGGAAGTATCACATAAAACATATATGGCTACCTGGCTGGTGTGTGAGGGCACATGCCAGAGTTGCAGGCTTGATCATGTGTGTGCGTGCACGTGTATTTGTGCGCACGCAGGAAGGTAACCAATCATTTCCCTCTCATAGATGTTTTTATCTATCTCCCTCTCCAAGATCAATAAAGACATATTAAAAAAATATATGTGGCTGATTCCACTTATACCAAGCACTTCAAGATTAACTCAAAATGAATCATAGACCTAAATATGAAAGCAAAAACTCTCGGGCTTCTAGAAGAAACAAGAGAAGATCTTTGCCACTTTGGGGTAGACAAAGATTTCTTAGGAACCCCCAAACACTAACCATTCAAGAAAAAATATGGACAAACCAGAAACTATCTTAATCAAAATCCAAGAACTTGGGTTTACTAAAAGACACTGCTAATGAAGAGGCAAGCCTTGGCCTAGTAGTACATGTTGACAAAACATTCTTGCTGAAGAATTTGAATAGAGAATAAGAACGCCTACATCTCCATCAACCGAGCAGCTGCAGGTTTCCAATGAGCTGGCTGGAATAGGGAAGCCCACATCTGGAGTAAGCCTCTTCTCCCACCAAAATCACACAGTGAGCACATCACCCCCTGCACACACACACACACACACACACACACACACACACACACGCACACAGAGTTATGGAGACATGATACAGTAAGGAAAGGTACATCTCCACCCAGCCACTGCAGCATCTCCTTGTAGCTTTCCAAGAAATATTCCTTGCATACACAAGCCTGTGCACATACTTATCACATATTTTTAAAAAAACAAAACATGGTTTTATGTCTTGCTCTTTCTCACTAACATCTGAAATGCCCAGCAGCACAGACCCCTCCTTTTGCTCAGCTTTCCAGTGAGGGGAGGCCCCACCGAGCAGGGCCAGTTGGGGGAAACTTGGGTATTTCACTGGCTGTTATAGACAAAGCTGCTATCGCTACCTTTATCAGATGTGACTTTGGTCTAACAAACAAGCAACCAAAGGGGCTGTGGGCTCCCAGGCCATGAACTACTGTAATTAGCCCCTAGGGAGGCTGCTCCCATTGGAAGGTGAGGAAGCCTATTTCACTTATCTTTCTATCTTTGCCAGCACTATGGTGTATCAATTTCCTCTTGCTGCCAAAATGTTCATACATGATCACAGACTGAGTGGCTTAAACAAAATGCATGCATCATCCCAGGTCTGAAGGTCAGAAGTGTGCTTGGGTCTCCCTGGGCTGTGATCTAGATGTTGGCAGACTACCCTCCTTTGGGGCTCGTTTCCTGCTCCTTCGGGCGTTGGCAGGATTCAGTTCCTCAGTGCTGCAGAACTGAAGTCCCTGTTCTCTTTGTGGCTGTCATCTGAAGGCCATTCCCGGCTTCTGGTAGGCACTGCATTTCCTGGCTTGCACCCCAACCCTGCACCACACCTCTGACCAGCCAGGAAATGGTCTCTGCTTGTAAAGATTCCATATGTCATCACCATTTTGTTTAGTTGATGACATCAGGCTGTGCCCACCTGGACAATCCAGGTCTGCTCCCTTAGTCACAAAAGTCCCTTCTGCCATGTAAGGTACCATGTGCCCAGGTACCGGTGCCTAGGATGTGGGGCTGTTACTCTGCTGGCATTGTGTATTCCTGGCTTTTTTTTATCTGCCCCATTTCCAGCTAAAGGCAGTGTGGGTGTAAACTGCAGTGACCACAGATCACGACAGAAGCCCTCACTGTGCCCAACAGAGCTCTTGCAAAGCTGCCCCTTTGCCAGGGGCCAATTTGCGCCCTGGCAACAAGGGCCTCGTCTCATGATGTTTTCATTTGGGGCTGTGGCTGTCTCTAGAAAGCTACTTCAAACTGAGCTAAAGAGGCGGATCTGAGAGGAGACACAATCAACCACCTACACACCTTAATGTGCCTTCGAGTAGGGACGTGGTGCAAAAGGAGACTGCATGGTGAGGAGGCCAGTTGCACAGGGAAAGCAGGGCCACCAGCTCCCTGTCCCCAGTCCTGGGATTCAGCCTGGTAGGGTCCTGAGCTTGCCACATGGCCTATTTCCACCCTAGTGACCTCACTCTGGTATATTTAGAGCCCGAGGTCCCCATACACTCCTGGACCAGCAGTCCCCGCAAAGCACGCCCAGCAGCACAGAGTGTCCTTGTCCTTGGGCAGACACTGTCCCACTGCCAGAAGGAGAGAGAGGCAGAACACCTGGGCAGCCTGGGACTGGCAGCCAGCTGGTGCCGCAGACACCCTACGGCCAGGACCCTCCTTGGAAGCTTCACAGGAGCTGAGACAGGTCAGGCCTGCGGGCTCTGCCATAACTTGGGTGGTGTACAGAGAGGCCCTCAGCCCTGTGAAAAATGTTACCCCTGTCTCCCTCCTTCTGCCCCCGCTTCATGGAAATTCGGAATCTCCCCGAGGGGCTCACCCCTCTGGCTCTGCCCCACTCTTGGCCATGACAGGCAGGGCACTGAGCACTGTGTGGGAAGCAGTACTTGGACATTCCAGATAGAGTCAGTCTGCAGACCTTGAGAAATGCTACCAGGAGTCTGTCCCTGAGCCCTGGCCCTTACCACACTGGACAGGCAAGAATCTTGGAGGTCTGTGAAGCATCAGATCAGGCCTCTGGCCGCAGATCCAGTTGGCAGTGTCACCTCAGCCAGCCTGTTGGTAGGCAGTGGCCTGACCACAAACAGAAGGCTCCTGAACCTGTCTTACCAACCCACCCACCCACCCAAGAGCAACAGGCCTCCCACTCTGGATAGAGAGGTCCTGTGGGTAGCAGAGACGCCTAGGTGACATGTCAAGGGGGGCTCCCATCCAGGCTCGAGGACTGCAAAGCCCAACAAAGATCCTTGGCAAGGATGTGGGTGTCAGCTGGAAGGCAGGCAGGCATGCCTGTGGCAGGGCATCACCTGAGTGGGGTCTCCTACAGCAGAGGTCCCAGGGCTTTGTGAGATGATAAGGCAACAAAGCCTGGAGAGGGGAGAGGGAACCAGAATGAAGACAGTGGCATGAGCGAGGATGCCAAGAGAACATAGCCTGCCTTCTATCAACTCCAGCCCAAATGGGAGCTGACTGTTACCACCACCCCAAAGACCACCTACCTGTCTGCATGAAAACACATGTTCTCATCACCACAGCACATACACCGCTCCATCCTGTATGGGGAGGGAGCCTCTGAGCCGTTTTTGGAATAAGTCTGCAGGCCAGGGCTGAGGGCCACATGCAGCCTGCTGCTGTCGTGGATGCCTTGGGAATCTTCCCAGTAAAACAAACACACACATCTCAAAACCACCTGCCAAGCGGCTTTCCCAAAAGGGGCAGAATCCACACACCAGGGAGTCTGAGCACTGCAGCCTCTCATTTCCTCATTAGGGCTCCCGCAATAGATGCAAACTAATTTGTGTTTCCTGAACAATTAGTGAGCCTAGTACCACGTCCCCTTTCTGCCAATGATGACTTCCTGTGTGAACTGCTTACGTTCTCAACCCATTCATTCAACCCATTTGTTTTCTGTATTTAGTGGCCTCTTTATTGGAAATAAATATTGCCCAGTCATGGAACCCCCAGTGTGGTGGCATTTGCTCCACACAGATACCTAAATGTCCTTAGGGGAGGTACAAGATGGGACAAAGCTACTCTGGAATGGCAGAGAGCAGGCAGGACAGGCCATGCGATGGGCAAGACTCAGAGAAGACGTGAGGTGTCCACTGTAAAGGAAGGGCAAGAAGTCATCCTGGGTATGACACAGGTGTCTACAAAGTTACCCATGACTACTGGTGGGACTAACTCCATAACCACCTTGCTGATGGTTTTTATACTGGATTCAGACAGCTTAAACGTGGTTGTCCATTCAGACAGCCAGTGTCTCCAGCATCAAACATGTAGGCAACCCCTAAACCAGCGGTTCTCAACTTGTGGGTCGCAACCCCTTTGGGGGTCGAACGACCCTTTCACAGGTTTCGCCTAAGACCATCGGAAAACACATATATAATTACATATTGTTTTTGTGATTAATCACTATGCTTTAATTATGTTCAATTTGTAACAATGAAAATACATCCTGCATAGCAGATATTTACATTACGATCCATAACAGTAGCAACATTACAGTTATGAAGTAGCAACGAAAATAATTTTATGGTTGGGGGTCACCACAACATGAGGAACTGTATTAAAGGGTCGCGGCATTAGGAAGGTTGAGAACCACTGCCCTAAACTAAGGCACCTCCTGATCTCGAACCAGGGGAAAGAAAGAACCCTCATTGAGCACATCCTCACTAGGGGATGGGGAGGATGCTCCGCACTGCCAACCCAGTTCCTGGGCTCTTAGGGGTTCTAATGGAGACTTCCCACATATGAAAAGCAAGAGTAGGCACAAAGGAAGTAAAACAGCCTTCATTCTCAGAAAGCCCCTCAGCACCTAAATCACTACTGCAGCTGGAGATATTTGCTGCTCGACTCACAGTGAATGGGAAGCAGGGGGTTGGACACACACAGGCAACAGCCCCAGGGACAGGAGAACAACCCTCAGAAGCAGTCTGGACAAAAGTCTGGACAATGCCAGTGCTGGGTACCACCACTCCTGCTCAGGTGATGTCCCTATCCTCCCACACCCTGGGTCACGTGAGGGCAATGAAGGAACCTGCATAAAACTCCACAGCATGCTACATTCCATGTGAACATTAAAGGTACACTGCTCATCCTAATCTTTAATGACACAATTTTTACTATTTACTAAAGATATGATGTCATCTGCAACTTGCTACAAAATAACCCACTTGGGTGTCTATTGGAGGAAGCGAACAGAGGAAACAATGTTGATCTGGTAAGTAGGATTTTAAGTTGGTATCTACTGATGCCAGGATGGTTACATTATTCTAATTTTATGTTTGAAACTTACCACAATCTTTAAAAAGTTCACTTAAATACATGTATTTCCTTACATTTGGATGGGATACTTCACTAGACCTGGAATGTCAGGGCAGCGTGTGGAGGTGAAGTGATCAGGTAACCATTTTCCAATTCCTCACAGTGGCTTTGTGCTGCACCACCTGGTGCCTGTGTGGGGAGGAGGCTGAGGACTAAGTGGTTCCACAGTGAGTCTGTCTCCTGAGGAGTTCAAACTACCTTGGATTCAAACTACCAGGCACCGGGGTAGAAAAGGGCATGGGGTCTGGTCTCCCTGCTAAAGAGCCCAGAAGGCCAGAACTTCGCTTTGCAGCTCCTTCATGCAGGAGAGGCCCACCTGCCTGAGCCATCACATAGTGGGGAGTGCTTCAGAGTCCACAAGGGGCTCTCCAGAGGGTGTCAGCCATGAATGGAAGAGTTGGCAAAAGGGATCCCTGTCTTTTGATGTTATGGCCAACCAGGAGCCACACCAAAGCCCTTGTCCAACTGTGGATGTCTTCGATCTATTTCAGGGATAGGTAGGTAAACCCCAAGCCCTGAGTAATTACCACCGGTAGGGGGGCGGGGGGGCTGGGGACTTCCACCCAGATGCGAAACAATTTGGGGTTTGTGAGGCCCCTGGTTCACGGCTCCCTTTTCTCCATGCATCAAGGGGTACCACTCCACCAGAAATACCCAACCTCTTGGTCATGAAGCTGGACATGTGCAGCTGTGATAAAAATGGGGAAACCCTGCACTCCCTGAAGTCTAAGCACCAGTGGGACCACCTGGCCTGACTCTTACAGGATCACCACTTGCTGGGTTCCTCCAGGGGCCAAACTCTAGCTTTTTATCCTTGAAACCCCACTTTACAGATAAGGAAACTGAGGGTCCAGGGCTCACCATGCAGCTGGAAGGTTGTGGACTTTGGCCTCATATTGGCATCCCACTCACACACTCTCCCCAATCCACTACAACAGGGAAATGCACAGGTTACAAAGAGCTCCTTGAAGCCACACAGAGCCAGCAGCTTCATGCCCAGCATGCCCACAAGCACATTCAGATGGTCTCCAGGCTGCCTCTGCCTTCCTCCCTAGAGCCAGGGAGACCCACACCCTCCCACCAAAGCTGAGGCTTTAGCCCACCCACCAAGGTCACCCTGAGCTGCAAGCCACTTAGTGCTGATGATGATGGCCCTTGGCCCTGGAACCTGCTCTCCTCCAGGCCCCAGATAGCACACACCGAGGACGAACTCACCCACCTCACTGTCTGGACAGTCCCCCGACCACCCACAACAACTTGTTCAGTGGGCTCAAAGGAAGACAGGTCAGCAGTGAAAACCAGTTTAGTTAAAAAACCAACAATGTGAAAGTTGTCTTTTCCCCCCTCTTTTAAATGCATAATGCTCTTACAAAACTTACAACTTACAAAACCACTTAGCTCAAAAGACTTTTGGAAGCGTTCAGCAAGCAAGCTGTCCTTCCAAGCTAAAACATGCCACAGATGGCACCCAGAAGCAACCAGACAGTGAGTCTTTCAATGTGCTGAGCTTTTCAGCGCCATCCCCAGCTGAGTCATGGTTCCCTGCCAGTCACACAGCAGGCATCAGTCGTGTCTGCTGAAGGTGTGTGGACAGGGTGAATGAAACTGGGCTCTGTTGGGCAAGTGTGTGTGATTTTGTACCAGCAGCACCATTTTCAGCCACAGCAAGTCTTCCTGCTTCTGATAACCACACATGTTCCCTTGCAGATGCTGTTCTGTGACTCAAACTACCTCCGTCACAAGCTGGTGCAAGAGGTGGCAACTATACCCCCCAGAGGGCCTGTAAGAGCACGGCCCCAGTCTCACACAGTCTTCCTTTTCAGCTCTGGAAGGTGCAGCCTCCTGGGCCCTGCTCTGCCTTTCCTGGTCCCACAGCTAGACTGGAGCAAGGGGAACCTCCTTCGGGCAGATGCCATGCCAACACTCTGCCTCGTAAAGGCATCATCCTCCGCCAGGAGCCCGTGGAAGCCTCAGAGCCACAGGAGCAAAGTCTCTCTCAGAGGAAGAATGACACTGGGGTGCAGGGTATCCAATGTGCGGCCAACAAGTTCACCACTTGTAAAAGCACAATATCACTTCCTCATCAGTGGGGCCCATCTGTTCCCCAGAGGCATCCTCAGTTGGAGCATGCCCACCATCTGAGTGGCCTGACTGTCCACAAAGAACCCACAGCCAGAGCATGCAACTGCAGCTGTAACTCAGCCCAGGGGATGGAAACTCCTGCCTGGGCCCAGGCACCAGGCAGAGCATAGCCTGTGCCCTATAAGCAGAACAAGAAGAGGAGGCCCAACCCAGGGCCCAAGTATGAGTGGAGTGGCTGCCATCCATAAGACCTCTTCAAAAGTGGCTTGCAGACAAGGAGCGGCAGCACTCCTCTCCACAGCTCCAAGCTTTATATCTCAGCAGCTCTTCCCAACAAAACTATGAACTTAAACTCTCCTGACCCCTGAATTATGTCAACAGGATGTACAATTCTGGTTGTAATTCAGCCCTTTTTGAGAACTCTCAACTCTCATCCCTACACTAACACACTGGAAAGTCTGAATACCAAATAGAGCATTTATTTCTGCCAGACATACTCACAGAAGGGTCCAGTTGGCAGTGTATCTGATGACAGTTGAGGGTTTCTCCCTCCCAGCCTAGCTCCTGTAGGAACAGCCAGTAAGCATACCAGCTGTACAAGATGGAATGACATGATGCTCATGAGAGGGGCACACACAATGCTCAACCCACATGAACCTAGAAAATGGGCGATCCAAAACGACAATGAGCCAGCTTTTTAGGACCTGATGGGGACCAACATCTAAGAGACTGTTAAGTGAAACAGCAAGGTGAAAACAGTACACTCCTGTGCTGCCAACGGAGAATGCCCAGCAGTGGTGTTGGGCAGAGAGAGAGTGGGGCCCAACTCTGATATAAGGAAGATCAGCCACCAACCTGAACCCTGCTTCTCTATGAGCTGGGAAAGAATGTTAGGAACCTGAACCCTGCTTCTCTATGAGCTGGGAAAGAAACCCGGGCAGAATGTTAGGAAAAGTGCAGATTATGTCTGTAGGTCCTGAATGGCACACTGACCACAGTCCTTAGAGACTGTGTCCTCAAGGGGCAAGCCAGGGATGCCCAGCTCACTCACTGCTAAGCGCCTCTATGGCCTTAGTGCAGTGCTAGGAGGCCACCCCTCCCCAAACTTGCTATCCCATCCCAGACTCCTGGCGGTGTGTGTGGCTCAGAGTAATGGCAGTGGGCAAAAGGATCTTCTCAGTGGACATTCCTGCAACGGGGGCCACTGTGGAGAGAACCAAGGACACTGTCACCCATGGAACAGGAGGGTAAGCCTGGATATTCTGTTTCAGACATCAGTGTAAGATGGGACACACATACCCCACAACCCAGCAATTCCACTCCAGGGTATTATCAACAGAAACATGAGTACCAAGAATGGTGGGGTCAGCATGTTGAGAACAACCACAACTGAAAAACACCTGTATGGCTATGGCCAAAGAGTGAGTGATGACTAAATCATGACTTAGCCATTCAATATAGAATGAAGGAACTAATGCTACACGCAACATCAAAGATAAATCTCAAAACTGTCATGTGAAAAGCCAGAAACGAAAGAATATATTCTGTACTGGAGTGCAAGACTTCTTGGTGGTGACAGAAGTCAAGGAAGTTGGGGGGGAGGGGGGGTTAAGGGTTGAGGAGTGGAGAGTGATCAGGAGATGGAACAAGAGTGGCCTCTAGAGAAATACTCTATTTCTTGACCTGACCGGGGTGGGGGTTACTTGGATGCATTAACTTCATAAACATTCACTGAGATGTAAAATTTACGACTCAAGTACTTCTCTGGATGTATGCTATGTATATATATAAAAGCCTAAGCGACCATTACAACCGAATGACCGGAACAACCAGTTGACTGGTTGCTATGACACACACTGACCATCAGGGGGCAGATGCTCAACACCAACGCAGGAGCTGCCTCCTGGTGGTCAGTGCACTCCCACAGCCAACCTCCCGTGGTCCCTCCCCCCCAGCTGGCTGGCCAACTTCTGTGGCCCCTCTCCACAGCCAGCCAACCTCCCGTGCACCCCCCAACCCCCTACTGCCAGCCAGCCAACCTCCCGCAGCCCCTCCCCCCAGCTAGCCAGTCCCAATCACCCCCATCAGAACCTCCCGTGGCCCCTCCTCCCCTAGGCAGCCAACCTCCCACAGCCGGCCCAGATCCGCCCCAATTGCCGGCCAGGCCGAGGACCACCCATGCATGAATTTGTGCACCAGGCCTCTAGTACTTTAATAAGAAGCTGATCTTAGAGGCCATCCTGTCCTAGAAACAAATGCCAGAGCTGCTGGGTTTGAGAGGAAGGGAAGGCATTGGCAAGCCAGCCCTTTACTCCCTTCCCACACAGGAGCACAGACTCTCTGAGAGTTCTACAGAGCAAGGTCTGAGACCTGCTGCACCATAAGCCTAGGCTACCTCTGAAACACTCGGCATGCACTATGCTTCACAGCTCATACAGAAACATGTCCACACATTCCTGCCTTGGGTAGGGGTCAATCTGGGGAGATCAAGGGCACTTTGAAGGTTCCAGGAAAGGAGCACTCAGTAAGCAGCTCAGTGTTCCCAGGAGGAGCAAGTCTAAGGTTACTGGAGCGAAACACGCAAGCAGCTCCCACTGCCTGGGCATCACCTGCCAGCACCATGCTGGACATCTGTCCTCTACCACATGGTGGTCTCCTCTGAGACCACTAACCTCCACAGTAAATATTATGCCCCTGCCAAAACAAGGAAGCAAGGGAACTTGTGACATACCTGGCCACATTTTCATTTTTTACCTAACCTGCTAACCTAACCTTTTAAAGTCAGCCTAGGCCTGCCTCCATGCAACTATAAAACATCTAGAAGAAAATGTAGGAGGAAAATCTTAGTGATCTTGAGTTTGGCAAAGACTTAAAATATGACAAAAAGCACAAACTATAGAGAAACATAAACTGGATTTCACCAAAATTGAAAATCTTTGCTTTTAAAAAATGACACTATTATGAAAATGAAAAGACAAATCCCAGACTGGGAAATATATATATAAATCATATATCTAAGAGAGGACTTGTACCTAAAACATATAAAAACTCTCTCAAGTCAATAATTAGACAAAGAACCCAAAAGAAGGCGAGGATGGACAAATGATCTAAATAAATAACCAAGTCGTTCACTAAGGAAGAAATATACATAGCAAACAAACACTTGAAGAGACACTCGACCACATTACCGGACATCAGGAATATACAAATTAAACCACCACGAGACACTCCTACATACCTATTAGAATGGCTAAAATGAAAAAGATTGACCATACCCAGTGATGGCCAAGACACAGAGCAACCAGAATTCTCATACACTTCTGGGTGGGAGTTTAAGTGGCATAATCACCTTGGAAGACATTTTGGCAGATTCTTAAATTCCATCAACATGTGAATGGATGAATGAATTATATGTCCATAAAATGAAATACTAGTCACCAACAACAACAAAAAAATGAACTATTAATGTACAGAGTGCATGAATCTCAAAATAGACATGCTGAATGAGAGAAAAGCCCAGACCAAAATAAAACAAAAAAGAGTATATATTGCATGATTCACAAAATTCTAGACTAATCTACAATGATAGAAAAAGCAGATCAGCAGTTGCCTGGAGACACGGGTGGGCTGGGAAGAAGATTACAAAGGGGTAAGAGGAAACTTCTGGAAATTATAGATATGTTTATTACCTTGACTGTGCTGATGATTTCTTACATGTACTTATAGGTCAAATGTAGCAAATGGTACACTTTAGAAGTGCACAGTGTACTGTACATCAATTATACCTCAATAGAGCTGTAAAACAACTGTGGAGGCAGATGATAGGTGCAACAAGGTCCTGGAAAAGTAGGAAGATAGTAGGCAAAGAGAAGGAAAGCTCTGTTGAAGGTGAGGTATCAGATCCCCTTGGGGTGAAGAGTGGAGTAGAAAAGTTACTTCTCACCTCAGTAAAATGAAGAGGACTGTCATGCCTGGGCATTCCAAGGGCATAGTAAGACCTGAACAACAACTGCAAAGTGTGTGTAACGCATTCTTCATAGCAGACGGGACTCTGGCACACAGCAGTAAACAACAGCTTTTCCCTCTGGGACATTCTGCGTGCCCCCAAAACACTTGTGTAGCCAAGAGCAGGAGACTCACCATGCTGGAGCTGGGTAAGTGTCTCCTATGTTGTGAAATAAAAGGCTCACCAGCCTGGCTGGTGTGGCTCACTGAATGAGCATCAACTTGTGAACCAGGAGGTCATGGTTCGATTCTCAGTCAGGGCACATGCTGGGTTTCTGGCTCAATCCCCAGTAGGGGGCGTGCATGAGGCAGCTGATCAATGATTCTCTTATCATTGATATTTCTATCTCTCTCTTCCTGTCACTTCCTCTCTAAAATCAATAAAAATATATTTAAAAAAAATAAAATAAATAAAAGGCCCACCAGTCATCAAGGGCTGAACTTAAGGATATGAGCTCACGCCGAAACCGGTTTGGCTCAGTGGATAGAGCGTCGGCCTGCGGACTCAAGGGTCCCTGGTTCGATTCCGGTCAAGGGCATGTACCTGGGTTGCGGGCACATCCCCAGTGGGAGATGTGCAGGAGGCAGCTGGTCGATGTTTCTCTCTCATCGATGTTTCTAACTCTCTATCTCTCTCCCTTCCTCTCTGTAAAAAATCAATAAAATATATTAAAAAAAAAAAAAAAAAAAAAAAAGGATATGAGCTCTTTTCAGCCTGCCTGCAGGGTTTCATCATACTTCAACTGGAGACCCAGGAGAGGGAGCCAACTTCCCATGCTCACACAGGAAAGGCCAGCACCCACAAATATCTGCACAAATGACAGTTGGAGTGATAAATATCCATCCTCCTGACATGGCAATAGCTTCAGTGCCTTTTCCCCCTCTGAGCTCTACATGATTTTTTCCAATGGGAATTAAGCTCCTATGACTGAAATTGTCTGAAATCCCAACATTTCCCCCGTCAGCTGAGTTAGACCCTTACTACTACTCTCAAGTGTGGCCTACAGTCAACCATACCAGTGTCCCTGGGAGCCAAATGCACTCACACAATCTCCGCTCAAGCCCAGACCTCCTGGATCAGAAACTGTATTTTAGCAAGCCCATGAGGAGATTCACACAGAGACGATGGGCAAAACCACTCTTCTCAAAGCCATGGATTCTGCTTGGCACCTTGTACCCAGCCAATTCGGATCCTCCCCAGCAGTTAATGCCACCACTACCACCTTCACCCTGCTATCCAGAGCACAGGGCTCCTCATAGGTTGATCTCATCCAATCCCAATGACAACCCTAAATCCAGGGATGTGATGTGCCCAAGCTCGAATGTGTCTGCAAGGACAGAATGGTCACTGTGCTGTCCTGTCAGCGGTGGTCTGCAGAGCCCCACCCACTGATCTAGCTGTGGGACCCTGCACATCTATTGCCAACCTAGGAGAAGGCCTCACCCAGAGGTGGTGATGTGATGGGTCCAGATGAACCACCACAGGATGGAAGGACAGTTAATGGCTAGGCTAGTGGAGGATAAGATGTCTAACAATAGCACCTGACAAATGTAGGCTCAGACCTGCACACAAGATAGCCCCTCCCAGATGGTATTAGCAAATTGTGCCACATGCACCCCTTACAAGCAAGAGTCCAACCACAGCAAGTCTCACCCTCTCGACATGTGGAGCTTGTCATCACCCCCGACACCAGCTCCACAACCTAGGCTGCCAGGGCCCCAGCCTCATCCTCTCCCAGAGCTCCTGCCCAAAAAGGCACTTCTCTTCTAAACTCCAAAGCCAGGGTTTCTAAGATAATTCTATTTCAACTCCAACAAAGACCAATGACTGTTACAACACTGGTGATATTTTCTAAGGGGAAATCATGCTTTTCCAGTTTTCAGTCAAATGCCTATACCAGTGCTGGCAAACCTTTTGAGCTCAGCGTGTCAGCATTTCGAAAAACCCTAACTTAACTCTGGTGCCATGCCACATATAGAAATTTTTTGATATTTGCAACCATAGTAAAACAAAGATTTATATTTTTGATATTTATTTTATATATTTAAATGCCATTTAACAAAGAAAAATCAACCAAAAAAATGAGTTCGCATGTCACCTCTGACATGCTTGTCATAGGTTCACCATCATTGGCCTATACAAACCACAACCTTGGAACACAACTGTTCAAATGATGGCAGCTGTTAAGATATCACTAAACCATGTTTTTTGAAAACACAAATCACTTAAAATAAAAATTCATGCATTGCCCAGCCAGTGTGGCTCCATGGCTGAGCATCGACCCATGCACCAAGATGTTGCCTGTTAGATTCCCAATCAGGATACATGCCCAGGTTGCAGGCTTAATCCCCAGTGGGAGGAGTGCAGGAGGCAGCCCATTAATGTTTCTCTCTCAGTAATGTTTCTCTCTCTCCCTCTCCCTTCCTCTCTCTCTAAAATCAATAAAAATATAATTTTATTTTATTTATTTTTTAAAATATATTTTTTTATTGATTTCAGAGAGGAAGGGAGAGGGACAGAGAGATAGAAACGTCAATAATGAGAATCATTTATTGGCTGCCTCCTGCACGCCCCCTCCTGGGGATCAAGCCTGCAATCCGGGCATGTGCCCTTGACCGGAATCAAACCCGGGACCCTTCAGTCCACAGGCCGACGCTCTATCCACTGAGCCAAACCAGCTAGGGCAGTGGTCGGCAAACTCATTAGTCAAATGAGTTTTCTTTGTTAAATGGCATTTAAATATATAAAATAAGTATCAAAAATATAAATCTTTGTTTTAGAGCCAAATATCAACAGTACAACGATTGAAATTTCTTTTGAGAGCCAAATTTTTTTAACTTAAACTATATAGGTAGGTACATTGTTATTAAGTTAATTAGGGTACTCCTAAGGCTTAGGAAGAGCCACACTCAAGGGGCCAAAGAGCCGCATGTGGCTTGCGAGCCGCAGTTTGCCAACCACGGAGCTAGGGCTAAAAACATAATTAAAACACACACACACACAACACGCACAGCCAAGTCCTCCACAGGATTTGACCAAAGTTGGCCTTGTCTGGGTTGGTGCTGCCTCTGCCAGATTCCTACCACCCAGCAAGATTCCACCTTGAGGGCTGTCCAGAGGCTGTGTCCTACAGGGCCACCAGCACAGCACCTGCAAGGAGGACAGCACAAGTCCCCAAATAGGGGAAGACTTCAACAGCCCCCAGCAATCCTCACATACCAAGAACCTGGCATCAAGGAACCTACCTGGAAGTCATGGCCAATCTCATAAGGACCCCTCCCCTGCAGTACAGAAAGCAAGGCCAAGCTGCTCCCTTATACTGGCCAGGAGCTCTAGAAAGTAAACCATTGTACCAGCCCTGCCTTCCCTTACCTTCACCACTTCTGACACTCCCCTCAGCTCTCTCACTGTTGTCTGTCTCACCGCCTGCAGGTATGCATCACAAGAGCAAGGACTTTGGTCTTGTTCACTATCACCAACTAAGTGCCTGGAACAGTGTCTGGCACAGAGTAGAGACTTAATAAGTACTAACTAATGAATGAAAGAACGGACGAATGAACAAACAAATGGGTGAACAGATGAATAAGGTCCCACCTTACAGTGCTAGGTCCTACCATATGAATTCCAAGTCAGGATCTGCAGCCATCAAATTGGTATCTGGAGAGCAAACATGTCTTGACCTATTTTCAGCTGTCTCCTGCATTGTTCACCCCCTGAGGGTTATGGGAACAGTGAGATGATTCTCAGTGGTCCTCACACACCTCCACAAAGGGCAAGGCAAAGGGTGCCACATTTGCGCGGCCAGACAGAGGGAAAGCCACCGCCAGGGCAAGCAGAGGCTGTGGCCAGGGTAAGCAGAGGCTGTGGCCAGGGTAGCACAAGCTCTGTTACTCATTCAGGCAAACATGTTTGTTCAGCGGGGGCCCAATGGCTTTCGGCAGAGTCTTCCATTTTCAACACAGTGGTCCTGGAAGTTACCACAAATATTTTCCCCAACTTACCTTCTTGGCAACCCTGAAATTATTCTAGAGGGTTACATAAGGAGGAGAAAGGGAGGAGGTTTTTGCAGAGCCAGACACAAAAGCAATATGGAAAGCAAACCTCACAATCCACATGGTAACTCGGTGACAGTGGCACTGCTGGGCATGGCAGATGAGTGGCAGCTTGCTAGTAGAGGGTGAGGGAATAGTGGAGGATCACCACAGCTTGAGGTTACTTGCCACCAACAACCAGCTCAACCACCTCCTCCCAACCTTTCCTGCTGGGGTCTTGAGGGAGGGAAGCCTGACCACATAATGGCAGCACTTTCTACCTCTCCCTGAACCATCTGATTCACAGAGGAGGTGGAGGGGCAGCAAAATCCATGGAAGGCCAGGAGCCTGCCCTATGACTAAATGTCAGAGGAGACTCACAATCCAGAAGCACTGCAGTATCTTCTACTTGTTTGAAACGCATGCTGGCAAAAACACTGAGAACTGGGATCAGAAAAGATTATGCTTTTCACTGTATTTCCTTCATTACTTCCTTCATTATTTCCTTCATTACTTCCTCAATATTTTTAAACTTATTTTTTCAAGTGTTTTCTTGAGTTGCTATTTTTCCCTTCTGATCCTCACCACATAGATAATACCAAATGCAAGAGAAATGCAGCAGTGTGACCGGGGAAGAATGCAAGCACGTTTGTTACTACAGCCTATGTCAATGTGAAAAAATAGAAGGTTGTGCTGGTTGCAAATCTCTACCTGTCATCTCGGCCCAGGCACCTCAGCCCCCTCTCTCAGAGCAGTTCCTCGGACACAAGGCTGCTCCTTCCTCCTGGAGCCCCAATCCCAGATCCTTTCCTTCTCTCCCTCCACTTCCCCACTATTGCTGTGCAGTCCTACTTCAGGGAGGGCCAAATCTGCATCATAGGCCCAGGTATGACCTCAGACCCCAAGCCCCACCTGGTGGCTCTTCTTTCACATCTCGAAGGTATGGATGTCCCAGACCAGTGGCCAACTCCCCTGACCCTGGCTCCTGCCCCAGGAGCAGCAGTAGCACCTTGGAGCAGATAAGCCTGAGCCTGAGTGAGTTCCCTTTTCTCTCACCTTATGCAGACACTACACTTCCAAGTAAACGAACCCACGCTAACTCTGTTAGATGCGTCTTCAACCCCCTGATATGGTGGGTTGAGGCCCACTTCTTACCCAAGTGATCAGACTGTTTATGCCTACATATAGCCCCCTAACTTTTTAGGCAATGTGACCACATCTGACCTAACATGGAGCATGGTGGGCACACCAACGAGGACCCAGAGCTTGATGGTGCCTCAGCTCCCCTCCCTGACCATGTGGAGTCCAGCCCCTTCCCGTCACTGTTCCTCCTCCCGTCTGAGAGCATCTACTAAGCCACTACTGTTTTTACATGTGTGCCCTCCTGAATTCCAACAACCCCAGGAAGCAGGCCAATGGACATCATCACCACTCAGGTCTGACCACAAAGGCTGAGCTCTGAGGCACTGTCTCCCCTGAGACCCTCACTTTCCCACCAGCCTGAGCTATGACAACGTTTCTTTGGGTGACTTTCCCATCCTTGTCCAGAGGCTGTGAAAATTATGTAGTTGAAATTGAAACTACACCATAGATACTATTTTCTTTTTCACCGAATACTTCTCCTCTTCCTGTTGCTACATAATCTTCATAATGATCATGTTTAACAGCTAAATGTTCCATCAATGCATCATAATTTCCTTGACCTTCTCCAACTGTTGGACATTTCACTTCCTTCTGAGTTCTCCTACTACAGCCAGTGCTGCAATGAGCATACAACTCACTCCTCTTTTTTTACTTGGGAACAAACTCCCAGGTGTTAAACTTTGCTCCAAGGATCCAAACACTTTCAGTGGCAACTGGTACTACCTCAGCTGTGTGTGTGTGTGTGTGTGTGTGTGTGTGTGTGTGTGTACTAATGGCCCGGTGCATGAAATTCATGCACATTAAAAGGGAATTAATTAGAGGAAATATTTTAATATTACTATTTGCCCTTTCTCTATAATAGAAATGTCAGAGATGAAAGAAAATTAGCAAAATGTATATGAAAATCTTCCTCCTGTCAGAGTCTGGGGCATGCCACGGGACCCAGAGTCAAGTCCCCACCCACCTGCACGCACCTTGAAATCGTGCAGGACCCAGACCTGGCCGGCCCCACTCAAGTCAAGCACCATTGGGTGGGGCGGTGCAACCTCAGGGCCCCCGTCAAGCCCTGACAGGTGGGGGGCACAGCCTCAGGTCCCCCAGTGCACCTTCAGGTCCTCTGGCCCGGTGCCATGGCGGGGGCATGGCCTCAGGTCCCTGGGCCTGGCACTGGGGAGGGGGCGCAGCCTGAGGTCTCGCGGCCCAGGCTGGGATGGGGGGGCGCAGCCTGAGGTCCCCCGTCAAGTCCCACCAGGCAGGGGGCATGACCTGAGGTCCCCCATCAAGCCCCACTGGGTGGGGGGCACAGCCTGAGGTCCCCTGGCCAGGCGCTGGGGTGAGGGTCATGGCCTGAGGTCCCCCATGAAGCCCCGCTGAGCGGGGGGTGCTGCCTGAGATCCTCTGGCCTAGGCTGGGGCGGGGCGTGCACTTTGAGGTCCCCTGTCAAGCCCCGTGGGGGGAGGGGGCAGCCTGAGGTTTCCCGGCCAGGTGCTGGGGCAGGGGGCGCAGCCTCAGGTCCCCTGCCGCTCGCTCGTTACAGCAACCCCGCCTCAGCTGTGGGCACAGCCATCTTGTGTTATGGGAACCCCGCCTCTGCTGTGGGAGCAGCCATCTTGTGATGGTGTGAGGCTTAATTTGCATGTTACAGCTTTATTGTGTAGGAGGATGTGTGTGTGTAGATAATAAAAGGGTAATATGCAAATTGACCCTAACAGCAGAACCACTGGGAATGACTGGTCACTATGACACACACTGACCACCAGGGGGCAGATGCTCAATGCAGGAGCTGCCCCCTGGTGGTCAGTGCGTTCCCACAGGGGGAGCTCTGCTCAGCCACAAGCCAGGCTGATGGCTGCCAGCACAGTGGTGGTGGCGGGAGCCTCTCCTGCCTCCTCAGCAGCACTAAGGATGTCTGACTGCAGCTTAGGTCTGCTCCCTGATGGCAAGTGGACATCCCCCGAGGGCTGCCGGGCTGCCAGAGGGATGTCTGACTGCCAGCTTGGGCCCGATCCCCCAGGGAGCGGGCCTAAGCCAGCAGGTGGACATCCTCCGAGGAGTCCCAGACTGCAAGAGGGCATAGGCCGGGCTGAGGGACCCCACTGAGTGCACAAATTTTTTTGCACCAGGCCTCTAGTATATATATATTTTGCCTCAACTGTTTTTTAACTCCTGGCTTGCATAGGGCAATGACTCTGTCACCAAGGGGAGAAAGAAAGCAAAGGGTCCCTGAGAGGTGGGCCCACTTGTCTGCAAAAGTGCACACAGGTGGAGGGCTCTTTCCTGCCCTTGTTATCTGTCCCCTGACTCAGCACAGGTATGCCAGGGTATCTCCAAATGTGAGGAAAGGAAGAAAGGACTCAGTGCAGTAACCCTCCAGGACTGGCACTGAGGCCAAATTGCTCACAGAGACTCCGGGAAGTAGAAGAACTTGTCCATGGCCAGACCAGGGGATGCAGGATCTAAATGCACACCTGTCTGACTCCAAATCTAAGGGTTCTGATGCTGCCACACTATATACTACATCTCCGAATAACAAACTCTCCAACATTTCCACTTTCAAAGTCTATTTTGGCAGCACCTCTTGTGGTAAGAAGCCAGCTTCCCACTGTTATTCAATATCCACAGTACTTAAGATTAGAAATTCAAACCATCAACTGAGACAATCACACTTGGGCAAGGCAAGCATTGGGACAAGCTCATTTTCAAAAACTGACACTGGAAAACCTTAGGGAAAGCACACTCAACACCATTCGCAAGTTTGCCCTCTCCTGTTCCAGGTCACCACTGGCACACAGAGGTGCCCCAAATTGTGTGGGCTGTTTGGTGCCTCTTAGTCATTATCCATCCTGCATCCCCTCAATATCACAGCACTGCCACTTTCTAAGGCTGTTTTCAGGCTGCCTCCTTGGAGCTCCCAGGGCCCAGTCCCATCCCAGTCCCAGCCCCGGCCCTGCCCAAACATGAACTATCATGGACTATTCCTTTAGCCCAGGACCCACGTGGGTTCTGAGGACACGGTGATGGCCCAGCCTGCTCCAGCTAATTAACCCAGCAGCATCTGCCGGAAGCATGCCCTGTCCAAGGGTCCAGAATCCCATTTCTCTCTCTCCAAACACAGCAAATAAAACCCACAAACCTTGTTACCATCAACAAGTCACATCAACAATTATCCCCTGCACATTCTCCAATAGCTGCTGAACTGTGCAAGTTGCATGGCACTGGCCAACAATCCCAGTCTCCTGAGCTGCTCCAGAGCTGGACACCTCACTTGGCACCCTGCTGCCCTGCCACCCCACAGGTCCACAGCCCTCAGGGGATCTGCAACACTAACAAACACAACCTCACTTCTGACAGTGATGCATCAGGGCTGCTGAGCCATGCCCATCATCTTTAACAAGTTTTAGGTCTGGATGAGAGAAAATATGCTAAGATGAAAAACGAATCAAATATTTTAAGTTTACCAGTAGCTGAAAGCCAAAATAATGTTATGAATATAAATCTAACAGCTACAGTAAGTAAAATAAAGTAATAAAAAAAACGCAGCACATAGCCCTAGCCGGTTTGGCTCAGTGGATAGAGTGTTGGCCTGTGGTGAAGGGTCCCGGGTTCGATTTTGGTTAATGGCATATGCCCGAGTTGTGGGCTTGATCCCCAGTAGGGGCATGCAGGAGGCAGCCAATCAATGATTCTCTCCCATTACCGGTGTTTCTTTCTCTCTCTCCTTCTCCCTTCCTCTCTGAAATCAATAAAAATATATTAAAAAAAAATACATTGACTGGGAAAACAACTGATACCAAATCCTGGGTTCCACACAAACTTCCTGATTTCCCTCTATGCCCCCATGAGGGACTCACATCCTCAGACGCTCCCCTGGATCCTGAGGTGGGAATAAGCCTTGGAGAGAGGTCACTAGTCAGGCCAGGGCTCCAAATGCCACCTGAAAATTAGCCCTTTACATTTTCACACTTTACTCTTGTCATAAGCAGTAATGACTGGGCTTTGAGAGGCAGATTATATTTTTTCTAGTGCCATTAAAATAAATGCATAGCTATCAAAATAAAATGGGATCCCCTTCAAGCCAGAAAAAGTCCTTTTGCATAGTAGGCAACGCTGAGCCCCCAGCACAGGGTCTTCATGTGATATACTGGCAGCCTCTTCATTTCACAGATGAGCTTGAGTCTCTCTGCCCCTCCAAACAGATGCCATGTTCATCTCACAAAAAAAGATTGTAAATAGATACAAGGCTTCTCCAGGCCTGCAGGAAGCTATTGTGCAGGCTGCAGCTGGAGGAAAGAGCAAAGCCATGCTTTAAATACTATTTTTTCTGTGCAGGGTCAGGCGTGGGGGATAGTCCTCAAGCCCTGGCTCACAGATACCCATCTTGGTGGTGGAGACAAGCAAGTATCCTAGAATGGGGCACATGAGGGAAGAATGGGGGTTCAGAACTGCAAGCATGCACAGACATGGGACAAGGAAAGGTAAAAGGGTTGTAAGGCAAGGAGGGAGAGGTGGGCAGAGGCCCCCTGTGCCAGCAACAAGGGTTCGGGAGATCAGCTTGCCTTGTGGGATCTGGGGTGCCTTGGGGAATTATAGTGGAGGGCCGAGTTGGGCTATGATTCCCATCATCCCCAAGGAGTGTCCCAAGCTCATCTGACTCCCTTGGCAGAAGCATCTGCACCCAAAGTCCCCCCCGACCCCCTTTGTTGCTGGCATTGCTTCCCTGCCCCTGCCAGCCTCAGGCTGGAACTAGGGCTAGGCAATAGCACCCTGCAGTGGGCAGGAGAGTCACTTCCCTTCACTGAGCCAAAAGCCTCATCTAGGCACCAGGAGGACGGTGTCATCCAGCTTACGGGTGCTCCGAGGACTGGAGACAGACTAACCAGCACTTATCACAGGGGTATGGGCTCTGCTTCTGCCCTCTCCTGGCATAACCCTGGATTCCCACTAGGCTGATTGAAGGCACAGCAGATACCACCCCACTCTGCACCAACTTTCCTCCCAGTGATAAGCCTAAAGGCCCTGCCTGCTGTAGGAGTTTGGCTAAAAGATGCAAAGGAAGAGTTGGTTTTTTTTTTATAGCTTCAGTAAGGCCAAACAGGCATGGCTTTATTTGTTAAAAAATTCTTTTCTGTTGTTAAGAAATTCTTACATGTAGCTCTACAAATAATCACCCTGACACTCCATGCTCTATCAGCCCCCTTTTACAGGGAGGAAGATAAGGCACAGAGAAGTCACCTAATCTGCCAGAGATCACACAGCTGGGTTTCGGGCCAGGCAGCCTTGCTCCTAAGCAATGGCTTTTCACTGCATGCTTTACTGCATCACACAGAAATACAGATAAGGCACAGCTGTAGCCTTGAAAGCACTCCCGGCTTGGCTGCGCGGGCAGACCATGATTAGGGAACTTCAAACAGTGTGGGCTGGGGATATTCAATGTTCTGGGGCCTCTGAGGAGGCCTGAAGAAATCAGAGGCTGCAAACCAGACAAGGAAGGTATGGATACGCCAGACTGAGGGCACAACAGGAACCAAGGGTCAGAGGCATAGAGCAGCACAGCAAGTGCAGAGAATACCAGATGAGAGTGGGAGGGGGCCACAGACAGGCCATGTAATGGATCTTGGGCCATGCTCAGAGCAGGGAGTGACACGGTCAGATTGCAGTTTTAAATAGCTGGTTCCAGCTGCCTGGTGGAGAACTCATAGCTGAGGCAAGCAGACAGATCTGCAGATGCTGCCCAATTCCAGGGAGCAAGAGGGAGAGGGGCAGGTTGTGAGGTGAAGGGGGAACAATGAGGCAGGGAGAACCCAGGGGCTCAGGATGTGGAGGCCATCACTTGGAGCTGGAGAGGCCATCAACAGGAAGGAGGGTAGGATGGTCCCTGAAGCCGGGAGAGGTAAGGCCTGCGTGAGGAGAGAAAACAGGGCAGGAGGGGAGAGTCTGTAACTGGATGCCAGGGAGCCGCTGTGGCGCTGTCTTACTGATGTGCGCTTCCTAGCTTGTTCACTTCACCAGGTTCTGAGCAGGGACTTCCCATGTTTCACCCACTGAGATGCACCAATATATCACCGACCAATAAGAAAGACAAATGTGCCAACTGGAAGACAGTCTGACTCAGAGATAATGAAATGTGACTGAAAGAGACACCTTGCTGCTTCTCAGAGTGACCCTGAGCACCCAGAAGTGGGCAGAGACAACCCAGTCTCCCTTGCACCCAGCACACCAGCTATCCGCAACTGTTCCCTCCCCTTAACCATGACTGCACGGGTCTCAAGATTGGCATACTCAGCTTCTCTCCTCCTACCAAGGCTGGGGCAGCAATAGTCACACCTGAATGCCACACCTCTCTGCCCAACTCACCCCCTGCTCTCCCAATAACCTTTCCAAGCTCAATTCAAAATAGCTCTGGGGCCCTAGTGGAAAAAGCCTCTGCACTCCTAACCTCTAGGAGGTCCTTCTGCTTGGACTTCCCTCCCCCAAGCAGCCCTCAGGTGCCCCCCTTTTGTTGCTCCACCTACCTCATCCACCAGCATTCCTCTGTTGCTTTTCTACATAGAGCCACTATACTCTGTCATCCTGTTACCATGTCCATGCCCACCCAGCACTGTGGCTGATGGGCACATGTGCAAATGGATAGGGCAGCTGAAGGAGTGAGGGGGCTGGACTTGGAATCCAGAACCTCCTGCTGTAAGGTCATGGGCAAATCATCACCCTGGGTCCCTTCCATGTCTCTAAGATAAGGACAGCAATTGCTCCCCCATGGGACTGTGTGAATCTGCCCAGCACATAGTTAAGTGCTGGCCAGATGGGGGTCCTAATCTGTCAAAGAGAATCATTGCACTCATAGCCTCTCAGGGTCCCTGCTAAAGCAGATGTGATTCTGCTAAGGCAACATCTGATAGGAGTTACAGAAGATTCAGGGCAATGGACTTTATTAGTAGTAGTTTCTCCACTGTAAGTAGCAGGGCCCTAACACTGGCTGCCTCTGGATATCTGGGAGAGACATCCTCTGGTGTCCCAAGGCTCTGCCCCTATGCTCAGCACAGCAGGCCTCTTGACGCCACAGCCAGCTCCACCTGCATTGTCCCTCACACACCTAACCTCAGTTTTTGAGAAAGGGAGTGGGAGTTGGCGGTGGGGTGTGGGGAGCTGTGCTGAGGCTTCAAGGAAGGTCTCTGGCCAGGTGAGGGTCCAGGGAGTACTGGCAGAACCCCTCGGTCAGAGGGTGACACTGCCTCCCCCTGTCCCTCAGCCTTAGAGCACCAGCTCTCAGCAGAGCTGTGGAAGAGCAGAAGGCACCCACAGAAGTGCCCCTCCATATTGCTGCTGTGGAAACCACCACTCCACACTTTAACTGACAGACCTACTCAAGCAGAGACTTAGCACACTATTCAAAAAGCATAATTGTATTAGCAAAATTCTGGAAGCTGGCTCAACGATAATAAAACAGCTCCTATCATGGAATATTATGCTGCAGTTAATGGACTGAGTTAGACTCATGTAACAAGGATAGAGAGACACTGAGGGAAATGAACTGGCTGCTGACCCTGTGCTGACCCTGGCTAGTGAGGCTCATTGGTTGGAGCATCGTCCCATACACCAAAAGGTTGTGGGTTCAATTCCAGGCCAGGGCACAAGCCCAGGTTGCAGGTTCGATCCCCTATCATACAGGAAGCAACCGATCAATGTTTCTCTCTCCCTCTCCCTTCCTGTCTCTAAAATGTCCTTGGGTGAAGATTTTTAAAAAATCAGTCTTAAAAAAAAGACATGTGTGCCAGAATTTATTTAAAAACCATACACAGGATTCTGGGGTGTATCTATCTCTACATGCACAGGAGACATACTCCAGACCTACGACAGTAGTTCTCTCCAGAGACAAAAGAAACTGCATCAGTGACAGAGGTCAAAGGGGACTTAGCTGTAGGTTAAACATTTAAAGTTTTAAAGAAGGAGGGTGTTTTATTACTTGTGTACTGATAAATCAGTGAGAATAAAAAGAAAGAAAATGCAACATTTTAGGCAGAGAACAGGGCAAAGGAAAGCCCCAGAGTGTGGGCCACATCTGAATGCTCGGGCTGGGGTAGGCTAAGGGTTTGGGGGAGATGGAGGTTGTGAGCTGCTGGAGTCAGTTCTGCAAAGAGGACTAAGAATCTAAGGGGACTGCACAGAGGGACACTGGAGTGTGGAAGGTGACCCTAGGCCTGGTTTGCCAGATCACACATTTCTACCTGTTGTTTTCAGTGTAATTTTTAACAATGTTTTGTTGACTCTTAGTGTCCTGGTCTGTATGATAAGACATATAGCTGCTCTGGCTAGGAGGACAGGAAAAGAATCACAGCTACACCTCCTGACACTCCCAAACTACTGCCTCCCATGTGTACTGCAGGCCACACGCTGTGCCACCACTGTAAGGACACTGTCCCATAGAGTCCTAGAGCTGTGCTGGGGTAAGGCATTTTACAAATTCAGAAGCAAAGACTCAGAAATTAGATTCTGCCTAAGGTGACACAGCTCACACAGAGTCTGAGACAGCAATGTGAGCAGGATTTCAATAAGGCCTTGGGGTTCTCAGAATGAAGGCCAGGATGCCCAGGTAAATTAAAAAGAGAAATGGATGTAACATAGACAGATGTAACATGGATAGAACACCTCCAAGGTGGGAGACACAAAAAATGTCACTGGCCTTTGCCACACCCATCTGCAACCCATGGCAGCTACTGTCCTCATATATCCCACACATATGGAGAGCAACAGCAGAAGGAACTGGCACAAGGGCATCTTGCCAGGAGGTGGTACCTCTATGTTTCTGAGGCCAGGAGTAGGGTCTCCAGGCTGGTGCTTGTTGGGACGGTTGGAGGAGGTGAGAGGTTCAGGTGAATGGTGGGCAGGAGAAACAGACATGAAGAAGGCAGAGGGGAGGATAGGGCAGGTGGAAGATGCCGAGAGAGAGGGCATAAGCACCTGACACCACAGCACTGAAATGGAAGGTGCCAAGAGCCCATCCTGTAAATGGCAGCCCCTAGGAAAGGAAGATCTGAAGGCTGCATGGAGCTCTTAATAACCAAGTGCCTTTTCATATCTGTCTCCTTATCCTATCGGACTCTCAACAAATCTGTCAGTCAGGCCAGCTTTCCTCCTCCTTTCCTCACTGAACTCACACACTTCCACCTCCTGCAAAGGGATAGGTGTCAGGTCACTAGCCTACCAGGCAGCTCAGAGCAAAACTGGGGCTCCACCTGGTCCTTATCAGATCACCTGGCTTTACCCATCTTGTGTGTCAGGAGGCTGCAATGCTGGCCTCTCCAGGGCTGCTATTTCCCTGCTCCCATAAGGTGATGGCTTTTGGTCTGGGTCCCCAGAAATACAACTGCCTTCATCTAATTAGGAATGAAACACTCAGGACTGCACGCGTAGCCAGTCCTTCTATCTCATTAACTAGCAGTGTGATTCTCGGTAAAGTGGCAATCCTGGATACCATGGTCGGCAGAGGAGAGGCCACTGAGACTCTCTGAAGACTGTCTGGCCTGTAAATAAGGCCCACATAGTCAGTACAAAAGCAGCCTCAAGGTGCACTGGGTGTGGGTTTCATTCCTTCTTTTTTGGAAGAAGGGGGCAGAAACAAATGTGGCATTAGCCATGCTGAGATCTAGAGCAATTTTTATGGCCCAATGGTGAGGTTAGCAACAATGACTTCTTTGATCTGGAAGGAGAATGTAGTCAAAAGATGGACACACACACACACACAAACACACACACACACACACACACGGAGGACACGTCAGAAAAAACTTCGACATGGGAGCCTAAAGCCATCCTGACTGCACACTGCAACCATTGCAGCCAGAAGAGAATAGACATAAGTGTTCATTTAGCAACTATTTATTTACTGGGAAAATACAAATATATTGCATATGTGCTGAGGAGGAAGTCAGGGAAACAAGCAAACAGAACAGGTGACTGTCCCGAAAGCTTTGAAGAAAATAAACAGTGTGAGAGAAAGCATTCCTCCCAACCACTGGCCGAGGAGAGGTGGTCACCTCAGCCCCAGAGCCCCAGAAAGAATGGGCAGCAAAGGATCTGGAGCACAGCACCCTGCTTGACTCATCAAGTACTTTCAAGGGGCTCTGGGCATGGCCCCCCCAAACACTCAAACTAAGAGAACCTTTCAGCAGCCAGCTGCAAAGGCACTGATGCCATCTTGGACAAGGAACCTGTGGCCTACAGCCCAGATCTCCATCTGCACATACACCAATACTTTTGCTCTCCTGGGGCTGCTGTACCCTGCACCAGGGTCCAACCTGGCCTAGGATAAGGACTCCACCCAGGAGTGTGCTGGAGCCAGCTCATAGCAGCCTATGAGAGCCCAAGGTTATTCTGAAATCTTTTCCTAGCATCATGTTACTGGCTTGAAATGAGCCTGGTAGAAGTATTTAAACTGTAGAAATTGACAAACACTCAAATCAGGTCTTGATTTATTGTCAGATTGGCGAACTCTATACATCCCAATGCCTGCTTTTTGTTGCTGTTTTTAAAACACTTGGTGTTTTTTTAAAAAAAATTACCAGTTTTTTAAAAAAATATTTTTATTGATTTCAGAGAGGAAGGGAGAGGGAAAGAGATAGAAACATCAATGATGAAAGAGAATCATTGATCGGCTGCCTCCTGCACACCCCTCACTGGGGATCGAGCCCAAAACCGAGGCACCTGCCCTGACCAGGAATCGAACTGTGACCTCCTGGTTCATAGGTCCACACTCAATCACTAAACCACACCAGCTGGACATCCCAATGCTTATTTTTGCAGAAAAAGTCCCCTCCCCCATTTTATATATATATTTTTTTATTGAGGTGAAATTCACATAATATCAAATTAACCACATAAGCAAAGTTTTTATTGGGACACAGCCATGTCCATTCATTTTCATATTGTCTATGTTTGCTTCTGTGCTATATATAAAGGCAGAACTGTGACAGACACTGTATGGCCAAAAATATTTACTACCTAACCCTCTGCAGAAATAGTTTGCAACCCTGGGGTTTAGATTTAAGAAAGTGATGGAGAAAATGTTAATAATGCAGATTAAACTTAATAGTGTATCATGCCCATAGCCGTTACATTAGGAATAGCACAATTGAGGACATATTCTTCCAGTATTTGAAAACTATTATCTGATTCCGCAGATATCACTTAACTCATTAACATAAACAAAAATATCAATTAATCTTCAAGTAAGAACTATACTCCTAAGATGACTATAGATACAAAAGTTCAGCAACAATCAAGGAAAGCAGTCTGAGAGAAACAACTGGCTGCATGGAATTGACAATAGTGTCGTTTATTTCCTTGTTTGTAAACTGTGTGCTACCCATCCTTCATATCAGTAGAATTTATAAACTTATTACATATGCAAATGCATTTTTTTCCTAGAAACATTTACTGGCACACCACACAATAAATTAGAGTTCTTCATTATTTCAAAGTACTTAAAATAACGTTTGAATGAAACTAGAATCCATCTGCACTATTGTATTTCAACATCACATATAAATGAAAAGAGGGAAGGACGTGGATTCTTTAGAAATGCCAACGCTTATAAATTACTAAATGTTTACTAAAAATGGTTCTAAGTTTTATCATCTCCACTTGTAAAAACAGAATTTCTCCACAGTAATTACCAAAGCCAAGCAAAATCTAACAACATATAAAAATTATGTCTATGGACACAGTGCCTAAAACTTAACTTGTGGTCCACTTCTGTCACTGCCAGGCTGCCAGCATCCAGCAAAGGGGGAGCAGACAACCCCACCTTCAGGTGCTTGCTGAGAGCCGGGTGGGAAAAAGGAAGGTCATGAAAATCACCTGCCCTTACTCCTCTCAGTTACCTAAGAGGAAGAAGCTAGGCCAAGATATGCAGGCACCAGTTTCTGGTTACCAGGTTAACCAGGGGGAGGGGAGAGACAAGAGGAAATAGACAGGACAATCATACCAGACCAGAACACAGCCAGGGCCTGCCATGTCTCTCAGCCCAGAGGACAGAAGTCTGCAGAGCATGGCTCTTGCTTGGGTCATGGGCACCGCCTTTTCTTAACTATAGGAGGCCTGGGTGGTCTGGGCCTCCTGGACCGTACCACCTCGTCCGCCCAGACTGGGTCCAGGCAGTTACTGCAGCACCAGGAGAGCTGCTAGGGACAGGAGAACAAGCAGCACTGTAGCAGGAGCTCCTGGACTCCTGAGTGCTCCTCAGTCCATGATGGAGTCAGAAGCTGCAACCGGCACCTGCACAAACACAAGGTAACAGCAAGGTGCCCAAGTGCAACTATAGGCAAGTTAGAGTCTGCGGGTTTTTTGTTTTTTTAAAAAAATATATTTTATTGATTTTTTTACAGAGAGGAAGGGAGAGGGATAGAGAGTTAGAAACATCGATGAGAGAGAAATATCCATCAGATGCCTCCTGCACACCCCCTACTGGGGATGTACCTGCAACCAAGGTACATGCCCTTGACCGGAATCGAACCCGGGACCTTTCAATCCGCAGGCCGACGCTCTATACACTGAGCCAAACCGGTTACAGCGAGTCTGCGGGTTTGACCAGAAGGAATGGGTTACTCAGAACTCAGTGCTGCAACCTCACAACATTCAAAACCAGCCCATCCAGACCTTACATTTCAGCTACTTCCATTTTGCCAGCTGGACCCAAGTCTCCCAGCCCCCAGCACTTTACCAACTATCTGATGGTACTATCACATCAAAGATGTGATTAAACTAGCATTTACCCAGGGGACATTGCCAGCTTGCTTCCCACTCTACTACCCCCTTCACCAACAACAGGCCCCTGATGTCTCCTGAGGCATCCCCTCTATTCTGGACAAACCAACCAACATAGCCTGCTAATTCCAGCAAAGCCTGAAGACACCAGGACATGTCTACTGGGGTTTCTGGGAAAGTCCCCTGCTCTTTCTTCCCTTAAATCAGCGGTTCTCAACCTGTGGGTCACAACCATCGGAAAACACATATAGCATATCAGATATTTACATTACGATTCATAACAGTAGCAAAATTACAGTTATGAAGTAGCAACGAAAAAAATTTTATGGTTGGGGGTCACCACAACATGAGGAACTGTATTAAAGGGTTGCGGCATTAGGAAGGTTGAGAACCACTGCCTTAAATAATGTTCCACAAGGGTGAATCCTGAAGTTGCAAAGGCTAGAGCAGGGGTCCTCAAACATTTTTAAACAGGGGGCCAGTTCACTGTCCCTCAGACCGTTGGAGGGCCGGACTATAGTTTAAAAAAAAACTATGAGCAAATTCCTATGCACACTGCACATATCTTATTTTGAAGTAAAAAAACAAAACGGGGACAAATACAATATTTGTATTTGCATGTGGCCCGCGGGCCATAGTTTGAGGACCCCTGGGCTAGAGGGAAGACACCACTCTGTGTGAAAGCTACACAAAAAGTAGAACAGAAAGTTGGCCTTTGAATGACTCGAGCCAATCAGCCCCTTTGCTTTCAAGCTCTTGTCATGAGCACAGGGCTACCCTCCCTCTGTGGGAGTCCTGCAAACAGAATTAGTAAAGGAAGTGGAGGACAGGTGCTCTACTAGCAACTATTCTAAATGAACACTGGAGGCAAACAATGTGAAATAATTAGCGGAAAGGGTCTAATGTTCCTATATTACACTAGAGGCCCGGTGCACAAATTTCGTGCACGGGTAGGATCCTTAGGCCTGGCTGGGGATCAGGGCTGGCTGGGGCCTTCCTTTGTTCCACGCCTCCCCTTGGTGGTCAGCACATGTCACAGTGAGCAATGGAACTCCCAGTCTCCCGGTCAAACTCCCGAGGGGACACTTTGCATATTAGGCTTGTATATGTGTGTGTGTGTGTGTGTGTGTGTGTGTGTGTATTTATATAGAAGATACCTACACACTAGTGTCACTCACCCCCATAGACAGCATGAAACAGCGAGCTTGCCAACTGCATGCCCAGCACAGATGCAAGATGAACTGAGGGGGTAAGTTGGAAAGTGGCTTCTAGAAGGGCTGGCCTTAAGAAGAAGAGGGCAGTTAGCTAGCTACTTAGAGATCACCTGTGGGAAAGAGAATGTGGCCACTACCCCACAGCCCAACCTGGACTAGGACAGGGACCTGATGGCAAAAGGGGACAGGAGAGCTAAGTTGGCATGGGGGAGGGGATATCAAAATAAGCTATCGAGCAGACAAGAAGTCCCCAGTCCCCAGTGCATGCAAGTGGAGTTTCGATCAGCTTGGTGGGTCAGGGTACTACCCAAGAAGCCAAGTATGACCAGAGGTGTGGGTAGGGGATGGAGCTGAAGATACCAGCAAGGCAGAGGAGCCACCTACTGGGCCCTCAGTGAGCCACAATCACACACACAGCAGTCCTTTATCAGTAAATCAGCTGGCTGCTGACATCTGCACCAAAATACCCTCCCACCACAGACTCTAGGCCAGCCACCTACAACATCACTCTGTGCACACAGCAGATGAGTGACTGGGGTCTCCACAGCAGCTATGAGGCTGACCCAAAAGCATCACCTACTTCCTAACCCTAACGAATGAAACCCAGGGGAGAGGAGTGTCCAGGAAGGGTCTGGTTTGTCACATGACCAAAAAAAGCCAAAGATCCCAACGTGGCATTTGAACAGTATCTCCTGGGAACACTGAACCAGGGATCTAAGATCACGAGCCATCTTTTCTCTGTCATGGGTAAAAACGCCAGCCGAGAAACAAAAAGGAAGAATCACCTCATACCCTTTCCTCAGAAAGTTTAAGAGAAACACAAAGCATTTCCTTCTGGCCTGAATAAAAAGGTTTACAGAGTGCCCAGCTTACAGAGTGCCTGGCTGGTGTGGCTCAGTGGTTGAGTGTCAACCTATAAACCAGGAGGTCATGATTCAATTCCCAGTCAGGGTACATGCCTGGGTTGCAGGCTCCATCCCTAGTGGGGGGGGGGCAGGCAGGAGGCAGCCGAGCTATGATTCTCATCCCTGATGTTTCTATCTCTATCTCTCCCTTCCTCTCAGAATAAATATATATATATATATATATATATATATATATTTAAATGTATAAGGATCTGGACCCAGGCAAGAAGAGTAGAACTTTTTTTTTTTTTTTTTTACTGGTAAAAATCGTTTATTATAAAACCATTGAAACTTCCCATAAAAGATCGAGTTTGCAATAATGTGAACGGCACAGAACTAAGAACCATTGACCCACACCCTTCCTCAACCCCATTTTCATGGCACAAACAAAACTAGATGGAGCCCTTAGCCGCCTGACCTCCAGGCCAGCATTCCTTCCAAAAGCAATGCGCTCCTCTCCCGAGGTCAGCCACAAGCAGGCCGGGCTCAAACAGAGCGCCCCGAGGCTCGCGCAGAACTTTGCAGCCGTTTGGCCCTAGTTCTGGCTCGATTTCGGCGGGTCCGAAGCTGGACAGCCATGCTCACAATCAGGGACGTCACAGCGCACCGGCGAATAACGAAGAGCAGGACTCTGCATCTGCAGACGGTATTCATCAGGATTAAAACGCTGAAGCAACTCTCATACGCGGCCAGCCTTTGGGCCCTCGGGCCAAACAGCGTTGGTACCATCCACAATTCCACGTGAATGACCTCTGGGAAAGGGTAGTCTTGTAATAACGTCAGGACTTGGTCCCGAAGAAGCCTCGTGAGCCGGCCCCAGCACTGGCGGCGAGCAGGCAGGGACATCCCGCAGGAGCCGCCAAGAGTAGAACATCTTATGCCCACTGTGCTGTCACAGTGACATGGGAGATCTCAGCAGGTGGGTGAGGACTTGGAAGTGGGTTTCAATCCAGCGTGATCACTCCTAGCAGTATGCCCACAGATCATCAGTTTCCACAATGGCACAGTACCTGCCTCCTCAGTTGCTGTACAGATTAAATGAGTCTTTAACACACAAGGAGTGCTGAAAAGTACAGCACTCAATACCTACCCGGCGTTGACCGCCAGTTCCCAAGATCAGTCCTTTGCACAGGATAATCAACAAGCATCCAAGCACCCAGTTGCTATGAAGTCCTAGATACATGGGGAGGAACTCATGGTCCACTACCAGGGAGCTTGTAATCCAAGGAGAACATGAATAACAAGACCTATTATCAGCAGGAATGTAGGTTTTAAGTCAAGTGCGGTACCTGGGGAAACTGTCTTGGATTAAAGCAGGAAAGGTTTCTGGAAAAGGGAGAGGAGGGAGTGAGGTGGGGGTGGCAACAAACGGTATAAAGGTTCCAGCCCTAGGTGTCATACACAGACAACAAAGGTCAGCTTGCAGATTTAAGTAGATACTGTTTGGATGACAAGACATAACTTCATTTCAAAGCATGACTAGATTAGCTCTGTCCTTGAATTTTCTCAAAAAACAGCTACTCAAAGTACACCTGTCATTATGTGGGAGTTCCTGAATGTTTCTGATCATAAAAATGGATCCTGACAGAAAAAAGATTAGGAGCAGCTAGGCTAGAAATTCTAAGGGGGAAAAGGTTATAGGAACTGAGCAGGAAGACTGCTGTCGTTAAGCCCATTGGCTTCTGAGCTAACGCTAACCAGCACTGGATTTAGGCCCAAATTCCAACAGCCTCCTCTTCAATATTGGACAGATCTTCCCTAAAATGAAGTCCAGAGAAGCAACCAGGATGCGATTCACTCCACACAGTCCCTGGCCCATAGTATGTGCTCAGTAAACGGCAGTTGTTCACTTCATAGCCTCCAATGAAGACAGGAAACTTCGTTGCAGTCCTAGGGGCATTCCAAGGCTTTGAATTCCATCTGCCTGGCAGTGGCACCTCACCTGACATGATCCTTCTCCTTTATTGCAGGCTCCACATGCAGTCACAGAACCTCTAGGAACTCATATTATCAGTAGTCTCTGGGTCCAGACAGAGGGCCTAGGTGTGTCTGTACCCCAACCTGGTATGGTAGTCCCAAATTGTCTCCAGCCAGCTCCGGCAATAATCAAGAGCTCCCCAAAGTACTGTAGGGCCTCCCTCCCGGAAACTCCTGCCACCCAGAGTAAACGTAACACCGGGGTACAACAGCACTTCAAATACTTGAAATCAGCTCCCCGGCTCTTCACAGAACCTGACACCTGCCCCCTTCCCATCCCACTGCTGAGGGGGAAAACTACTCAAGACTTGCCAGCTATTCCTCCAAAAACTGACTTCCTTCACCTGACTGTAAAACTTTTCATTCTGAAAACTCAAAATGATGAAGTACTCTAGAAAGCCATTTCTCACGCTCTTAAGAATTCTGAACAATCTTTGAACAAGACAGAACTATAAGCCTTTTAAGGCCACTTCAACCCCAGATCCCCACTCCCACCCCAAATAGTCCATGTGCACACACTATGCCTGCCCTTCTCCCTACAATGGAGGCTCCAGGTCCCTGGAACGTAAGGGCCAGGAATGTCCAGGTCTGCACCCTTTGTACCCAGCACATAAGCTCTTGCTAGAAACGTTTATTCAATGGCTGAGCTACCATTTCCAGTTTTACCATATGTCTCCATGAACAGTATACCAGTTGGTGATTGAGATGTTAAGTATATTGCCCCCTAAGACCTGGGATTCATTCAAAGAGTACTTTTAAACAGCATGCACAATACTGGTAGGCCTTCCTTATGCAGGAAATGCTCCCCAGTTCATGGAATCCCTATGTCAATTCTTGCTCCATTCCACACCTGTACCTCAAGAGTGAAAAGAAGCTGTTATAGAAGGGGGCTCTGAGCATGGGCATTCTGGGGCTGAAGTGAAAAAATACACTGCCTACACTGCCACCTGCTGAGCCACAATCTCAGTCACCCATTCTGACAACTAGCTAGTGGGCCCCTGGGGGACAGCCCACCACCAGGATTAAAAAGAAAAAGCACAACAGAGGCAGCTTCCCCAGAAGACAATTTGCAGCGAGGGGCTGGGCAGGAGACCCACTACTGGACTGCAATCACATAGAAATGAGCCTGGGGCCTGGTTCTGGTTAAACTAGAATTCCATCTAAGAAGATGCCCACCAAGACACAAAAATCAAGCCATAGGCGAGCACAGCTACTCTCCTACACCTAACCCCGAGGTGTGTGTCCTGCCACACATCTGTGTCCTGAGCCCAGGAGCCCAGTTGACCATGGTGCCTTTTAAAAACTGTATCAGGACAAAAACCACTTCCCACAGGCTGATCCTGGACAGTTACCCAGGCCTTTGCAACATACTCCCTCAGGACACATGACCAGGTTTTGGGCTTGATACCCAGAAGGGGGCATGCAGGAAGCAGCCAATCGATGTTTCTATCTCTCTATTCCTCTCTCTCTAAAAATCAATAAAAACATAGTTTTTGTTTTTTTAAAAAAGGACAACATAGTCCAATTAAAGCCACCTCTGAGGACCACCCAGAGACCTCCATGAAGATGCAAGGTAAAGTCCACCTTCTTCTGAAGGAGTGTCACAACAAGGACACACACCTGCTTCATAATGGACACTTGTTACCTGTCTATTTCCCACAGTCATAACACACCACACCGTTCTCCCCATAGATCCTGGCTACAGTATAAAGAGCAAAGACAGGAATGTCACTGAATTTGGGAAACAGCGTGATCAGGCAGTGACATACTTAGATTTCATATGCTCTAATATATTGGAGAGAATCAGAACAAGCAGTCTTCCATTTTACAAGAGTCCTCTTTTCTGCAGAAATCAATGGCATTTTAAGTTAATATCAAAACTGCTGTAACATGGAAGCAGAAAACAAGACTCATGAAAAGTTCCACGTCAGCTGGCAGCTGCCACACCACAGTGTGGTCTGGCCCAGGACTCTGTCCCTAAAAGTAACCTTAAGATGTTTCTGGGGCAGGCTGCCTAATATTGTCAACCTGTTAGATCTGGCACAGGTAAATCTAACCCAACTACTGGAGTCATATATAAACTTATGTGAGAGAGAAGAGGCTCCCACATCTTGTCTTATCAGCTCAAGGACACTGCCCTCTTGGTCCTCTTCAGAGCCATCTCTCCATCTTTGAAAGCAGTGTGGTAGTATTTAGAGTTGGAGGTACATCACTTAGTAACTTTGGGTATTGGGGCTGTCACCTCACATGAAGTCAGTAAGTAACAAAAGCATCTTGCCCTCTCCTGGACACAGGAGACACTCACTAAGCAGCGTATACTGTCACTGTGCAGAAATGAGAGAGAGGTGGCTCAACTCACCTTCCTTACAGGGTTGGTGAGGGGAAGTAGAAGATGCTATTAAAATGCTGTACAGCCCTGACCGGTTTGGCTCAGTGGATAGAGTGTTGGCCTGCGGACTGAAGGGTCCCAGGTTCGATTCCAGTCAAGGGCATGTACCTTGGTTGCAGGCACATCCCCAGTAGGGGGTGTGCAGGAGGCAGCTGATCGATGTTTCTCTCTCATTGATGTTTCTAACTCTTTATCCCTCTCCCTTCCTCTCTGTAAAAAATCAATTATATATATATATATATATATATATATATATATATAAATGCTGTACAAAGTCCTGTGAAGTGTGCATATCTGTGTAAAACTTTGTTATTTTAGAAAGTTCACACAATGCACATTGCATTAAAAAACTTTTAAGACAATTCATGTTAGCCTCGGCTGCCCTTTCCATAACCTGAACCCTGGATCGGGAAGGAGCTTTCTGGGCACATACTCTGGTCCCCAGTTCCACTTTGCAGCCCAGGAAAACTAAGCAGCATCTTAACCTTCAAATTCCTAGGTGGGAAAATTATCCTTCTTGAGTGTGTCTCTCTGCAGAGACCCCTTGGTCACCTCCTGTTGGAAACTAATGTCTGCAGAACTGTGAATAAGAAAGTTATGCCTGAAGTTTCCTGCTGAAGAGCCTGACTGCTGGCAGGCATTTACACTAGTGTCCAGGGCCAGTTCAAGTCCCTCTTCCCTTCAGTGCCTCCTCTAGCCTCTCCCTGCTCTGAATATAGGAATAGTCACCTGCCTTGAGCAAGGCCTGCCTTGTGCTGTTATTCAACTTGCCATGGGGCTTCAGTATCTGCTCACCATCTCAGTCAGACCTTTACTCAGATGCCAGATAAACATCCATGTTCCTTACAGCTCTACAGAGTTCTGCATTAGAATATACCATACTGATCCCCTGGGCCTATAGCAGTCACAAGGGCTTTTCTGTAAAAGATGGCTCAAATGCAGCTCCTCAGTCATAAGTCCAAGAAGGATCCTAGGGGTTAGTCAGTTTAACCAGCACTTAGAAGGTACATCCTAATGCTTCTGCTCTAGAGAGAGAAGATAAGAAACAAACCATGCTCACAAAACTTTTCATTCTGGTCAGGAAGACAAAGTCTGAACTTTTGTGAAACAAAAGTGGGAACCTAATCACCTGCTAAAGAGACTGCTGGGGGTGGACTAACTCTGATTTCTGGGTAGGAAAAGACACTGCCCTCAACTTCATCTCTAATGAAGCAAGATTAAGCTGTAATAAATGTGCACACTGCACTCAGAGAGATCATCAATACTCTGGGCTGACACACCAGGAGAAGAGTAAGGCTTGACTGTTCCGAAAAACTGTTAGTGTATCTGAAAAGGAGTGTAGAAGAATTACTTCAGTACTGAGTTGATGCTATAGAAATTCAAATACTCCAGAGGCTAGAATTTAGAGCAAAGAAACAACTTTCCTCTTAAGAACTCCTTTGTCAAGGAGGAGGTCAGTAAATGTTACTTTGTTACTTCCCTAATTTTTCAGATACTTGCGTATATTAGGTCACTGCCCTACATTGATTTTTCAAGCAAAAGCTGTTTGTTAACCATAACTGCCCATAAAGGTAAGCATTACATGACACAATTCTGTGTTGCTTCTCTCAAAAGACGTTTAATTTTAGTGTTGGCTCTTCAACTCTGTCCCCATTTTTTTTCCCATGAACATCTTAAATATGTGTCAACTAACTATCCAGAAGTGAAGTTCATAATTGGGTAAGGCAGAGAAGAGCAGCTGCATGGCAGCAATACCTTGTTGGAGCCACCTCACTCTTACCTGGACCCAGGTCAAAAGAAAACTGCAGCCTGGCCATACTGTTGCACCTTCTCCACCAGCAACCTATTCCACCATGGTTCTGAGATTCTATACTCAGTTTGCTCTAAGTCACGCTCTAGTCAAATGGTTATTAACAATGTTCACAAACACTAACAATGGCAGCATTTAAAGGAGGGACTTTCCTCATCACTCATATTCAAAGAGACAATTTCCCAATTCCATCCATCACACTTACTTAGTAGGACTCTATGCACACCTATCACTAGAGTCATCCAAAACAAGCCACATGAAATGTGAATTCTATGCCATGTAACACAGCCATTAGCTCATATGAATGTAATGTTCCTGCACGCACCAGGATATATGAAGCTGAGATTTGTTCCCTCCTCCAGATTCTGGCTAGTCCCTTTTCCTCCCCTACTCCTAGGAACCCTCTAGATTAGAGCCTACACACAATGCAACCCCTGAGGTTGCTGCCCCACCTAATCTACAACATCATGAACACTTGTGAAAGCACCTTCTGATCCCAAAGCTCTCCTAGGTGGCATTAAGGGTCAATGCTAACATCTCAGCCACTCTCAGATTCTCCCAAAGTCAAACAAGCACGTGGAATTCAAGAAATTGCACTGGGACTCCACAAAAGATGCAAAAGTCATCAAGACTTACATTTTTTATGTCACTTGCTTTATCCTCTAATATTTCAGTCTTGAGAATTATAGTAGCACCAGTTACTGCAAAAATTCTGGAAGGTTTTACATAGCTTGTGCCTACTCCACCCCCAAAAGCCTAACAAAAATGTATACATTTGTTAAAAGCAATTCCCACCAAGTCAGTCTTAATGGGGCCTGAAGACCAGGGGTACTTATGACACAGAAACTAGATTAGAGAATAATAACTCCTCAGTTTCTACCAACACTGCACAGTCCAGCATGATTTAAAACACACACACAAAAACTGAAACAGGCTAAAGCACACTAAGAGCAATTAGCCAAGCTCACATAAAGGAAAACCAAAAGCCCCAGCAGTGAAAGTTACCTGGCCAAGCCCAAGATGATTTTTTCTTCCATCCCCAGCATGTTAAGAAGTGATCTCAATGGCCACTTCCTGGTCTCCCAGCAAATGCAGGGACTCACCTCATACCAGGATACCATCTTCCCATTGACCAACCTGCTCCTGCCACAGGGGAAAATGACCCCCTATCGCCAGCAACCCATTGGAGAATATGTGAGAACATGATGAGTCTTTCCCTTCACACACGGAGGGAGCAGGGGAGATCCCTCTGCAAACAGTAGCCTCATTGTAGGGACATCTGAGAAAGACACCTTGGGGTTAACCCTGACCTTCTAGGTCACAAGCCACCAGGCTGGGACCCCTAGGTAGGGGAAAGAGACAACCTAAACAGGGCTCTTGGGAGAAAGAGATAGCAAAGACTCACCTCTAATTCTCTACCAAAAGTGGGACTCTGGCTTGGTCAGAGACGCAATGGGCAGTTAGACCCAGAAAGGCAACATGAAGAATCCCACCTTCCCCAAGATCATCTTCCGTTGGCTGCGACCCCAAGAGGGACCCGGCAAAGGCATGGCCACTCCCAGAACCCAGGGGCCTCTCCAGGCGCCCTGGGCACCCAGCGAGGGGCAAAACGAGCGGGGGGGGGGGGGGGGGGGGGAGGGGGTCCCCTCCGAAGTCAATGTGCTTCCAGCAGGAGAAGAGGGAAGGACTTCCCTGATCACCCAGAAAACCGAGACACAGGTGGCAAGGGCTCCCCGAATTATACCTAGGACACCAGTTGCTCCACAGCCTTTCTCCCTCCCCTCCCCCAAACCGGGAGGGTTTCCCGGGGGTCTCGGGTCTCGGGGGAAGGGCAAGGCGGGTAAGCCCCGTCAGGAGCAGCAAGGGCCGTAGAGCTGGAGCAGGAAGGGAGGCAAAGCTCTGGCCTCAGATCCGGTCTGCTCCCTTCACCCAGGCCGCACGGAAGCCTCGGCCTCACGTACCGAGCGCCCCGGGTCTGGGCCTGGGGGGCGAAAGGCTGGGATGGCAGCGGCCCTCGGGGACAGGTGGGCCTCAGACGGGTCCCGGAAGCCCGGAGGATGAGGGATACTGAGGAAGGGGAGGGTCCCGGGCCCACGAGGCCTCGGTCCCGGCCCGCGCGGGGGGTACATACGTTGCTTTGGGGGTCGATGGCCTGCAGCAGCCGGTCCCTGATCTGCTGCGGAGACGACGGAGCCGCTGTCATTGCCTGGGCGAGGCGGGGGGGGAGCGGCCAGGCCAGCGGGCGGGCGGGCTGAGACGGGGGACGAGGGTCACTCACTCGCCGGCCTCCGAGAGCGGAGCCTCATGTTCCCCGCGGCGCTGGAGGATGAGGGGGCGCGCGGGGTGGCGGAGAGGGAGCCGGGGCTCGGGCTCGGGCCCGGGGCGCCGCCGCCACCGGAGGAGGAGGAGGAGCCGCCGGAGCCGCCGCCGCTGCTGCCGCCGCCTCGAGAACCAAACTCCAGTGAGCTGCCCCGGCGCGGAGCACTCTGGGTAACCCGCGCCGCACGCAGCGTCGGCGCCACGCTGAGGAGATTGGGAGATGGGGCGGGCGGAGACGCCAGGCCTGGGCGGGGCCACGCGCGAGCCACGCCCCGCGCCTGAACGCAGGCGCACGCAGGCGCACTCGCCGCAACCCAGGGCCGCCCCACCCCCCAACCTGGGGAGCCGTTGGGAGGCGGTTGGGCGGGGCAACGGCCGCAGCTTGAAGGCCACGCCCCCAGCCGTGTCGTAGGCGGAGGTTCCCGACGGAAACCCGCGACGTGCGCGGAGTCCTTGAACCCAGCGCTGTGGGGACCTCCTCGGGGGAGAAAAACCTTCCCCGCACTGACGGAGGTGACAGGGGTCGTGGGCGGGAGACACTGCCAAGTTTTCCGAGCCCAGGGGTCCTTCCTAGCCTCTCGATCGGCGTTCTTGGGGGCGAGGGAGACAAACGTCCACTTAGTGATGCGCGTGTGAGGGTCTACCGAGGGGCGCGGAGGAACGCCCCGCCCGCGTCCCTGCGCACCCCACAGGGCGGGGGTTTGCAGCGCCTCGCTGGCCTGAGTTTCGAAAGCTGAGGCCGAGACGCGTCTCTCGGAGGAGCCGCCACCCCAGCTGGGATAGCTTCAAAGCCAGCCCTGAGCCGCCCCCGTGGTTGCAAACCTGTGCCCCAGTGACATCGGGACCGGATCGCTCTGGTCGGGACGTCCTGGTCCTGGCGGGGTGCTGGGCAGCATGCCTGTCTCTGCTCCTCCCGCGGAGGCAACCAGAAAGGTGCCCGGGGCCGGCGGAATCTCCCCGTGTGGAGAACCCCTGGCTTTACAAGACCCACCCTGCTTGGCGTGGAGGCTGGAAAACAAACCCGCATTTTATGCGCCAACCAGTTCCTAAAGGAGGAAACTAAGGCCCAAGGTCACCCGGAGTTAAAGGTCAAATCCAGAATTGCTACTGTCTGGGGCTCCCCGCCCAGCCCCCTTCCCGCCCGCTTCCGCTGCTGTTGTCTTCTCTGGAAGCTGTTAGAAATACTATTGTGAGAAAAGGGGTGGGAAGGCTGGCTGAGTGGATTATTAGCCGTGGCCTCAGGAGAAATAACTTTTTTGGTTGTTACCGGAAAACCTAGATTTAAAACAGGCGAGAGGCAGCTGATGAGAACCACATGTGCGTCTTGGGTCTGCCATACACCTGTTAGTCTTGCATTTGTTATTTTATTTGCAAAAACGGCTGCTTCTGCACATGTGAAAAGTTTTACATCACTCTTGTAGGAGAAAATAAACATGGGCAAAATACTTCGTTCAGTCACTCTCCTTAGAATGAGCTGCTTTGTGTACATGGTCCAAGTTGGAAACCTGCCCACTTGGAAATATTCTTTATCTCATTTAAGATAAGCAAAATAAACAAACTCTCAAAAAGAAAGAAAGAAAAGCTCGCCCCCAAGTATAATCTAGTCCTGCCTCTCTTTTTAATTTCTAGATGTATACAGTATCTTTTAATCAAGGATTGTACCAAAATAAGCAATGTTTTGCATGGGTCAGGTTATTTAAGAAAACTGGAAAGCACTCACCTACTCTTTTTTATTTTTCTTTGTGTTTTTTAATATTTTAAGTTTTTTCCCCATCATTATCCCCTCTAAGCCCTCTTCCCCCTATCACCACAGTTGTCCATGTCCATCAGGTTTTTTTTTTGTGTCTTTTTTCCCTCAAATCCTCCACCTGCCTAATCACCTCCCACCAGAGTTGTCTGCCTGCCCTCTATCTAAGAGTCTGTCTCTATTTTGCTTGGTAGTTCAGATTGTTCATTAAATCCCACCTAAGGCCCAGCCAGAGTGGGTCAGTGGTTGAGTGTGGACCAATTCGGATTCCCGGGTCTGGGCACATGCCAGGGTCGGCTCCATCCACAGTAGGGGGCGTGCAGGAGGCAGCCAATCAATGATTCTCATCATTGATGTTTCTCTCTCCCTCTCTCTAACATCAATAACATTTTTAAAAAATTCGACATGAGTGAAATCATATGGTACTTGTCTTTCTCTGAATTATTTTACTTAGCATAATGTTCTCCAGGTCCATCCATGTGATCGCAAAGGGTAACATTTCCTTCCTTTTTACAGCAGAGTAGTATTCCATTGTGTCAATTTACCACAGCTTTTTTACCCACTCATCTACTGATGGACTACTTGGTCTGTTTCCAAATCTTGGCTATTGTAAATAACACTGCAATGAACATAGGGGTATATATATTCTTTTGAATTAGTGTTTCAGTTTTCTTTGGATACATTCCCTGAAATGGAATCACTGGGTTATAAGGCAGTTCCATATGTAATTTTTTCAGTTAACTCCTTACTGCTTTCCACAGTGACGCCACCTATTTGCATCTAACCAAAGGTTCTCTTTTCTCTCACTTGTTTGTTGATTTATTGATGATAGCCATTCTGATAGGTGTGAAGTGACATCTCATAGTTTTAATTTGCATTTTTTTTTGGTGATTAGAGACAGCATTTTTTCATGTCTATTGGCCATCTGCAGGTTCTCTTAAGAGAAGTGTCTATTCAAGTCTTTTGCCCATTTTTTTAATTGGATTGTTTGTCATGTTGAGTTTCATAAATTCATTAATTTTGGAATGTAATGCCTTATCAGATATATTGTTGTTACCTACTCTTTTTAAACTAAGAAGAAACAGCCTGGCCGGTGTGGCTCAGTGGTTGAGCATCAACCCAGGAGCCAAGTGGTCACTGGTTCAATCCCAGTTAGGGCACATGCCTAGGTTATGGGCTCAATCCCCAGTAGGGGGCATGCAGGAGGCAGCCAATCAATGTTCCTCTCTCATCAATGTTTCTATTTCTCTATCCCTCTCAAATGAATATTAAATATAATAAATATACACATGAGGATGCATATGAACACACACATATAGTTTTATTCCACATTTAACATACAGCAGGTCCTTGAATAATGTTATAATGAAAATGTTTTTGTCATAATGATGATATGCCATAGGAACTTAATTCTTGTTTATATCAGTTAACCTGTGGTAAGACTGGTTATACATTGTTTCTTTCAAAGTTGAAGAGCCTGCCCTGGCCAGTACCACTTGGTTGAGATTTGTCTGTGCACCAAAAGGTCACCAGTTCCATTCCAGGTCAGGGTACATGCCCAGGTTTCTGGTTCAGTGGGGGTGTCTACAGGGGGCAACCAATCAATGTTTCTCTCTCACATTGATGTGTCTTTCTTCCTCTCCCTTCCTTTCTCTAAAATCAATAAAAACTTATTTAAAGTTGCAGAACCTATCCACAACATTGGGGACTTACTGATATACAACGTATGCTTGTCATGGTAAAGAGCACCACTGAACGGAATCTTGAAAATTTTAGCAGCCTCTCTAAGGGTCTGTGATAGATACTGTAGTTCACCTGGCCACCTTTCTGCTTTGAAGAAGAGATATTTGAAATGTTACCCAAAAGTGGGGCTCAAGATAAATCCTCTTGCTGTAATATCCTCAGGGATATATCCCTTAAATTATTTAGAGAGAGCACTGGCCTCACCATTCTGAGAGGACAAGATCCTTTGTGTTTGGAATGTCCTTAGAAAAACTGTCTCATCTTTTAGCAAGGTGGCCCCCAAAGACTAGGGGGAGGAATGGCTAAGTCCATGACTTGCTCTTCCCATGGAAGTGGCTAGGAAGATAGTTTCAGGAGCTTGAGGGCAGAGCATACCCAGGCAGACAATCTTGGCAGTGAGGGAGTGGAAGCCATGAGCAGGTCAGCTACCACAACTGCACAGGACCAGTCTTCAACAGAGACACCATGTGGTGGCAAGGAGCAACAACAGGCACGCACTGGGCAGACTCCTGAAGTGAAAGCAGCTGTGCCTTTTTAGACACAAACCCCTTAGAAGTGGGCAATTTATTTTAGTTTTTTCTGGCACCAGCGTTTAAGGCTTTTAATTTGTCTCAAAGTTGCTGAAGCCAAATCATCATAAAACATTCTGCCTTCCTTTATACCCCAACACACAAAAAAGTACTTGTAGGGAAAAAATTGGTTTTGTACATGGGAAGAAAGAATATAAATTCACAACTTATAAGGGTTAGCACTATCACTCATTTCTTTAAAAAGTTTATATGAATATCCAGTCAAAACTAACAGGGTATCTTCTTTGAAACGTTCTCTAAACTGATTTCTAAGTAGACCACAGGACTGTATCCTGTCTTTCAAATGGAAGAGGGAAAGAGATGGAAGAAACTATTCAAACTTTGTCTTCTTTCCTCGTGGCTTATAGTCTCCTCCTCCTCTGCCTCCTAGAAGGAGAGGGAGGCAATTTAAAGGAGAGGAAATTACTGGACTTACGCCAATAATGTATGTGAGCACTCCAGTGATTAATAGGAAAAACAAATGTAAGCAAATCTACCACCCCACTTTGACCATCTGTTAGCTCTGAGTTTAACAGTCTGGTGGACATTTTTAAGAAACATTTTCTCATATATTAACTCATTCAACCATATCAATGATCTCAGAAGTACTTAAGGATGGGTTTCAGAGTTCTGCTTGGCTTTGCAGCAAGTCCTGTTTACTGTAAAAGTGAAACCAATTTCAACTTGTTTTGAAAAGCCCTGAAGTGTCATTGCTTTTAGAAAGGGCTTCAACGATAGAAGGGAGAACTCAACTTAAAAAAAAAATTTTTTTTATTGATTTCAGAGAGGAAGGGAGAGGGAGAGATAGAAACAGCTATAATAAGATTAGCTGCCTCCTGCGTGCCCCCACTGGGGATCGAGCCTGCTACCCAGGCAAGTGCCTCAACTGGGAATCGAACCGTGACCTCTTGGTTCATAGGTCGATGCTCAATCACTGAACCACACCAGCCGGGCAGAGAACTCAATTTTTATTGTGCCTCCAAGTAGGGGTATACAAAGATGAACAAAGCCTGCTCCTGAGGAACTAGTTTTGAAGCCAACCACTAGAATCGGGTTGGGCCCATTAACACAAAACTCTAATTGTACTGTCCAGAAAAGTGCAGCAGGAGTCCCAAGGTAGGAAAAAGCCATCTGGAAAGCAGGACCTGGAAAGATGTTTGACAGGGAGGCATTTCAACTGAGAGCATTCATACCCTCTGACCCAGTGTTTCACAACTTCCAGAAATGTTTCCAAAGGAAGCAATCAGATGCAGACAAATGTGTATGTTCAAGGGTGTTCACAGAAGCATCATTATAAGAAGAGTAGAAGCAACAATTGTTGGGAATATATAAACACACTTGGGGTCAATTCGTGAAAATGGAAAGGTTATGTACTAGGAGAGACCACAGGATTTTATAACTCCAACTGGGGTAGTGGTCTTGTCTTATGGGTGTGTATGCATGTGCAGAAATTCATCAAGCTGTATGTTATTGTATAAACTTTGAAAAGAACATAGTTTTAGATGGAGAAATAGTAGCTAACCTAGCCATTAGAAACCAGTATTGAAAAATATACAAAAATCCAATTTCATATTAAGTGATAAAATGCAACATAAACTATATACTTTACCTTAATTTTAGTTTTATTAAATATACATATCTACACTAATAAAAGAGAAACATGGTAATTAGCGTACGACCCCTACCCTTCCCATTGGCTAATCAGCATATCCTTATGCAAATTAACTGTCAGCCAAGATGGCAGCCGGCAGCCATGTACTGAAGCGAACAGGGAGGCTTGCTTGCTCCAGTGATGGTGAACTCCAACGTTCCCCACCTGACTTGCCGGCCTCTCAGCTGCAACTCTAAGCAACTATGTTGCAAATATAGAAGCTAAACAAAACCCTAGAAACTGGCTTTCAGTCAGCCGGGCTTCAGCCAGCCGGACCGCAACATTGTATCAAATACAGAAGGTAAAGGCCAGAAACCTGCTTTCAGCAGCGAGGCCTCAGAGCTAAAGCTGGCCCAGAATAGAAAAAAAGAAAAAAAGGAGCAGTTGGGAGCTTCAGTCACCCGCCAGCCTGAAAACAGCCCTCAGCCCCTCACCCAGACTGGCCAGGCACCCCAGTGGGGACCCCCACCCTGATCCAGGACACCCTTCAGGGCAAACCAGCCAGCCCCCACCCATGCACCAGGCCTCTATTCTATATAGTAAAAGGGTAATATGCCTCCCAGCACTGGGATCAGCGTGACAGGGGGCAGCACCCAACCCCCCGATCGCCCTGTGGCTCTGTGAGTGACAGGGGGCGGGGCCACAACCTCCCTATCTGCCCTGCTCTGTTCGTGACAGGAGAAGGCACCCCAACCCCCTGATCAGCCCTGCTCTGTGCCTGATAGGGGGGAGCTCCCCAACCCCTGATCGCCCTGCGGCTCTGTGTTTGACAGGGTGCGGCGCACCAACACCCTGATCGGCCCTGCTCTGTGTGTGACAGGGTGCGGTGCCCCCCCCCCCCCCCCATGGGCCCTGCTCTGTGTGTGACAGGGTAGAGCCATAACCTCTCCATCGGCCCTGCCCTGAGTGTGACAGTGGCTGCGCCCCAACGCTCTGATCGGCCCTGCTCTGTGGGTGATAGAGGGTGGCACCCCAACCCCCCTCCACGGGCCTTGCTCTGTGTGTCACAGGGTAGAGCCATAACCTCCCCATTGGCCCTGCCCTGAGTGTGACAGGGTGCAGCGCCCCAACCCCCTGATCCGCCCTGCTCTGTGACAGGGGGCAGTGCCCCAACTCCCCTATCGGCCCTACTCTGTGAGTGACGGGGGAGCTCCTCAACCCCCTGATCGGCCTTGCTCTGTGCATGACAGGGGGGAGCTCTTCAACCCCCTGATGGGCCCTGCTCTGTGTGTGACAGGGTACGGAGCCCCAACCCCCCTGATGGGCCCTGCTCTGTGAGTGATGGGGGCAGCGCCCCAACCCCCTGATCGGCCCTGCTCTGTGCATGACAAGAGGGAGCTCCTCAACCCCCTGATGGGCCCTGCTTTGTGTGTGACAACCCCCCAATCGGCCCTACCCTGAGCGTGACTGAGGGTGGCATCGCAACCTCCCGATCCGCCCTGCTCTGTGCATGATGGGGCGGCGCCCCAACTCCCCAATCGGCCCTGTTCTGAGCCTGACCAGGGGCTGCAACTAGGGATTGGGCGTGCCCTCTGCCACCTGGGAGTAGGCCTAAGCCAGCAGGTCGTTATCTCCCGAGGGGTCTCAGACTGCGAGAGGGCACAGGCTGGACTGGGGAACCCCCCCAGTGAGTGCACAAATTTTTGTGCACTGGGCCTCTAGTCTATAATAATAAAAGCATAATATGCTAATTAGACCAGACAGCTGAACAACCTTCCAGACGACCTTCTGGTTGAAGCTGCGGCTGTCACACACAGGACATGCAGCTGGAAAGTGGGAGAAGTTCACAACTTCTAGAAATGTTTCCAAAGGAACATTTTGGGAACTGGTTCTGGTGCCCAGGCTTTGGGACAGGCTACAGCAGTGAGGACCTACTGTGTGCTGGGCACACGCCACCTGGCTTGCACCAGGAATGAAGGGGCCATAAATCAAGGATACGGCAGCTCTAAAAGCTGGAAAAGGCAAGGGATCTGATTCTTCACCACAGCCCCCAGAATGAACCAGCTCTGCCAACCCTTGATTACAGCCCAGTGACACCCATTTTGGATTTCTGGGTTCCAGATCTGTAAGATAGTAAATTCATGCTGTGTTAAGCTGTGACGTTGGTGGCCATTTGTTACAGCTGCCCAATGAAACTAAGCAGGTCCTTGACTAAAAAGGCATATCCCTTCTCCTTTACATGTAGCGCTGCCCAGTTAGAGCTTTCTGCAATGAAATGCACTTGAAATGTAGCTACTCTGACTGAGAGATTGGGGTATTAATGGTCAGAGCGTCGACCCACACATGGAAGGGTTGCAGGGACGGTCAGGGTGGGTGGGGGAGGCAACCAGATCGATGTTTCTCTCATATTCTCATACACGTCTGTCTGTCTGTCTGTCTGTCTCTCTCTCTCTCTCCCCCTCCCTCCCCCATTCTCTCCCCTCTTTCCTACCTCCCACTAGCTCCAAAAAGCAATGGATAAAATATACTCAGGTGAGAATTAACAACAAAAGTAAATGGTTTGCATTTCTCCTCCCCAATCAGAGGGTAAATAGCTTAAATCACCTTACTCAGGGAGATAGCAGAAATCCAATTGTGCCAACCACACCAAGGATGAAATTAAGGGAATAAATCTCATTTTGGCACATCAGCATAAAACTGATGACTATTCTATTGATCCTCTCCTAAACTTCCAGCCTTTAAAAACCCTCAAGACAAAGTTCCCAGGTTGTGTTCTCCCTCCCAGGAGCATGCCCAACCTCGAGACTCTCAGTTACTACCCCTCTTCTTCCCCCAGAGTCATGCATCTCCTAAACTCTAAGGGATCCCAGGAGACTCCCAACCAGGGAGCAGTGGGCAGTGGCAGCTCATCCTGGGCAAATCCCCAGAATCTGGCCCAAGGCCCCATTTTCTCTGACTTCTTAGTGAGCCAAAGTAGCCCAGTCTGAGCTCATTTTCTCAACTACTCTCTCTCCTGTTGCTTCTTCTTCCTGTTTCACTGTCCCCAGCTTTAATAAAGGTCCTGTAGTCCTGGCTGGTGTGGCTCAGTGAGTTGGACCATCCGCCCATACACCAAAAGGTGGCAGGTTCAATTCCCAGTCAGGGCACATACCCAGGTTTTGGGTTCAATTCCCGGTCAGGGCACATACCCAGGTTTTGGGTTCGATCCCCGGTCGGGGTGCATGCAGGAGGCAACCGATCAATGTTTCTTACATGAATGTTTCTCTCTCTCTTTTTCTAAAAATCCATTAAAAAAGAAAATACTTGTCCTCTAAAAAATCACCTGGACTTATATTATGAAATCTTCCCTGCATGAAATCAAGAACCTGCACACTACCAGCCAGCCCTAGGCAGGCCAGTTCAAAGTGTGGCCTGTGAACCAGCAGCCTGGACAATCCCTTGGAGCTGGTTAGACATACAGAATCCCAACTGTGCCTCCAACCTGCTGAGTCAAATCCATACTTCACCAAGACCGCCAGGGAACCCATGGGGTCATTAAAGTCTGAGATGCCAGGGTGGAAGCCACCATCCAATCCACACAAATACTTTACTATGGAGCATCAGGCGGCAAATTCCTTCATAGCAGTTCTCAGGGTCAGCTTTGTAGACCACATGAAGTTTTAAAAAATTGTAATGCCTTGAAGCATACTATTGGCCAAGGAGATGAACTAACAGCTGCTGAATAGGTGAGAACCTTGGCCATCTGTTATAGACTGAACTGTGTCCTCTCAAAATTCATATGTTGAAGTCCTAACACCCAAAGAGACTGTATTTGGAAACAGAGCCTTTAAAGAGGTAACTAAGGTTAAATGAGGTCATAAGAGTGGGCCCTGATCCAGTATCGCTGGTCCCCTCGTAAGAGAAACACCAGGAACACACACAGAGGAAAGGACACTAAGGACGCAGTGAGAAGGCAGCTGTTTACAAACTGAGGAGCGAGACCTCACCTTAAACCTGCTGGCTCCTGGATCTTGGACTTTCAGCCTCCAGAACTGTGAGAAAATAAATGTCTTGTTTAACCCACCGAATCAGTGACATTTCGTTATGGCAGCCCCAGCTGCCTAAGACATTGTCTCATTTAAGCCTCATAAAACCCTGTCAAGAGTGTCTTTTAATAAAAGTAATAACATCGATGAAAATAACACCACTTACTGAGTACCTGTCCCACGTCAGGCAGGTTAGAGGCACAGGTCAAAGCTTTCTCCTTCACTGTCCCGTATCACAGATGAGGCTGTGGAGGTGCAGAGAGGCCAGTCGATGCTGCACTCTGTGAAGGACAGAGCCCACTCTGTCTAGGCCAGGCCTCCATCCGTGGTAGGCAGATAGGTATGAGCAGGGCAAGAACGCTGGACCAGGTAAAAAAGGTCACCAGGGTGGAAAGCAAAAGCTTAGCAAAGGACAACTGTAGGGTGGGGCCTCGTCCTCAGGGTGACATTTCCTCCTCTAGCATATCTCTGGTCATGGGCTTTGGACCCCCTGACCTTTCCTCCCTAGAAATAACATCTAGGCCTCAGTTGTATTTCAGCTCCAGGCCCTGTAAAGCAGCAAACCCAGACAAGTGACACCACGGCTGACCTCAGGACCGACTTGCTGCCCTGACACCGACCAATCAGTGGAGACCCGGGCCCTGAAAGGACACACCTGGAAAACTGCTGAATATTCTATTGAGATCTTCCCCTGGAACCTCCCCTAAATCTCCACCCTTAAAACCCTTAGAAATGAGGACCTAGTACACAGTCCCTCCTGGGAGCACACCCACGCCTTTCCCTTCCCTCCCAGACATATCACCTTTGCCTTCCTCACTTCTAAACTCCAAGGGCCCTTCTTTTGCCTTTATAAGTTGTTTCCTCAGCCCATTTCTTCCATGAATTACTTCTTCTACCTCTAATGAGATGCAAAGAAGCTTTATTCCCCCTAAAATAACTTCCACAACTCCCCCAGCATAGTCTATATACTCTGGTGGCCCACATTTACCACTACCTGCCATGACAATGATGTGAAGTAAACACAGATGAACGGGATCCTCCCACGTCTTTTTAAAAAATATATTTTTATTGATTTCATAAAGGGAGAGGGAGAGATAGAAACATCAATGATGAGAGAAAATCATTGATCAGCTGCCTCCTGCACACCACTTACTGGGGATGGTGCCTACAATCCGGGCATGTGTCCTGACCAGGAATCGAACCTCGACCTCTTGGTTTATAGATCAATGCCCAACCACTGAGCACACCGGCCGGGCCTTTTAAATTGTCTATTCCAGGGGTTGGCAAACCTATCTGTAAAGGGTCAACAGTAAATGTTCAGTTTGGCAGGCTAGACCCATGGTCGGCAAACTGCGGCTTGCGAGCCACATGTGGCTCTTTGGCCCCTTGAGTATGGCTCTTTCTAAGCCTTAGGAGTACCCTAATTAAGTTAATAACAATGTACCTACCTATATAGTTTAAGTTTAAAAAATTTGGCTCTCAAAAGAAATTTCAATCGTTGTACTGTTGGTATTTGGCTCTGTTGACTAATGAGTTTGCCGACCACTGGGCTAGACAGTCTCTGTCCTGTGGATGAAAAAGGGCCCACATACTAAACCTGCAAACTCAAGGGGGGCCTGCATGGCGGGCCTTACAAGCTCAGAGACCGAAATTAACCACATAGGATGGTCTGAAATGTAAGGTCAATCTTTAGGTTAACTGAGCCTGTCTTTTATAGTCTTTTTGCAGCTAAGATAAACATACCTTTGGAATTTTCTTTTTCCAGACCCCTCAGGACACAATCTCCCACCAGAGCAGGAAATAACGGGAGCCTCTCATTATTATTGTTAGTTACCGATAAAACTATCCTATACCCATCTATGTAAAAGTGTGTCTAATCCTTTCACTTTGTAGCCAATCCCAGAGATTCACCTCCCAACCCCCACACCCAGCTTTGCTTTCTCTCACTTCCCTCATCTATCACCAATGAATTTCATGTGATCCCCTTACATCTTCTCCTTTGATTCTAATGTATAAAATAAGGTGCAAAAGAGCCATTCTCTGGAACATTTCCTCAATCCACTGAGATTTTGTTTCCCAGCAGTTGTCGTCAGTTTGGTTCAAACAGACTCATAAAAAAATTCTTACAGGTCTGGACATTTCTTATGCTGACAGTCGCAAGGGCTCAATTATGCCCTTGCAGCTCCAAAGCAGCCATTGATGATACATTAATGATTGGGCGTGACAGCATTCCAATAAAACTTTATTTATGAACAAAGAAACTTGAATTTCCTTTCATTTTAATTTCCCCTCCAACCATTTACAAAAGTAAAAACCATCCTCTCTTGTGGGCCGTGAAAAGGTAGGTAGCGGGCCAGACCTGGGCAGCAGTTTGCTAGCATCTGGTATAAGTCAAAACAAAAAGAAAGCCACGTAGGTGGAGGTGGAAGAGGGCACAGGAGTGGAAAATGGTGATGGAAGAAATAAAATAAAAATAAAGCAAGCCATGAGCCACACACTGAACTGATTCTTGCCATTCTTTTGTTGAAAAACATAGACTTTGAATTTCTGATTTGCTACAGACCCTTTTGCTTGATTTCTCATCCAGGAACACTTGCCAGTACCAAACTCTTACTTCAGGGATGCTCACGTGCCAGAGGGGGCTGAAAGTGGGATCAGTGCTTTCCTCTGCATAATAATGAAAGTAAGTCAAGGGAATGGTGAAAACAAACCCCCAAATCCAATTTACATTAAAAAAAAATAACATGCTTCTGGTTTATGCACAAGCAGCTTACGTCTTTCATCAACACAGGAAAACATCAGGAGGTTTGTCAATATTTCATAAACTTAAAGTTGGTTAAGAAGGAAATAATGCAACGGTTGAAATGAAAAGAAAATGCTTCACTAATGAGTCTCTGGGTTTTCAGATCTAAGCACGTCAGAGGAGAGCCAATCTCATTATCACATTGAGCTGCTATTCAGAAGAATCACAGGAGCCCAGGAGGGACCTCGAGCCGAGCTAATGAGAGACATGAAATCGGGTTTTGGTCTATTAACCACATCACCTGAAAATGGCTGGCTCGATTTTCAGCAAGTCTGAAAGACATGTTTGCAAATGTCTTTATTAAAGTCTAGACCAGAAGGCACACAAATGATTCCACCTGAGTGGCTTTGGGGGAAAGGGGCACCTTGAGATTCTCCATCATCCCCATGCTCAGGGGCTGGCAAATTTATGCTGTAAATGGGCCAGATACCCAGCATTTTCAGCTCTGTGGGCCAGATGGTCTCTGTCAGCAACTCTCCCACTGTAGCAGGAAAACAGACAAAGGAGCCATAGACAACACATTCTCAAAGAGGGGTGGCTGAATGCCAATAAAACTTTATTTATAAAAAGCAGCAGCAGGACTCGGTGATTTCCAGTTTGTACTCTAGAGCAGCTGTAACTGAAGTGCAATGAGAAACTCACACAGAGGGACTTGTTCCATTCTTAAGATGGTAAGGGTGGAGGAAGCAAAAGGTTTCCTTTCTGTCAGTCCAGAAAATATGAAGGAAGTGATGCAGAAACGAAAAGCAGAACGGAACTGCCTTACCCACTATCAAAACTATGTGGAATACTAGTATACCGACAGGCATAGGAAAGCACTGGAAAGGGAATGGGAAGACAGGAAAAGATTTTCCACACTGGAAATTGTTTCCAAATTTTAAAATTATTGTGATCGCCCTCTCATGGTGAGGGTCTAGACTGAACGAATGAATCCAGGCAAGAGGTAAAATGTGGCAGTGAGGACACTCACGATATCGAAGGCTTACCAGGTGTCAGGCGTTCAGTCAAGCACCCAGGTCAAATTCAAGTGCACCAAACCTTCCAACAAATCCAGGTAGGTATGACTTTTAAGCCCATTTTAGAGATATGGAAACTGAGGCTTAGGGAGGGGAAGCAATCAGCCAAGGTCCCCCCAGCAAGGAATGGAGATGGGATTTGAATCCATACCTAAATGACGCTGAACATGAGCACTTAAATGCTGTGGGATCCTATGAACCCAAAATTCAAACTCTGATAAGCTTTGGTGCCAGTGAGGGTTCTTTTAAAAACAACAACATATTTTTATTGATTTCAGAGAGGAAGGAAGGGGGAGAGATAGAAACATCAATGATGAGAGAAAGAATCACGGATTGGCTGCCTCCTGCACGTCCCCCTAGTGGGGATGAGCCCTCAACCTAAGCGTGTGCCCTTGACCAGGAATGCGAACCTGGGACCCTTCAGTCCACAGGCTGACACTCTATCCAGTGAGCCAAACCTGCTAGAGCACCAGTGAGGGTTCTTGAAAAGTTTCCTAAAGATCCATGATATGCGATTAAAAAACAAACAAACCACATACAGCAGCCCTAGCCGGTTTGGCTCAGTGGATAAGAGCATTGGCCTGTGGACTGAAGGTCTCAGGTTCAATTCGGTCAAGGGCACATGTCTGGGTAGCGGGCTCAGTTCCCAGTAGGGGGCGTGCAGGAGGCAGCCAATCGGTGATTCTCTCATCATTGATGTTTCTATCTCTCCCTCTCCTTTCCTCTTTGAAATCACTTAAAATATATATATATTTTTTAAAAGTCATTACATCAAAAAAAAAATGTACAGCAGACTCTAATATGTATCCCTCAAAGCTACCCTGACTTATAACAACTTAACAATGAGATAATAGTTCTCTGGAGAAAAATGCAATTATTGAAACAAAATCTCAATGACACCATTCTCTTCTCAGAGAACGATTCACCCCCGCAACACAAACGCCTTGCCTCATTGAAACCTCAGTGTGGGTCTGAAAAGGCAGAGATTTCCTCACACCATTCACACAGCTTGATGAAGACTGACCAGTCAAGATCTTGACGTGTCTGTTCTTGCTGCCATAACACAGGCCTGGTTGAAACTCGATTCAGAAGCTATGTTCCCTGCTACTTGCAAACCATGGGGAGATGCTTAGCTGGATTTGACAAGGGAATAAACTATAGAAGCAATGAAATAGAATGACATTAGCTGAGTAGCAGTACAAGTGGATTTGACCCTGGTCTAGTGAAACCCCACTGCAATCACTTTAATTCTTCTAGGAGCAGCCAGGTCAAAATCGTATTTGCCCAATTCCTGACCAACACTTATTGAGCAAAATCCAAAAGGGAACATCAGCCCCGGCTGGTTTGGCTCAGTGGACAGAGCGTTGGCCTGTGGACTAAAGGGTCTCAGGTTCGATTCCAGCCAAGGACACATGCCCGGGTTGTGGACTTGATCCCCTCTATCTCTCTCCCTTCCTCTCTGAAACCAATAAATACATTTTTTTTTAAAAAAGGGAACATCATTTCATTTAACAGGCTCCAAAATAAACCCTAAGTGTTTTTCCACAGCCTAATTCTAAACGATTCAAGTTAGAAAAGCAACTTCTTGTTTAAGAAATGTGTAACAAAAAGTCCTTTTAGGAAATGAGCTTTATTTTCAATGCTATTTAGTTCTAAAAGCCTGCGTGTTTGCTTTTTCCTCCCACCAGGCTTACCTACAAGTCAGGATTCCAAAACCCACAACAAACAAATCAAACACCTATGAGATCCAGGTACTGACCACCAGCGTTTCATTTTGGCAATTAAACCAGGACTTTCTTTTAAAGCAGCTTCTGTACAAAATGCTCAAATGAAGCTCATTCTTTTTCCAACCTTGAAATCACCCATTTGAAAAACAGACCCTAAAACCCCAAGCTTTCAGAACTAGGTCCCAATATTACCACATAAATCACTCTCACTCTAAAAATTGTACAATTAATGGCCCATTTAACAGAGGGCTTTCAAGGCAAGGCATAATTTCTCATAAGACATCTGCCTGCCCCTGCCAACTCTTCTGCACATCTCTTCCGTGGGAACCAATAAGACTTTACCCTTAAAGTCCTAGGGACGACAGCTACACTGTAATCCAAGGGCGCCTACTGGGACAGAGAAGGAACTGAACACAGACCCAGCAACAATGAACTCTGTTATTCACCAAATCTAATAAAGGCTGCATCAAACTTAAAAGCCAACCTTTCTGGTTCAGATCCTTGGAAATAAATGATTTCTAAAAATGTGTAATTCGAACCAAAAGGGATAGTTATTAAAAATAAACCAAGACATAGCCAATAGAAACGTTTCTAATGAAAGCTTAGTGGAAGAGGGATTCCAATCCAATAAAACTATCTAGACATGTTCTTTTTTTCTATAAAGAAGGCAATGTTATCACAGTCCCTTACATAAACCCTCCTGAAACTCCTTAAGTAGACAACATTTCAATACACAGACCAATTGAAAATATCTTTAAAAAAACAACAGTGACGTGGCCAGGAAACCAAGTGTATCTTGGTGAACATTTTTTTCACCCACCACGAGCTTGGGCTTTCTGGGAAGGTCACCAGTTTTCCAGTCAAAAACATTCTTGAAGTTGTCAGGAACAGAGGGAGGCTTGGCATCTGGGAAGGTGTGTTACTGGTTCAGTATCTGGAGCTCAGGAGCCAAATAGCCTGGAAAATTCAGAGGGCAGAAATGTCTGTGAGAATGGGAAGCTGTCACTCTGAAAGCATTTTTAGAAAACATTTTATGTTGCTTTTAAGATTATTTTTCATCATTTTCTGATCTAATAAGTAACTCTTCTGTTACACAGTACTGTGAACACTACCAAACTATACACTTAAAAGAAAAATGTAACTTTAAAGAATTATCCACTTCATACAAATTTGCAACATTTTATTTGCACCTATTCCCCATTACTGCAAGTCAGTGGTAAGTTTCATATCAAAAAGACCTTTGAATAAACAAATGATTACAGTTAACTTTGTTCACTGAAGAAAATCTGGAATAGGAAAGGCCTGGGAACTGTAATAAATATTTCTGAAGTTTGAGAATGGGTATGTAGGTTACAACACAGGCCTACTGGGGAAAAACCATAGAGGTGTTAAAAAGAGATATAGCCCAGCCTTAGCCGGTTTGGCTCAGTGGATAGAACATCAGCCTGTGGACAGAAAGGTCCTGGGTTTGATTCTGGTCAAGGGTACATACCTTGATTGCAGGCTCCCCAATCTGGGCCCTGGTCAGGGTGCATGCAGGAGGCAACCAATCAATGTGTTTCTCTCAAATCGGTATTTCTGTCTTTCCCTCCCTCTTCCACTCTCTTTAAAAATCAATGGGAAAATATCCTTGGTAAGGATTAAAAAAAAAAAAAAAATCTAAATATGCAAACTAAAAAATCAGTTAAAAAAAAAAATATATATATATATATCCCCTGGCCGGCATGGCTCAGTGGTTGAGCATCAACCTATGAATCAGGAGATCACAGTTCAATTCCCAGTCAGGACACATGCCAGGGTTGCAGGCTCAATCCCCAGTGTGGGCCATGAAGGAGGCAGCCAATCAATGATTCTCTCTCATAACTGATGTTTCTATCTCTCTCTCTCTCCCCTTACTCTCTGAGATCAATAAAAATATACTTCATATATATATACTGGTGTGTATATATATGTGTATATATATATATATATATATATATATATATATATGGGAATTCTCTGTATTATCTTTGCAGCATTTCTATAAATCTAAATTTTTTCCAAAATAAAAAGATTATTAAAAACAAAACAAAAAAGATAGTGTAGGAACAATTGGATTGCCACATACCAAAAAATGAAGTTGGATCTCTATCCACACCACATGCAAAAATTACCTCAAACTGGACTAATTATTAAAATTGAAACTATAAAATTCTTAGTGACAAAAAGAAAGATACTGGACTTCATCAAAATGAAAAATTTTGTGTTTCAAATGATACCATCAAGAAAGTGAAAAGACAACCCCCCCCAAAATGGGGGCTATTTACTTGCAAATCATGTGTCTGGGACTGGCATCTAGAATATACAAAGAACTTACACCTCAGTAAAACCCAATTTAAAAATGAGCAAAGAGCTCTTGTGGGTGGTGGTGAACTCGAAAAGAACGCTGTGAAGGTCTTGGGCACATTTCGAGAGCACAAGGTGGTGGGGTGCTGCCTGACCACCCCTAAGTGCCACACGCTGCTCCTCAACCACATGTGCATCTTTCCATCTAACCGTGTTGGTGCCAAGTCCCGCATCTGGTACTTTATTTCAACTGAAGAAGATGAAGAAATCTACAGGGGAAATTGTCCACCGTGGGCAGGTGTTTGAAAAATCCTCTCTTGGGGCAAAAAACTTTGGCATCTGGCTGAGCTAAAACTCCCACAGTGGCACCCACAACATGTACCCAGAGTACCAAGACCTGACCACTATGGGTGCTGTCACCCAGTGCTACTGAGACATGGGAACCCAGCACTGTGCCCAAACCCACTCAATCCAGATCATGAAGATGGAGGAGATCATGGCCAGCAAGTGCTGCCACCCAGGAGTCAAGGGCTCCAAGATCAAGTTCCCACTGCCCCATCCGGTCCTTCCTTGCCAGCACAGTCACGCTTCACAACCGAGAGGCCCAACACCTTCATATAATTTTTCTTTAAAAAAAATCCTCACCTAATTGATTTTATTGACTTTATAGAGAGAAGAAGGGGGAGAGAGAAGAAGGGGAAGAAAGAAAGAGAAACATCTCTGTGAGAGAGAAACACTGACTGATTGCCTCCCCTACATGCCCCAACCAGGGATTGAAACTGAAACCTAGATATGTGCCCTGACCTGGAATTGAACTCACGGCCTTTTGGTGTACAGGACAATGCTCCAACCAACTGAGCCACTGGCCAGGACCCAACACCTTCTTTTAGATGCAGGGCCTCCTTGTCCCCTTGGAAAAACCAGGTTGCTCAGGGGAAAAAACAAAGGGCAAAGGATCTCAACAGACATGTCTCCAAAGATAAACAGATGGCCAATAGCACCTGAAGAGATGCTCAACGTCATTAACCATCAGGGAATGCAAATCAACCTTCACCTCTACTAGGATGGTCGTAATAAAAAAGTCTGACCATCACAAGCGTTGGCAAAGATGTGGGGAAATTGAAACCGTCACACGCTGCTGGTGGGAATGTAAATCGCTGCAGCTACTTTGTAAAATAGTCTGGCGCTTCCTCAAAAGGATAAATATAGAGTTACCGATAGGCCCAGCAATTTCACTTATGAGTATATACCAGAGAACTGAAAACAAATGTTTGTGCCAGCATTATTCATAAGAGCCAAAAAATAGAAACATCCCAAATATCGATCAACTGATGAGTGGATGAACAAACTGTGGCATATCCATACAATAAACTATTATTCAGCCACAGAAAGAAATGAAGTCCTGATTCATGTACAACACTGAAGAAACCAGAAGACATTATGCTCGTGAAAAAAGCCAGACACAAAAGGCCACATATTACATGATTTCATTTATATGAAATATCAAGAACGGACAATTAACAAAATAAACTGTGGAACAGAGTGGATCCAGAGACATGGAAGCATGGAACAGAGTGCAGAATCTGAGGGAAGGCGGGGGGAGAGTGGGTGGGTGGAAGGTAATCAACCAAAGACCTTGTATGTATATATGCATAACCCATGGACACAGACAATAGGGTGGTAAAGGCCTGAAGTGGGGGGCTAAGGGAGGGGGGACTGGAAGGAGACAACGGGGGAAAAAGGGGACATATGTGATACTTTCAACAATAAAGATTAAAAAAAAAACAAAAGACAAATCCGTAGAGATATAAAGTATATCAGTGGTTACCAGAGGCTGGGGAGAAGAAAGAACAGGAGCGACTGCTTAATGGGTATGGAGTTTCCCTTTGGGTGTGCTGAACTTATTCTAGAATTAGACCGTGGTGATGGTTGCACAACTTTGTGAATGTACTAAAAAATCTTGAATTGTGAAAAACAACTTCCACTTTTTACTTATTTATCTTTCTCTGTGGTTTGACACCCTCATTTTCTTCCTATCTTCCTTCCAATATTTTGTTACGAAGATTTCAACAAAGAGTTCAAAAAACAGTTCAGTGAACAGCCAAATACACACCACCTACATTCAGCAATTAACATTTTGCTTTATTGTGCATCTATCTATTCATCTGTCTACCTTACTTTTGATGGGTTTCAAACTAAGATGCAGATATCAGTACCTTGGTCCCTAAAAATTCAGACATGTTTCTCCACATTTAAAGTTTTCCATGACTTTTTAAAATTTCCAAAGTAGCCCAGCTCAAACAATATAGAAGTGGGTACATGGAATAGCAAATCATCCCTCTGATCCTGCTACAGTCACAATCATAGACAGTCTGGAGTAGATCCTTCCAACTCTCTTGCTGGAAGTGTTTCCAACACTGACTTCAGCACGCACTCAGCATTTATTCAATGTTTACTGTGTGCAAATCACAACTGAAGCCAGAGTATGCATACAGGTGACATAAGCCTTCTTTACTCTCAAAACATTTCCCTAGTGTAGACATACTCTCTGGCACGTTATCACTGATGACATCATGACAGTTGGTCGCATGGGCGTCCTTTAAGTTACCTGATTCTTCCCCTGTTCTTGGACATTTAGGTGATTTCCAGTGTTTTAACATCCTGGAAAAGCCAGTCACTGTCTCCCTGACACCTCATTCTGGAGGGAATCTTCCCTCACCCATGACCCCCACAGGAAGAGCTGGCCTAGGTCAGGGTTCAGCACCCTCTCTCTATAAAGGCCACACATAAGCAGTTCAGGCTGTGTGGGCCCAGGCAGTCTGTCACATGCCCCAACCGCTTTAGCGCAAAAGCAGTCACAAACGCGGCATGGCTGTGTGGCAATAAAACTTCATTCATGAAAACAGGCAGGGAGCAGATATGACCCCATGGGCTGTGGTTTGCTAAGCCCTGACCTCAGTTGTTAGGCTAGAACCAGGAACCTCCAATCCAACTAGAAGTGAATGACCTAAATAGGTCAATCAGACTTTGCTCCCAGGAAATGAAATCAGGACACTGGGCTACTGACTAAGCTTGCCTTGGGCTGAGCTGCCAGATCACGGAGTCTGAGGCTACACCTTCTGGTCACAGGCCAGAAGATGACAGTGAAGGATTCTAGTTAGACTAGAGAGGACAATAGAGCCAATGGACAGAAAAGAACAGAATGATAAAAACACACCAAGTTCTTCCCTGCCCCAAGCCCTTTGTACATGCTGCTTCCAGTGCTAACATGCCTCTCTCTCTAGCTCTGCAAATTGGACTTCCTGTTGTTCATTTTTTTTTTTTTTTACCAATTTTATTTTCATTTTTATTGATTTTAGAGAGAAAATAAGGGAGAGAGAAACAATGACTTGTTCCACCCATCTGTGCATTCATTGGTTGACTCCTATACATGCCCTGACTAGGGATCAAACATGCAACCTTGGCATATGGGGATGATGCTATAACCAGCTGAGCTCCCCGGCCAGGCCCTGGTGTTCTTGATTTAAACGGCATGCTATCAAAGAGCCTCTTCCTGGCTGCCTTCTAAACTGGGAGACTCCCTCCTTTTGCTACCTCACAATTGACTTTTTTCCCCATTTGTTTGTTTTGTCTGTTTTCCACCTGTCATACTGGTGCATTCACTAAAGGCAGGGACTGTGGCTGTCTTAGTTGTTACCCCAGAGCACAGCCCACAATGTATAGTTGTGAATGAATAAATGAATGGATGGATGGATGGATGGATAGGTAGGAACCTAGAGAGACAAAGGCTAGAGGGGCACTTTGCCACCCCCAGTGCTTTTTTCCCATGAGTCCTAGTTACACCACCTGTACTCTTCGGCAAATTCCTTATAGCTTCGTGAGCCTCTTTGTACCCGAGCAGGCCTCATCCAAGCTCCCAAAAAGGGCCTCTCTGTATATCTATCAAGGTCCTCATTCTGGGCTCTAAAACCTTTCCTAGTGGCACAGTGAACCCCCTCTCATCCTCCGATCCCCTAAGTCAGGGGTGGGGAAACTTTTTCCTGCCAAGGGCCATTTGGATATTTATAACATAATTCGAGGGCCATACAAAATCATCAACTTAAAAATTAGTCTGCTATATTTTGTCAAACATTTAATTAACTCATCGCTAATGCCTTGGCAGGGCCAGACCAAATGATTTTGGGGGCCTTATCCGGCCCACGGGTCAGACGTCCCCAACCCTGCCTAAGTTCTAGAAATATCTCCTTAAACAGTCATCAGCGACAAGGACCACCCAGCAATTTCAAATTCAGCATTTCAACCAGTCATTCTCTTCCTCTTTGGAGGAAATATACAAGATGGGCCCAGCATGGCCTAACTACAGATTCTTCTGTTTGAAACCCGAGTCTGTTTACTCCGAGTCTCACAATTCATTAATAGCAGTATTGGAATTACAGCCTGAGGCTGGAAGGAAAACCAAAAAAGGGCATAAAAACAAACAAAAACTTCTTTAAGTGTACAAAAACAGAAACAAAGTCTGAATATACACTTCTGCTGGGTTCCAGCAGGCGGGAGCAGGACCCAGGAGCACACTGGCTGTCCAACCACATTTTTCACCTTGACAGATGCCAGATATACACTAAGCACAGAAGAGCTGGCAAGAGGTGACCAGGCCTCAGGCTCAGGGAAAGCATCTCTTGGCAGCTCCCAGTGACACACCGGGCACAGCCAGGACTTGGAGAATGCCACATTTCAATCCACTCTCCAGCTTGGACCATGGTGGCATAGCTTAAACCTGTTTTCTCTCTAGCTTGGAGAGTTCTTATTTTGATAGCAGAAAGCATGACCCAAAATGTAGACTGAGCCCAGCCAGCGTGGCTCAGTGATTGAGCATTGACCTATGAACCAGGAGGTTGAGGTTTGATTCCCGGTCAGGGCACATGCCCAGGTTGCCAGCTCGATCCCAGTGTAGGGCATGCAGTAGGCAGCCAAGCAATGATTCTCTCTCACCACTGATGTTTCTATCTCTCTCTCCCTCTCCCTTCTTCTCTGATATCAATAAAAATATATTTTTAAAAAACAAGTGTAGACTGAGATGACAGAGAATGACCATCAGGTGGGTCATTCTGGAGAATGTTGCAGAGGATGACAATGAAAGAGATGGGCAGCCCGACTTACACGATCATGCAGAACATCATGAAAACGTTCCACAGGGCGATGAAGATTCGGAAGTACCTGAGGCTCAGTAGGAATTCCCGGATGTTGTCACCTGGAAGGTCAGAAAGCATGTTTACAAGTACTGCTAACTTTCTGCTGTCACAGCTGCCGGTGCTTCTGCAGTTTCTGCCCACCCTAAGCCCACTGCCCTCATGTTCCACAGTGGCAGCTCCATTTTTCCTTTGGGTCTCTTCTCCTCCCCAACCCTCAGCACTCAGGCTGCCACTGACCAATCTCCCAGTCTGATTGGTGAGGAAAGAGTAAGTGATCTAGGTATGTATGCCCAATGAGAGTCAGCCCTGGGACTTTTGCCCCAACTACTGTTTTCTGCCAGGCTCCCTGGGCTGGGTTGGAAAGATATAAGCAGTGTCCTCTAGGACAGGCCATCGGCAACTTAGGCTCAGGAACTGAAACCAGCCCCTGCTACTTGTTTCTGTGTGACCCAGGAGCTAAGAATGTTTCTCCTATTTTTTTAAAATATATTTTTATTGATTTTTTACAGAGAGGAAGGGAGAGAGATAGAGAGTTAGAAACATCAATGAGAGAGAAACATCAATCAGCCACCTCCTGCACATCTCCTACTGGAGCTACTTGACCGGAATCGAACCTGGGACCTTTGAGTCCGCAGGTTGATGCTCTATCCACTGAGCCAAACCGGTTTCGGCATTCCCTATTTCTTAATAGTTAAAAAAAAAGTAATAGAGTATTTGGTGAGATATAAAACTTACATGAAATTCAAATTTCAGTGTCAACAAATAAAGTTTTATTGAACAAAGCTATGACCATTCGTTTACATATTGCCCATGGCTGCTTTCCTGTTTCAATGGCAGAGTTGAACTGTTGCACCAGAGAAGGCATGGCCTGCAAAGCCAAAAGTATTTATAATCTGGCCCTTTACAGAAAAGTGTGCCAAGCCCTGCTCTAGGGTCATCTTTGCCAACACAAGCCAGCCTGATAGTAAAACCAACCTAGAAGGGAAAGGAGAGCTAGAGACAGCCACATGCTGGAGGGCTAAATCAGGTGTGCCTGAAGACAATTCTATCCTTGGGTGTTTCAATTTGCTTTAACCACTCTGAGATGGAATTTTAGTATTTGCAACGAAAAGCATACTAATTTGGGCAAGTATAACAGCAGTTCTGCTTTGGTGACGACTTACTCTAGTTCCCTCTGCCGCCAAGGAACAGAAACCACTCCAAGAGGAGGCCATTTGGTACATTAAGACTCCAGAGACCTGTGTTCCAGAACCTTCCTCTTGGGTTTTGAGTCATTTTTCCTCACCCACCCCCAACCCCAGCCTCCAGAATGAACTTAACTGGTCCAGGTTAGGCGACCTACAAGGGTGCAACCCAAAGTGTCATCTGGAGATCACAGCTCTCTGGTAAGTACAAAATACTGGGTAGGAGCTCTTTTCCCAGCAACCCAGCACGACCGTCACCTGTTACTGGTACTGCTGTGCCATCCTAGTGCAGGATCAGCACACGGTCTTGTTAGCCAGTATCATCCACCACATGTAGTTGGTCATGCCATGTGTGGCACAGCCTAAGTGACCTAGCATGGGCTTCAACTAACAGAGACGGGTCTGTCCAAAGGATGTCTGAGAGGCACCGCTTGGCAAGGCCCTTCTCTAAACTGAGGATCATGTAAATGGGCTCTTCTGACAACAGATGCTGATTAAGGCCACTGGCTCCAGGTAGGAGCCTGGTGTGGGAGACACAGGGAAGAACAGACAGGTGTCCCTGCCCTAAGGAGCTCACAGGGGAGGTGGTAGGAAATACTAAACAAGCACACTGCAGGAAAGAGCTAAATAAGCTGGAGTCTCTTCTCTGGAGCTTAAGGTCAAGTGTGAGGGGTAGAAATTAGCCAGATGACAAAATACATATAAAGAAAAATAATAACTGTAGGAAGTAATAAGAGTGCTGACTTATGCACGGAGATCTGGCAGGTAAAAGAAGTGGGTGACAGGTGGGCAAGAGGAACATCACATCCTTGTGCCTCTCTCTCTCTCATACACACACACACACACTCTCTGGACCAATTCCCGAGTCCAGAAAGGAGGCTTTACCTGTGCTAGGCTCCCTGGACTCCTCCCCAAAGCCATGCGAGTCCTTCTTTTTCCTACAAAGAGAAGCAGTCAGTGTCCACTTTCGATAGGATGCAAGGACAGCTCAGTCCCTGGCATCAAAGGGCCATTCAGCTCGATCGCTGACTTGCAGTGTGACCTCGGCGGTTCAATAACCCTCCCTAGGCACCCACCTGCCCCACCAATTACAGCCATCGACAAAGTGGAGAAGGTAACCCGTGGGTACAGGTTAGGACTAAGAGTTTCTTGGGGGATGGGCTTGGGGGCCTCCGGGGTGCGAGCAGAGGGAGGCCCGGGGAACGGAGAGCCAAGATTTCAAGCCGCAGTGGCGCGAAGAGTCTCGGGGGCAAGGACTAGGCTGCAAACCGGTTCAGAGGGTTGGCTGGGACTTGGGTGCAGGGCCTGCGACGTGGGGCTGGCTCACGCTCGCGGGGGCGGGCTACGGGTGCCCGGGTGGAGCAGCGGTCCTTTGCGGCCTACTCACAGCTTAAAGTTAAGCACCGCTCCGGCGTTCATCAGCAGCGTTCTGCGGAGGAAGAATGCAGTTACCTAGGCCGCCCCCAACCCTGTGGGGCCCTACTTCCCCGGCCTCCAGTCCCCTTAATTACCCGAAGAGCAGGATGTCTCCGATCATCTTTACAGCCGAAGCGTCCGACAGAACCGGAAGCGGAAGTCTAGGGAAGGCGGGGAGAGGAACACGAGACGACCAATTGTGGAGCAGCGCTGGCGAGGGCTGAGCCAATCGAAGGCCAAGGCAGGCAGGGTCCCGCCCTCTGCAGGCCGGAGCCTCTTAGGGAAGAGGAAGCGCCTTTACTAGCTGCAGAGGCCAGGAGCGTAGCGGAGAAGGGCCGGGCGATCGTGTGACGTCATCTGTGGGCGGGGCCATCCGGGGATGGATTAGGTCACTCTTGGGAGGCGTGCCGCACAGGGGGTCAGGGACCCGCTCGCTGGAGAATTGGCTCCCGGCTTTATCTTCTGGAATGGAATCTCAGATGGGGCTTCTGAGAAAACGGCGCCCAAGACCACGGAGCAGCACAGAGGAGTGGGTCCTGACGCAGTGGGCTGTCCGGGGCACGGACGCCCCGACTGATTGGGGAGGGTCCTCCGGGGCCCCACGAGAGACGCGGATCCCCACTGCCTGTGGCGGGGGACCCTACTGAGCGGTCCCTTTGGAGGACGGAGGTCCCTGTGGGGGATGGAGGTCATAATGTACGGAGTCACATGGAAGACTGGGGTCGCGACAGCTGCCTAGAGGACGAGGTCCTGACTAAAGGGACCCCCTGAGGCACCGGAGAATGGGGTTCTCCACTGATCAGGCCCCACGAGGGATGGAGGTCCCGACCCGAGGGCTCCACAGAGGACGTGGGTCCTCATCGAGCACCACCTGGGCGCGGTTCTGACTGATCCGTCCCCCCTAGGCGGGCTCCGAGCGTGAGGGACTCCTCCCCAGTGGACAGCTCCCCTGCCCAGCTCACTCCACCGAGATCGGCACCCGCCTCGCTGGGCTGAATGGAGTCGTGAAGGCTCAGAGGAGGGACAAATTGGGGACACCTGACCGGCCGGGCTGCATGGGACAGGACGGCCGCGGGACAGCTGTCGGCCCTCCTTTCTCCCGGCCCGGCTTGGGGGCGGTGCCTGGCGGGGATGGGCGGGCCCCGCAGCGGGGGGTGGGGGGGCGCAGTCGCGGGTTCGTGGGCTGCGGGACGCACCCGGCTGGGGGCTGGGGTGGGACCCGGCGGGCGCCATGGAGCTGCTGTCCGCGCTGAGCCTGGGCGAGCTGGCGCTCAGCTTCTCTCGGGTGCCGCTCTTCCCCGTCTTCGACCTCAGCTACTTCATCGTCTCCATCCTCTACCTCAAGTATGAGCCAGGTGAGCGCGGGCGGCCGCAGGGTCGGAGGGGCTGGCATCGCGGGGCGGGGGCGAGGAGGGGGAAGTCCTGGATCGTGGCGGGTGACGGGAGACGGGTTCGAGGAGCAGGCAGGTGCTGGGATCTTGGGGTTCTCCCGTGCCGCGATGGGAGAACCGTGGGGAAACGTGAGGGAAGGCGAGGAGATGTGAGGGCTGGGGGAGGGGAGGCAGCTGGGGCCTGGAGGGCAGGAGAGGACGCTGATCCTTCAGGGGAACAGGTGTTGGGGAGTTTGCAGGGAGAGAAGGTCGGGGGTCCTAGTAGGTAGGGTCGCATGAAGCTGGGTCAGGGGCGTAGGTCGTGGTGAGGGGCTGTCGGGTGGGCGCCGCGGGCTCGGCCAGATGTCTTGGCCGCCCGCAGCGGTGACCTCCCTCCTTGCCCTTGGCCGGGGAGACGGGGCGGCAGCTGAGTGTCTATATTAGGGCCGGTCGCGCTGGGGTCAGTTTCAGAGAAAGTGACACCGGTGCCCCCTCCCGCTGTCGCTCAGGGAGGCGGCTGCGCTGGACCTCTGCTCCCGCCGGAATTCTTCCAGCTCTGGCCCCCATCCTCTCCACGTCCTGAGCCCAACCGCCCCGGGGTAGGGTAATTTGGGGTCAGCCTTCTCCCACCAGCTCCAGACCCCCATGGAGAATCGCAGAGGGGAGGACCCGGCTTCTCGGATTTAAACACACACACACACACACACACACACACACACCATTTTAAAAATGAGGATAAATGGCCTCCACAGAATGTGTTCTATTTTTATACAAGGCTCAGGGACTAGTGATTGTTCTCCCAGTGTTTTAATTATGCTAGTTACACCGGCAAACTACATGGACAGAATTTAGCTTTAGAAAAAAGATTAATCACCCAAAACTTTGTGACCCTTTCTCCCACTTAGATGTAAATTACCCCATAGTCTCTTCTCAGAATGGAATAGTTTTTTTTAGTGATAAAAAATAGGTGCTCCTAGGGGAAGAGATCAACCGAAGGACTTGTATACACGTATATAAGCCAAACCAATGGACATGGACAACAGGGGGATGGGAGCATGAGTGTTCGGGGTGGGGGGGGGGGGGAGGTTGGGGGTTAATGGGGAGATGGAAAAAAAAAGAAAAAAAATAGATGCTCCTGTTTACTTTAAAATCAAGCCGAAAAGCACAAAGGAAAAGAGAGAGAATTACAGTTGATGTGGTGGCCACCCTTCCAGACCTCTCTTCTCTGCACTTATAACCCCCAGAGTTATGAATGTAAACCCACGATCTTATGCAAAGAGTATCGTACTCTGCTTGCCAAGTGTTTTTGTTCCGTTTTATTTTTGCCAGTCCACAGTCCAGAGCCTATTTTTTTTAAAAAGCTTTTCTATAGAGCAGTTACTTTGCAAAGCAAAATAAGCCTTGTATTGTCCGTAGCATGACTATGGGTCGGTATTTTCTGTATGGGGATGAATTCCTGGTGGTTCAGGCCAGTCCCCAGGTGAGTACAGAACCCAGCACACCTAGGAAATCTCCAACCCTGGAGCAGGAGCCTCCCAGGGATGTAGGACACAGGCGTCTGGAGGCAAGGGGTCTCCAGGTCGGCTGGGAGGAGGCCGGAGGGGTCAGCACATTCCCACTGGAGTCACAGAGTAAGTCCTCTGAACTAGAAGTTTGAAGGTTCCTGAAGGTTGAGAGGGTTCAATGGTCCTCAACCCTAGCTGCACGTTTGAGCCTCCTGGGGACTCTCAAACCCTCCAATTGACTCAGAATATCTGGGGAGGGGCTCTGGTATCCTCTCGTTTGAAGTTCTCCTCCCCCAGTGATTGCTGTCTACTGTCAAGGTTGAGAAACCCCAGCCCAGTACAACTTCCTCCTTTTGTAACTGGGGAAATGGGAAACAGGCGAAGCTAATTTACATAGGCTGTTAGCCTCTTGTCCTGTGGCTGGTAGATGCTGGTGCTGGGGTTCCAACTCAGGTCTGTTTGACCCCAAGAATCACTAGGATTACTCTGGGGTCCAAGCAAGGTGTTGGACTTCGCTGTTAGCCCTCCCACCCCCACCCCCACCCCCTTGGTGGTTCTGCTGAACCTTTGTAAAGATCTCTACTCAGAATCCATGTACAGTTTGCAGGAGCAGGTTCAGAATTTGCAGAATCCCTTCAGAAATTAAGTATTTCCAGACAGTGATGGCCCTCTGAGCACCGATCCTGGGCAACTGCACAGGTCGCACTCTCAGAGATGAGAGTCAGGCCACCTTTAAGGAAAAATCTCCAAATTGGGAGTGTTTCTGCCTCTAGCGAAGGCTGCTTACTGAGTCTCCATGAGCTTCAGTTTGCTCATCTGTGAAATGGGCTCATAGGTAAAATCATCCTGGACTCCCTTTCCTAGCTGGTGTGACGATCTGTTGAGAACTTTGTCAATGGTAGGGTCTAAGGCACTTGAGAAAGGTACTTACAATTATTTTTAAGGCAGTGAGGGAAGGTGTTTCCTGGGACGCAGGCATTTTCTGGGTCAGGCTTTCCTGAGAATGAAGATGAAGCTGGGAGTGTGGTCCGCAAGTGAACAGCATCTGTGTACCCTGGGAGCTGGTTAAGAAATGCACAATGCCAGGCCCAGACGTGCATTTGAATAAGATCTCCATAAGCACACTAACGTTTGAGAAGTGATGAACAGGCTGGAGCTCCTTTTTTAAAAAATATTTTTTATTGACTTCAAAGAGAGGAAGGGAGAGGGAGAAAGAGATAGAAGCATTAATGATGAGAGAGAATCATTGATCAGCTGCCTCCTGCATGCCCCCACTGGGGATAAGGGCATGTGCCCTGACTGGGAATTGAACCGTGACCTCCTGGTTCATAGGCCAACACTCAACCACTGAGCAACACTGGCTGGTCTGGGGCTCCTTATTAAACCGAGAGTTGCTTCCTGGGGCAGGGGGTTTGGGTCTGACTCACTTCCAGGGCTCCCAGTTCTATGCAAGAAGACAGGAGGAAGCAGTGGGTGCTGGCTGTTGCCTGCGTTATTAAAGGAAGGAAGGAAGGAAGGAAGGAAGGAAGGAAGGAAGGAAGGAAGGAAGGAAGGAAGGAAGGAAGGAAGGAAGGGAGGGAGGGGAGGAAGGAAGGAAGGGAGGGAAGGAGGGAAAGAGGGAGGGAGGGAAGGAATTATAATTCTGGTTACCTTAGGCCTCACCTATCCAAAGAACTTTTCAGACCAGTGGTCCTCAGATTAGACCCACTTGAAGAGCTTTTAAAAATCATCTAAGCAGCATCCCTCCATCATTTAAATCAGAATCTCTGAGGGTAGCACCAGCACCAGTATTTTATTTTCTATAGAGCAGTTACTTTGCAAAGCAAAATAAGTTTTGTATTGTCCGTAGCATGACCACTGGTCTGTATTTCCTGTGTGGGGATGAATTCCTGGTGGCTCAGGCCAGTCCCCAGGTGAGTACAGAACCCAGCACACCTAGGAAATCTCTCTCTTTTTTTTTTCCAACCGTGGAGCAGGAGCCTCCCAGGAATATGGGACACAGGCATCTGGAGGCAAGGGGTCTCCAGGCCGGCTGGGGGGAGGCAGGAGGGGTCAGCACATTCCCACTGGAGTCACAAAGTCCTCTGAACTAGAAGTTTTGCCAATACAATATGTCTTATAAAATGCCTTTATCTTATCACACCATTTAAATATTTTCTAAAATATACTTTTCAGTTATAATATATTTTCAGTTATATTGTTTTCAGGTGTTTTAAAGTTCCCCACATGAGACCCGGGTCTCTCCACCACTGGTTCCCAACCTCGGCACTGTTGGTGGTTAGAACCAGGCCATTCTCTGCGGTGGGGGCAGCTCTGTGCATTTCAGGGTGTTTTGCAGCATCCCTGGCCTCTACCCACTAGCTGCTGATCTTTTTACCGTCTCCATAGCTCTACCCATTGTGACAACCAACACTGTCCCCATACATTGCCAATGTCCCAGATATTTGCTCCCAATTGAGAACCATTGATCTAGACCAGTGGTTCTCAACCTTCCAATGCTGCGACCCTTTAATACAGTTCTTCATGTTGTGGTGACCCCCAATTTCATTGTTACAAATTGAATATAATTAAAGCATAGTGATTAACCACAAAAACAATATGTAATTATATATGTGTTTTCTGATGGTCTTAGGCGACCCCTGTGAAAGGGTCGTTCGACCCCCAAAGGGGTCGCGACCCACAGGTTGAGAACCGCTGATCTAGACTGAATCTCAACCTCCAGTGCTATCAAGGACCAGGCAGGTGACAGATGGGAAGCAATAAACCAGCTTGCAAGGACCGTGCCCAGGTGAGATCCAGCCAGGCTCATCTCCACCTGGTTGGGGCTGGAACCATCAGAACTGGTTTTTCAAGGGAAGCTGGAAATGTGATTTGGCTATTGGAACTCTTCTTTTTTTTCTTTTCATTTTCTTTTATTTAAATTAATAGACTTTATTTCTAGAGCCGTTTTAGAGCTAGATCAAAATTAATCTGAAACGACAGTTTCTGTATATTACTGACCACCCCCATCACATACACATAGTCTTTCCCACCATCAACATTCTCTGCCAGAGTGGTACATTTGTTACAATTAATGAACCAACATAAATATCAACATTGTTATCATGTAATTATTATCATAGATTGACATCATTATCAACCAGTCTATAGTTTACATTAGGAATCTTTGGTGGTGTACATTTATGAATTTTGACAAATGTATAATGACATGTATTCACCATTCTAGAATCATACAGAATAGTTTTACTGCCTTAAAAATCTCCTGAGCTCCACCTATTCATTACTCTCCCCTACCCTCCACCTGGAACCCCCACCAATCTCTCATCTTTTTTCTTTTTTAAATATGTTTTTATTGATTTCAGAGACAGGAAGGGTGAGGGAGAGAGAGAAACATCAATGATGAGAGAGAATTATTGCTTGGCTGCCTCTTGCATGCCCCCTACTGGGGATGGAGCCAAAACTCGGGCATGTGCCCTGACTGGGAATCGAACAGTGATCTTCTGGTTCATGGGTTGATGCTCAGTCACTGAGCCACACCAGGCAGGCAACCTCTGATCTTTTTACTGTCTCCATAGTTCTACCTTCCCCAGATTGTTATAGAGTTAGACTCATGCAACCTGTATTCTTTTCAGACTGGCTTCTTTCACTCGGTAATATGCATTTAGGGTTCCTCCACATCTTTTCGTGGCTTGATAGGTCATTTCTTCTTACTGTTAAATAATATTCCATGGTATGGATGTACTACAGTTTAATTTTTAAACTATTGAAGGACATCTTGGCTACAGTTTGAACATTTAAAAAATTCTGTGTGGGTACCAGGCCAGTGTGGCTCAGTGGCTGAGCATCGACCCATGAACCAGGAGATTGAGGTTCGATTCCCCATCAGGGCACATGCTCAGGTTGCAGGCTCGACCCCCAGTAGGGGGCATGCAGGAGGCAGCCGAGCAGTGATTCTCTCTCATCATTGATGTTTCTCTCTCTCTCTCCCTCTCCCTTCCTCTCTCTGAAATCAATAAAAGCACATTTAAAAAACAATTCTGTGTGAGCTAAGAGAACACTTTCTTGATCTCTGGCTTGAACTGTAAGCTTTTTGAGGTCAGAGGGCTGCTCATCTCCAACCTTGCAAGGCAGGGACTACCAACTCCTACAAGGAAGGAAACTGAGGCAGAGAGCTTTGCTCAAAGGCTTAAGAAAAGAGGATTTAGAATTGCTGAGAGAATCTGTCAGTACACCTCATATGCTTTTAGACCTCAGACTAAATAGCACCAAACGAGGGGCAGTGCTGAAAATGCCCTGGGGAACCTTCTAGCACTTTCCTGCCATGGGAATGTCATGGATTCCATCTAGGAGACCTGACCGGGGCCTCCTCCTCCCTCGAAGGCAGAGCTGATTTGTATAAATCCATCCACTAGAATTTCCACCCACAGGTACTTTCCATTTCAGTTCAGTTCCAGGAATAACTCTCACACAATTACTAGGCACTAAGCAATTCTTTCCCTCCTCGGGTGCACTGGGGTGACCAACTCAGCCAGGTTTGCCCAAGACAAGAATCCAAAGTCCCATGTCCCTGGAACTCTTAGGTCCCAGGCAAACTGGGATAGCACCTAAGCAGATTGAAGCCAGGAGAGGGGAGAACTTTAGTGGCAAACGTGGGGCTGAAACCTATATTTGCTGCTTCTGGGTGCTATCCCCAACCCAAGGAGTGTGGCAAAGGGATGGATTTAGGTCAGTGATGGCGAACCTTTTGAGCTCAGCGTGTCAGCATTTTGAAAAACCCTAACTTAACTCTGGTGCTGTGTCACATATAGAAATTTTTTGATATTTGCAACAATAGTAAAACAAAGATTTATATTTTTGATATTTATTTTATATATTTAAATGCCATTTAACAAAGAAAAATCAACCAAAAAAATGAGTTTGCGTGTCACCTCTGACACGCGTGTCATAGGTTCGCCATCACTGATCTAGGGGGACTGTTTTTCAGCCCCTGCTTTGCTATGGGTTTACAGGGCAGGTTGTCTCCATCAGCCTCAGTCTTCCCATCTGTGGCAATGGGGAGACTGTTCCTGTCCTTCCAGGATTGCCAGGAGGGTATTGATAATGATAAGAAACATGATGATTATAATGCACACTGCATTGATTCATCAATACAACTCCATGAATGAGGTACTCTCATTCTCTCTTTTTGTTAATCCTCACCCGAGAATATGCCGAGAGAGAGAGAGAGAGAGAGAGAGAGAGAGAGAGAATCAATAGAGAGAAACATCTATTGGTTGTCTTCCATACATTCCCCGACTAGGGATCAAACCCCCAAACCAGGTATGTGCACTGACTGGGAATCAAACCTGCAACCTATCGGTGCACAGAACGAAGGCTCAATCAAATGAGCCTCATTCTCTTTTGACAGCAGAGGAAACAGAGACTGGGGAGGGAGCAGTCATTTGCCCAAGGCCATGCCTGAATGAGCAGCAGAGCCAAAACCCAGGCGTGTGACTTTATTTTAATTAGGACTCACCATGATACAAACATGGAACCTGCTTTACTCCTGAGAAACCCAGGTCCTCACCCCCACTCCCCAGTCTCAGTCCCTGGGATAGCCCCAGAGGACACCTAAAAGACCATGGAAAGAATTCAACCTCTGGGGGCTATTTTTAAACGCAGAGGTATCCATTTCTGCAAAACATGGGTGCCTCACCTGACCTGGTCCCTGCAGGCCCCACCAGCTGCTCTGAAGGATTACCGCTCAGCTGGCAGAGTTTTAAATAGACACTCCAGAGAAGAGAACGCTGCTTTCTTAAATCCTGTAATTAAATCCTTCAATGCTGAGGCTTTAGGACAGCGGTTTTTCAACCTGTGGGTCGCGACCCCTTTGGCGGTCGAACGACCCTTTCACAGGGGTCGCCTAAGACCATCCTGCATATCAGATATTTATATTACGATTCATAACAGTAGCAACATTACAGTTATGAAGTAGCAATGAAAATAATTTTATGGTTGGGTCACAACATGAGGAACTGTATTTAAAGGGCCAGAAGGTTGAGAACCACCGCCTTCCGATAATTTGGCAGGGAAAGGATGCGAATGGTGCAAGTAACTGCATGGGGAGATTGAGGAGGGAAAATTTGGCTCCAATCATCGTTAGGAGTTGAGCAAAGAAGGGATTAAGGGTTTGCACCTGACAGAAGGAAAGGGACACACAGAAAAAAATAGTTTGTCCAAGATCACATGGTTAGTTGGTGGGGATGGTGAAGAGGAAGGGGAGTGTGTTGATGACTTACTCTAAAACAGCTTTTATTAGGCATGCTTGCTCATTATAAAATGTAGTATATCCAAGAGAATGGTGAAATAACTTGTGATCTAGTTCTATGATGGAACATTATACAACAGTAAAAAATGAATATTATTTTAAAAAATACTGTGCTCAGTGAAAGAGATGAATGCAAAAGGCCATGTTATATACAGGGGTGGGAAAAAGCAGATTTACATTTGTAATACAAATAAACAATACAATGATTAATAACAATACAAGAATAAACTCTGTTTTGTGTACTCACACCTGTAAACCTACTTTGCCCACCTCTATATTTCCATCTACATGTACTATGTAAGTTTTTTTTTTAAATATATTTTATTGTTTTTTTTACAGAGAGGAAGGGAGAGGGAGAGGGATACAAAGTTAGAAACATCAATGAGAGAGAAACATTGATCAGCTGCCTCTTGCACGCCCCCTACTGGGGATGTGCCCGAAACCCAGGTACATGCCCTTGACCGGAATCGAACCTGGGACCCTTCAGTCCTCAGGCCGACGCTCTATCCGCTGAGCCAAACCGGTCAGGGCTATATAAGTTTTAGGACATTTTCATCACCCCAAAAGAAAATCCCATTGCTATTAACTGTCACTCCCCATTGCCCCTCCCCCAGCCCCTGCCAATCACTAATTTGCTTTCTGTTTCTATGGATTTGCCTGCTCTGACATTTTCATATAAATGGTATCCTACAATGTATGGTCTTATGGCTTTTTGTGTCTGGCTGCTTTCACTTAGCATGTTTTCAAGACTCATCTATGTTGTAGTATCTATCAAGACTTCATTCCTGACGTGGCCAGTGTTCCCAGTGGCTAGAGCATTGGCCTGCACACTGAAGGGTTGAAAGTTTGATTCCCAGTCAAAGGGCACATACCTGCATTGTAGGTTCAATCACCAGCCAGTCAGGATGAGTGTGGGAGGCAACCAATCACTGTGTCTCACATCAGTGTCTCTCTCTCTCTCCCTCCCACCTCCCCAAAAGACTTTATTCCTTTTTTAAAATTAATTTATTTTCCAATTACAGTTGACATACGATATTATATTACTTTCATGTGTACAATATAGTGATTAGACACTTATCTACCTTACAAAGTAAACACACCAATAAGGACTTCATTCCTTTTTAAGGCTGAATAATGTTCCATTGTATGGATAGGTCACATTTTGTATCTATACTAGAGGCCTGGTGCACGAAATTCGTGCATGGGTATGGTCCCTAGGCCTGGCCTGCTATCAGGGCCATCTTCCCCACCTGCCCAAAGCTGGCCCTGCCCCCTGCCGCCACCCACCTCTAGTTCCCCGTCCGCCATCAGGTAATAGGTGCCTGACGGCCAGGGAAAGGCACCAAGAGGTGGTCAGTGAGCCTCATAGTGACTGGTCCAGCAGTTGTTCTGGTTGTTCTGCCATTAGGGTCAGTTTACATATTACCCTTTTATTATATAGGATATCATTTGATGGACACTGAGGATGTTTCCACCTTTTGATGATTATGCTGCTATGAACATGGACTTCTTAAAAAAATGTTTTTATTGGTGTTTAGAGAGAGAGGAAGGGAGAGGGAGAGAGAGGGAGAGAAATATCAATGTGAGAAACATTGATCGGCTGCCTCCTGCACGTCCTCTACTGAGGATCAAGGCCATAACCTGGGCTTGTGCCCTAACCAGGAATCGAACTGGCGACTTTTTGGTGCCTGGGACAATACTCAACCAACTGAGCCACACTGACTGGACAATTTATCTTTCTGAGGTCCACAGTTCAATTCACACACCTTCTCTGTGTCTGTCTGGAATATTATTCAGCCTTAAAAAGAAAGGAAATTCTGCCAAAACCGGTTTGGCTCAATGGATAGAGCATCGGCCTGTGGACTCAAGGGTCCCGGGTTCGATTCCGGTCAAGGGCATGTACCTTGGTTGTGGGCACATCCCCAGTAAGGAGTGTGCAGGAGGCAGCTGATCGATGTTTCTCTCTCATCGATGTTTCTAACTCTCTATTCCCTCTCCCTTCCTCTCTGTAAAAAAAAACAACACACCAATAAATATATTAAAAAAAAAAAAAAAAAGAAAGGAAATTCCGACACGTGCTACCAAATACTTTACGATCCCACCCCCTTATCCCCCTGCCTCCCAGGAGCAGTGGAGCTGGCCCGGCGCCACCCCATGGCATCCTGGCTGTGTGCCATGCTGCACTGCTTCGGGAGTTACATCCTGGCTGATCTGCTCCTCGGGGAGCCCCTGATCGACTACTTCAGCAACAACTCCAGCGTCCTGCTGGCCTCTGCTGTCTGGTAAGCATTGCCAGGCTGGCCAGGCGTGGGAGAGCAGCGCCAGAGGGCAGGGGTGACCCATTCACCAGAGAGGTGGGAGGCGGGAGGGACTGGGATCCAACTGCACAACCTCCGCAGTGGCCCTGAGGGCACTGCTCTGTTGCTCAGCTCTGTCCTGAGCCAGGCACGCAGGAAGGATTCAACCTCGCCTCCCAGGGGCCCCCAGAATCTCTCCCCCTGATGCTTGGCATTCTCTCCCGAAGGTACCTGATTTTCTTCTGTCCCCTGGACCTCTTTTACAAGTGTGTCTGCTTCCTGCCTGTGAAACTCATCTTTGTGGCCATGAAGGAGGTGGTGAGAGTCCGAAAGATCGCCGTGGGCATCCACCACGCGCATCACCACTACCACCACGGGTGGTTCGTCATGATTGCCACTGGCTGGGTCAAAGGTAAACAGGACCATAATGATGACAACCGAGAATCACCCAGTTGAGAAAGAACCCTGGTCCAGTGGTCCATATTGGGCAGCCAGGCTGAGGGGTACCAGGACTGCTGCAGGGGTCCAGGCTGCCCATTAGCCCACAACTTTAGAGCAAATGAGAAGATTCTTCCAGGAGTTTAACCGTCACAGGCAAATAGGACAATGATGAAACAATGACAGCTGATACCCAGAGCAGGGTTTCTCAGTTGCGGCACTACTGACATTTGGTGCTGGGTCATTCTCTGTGGTGGGGGCCATCCTATGAATGGCCAGGGGTTGAGCAGCATCCCTGGCCCCCACCCACCAAGAGCACACCCCCCTCCCCAGTTGTGACAACCAAAAATGTCTCTAGACGTTGCCAAATGCCTCCTCGGGAGACAAAATCACCTCAGTTGTGAACCCCTGGTGCAAGTCAGGAACCCCAGCTGGCAGCCGCTCCTGGAAAGGGTATTCTTCCTGGAAATGTAACCATTGTGTCTCCAGGAAGCCTGTACCGATTCCCCGGGGAGGTAGCATGCCTCCCTGAGGGCAAGTGGCTTGAGAAAGATTGAGAGCTCCGAGTCCTGAGGAGAGAGGCTATATGTGGGGGGCCCCCTGGAAGCCTCAGGGCACACAGCCCAGGTTGGTCCAAGCCTTGCAGGTGGGGTGTTAGCTGATTCCTTCACGCTTGTTTTGCTCCAAATGTGCTGCTGTGTGACCTTCGGCCCGACTCTGCCTGCTCTGAGCATGTTTCCTCACCTGCCACTGATCCTCATACACCCGGCTCATGGTCCCCCTGGGAGGACTCCAGGAGCGGCGAGTCTGCTTCCTTGGGGGTGGCGGGTTCGTTCAGAAGCACCCTGTTTCGTAGGCTCTGGTGTTGCCCTCATGTCCAACTTTGAGCAGCTGCTCCGAGGGGTCTGGAAGCCAGAGGCCAACGAGATCATGCACATGTCCTTGTGAGTACCCCGTCCTCCCCGTCTGTTCCTCCTGTGCCCCCTGGACCTGACCCTGGATTGGATACTTCTGGTAACTTGGAGGTCCAGCCCCTGATTCTGCCTTCCAGCAGCTCCCAGAGGACATGTCTGGGGGAACCCAGAGAGGGAACCATGACTCTGCCTAGGGGACTGGGGCAGGCAGAGATTCGGGGAAGTCAGATACTTGATTTGGGTTTTGAAGAGTGAATAGGAGTTTTCTGGCAAAAAAGGAGCCTCTGATTCAGAAGGCCATCACTTCTGCCAAGTCAGAAAAGCAACAACAATTCTGCCTGGTTCTGCAGGGTAGGCGTGCACAGGTGGGTGGGGAGCATGGGGCATGGCAGGGGGAGGAGGGGGGGAATGCGGCTGGAGCTACCAGGTAAGTGGAGAACGGTGGGCAGGGCCAGACTGCAGCATCGAGGACCTAACCCAGAACCCCGCACTGCATTTAGCCTAATGCATTTTTAAAAGACCTCACAGAGTCAGACTAGTTCAATGTTCTCCCAATCTACAATAAGTAAGACTATAGCTATTAAAATATGACAAAATTAAAAGGCTTACCCATAGACCAATGACAAGTGCCTGTTGTTTTACACTTTGGAAAATGTAGCTTGATCTCATTTCATCTCCACGAGAAGTCTGTTCCCACCTTTAATTCACTGACAGAGAAATAGGGCCCAGATGGCTGCATCGTCTGCTACTAAGCAGGCAAGTGGCTTCCCCTCTCGGATTTTATTTCTGCCTCATCAGCTGAGGGGGAGGCTTCAGTGGAATCACAGACATAACCCCCTGGCCCTGGTACCCGGTGAGGGCTTTGGGAATATCATCGTTAGGTACATGCAGTGAGTGGCAGACATCAGGAGCAGAAGTCATGGGTCTGTCTCTTGAAACAAGTTAAAATCATAGAAACCCAGCCTGCAAGGAAGAAAAGGAAAACTAAGAAAATGGTTTGTTGTAATCTCACATCCTGGGGAGTGTGCTGTTTGGGGGTCCCTTAGACCACACTTGGGTTTGATGATTCACTGGGACTCACAGAACTCGGCAAAGCCCTTTTGCTTGGGGTTACACTTTATTACAGGATACAGACTAAAATGAGCAAAGGTAAGAGACACTTGGGGCAGCATTCAGGGGAGACCGGGCTGAGCTTCTGGCTGTCCCCTCTCCGTGGAGCCGTGTGGACGGCGCCTGTTTCTCCCAGCATCCACGTGCGACTATGTGCACTGAATGGTCACAGCAAACTTCCAAACTCTGGTGCCCAGGGATTTATTGGGGCTCAGTGACACTGACATAGCTGACCACCTGCGTGACTGACCTCAGCCTCCAGCTCTCCTAGAAGTTGAACTGATACCACAAGGCCCAAGATCCCCACGTAAATCACACTCTGACTCTCTGGTGTGACCCAAAGTCCCCAAGTAAACAAAGGCTCCTGTCACACAGGACACTCCCAGCGCTTAGAGCACACCTCCCAGGCTCCAGAGACAAAGGCCAGATCTCTCTTTGAGTCCAGTTAACCCTTGACTGCACAGAGACATCACCTCCTCCACGCCATGTGGGTCTTTTCCCCTTTCACACTCAGCCAATGGGGCCTGGGGCCGGCTGGGGGCAGGCAGAGGAGGGGGTCTGGGACAGAGGTACAAAGGCCTGAGCGTGCTGTGCCTCCCAGTAACCACGGCTGTCCCCTCCAGCCCCACCAAGGCCAGTCTGTACGGAGCTATCCTCTTCACCCTCCAGCAGACCCGCTGGCTCCCGGTGTCCAAAGCCAGTCTCATCTTCATCTTCACCATGTTCATGGTGTCCTGTAAGGTAAGCCTCCCTGTCCTGACCCACGCCCACCTGCACTTTCCTGTCCAAGAAAGGAGACCCCCAAGTGGGGATGGAGGCCGGGACCTTGCCTGTAGGCCTGTGCATGGAGGGGGGTCTGAGAAGAGCAGTGTCCGGCAGGTGGGCTCGGGAGTGAGGGAACAAGTCTTTCCCAGCAGAAGGCCCAGCCTAGGAAAAGCTGAGAGGGGCCAGGAGTGTGCAGGGTCTGCGTGCCTGGGATGTGGAGAGTAGAGGGACAAGATGCAGGGAAGGTGCCCTCAGGACGCTGGGCTAGACCAAGAATGGGGCTGGTCTGATCGTCAGGCCTTGAGTTGGGGTCTCCCCCCCCCCCCAGGAGGAGTCTTGAGGGGCCACATCCTCCTCCCTCCCTGTGGAGCTGGTCCAGAGGTACAAAGGCCCGAGCCGTCAAAAGAGAATTAGCGACTCCAGGCCAAGCAGTGCTCCTCCCTGAGCCCAGGTGTGGGAGTACTTCTGGGGAGAGTGACCCGCTGTCCTGCTGTCCCACTGGTCTTGATTTTAGCACCAAAAGTTCCACATCTTGGGACAGTAGGTCACCCTCCTGGGGGGTGAGGGGTTGTGCAGCCAGAGGGCTGGGTGTGGCCTACCTCTGACCTTGATCTGGCTGATCTTCTCTCCCCCCCACCCCCTTGGCTTTCTCTCTCCATCTCTCTCTGTCGCTCTGCTGTCCCCCTGTCCCCCTGTCACCCCTCCTCAGGTGTTCCTGACAGCCACTCACTCCCACAGCTCCCCTTTCGATGTTCTGGAGAGCTATGTCTGTCCCGTGCTGTTTGGGACGGCCTTGGTGGGTGACCATCACCACGACAACCACGGTGGGGCCCATGGAGGGTCCCACGGTGGCAGTGGGCCCGGCTCCCCGCACTCCGCCATGGCCACCAAGTCCAAGGAGGAGCTGAGTGAGGGCTCCAGGAAGAAGAAAACCAAGAAGGCAGATTAGGGAGTGGCCCACGGGGCTTGTGGGGTGCTGGGGAGAAGACCCAGAACCTTCAGAGTCGGGGTGGGGGAGGTGTCTTGGGCTCAATTGTCCCCTCCCCAGGCCTTACCTTCCCTGTCTGCAAACGGGCCTTTAGCCCACCCTCTGGGGCTGATGTGAGGGGTTAGAGGAGATATGGGGTACAGGGCGTTTGTAGGAATGGGGGTTCTCTCTGTGGGACCCCTGTTGAGCCAGATTTGGGGGGGAGGGGGCACAGAATCATGGCAGTGGCTCCAGCCAGAAACACGGCAGTTATGTTCTTGGCTCTATTATTTCCTTCTAAAGTTATGTTTTGACTGTATTTCAAGCATTATTGAGACATTTATTTGACGGATGATTCCTGAGTACCTCCTGCGAGACAGCTGCTGTGATTTCCAATCTTGCTGACTCCAGGGCATCCCTGGGCTAGGGGCCTCCTTCTCTGAGCCTTGCGCTCCCCATCTGTGTAATGGGGTCCCCTGGCCCTCCTCTGCACAAGAGCTGATGTGCGGCTGGACGTGAACCAGCCTCGTGTGCTCAGAAGCACCGTGCGGTCAGCAGGAGAGCCATGCAGGTGTTCCCTGTGCTTGAGAACTGCTTTGTGCTTTAGATCGTTTGTGTCTGTGGGTTGGAGACCCCCACAAGTTACCTGGCAGGAAGGAGGCCTTCAGTAGACACATCTAGGCCAGACTTGAGAACTTGGGAGGGTGGGAAAGGCTTGTTCTGATCCTTGGCTTCGGGCTACCCCTAAACCAAAGAAAGACAGCTGGCTGAGCGGGGGCTCCAGGGTCCAGCTATGTCCAGGGGGCTCCAAGCACTTGCTGTTGGGCCCTGGAAGCATCAGGCCTTCCTCACGCCGGCTCATTGCTGCTCATTTAGTCACTCAACAAACATGTTTCCGCCTACTCTGGGGCAGGCTGGGAACTTGCTTCTGGGTGAATAAGGAGGATGGTAGCTGAAGGCCCCTCCCAGCTGCCTTCATCTAATCCTAGGTCACCAGGATGCCTGAGAGAGGTGGGTAGATTGAGTATGGCCAGTCGCTGGTGGGAGTTTGGGCCCAGACCAGGCCAGCAGAGGCTGCCCTCTGCACATGGGTGCTCAGAATGTGCTCAGGGCATCAGCCTGCAGCTGCTTCGAGATTGTCTTGGAGTTATTGGGGTCCCAGGTGTTGCCCAGCTGCTGGGAAAGTGCCTTGATCGGGTGATACCTGGGAGCTGGGTGGGTCCTGAGACTGTAAGGCCCTGAATTCATCCTCTTGCATGTCCATCAAGGCTCGGCACGAAGGTTCAGCAAATAAATCTGTTGTGAGAGAACCCTGTTGGCTTATCTGATTCATTCCTGCTTTTTTCTTTTTTTAAAATTTAAAAAATATATTTTTATTGATTTCAGAGAGGGAGAGGGAGAGAGAGATAAAAACATCAATGATGAGAGAAAATCATTGATTGGCTGCCTCCTGCACACCCCCCACTGGGGATCAAGCCCACAACCCAGGCATATGCCCTTGACCAGAATCTAATCCATGACCCTTCAGTCCGCAGGCCGATGCTCTGTCCACTAAGCCAAGCCGGCTAGGGCCCTGCTTTTTTCTTAGAGATGCTCAGAGGTTCCTGGGGAAGGAGGCTCATGGCAGCCCTTGACCGCCAGTGGGAAGTAGTGGCCGTGGGTGAGGTCTGGGTTCAAATTTTTGCTCTGCCACCAACAGGTCATGGGGCCTCCCCTTTTTCAAGCCTGTTTGCTTCTTGGGAAAAGGGGGTGATAATTATCATTGTCCTTCAAAGTAGGTGGGATTCATTGGAGTGTTTGGAATTTGCAGCTAAGAGTCTGTGCAAGATTCTGTTAATAGAAAAAGACAAGCCACAGACTGGGAGGAAATCTTTGAAAATTATATATCTGATAAAGAATTGTAACCGGAATATATAAAGAATTCTCGAAACTCAAATATAGGGAAACAGCCCAATTTTAAAATGAGCAAAAGATTTGAATGGACATTTTGCCATAAAGAATATAGAAATAAGCACACGAAGAGACACTCAACATCCCTGGCCATCAGAAAAATTGGTGGGAAGGTACCACTTCACACTCATGAGGATGGCTACAAATAAAAAGACCGACCATGCTAAGTGCTGGGGAGGATGTGGAGCAACTGGGACTCTCATACACTGCAGACCGTGTAGCCCAAGCATGTCAAACTCAGAGGCTAACATGGGCCAAATAAACAAGGTTTAAGCTTATGTGGGCTGCAAAAAAACAAAAGCTTCAATTTTCATAGAAATGTAGGTTTATTTCGATAGAGACATGCTGAATACAAAGGGCTGAAATAAATGAGTAATCGTTAACATAAAAATAGAACATTTTAACAAAAATTAATATGTTTTCTTGAACATTAACTTACCAGACACTGAATAACTGCACAGATTAATAAGCGTAATGCAAATAAACCTATTTTTCTTGTTCTCCGAAAGCGAAATATTTCCTGTTGCGTACACCAAACAAGTCAGTACAAGACTAATGATGTGGCATTCGGCTGCTAAAATATTCGCTGCTGGTGTTAGTGGAGAGAAATGGTGCGCCTGTGCGTAAGGCGCGTAAGGGAAATGAATGCAACACGATTATAGTCATCAGTCAGTGAACGTTGTAGTTTGTTATTCATAATTATGTATAACAGGATATTGTAAAAATCAAGTTACGAAATTTTTATTAAAATGTTTCTTACATACCGTTATATTGGCTGGGCTGCAGAAATATTTGCTGTGGGCCGCATGCAGGCCGGGAGTTTGACATGCTTGGTGTAGCCCCTTTGGAAGGCAGTTTGGCAGTTTCTTAAAAAGTTAAAAGTGCACTTATCATATCACCCAGCATCGCACTCTTGAGTATTTGCCCAAGAGAAATGAAAGTGTGTCCACACAAAGACATGTACATGAAAGTTCATAGCAGCTTTTAAAAAAATTGTTGACAGTATTACAGATGTCCCCCATTTTTCCCTTTGCCCCCCCCCACCCAACCCCTGCCCCACCCAAGGCCTTCCTCACACTATTGTTTATGTCCATGGGCTATGCATATATGCACATACCAGTGTGTTCTTTGGTTAATCTCTTCCCATCCCTCCCACCCCAATCCCTCTGAGAGCTGTCAGTCTGTCCCATGCATCCATGTCTCTGGACCTATCTTGTTCATCAGTTTATTTTGTTCACTAGATTCCACATATAAGTGAGATCATGTGATATTTGCCTTTCTATGACTGGCTTATTTCACTTAGCATAATACTCTCCAGGTCCCTCCATGCTGTCGCAAAGGGTGAAAGATCCTTCTTTTTTATAGCCACATAGTATTCTTTTGTGGAAATGTACCACAGCTTTTTTATCCACTCAGCTACTGATGGGCACTCTTAGCTATTGCAAATAACACTGCTATGAACACAGGGGTGCATATATTCTTTCTGAATGGTGTTTCGGGTTTCTTAGGATATATTCCCAGAAGTGGGATCGCTGGGTCAAATGGCAGTTACATTTTTAATTTGAGGAAATGCCATACTGTTTTTCACAGTGGCTGCACCAGTCCGCATTCCCACCAGCAGTGTACCAGAGTTTTGTTAATAATAGCCCCAAACTGGGGACAAACAAATGCCCCAAAAAGGTGAATGGATAAATAATTGCCCCAATAGAATGGATAAATAATTGCATCCAATGGAATACTGCTCAGCAATAAAAAGGAACGAAATGCAACAGCATGGATGAGCTTCATATGCATTGTGATGGGTAAATAAAAGTCACCCAAAGATAATGCATATTGTCTGAGTCCCTTTATATGAAATTCTAGAAATAGAAAGCTGATTAATGGCTGCTTGGGGAGATGTGGGTGGGAGGGATGGCAAAAAAGCACAAGGGGTCTGGGCGATAGATGTCTTTACCATCCTGATTGTGGTAATGGCTTCACGGGTTTATATACCTCACAATTTATCAAATGTATACTTATTAATATGAACAGTTTAGTGTATGTCTATGGTATCTCAATCAAGCTGTAAAAAAATCTTCAGTAAGAAAAACACACACTTAAAATGAGGCAAAATATTTGAACAGATAATTCAAAGAAAATACATGGATGGCAGGTAATCACAAGAAATACACATTAAAAGCACAAGAAATGCCACTGCATATCCATCATGGGCTGAATTATGTTACCCTCAACATTTATACAGTATGTTGAAGTCCTAAGCTCTAGTACCTTGAACTGTAACCATATTTAGAGAGAGGGTCTTCAAAGACGTGATTAGGTTACAATGAGGTCTTTAGGGTGGACCCTAATTCAGTATGATTAGTGTCCTTATAAGGTGAAGAGACGAGGACACAGACACACGCAGAGGGAAGACCATGGGAGGACACAGAGAAGAGGGTTGTCTGCAGGCCATGGAGAGAGGTCTCAGAAGAAACCAACCCTGCCAGCACCTTGATCTCGGGCTTCTAGCGGCCAGAAGAGTCAGAAAACACATTTCCGTGGTTTAAGCCACTCAGGGTTTTGTTCTGGCAGCCCTAGCAGATGAATACAATAGTGCTCAGAATGGATATAGTAAAAATAACTCACAATACCAGGTGCTGCTAAAGATATAGAGCCAGTGGGACACTCACATGGTGCTGGTGGAAAACAGCTGGGCAGTTTCCTATGGAATTAAACAACACTTACCATATAACACAGCAATCCCATTCCTAAGCGAAACGCAAACTCATGTTCACTCAAGAAACGTTTAAAGCAAGCTGATCATGGTCATCACCGAGAGCTGCAAGCATCCCAGGTGTCCATCAGCCGGTGAGCGGATGGACATTATACAATGACCCCATCATACAATGAATACTACTCCATGATGCAAAAGAAACGTCTGATACACACAAAGTGGAAGAATTGCAAGTGCATTTGCTACGTGAAAGAAGCCAGGTTCCCTGTGTCCTGGGCACTCCCATTCTAGGGACTTGAGGAAGGCAAAGTTAGAGGCACAGAAAGCAGGTCAGTGGGCGCCAGGGGCAGGGGTAGGAGGGGAGATGGTCTGGGAAGGGGCCGGGGGCTTTTGGGAAGGCTGACGGAACTGTTCCGAATCTTGATGTGGTGGGGAATCCATAACCATATCTTTATCAAAACTCATAGAACCGTGGGCTGAGAATTCTATTTCCATCTAAAACAGAAAGGATAAAGCAGAATAGGCACTTGAAACTTAGCTATTGTAAATTGTGCTGCTATGAACATAGGGGTACATATATCCTTTCTGATTGGTGTTTCTGGTTTCTTGGAATATATTCCTAGAAGTGGTATTACTGCAGTGATTCTCAACCTTCTGGCCCTTTAAATAGAGTTCCTCATCTTGTGACCCAACCATAAAATTATTTTCGTTGCTACTTCATAACTGTAATGTTGCTACTGTTATGAATCGTAATGTAAATATCTGATATGCAGAATGGTCTTAGGCGACCCCTGTGAAAGGGTCATTCGACCGCCAAAGGGGTTGCAACCCACAGGTTGAGAACCACTCTATTACTGGGTCAAATGGCAGTTCCATTTTTAACTTTTTGAGGAAACGCCATACTGTTTTCCACAGTGGCTGCACCAGTCTGCAGTAATAAAGAACATTACAAACTGTTGAACAAAAATAGAGGCAAAGAAACATCTAACAGACTGTCAAACTACAGCGGGAAGGTGGGGGAGGGTTGGGGGGACTTGTATGCCCACATATAAGCACAACCAACAGACGCAAGACACTGGGGGCGAGGAGATGAGGGCAAGTGCCGGTGGGTAGGAGAGGCCAGGGGGAGGTCAGTGGGGGGAAAAAAAAGAGACATATGTACTACTATTTGTAATACCTTAAACAATAAAAAAGAAAGAAAGAAAGGAAGGAAGGAAGGAAGGAAGGAAGGAAGGAAGGAAGGAAGGAAGGAAGGAAGGAAGGAAAAAAGAAAGAAAGAAAGAAAGAAAGAAAGAAAGAAAGAAAGAAAGAAAGAAAGAAAGAAAGAAAGAAAGAAAGAAAAGAAAGGAGGGAGGGAGGGAGGGAGGGAAGGAGGGAGGGAGGGAGGGAGGAAGAAGGAAGGAAGGAAGGAAGGAAGGAAGGAAGGAAGGAAGGAAGGAAGGAAGGAAAGAAAGAAAGAAAGAAAGAAAGAAAGAAAGAAAGAAAGAAAGAAAGAAAGAAAGAAAGAAAGAAAGAAAGAAAGAAAGAAGAATAGGCACTTGAAGCTTCCCAGACTGCTTCACATCCTCCTAGCTTTTCACCTGCGAGGTGTGTGGCCAGGGGCAGGTGACTCCCCTCTCCGCACCTCAGTCTCCTCTGAGGATGACTAGCAGGAGTGGCTGGGAAGCCTTTGGCCCGGAGGGAGGTCCGGATCGGATTACAAAAACCAGCTCTGTGCGTCCAGACGCTTCTGCTTGGCCTCATCTAGCACCTGGTGGGTGTTGACGACCAGCCAGCCAGCTCCTTCCTTCCAGCACAAATGTTCTGAGATCTCATTTTATGAGAGGACAGGCTGTACCAAAATAGCCTCCCCACCTATTTTGGGAAGAGGGTGGGCAAGCGACTGGCAGGCTGGTTGGGGATGATTGGTGGGGCAGGCTGGCCCTGCGGGTCCGTGCAGGTGTGAGAACTCTGAAGGCTGCCTCTCAAGTGCAGCCTAATTTTAGCTGCAGGAGGCGCGCTCAGCAGCTTCTTTGGCCATTAGCTGAGAGAAAGGTTCTTTTCTTATTACTGTAAACTACGCAACATAAAATTCACCATCGTAACCGTTTCTGCGGGTCCACAGTTCAGTGGTGTGAAGTACATTCACATTGTTGCACAACCATCCCTACTGCGCGGCTCCAGAACTCTTCATTCTTGCAAAACCGAAACTCCACACACTAACCCCGTTCCCTCCCCGAGCCCGGGCACCCACCCTCCCACTTCTGTCTCTGTGAGTCTGACTGTTCTAGGAACTTCATACAAGTGGACTCACACAGTATTTGTCCTTTTGTGGCTGAGTATGTCACTCAGCATACTGTCCTCAAGGTTCACCCATGCTGTAGTACGCGTCAGATTTCCTTTCCGTTTAAGGCGGAATAATGTTCCATTGTGTGAATACACACATTTTATTTATCCCGTCACCTGTCCGTGGACACTCGGGTTGCTTCTACCTTTCAGATGTTGTGAATAATGCTGCGGCGTATGCAAGTATCTATTTGAGACCCGTACAGTTCTTTGGGATATATATATGCCAAAAAGTGAAATTTCTGAATCGTATGCTCATTCTTTATTTACATTTTTGAGGACCCACATCCCATCACTTTTGTTGTTGTATTCTATTCCTTAGGAGCAAATCCAAGGTCCCCTACACTCAAGGGTAGGGGTTATACAAAGGCGTGGTACCAGGCATGGGGATTCACAGGGACCACCTTAGAAGGTACCCACCATGCCTCATAAGCAAATCCAGACCACAACTGAACATAGAAATTTCTGTTAAGTGCTTGCAACATGCCAAGCACATAAGCATGTGTTGTACAAACAGTATGTCTTTGAGGTGGGTTATTTTATGGGGGGGGCGGGAATTAGGCTCAGTGGAGAAGCAACTTGGAGAGCTGATAGTGGGACAGAATTAAAAACCAAAGTCTTATTCCAAAGCTCAAGTTTTTCCCTTTACACTTCACTTCTCTGAGTCTCTTTAGGGAAGCAAAAGACACACACGTGGGCAGAGGTTAACAGAGTCTCAGCTGCCGAACAGGTAATCAGCAAAGGTGAGAGGCCACCATCCAACAGTTACTGCGGATGTGGGTGGTTATAACTGTGTTTACCTTGCACTTTCTGGTTGGTGCCTGCCTGGAGGCATCTGGAAAAATCCCAGCTCAATTAGTGGAGGAAATTAACACCTAATTTGAGCCCATAGAAGCCAACTGAGAGATCAAAGTGAAGCACAAAGGCAGGATGTTGACAGGCCTGAGAGTGAGTGCTGGTTTTGCTCCTAACTTGCTAAGTGACTCTGGGTGAACCCCTCCTTGTCAAATGAAAATCTTGGACTAGGTCAATGATAGATAGGTAAACGATGGCCTGAGGGCCAAATCCAGCCCACCACCTCTGTTTGTAAATAAAGTTTTATTGGCACACAGCCATATTCATTTGTTTACATATTGTCTGTGGCTTCTTTCAACCTACAACAGTAGAGTTGAGTCATCAAAACAGAGACTGTCTGGCCTGCACAGCTGAAAATATTAATTGTGGCGTTTTGTAGAAAAAGTTTGCCAATCCCTGGACTGGATGATTTTTTAAAAAAATTTATTGATTTCAGAGAGGAAGGGAGAGGGAGAGAGAGACAGAAACATCAATGATGACAGAGAATCACCAATCAGCTACCTCCTGCACAATCCACAATGGGGATCGAGCCCGAAACCCGGGCATGTAACCTGACCGGAATTGAACCATAACCTGGTTCATAGGTCGACGCTCAACCACTGAGCCCCGCAGAGCCGGACTGGATGATTTTTAAGGTTCTTTTTGTTGGCAGCGATGGAAATGGCACCAGGTGTTAGACCAGTGGGGTCAGACCGGACCTGGGTTCAGCAGCCTCGGTACTTGAGTTCTGGCCAGGAAAGAATTCAAACTATAAGAGAACATTATTTAGAAAAATCACAGAGGTAGAAGAAGTATTTTGTAGAAGAAATGGGCTGAGGAAACAAGTTATAGAGTCAAAGGAAGGGCCCTTGGAGCTTAGAAGTGAGGAAGGTAAAGTGACGCACCTGGTGGGAGGGGGAAGGGAAAAGCCTGGCGTGCTCCCAGGAGGGAGAGGGTACTGGGCCCTCGGTCCTAAGGGTTTTAAGGGTAGAGATTTTTAAAAATATATATATGTTTATTGATTTCAGAGAGGAAGGAAGAGGGAGAGAGAGATAGAAACATCAGTGATGAGAATCATTGATCGGCTGCTTCCTGCACGCCCCCACTGGGGATCGAGCCCACAACCTGGGCATGTGCCCTTGACTGGAATCGAACCCGGGACCCTTCAGTCCACAGGCTGACGCTCTATCCACTGAGCCAAACCACCTAGGGGAAGGGTGGAGATTTTCGGAGAGGTCCCAGGGGGAAGATCTCAGGAGACTATTCAGCAGTTTTCCAGGTGTGTCCTTTTAGGGTTGGAGTCTCCACTGATTGATTGGTTGGCATCAGGGCATCGGATCATTATTCAGTGCAGCTGGTCCTGAGGTCAGCTGTGGTGTCACTTGTCTGGTTTTGCTGCTTTTCTGGGCCAGGAGCTGAAATACAACTGAGGCCTAGATGTTATTTCTAGGGAGGAAAGGTCAGGGGTCCAAGCGCATGACCAGAGATACCGTAGGGGAGGAAATGTCACCCTGAGGACGAGGCCCTACCCTACAATTGTCGTTTGCTAGGCGCCCGGGGCTTTCCACACTGGTGGCCTCTGCACCTGGCCCAGCGTCCTTGCTCTGATTGTGCTTATCTAACTGCCTACCACATTTTCAAATATAGGATGATTCATAGAAGAAAGGAGCCGGACAAATAACTAGGTAAAGCCAAGAGAGCGGCATCTGACGCTGTGCCACGTTACAAACGGGCATCTCACCACCCTCAAGTGTCCATGTTTCCTCTCTAAAAACAGACCATCACCAGTCAGGTGTCTTCGTCCCTTCAGGCCGCTGGAACAAATGACCACAGGTCGGTGGCTGAAACACCAGACATTTCTCATAGTTGTGGAGGTTGGGGAGTTCAAGGTCAAGGCACCGGCAGATCCGGTATCCGGTGAGAGTTCTCTTCCTGGTTTGCTGATCACTGTGTTCTCCTTGTAACCTCACATGGGGGAGAGCAGAGAGAGATCTTTCATCACCTCGTCATTTTATAAGAGCACCCATCATGAGGGCCCCACTCATGATCTAATCGAACACTCATCACTTCCCAAAGGCCCACCTCCAAACACTATCGTGTTGGGAGTTAGGATTTTAACATAGGAATTTGAGGGGACACAAACATTGAGTCTATGAGATCAGAGTAGACATGAATTCATTCAGCAAACACTTGCCGAGGCTTACTGCGTCTGTCCCGGGGCTGCGCCCCACGGAGACAGAGATGCAAAGGCCTATCCTTGGCTGTTAAGGGGTGCCTGAGAGAGGGAAGGAAGTGCCAGGGGTGCTCAGAGGGGGTGTGGAGAGTTAAGGAGGGCTTCTTGGAGGAGAGCGATTTGTCTAGGGCCTTGAAATACACAGGGAGGATTAGAAGATGTCTTGGAGAATATTCCAGATGAAGACCACAGTGTGGACATAAGCTGGGAGGTGTGAATATTTGGAAGACAGGAGGCAGAGACCATTAGGGCCCATCTGCCTTCCACACCCATGAGTATGGTATGGCTGTGGGTGTCACCTAACTACCCCCAGCCTCAGTTTCCCCATCTGTGCTCCAATCTGAGCCACAGTCACTGCTTCTCATCATAACTGAACCTAACAAAGAGCTGGGGATGGTCCCTCTTCTAATCCATCAGTCTGACCACCTCCAACTTTGGCTTCAAAGCCCTCCAGAATGTTTCAGCATCTTCTAATTGTGGGCGAAAGGGGCCACATGCTGACCTGGCAAGCTCAGGGGAGGCAGGCATGGCAGTCTTGCAAACTCAGAGACCTAAAGTAACCACAAAGGATGGTCTGAAATTAAATTTTAACTAAAGCAGTTATGGTGGGCAGTTACGTCCTAGGCCGGTATCTTCACTGACAAGGTCAACCTTTACCTTAACTGAGCCTATCTATCTTTTTGCATCTATGATAACATACCCTTGAAATGTCTGGGTAACTTGTAACTTCCCTTTTTCTGGAGCCCCTGGGGCACAACCAAATGTGCTGGGCGCCAGGACAGATGTCACAAATTTCTTCATTATCATGTTAATTGATCCGGCACCCACCTAAGTATGTGTCCATCATTTTACTTTTTATCCAATCCCAGGGGTTTCCCTGCTTTGCTTTATCCCTCCTCCCTAATCGATCACCAATGAATTTCATGTAACCCCGCCATTCTCCGGAGCATTATCTCAATTTGTTGAGGTTCTGCTTCCCGGCATATGTCGACAGTTTGGCTCAAATAAACTCACAAAAATTCTTTACAGGTTTCAATGGGTTTTTTATGTTAACATAATGAAAAAACAAACAAACATTAGAAACAATGATGCCCATTGACACGGAGAATGAACAAATTGCTCTATACACTTAGTGGCCAGATTATTATGACCACCTGACGTTTGTAGGCAAATTAGCTATAATTTCCCGCTGAAGTTGCTAGAGGGCCAGACCATTATAAATAGGGAAGCAGGTTATTTACCACAACAGTAAAAGTGATTTTTTTCTGAAGATATGGGTAGACAACGCGATTTAACAGCCTTTGAACGTGGAATGTAGTCATACAATAGGATACCATACAGCATTGAAAATGAGCAAACTACAGCATGGACAACCTTGAGTACAAAAAGCAAGTTGTGTCAGGATTCCCACAGCATTGTTCCCCTTTATATAAAAGCCAAAAACATACAGACCTAACAATATGTTGTTCTGGAACACATATTTATGCAGTAAAAGCATCACACAAACTAAAAGAACAATGAACTCAATTTTCTCTTTTTTAAAATATGTTTTTATTGACTTTTTAGAAAGAGAGGAAGGGAGAGGGAGAGATTTAACATTAAAAAAGAAAATTCGGTGAAATTAAAATGTCAGTGTTCGGGAATAATGTTATTGGCACACATTCACACCCATTCCTTCATGCATTTTCTACGGCTGCTTTTGAGCTATAATGAGAGAGTTAAATAATTGAGCCAGACACTGATTTGAAAAGCTGAAAATATTTACTTTCTGGTTCTTTATGGGAAAAGTTTGCTAGGTGATGGGTGTATAGATGTTCATTTTGTTATTTCTTATACCTTATATCTAGATTTTATATCTTTATCTAATATGGAGCCTCTACAAACAATATGCAGCCCCTACAACATGCCGTGTCCTCATTCATCCCTGGGCATTTGCCATGCCATGCTCTCTAGGGGAGGATCCTTCTGGGCCTCTTTCAGGTTTCGTGGCTCCAGGGGAGTCCCCAGCTGGTGGTCGCATCACTCCTATTGCTCTGCCTCCATTGTCACCTAGCCGTCTCCTCCTCTATGTCCATGACTTCTCTTCTTCTCTTCTAAGGACACTTGTCATTGGGTTTAGGGCCCACCTTGGTCATCCAGGATGATCTCATGTGGACAACCCTAAAGTAATAACAAAGTCTTATCTGCAAAGACTTTCTGCAAATAAGGTCACATTCACTGGTTCTGGGGCTTGGGACATGGACATATCATTTTAACAGCCTCCATTCAACCCACTAGACTTGGTTCCGTTAAAACCTATTGGTCTGCCTGAATAATTTTATTAACCAATGTCCTCCCAATAAATTCAATAACAAAGCAATGAAAAGGAGAGGAAAGCAAAAAAGTGACCTTTGAAAACAAACAAAAAATCTGTTGCTCTCTCTTGCACTCTAAATGGACCCCCTCCAATGATTGTAACATCATGCATCAGTCACTAGTTCACTGCGTTATGCAGAGGTTGCCACATTTCATTATTCAGTATCAGAGAGTCACACTCTTTAGTAGAACTACCCATCTAATCAGACAAGCCTTTAAGTCTCAGAAAGCAGTCAAGCTCACAGTGGTAGATATAGGTTTTTCAAAATTCTGATTTTTATCTTGAAAGCTTGACTTTTATTCTTGGTAACAATGACCAGCAGTTGTTTTGGAGTGACAGGCTCATTTTATTCATTTTTGAAAACATTTCTGCCCAACAGCCCAGTCTAACCCATAGTTTGTCAGACATTTCAAGAAAAACGGTGCTCCCTGGAAAAGAGGCCAGGCTGGACTCCGGCGTTTCTCAAGTACTTTCCCTAGAGACGCTCATTGAGCTTAAGGCTCAGTTGGGGGGCTTTATGTGTACTTTCAATTTTGTATTGAAAAAGATTAAGACATGGACTTTCTACAACCTGGACCGGCAGAATGGCTCCCACAAAGAAGGGTGGGGAGAAGAAGGGCCGTTTTGCCATCAACGAGGTAGTGACCGGAGAACACACCATCAACATTCACAAACGTGTTCATGGAGTGGGTTTCAAGAAGGGTGACCCTCAGGCACTCAAAGAGATTCGGACATTTGCCATAAAGAAGATGGGCACACTGATACCAGGCTCAACAAAGCTGTCTGGGCCAAAGGAATAAGGAATGTCCCATATGGTACATGGTGTGGTTGTCCACAATTCATAATGAGGATGAAGATTCATCAAACAAGCTCTATACCAGTGGTTCTCAACCTTCCTAATGCCGCAACCCTTTAATACACTTTCTCATGTTGTGGTGACCCCCAATTTCATTGTTACAAATTGGACATAATTAAAGCATAGTGATTAATCACAAAACAATATGTAATTATATACGTGTTTTCCAATGGTCTTAGGCGACCCCTATGAAAGGGTTGTTCGACCCCCAAAGGAGTCACGACCCACAGGTTGAGAACCGCTGCTCTATACGTTGGTTACTCAAATACCTGTCACAACTTAAAAAAAATCTACAAGTAGTTCATGGATGAGAACTAACTGCTGATTGTTGAATATATATATACATATATATGGCTAATATGCTAAGTGTCCATCCAGGTAATGACGTAATGTAGCAACACCCGGCTTCCTCTCGCTAGCGATGACTAGCCTGCTTGCAGTTTCTTCAGCCCAGGAACACGACTTGCTTTATAGCCAGGTGCAAACATTTTACACTTTAACCAAATGTCTGTGAAGCGTTTTCCCCTGCCTCATCTCAATTGATCCTCACAGAAGTCCTGAAGTAGGTAGAGAGGAGACTCAGTGGAATCCTATTTGCTTTTCATTAGCCAGAAAATGGAGATTTAGAAAGCATAGAAATTTGGCCCAACTGAAAAGAAGTAAGAAATGGTGAACCTTGAAAATGACTTCAGGTGTTATCACTGCGCAGAACATAATCAAACACTGCTGCAGTTAAATATTTCACCCTTTGTTCTCCCTGTGAGACCTACAATAATAATCTGCTTTGTGTTAATATTTACTGCTGTGTTGCTGACAATTACCTGAAAGAGAAGTTGGGGTGCTTCACTGGACTGGAAAAAGTTTAGCTACATCAGAAAGCAGGTCTAATTAATCAAGTTTATTCTCTCTATATAAAAGGCTAATTTGATTCATGCATGCACGATACATATAAAGCTCTCACTGGTGCCAATTGCAGGTGTGTGTTTCGATCTGTCATTGTCAATCATGAATTTGGTTGACACTTCTATTATAGAGAAAGGGCGAGTAGCGACATTAAAATATTTCTTTTAATTAATCTCCTTTCAATGTGCACGAATTCGTGTACCAGGAGAGTAAAGTTATAAAACTGCAGAAAAAAAAAAAAGACATGGAGTCACCAGTTATGGGGTGAATTGTGTCTTCCCAAAAGATATGTTGAAGTCCTAACCTCCAGCACCTATGAATGTGACCTTATTTAAGAAATAGAATCTTTGCAGATGTCATCAAGTTAAGTTGAGGCCATGAGATGGGCCCTAATCCAATGCAACTGCTGTCCTTATGAAAAGAGGAACATTGACTTCATATATAAAGAGGAGAAGGCCATGTGGTGATGAAGGCAAAGACTGGGTGATGTATTTCCATGCCAAGTATTGACAGCTATCACCAGAAACTAGAAGAGGCCAGGAAGGATCCTCTCCTAGAGGCTTCAGAGGAAGTATAGCCTTTCCAGACTTCCGTCTTCCAGAACCATGACAGAACACATCTGTGTTGTTTTAAGCCCCTCCGTTTGTGGTACTTTGTTATGGAATGCCCAGGAAACTAATCCATCACCCAAATATCCTGAATGGACAGACTGCTACATGAAATGGAGAGAACTTTAAAAAATATGTATGTTTTTATTGGTTTCAGAGAGAGGAAGGGGGAGGGAGAGAGAGATAGAAACATCAATGATGAGAGGGAATCATTGACCAGCTGCCTCCTGCATGCCCCCTACTGGGGATTGAGCCCAAAACTCTGGCATGTGCCCTGACCAGGAATCAAACTGTGACTTCCTGATTCATGGGATCAATGCTCAATTACTGAGCCACACTGGTGGGGCTGGAGAGAACTTTTAATACACGGGGCAATCTGGAGGAATCTGAAAAGCATTATTCTGAGTGATATAAGCCTTTCTCAGAAGGTTGCACGCTGTAGGATGCCATACATGGACTTTCCCCAATACACAGATCTTTCGTGACGGAGAACACATCGGTGGTTGCCAGGGGGTGGAGAGGGGTGTGAGTATGAAGGAGGCAGCGTGACGGAGCCTTTTGGGAGGATAGAGCTAAATGTGGTGGTGGTGGTTATATGAATCTGTGGATGCCCAAAAACTCAGCTAAAACCCACACTGAAGTCAGTTTTATTGTATGTAAATTATAAAATAACATGATAAAATGAATGAGGGGAAAAAGACATACAAATTATGCTGTCAGTTGTTCCTTAGAGGGTTGAATCCCAAAGTATTTGTCTGATTTGGAGCGTCTTAACCTGGACTTCAATGGCCCCGTTCGAATCCAAGGACAGGAATTAGAGGCATATTGTGTGCACGTGCCATTTTCCAGGAAAGGGTCCAAAGCTTTTATTGTGGAGGTTAACGTGTGGTCTGTGACCCCAAAACCTTAGGAACCACGGGCAAAAATGAGGCCAACTGTTGATTTCCAAAGGACCGTCCTCTGGACCCTGCCAGGGTCGGTTCAGTGCGAGGCATTGGAAGAGGAAACGGACCAGAGATGTCCAGGATGGGGCACAGACTGACATGGGACACAGGCGGCTAAATGTGGTCACCAACAAGGGCTGGCACGAGGCTTCAGTTAACCCACACTAAAGTGGTTAATTCAAAATACAGACAACAATGGGCCTGGTGTCCCCGCCTGCAAACTGTGAATGATCATAGAGGCAACACCCAGGGGGAGGTGGGATCGGGGCCTGGACTGGGGAGAGGCACTCACCTCCGGCAAGACATTTGGGGGGAGGGGTGCCAAAAACAACTAGTGATCAAGCTAATTTTTTCCTATTTAAATACATTTTTTAAGAATTGAGGTTAAATTCACATAGCATAAAATTAATTCATTTTCAGTGTGTAACACAGTGGCACTTAGTACATTGACACTGTTGTGCAACTACCGCTATTAGCTAGTTCCAGAACATTTCGTCACCCCCAAAGGAGACCCTATCCGCATTAAAGTCACTCCCCAAACTCCTTCCCCCAGCCACTGGCAACCATGGATCCACTTTTTGTCGTGATCGATTTGCCTTTACTGGACATTTCATATTGATGGAATCATACATCATGTGGCCTTTTGCATCTGGCTTCTCTCACTCAGCATGATGTTTTTTTCTTTAATGTTTTCATTGAGTTCAGAGAGAGGAAGGGAGAGGGAGAGAGGAATAGAAATATCAATGATGAGAGAGAATCTTTGACTGGCGGCCTCCAGCATGCCCCCTAATGGGTGGGGATGGAGCTCAAAACCTGGGCATGTGCCCTGACTGGAATCGTACTGTGACGTCCTGGTCATGGGTCGTTGCTCAACTACTGAGCCACACTGGCCGGGCATGTGTTTGACTTTTTAAGGACCTGACAGACTGTTTTCCACAGTGACGGTCGCATTTTACATTTCTAGCAGCAGGGTTCAGGGTTCCAATTCCTCCACATCCTCACCACTTGTTATTTTCCACTTTTTTTACTCTAGCCATCCTAGTGGGCATGAGGTGGTAGTATCTCATTGTGGTTTTAATTCGCAGATAAACAGTATTTTAAAGTAATATTTTAAAAAATCCAATCAATGCCAAACAATCCACGATGAGCAAAATAAAAATAAAAACAGGTTCCAGCCCTGGTTTCCATATTCCCTCACTTGCCTCGCTGTATTTAAAATCGTGACATCTCATTTATTGTGAATTTTTTCTTCATTGATTTGAATTTTTTAAAAAGTGCATTAAAATACGTATCCTTTTACCACAATTTAAAAATTGAAAAGAGATTATTTATCTTTATTGCTGGGGTTTGGGGGGGGGGGGGGCGTCCCTCCCTCCCCCACCAATGTTGTGTTCCAGGACAGTGTCTCAGGTGCCTCTCCCTCCTACCTCCTTCTGGGGTTACAGCAGCTTCTGCCCATTCACGTGACAGTTCCTGTGCTGGCCCCCAGGGGGCGCTGCTACCCTGCTCATGCTACGCGCTGGCACCTCGGAGGCTGAGACTGTGATTCCGTTTATTAACATCGCCTAGCCTGGATTTCTCCTCTGTAAGGTGGGGATGGTAACTTTGGGCATCTGTGGGTGGCAGAGGCATGGAAATCCCCTGGGCTCTGCACCTACTCAGCACAAAATAATCATGACCATTCCCTAAGAACACAGATGGAAGAATATTCTACACTTTGACTATGGAGAATTTCATACACAAAAGTAGGCAGAATCATATAAGAAGCCCCCTAGTCCCAGCCCTGATCGCCATCACCCCCTGGCCAACCTCACCCCATGCTCCTTGCCACCTGGGATTATTTCTAAGCAAATCACATTCGTTCTATATACCTTATTATTGTATAAATATTTTTGTTATGTGCCTCCAAAAGATAAAGATTCTTTTATAGCCTAACAATACCATTATCACACTTTAAAAGCTTTGCATAGAATTCTTTAACACCCATAGATGCCAAGATGGCCGACAAATAGGTTGGACTCTCATTCAGCCTGGGAAAATTATTGAATTTCTCTGAAGCTGATTTCCATCACGAGTAAGCCAGGATAGCAAACTGAAGTTCCCAGGTCATGGCAGTATTGGAGAGTATGTATAGCTGCACCTGAACTTAAAAAGTTACCCAACATGTAGCAACACGATTATAGTAACATGAATATATAACATGACAGAGCAGTGGTTGTCATCCAGGGGATGGAGGTGGGGACTCTGCCCCCCAGGGAACAGGGAGCAATGTTGGGAGTGGTGGCATCTAGTGGAGGAGAAGGCCAGGGGCACTGCTCAACACCCCACTGGGCACAGGACGGCCCCACCCCAGAGGATGAACCGGCCCCAAATGTCAGCAGTGCCAAGGATGGGCAGCCCTGCTCTAGACACTTAGAGTTTATTAACACTTGCTGGAACGTGGACACCGGAGGCGTTGGTCCCGGACTCTGCCACTGGTTGAGTGAGTCTGGTAATAATAGTCGTTAATCATGGCCAACATTTTCTGGGCCTTTTGCATGACCCAAGAGTAGCGCTCGGCTCGCTATACATGTGCATTTCATTCTCTGACCAACCCAGGAGGTTGCTGAGAAGCCTCGAGTTCAGAGTGGCCCACACAAGGGGTCTCTCTCTCTGGACCTCATTTCTTCGTCCGTGGTACAGGACCACAATGTCTGCCTCTCGGATTGTCTGTGGACTGCCGATGCCAAAGGCCAACCGGCTGACACCTCATGGACCCTCAACAAAAGCATCTGCTGTGTTGGCTGTATTCGCCTGGCACACAACAGTTAACTGCCAAGCCTGGCTCAGTGCCCAGCTAAGCCAGGGCCTGAGAACCACATAATTTCTTTCATTATCCCAGTTGCTGGGGGAATTGGCAGCGAGAGACCTGTGAAATACCTAAGACAAAAGTGACTAGGATTGCCAGGGGCTTGCCTTCCAATCAGTGCTGAGCCCCAAAAACTTTCTTTTCCAACCTCCTTCCCTGGAGGATTGCAAATTGGCCCTTCCACCACCAGCAGGAGTGAGAGGGAGGTGGGAGCCCCCGAGGGAACCCAGAAGGCAGTCGTGGCAAGTCCTACCCAGAAAGGCCAGTCCTGCTTCGTTGTCTGCGGGGGCAGACGGGAGCTGAGAAAGACGGGGAGTTGTGGATGAGCCCGCTGATGTGAACATTATTTACTGAGCACCTACTATGTCCAGGCACGCCAATCTTGACTGACAAGGCCCTTCACTTGCGGAAGTCACATTCTCTCAGGAGAGACGACCAGCAAACAAGCAAAGAAGAAACACCAGCTGGTGGTGAGTACCATGCAGAGGATTAAAATAGGGTGATGGCGTCAGAGCGACTTGGGAGGTCGTTGAGTAACGGGAGGGTAAGGGAGGGCCTCTCAGGAGGTGGCATTTAAGCTGAAATGTGAAAGGCATGAAAGGATGAAGAATGGGGTGTTCATGGCACGTGCAAAGGCCCTGAGGTTAAAACAAATCAGCTGTTAGGCCAAGGGATCTTAACCAGGCGTTATTACAGTGAGCCTCGTAACATTAGGAATGTCTGGAGATAGTTGTTGTTTTTTAATCTTTTTTTTTTTTTAAATATATTTTATTGATTTTTTACAGAGAGGAAGGGAGAGAGATAGAGAGTTAGAAACATCGATCAGCTGCCTCCTGCACATCTCCTACTAGGGATGTGCCCGCAACCTAGGTACATGCCCTTGACCGGAATCGAACCCGGGACCCTTCAGTCCGCAGGCCGACGCTCTATCCACTGAGCCAAACCGGTTTCAGCTGTTTTTTAATCTTACTGTAGGTTATGTTTTTATTGATTTTAGAGAAAAGAAGGGGGGGAGAGAGAGAGAGAGAGAGAGAGAGAGAGAGACTCTGGAGGGGCTGAAGACCGAGGTCCGCCATGTCTGTATGACCAACACCCAGTAAACACCCGGGACACCGAGGCTTGGGTGAGCTCCCCCGTTTGCAGTTCACCGTGCATGGTGTCACACTCGTCGCTACGAGAATTAAACCCTGTCCACACGACTCCACTGGGAGGGGACAATTAGAAGCTCACGCTCGGTCCTCCCCGGAGGCCGCCCACACGCCTCTTCCCTCGGCTCATTTCACTCTGTACCCTTGAGCGTGTGCGCGGCTTCCTCCAAGAGGCCCTCATCCCCACCCAGAGCCAGGCAGGAGCTGCCTGCTCATCTTTTCACGAAACCAGTGTTGGCGGAATCTTACACGTAAGGTCTCCTTTCAGCTCACTTTGTTTTAGCAATGAGACATTTACAAAAGAAAGGCGACAAAAAAACCCCCCAAAACCCAAATAATAATAAAAAAACATACATTCACAAAAAGAAAGGGGACATCACAGAGACAGGTGAAGCTGTCTTATTTAGAAGAGGCATTTTGGAGCCCTGAAAGACGACCAAGAACGCATTCTTTCTGTTATTTACTAACATTTAAATGAAAACAAGATATTCTAAATGGCCAACATTAAGTTGTGTAAAAACTTGTGCAGATGGTCCCTGACTTGCGATGGTTTGACTTAGAAATTGTTGGCTTTGCGATGGTGGGGAAGTGATATGCATTCAGTAGACATCCTGCTTCGAATTCTGAATGTTGATCTTTTCCTGGGAAAACGAAATGTGGGGCGACACTCTCTGATGGTGCTGGGCGGTGGCCGGGAGCCCAGCTCCCAGTCAGCCATGTGGTCATGAGGGTGGACAACAGATACTCTACAGTGTGGCGTTAAGTGCACTTTTGACTTAAAATATTTTCCACTTATAATGGGTTTATTGGGATTTAACCCCACCGTTGAGTCCAGGAGCATCTGTATAATAAAAAGTAAGTTTCCCTTCTGACCCAGGCCTTGAAACTCTCTCTTAATCTGTATCCTTTCACTGCAACAAACCATGATTATGAGTAAAACAGCTTTTTCTGAATCCTGTGAGTCCTTTTAGTGAATCCCTGAAACCCAGGGTGGACTTGGGGGCCCAGAACAGCAGGGTCTTTCCTGAATGGACCAGGCAGGGAAGGGAAGTTGAGGCAGAGAAGGAAGAGGTATGAAAAAGCTCAAACTACTCGGTTGAACTGATGCTCCTGTTTCTTGAGTGCCCGCAGGTAAAGTGGGGACTTGACATACCGTCTCCCAAGGGCCCGTGCACAGCCTGTTGATCACGGGCATTTGGCATTCATCTTGATTTCCAGGCACATCGTGTTCCTCCTGTGCTGGCCGGAGGGGGCGCCTCACTGCCCTCACCTCGCCCGCCCCCGAGTGGCCCTCACTCCCGTTCCACAGACCATGCGGCTGATGTCCTGGGAGAGAGGCCACTTGCTTGAATCCTCCAGGAAGGCGGTGGAGGAGACGGCATTCCCGCCGGGCCCATGGACGTCGAGGTACAGCTCCCTTCTGTCTGCGGTTTATTAATGTTGACAGGCGAGTGGGCAGGACTTAGATCATCAGGGCATTTTCAATAAGGTCTGATCGTGAGAAGGTCTCTTCCTGGCCATAAGGCCTGTGTTTTTTATTATTTTTTTCCTCGATTCATTGTGATGTAATCAACATATAATGTTTAAGTTTGCAGTGTACGGCGTGTGGACTTGATGCACTTATATGTCACAAAATGATTACCAGCGTAGGTTATCTAACGCCTTTATCACATAGTTACTATTTCTTTTTTTTTTTTGTGGCGAGATTTAAGATCTACTTTCTTAGCAAGTTTCAAGTATATCATGATCGCCATCCTGTGCGTCAGATCTCCAGAACTTATTCATCTTTTTTTGTGTGTGTGTGTTTTTTTATTTATTTATTTTTTTATAGAACTTATTCATCTCATAATTGGAAATTTGTAACCTTCGACCAACATCTGTCCATTTCCTTCACCTCCCCTACACTCTGTGTCTCTGAGTTCGGCCCTTTTAGCGTTTACATGTAAGCGAGATCACACAGTTATTTGTCTTTCTCTGTCTGACTTATTTCACTTAGCACAATGCCCTCAGGGTCTATCCATGTTGCTGGGAGTGGAATTTTCTGCTTATTTCTAAGAGCTCATCAGTTTGATGTGGGCAGGGTCCTAACTGCCCCAGGAGACTTGCTAATTTCCTTTCTTCTTCTTCTTTTTTTAAAAATATATTTTATTGATTTTTTACAGAGAGGAAGGGAGAGAGAGAGTTAGAAACATCAATGAGAGAGAAACATTGATCAGCTGCCTCCTGCACATCTCCTACTGGGGATGTGCCCGCAACCCAGGTACATGCCCTTGACCAGAATTGAACCTGGGACCTTTCAGTCCGCAGGCTGACACTCTATCCACTGAGCCAAACCGGTTTCGGCCCTTTCTTCTTTTTTACTAAATATATTTTTTATTTATTTCAGAGAGGAAGGGAGAGGGAGAGAGAAAGAGAGAAACATCAATGATGTTTTTCCTGCACACTCTCTATTAGGGATTGAGCCCGCAACCCGGGCATGTGTCCTTGACTAGAATTGAACCCTGGACCCTTCAGTCCACAGGCTGATGCTCTATCCACTGAGACAAACCAGCTAGGGCTAATCTTACTTCTTATTAAAGACAGCTGACCTCAGCCCCAGGCCTCCTGCAGGCAAGGAAATCTGATGAGTTTATTTAAAGCTGCTTTCTCATTCCTCCCCCCAGCCCTCCCACCTCGCACTGCTCACATTAGGGGACAGAGGATTCTCTGCGGTGGTGCTGTCTGTGCCCTGTGCCCTGCAGGAGGCACAGCAACATCACTGGGCTCCGCCCACTAGATGCCAATAGCTCCCCTCCCCGGTCATGACAACCAAAGTGTCTGCAGGCATTGCCAGTGTCTCCTGGGGAGAAGAATGGTCCCCGGTTGAGAACTGCTGGTTTAAATAGTACACGAGGTGCTTGGACGTTTGTTGGGGGGAATGGTGAGTGCAGGGCCGGGTGGGTGGGGAGTCCCTCTGAGTGTTCATCCTTTGGGCTTGCCCTGCCAGGGCTGGCACAGCTCCCAGCATCCTACAGCCTCCCTCTGCACATCTGGGCCCAAGCTCAACTTTCATGGAGCCCCGGGGGACCCAGGTGTTCGAGAGGCTGGCTGGTCCCTGGGCCCCAGTGCCAAGAAACCACAGTTGCTGTGGCGACTGCTGAGCTCTTAGGGCGAGAAGCCGGTTGGTTGAGGGGCAAAAGGCTCTGGTGCCTGGAGGAGCCGACATCCAGGGACCTTGGCTGAGAGGTCACAATCCAATGTCCAGCCATTAGCGTTAGCAGACCAAGCAGAGCAGCGGGGAGCAGGGGACAGGGCTGCAGGTCACTGAGGGGGCCTTGGAGGGTGAGAGAGACACACCCCACTCCCGATGGCCCTGCCTGGCTGGCCTCCCAGGAAGGCCACTCGGCCACTGGTGTGAGGTGTCTGAGATCCTGTCCCCGTCCCGGGGAAAGATCGTCCAGGTGGGTGGACAGCATGAACTCAGGCCCCCTCAGCCCAGGCACCCGCCGGCGGCTTCTCCAGGGTCAGGCAGGCCCCCTCCCAGAGCCTCCATCCAACAGTGTGGCCATCTTCATCAGCTCCACGGTCTCAGGTAAGGGGCAGGGCAGGCCTTGGGTTTTAGAAGCCAGGGGCACTCGTGGGGGTGCCAGGCAATGGGCATGGCTCACAGTGTCCCCTAAGAGACCCGGATGTGAATGCAGCCCTGCCAGTGACCCATGTGGGAACCGGGAAAGGGGAGCATCCCAGACCCTCTGTTTCTGCTTTGATTATCCAGGCTGAGAGCCTGACTTCATAGAGTTGCTATGAGTGGCAACCGATATCGCAACTTACATTTGTGGTGGATGCACGATGCACTAGGCTGAGTGCCAGGGTCTTCCCTCGGCCCTGGGTGACACCACTGCTCACCTCCCCAACCGTATCTCATAGGATCCTCTCCTCACCCGTGCGTTGTAGTCACACTGGCTCCCAGCAGATCCTGGAACCCATGAAGCCCTGGGCCCCCAAAGCTATAGTTATTTAATTTATGTGTTTGTTTAATGCCTGGCTTCCCCCACTAGGCTATGAGTTCCACCAGGGCAAAAACTGCAGAGAGAGGTGTTCTGGCAAAAGTTTAATAACCTGTTCTTCAAAAATTTTAAAGTAAAACAACAACAACCGCATAAAGCATCTGATTTGCACTGTCTGCAATTTCTGTGGTGTAAGTCCTCCGCCACGGTCAGTCTCAAAGCTGCCAGTGTGACTGCAGAACCACGGAGCGGGGAAGAACTGGGCAGTGGCCCCCATCCTCTATTTTCCTGTTACAAAGGCAATAGCCGCAAACAAACTCACGAGCCGAGCTCGCAGCCAAATGTGGTCAGAGGATCGGAAGTGGTGACTTCTGAGTCCTTGTGATCTCTTATAGCCTTTGCTATAATGTATTCCATTGCACGGTCAGATCATTTAATTTTTCATAATGGCTGTGCCAACAACTGGCTCACAGACTAATTGCTGGGGATTTAGCCATCCGCTCTCCCAAGCCAGTGGGGGCCAGCTGTGGCACACGGCATCATTTATATGGGTCTCATTTACTGTTGTGCCCTTGACCTAAGCCGTGTCTAGGTCTAAAGAAACTTCCCAGTTGATATTTTATGGACAAATGTAAATAACCTGTGGGATTTATGAAACAGGCATGGGAAGGGGAGGGGGTGCCACAGATTGGAATTGAGGTCAGCTCCTGTGGCAGGATCTGGGCAGTTTCTTTGTACCAGTGGCTTTGAGAAGCCTTTTATTTTATTTATTTATTTATTTGGTTAGTTAGTTAGTTTGTTAGTTTTTGTTAATCCTCACAGGAGGATATTTTTCCATTGATCTTTTAGAGCAGCGGTTCTCAACCTGTGGGTCGCGACCCCTTTGGAGGTCGAACGACCCTTTCACAGGGGTCGCCTAAGACCATCGGAAAACACATATATAATTACATATTGTTTTTGTGATTAATAACTACGCTTTAATTATGTTCAATTTGTAACAATGAAAATACATCCTGCATATCAGATATTTACATGACGATTCATAACAGTAGGAAAATTACAGTTATGAAGTAGCAACGAAAATAATTTTATGGTTGGGGGTCACCACAACATGAGGAACTGTATGAAAGGGTCGCGGCATTAGGAAGGTTGAGAACCACTGTTTTAGAGAGAGTGGAAGAGAGAGGGAAAACAGAGAGAAACATCGATGTGAGAGAACCACATTGATTGGTTGCCTCTTGCATACACGCCAACCAGGGTCCTGGGCCAGGGAGGTGCCTGCAACCAAGGTACATGCCCTTGACCGGAATCGAACCCAGGACCCTTTGGCCCGCAGGCTCTATCCACTGAGCCAAACCGGCTAGAGCTGGGAGGCCTTTTAAAGACACTAATGTGACCTCCTCCTGGCCCTGTGGAAAAGACAAATGCTTCTTCAAAACCTATGTTGCACTGGGTACTTTTACTTGTAGACTCGGTGGTTCTACCAGCATTCATTGAGTACCCGGGGTGAGTGCTGAAAAATCAGTAATGGCTGCGACCAGAAGAGGTTTTTCTACTTTGGGAGCTTGCAGCCCTGAAGAGCGGAGGGGGAAACTGAGGCTAGCCTGACACTTGGCATCAGGCCACACGGTGAAGTCAGGGTGGAGAAGGTCTTAGGATCCAGGTTTACGCTGGGTAGAGCTGCCAGATTTAGCAAAAACAAACAAATAAACAAGCAACAACAAAACCAGGGTATTCAATTAAATTTCATCTCAGATAAACAATGAATAATCGTTTTCTATAAGTCTATCCCTTATGGTAACAGATGATTTGTTGTTTATTTCACATGCAAATTGAACTGGGTTATTAGCTATGCAAAGGTATCCACATATTGCCTGGAACAGGACACACTTACAGGGACAGGTTATTTGTTGCTTAGCTGAAGTGGGAGTTGAACAGGGTTTATTAGAAATGCAAATTTACCCAAATGGTGTGTGGAATGGGCTATAGTTATGCTACCAAGTTATGCATTGTTTATCTGAAATGCAAATTCTAATGAGCATCCTGAATTTTATCTGGCAGCCCTAACCCAGGGCAACTACCCACCCTGGTTAGCTGGGAGCGAAGGGCTTCCTGGGATGTGGGATTTTTCGTGCTAATACCTGGGAAGTCCCGGGCAGTCCAGGAGGTTTGTCTTCTTAGGTCTACCTCATGTATTTGTATCTTTTGATTTCCCCTCAAGGGCCTCAGCCTGGGTGGGAGGGAATGAAGCTAAAATCAGAGCCATGGACCAGGGGAGAGTTCTGGGGTCTTCCATCGAACACCTTCCATGTCGTTCCCTGCAGATATGGATGCGGAGAGAGAAGCTCTGCAGACGACCGCGTACCCCGAAGTGCAGACCTTCTGCCAAAAGCACGGCCTGATGTTTGAGGTAATCATCACCTGCCCACGCCGCCTGCCTCCGTTTCCTCTGCCTGGAAAGAGGCAGCAAGGGTGTGCCACCTGGGCAGTCCCAGCGGGGCTCTGTGCTCCGTTGAATGCTTTCCTGTTGCGTCTTGAAAGTCATCATGATTTTTGAACAAGAGACTCACAATTTCTTTTTGCAGCAGACCCTGAAAATTCTGTCGCTGGTTCTGGCAACGGGCCAGGGAGATGAAAGTCTTTTGAAAAGGCAGGTGGAAGGATGATGGCTGTGCTGTGGGCACTGCGGTTGGCACAGGCGGGGTGACAGTGCTCGGAGCGGAAGCCATGAGACCCCGCTCCTCGGACGTGTCATTTGTGTGTTGTTTTCCCTGCCCTCCTGGCCCTATTCGCACTGGGCGGCTTGAGGGCTGTGGAATATGCAGGGTGGATGTTGAGTGGGATGTGCCTTTTTCCGGAGTGCTGGACACGGTCGCTACTGGCCCCAAACAGAGTCTCCCACAGCTCACACCAACCTGCGGGGGTGGGGGGAGGAAAGGGGTGTCACTGCCTGCTTGTTTGATGTGGAAACCGACAAACCATCTTTGGGGTCTCCGCTCTAATGGGCGCTGCCTCCTTGCCATTTATGACAGCAATTCAGCACCTCAGTCCCTGGATTATAAGATGAACTGTCATATATATATATATATATATATATATATATATATATATATTGATTTCAGAGAGGAAGGGAGAGGGAGAAAGAGATGGAAACATCAATGATGAGAGAGAATCATCAATCGGCTGCCTCCTGCACGCCCCCCTACTGGGGACCGAGCCCACAATCCAGGCACGTGCCCTTGACGGGAATCAAACTCGGAACCCTTCAGTCCACAGGCTGATGCTCTACCCACTGAGCCAAGCCAGCCAGGGCTCATTGATACATTAGTAAGAAAGAAGCAGTGCCGGAAATTCACTGCCTGCCATTGAGCACGAGACACAGCTCCATGGCAGAGGCTCTGGAAAGGAAAACCTACACGCTGAGAACTGATGAAACGCCAATGTGCATCCCTTAATGTCTACATGGGTGCTAGCTATGCAACACGCACTGCGGACATCCTCAATCAGAGACGGGGGACAGTGGCCCAGAGGGGGAAGGTTCTCCCCAAGGCTGATGGCTGATGCTTTTTCTTTCTCCCTTCCTTCCTCCAGTCACAGTCAGTACTGTGGTCCTTTCACCCTGTGCTGTAGTTCATTAGGAATATTTATTCCCTCGGGGCTAAATAATTTAAGGAGGTAGGGACTATTCTGCGTCCCATCCTCCCCGCTTCCTCATCCCAGCCTTTCACGGCGTCAGCCTCGCTCCTTGAATGGAGCCCTTCCTTCTGCCGGAGGCCTTCCTCTGGCTAGCAGGCAAAAATGACCCGCAAGCGTGCGGTTGCCAAGGCGACTTGGTGGCATCTGATTTTGGCCAAACGAAACACCCTCCTTCGCAGAGAAGGCTCTGCGAACAAGTGTGGACACGTCCTTGCTTTAAAAGAAACAGTTTGAAAATGCTCAGGGTCTTACTTTTTTTTTTTTAATGTTTTTAAGTAAACTTGTATTTTGGAATTGAGATTTACAGGAAGCTTGTCTATGATACAGAGTTCCCATATTTCTTGCACCCAGTTTTTCCCTGAATGTGAACATGTCACATTATCAGGTGCATTTGTACAACGAAGAAGTGGACGCTGGCTCATTGTTATTAACCAGCCTCCTGATGTTACCCGGATGTCACCCGTCCTCTCTGGTCCCGAGCCCCAGATCCCACCCAGGGAACCCCAGGTGCATTTAGTTGTCAGGTCTCCCCAGTCTCCTCCAGTTTGGGATGACTCCTTGGCCTTCCCGTGTTGCTCATGACCTTGGCAGTCTCGGGGAGGATGCCCCCAACCTGCATCTGCCTGATACTTTTCTCGCGATTACTCTGGGAATTCAGTCAAGTTCTTTTCATCCAGACACCCCCCCTTTCTGTCAAAAATTATTGAAAGAAACTTTATGCCTTTGCCAAAGGTAACTGAAAAGTCACCCAGCCTGCCGAGTCCCTGACCCACCCACTCTCGTCACCTCCAGGTCGTCGATCTGAGGTGGGGGATACAGCACGCACAGGCCGCTGACCACATGACCACGGAACTCTGCTTGGAGGAGCTGGACCGGTGTCGGAAGACATCCCTAGGGCCGGCTTTTGTTGTGAGTCTCTTGGGAGAGATGGGGTCACCCTTAGGGCTCTTCTAGCACCAGGATGTGGGCCCTGCTTCCCAGCCAAATCCAGGCGTCACTTCTGCTCTCACACCCTCTCTCCATAGCCTGTCTGTGGCAGACATTGCTAATCGTTCGCAGCACTTTTTCTGCAGCGCTAGCTGAGATCCAGACACTAACAGTCAAGTGGGAGCAGCACGTAAGTTAGAGAGCAGAGTGTTGAAGTCCAAAGGGATCTTGGGATTGGCTCTGGATTTTCCTTGAGCTTTCCCACTCCATCTACTTTATTTATTTATATTTTAAGTCTTTATTGTTGAAAGTATTCCACATGTCCCCTTTTCCTCCCCCACTGACCTCTTCTAACCCGCCTCCACTCCCCCACCCAGGGCCTTCACCACCCTATTGTCTGTGACCATGGGTGATGCATACATGCATACAAGTTCTTTGGTTGATCTCTTCCCACCCACCCACACGCCCCCCGCCTTCCCTCTGAGATTCCACAGTCTGTCCCATGCTTCCGTGTCTCTGGATCTGTTTTGTTCATCCGTTTATTTTGTTCATTAGATTCCACATATGAGTGAGGCCCTATGATACTTACCTTTCTCTGCCTGGCTTATTTCACTTCCCATAATACTCTCCAGGTCCATCCGTGCTGTTGCAAATGGTAAGAGCTCTTTCTTTTTTAACAGCTGAGTAGTATTCCATTGTGTAGATATACCGCAGCTTTTTTTATCCACTCACCTGCTGATGATCACGTAGGCTGTTTCCAAGTCTTAGCTATTGTACATTGTGCTGCTATGAACACAGGGGTGCACACATTCTTTCTGATTGGTGTTTCTGGTGGCTAAGGATAGATTCCTAGAAGTGGGATCACTGGGTCAAAAGGGAATTCCGTTTTTTAATTTTTGAGGAAACTCCTGTTTTACACAGTGGCTACACCAGTCTGCATTCCCACTAACAGTGTACACTACTTCTTATAATCATCCTTTAGTTGAAAAAAGTGCCCAAAACTGCCCTGTCTGGGTGGTTCAGTGGGTTGGAAAATCATCCCATGGACCAAAAGGTTGTGGGTTTGCTCCCCGGTTGGCGCACATTTGGGAGGCAGTAATCTCTCTCTCTCTCTCTCTCTCTCTCGCTCTAAAATTAATAAACATATCCTAGGGTGAGGATTTTTAAAAAAGAAAACTAAAAACTAAAATAATTATTGAAAAGTATCCCAACTCTGAAAACGCCTTACCAGTTTAAAAAAATAAATAAGTTAAAAAATATCTTATAAATGTAGAGAATAAAAGAGACAAAAAAAAAACCCCACAAAAAACCAAAATATTTTTTCTAAACAAATGCCTTAACATTTATAAACTCCAACTAAAAACCCCAAAGAATCTGTAAGGTTCTCCAGTGAGGATTAAAGAAGAAGAATAGCAAAGGGGGAAAAGCCAAGAAAGTATCTTTGCCCAACACACTTTAATCACAAAGAAGCTTCGAGCAGCTACCAACAAAAATAAAAATACTCTGAACCGCTCCCGGAGAGAAGATTGCAGAATGTAGGAGAGGATGGCCCCATTTTAAAAGCTCTTTTCCAGGGAAATAAAGAGAACTAGGTGAGGTGTGTTTGGCCTTAGAATTGCCTGCCCAGTGCGGTAGACATGAACCACATGTGGTGATTTAAACTTAAATTATTTAAAATCAGGCAGAAGTAAAATTTCATAATTTTTTACCCACACTGGGATGGCAGGAGCCACTGTAATTGGAGAGCACAGATGAGAACGCTTCCCGTGGTGCAGGAAGTGCTGCCTGAGAGAGCAGGCCTGCCTACAAGACACAAGGTGTGTGAGAAGCTTTCTTTGTTATATATTGTTTTGTCTATACAACTAGAGGCCCAGTGCATGAAATTCGTGCACTGGTGGGGTCCCTTGCGGCTGCCGGCTGCGGACCGGGGCCTCCCTGCCATCCCCCAGCGGGCCCTTCCCCTGGTCAGCTCCCGGACGAACTCCCGGTCCAGGGGACAATTGCATACTACGCTTTCGTTGTATAGGATGGCACTTGGGTTCACTCTTTTGCTCTATACTTTTGTGGGTGTGTTGGCACCACCTTTTGTCCCCTTTTCTCCCCCCCCCCGCCCCGCCAAGCTTTATTGAGATACTAGTGGCCCAGTGCGCAAAATCTGTGCATATTAAAAGGGAATTAATTAGAGGAAATATTTTAATATTGCTATTTGCCCTTTCTCTATAATAAAAGTGTCAGAGATGAAAGAAAATTAGTAAAATGTATACAAAAATCTCCCTCTGGTAGGAGTCTGGGGCGCGCCACGGGACTCAGCGTTAAGTCTCCACCCACCCGCGGTGCCTGAAAATCATGCGAGACCCAGACCCAGCTGGCCCCACCCCCGTCAAGCCCTGCAGGGCGGAGGGCGTGGCCTCAGGTCCCCCAGCCCGGCCTCAGGTACCCCGGCCCCCGCCCAAGGGCGCAAGGGTGTGAGGTCGTGACGACCATTTGCATATTAGCTCTTTATTATAGAGGATCGTGTAGGGTAACTGATATACAGCATTGTATATGTTTAAGGTATACAGCATAATGACTTGACTTACATATACAGCGAAGTGATTACTACAATAAGTTTCGTTAACATCCATCATTTCATATAGATGCAAATAAAGAAAGCAAAAGAGAAGGATTTTTTCCCCTTGTAATGAGAACTCTCAGGATCAGCTTTCAGATGTCCCATACGGCAGTGTTCACCCCAGTCGTCACACTGTTCCTTACATCCCCAGGACTTACGTGTCTTGTGACTGGATGTTGTTACCTTTTGAACCACTCTGTTTTCGTTATTGTTGCTTTAAAATACAACCTAACATCTGGAGAGCTCTATAGGCTTGCTTGCGTATCTCCTTCATAAATAATATTTTCCCAATCTTCTCATTTAGCTTTCCAAATGAGCCTGATGATTGATCATTTTGTTACGTTTCAAAGAAAAAAGAAAAATAAATTATTAAAGGGAAAATTATTAAAGGGGGGGAGGTGGGAAGAAAAAGAACCCCAGGGGGAATCCGATTTTGCAACCCAAATGGAAGGCAGTGAAAAGCACAACACAGTTTCCAGGTGACACGGGGAACCGGAGGCTGATCTCTGAGCTTCTCCCAGGCCCCACTGGCCCAGGGACCTCTCGAATCCTTCCAGAAGAGCTCTGAGGGCCGACCGGATGGAGCACCTCTCCCCACGTCCTGCTTTTCTGCTGCACAGGCACCTCCCCGCTGTCGCCCCAGAGTCACAGCTTCGTTCTCCTGTAGTGGCTCTGGTTTGGGGGGCTCTCCATGGAAAGCTGGGCTGTGCTGGGGGCCCTTGGAGAGGCTTCTCTCTGGTAAATAAGTCATTAGGCGGCATGGCAGGGGACCTCGCCCCGGGCGCTTCTCCTCAAGGCCCTGCGTCTCTCGGGGCCCCAGAAGCTCCAGCGTCTCCTGACAGTTGCTTCTGATAGCTCCTTGATCTCATTCTTTGCAGCTCTTCCCACTCCCCTTGCTTCCGTCCCACAGACCTGAGCAGTATTTAATTTTAAAAAATATGTTAACCATCTGTCTTCTTCCTAAGATCTCTGGTCTGTGGTTTGCTGGTGACTCCTTTCTCAAGTGTCTTTGTCCCTCCAAGGCTGTGGCTATTGGGAAGGCCCTGGGAGAACCGTGTCCTCTTCAACATCCTGTCATCTCAGATTCCATATCCAGGTTTCCGGGGTGCACACCCCTGGGATATTCTGGAACAATCCAATGAAGGGGGAGGGGTGCTTGCTTCTATTTCACGAGGAAACTCAAGACTCTGGGCCCTATGTCCCAGACCTAATTCTCTTGCATTCCAGTCTGCACTTTCTCGGAATCTGTTGGGGCAGAGAGAGGGTTTCCTAGTGTTCTCAGCACCAGAACTAAAATATTTGGTCCTCCCCACACCCTACAAAATCTTGCCCTTAGCATGGCCTTTTCTCCCTCCACTGCTCCCTTCTTATTGGTGCTTTCCTGCACTGGAACATGCTGTTTCCTCTGCTTGTACATGCCTGCACTTCCTGCCACAGGGCCTTTGCACATGCTGTTTTCGCTGTTTGCCAGGCTTTCTGTCCAGTGCATCCTTCTCAGATCTTATTCTGCAGCTCAAGCCTCATTTCCTCAGGGGAATTTTCCTGACTCTACAGCCCACATGTTTATCTTTTCTTCCTAGCATCAGCTGCACTTTGACGTTGGTGCCTGACTCACCTGTTAGGACTCCCAGGTCCAGGAAGGCAACGACCCAGCCTGTTCTGGTCACTGCTGTCTCTTGAGCAGCTGTCATGGGCTTGGCTCAACAAATATTTGGGGAATGCCTGTGTTCAGAACTCAGAGGTTCCACGTTGGGACTTGGTTCCTCCCCCCCCAACCCCCCAACCCCATGACCTCAGACCAGTTCCAATTTGGCACCTTCTCTGGGGCCCGAGTTTCCACATCTAACAAGGAGGAAGCAGGACTTCGGGTTTTCCAGGGAGCATTAGAGCTGGGAGGAGTGAGGCACTTGCCTTCAGCGCAAAATTTAAGGGGGTGCCCAAAATCGTAGCTATTGAGATAAATAATTTAGTGCAATCTTTTTTAAAAAAATCAAAATTGATCCAAAAAAATCCCCAAGGAACAAAATATCAAAATTCTGCATAAAGACAGGATCCTTCCTGCCCTTGTGAATCCTCACTGGGCCCGGCTCCCGGCTGCTGTTGGAGACAGTCCTGCTGCCAGGGCCACCTCAGGGCATGAGATTTGGGCAGAACCCACGGAGCCTGTAGCTCTTGTCCCAGTGCCTATTCCTGGGGCAACCCAGTGCCTACATATGAGGAGCTGCCATTTTCTCTCATGTACAAAGAAGGGAACACGAATGTCCTGAGGCTGCTGCAACAAATGGCCACAAACCAGTTGGCTTAAAACAACCGCATTTATTCTTTTGTGGCCTGGAGGCCAGAAGTCTGGAACCAAGGTGTCAGCAGGGCTGTGCGCCTGCGTACATTTCTCAGGGAGAATTTTTTTCTTATTTTTGCCAGCTCCTGGGGGCTCCAGGCATCCTTGGCTTGTGGTTGCATCACTCCAATCTCTAGCTTTGTTGTCATACCATCTTTTCCACTTTTGTTTGTGTTAAATCTCCCTCTGCCTGTCTCTTATTAAAGACTAGAGCAGCAGTCACCAACCTCACTGATGGTCCGAAAGGTTGGTGACCGCTGGACTAGAGGCCTGGTGCATGGATTCATGCACCGGTGGGGTCCCTCGGCCTGGCCTGCGGGGATCGGGCTGAAACCTGCTCTCCGACATCCCCCGAGGGGTCCCAGATTTCGAGAGGGTGGTTCTCGGGTGATGCATCCTGGAATCGGGCTCCCTCCTCTCTGGTTCTGGGTGAGTCACCCGAGAACTGTGGCTGCCAAGTCACCACAGCTTGGCAGCTCCTGCATTGAGCACCTGCCCCCTGGTGGTCAGGGTGCATCATAGCTACTGGTCAGAGTGTCTGCCCCCTGGTGGTCATTGTGTGTCATAGCTACCGGATGGATGGTCAGACTGTCGGGCAGTTGCTTAGGCTTGTATGTATATACTAGTGGCCCGGTGCACAAAATTTGTGCGGGGGGGGGGGGTGTGTCCCTCAGCCCGGCCTGCACCCTCTCCCATCTGGGACCCCTCAGGGGATGTCTGACTGCCAGTTTAGGCCCAAGATGGGATCGGGCCTAAACCGGCAGTCGGACATCCCTCTAACAATCTGGGACCGCTGGCTCCTAACCAGTCACCTGCCTGCCTGCCTGATTGCCCCTAACCACTCTGCTTGCCAGCCTGCTTGCCCCCAACTGCCCCCCAAATCGGCCTTCTTGCCTCCAACTGCCCCCCCCTTGCAGACCTGATTGCCCCAAACTGCTTCCCCTTGCTGGCCTGCTTGCCCCCAACTGTCCCCCACTGCTGGCCTGCTCGCCCCCAACTCCCCCCGCCCTCCTGGCCTGATCGCCCCCTAACCGCCTCTACCTCAGCCCCGCCACCATGGCTTTGTCCGGAAGGATGTCCGAAAGGTCTCCCGGTCTAATTAGCATATTACCCTTTTATTAGTATAGATAGAGTCTCAGGATTGCATTTAGGGCCCATCTAACTTAATTGCATCAGCAAAGACTCTGGTATTAGTGAGGGATCTCCAGAGAAACAGAACCAATGGGATAGATAGATAGATGATAGATAGATAGATAGATAGATAGATAGATAGATAAGAGGAGATTTGTTATAGGATTTGGTTCATATGATTATGGAGGCCGAGGAGTTCTACATATGTCACCTGCAAGCAGGAGACCCAGGAAAGCCGGTGGTGTAATTCAGCCTGTGTTGAGGCCTGAGAGTTGAGGGGCTGATGGTGTAAATCCCCATCTGAGTCTGAATGCCTGAGAACCGATGTCCAACGACAGCAGACAGATATCTCAGCTCAAGCAGAGAGGAAGTTTGCCCTTTCTCCTTTTTGTTCTGTGGGGCCCTTCGTGGATTGGATGGGGCCCACCAGCACTGGGGACCATCTACTTTACTCAGTCCACCACTTCCAATGCTTACTCTTCCAGAGACACCCTCACAGGCACACCCGGAAACCATGTTTGACCAGCTATCTGGGCATCCCTTCACTCAGTCAAACTGACACATAAAATCAACATCACAACCTTGTTTGATTAAAGGTACATTCACAGGGCCCAGGGATTAAAACCAGATATCTTTGGGGGAGGGGGCTGCTATTCAACTGCCACAGAGGGCTTCCCAAGCAAAAGATGCTCAATCAGATTCCAAATGTACCTCCCGTGCTCTCAGGTACCTCCCCACACAGGTGCTATCTTTGCCTGCATTTCTTAATGTGATTTTCACCATCGCACCACAGCCAGACACATTTTTAGGAGCTCTGCGTGCCTCACCAAGGGTCATAGAGCTAAGTGCCAGAGCGAGATTTGAACCCGTGCCCGTCTCTCTTACCCTCTCTCTGCCAGGCCCTCCTAGGTGACCAGTACGGCCCCTGTCCGGTCCCTACGCTGATCGAGGAGAAGGAGTGGGAGGCACTGAAGGCCCAGCTGACCGCCAGGCCAGGTGACCTGGAGCTGGTGGCTCACCACTTCCGGAGGGACGAGAACACTGTGCCCCCCAGCTACGTGCTGCAGGCCCTGGGCACCGGGGACACCCGTGCGCCGGAGGAGGCCACCCTGACCTCTGTGCTGCGCTGTGGAGCCCAGGAAGCCAGGAGGCTGGGCCTCATCACCCAGGAGCAGTGGCATCGCTACCAACGGTCAGGTGAGGTAGTGAGACTCCCCGGGACCCATGGGCAATGCCCACGTGTTCAGAATACACATTGAGTGTTGTCCAAACGCCACGGGTCCGCATTTCTATAAATGCCGAACCAGCCTAGCTCCCCGGTTCTCATTATACAGATGACCCTGGAGAGTTCAGCCGTGTTCCAGTTAAGTCTTGGTCTCTTAGGATCCTCCTCTCCTCCTCCGGCTCCATTTCTTCTCCCAGGGAGGCTCCTGGCTTTAGGGCACATGTTCTAAGACAACCATCCTCCCTGTTTGCCTTGGACCAAGAGGCTCTAGGGATGCAGGACTGTTAGGGCCAAACCCAGGACAATCCTGGGAAAACTGAACGCCCAAGTTAGACCGTGCGGAGAGCTCAGTGCTCTGGCCTCGCTGCGCCTGCCTCAGCGGGGAAACGGGCCCAGGGAGGAGGAGTCTCATCTGGCCCAGGGTGAGAGCAGGGATCAGACCCTGCCACTGCTGAGTCCATCGCCGGCTCCCGCCCGGCCCCTCACCTCTCCCCCCACCCCCAACCCACGTCATCCTCCACTCCAGATATCAGAAAGACTTTTCTACAAATGCAGCATAATCAGTTCCTTTCCCTACCACTTGCTGCCAGCAAGAAACAGGTTCTTGTCGCTTGTGGGTTAGTGATACATCAGTTTGTGGGTTATTAGTATGTCAACTTATATCACCAAACATTACATGTAGGAATTTATGTTACTGAAACTATTAAATATATGAATTTATATTCCTAAAACTATGACATATATGAATTCATTTATCTACATATTCAATATATGAATTTATATTATAAATATACTAGGGGCCCAGTGCATGAATTCGTGCACCTGAAAGGAACTGTGGGCTGAGAGGCTGCTGTGGGCACAGGGGTGGATCTTGACCCATCCTCCACGCCTCCACCAAGCCCCACCCACTGTCTGCCAGCAGCCCCTCTCCCGCCGCTGCCGCTCCCATGCACTGACGGTGCCCAGCTCCACTCACACCCACTGACTGTCAGCGGGTGCGAGTGCCCGGCACTGGCCCCATTCGCCCCTCAGGAGCAGGGGGAGGTGGAGAAGCCCTCGGGGGCTATTGGGGCTGGCAGCCGCCGCTTGCACCCGCTGACGGCGCTGAGCGATTGGGGCGGGTGCCAGGCATCGGCAGCAGGTGTGAGTGGGGCCGGCGCTGGCAGCAGGTGTGAGCACGGGGTGGGACCATGGTGCACAGGAGCAAAGAATTTTCAGTAACCACCAGAGGCTCACCCCGATGACAGCGGCCAGTGCCCTGCCTTGGTCTGGCACTCCCGCTCACCTGCTCCACCATCACACTGCGGCCGACGCCTGCCATATTCCGCATGTGCTCCCTGGTGGTCAGCGCACGTAATAGTGACCAGTTGTTCAGTTTTTTGGTTGTTCAGCTGCTCAGTCTACAGTGGGGCCTTGACTTACGAGTGTCCCGACTAACGAGTTTTTCGAGATACGAGCCGTCTCTCGGCCGATTTTTTGCTTTGAGTTGCGAGCTAAATTCGGGTTACAAGCCAGCTTCAGATACCCCACAGCTAGGTGGCCCAGCGAACGTCACAGTGAACGCCACAACATCAGCCCAGCATCACGTGTCTCACTCATTCACTTCTTGATTTGACATACGAGTAATTTGAGTTACGAGCTCGGTCACAGAACGAATTAAACTCGTAAGTCAAGGCCCCACTGTATTTACCTGGTAGGGTTTATATGTAATATATATATATTACATATGTGGGTTTATATTATATGTAAACATTAAATATATTGATTTATTTAAAGATATTGAATGTAGTAATTTATATTAATAGCATCTTAATTTTGTTAAATATATTAATTATATATTATTTTACTAAAATATTAAATATATAAATTTATTTATAAACATAAATATATGAATTTAATTTTATTAAAATATATTGATTATATATAATCTATTACTAAAATTTAATGTACGTATTTATCAACATTAAATATATGAATTTATGTTATGAACATTAAATATGTGCACAAATTTAATATATTGATTTATTTAAAGATACTAAATATAGTAATTTATATTAATATTTAAATTTTATTAAAATATATCAATTATTATCTATTAGATATATATTAATTCTAGTAATGACATATTTACTTTTAAAAAATAAACTTTTTGGAGAGAGGATCATTTAAAAATTTTTAAAAATGTATTTTTATTGATTTTAGAGAGGAAGGGAGAGAGAGAGAGAAACATCAAGAATGAGAGAGAATCATTGATCAGCTGCTCCCTTGTGAATCAAACTGTGACCTTCTGGTTCATAGGTTGATGCTCAACCACTGAGCCACGCCGGCTGGGCAAAGGGAGGATCATTTTAGATTAACAGGAAAGTACAAGGTTATAAAGCTACAAAGATAGTGCAGCGTTCCCGTATGTTCTTTGCTCAGATAAGGTAACATCTTAAGTGATTGCAGTACATTTTCTGGGACTGAAAAATGGACACGGATACTTAACGTCAGTACAGGATGATTAACTAGACTCCAGACGTCCTTCCGATTTCCTCAGTTTTCCCTTAACATCCCCCCTATGTCCCAGGACCCCACCCAGGGCCCCACATTGTGTTTAGTCGGCATGTCCTTAGGCTTCTCTGTCTGTGACAGTTTCTGTCTTCCCTTGTTTTTTTTCATGACCTTGACCACTTTGAGGAGTACTGGTAGGTGTTTTGTAGAATGTCCCTCACTCTGGGCTTGTCTGGTGTTTTCTTGTGATGAGACTGGGGTGATAGGTTCTGGGAGAAAGATCACAGAGGTGATGTTCCCTCCCCAAGCCTCATATCAGGGGTATCGGGTACTTGACGCCCACCTGACATCACAGGCGATGCTAGCCTTGGTCCTTTGGCTAAGATAGGAAAGACATATCCATTTTGAATACACGGTTGATGTGACTAATGTTGATGGCTACTGTTTATTGAACACTTACTATGTCGCTATTGTTTGCTCCATGGCATGGAGCTAAATATGCTAATTGCCTTCATGACACGTCTGCCATCAAAGCCATGCTCAGTATCTGGGATCTGTGCTTTGAAATGGGGCTGGATTTACAGCTCAGCCTGGCCCCTTTCCAGCTGTATTGACTTCTCGCAGGCTTATCGCCTCAGTTTTCTCATCTGTAAAATGGAACCAGTCAGAGTTAGTATGTCATGGAGTCATTGTGGAGTTTAAACGGTCTTGTCCTAGCCATGACCTCATTGGAGCTCTAAGCAGCAATGTCAAACGTAGCCAGTTAAGAAGTCCCACATGAAAGAACAAATAGGAACTCCTCGAAAGTAGCAGAAAGCATAATGCATGTCAGCAATGGTGTCTCGGGCATGTTACTCTCCAGGTACCTTCCTCAGCTTTCTTTTCTAAAAACTTTTTATTTTGAAATTCACAGGAAGTTGCCAAAAAAAAAAAAAATAGTAGAAAGAGGTTCCATGTATTCTTTTTTTATTATTTTTATTTTAAAGAAAAAGGAGTTTATTACTTTCTGGCCCTGGAGTGGATGAGGCAAACCACGGGGCACAAGCAAGGTGGTCGGGGGAGAGTGTGCGAAAGAGCAAGCCTGGGTATCTGCTTTTCATTTATTTATCTATTTTTTTAAAATATTTTTATTGATTCCAGAGAGGAACAGAGAAGGAGAGAGGGAGATAGAAACATCAATGATGAGAGAGAATCAGGGCTGCTACCTGCTCTGGGACAAGGGTCTGGCACAGGATGGCCCGAGGACCAAATCCAGCCCACCGTTTGTTTTTTGAAGTGAAGTTTTATTGGGACATACTGGAGAGCATTCATTTGTCTAAGGTTATGCCATGTCACTCAGGCGCATGTTGAGCTTCAGAACCACTATCCCCACCTCCCAAATGTGTCTCCCCAGTGGCCCCACCCAGGCCAGCGGATGACACACACTCTCTTCCCTTCTCCTCTACTCTCGCAGTCATCGAGTGGGAGATAGAACGGGGTCTGCTGAGCCTGACAGACGGGGAGCAGGGGGCCACTGTCTTCTTGAGGGAGATCCAGGACCTGAACAGACACATCCTGGAAGACTGTGCCCTGAAGCTGGTGGACCGGCTCGCAGACGGCTGCCTGGACACAGACGCCCAGAACCTTCTCAGCAGCCTCAAGGGGCGCATCGCTGACATGCAGCCGGGAGTCCTCAAGGCCCACCACCTGCCGTGGAGCCGCGACCTGGTGAACCCCAAAAATAAGGCTCACGCCCGGTACCTGCAGGAGCTGGGGGAGCAGTTTGTGGCCAGGGCTAACCACCAGGTGCTCCAGCGCCTCCGGGAGCTGGAGGCGGGCCGGCAGGAACTGGCCTGGCTCTACCAGGAGATCCGCCACCACCTGGGGCTGAGTGCCGAGGCCACCCGGACCTTCTGCGGGCGCCAGGAGCTCCTGGCCCGGGTGGGGCAGCGACTCCGGCAGAGTGACAATCACCCCCACACGCCCCTGGTGCTTCTCGGACCCCCAGGCATCGGGAAGACGGCTCTGATGTGCAAGCTGGCCGAGCAGATGCCGGGGCTGCTGGGCTGCAAGACGGTGACCGTCCTGCGGCTTCTGGGGACGTCACAGATGAGCCGCGATGCCCGCAGCCTGCTCCGGAGCATCTGCTTCCAGGTGTGCCTGGCCTACGGGCTGCCCCTGCCTCCCGCCCAGGTCCTGGAGGCCCACAGCAGGGTGGTCCAGTTTTTCCACACCCTCCTGCACACCGTCTCCTGCCGAAACTTCGAGTCCCTGGTGATCCTGCTGGACGCCGTGGATGATGTGGACTCTGCCCACCGTGGGAGGGGGGTCCCCTGGCTGCCTCCCAAGTGTCCCCCGAGGGTCCACCTCATCTTCTCGGCCTGCTCAGGGCAGCGGGGAGTTTTAGACGCCGTGCAGCAGACGCTCAAGGACCCAGAGTCCTACTGGGAGGTGGAACCCCTCTCCAGCAGCCAAGGGCAAGAGATGATCCGGCTCCTGCTGGCGGCCTCCAGGAGGACGCTGAGCCCAGGGCAGAGGGACCTGCTCTGGGCCGGCCTCCCCGAGTGCGGCCACCCCGGGCAGCTGAGGCTGGCCTTTGAGGAGGCCCGGAAATGGGCGTCCTTCACCGTGCCCGCCCCTCTGGCCTCCACGGCTGAGGACATGCTGCACGAGCTGTGTGCCCGGCTGGAGCAGACCCACGGGCGGCTCCTGGTGGCCCGGGTGCTGGGCTACATTGTGTCTTCCCGGTAAGTCTCTGTTTTTTCTCCACATTAAAAAAACAGTCCTGGATTAATTTTATTCTTTTATGCCAGTAAATAGAGCTCATGTACAAGAAAAACACAAAACATGCCACATGAAAGTTCCTCTCTTAAAAATAAATGTGATTTAATGTACTAAGTTGCTGTCTATATACAACTCATAATATAATGCATATTGCTGAGAAACATTAGTTGCAATGCATGTTTTTTCTTTTTTTGTTTTTAATCCTCACCGGAGCATGTGTGTATTGATTTTAGAGACAGGAAGGGGGAGGGGGGAGAGATCGGTTGCCTCCCATACCTGGGATTGAACCCACAACCCAGGTATGTACCCTGATCGGGGATGGAACCTTTCAGTGTGTGGGACAATGTCCAACCAACTGAGCTGCACGGGCCAGGGCAGTTGCAATGCAATTTTTGGAAAGGTGCTTTCGGCCTTATTTTTTACACATAAAATAATTTTTAGGTTTTTTTTGAAAACAAGGAAATTCTCAGAAAACCTCAAGCAAAAACCTTGCACAGACCTGAGGGAGTCTGATGACAGTTTATAATATTAATCTGACCTTCATTATTATTACTATTTTCAATATTACCTTGTTCTAGATCATATATTGTTTCTTTTCCAGCCACCCCCATCCTCCTCCCCTTTGGCAACCATCAGCTTGTTCTCTGTATCGATGGGTCTGTTTCTGTTTTGTTTTGCATATTTATTTGTTTAGTGTTTTAGATTCCACATATAAGTTAAATCATACGGTATTTGTTGTTGTCTGACTTATTTCACTTAATAGACAACCCTCTCTAGGTCATCCAGGTTGTCACAAATGGCAAGATTTCATTCTTTTTTATGGCAGAGTAATATTCCACTATATATACATATATAGATATAGATATAGATATAGATAGATATACCAATATCTATCTATCTATATATATTATAAAAGGCCTGTGGCCCTAACGCTGTAACGACCAAAGACCAAAGTGGGTGGGCAGGGCCATGTGATTTCACAGACTGGGCTTCATATATATATATATATATATATATATATATATATATATATATTTTAGAGGCCCAGTGCATAAAATGCGTGCACTGGTAGGGTTCCTAGTGGCTGCCCTCCCTTCCCCTGGCCAGCCCCGCCCCCTGGTCGAACTCCCAGACAAACTCCTGGTAGCAGGGACAATTTGCATACTGCACTTTTATTATATAGGATACCATCTCTTCTTTATCCATTCATTCATTGATGAATATTTAGGTTGTTTCCATATCTTGGCTATTGTAAATAATGTTGCAATGAGCATAGGGGCACATATGTCTTTTCCAATTAGTGCTTTGGATTTCTTCAGATAAATACCCGGAGGTGGAATTGCTGGGTCCATATGGCAGCTCTATTTTTAATTTTTTGAGGAACCACCATGCTGTTTTCCACAGTGGCTGTACCAATTTACAACCCCACCAACAGTGCACAAGGGTTCCTTTTTCTCCGTGTTTAACTCTTTTTATTTTATTTAATTCATTTATTTTATTTATTTTTATTAATCCTTACCCAAGGATACTTTTCCCATTGATTTTTTTTTTTTTTTAGAGAAAGTGGAAGGGAATGGGGGGGATTGAGAGAGAGAGAGAGAGAGAGAGAGAGAGCCATCCATTGGTTGGTTGCCTCCCACACAGTGCCCCCGAACAGGGCTGGGGATCAAACCTGCAACCCAGGTCCTCTTTTTAAACTTGACATATAAGGCATGCAGTCATCTCCCAGGGCTGCTGTAACAAATCACAAACTGGGTGCCTGGCTTAGAACGAGAGAACTTTGTTCTCTTATAGTGCTCGAGTCCAGAAGTCTGAAATCAAGGTGTCAGCAGGGCCGTGCTCAGGTGCTAGAGGAGAATCTGTCCTAGGCCTTCCCTGGGCTCTTCAGTTTCACTCCAGTCTCTGCGTCTGTTGTCTCCTGGCCTCTCCCTGTGCGTGTCTCTCTGTCTGAATTTCCTTCTTCTTGAAAGGACACTGCTCGTGAGATGAGGGCCCACCTTCATCCAGGATGACCTCATCTTAACCTGATCACATCCCCAAAGATTGTTGTCAAATAAGGTTCCATTCACGGGTTCCAGGTTGACGCTTATTTGGGGGAAACACTATTCCACCCACAATAATTCATGTATCGTCAAGTTCACTCTTTTAAAGTGTACATTTCACACTGGCCAGTGTGGCTCAGTTGGTCAGAAAGGTTGCTGGTTCAATTCCTGGTCAAGGCACATGCCCAGAGTTGAAGGCTCAATCCCCAGAAGGCAGCCAACTGACGCTTCGCTCTCACATCAATGTTTCTCTCTCTCCATCTCCTCTTCCTCTCGCTCTAAAAAAAGCAATAAAAATATTTTTAAAAGAAATTATAGCCCTGACCAGTTTGGCTCAGTGGCTAGAGCGTCGGCCTGTGGACTGAAGGGTCCCAGGTTCGATTCCGGTCAAGGGCATGTACCTGGGTTGCGGGCACATCCCCAGTAGGGGGTGTGCAGGAGGCAGCTGATCCATGTTTCTAACTCTCTATCCCTCTCCCTTCCTCTCTGTAAAAAATCAATAAAAAATATTTTTTAAAAAAAGAAATTATAAAGTGTACATTTCAGTGGCATTTTGTACATCCCCAGTGTTTAGCAACCACTGTCCATCTCCAGAACATTTCATCACCCCCAAAGGAAACCCCATCTGCATTAGCAACCCCTCCCCACCCTCCCTCCCCCGGTTCCTGATACCCATTGATCTGCTTTCTGTCTCTACGCAGACAGAAATATAAGATTTATTTTGTAAAAATTTTACTTTGAAATACTTTCCAATTATAGACTAATGGAAGAACTCCCATTGTGCAAAGAATTCCCCTACATCAGGTTTTCTCAGCCGTGGCGCTACTGACGTTTGGGGCACATTCCTCTTTGCGGTGTGTGGGGCCTCCTGTGCACAGGAGGGTGGTAAACAGCATCCCTTGCCTCCACCCACAAGATGCCATCCTCGTCACGGCAACCAAAACTGTCCCTGGGTGTTGCCACGTGTCCCCCGCAGGCAGGATCGGCTCTAGTTGGCAACTGGTGCCAACCGCCCTTCCTACTGAATCACCAATTGGCCACATTAGCTTTGTCTCCCTCCCTCTTGTTTTCCTTCTCTTTCTCCCTCTTTTAAAATGTGTGTTTACTGATTTCAGAGAGGAAGGAAGAAGAGAGAAATAGAAGCGTCAGTGATGAGAGAGAATCATTGATTGGCTGCCTCCTGCATGCCCTGCACTGGGGATCAAGCCCGAAACCCCCCCATGTGCCCTGACCTGAATAAAACGTGACCTCCTGGTTCATAGGTCGACGCTCAACCACTGAGCCATGCTGGCCAGGCTCTCCCTCTCTTATTTATTTACCAATGTTTTCCTTCATACCCTCCTCCTATCTATCTGTCTATCTATCTATCTATCTATCTATCATCTATCTATCTATCTATCTATCTATCTTTTTTCTTTCTTTCTATTTTTTTCTACTGATCTATCATCTATTTTTCTCTAGCTAGCTAGCTATTTTTCTTTTATTTATAATCCCTTCTATTTATCTATCATTCTCCCTTTTTATTTATCTATCTAATCTGTCTCGATATCTATCTATTTATACATATACATACACATACAAATACACACATAGTTTTTCCCTAAACCATTTGAGTATTACAGGCATCATTCCTCTTTACCCTTAAATATTACATATTTCCTAAGAACAAGGACAACTAGAACCCCACGCTGCCACAGGACAATTATGAAACACAGGAAATGTACCACCGACACAATTATATTTAATACACAGTTTATAGTTAAAACTTGCCAATTGTCACAAAATGTCCTTTATAGCTGCCAATTCAGAACCACACATTGCATTTGGTTGTCATCTCTTTGGTCTCCTGTAATCGGGAACATTCTGTTGTCTGTCTTTGCCCTTTCGAAGAGCATGGACCACATTCCTCAATTATTTTTTTACTTTTCGTTGTTGTTAATCCTCACCTCACCCGAGGCTATTTTTCCATTGTTTTTTTTTTTTTTTTAGAGAGAGTGGAAAGGAGGGGGAGAGACAGAGAGAAACATCAATGTGAGAGAGACACATGGATTGGTTGCCTCCTGCATATGACCCTACCAGGGCTGGGATCAAGCCACAACCTATATGTGCCCTTGGCTGGAATCGAACCTGGGACCCTTCAGTCTGCAGGCTGATGCTGTATCCACTGAGCCAAACCAGCCAGGGATACATTCCTCAATTTATAATGGGTATATGTATCCTGGTCCTGTTTTTGAATAATGGGTCTGGTACAGGAGGTCTGGGGTAGGGCCTGGGACTCGGGCATCTCTCCTTCAATGCTGCTGGTCCAGGGAGCACAGCTTGTGGCGGGGGGTGGGGTTGGGGTGGGGGGGGCGTGTAAAGAGATTGTAGGTCCTTCCACCTGATGTTTGGTCTGATGTCTCCTTGTGATCACATCCAGGTTAAACCTGAATGATGCTTGGGCACCGATTTTTCCCCCACTGTAAGGTGCAATGTTCCCCTTTCTAATTACTAAACAACGTGCGGGAGATCTCAGAAAAAAATTCTTCTGAAAGCTAACTTCTCTGGCCCAGCCGGTGTGGCGCAGTGGTTAAGCATCGACTTATGAACTAAGAGGTCACTGGTTCAATTCCCAGTCAGGGCACATGCCCAGGTTGCAGGCTGGATCCCCAGTAGGGGGCGTGCAGGAGGCAGCCGATCCATGATTCTCTCTCATCATTGGTGTTTCTCTCTCTCTCTTCCTCTCTGAAAGGAATAAAAATACATATTTTTTTAAAAAGCAAACTTCTCTGAAGACTCAACCTCAAGCCAGTATCTACATCTAATTATAGGCTTGTGGCATGGGAGTCAGCAAAGCTGTAACAGGAAAATCCAATTCTAGTGTGTTTACGGAGTTTAAAGAAACGAAGTTTGCTCAGCCCAGAGGAAGTTTTGGGGGCTGCAAACTCTGGTGAACCTGGGTCAGGATGGTCAGCAGGGACGGCTCAGAGATGCCAGGTGTGGACAGTGACTCAGAAAAAACGAGCAGGAGCTAGAAGCGTGTTCATCTCAGGCACCCAGCAGCCCAGCTGAGCTCCCGCCCCAGGAGGGAGGGATGGAGGCCAATTAGCAGGCACACCAGGCAATAGAGCTTTCCCTTGACAAAAGCCGCCGGGAACACGCGAGCCCATCAGCAGAAATGCTTGACAGTGCAATTTTGCCTCTTCTCTGTTTTGGGGGCAGTTTTTCTCTTTCCGACCTTTATCGTTTGCCACAAATCAGGCAAGATGGGCGGGGATCAGCGAGGGGGCTTTTTGTCTGTTGTTTGGTTGGTTTGCCAGGAACAGAATCCCAATCACACTAACGCTTAAGCAGCCAGGGCTTTATGCGGAGGCCACGGGAGGAGCTCGGGAATCCAGGGCCGCTCCAAAGCCAGCTCCAGGGAGCATACCCCAGATTTCGCCACCAGTGCCCCAGAGTGGGGGCCTGGCATGGACTCTACAACGATAGACTGGGGAATGTTCCGGAATAAAGGGTTTGGGCCATCAGGCCACTGCGATGCTGTCTTTATGGGGGAAGCAGGTTGTCATGGAAACAGGCAAGCCACAGGAATCAGGGCAGCTCTTCATCCCCTCTCCCTCTGGATCCGCTCCGCACGTCAGCTTTTGTGCGAGGCCCTTCCTTTCTCCTCCCCAGAAGTCCAGCTTGCCTCAAGCTTCTGTTGGCATCATGAGCTCCCGTTTCAGGGACCTGACGCCATCGTCCTGGCTCCCCCTTGAAACCGCCTGCAAAATCCAGGGAGACAGAAATCAATTGGCCTTTCTGGCTCCAAGTCTGATCCAATTAGTAAAGCAGAGGGGCTTCGCCGAGGGCAGGACCCCCCCCCACCCCCCACCCCGGCCTCCGGGTGCGGAAGGCGGTTGAAGGATGGTGACTGCAGGGGAGGGGACTTCAGTGCCTCCAGCTCAATGAACATATGCTGTTTGCAGACGGAGTCGTTGGTGTGATGGTGGAGCCAGGAGTGTGTTCCCCTCACAGCACCCAGCCGCCCAGCTGAGCTCCGCCCCCAGGACGGATCTGAGTTGTTCTAGGCCAGCGGTTCTCACCGGGGGAGATTCCCCACACATACCCCCACCTGGCAATGCCCGGGGACATTTTTGTTGTCATAACTCGGGAGGGGGCTGCTACTGACGTCTAATGGGTGGAGGTCAGGGATGCTGTTCAGCACCCTGCCGTGCACAGGACACCCCTCAGGGAATGATGAAGCCCCGCGTCAGCAGTGCTGAGTGTGAGGAAGTCCGCCTCAGCCTGAGAGACCCTTCTGCTCTCTCTCTCTTTCTCTCTCTCCCCTTCTCTCTCTCTCTCTCTCTCTCTCTCTCTCTCTCTCTCTCTCTCCTGTTGATACCCACCTTGTCATGCATCAGAGAATTCTAAGTAATCTCTGTATGTGAAGTATGTGGCAAGTGTCTTGATCAAAATGAAGACCCTTAGGTTTGATCGACCCTAACAAAGACTTTGCTCAACATAACAGAATTTTTTTTAAAAATCCACACAAGTTTGTAAGTGAGGTGCGAGCAGACGCCAGCCTCCCGCGCTCCCCTGCTCCGAAATGAACTCTGACAGTCTCCGTCCCTGCGAAGCTCTCACGCTCACAGGTGTTGCACTCAGTTCAGCACCAAAACTTCAGATGATCGATCGCCCCATGTAAAGCCACTCCCTCTCTCTCACTCAGCCCTTTCTCAGGCCAGGAAATATGGGGTAGCCTGGGGTGGGCATAGTTGGTTTCCGCATTATTTTCCCAAGTTACCTCCTCTCTCCCTCCCGATGCTCCCATGGGAGGGGGTGGTTTGAGGGTCTGTAGCTGTGTGGAGGCAGAAGGAAAGGTCAGGAAAGATCTTAAGTGATGGGTACAGCTGGAACCAGGCGTTGGTGCCCTCTGGGCCTGGGCACTGTCCAAACGCTGATCCCCGGGTGTCGGGCAGGACACTGTGCAGCTGGCCATGTCCCTCTATCCCCTGGTGTCTGCGTCCTCTACGCGCAGGAGCCACAGGTGTGTTTCCCGTCCTTCCTCCCTGCAGGCACGGGCTCTCGGAGGCTGAGCTGAAGGACGTACTGTCCCTGGATGATGAGGTCCTGCAGGCTGTGTACCAGGACTGGACCCCGCCCAGCAAGGAGCTGCTGCGTTTCCCACCCCTGCTGTGGGTGAGGCTCCGCCGTGACCTGGGCAACTGCTTGGCCAGGCGACCTGTGGATGGCTTCACACTCCTGGCCGTCGCCCACAGGTGGGTCCAGTGCCGAGACCACGCTGTCTGTGTGCCCCAGAGCAAAAGCTCACTGACCAGGCTCCTCCTCGGTCCAGATCCTCTCCTCTCCCCATCCCCAGGGGTCAAGTCCACGTGGTCCAGCATTCAAGGGTTTCCATGGCCCGACTCTAACACAATTAACCTTGTTTTTATGAGGAGAAATCCTATAGAATAAAAGCCTAATATGCTAAGTGTCTACTGCTCGGCCATTCGCTATGATGCACACTGACCACCAGGGGGCAGATGCTCCAACCGGTAGGTTAGCTTGCTGCTGGGGTCCGGACGATCAGGACTGGGCGAGATAGACTGGACACGCCCTGGAGCCCTCCTTAGGTCCCTCCCCAGCTGCCCCCAATTGGGACTGGTCGAGATGGCCCCGATCACCGGCCAGGCCAAGGGACCCCATGCATGCACGAATTTGTGCACCAAGCCTCTAGTTCACTCATAAAAGTCACCATTTTTAAGTGTACAATTCAGTGGCACTTAGTACATTCACAGTGTTTGCAACCATCCCCTCTAAGTAGTTCCAGGACATGTTCATCACCCCAAAGGAGACCCCGGCCCCATGACCAGTCACCCCCACTTCCCCCACAGCCCCTGGCAACCTCTAACCCACATTCTGTCTCTGCGCCTGGCCTGGCCTGGACATTTTATATCGATGGAATCACACAACATGTGGCCTTTTGTGTCTGGCTTCTCTCGCTCAGCATCATGTTTTCGAGATTCATCCACGTTACAGCACGTGTCAAGGCTTCATTCCTCTTTATGGTTGTATGGATGCATCACCATTTACTTATCTGTTCACCCACTGATGGATATTTGGGTTGCTTCCACCTTTAGAGAGTGTGAATAGTGCTGCTGTGAACTTGTGTATACAAGTTTTTCAATTCTCTTGGAATATACTCAGAATATATATACTGCATATATACTGTATATAATTCCAGGGATAGAATTGCTGGGTCATTCAATAACTTATTTTATGTTTAACACGAGGAGCCCGAAGGTTCCTTTTTAAATAAGTTTATTTGAGGGGGGGGAAAGATGGGTAGATTAAGAGATAAATGTTAAGTAGCAACTAGGACAGGTGGTCAGAAGACTTAGTGAGCATCTGGATGGTGATTTAGGGTGGACTTGCATTTGGGAACTGTCTCCTGACAGCTCCGAGCTTGCCGGGCCCCCAGGCCCACCAGCCCATGTCCCCTCTCTGCAGACAGCTGGCTGTGGTGGTCCGGGAACGCTACTTGTCGGGGCCCGAGAAAGCCACGAGGCACGGAATCCTGGCTGACTTCTTCTTGGGAGCCTGGAGCCAGGGCACCAAGAAACTCATCACCCTGCCACTGGTGGGGAAGCCCCTGAACCTGGACCGCAAGGTGAGGTGTCTGCACCCCTGTTCCCCACCTTCAACCTCCACCCGGCTGTGCGGGCAAGACCAAGTCACTATTCACACATTTCCTTCCAGTCTTTCTTCTTTTATGCCCAGGAGCTCTAAGACTTGGCATCTTTAGCTGATGTGCTGCCTGCTCGGGTTTTTTTTTTTTTTTTTTTTGCCTCTCAAACACTTCAAGGCACAGCTTAAATGCCTCTTCCTTCAGGAAGCCTTCCAGGTTTTTCTTCCTTCTCAATTACTTGGTCTTTACTTTGTGTTTCCTTCACTCTGAGGCAGAACTTGTAAGTTTCTTAAAGTCATTTTTTTAAATGATTTTTGAAATCATTTTAGATTTAAGAGGAGTTGCAGATTGAATGCAGAGACTTCCCATGGGCTCCTCTGTCCATTTCCCCCACATTAACATCTTCCATAACTGCAGCCCATTGATTGCAATTAGCAAATACACTTGCAAGTCTTCTGTTGTCATAGATTTTTCTTTTTTCTTTGTCCCCGTGATGGACAGGGGAGGCCAGAGACAGGGCCAGGCCTGATTGTTTCTCGGTGCTGCCCTTTCTCCTCTCTCAGGACTCACAGGTCTTCTCCCTTGTGCCAGAACCCCTGCAGGCTGTCGCATCCTTTCCCTCTGGGACTTGGTCTGTACTCCTTCCTGGCCTCCCAGCCTCAGGACCTCCTGCTTCAGTCCATCCTCCCAAGGACTGCTTCTGACGATGCAGCCTGATCATGCCTCTCCTCTAACACCTCCCATGGCTCCCCAGTGCCCTCTGTGTCCTGTCCAACCTCCCCAGCCTGATATTCATGATCTTCTGCCTACAAACTCCCCAGTCTCTTTCCCACCATGATTGCCCACTATGCCTTATTATTCAGCCCTCCCCAAACTCTCATTCTGCTCTCTCTCACCTTTGGACCTTTGCACATGCCATTCCCTTGCCCAGGAATCCCATTGTTTGCCCTCACATTTCACCAGACAGACTCCTACTTATCCTCTGAGACTCTGCTCTCATGCCCCTTGGATTCCTGGAACCCCACATCCCTCCCTCTGCCCCAGCACAACTTGTGGTGGGTCTAGGGCAGTGGTCGGCAAACTGCGGCTCGTGAGCCACATGCGGCTCTTTGGCCCCTTGAGTGTGGCTCTTCCACAAAATACCGATTTCTGCGTATGGGCCACGAAGTTTCAATCGCACTGTACGTGCGCGCCCACACGTGGTATTTTGTGGAAGAGCCACACTCAAGAGGCCAAAGAGCCGCATGTGGCTCGTGAGCCGCAGTTTGCTGGCCACAGGCTAGGGCATCTCTGTCTGGAATTGTGTCCCCGTTCCCTCCAGCATCACACAGTGCCCGGCCTGGCCTGCCATCCCCTCCTCCTCTGCAGGTGGCCCCCCAGCCTTTGTGGTTCTCGGATACTGTTGCAAACCTGCGGAAGCTGAAGGAGTTGCCCTATCACCTGCTCCACTCCGGCCGCCTCGAGGAGCTGAAGCAGGAGGTGCTGGGTAAGCCCTGGGCAGGGCTCGACCCTCCACGGTGCTACCCCTTTCAAGAGCCTGGGAAGAGTGAAGGGCAAAAGTCAACATCCGTGGCTTCTCTTAGGCACCGGGTCTCACCTGTGTGGTTCTGTGCCCCCTTCTCAGGGGCACTTGGCAATGCCTGGAGATATTTTGGTTGTCAAGGCTCGGGGAGGGCGTGCTATTGGCCCTGAGTGCTAGTTGATAGTGCAGAGGGTGAGGAAGTCAGCCTTAGAACGAGAGTGACCCTGTCTGTCTATCAATATAGCAATTGTTTATCTGTTTACCTGCCATCTTTCTATCATATCTGTTCCTCAATCATATCTACCTGTCATATCTGTCTATCATTTCTATCTCTATCTCTCATTTACGTCTATCATCTTTATATCTATCTATCCATCTGTTGTCTATCCATCCATCTTTCTTTTTGTCTATTTATTATCTACTAGAGGCCTGGTGCATGACATTCGTGCATTGGAGGGGGGGTCCCTCAGCCAGGCCTGTGCCCTCTCGCAGTCCGGGACCCCTCAGGGGATGTCTGACTGCCAGCCAGCAGTCGGACATCCCCCAAGGGGTCCTTAGTACTGCCGAGGAGGTGAGAGAGGCTCCCGCCACCACCGCTGTGCTGGACATCCGTGAGCCCGGCATTGGGCTGAGCGGCGCACTGACCAATAGGGGGAAGCTCTTGCATTGAGTGTCTGCCCCCTGGTGGTCAGTGCGCATCGTAGCCGTTCTGCTGTTCAGCAATTTGCATATTAGCCTTTTATTATGTAGGACTAGAGGCCCGGTGCACAAAAATTTGTGCACTTGGGGGGGAGGGGGGGTCCCTCAGCCCGGCCTGTGCCCTCTCGCAGTCTGGGACCCCTTGGGAGATAACGACCTGCTGGCTTAGGCCTGCTCCTGGGTGGCAGAGGGCAGGCCCAATCCCTAGGTGCAGCCCCTGGTCGGGTTCAGAGCAGGGCCGATTGGGGAGTTGGGGTGCCACCCCCTATCACATTCAAGGCAGGGTCGATGGGGAGGTTGCGGTGCCACCCCCTGTCACGCACAGAGCAGGGCCAATCAGGGGGTTGGGGCGCTACCCCCTGTCACGCACAGAGCAGGGCCCATCAGGGGGGTTGGGGAGCTCCCCCATGTCACGCACAGAGCAGGGCCCATCAGGGGGTTGGGGAGCTCCCCCTGTCATGCACAGAGTAGGGCCGATAGGGGAGTTGGGGCACCGCCCCCTGTCACACACAAAGCAGGGCAGATCAGGGGGTTGGGGCGCCGCCCTCTATCACCCACAGAGCAGGGCCGATCAGGGGATTGGGCGCCGCCACTCTCACACTCAGGGCAGGGCCGATGGGGAGGTTATGGCTCTATCCCGTCACACACAGAGCAGGGCCCGTGGGGGGGGGGGGTGCCTTACTCTGTCACACACAGAGCCGCAGGGCAATCAGGGGGTTGGGGAGCTCCCCCCTATCAGGCACAGAGCAGGGCTGATCAGGGGGTTGGGGCGCCTTCCCCTGTCATGAACAGAGCAGGGCAGATAGGGAGGTTGTGGCCCCGCCTCCTGTCACACACAGAGCCACAGGGCGATCAGGGGTTTGGGCGCTGCTCCTGTCACGCTGATCCCGGTGCCGGGAGGCCTCGCAGCTCCGCTGATCCCAGTGCTGGGAGGCATATTACCCTTTTACTATATAGGATAGAGGCCTGGTGCATGGGTAGGGGCTGGCTGGTTTGCCCTGAAGGGTGTCCTGGATCAGGGTGGGTGTCCCCACTGGGGTGCCTGGCCAGCCTGGATGAGGGAATGATGGCTGTTTGCAGCTGGTCACACACCCTTGAGGGTGGGGTTCCCCACTGGGGTGCCTGGCCAGTCTGGGTGAGGGGCTGAGGGCTGTTTTCAGGCTGGTGGGTGACTGAAGCTCCCAACCGCTCCTTCTTTTCTTTTTTTTTTTTTATTCTGGGCCAAGGCCTCTGCTGCTGAAAGCAGGTATCTGGTTTGTTTCAGTTCTATAATTGAAACACTGTATCATCTCCAAATCTGAGATCCCGGCCGGCTGAAAGCTGGTTTCTGGGGTTTTGTTTAGCTTCTATATTTGTTACAATGTTTCAAACTGCCAGCTCAGAGGCCGGCAAGGCAGGCGGGGAACATTGGAGTCCTCCTTCACTGAAGCAAGCAAGCCTCATGTTCTCTTCGCCATCTTGGCTGGCAGTTAATTTGCATATCGCCCTGATTAGCCAATGGGAAGGGTAGCGGTCATACGCTAATTACCATGTTTCTCTTTTATTAGATAGGATTATCTCTATCTCTAATTACCATTTATATTTGTCTATCATTTCTATCTCTATCATCTATGTCTATCATCTTTGTCTTTCCATCTGTCATTTATTTATCCATTTTTCTGTCTATCCATCTATTTATCTATTCTATGTATGTATGCATGTATGTATCTATTCTACTAGTATGTATGTATATGTCTATGTATATATCTATGTATATATGTATCTATGTCTGCATGTATGTATGTATGTTTCTCTCTATCACTCATTCATCCCTGTGATTCCCAACCAGGGGTGATTCGGCCCCCCAGGGAACACTTGCCAATGTTTATGTTTTTGATCATCATGACTCAGGGGGATGCTACTGGCCTCTGGTGGGTGGGGACCAGGGATCCTGCTCCACACCCTGCAGTGCACAGGACTGCCTGCCGCAGAGATCACTGGGCCCCGTGTCAGCTGTGCAAGAGTGAGGAGCCCTGGGAGCCCACCTCACAGCCCTTCTCCCCGCAGGCAGCATGAGCTGGATTTCCTGCCGAGGTGTCTCCGGGGGCATCGAGAGCCTGTTGGACGATTTTGACCTGTGTGCCCCTCACGTGGACTGCCCCGAGGTGGGCCTGGTCCGAGAAGCCCTCCAGCTGTGCCGCCCGGCCGTGGAGCTCCGGGGCCTGGGTGAGTCGGGCGGGCCTGGCGGGGGTCCGCTCTGTACTGACCACTAGAAGCCCACTCCTCACTGAGCCACCTGCTGGATTTTTACTACCCAGCATACCTTTCTTGTCCACACCCTTGGGCTTGCTCCTAGTCCAGCCTCTAGAACTTTCAGTTGAACTCGGTAGAGCTTTGGAGTGAAAACTACCAAAGCTGTGTCTATCCCCTCGCCCGGCCCAGCGCCGGTTCTAGAAAGGACCAGATAGGTGGTAGTTCAGGTAAAATCAAGGAAAGAAGGTCAACACTTGATATAACGGGAGAGAAAACACATTGCCACAGATTTAAATAAAAATATATATCTATTTATTGATTTCAGAGAGGGAGAGAGAGATAGAAACATCAATGATGAGAAAGAACCACCAATCAACTGCCTCCTGCAGGCCCCACACTGGGGATGGAGCCTGCAACCCGGGCATGTGCCCTGACCGGGAATCGAACCCTGACCTGCTGGTTCAGAGGTGGACACTCAACCACTGAGCCACGCTGGCCAGGCAAGACTGCTTTCAATTCGTTTGGTGTATACTCAGAAGTGGGATTCTGTGCTTAACTTTTTGAGGAGCTTCCGTACCGTTTTCCATAGCAGCTGCACCATTTTGCAACCCCACCACCAGTGTCCAAGGGTTCCATTTTCCTATGTCCTCACCAACACTTGAAATATTCTGATTTTTTTAAAGGGCATTCTAATGAGTGCGATGTGGCCTGGGTGGCCTTTATCACATGATTCCCACCAGGTTTTGATTAGAGGGTTTTATAAAGGTGCGAATTTCTATATCCCTCCCATGGTTCCCTCAGAGCTCAGCCAAATGCTCCTCCTCCAAGAAGCCTGCCAGCCATCACTGAAGCTGAACACCCTCCCACCCCCCGCCAGCCCTTTCTTTTTCCATCACTGCACCCTGCTTCCATCTGTCTTAGCTCTTACTTATTATTTCTGCTGGTTTCCTCTTCCTGTCTGCCCCACCAGCTTGAGCTCCGTGAGTGTAGGGGTGTCATCCACCTGCTTCTGCCAAATCTGCCCCCCCCCCCACACACACACACTCATAGACCAGTACTGGCCAAGTGCATGGAGTTTGAGCCCCACTGTGTTGATTTAAATCAGGGCTCTACCACTTCCTGGTAGTGTGACCTTGCAGGCCTCTGATCCTCCCCACCCGACCCGACCCCACCCCACCCCACCCCTGCCTTGCAATCCTCAGTTTTCCATTCTCAACCAGGGCTCTACCAAAACGGAATGATGATTGGCCCTCCCACCTAGGGCTGCCTGGACGGGTAGGTAAGTCCGTTCATGCACAGCCTGTCCCCATGGTGCCATCGAGGGTCTTTTCCCTGTCGCACGACAGCATCAATATTGTCGACGTGAAGAGCCTTGGACAAGCATTTCTGTAATGAGTGAGCCTCGCCTTCCGTCATCTGTGAATAAAGTGTGTCTAGGGTCCCATCCAAGGGGAAGGCGCTGGTGTCCACCATTAGTGATGCATTTCTCGCACATTCATGCTCACCAGGAGTTGTAACCCTCAGAGGGAGTGATTTCCCAGGGAAACGGCCTTGCGCACAGCTGCCTGGTTTAAGGGAAGAATGAAAAGTCCCAAATACAGCACGTTCTTTGCAGCATCCTTGATTGACAACTTGTGGCTCCCCCAGCACAAGGAGATGTAGAAACGAAATGTTGCCACCAGAGGACCCAGCTGGGCAACCATCTGATCTCTGCACATTCCAGAACTTTCAGCTCCTAACAATGGGTGGATATTACTGACTTCTATTGCCTTGGCTCCAAGATGACCTGGCGTGGTGCCATTTACTACCCAGTTTTTATTTAAAAGACTATAATTTGTTCATCATGGTGTGAGACATGGCTCACCTGTCCGAATTTCCAATGACAGACCGGGAAACAGAAGCATGGCAAAAGGAGACTTTTATTTTTATTTTATTTTATTTTAATATATTTTATTGATTTTTTTTACAGAGAGGAAGGGAGAGGGATAGAGAGTTAGAAGCATGGATGAGAGAGAAACATTAATCAGCTGCCTCCTGCACACTCCCTACTGGGTATGTGCCCGCAACCAAGGTACATGTCCTTGACCGAAATCGAACCTGGGACCCTTCAGTCCACAGGCCGACGCTCTATCCACTGAGCCAAACCGGTTAGGGTGAAAGGAGACTTTTAATACCACTCTCCAGAGCAGGCACCCATTGTGCAGGAACACAGCTGGGGCAGGGATCATAACCTATTTAGTCCCTCCTCCGGTTCCTCATTGGCTGAGTACTATTTGGTCACCTGTTTCCTAGTAGTTGCCTAGTCCTGCTGTCTCCCATTGAGCCATTAAAAAAAATTGGGCTGACTTTCTAGCTGATTCCACCTCCCTTTGTTTAGGGGGAATCTTCCTGGAAAATGTGCTCTCAGCCACGTGCACAGCTCTCATACCCTCTCCCCATCCCCGCCCCCCCCCCCCCCCACACACACACACCGCCCCTCCACCCCCACATCCTGTTTGCTCTGGGGAAATTCAGTAACCGCCTGGCCACATGCTGTTTCTTTTCTATGAATCAGAGGCATGTTTTTTACAATGGGTTTTAAGTGCATTCATTTTTATTTTTAAAATATGGCATTAAAATTATATTTACCTTAATGGCTGAGCTCATAGGCACCACCTTAAATTCTGCATCCATGACGAGTGAGGCACTTGCCCTCGGTCCTGGCTCTGCCCCATTTCACTCACCAGCAAACCAAGGCACAGGCCATTGCCACTACTGCCCCGGGGCCCTACGACAGGGACAGATAAACTGTCTGCCTTCAGTGTCCTTGGTCTTTACTTAGCATTGGAATCAAACTCTTTGGGTCAGATTCCTGCCTCTGACTGGCTGTGTGACCTTATGCAAATTGATCAACCTCTCTGTGTCCCAATTTTCCCCTTGATAAACTTGGGATAATACTGATAATACACCTGTGTGGTAGGCAGAAAAAACTGCCAACCCCTCACCCCAAATATATATTCACTTCTTAATGCCTGGAACCTATGACAATCACCTTATAGGACAAAAGACATGATTAAGTTAAGGATCATGAGATGAAGAGTTCATGCCAGATTATCTAGGTGGACCCTCAATGAAATCACAAGTATCCTTATAAAAAGGAAGCAGAGAGAGATTTGAAACAGAAAAGGAGGAAACATGGAGACACACAGAGGAGAAGGCTGTGTGAAGATGAAGGCAGAGATCTGGGTGATGCAGCCACAAGCCAAGGACGCCTGGAGCCCCAAGAAGCTGGAAGAGACAAGGAAGTACCCTGTCCTAGAGCCTCCAGAGGGAGCACAGTCCTGCCGACACCTTGACTGTGGACTTCTCGTCTCCAGAACTGGGAGAGAATAAAGTTCTGTTGTTTTAAGCCGTCCGGTTTGTGGCCTTTTGTTACAGCAGCCACAAGAAACTAATACGCTATGTAACTGTGAAGTGCTGGGGAAATGACTTGTTGGGTGTCTATAAGGTTCTAGGCAGTAAGGACACAGAAATGAATAAGACAAACATTAGTCCTGTTTCCAGGAAACTCCAGGTCTAGGGTAGTGGGGGTGGCTGGGCCCCTGAATAAACACACAAAGAAATGCCAGATTGCGACTGTGATAAGGCCTGGGGTGGGGACTGTGCGGACTGGGGGGTTGGACTGGAGAACGCTTTTTTTCAGAAGTGACCTTTGAGCTGAGATGAGAATGAGATGGTCGGCATGAGAAAGGGGAGGGGAAGAAGGCGTTCCAGGCAGAGGCCCAAAGGCTGGAAACCACCTTGCGCACTTGAAGTAGGGGCAAATGTGCCTGGATAAGGGGCAGGAGAGGATGCTGGGCGAAAGGGGGAGCGCTTGACCCGGAAAAGCAGAGCCCCTCCCTTTAACTGGAGTCCCCTCTGTTGCAGAGAGGAGCATCCTATATACAGAAATCCTGGCCAGACTCCATTTCTTCGCCACCTCTCATCCGGCACTGGTGGGAGAGCTGTGCCAACAGGCCCAACGCTGGTTCCGGGAGTGCCCACACCCTGTGCTGGTGCCTCTCGGAGGATTCCTCCAGCCCCCAGGAGGACCCCTCCGGGCGACCCTCACTGGCTGTCACAAAGGTGGGTCTCCCCAGTGTAACAAAAGTGCTACCAGGCCCCCCCACCTTGCCTGGGAACAAGGGAGGATAGTTGTTTCAGGCAACTCTCTGGGGCTCCCCTCTGCCAGTCTGGAGGCCCCGAGGGTGCCCACAAGGCTGCCCCCACTGTCTCATGCTGAGTCTACAGTCCACAGGGCCTATAGACTACTAGTGTGAAGACTGCTAATGAGCCCAGAGTGAGGGGTGCCAACTGCCTCAGGGCTCTTGTCTCTAAGAATTTAGTGCCCATCCTACAGAGTGTCTGCAATTTACAGGCTGATGCTAGTGAGTCAGGAAGCTAAGAGCTGGTGCCTGACTGGCCCCTGAGATGCTGATAGAACTTGTAGATTCCCTGGGACACAGGAATGTCAGTGGGTCAAGAGAATTTCATTCTCTCTATTCATTTGTCATCCATTTGTCCATTCATTCATTCTTCCTTCCATCTGTCCTTTCCTTCCTTCCTTCTTTTTTTCTCCCTCCTTCCCTTCCTTCTTGCTTCCTTCCTTCCATCCATCTATTCATCTATCCATCAACCTCTCTTCCCTTCCTTCCATTCATATATCTATCTGTCTGTCTTATCCATCCTTCCATCAATTATCCATCCATCCATTCATCCACCCCCCTTTCTACATTTCTTCCTTCCTTCCATCCATCCACCCATCACCACTCATACTTCCATTAGTCACCTTCCTTCCATCCCTCTATCCACACCACTTATCTTCCTATTTCCTCATCTGGCCATCTTCCATCCACTCACTTACCTTCCACCCATCCATACACTCAGCCATTCAACCAGTTTGCCTACCCATCTACCAATTGACTCATCTGTCTACCCATTTAATACCTATCTATTCAAAAAAATACCTATCTATTCACTCACCTACTCATCTAACCAGCCATCTATCCATCCATCCATCCATCCATCCATCCATCCATCCATCCATCCACCAGCCCACCGCCATTCATCCATTCCTTTTTCTGCTCACCCACAATCTCTTGCATTGATCAGGAGGCCACTGAATACAATTAGCTTGTGGTTCAACTGTCAGTTATTGCAGCTCAGAACACTTTTATGCCAGTTGCCTTATAGGGAAAGCTATACTCCCAAGGCATAATGCTTCCAAAATAGAAATTCTAAGCAACATTAAGTACAATTAATGGGACAATTGATTTAGGGTCAGCCACTATAATGCTGTATTGAGAAGGATTCTGAGACTGAATCTGGTTTAATGGAAAACACTGTGTATTTGTTAGGATACAGTTCAAATGTTGTAACAAAGGCCAAAATAATAGCGGCTTAAATTAAATAAAATAGTTCATTATTCTCTCACATTACAGCCCAGTGTTCCCTAGGGAGCAGAATTGCCCCTGGGTGAGAACTGCTGAACTAGAGATACACTTATGACCAAGTTATGGTTTAGTCCCCAAGAGCAACATAAATATTATAGCTGAGATCTGAATCTGGTGTGATGGTGTGATCAAACCTGCAGCCCTTTGGAGTACAGGGCTGTCAGTGATTACTGACAGCTCTGGCTTCGAAGTCCTGGCTCTGCTACTTCCTAGGTGTGTGGGTCTGGACAGGGACTGAATCTGTCCGTGCCTCAGTTTCCCTATCTGTGAAGTGGGGGCCCGTTAGAGGACCTCATGGCTGAGCACTTGTACCTGGGAGCTGATGTCCTCACTGTTGTCTTCTGTGGGCTGTAGGCATCACTGCTATGGCGTGGAGCCTGGAAGAGAAGCTGCTCGTGGTTGGCACCCAGGATGGCATCGTGGCTGTGTGGGACACGGAAGAGCATCAGGTGATCCACATTCTAACTGGACACACAGGTGAGGCTCGGCATGTGGCTTAGGATCACCTTCCTCCTGGTGTCCCACATCCATCAGTCAGTCCCCAGATCCCCTCCACTCCCAATTCTCTGTATCAAAACCCTGGCTTTGATCCTCATCTGTTAGTGATCACCACACAACAAAGCACCCCAAAACACAGTAGCTTCAAACAATAGCTGTTGATGCAGCTCACCTTCTGTGAATTGACAAGTCAGGCTGGACCGAGCGGGGCAGCTCTTCTGGTCTGAACCAGGCTTGCTCATGCATCTGTGATGCGTTCGTGAGGCATGTGGGAGCTGATTGGTCCAGGATGTTCTCAGCTGAGACAACTCAACTGTGCTCCACACGGTCTCCCACCCTCCAGCAGGCGAGCGGGGGCAGAGGCAGGGTCTCTAGAGGGCAAGCACAAGGTCTCTTAAGGCCCGGCACTGTCCTTGGAGCTGGCACCCTGTCACATTCTGCTGGCCAAAGGAAGTCACGAGAACAGTCCAAAATCAATGAGCAGGGACATAGACTTTATCTCTTGATGGGAGGAGGAGAGCCACACTGCAGAAGGTATAGGTCAGGGAGGGTGGAGCACTGTGGACATCTGTGCAGTTTGTTTGGCACAGTGAAGTTTTCACTTCTGCAGAGTCCCATCACCACTGTAGTTCATTCATTTGATCAATCATTGACTGTCCACTGCACACCAGGCCCTGTTCTGGAGGCTGAAGAGAAACAGACCAGGGCTAAGACTAGGGTGAGAGGAGTGAGGCACACGCTTTGGATGTACAATTTAAAGGGGCACCCTGCCCTGGCTCAGTTGGTTGGAGCATCGTCCTGTACATCAAAAGGCTGCAGGTTTGATTCCCTTCCTCAAGGGGTGTTTGGTTTTATTTTTTATTTTAAATATATTTCTTTATTGATTTCAGAGAGGAAGGGAGATGGAGAGAGAGATAGAAACATCAATGATGAGAGAGAATCATTGATCGGCTGCCTCCTGCACACCTCCTACTGGGGATCGAGCCCGCAACCCAGGCATGTGCCCTAGGCCGGAATCGAACCTGGGACCCTTCAGTCCGCAGGCTGACGCTCTAGCCACTGAGCCAAGCCGGCTAGGGCATGGTTTTATAGTCATATCCCACTTAACGAAAAGAATCTGCTCTGAGAAATGGGTCGTTAGGCAATTTCATCATTGTGGGAGCATCATAGTATACAGCTGGCAGCGCAGTAGGTCTGTTTACACCAGCAGCATCACAAACACGTGAGTGAGGCATTGCACTACAATGGCTACAATGTCACTAGGCCAGTGGTCAGCAAACTCATTAGTCAACAGAGCCAAATATCAACAGTACAATGACTGAAATTTCTTCTGAAAGCCAAATTTTTTAAACTTAAACTATATAGGTAGGTACATTGTTATTAACTTAATTAGGGTACTCCTAAGCTGGCCTTTGCTAAAATAATAATAAAGCCACCAACACAAAATAATTACAATTCTTAAATTGATGACAAAAATACCTGTAGGATTTGCAGCTGGTTGGAAAAATACAGGTAATTTCATGCTTTGAGTGGGTACTTTTGTCACCCGCACTCGATTTGCAGACGCGACTAGCACTAACCACTGCACAATGAGACTACTGGCTGACCTGCTCACTCAACTCGTACATGAATCACGCATGCTTCCCCCTCGCCGCGTCTCCCCGTTGCCCTCCCAACTGACCGACTGACTGACACCCCCCACTTCTTTTTTTTTTTTTTTGCTAAAAGTATTACAAAGGGTATTACATAAGTGTCCTTTTTTCCCCCCCGCCCTTGACAAACCCCTGCCCTCCCTTACCCCCCAGTGTCTTATGTCCATTAGTTATGCTTATATAGATGCATACAAGTCCTTCGGTTGATCTCTTACTCCCCTCCCTCCTGTCCCCCAACCCTCCCTGGCCTTCCCACTGCAGTTTGACAATCAGTTTGAGGCAGCTCTGCCTCTGTATCTATTATTGTTCAAAAGTTTGTCTTTATTATCCATGAATGAGTGAGATCATGTGGTATTTTTCCTTCATTGACTGGCTTGTTTCACTTAGCATAATGCTCTCCAGTTCCATCCATGCCGTTGTAAATGGTAAGAGTTCCTTCTTTTTTACAGCAGCATAGTATTCCATCGTGTAGATGTACCACAGTTTTCTAATCCATTCATCTACTGATGGGCACTTAGGCTGTTTCCAGATCTTAGCTATGGTGAATTGTGCTGCTATGAACATCTGGGTACATATATCCTTTCTAATTGGTGTTTCTGGTTTCTTGGGATATATTCCTAGAAGTGGGATCACAGGGTCAAATGGGAGTTCCATTTCCAATTTTTTGAGGAAACTCCATACTGTCTTCCATAGTGGCTGCACCAGTCTGCATTCCCACCAGCAGTGCACAAGTGTTCCTTATTTCCACATCCTCTGCAGCACTTGTCGTTTGTTGATTTGTTGATGATGGCCATTCTGACAGGTGTGAGATGGTACCTCATTGTTGTTTTGATTTGCATCTCTCAGATGATTAGTGACTTTGAGCATGTTTTCATATGTCTCTTGGCTTTCTGAATGTCCTCTTTTGAAAGGTGTCTATTTAGCTCCTTTGCCCATTTTTTGATTGGATTGTTTATCTTCTTTTTGTTAAGTTGTATGAGTTCCCTATAAATTTTGGAGATTAGGCCCTTATCAGATATGACGTTGGCAAATATGTTTTCCCATGAAGTGGGTTTTCTTGTTTTGTTGATGGTTTCTTTTGCTGTGCAGAAGCTTTTTATTTTGATGTAGTCCCATTTGTTCATTTTCTCTTTAGTTTCAACTGCCCTAGGAGCTGTATCAGTGAAGAAATTGCTTTGGCATATGTCTGAGATTTTATGGCCTTTGTATTCTTCTAGAATTTTTATGGTTTCCTGTCGTACATTTAAGTCCTTTATCCATTTTGAGTTTATTCTTGCCCCCCACTTCTTCTAACACCACTTCTTCAAAATAGACTTGCCCAGGCCGAAAACCAACTTCTGCGCATGGTATTTTGTGAAAGAACCACACTCAAGGGGCCAAAGAGCCTCATGTGGCTCGCGAGCCGCGGTTTGCCGACCACTGCACTAGGCCATAGGGATTTTTCAGCTCCATTATAATCTTATGGGACCACCATCGTATATGCAGTTGTTGACCAAAATGTCATTATGTGGCATAGTCATATAAGCTTTTGCAACCATGTTTGTTTTTTCAGTTAACAGCATATATTTTACCTTTTTCCATATCATGTATATATCTCTAATTCGTGTTAATGGTAATATAGTGTTATCTATGGGGATATATTATAAAGCATTACTATTTATAAAAATGTTGCTTGAAAATACTCAAATTGCAACAAATAAAAATCACCCACTATCTTGTTGGAATTTAAATGATAAAGACCTAAAACTCCCTTCCTTTAGTCTCTCCCCCTTTCAATCTCCTCCTGGAAGTGATCAGTGTTCACAGTTTGTCATATGCCAATAGCGAATTTTCTCCAGGCGTATGCTAACGTAACTCTCTATGGGCTCATATACTTTTGTCAAAAAACAGATCATGCTATTTTATATACTGTGCTGCAACTTGCTTTTATCATAATATAATATTATAATATTTTGTAGTGATTGAGAACTTGGGCTCTGGGTTCAAATAGTGGCTCCATTACTTATTAACCAGGTGGCTTTGGATAAGTTACTCTATTCTGCTGAGCCTCAGTTTCCACATCTGTATAATGGGACAATAGTCATATCTCACACTGTTGTTACAAGGATTAAAGGAATTTAATGTATGCAAACCACTTACAGCTATGCTTGGCACATAGAAGCAGTAGTATTGGCTATTAAAATAATAATGATTATCGTGGTCAACTGATTTCATATATACACTAGAGGCCCGGTTGCATGAAGAGATTCTTGCAATAGGCCTTCCCTTCCCCTGGCTGCGGGCACCGGTTTTCCTCCAGCACCCGGGACCCAGGCCTTCGCTCCGGCAGCTCGCTCAGGCCGCAGTGGAGAAGCCAGGCCTCTTCAGTCTTCGCTCCACCGGAGCCTTCAGTCTGCGTATGCAAATTAACCGCCATCTTTGTTGGGTTAATTTGCATACTCATCCGATTGGCTGGTGGGCATAGCAGAGTGACCCCAATTTGCATGTTTCTCTTTTATTAGTGTAGATATATATATCTTTTTATTTTTAATGCCTGCATAATATCTTCATATAAAACAATGATATAATTAAAGTCCTTTTATACTCTTATTTCTGTAAGACATTAATAGAAGTGGGATTTCTGAGTCAAATTGTATGCACACTTTTCCTTTATTCTTCTTTTTCTTAGCTATTTATTTTGAAATACTTATAGACTCACAAAAAGTTGCCAACTAAAATAGTACAGAGCTCCTGTGTACCCTTTATTCACCCGAACGACAACATCTTACATAATCATAGTATATTATCAAAACCAAGAGATTGCCCATTTTAACTTTTAATAAATAGCACCAAATTACCTTCTTACAAATATATGTCAACTTAAACTCCCATTAGCAAGGTAGGAGAATAGCTGATTTCTTATGTCTTTGCCAGCACTCCAGCAATCAATCTATAAAATTTTTGCCAATATGATGGATAATAATAGTATTAGTATTTCATCTTGCATTTCTGTGGTGACTATGAGGTTGAGCATCATTTCATAATGCTTATTGTCTACCCTGCTGTGTCTGTCAATTTCCTGTTTATATTCCTTGTCCAATTTGTGAGGTTATTTGTGTTTTTCTTGCTTATTTGTAAGAACGTTTTGTTTATTAAGGAGAGTCTCCACGTGACTGTTATATACTGCAAATATTTTCTTCCAATCTGTCATATGCCTTTCAGTTACATTTTACCTCCTGAAGTTTTACATTTTTATGTAATCCAATTGGTTAATTTTTTTCCCCATTATGTCTTCGAAATTTCATGTTTTGCTTAGAAAACCTCTCTCCAAAATTATACAGTCTATAATCCTACCTTGCTTTTCTTACACTCCCTGGATGATGCGGAACTTTCATTTAGTTCAATAATCTCTGTTTATCACAGATTCAGCAGCTGGGCAGTTGATTTAATCCCAGCCAGTTGTTACACTCTCACTTTAGCTTTGCTACATTTCATGATTTCTAACTTGGTATGTTCAAACCTATCCATCTTTTCTCTGGTAAACCAGGGATTTCCACGCCAACAGGCATTTTGGTAGTTGGAAGGTCAGACGGTTCCCAGCTAATATCCTCTCCCACCCTGGCCTGCTGCAGGCGAGGTGAGGTGTGTGAGCGTGTTTGCCAGAGGGACGCAGGCCATCTCCGCCTCCAGGGACCGCACCCTGCGCTTGTGGCACCTACTCTCCGGCCAGGAGAAATTCACCATTTGGGATGGAGGCTCAGAAGATCCCGCTGTACCTCAGAGCCTTCATGTGGACGAAGCAAGGAAGGTTGTGTACTCAGCATCTGGCTCCAAGGTAACCAAGGTGGCTAATAAAAATGTGGTCACACGAGGCTTGCATTATATTGTTACTGGGCAGTGCAGGCTTAGGTATTGGAGAAGAGTTGGTTGATTTCAAAACTGATTATAGAAATCATCTTTGTTATCAGCAAAAGTTTGGAAACAACAGTAAAGAAATAATGAGTAATAACAGATAGTCTCAAAGATAAACACTGTTAACATTTACATAATTTTACTTTCTGTGGTGTATGTGTATGTGTGTATGTGCATGCAAGTGTGTGTGTGTGTGTGTGTGTGTGTGTATAAAACAAAATTGGGATAAAAACATATATGCAGTTTTATAAAGCTATTTTCATTGGCTCATACCCTTAAACATTCTTCAAAAAGAGCATCTTAGTGATTTCATAGGATTCCATCGCCTGCCTCCACTATAGTTTATTTAACTGATCCTTTACTGTTGGACATATAGGTTGTGTCCAGTGGAGCTTTCAAATAACTGAGATAACTTGCCTGATGCATATTTTTTGTATCTCTCCTTGTTTCTTTAACATAAACCCTAGAAGTAAAATTAATGGGCAAATGTTTACTATTTAAATGGTTACTGCTGATAAAAAGATACTTTTTTGTGAAGTTAAACAGGAAAACTTCTTTAATCAATAATTACTTGTAATGGACATATATGTCAATGCATATGGTATACCTGACTTTTGTTCTATTAATAAACCTTTTTATTTGCAGCAATTTTAGATTTATGCAAAGTTTTAAGATGTTATAAAGAGTTCCCACATGCCCTTGATCCAGCCTTCTCTAATATCAACATCTTACATAACTACATTTGTCAAAACTCAGAAATTAATATTTTTTAAAAATATTTTATTGATTTTTTACAGAGAGGAAGGGAGAGGGATAGAGAGTTAGAAACATCGATGAGAGAGAAACATCGATCAGCCGCCTCCTGCACACTCCCTACTGGGGATGTGCCCGCAACCAAGGTACATGTCCTTGACCGGAATCGAACCTGGGACCCTTCAGTCCGCAGGCCGACGCTCTATCCACTGAGCCAAACCGGCCAGGGCTCAGAAATTAATACTGATAACTTCTATCAACCTAATTCCAGGCTTTATTTGGATTTCATTAAATATTCCACAGATGTCCTTTTGCTCTTCTAGGATCCGATTCAGGATACCTCTCTCCCACCCCCTTACGTTGGGAACTAGCAGAGCGTTGAAAATAAAATGCATCAACTCTGAAAAAGAACAGGTCTTGCATTTGACTCTGGAAACCTTGCAGCCTAGGTGTCCTGCTGAGTTTTCTCGTCATTGTCATCCTTCTGTTAGGTCAATGCTTGGAATCTGGAAACTGCAGAGCTGATTTTCCATATCCGGGGAGATGCCTCCGACCCCTGGATCTGCACGGCAGCGCTGGCTTCCCAGGCCACGCTGCTGACGGTGTCTGAAGGCAGTGTGGTCAGTCTGTGGAGCTCAGCCACAGGAAAAGTGCAGGGGAAGCAACACTTGTCCAGCATCAAAGAAGAAACACCTACCTGTGGGGTCTCAGTCCAGAAACCAGGACACATGGTTGTTGGGTTCAGCAAGGGCTCCATCTGTTTGGTAAGCAACTTTATTGAATACCAGAGGCCCGGTGCATGAATTCGTGCACCAGTGGGGTCCCTAGGCCTGGCCGGCGATCAGGGCTGATAGGGGCCTTCCGGCTGCTGGCCAGGGCCTTCCTTCATTTCATGCCACCCCCTGGTGGTCAGCGCACATCATAGCGAGTGATAGAACTCCTGGTCTCCCGGTCAAACTCCTGTGGGGACACTTTGCATATTAGCCTTTTATATATATAAATGATGCCAACATTCACTCAACTCTAAAGTGTTCAGATGTCCTAGAAGTTGGGAGAAACCATCTCACTGTTGATCTTTTAATAAATGACACTTAGCTTCCTAATCCTAGAGATTCACAATTCAGTGGAGTTCAGGAAACATCTATTGGTGTCTCCTGGGGGATGGCCAATGCAGGCAATTGTTGGCACTCAGTCCTGCTGAAGATGATGTGGGAGACAGTGTAAGACTGTGCTTTAGAGCTGTCCCCACAGAGGAGCCAGGAGCTGGGGGACTACCCACCAGCTCCATCAGTGGCTGGACACTTCCAAGAGCATCCATACAGGGGCCAAGTGTGATGGCGGGATGGGGGTGGGGAGTCAGAAAAAATACCAACCCAGGTGCAGAGCTGCAGAGTGCAGTAAGCAACCTTCAGGAATAGAAAAGAACCTTGAAGGGATATTCATGGGCCACCAATAGCAAGTTATATAAGGAGTCTTGGGTGGAGAAACAGGGGTATCATACCAGGCACTGGAGGGGCTGTAGAAGAACAAGGAGTCCACCTGCACCCTCATGAACTCAACGTAGGCCCTGGTCAGTGTAGTTAGTTGGTTGGGCATTGACCCATGCACCAAAAAGTTGCCGGTTCTATTCCTGATCAGGGCACATGCCCAGGCTGTGGGCTCAGTCCCCAGTAGGGGGTGTGCAGGTGGCAGCCAATCGATGTTTCATTCTCACATTGATGTTTCTCTCTCTCCCTCTCCCTTTCTCTCTCTCTAAAAGTCAATTAAAAAAAAAAAAAAGCGCAACTTAGGGAAGGAGATGAGCTTGCCAATGACATAGCCACACTAAGAGGAACAGAGTGTTTTCAGTAGAGGTAGAGGTAGTGTGTTGGATGGGGGAAGGAACAAATACTTCTGGAAGAGGTAACCTGGGAAGGCTCCCCGAGGGAGGCATCCTTGCAGCAAGAAGGATATCCTAGATGGAAAGGGAAAGATAGAGGGGATAGGGGATATCATGGTGGAGAGGTAGGCATTTTAAGGAAAATAGTGGTGTCATGGAAACAGGTGCCAAGGAGCTGAGAGTTTGATGAGGGGAGGAATATGGCCGCTAGAGAATCATCCCAGAGCTCCACACGTCTGAACCTCATGGCCTCTTAGCTCCCTGAGCAATCGAGGCATGTCTTATATTACCAGAGATCTTCAGGAATGCACCTCTTACTTAAAAATGCGACCAGCCTAGAGGATGGTATTTCCTGAAGCACTCTATGTAACAGGAAAACACTGATATGATCTTAAAGGTTCATCTATTGAAAGTGGTTAAATGAATTTAGGAATATCTACACAATGGAAGATTATGTAGCTATAACACAATCAGATAGTCTTGCCCTAGCCAGTTTTGCTCAGTGGATAGAGCGTTGGTCTGCGGACCAAAGGGTCCCGGGTTCGATTCTGGTCAAGGGCATGTGCCTCAGTTGCAGGCTCCTCCCAGCCCAGGCCCTGGTCAGGGCACTAGCAGAGGCAACCAATCAATGTGTTTCTCTCACATCGATATTTCTCTCTGTCTTTCCCTTTCTCTTTCATTCTTTCTAGAAATCAATGGGAAAATATCCTTGGGTGAGGATTAACAACAACAAAAATCAGATAGTCTTGAGCAGTGGTAAGGAAACTGTGGCCCATGGCCTGTTTTTGTGTAGCCCATGAACTAAGAATGGCTTTTCTAATTTTAGTAGTTGAAAAAAAATTTTTTATTTTGTGGTGTAAAAATTCTATGGAATCCATATTTCAGTATTCATAAATGAAGTTCCATTGGCACACCACATCCATCCTATATAATAATATGCAAATTGACTGAATGGCAGAACAACCGGTCGATATGACATGCACTGATCACCAGGGGGCAGACACTCAATGCAGGAGCTGCCCCCTGGTGGTCAGTGCGCTCCCCCTATGGGGGAGCCAGAAGCCAGGCTCACAGCTGGCAAGCTCAGCTGTGCTGGCAGGAGCCTCTCCCACCTCCGCTGTAGGCGGGCGGTAAGGAGGGAGGGGTCCCGGACTGCAAGAGCCCTGGACTGTGAGAGGGATGTCTGATTGCCGGCTTAGGCCTGGTCCCCAGGGGGGCATCGGGGCTAAGCCAGCAGGCAGACATCCCCCGAGGGGTCTAGACTGCAAGAGGGCACAGGACAGGCTGAGGGACACCCTCCGCCCGCCCCCCCCCCCCCCAGTGCACAAATCTTGTGCACTGGGCCTCTAGTTTGTTTATGTGCTGTCTGTGGCTGTGTTTGTGCCATAGCGGCAAAGTTGAGACCATATGGCCACAAAGTCTAAAATAGTTACTATCTGGCCCATTATAGGAAAGATTTACCAACTCCAGGGCTAGAGCTATCTTCATGGAAATGACAACAAATTTTCAGGTAGTGCTCGCTGTGTACTAAGCATTATTCCAGGCACTTTCTATTTGTTAACTTATTTAACCCTCAAAGCAATGCCGAGATGTAGCTGCTGCCATTTTCTTTGTTACAGATAGGTAAACTGAGGCACAGAGAGGCTCACAGGTGGGATTTGAACTCAAGAAGCCTAGCTCTAGGATCCATGCTCTTAACCGCTATGCTACCCCCTACCCCGGCACTATTGACATTTGGGGCCAGGTCCTCCCCTGCTTTGGGCGGCTGTGCTGTGCATGGCAGGATGTTTAGCAGGATCCCTGGCCTCCACCCACTAGGTACAAAGTATCTCCCCAATCTTCACAACCAAAAATGTCTCCGGGCATTGCCCAATGTCCTCTGGGGAGGCAAAATCACCCCTCAGTTGAGAACCACTGTCCCAGATACATTCAGTGAAAAAGCAACTTGCAAAACATCTGTGATGGATTGTGCCACAAAGGATGCTCCTGTAAACATGTATCTATGCAAATGGACAACAGTCCCTTCTGGGGAGAAGGAAGAACACAGGGAAGGTGAAAAGATGCTCATGGTGTGCACTGGGTCTTTCTTTCTTTCTTTCTTTCTTCCTTCCTTCCTTCCTTCCTTCCTTCCTTCCTTCCTTCCTTCCTCCCTCCCTCCCTCCCTCCCTCCCTCCCTCCCTCCCTCCCTCCCTCCCTTCCTTCCTTCCTTCCTTCCTTTCTTTCTTTCTTTCTTTTTTGAAATATATTTTTATTGATCTCAGAGAGGAAGGGAGAGGGAGAGAAAGATAGAAACATCAATGATGAGAGAGAATCATTGATCAGCTGCCTCCTGCATGCCCCACACTGGGGATGAGCCCGCAACCCAGGCATATGCCCTTGACTGGAATCGAACTGGGGACCCTTCAGTCCACAGGCCGACGCTCTATTCACTGAGCCAAACCAGCGAGGGCTGGATATTTCTTCTTTTAAAAATATCTTATACAGTATTATTGTTTAATTTTTTAAGTTTTAAAAGAATCACATGTTTAGCCATGGCTGGTATGCTCAGTGGAGAGGGTCCTGGGTTCGATTCCCAGTCAGGGGCATGTACCTGGGTTGCAGGTTTCATCCCCACTCCGAGTCCGGGTGTATGTGAGAGGCAACCCATGGATATGTCTCTTTCATATCGATGTTTCTGTCTATCTCTATCTCTCTCTCTTCTTTCTCCCTCCCTCCCTTCCCCTCTCTCTAAAAAAATCAATCGAAAAAATATCCTCACTCCTTGGGTGAGGATTAAAAATACATAAATAAAAATAAAAGAATCATGTGTTTAGCCCTAGCTGGTTTAACTCAATAAATAGAGCATCGATCGGTCTGTGGACTGAAGGGTCCCAGGTTCGATTCCTGTCAAGGGCACATGCCCGGGTTGCAGGCTCGATCCCCAGTGTGGGGCATGCAAGAGGTAGCCGATCAATGATTCTCTCTCATCATTGATGTTTCTAGCTCTCTCTCCCTCTCTCTTCCTCTCTGAAATCAATAAAAATATATATATTTTAAAATGTTTACTTAAGCCCTAGCCGGTTTGGCTTGGTGGCTAGAGCGTTGGCCTGCGGACTGAAGGGTCTCAGGTTTGATTCTGGTCAGGGGCACATGCCCAGGTTGTGAGCTCGATCCCCAGTGGGGAGGCGTGAAGGAGGCAGCCGATCCACGATTCTCTCTCATCATTGATGTTTCTATCTCTCTCTCTCCCTTCCTCTCTCTGAAATCAATAAAAATATATTGTTAAAAAGTTTACTTTAAAAAAAATCATGTGTTTAAAAATGTCAGCAGTAACATCCATAAAGAAATTCACTTTCTCCTGCTCCTGCTAAATAAATGTTGAACCAATATTTTTAAATTCCTGGCTTGAATTGGTGCAAAGGACTCACTTTCCTGGGCTGCCCACGTGTCCTGTTCCCTCTCGCCCCAGCAGAGAACGAATGTAATGCTTTTGGCACCCGGGCTGATGGCAGTCAGGCACTCAAAACCCAGTAGCTGGATTGGGGCTGAGAATCAGGGTTCATGAATGAATCTCCCTCTTAGATTTGATCAAAATCGGCTCATCTCTGCAAGTCGGGATGGGGGAGAACAGTGCTTCCTTCCTCTGGCTCGGCCTTGTGTTTTGATTTTTGAGATCTCCAGACCTCCTCTGGGGCAGAAAACAAATGCTAGAATGTTCTCTGGGTCCCTGAGTTTGTTGCAACAATAACAATGTCAACAATAATAATACCTGCCACTTTGGAAGAGCTGACTATGTGCCTGGGGGTGGGGGGTGAGGGGACCGTTCTACACACTTCTTAGCCCACAATAGCCCTGTGAGGCAGCCCTGGTTTCATCACCCATTTCACAGATGAGGAAACGGAGGCACCCAGGGTTTAAGGAATGTGCTTAGGATCACATTGCTGGTAACAGCCCTGCGTCAAGCTCTTGACCCTGAACCCTTAAGCCTATGGAAATGCTTGATGGGGATATTTGACTTTGCACAGGTTTCCTCGGAAGGAGACAGCCTGCTGGGGAAGCTTCCGGAAGCTGTGGGGTTCCTGGTCACCTCTGAAGATGAGTCCCTTCTCGCTGCAGGTAGCGTTTAGCTCGCTGAGGAGTGGTGAGGAGGCAGCTCTGGATTTGGTTGGAAGGGAAGAGGGGCTTGGGGAAAAGGCAGGGTCTGAGACCAGCGATCAGCAAACTTTTTGCACGGGGCCACGTAACACACATTTTTGGCTTTCTGGGCCCGACGGTCTCTGTCACGACTATTGACCCCTGCCCTGTAATGCAAACGCCGGTGTAGCAATGAGCCAATAAATCTTTATGCATTCTGAAATTTGCATTTCAAATTATTTTCATGTGTCATAAAATAGTCATCTTATTTTGAGTTTTTCCAACCATTGAAAAATGTCAAAACTCTTCTTAGCTCATGGGCCAGACAAAAAAATAGGTGGCCAGTTCAGGCCCATGGGCTGTCTTTTGCCAACCCTTGTTCCGGGCAAATCTCCTAGCCTTCCTAGGTTTCTGGTTCATTACCTTTGAAATTGGAGTGGATAGTCACAGGGATAGGGGCTGGGGGAGGGGGTGGTGAGCCAGCCCACACAGCTCCTGCTTTTAGGGGCTTCCGGCTAGCAGGGAAGATGGACACATAGGCAGGCACAAGAAATACAAGAATCAGGGGCCATGGCCCTAGCTGGTTTGGCTCACTGGATAGAGCGTCGGCCTGGGGACTGAAGGGTCCCAGGTTCGATTCCGGTCAAGGGCATGTACCTTGGTTGCAGGCACATCCCCAGTAGGAGGTGTGCAGGAGGCAGCTGATCGATGTTTCTCTCTCATCAACTCTCTATCCCTCTCCCTTCCTCTCGGTAAAAAATCAATAAAATATATATATTAAAGAATCAGGGGCCATGGAGTGTGTGACAGGGTTTCCTTCTTTAGTTCAAAGCAGTCAAGGAAGGCTTCCTAGTGGAGGTGACTAACACATGCTCAAGAGCCTGATTTTTTTTCAAGGTATTTCCCCCCCCCCCCCCCACCCCAGATCAGTTTTAGGTTCACAACCAAATTGAGCAGAAGATACAGAGATTTCCCATATGTCCTTCCCCCACCCCCACACCTGCAGAGCCTCCCACATTACCCACATCTCCCACCAGAGTGGTGCATGCTGATAATCAATAACCCAACATTGACACACCACCCCAAGTCCACAGTTTACATTAGTTTTCACTCTTGGTTTTGTACATTTTATGGGTTTGGACACATGTATAATGACACGTATCCATCATCATAGTCTCATACAGAGTTTTTTCCCTGCCCTAAAATCGGCCTGATTTTTTGCAAACCAGTTTCCAGGGGTCAAAGACACTGTAGATCAGTGCTGTCCAGTCATGTGAAACACAAATGTGAGCCATGTTTCTAGTTGTGAATGTTCTCATGACCTTATTTCAAAAGGTAAGAAGAAACAGGTGGCCTTCATGTTAATAATATCGCATTTAACCCAACACACCCAAAAATTCAATATGAAATCAACATAAAACATCACGCATGGTATATTTCACATTATTTTAAAAATTCTTGTGTGAAGTTTCGAAATCTAGTGTGTATTTGATGCTTATACTTGTCTCAGTTCAAACCATTAACAGCCACCAATGTGACCCTATTGGAGGGTGCAGGGCTGATAGGTGAACACTTACCCTCCAAGATCAAATGACAGATGATAGGTTTGTATATACCCTCTGTCCTGTCTCCAAAAGGATGTCAGGCGGCTTAAGCATGTGGAACATGTAGCACAGGAAATAGGAACGAAAGGAAAAAGAAAAACCAAGATAGAGGCACAAAATAGAGTCAGGACCGAGGCCACAGACACTGAGGGGCTCAGCGACCTAAACACTTGCTACAGATCACCCGCCAGCGTGGCTCAGGTGGTTGTGCCTCACCTGTGCTCTGAAAGGTTGCTGGCTCGATTTCTGGTCAGGGCACATGCCTGGGTTTTGGGTTTGATCCCTGGTTGGGGAGCGTACCGAAGGCAACCGATCAATGTTTCTATCTCACAGAAATCTCTCTCTCTCTCTCTCTCTCTCTCTCTCTCCCTCCCTGCCTCCCCCAGCACTCTCTTTCCTTCCCTTCCTGATTCTCCCTTCCTCTCTCTAAGCACGTCCAACCCCCCCCCCCAAAAAAAAAAATTAAACTTGTTATAGTTGGGTTTCAAGTGTGGCTCTTTCCAGCAGCCAGTGAGAAGAAGGAGCCTGAGCAGTTTCCCCATTCACGTGTTTTTTTTCTTTCTTTCTTTCTTTCTTAAAATATATTTTTATTGATTTTCAGAGAGTAAGGGAGAGGGAGAGGGAGATAGAAACATCAATGATGAGAGAGAATCATTGATTGGCTGCCTCCTGCACACCCCTTACTGGGGATGGAGGGATCAAGCCCACAACCCAGGCATGTGCCCTTGACTGGAATCGAACCCAGGACCCTTCAGTCGGCAGGCAGGCACTCTATCCACTGAGCCAAACCAGCTAGGGTGCTCATCCACAGTTTTGAGGACCAACCTGTTGGTTAGGAGATGTAGTCCCCATTTGCCCACCTCTCTGCTAGGGGTTCTCTCAACACAACATTCACCCAGCGGTTCTCAACCTGTGGGTCGCGACCCATTTGGGGGTCAAACGACCCTTTCACAGGGGTCGCCTAAGACCATCGGAAAACACATATATAATTACATATTGTTTTTGTGATTCATCACTATGCTTTAATTATGTTCAATTTGTAACAGTGAAATTGGGGGTCACCACAACATGAGGAACTGTATTAAAGGGTTGCGGCATTAGGAAGGTTGAGAACCACTGCTCTAGACAATATTTGGAACGCAAGTGAGCAAGTCCCCTTGGGCAGAGTTGCTGGATAAAATACAGAACTCCCAGCTAACTTTCAGATGAACAGCAAATCAACCTTTTAGTACAAGGATATCCCACACAACATTTAGGATATGCTTATATACCAATAAACTGTTTGAATGTTCATCTGAAATTCAAATTTAACTGTGTGTGCTGTTGTCTTGCTAAATCTGGCAGCCCTTTCCCGCATCTCGCCCTCCTTCACTGCGCTCCCACCTCACTGGCCTGCACGCTGCTCCTCAGACACATCAGCCTGTCCACCTCTCCCAGGGCTTTCCACTTCCTCATTCCTCCACAGTCAGCTCACAGGTCCTGAGGTAACAAGCTACCGCACAAATGCAGTGGCTCAACACAACAGGAATGTCTTCTCTTACTGTTTCAGAAGCCGAAGTCGGAAATGACGGTGTTGGCGGGGCTGGCTCCCTCCGCAGGCTCTAGAGAGGAATCCCTTTCTGCCTCTTCCAGCTTCTGCCTTGTGATTCCTTGACTTGTGGCCAGATCCCAGTCTCTGCCTCTGCCTTCATGGAGCCTCCTCTGCCACGTGTGTCTGTGGACATTTTCTCGTGGCACCCAGTCCCCTGACCACAGTGCTCTTATCAGAAATTCTAACCGTTTTCTTTTCCTTCCTCCCTCCCTTCCTTCTTTTCTGCCTTCCTTCTTCTCTCCCTTCTTCCCTTCCTCTCTCCCTCTTTTCCTTCTTCAAAACATACTATTTACTGTGTGCCCAGCTTTGTGTTGTGTTCTGGGATATCATGAGCAGCCCAAATAAGCAGTCCCAGTCCTCAGAAAACTCATTGTCTTCTGATCATAAATATCTTTACTGTTTTTCTGTGAGATTATTGATCACTGTCAACCCTCCCTCCACTTCTCCCAATGGTAGGCTCTGTGAGGATGAGGGCTGTGTCTGTCATGCTCGCCGTTGTATTCCTTCCACTGGCACATAGTAGGTGCTCAAAAAACTTTGTTGACTCAATTGAATTACTCAAGCTCCTCCAGAAATGAAAGGCATAACCCCGGTCCCTGCCATTTCAGGCTTTGGAAGGTCCGTGCGGATATTCTTGGCTAACTCACAGGGGTTTCATCAATTCATGGCTGCTGACCTTGAACATGAGGACACAGTGGAGACGGCTGCTTTTGGTCCTGAGAACAACCTGATTGTCACGGGGTCCCGGGATGCACTCATTCAGGTGAGGGGGAGAGCTAGGGCCTGTCATCCTCACCTCTGCCTCTGAAATAATAAGTATGATTTTTTTAAGGTATCTTTGGCTTTCAAAAAAAAACCACAGAAAACTAGGGCAGGCAAAACAGGGCAGGTCATTGGGAGGATAAGGAGTGGGTGTCTCTGAGGACCCAGTGGCAGACCTGGGGGGATTACCAAAATATTCAAAAGCAGAGATAATTCCCACTAAACCTCAAAGACTAGGAGGACTTTGACCTTTAGAGTGGAGCCGGTCTGGGGGAGGGGAGGAAAGTTCCTGTGAAGCTCAGAGTTCTCAAGGTTGGTTCTGCAGCGTTCTGAGCTCACCACATCTTTACATTCTTAAAGGTTTTTGCGATACCCACCCCCCAAGAGCTTTTGTTTATGCGGATTATATCAATTTGATCTATATGTTTTTAATAAGTGATTTATTTTAAAATACTTTTAGTATTTGAAGAAGAGTTATGTCTAAGAGAGCCCCCCAAATATATATCTACTCTTCCCTCAGCTTGCCCCAACTGTCACATATCATATTATCTTGGTCCCTTTATCAAAACCAAGATATTAACATTGGAATAATACTCTTAACTGACCTGCAAATTTTGTTCCAATTTCACCAGCTTTCCCATAAGTGTACTTTTTTCTTTAAAAAAAATATTTTTATTGATTTCAGAGAGGAAGGGAGAGGGAGAGAAAGATAGAAACATCAATGATGAGAGAGAATCATTGGTCGGCTGCCTCCTGCATGCCTCTACTGAGGATTGAGCCCACAACCCAGAGAATGTGCCCTGACCTGGAATGAACCATGACCTCCTGGCTCATAGGTCGATGCTCCACCATTGAGCCACACCAGCCAGGCCAGTTGTACTTCTTTTCTATTCCAGGATCTAATTCAGAATCCCACATTGCATTTAGTACTTATTGGCAATCGTCATATTAAAAATTAAAAATAAGGAAATCCAAAATTAATTATCCATTAATTCAGTAACATGAAATGTCAGCATAATATCTTACTTTTATGAAAATAATTCCATTTTCTGAAACAAACCAAATAACTCATCAGAAGAGTGTCATTGTTTCACATTTTAGCAAATCTCTTTCATGTCTGACTTAATAGAAGGCTATTGAACACTCCTACTTGATTCTGCATACTCCTGTTATAATATCACATGTCCTATGACTCTGGAAAACTCCACTGTTTGCTCGTGAGAGGAAGAGAATGGAAAAAGCAAATAATATCTTAGAATTATTATGAAAATAGTCTTGCTTTTGCAGACAAGGCTGGGGGGTACCCTTCAGGGGTTCCCTGGAACACACTTTGAGAACTGCCATGATGGTAGACTGGTGAGATGTAGGGATGTTCTAGGGGTTGGGGAGACACGAAGGCCTTTGAACTTCAGCCTAAGAATTCACCTTAGTTGGACAAATGAACTTAAGCATATTTTCAAGCTACAGCTGCCTAAGGAAGAAGTCAGCTCTGCCCCTCTGCTCTCCATCCTCAGGTGTGGAGTCTGTCAGAACAGGGGACCCTGCTGGACATCCTGGAAGGCGTTGGGGCCCCCGTGAGCCTGCTGGCCCAGGGTGGGGCTCTGGTGGCATCTGCTTCCCAGCAGTCCTCATCCTTCAAAGTCTGGGATCTCACTTACAATCAGAAGCCTCGAGCCTCCACCCCATTTCTGGACTGCACTGGCCTCACTGCTGTGTCACACAATGGACGCTACATTTACTTCCCCAAAATTGGGGACAAAAACAAAGTGACCATCTGGGATTTGGCAGAAGGTTTGTATAAGCACGGTCAGTGTGTGTGGGTAAGCACTGAATCCTGTCTTGGTCTCTTTGGGCCGCTGTAACAGAACACTATCAATTAAAGTAGTGGAAACAGGGAAATTTGCAGTAGCCAATTGAAGCTTATGGATAGTGAAAGCATTGAAAAATTGGAAAAACCGTGGAATGAGCATTTCTATGATCCATTCTTTTTTTTTTTTATTATTGATTTCAGAGAGGAAGGGAGAGGGAGAGAGATAGAAACATCAATGATGGGAGAATCATTGATCAGCTGCCTCCTGCACACCCCACACAGGGGATCCAGCCCGAAACCCAGGCATGTACCTTGACTGGGAATCAAACCATGACCTCCTGGTTCATAGGTTGATGCTCAACCACTGAGCAACACCCACCAGGCTACGCTCCATTCTTAATTTTTAAAATTTTTTGTTAATCCTTGACTGAGGATATTTTTCCATTGGTTTTTAGAGAATGGAGGCGGGGGTGGGGGGTGGGGGGGTGGGGGGAGATACAGAGAGAGAAACATCAAAGTGAGAGAGACCTATTGATTGGTTGCCTCCAGCACATACCCTTCCAGGGCTGGGAATCGAGCCTGCAATCCAGGTACTAGTAAGTGTCCTTGACCGGAATCGAACCCAGGACCCTTCAGTCTGCAGGCCGATGTTCTTTCCGCTGAGCCACACCAGCTAGGGCTATGATCCATTCTTGATGCAGGCTTAAACAACAGACATTTATTCCTCACAGTTCTGGAGTCTGGGAGTCCAAAATCAAGTGTTGGCAGACCCAGTATTCAGTGAGGGTTCTCTTCCTGGTTTGCAGATGGCCATCTTCTCATTGTACCTTCCCATGGTGGAGAGCAAAGAGAGAGCAAGTTCTCATGGCTCCTCTTAGAGGGGCCCTCCTCCTACTGTGAGGGCTCCGCCCTCATGATGTAATCACCTCCCAGTGACCCCACCTCCAGATACCATCGCATGAGGGGTTAGGATTTCAACGTATGAATTTGGGAGGGGCACCAACATTCAGCCCATATCACCCCCATACTACAGTAAAATTGAAGTGGCTGATAGGAAACAGGATTGGTTTTATAAATTTCTGGCACAGGGCAATTGATAACTGGTTGTCAGTGTCTGTTTTAGTTCAGGTTCCAGGGAAAGCAGGGCATGTGATGGGGAGATTTGCCCAAGTGGTGTATGGAGGGGAGCGTCCAGGAGAAGCCTGAGAGGTAGTGAGGAAGCAGGCAGGGCCGGGGAGGGACTGAGCAAGGGCCGGGGGTTCAGCCTGGTCCCACGGGGAGCTCCAGAGCATAAATCGCACCTCCGAGTTTTCCCATTCAAAGCAAGGGGGCCAGCATTCTGTAGCCCATATTAGGCAGTCATTGGCCTGATGCCATCCTTGAGGGTGGGGTGGGCATAGCCCCCAGGCATTTCCAGATGAAGGTTCCCTTCTTCGGGGCAGTGGCAGCCTTGGGTCTGGGTGAATTGGCCAGTAAAAGGAGTCTGGGTGTTTTACCAACAGCACCGGCTCCCACGGTGTGAACAGAAATATAGAAATTCCTGTTTATGATAAAATAATGTAAGAAAAGAAATTCATTCTCAAGTTCATGCACTCATTGATTTGACAGATGTTCGTTTAGTGCCAGGCTCTGGGGGTGAGTAAGACAGATTGTCAAGGTGCTTGCCCGCTAGTTGCGGGGCAAAACCAGCCAGAGAGGAATGGAGTGTGGTTGGGGATAAGATAGGAGCCTGCGAACTCTGGCCCGCGGGCCAATTCCAGACACCCACTTGTTTATATGGTGTCTGTGGCCGTTTGGGAGATACAAAGGCAGGGTTCAATGGTTGCAACAGAAAGCATATGGTCTGCAAGGCTCGAGTATTTCCTCTTTAGCCTTTACAGAAGTCTGTAAGGGAAACATTTGGGATGAGGTCAAAGAGGTCATGTGAGAGGAGTGGGAAGTCACTGGTCGGTATGCAGAGCAGTGAGATGGTGGAATTTTCTTTTCTTTTTGGTTAATCATCACCCAAGGATATTTTTCCATTGACTTTTAGAGGAATGAAGCGGGGGGGAGAGAGAGAGAGGGAGATAGATAGATATCAATATGAAACACATGGATTGGTTGCCTCCTGCACCCACTCTGACTGGGGCCAGGGATCAAACCTGCAACCCAGGTACATGCCCTTGACCGGGTATTGAATCTATGACTCTTCGGTCCACAGGCTGTTGCTCTAACCACTTCGCAACACCAGCCAGGGCGAGATGATGTAATTTTCTTTTTTAAAAAATATTTTTTCAAATATATTTTTATTGATTTCAGAGAGGAGGGGGGAGGGAGAAAGAGATAGAAACATCAGTGATGAGAGAGAAACATTGATCGGCTGCCTCCTGCATGCCCTCTACTGGGGATCGAGCCCACAACCTGGACACGTGCCCTGACCAGGAATCCAATTGTGACCTCCTGGTTCATAGGTTGGTGCTCAACCACTGAGCTACATGGGCTGGGCATAATTTTCATTTTTAAATCCTCGGATGGTTTTGTGGCAGGAGTGGAAGCAGAGAAACTTGCAGAAGCCAAGTTGAAGCTTATGGATAATAAAAGCATTAAAAAAAATCGGAAATAAACACGGAGTGAGCATTCTTGATGTGGTCTTGTCTCTGCGGCAGGTAAAGAACAAGACGCCCTGGATACCTCCAATGAGGTCAGGTGCCTGGAGGTCGCCGAGCAGGCCAAGCTCCTTTTCACGGGCCTCGTTTCCGGCATCGTCCTCGTGTTCCCGCTGAACTCCAGGCAGGATGTGATGTGCATCCCCCCTCCAGAGGCCCGGAAAGCTGTCAGCTGCATGGCCCTGAGTAAGGGCGAGGAGCACCTGGCCATCGCCTATGACAGCATGGTCTTGGTGTTGGACATTCACCCTGGGGACCCCTGTCCAGTCATCGATGGGCCAACCTACACCTTCTACACCCAGCTGCCTGCGACCATATCCAGCGTGGCCGTTCTGGCTGACTACCGTGTGATTTACGGCATGACCAGCGGCGACCTCTTCCTTTACGAGTGTGCGAATTCCAAAGTGTTCCCTCTGGAGGCCCATGGGAGCCGGGTCACCTGCGTGGACGTCAGCCACAAGGAGCAGCTGGCCGTAAGCGGGTCCGAGGAAGCCCTGCTATGCCTCTGGGACCTGGAGGCGTGCAAGTGGAAGTTCGAGATGAGTTACACGGTAGGTGGCCACGCTAGGTCCTGGTGCTAGAAAACCAATGGCCGGAGTCGTTTATTAAGCGCACACACCATGGGTCACTGACCAGGGTCGGGACTGGGGTAAGAAAAGTGAGGCACTCGCCTTGGGAGTAGAGTTTAAAGGGGCACCCAAAACTCAGTAATGAAGAGAAATAATATTTCAGTACAATTTTTTTTAAAAATCACAACAAGCCCTAACCGGTTTGGCTCAGTGGATAGAGCATCAGCCTGCGAACTCAAGGGTCCCAGGTTGGATTCCGGTCAAGGGCATGTACCTTGGTTGTGGGCACATCCCCAGTAGGGAGTGTGCAGGAGGCAGCTGATCAATATTTCTCTCTCATCGATGTTTCTAACTCTCTATCCCTCTCCCTTCCTCTCTGTAAAAATCAATAAAAATATATTTTTAAAAAATCACAACAAAGGCAAAAGATCCACGAAGAAAAAAAAGTCAACATTTTAAATCAAGACAGGAAAAAATCCTGCACTGGCACAGCCCCGCCTCACTCGCCCCGATCCTGACTGTCATTCTTTCACTCACTGGCTCTGACTGCACAAGCCATGGCAGGCTCCTTTCCAGCACCGAGGAAGCAGCTGTGACCAGGGAAGAAACCTACGGTCCCACCTCCTGGAGCCATGTTCTGTTGGGGGAGACACTGGATCCCTGTGAGGGCAGAATTTTTTGTTTTGCTCATTGAGATTGTCCCCATCCTTAGGGGAGCTCCTAACATATCCTCAATAAAAGTTTGTGAAATAAAAATAAAGCAGTAAATATGTGATGGGTTGGGGAACAGGCCTTTGGGGGAAAATAGGACAATGTCAAGAGGGTGGAGAGTAGCATTTAGTAAGTGCACACACCATGGGGTGCTGGTTAAGGTCAAATAAGTCCTGTGGAACAGCATTCTAGGCAGAAGGAACAGTAGCTGCAAAAGCTCTGAAAAGGGAAACCAGTGACTCCTTTATACACAAAGTATCTTGGAGTCCACACTGCCTATCTCCAGGAGCTATGATAATTTTGTATTAATATTATGAAGAACTACATTATATATTCATATATTCAAATTATATACACATTATATAAAAATTTACATATTAAAATATTCTCTAATTTAACCCTCACAATGCTCTTGTACCATTGGGGTTATTATTCCAGCTTTTCAATTAGGTAACAAAGGCTGTACCTTAGGTTGCAAGATGTAAAAATTGTTAAACACAGGGAGATGACCTTGTATTAAGTGAGCAGAGGATGAATAGTTTCATTTTAAAAAACCTTTGTCCCACCTGACTTATTTCTTTTTATGAAGCCACTATGAGGCTGGGATATAAGTAATGTTTTGTCTTGTTGAGATGGGAAATGTCACTATTGCAGTTAAATACACCTAGCTTTCTGGTTTGTTTTTTTTAATTTAAAAAACTTAATTTTGGAATGATTTTAGAATTACAGAAAAGTTTAGATTTACAGATAGTATAAAGGTTCCCATTTATTCACCCTTCACCAGGCTTCCCCTGATGTTAGTATCTTATGTAAAAAGAATGTGTTTGTCAAAACTAAGAAATTTACACGTTAATAATATTTTACTAACTAAACTATCAACTCTATTGAAACTGTACATTCTTGACAAATTCCCGTTTTCCATTCTAGGATCCAATCCAAGAGCCCATGTTCCATTTACACAGAGCTTTTAATTAAAGTCAATTATAGCTAATACTTGTATAACTGAGGCCATTTAAGAATTAAATCCTAGAATTTCTGCTCTCTAATGCAAAATATCTCTAAGACTCACAATCTAGTCCCAGTGAAGGTATGCTTTGATCCTGGAAACATCAATACTACCTGTTTCTCCAGGTTTTCACTGGACCCGTCCTCCATGGGGTGCTTACAAGCCTTGTTTCCTACACACATGCCTTGGGTCTGGCGTCCTGTGTATCTTTCAGTCTGAAATCAAGATCACATTGTCTTTTTCTTTTTTTTTTCTTTTTTAAATTTTTAATTAAATCTTTATTGTTCAGATTACATTTGTTCATCTCCCCCCCCCCCCATAACTCCCCTCCTCCCAGTTCCCGCCCCACCCTCCGCCCTCACTCCCCACCCACTGTCCTCATTCATAGGTGCACGATTTTTGTCCAGTCTCTTCCCGCATCTCCTACTCCCCTTTCCCCTCAGGAATAGTCAGTCCATTCCCTTTCTATGTCCCTGATTCATTATAATCACCAGTTCATTCTGTACATCAGATTATTTATTCACTTGATTCTTAGATTCACTTGTTGATAGATGCATGTTTGTTGTTCACTATTTGTATCTTTACCTTTTTCTTCTTCCTCTTCTTAAAGGATACCTTTCAGCATTTCTTATAATACTGGTTTAGTGGTGATGAACTCCTTTAGCTTTTCCTTATCTGTGAAGCTCTTTATCTGACCTTCAATTCTGAATGATAGCTTTGCTGGATAAAGTAATCTTGGTTGTAGGTTCTTGGCATTCATCACTTTGAATATTTCTTGCCATTCCCTTCTGGCCTGCAACGTTTCTGTTGAGAAATCAGCTGACAGTCGTATAGGTACTCCCTTGTAGGTAATTGACTTTCTTTCTCTTGCTGCTTTTAAGAGTCTCTCTTTGTCTTTTGCTCTTGGCATTTTAATTATGATGTGTCTTGGTATGGTCCTCTTTGGGTTCCTTTTGTTTGGGGTTCTCTGCCCTTCTTGGACCTGTAAGTCCATTTCTTTCACCAGGTGGGGGAAGTTTTCTGTCATTATTTCTTCAAATAGGTTTTCAATATCTTGCTGTCTCTCATCTTCTGGCACCCCTATAATTCTGACATTAGTGCGCTTGAAGCTGTCCCAGAGGCTCCTTACACTATCTTCGTATTTTCGGATTCTTTTTTCATTTTGCTTTTCCGGTTGGGTGTTTTTTGCTTCTTCGAATTTCAAATCTTTGACTTGATTCTTGCGCTCCTCTGGTCTGCTGTTGGGTGTCTGTATAATATTCTTTATTTCAGTCAGTGAATGCCTAATTTCTAGTTGGTTCTTTATCACAACATCGAGGGTCTCATTAGTTTTCTTGAGGCTCTCATCAAGTTTATCGGCAGCTTCTAGCACATTATTACAAGCCCTCAAAATTGTGTTTTTTAGCTCTATATCCTCCATTTCTGTCATGTTTTTTTGTCTCCACATTTTTTATGCTTTCTTGGTGTACCCCCTAGTGGTCTTTGTGCGCAGTCTTGTTCTAGTTAAGCCTTGGTTGTTGTCGTTAATACTAGAGGGATTTGACCACCAGGCCGACTGGCTGTGAGAATCAGCTGTGTCTGCCGTGGGAAAACTTCGGTCCTCTGGAGAGGTGCTAATCTAGCCTTTGCCTGAGGCTATCCGGCAAATGGCTCTGAGCAGGGCTTGGGCAGGGCGGGTCGCAGGGGATCAACAGGGCGGGTGGAGGGAGCAGTTATGGCTGCTCTCAGTCTCGTTCCCAGAGGCTCTGCTTCTCAGAACCCCAGCAACCACTGCAAACCTCGGAGAGAAAGCTGCCCTCATGTTCCGACTGATGCCAGACAATCCCGCTTCTCCCGTTTGAGTCTGAGTCCCTAGAGACTCGCCCGGATCTGGAGCTCAGAGTCTGAGACTCCCTCCTGATTGAAAACGACAACCGCGCCCTCAGCCACCAGCCCGCTTTGCGCGCGCACCTCCGCACCTTTGTATTTTCCACACTGCGCCTCCTCTGAGCCTCAGTATGCTGTTCTCTCTCCTTCTAGTTGAAGAGTCTCTCCTCAGCCAGCTTGCCTGTGGTTCTGGGTGATGTCCGTTCTGCTTTTAGTTGTATTTTTGAAGTGGTTGTTTGCGGCAGCAGTCTCCGGTGTTTACCTATCACATTGTCTTTTTCAACAGAACTCTTACTGTCGAGGAGTCCAATGTGTTTGCTTCTCCAAGGATGACAAGTATGTGTACGCGGGCTTGAGGGATCGCTCCGTAATTGTCTGGAGTGTGCTGGATGGTGAGTCATTTTACTTTGAGAACAGGACTGAGCTTAGATCTGGAGAAGAAAGCCCTGTTCTGGGCCATGGGAGGTCTTGTTCTGGCCTCCTCTAGCTGGTTCTCTCCCAGGTCTCCATAGACCAAGGTGACAGGCCTACCTGGAGCTACAGCTCCTTGTCTAGACCTATGCTCTAGGTCAGTGATGGCGAACCTTTTGAGCTCGGCGTGTCAGCATTTTGAAAAACCCTAACTTAATTCTGGTGCTGTGTCACATATAGAATTTTTTTGATATCTGCAACCATAGTAAAACAAAGACATATTTTTGATATTTATTTTATATATTTAAATGCCATTTAACAAAGAAAAACCAACCAAAAAAATGAGTTCGCATGTCACCTCTGACATGTGTGTCATAGGTTCGCCATCACTGCTCTAGGTACTTGGAACTCACCTCCCCATCAGGCCTGGAGCCCTCTTTAGGGCCTACAGAGGCCTCTTCCCCGGGTCCATCCTTCTGGGGGTGGACCATGCCACCAATGTGCATACCTCTAGGCTCAGGGGGTAGCCATGGGGTGCTGTGCAGGGAATCTGGATATGTGAGGCCTAGGAGTTTAGGATCGAGCTGGGTGTGGGAAGGGAAGGGAGCTGAGCCACAAACAGCTGGAGGTTGGCTCTCCCACACCACTACCTTCCAGCATGGAACTGCAGAGACTGAGAATTCTCAACCTAAACCTGACCTTCCAAAGGTATATCCATCAATGTAGGAGGATAGAACATATTTCATTTAATAGTTTAATAGCTGGATTTGCAACATTTACATATTGTGTCTTATAGGATGTGAGCCTTGATTCATTCTCTTGAACCAGGCCCCATAAAAGTTAGGAGCAGCCTAACTTTTGAAAACCCCACATCTCTGGTCTGTTCAATATTAACTAAGGGAATATTAACAACAGTTAACCCTTCTTTTGTACTGGATACTGCCACTGAGCCATTTAATTTTCTCAATAGTCACCCCGATTTTACAGAGTAAAAGCTGAGACTCTGAGAGATGGGGTGACTTGCCCAAGGTCACACAGTGAATAACTGGTAGGCTGTGGTTTGGAGCTTGTCTGCCTGCTACCCATGCTCACCTTTTTCACCTTCCTTCATTGTTTCCTATAGACAGTGGCTGAGAGGTAAGTGCCATTGCCATTTGACAAATGAAGAAGCTGAAGTTCAGAGAGGTTAAAATATTATCCCAAGGTCACAAAGCAATTGAGTGGCTGAATGAATATTAGGTAGAGTCAAATATATTATGATAGAATACATTATAATAGAATACATGTCAATCCAATACATTGTAATCTAATACATCATAGTCTATTACAGTGTAGCAAAGATGCCTAGAAAAATGACACATGGCTCAAAAGCTGAGGTCTGTGGATTGTGGCCTTAAAAGCCCATCCTGGACAGGTTCAGAACTTCTCTTTCTACTCTTCCTTCAATCATCATCATCATCATCATCATCATCACTGAGCTCACTCTGGGATGAAATTGATATTAATCATGTACATGACATCTTCAAACCTTCAGAATTCCCCTAGGCACATAGTTTCAGCTATCATTCCCATATTGCAGATGAAGCAAGAGGGACTCCGAGAGGTTAGATGCCATGCCTGACCAAGTAAGGAGCATAGCAGATATTTGACCCCATGCAGCAAACTCTTGAACATGTGAAATTGAATTTTTGTGGCCCTGATTTTCTCATTTTTGCTGCCCTGACCTCCACCCCTACTCCCTGCAGGCACCCTGCTGGCCAGCCAGTTTGTCCATGCCATAGTGAACAGAATCATCCCAACCACCAATGGCTTCATTGCCCCCACCAGACATGGCTATCTCATCCGTGAACGATTCCAGTGCCCTACATCAAGAGCCTCACAACAGGACCCTCTCAAGAACTTCAAGAAGGCAGTGTGGATGGTCAAATCAAGGCAGAGAGAAGAGTTGGCTGCTGCTGCAGGGGCACTGCAGGACTCAGGATTAGGGGGTGCCCAGAGAAATGAATGCAAATCAAACAAACGCTCACAAGTCTGCCTGATAGTGTAGAACCACCTGTGGGGGGTATGGGGCTCCAATCTGGCTAAAGTGAAGAAAATTATGTATTGATGTATATCTGGACACAAGGCCTCATATCATGGGACCCAGATCTTGCTTCTCAACATCTTTCCATTCCTATGTCCTCCTTGTGGGCTCTATTTGCAGACCTGCCATCCCTAGGTTAGCAACATGGTAGCCAATTCAGTAGGAAAGAGAGCTTCCCTTTCCCTACAGTTTGAACTAAAATCTTGGCCTTGATTCTATTGATCCCAGTTGGCTCATATACCCGTCCCGGAACCAATCAATTGTCTAAGAGAATGTAGAACTGTGATTAAACTATACTGACCCAATGACCCAACTGCCCACTTGGGCTGAGCATGGAGTCAACACCATCCAACTACATGGACTGAGAATGGGAGAAGCTATTCCCAGGACAGAAACTGGGGTACTGGTACCAGGCAAAGTGGGGATGGATGGATGTGAGACTGACCAACCACAGATGTGGATTACAAAGCTTTACAGTTATAAAGCACCAGGTGCTATGGTCTGACCCTTATCACAGCCCATACTTCAGGAAGGGCATGAGTTTCTGCGTCCATTGTACAGTTAAGGTAGCTGAGCCTCACTGTGATTTGCTCAAGGTAACAGCCCTAGGTGCATGAGCTCTGAGAAACAAGAACCAGGAGCCTTCCTGTCCCATCCTTCTTGTACCACCTGGCTCCAATTTTAGTTTCACAAGTACAACTACTTATTCCATAGGTGGCACGCTGACATGCCCACAGGGGCCAGTGAAAAATCTTAATGATTATCATGCATCTGGGTGAGGAGCCGAGAGTGGAGACAATGGGAACATGGAGGACATATGCTCAGTCTAGGGTGGGCATGGGCACCTTGGCTGTACCTCAGAATCTCCATGAGGAAAGCAGACTACTTTTGCCAGAGCTTTCTGTTGTTGGCAAAGTCAGAAGTCTTGACTTTTAGGCAAAATATTCCCATTTTAAAAAGTTGGTGATTGCCTCAAATTTATATCTCCAGATACATTTAGCCCATGTTTCTCTAATTCATAAGCTGACTTCATGACCCAAGCTGGCATTAAACAATAAACTCGTTAGAATTCGTCCATCTCTACCATCTAGCTCCCAAACTTTGAGGATAAAGATGCTTTTTTAAAAATCTTAAAAACCGGAGGCTCTTGGAAGCAGACGGAAAAAGCTGCCAACATCTCCCTGATATATGCTCCCATCTCTGCCCTGTGCAGGTTCAACAGCCCAACTGTTTCCATTCCACTTCTGTGTCCGTAGTCTTCTAAAAGACCCACTTGGTTCTGGGGCTTTTGTTGAAGGAGAGGAGAGTCCAAATCTTTAAGGTGCTATTCCTTCTTCCTTCTGTGATATTCCGAATTTCACAAAAAGTAAACTTAGAAAAACAGAAGCTTTTGAACTGGATGTGACCTTACTGACTATCTTGTTTAGTTGTTTCCAAGGAGGGGCTTTGGCAGTTCTGCATATAGCATCAAATTCCATTAAAAAAATTTTTAACTGTAATTATAAAGCACGCTCAGGTGCATTGGGCAGCAAGGTTTTAAGGTGTCAGAGATAACTACCTTAGGATTCTCCTGCCATCTCCGTTTAACTTAGATCGCAAGGGGGTCCCTGGAAAAATTACTTACTCTTTGCCACCAGTTCTCTGTCAGTCAGGGAACAAAGTGGATGTGTGACCAAGTAAGATTTCTGCTTTAACATGTGCTAGTATGTGTCCATCTCAACAGCCTCAGTGAGAATCAATTGCTCTGTGGGTAAATACTAAATTAAACATAGAAAAGGAATTTTTACTAAAAAAAAATGCTCTTCCGAATTGTTGCTCACATTGGAGGCTCTGCAGTGAGTTTTCACTTGAGAAAGAGTTTGGTTGCTGTGAATGTTTGACAAGCCCTGTACTTGGCGGAGTGACTTACCTCAGGTCTCCCCGCTGTGGAGGAGTCAGGATGAGAGTGGGGTTATAGAAATCCTCACATTGTTCTCTTATGCTAAGTAGGACGTGTAATGTATCATCCAAACGGGGATATGTTTTGGGAGTAAAAAGGGATGCTTTTACCAGTTATTCCCAGAGTACCGGACTAAACTGGACTGTCCCAAGACTATTGAAATCTGCAAACCCTCTAGCTGTAGCAAGAGTTAATTTGTTAAATTCTAGAGACTTTTAAAACTTGAGATATAAGTGACATATGACATATTAGTTCCAGGTGTAGAACATATGATTCATTATATGTATAATTTGCAAAATGAGTCTAGTTAATATCCATAACTGCACAGTTAGAATTACTTCTGTTTGTTCTGTTGTTGCAAGTTTGTCTTAATTGCTTTTGTTTTGTTTTGTTTTGTTTACTGAGGTTTAATTTACCAATAACATTACATTACTTTCAACATAATGATTTGATATTTGTATATATTGCAACATTACCACCACAATAACATCTATTACCACACAAAGTTACAAAAATTATTTCCTCGTGATGAGAAATTTTGAGATCTATCCTCTTAACAACTTTCAAATGTACAACACAGTATTGTTAACTATAGTCACCATGTTGGACATTACATCCCCAGGACTTATTTATTTTATAACTGGAAGCTTATGACCATGTTTATGCATTTCATGCACCCCTTATCCCTCCACCTTTGGCAACTACCACTCTGTTCTCTGTATCTACGAATTTAATATCTTAAAATTTATTTTAAATTTTACTTTATTTTCAAAGTCTAAAGACTATTTGCTTATCTCAACTTGAAAAATGTCCAAACTTACAGCAGAGTTACAATATTCGGAGAATGAACACACATTTACTCACCATTTTGAGATTCAACCATTGCTCTATCACTCTCAATCTCCTGCTAAAACCATTTCAAAGTGAGGGCTGGGACTCATGTGAGGAGTGAGGCACTCGTCTGAGGCACAACATTTAAGGTGGCACCAAAAATCTCAGCAATCAAGATAAATAGTATTTTATTACCATATTTTTAAAAAATCAATATGAATTTTAAAATGCATGATGAACAAAATATCAGCATTTTATTTTTTAAATATGTTTTTATTGATTTCAGAGAAAGAAAGAGAGAGGAAAAGAGAGATAGAAACATCAATGATGAAAGACTCATTGATTGGCTGCCTCCTGCACGCCCCCTACTGGGAATCGGACCTGCAACCTAGGCATGTGACCTCCTGGTTCATGGGTCGATGCTCAACCACTGGGCCACACTGGCCAGGCACTATCAGCATTTTAAATAAAAATGGAATTTGACCCCACACTTGCACAAATTTGCCTCACTTGCCTCACCCTAATTCCAGCCCTAGTGACATCAAGACACATTCCCTGTAAATACTTCAGGACAAATCTCTTAGGAATAAGGTCATTCTCCTACATAACCACACACACACCTTTAAAAACTAATAATCATTATTTAACATCTTTGAATAGGCATCCCTAATTTTCCTAATAAGCCCTAAAACACATGTGATAGCTGTTCCTTTCCAACTGGGACCCAATCAAGATTAGCTCATGCATTGTATTTAGTTGTTTTGTCTCTTTAGTCTCTTATATTCTAGAGCTGGAGTCAGCAAACCACAGCCTGTGAGCCTGCCGCCTGTTTTTTCAATAAAGTTTTATTGGAACATGGCCACGTGCATCATTTACATAGTGCCTGTGGCGACTTTCATGCTACAGTGACAGAAAATGTATGACCCAAAGCCAAAAATATTTGCCATCTGGCCCTTTTCAGGAAAGTGTGCAAAGACCAAGCCTGGTCTTAGACTTGATTAGATTCAGGGTAAATATTTTTAAAATAGACTTTTTCTTTTAGAGTAGTTTTAGGTTCATAGCAAAATTGATTGTAAGGTACAGAGAGATTTCCCATATACACCTGCCCCAATACATGGATAATTCCCCTCATGATCAGCATCCCCCACCGGAGTGATAAAATTGATGAACCTACAATGACACATTATTATCACACGATAAACATTTTTGACAAGATTACTTTATCAGAGTATTAGTTACTTATTGCTGTACTAGAGGCCCAGTGCACGAAATTCGTGCATGGGTAGGGTTCCTAGTGGCTGCCAGCTGCCGGCTGCCGGCCGAGGCCTCCCTTCCCCCGGCTGCCTGCCACCACTGCCGGCTGGGTCCTCCCTTCACACCTGCCTTGGCCTGGTGCCGGCGGCACCATCCCACCGTAGTCCCACTCTCATCAGAGTCCATTGGGGCCAGCGGCACCTCCACTGCTGCCCGCTGCCAGCGCCATGTCGCTGACGCCCACCATATTCCGCGCTGCTCCCTGGTGGTCAGTGCATGTCTAACTCCCGGTCGGTCAAACTCCCACCCATGGGGACAATTTGCATATTAGCCTTTTATTATATAGGATAACAAGTTACCACAAATTTGACAGCTGAAAATAACAGCCATTTGTTATCTCACAGTTTCTGTGGGTCAGGAGTCTGTGTGCACTATGGTTGGGTTCTCTGTGCAGGTTCTCTGTGGGAGCTCATGGAGAAGCCGAGAGCCCTCTTCTACACTCATTCAGTTTGTTGGCAGCATTGAGCTCCTCGTAGCTCTAGGCCTGGGGACCTCAGTTCCTAGAGGCTGTCCCTCTCCCTAGGCAGTTCACAGGCTGGTTTCTCCTTCAAGGCCAGCAGGGACGCACCAGCTTGCTGCTTTAAGACTCTGCCTCTAGGGAGGAATCGAAGATGGCGGCATAGGTAAACACCGGAGACTGCCGCTGTGGACAACCACTTCAAAAATACAACTAAAAGTCGGAGCGGACATCAACCAGAACCACGGGAAGGCTGGCTGAGGAGAGTCTCTTCAACTAGAAGCAAAAACAACAGCATTCCGACGCTCAGCGGAGGCGCAGTGTGGAAAATTTAAAGGTACGGCGGTGCGGTGGTGAGGGTGCGCGCGCAAAGCGGGCTGGCGGCTGAGGGCGCGGTTGTCGTTTTCAATCAGGAGCGAGTCTCAGACTCTGGGCTACAGATCCGGGCGAGTCTCTAGGGACCCAGACTCAAACGGGAGAAGCGGGACTGTCTGGCTACGGCCCCTCCGAGGTTTGCAGCAATTGCTGGGACAGAGAGGCAGAGCCCCTGGGGACGGACTGAGAGCAGCCATAGCGGCTCCCTCCCCCCCGCCCTGTTGAGCCCGCCCCGCCCAGGCCCTGCGCACAGCCATTTGCCGATCGCCTCAGGCAAGGGCTGGACTAGCGCCTCCCCTGAGGACTGAAGTTTTCCCACAGCTGATTTCCACCGCCAGTCGGCCTGGTGGTCAAATCCCTCTAGTGTTAACTACAACAATTAAGGCTTGGCTAGAACAAGACTGCGCACAGAGACCACAAGGGGGTGCACCAAGAAAGCATAAAAGATGCGGAGACAAAAAAACATGACAGAAATGGAGGATATGGAGCTAAGAATCGCAATTTTGAGGGCTTGCCATAAATTTGTGCAGAGCCTCACGAAAACTAATGAGACCCTCGATGCTACGATAAAGAAATTAGAAAGTAAGCATACACGGACTGAAATAAAGAATATTATACCCAATAGCAGACCAGAGGAGCACAAGAACCAAACCAAAGATTCGACAAAAAACACCCAATTGGAAAAGCAAAATGAAAAAAGAATCCGAAAGTGTGAAGATAGTGTAAGGAGCCTCTGGGACAGCTTTAAGCGGACTAATATCAGAGTCATTGGAGTGCCAGAAGATGAGAGACAGCAAGATATTGAAAACCTATTTCAAGAAATAATGGCAGAAAACTTCCCCCACCTGGAGAAAGAAATGGACTTACAGGTCCAAGAAGCGCAGAGAACCCCAAACAAAAGGAATCCAAAGAGGACCACACCAAGACACATCATCATTAAAATGCCAAGAGCAAAAGACAAAGAGAAAATCTTAAAAGCAGCAAGAGAAAGAGGCTCAATTACCTACAAGGGAATACCCATACGACTGTCAGCTGATTTCTCAACAGAAACTTTGCAGGCCAGAAGGGAATGGCAAGAAATATTCAAAGTGCTGAATACCAAGAACCTATAACCAAGATTACTTTATCCAGCAAAGCTATCATTCAGAATTGAAGGTCAGATAAAGAGCTTCACAGATAAGGAAAAACTAAAGGAGTTCATCACCGCCAAACCAGTATTATATGAAATGCTGAAAGGTATCCTTTAAGAAGAGGAAGAAGAAGAAAAAGGTAAAGATACAAATTATGAACAACAAATATGCATCTATCAACAAATGAATCTAAGAATCAAGTGAATAAATAACCTGATGTACAGAATGAACTGGTGACTATAATGAATCAGGGACATAGAAAGGGAATGGACTGACTATTCTTGGGGGAAAAGGGGTGTGGGAGATGCGGGAAGTGACTGGACAAAAATCATGCACCTATGGATGAACTCAGTGGGTGGGGAGTGAGGGTGGAGGGTGGGGTGGGAGCTGGAAGGAGGGGAGTTATGGGGGGAAAAAAGAGGAACAAATGTAATAATCTGAACAATAAAGATTTAAAAAAATAAATAAATAAATAAATAAATTTAGAGGCATGGTCAAAAAAAAAAAAAAGACTCTGCCTCTAGACTGTCTTTTATTTTATTTTATTTTTATTTTTTTTAAAATATATTTTATTGATTTTTTACAGAGAGGAAGGGAGAGAGATAGAGTTAGAAACATCGATGAGAGAGAAACATCGATCAGCTGCCTCCTGCACATCTCCCACTGGGGATGTGCCTGCAACCCAGGTACATGCCCTTGACCGGAATCGAACCTGGGACCTTTCAGTCCGCAAGCCGACGCTCTATCCACTGAGCCAAACCGGTTTCGGCTAGACTGTCTTTTAAAGGGTGCCCCTGATTAGGTCGGGCCCACCCAACATAATCTCCCTTCTGATGAACTAACTCCTCATCAACTCATTTGAGACTGTAAATACACCTGCAAAATCCCTTCGCCTTTGCCATGGTGGCACAGCCTAACCTCAGGAGTGGCATGCGTTGTCCTCCCAGGCCCCACTCACCCTCCAGGACGGGGGATTCGGCAGGTACCAGGGTGCGCACAGCAGGGCCGAGAATCCCGGTGTCCAAATTGGAATTCTGCCACAACACGTGATTCTGGACTTTAGAGATTTGGGTCATAAAGTCTGCCACCTGGGAAGACTTAGATTAAAACAGGACCTTTTGATCTTGTCTTTTTTTAAAATATATTTTTATTGCCGAAACCGGTTTGGCTCAGTGGATAGAGCGTCGGCCTGCGGACTGAAAGGTCCCAGGTTCGATTCTGGTCAAGAGCATGTACCTGGGTTGTGGGCACATCCCCAGTGGGGGGTGTGCAGGAGACAGCTGATCGATGTTTCTCTCTCATCGATGTTTCTAACTCTCTATCTCTCTCCCTTCCTCTCTGTAAAAAATCAATAAAATATATTTTAAAAAAATATATATATATATTTTTATTGATTTCAGAGAGGAAGGGAGAGGGAGAGAGATAGAAACATCAATGATAAGGGAGAATCATTGATCGGCTGCCTCCTGCACACCTCACACTGGGGATTGAGCCTGCAACCTGGGCATGTGCCTTTGACTAGAATCGAACCTGGACCCTTTAGTTCCCAGGCTGACGCTCTATTCACTGAGCCAAACCAGCCAGGGTTGATCTTGTCTTCTTAACCTCGCCAAAATACTGTCTAAGGAAAGACCTACTTAAGAAACTTACCTTAATGTTAAATTTTACAACATGTAAGGAAATTTGTGTTCCAAAGCTGGTCTATCTAAACTGTCAACTCTAAGGTTTTCAACTTAATCTGTGTAGATGAAAATGGTGAAGAAAAATATTTAGCTTGGAAACTTGTTATGCTTTCTAAAAATAAGAATGACAAGATGTATGTGTACCATTGTCCACATGTTGACACATACACATACACATACACATACACATACACATACAGGTTCAGGAATAGCATGGGGGGCAGGAAATATTGCTGTGATCATTATGGGAAAATACCTCCTGCTACCCAGGGCACTTAACCTAATCTAGTGGGGGTTGAGGAAGGCCTCTTGGAGAAGGTGGCATTCTAGCTGAGTTCTGAAGGATGTATGCATGCACCAACATATACACACACACACACACACACACACACACACACCCCTAAGGTGGGACTGGCCTGTGGTTGCCTATTCTCCAAATGAGTGAGAGCTTCCTCTGACCATATGCCATCTATGAAAAGAATGGAAAATGAAAAGAGATCCTTAAATTTTGAATGGAATCGCAATCCTTGGAGGCAGGGAGTATTGTGTGAGGACTCTGTCAGCATGTCAGAAGTTTATACATGCCATTGGTTCTCCAGGACAGTGACTTGGTAATAGATTGCCAGGTGGCATTGGTGTGAAAAGGACTATCGGGGCATCTGGTGGCCCAGTCCACCTTAGCTGCTGTTCCTACAGGAATGTGCTGAAACCGTGCAGAATTCCTTTCTGGGCTGGGAGCCATGGGCTGCTTCCTTCGCCCTCAGCCCGACTTCCACCCAGCACCTTATCCTCTGTGTTTTACCTTCTAAATAGCACTCCCTTCCACTCCGTCCTCTCCACCTTCACTGCTCCCATCCTGGTCTAAGCCACCATCGTCCTTTGCCTAAGGCAGGGGTGGGGAACCCTTTTTTCTGCCCAGGGGCATTTGGATATTTTTAACATCATTCTCAGGCCATACAAAATCATCATCAACTTAAAAATCAGCCTGCTATATTTGGTCAAACATTTAATTAATTTACCCCTAATGCCTTGGCTGGGCCAGACCAAATGATTTCACGGGCCTTATAGGGCCCTCAGGCCTGGTGTTCCCCACCCCTGGCTAAAGGATGAAACAGCCTCTTTGCATTCACCCTCGAATCCCCTCCAATCACTTCCCTGCAGAGCAGCCAGAGTCCTTTGCTTCCAAATTCAAAGCTGCTCAAACACCTCTTTGCATAAGTTCCATGCACAATTTCTACCAGTGGGACATGCCAAGACCAAAATTCTTAACTCATCCCATCAGGATAAGCGGTCTGCCCCCTCTGGCCTCTTCCACACTTATCCTGCAGTCCCAAAACATCGGGGGCTTTTTTTTTTTTTTTTTAGTTCAAATGTGCCGCATTTCTTCCCATCTCAGGGCTTTGCACAGCTGTTCCCTCAGACCTTCATGGTGAAAGCCTACATCTTCAGAACTCAGCTAGCATGCCACTTCCTCTGGGAAGCTTTCTTCATCCCTTACTAGCCTGGGTTAAGTCCCTGCGGTGGCAGGGGATATTTTCCCCAAATGGCAAGATTTCCTGTCCCCCATGCTGTTCCAGACCCTGGCCACTCCCCAGCTTCTAGAATCTGTTTGTCCTTAACTTGCATTTGGGAGGGACTTTGTCATAGCCACTATGGAGAGACTGCAATGGAAATGATCCCGTGTGACCTGAAAGACTAGATCAGAAAAGGAGATATTGTCTACGGCTTCTACCTGGCTCAGTCGCTCCTCTCCTCAGTACGACTGTGCTGGGAACCCAGCTGCCATGTGGGGAAGCTCCGGCTGCATGGAGAGGCCACATGCGGGTGCTCCTTGCAGCAGCCCCAGTGGACAGCTAGCAGCAACTGACAGACAGGTGAGTGAGTAAACCTTCAGAGGACTCCAGCTCCAGCCTTCCAGCTACCCACCTGACACCAAACCTGCCCAAACTGCAATTATTGGAGAACAGAATAAATGTTGTAATTCTACATCCCTAACTCTTCAAGAAATGGGGTGGCTTGCCCTAGCCGGTTTGGCTCAGTGCATAGAGCATTGGCCTGCGGACTGAAGGGTCCCAGGTTCGATTCCAGTCAAGGCACAGGCCCGGGTTGTGGGTTCGATCCCCAGTAGGGGGCGTGCAGGAGGCAGCCAATCAATGAGTCCCTGTCATCATTGATGCTTCTATCTCTCTCCCTCTCCTTTCCTGAAATCAACAACAACAACAAATATATATATATATATGAAATGAGGTGGCTTGTTACACAGCCACAGTAACTGGAATATAGTAACTTATATTTGTACCTTCTCTTTAAAGTATCTGTTATAGTTGAGATTTTATGTGTGTGTGTGTGTGTGTTGTGTGTGTGTGTGTGTGTATGTGTGTGTGTTTGATTCCTATCCTTGAAAGGTTAAAAGCTTGAGGAGGGCAAAAGCCTTGTCAGTTTTGTTCACTTTTCTATTCCTGACACCTACACTCATTACCAATGTATTCTCAGCTTTCCCACACCTCTTCACGTATAAAAACAGATGCCATTTGGTCATTGATTGTATGCTCATTCATTTGATAAATGCTCACGGATGGGGCTCTGTGTCAGGAATTTATGATGAAGCATGAAAAGATGATGTCTATAAGGGACTATGACAGGGCAGAGAAGGAGTCAGTTCGATGGTGTTTTGAAGGATGCATAGGTGTTCTCTAGGTAATGAAGAGGTAGAACAAAGCTTCTGGCAAGGGAGATGGTATGTGCCAATGCATGGGGCCAGGAAGCAGGCAGGCATTAGCAGGAGGTTCTGCACACATAGAGTGTGGATGAAAAATTCTTCAGGAAATGGTTCGTAAGGGCCAGGTTCTGATGGCCTTCAATGCTGGGTGCAAATGCTTAGAATTCAACACACACACACACACACACACACACACACACAATAGGAAGACTTTGAAAGTTTGGAAGCAGCTGTAAAATTATCCCAGTTCTTGATAGCACCAGGACTGGGAAAACTGGTTAAGTGGCTCCTGAACTGGCCCAGTGGGGAAGTGATGGAGTTAGGACTAGGGAAATGAAGATAGGAGGAGAGGAACTATGGCAAAAGCCACTTAGCAAAATTCACCGCCTAGGGCCCTGTGTTAGGCGGCCGTGTCACAGTGTTACAGCAACCCGAGAAAGCAGGGGTCCACCAACATTTTTTTAGTAAATATATCAGGTTCTACAAACCTCAGGATCTGTCTCACCCACTTATCCTACTGCTGCAGCGCAAAAGCAGCCAGAGATGATAGCGTGCATGTGTGCCAATAAAACTACAGACATTGCAATATGAATTTCAGGATCTTCACGTGTCACGAAACAGTCTTCTCTTCTGGACTTTTTCCAACTTTTCCAAAATGTAAAAATCATTCTGAACTTGCTTGTGAAGTCGGGCAAAAGCAGGTGGCAGGGCTGCTTAGCACTTAGGTTTCAGGGCTAACAGCTTACACAGCGAGGCCCCGCCCTCCCTGGCACCCAGGCCACGCCCCCCATGGCGGGGCGGGGCGACGCATGCGCGTCCTGCCCGCGGGCGGGGGCGGGGCGGACGGCGGCTCTGACTTCCAACATGGCGCACGCTGGCGGCGGCGGCGGCGGCCCCGGGGGCCGGGGGCTGAGTGGCGCCCGCTGGGGTCGCTCGGGCTCCGCGGGCCACGAGAAGCTACCGGTGCACGTGAGTGGCGCCCTAGCCCTCCCTCGGGAACCCCGTCGTCCGGCCCCGCGCCCCCAACCTGGGCCCCGCCCGGCCCCACCTCGGCCCCTCCTCCGCGCGGCCCGGGACCCCAGACCCCTGACCCCTCCCCTGGGCCCCCTCGGAGGCCGGCCCGTCCCCCTCCCCGCCAGAGACTTGCGTCCCCAGTTCCCTGCACCGACCCGGGCCCATGGGGATCCTCCCCCACCCCTTCCCCTTCCTCGCAGGTGGAGGACGCCCTCACCTACCTGGACCAGGTGAAGATCCGCTTCGGGAGCGACCCTGCCACGTACAACGGCTTCCTGGAAATCATGAAGGAGTTCAAAAGCCAAAGGTACCTGCGGGCCCCTCCCCCCCCGGGGGGCGCCGTCGGTCGGCTGAGCCAGTGGCCGTGCCCCAGCTGCGTGACCTTGCGCAGGTTGCCGAACCTCTGGAAGCCTCAGTTTCTGCAAAAAAAAAAACACCAAAAAAAAAACAACGAGAGAGTAGAGTCTTCCTCTGTGGAGCTGCTATGGGGGTTCCTGGAAGGAGGGCAAGTATGGGGGTGAGGCGAGAGAGGCGAGTCCGACCAGCAAAGAGCCTTTCTGCAAAAGGTTGATTTTTTTTAAAAATGAATTTTGTTCATCCAGGACTTTAAAAAAATAATTTTAAAGCACTGCATTCAAATGTTACTTGTCTTGATTATTGACTGTTTGGGCGCCCTCTCCCCCTTAAATCTTGTCCCCAAGGGGAGTTGTCTCACTCACATCACCCCAGTCTCAGGCCTGTGAGGAAGTTATGCACATAAAATGCTTAGTAGGGGACCTGGCATTTTGGAAGGCATTTAAAACAGATTAGCCGCGTTTGTAGGCACAGAATCAGGAGGGTTAGAGGTCCGTGGGGGACCTCACAGCCATGCCCTTGTGTGACAGGAGGCCCGCGGAGGTTAGGGGACAGTGTCAGGATTAGAACTTGGGTCCTCTGAGTCTTAGGTTCTCGATGATCACATACCTGCCATGCTGCTTCTCTCTCTGAGGACACATGCAGGGCCTGGTTTCTTCCACCAAGGCCTTGATCCTAGCTGCAGCCACAGGGGAGACCCCATCCTGCCCCTCGAATTCTTAAGCGATTCCCATACGTGTAGGGCCGTTGGTATTTATGCATTGTAATCAGTTGCTGGGATCAGCTGCTATGTCATAGTTGATCCCCAATTCATTTAAAATAAGGGAATTTATCTCATCATTTAGGGGGCTTGAAGTCCAGGACTCACAGTCACTCTCCTGCCATTCTTAGCACTGAGTTACAGGTGCTTGGAGTGTTTTGGGGAGCTGTGCTGTGTGACTGTTCTGTGGTTCTCTCCAGGGGCACAGGGAGCCCAGGCCTGGCTGCTTTGGAAGTAGATCACTGTCAGCAGATTCACCCCAGTCACATTAGGGTGCTTTGTGGTCAGTGAGAAGCTGGTTACATGGCACTGTCATAGGAGTCTAGAATAGATTTTACTTTTGTTTCCCGGGACGCCTTTGCCCACTCATGATCTTTATTCCAGCATCGATACTCCTGGAGTCATCCGCCGAGTCTCACAGCTCTTCCACGAACACCCTGACCTCATTGTTGGATTCAACGCTTTCCTTCCCCTTGGGTACAGAATCGACATTCCCAAGAATGGCAAGTTAAACATACAGTCGCCTCTGTCCAGCCAGGTATGCTGCTGCAGTGGGTTGGGTCATCTTGGCCTTAACACAGCCTTCACTGGTTCTCCGGGACTCAGGTCGGACAGTACATCTTGTGTATTGTATTGCTGGAAAACCAGTGACAATCAGTCTTTTTCTAGACATGCTAATCCTAGCACAAATCAAAATAGAAACACCTATACAGGCAGCCTCTGCTTCCCAGATTGATCCATTTGGAGGGGCTGTGCTTGTGAATGTCTGGGAGACATTCTCTTATACTGTTTTATGTCTGGTCATAATAACCGCATCCTCATGGCCGAACTCTTGCCCTGAGGCCTTCCCTGTGAGGGCACCAGGCAGGTCATGCTTGTACTTAGGCATGTGGTCACTCTGATCACCCTGGGTGCCACCCACAAAAAGAAGCAGTTGAGATGTGGGTGTTAATGGCCATTTTTATAATTACCAGCAGAGTCATTGGCTCAGCTCAGGCTGTGGCTTTGGTCTCTTCTCTCGGGGACAGCTTGCTGTCTCCTTTATCTGGAATCCGAAAGCCTGTTTGAGCCTTACTTTTATAAAGTCATTATTGTTTTCCCTACCTCGGCCCTGTTGCCATATAAGGTATAACGTTTAGCTGTGGGTGGCGGGGGTAGGGGGGTGTCCAGAGCAGTGAGGGATGTTTAGTAGTGTCCCTGACTCTACTCACTAGGTCCTCACCCAGTGGAGATAGTCAGAAATATCACCAGACATTGCCAAGTGTCTCCTGAGAGTAAAATTGCCCCTGATGAGTATACTGGTCTAAGTGAACCTGCTCTTTCAACCTCCTCCATCGCTGTCCCGGGGGTTCTAATGGGGAAGGTAAAAATCTACTGTAGGAAAGCATTTTGCAGGTTTCTCCTCTGATGAAGGGGTGTCCTATTAAAGGAGGGAGTCCGATTTGAAAGGAGAACAGTGAGAGGCCTGCATAAGTTCCACCTTCAGTGTGTTGTCGTATTAAAGCTGCGGAGCACATCTCAGTTTTATAAAGGAACTTGGAAGCCTGTGGCTGCTGAATTCCAAAGAGCTTTCATTTCACATTTTCAAATGGAGCCGCAGGATCCAGATGTGGGACTCATGCCTCCAGACAGTAACAGCCTTGGCAGGATTGACCTTTGAAATAGTCACAGCTGGGGGAGGAACCCAAGCCCACTGGCAGTAGTGTGCACAGAGCACTGTGAGTCTGAAGTGCCCTATAAACTCAGGTGTCATTACCGTCATTGCTGAGAAAGAGCAGGATGGACGTTCTGAATCGTGCTCACTCTGTGGACACGGCCTTTCTCAGTCCCTGCCTGTGGGAGTCCCTCTGCTCTGGGGCTGGATCTCCACATGAACTGCCCAGCGGTGGCCCTGCCCAAATCGCCACGGGGCCCTGCTGTTCCACACTCCAGGGAGGGCTCTTGTAGAGAAAACAGACCAGATCAGTCTTGTCTCCCCCTGGCTCCCTCAGGAGACGAAGGTTCATTAACTTGAAGAAAGGCGGGAGAGAACTTAGTTAACAGCCACTTAAAGGGCTTTATAGTCTGGTTTCAGTGGGAAGAAGCCACATCCAGGGCCTGCTCCCTCAGCTGGAGAGGTGCATTCTGGAACACGCCAGCCCACACAGCTTCAGTCAACACTAAGGACCAGCAGGGTTGTTAGCCTCCTTTGTTGGTAGTCCTCAATGCCAGGCACAAATGACATGGCTTCCTGGAGTCCTTTGAAAGCTAGAATAGCTGGAGATCTTTACAGGATTCCCTATACACCAGTGCCCTGGTGACTTTTTAGAAATTGGTTTTTGTAGTCTTCGCTGTTTTGAAGTACAGCTTTATTCTTTTCATTTTTTACTTTTTCATGAATCCTGTCAACTACAGACAAGGAGAGAGTAGCTCTGAGGTGCTGAGGAAGAAAAACAAGAGTGCTCCAGCCTTTGGGGAGCCCTTCGTGTGGGGTTTCTCAGCCTTGGCACCATTGCCTTTGGGGCTGGATTATTCTTTCTCTTGGAGGCGTCCTGTGCATTGTAAGGCTCTGAACAGCATCTCTTCTCCACCCACCTGATGCCAGCAGCACTCCCTCCTCCGGTTTGACAGCTTAAAACCGTCTCCGGACATTGCCAAGTGTTCCGAGGGGCAGCATCACCCCAGCTGAGAACACTAGTCTATAGAGGAGGACTGACGGGCATGTGCCATGATGAGGGAAGCATGGCCAAAGGGGGCCAGGGACCGTGGTGGGAAGAACGTCCCCTTGCTGGGGCCACAGCCTGCTGAGTTGGCACCATTTTGGATCTGGTCATCTGGGCCTCATTTGTCACCTCACCTCTGCAGAGAGTCCCTCCACTGTCACCTCCAAGTCATTCTCACACCACACTTTTTTGTATATTTCAGAGTAGCAAAGGCAGGAAAAAAATTAAAAAGCCACTGTTTCTTGTTGATTTGCCTTCCCTGGAAAACTGGGAGTCCTCCTGGTCAGGCATGACCCTCGTCTGTCTGGTCATGACCGTGGCCTCCTTTTGGCACATGTTGTCGGGGGAGAAACGCTGTCAGTGGGTCCCCTTGAGGGCAGATCCTGTCATCTCAGAGCTGACTTTTATGCTTGGCTGGGATGAAAGCCAGCTAGGACAGAGACAAAAAGATAAACCTTTAGGTGCCGCTTGTAAGAAAGTGGCCCTATTGCATTCAAAGGGAGGCCTGCTTTCCACTTTCTGGGGAGAGTCATTTGGAAGTTCAGACACTTCCTGGCAGATCATCTCTGTGCTTAAGTCAGTCACAGAGTAAGTATAGACATCTCCTCTGTGTGAGGCCCTGAGGTTTATTGGAAGTTCTAGCTCTTGAGGTGCTTGCTGCGGTACAGATGGACAGATAGGATGTATGAGGGAGTTCAGCACTGTAGGCGAAAGGTGGCAGGGGCAGGGCTTGAGGAGGGCAGCAGGAGCCGTGCCTGTGTCTGGGTAGGGATGGGAGTCTCCCTGGTGGTAGGGGTGAAGGCCTGAGGTAGGAATGAGTGGGTGTGCTTGAGAAATGTCCAGAAACCCAGTGGGTTTGGGACATGAAGGCTAGAGGGTGGGCTAGAGAGACAGGAATGTGGGGAGTTGGTGGGGAGTTCAGGAAGGCTCATCAGGGTCTAGGAGGCGTTCTAACTGTGCCTAGACCAGGCCAACCCCAGCTGGCAGAGAAGAGAAAAGACTGGATTGTTCCAGAAGGTTCAGACCAAGAATTGGCAAACTATGGTCCTTGGGCCAAAGCCAGCTTGTTTTTGTATGGCCAGTGGTTTCTGCATTTTCTGAACGTTACATTTAAAAAATACTTTTAATTGTAATATATACAAAACAAAATTCATCATTATAACCATTTAAAAGTGTCCAGTGGTTTCTTAATATATTCACAATATCATACAACTACCACCAATTCCTGAACATTTCTGTCACTCCAAAAAGATACTATACCTCCCAATTCTTCCCTGGCAGCCACTAATCCACTCCTCTCCCTGTGGATTTGCCTGTTCTGGATATTTCATGAAAATGGGATCACACACTATATGATCTTTTGTGTCCGGCTTCCTTCACTCAACATGGCATTTTCAAGGTTCATCCATGTTGTACTGGATTGTCTATGAACCAGAGCTTCATTCCTTCTTAAGGCCGAATAATATTCCACCGTATGGATGGACCACATTTTGTTCATTCAGCTGACGGACACTTGGGTTGTTTCCACTATTGGTGATTTTGACACCTGTTTTCAGTTCTTTTGAGCTGATACCTCGGAGCAGAATTGCTGGGTCACATGGTAACTATGTTTAACTTACTAAAGAAATGCCAGACTGTTTGCTATAGCCACTGTACCGTTACTGTCTGGCCCATTTTTTGGAGCCCTCGTCTCTAGGGATGGTACTCTGTCTTGTCACAGCGGCTCACTCCAGGGGGGTGAAAGGGGAATGTGGTGCTTGAAAATGCCCCCTCGGAGTGGAGTCATGGGGAGCTTCAGGTGAGAGCACAGCCTTCTGTAAAGCAAACCCTGACCCAAGGCTGCTCCCTCTCCCTGCTCCTTCCATCTTCCACTAGGAGGTAATGAGGAGCACCCCCAGAGTGTCTTAGAATGAATTCCACTGCCCAGGAGAAGTGGTGTTTAGAATTGTGACTGCTCTGGATCTGTTGTGTGTCTGCTTTCCTCAGCTCAGACTTTCTAGAGTTGCCTCTGCACCCACTGTTAGGAGCTGTATTGTGTCCCCTTCCTAATTTCCTACATTGAAGGCCTAACCCTCAGTGTGTTAGAATGTGACTGTATTTGGAGATAGGGTTTTTACAGTGATAATGACCCCTAATCCAATCTGACTGATGTCCTGAGGAAATTTGGACACAGAGAGACCCAGGGTTGGGGGAGCATACAGAGAGACAACCATGTGAGGACACTGCGAGAAGGCGGCCATCTACAAGCTAAGAGGCCTCAGGAGAAACCAACCTCCAGACTTCCAGCCTCCAGAACTGTGAGGAATAAGTTCCTGTTATTGAAGGTGTCCAGTCTGCAGTATTTTTTTAAAATATATTTTGATTTGTTTACAGAGAAGAAGGGAGAGGGATAGAGAGCTAGAAACATCGATGAGAGAGAAACATCGATCAGCTGCCTCCCGCACACTCCCCACTGGGGATGTGCCCGCAACCAAGGCACATGCCCCTGACCGGAATCAAACCCGGGACCCTTCAGTCAGCAAGTCGACGCTCTATCCACTGAGCCAAGCCAGTTAGGGCCAGTTTGCGGTATTTTGTTATGGCATCTCCAGCAGATTAGTACACCCACCCAGCTGATGGGCAGTGTGCCCAACAGTCCCCATCCCGCTCCAGAGCCTTTTGGTCAGGGGTTGGTGCAGGTGGGGTGCTGGGTGCCTGGACGATGGGAACAGCAGACTCAGTTTGTTCCTTCACCTGTTCATCTGATCATTCCCCAGCAGTGGAGGAAGCCTGCTCTGTCCCAAGCTCTGTTCCAGGCACTGGGGATATAGTTGTGAACAAAGTAGAGTCTCTGTCTTCATGATGCTTGCCATCTGGTCAGGGTGGGCAGACAACAAAATAAGTACAATATGCTACAGTAAGAGAAAAACAGCAAGAAAGGGGCTCAGAGTGCTGGGAGACGGGCATTTAGTTGGGCACAGGATGGTTCCAGAAGACTGCCTGAGAGACAGCCCCTGCCTGCTGGGGACCTGCAGGATGCCGAGGGTCACTCCTGACGGCCCAGCTGCTGTCAGTGGCAGAGGGAGGCTGTCATCAGAACCACACCCAAAATTCCAGTTTAGAAACATAAATATCACCTTGGGCATCGGTCCTGTCCCACTAAGAACCAGGATTCGGAGTGCACAGGAGAGAGACGTGTGTGTCTGTTTTTATTTGTATTGATGGGAACACACAAATGAAGGGCATGCTTAATGACTGGTCAGGGCCCATCTCTGCTCTCAAGTGACTTGCCCTGGGCTTAATACCAAAAGTCCCGCAGTCCCATGTGGCCTGGACAGTGGGCCCCCCCTTACCGGCAGGGTCCCAGTTTTATACCTGCTAAGAGCAGGTGCTTTTACAACTGAAAACAATCTCACTGAAATGGGCTGACAAAAAGTGTAGGAAGATTTATTTTATAAAGAGGCCAAAAATCCACTCTGAAAAGGATTAAGCAATCCACATTTTATGCATTTCTTGCAAATGCTAATTTTTTAAGTGTAGAGTGTTTCTGAAACCTTCGTGTTCTCTGAATCAGTTGGAAAGGATCAGGCGGAGGCGAGTTCATAAGACTTGCCCAGGAGAGCACAGGCCCACAGAAGGCCCAGGAGGAGCCATCTGCTTGTTCTGTGGGCTCCCCCATCTGCATTCCTCCCCCCAGGCCCGCAGACAGCACCTTTTTTTCTGTATCTAATTGAAATACTTGGCTTTGTGCGAGGTTTTGCCTTTTCTCATACAGATAGTGGCGTTTGGTCTGGCGTTTGTCACAATCTGTTCCTGGTGTCAGGCCGGCAGTCACTTACTGTCATATTGTTGTCAGGAGAATTCGCACAACCACAGCGACTGTGCTGAGAACTTCAAACAGCAGCTGCTGTACAAGGAGGACAAACCCCAGGTGCCCTTGGAGTCGGATTCTGTGGAGTTCAACAACGCCATCAGCTATGTGAACAAGATTAAGACCCGCTTTCTGGACCACCCTGAGATCTACAGGTCATTCCTGGAGATACTGCATACTTACCAGGTAAGAGGCCTCAGGCCACATTTCTCTGCAGCCCTTCCCAGTGTAATCCAATGTCAGGTGCATTTTCTTGTCTGAATTCATGGAATTCTGTAAAAATCTGGTAAGCTCTTGTTTTTGCATTAATTTTTTTTACTGTGGTAAAATACAGATAATGTAAAACTTAGCATTTTAACCATGTTTAAGTGTCCAGTTCAGTGGCATTAAGTACATTCACATTGTTGTGCAGCCATCACTACTATCCTGCTCCAAAACTCTATTCATCTTGTAAAACTGAAACTCTGTTCCCATTAAACACTAACTCCTTATCCCCTTTTCCAGCCACTGGCACCCACCATTCTTTCTGTCTCCATGAATTTTTTTACTCCTCTAGGGACCTCACCTAGTGGGATCATAAGGCCGAATAATACTCCATTGTGTTGATGGAACAGATTTTGTTTATCCGTTCATCTTCTGGTGGACATTTGAGTTGCTTCTCCATTTTGGCTGCTTTGAACATGGATGTACAAATACCTATTGGAATTTGGTTTGGTTATGGTTTCAATATACTCCTCGAGGCAGCTCTGAACCCAAGGAAACATACATCAGAAGGATTAAAAGAGAACCTAAGGGGATGCTCTTGTTCTAAGACGACTTCGTTATTGTTTAGGCCACACAGCTTTTATTTCTGCTGAGTACAGCTGTGCGGGCACTGAGGCCGCAGAGGTGAATGGTTGCTGCTGCTTAGGAGTTCAGTCTAGAAGTGGGAGAAACTTAAGATGATGAGGGTGGAAAAAAGGGAAATGCAAAGAAGTATGTCAGGGTTAGTGGTTGCCAACCGTGTAAGGTCAGGGAGAAGATACTCAGGTTGAATCTTGACAAATGGGCCAGAACCATCGGATAGACAGGTATAGAGAAAGGATGGACTCTCCATGTTGGGAACAGCCCACGCAAAGGCCCAGGGGTCAGAAGGAGACTTAACAGGAAGCACAGGCAGGCAGCGGTGAGGGACATCTGTGTCATGTAAGGGCTTGGACGTCATCCTCTTCCAGACATGGAGTTTCTGACACCTTTTATTTTTCTAAGCAGCAGAACCCACTTTAAAAAATGAAATCTTTTTTTTTCTTTTTTTAAAAATTAAATCTTTATTGTTCAGATTATTACATTTGTTCCTCTTTTCCCCCCCCATAACTCCCCTCCACCCAGTTCCCACCCCACCCTCCACCCTCACTCCCCACCCACTGTCCTCATCCATAGGTGCACAATTTTTGTCCAGTCTCTTCCCGCATCCCCCTCACCCCTTTCCCTCCCAAGAATAGTCAGTCCACTCCCTTTCTATGCCCCTTATTCTATTATAATCACCAGTTCATTCTGTTCATCAGATTATTCACTTGATTTTTAGATTCACTTGTTGATAGATGTGTATTTGTTGTTCATAATTTGTATCTTTACCTTTTTCTTCTTCTTCCTCTTCTTAAAGGATACCTTTCAGCATTTCATATAATACTGGTTTGGCGGTGATGAACTCCTTTAGCTTTTTCTTATCTGTGAAGCTCTTTATCTGACCTTCAATTCTGAATGATAGCTTTGCTGGATAAAGTAATCTTGGTTGTAGGTTCTTGGCATTCATCACTTTGAATATTTCTTGCCACTCCCTTCTGGCCTGCAAAGTTTCTGTTGAGAAATCAGCTGACAGTCGTATGGGTACTCCCTTGTAGGTAACTGACTTTCTTTCTCTTGCTGCTTTTAGGATACTCTCTTTGTCTTTTGCTCTTGGCATTTTAATTATGATGTGTCTTGGTGTGGTCCTCTTTGGATTCCTTTTGTTTGGGGTTCTCTGTGCTTCCTGGACTTGTAAGTCTATTTCTTTCACCAGGTAGGGGAAGTTTTCTGTCATTATTTCTTCAAATAGGTTTTCAATATCTTGCTCTCTCTCTTCTTCTGGCACCCCTATAATTTGGATGTTGGTATGCTTGAAGCTCTCCCAGAGGCTCCTTTCACTATCTTCGTATTTTTGGATTCTTTTTTCATTTTGCTTTTCCAGTTGGATGTTTTTTGCTTCTTCGTATTTCAAATCGTTGGCTTGATTCTTGCGATCCTCTAGTCTGCTGGTGGGAGTCTGTATAATATCCTCCATTTCAGTCAGTGTATGCTTAATTTCCAGTTGGTCCTTTATCATAACATCGAGGGTCTGACTAGATTTCTTAAGGATCTCACTACATTTATCAGCGGTCTCACCAGTCTTTTCGAGGGTCTTATTAAATTTATCAGCAGCTTCTAGAAAGTTCTTGAAAAACCTTAAAAGTGTGGTTTTGAACTCTATATCCAGTCGTTTGCTTTCCTCCATTTCTGTCATTTGTGTCCTATTTCTTTGTCTCCGCATTTCTTGTGCTTCCCTGTGTTGATGGAGTGTCTTTCTGTGCTAGGTGTCACCCCCTTGTGGGCTGTGTGCGCAGTCTTGTTGTAGTGAAGCCTTGATTGTTGTAGGTATCACTGGGAGGAGTTGACCTCCAGGCCAATTGGCTGTGAGAATCAGCTGTGTCTGCAGTGGGAGAACTTCTGTGCTGGAGACACCCCTCCGGGGCAAGACTTGCTTCAGTGGGGCTTTGGTGCTCACTGAGTCTGCCCCCTGAGTGTGTCCCTTATGGGTCCGAGGGGTTGCAATCTGGATGGTCCCACTCTGGCCACGGGGTATACTGGCTCCTGGATCTTTCAGGAGGTGCTAATCTAGCCTTTGCCTGAGACTACTCAGCAGGAGCTCAGCTGTGAAGGAATGCAAGTTGCCCTGGGGCCTTGGGCCAGCTGCAAGTTTGTTAGGTAATTTTCAGATTGCAAAAGCCTCTGTGCACAGCTTGGGTGGGGCGGAGTCCCAGGGGATCATTAGGGCGGAGCAAACAGCTATGGCTGATCGTCAGTCCAGCCCTAAGAGGCTCCGAGTCTCAGTGTCCGGGTAATCGCTACAAGCACCTCTGAGAGAAAACCGCCCTCGAGATGCGAATGATGCCGGACAGTCTAGTCTCTCCCTGTATCAGTCAGGGTCCCCAGAGACTTGCCTGGAACTGCAGTTCAGAGCAGTCGGGAGTTTGAGACTCCCTCCCGATTGAAAAAGCCAACCATGTCCTCAGCCTCCAGCCCTTTCCGTGTCCGACTCCGTACCTGTGCACTTAACTTCCGCACTGCAGCTCCTCTGAGTCCCGGTATGCTTTTCTCTTTCCTTCTAGTTGTAGTATTTCCACTCAGCCAGCCTTCCTGTGGTTCTGGATGATGCCCGTTCTGTCTTTTAGTTGTATTCTTGAAGTGGTTGTGTGAGGCAGCAATCTCCGGTGTTTACCTATGCCGCCATCTTGGTTTCTCTCAAAAAATGAAATCTTCTGCACAACCTTGATAAGTGAAATAAAGAAGTGGGATTCTCTTTAGCATAAGTGTGTACGGTTAGGTAACGTTTGCTCCCTGAAAACCCAGCGGAGCTGTTTTGACACAACAAACTTTGGCCAAACTTTTGCTAGTGGTGCTGGCGGTGTGCATGACCCCATCTGGCTCATGTCTAGTGTGTAGTGCTTGTACTGCAGTAAGAACTTGCTTCTCACAGATGAGCGATTGCAGTGGCAGCTGTGAGCATTCGATTTGGGGGTGGGGGCAGTGATGTTTGGGCTCATAGGAGCTTATGGGTCCTTCACAGATTCCATGGTGTCATCACAGCTTAGGGGCTGGAAGAACCATTATAGAGAGGAGACTGGGAGGTGTCTGTTCTGTTGATGGTAATGGGGAGGCAGAGAAGTTAGTTTTATTTATCTAAGGTCATATTGATGGGGCACGGACTCATTCAGAGAAGACTCAATGGTGAAGGTACAGCTTGGTGTCCTCCAACCACAGCCACTGGGGGTTGGTGCCTGGAACTCATCCCAGAGTTATGACTCCTCACATCTGGCCCAGCATCTGCATTTCAAACAAGTCTCCTGATGACCCAGACCCGAGGCCGTCCATTTCTTCAAGAGGAGCTAGGAGCTGAATTTTTGTGTGAGTTATCTTGGTTTTAGAACATGGGCTTGGATTTTTAAAAGACACTGAGGCCCAACGCAAGCAGCTCTGGTAGATTTGGCAGTGTGTTCCTGAGTTTGATGTCTGTTAGGTCTTGGTTCAGATCTTAGCTCTGCCACCTGCACCCTCAGAACCCTTTCCCTCACACCCCTGAACCTCAGGTTCTAATCTGTAAAATGGCTGTAACACTGGTGGTGCTGACCCCTGGATTAAATGCAGCTTTAACTAAGGTCACCGACTCACAGTGCTTGCCTTGGGTTAGCTGTAGAGAGCTGGTCCCATCATCCACCTGCATACAGCTGTCCCGTGTGTACTGGGGGGAGCACAGCCAGTCCTGCCCCGATGTGACGCTTGACATTCCTAGAAGTGACCTTGCTCTGGAAATCGCACCCACCACAGGGCTTATGGGAAAACAGGGTCAGGGCACAACACTGGGAAACTGTTAGCAACACGTTAAAAAAAGGCACCTACTAAAAATGGTAGCACCATTGTAAACATTAAATGGCTAAGAATGACATAAATACCACAGCACTTGACCTTGGAAAGCCTTGTGGTTCACTCGTGGGTGTGGGAAGGTTGCAACCTGTACTGTGGGTCACTGTGAGATGTTGGGAGGAGGTTTCCTGAAATGGCACGGACATTGTAACTCCCGACGGGGATGGCCGGTTGCTCCGAACAGATGTTGAAGGGGGGCAGGTAGATTCCCACACTACTCAGATCAGCTCGGTACAATTATTCTGCTCTTGCCCAGGGCTTCTCCCACATAAGCAGTCGTAAAATCCACACTGCGCTCAGATGATTCCTTAGGACATGTGTCAAGCTCAAACAGATGCGTTTTCAAAACAAATGTTAGAACAGAACTGACCATTTCTGTGGGAACATTCCCAGAACGTGTGTCCCTAAGTCAGGGTGTGCGCCCGTAACGTGGTCATAGATAGCACCACGTTTCCCTGTGCCAGCCTTCCTCTCCGCCTTACGGTTCCCACGTCCTCATTGGAAAAACCAGTCCTCCTCATCTTTGTTGAACTGATGAGCGAAGTGGCACTGTTTGACGTTGTTTTTCTTTAAACATCACCTAGTGTGAACATGGTTTCATGTGTACAGAGGTGACTTAATTCTCTGAACTGAGTGGTCTTTGCCCATTTCCCCTTTGTCTTTCATGTGTCCTGGTGGCTTTGGTGGGGGCGAGGCAGTTATTTTTCCCCGTCTTAAACAGGTGCTACGGCTCAGGATTGAAAACCAGCTTCCCTCAGTGCAGCAGGCCGGGAGGAAGGGAGACATGGCTTGTTCCCCTTTGTAGCTGTTGAGTAGGCATACTGATGGGAATGCCCTTCGCTCTGGGAGGGCCCCGGCCTCAACACCTCTTACTTGGTCATATCCTCAGGTGTAGAGTTGACGGGAACTTATTTTTAATATTTGACTTGAGTTTTGCTCTCAGCTTCCTGCCCTCCCAACCCAGGTCCCTGCCGGTCTTTATGTTGTTACTTTGAGCTCTGAGTCAGGCCATCTTTCTCCAAGTGTGGTGACTCTGGTGAACCGTTTTGTTGGCCTTGAAGTGCCTTCCCTTCTCTTTACCCTCTTCCCTTGAATGCCCAGCACTAGTTCCACACTTCCCTGCCCAGCAAAACATGCTCCCTTGCCCTTGGGAGGGCGGGGACCATGTCCTTCCATGGCTGTGTCCCTGTCCACATCCCCCCACTCTCCTAGCACAGGCCCCATCCAAGGCCAGGGCTTAGGCTGTGCTGTGAACTGGGTTCAGACACAAGCACATAGCACTGTTCTCCAGGCAAGGGGGCCCGATACGGGGCACCCCAAGGTGGGCCCCTCTCTCCCAGCAGCCGTCCTTCTGTCTCCTCCACAGTGGTTTGCCTGAATGTCACAGCCTAAGTACCTGGTTCCTTGGCTAATGACTCATTTTCTTTCTCAACAATTGGCAGAAGGAGCAGCTGAGCACAAAGGGCCGGCCCTTCCGAGGCATGTCTGAAGAGGAGGTGTTCACCGAGGTGGCCAACCTCTTCCGGGGCCAGGAGGACCTGCTCTCAGAGTTTGGACAGTTCCTGCCCGAAGCCAAGCGGTCCCTGGTGAGTACAGAGCACCCACCCAGCCTGGGGGCACCTTCTCAGCCAGGGCTGCGTGCCTCAGTGCAGCCTCCAGAGCCAGGTCAGACTTGTCCAACCCCCGGACATACTGGCTTCCCCCAGGATACAGACTCCCAGGGAGGCTCCCATCACAGGCTCCACCTCCATGTCAAGTGGGAGTAGATCCTGAAGAGGGCTTCTCAGTGGACAGTGCCAGATGGCAAGGGCTGCTTTGGTAGGTGGAGACCAGAGGAGGGGACCTTGTATTCCTCCTGACCTTCAGTCCTGTGACAAGGACCGCAGAGCCACCTGCCTTGTAACCAGGGCTCTGTGGGCAGGTGCGGGGGCGGGGGGGGTGGGGGGGGGGGGCGGGTGAGGCTGAGTCTTAGCAATGACAGGAGGCAGAGAGCAGAGGAGGGACGGGGGACAGCGACTATGAGGATACAAACTGCATTGTTAGTCTGTCTCCCCCTGTTGTGGCCCGAGTTTTGCTGGACTGCCCTTTCCATTTCCTCTTTTTCATGAACATAAGGTGCTTGCTTTTGTTGTTGTTAATCCTCACCCGAGAATATTTTTCCATTGATTTTTTAAAAAAATAGATTTTTATTGACTTCAGAGAGATAGGCAGAGGAAGAGAGAGATAAAAACATCAGTGAGAGAGAATTGTTGATCAGCTGCCTCCTGCATGCCCTACACTGGGGATCGAGCCCGCAACCTGGGCATGTGCCTTGAAGAGGAATCTAGCCGTGACCTCCTGGTTCATAGATTGACGTTCAACCACTGAGCAGCACGGCCGGGCTCCTGTTTTTTTTGTTTGTCTTTTTAATTATAGCCTTCATGGTTGATGTGAAGTGCATCTCATTGTGGTTTTGATTTTTATTTCCGTGCTGGCTAATGATATTGAACTTTTTTTTTCCATGTACTTATTGGCCATTTGTGTATCTTCTTTGGAGAAATGTGCATTCAAGTCCTTTGCCCATATTTTAGTTTGTCTCTTTGTCGTTGAGTTGTAAGAGTTCTTTATATATTCTGAACACTAGATCCTTATTAGATATTTTCCTTCATTCTGCAGGTTGTCTTTTTTTTTTTTTTTTAGTGTCCTTTAATGCACATAAGTTTAAAGTTTGCTCAAGTCCAATTACCCATTTTTTCTTTTGTTGCTCATGCTTTTATTGTCAAATCTAAGAATCTATTGCCAACTCTTCTGAATTCAGGAAGGCTTTTCCGTGTGTTTTCTTTTAATAGTTTTAGCTCTTATATTTAGGTCGTTGATCCCTTTTGAGTTAGTATTTATATAGAGTGTGAGGTAAGGGCCCAACTTCATTCTTTTGCATGTGGAGATCCAGTCACCCCAGCACCATTTGTTGAAAAAACTATTCTTCTGTTCCCATTGAATGGGCTTGGCACCCTTGTTGAAAACCAGTTGGCCATGGTTGTATGAGTTTATTTATGAACTCTCTATTCTAATTCATTAATCTCCATGTCTTCCCTTATGCCAGCACCACACTGTCCTGTTTACTGTAGTTTTGTAATAAGTTTGAAAGCCTTAAGTGTGAGTCCTCTAGTTTTGTTCTTTTCTAAGAATGTTTTGGCTATTCAGGGCCCCTTGTAATTTGAAGATAAGCTTTTCCATTTCTATGAAAAAGGCCATTGGGATCTTGATAAGGATTGCAATGAATCTTTCAACGGTTTTGGGAAGTATAGCCATCTTAACAATAGTAAGCCTTCCAATCCACGAACATGAGCATCTTTCCATCTATTTAAATCTTCTTTAATTTCTTTCAGCAATGTTTTATAGTTTTCAATGTACATGTCTTACACTGCCCTGGTTAAACTTATTCCTAAGTATTACTATTTTTTGATACTAATGGACAGGAAATTTTCTTAATTGCATTTTTGATCGTTCATTGCTAGCATATAGAAACACCACTGCTTTCTTGTGTGTTGATTTTGTAACCTGTAGTTTTTCTGAATTCATTTATTCGCTTTGTTTCTGTGCATTTGCTAGGATTTTGTGTGTATCAGATCATGTCACCTGCTAATATAGTTTCCCTTCTTCCTTTTCAGTTTTAATCCCCTTTTCTTTTTTTTCTTTTTTTGGCCTAATTGCCCTGGTAGAACCTCCAGTACTGTGGTGGGAGCAAACATCTTTGTCTTGTTTATGATCTTAGAGCAAAAGATTTAAGTCTTTCACCATTGAGTGTGCCGTGAGCTGTGGATTTTTCATGAACGCCCTTTATTGGATTGAGGAAGTTCCCTTCTCTTCCTAGTTTGTTGACTTCCCCTTCCTCTTTTCATTTTTCCTCTCTGTCCTGATGACGACTTGGAGAGTGAGCACAGAAATAGTACACACACACTTCACACTTCATCACCACCTCACACACACACTCTTCATCACCACCTCTCGTGGTTTCTGCTTCTGAATGAAGATGCTGTGAGGGCGGTCTCAAAGGAAGGAGATCAGGGCAGGAGTCTGGGTTTGGATGCCTTGAAGATGCTTTGTCTAGTCAGGCAGACTTCCAGTACGTGGGCTGGGGCTAGTCGCACGTGCCGACCCCCCTCCCCCCGCCCGTGTCACTGTCTCCAGGACACTTAGTGATATCCCTAAGCAAGGATGCCACCAGGAAACACTTCCTGATTCCAAGTTGGAGGAGCTCTGTGCCTATCAGCGGGGCTGATATTAAGTGCTGGAGCTGCAGCCCATCCTTTCAACCTGCTTGGAGCCCAGTGCATCCTCACTGAACCCTGTGAACACAGCCTGGACCATGGCACTTGCTTAGCCTCCTTGGGCGCTGTAGGTGGGCTTGGCCAGTGCCTCCTGGGCCTTGTTTCCTTCCTGCCTCCTGCTCAGATGGGGACACGACAAACTGTTGTTCTTCAAGTGCCTTCTGCAAGGCCCGGCATATGCTCAATGCTCCATCTTTCTCTTCTCGGCAAAAGTCCCTCCTCTTCCTTCTGCATTCCTGGTAGTTCAAGCTGCATCCTGTCATACTCTGAAGCTCTGTCTTTCCCCCTTATATGCTTTGTAGACCCCTTGGGTCTCATCCTCTTGGATCTGGACCTTGCATCTCAGCCTTGGCAGCTTTTTCCTTGAATTCTATCTTCGCAGGGAGATTGACACACAGTAATGCCCTGACTGGCCTTCCCAGAGCCAGCCGGCCGCGCTGAGTGGTCCAGGGACAGCGTACCTTCCTGGGAAAGAAGGTCTGGCTGAGTCCCAGCCCACTTTCGCTACTCTGGCGGAGGTGAAGGGGCTAGCGATACGTCCTTCTCCACACCCCCGGGAGGCTCGAGAGAGCAGCCCTGCCTTAACCAGAGATAGTGGGTGCAGTGCCTGGAGCAACAAGGGCTCATGATTGCACACCTTGGTTCTAGTCTCACTTTGCCACCTTCTTGCTGTGGGAGCCTGGCAGGTCACTTTGGGAACCTCTAGGAAGTGACCCTCTCTTCCTGGCCAGAGTGAACCTGGGTCTTTGCTACTGAACCACCCTGGCAGTCAGTATAACGGGTGGAGAATGCTGTCCATTGGGGTTATGGGGGGCATTGCACAGCAGACAGTAGGTAATTGATAAAATTGTCTGTCTACACTGTTTGTTCCAACTCTTAGCAATTTTTGGGCAAGGGTGGTCTTAGTTCTCATGAAATTTCATCTTGATGATGATGCTTTAAGCACTGGTGGATGGCCAGTGAGTGGAGGAACCTCTTGTCCTCTCATGGATGTGGTTGCAGCACCCCCTGGTGAGCATGACTGGAAATTTACAAAATTAGGCATAGATAAAGCCCGTCCTAAAAAATTAAGCATTTCCCCCAGAAAACTGCCTGCCCATCCATTTTTTTTAAATGGCATTTGTTATCAATTCAGTTTTTTAGAGTGTACTAGGTGATTAGAGCTACCTTATATAGTTAGAAAGATTGAATCAATGTTTAAATGATTAAAAACACCCATGTACAATTTGTTATATAAAGTGAACTTTATATTATGGTCCTTTGTATTAATATTTGGATTTCTATTAAAATTTCGGGAAAAAGAAACCAAGATGAAATTTGATGTTGTCCTAATTAAACCTGACTGTTTGGCCTAGGTCAGAGCTGGCAGATGTTGTCCTGTGAAGGGCCAGATATCTTGGGCTTTGCAGGCCAGGCATCCTGTGTTGCAAAGACTCAGTTCTGCTACCCTTTGGTGTGCAGGCCGGCGCTCTATCAGGAAAGCAGCTTTGGACTGTATGTCAAGTGGGTGTGCCTGTGTGCTAATAAAACTTGATTTACAGAAACAGGCGAAGAAGCATGGTGAATATGCCAACCCCCAGCCAAATGGGCTTTGGGTCCATGTAGCTCAAGTGTTCATGAATTGGAACTGTTAACTAATGTTAGCTAATGTTGCCCTTCGGCTGGGCAAGCACTGGGTTTCCCCGTTGGCCCCCAATCTCCGTCCCACTCAGTGCATGTCATAGTGCCACTGCCGGTCTCCTTTAGGAATTGGTGTTTTCACCTATTCTTACAGCCACAAAAGAGATGAGAGAGAATTTTCCACTTAATATTCTTAAGAGTAACTGACTCTTTAGATGACTATTCTCCAAAGAAGTTTTTCCCCTAAGGGACAAGTGTAGCCTGTAGTTAACGATAAGATTTTATTACTGTCATTATAATTATTATAAAATAGGTGCTCATGAAAAAAATCAAGTATCAGTAAGAGTATCAAGTATGAAGAGTAAATTTCCCTTCCTCTCCTCAGTTCCCCAGTCACTGTCCTCAGAGGTCAGCACCCACAGTGCCTTACATTGAGTCCCTCTAGAAGTTCCCACTGCATGTGCAAACAGATGTTTATCCTTTTTTATTAATCCTCACCTTGAGGATATTTTTTCCATTGCTTTTCAGAGAAAGAGTAACAGGTAGGGAGGGAGAGAATGGGAGAGAGGGAGGGCATGGGAAAACATCGATGTGAGAGAGAGACATCGACTGGTTGCCTCCCACAGGCACCCTGACCAGGGCTGGGGAGCGAACCCATAACCGAAGTGTGAGGTACGTGTCCTTGACCTCTAGAGTTGAACGCATGACCCTTTGGTGCTCAGGCCGGTGCTCTAACCACTGAGAACACTGGCTAGGGCTATCCTTTTTTTTTATTTTTATTTTTTTAATGGCATCCTGTTTATTCTGCTTAGATTTTTTTTCTTTTCTGTTTTACGTAACAATGTATCATGTACGCTGTCTCAGGCAGAGACACACAGATGCAGAGCTCACTCTTACCTGGTAGATGCTGCTGGTTTTTTTTGGGTGCAGCATGATGTGCTCACCCAGCCCACACTGTGGTGTCTCCCCATCCAGGTCCCATGTTGGGGTGGGAATGACAATGTGGTGAGTGCCTTTGGAGTGCCTCCCCAGCCCTGCCCACATCCTGCAGGAAAGCTGCAGTCTGTCCACCTTCCTCCACCCACTCCAGCTTTCCAGCACATTCACATAGATGCAAGTTCTCCCAGAAGCGTTTTTTGTAAATGTTGTTAACCCCCAGTAGATACCCCACTTGGGAGAAACAGCCCTAACCTGTTCATTGATGGCTGGTGTAGAGCCTGCGAATACTGAGTGCTGACACTGCTCATTCATAGGAAAGAACACAGACTTGGCTGGAAACCCACCCCCATCCCCACCCCGTCCCCGCCCAGTGACCTGGAGGCTGTCAGCTGCTTCCTCTTGCTGTTGGGGCTCTGTGCGTGCCATTTCCCTTCTGGATGCACTTGAACACCAGACCCTCATTATTGGTGGTCCACTGGGTAAGCCCCACACCCAGGCCCAGCTCCCGTGTTTCACCCTAAGGCCTCCCTCGCCGGTCAGGACCCAGCCTCCATCGGTGCCTTCTGTGAGCCTTCTCCCAGCCTCATGGCGTTTGTCACACTGTCATGATCTGGGTACACGGGTCTCTCCCCAGTAAATGTGAGCATCTCGAGAGTTGGGATCACCTCACATGTGGACAGAGCCCCTGGCCCATGGCAAACAGTACTCTCTGGAGCTGAGGGCCGAGCTGAAGGCTGTTGCAGGCATGCGGACAAGTAGAGAACCAGCACTGATGGGCCCGGCCGTGTCCCCCCAACGCTAACCACCTCCTGTGTTTGTGTCCTTAGTTCACAGGAAATGGGCCCTGTGAAATGAACAGTGTCCAGAAGAGTGAGCACGAGAAGAACCTGGAACACAGCAAAAAGCGCTCCCGGCCCTCACTCCTCCGTCCTGTGTCAGCACCGGCCAAGGTAATCGCCAGCCTCGGGTGTGGATATACGTGTGTGGACACACGGCAGCCTTGCCTTCTCTGTACATGAACTGGGGAGCAGCATTCGCAGGCCCAACCAAGTAGGCCTGGGGCAGGAGGCTGAGTCTGGGCCCTGGTCTGGCTTGAAATGCCCTGGCGGTGGGACCTTGGGAAGTCAGCTCACCTCCAAGGGTGCTGCTCCTCTGTTTCCCTGGATCACAGATAGTTGTGAGGAGTGTCACCTCCTCCTCGAGAAACCAGAGGTAATGCTCACTCTGCTCCTGGGCACCGTCACGCCTCTTTGATGGGCAGGGCCCATGTACAATTGTGCAGGTTGGTCCCTGCATCAGGTGCCCTGCTGAGGGGTGGAAGGGACTGAGGTCTAGCTCCTGTTGCTCTCATCACCCATGATAGTGATGTTCTCATTCCATCATTGTTTGTGCATTTACTAGGTGACTCTCTACTGTAAGGAAGGACTTCCCTTTTCCCCTTTATTTAGTTACCTGTGTCAATATAAACTCCGGGTTATAATCCATAACTATTAGTTTATCTTGATGCCCAAACTGTCCCAAAATGGGTCAGTACAGCCCTTTCAGAGTGGCTCCTGTGTTCCCTTGACACGTTTCCATCATTCTTCAGGCATCGGAAGATGGTTTTGTAGCCTCAGGAGTGTAGCCAAGTTTAGGTCCTAGTCTAGCTTAGAGACAGAAGTCTTCCAGAGCCTTAAAACCTGGGCCTCTGTGGGATCCCACCAGTGCTGTTCTCTTCCTGTCCCTTTCCCATCACTGCATGGCTCACAGGATAAAACGGGCAGGGGAGGGGTTTCTGATACTGTGTCCAGTGGCATAGCTCCCTTGCTATTCCAACTTTATGATATTCCTGCCTGTTATCAAAAGCCCTAAGCTGTTGAGACTTAGATCCCAGATTATGTATGTCTGGGGCAGTCCTAGTCCTAGTCCTGTCACTAGGTCGTGGAGGTGAGTGGTTCTGAGACGGTCATCCACAGGAGTCCTGGGCAGACCTCATCCAGCACCCAGTGACAGTTCCTGTCAGAACTCAGTGCTGGCCGTGCTGACTCTGACAAAGATGGATGCACAGAGCACTGACAAAACGAATTTCTCTCCACAGAAGAAAATGAAACTGCGTGGTACCAAAGACCTGTCCATCGCTGCCGTGGGGAAGTACGGGACTCTGCAAGAGTTCTCCTTCTTTGACAAGGTGACTGGTGGGACTGGGGTTTGCAGAGCGAGAGCTTCTAGGAAGGGAGCAGGGGGAGGAGGGGAGCTCTTGAGTGGGTCTGGGAGGAGGGGCAGGCACCAGCTTTCACCGTGGAAGGGAGTGTGGGCCATCATTGAACAGATGGCAGGTGGTGCGCTGTAGGCGTCAGAGCTCGGGGCCGAGCGGATTTGAGAACACACATCTTCCACGCCCCAACTGTGTGACTTTTCTAAAGCAGAGCTCATGCCGGGGCTCCCATGGGGTCAGTGGCCTGAACCAGCGAGATGGCCCATGCTGTCTGAACTGTGAATGCTCACGGAGAGCGTTGCCATGCAGTCATTTTAGAGCAAGCCCATGTCGGTGACTCATGTACCTAGTGATGGCCAAGCCAAGTAGGCACAGGCCAGGGTTGGGCCCAGCCCGCAAAGCCTCCTGACGTACTCTCCCTGCAGGTGCGCAGGGTCCTGAAGAGCCAGGAGGTCTATGAGAACTTTCTTCGCTGCATCGCACTCTTCAACCAGGAGCTCGTGTCCGGCTCCGAGCTCCTCCAGCTCGTCAGCCCGTTTTTAGGGTGAGCAACACTGCGCAGGCTCTCCACAAGTTTTGCTTCTGTGAACTCTGTCCACCTTTCTTTGGGCTATTGTTTTGAAGATGATAGGTACTTTTTTTGATACTGTCTTTAAATGGAAATTGTTGTGGGGATTGTTATAGATTCACTGGCAGTAGTAAGAAAGAACACAGATCCTAGGACTGGTTCCCCCCATGGGAACCTCTGAAGTCAGCACCACAACCAGGATGGGCAACCCACCCATCTTTGCAGGTTTCCCTATTTCTAGTTCGTGTGTGTGTGTGTGTGTGTGTGTGTGTGTGTGTGTGTGTACAGTTCTATCACCTGGGAAGGGAGTGTGTCTCACTACAGTCACGATACTCAGTGGCTCCAGAATCACAAGGATACTGTGCTGACCTTTGATACCCAAGCCTGTGTCCCTCTTGCTTCCTGCTCCAGTCCCCGCCACAGCTCCTGACAACCATCTCTGTGCTCCATCTCTAACACCTACACGACAAAAATGTTATATAAATGGAATCAGGATCAGCTCTTTCTACCCAGCATAGAGCCCTGGAGAATCTCACTATGTAGGCTTTTAAAATTCTAACAATCAGAAATTGCAGGAAGAATGAAAGACTGACTAGCATCCCAGCCACCCAAAGAGAAACACTTAACCACCAGCTTCCAGCACATGCTGCTCAGTGTGTGGGCAGCCCCAGGTCCGGGCAGCCGCTGGGAAGGTGGGGATGTTCTAGGACAGCAGTCGCCAACCTTTTGGACCTCACAGACCACCGGTTGGTGACCGTTGTTCTAGGAGGTGGACACGAACGCCGAGTTTGTGCACAATGAGCGTTAGGAAAGGGGGTTGGCCAGGTCCCAGCATTGCCTCCCCCTCACCTGCCCTGTCACATTGGGCGGGTTTCTTCTTAGCCAGTCTGACCTCAGTTTTGGAAAGCTCCATGTGGGCTCTGCGCATAAGACCCTTCAAATAGAATTCATAATATGGTGAGTGTGCATTATAGACAGCTGTATTAGTGACCTATGTAGCCCCAGTGAAAACCCCAGGGGAGGAGCCTGCCTGGCTGTTATGGCAGGATCACTGTGCCAGCTGTCACAGTGACTGCACTCTCGCAGTAGGCCTTGACACTCATTTAAACATGAATCCAGGTGACATTGGGGTGGATTGCGTGAAAACCTATCAACATGCATGGTGGTTACATTATGACTTTTGAGAATGTGTCCATAGAGGGTGCTCCTAGGAGGAGGAACAGAGCTTGGCAGACTGATCTTCAAGGGCCAGGGGCTGGGACTCCCTACCCCACTCCGGCATTGTGCAAAAGAAGCCACAAGCAGTGTGTCAGGATGGACATCGCTGTGCCAGTAAAACTTGATTTACAAAGACAGGAGTGGGCAGGTTGGCCAACCCTGGCCTCTTCCAGTCAAGGAACGTTGCCGACCCAGCTTCTGCCAGTCTAGGTTGTCTTTTCCAGAGTGTGCAAGTGGTGGGCCTGACTGGTGACAAAGTTTTGGGGCAGATTCACTCCCAGGTGGGAACTTTATGCACATCTGGTGCTAGGTTCCGCCTCCTGCCTCTCTCCCTGAGCTTGCATTCTGACCATCTTTAACCACGGATGTCTATATGGAGCCATTCTGAAATCTCTAGATCACTCCCAGAAAGCCCTGGGGATGTCGACTTACCATTTGTTTTTATTTCTGAAGGAAATTTCCAGAACTTTTTGCACAATTCAAGTCCTTCCTGGGGGTGAAAGAACTGTCATTCGCCCCACCCATGAGCGACAGATCTGGGGATGGAATAAGCCGGGAAATCGACTATTCATCTTGTAAGCGCATTGGATCCAGCTATCGGGCGCTCCCCAAAACTTATCAGCAGCCCAAGTGCAGTGGGAGGACGGCCATCTGCAAGGAGGTAGATCCCTGGGGCTTAGGTTGGCTTGTGTGGTGCATATACCCCCTCCCGCCCCCTCCCCCCAAAAAAACACCCATCATTCTCATATATCAGATAAAAGACTGAATGTCAGCCCCCTAAATGTTGAGTAATGGATGTGCTGGGATGTGGCAAAACAAAATACCTGAGCAGAGGTGAGTTTCTTACCCTGTTGGCAGTTTTGGTAAGCCACGGAGCCCACGGCACCAGCGTAAGGTTGGCACATGCCATCATTTTGCTGAGCCTGCTCTGTCCTGGGTTCACTGCCCTCAGTATGTTTTTGTTTAGTGTGACAATTGAATACATCTTCAAGGTTAGAGGACAGCCTGTTACTGTATATCCAGAATTCAAGAGTGCCTGCTGGGTTCAGGGATCAGCAAGGAACCGCCTATGGGCCAAATCCCAGGCCAAAGCTGGTCGATTGGTTGTGTTTGTCAATAAAGTTTTATTGTCACACAGCTACGCCCATTAATTTGCATATTGCCTGTGACTACTTTACTAAGACTAAGGCAGAATTGAGTAGTCCCCGCAAAACTTGAAATATTTATTATCTGGCTTTTTAAAATATATATATATAAATATTTTTATTGATTTCAGAGAGGAAGGGAGAGGGAGAGAGAGAGAGAAACATCAATGATAAGAGAGAATCACTGATTGGCTGCCTCCTGCACGCCTCCTACTGAGAATTGAGCCAGCAACCCAAGCACGTGCCCTTGACTAGAATTGAACCTGGGACCCTTCAGTCCACAGGCCAAGGCTCTATCCACTGAGTCAAACCAGGTAGGGCTTTAATATATATTTTTATTGATTTTAGAGAGGAAAGGAGAGGGGAGAGAGATAGAAATATCAATGATGAGTGAGAATCATCGATCGGCTGCCTCCCACATGCCCCACTCTGGGCATCGAACCCACAACCCAGGCATGTGCCCTGACCAGGAATCGAACTGTGACCTCCCAATTCATAGGTCAACACTCAACCACTGAGCCACACTGGCTGGGCTCATTTTTACAATTATTAAGGCAGATTTCCATGTCTCAGGCGACTGAGAAATCACTGACAGTCTCCGGTCCCAGTAAGCATCTGGGCCAAAACGAGGTGGGAGCCCAGGCACGTGATGCCTGACTTGTGGCGTAGGCAGATTCATGGAGTGAGCCCATGGTTAGGTTAGAAGCTCTGATTCATAAATGCATTGTGCTGGGGGCATTGCCCTGAGAAGGTGTACTTACTGGAGGTGTAGTTCTCATTGGTATGTATGTGCATGACATGTCCCTCCTTCTCTGATCTTCCTGTCCCGACTCTGGTTCAGGATCAGTGGTTGCTTGGCACTTGCTTACTCTTTTATTAACTCTACTAGAGGCCCAGTGCACAAAATTCGTGCACTGAGGGTGGGGGTGGGGGGTCCTTCAGCCCGGTCTGCACCCTCTTGCAGTCCAGGAGCCCTTGGAGGATGTCCGACTGCCGTGGAGGCGGGAGAGGCTCCTGCCACCACCAATGTACTCGCCAGCTGTGAACCCGGCTTCTGGCTGAGCAGCGCTACCCTTGTGGGAGCACACTGACCACCAGGGGGCAGCTCTTGCATTGAGTGGTCAGTGCGCATCATAGCGACCGGTGGTTCTGCTGTTTGGTCGATTTGCATGTTAGCATTTTATTGTATAGGATGACTTGAGAAGCCAGTCCAGTGGGAGTGTGCATTATCTGGCTTTTTACAGAGAAAGTTTGCCAACCCCTGAAATACTATGATTTGTTCACTTGATCACATTTACTGTTTGTATGATAAGGGAATTTCCTGTAAAATCAAGGTGATATTTCTTCTTATATTTTCTACAATGAACAGTACTGTAAACAGTTCTGGCAGCCAGGGCTTGTTACCTGGGGTAACATCTCTTCTTGATGCAGGTGCTGAATGACACCTGGGTCTCATTCCCGTCTTGGTCAGAGGACTCCACCTTTGTCAGCTCTAAGAAGACACCCTACGAGGAACAGCTGCACCGCTGTGAGGACGAGCGTTTTGAGGTGTGTATGTTGGTGCTGCAGGGTCCTCTGGGTGGCCCTGAGTCCTGGCCAGGATGGTGGTGACATGGGGTGTGCCTTGTCCCCCATTCTCCATGGCACTATCTTCACTCTCCCCTGCTCATCTCCCTCTCCATCCTGGGATATATCCTGACCCTTTTTTTTTTTTAATTTTGTTTTAGTGCTTAAAGTATTACAAAGAGTATTACATATGTCTCCTTTTTTTTCTCCTTGACCTTCCCCAGTGTCTTGTGTCCATTGACTATGCTTATATGCATGCATACAAGTCCTTCAGTTGATCTCTTACCCCCCTCCCCACCCTCCCCGGCCTTCCCGCTGTAGTTTGACAGTCTGTTCGATGCTGCTCTGCCTCTGTATCTATTTTTCTTCATCAGTTTATAATGGTCTTTATTATCCATAAATAAGTGAGATCATGTGTTATTTTCTTTGATTGACTGGCTTATTTCACTTAGCATAATGTTCTCCAGTTCCATCCATGCTGTTGCAAATGGTCAGAATTCCTTCTTTTTTACAGCAGCATAGTATTCTATTGTGTAGATGTACCATAGTTTTCTAATCCATTCATCTGCTGATGGGCACTTAGGCTGTTTCCAAATCTTAGCTATGGTAAATTGTGCTGCTATGAACATAGGGGTGCATATATCCTTTCTGATTGGTGTTTCTGGTTTCTTGGGATATATTCCTAGAAGTGTGATCACTGGGTCAAATGGGAGTTCCATTTTTAACTTTTTGAGGAAACTCCATACTGTCTTCCATAGTGGCTGCACCAGTCTGCCCTGACCCTTCTTAACCTCCCCACTGCACCCCACCCCCATCTGCTCTTGAATATCAGGGATGCCAGCACTTTCCAACAGGGCAGGTCCTCACAGATCTCTTTTCTGCCTTGCTTTCCTTCAGGCTGGCTAGGCAATGTATTGAATTTAATTTCTTTAATTAAAATTAAGTTAGCTTGCCTGGCCGGTGTGGCTCAGTGGTTGAGTGTCAACCCAGGAACTGAGAGGTTGTGGGTTCAATTCCTGGTCGGGGCACATACCGGGTTTTGGGCTCAACTCCTTGAGGGGGGTGTACAAGAGGCAGCCAATTGATGATATTACTCTCTCGTCGATGTTTCTGTCTCTCTATCCCTCCCTTCCTCTCTCTCTAAAAATCAATAAGAACATATTTTAAAAATTTAGTTAGCTTAAGTTAATTTTTTGAAAATTTTGCTGACATGGAGGGTAAGAAATGACACAGCAATCAGGTTCCCTTCCCCAGTGGTAACAGCTCATAAGTCGCAGTCACAAAATCACAGCGAGGTCCGTGACATTGGCACCATTTGCCCCGTTGGACTGTATTTGTGTGTGCATATGTGGCGTGTGCATGTGTTGAATTGTGCATACATGTATATTCAGCTCTGCGTGTTCCCACCTTTGGTGGTTCCTGTGTTCACCACCACAGCCAAGATACTAAGCGGCTCCCTACCACTAGGACCCCTCCTTCTGCCCTTTATATCTGAACACCTCCCTCCCAGGCCCGCCCAGCCCTGACCCCTGGCAACACTGACCTGTGTTCATCTCTCACTGTGGCACAAATGGAGTCACATGGTATGTTCCCTTTGGGGATTGGCTCCCCCTGCACATGCCCTGAGGGTCATCCAGGGGCTAAGTACACCACAGGTCCGTTCCCCTTTTTTGCCAAGCAAAGCTTGCTCTCTATGCCTGTGCAGGGGGTCAGCCAGCAGTGAATGGCCAATGGCTCTCAGTCCCTCAGCACCAGGTCCTGCATTTGTGCCTCTCCTGACTGGATGCCAGCTCAGTAATCAGCCTCACTTGCTCAGGGCCCCACCTTCTAATGCCCGTCACACCCCTCAGACGTAGAGTTTGTTAGCTCTGTCCAAGCATCCCTTCTGCCAGCCCAGGCTCTTCCCTAGGGCCCCACTGACCCCTTCCCGCCTTCCTCTCCATAGTTAGACGTCGTCCTGGAGACCAACCTGGCCACCATTCGAGTGTTGGAAAGCGTGCAGAAAAAACTGTCCCGGATGGCACCGGAAGACCAGGATAAGTTCCGGCTGGACGACTGTCTGGGGGGCACGTCGGAGGTGATCCAGCGTCGCGCCATCCATCGCATCTATGGAGACAAGGCTCCTGAGATCATCGAGAGCCTCAAGAAAAACCCCGTCACTGCTGTCCCGGTCGTTCTCAAAAGGTTTCCTCAGCTCTGGCCCCTGGGCACTTGCTCATTAGTCTTGTTGGTCACAGATGCCATCACAAGGTGGGGAGGGGGGCGGGGGGGGGTCCCTGGGGCCTCAGGGTGCCTTACTGAGTGTCTCAGTCTTCCTTCGTTTTCCTGTTCCCCTCCCGAGAGGAAAGCATGGTTAACACTTGTCCTAGTCCTTTGGCCACCACACACATTATTAGGTCGAAACATGAAGAGTTGGACATGTATCACAGCTTGCCTTGTACTTAGTATTGTGTCTTAGGAACTTTTCCATGGTAGTGAACAGGTATGAAGTGCTGCCCTCAGTTGGGTGCTATGCTTGGCCCTGGGGTTGCAGAGCTGAGCGAGACCCACACAATCCCCTCATGGGGTTCACAGTTGAGCCAACAGCTACATGGAATACGGTCAGTGACAGAAGCCAGGACAGGGAGGAGGTTGGTTCTGTGGCAGCGACATTTGAGAAACCATAAAACTGTTCACATTGGTCCTCCAGGACCATGGCTCCCTCCTTCCCTCCTTTACTCAATACAGACAGGCCTGGCGCTGGCTGTCCCACTGTGGCACAGATGGAGTCACATGGTATGTCCCCTAGTGCATGGCTAGTCTGTGGATGGAAGACAGGCTGGTCCTAGTGCAGGGATGGCTCAGGCGGGTGTCACAGGCTGTTCCCATGCTGTCCTTGTGCTGAGCCCCTCTGGCCCCCACAGGCTGAAGGCCAAGGAGGAGGAGTGGCGGGAGGCCCAGCAGGGCTTCAACAAGATTTGGCGGGAGCAATACGAGAAGGCATACCTCAAGTCCCTGGACCACCAGGCCGTGAACTTCAAGCAGAACGACACCAAGGCCCTTCGCTCCAAGAGCTTGCTCAACGAGATTGAGAGTGTCTATGATGAGGTGAGGCCCTCCTCTGCGCCGGGTCTCTGCCTGTTTCCCAGCGTGTAGGCGGGCTTGGTGGCATTGCCCTCATGGCCGTGTAGGGGTGAGGATGGAGGTTCCTGCAGCACAGACCAGGGCTGGTCAGGGAGGACTGGGGCTCTTCCCTCCTCCTTCCCCCTGTGGGCCTTGATGGACCTTCCTTCAGATGCCTGATGCCAGCAGCTTTCCTTTCTCCACAGCCAGTGGGTACCAGATAGCATTTGAACCCCCAGAAGGAACATCCCATAGAACCCTTGCTCACACACCTTCCTATGCAGTGCTGTTATCCAAGTCTTAGTTTCCTCAGTGAGGAAATAGGCACATGACGTCACAGGAGACCAGAGCTCTGAGCCCTCGGGCTTCCCCTCCAGCAGCTGCACTGTGTCCTCTTGCCAGTCTTGGACCGTCTAGGCTCATGGGCCCAGAATCACACAACTGAGGCCGGGCTGGGCTCTCAGGCTCTGAGAATCTGGGCCTTTGAAAAATACATGTAAGAAGTGGCCTGGCAGGGGGGTGGAGGCCCTGGGGGGCAGTCAGGGATGTTGCGGGTGCTGCTCTCAGGCTGTGCCCAGGAGACAGGGACAGAGCAGCATCGATGGCTGAGCACTTGCCTGGGCAGGCGCACTTATTCCCTTTTATTCTTCACATAAGCAGCAAGCGTCGTACCTCCTCTCATCGTATGGAAATTAAGGACAGAAAAGCCAGGCCACTGGGGGTGTCTCCACATAACTGGAGACCACCCAGGGCTGCAGCCCTAAGACCCTGCCCTTCAACCTCCCTGCCTCTAGGGCACCCTCCCCCCTGCAGGTCCCAGCCCCTAGTCCCAGGCCCTACTCTTCAGCTTGTCTGATCTCCTCACTTGAGGAAGGACCTCGAAGCCTGCAACCTCTCCCCGCCAATGGGGGTCTGTGGTACATTGTCAACTTGGGGGTGATGATGTAGCCCAACAGACCCACCACTGACCACTGAGTTCCTGGCTCTTCCCTTGGGGGCAGAGGGGAAAAGGGTGTTTAGCTGATGAGGACCAGGGCACAGAGTGGAAGGCCCCATCTCCATTTCCTGCCAGTCACTAGTTCTGTTTGAGGAACAGCCTTTGCCTCCTCCCTCCCCCTGCCCTGCCCTCAGGAGGTCCCACCTACAGGGATGGCATCCACACTCGGTTTTTCCAAGAGCCTAGACGTCCCCCGTCCCCCACATGCTCAGGCGGTCTGGAGGAAGTAGTCATTGTCTAGGTTTTCTGGAAGAAAGATGATTAGCTAAAGACAGGAGAGGGGTGAACCCAGGGACGTGGTTCTCCAGGGAGAAAGAGTAAACAGGCTCATGCAAAGGTCCTGCACTCCTGAAGCCTCAGAGGAGGAAGCCATGTGTGCTCTGCAGGCCTGCATGCCAGGAGCTGGAGTCCTCTGCTGACCAGTGTGGGAGGGCCTGGTGGGGGTGGTAGAGTTGGCTGTGTTCCTGTCGCCATATTGTTCTAAACTGGGTGAGGAGAGTGGTTGGAGTGAGCAGGGAGGAGGCCTGTGCAGCAGGGTGATAGGAGAACTGTGGAGGGACTGGTGGTGGGTGGGAGGGGGGCAGAGGCAGGGTATGGGCCAGGTGTGAAAGGCTGAGGGAGAAGAGGCTGACATGTAAGTAGTCCCAGGTCTTCATGGTCTAGCCGAGCATCCATGAATGAATGATGGTGGGCAGAGAGGCCCGGGGTCCACCTTGAGCCTTCCTGACCCCCACAGAGAGCTTGGATTGGGCACCTCGGGTCAGCTGGAATTTGGTGACCAGAGCACTGCTCCCCTCAGATCCCCTGGCCCCTAGGCACTGCTGCAGGCAATGGTGGTGGGAGGGAGGTTGGCCCTGTTCTGGTCCTGGCGCTGAGCAATGTGACACTGTTAAAGCTGAGGGTGCAAATCTTGGGTTCTCCCCGCGGGTTGCTTTCTGCCTGACATTCATCCTGTTCCCAGCACCAGGAGCAGCACTCAGAGGGCCGCAGCGCCCCCTCCAGTGAGCCACACCTTATCTTCGTGTATGAGGACAAGCAGATCCTGGAGGATGCAGCCGCACTCATCAGCTACTATGTGAAGCGGCAGCCGGCCATCCAGAAGGAGGACCAGGGCACCATCCACCAGCTGGTGCACCAGTTTGTGCCCAGCCTCTTCTTCTCCCAGCACCTGGACCTAGGGGCGTCTGAGGACTCTGCTGACGAGGGCCGGGGGAGCCCCCAGGGGCAGAGTGTGGAACCTGGTGACCGGAAGAAGCCGGCGCCTGGGCCACAGAGCAGCCCCCCGGTGGAGAAGGGGCCCACTGGCGAGGGCACCACCCCTGAGCAGCAGCCACCGCCGCCACCACCACCACCACCGCCTTTACCACCACCACCACACAAGCCCATGGATGACGTCTACAGCCTCTTCTTCGCCAACAACAACTGGTACTTCTTCCTGCGTCTCCACCAGACCCTGTGCTCCCGGCTCCTGAAGATCTACCGCCAGGCTCAGAAGCAGCTCCTGGAGTATCGGACGGAGAAGGAGAGGGAGAAGCTGCTCTGCGAGGGCCGTCGGGAGAAGGGCAGTGACCCCGCCATGGAGCTGCGGCTGAAGCAGCCCAGTGAGTCCCCAGCCCCTGTCAGAGCCCACGGATGACATGCAGGTGCTGGGAGACGGGCAGTGGCACCAAGGGTTTCAGTTCACAGCTTATGATCGGAAATGTCCCCTTGTGTTTTTTTCTGGCTTTTCATTTTGAAATAATTACAGTATCTCAAATGAGAAGTCACAAAAATAGTAGAGTCTCGAACGCCCTTCCTAGCCTCCCCAAGCAGTAGCACTGCTTCTGGCTGTGGTGCCGTGGTAGGAGCAGGAAACCGGCATCGCCAGGCCACAGCCACAGCCACAGCCCTTCTTGCCTGCCTCCCAAGCTGGGCCTCGTGCAACTACTGCCAGTCAAGCTTCCATCCTGGAGTCGGGCCACCATTAAGAAGCCCGTGGTGGGAGGCAGACCGTGGGCTGCTTGATTCTATGGAGATTCTGGATTCGCCCTGGGGGAGTCTTGTGGGTACAGCCCTGTGTGACCTGTCTCCGCCCTTAGGTGAGGTGGAGCTGGAGGAGTACTACCCAGCCTTCCTGGACATGGTGCGCAGCCTGCTGGACGGCAGCATCGACCCCACGCAGTACGAGGACACGCTGCGCGAGATGTTCACCATCCACGCCTACGTCGGCTTCACCATGGACAAGCTGGTGCAGAGCATCGCACGCCAGGTGAGCGGGTGCAGGATGGGCAGCGAGCAGGGTGACAGGAGGCCTGACACACGGGGCGACAGCACCTCCTCAAGATTCCTCGCCAGTCCCCAGCTTTGAAAACCTGCCCTTCTATCACTCTCATGCTGTGTGGTTGGTCCCATGCCAGCATCTTTCCTTTTTTTTAACCAAGGTAGAATTCACATAACATAATGTTAATAACCATTTTATTTTATTTTTTTTACTTACTAGAGGCCTGGTGCACAAATTCATGCACCAGTGGGGTCCCTCGGCCTGGCCTGCAGGATCGGGAGAAACCAGCTTTCTGACATTCCCCGAGGGGTTCCAGATTGCAAGAGGGCACAGGCCAGGCTGAGGGACCCCACCGGTGCATGATAGGGGCCAGGGAGGGAGGTGGAAGGTTGGCCTGCCAGGGAGGGACAGTGGGAGGGCTCCAGGGCGTGTCCTTCCCATCTCGCTCAGCAGCAAGCTAACCTACGGGTCATAGAGACTAATCTACCAGTCAACTGTCTGCCCCCTGGTGGTCAGTGCACATCATAGCGAGCGGTTGAGTGGTCTTAGCATATCATTAGCATATTATGCTTCAATTGGTTGAATGGATGACCAGACACTTAGCATATTAGGCTTTTATTATATAGGATTTTTTAATTGATTTTAGAGAGGAAGGGATAGGGATAGAGAGATAGAAACATCAATGAGAATCATTGATCGGTTGCCTCCTGCACGTCCCCCACTGGTGGTCAAGCCCAAAACCTGGGCATGTGCTCCGATTGGAAATGGAGCCAGTGACCTCTCAGTTCATGGGTCAACGCTCAATCACTGAGCCACACCATCAGGGCATGTTAACCATTTTAAAGTGAATAATTCAATAGCATTTAGTACATTCACAGTGTTATATAATCTTCACCTCTGTCTAGTTCCAGGACATTTCTATCACCCCAAAAAGAGACCCTGTCCCCGTTAGCAGTCACTCTTCATTCCCCTTTGCCAGCTCCTCCTGACTACCACCAATCTGCTTTCTGTCTATGTGTTTACCCATTCTGGACATTTCATATACATGGAATCATACAGTATGTGGTCTGACTTCTCTTACTTGGCATGATGTTTTCAAGATTCATCCACATTGTATCATGTCAGTGCTTCATTCCTCTTTACCGCTGAGTAATATTCCATTGTAGAATGGACCACATTGTGTTCATTCATTCATCCATGGATGGGCACTTGCGTTGCTGCCACCTTTTGGCAATTGTGGATAATGCTGCTGTGAGCATGAATTTGAGTCCCTGCTAACAAACCTTTTGTGAGGGTGACTTGGCATTGTGTAAAGAATTTTGGCCCCCTTCAAGGGGTGTGGGGCGGATATCAGTGACGTTCCTCAGCACTCAGTGTCATTTATAGTAGCAAAACACTGGCAATAGCCAAATGTCAAGGAGAGGAAATGAGTCATAAAATATAAACAACAGCCCAGACAGGTTGGTGTGGTCCTGGGACATGTGTCCTCCTGGTGGTATTCTTCAGCTTGACTTTTGTTTCCTGATTACCAACTAAGGCTGTTCACTTAAAGTGGAAGAGAAGCCAGTAAAATAATGTTATTCCTCTCCCACCCAGATACAGTCATTGGGAACATTCTAGAAACGTCATTTCCTTCTAGGTTAGAAAAACTTCTCACTGAAGTAGAACACACAGGAAAGTGCCCAAATCCTAAGTGGGTGGCCCATGGGTCTTCACATGTGGATGCCCTCACCCACAACCCCTCCCAGCTACTCCTCACCGTGGGCACCCACTGCCCTGATTTCTGAAGCTGAGGTAGAGTTCCTGTCTTGAGCTGTGTGTAAATGGAAGTAGACCACCCGTCAGGCATCAGGCAGTGTGATTCTGCAGCATTCCTTCTTGCAGTTGTGGCTCCTTCATCCTGGCCTGCTCCAGGGAACAAACTCCCCTCTGGGCCCTTGGAGCAACACTGCTTGTCTCCTGGTGGACATCTGCGAGTTTCCTCCACTCCCATCGGTGGGGTGGAGGCAAGCCCGCCGGCTGCAGTGGAAGCTTTTGGTTTTCCAGTGGGTACTCTGTCCTGCCCAGAGCTGGGATTGGCGGCCTCTCACCTCTCCTGGGCTGAGGGGCAGCAGGATCTCATCGTGTTTTACATTGCATTTCCCTGGTGGCTCCTAAGGTTGGCACCTTTTCCTCCATCTGTGGCCATTTGGATGTCCAGTGATGGGGAAGCACGCATGGGACCTTGCACACAGCTCCAGGAGACAGTGGCTCGGGGGACACCATGGGCAAGCACTTCACCCCCCGAGCTGTGGCTTCATCAAACCCCACTGGACGCGCCCTGGGCCAGATATGCTCACAGGGCTCTCCCATGCTGACACCTGTAACTTACCTTAGCGGGGGTTCTCAACCTTCTGGCCCTTTAAATACAGTTCCTCATGTGGCGACCCAACCGTAAAATTATTTTCGTTGCTACTTCATAACTGTAATGTTGCTACTGTTATGAATCGTAATGTAAATATCTGATATGCAGGATGGTCTTAGGCGACCCCTGCGAAAGGGTCATTCGACCGCCAAAGGGGTCGTGACCCACAGGTTGAGAACCGCTGCCTTAGAGGGAACATACCCACACCCTTTGCCCTTTTTCCATTATTATTAGCGTTTCTTGTTTTCAGTAACAGCAACCACTATTTGGGGAACTTGCTGTGTGCCAGGCACCATATGAGATCCCTGATACTCGGGGCCGAACTCAAGGCCCTGCTGCAGCCAGTGGTGGCAGGGCTGACTCACACCAGCACCATCCGACCCTGTGCCTCCGCTATCTCTGTATTCATCTCTTCTTAAACCTTATGGTTTTAGATGTTTGTAGGAATTGAAGGCATTCATTGTGTTTATTGCTGAAAATTTAGGGAAAATAACCTTCCTCCATCCCACCACTTTCAGATAATTACGATCCCCATTTTGGAACATTTTCTTTCGCATTTATTCATCTGTTTCTCAAACCCAAGCAGGGTTTGCTGGTCTGGTCTAGTTTGAACTGGTCTGCTTGGCTCTGGACTGGTCTGCTCTTGTCTGTCCTAGTCTGATCTGGGCTAGTTTTTCTGCTCTGGTCTGCTCTGCGCCCTGTGCCGAGGTACTCGCTCTGCATGGCCCATCTGATCCTGGCCTTCATCCCCATTTCATGGACTTGACCATGTTGTCTTTGGGTGAGGTGGGGACTCCAGCAGGCAGTGTGCTCAGAAACTGCTCGCCCCTTCTGAGTGGCACACGCTCCAGGCACCCACCAGCTTTCCTCCCCACCAGCTGCACCACCTCGTGAGTGACGACATCTGCCTGAAGGTGGTGGAGCTCTACCTGAACGAGAAGAAGCGGGGCGCCGCCGGTGGGAACCTGTCCTCCCGCTGCGTCCGCGCCGCTAGGGAGACGAGCTACCAGTGGAAGGCTGAGCGGTGCATGGCTGATGAGAACTGCTTCAAGGTGAGAGACCAGCCATGTTCAGTCCCATATGAGGCTAGGGGTGCAAGGGGAATGCCCAAAACAGGAGGGGCCGGCCATTGTGTTCTGGCCTGGGGGGCGGGATTGGACTGAACATGGCTTTTTCAGCCAGTCTGATTACATGTACTTCCTTGACTGGGCCTCTGGATGCTGGTCCTGGCCTCAGGGGGCACCACGGGGCCCATGAGGTGGGTACCCAGCACCTGATCCCTGGAGGAAGGGTCTAGGCCCAGAGGCTGGCAAAGGTGGTTAATTGATGAGCTTTTGACCTCATCCTGTGTCAGCTTGGACTGTTCTGTGGCTCCAGGCATTGTCCCCCATCTTCCCCAGGTGATGTTCCTTCAGCGCAAAGGGCAGGTGATTATGACCATTGAGCTCCTGGACACCGAGGAAGCCCAGTCGGAGGACCCCGTGGAGGTCCAGGTGAGGACGACGGCCCTGTGCACACTATGGGCCAGGGGAGGCCATCGTCAGCATCGTGGAGTTCCCGCCCCACGGGCCGCGTGCACAAGCACAGGCCACAGGCCTCCATGGCAGCCGAGGGAGGGCCCGAGTTGCAGACAACCAACCCCTCAGGAGTCCAGGGTGTGTCCCAGGGCAGGACCCTGGGTCCTGATTCCTCCCACCTGCTGTCGACACTGAGCCATCCCAATTGAGCCTGCGGCCGGCGTGGTCACCTGAGCCGTGTGACCTCTGCACTCTGTGTATAAAGCTCAGGGCTCCGGGTCCCGAGCCTTAATCACCAGGAGAACATCCGCCCGGCCACGCTCTGAGTCACACATTCCACTAGACGAGACATTTCCCGTGTTGGTTTTCTGCTCTTACAAGGACACCAGGCATTGGGTTTAGGGCCCACCTTACTCCAGTGTGACCTCACCGTGATTACTCTGTTTCCAAATGAGGTCACACGAACAGGTGCCAGGGGCTAGGGCTTAGACATGTCTCTTTTGGGGACACAATTCAACCCACAATAGTGAACAGCTTGTCCCAGTTTACCTGGGACATTCCTGATTTTATCGCCAACGGATCACATTCCAGAAATTGCTTGTTCTCAGACAAACCACAGCGATTGGTCCCCTGACACGTAGCTGTGTCAGACCCTTGCTGGAGTCAAGCAGTATGTAACCAAATAAGTAAGGACGTCGAAAGGAATCATATTTCAAAAAGGTGTTGCTGCTTTTTTGACCTTGAGTCAAACAGCCAAGATCTGTGGACCAGGAGCTCTGGAGCATCATGTCCGCTCAGGAGCTCTGTCTGGAGAAATGGGGAGGTGCAGTGACACTCGGCGCCCTCACACCGGGCCGGTAAGCCCAGGCCTCCTTCCCAGAGCTGGGGGCTCACCAAAGCCGCAGGGGCTCCCCTCCCAGCATCCTCCCTGCCGACCTCAGGACTCCCCCACACAGGAAGCTCCAAGACGAGTGAGGGTGGAGGCCTGCATACCTTGTACCTTCCGGGAGTTTCCAGCAAATGCGGTTTTATTAAGCTCATGTCTGGAGGAGCCTCTGGCTTTGACAGGGCGGTGAGCAGATGGTCACTGGACACCACCATGCCCTACTGCACCTGGGTGGCCCCTCCCAGCCCCACGTCCTGTTCACTCCCACCTGTGACCTGGTCTTTCCCTCTTTCTGCTGCTCACATCCAGATGTCCATTCTGGACCTTGCATTCCTCCATGAGGGGGTCCCCGTTCCCTGTGTGAACTTGAATAGGTTGTTACACAGCAGGGACTTCTCCACTTCAGCACGGAATGCCGTAAAGTGTCTCATTGTAGCTGGTGTGCACGTCCCGCCCCAGCTGCAGCATGGTTTCAGTCACACATCAGGGTCTCCAACAGCCACCATCCCTAACACATCCCCAGGAGCCCTGAGCTCAGGGTCCTGGCTGAGGAGCCCTTACGCAGGAAGTCACGGCCATGTCTCCTCCTGTCCCCTCAGCACCTGGCTCGGTACATGGAGCAGTATGTGGGGACCGAGGGTGCGTCCAGCTCCCCCACCGAGGGCTTCCTCCTGAAGCCCGTGTTCCTGCAGAGGTGAGAGGAGCCACAAGGAAACCCTGTGTCTTTAATTGAGGCTAAAGAGTTTCCTTCGTCTGGAAACACTAATTGGGCACCTGATGTGAACAAGGTGTGGCTGTGTCCTCCTGAGGTCTGGGGTGAGCAGAGCAGTCGTGCAGTCATCCCGGGATGAGGGGGCTGCCCTGCCTAAGGGAGCAGAGGGGTTGGGAGGAGGGGGTGAGGCCCTGGAGGGAGAAGCTCCCGGAAATGGCAGCCATCAGGCCAGAGACGGGAGCGCCAGCATCATTAGACCCTGGGCCTGGGCCTGGGCCAGGCAGGGCCAGATCTCCCCTCAGGCCAAGCTCAATGGGGACTGTTGGTTGGTGTTTAGATGTGAGTGGGGACCCATTGCCAGGTGGGGGCCAGCCTGGGGGTGGGGTCCCAGGCCCACTGATAGGAGGGAGATGGGACCAGGTCTGGGAGGGTGGAGGTAGGGAAGGGGGTTCTGGGTGAGGGGCTCCCTGTTGGAGGTACATAGGAAGCAAGCGAGAGGAGCCAGCAGGGCTGGCCAGGCAGCCCCTCCCAGGGTTGCTAGCACCCCTGTGTGACTAGAGTTGGTTTTCTCTGGACTGAAGGGTTTGGGTAGTGGGTCTTTGCTTCTGTTTGCATCTCCCTTACATTTTTCCTGATCTGCAAATCCTCCTGTGACCCTCAGGAACCTCAAGAAATTCCGCAGGTGGCAGTGCGAGCAGGTGCGGGCCCTGCGTGGTGAGGCCAAGAGCTCCTGGAAGCGGTTGGTGGGGGTGGAGAGCGCCTGCAACGTGGACTGCCGCTTCAAGCTCAGCTCCCACAAGATGATGTTCATCGTCAACTCCGAGGACTACATGTACCGCCGGGGGACCCTTTGCCGAGCCAAACAGGTACGCCTCCCACTCTGCCCTGGGACCCTGGGTCAAGCCCACAGCCATGTATCAGTGCCCAGCTAGGGGCGCCCGGTCTCTTGACTCAACCCCACCCACCCCCTGCAGGTCCAGCCCCTGGTCCTGCTGCGGCACCACCAGCACTTTGAGGAATGGCACGGCCGCTGGCTGGAGGACAACGTGACCGTGGAGGCAGCTGGCCTGGTGCAGGACTGGCTGATGGGCGAAGAGGATGAGGACATGGTGCCCTGCAAGACACTCTGCGAGACGGCCCATGTGCATGGCCTGCCTGTGACCCGCTACCGCGTGCAGTACAGCCGCCGCCCTGCCTCCCCCTGATGCACCTGAGCAGCCATCGCAGCACAGTTTGGTGTGGTTGCTTCCTCAGGCCTAGGTGTCCGTCGAGACCATTTTCCTGAACCCCCCGAGGGAAGGAGAGCATCCCCCAGCCTTGCTGCTACAGGCTGCCGCTCCAGAGAAGGGGTTGTGTCAGCTTGTGGCCCCACGCTGCCATCACTCTCAGCTCCCCAGCCTCCTTTGGGCCAGTCCTGTGCCAAGCCTGAACCCCCTGCACTTGAACTTGGGGCTCAGTCCCCAGCAGAAAGGGGAGGATCCACCCACTGCCTGAGGAGCAAGCAATTATGTTCACACACCTGCTAGGCACTTACATCACCTGTGCCAAATCTCTGCTCGGGGCTGCGCTGGTCATTTTGTGCACAGGGCATCTGGGAAAGTCAGTGACCAGCCATGTGAGGGCGCACGTTTGGGAGGGGCCGGCATTCAAAGGCTCCCAGCGTAAAAGGAGCCGGGCAATGCCCAGATCTGACAGTGTGGGCATCAGCTTGGCCAAGCACCAGTGCTCGGATCCTCGTTATTTTATAAGCAGGAAGAGCCCTGTTAGCCAAACTGTGAGGTGTGGTGTGGGCAGGAGCATCAGAATGGCCCAGAAGACCCCACTCTGGAAAAAGGACTGCCAAACCCTGCATTGATCCAGCAGCCGGACTCTGGGTCTGTAGGGGACAGGGCTCGGCCCCACACCCACCAAGCGAGTGGCCCATGTGGGAGGGCTCCAGGGCGGATCGTGTACCAAGATGGACACTCCAGAAGACAGGTGCACACACCTATTTATTCCTCTACGCTCTCTCAGTGTTGGCACTTTCCAACAACCACGTCCCAAGGCTTCTAGGGACTGAGAGCCTCTTCATTCCCACCCGACACGGCTGTTCCTGCAGCTGCCACCTGGCGTGTGTGTGAGGGGCTGGGGCGACTGTCCCGTGGAGGCGTCCATGGCTTTCTGGGCCAAGAATGCCAGGCAGTTCAGGCTGGGGACCAGCTCCCTAGAACTCACTGCACACGAGAAGCCCGGGCCGGGCCCTGGGAACATCTTACCGAGCGGGATCCGCTGACAAGTGGGCCCGAAGCAGTCCCCGTGCAGCCTCTGCCACCGCAGCCCTCGCCCTCCTGCTGAGCTGTGCCAAGCCCACGGTTCCCGCACGTGGAGACGTGTTTCTAGAAGTTGCCTGTGGAGCTCAAGGTTTGTGAGGCCTTTGACTGTGGGCCAAGGCTTACTTATCCCTCCTGGGGTCTCCCTGCCCTGTTTCCTCAAGTGTAACCCAGGCACTTTGTCTGATCCCTTGTTTTATAAGAAGGGAACTTACCAGAACTGCACCAGCCCCGGGAGGCAGCCCCTCTGTGCCTCAGCGGGGGCCTGGGGTGTTTGCCAAACCCCTGATCCCCTACCCTGCATGCTTCTAAGGAGCTCTCTCGTTTTTGAAGAATTTCTCTTCTGGGGCTTGAACTTCCTTCGCAGCTGTTTTGAATGTAGTTTCCTTTTCTATTTATTTGCACATTAAAGTGAACAATTAAATATTGACCTGAAGCTGTGAGCTCCCATCCGTTGTTTCCTGTTAGTGAATCCCAGGCGGCTTTTCCCACACAGTGAATTCAGGCAGCGGGACCCACAGGGAGGTCTGCACCTGTGCACAGTGGTCCCCAGACCTCCCAGTTACGTTTCCCGCGGGGGGTTCTCCGTCCTCACACCAGAGCATTTTCTAGAACATTCCAGTTCAGTTGTTATGTTCAGTAGAAATGTGAAGTGTTTCCTTCTAATGTTGTGCATGCAAAAACCAATTACAACACCCGGTGTCTGCTCGGAGTTTTCTCTGCCTTGTGCGTCTGATGCCAAGTCCTGAGGCTCATGGGAGGTGAATGGGACATGGCGGGCGGGCGGCGGGGAGCGGGGGGCTTTGCTTCCCCAGCCCCACAAAACCACCCTCCATACTCTACCTCTGGGGCCACACCCTTCCACCTCTTGCTTCTTTCCCATCACTGTCCTCTGAACATCTCTAGGACCCCCTCCCACCTGGCTTGCTCCCACCCTCCAAGGATCAGGGGAGCCCACACCTCTGCTCAGGGGCCTTCCCGCTGCACCATGTACCTGCCTCCCCTCAGCCATGCCCAGTGCCTACCACCAGGTTCCTGAGCTCAGTTGGCACTGCCCTGCCCACCTGGCCAGTCCTCTCCCAGAAGTTGCCCACCTCCCTGAGTGGCTGTTGCTGCCTCCCAGGGGCCCCTCCACCCATGTGGGGCCCCTCATGGTCCCCACCTCCCCCTCCAGAATGTCAGGGGTAGCAGGCAACTTGGAGAAGGAGGCTCTACTAGCTTGGATTTGTGGCACCCACCATTCTACTTGCTGTCTCTGGATCTGACTAGGAACCGTGTAAGTGGAATCATACAGTATGTCCTTTTGTGTCTGGCTTATAGTGTCCTCAGCGTTTATCCATGTAGCATGTGTCAGAATTCCCTTCCTTTTTGAAGCTACCTTCCTGCTTTTTTAAAAACGTAAGTTTTTATGGAAAGTGACACATGTACAGAAAGTTCCAATAGTACAAAGAAGCACACGAAGGAGTCGGGGCCCAAGTCCCTCTCCCCAAAGGCAGCTGCCCCAGTCACTTACCGTCTCCTCCCCCTGTGCTCCAGCCGTCAGGACACGGGGGTCGGGGTGCCACCCTCAAGGCTGAATCCCAGGGCCAGGGGCCACAGCAGCAGGAGCGCTCACATGTGATCGGGCCGGGCGCTGGCTGCTCTGGGCTTCAGCCAACTGGCCTTGGGCTTCCTTCTGCTGGACCCCCACCCCCAGCTTCCTGATTGCAGGCAGAGGGCAGACACCTCTGCATCACTTGTCACCCAGTTGGGACAGGACAGCAGCCGACACCTCCCTGTCTGGGGTCCCTTCTTTCTGCTGGCACAGGGTTGTCTCCATGGTGGGGGGGAGGGGCCGTCAATGGGCAACCCCTCCCCCCCCACCCCTGCCCTGCCTTGCTGGTAATAGCCCCTGTACAGATACCTTCCTGCACACGTGTGTCTGCCATAAATTCCAAGACACGGAACTCCTGAGTCAGACCACCCTTCTGGGGGCTCCCAGTCTGCCCTGGCCCGGTGTCCCATCCCCAGCATTCCCTGCACAAGTTCCCTGGAGGGTGGCAGGGGTCCCCATCCTGGCTTTCCTGTGCTGAAGGCATCATCAGTTGTGCACCATCCAGAGACGTAGGCATGGGCTGAATTTGTTACTGGTGGAAACCACCCCGAATGGGAGAGCTCCTGGCTGAGGCCCTGGCCCAGTGGGAGTGCTCTAGGCCTCAGTCCCCCCTCACCCCGGGGCTGGGGGCAGGGACTCAGCATCTCAGCCTCTGGCCATGTCCAAACTGCTCAGTCACTTCCTGCTGGTCTCTGTGTCCCTGAGAGTGATGAGATTAGGGTGGCTGTGCCAAGACACCACATCTGACCCCCTCTACCACCCCCACTGCCCCTTGGGGTCCTCCTGCTCCCAGACACAGGCCCATGGCCCAGACCTGACCACACAGAACTGAGGGCCCCGAGGTCCTGGCTCCTCAGGCAGGACTGTTGGAGGCTTCTCTAGGCCCTGGAGGGGAGAGGGGGTGGGGGTTGGGTGCAGGAGAGAGGAATACGCTCCCTCTGAGCCTCAGTTTCTTCATCTGCACAGTGGCCCCATCAGAATACAGGAACATTGGGGGGGGGGGGGCGGCAGAGGAAGGAGGGTTCCTGGGAGATGGCTCCGGTGTCCCGACCTGGGCTGGCCTGCTGCCTCCCTTGGCCTCAGATGTGGATGTGTGTGACCATCTCTCCCAGTCAGGCTGGGGTGGGGCCAGGGCAGGAGCAAAAGACGCTTGGAGAACTCAGGACAGACATCGCCCAGAGGTGGCTGCGCCAGGCTCCCCTGGACACTCAGGGCAACACGACAACAGGGCTCACGCCTCCTCCGCTCTCCCCAGCAGACCCAACTCACAAGGCGCCTTCCCCTCTCCCCCTCTCGGCACCTCACTTGGCACATGCCCAGGCGGTCGTGCTGGGTAGTGGGTGAGGAGGCGAGAAGGCAGGGCAGACCTTATAGAGGACCTGGGGCTTGGGCACATGTGGTGGGACAGGGGGTTCACCTGCTCTGACCTATGACCTGAAAGACAGGACTCTAGTCTTGCCCACCAGAGAGAGACGAGGTTTCAGGAAGGCCAAGAGCTCCTGATGGAGGACGTGACCTGGAGGACTGGCTGCTGTGAGAACGGCGGCTGTGACTGGCCAGCAGGAAGTGACCACTTAGCCCACACAAGCTTCCTGGTCTGGACAGGGGGTGGTGGGGCTGCTGCAGCCTGAGACTTCCTCCCCATCTCACTGGCCCAGCACTCGTACCCCGTGAGGCACCTCTGCCAGACAAAGTGGCCCCAGCCACCAGGCCACTTAGGTCATCCGTGGGCCTCCCACAGGCTGGCTGAGGGCAGGGGCTGGTTTATCTCACTGGCCCTGTCCGCTCCCCCGCCTCCACTCAGGAAGCTGGGGGTGGGGGTCCAGCAGATAGGAAGCCCAAGGCCAGTTGGCTGAAGCCCAGAGCAGCCGGCGCCCGGCCCCGATAGCATGTGGGCGCTCCTGCTGCTAGGGCCCCTGGCCCTGGGATTCAGCCTTGAGGGTGGAACCCCAACCCCCAGTGTCTACGATGAAGGCTGGAGCACAGGGGAAGGAGATGGTGAGTGACTCCAGGTGCTGCCTCAGGACTGGGGGAGCATGATAGATGGGCGGAAGGACACGGGACTGGGGGGCCCTCCAGCTCAGCCCTGAGCCCATGGGGAAAGGGTTTCCATGTCCAACTCTGTCCCACCAACCTGGGGGGGCTCCTGTGAGCTGGGGCTTGGGCTGTAGCCCCTGTGGGGGGACCATCCAGCAGGAGGGCTGGTTGAAAGGCAGGAGATGACGCCTCCATCCCCGTTCCCTCCCCCAGATGGCCAGCTGGAACCTTGGACCAAACCCCAGGGGGCAACAATTTGCATGCCTCGCACCTTCCCCGGCAGGCCCTATGCCAACCGCAGCTACACTCTGGAGCTTTCGGAAAGTTCACGGGCGCTGCTGCTGGGCTGGGTGCCCACGAGGATGGTGCCCGCTCTCTATGGGCTGGTCCTGGTGGTGGGGCTGCCTGCCAACGGCCTGGCACTGTGGGTGCTGGCCACGCGAGTGCCTCGGCTGCCATCCACGGTGCTGCTCATGAACCTGGCAGCTGCTGACCTGCTGCTGGCCCTGACCTTGCCACCCCGCATTGTCTACCATCTTCGGGGCCAGCGCTGGCCCTTTGGCGAGGCCGCCTGCCGCCTGGACATAGCCGCACTCTATGGCCATATGTACTGTTCTGTGCTACTGCTGGCTGCCATCAGCCTGGACCGCTACCTGGCCGTAGTATACCCACTGCGGGCCCGTGCCCTGCGAGGCCCGCGCCTGGCCACTGGGCTTTGCACCTTGGCCTGGCTGGTGGCGGCCACCCTGGTGTTGCCCCTGGGGCTGCAGCGGCAGACCTACAATGTGTCACAATCGGATCATGTGCTGTGCCACGACGCACATCCCGTAGGTACCCAGGACTCCTACTGGCGACCCACCTTCGTCTGCCTGGCCGTGTTTGGCTGCCTCCTGCCCCTGCTGGCCATGCTGCTCTGCTACGGGGCTACCCTGTGTTCACTGGCCGCTGGAGGCCAGCGCTACAGCCACGCACTGAGGCTGACTGCGCTGGTGCTGGCCTCGGCCCTGGCCTTCTTCGCGCCCAGCAATGTGCTGCTGCTGCTGCACTACTCGGACCCAGGCTCAGAGACCTGGGGGAACCTGTACGCTGCCTACGTGCCCAGCCTGGCACTCAGCACCCTCAACAGCTGCGTGGACCCCTTCATCTACTATTACGTGTCGACTGAATTCAGGGACAAGGTGCGGGAAGGGTTGCTCCGCTGCTTGCCAAGTTCCACCACGGTCTCCAAGGAGAGGGGCAACCCGGGGACAGGCACCAGGTCCTCATCGCTCGTCTGACAGCCCCTCAGGAGGCAGAGCAACAAAGAGGGGTTGTACTGGGTTGAATGGGTCTCCCGCCAAATTCATGTCCCTCAGGAACCTCTAATGAGCTTGTTTGGAAATAGGGTCTGTGCAGGTGTAATTAGTTAAGATGAGGTCACATTGGGGTAGGATCAGCCCTAAACCTGTCATGACTAATCTATATATAAAAAAGTGTCCGACCGTCCGACGCACACTGACCACCAGGGGGCAGATGCTCAATGCAGGAGCTGCCGTGAGGCACACACAGAAACAGCACCACGGACCTGGTGCCCACAAAGCAACACTCGGCTTCCCCCAAGTGGGACACAGGCCCTGCCACCACCCCGGAGCAGCAGCCCACCAAATCACAGCCACTGCCGCCGAGACCCCATGGCGCAAAATGCAGCCCACAGCCCAGCCCAGCCCAGAAACATTACCGTGGGCGCCAGGTAATGAGGTCACATAGCAACACCCGGCTTCTCTCCCTAGCAGCTAACCTCCTGCAGTTTCTTCAGCCCAGGAACACGACTTGCTTTATAGCCAGGTGCAATCATTTTACACTGAAACCAAATGTCTGTGAAGAGTTTTCCTGTGCCTCATCTCATTTGATCCTCACAGAAGTCCTGGAATAGGTAGATGGGAGACTCGGTGGAATCCTATTTTCTTTTCATTAGCCGGAAAATGGAGATTTAGAAAGCTTAGAAACTTGACCCGACTGAAAAGAAGAAATGGTGGGCCTTGAAAACGAGGTCAGGTTTTCTCACTGCACAGAATATAGTCAAACACTGCTGCAGTTAAATAGTTTACCCTTTGTTCTCCCTGCATGATCTACAATAATAATCTGCTTCATGTTGATATTTACTGCTGGGTTGCTGAGGCCCGGTGCACAAAACTTTGTGCACTCGGGGGTTGAGGGGTCCTTCAGCCTGGCCTACGCCCTCTGGAAGTCCAGGACCTCTCAGGGGATGTCCACCTGCCGGCTTAGGCCTGCTCCCCGGGGGGGGATCAGGCCTAAGCTGGCAGTCAGACATCCCTCTGGCAGCCCGGGAGCCCTCGGGGGATGTCCAACTAATGGCTTAGGCCCGCTGGTTCCCATCATCACCGTTGTGCTGGCCAGCCATCAGCCGGCTTCTGGCTGAGCGGCACTCTCCCTGTGGAAGCACACTGACCACCAGGGGGCAGCTCCTGCGTTGAGCGTCTGGCACCTGGTGGTCAGTGCGCGTCATAGCAACCAGTTGTTCCTCATCATTCTGCTGTTAGGGTCAATTTGCATATTACTCTTTTATTATACAGGAAAAGGCTAAGTTGACTAGCACATGCACGATAGATATAAAGCTCTCGCTGGCGCCAATTGCACGCGTGTGTTTCGATCTGTCATTGTCAATTGTGAATTTGGTTGACACGTCTATTATACAGAAAGGGCAAATAGCTATATTAAAATATTTCTTCTAGCTGAACCAGTTTGGCTCAGTGGATAGAGTGTCAGCCTGTGGACTCAAGGGTCCTGGGTTCGATTCCGGTCAAGGGCATGTACCCTGGTTGCGGGCACATCCCCAGTAGGGGGCGAGCAGGAGGCAGCTGATCGATCTCTCTCATCAATGTTTCTAACTCTCTATCCCTCTCCCTTCTTCTCTGTAAAAAATCAATAAAATATATTTTTAAAAAATAAATAAATAAAAAATAAAAAAATAAAATATTTCTTCTAATTCATTTCCTTTTAATGTGCACAAATCCATGCACCGGGCCACTAGTGTCCTTCTAAGAAGACACAGAGACACAGGGAAGAAAGCTGTGTGACCATGGAGTCAGAGACTGTGGCCACAAGCTAAGCACAAGGGTTGCTGGCAGCCACCGAACCCGGGAGAGCAGCCTGGGAGGGACTCTCCCTCAGGCCCTCCAGAGGACCCAGCCTTGCCCACAACCCGATATTAGACTTCTGGCCTCCAGGATTGAGACAATAAATGTCTGTTGTTTTAAGTCACCTGGTTTGTGGTACTTGGTTCCAGCAGCCCCAGGAAACCAAAATGGGCAAAATGCAGATTCCCAGGCCCGCCAGCTCCCCCGTGTCCAGGTGGGGATGAGACAGGCTGATGGTGCCCTGGACCCATCCAAGAACCCCTCCAGGAGAAGGTTCAGACCCTCCCACCCTGGCGGCCCAGGCAGGGGGAACCTGGTTAGAGGTTCTTGTTCTCAGAAGCCCAGCTTCCAGCTCCAGGGTTCAGGGTGTCTCCTGAGCAATCACTGTGGAAACCGCCACTCTGCTCCCCAAAGCCTCATGCAACCCATCACTGGGAGCCACAGGCTCAGCCTCCTGCTGTCCCCTGGCTGCAAGATGTCACCTCTTCCCTTTCACCTGACTCCTGCTTTCTAACTCCTCATCGCCGGGACGAGGGGGGAGGGGAACTAAAGGGGGGACGCTGTGCACCTGGGGGCAGGGGGCTTCAGTCTCAGACCCCCACCCCCAGCTGTTCTGAACTGAGTGGGAGGGAGATGCCACACAGGAAAGGCAGCAGCCACTCTCCCCTTCTCTCCGGAGAGCAGCCTACGTTATCAGCAGCCACTGAGGTAGCAGCTGTGGGGTTAGCAAGCCTCCTAAGGCACAGGGGATGGGGGTCATCCTGGATTCACATTGGGCCTATGTCTCTGGTCTGGGGGACAAGGAGCTGGTGAGGGGGCAGCCCAAGGACACACGGACACACACACACACACACACACACACACACACTCTCTCTCTCACACCTGGGGAAGTGTAAGATCACCAGTAGCCTGGTGTGTGAAGTACTAGCTTTCTAAGATGTTACCACTGGGGGACTCTGGTGGGGGCACTAGGAACTCCGTATGGTGTCATTTCTTACAAATGCGGGGGAATCTTGGGGTGCACGTGTGCAGCACCCTCCCCCCACACCTGCTCTGGAAGGTTGGGCTGTGGATGAAGGAACAGAGGCCTGGGGGGCCAGATGGGAACTGCGGCTCAAGCTTTTGGGGCTGGCCCCCACGAGGCGACCATCGAAACGAGCTTTTATTATACCAGCAGCCTCTAGTGCGTGAAATACGGGGCTCGTCCAGTGAACTGTCCCTTGTAGATGGGCGGGGGCGGGGGGTCAGGGGCATGGGACAATCACTGCTGATGCTGCACCAGAGACCTCCTGGCGGGGCAGCCACCTCGGGCCCTGGAGGGGCTCTGTGCTGCTCTGAGGGTTGGTCTGAAATAAATACCACGTGGGGGTCGGGTGGGGGTGGGGAGGCAGGCGGATGGGAGAGGGTTACAGAAAGGAATCAGAGCCCAGCTGGAGTCCTGGCAGGAAGGTCTGAGCTTGCAGCTTCAGTGGGTTGTGGAGCTGGGGCGCCCCCCTCCCTGGGGCTGTGGAGGGGGATGGTCCTCCAGGTGGGGTGCCAGGGAACGTGGGGTTCAGGGGTGAGGCCTTGACAGCAGTAAGATCTAAGTGCATCTGCCCAAGACTAAACATCAGGCGCCCCTGAGGCCAGACTGGGCGGAGTGTGTGGGAACTGTGACCATCCTGGTACAAGCCGGGGTCTGGGGAGGTGCTCGGGGGGCCTGGGGGCCCGGGTTCCCCAAAGGGAGGCCAGGCTTTGCATTTTGGAGAAAGGCAGCCTGTTTCATTTCAAAGATGCCAAGGAGAGCACGGATGCGTCCTTGATTTATCCAGAGTCCTGTCCTCTCAGAAACAGCCCTTGGGCCATGAATTCTTCCCGGAAACATCCCTTCTCCCTGGAGCAGAATGTCCAGCTGAGGGAGCTGCTCTGGTCCGCAGAAAGGGGGCGTCAGCCTTGGGATGGAGGCTGGGTGCCCCGAGCTCCAGCTGCAGCTGTGGAGTTGGGGGACAACGGGCCTCCAGCCACCGCCCAAGGCCTTCCCTCTGGTGGAGGTGGGGGCTGGCCCCCCAGGAGGCCAGTCATCCATGGGGCAGTCAGGTCTCTGCGGTTGGGGTTAGAGGGTTCATTGGGAGGTGGGGCCACCTGGGCCGGCCCACCAGCCACCAGGCAATCAAGGGAGCTCTGCAGCCAGTGGCCTCCTTCCCGCGGGGTGGACAGGAACAGGAAGCAGCCAGATCCGGTCCAGCTCTGAGCATTAGGAAGAGAAGCCGCTCTGACTGGTGGGGAGAGAAGGAGAAAGAGTGTGGGCTGCCAGGTCTTGAGGGGCCCAGTGAGCTCTTCCCAGACCCGGCCTCCTCTGCAGGCCTCCACCTCCGCAGGCCTCCACCTCCGCAGGCCTCCACCTCTGCTGGCCTCCACCTCCACTGGCCTCCACCTCCACAGGCCTCCACCTCCACTGGCCTCCACCTCCACAGGCCTGCACGTGGCTCAGCCAGCTGCCCCGCCCATTGAGACAGCAGCACCTCCCATAGGGGGCCCAGCCCCACAGGCCCCTGCCCACCCAACCGGGCCACCAAGATGGGACAGGGCTTCACAAATCGAAAAGCCACCTGAGGGCCTCAACTCAGCAGTGAAAAGGAACTACTGACGCACAAAAACCACACGTTGGATGGAAAGGGAGCTCTGCTGAGTGAGAAAGCCAATCTCAAAAGGTTGCCTACTCTACAGCTCCGTTACATAGTATTCCCAAAATGGCAAAATTACAGAGGGAGAAACCGATGAGGCTGAGGAGGGGAGGTGGGGGCAGTGATGAGGGTGGCTGTGAAATGGGGGTCCTGGAGGTGTCAGCTGTTCTGTGTCCTGACTGGGGTCGTGGTTACACAAACCCACACATGAGGGGAACGTGCAGGCTCGGTTGCAAATGAGGGCACGTGGACATGGTGACAGAGCAGTAAGATGGGCGGGCTGGCCCTGGCCGGGTGACTCCGTTGGCTGGAGCATCATCCCACACACCGAAAGGTTGCGGGTTCGAGTCTCAGTCAGGGCACATACCTAGATTGCAAGTTCAATCCCCGGTTGGAGTGTGTGCAGGAGGCAACCGATCCAGGTTTCTCTCTCGCATCGATATTTCTCTCCCTCTCTTTTCCTCTCTCTCTCTAAAAAATCAATAAAAACATTTTTTAAAAAGTTGAACAAAAATCCCCTCTCCAAAACAGAAGTGAAAGCAGACCCCTTGGGAGGCACTGGAGAGAGGGGTCAGATCCGAAGGGGGTGCCAACACTGGGAGAGTTCAGTGTGTGTACAACAGCTACAGCCTGGAGGATGGGTGAGGACGAAAAATGGAGACACACACCTTCAAGGGTGATACATTTTTGGCAAAGCGGTACAATAGTCGCCCCAAGTATAATGAAAAGCTTAAGGATGTATATGGTAATCCCCACCCGGCCCCAGAGCTACCACTAACAAAAATAAGGCTAAAAGGACACTCGCTAAATTAAAATGGAATTCTAAAGAAATACTTAATTAATCCAAAAGAGAGCATGAAGGGAGGGACAGATGGGACAAAACAAAAATATTCCAGCAGTAGCTCTGAACCCAGCCTTGTCAATCATTACGTGGAACGCAGGTAGAATGACGCACCCCGGAAGCTCTTGCGGGCTTTGCTGAGTGGGGTCAGGAGCAGCCTTTGCCACTGGTGTGGGGCGGCTAAGACTCTCTTGGAGGAAGTCAGGGCTCAGAAGACAGAGCCTGAGGCCTGTTGGTGCACCAGCCCCAAGCACCTGACACATCGCTGAGCTACTGAGTTTGCTGTAAGTCACCCCAAAAGATAGGCCTCCTCCAGGAAGTCTGCTCAGGAGCCCCCTCCCAGCCTCACCCCACAGCACTCTCGGGTCTGACCACTTCCACTGGGGTGACAAAGGCTCCCTCCCTGACCAAACTCCACGCTGGCTCCTCTGGGCTCTTTTCCAACTAGGTCTCTGCTTTTGGACTGCTGTGTTCATCCCGGTTTTGTCCAATGGCAAGAATCCACTAAGTGGGTTTAGCCCGAATCCCCACCGTCCATATCGGATCACCCTCACACCGGTCAGGTGCCTCTCCCGCCCCATCCACACCCCAGGGGACAATGTCTGATAACCCGCCTGCCCTAAGCAAGAATTCTGTTGTGTTGGTTTAGCCAGATTCCCTCTTACCCCTGATGTTTCCTCTTAGTAATTTTCCATCCACTCACCCACCACCCTGCTCCCTGGCTATAAATCCCCACTTCCTGTATTCGGAGTTGGGTCCACTCTCTCTCCCCACCGCAAGACTCCCTCTACCTATCTCGATACCCACCCACCCCCCCCCCCCCCTTAAATAGAGCCTTCCTTGTGTTGTGAGTATTTTCTTTTTCTTTTATTTTTTAAAATATGTTTTTTATTTGAGAGAGAGAGAGAGAGAGAGACATCAATGATCCGCTGCCTCCTGCATGCCCCCCACTGGGGATGGAGCAGCAACCCGGGCATGTGCCCTGACCCCTGACTGGGAATGGAACTGGTGACCTCCCGCTCCATCCACTGAGCCACGCCAGCTGGGCATGAATATTTTCTTGGACAGGGTCCCAAGCCCAGTGGGTCTCAGGGACAGGTCTGTCCTGGTCTAGTCCTCCCTGGGAAGGGCTCTCTCAGCCTCACCCTGCACAGACAGGCTGTTCTCTGTGTGCTGGATGAACATGGGTGGGGGAGACAGGATCCCCCACTTATCCTGGAAACCCCAGAAGGCTGACCCCTCCATTGTCACTCCCATCTCTGCCTGGATCCAGGGCTAGTGGAGGAGGTGGGGGCAGACCCAGCGCTCACCTGTCCTCTGCCTCCCCCTCCAAGTCCAGGGCCTCCTGGCTGGCTGACAGGGGCCCAGAGTCCAGGGGGACCGGGCCATAGTTGTAGTTATAAGCAGAGGCTGGCATCGGCTGCTCTGGAAAGAGGGGGGACTCAGTAGGTAGAGGGTGCTGGATGGAGGGGGACTGAATGGCAGACAGCCCAGCGGGACAGGAGAGGAGATGCATGGCCCAGAGCAAGACAGGAGGTGAGAGGTCATGAGAAAGGGGAAGGGACACAGGTCAGAGGTGGGGAGATGCAGGAAGGGGCGGGGGAGGAGACTTAGCAAGACTGGGAAGGAGATTCGGAGGCCCAGAGGCTAAGGAACGAAGATGGGGGAGGACAGGAAGCCAAAGGGACAGAGAGATGGGGGGGAGGAGAGGGGGGAGATGGGGCCACAAATAAGGGGGAAAGTTGAAGGGAAGGGGGAGAGACAGAGGAGCCTGGTTCCGCAGGGGGAGGAGAGACACGGATCCATGCGGTGGGGGAGGGCGGGAAGTGAGGGACAAAGTAGGAAGCTGGGAAATGGAGAGGGGAAATAGGTAAGTGGGAGGAGGGGGCTCAGATGTGTGTGTGTGGGGGCGGGGGGGGGGGGGCTCAGACAAACAGGAACAAGGGAAAGAGAGGTCCTCGCCAAGGGAGTGGTAGCAGGGTCTGCTCAGCCAGGCAGTGACCAGAAGGGAACGGGAGGGGAGGGAAGGAGAGGGGGAGGGGATAGGAGTGAGTGATGCAGGACACGGGCGGACGGTGGACGAGGTGATGGAGAGAAGGGATAGGTGCTGGAGAGAAGGGGCAGGTGCTGGGGAGGAGGGGGAGGTGCTGGTGAGGAGGGGCAGGTGCTGGGGAGGAGGGGCGGGTGCTGGGAGGAGGGGCAGGTGCTGGGGAGGAGGGAGAGGTGCTGGGAGGAAGGGGAGGTGATACGGAGGAGGGGCGGGTGCTGGGGAGGAGGAGATGGAGAGAAGAGAGCGTGACAGGCATGGGGTGAGGCACTCCTGGGGGAGGCAGGATCCCCGAGGCCGGGCGCACGTGGGTCCTCACCGAGGGAGCAGCGGCCCGGGGGCGCGGGCTGCAGCCTCAGGCCCCTGCGGCAAGCGGCCTCCTGCAGGCGGCAGGCGCTGCTGTAGACCACGCCGTCGGAGCCGCACACCGGGTCCCAGCGGGCGCTACAGTCCCGGGTGCAGTCGCAGCGCGCGATGGTCGCCTCCTCCTTCGGGTCAGCCGCGGGGCCCCCGCTCGCCAGGAGACCAGCCTGGGGAACGAGGCCAAGTCGGCAGAGCCCAGGGCACCCCAACTCCCCACCGGCCTGCGTCTCCAGCGTGCCTGGGTAGGGGACGGGTCCCTGGGGGCAGGGCCACCCCTCTCCGCGTGTGGGGGCCGGTGCGCTGCAGTTACTGGGGGCTCTGAGCCTTAATCTAGTGTAATTTCGTTCAAATATTTGCATAGTGCTTACTAAAATAAATTTTAAAATTTAAAAGGTTTAAATTAAAACCAGTTCAAGACGTTTGGGACCTCCGGCCCCGCCCAGACCTTGTGGAGGAGCCGGAGGCAAGGGCTCTCCACCCGCCCTGGTCTCACCTCCCCGCTCAGCCCCGCCCCTCAGCCCACAACTCGCGCCTTTGACAAAGCTGGGGTGCTCCTGCCTCACCACGCCGACCCCCCTCTGCCAGGCCAGCCCCCTCCCCGCAGATCTCAGCTCCCAGCGGGCGGGGCCCCGCGCACTCACCAGGGCCCTGGGCCGCGGAGCGCTCCACTTCGTTGCACGCGGGCCCCGCGCACAGCTCCCGGGCCAGCGGGCTGTGCACGCTGACGTTGTAGAAACGCGTGGCCTCAAAGGCTGCGGGGCGAGGGGGATGGTGACCATGGGAGAGGGTGACAGGTGAGGGGCTGAGCCGGGGTGCGGGAGGGCAGCGGGCCTACCGGGCTCGTAGTAGTCGTACACGGAGATGGGCAGCGCGGACGTCCTGCCCACCACGTGCTCGCGGAGCGCCCGGAACTGCACGCAAGTCAGGCACTGGCTGGAGATCTGCGGGGCAGCGGGCGGCTCGGCTCGGGCTCGGGCTCAGGCTCGAGCTCGGCTGGGACCACTCGGCCCACGGCCTGAGCTCCGGCCTCCATGCTCCTTGGCACCCCAAAGCGTGGACCCAGACTAGCTGATTTCGGGGTACCCAGGAGAAGTGAAACAGAAACCTGGTCCCATTTCAGTTCGTGGGTCCTTTTATTCTCCAGGGAAATAAGTCTCAGCTGGCCTTTCAGCGCCCCAGTCCTGCAGCGGGCCCCCCTCGCTGTGTGTGACATTTAGTTCCTTCACAGCGTGTGTGACATCACCTCTGTCTACATCCAGAGCGTTCATCACCCTAAAGGCGACCCTGTCCCCAAAGCAGTCACTCCCCATCCTCCCCTTCCCTGTGCCCCTCCCTCATGCCCTGGCAACTGCCGCTCTGCTTCCTGTCTCTATGGGTCTGCCTGTTCTGCGCATCCTATAGAATAAAAGCGTAATATGCTAAGTGTCGACCACTCGACAAGGCGCTATGATTCACACTGACCACCAGGGGGCAGATGATCCAACCAGTAGGTTAGCTTGCTGCTGGGGTCTGGCTGATTGGGACTGGGTGAGAGGGCCGGACACGCCCTGGAGCCCTCTCTAGGTCCCTCCCCAGCTGGCCCCAATTGGGCTGGGCGAGATGGCCTCGCCAGCCAGGCCGAGGGACCCCACCCATGCACGAATTTGTGCACCAGGCCTCTGGTTTCATATAAATGGGATCACACACTATGTGGTTTTTTGTGCCCGGCCTCTCTCAGCATGTTTTTGAGGTTCATCTGCATTGTAGCCTGCGTTAGTGCTTCATTCTTTTTGTGGCTGAATACTATATTCCATCCACCCCCAACTTTTCCCACCAAACCAGCTGGCTGGGGCACACCATCAGCTACAGCAGCTGTGCCTGATTACTCTCCCGGTTTCTTTCTCATGGTATGAGATAGTTGGAGGAATCACACTGGACCGTGACCACTGTGCCCTCCCCAATGTGGGTGCTGAGGAGGCCTCTGCCCACCGCCCCAGCTGGCAGTACCTCATCAAAGTAGAAGAGAACTCTGCGTCCGGCCACCTCGTACCTCTTCAGTGCCACATGCTGGCCACGGAGCAGCTGGTGAGGAAGCCAGAGGTCAGGGTTCCCCCAGGCCCTCTGCCTGCAATGCTTGCTTCCTCCCCCATCTCTTTGGGGCCCAGTGTGGTCAGTGGGAGATAGGCCTGGGGAAGCCGGGGCCCCAGAGGCTGGGGAGGTTGCCCACTGTCATCAACAAGTCCCTATAGGCAGGGTCCAGGGGATGACAATGAGCACTCCCCAGGCCCTGGGGACCCCCCAGCCCAGGAGAGGGCACCCAAGGCAGCCCCTGTCCCTAGCGGTGCCTCACCTCTTACTGCAGCCTCTTCCCATCTGGCTCCAGCCCCGGGTCAGGTCTCCCTGTGGCTGAGCCCTGTCACCAGCTCCTGCCTCACCTGCACCATTTAACCCCCTCCCTCCAGCCCCCCTGCCCGGCCTGGGACCTCTTTTCAGTTTTTTTGTTTGTTTGTTTTTATTGATTTTAGAGAGGAAGGGAGAGGGAGAGAGAGAGAGAAACATCAATGATGAGAAGCCCATACCCAGATGGCACACATAGTGGGTTCTTTCTAACACTAGCACGCCCCACACTGGGGATCGAGCCTCCTGCATGCCCCACACTGGGGATCAAGCCTGCAACCCGGGCATGTGCCCTGATGGGGAAGCGAACCATGACCTCCTGGTTCATGGGTCAACACTCAACCACTGAGCCACCCCTGCCCCAGAGCCTCTGTGCTGGTCTCCTCCTTCCCCTGGCACTCCTTCCAGTCCCCCTGGTCACCCCCTCCCCACACTGTAGACCACCTTGGGCCCAGGCAAGACAGTCCCCCACTTTGTGCACCTCCCCTCCCCCACAAAAGAGGACATGAAACTGGTCTCTCTTAAAGCAAGTCTGCTGAAGCCCTCCACTGCATGGCCGGCCAGCCTGAGGGGAGACTCACCTAATCAGAGAGCCCCCCGCTTCCCACCGGCCCCTCAGCAAATGGCCAGCCCAAAAGCACCAACTCTGCCCAGAAAGTGGGGGAAAAAAACCCATCAACCAACCCATTTTAGGAAGTGCTGGGAATTGCCACTCTGGGCAGGACCACCAACAAGAGACCCCCTGGCCTCTGCCTACCAGAGCCGCCTTACCTGCTCCAGGCTCTCCATGTCCGCCCGCAAACCCGACAGCAAGGGCACCTCTAGGACAGCCATGTTGGAGGACCCTGCATGCAGCCACCTTCCGATAAGAGAACAGGCTCAAATTCAAGGCCCCTGGTGGAATTCACGGCCCCCTCCGCCCCCCACCACCCACGTGGCTGACGTCCTGGCCTGGTCCTCACTGGCAGGCCATCTGCACACACACGGTTTGCCAGTCACCCGTCAGCCCCTTTCATAGCTGAGACACGGAGGCCATAAGGAGGGGGCCTTGCTGAGGGTTCTGGGCCTGAGGGGAACCTAGTCACTCAGTGCCAGACCTCCGTTTCCCCTTCTTTGACACGGGATGTGGCTCTGGCCTCTGGGGCCTGCTCCCCTGTGCTGGGCGTTGGTGACAGGAGGGAGGCTGACATTCAGAGAGGAACCTGCAGACTGCGGGTCCGAGGGGACAGGGTGGCCACCACCCCTGGGAGGGTCGGGAGGCTCCCTGAGGATTCAGGCCTGAGCGAGCCCATACCCAGGTGGCACACATAGTGGGTTCTGACACTGGCAGGCTGGGGGCCCAGGTCAGGGCAGGTGCCACCACTGGGCTCCCAAATCATTGGTGTTTGCAGCCAATGCCATCTCTGTCAGGGGGCTGGGACTGACACAAGCACAGGGCAGAAGGCCTCACCTGGTGCACACCTCCAGGGTCACCTGGTACTCCTGGTGATGCAGGTCGGCTGCTGGGTCGTCATCATCAGCTGAGGATGCTGGTGCTGGGGGCCGGGGCCGCTCAGCCTCGGGCTCCTGGAGATTCACGAACAGCTGGAAGGACGGCTTGGCCACCGGGTCTGGCACATTGTAGCTGACATCAATCTGGGGTGGGTGAGAAGACGGAGTCTTAGGGCTCTGGGAATGGAGGTGGGGGCAAGGCAGGGACAGGTGGGAGAGGCCAGGATGACGATGACAGTGACATTAGCAACGGTTCTGGGGACTACGGTTACTCCATTTAGCCTTGAAATTCCCAAAGCTGTTTAAACAGACCATCATCCCTTTTTTACAGGCCTTAAGCCAGGTCTGCCCGCCTCCAGGACTCTCTCTTCTACCTCCGCTGAGACCACGGTGCCATCTGGGCTCCCATTTTAGAGATGGGAAGGCTGAGGCTGCAAAGGTCTCCAGACAGACTTGCCTTCTCCCCACTCTCCAGAGCCCGTGAGGCCATCCTGCCCCAGCCCAGAGCTCAGCTAAACCTCAGGACCTGGTGACAGAGGGACTATAGGGAGGGCCAGGGGGAACCCAGTCAAACGGATCTTTCTGGAGGGACCCGATATCCAAGGGGACACGTGGTCACCTTCGTTGGGCCCTGCATATGGGGTGCTGACAGTCTGTCCTGGAGTCTCTCTCACATACCCACCCCGCATGCTGAGCTCAGAGCTGTGGCCCACCCCTCCCAGGGTCCCGGGTTCCAGATGCCCCTGTGAGCACCCTCACCTGCATCAGGCAGCAGCCTTCGCCCTTGGCGCTCACAAACAGCCCGGTGGGGAGGCTGGGGATCTGGGGAGAGAGGACACCGTCATCCCCCCGCAGACACATGGGTGGGCAGGCAGCTGCCCCGACTCCCAGCCCTGGGAGCACCTACCACGGCTGTCTGCAGGACCTTCTGGTTGGCCCTGTGCAGCTCGAAGGTCTCCTGGTAGTCCAGGTTGGTGGAGGCCAGTGAGATGGTGAGGTTGACGCTGCCAGCGTAGGACAGGATGGCATACTCTGCCAAGGCCTGCAGAGCCACACAGGTGTCCTGGGGACAGAAGGGGAGGCTGCCCTCAGCGCCACGACCAGGCTGGCCAGCGGCCCCTCGGCTCCCCCTCCTGGACGGTGCTGACCCTGCCCAGACCCGAGCCCCTTTCTTGGCCCTGCCCAGCTCGCCTGAGTGGAGGAGAAGCCCCCGAGGGCGTTCCGCTGCTGGGACAGCCACTTCACCACGGGCAGGGCCGTGGCCACATCCCCCAGGAGGGTGTAGGTCAGCAGGGCGTAGGCCGTCATCTCCACATCCGCTGAGACCACTGCAACGGGAGAGGTGGCCGCCAGGACCCAAACCCCAGGGCCCACAGCAGGCAGCGGGGGAGGGGCTGGCAGTACCTGCCTGGGGGACCCCGTCGCTGAAGCTCATGAAGGTGTCCTTGCCCCGATCCTGGGAACCCGTCAGGCTCCAGTGGGTGACCCCGTCTGCAAGGCCAGGACGGATGAGGGCCACACCCCAGGGCGTTCAACCTGGCATCCCAGGGTGGGCAGCAGGGCACGTGGTCTCAAGAAGAGGCCCAAAGACTGGGTCCCAGTGGGGGGATGCGGGGACAGGAAGGGCCTTGGGGCTGTCTCAGATCTGGCAACTACGTGACAGACCCCGCCTTCCTGTACCCCTGGCGGCATCACTAACCAATGGCCTCCCTCCTGGCTAAGCCCTGATGTGTCCCAGGAAGCCACTCCCCACTTGCAAAGGCTCCGTCCTGTGAGCTGTAAAAGGCCCTCAAACCCTGAACAAACCAGGCACCCCCGCCCCCCATCCCTGCATTTAGTCCCAAGTAGACACCAAGGAGCCAGCTGGCTGCTCTCAGAGTTTTGCTTTCTAACTTTTTTCCCCTTAAGTAGCAAAAACAACTTTCCAGGGGATGTCTGGAGCAGAAAAGCCAGGGTGGAGGCTCAGCCCCAGTGCAGCTGCTGGGAATATGCGGGGAGGCGGGCGTGGGGGCAGTGACGGGGAGGGGACTCGGTGTGGGGGCGTTCAGAGAGGTCACAGTCAGTGGTGACTGGCACTCCCGGACACAGTGGGTAATCATTTTGTAGTTGGGGAGACTGACACCCTGAAGCTCACCCAGTGATGGGGGCGGGTGAAGACCAGCCCCTGCCAGGGGTGATTTAAGGAAGCCTGGGGGACCCTCTGCTGGGGATCCCTGAGCAGTGTCCTCCCTGGGGGGATGGGGGTCAGTGTTCCCTATTTCCTGGGGGGAGAAAGTGATGCTCCGGCTCAATCCACGTCATCAAATGACGCCACTAGGAGATGCAATAATAAGTGAATAATCCCACAAACAAAACCAAGTGAGCACGAGATGCCTCCTTATTCCGAACTGTTCCCTGGGCACAGTGGGTGGCCCCGCACAGCGGCCACTGGGGTGGCAGGCGCGGGACACCTACCCTGCGTGATGGCCAGGCTGCGGAGCTTCCGCAGGGCCACGGCGGCTGCCGGGCTGCGGAGCAGGGTCAGCGCGTAGGCAGTCAGGGCGCTGGTGTAGGGGTCCGAGGCCAGGGCTACGCTGGACTCCAGGAAGCGCCGCGCTCTGGCAATGGCGCCCCTCTCCTCCTGGGGGAGGGGGTGTGGAAAGTGCAGCCCTGAGAGATCACTCTGCCCCCACCCACCCCCCACCCAGCACCCCCACCTGCGTGCCAGGGGACAGCGCTGGATGGCTCACAGCCCCTTGCTTTTATGTTGGTGCCAGCATTTCCCGAATGAAGTCCGAGCACAGCAGATCAACCCAGAGGAGCTCTGGGGACACAGGCAGAGCGCTGGCCGCCCACCCACCTCCCCTCGTCGCCACGCTGGCCTCTGAGACCCACTGCTCGGCTTTTCTCAGCTTCAAGGCCTCGAATCAACAGTTGCCTCCTCCAGAGAGTCCACCAACCCTGCTCACACTCACCCCCCCACCCCCACCCCCCAGTGTGAGTTGCTGGAGGACGGAAACCTAGTTTATTGTCCAGTGATGGGCTAGGTTCAGGGAAACTGCCTCAAAATAATGGTTAAATGGAGAAATGAGTGATTGGAAGCATTTAAGGATTAGCAAATGAGCCACGTGTTCCCGCGGGCACCGGGGGAGCCGTGGAGTTAAGCTGACTCTGCTTTAGTGTCATGAAGATCGCAGAAGGCAGCTCCCCCCAAGCTTCCCATCTTCAGACCAGGACAGAGCGTGGGGCTGCTGTGAAGGTGTGGTGTCCAGATGCACCCTGTACCTTCCGGGGCAGGTGCCAGGGATGACACAGCAGGGGACCCAGACCCAGGCCTGGCCCGCACAGGCCAGCAGGGGAAACCCCTCCCCTGTTCCTCCCGCCTGATCTCTTGGGCCCCTGCGCTCACCTCCGAGGCCACATCCGTCTCCAGAAGCGCAGCCACCACATAGGCCGTCAGCGGGACTGTGCCATGGATCCCGCCCTGCAAGAGGATTCTCGGCTTCACTCCGACCAGAGGGGGCAGCCCTCACCGCACGGGCCGGCCCGGCAGCACCGGGAGCAGGCAGGGCAGGGCCAGGGACCGAAAGGAGGCCCGGAGGCCGCTCACCTGGATGTCCTTGTTCAGAATCCTGCCTGTGGCTGGGAAGGAGCCGTCCACCTGCTGCTGCCGCACGATCCAGCCCTTGGCGGCCGCCAGCTCCCGGGGGTCGATGAAGATGAAGCTTCGCGCCTGGGCAAAGGACTTCAGGACAAAGGCTGTGAGCCTGAAATAGGACCAAAGGGGCTGGGGGGTGCAGAGCAGGGTCGCCTCCCACGTGCCCGCTTAGGGACTGGGGCATGCTCACTTCCTCATTGGTTAGACAGGTGAGCCCAGTCTGCCCGTCCAGGGCTGCTGAGAGCACTCAGTGGAAGTGTGTAGGCACCCAGCTGGCCCAGCGATGGCGCCCACTCTCCTTGCCAGACCCTCTCTCTCCAGCACCCAAGCCTTCCTACAAACTGGTCCAGTCCCACCGCCCCTGCCATGTGCATCAATGGTGGCCTGGCACACAGGAGCACCCGCTAAGTGAGCAAGTGAATGAACGAAAGAATGAATGAACATGAAATGAATGCACGGGCGCACAGGAAACCATCTGTAACTGATCCCGGGTTTTAAGGCTTCGAGGCTGGATCCTCCCAGTCAAGTATTTAGGGAGAAGCACTAAGAGATTGTCCGTCCCGATGGATACCCGGCTCTGTGCTGAGCACGCCCACATCCTATCCCACTGTTTCTTGGATCCCGGTCCTGGATGTAGAGTGAGGAAACAGGCTCAGAGAGGTTGGGCACCTGGTCTAAGGGCACACAGTTCACAAGAGACACAGCCCCGTTTTCCCAGCTGCAGGTGGATGCTGCTGCCGCTGCCTGTGCTTCCTGTAGCCTCACCCTAAAGGGCTCTTCACAGGGGAGGGGGAGGGAGAGGCCTCTGAGTGTCACGTCGCAACCACAGTGGACCTGGCCTTGCTCACTGTGTGCGTGTCCACAGGGGAAGGTGTGTGATGAGTCACAGCTCACTGTTTCTGAACAGCAGAGGCCCCTGGGGGCTGCTGGGGCTTGGCCAGCTTCTGAAGAAGGAGTCAATGGCTCTGGCCACCCGGGGGCGGTGTTACCGTGGCTGTGCATCAAGGGCTTTCAGCAAGACAGGGCCCTGGGACCAGAACTGGGACAGTAGACAGGCTGCTGGGGGATGGGAGACTGGGCAGGTCACCAAGTGTGGGCCCCTCTGGAGCCACGTGGGCGACTCCGTCACCGCAGGGCTCAGCCAGGCGTGTCCCATTGCCCCGGGCCTAGGCACCGCGGTTGTGCAGTGGACGCTGTCGGCTTAAGGACAGGGCATCTCCACACCCAGGGCTGCTGCAGGTGCCACCAGGCTGGTGCTTTCGGAGGAGGGCCCCTGGGGACAGTTGGGGGTGCCCTACAGTCTCTGTAAGCCCCAAAGTGGCTGGGGCAAATCCACAGACTGTCATGGTCCGAGGATCCCAGGGAACAAGACCCGGGTCTGCCCAGCCCCCCACTGGGCCTGCCCTGGTCACTCCAAAAGTCAGAGGGAGCCCCTTGCCAGGGAAACCGGATGCCAGGCCACTCCTCCCGAGCACCTGACCCAGACCTCTCCAGCATCCCTTCCTGCTCGGGGTCCCCATCCTCAGGTCCAGGGGGCCCGAAGGAGGCCCAGAGCGCCCAGACCTGTTCCCAGGAGGCCAGAGAACCGGGGGTTCCAGGTCCCAGGGGCTCCGGGTCCCAGGGGCTGCAGCCACAGCAGCAAAAAGAGTAACAGTAGCTCCCACCACCCCCACCGCACCCAGGGCCAGGCAGAGTCTCCACTTGCCAAGCAAGCTCGTTGTCACCCTGGGGTCAGGCCCCGAGTCCTGGCCTCGCCGTGCTGGACGAGGCCCCCTGTGGCAGCGCCGGGCATGGGACTCACCACATGCTCCCTGAGGCGTCCCGCTCCCCGAAAGCACTGTAGGCGCCATCCCGGTGCTTATAGGTGAGCTGCCGCTGGTAGCCTGTGGGGAGAGCAGAGGTGACGGCATCCTCTGCTGAATGGCCTGGCCCGGGCCGGCCCATGTCCCACCCTGGGAGCCACAAACCATGCCACAGCCACATTGGGGATCCTTGAAACTGCCCGGTGACAGCAGGGCTGGCCAATATGCACCATCTCGGGGTGACGCCCTCTGTCCCCAGGAGTGGGGACTGTTCCGCCTGCCCGATGGAGGCGCCACAGTGACCAGAGCAGGAGAGTGATGGGGACAGGAGGGAGGGAGGGAGGGAGGGAAGTCAGGCAACTACGGGGGCCTCCAAGCTGGGCATCAGGTCTTATTGCGAGGCCAGCAGGGGGCATGGGCAGTGCAAGCCCTGCAAGCGATTACAAACTGAACAGATCATGAGACTCAGCAATTCCACTCCAGCGATCTTCCGCGTGTCTTTACCCAGCCCAGGAATGGGACCATGTGTGCAGCACCATCTAAAAGTCCCGAGCTGGAGACTGCCCCATGCCCATCAACACGCACATCGTGGTCCCTCTACACAGCAACGGGAGGTGAAAGGACCCCGCGTCCCCCAGCTCAGGGAGCGACTCTCTCTCTCTCTCTCTCTCTCTCTCTCTCACACACACACACACACACACACACACACACACACACACACACGGTGCAGGCAGGCACACGCTGTGGATGCCCTGGTCAGAGTGCCAAGAGCAGAAAACTAATCTGTGTTACTCAGGGCAGGAAAGTGAACCCAGGTCCAACTCCGATATTTTATAGGACTTTTTCTATTCTAAATGTTTTTTTATAATATTACTAGAGGTCCGGTGCATGAAATTCGTGCACAGGAGGGGTCCCTCAGCCCGGCCTGCACCCTCTTCAATCCAGGACCCCTCAGGGGATCTCCAACTGCCGGTTTAGGCCTGATCCTAACTGCTCACCTGCCTGCCCGCCTGATTGCCCCTAACCATTCTGCCTGCCTGCCAGATCACCCCCTACCTGCTCTCCCCTGCCAGCCAGATCACCCCTAACTGCCTCAGCCCCAGCCACTGTGGCTTTGTCTGGATGGACGTCTGGAAGACGTCCAGTCTACCCAGTCTAATTAGCATATTACCCTTTTATTAGTATAGATTATATTGCTCTTGTTGGTTAAAAAAAAATCTACATTTTTAAAAGATGCTGTTCTTTCCCCTGGCTGACTACCAGCACTCAGAGCCTTGTCCTCACAGGTGTGGCCCCAGCTCCTGCTGACAGTGGCCGATCAGGTCACCGGAGGGGCCTCACTCAGCCACTTCCTCCCCTCCCCCCATCTACTGTGCCTGGCGTTCGGGCCACCCCTGCAGTCATGGCTGCCTTCCTCCCCACACCCTCAACCTCGGCAGTTCCCCCAGTACCTTGTACCAGGTGATCAGTGGTCTCCCTCTCCACTTCGGGGCTGAGCTGCCGGGTTTTCTGAAGATACTTCAGGACAAAGACGTTGGGGGCAAAGTGGATCATGTTTTGCTCTCCACAGCCAGAGGGCAGCCGCAGGAGGCTGCTGAGGTGGCTCAGGGTGGGCCCCATGACGTCTCCTGGGGAGCAGGAAAGGAGAGCTGGGCTGGGGGCCGGCCTTGCCAGGGTCCTCGCTGTCTTTGGGGCAGCTTTGCAGAGATGGGAGCCCACCTGTGGCCTAACAGTGGCCACCCCCACCTCCGAATGCTAGTGCTGCCATTTGAAACTGGACTGCACCCTGTCCAGTCAGCCCACCTGACCTACCAGCTCTGCTGGCCACCTCATACACACCTCCCTGTGTTCCTTAGCTTGAACTCAGGTGTTCTTTCTCTGCCTTTTCATTACACTAAATGCTTTTTGCTTTCTGGTTTTTAAAACAGGTACATTCAAGGCTATGAATTTCCCTCAAAGTATGATTTTGCTGCACCTCACAAATAATAATGCATCAATACAGCCATTTAGAATTCTAAATCACTCTAAATATTTTTCTGACTTTTAATAAAAAAGGTGATTTTTAAAAATTGATTTTAGAGAGAGAGAGGAAAGGAGAGCAAGAGAAAATCAATTTATTTTTCCACTGATATATGTATTTATTTGTTGATTCTTTTTTTAAATATGCTTTTATTGATTTCAGAGAGAGGAAGAGAGATAGAAACATCAATGATGAGAGAGAATCATTGATCGGCTGCCTGCTGCACTCCTCTATTGGGGATCGAGCCTGCAACCCAGGTATGTGCCCTGACCGGGATTGAACTGTGACCTCCTGGTTCATAGGTCAACGCTCAACCACTGAGCCACACCAGCTGGGCCATTGGTTGATTCTTGTATGTGCCCTGACTGATGGAACCCACAACCCTGGCTTATGGGGATCCTGCTCTAACCAACTGTGCTACACGGCCAGGGCCGTATTGTTAATAAAAGTTTCCATACATGTGTGGCTTTGTTGGTGCATTTTAAATTATTTTTCTTTTATTTCTAGTCCTTATTCTCATCCCTTCAGCACTTCTTCTCTGCCCTCTGCCCTCTTGTGCGAAGGCACTGGCACGCGGGGCCAGCTTCCCCTCCTCTCCACCTCGGCCCACGTGCCTCCTCACCTACGCCCTTCACCTCCATTTGGGCCACTAACCCTCCCAGCCACCTCTAACTTAACCTTGTACTTCAGAAATCATCAACTCCAATACCTTCTGATCCAGCCACAACCACCAACCTCCCTGAGCCCCAGGGCTTCCACTCTCTGATGTCAGAGACCTAAGACCCCCTCAGTCAGGTCTGTCTGCCCCCAACTGGCCTCTCCCCCTCTCCCCACCCTTCCAGCTCCCAACATTAGATGGATCACACAGTGCCTACTTCCCACTCCCATGCCTGAGCTACAGAAGACAAGCCACAGCCCTAGAGACTCCGGTCACAGCCTCTTGCCCCTGTTCAGCCAACGTTCTAGATGCCAACAACCCCCCTCACCACGACCCCCACTCTCCTCCCTGTACCTGCCTGGTTTCACCTGGCTGTTTGGCCTTCTTTGCACATCGCCCCAGCTCCACTGCCCCTGGAGTTTATGGCCTGCCCCTTGGGGTCACCCCACACAGGGCTTGGACCGGGTAGGTTGGACCTGCCTTCTCGGCCAGACAAGGAGCTCCTCAAGGGTAGGGTTGGGATCACCTCTGGGACTGTCCCCAGAGCCCAGCATGGAGAAGGCACTAGAAACTACTTGTCAGGTGAGAGTGGGGGTGTGGCTGGAGGCCCCAGGGGCGCAGGTTCCCAGCAGAGCCCAGTGTGACCTGAGCCTGAAGTAGCCACCTGGCCCTCTGGGCTCCTGCCCCATCCTCCCGAGCCAGGCTGCGGAGCAGACACACCTATGAGGGAAGCGGCCGCCCGCTCCGAGCCAGGGATGGCGCTGTGTGGGACCCCCAGGGTGAAGGCCTCGCTGTAGCTCTCATCCACCTCCATCTTCCTCCAGAGGCGGAACTCGCCCATGGAGCCCCAGCCGGTGGAGAAGCCAATGAACTGGATGTCTGGGGCCTTGGGGAGGGTCCAGGTCATGATGACAGACTCGTTGGATGGCTCTGGACCATACCCAACCTGCAAGAAAGAGGCCAAGAGGTTATCCTATCCATTGAATGGCCAACAGAGACACAAGCATGGCATCCACAGGTTCTGAAGTGACCAGGCTCCCTGGAACCTCTGGGCCTTTGCACGTGCTGTTCCCTCTGCCAGGAACATCCTTCACCCTGGTTGGCCCAGTGGCCTATGTCCCTCCTCTAGGAAGCTGTGTTAGCTGTTCTTTTCCTATGGCCCCCCTCCTTGGATCAGAAAGTACCCTGAGCCCCTTTTGGACCTGTTCACATCCACTTTCTTTCTCCCTAACCACCCACCACCGCTCAGCTCCCAGTTCCCCAGGCGCTTCCTCTGCCGTAGCTCTTACCACAACTCCAGGAAGACTGTGAGAAACTCGAGGTGCCGCCCTGTGTCCACCCTCCCTCCTCCCCAGCCCTCCTCAGAGCCACACACAGAGCGGGAAGCAGTACAGGTCAAAGAACCACGCGGTTCCCATGCCCAGCCAGGCCAGCCCAGCCGTGCCTGGATGAGCCCGCCGTGCCAGCTGATCCAAAACGTTCGGAACTCATCCCAGGAGAGGATCTTGGCCGTGTGTGTGCCGGCCACGGGCTCGCCCATCTTGCTGGTGGAGATCCAGGACCTGGTGTTCTGGTGTCCCCCCAGGACGATCTCAACCATCCCCGCGGCGTCTTGGGGCCCGGGGGACAAGGCCACGCGGGCGTCGTTGTGGGCTCGCACGGCCAGGTCGAAACGAGTGAGGCGCTGGGGCCGCCGCACGTACTGGAACTCGTACTTGTTGGGCGTGGAGATATGAACTCTCTCTGGATGGAGGAAAGGAAGAGGGGGCATTGTGGGTCGCCTGAAGGCCCCCGCCTCCCTGTGCCTGCTCCTGGAGCCGAGAATTGGGACAATGGGGAGTGGGTCTCACTGTGGCTCGGCCAACAGCACAGGAAAGAAGAAGTGCTCTCAGGAATACTTCCTGCAAAAGATGCACAAGACCTGTGCCCTGGGAACTGGAAATGCTGCTGAAACTAAGGAAGACCCAAGTCAGTGGGGAGCCAGGTATGTTCGTGGGTCTGAAGACAATATTTCGAGATACTAATCTACAGATGTGATATCATCCCAACAAAACCCCAGCAGGGTCTTTGGAGAAATTGCAAAGCTGATTCTACATGGAAATGCAAGACCTAGAAGAAGCAAAACAACTTTAATAAGAAAGAATCGAGTTGGAGGACTCACCCCATACGACACTGAGACTCTAAAGCTACAGGAATAGCCCGGCTGGTGTGGCTCAGTGGTCGACCATCGCCCTCTGAACCAGGAAGTCATGGTTTGATTCCCAGTCAGGGCACATGCCTGGGTTGCAATCCCCCCGCCACCCAGTAGGGGGCATGCAGGAGGCGGCCGATCAATGATTCTCTCTCATCATCGACGATTCTCTTTCTCCCTTCCTCTCTGAAATCAATAAAAAAAAAATACGCCTCCTGCACACCCCCCACTGGGGATCGATCCCGCAACCCGGGCATGTGCCCTTGACTGGAATCGAACCCGGGACCCTTCAGTCCACAGACTGACGCTCTATCCACTGAGCCAAACCAGCTAGGGCAAAAATATATATATTTTTTTTAATTCTCAAAAAAATAAAATAAAGCTACAGGAATCACAAGAGTGTAGCTTTGCTGTCAACATAGACAAATCCTCAATGGAACAGAACAGGGAGTCCAGAAATAGACACACACACGTCTGAACAACTGACTTTCAACAAAGCTGTGAAGGCAATCCCACAGAGAAAGAAAAGTCTTTTCAAGAAATGGTGCTAGAGCCCTGGCCAGTAGCTCAGTGGGTTAGAGAGAGAGAGAAACTTACTTGTTGTTTCACTTATTTATACATTCATTGGTTGATTCTTGTACATGCTCTGACAAGGGATTGAACCCACAACCTTGGCATATCGGGATGGCGCTCTAACCAGGCATAATGCTAATTTAAGGGGCGTCAAGGTAGACCCAGACCCCCACCTTCTGGAACTCACTTTAATTTCCCATGTCCTCCTCTGCTGCGCCAAGGTCTGGGTCTCCCTAATTCCTCAGTGCCACTCTAACACCCCTTCCCTGGACCCGGGGCTCTACTCCTGCCCACAGCCACTTTTCTCGTTGGCATCGACAGCCTGCAATTGCGTACATTCACTTCCTGTGCGGCAGGTGCCCAGCCCTCACTCTGGTTTATGGTTGTCCCCAGACAGAACATCTCAGTTCTCTGCTGCTGGGTCCTCAGCCCCCAGGGAGGGGGCTGTCTACTTAGCAGCTGGAGAGCTGCAACACTGCAGGGGTAAGGGCCAAAGTCCTCAGCGGGGTGGGCCCGGGGACTCACCGTTGGGACAGAAGAAAGCACTGTAGGTGTACGTGCGGGGAGCTCCTTCGGGCTGAAACAGAGAAATGGGGAAACACTGTTGGGTGGCAGTCAGGAGAGGGTGCAGTGCCCTCCCAGGGCAGCGGCTCCAGCTCTGGACACTGCAGGGTGATGCCAACCTCACAGGCACACAGACAAGGACTGGGCTGTCCACCTCCCAGGCGCAGGTGGGGAAACTGAGGCTCCCGCCCCCTTCCCTGGGCTCTAGTCAAACAAACTCACCAACCAATCCTGGACTTGTCATGCTCCCCACACCCCCACTGGCCCTCCTGGCCACCCTCTTCCACCGGCTGCCAGCCCAGCGTCCCTCTCGGGGTGGGGAGCACTATGCCGTGAAGGCTGCCGTGACCTAAGGCCCCAGAAGGGGAGGCCTGCGTCTGCCAAGCACAGGTTCCCCTTCCCACTGTCTGTCCAAGCACCCCTTGTCTCCTGTCTCTCCCACCCGTGCTCCCCCTCTGCCCCTTCCCACACAGCTCCCATGTAGCGGGAGACAGCGTGAAAGGAGGCACCCAGAACTGAACCCAACAACATGCCCCTCAGAGTTCAGTGTGACCAGCACAGCCCGGTGGGCCTCTCAACTCTCAGCACCGCTTTTATTCCACAAAACTAGTAAGTTGGGGCCACGCTTCCCTAGAGAATCCCAGGCTGATTCGCCACAGCCTGCTCTGCGCCGCGGAGAGGGGCCCGATGCTGCAGCCTTCTGGCGAGGGGCCCCTCACCTGTCCAGGCCCCCAGGGCCCTGCTGAAAGAAACCAGGGAGTTCCTAGGGAGCCGAGCCCTGACCCGGTGCCCTGGGCGAGGGCGTGGGCTCACCTCCACGATCACGCTGCGCCGGATGTGGTCCCTCCCGGCGGGGACCCTGTCGGCGTAGCTCTCCTCGGCCTGTTTGCTGGGCTTCCCGTCCCGGCAGCAGCTTGTTTCTCCGTAAGCCAGGACTTTGGCTGCAGAGATCTGAGTGCTCAGTGCTGCTCTCAGAGCAGGGAGCTGTCCTTCCCCCCTTGTAGCATACATGCACATGTATGTGTGTGGGGGCACATGTGTGTCTGTGCATACGTGCGTTTGTGTGCATGCGTGTGTTTGTACATGCATGTGTGCACACGTGTGCTACATTGGTTTGGCGCCTTAAGAACCCGGCTCTAGCAGGTAAGGCCTCAAGCCCTACCCTCAGGGGCCGCCTCCCCCGTGTCCTGACCATTCCCTCTGGCCTGCCTCCCCAGCTGCTGTCCTGCCCCTCAAGAGGGCCCTCCCCGCACCTGCTCCCCGCCCCCGCACCTAGCCCATGCCTATGGGCAGGGCCTGGGCCCCTTGGCGGCCTGGAGGGGGTGCCCAAAGAGCAGGGCCCTCACCTGTGATGTTGCTGAGCCCCAGGTCGCTGAAGGACAGGACCACCCAGATGGGCTCCGTCTCCCCAGAGGCCACGCACAGCTTCTTGGTCAGATGACGTTTGCCGGGATGCCCGACAAACCGGGTGCCCTTGGGAACGGAGATCTGCACATACACCTGCAGGGGGTGGGCTCATGGTGCCCGGAGTCTGTGCGACCCCCAGCACACCCCACCACCCGCCGCCACCGTCAGCCTGCCAGCCCTCCCCAAAAGCCGTGCCCTCCTTGGAAGCCCCCTTTCCAGTTCTAGCCAGAACCAGTACTCGCAGTGTCCTGCTGGGAGCCCCCTTCCCCCTCAGCTCCCCACATCCCCCAGGTCTAGTTCCCCCTCAGACCAAGACCAGTTCGAGGGCCACCTCTCCACAGCCACCGGGGCATCGAGTGACGAGCCGCCCCCCCCCCCCCCCCCCCCCCGTGCAGGCCCCACAGAGCAGCCTCTGAGACTCTCCAACCACCGAGGTCCACAGCATCCTAACAGCTCTGCGTGCGCATGCGTGTGCACCATGTGTCTCTATAACCCAAATCTAGGACAGGCTCTTTGCTCCACATCGGCTTGTCCGGCCAGCAGATATGAAGTACCTCGTGGGTGCAGGTGCCCTTCGAGGAGCTAAAGAAACAGAACTGAGCGAACCACTGAGCCTGTGGGAGTGAGCGGGACCCGGCTGAACTCGCACACCCAGTTTATAGACAGGAAAACTGAGGCAGAATGGCTGGCAGTTTAGCCAAGCGAAAGCCCAGAGGGGCCTCTGAGGAAACGGAGGCACAGGTGTGTTGAGACCACGGCCCAACCCCCAGCAGCTTCGGCGCCCTTCAGCTCACAAATTCCAACCCCTCCCGCGACAGATGTCCTCATTTTTCAGGAAAAGCCAGGGATCTGTTTGGGAGGAGTAACGTCTCTTGGTTTCCACAGTGTCTCTGGTTTGGGGCCACAGCTCACATCTTCTGTTCTCCGTGTGAAATCAGCCAGAAGCCTGGGGGGACACTGTGCACCTGGGCGGGGCCTGGAGAAGGCCAGCCGTGTCCCTAGCGCCCAGCTGGCCAGGGTGAGGCTGACACCGAGCTGGACCCCTGACCCTGTGCCCCGCTTACCGCTCCGCCCCGGCCCCAGTTTACAATCGCTGCCCCCAAGAGCTGCCTCTAACCATGGGGAGCCCTCCTCGCCTCCCTTCCTCTCACCCTCCAGCTGGCATCCAGGCTGAGACGGGGCTCAAAGATGACAAGGTCAGGGAGGATGGGTGCCCCTGGCCTCCTCAAGCTGCACCAAATCAGAGCCCCTCCAAACATCCCTTCCCCACTGTACCCCTACCAGATCTTGGCCCTCCAGGGTCCCTCCACCTCACCTGCTGTCCTTCCCTGTCACCAGGTTCTGAAATCCCCCAGCCTCCAAGGTCAGCCTCCTCCAGGGGAGCTGCTATAGGTTGAACTGTGTCCCCCAAAAAGATATGTTGAAGCTCTAACCCCCACTACCTGTAAACGTGACCTTAGTTGGAAATAGGGTCATCAAATTACAATGAGACCCTAATCCAACATGACTGGGGGCCTTCCTTATAGCATTTGGACACAGACATTCACAGCGGGAAGGTGGCCACGTGAAGACAGGGGCAGAGATGGGAGCGACGTGGCCACAAGCAAGAGGAACACAAGGGCTGCGGCAGCCACCAGAGGCCAGGAGAGCCAGGCGACACTGTCCCTCAGAGCCTCTAGCACAGCGGTTCTCAACCTTCTGGCCCTTTAAATACAGTTCCTCATGGTGTGACCCAACCATAAAATTATTGTCGTTGCTACTTCATAACTGTAATGTTGCTACTGTTATGAATCGTAATGTAAATATCTGATATGCAGGATGGTCTTAGGCGACCCCTGTGAAAGGGTTGTTCGACCCCCAAAGGGGTCGCGACCCACAGGTTGAGAACCGCTGCTCTAGAACGCGCCCACTCTGCCCACACCTCGACCTTGGACTCTGGCCTCCGGAACTGTGAGAGGATAAAGTTCTATTGGCTTAAGCCACCCGGTTTGTGCTACTTTGTCACGGCTGCTAAAGAAACTGATACAGAAGCCTTTTCCATTTCCTCCGAGAGGGAGCTGTGGCCCCCACTGCACACCACCCCCCACCCCCGACGGGTGTATGCATTTCAGTCCAGAAATAAAGGTTGATGCTGCAGCTGCGCCTGTTTATGTACATATGATGGCATTCCTGCTACCACAGCTGGGACAGAGACCACTATGTACGCTCAGGCCCTTTACAGAGGACCACGTAGGCCTGGAGTCAGACCAGGTGGCTCCGTGGCATCTGCACCCCCACACCCCTCCGCCAGACACACATTCCCATCCGGCCCCGCCCAGCTTCCATGGCTGGTGAATCAGAGGCCGATCCCATCCTGCCTCTGCCTCCTCGACAACACAGATGCTCTCCCCGCAGTCCCCACCCTGTGTCCCCAATATCCCAGATGCTATTCCCACGGCCCCAGGATGGCCCCGCTTCCCATACCTCCCCGATATCCCAGATGCTCACCCCACGGCCTCCCCAGGATGACCCCATCTCTCCCCTGCTTCCCTGATAGCAAAGATGCTGTGCCCCCTCCAACATCCCCCTCCGGTCGACCCCACCCTCCCGCTTCCTGATATCATGGGTGCTGCCCCCGCAACAGGAAGTGCTGTGGGAGGCGGGCTCAGTACCTCAGCGCAGGTACCCATGTAGTTGTAGATGCTGAGCGGGATCTTGACCTGCTCCCCCCGGACCACCTGGGGGGGCAGCGTGAAGTCCACAAAGAAGGGCTTGAAGGTCTTCAGCAAGGAGGGCGTGGCGATGCCCAGGCCCCACGCCGAGGACAGACCCACAGCCTCGCCCACCCAGCTGGTGATGGAGTCGGGGACCTGCACACGGAACGTCTCCTCGCCAGACGGGTCGCTGCGGAAAGACGAACAACCTGTGGGCCCTTCTCCGGGGCCAGGCTGCAGCGGCGAGGCGGGGACAGATGACTCGAGCCACACGGCACAAGCCCAGGGAGGTACCCCCTGCAGCTGGGGGAGAACCATTTAAGACACCACGAGCGTGTGACAGCAGAGGGCCGCCCTCTGCCCCGACTCGCTGTGATCAGAAATCTGAATGGCTCTCAGGACGAGAGCCCATAGGGACACAGGCCCCCAAATTACGGGTTCAGAGGTACAAACTTTAGCAGTTCATGCTCGGCCCAGTTTAGGGGGGAAGAGGGGACCAGTCTCTTAGGGCATGCTGTGAGTCCCAGAAAGGTGTGTGCACATCCTGACCCCTGTACCTGTGAATGTGGCCTTATTCGGAAACAGGTCTTTGCAGCTGTTAACATGAGGTCATGCTGGGGTAAGTGGTCCCTAACCCAATAGCAGGCGTCCTTATAAGAAGGAAATTCTGATACAGAGGGGAAAGGCCATGGGGAGACAAGGCAGACACGGGCAGAGGGCCAGGGGGAGACAGGCAGACACTGGGGTGATGTGGCCGAGCCAAGGACACCTAGAGCCCCAGAAGCTGGAAGAGACAGTGAAGGATCCTCCCCCAGAACCTCCGGAGGGAGCTCAGCCCTGCCGAAGCCTTGCTCTCCGACTTCTGGCCTTCAGACCGTGAGAGAATAAATTTCTATTGTTTTAAGCCCCCGGCGTGTGATCATGTGTTACCGCAGACCCAGGAAACTGATACAGTAACCCCCCAAAGGAAAGAAAGAACATAAAAAGCCTTACCAACAATTTTAAAATTGATCACATGACACAACAACATTTGGGGCATATGTAAAATACGTAATTCAAACGAACGCCACCTGTTTCTGTTTACCCCTCTGACATGGCACTAGGAGGTTTGAAATTACATATCGGACAGCACTGCTCAAACCCAGGCCAGATCTTCCCTGCCCCCGCCAGGGGCACGCTGATCGCTCTAGGATGGCTCTGGGGACAAACCCTATTGTGTCCTTTGCAGTTCCAGGATGTCCTTTGGCGATTTGCCTTGGCATCTGGTGCAAAAGAGCTCGTTGGAAAATAAAACCTTTAACCCGAGGAGAAGCCTGAGAACGGAAGCCGGAACCGCACCTGGGCTGGCAGGGAGCCAGGCTGCTGCTCCTCACCTGCCCGTCCACCTCTGTCCACTTCCGGAGCCTGACCCAGGTGGGCCTCGCGGGGCAGCCAGACACCCCAGGCTGCAGCTTGCAGAGACCACACTGCCCGTCAGGCCCCGCAGTGCCTGCGAACCTATCGTCCCTTCTGTGAGGGTCACACGCTCAAGCCCAGCCTCTTCCCAGCTGGCAGAACTTTCATGGCTTCGTATGGTCACAGCCAACAGAGGGGGAGGGAGCACCCAAATCTCAAGTCTCAAATCCCTGGTTGCAACCCTGTGTGGCTCTCCACATTCCCCAGTACAGCCCATGCCGCCTTCACCCCCACACCCCCTCCCCTAGGCCCTCCCAGCTCACTCCAACCTGTGGAAACCCACCACCCCTCCCCGCCCCCAGCTCTTGTCCGTGCTGGTCCTGCCACCTGGACACCTTCCCTTTCTTGTTTGTCCGTCTTGTGGGACTCAGCTCGGGCTCCACCTGCTCTGGGCGCCTCTCCAGCTTCTCCAAAGGGCTCCTCTTCCGCCTCTGGAGCCCCGTGCCCAGCCCGTCATGAGAACGTGAAGCTTCGGTAGGATTGGTGCCAGGACTGGTACCACATCACCCCTTGTCTTGGTACCATTCCCGGCATCAAAAACATCACCTAGCACCCAGAAAGCAGGTACATAACTGAATGATGATGGCCAGACAGTGCATCTTAAAGTCTGGGTTCCCAGAGCAAAATGCAATCATCTGATCTATTCTGACCAGGAGTTAAGCCTTCCCACAATGGGCACACACACATCAGTGGAAGCAGCCCGGGGAACCCCAGCGGCGAGCTCGGTTCTGCACGGAGCGCATGCCATGTGCCTGGTGCCACCTTGTGCCTAGAAGGGGGACCTGGCTCAGGAGGCGGCCCCCCGATAGCCTGGGGGTCTGAACTTTCAGGCCACCACTACCTTCTGCTAGTGCCATTGGGGTCTCATACTGAGCATTGCAAGAAAAAAGCCGATGGCATCCGGCAGGAATTTGCCAGGGCACTGCTGCTTCAAGAACTAAAAGGAGGAAACGGTGGGAAGGAAATGTGCTGAGAAAAGCAGCCTGTTTTTTGGGCAGGAGTCCGAGTCCCCTGAGGAGTGAGGAGGCGGAGGTAGGTGGGGTTGAGTTCATGTTCCAGGGAACTGTAATCGTTTTAATGAGCTCGTTATGCAAACAGGGCGGATAGAATTACCCCAAGAGGGAGCGGTGAGAGGCACAGAGCCCTTACATTTTATAAATGTCATGGGCAGATGTCAGAGGCTGCAGCAGGATTCAGGGCTGACTTCATGGCTTTGGGTATTTTTGTTTTGTTTTTTATATATATTTGATTGATTTTTTACAGAGCGGAAGGGAGAGGGATAGAGAATTAGAAACATCGATGAGAGAGAAACATCGATCAGCTGCCTCCTGCACACCCCCCACTGGGGATGTGCCCGCAACCAAGGTACATGCCCTTGGCCGGAACCGAACCTGGGACCCTTGAGTCCGCAGGCCGACGCTCTATCCACTGAGCCAAACCAGCCAGGGCATGGCTTTGGGTTTTATGTGTTAGAAAAAGATGCCCCAGGTCTCACTCAGATGTGGGTGTCGAGCGAGCTGCAGGCGAACCCCCTGGGAACCCCCTGGACTTATGTGAATGCCTCGGCGCGGCCCACAGAGACGGCGAAGGAAGGGAGTCTTCCTGTACCTGATGTTGAGACAGTGCCAAATCCAGGTTTCCGGGAAGAAGGTCCGTCTCCTCTTCTCTGCTCTATGGGGGAAAAAAGAAGTAATTAAAGTTTCATGGTCATAACTTCATTCTGTTACCTGGACGGTTAGCATTCTACTCCATTAGGACGTAACAGGTTAATTCTCTGACTCAGCAGGGCTAACGTTCTACTTGATTAGGGCTAGAAGTGAGGCACCAAAGGCTTGGCAGAGTCACCTTAAAATGAGAGCGCTTCAATTCTGCATTTAGAAGGTAAGCAGGGCCGCAGGGACGACCCCAGACCCTCCCCTTGGGCTTGCCCTGTTTTTCTGCAGCATCACATGGAGCTCTTCTCCCCCGCCCCCGCCCCCCCAACCACTCCCACTTCCTCAGAGCGCCTTTCCTCCTCGGTCATCCTCAGAAGCCTCACAGTCCACCTTCTCTGGGGGCTGAACCTTCACTTAAAAATAACGAGAAGCCCAACTCGAAATTTAGCAAAACGGCTCAGAATTAAAAAATGGTCACATTCTTTCAACCTGCTATACCTCTCCTGGGAATGCACCCTGGAAATACCCACAAACACCTGTGCCAGACAGACAAGATGGAGCAGTTCCTGGCAGCCCTGTGAGAATTAGCAAACAGCTGGGATCTCCATCAGCAGGGGGCTAGTTAATCACATGACACCACATCCATACAGCAGAACATTATATATGTCCGTGAAAAAGAGGGAGATAAGCATATATCGTATGGACTGATAGGGACTGTCTCCAAGACTTGTTGTTGACTTAAAAAGGGGAGGTACCAACAGTATTATAGTCTTCTCCCATTTATGTTTTTTTAAAAATCCTTATATATGCACCAAAAATTCTAGAAGGGTATCTAAAAAAATTATCGGCCATGGTTGTCTCTAAGAAGGGAATAAGAGACTCTGGAGATGGGAGACTTCTGCTTCACTGTATAACCTTTCATACTGTTTGAAAAAATTTTAACCACAGGCACATGGTTAAAAAAACATCTTGTCCTCGGATTAAGAATGTTGCCGTAGCCGGCTTGGCTCAGTGGATAGAGCATCAGCCTGCAGACTGAAGGGTCGTGGGTTTGATTCTGGTCAAGGGCATATGCCTGGGTTGCGGCTCCATCCCCAGCGGGGGTGTGCAGGAGGCAGCTGATCAATGATTCTCTCTCATCATTGATGTTTCTCTCTCTCTTCCTCTCCCTTCCTCTCTGAAATCAATTTTTTTTTAAAAAAAGAATGTTATCCAATTACAAAAAGGCACAGAACACCTGCTTTTTAAGGCATTTCCTGTGCCTTTTGCATTGGGATTTACAGTTACCCTTTTGTGGTTTGGGATTCAGAAGGCTGCTTCCAGGCCAAGCTCTCGAGGCCCCTGGGGCAGTGGCTGACTGGTGGAGCCTGAGGGGCAGGTACTCGCCTCCCTCACCCAAACCACATCCCAGAAATGCCTCTGTGTGCATCCAAATGACCACAGGAGGAGCCTGATTTGGAATTTGGAAGCTAAGATCCTGTGGGCCTGCCCTACTCCTGCTAAATGAGTGGCCCAGGCAGGAAGAACCCAGGGGACCCAGGCACCCAGGAGCCACTGCAGAGGGGGCTGGTGCATCAGTTTAGGCAGAGAAAGCTTGAAAGGTGAAGAGGGCTTTCATGGGTAGGCCCACCCGGGTGGAAGGCCCTCTGGTCCATTTCTGGTTCAGAAAAAGGGCTGAGGAGCCTGGGGCCCATCCTCAGGGTCTCCAGAGAGACCCAGATGCTGAGGGACTGCTGACTACATCACCCCATTCCTGGCCCCCTTTGGCTGTGTGCCCTCTCTCAGAGGAAGAGGTGGGAAGAGGACATCCAAGGCTTGCCTCCCCTGTCTCAGCTCATATGCCCTTAAACCCAGAGAGTGGGGAGGCAAAGTCTTCAGGGCACCCTTCCCCTTCCCGAGCTGGCTGGCTGACCCGTGATTGAGAACCTAGTGGCAGAAGCAAAGGAATGAAGAGGGTGGGAGAAAAAATAGGTAGGCAATAGGGGAGCAGAAAGGAAGGGATAAAGGGGGAAATAGGAGAGAAGAGAAAACATCACCTCCTGTAAAACAAAGGTTTCCATAACTCCAGGGACAAAGCCACAAATCTGAGAAAGATATGTGAATGCCTCTCTCTCAGTAATTGATAAGTTAGCAAACAAACAAACAAAAGATGAGTAAGGATATGGAGGATCTGGATATCACCATCAGTAGACTTGACCAAAAGTATGCCTAGAGAGCCCTATACCCAATGATAGGGGTTAGGATATTCAAATAGACATGAGCATTTACAAACACTGGCAATATAGTCAGTCTCCAAAATAAAAACCAGACAATGGATATCATACAGACCATGCTCACTGGATATGATTCACATTTGAAAAAAATTTACAAAACACATTAAAAAATCACTTGAAATTTTTAAAAACTTCTGGACAATTCACAGCTCAGAAAGGGAATATTCTGAGCTATAATGAAAACACGTACAGAACAATTCAGGTGCAGCCAAAGCAGTACTCTAAGGGAAATTCATAGCCTTCAAAAAGCTTAAACATTTAGAGTTAAAATAAGAAAGATTGAAAAGTAATTATTTGGTTTCAACTTGAGAAGGTAGAGATTTTGAGAGGAAGGAGGAAGAGAAAGAAAAGGAAGCAAGGGAAAGAGAAAGGGTAATAGAATTTTCTAAGCAGAGTCTCTGAGAGGTGGAGGATCAAGCCCCAGCTTCCCTCCCTGTCCTGATCCTTCTCTCCTGATGGACCTTCCCCTCTCTACAACCCCAACCCATGCACTGGGATGTGGCTAAAAACGGGGAAGGGTAGAGCTGAATGCTCAGTGCCCAGCCCACTAGGTAAGTGGTGCTTTTGTCCCCAAGAGGACAATGGGTGATGCCTGAAGACATCTGTGCTTGTCACAACTGGGGGAAATTGATGCTACGGCCATCAGATGGGTGGAGGCCAGGATGCTACTCAACACCCTACAGTGCATGGTCAGCCTCACCACAAAGAATGATCTGGCCCCAGCCTTTTTTTTTTATTATTAGTTTTTCTTTTTCTTTTTTGGCCACAGCCTTAGATGTCAACAGGGTGAAGTTAGAAAACCCTGCTCGAGGCAGCAGCAATTACCTGGGAGGCTGCCTGGAGGATGCCACGGCCATCAGGCTCCCTGTGTGGGGTTGGAAGGTGTGGACAGCCTCGTCGGTGTATAGGCCACCATCCTGCCGGTGGTTCAGGCTCACCAGGTCAGTCATCACCACCAGTCCTGTTTCCTAGACAACAGACAACAAGAGACCCAAGTGGGGAAGTGGATGTAATGTCCCCAACAGTTGTCATCACCCTGAGTTCACTGACCCAACATTGCTTCCGTGTCATGGCCCTGCCTGCAGCAGGCTTGGTGACATGGACTGAGGTGGTCATGGCACCCAGTGACCATCCAGGACAGAACAGAGGAGAGGCCAATACATTTGTGGCTCAGACAGGCAACTCCCCAGAGACAGAGAGCAGATTGGTGGTTGCCAGGGGTGGGGAAGGGGAAATGGGGAGTGACTGCTAATGGAGATGAGGTTTCCCTTTGGAGTGATGGGAATGGTTTGGTACTAGATAGAGGCAGTGGTTGCATCGCATTGCAAATACACTAAAGGCCAATGAATTGTTCACTTTAAAATGGTTAAATTTCCTGTTGTGTGACTTTCACACACACACACACACACACACACACACACACACACACACAAAATCAACTATTGTAGTGCCTGATACAGACCAAGGGCCAGTGACTGTCACAATTATCTTCATCACTCTGCTAATTATTGGAACAACTGGACTGAGGGGAAGCCCCGTCCTGGTCTGGCTGACTCTGCTTTGTGCACAGAAATGCAAACCTAGTTACTCTGACTCAGAAACAGCACCTCCTAATTCCCAAAGCTTCCAGGACCCAGGGGTTCAAATCGCCCGGCATTCAACAAGCATGTAATTGAAACTTCATTTGTTCCAACATAGGTCTATAGGTATAGAGAGATATGTAATAAATATATTTTAGCTAATATAGCAAGATAAGTCATTTGTTCAAATATACTACATGTGTTTTATATATGTAGTTTTTAAGATAATTTTTAAAACTATTACAGAGAAAGGTTAATTGTGAGATCTAGGTGGTAGGTATACAGGTATTTATAAATTTGTTCAACTTTTCCAAATGTATGGAAAATTCCATAGTAAAAACGGTGTGTGTGTGTGTGGGGGGGGGGGGGGGTGCCTTTTTAAAACGGGAAGAAAAGCACCTTCCGATGGGACATGCATTCGAGTGGAGACCATCAGCATGTAAGGTGGGCTCCCAGCCTGACCTAGACTGACAGACCTAGACTGACACTCGTACACATGGCGGCTGCCGGCACCAGCCCCGCCCTTGTAGCCAGGAAGGAAAGGGGTGGACGGGAGCTACAGATACCATTGCCTGAACCCACCACCTGAGAACACAGCCACCTACTCCCCTTGTGAAGGTTTTCCTGAACATCACTGCTCCCTATCAAGTTCAAGTTGTCAGTCCGTGCTGAGAACCGTTCTGCTCTCATCTGCCTTGCACACTGGCAGAGACTGGGGGCGGGGGGGGGGGGGGGTGCGGCGGGGGGTCCGCTTATGAGCTTTCACTGGGGAGAGTGGCAAACAAGTTCTGCAGCAATGAGTTTAGGAGCCTCCACCCCCACCCAACTCTGTATCCCCAAGACCCTTTGTTTCAAAATGAGAAGAGCACAGAAGTGGGTTCCAAGACCACCCCTCCTTACGGCGAAGGCAAACCCGGAGTCCTTGGTGACGCCCCAGAGCCAGGGGAAGACGAAGGAGCGCCGGCGGCGGCGGGCGGCCAGCCCAGCCCACCAGAGGGGTCCGTCCTCCCACGACACCCTGAAGGCATCAGACACGTCGTAATCTTCCAGTTCCTGGAAAACCTACAGGCAAGCGGGGAGTGGGGGTCAGTCAGCTAAGGGTTTCTTTTCAGCCCAAACTGGCTCCCATGGGGCTGGCGTGCTCCCGTCTCAACCTCCTTTCCCATACATCACTGAAGACAAGCTTAGGGGACAGGCACTGGTGGTGTCAAACACAATATAAAGGGAGCCCTTTAAAACGGAGCCAGAGCGGCCATGCCAGAGGAACTGCCTTGCACGACGTATGCCTCCAACACTTGGAATGTGAAAACCGGGCAAGATAACCTGTGGACGAGGCCTCAAGCAACATTGTGCCCCCAAGAACTGTTTGCAAAGGTAACAAGAAAGCAGTTATTATAACTACCAGACTGATGACTACTAGGCTGAAAAGATTTAAAAACCGTCTAGAATTAGCATCACTACGTTATGTTACCTGCACCAACAGAAATGCCTTCCTGGGGTTCCCTTTCTCATAAACACCCTTTGCCTTTGTCCCCTAACCGGGCACTATTTGGGCTTCTACCGGAATCAGTGAGTCCCTCGTAGCTCTTCTTATTGATCTAGAATAAATGCTTGTTGCCCCTCACTTTGAAATTCCTCTTATTTTTAGGTTGGTAGTGGCATTAGCCCATTTTAAAGATGGGCAGACTGAGGCCGGAGAGGTGAGACCTGGACAAAGTCACGCCGCAGGGGTCTTCTGAATTTGACTCTAAGGTCGTTCAACTGCACAGAAGCAGCGACAAGGGGTGGTTCACTGAGAAATGAGCCCCATGGAGAGAGGGTATGTGGATTCACACCGGGCTCTACACTTGCTGACAAGCAAGCGACCCCTGGGGAGGTACAGGAAGCCGGCACTCACCTGGGCGGGAGTCAGCCGGAAACCAGACCTCAGCAGGTAGACGCTCTTATCAACCACAGCGACACACACGCAGCTGCCCCTGGCAGCCCTGACCCGCAGGTCCACAGCCTCCCCGGGCTGCGTCTCATTCGCTGAATACGTCAGTGAAACCTGGGCCCAAACACAGCAGAGGAATCAGGAGCTTGGCCCAAACCTCCCAAACCGCCCCTTACCCTCTCCCGCTGCCTAGAAGCCTTGGTCCTCGCTAGCCCAGCCAGAATCCAGGTGAGGACACAGGGGAAGGCAGAGTGACAGGAACCAAGCTGGTGCAACCAGGACATTCTGTGCACAGGACGGGAGGGTGGGCATGGGAGACAGGCGCTGGCCGAGGGCATGTGCGGTCAGGTGTGCAGGGTGCGGGGAGAGGGCAGGCTGAGCCTGCTGTTGGGGCATAAGCCCTGTCCCTTAGGTTGGAGCCCAGTGGGGTAGAGAACAGCTTTTCCCTGTGTGTGCTGGATGCAAATCCCCATCTGGGTGACTTCTGGAGAAGCTCCAGCTAAGATGCAACTTAGGTTCCGGTTATTCCTGAAGGCAGGGCAGCCCTTACAAGTCCTGCTTGTGGCGCCACCATGTGGCAGCTGTGCACAGCCCGCCCCGCATTGACACCCTGGGGTTCCCAGCCCTGGATGGCGATTGACACCCTGGGGTCTCCCCAACCCCCACCCCATTGGGATCCCGATGTTCTACCTGGTTTTCAAAGAAAGTCTCCACAGTGAACTGGACGCTGTCGGCAACCCCTTCTCCATTCTCCCTGACATAGAAGACCAGCAGGCGGCTGAGGGGGACCATGCTGGGGGTCACGGCCAGTTGGAGAGAGGTCATGCATACGCTGAGCTCAGCAGCTGGGGCTGGAGGGAGCTCTAAGACAAGTCAAAGGTGGGAGAGGTGGGGAGCCAGCACTCCACGGTGGACCCCCCAATGCCCAGGCTGCACAGCGCAGGGAGGGGCTGGCTCAGGCCCAGTGCTGGGGGTGGGGGAAGCAAAGTCCCAGGTGAACAATGCCTAGAGCCCCACTCGGGCCAGCAGCTCTCACCCAGGGCGATGCTGCCCCCTAGAGGCCATTCAGCAATGTCTAGAGACTCTAGGGACATTTGTGGTTGTCACAACTTGGAGGTGCTACTGGCATCTTAGTGGGTGGGGCTGGCAAACTGATCAACACCCTGCAGTGCACAGGGCAGAGAAAGATCCACCTTAAACACCAGCAGGGCCAAGGGTGAGAAAGTGACTTAGCATGAGAGAGAAGACCCTGTCTTCCTGTCTATCTATGAATCTATGCATCTATCTACCCATGAGTCTGTCTATCTATCTATCTATCTATCTATCTATATCTATATCTATTTATCTACCAATCCATAAATCAATTTGTCTATCTGCCTATCTATCTATAAGTCTATCTATCTATGAATCTATGTATCTACCTATGAATCAATCTATCCATGAGTCAGTCTGTCTAGCTGGATGTTTGGATATCCATCCATCCATCCATCCATCCATCCATCCATCCATCATGCTTTTCTCTTCCCTCCCTTCCTTCCTTCCTTCCTTCCTTCCTTCCTTCCTTCCTTCCTTCCTTCCCTTCTTCCTTCCTTCCTTCCATACATCCATTGGTCTGTCCTCTATTCACCCATCCATTCCTCCATCATCTGTCTGTCTGCCTGCCTGTCTGTCTATCTATCTATCTATTTATCTATCTATAAATCTATCCATCTATCTCAGGGATTCTCACCCAAGGTGACTTTTCTCCCTAGGGACACGGGTGATGTCCGGGATTGTTAGGTTGTCACTGCGTGTGGATGGGTTGTTACTGACATCTGGTGGGGGGAGACCAGGGATGTTGTTTCACACCCTATGGTGCCCAGGACATCCCACCACGAGGATGACTTGCCCTCGAGCTCCCATAGTCCCCACTTTGGAGATCCTGCTTTAGGCAAAAGGGCTGTGAAAAGGAGGAAACCCTGGGACAGAGGTGGGTCTGGTGAGGAGCACATGGAGTCAAGGAGAAGAAAAACACAGGACTCCCAGGTGCGGCCACAGCCTGGGCAGAGGCTGAAGGGGGCCGGCAGGAGGCGCCATAGCAGAGTGTGGGCCAGTGCAGGGCCCCGCCTACTGCCGCCTGCCCCGTCCCCTGCGGACACACAGTAAGGACCTCCCCACCTGGAGCCGCTGGCCACCCTCCCATCCTGGCCCCAGCCCCGTCTCACTAGGGACACGTGCCCTGCGCCCTGAGGCAGGCTCGCCTCTTGGCTGTGTCTAGTTACCCCTTCTCTCCGGGGTACCTGTCCCCATCTCCATGGCCGAGAAGGAGGAACGGAACCTCCAGCCTGCAGCCAGCTCACCTGTCTCCGAAAGGTGTGTTAAGCGAATCGGCTCCTCCAGGGCTGCCCGCCTGCTTCTCTGCTGGGTGACGCGGGCAGGCTGCTGGCCGGAGAGCACGATGTTGCCCCGTGCAGCCACCTCGTAGTGCAGGGTGAGATTGCAGGCACACGTGGACGTCACGGGAAAACGGGCTTCTTCCCCAACCTGCGGGAAACAGACGGCGTGCCTGGCCCTGCTGGTACCCACAGCCTGGCACCAACGCCACGGCCCACCCTGGGAGACGGCCACCCAGGGGTGACAGGGTGGCTGGGAAGGCCTAAGGTGCTGGCCTTAGGGCAGGTCACCCGTGTCCGGTCCTGGCTGTGGCCATGTCCGCCTGGCAGCCTCACTGCTGCCCTACAAGCGAGGCTCTCGTGCACTGAAATGCCATCCTGGGAGCTCTCTGTGAGGCGTCGGGTAGTAAAGATTTAACTTGGTCCAAAGAGAGGGCTGGCCTTCGCCCTCAGCTCCTAACAGGGGACCTCCAAGCCCCTGAGGTGTCCTGCCGAATACGTGTCTTTGTTGACCTACGGTCTTGGGCCACACCAGCTTCACCTCTGGAGGGGCTGAGACTGAGGCCAGCCATGCAGTGGCCAGCTGTGTCTGTGAAACTGACCCCCCATAAAAACTCTGGATGCTGAGGCTCACATGAGCGTCCTGGTGGGCAGGACACCAGGCATGTGGTCACACATTTTTGCTGGGAACGTAACACAGTCTGTGACTCTTGGGGAGAGGACGGTGGAAGCTCACCTTCAGGATGTTCCTGGACCCTGCCTCTTTCTGGGCTGACTTTTTTAAAAATATATTTTATTGATTTTTTATAGAGAGGAAGGGAGAGGGATAGAGAGTTCGAAACACTGGTCAGCTGCCTCCTGCACACCCCCTACTGAGGATGTGCCCGCAACCAAGGTACGTGCCCTTGACCAGAATCAAACCAGGGACCCTTCAGCCCTCAGGCTGATGCTCTATCCACTGAGCCAAACCGGTCAGGGCTGGGCTGGTTTTAATCTATATCTTTCACTGTAATAAACCATAACTGTGAGCATAACAGCTGGGAGTGAGTCTGTAACTCCTCCTTGAAACTGAAAAACCTGAGGATAGAATGGGGACCCCCAAACTCTGCAGTTGGTTTCAGGAGGGAGGGAGTCTTAGGGCATTTCCCTAACTGAGCAGGTGCCAGTGCTGGCAGTGGGCTGGCCCTTCTCATAGCACATAGGCATTCGATCCGAGGAAAACCCCATCGCTGGAGGGATGGGGGCTCCAACACCAGCATCAGCACTGGCCCTGCGGGGGCGTGTGCAGGCCCCTGGAGGCACAGGAACAAGCCCACCGGAAGCCTTACCTGCAGGGGGCGGGCGGGCGGCTGCAGCTGCAGGTAGCACTGGCTTGGGGAGTACCAGCTGCTGAGAGACAGGTAGCTGGGCAGGTACTGGGTCCCCACAGGCTTTCCATTGAGTGCTGTCACCTTGGCCTGAGAAGGAGAGAGAGGGTGCTTGGTCAAGGCCTGGGTGCCTGGAGTAGGAAGCGAATCTTGGGGATGCGTCTGCCTGTCCAGCCGTGTTGCAAGACCCTCTCAGGCTCCAATTTCCCCTTTGGGGAACCCCCTCCCCGATTCTCAGTCAATGGCGTTTAGTGTGGCTAGCCTGTTCTTCCCAGCTCTGTGGGAAGAACCAATGGGGTGTTGGGGGTTGGCTAGGGAGGGACAGGTTGCCCACTTGGCCACTGGGTGACAGTTCCACCACCTATTAGGGAACGCCGCCCCTCCCAGGCTCGCCAGCAGCCAGGTGGCTTCTCAAGGGAATCAGCTGCATGGGGAGAGGGCAGTCAGGGGAGGGCCCGTTGTGCAGGACAGCATCCCAGGGGCTCTGGACCAGCCCCACCTGCAGCTCACGGCCCTCCTCCTGCCTGCCCCAGGTCCCGGTGGCTACACCACTATTGCTCCTTGAGGGCTGGCACCTTTACTGGATGCTATAAGAAGGTGGCTAACACAAGGGAGACCTCAGAGGGGGCAGTTTAAGGCCTGTGTGTGGTGCAATATACAGATCTTGTAACACAGAACCCCATATGTTCACGTTGATCAATGTCACTCCAATCAATTTGATAAAAATGAAAATACCCATGTGTGATAAAGAATAAAGACATCGGCAGCTTCGGTCCCGCTCCTGGGAGGTAGCCCCTAGCCCCCTGGAACATCCCGAGTGCTGTGAGCTCATTGTGCATGGAGGGCCCCGACAACACATGTGCTAACGAGACGACTCGGGATGGGAACAGCCACACCAGAAAGACCAACCATGTGATTAGAGGGTTGGGGGTCTGAGCCACGTGATCTCAGCCTGACCTCCAGGGAGGGGAGGTAGCGGGAGACTTTGTTGAGTCTTAGGGCCCATCATTCAATCAGTGGCACCTACATCACGAGACCCCAACAAAATCCGTGGACACCAAAGCATAGTGAGCGCCCCTGGTTGGCTGTTCTTTGTGTCTGTCATTACATGTGGGTGTGCCAGGGTCCCGACTCCATGGCGACGGCACAAGAAGCTTCAAATTTGGGACCCTCCTGCTCTCGCCCTATGACCTCTCTCTTTACTTTATCCTAACTTGTATTATCTATAATAATAAAAGCATAATATGCTAATTAGACCGGATGACCTTCCTGACGAAGCCGGGGCTGCCAGGGAAGCCCGGGTCCCAGGTGCCTGCCAATGGCCATAGGGAAGCCGGTGCCGGCAGGAGCCGGGAGAAGGAAGGCCTACTCTCGCACAAATTTCATGCATCGGGCCTTTAGTTCTATTATAATAAAACTGTAATGGCCAAAGGTATGAACTTCCAGTTACAAACTAAATAAGTCCTAGGGATGCAATGTGTATCATGGGGACTATAGTTAACAGCTGTGTATTGTATATTTAAAAGTTGCTGAGAGAGTAGATCTTACAAGTTCTTCTCATAAGAAAAAAAATTGAAGGTGTGTGTGGTGATGGATGTTAGATAGACTTACTGTAGTGGTCATTTCATAATGAGTACGTATATTGAATCACTGTTATACATCAGAAACTAATATAATGTTATATGTCAATTATATCTCAATAAAAATAATTAGATAGTGTTTAAAATTGGTTCTGCTTTAAAAAAGAAAGAAAGAAAGAAAGACTTTTTCCTAAGCAGTATTTGGTAATAGAATAGAATATCTTTCCAGTAAAGTAACATTTTTGGAAAAAGCTAATTTTTTTTATTAGTCCTAAGCTGAGGATAATTTTTCCATTGATTTTTAGAGAAAGTGGGAGGGAGGCGGGAGGGAGAGACGGAGAGAAAGAGAGAGAGAAACATCAATGTGAGAGAGACACATCTATTGGTTGCCTCCTGTATGCTCCTTGACCCAGGCTGGGGATTGAACCTGCAACCAAGGTACATGCCCCTGATCAGGAATCGAACCAGTGACCCTTCAGTGTGTGGGCCAATGCTTTCACCACTGAGCATACCGGCCATAGTGAAATATATACTAGTAGCTATGAGAGAAAATTATTTGGCTAATTCTGATATTTGAGTCATTTGGGGGCTTTGCAGCTACTTACTCGTTAAAGGACTAATGGAAATAAAGGAATGTCTTTCAATTATTAAAAATTAAAAAACAGCCCCAGCCAGTGTTCTCAGTGGTTAGAGCGTTGGCCAGTGCACCAAAGGGTCATGAGTTCGATTCCTGGTCAGGGATATGTAGCTGGGTTGCAGGTTCAATCCCTAGCCCTGGTCAGGGTGCATGCAGAAGGCAACCAATTGATGTGTCTTTTCTCTCTCTCTCTCTCCCCTCCTCCTTTTCTCCCTTAAACTCTGTCTAAAAACCAATGGAAAAAAATATCCTCAGGTGAGGATTAACAAATAAATAAACAAACAAACAAGCTTGTAGTTGTAAGATAGTGGGCAGCAGGAACAGCCAGTTGGTAAAAAGTGTGAGTGACCTGGGGACCCCCAAGCTTATGTCTTTGGTGGTTTAAAATCTTTAAGGATATGTTGTTCTCTGGGGACACAGAGACCACAAGTGTCTTCAGCTCCCACCTACATATTTATTCTCAGCTACCCCCTGTCCTCACCATCCCAGTGCCATGGGGTCGTCACAGAGCCGGGACCCCCTCTTCCATCTCTCCTGCTCTTCCCTCCTCTACCCATCGGACACCAAGTCCCACTGATTCTACCTCAACAGCTCAGGCTTGGTGCCTTCTCATCATCATTTCTCATGTGCCCACCTGGGGTGCCCCCACCACCTCCCACTGTGGGCACTGGAGCAGCTGCTGGGGGTTAAAATTCAAATCACTCTGTCCCCTGACACTACCTTCTGGGTAAGCCCCAAGCATCCCTGGGAGCTGGCGGTTAACCTCGTTGGCTCCCTCCTCCATATCTTTCTGAAATGGCTCAGCCTGGCTGGGTACTTGCAGAACCCAATTGCACTATGGTGGTCCTCTGGGCTTCTGCATATATTGTTCCGCCTCCCAGAAGCAGCCTCCCGCCTCGCCCTGGGACAGCCGAGTGATCTGTTCCCACGCTGGGTTCCCCCATCAGACTGAACTCCCTCAGGGGAGGGGGCCTCCCAGGTCCACCGAGTCCATGCCTGCTGGCTGAATGACAAGGGTCCGGGGACTCACCCACCTCCAGCCACACATGCTGGGCGGACGTGGGGATGGAGGGGATTTCAAACGCCACCAGCCCTCCCCGGGATACGGATTCCGTGGTGTAGATGTTGTCCTTTGGGGTCAGCTCCGCCCTGATCTGGACCGTCACCCCCTCGGCCGGGCTGCCATCTGGGTAGGTCAGCTCCACCTGGAAGGGGTCACCAAAGAGTCAATGTTGTTTAGGTGTCAGGGCGGCAACACTCCCCAAAATGATCTAGACTTGGCCTGTTTCCCACGGGAACCCCAGCCAGCTTCTCTGCAGAAATAGACAAGCTGATGGTAAAATTCACAAGGAATTGCAGGAGGCTCCAAGTAGCCAAAGCAACCCTGATAAAGAACAAAGGAGAGCCCTAACCGGTTTGGCTCAGTGTCTAGAGCGTCGGCCTGTGGACTGAAGGGTCCCAGGTTCGATTCCGGTCAAGGGCATGTACCTTGGTTGCAGGCACATCCCCAGTAGGGGGTGTGCAGGAGGCAGCTGATGGATGTTTTTCTCTCATCAATGTTTCTAACTCTCTATCCCTCTCCCTTCCTCTCTGTAAAAAAATCAATAAAATATAAAAAAAAAAAAAAAAAAAAGAACAAAGAAGAACTCACACACTGCAATCAAGTCACTACAAAGCTATACTAATCCAGAGAGTGGAGGTATTGGCATGAGGATAGACATGGAGACCAAGGGGGACAGAGCTGAGAGTCTAGAAATGAACCCACATATCTACTACGACCAAAGGATCTTTGACAAGGGCGCCAAGACCATTCAGTGAGGAGAAGTATCGTTTCTTCAACAAATGGTGCTGGGACCACTGGCTCCCCACGTGCAAAAGAATAAAGTGGGACCCCTCCCTCCCATCCTACATAAAAGGTAACTCAAAGTGGATCCCAGACCTAAATGTAAGAGTTAAAACTACAAAACGCTCAGAAGCAAACAGGGAAAAAACCTCACGGCCTTGGACTTGGCAAAGCAGACACAAGATGCAATCAGCCTGTGCCAGCCGCTGGCCTCGCACCACGTCAGAGTACCAACAGGGCGGGCACTGCGGGGACCGTTCCTCGTGACTCCCCGCCTTCACTCGTGCAGGAGGGTAGAACATGTGACGAGAATGAGGGGCTCAGGAGACATGCATGTTGTGAAAGAAACATGGCCAGGGGGCCTGGAGCGACCCTGGAGCAGCCCTTCAGCTGGGCAGGGATTTGGTGCTGGGGTGACAGGGGCTTCGGCCTGTGTGATTCCCATTAACAGCTCTGTTCCTTAACCCAGATGGGGAGCAATTCCCCAGCTGTACGTGAAATGTTCCCCTTTTCCTGAATGGACCCCCAAACCCCTCCTGCATTCATGTTCTGGCCATGCATGTGGTACTTCAGCTTCTCCTCCAGCCGGGACCCTGCAATCAAGGGGCACAGGAGCTGTGTCTCCATGCGTGGGACATGGAGGCAGAGATCCTGGCACAAAGAGAGAAGGGCGGTCCCAACGTGGAGCAAGAGGGGGACACAGTGTAGGACAGACCACCGTGATCCTGTGGGTGACTCTGGGAGGCAGGAGGGTACAGGGCTATGGGTGGTGGGTAGAGAAAGGGGTCAGGGACAGGCCAGGTGACATCAGGCCCTGCTGGCTTTGCTGCCCCAGCTGCAATTGGTTTTTCGGTGACTCTCAGGCTGGAGCGGGGTGGAGGCAGGGCAGGGCCTGTGACCTCGGACGGCCCCTGCTGGCCCCAGCGCTTACCATCCCCATGTAGGACAGACCCGGCTTGAACTGCTTCCTGGTGGCCTTGGAGTAGCGGATGTCCACCAGCTGCTTCTGGACAGGGGTGGAATCGTCAAAGGCCACCTGCTGGCTCCCATCCGTGGCGGTCACCGCGGCCCAGATGCTGACTGTGCCCCGGAAGTGCTCAGGGATGTCAGTCGGGATCATGTCCCTCACGCAGATGTGAAAGTCCTGGGAGCCGTGAATCTGGAGGCAGGAGACAGGCTGTGCTCGCTTGGGGCTGGAGTGGCTTCGAGGGAGGACTTGTAAGCACACATCTCAGGTATAGGGCTCTCCAGCCACCTGTAGGGCCAGGGGACCCTCGGCCACACACGCAGTCTATGCTGTGGGGATGGATCCCTGCTGGGTATGCAGCTGTCCCTGTCCGCTCTGCTGGGCAGAAGGTGAGGCAGTGGCCCTCCAGCCAGGCGGCAGGGCAGGGATCTGAACCTGGCCAGCCCCACTCTGGTGCCCTCACTCCCCTCCTGCTCCCGGAGCACTGGAGCACGGAACTGCCCCCAGTCAACCCTCATCTTAGGAACCCCCAGGGCCTGGCCGACTCACATTCAGAAACATCTGTGGAGTTAACTACTCAGTAATGAGGGAATTGAGGAGGCCACCAGCCAGCAGCCTCCAGGGAGAACAAAGGGGACAGAGAGAAGCTTCGGGTGGGGGTGGGGACCACGATCATAGTGCAGTTGAGGCCGGTGCAGACAGGGCTCAGTGGTGGGGGACCCCACGAAGGCACGGGATCTCCAGGATGTGTGTGGAGGGACACACTCACAAACATACAGAACAATGAATACCAGATTATAAAACTTGACATACCCAGGAATGGGAAATCTTGCAGCCACTGTGGAAAAACAGTCTGGAATTTCTCAATTGGCGAAACACAGAGTCACCGTTGAGAGAGGGAACAGACAAGCAGACCTCGGCCAGATCGTGTGGGAAGAACACTGACCCACAGTCGGCAGTCGCCGGCCCAGGAAGCCAGCCCCTCCTTCACAGGTCAGGCTTCTTGCGTGAAGTCAGACCCCTCTCTCTAGCAACCAAATCACACCCGGTAACAGTGGGCCCCCAACGGCCAGGACTTTCTTAATAACTGACAATTTCCCTGATTTTTGCCCCCACTTCCAACTCAGGACCAACTGGAGAAAGCCAAGCCTGTCCCTAACCCATCATATTGGATGCCCACTGCTCAGTAGCTGCCCACAGCTCCTCTGGGCCACCAGCCTCTACTGGGGCACACCTGACGCCCCCTGCTCTTTTTTTCACTGTAAAGCTTGCCCACATCTCCCCCTGCCGCTGAGTCTCTGCCAAACGCCACTGACGGCTGATTCCCTTTCCACAGCAGACTTTGTCCTTATCTAAGTGGTTTTCATTTAATTCCACAACCACTCGCCCCAGGAGTGCCACACCCAAGAGAAATGAAACATCCCCCACACAAAACCTCGTCAATGAATGCCCAGAGCAGCACTGGCCACAGTCACCAAAGAGTGGAAACAACCCAAAGTCCATCGGCGAATGAATGGGTCAACGCCCTGTGGCCCATCCGTTCTGTGGAATATTACCCAGCCGTTAAAAAGGAGCGAAGCACCGACACGCTGCAGCATGGGTGAACGCTGAAAAAGCGAGGCGAATGAGAGAATGCAGGCACAAAAGGCCAGAGTCTATCACCTCATTGATATGAAATGTCCGAAACAGGCAAATCCACAGGCATAGGAAGTGGGGTCGTGGTTGCCAGGGGCTGGAGAAGGACATGAGAAATTTGGGAGGCTTGGTGGAAATATTCTAAAACAGCGGTTCTCAACCTGTGGGTCGCGACCCTTTGGGGGTCAAACGACCCTTTCACAGGGGTCGCCTAAAACCATCAGAAAACACATATATAATTACATATTGTTTTTGTGATTAATCACTATGTTCAATTTGTAACAAAATACATTCTGCATATTAGATATTTACATGACGATTCATAACAGTAGCAAAATTACAGTTATGAGGTAGCAAGGAAAATAATTTTATGGTTGGGGGTCACCACAACATGAGGAACTGTATTAAAGGGTCGTGGCATTAGGAAGGTTGAGAACCACTGCTCTAAAACTAGATAGTGGTGATGGGTGCACAACTCTGTGATTATACTAAAAACCACTGAAGTGTACACTCTCTGTGGGTATTTGAATTGTGTGGTACATGAATTATACCTCAATAAAACTGTTTTTTTAAAATTTACATACAATATCCTGGGAGAAAACACATCAAAATATCAGTAACGGTGGTGTCGGACCGTTGGAGAACAAGTTAAGATTATTTTCTTCCTTTTTAAGAATGTTCTAAAGTCTCCATGTTCAGCCCACAAGAATTTTATCTTTGGGGAAATCCCCACTGTATACTGTTTTAGAAATTCAAATAAAATGGATGACAATAGAGCGGAAGCCGAGGGCAGACGCTGTGGGAAGGGACCCACTGGGCGGACAGCATGAGGTGCTGCTCCTCACCTTCATGGTTCTGAGGACGGGGCACCCCATCTCCTGGCTGTAGTACCCCACGCCATTCACGGTCATGTTGATTGTCAAGGTTCCGGAGACGGGCTTCCCAAAGGTATACCTGGAACAAAGGGACAAGGGTAGCTGATGTCACAAGCAGCAGGTGGTCACTGGGTCCAGCAGCTGGATGAGAGTGGAGGTGTCCAAGGCGACCTAGTGGCTATTAGCGGGGGGTGCTCAAGGATGCGTGCCAAGATCCTGTCCTTCACACCGGGATGCTTCCCCACCCTGTAGCCGAACCTTCCAGCCCTTCCTGCCGCCCCGAGTCAGGACAGATAACCTCAGGGTCCCGCAGTCCTCAGTACCAAGCTTCATGTTTGACAGAAAAAGCGACCGAGAGTCAGAGAGGAGCCCTGGGCCAGGATGTGTGAGACAAGCCCTGGGGTTGGTGACACCACTGGAGCACGAGGAGGCCTGGTTCTAAGTGCCCTTACGAGCTCAGCTGTGAACTAGGGGCTTGACTTCTCTGAGCTCCCGCTTCTCCACCCCGAGGGTGGGAATAAAACTACCACCTCAGGGAGGTCGGTGGAATTTAAATGCATGTATGGGATGCCCGATGCAGAGGGGACACCTGCTTACCAGGGCAAGGAGCAAAATGGGAGACTGTAGTGAAAAAAAATAATGCCAGGCACTTCAACTATATTCTAAACTGGAAAACGTGTGTGTGTCCAGCACATCCTTGGATTTTAACACACACACGGGCCAGAGAGCAGCCTGAGCCAGGCCACCACCTCCAGCAGGCAGCAGAGCTGGGGCAGGACTAGGGGCTTCAAAGGAGGCCCAGAAAGGGACAGTGTCTCTTGATGACCCTGGTCAGCCCCACACTTTGGCCTGGGTCAAAGGCCCAGGTAACCCCCTCTAGAAATCCCTCTTGGGTCATCCCACAGCTGTGGGGCTGCCGATGGGTAGGGGTCCAGTTTGGGGCAGGGTGCCTCTTAGGGGAGAGGTATGTTCCAAAGGGGAGGAGCAGGCCCGTGGGGGAGGGGCGTCCCGCAGGAGGAGGGCATGCCTGTGGGGGGGACCCCCCTTCTCACCTGGCCTGCACAGTGCCAGTCTCGCAGGCGTCCACATCCCGGATGTAGCGGGGTGGGTCAATAAGGAGCTCGAACTTGGGCAGCGCTGAAGGGAGAGAGCAGAGCGGAGGGAAGCAGGTGGCCCCACCCCCGGCTGGCCTCAGAGGGATCCCGGCCGCCACTGCACGCTTACACTGTTAGAACCCATGCCACCCTGTGCTGAGCACTGGCAGCTCTGGGGATTTGCCAGCCACATCCATTTCCTATCTTTGGGGGACCAGCACCCCGTTTCTCTCAGGGGTCCACGTGCCTTGAGTACAGTGAATCCCATCCCATTCCAGGGGTGTGCCAGTGGCTCCTGGACCAACTAGGGGGCGTCCTGAGGTGCTTGTGATGGAAAGGAGCTTCTTTTGACCCTATGACTCAGCCCTGGGAGCATCCAGCCCCCGGGGCACCCTGTGCAGCTCACAACTCGGGGAGGAGGGACCAATACCCGGGAGCAGCACAGGAAACTCGGTCCCACCTGCTTGTTACATGAGCCAAGCCGATAAATTCCTTTTCTTTTCCCCTGGCTGGTGTTGCTCAGTGGTTAGAGTGTCGGCCCAGGCACTGAAGAGTTGCAGGTTCAATTCCCAGTTAAGGGCACATACCTGGGTTGCAGGTACGATCCCCGCCCCAGGCATGCAGGGCATGTGAGGGAGGCAACCAATTAATGTGTCTCTCTCACATCAATGTTTCTCTTTTTCTCTCTCTCTCCCTCCCTCCTCCCTTCCACTCTCTCTAAATGGAAAAAATATCCTCTGGTGAGGTTTCACAAAAATAAAAATAAATTCCTTTTCTATTGCTTCCTGAATATTCACTGGGCTTCTGTTGCTTACAACCCACACCCTGACCTCCACGGCTTTCCTCCCAGGATCTTCCTTTGGTTAAAAAATATGTTGATATTGATGTTAGAGAGAGAGGAAGGGGGAGGGACAGAGAGAGAGAAACATCGATGAAAAACATCCATCAGCTGCCTCCTGCACACCCCTCACTGGGGACTGAGCCTGCAAGCCGGGCATGTGCCCTGATCAGGAATGGAACTGGGGACCAAGATCTTCCTCTTAAAAGGAGAAGCCCTTGACCACGTAGGGGAGATGTTAGCACAGAAGCAGAGTAACTGGCTCTGGCAGGTTCGCTCCCTCGCTCTTGTCACCTGAGCACTTTCCTTAATGGCTCTCTCAGCCTCAGTTTCCCCATCTGTAAAGTGGAGATGCCTCACGGGGTCAGAACAAGGGAAAAATAACAAGAGGAAAAGAAGGACTTAAAAGGGAAGGAAATTCTGACACATGCTACAGCATGGATGGACTTGAGGACGTGCTGAGAAAGAGCCAGGCACCACCGGGCAAACACAGTGTGACCCCACGTACGCAAGGTCCCCGGAGGAGTCAGATTCACAGGGACAGGAAGTAGTGGGGGTGCCAGGCGCTGGGGAGGGGAAGAAGGGAGTTAGTGTTTAATGGGGCAGAGCTGCAGTCTGGGAAGATAAAAAAGTTCTGGCGATGGATGGTGGTGATGTTTGCACAACAATGCGAACGTACTTAAAGCCACTGAATTGTCCATTAGAAATGGTTAAGGTGGTAATTTTATGTTACTTACATTTTACCACCAGTTTTTAGAAAAGACATAACAGCCTGGCCAGTGTTGCTCAGTGGTTGAGCTTCGGACCCAGGCGCCAAGAAGTCGCTGGTTCGATTACTGATCAGGGCACACGCTCAGGTTGCAGGCTCGATCCCCAGGAAGGGGTATACAGGAGGCAGCCAATGGATGGATATTTCTCTCATTGATGTTTCTATCTATTTCTCCCTCTCCCTTCCCCTCTCTCTAAAAATAAATAAAAACGTATTTTTAAAAAAGAAAAGAAAAAACATGACAAAGGCCAGCCTTCCACACTGTGCCGGGCCTTCCCGACCCTCCACGCCTGGGGCTCCTGCCATCCGCCCCCTCAGCATCTGTGTCATCCCTGGGTCGGTGGTTTCTCCCAGATCTGAAGTCCTAGGATCCAGGATTCCCCCACTTACCATACTTCTGGACTTCAAAGGACTTGTTGTACACGTGGCCTTGCATTTCAACAAAAATGAACCATTCTCCCAGCACCGGCTGGTCGGACAACGGGAAGGTCATGTTGGTGATGCCTGTGTCGAGAGAGACACCCCGAATCCTGGGGCAAGTGCGTGTGCAGGGAGCTGGCTGGGCCCTGCGTCCAGCGGTGGTGAGGTCAGGTAGAGGCGCTCTGGGGACCCTGTGCCTCCCCTACCCCAAGCAGCCCCTGGGGAAGCCGGAGGGGGTCTGAGGCTGGGGGAGGGGGCCCCAGCAGAATATTCACCCCTGCAGGCTCAGGAAGAGTGGACGTGGGAGGGGCCAAGGGCCGCGCAGGGGCTTGGAGGCATGACTCCATGCAAACGCCGTGGCCCATGCGCCTGCCGGAGGCCCCGAACCCCACGTCTGGCTCAGAGGCACATGGAGCCCGGAAGCCCCCCCACCCCAGCAGGACTCCGGGTCTGTCACGTGTGCGCATTTCCCGGCTGAGGTGGCACAGCTTTCCTCAGCCCCTCCAAATGCCACCTATCACCTCCCCTTTCTCGGGGCTCCACCTCCCTTAGGGTCAGAGCTAGAAGGGAGAGACCAGTGTCACAGAGAAAGGAAAAGAATGCCAGCTTCTCAGCCAAGCAGAGCCTCCGACTCCTTGCTGGGGAAGAGACACCTGGTGCCGGGAGGGTGCTGGGTGGGAACTGGGGTGGGGGGTGATGGCGTGGAAGACCTTCAGTGGGAGGAAGGCTGGGGTGCTGACAAATGAGGCCCCAATGTTCCAGAAAGGTCCCCCGTACAGGCAGGTGTGCCCGCTGGATCCCAGGACACAGGCGGAGGGTCCTGGACAGCCCACATTCTGTTTCCCTGAAGGATTCTAGCACCTGCTACCCGGAGGTGCAGCCCCAAAGCCAGAAGGAAGAAGGGGAGAGGATGGGGGGGGGGGGGAGAATTACCACAGCAGACCGGCTCCACGTGCCTCCACTCCATCATCCTTGAGCCCCGGGGGTCCTGCGGGGACACACGGTGAACTGAGGCGGCTGGCATGTGCCTGGCGTTTGTGTGGCCCTTCTGAGCCCTCTCTCCAGGGCGGGACAAGCATGAAGGGCAGGCCCCATATTAGCCATTTATACGGGAGCGAACCAGAAAGAGCGTGGGATATAGAAGGGACCTGTCTGAGGACAACGGGGTGCAAGGGGGGGGGGGGGGGCTGGGCCTGTCTCACCATTCAGGGACGACCATTAGGACTCTGGGTGCAATCTACAAAGGGACAGGCAGACACACGCTGGCCTGCCCCACAGTGGACCCGGGGACCAGGATGGACCAGGTCCCTTCCTTGCGAGGCACTGGGCAGGCGGGGAGCGGTGGGCGGGCAGTGGGCGAAGACAGACCAGGCCTTGCTGAGAGTAGGCTAACCAGGCGAGAGTCAAGCTGGGCAGGGCAGGCCACTCACCAGGATATAGGCTTCCAGCTGCAACACAGACAGACAGAGGCAGTGAGCTACCCCCACCCAAAACCCCCAGCCCTCCATGCACGTTTGGTCTTCGCCCACGCAGGGCCTGGTCCCTTGGGACACCCACAGTTGCTGTTATGAGTTGAATTGTGCCTCCCCACCCCACCAAATTCATAGGTTGACATCCTGGCCTCTAGTTCCCCAGAATGATTGGGAGATGGTACTTTGTAGAGATAATCCACTTAAGATGAGGTCATTAGCATAGGGCCTAATCAAATAGGATGGTGTCCTTATAAGAAAGGATGGTTTACCCTGGCCTGATGTGGCTCAGCAGTTGAGCATTGACCCAGAAACCAAGAGGTCACTGGTTCAATTCCCGGTCAGGTCAGAATACATGCCCAGGTTTCGGGCTTGATCCCCAGTAGGGGGAGTGCAGGAGGCAGCTGATCGATGCTCTCATAGATGCTTCTATCTCTCTATCACTCTCCCTCCCCCTCTCTCTAAAAAATCAATAAAAACATGTTATAAAAAGGAGGAGGAGAAGGAGAAGGAGGAGAAGGAGGAGGAGGAGGAGAAGAAGAAACCAACCCTGCCAACACCTTGATCTTGGACTCCCAGCCTCCAGAACGGGGAGAGAATACACTTGTGTTGATTAAGCCACTGAGCTTACAGCACTTCGTCACAGCAGCCCTAGCAAACTCACACAGTTGCCATTAGCAGTGAGGGTGGCATGGCCAAGCCCTGTCTCAGGGCCTCTGTGCTCCCTGCTTCCCATCACGGTCCTGCCCTCCTTCCCAGACTTGCTTCTGCCTCTAACCAGGGACGGCTCCTCCAGGCAGCCCTCCCGAAACAGGTGCTTTCATGTCTGAACTCCCAAACACCTGCCTGGGGCCTGGCGGCAAGCCGGTGCTCATCCATATCAAACCCAACAGTCGATGCCAACTCTGACCACGATGAAGAACTCACCGGTGGAGGTCGCGGCTTGCACCGCTGTGTTCCTGACCTAGGCCGCGTGCCTTGCCTGATGCCCGTGTGGCTGACCGCGTTAGCTCAGGGCTGCCTGTGTGCCCGGGTGTGCCCCAGCTGAGCCCCGAGGCCGCTGGAAGCCTTGCACTTTAGATTCAATTTCTTGTGATGTTTGTCCTTGGGCCTCACCCAGCGCGGACCCTTGACCAGCCTCCAGAGGAGAACGGGCAGCCACACAAACCAGGGCTCTTCCCTTCTATTGTGAGTGCCAAGCCCTTCCCGGCAATAACTGCACACGAGGCAGATACCAAGGGGCCGAGCCCCAGCCCCTCCCCAGGGAAAACTGTGGGCACAGGCCCCCTCGGTATCTGGGTGCAGGAACTTAGCCCTGTCCGCTCAGAAAGCAAAACACGTACACACCCAGGGCCTGCCACGCTGCCCTGGGAACCCGCTCTGCCCTGGGAACCCGCTCCTGAGGTCCAGCTCAGCCTGAGGAAGGACGTGCCGGTGGAAAAGAACAGGCAAGTGCATCAAAATAGTCGATGAAAAGGCACAGAAACTTGGGGTGACGAAAGTTAAGGAAAAGCCGTGTGTACCCACAGAACTGCCCTTCTAGGCTGGCCACCAGCCACTAGGAACTGTGCAGCGTTATTGTCCAGAATATGAGCCCCACAGGGGTGGGGCCCCCGTATGCTCTGCTCAGCGACGTGCCCCGAGCACTCAGTACTCGAGGACGTGCACGTAGCCCGTGCCCTACACATGTCCTCTCAGGGCTCCCTAAGTGGAAGTCGCCCGCAGACCACGTTCACATCTTTGCTGTGCACACGAGTAGTGTGTAGTGTACGTAAACCTCTTCCTTCACAATCAATGCTTTTCTGCAAGCTCCTCCGTGCAGCGAATGCCAAGGAGAAGCCGAGGAAATAACGGAGCCGGGAAAATCACCACTTTGCACTCATCACAGCGAGTTTTGTTTCATGTAATTTTGGAATCGTCTGTGGAAGCTAGAACTGGCAGTGAGCGTCTGATGGGTAACTGGGTATGCAAAGAACCTCGGGTCCTCACAGATTACTTATTGACCACAAAGGGGAAAGACAGACTTTTGGTGGGAGCAACAGGGCAAACTCTACTTAAACCACTGGCTGCACTTACCATCACCAGCAACCAGACACACCAATATAATTTATCATTAAAATATAACTGATCATTAAAATAATCTTATAAGTGCATATGTATATAGGTGTATATACAGAGAGAGAGAGAAAGCACATAAGTGTAGCAAAATGTTTGTAACTGGTGAATCTAGATCTGTGGTTCTCAAAGTGTGTTCCCTCGTCCAGCAGCAGCATCAACTGGGCACCTGTTAGAAAACAGATTCGTGGGCACCTCTCTAGAAATCAGGGAATCAATAACCGGGTCAATAACTCTAGGGAGGGCTCAGCAATCTGTTTGAGCAAGCCCCCCCAGGGCAATCAGACACACACTCAAATTTGAGAACCACTGTCCCAGATCAGGCCAAATCTGGCCCTCTATCTGTTTGTGTAAATAAAGCTTTATTGGCACCCAGCCACACCCATTTATTCACATACCAGTATGTCTCTGACTAAGTCTATGCAACAACAGCAGATCTGAGTAATTGAGACAGAATCCTTCTGGCCCCACGGACACGAACATATTTACCACCCGGCCCTTTCAAGAAAGTTGGCCAATCCCTAGGCTGAATAAAGGGCACATGGGATTTCTCTGTGCTGTTCTTCCAACTTTTCTGTGCATTTGACGTTATTTCCAAATAAAAGGTTAAAAGAAAATCAACGCCTTCTTCCTGTGAATATGTTCATTTCCGAGGAGAAATGATGGGTTTGATGTGCGGTTATATTTTCTTTCTAATAATGTTAAAAGCAGGGCCAGTAGGATTTCAAATGATAACCCGTTGCTACTTAAATCCTTCATAAGCCTGCATAGAGGGCACTGGCCACTGCCTGGACCATGGTGCTCCCTTATGGGGCATCTACCATTTTTTTTTAAATATATATTTTTATTGATTTCAGAGAGGAAGGGAAAGGGAGAGAGAGCTAGAAACATCAATGATGAGAGAGAATCATCGATCAGCTGCCTCCCGCACACCCCCACTTGGGATTGAGTGCACAACCCAGCCACATGCCCTTGACCGGAATCGAACCTGGGACCCTTCAGTCCACAGGCCGATGCTCTATCCACTGAGCCAAACCAGCGAGGGCCCCACCAGCGTTCTTGCCTCCTCCTGTCCCACAGACTTCCCCTGGGCCTCCCAGGAGAAGTGGAGGCCCAGGGAGGGACCAAACCGGAGGTAAAAACTGTAAGAGGACAGAGGAGAAAGGCCAGTTGCTGACGGTGGCCTGGCCAGGGTGTCTCAGGGATGTGTGTTCTGGGCACAGGGTTTAGAAGCAAATCTCACCTCCTCACTGATGGGCCTCAGGTCTGGGGTGACGGTGAAGACGCTGATGAGCACTGGGAGGAAGGAGAGAGACGTGTAGCAGCTCCAGGCTACGGCCAGCCCTCCCCCGCCCGCACCGGTGCCCACCTCGGTGCTGGGGCCTGTACACTGGCTTGTCGGTCTGGATGAACACGGAGGCCCCCCGGGCATCCACGCTCACGGAGGTCTGGTTGTGGAAGAGGGTGCCCTCCTCTTCCTGCCGGCTTCGGCCCCACACCTTCAGGAGGGCCTGGCCCCGGAGGCCCGTGGGCACCTGTGCGCAGAGCATTGGAAACGGGGTGTCACCCTGGAGGGGACCTAGGTGTTGGGAAAGCAGCGTGGAGGTCTAGGGTGGGGGTGCTCACCTGTGGTGACTGTGCCCCTCTAGGGGACGCTTGGCAGTTTCTGGAGGTGTTTTTTGGGTGCCACAGCTGGGGGTAGGGCATCTAGTGGGTGGAGGCCAGGATGCTGCTCAACAGACTAGAGACTCCCAAAAGGGTCCTGGATTGTCGCACTTAGAATAGCTCTGGGTGAGCATTTCTCAACTTGGGTTAGGGGTGGGGGAGGATTCTGCTCCCCACCACCCCTCACCCCAGAGGACACTGGCCGTGTCTGAAGATGTTTCTAGTTGTCATAACAGCGATGAGGGTGCTGCTGGCCTCTAGTGGGTTAAGACCCCCTGGCCCCCCTCCCAGAATTACACGGGCCTTCGCTGGTCTCCTGTACAAACCCACAGCATCTATCCTGGGAGGAGGCCCTCCTTGTGTGCGGTGGCAGGGGACCGCACACGCTAGTAACTTCAACCCCTGTCCGGGGCTGCCCTATTTTCTGATACAGCAAACTGTTGCCATCTGGGGCTGGTTTGTTCTCTGGGGCGGGGAGGTCCTGGGCACCTGGGTGTTGAACGGCCTCCCTGGTCTCTACCCTCTAGATTCCAGTGGCAACCGCCCACCACCGTTGTGACACCCATAATGTCTCCAGGCATTGGCATTGCCAAGTGTCACAGAGGGAAGGGCGTAAACATCCTCCGTAGGAATGCTCCTTCGAAGGAGGGGCTATTACTGCCCTCCGTGCCACCGCACGAAGGACACAACCGCCTCGGACTTCATTCTGACCACGGCACGGGGCACATTATAATTAAGAATGAGTCTCAATTTAGTCCATTCATTCAGGGACCCCTTTGAGCATCTGATAAAAGTTAGGGACCAGCTAACTCAGTGAATGCCTACAATGTCAGTGCTTATAAACCCCTGGAAATCAAGGACTCCGGTTTCAAAACTGCGTCAGAGAATTACCTACAGTGTAGTTTCGTATGGGAAATAACTTTTAAATAACAATATTCAATGCCGACAAGGCTGTGGGAAATTTGGTCTCTAATGTATGGCGGGCGGTGCTGTGGGAAGGCAATGCTGCATCTCCTACCACCCTGGCCAGATAGCTGTGTTGGTTAGAGCATCATTCCAATGCACAAAGGTTGCAGGTTCGCTCCGCAGTTGGGACACATACAAGAAGCAACCAATGAGTGCATAAATGGGTGGAACAACAAATCGATGTGTGTGTGTGTGTGTCTCTCTCTCCCTTCCTCTCTCTCTAAGTTCAATCTATCAATAAATAAGTTGTTTAAAAACTAAAATAAAACAAAGCAGGACTGAGAAACAGGCCTAGATCCTGACCTGGTAACTCTTTTTCAGAGTGTTTAGCCAAAGGCAGGCATCCGGCACGCTAATAGCTTTACACATAAAGATGATCGCAACCTTTGGGTTACATTATCAAAACCCTAAAAACAATTTTTAAAGATCTAAATACGTACAAGGTGAGAGCTTTGTAAATTACTACAGTTGACCTTTGAACACCTGAATTGCAGGTTTTTTTCAATAAATATTGGCCTTCCATATCTGTGGGTTTTGCATCCGTGGATTCAACCAACCACTGGGTGAAAACAGAATTTTTGATCTGGGGTTGGGAATCCACGGATGCAGAAGGCTGACTGACTGTATGCATTATTCTACGCCATCCTATCTAATAAAGAAGGAATATGCTAATTGACCCTCACATCATCACAAAGATGGCGGTGCCCACAGCCACAAGATGGCCAGCAGGGGAGGGCAGTTGGGGGCGATCGGTCTGGCAGGGGAGCAGTTAGGCATCAATCAGGCTGGCAGGGGAGTGTTTAGGGGGTGATCAGGCTGGCAGGCAGAAGTGGTTAGAGGCAATCAGGCAGGCAGGCAGGCAGGCAGGCAAGTGGTTGGGAGCCAGTAGTCCCGGATTGTGAGAGGGATGTCCGACCTAAACTGGCAGACGGACATCCCCTGAGGGGTCCTAGATTGGAGAGGGTGTAGGCTGGGCTGAGGGACACCCTCCCCCCCACCACCCCCCCACCACCCCAGTGCATGAATTTCATGCACTGGGCCTCTAGTTTTATAATAAAGGACTTAAGCATCCTCGGATTTTGGTGTCTGCAGGGAGTTCTAAAACCAATTCTTTGCAAATACCAAGAGAATGACTATAGTTAAGTTTTGGGGGAGTCAAAAGTTATACACAGATTTTCCACTGCTTCGGGGGGAGTGGCACTGGTAACCCCCTCATTGTTCAAGGATCAACTGTACATAAAAGGGATGTAATAAGATGCTGTTTACAACAGGATGCAAAATACAATTATAGAGACTTTGACACATGAAAATATGTTTATACAATGTGTTTAGAGAAAACAACAGGAAACACCATGGTGTATACCCTTTAATTGCAACTATGAAAAAATGTGCTCAAGGAGACAAGGATTTGCAGGAAATGTGAAAAAGTGAAAAGTATAGGGAAGGGGCTTATGGGTGACTTCTCCTTGTCTAAATTTTTTCCTCATCAATCATTGTTTTTCTCAGTGATTTTTCTCAAAACACATGCAACATATCTTGTTCCATCCAATTCAATTTATTCCCAAGGTAGGGTTTATGATTTCAAAAGTTCATAGCTTACCTTGAGTTTGATTGTCCCTTTATCTAAAAATTGAAAATAAAACAAAAACGGTTAAATCAGAAGCTGTGTTTTCCTGCCCAACCTCCCTGGCCTGCAGCCTTACAAACAGGGGTTTCTCAAGCCAGAGGGATTTTCTGTGAACAAGCATATACCCTGGGTCACACTGGTCTGGCTTGGGCTGGGCTGGGCTGGGCTTGCCAAACTGGCGAGAGTTGAAGGCCGGAGGGAATGGACAAAGCTGAGCTATTCAGGGGAAAGTTGGCCGGCTTGCATACTTGATTCACTTCACCCCTGGCCTCTGCCCAAGGTAAGCTGTGAGGGGAGCAAAGAGAAACTCCAGGGAAGAGGAACGGGAGAAAGAAGAAGAGACTGAGGTTCCTAGTGGACCTTGCTCGAGTGAATCTGACTGGTCTCCCATCGTCTCTCTTCTACCCAAATGGAGTCATTTGCTATTCTGACACCTCTCGGGACTTACTGGCCTTCAGGGCTTATTTAGACATCTACTGTTTCTGCCTCCCAGAATGAATCCCCCCTCCCCTCTCCACCCCACCCTGCCTTCCTTGCTAGCCAAACCCTGATTTCCTTGTAGGAACCCCTGACCAACTCCCAGTCCATGTCATCTGGTGGAGCTCTGTGCAAATCTACATAGGCCTTTGCCCTTATCACAGGGATTGGCTCAGAGTTGAGCACATGATGACCCACATAGCCAACCAGCACAGGCCTTGCCCCTGCCCACAGGGACTGGGTCTGAGTTGAGGATATGACCCAAGATGCACCACTCAGAGGGAATCCTGGGAGCCCCACCACCACTTCCTCTGAGCTTTGAGGAGACAGGGGCCCATCCAGAAGTGTGGCCAGGAGATGGCCAGTAATGTCCGTGGACTTTTCTAGTTATGAGAGGCCCTAAAACTCTGCCACTGAAACCAACCTGAGTTGGGTTTCGGGGACGACCCCTGGAGAGGAACAGGGACTGCCTGCACTCCTCCTGCCCGCCCAATCCCTTCTCCTCGTTTCCACTCCTGGTCGGCCTCCCCGTGTCCCTGCAGAGGACAGGGGCTGCCCCACTAGAGCCCCAGCACATCCTGTCTCCTGTGGCTGCATCCTGCCCATGCTCCCTGTGAGGAATGAGTCACCCGCCCTACCAGACTGGGAGCCCCTGAGGCAGGGCCAGGAGGCCAGCGCTGTCTTTCTCTGCAATTTACCAAGGAAACTGTGGGAGAGGCTGGCTGAGGGCCTAAGCTCCGCCCAGCTGGGAGCCCAGGTCTGGGTCCAGCACCCTACAGGGTGGGGTGGGGGAGAGGGGGCAAAGCTCAAGAAAAGGTCTGATATGGGCCCATCCCACCTCTAGCCAAAGCTGACACGAAAGGTGCCTGACTCCATCCATATCTGCACCCATAGAACCTGGACTCGGATTCCCCATTCTGGGGAGGTGGCTGCCCCTCCGGGGCCTTACTCTCTTCATCTGAGAAATGGGGAGAACTCAACCTGCCTGCCCTCCCTGCCAGGGTCCTAGGGAGGTGGGATGGGAGGAAGCAAAGCAAGGCCCACCCTGCCCAAGCCCTGAAGGCCAGGAAACGGCTCCACTGTGCGAAGGAAGGGGAAGCCCCCATCAGACAGCCCGGAGACCTACCCAGCATGGCTCCCTGGCTCCATGCCACTGCCTCGCCCTGGGCCACCAACTGAGCCTGGACCATGACTTCCCTTGGGGAGTTAAAGATGGTCACGCTGATGACTTCCTCCACCCCCGAGCGGAAGACGGAGGGCGCTGTGATCAAATAGCCCCTGCAGGAGAGGAGAACCGTGGTGAAGGCCAAGGACTGTCTGACCCACCCCTGGCCTCACTGCCACCCTGGCAGGGTCAGGTTGCACCCCAGGCTCACTCCACCTATTCCTCACCCTGAAAGCACGGTCACTTCATGCATCTGTATTCCCCTCAAATTGTGGGCTCCTGAAAACCATGGACTGGCTTGTTCACCCCTGAGGCCCTCACTGGGTAACTGGCCTCTGAGGCCCTCACTGGGTAAGCATCTGGCCTCTCTGAATCCAGTGCCACACCTCCCTTCGACCTCTGCATTCTGGCCCCTGGCCTTTTCTCTGCCATCGGACATTTGCACGTGCCAAGCGCACAGTCTGAAGTGCTCGTCCTGTAGGCTAAGGGGCAGGACTCTACTCCATCCTCACAGCCGCTCTGTGAGAAGTGTGCGCATCTCCCATTTGCAGAGTCAAAAATTAAGTCCTGGAGCAGCCAAGTCATGTGCCCGCATCAGTGAGACACCAGGATTTGAACCCAGACAGTCAGACTCCGGAACCCAGTGGGAAGAAGTAAGGAGCTTCCCACAGAGTTAATTTTAAGAACGAACCCCTAAAACCAAACTGAATGACCCAACACAGGAAAAGCTTCTCGAACAATGGAATCAAAACATCCCTCTCTCTTTAAAAACCCTCAGCTTGACTTTGCAGACAGGAGAGCTGATCTTGCAGAAGGAGAAAGAATGTGCACCAGGTCACAGAGCCAGCGAGGAGAGGGCCCTGGGTGCCTTTGTGGCCTGAGTCCCAGGCCTCCCCACCCGCGTTCCTGCCTCCTCGTGTTCTGCAGCTTTCCACCGAACATCACAAAAGCTCGTCCATAACCACTGGACCTGTTCACAAGGCAACAAGTGCCCAGAGCACCAGCAGCAAAGGCAGTACAAGTCCAACTGAGCAGAACTATGGACACTAGAAAGAAAGAGGCAAAAGGGAAAACTCTGGACTAGGCATTTCTCAAAATCCTCTCTGAGACAACCCGACACCCACATGCAAAAGGATGAATTTAGACCCTTATCGCACATCGAACGCTAAGATGGATTCAATGTGGGTCAGACACTAAATGTAAAACTATAAAAGCACTAGAAGAAAACATAGGAGGAAGGCTCTGTGAACTTGTGTTAGGCAAAGATTTCATGAATAAGATACTAAAAGCACAATCCCAATGCTTCAAAGAAATCACTGATAAACTGGACTTCATTACAACTTCAGGAGAAGTCTGGCATATCGAAAGACACACGGGTTCCCGCAGCACTGACCCTAGGAATCCACTGTGCTCTGTCTGGCTCAAACAATGACCAGAGTTCACGCAACCTGGATTCCTACATGGACTGTCCAACTGCAGGACTGACCACAGCCTGCAAGGATCTCGGGGACTTACCATCTACTATATGACTCCAGCACAATGAGAGTGGCCAGAGACCCTAACTTCGAAGGTGCACTGGCCAGACCCAGCAATGACTGGAGTAGTGACCATGGGGTCCCATGTTCTGTCCGACTCCAGCACCAACAAGTGCCTGCCAACTGGATTCCCGAGTGCAGTGTTTGGCCCCAGCCACGCACAGAGCTCGTATTGACCCTGGGTGTGTAACTATACCTTCCGGAGCATGCAGTAACCCTGGGTCTCATGGATGTCCAGATCCAGCACTGACCCGAATGTGTACTGACCACGGATCTTACGTATTCTGTCTGACTCCAGCACCCAACAGAGTATGCAGTGATGCCGGGAACGGACATGAACCATCTCGAGCAGGAAGACCCTTGCTTCGTATGTGATGTGTCGTGTGTGGCTCCTGCACCAACAAGACCCTGAGCTCCCCTGTGCAGTGCTGGCCTCAGTGCACAGCGCATGCAATGATCCCGAGTCCTTCACTGTGTCCAGAGCACACAGTCACCCGAGGGGCGAGCTGCTACCCTCTAACTCCAGCACTGACTCGGGCGCGCAGTGGCCCCGAACCCCCACGGGTCCTGTCTCGCTGCTGCACTGGAATGTGGCCTCGTTCAGGACAGAGTCTTTCCGTCCAGCTCCCAGCTGATCCCGGGGGCCCCCACCTGGCGTGTGCTGAGTGTGGAAGAGCACCTGGAAAATACACAATCCGCATGTTTGTTTTCCGCTGTCGCCTGTAGAGCCCTCATCCAGGTCCCCGTTAGCATCTTCACCCAAAGGCCCAGAGGACCTGCTGGGACCAGATGCGTTTTCCCTGAGGGCCAGGAGCTGCGCCTGGCAGTGTGATCGCCAGCCAACCACTGTCGACCCTGGCATCTGAGCCGACACTGGCTTCTCGTTCTTTAGACCTGGGAAAGGTGGTGTTTGGTAAAGCGCCGTTTATTTCAATGAGGCCTGTGGCCCGCTGGCTGAGAGTTTGACATGCTTGGGTAGACGGTGTTGGTCTTGCAAATCCATGCTGCTTTCTGGGGCTAGAGATTTCTCCTGAAAAAAGCCAACAACGTGGGACAAAATCCAAGGCTTTTCCTAAAACGAGATCCTTCAGGATGGTGGGCCGAGGCCTGGAGGCCAGCTGATCTGGAACCGCAAGTCAGTTGCTGTGTCTCCCGGCGTCGGGGTTCCATTTCACGCAACAGTGGTGAGATCCCAGGGCTAATTCAGTCAAACTCTGTTTAAAACCCTTCAGCGAAGGGCCTCTGGTCCCTCTAAGGCAGGATCTCTCCTTTAGGGCTGTGTCATGCTGTGTGAGGGGGGCTGATCTGTCCGTGGCAGTGTCCCTAACCCCTACCCAGTAGGTTCCAGCAGCACTGCCTGCCCCTGGATGTGACAAGGCCCAAATGCCTCTGGACAATGCTGAAGGGCCCCGAGGGGACACAGATCGCCCTCTGGCTGAGAGCTGATATTCTAAAAGGTGTCCATCAGCACAAAAGTCTGCTGGGTTCCAACTTCACAAGGTCCAGGGGAGGGAACCCCATTGCTCGAAGCCAGCGTGCTGTCTTACTTCTCAAACTGTGATCTCAGAGGAGCAGTGCACCCCACGCTAGTCCCCTGGAGACCTGATTCTGGGAACTCCTGAAGGAGGACTGCTTGCAAAGCACCTCGGAAAGGCCGAGCTGGACCAAGCGGCTGAGCTGGGGCAGCAGGAGGCAGCCCCCCTGAACCCACAGCCTTGCAGGGCTGACCCGAACTTGGCAGGTCTGGAAAGATTCCCTACCCAGCCAGCTCCTGGGAAAGTCTCCTGAGCAGCCAGTGAAGTCACCTCCTCCCATGTCAATCCCCCAGAAGCTCTGTAAGTGAACTCCAAGAAAAATGTGGAAGCCAAACAAACACTTCCTCCCCCACCACCACGCCCTGCCTAGGAAAACGAACTTTCTCCCATTCCTCAGCCAAAACGCGAACCTCTTACCTTCATGCCAGGGGCAACTTGAAATCGCCACCCCAGACGACAGCCACGGCCACCCAAGGGGGCAGCGTCTGCAGCCCGAGCTCTGGGGAGTCCCTGTACCACCAGGGGCCCCTGCCGAAGTCTCAGAGCGCCCCCTTTCCCAGTCCGACCCGTATGTACTGGGGGACAAGAAGCTAGGTCCCACCAGCGCGGAGGCTGTGTGGCCTTGGGCGGGTCGCTACACCTCTCTGAGCCAGTCTCTGGGACTCCCACCCCGGGAGGCGGCCAGCCTCCTCGGTCGCCCGGGGCTACTCACGGGGCCTGGGGGCGGGCGGCGTGCACGCTGTCCCTCGGCGACAGAAGCAGCAGGAGCCTGAGCAGCGGCCCAAGCAGGGCGCCCCACATTTTCGGGCTCCGCGGAGACGCCGCACCAAGGGAGGGGGCCGGGACGGGGTTGGACCGGAGCCAGGGTCCGAGCGACCCTGTCCCCGCTGCGCCGTCGGGGACCCTTTGTTCGCAACCCCCGCGCCGTGCGCCCGGCGCCATGCGCCCTGCTCCGCGCCCGGCCAGGCTTGGGCAGCGGGGACCAGCCCCCTACCCGGACCCGCCTCTGCCCGGCCCGCCCCGCGCGCCCCGCCCTCGCCCCGCCCCTGAACTCATCCCATCCACCGACTCTCCCCACAACCTCCCGGACCCGCCCCTTGCGCGGATGCACCCCCAGACCCGCCCACCCCCTTCCCCTCGTCTACCCGAACTGTCCCCCTCCCCAACCTGACCCAATATCCTCCCCAAACTCGCCCCCTCCCTGGACTGTACCCCCATCCACCCTGCCGGTCCGCCCCCCAGCCGCCCACCCATGGCACGGTGGACCCGTCCCCATCCCTGCACAGGGGTGCTTCGTCTCTGTGCCCTCTTCATCCCCCGCTATGCTGGGCCCGCTGTGTCCTCCCCAACCCCCCCTTTCCCCACCCACCACCTGGAGGCTGAGGAGTAGAGCCCTTTGGAGAAGCTAAGGCTGGCTAGAGGGCCACCCTTCCAGACACCGGCCCCTGATTGCCGTCCTCACTTCTGCCCTCGCAGCACCGCAGCGTCTGCAAATCCCCTGGGCCAGCCCCTCCCTCTCTCAGTCTTCTTTCCCCTCTGCACCCCTGCTGTGTGCACCCCTTCCTCTTTGAGGGCAGGGTGTCCCCTCCTGCCCCTCCCAGTGTCACCAGCTCAAAGATGGTCCCCCTGTTGTAGGTCCCTCTGGTGGGGACAACGCCTTTCAATGTCATGTTCAAGTCCTCTCCCCTCTCCCTCCAGTATCGCCCACCCCCAGCTGGCCTGCGGCCTCTTTAGTGTTTAACGGGACCAAGTCCAAACTTGGGGCTGCCTAATGGCCCAGCCTCATTCACTCTAGTTCCTCCTGCACACTGTGCTGACCCCACTGCCTGCCTTTGTTCAAACTCCGCCTCTCCACCCTCCTCCGCTGCCTGTCCAACTCCTGCTCCTTCCCAGAACCCTCTCTGCTCCCAGCCTCCCCCAGCCTCCCCCATAGGCTTTGGACCAAGCCCTGGGCAGGCAGTGGGACACACAGCATCTGCCACAGCAGATGATGGAGGGGGCAGTGCAGGAACCGGCCTAGATGAGGGAATAGCGGGGCAGTGGCGGTGCTGAGAGACTAGAAGGAGGTGCCAGCCTACAGGCACAGTCCCCACGGGCACCAAGCAGGGTCTTCTAGTAAACACCTCATAGCTCACGTCAGCCCAGCCCCCCCAGGGATCCCCAGACCAGAGGGGAAACAGACATGCCTGTGTGCAGGAGCAGCTGTAGGGTGTGAAGCTCGCTGCCTAGGAGGACACAGCTACCCTGTCACTGGGGGAGCAGCCAGTGACAGTAATGAAGTTAAAACTTCATGTGACCTCTGACTCCACTAACAGGAAAAGGCTGTGACCAAGGTGATGCAGCCAAGCAGCTGCATCGTTAGGGGCCGTGAGTAACCAGAAGCAGCCTGCATGACCATCCACGGACAAGGTGAAGGAGGTGCCACATGTGAGCCCACAAGTGAGGTGCAGAGAGATGGGAAGGGGGTGGACAGAACCATGGAGAAGAATGCAGGGAGGGAATTGCAACAAGACCCAAGGGCTTTCACCTCCTGTGGTCTGGGGAGCATGGCCAGGTGCTGAGGGTGGGGGTGGCTGTCCTCACCCTGTGTCCCCGAGGCCCCAGCGAGTGAGGACTAGAGCTGCTGACTCGGTGGAGGAGCAGAGATCTCTGCACACAGCCGTGAGCGCCCACTCCCAGGGCTGTGAGGGAGGCTCCTCTTCTGGCCTTACCTGATCTCAGCAAAGAGCACAACAGAGCAATGTCTTCTCAAGGACTTCCAGGTGTCCAGAAAAGGGCATCAGCTCGCAGGGAAAGTTGCTTGGGAAAAGGATGCAAAAGCTGCTGAGAATCTCCGAGGAGCAGGGAAGCACCTTGGGGACGCCTTTACAGATGGAGAAAAACCGGGCGGATCTGCCCAGCACTCTCCCTGATGCACGTGGAGAGGAACATGCATTCGCCCTCCTGGACAATGGCTGTAATGTCTTGGTGCATGTGTGTGTGTGTGCGCGCACATGTGTGTCTGTGTGTGTGTGTACACACCATACATGTTCTTGGTCCAGTAGAAGCATGGGAGGAAGAGCACAGGATGAATTTCTGTAACACATTACCATAAGTTTGATAGCTTAAACAATAGGACTTTAGACAGCCCACAGGATGGGACAAAATATTTGCAAAGCATATATCTGGTGAGGGATTACTATCCAGAATATGTAAAGAGTGCCCACAATCCAACAACAAGAAGCATATAACCCAATTCAACAACGGGCAAAGGCTCTGAACAGACATTTCTCCAAAGAAGATATAAAAATCGTGAATAAGCACATGAAACATCACTAATCATTAGGGAAAATCAAATTAAAACCATCATGAGACACCAGTTCACACCTACACAATGGTATTATTTTTTTAAAAAATAGACAATAACAAGTATTGGCAAGGATGTGGAGAAATTGGGACTCGTGTGCACACCGCTCATGGAGATGTAAAATGGTGCAGCCACTGTGGAAACAGTCTGGCAGGGCCTCAAAAAGTGGAACATAGAATCACTATATGATCTAGTTGTTCCACTTTGGGGTTTATGCCCAAAAGACAGACTATAAATAAGCACTGGAGAAGGCCGAGAGACATGAAAACATGCTCAAAGACACTAATCATCCAAGAGATGCAAATCAAAACAACAATGAGGTACCATCTCACACCTGTCAGAATGGCTATCATCAACAAATCAACAAAGGACAAGTGCTGGAGAGGATGTGGAGAAAAAGGAACCCTCATGCACCGCTGGTGGGAATGCAGACTGGTGCAGCCACTGTGGAAGACAGTATGGAGTTTCCTCAAAAAGTTAAAAATGGAACTCCCATTTGACCCAGTGATCCCACTTCTAGGGATATATCCTAAGAAAACAGAAACACCAATCAGAAAGGATATATGCACCCCTATGTTCATAGCAGCACAATTCACCATAGCTAAGATTTGGAAACAACTTAAGTGCCCATCAGCAGATGAGTGGATTTAAAAAACGATGGTACATCTACACAATGGAATATTACACCGCTATAAAAAAGAAGGAACTTTTACCATTTGCAACAGCATGGATGAAACTGGAGAGCATTATGCTAAGCGAAATAAGCCAGACAGAGAAAGATAAATATCACATGATCTCGCTCATGTGGGATATAATGATCAACATAATTTGATGAACCAAAATAGATCCAGAGACAAACGGCAGGGGAGGTGGGGAGGTTAGAGAGCAACCAAAGGACTTGTATGCATTCATATTGGCATAACCAATGGACACAGACACTGGGGCGGTGGGGGCTTGCCCGGGGTGGGAATGGTTGAGGGGGGGTGAGCAATTGGGGATAAAGGAGACATATGTAAAACTTAAGACAATAAAAAATAAATAAATAAGCATTGACTAAATAGCAACTTTTCAGCAGAGAAAAGGCACGAATTAGGTGTAGGGTTGCCAAAGTTAGCAAATAAAAATAGAGTTATATTTGCATCTCAGATAAATGACCAAAAAATGCAGTGTAAGTATGACCCAGTAATATTGGGGAGGCCACTCACTAATCTGCCCTGTGCTCCCATCTGGCTCCTTCTCATCTTTCAGGTCCCACCCAGGGGCTCTGTCATTGTGAGGCTCCTCCTCCCCCGCCTCAGGGGCTCCCTCAGCTGGGTGGCTGTGCCTCCAAGTGAGTCCCTGTAATGTGTGGTCTGTACCCGCCCACCTCACCTCACCTGGAAGGTCGTGCACTCAACCACCACACCTGGGGGCTGTCTGCACCTGCCAGCCTCACCTGGGAGCCGTGTGTCTGTGGGGTGAGTGTATGTGTGTCTGTCCTAGCAATAGGGTGGCGGTGCCATCTGCAGCCCTTCTTACCAGTGACCAGAGCCCCTGGCATGGCTTGGAGTCAGACACCTCCAGGCACCTTCATCAGTCTCTTAGGCTGCCACGGGGGCCCCACCATTTATTCACTGGAGGCTCCCATGAGATGACAGCAGGGACCAGCCTCTGATGGCACTTGGGCCAGTGCTAATGTTTAATGAGAAAACGGAGGCCCAGACGATTCAGCCCTAAATGGGGGCCTTGGCCGCTATGTCTTCTGGGCAAACAGGCTGGAAATAAAGCACCACAGTGAGTGGCCCAGCCCGCCTTGGCTCCCCCAGCCAATTCTGTCCTGGGGAAGATGCCAACTCGGTGTCAGGAATGTTTTGGACACACCCTAGGCCAGGAGGGACTGAAGGGGCACCAGGCCGCTGGCAGCTCCAAACGTACAGTGGGGGCCCGAGCGGGGCTCCCACCCTCTGCTCCCCACGGTGGATTCACTGGCCCTGCAGGGAATGGGTCTGCAGGAGGCAGAGCCTGGGATGGTGCATGGTCAACTGCATTCCAACCCAAGGGAGGTGGACAGCCCCCAGGTGAGGTAGACAGGTATAGACAGCCCCCCGGAAAGGTGGACAAGTGTAGCTAGCCTCCAGGTGAGATGGCCAGGTGTAGACAGACCCAGGTAAGGTAGATAGCCCCCGAGTGAGGTGTACTGGTATAGGCAGCCCCAGATGAAGTGGACAGGTGTTTACAGAACTCCAGGTAGGGTGGACAGGTGTAGGCCAACCCCAGATAAGGTGAACAGGTGTAGAAACCCACAAGTGAAGTGACTACTTCCTCCCTTTCTTTCCTTCTCTCATCCTGTGTCTATGGACACCACCCACCAGGTTAACCAGGTGCTCAGAGATGGACCAGGCTGCCTAGCCCTCAGCTGCTCACAGTATTTAGGAAAATCAGTTCTAACAGGTGAGTTCTGGAACTTCTGGCGGCAGGACTTACGTCACAGGGCACCCGTGAGGGCTAGAGCCTGATTCAAGGCCAGCCTTGAACCCAGGGAGTAGCGGATAGTCCACATAGGGCACCTCTTCCCATAGTGCAGGTGGGGGCTTCCCAGGTGTGGCACTGGGGCCAGGCAGCCGGAAGCAGGAGGGACCAGCTCCCACGCACTGCTTTGTAGGAGGAGACGTTTCGCTGCTCCTTTGTGCAAACCTTCCAAGATTTCCTCCTGGCTCCCTAGGCTACATCCCACCGGACCTTGGGCACTTGCCCTCCCACTGCCCTGTGAGCCAGGTGGCTCACTCCCCCGCACCGCCCCCCCCCCCGCCCCCCAGCCCAGCGCTGGTCACTTGGGCTTTAGCTCCGGGGAGCAGACCTCAGGCCTTGCCACCTTCTTCCTCTCCCATGGCACCATTCACTCATTTCCTTTCTCTCTCTCTATCTCTTTCTCTTCTTTCTTTTGTAAAATAAAATTTACTTCCCGTAAAGTTCACCCACTCAAAATGTACAATTCAACAGTTTTTAGTGTACTTACGGAGTTTTGCAACCATCGCCCCAACCTAATTCTAGAACATTTCTATCACCCCCAAAGGAGATCCCGTCCACATGAGCAGTCACTCTCCATTCCCCCTCCCCCAGCGCCTGGCAACCACTAATCCGCTTTCTGTCCCCGTGGGTCTGTCTGTTCTGTCCACTTCATGTAGATGGAATCATGCGTCATGCGGCTTTGGGGACTTGCTTTGTTCACTCAGCGTGATGTTTTCAAGGTTCATTCCAGAGGCACTCTTCCCAGCTTATCACACTTGGTGGAGAAAACCAGCCGTGTTTCTGCTGAGGACAAGGAGGGGCCTTAAAGCCCCTGATGTGAAAAAGACCAATAACAACGACAACAGCATCCTATATAATGAAAGGCTAATATGCAAGTTGTCCCCTTGACCGGGAGTTTGACGGGGAGTTCAACTGGGAGTTCGACCAGGGGGCAGACGCTCAATGCACAGGCATGGAAACATGGAACAGACTGATGAATCTCAGAGGGAAGGGGGAAGGGGTGAGGGCAGGAAGAGATTAACCAAAGATCTTATATGCATACTAGAGGCCCGGTGCACGGATTCATGCACCGGTGGGGTTCCTCGGCCTGGCCTGCGGGGATCGGGCTGAAAGTGGCTCTCCAACATGCCACAAGGGGTCCTGGATTGCGAGAGGGCGCAGGCCAGGCCAAGGTACCTCTAGTCAATAATAATAATAGTTGACTTTACAGAGCCAACACCATGCACTGGGTAGGAATTGTGTGTTTTGTTTTTTCTCATAACCACCTTGAGAAGGACAGCTGTTGTCCCCAGTCCTCTGGGCACTCACTGGTACCCAGTGACAGAGCTGTGATCTCGCCGTCCCCTCTCCTCCCTTGCCCACAACCCCCAGCAAGGAGACTCCCTTCTGCCCCTGGCTTTGCATTGTCAGCCTGGGAAGCTGTTCTTAGCAGCCTTTGCATGGCCGCTTCCTTCCTAGTGGGGGGATGGCTGGCAGCCCCCCTGCATCTGGAATTGGGGGAGCATTGCCCAAAATGGCAGCATTGGGACTGTAACCAGGCAAAGATTTTGGCCCCAACTTAAATGTTCTCACCCCCCACCCCCAAATAAAATAGATAAATAAGGCACTGTTATTCAGTCTGATGTACTAATCTTCCAAGTGTTTTTAAATCCTCTGTTGGTATCAGTGCACAAACGAATCTTTGCATTTCATGTTGCACTATAAGTCACCCACTGACTGTTTGTTAAGCCAGATAGTATAACTGAGGTCCCAATTTAGATCAACGATCCTTCTATCAAGAGTCAAGTCTCTAAGAGAAAAAAACCCCTTCTTTGCCATGAATAAGCCACAAATGACCTATTTTATAATATGAAGATTAATTTACTGCTATAAAAATTTTATCAGTAAAAAAACAAGCACTATTAAAATTGTGGGGGAAGAAGTTGGCTTCTGTCGTGAGCTGAGGTGTGTCCCCCTCCCCAGATGTAAGTCCAAGTCTTAATCCCTGCCCGGAACCTGTGAATGTGGCCTTTGTTGGAAATAGAGTCTTCAGTCCCCAGGGCTCGCGGCTCACATGGATGCCTCACTGTCAGATGAGATGCGGGGAGACGTGAGAATCACAGGAAAGAGCTCAGAATGAAACCCCTCAAGTAACTTCTCCCCAGCGTGTCTTCCTCCAGCCACTGGATCTCAGGCATTTAGAAAGCACAGCACATAAAGGTTCCTGTCTCTCTATTTGAGGGACACAAGTCATTTTGCATAAAATGCCTTAAAAAATCTTTAAGAAAGATTCTGCTTCGTAATTGCAGAGTCACTGCAAAGCGCTTTTGCTCAGCCACTGCCCTGGTCCCCCTTGGAGCCCCACATGTTTGCCCCCCACCCTGACGCCAGTCCGTGGCCGTGTTCCTAGCAGCCTCGTGTCCCCGTGCCCCTGGAGGCGGCTCTGGGAGGCTCTGCGGATGCTGCTGAGTGACTGCATGAATCGCTGGCCCGAGGCCAGGTCAGCTCTGGACCCAGAGGCCACAGGCTTCTAAGCTCTTCGGGGGGAGATGTGTGGTGCTGACAGGAAAATATGTGTTTGGTTTGTAAGTTAAGCGAACTCCCTGTGGAAGTGATTGAAGAGACAGTAAAATGGAAACCCGTGTGGTCATGATGTTGGCAACGCTCCTGACTTGGCGTTGCTCGGCAGCAGGGCGGGCGCCGTCCTCGGGGGCTCTGCAGAGAGCTGATGGACGTGACCTGCGACCCTTTCGCCTTCTGAAATCATCAAGCATCTGCTGAATGAGCTGTTTAGGAAAGGGTCCCGGGCCAAGGCCGTGGAGGGAGCGGGGTGTGGAGTGGGGGGTGGAGAAGGCCCTTTGCATCAGAAACACACACGAGTCATTTCTAATCAATCAAAAAGAGGAAGAGAGACCAAATGCAGTTAATGAATGCTTGAACCCCATGCTGTGATGAAACACTTTTAGGAGCTGGGCTGGGCCACGTGAAGCCATGGAGACGCCTGAAACGTCCGTCAGGAGAACGGCCGAGTGAAGACGGTAACTTCTGCGCGGGGAGATAGCAGGCCACTGACAAGAAAAGCAGAGGAGCAGTAGATTGTTATGTGAAAGAAACTGTTGCAAACATAGTCAGTATTAGTCTCCTCTGGCTGCTGTAATGAATTACCACCTGCCTGATGGCTCAAAACAACACCAATGTACTTTCTTACAGCTCTGGGAGCCAGAAATTGGACATCAGTGTTACTGGGCTAAAGTCGAGGTGTCAACAGGGTTGGTTTCTTCTGGCGGCTTCAGGGGAGAGTCCGTGTCCTTGCCTCCGTGTCTGAGGGTGCCTGAGTTCCTTGGCCCGTGACTCCTTCCTTCCGGCATCACTCCAACCTCTTGCTTCCGTCGTCACATCTATGCCATCTGTGTGAGACTGCCCTCTGCTTCCCTCTCGTAAGGACACTTGGGATTACACTGAGGACCCGCCTGCAAACACAGGGCAATCTCCCCTCATCTCAAGACCCTTAATGTCATCGTGTCTGCAAAGTTCCTTCCCCATAAACACACCATTGAAAGGTCGGTCTGATCCCTGAGGCAGCGACTAAGTGAGCAGTGGTCAGGGCATATATGCAGCCTGGAGACGCTGGACAAGGGGACGACTCACATCCCAGGAGGACAGAGCAGGATGGTGTCTCGGGATTTCATCACGCTACTCAGAAGGGTATGCAATTGAAAATTTAATGTTTATTTCGTTGAATTTTCCATTTATTATTTTCAGACCACGCTTGACCAGGGAAAAGTGAAACCTTGGAAAGCAAAACCGCGGTGGGCGGAGAGAACTTCTGTCCAGGGAGACTCCCCGCAGGGAGAGGGCAGCCTTCTCCAGGAGTCTTATTTTGCCCAAATGTTAAAAGTGAGAGGAAAACTAAGTAAATGACTCTTCCCCAGGGGGTTCCCACCAGAACCTGCAGCTCAGCACTGGGAGGCGGCAGAGAGCCACAAAGGGAGAGGAAAGGTGGAGGCCGGCCTGGGTCCCTTGTGGTGGGGATGGATGGGCTGGACCCAGGCATCTGCACACACAAAGCAAATCCAATTGGGGCCCCCAGCAAGGGCGCCCGGCCTGTTCCAGATCCACAGTGGCTGTGCTCACGGTGCAGGCAAATGCTCTAAACCAGTGGCTCTCAACCTTCTGGCCCTTTAATACAGTTCCTCATGTTGTGGTGACCCCCAACCATAAAATTATTTTCGTTGCTACTTCATAACTGTAATGTTGCTACTGTTATGAATCGTAATGTGAATATCTGATATGCAGAATGTATTTAGGCGACCCCTGTGAAAGGGTCGTTAGACCGCCAAAGGGGTCAGACCCACAGGTTGAGAACCGCTGCTCTAAACTGACCAAGGTCAGAGGTTCACTGAACTAATCCTCAGACATCAGCGTCTCTGCGATCACCCACAGGGACTTCCGGAACTGCCTGCACCCAATCAGTTCCAATTAGCCGAGAGGCAGGAATGTGGGCTGGGGCTGGAGCCCGGGGGGGAGCGCTCTGCGGAGAGGAGGCTGCGCCTGGGCCGCCCCAGGAAGCAGGCCACCAACGGGAGGAAGAGAGGGATCCCGGGCCTCGTGATCAGTGGGGGGCTGCCAGGTGGCCTAGCAACACCCTCCTCTGTAACTAATCCCGTCATTCAAAAGCTACGTTTCAGCAGGCCAGACAGAGAAAGGAGAGCAAATACTGCAGGGTTTCCCTTCGATGAGGTCCCTAGAACAGGCAACTCCATAGCGACAGAAAGTAGAATAGAGGTTACCATGGGCTGGGGAGGGGGAGGAGGGAGTTCGTGTTTAAAGAGCAGGGAGTTTATGTTGAGGAAGATGGGAACTGTGGGTGTCGATGGTGGTGATGGTTACACAACAGTGTGAATGCATTTGATGCCGCCTCTAGTACACTTAGAAATGGCAGAGACGATAAACATTCTGCAGAGCCTATCATACTGCATTCTTTCATGGAAAAGACCACCACACACTGGGCGCTGGGTATAGAAGCAGCTTCCTTGGAAGTGGCTGCCACGGTCCCTGTCTGTAGGGGGTGCGTGTGCAGTCCGGGGAGGTGGCCCCATTTATCCCACGGTCCCGGGAGCACAGACTCTGCTCCACAGCCCCCCGCCCTCTCCCCCCTTCACCGTCATTCCTCAGGGTCCGGGGAGCCTGTGGTTTGCCGGCGTGTACCTATCCCGGTGCCCTGGCCGTGGCAGGTGCTCGGAGGTGTCTGAACCTGACTTTACGAGAGGTGACCTGGTCCAGATCCAGATCCAGATTGTTCCTTCCATCTTGTTCTGATGGTGGCCCAGTCCAGCCCTAACCGGCCATGACAAGGCATTCTCCCATGTAGGGTCCTTTCTTCCCCAAATCATCCTGGGTACCGGCCCGTGGAGGCCACAGCTCCTGCCTGGAAGTGGGGCCGCCTGGGAGGAGTTTGAAATGCACTTTTTGTCCAAGCTCACTAGACAATCTTAGGCCAGAGGAAACCCCCAACCATGCAGTGAGGGGTCAACCTGGGAGAAAGGGATGGTCCCTGAAACCAAAGCCATAGCATCCTCTTGTTCCCATGGAAACCCCTCCTTGCCTTTGATTGGACCCTAGGGCCACTGCCACACACAGCTTTAACCAACAGAGACTTACTCTCCCCCAGTTCTGCAGGCTGGGGCTCTGAAGTCAAGGTGTCAGCAGGGTCATGCTCCTTCTGGAGGCTCTAGGGGAGGGTCCTTCTTGCCTCTTCCGGCTGCTGGGGGCTCCCAGCATTTCTTGTCTTATGGCCACGTCACCCCCATCTCTGCCTCTATCTTCACAAGGCCTCCTCCTCTTCTCTGTCTCAAATCTCCCTCTGCCCTTCTCTTATAAGGACCCTTGTCATTGGATTTAGGGCCACCTGGATAACTCAGGGTGAGCTCATCTCAAGATCCTTCACTTATTGCATCTGCAAAGACCCTTTTTCCAAATAAGGTCACAGTCACAGTTCCGGGGTCCAAGTTCCATGTGATGTAACTTGCGGGGCGGGGGTGGGGGGGGGCAGGGGAGGGGGGGTGGGCGGGAGGCACCAGTCACTCCACTACCGCCTCCAGGCACATTCTCTTTGAAGACCAGGCTGAGCCTTATCAGTTCTCTGAGCAAATCTCATTCTCTTTATCTCTTGTCCAGATTGTGCCCCAAACAGACCCAACCGTCTCAGGATGCGGAATTCTCCTGGAAGACCAACAACCTCAGGATCAAAGCCTCCACCACAGGCAACCAATGCTCAGATGGTCCCCGTGACATAGCTGGGCAGTCTGGACGAGGCCAGGCGACAGTCCAGAGTGCAGAGCGAGCAGGTCCAGGAGAGCTGGGACTCACACCTGCCCCGGATGATGTGGTGCAGCACCAAACTCTGACGCTCTAGCATCCTTGACTCAAAAAGGTGCCCACAGCCTGGCCAGCGTGACTCGGTTGGTTGGAGTATGGACCCGTACACCAAAAGGTGGCAGGTTTGATTCCCGGTCAGGGCACACACCCCGGCTGCCAGTTTGATCCTCAGTCGGGGCCAGTGTGGGAGGCAACCAATCGATGTGTCTGTCTCACATAGATGATTCTCTTTCTCTCTCTCTCTCTCTCTCTAAAAATAAAATAATAAAATTGGGGGGTAAAAAAGATGCCCACAATACTGCAGATGAAAGGGAGTCAGGTTATAAATGTACAATTCCACTCCACTTTGTCTGAAATTCTATCAGAATTATATGCTCCAAAATGCAAATCATACCAGTCTCTCACTGGTAACCATTCTGGATGATTTGTAACTCTCCTGTGACTACTTGTCAAAAGAAGTGCGCCAAGATATGATAAATACTAAAGGACTAATTTAATCTGTGAGTGATGATACTTTATTTTTTTAAGTATGCAAAGACATGAACAATTTCACCTGAATTGATGATGATGGACAGAATTGACCAGAAATTAGGGACACAGGGAAGCTGGTGAGCCGGGGGGAATTGCTGCCCCCTACAGGCCTTCAGAAGAATCTCCAGCACCAGGACCAGAAGATGGAAGATGGATCCATTAAAGCCAGACAGCCCGCCCCCGGTGACTCAATGTTTGAGCGTTGACCTATGAACCAGGTCAGGGAACATGCCCGGGCTGCAGCTCAATCCCTGGTGGGGGGGCGTTCAGGAGGCAGCCAATCAATGATTCGCTCTCATCATTGATGTTTCTATCTCTCTCTCCCTCTCCCTTCCTCTCTGAAATCAATAAAAATATATATATTTTAAAAAGCCAAACAGAGGGGCTGAGTAAGACTCCTCTGTGAAGTGCCCTGATTTCTGCAAGCCGCCTTCCTCATCCCCTCCTGGAAGGCGTGGCCAGCAGTGGTCCCTCAGCGATGCTTCCCTCCCCGCCCTCAGCCACAGGCAGGGGCACCATCCACGTTGGTCCCCTTATTCACCTCTCGGCTGACCCGAGGGCCACCTCCCACGCCGGGACTGTCACACAGGCAAAGGTTAAAAGGCCATAACAGACCCACTATTATGTGCTCACCATCCAAGTTAAGGATTGGCTGCTCCCGGACGGAAACCTCCTTTCTGAACGTAACCGTAAGTTTGAGTTGTGACAATGGTCCTTTTCTTTTTCTTTTTTTGTCAGCTCCACCACCTGTCTGTGGAGCCCTCACGGCCTTTTCACGATTTTGAAAAACCTGAGAATCATTCACACATAGCCCGGCTCCACCGTCTTCCAGCTCCCGATGTTGCCGTTGAGTTTTCGGACACCACTAAAGTGGGTGCCTGCTATTTTTCTCTGCAAGTTTGAAAATCTTTAATCCTTACTGTTGTGAAATGTGTGCTGACTTGTCCAGGGGACAGGCAGCTTCTAACACAGCACCCAGTGTTCCACTCCCTGGTCCTCACGGCCCTGTGTTACCCCCTCTCCTCGGTGCTTCTCTTCTAAGTGATGGAACATGGCACCCTTGAGGGGGTGTCACTTAGGGTTCTAAAGATGACCCCTCCGCCTTGCCCTCTGACTCCGTCTCCTGCTGACTTTGAGTACATACGCTTCAGTGTTGGAGATACGGGGTGGGACGGAGGGTGGCCTCCAGCCAAGGACAGCATTGGCAGCAGCCAGCCGGGGCACTGGCCCTCAGGGGAACAGCCTCGGTGAGAAACGGAATCCCACCAAGAGGGGAGGGGAGCTTGGACGCAGGTGAGTCCCCTGTGGAGCTTCGGGTGAGGCCCTGGCAGGCGCCTGATTGCAGCCTCCTGAGACCAGGAAGACAAGGCCCCGCTGAGCCGTACCCAGATCCCTGACATCTGGCCCTAATCAGTTTGGCTCAGTGGATAGAGCATCGGCCTGCGATCTGAAAGGTCCCAGATTCGATTCCGGTCAAGGGCATGTACCTTGGTTGCGGGCACATCCCCAGTTGGGGGTGTGCAGAAAGGCAGCTGATGGATGTTTCTCTCTCATCGATGTTTCCAGCTCTATCCCTCTCCCTTCCTCTCTGTAAAAAATCAATAAAATATATTTTTTAAAATAAATAAATAAATAAAATAAATGGACATCTGCTGTTGTGGGGTAATTTGTTACACAGTATAAGTGGCTAATATACCTCCGTGTGGGCCTTTTCTTTATTTCCTGGGCTGTGCCCTCAGGGGCCCTCTGCAATCTGGTATTATTTCTTTTACACTTTCCTCTTCCGTTTCCTCTGTCCACAATTCCCACTGGTGGGATATGGAACCTCCTGGATAGAATCTTAATTTAAAAAAAATCTCTCCTATTTCCCATTTCTGTTCTTTTATTATTATTATTGTTTAAAGTACTACATATGCCTTCTTTTTCCTGATTGACCCCTCCCACTCCTGCCCCCCAGGACAAGCCCCCACCGCCCCAGTGTCGTGTCCATTGGTTCTGCTAATATGCACGCATACAAGTCCTTTGGTTGATCTCTTACTCTCTCCTCGCCCCCCTCTCCCCCCCCCCCCCCCCCCCCCCCGCCTTCTCTCTGAGGTTGGGCAGACGGTCTGTTCAGTGTTTCTTTGTCTCTGGATCTATTTTTGTTCACCAGGCATTTCTGTTCTTTTTATTGTGCTTTCTGGGAGATTTTTTCTTTTCTTTTTTTAATATATTTTATTTATTTTTTACAGACAGGAAGGGAGAGGGATAGAGAGTTAGAAACATCGATGAGAGAGAAACGTCAATCAGCTGCCTCCTGCACACTCCCCACTGGGGGTGTGCCTGCAACCAAGTACATGCCCTTGACCGGAATCGAACCTGGGACCCTTGTGTCCGCAGGCCAACGCTCTATCCGCTGAGCCAAACCAGTCAGGGCTCTGGGAGATTTTTTCACCATTTTATCTTTCAACCCTACTATTGGATTTTTCTATTTTCCAAGACCTCACATTTTTTCAGAGTATCCCTCCCGTTCTTATTTTATAAATGCAAACATACACCCACGTCTCTAAGTATAGTTTCGTTCTCATTCCCTATTTGGTTTTCATGGGACTTTTAAGAGACGCAGAGATCCGAGGGATTAGTCTGTACTTGAGAATGAGACATGGAACGCTGTGTGTGCGTGCGTGCAGGCAGGAAGTGGGGGTGAGGGTGCTTGGAACGATGGAGCACATGGGCATTTTCATTGACAGCCCCCATGTGACGGGGGTGGAATCTTTTGCTTTGGGGGCAGTTTCTCACGGGAAAAATGCTCCACGCTGAAGCCTCCGAGTGGGACGGAAGGCCGACTTCTGGCTTCCTGCAAACAGGGTGGGGAGAGGGGCGTGCAGGCAGCACAGCTCAGGGTGTGGACTGTAACTGGACCCCCGATTTCAGCCCCAGGTGTCCACTGGCGAAACTTGTGAAGTTTCCTCGGACAGTGAGCAAGCTGTGTTTCTTGTAGGAGAGCAGGCGGGATGGGCACCTGGCAGCACAGTGCAGCCCAGGGGCCAAGGGCCAGGCTCCTCCCCTCTGCCCGTGTGTCCTGTCCGTTCCCCTCGGGCCTCCTCCCAGTGCAGGGACCTGGCAGCTCTGATCCCTTCCCCATCCAGCGGGATCCTAGGAGGCACAGGCAGGTAAGGGGGAGGCAGAAGGGAGAGAGAAGCCACTCCCTTTCCAGCTTCTGCTGGAGGTCCCAGACAGCAGACAACAAAGGCTCTGGTGACTTGCAAGTCCTGTGGGTGTTTTCCAGGGCAGTGGCAGGAGCTCCGGGTGTGGCTGGTGGTGCAACAGTGAGAGGATGGGCTGGTGGCTCCACCTTCCCCCTCCCCCTGCTTCTCGGCCCTTCCAACAGGTCCCCGTGCGAACAGCCCACCTGCTGGGCCTGCTCTGGGTCCCCCACCACCCGCTCACTCCTCCTTATATTTATTCATAGTGGGAAATAACGTGACATTTGACATTTTACCCTTTAACTGCATGGTTCAGTGACATTTAATACACTGACAATCTTTTGCAACCATCACCACAATCTAGTTCCAAATTTTTTCTCCACCCCAAACAGAAACTGTGTTCACTGAGCAGTAACTTCCCACTGTCCCTCTGCCAGCCCCTGGCAACCTCTATGCTACTTTCCGTGTCCCCGAACTTGCCTCTTCTAGGGACCGCATGAGCAGAAGCGTACAATCAGTACTTGTCCGTTAGGGTCTCTCCCTCCGCATGACATTTCCAGGATTCCTGCAGTGTAGCCCGTCTCGGTGCTTCGTTCCTTTTTACGGCCGAATAGCATTCCAGGGGGTGGGGACAGCGCGTTTTGTGGGTCCATCATCTGTGGATGGACATTTGGACCGTTTCCACCTTTTGGCTACTGTAAATGGTGCTGCTACACTCACTCACAAATGCCTTGGAGTCCCTGTGCTATAGACTAGACGGCTGTGCCCCCACAGAACTCATGTTAAATCCCTAACACCCCAAAGTGATGGCACTGGGAGGTGGGGCCGTTGGGTGATTAGGTTATGATGGTGGAGTCGCCATGACTGCGATGAGCGCCCTGAAATAAGGGACCACAGAGCACTTCCTCGCCTCACCCGCCGTGTGAGAACACCGGGAGAAAACGACCACCTATTAACCAGGGAGAGGACTCTTACCAGACACCAAATCTGCCGATGCCTTGATCTTGGACTTCCAGCCTCCAGAACCACGAAAGATACGTTTCTACTACGTACAAGCCCCCTCCCATCTCTGGTATTTCGTTGTAGCCGCCCGGACAGTCTAAGACAGCCAGTTTTCACCTCTCTTGGGTGTGTGCCTCGGAGTGAACGGCAAAGGTGTGTAACCACAGAGGGGGAGGTGAAACTGCCGGTCCCGGAAGTGATGATGCGGTGGTAAACTGTTTCAGGTATGTGTTACCACCCCTCTCCTTACTGGGAGAATCCGAGTTGCTGGTAAGGCGTTTTGGTGTGATGGCAGATTTGGGGGGGGTGGGGTGTGAGGGAGGATAGTGGGGAAGTGGGAGGTTACAACTTCCCCACACAGAGCAGGTCACTTCCTTCCTCCTGGGCACCAAAGAGCTGTGTCACTGTGATGGCACTGCCTTTGGATATCAGTTCTTGGCTTTAACAGTTTCCCTGCCGACTCTCAGGGAGGATCTGAGTGCCGTCCTGGTTGCGTTTTCTCATCTCCTGTCTCCTGTGATGGCCTCGCTCAAGCCCTCCTTCTAGAAGCTGTCACCAAACTGACTGAAAACCGTAGTTTTTCGGATTCTGGATGTGACATTCGTTCAGTACAAAAAAATGGAAAGTAGGAAGTATTCGAGATCTTGCACCCTGACACATGTTGACAGTTGGGCTCAAATTAACTCATGAACATTCTCAAAAAGGAAAAAAAAAAAAAGAGGAAAATGTAGACCAGGAAGGGGAAGCTCCCTCGTCTGTCCCGCCAGCCACTGCTGCTGGCGTTTTGGTGCTCAGTTCCAGCCAGTGTGCTTGTTCTAGAAGACTCTGAAGGCTGCCTTCCAGTGGAGCACTCCGCCCAGTGCCTCACGTGCCCACCTCTCCAGCAAGAGTAGGCGAGTCTTCTTTCTCTTGAGAGCAATTCACAAAAAGCAGAACTGCTTCTCAGCCCACACCCGCTTATTCAAGATGGTGACAGCTTTGAGTCCTGTAGGAAAATATTAAATATGTCCTTTCACAAGTTAGATTTCCTACTTTCTTGTTCAGATCAAGGGGAGGCAAACCTCTTCTGGGCCGGACGGTAAGGATTTTAGGCTTTGCAAAACAGATGATCTCCAAAGACGCAACTCCGCCATTTGCAGCATGAAAGCAGTCACAGACACATGCACATGAATGGGTGCAGCTATGTGCCGATAAAACTTTATTTACACACACAGAGGAAACAAGCTGGATTTGGCTTGAGGTCTATGGTTTGCCAACCCTGATGTATATCTTTTTCAGAATTTGTGCTAATTTTCAGCCCAGGCATAGTTGAGAAGCAGCCACACAGAGCTGCATTTCCAGTCTTTTCTTCAGAAGTTGGGTTGAGGTCAATGAATGAAGCTGAGAAAGATGGTGTTGGCTAGGCAGGGGGAAGACTGGGCCTGAAGCATCAGAGGTTCTCCCACGGGAGTCAATTCTAACACCCAGGTCACTGGGCAAGGTCTGGACATGTTTTGGGATGGGGGAGTGCTGCTGGCATCTGGTGGGTGAAGGCCAGGGATGCAGCTCCCCTCAGCGCACAGGAGGCCCCCCCCAGCACAGAGCGATCTGACTCTAAAAATCAACAGCCCAAGGCGGACACTGTAATGTAAACATGAGCACGATCGTTTAGAAAGCCTGCTCGCTCGAGTTCCGTTGTATGGATTTCTTAATGAAGATGTCATACACGCAGATGAGAAAACTTTTAACCGAAATGTTAAAGGAATGCGAAATGCAACAATAACAAGCGTCCCGCCCACCTCAGGGTCCCCAGCCCCGACCACCCCGCCCTCCCCCCAGAGACATTATCTTTCTTGGTTTTTACTTTTAACACAAATTGCTCTGTGCCCCACATATTTTGACCTACTTTCATTTTTAAAAATCTTGGCAATCTTTCCACATGATTCATATAAATTGTTCCTTAAATAGTTTTTAGTTCCCAGCACAGCCGCGTGTATCTGACCCACCATCACCATCGCTCACTCCGCAGCACTCTGGAGCCCCTGCCGAACGGAAGCACACAGCACGCCAGTGCCCACTGGGCAGGGTGGAGCAAAGGTCTGCATCCAGCACTATGGGCGTGAGTGGGGCAGGGGGCCCCCTGCAAGTCCCTGAACACTAAGGGACCCCAAACAAGCTGCAGTTTTTACCTCGGTTTAGGGAAATTCTAAAAACTAGAAGGCAGAGATTATAACGAGACTGTGGTACTAATCCGGCTCATTAAGACTAACGGAAGGACCGGGGTCCCTGGGGTGTCTGTCCCTGTCTGTGGACCCAAAGCTTTTGCACACAAATGGGGGGAACGGGCCAGGGGATGACGTTTCTGGGACTCAGATACAGGAGCTCCATGGGCATCCCTAATGAGGACGTCATGGCCTTGGAAACATGGGAATGAAAGGGTCGGTGTGTGGATGGAAACTGGAAGGTTTAACCCACCTGTGGGAGAGCCTGTGTCCCTTGACCTGCATGGTTGTGGGAATGGTTACTATGTCTGACTGGGGACTGCTTCCTGATGTGCAATTATAGCTCCCAACCTGCTGATAGGAAGCAGGTCAGGACTGTAAGGGGTCAGGGTAGGGGTGGGGTGTGTGAAGGTGAAAGTGTGCCTGTTGAACATGTGTTAGATCAAGACACATCTCTCTTCCCAGAATGCAGGGCAGGGATGGATACTGCATCTCACCCGGAGCACCACCCCTCCCCTGTCGTCCCGCAGCAGCCATGCCCACGGCACCCCCAGAGCACCACCCCTCCCGTGTCGTCCCGCAGCAGCCATGTCCACGGCACCCCCAGAACACCACCCCTCCCGTGTCGTCCCGCAGCAGCCATGTCCACGGGCACCTCCAGAGCACCACCCCTCCCGTGTCGTCCCGCAGCAGCCATGTCCACGGGAACCAGCAGGCCTGCCAGAGCCCACGTGGTGCAGACGGGAGCCGACGAGCTGGGGAGGAAAATTCTCTGTGGCACAGTCCCGTGTGGAGTGTAAGCTGGAGCAACGGCAAAGCCCGCAGGTGCTCCAGCGACCGCTGCTGGGACATTGGACTGGATGAGAATTTCCAGTTGAGGACCAACTCCTCACTTGCTTCGGACATTAGACAGAACAGCACCGTGACTGGAGGAAGGAATCACCTCGAGAGTGAAATACTCAGCGTCTCTCCTGCTTCCCCTTACATAGAAACCAAACTCAACTGCCAAACACTTTATTTCTTAATATAAAACAAGATTATCACACAAAACCAGCTGTAGTGCTGAGCTAAGTGACTAAAGTGCGTGAGTTTCGGGAACACCACACCGGTGCCCTGGCACAGAGGCGCCCTGGACAGAGCTTTCTTCCCGAGGGTTTCAGAGGCCCCACTTGGGCTAGGGTCACGGCCTGCGTGTGGATTCACCGTGCGCAGGGCTTGTCAGCCTGAGAGGAGCAGGCTGCTGGCCTCTCCCCACGTGTCCCCTCGAGTGTCCTCCTCATTGAAATACCACTGGCGGGGGGCCACCGGGCCCTGGGCCTCTTCCCAGACCTCCTGGTTGATTAAGGCTGCCTCCTTACTCACTCCAGCAGAGAGTTCCTGCACCTGCGCAAAGCTCCTGCGGGAATAACGGAAGGGATGATGCTTTCTGCCCCCGCCCGCCCCCCACCCCGCGCCCGAGGGCCGGAAGGAGCCAAGGCGCCTCTGCCTTCGCCAAGGTGGCAGCGCGGAGGCAGCGGGTCCAGGCAGATTCTTCCCGAGCACATGGGAAAGCGCGGGTCAGTAAGCTGTCTGAACAGAACTCAAACAGGGAAGCCTCCAAGGACAGGGCCAGGCAGGCATGAAAGGAAAGACTCATTTGTTCAAGAAACAAGTGTGGCTCAGTGGTTGAGCATTAACCTATGAACCAAGAGGTCACGGTTCGATTCCAGTCAGGGCACATGCCCAGGTTGTAGGCTCGATCCCCAGTAGGGTGTGCAGGAGGCAGCTGACCAATGATTCTCTCTCATCATTGAGGTTTCTATCTCTCCCTCTCGCTTCCTTTCTGAAATCAATAAAAATATGTGTTTTTAAAAAGAACTGTGAATGGGGCATATCCCAGCCCGCCCTCGAAGTACATGGTGGTGGGGACACAGGTGTTAAATGAGCATGTTTAACCACTCAAGCCTGTGACCTTTGCAATCCAGAACGCTCTGGTGTGTCCCGATTTCATCCTGGGGCCAGAAGAAGCTAACTCCACAGCGGGTGGCATCTGATTTTTATCAGCACCTTTCAAATATTGTAGGCATCTCAGGAAGTATGTTTAGCATTGTAAAGGAGAAGAAAACAAGATTCTTTCTGGAACACGTGGAAGAAACCCCATGGTTAGAAATCCCCTGGAGAGAAGGAAACCGGGGTGATTTCGGGGGGCGGGCCTAGGGCTGGTTCCTCGTGGGCACATGCTGGGAAACCCCTCGAGTTGTACCACTACAGTCTGCGCCTTTTCTCTATGTACTTATACTCCAATAAGGAGTTCCAAAGAGATCACCCCAGGCCCTGACCCTGGAAAACATCTAAAACATGAACAGCCCGATCCAAGGCGCCCGCAGTGCTGTGTGGTCCCGAGGAGTGAATGAGGGGTGATGCCATTGCCCTTTCTATTTTGGCTGTTGGGGAACCCACTTGAGGTTTCAGGTGGGCTGAAGGCTTTTACCCCCTCCCTTCTCCCTGCCTTGCTGGACCCTGCCATGCCAGGGCTGCCCGCTCTCTGCACAGGGCAGCCGGCAATGGCACATCTCTGCCTGATGGGAGGCTATTTTTCTTCTTTTTTAAGTAATATATAATTTTTTATATATACATATGTATATATACACACGCATATATATACACACACATATATACACACATAGTTATCTACACTAATAAAAGAGAAAAATGGTAATTAGCGTACGACCGCTACCCTTCCCATTGGCTAATCAGCATATCCTTATGCAAATTAACTGTCAGCCAAGATGGCGGCCGGCAGCCAGGCAGCTGGAAGCGAACATGAGGCTTGCTTGCTCCAGTGACTGCAGACTCCAACGTTCCCCGCCTGACTTGCCGGCCTCTGAGCTGGCAGTCTGAAACTTTGTAACAAATATAGCCGGCTGGGATCTCAGAGCTGAAGTTATACATTGTTTCGATTATAGTACGGCAAACAAACCAGCAGCGGAAGCCTCAGAGCTAGAGCCAGAGCTAAAGCTGGCCCAGAAGAAAAAAAAAAAAAGAAAAAAAGGAGTGGTTGGGAGCTTCAGTCAAAACCGCCAGCCTGAAAGCAGCCCTCAGCCCCTCACCCAGACTGGCCAGGCACCCCAGTGGGGACCCCCACCCTGATCCAGGACACCCTTCAGGGCAAACCAGCCGGCCCCCAGGCCTCTATCCTATATAGTAAAAGGGTAATATGCCTCCCAGCACCGGGATCAGCGGAGCCAAGAGGTCTCCTGGCACCGGATCAGCATGACAGGGTGCAGCGCCCAAACCCCCTGATCGCCCTGCGGCTCTGTGTGTGACAGGGGGTGGCGCCCCAACCCCCCCCCACCCCCCCTCCACGGGCCCTGCTCTGTCTGTGACGGGGTAGAGCCATAACCTCCCCATCGGCCCTGCCCTGAGTGTGACAGTGGTGACGCCCCAACCCCCTGATCCGCCCTGCTCTGTGTGTGACAGGGGGCGGTGCCCTAACTCCCCTATTGGCCCTACTCTGTGCGTGACGGGGGAGCTCCCCAACCCGCTGATGGGCCCTGCTCTGTGCATGAGAGGGGGGAGCTCCCCAACCCCCTGATGGGCCCTGCTCTGTGAGTGACAGGGGGCAGTGCCCCAACCCCCTGATTGGCCCTACTCTGTGCATCACAGGGGGTGGTGCCGCAACCTCCCCATTGACCCTGCCTTGAGTGTGATAGGGGGCGGTGCCCCAACCCCCCAATCAGCCTACCCTGAGCGTGACTGAGGGTGGCATCACAACCTCCCAATCCGCCCTGCTCTGTGCATGACAGGGGGCGGCGCCCCAACTCCCCAATCGGCCCTGCTCTAAGCCCGACCAGGGGCTGCACCTAGGGATTGGGCCTGCCCTCTGCCACCCAGGAGCAGGCCTAAGCCAGCAGGTTGTTATCTCCCGAGGGGTCCCAGACTGTGAGAGGGCACAGGCCGGGCTGAGGGACCCCCCCTCCCCCCTCCCCCCCCCCCCCCCCCCCCGCCTCCCCGAGTGCACAAATTTTTGTGCACCGGGCCTCTAGTATATATATAGTTATGTATATGCTATCTTTTTCTTAAGATATGTTTTTATTGATTTTAGAGAGAGGAAAGGAGAGGAAGAGAAACATCAATTGGCTGCCTCCTGCACGCCCCCTACTGGGGATTAAGCCTGGAAACCTGGGCATGTGCCCTGACCAGGAATCGAACAGCAACCGTTAGGTGCATGGGACGATGCTCAACCAAATAAGCCACATTGGTCAGTCTCTCCCCGCCACCTTTTACTCCTCACTGAGGATAGGCTTATTGATTTTAGAGAGAGAAACACTGATGTGAGAGAGACCATCGATTGGTGTGCACCCAAATGGGGACCAACCCCAAACCTTTTGGTACACAGGACAGTGCTCCAACTGAGCCACACCGGCCAGGGTGCTATCTTTTTCTTAAAGTATTTTCTGAAATACCTTCGGAGCTCCAGATCCTTCTTTTGGGTCATTTCCTTCAGTTCACCCAGCAGGTCTAGCACTTTCCCGTTTTCTTCTGAACTGCAGACCCCAAGTTCTCCCAACAGATGGTGTGTGGTCGTCAGTTCCCGCTGCAAATCATCTGAGGAGGGTGGGGAGAGGGCATCAGCCACAGGCTTCACGGTGCCCCAAGCAACCCACGCGTGAGCGAGGTGGCTGGCTAGATAGTTCTCATTTCATCGGAACGCTCTCCTGTTACGAAGGCTCAAAGGCTGAGAGGGTCATGAAGGACGACATCTGTGCACAGGTACCACCTCTGTGCTCCTTTGCCTGAGACCATGGGTCAGGCGTGTCCATTGTCCAGGCGGTCATTGCAACAGACCTGGAATGCCACTCCAGCATCCCCAACAGAAACGAATGCAAAAAGTGGAGAAAGCCTGTCCTGTGAGTAACTTAAAAAGAATCCCATGGTTCCCTTCGATACAGTACCTCCCGCCCCAGTAAAGTATTGCCTACAATTGCACTGGGTCCCACCTGCTCTAGGGACACCAGCATCTCTCCAATCCTGGCACATGTCCCATCTACAAGCTACACGTGTACACACATCACAACCAAACATTTTAACATTTTGGGAACCTTATAAGGGTTCTTACAAACACACGTCTTTCCCCACAATGTGGTCTAAATTGTGTCCTCCCAAAAAGACATGTTCAGGTACTATTCTCAAGTGTCTGAATATGACCTTACTGGAAATGTAATTGAGTTAGAACGAGGTCATAGGGTAGGGCCCATTCCAATAACTGGGGCCTTTCTAAGAAGAGTGAGATTTAGATACAGAGGCACTCAAGGGACAAGGCAATGAGAAGATGGGGGCAGAGACTGGAGTGACGCTGCCAGCAGCCAAGGAAGCAGCTGGGAGAGAAGCTTGGAATGGGTTCTCCCTCAGCGCCTCCAGAAAGAACCAACCATGCCCACACCTTGATTCTGGACTTCTGGCCCCTTGAACTGAGGGGGAATACGTTTCTCTTGTTTTAAGCTACCCGGTGTGTGGGCCTTTGTTACAGCAGCCACAAACAACTCATACCCTCCCTAATCCCAACTCCTAGCAATTATCTAAGGAGCTTTTCTGAAACGGAGTCCAAGAGTCACAGATGTGCCACTGACTGCAACAACCATACAACAGGAAACCCAGACACAGACAGTCATTCAACAGGCTCACTTTTCAAGATCCCATGTCAGATATATACTATTTCACAATGGAAAAGGCTTGATTTTATTAAAAACCATCTTTGTCTGGAAGTTAATCAGCCATTGCTTAGGGCTGAGAGATAAGCAGCAATGGGAAGTGACAGCTAATAGATACTGAGTTTCTTTTGGGGGAAACAAAAATGTCCTAAAATTAGAGTATAGTTATAGTTACACATCCCTATGAATATATTAACAATGAATTGTACACTTTTAAGTGGACAAATTGTATGGTACCTGAGTTGTATGTCAATAAAGCTTTTTTAAAAAAATTTTTAAGTCTCTGTCTGAAGCTGCCAATACAGCTACACCCTTTGGGATCCTGAACTGCCTTTGTGCAAAGTTCTGCAGGGAAAGTCTGCCTGATTTTAGGTGGCGATGTTTTACTACATCAGCAAAACATATTTAGAGGCTCATGAGAGCTCTGCTTAGAAATAACCAAACTCCAGGGCAGCTGAAAACCTGCTTTGGGAAGGCAGCTGTTCTAAAGAGAATTTTAAGATCAAGCACAGCACTTCACACCTGCCCATTTCTTTAGGTGAAGGACTAGATGGGACCCCTCTGCAGGAAAGGGACCCCTTGGCTCTGTATAGAAGGCAGAGGGTGTGGGTCTATCACTGCCCCCTCAACAATGCACCTTAGTAGAGCCCCTCTCTCAAGTCTGTGGGGTTGCAGGCCGCTCCCCAAGAATGTCTTTCAGTGGGGGTAGGAAATCAACAAGGAAACCACAGGCCTGGGTTCCAATCCCAGCATGGCTCTTTCTTGGGGTGCCACCCTGGACAAACCAGTCTTGCCAGCACCCTACATCCTGTGCCATGTGAAGGGGGACATGCCATCTACCTAACATGAGGCTTGTGAGGATGACATGAAGGAATAAAGGTGCGGCACACAGGAAGTGCCAAACCCGCTAGTAGTTCTTCCCGTTCCTTGCCCAGCAGATGCCCGTCCTACCTAAGAACTTCTGCGCGCCTCCGTCCAGGTGAACTGATCTCACAGGCAGCTCATGCCTCGTGGTGTCCAGGGCCTTCGCGAGTGCCTTGTACTGCTCCTTGAAGCTTTCAGACACAGCTGCGTAGGGGCTGAGCATCTCGATCTGCAGCAGGAGCGAGAGGGGCCGATGAGACGAGACTGGCAGTCACCGCCCCGGAAGTTTCACACTTGGCACATGTGAGGGTAAGACAGAGGCTGTTCTTTTGGGATCTAGGGATCCTCCAGGAGGTTCAGCAGGTGGGTGGGCTCTCCCCTCACTCCTGGCCACCCTCCTCGCCATGAACATGCATCCACCTGCCAGCGCATTCCAGGGCCAGCCCTCCATCGGGATCACAGGGGATCCAGGAAGGCTGTGCCCTCCTGCTTTGGAGCCCTGAGCTGAAACGCCTGCCCCACCTCAAGGCCATCCTCACCAACTCCCCTTTCCCTCATAGACGCCATCACAGGGCATTGTAAGGATTCATTATTTGTCTTTTTTTTTTCCCTTCCACTCGTTTCTCAGCCCACAGCCTGGCACATGCACGAACACATGCACCACTGGGTGTCACAGGCTGAAGCCCGTAATTCCTTGGTTGACATCCAAACCACCAACCCCTCAGGATGTGACCTGATTTGGAGACAGGGCCTTACAGAGGGAACTGAGTCAGTGGGCACTGTCCTCGTAAAGGGCGGAGAATTGGGGACAAACACGCACACGGGGGGACACCAAATGAAGAGACTGGGAGAAGACAGCCTCCAGGCCAAGCAGAGACCCAAGACACATCCTTCCCTCACAGCCCTTGGAAGGAGCAAACTCTGCCGACGCCTTGATCTCGGACTCCAGCCTCCAGACTGAGAAAGAATAAGTGTCCGCTGTTGAAGCTGCCCAGTCTGTGGGACTTCGTCACGGCAGCCCCGGGACATGCAAACACTGAATGAGGAGCTACGCCCCTGAGCAGCCCTTCGTTTCCAAGGGTTTGCTCCGTGACCTTCCTTGGCGTGGACGACTGTGTCCCAGCACTGACCACATGGTGCCAAGACTGTGCCTCCCACCTGCACCCTGGACCCCTGGGCAGGCCTGAAGCATGTCTTCCCGTCACTGGGCACAGCTGTGGGCGCTTGAAGGATATGTGTGTGCTGAAAGGACAGGTCCCTCTGCAGGCTGGCACCTAACATTATGGGCACATCCTCTTATAAACAGTTACATACCAATACCCGCTGGTGTCAAAAGCCAAGCACAAACTTAGAGCCAGGCCAGGAGTGACAGCCACTGTACATAATCCCTCCAGACATCGCGATGACCAGTGGGGACACACGGCTCAGAGACCCTGCCATAGCTGACCTGGGGGTTGAGGACATCTACCAGCTCCCGCTTCTTCTGACAGAGGAGAAGTTTGCGCTTTAGCTCGTGGGCCTTTTTCAGGAGTTGCTTCTTCTCTTGGCACATCGTTACTAAATTCCTTTCTGCCTCTTCTTCAAATGCTGCGAGGCTGTTCTCCATCTGTTAGGTGTAGAACAAGAGCTCAGGCCGGAGGGGACTCCAGCTCTCGGCTGTCAGAGGCTGCCCTTCCACCCAGGTCACGCATAATGCGGTTCCATTTTCACCTTCACGGTCAGTAGAGTCAGGAGTAATGTTTGGGATTCCATCAATTCGGAGAGATCCTTAAGGAGAAAGAAAAGATACTCTGGGTCCCCAATGAACTGGTATATATCCAGCTTTCTCCCCGGGAGGGAAAGAACACTGATCCACAGGCACTTTATTTATTTCGTTCCAGCTGCTGTTTCTATGATCTCGTTTAGCCTTTTTGGGTGCTCTGTGACAAGAAAGAGGATGGTCTGCCCCTCTCACTCAGCGCCACTCTGGAACCAGGACTCAAACCTCCCACCCCAGTGAGACCACAGCCTGGACCTCTTCCTGGCCTGGGACGGGGTCCGGACTCGCACCTTCCCTAGCATGGCACCGCAAACAAGGTCCCAATCTCATTCTTCCCATGATTCCGCATTTGTATCTACTCCCGTATGTGTTCCTGTAGAAACAAACTCTTTAAACGACCTAAGAATGTGTGTTGGCTTGCCCTAACTGGTTTGGCTCAGTGGATAGAGCGTCGGCCTGCGGACTGAGGAGTCCCAGGTTCGATTCCGGTCAAGGGCATGTACCTTGGTTGCGGGCACATCCCCAGTTGGGGGTGTGCAGGAGGCAGCTGATCGATGTTTCTCTCTCATCGATGTTTCTAACTCTCTATTCCCTCTCCCTTCCTCTCTGTAAAAAATCAATAAAATATATTTTTTTAAAAATTAAAAAGAAAAAGACTGTGTGTTGGCTTTTGTCCTAAAAGGCATGTTCCTGGAGCCCCAGGTTTCCCACAGCACCTGGCCCAGGGCAGGAGCTAAACCAGATTTATCCGACCCATTAGCACTTCCCTCTCTTTTCATACACTTACTGGGTCCTTTTCCTGCGAGGCAGAAAATGATGTCGACTCGGTTTTCTTTGAGACTTTTTTTTCTAATTGTGGAGTCTTTCTGAGCATGCTCTTGTCTAAGATCAAGGAAAGCATTTTTGAGGTGAGAAGAGCATCCTTTGGCAACTTGCTAAGATGCACTGCCACCCCCAGCTGGGAACATAAGGGGTGAAATGAACAGTTTACCATTGATGGCTGAGAGATCCAGGTGCGGGGGGGCGGTGCCGTGTCCTTCCAGCAACGTGGACTGCAGGTCACCTTTGTCGAAGATCCCACTGCTTTCTGTGGGCTCAATGAGAATCCCTCAAAGTCAACACAGTCCCTAAGAGGCTCTACACCCAGGCCAGGAAGCAGGCAACCTTCTGGACAATACCACTTCCTTCTAAAACTAAGCTTCTTGCTAGGTAGTAGAGAAGGCAGAAAACTTTGGGAAATTCCCAGCCATCAACTTCAATATATTTTAAAGAACTAGACGAGGAAGGCATTCTGTAAAACCCAAAGATGCAAGTCTTTCTACTTAGTTTAATAAAAGCTGCTGTGTGCACAATATGAGCCTAATACATGCCATGTATTTGTTCTGCCCTCAGCTCTTTCTCGTTCTTTCTCCAGCAGCTTCTGGAGTGTTCATCTTCCCAGGAGTCCCCTTCATCTTTTAGCCTCTATTTAAAACTGTGCAGCTATGCCTTACACCATCTGAAACGGGCAGTGGGGCACTGTGTTAATTCAGCAAGGCCCCAGAGTGCTGCAAAACGAGCAGCGGTATGTCAGATACACGCTGTCACGTCACGAACTAAAAGAGAAAACAATTTCATGAGCAACTGTGCAGCTGAGAAAATAAATATGAGGAAATAAAAAAAGCAAAGTCACAATAATGTGTAGGGCAAGGTACCGTTTGTGTTAAAATTTTTAAAAAATTCTAGACAGACAAAAACCTATTAAGAGCAGCTGCCTCCTGGGTGAGAAGCTGGAACCTGATGTGAAAAAGGGTTATTTTTTTATTGCTATGGTTTTTGCACAGTTAAATGTTTTGTCATCTGCATGTACAGTATTTCCATTAGAAAATGTAATTTCCTATAAATCCATATGATTGAACTCAAAAAGCAGTCCTTCTACACCATGGCTACGCTTGAATTCTGGTTTCTCAGCCTTGGCACTGCTGACATTCGGGGCTGGGTAATTCTTTGCTGTGTGCTGTCCTGTGTACTCCGGGTGTTGAACTGGTCCTGGGCCACCACCCATCACACCGCCTTCTTCTGCAACAACCCCGGACATTGTCCAGTGTCCCCTGGGGTCAGAATTGCCCCAGCTGAGAACCCTGACTTTAAAATGTGGCAGGCCCCGTTTGGGGCCCTCAGCCCATGCTGTTTCTCAGCTTCATGCAGGGCGCTCAACTAACTGCACAAGAAAACACTACAAGATGATGCCTGTTTCTCAGTCATGCCTGCGTCAAGGAACAGTGCAAATTCTAACAAACATCTAAACCAGTATCAGCACACTTACAGCTTGCGGGCCAAACCCAGTCCACTTCCTGTGTTTGTTACAAGTTTTATTGGGCCCTGGCTGGTTTGGCCCAGTGGATAGAGCGTTGGCTTGCAGACTGGAGGGTCTCAGGTTCGATGCCGGTCAAGGGCATGTGCCCAGGTTGTGGGCTCAATCCCCAGTAGGAGGCGTGCAGGAGGCAGCCAATTAATGATTTTTTTTCTCATTATTGATGTTTCTCTCTCTCTCTCTCCCCCTCTCCCTTCCTCTCAGAAATCAATAAAAAAATATTTTTTTAAAAAGTTTTATTGGGACACAGACATATTCATTCATGTATGTATGGTCTGTGGCTGCTTTCATGCTGCAAATGGCAGTGAAGTCTTTGTGACAGAGTGTCTGTCCTGCAAAGACTAAAATATTAACCATTTGGCCCAGAAAAGGTTTGCTGACCCTTGATCTGAACAATAAAGTTGAAAATATAAGTTGTAGGAGAACTCAAAGCTGCCACCATTTTGAACGGAGGTGAGGGCCAAGGAAGAGTTCTGCCCTTTGTGAACTGCTCTCATGCAGAAGAGCCGCCCAATGCGCTGTAGAGATGGGCACGTGAGGCTCTGGACAAACTGCTACGGTGGGGGGGCCCTCCCAGACCTCTAGGTGAACACACTGCCTAGAACGGAACACCAAACCCACCGACAGTGATGGTCGGATTGGCAGACTGTGAGGGAACTTTCCCTCCTCGTCTACATTTTCATTTTTTTAAACAATGAACACATGCCACTTCTATAATCAGAAAAACTGAAAGCTTTTCATGTCACTTTGGTGACAGCTTTTAGATGAAAAACATAGGGAGACCATTACAAGGAGGACGCGACCCAAGGCAGTGAGAGGCAGAATGAGGCCTCGCACCTTTTCTGGTCCTGGTCATGGAGCTCTGGCGAAAACAGTCACTCAGTTAAGGAACTGGTGCCACAAGGAAGAGCCATATGGCAACTGGGCTCCTCTCTGGGGTCACACAGGAAGGAAGAGATTCCCCCACTCCCCCGCCACCCCCTTTCAGCTCCCCACATGCCCCGAATCTGTCCTTACACTTTGCCCAGCTCTTTCGTCTGATGCTTCCAAAAAAGAAAAGAGGGACTTTTAACTTGAAAACATAATTCACCACCACACTCAACACTTGCTAGCTCCACGGCTGACCTACGCCCTCCCCCCATGGTCACACACCTTTGCTCTTCTGGAGGGAGCTGGGTTTCCTTCCACCTTCAGGCATCTTCCCACTGGTCTTTAAAACATCTGCTGCAGGAGCCTGTTGGGAACACATGACACTCAGGGCACACAATACTTTCCCTTTATGAGAAGGGGCCCCTTCACGTCTGCTAGGTTGGCACCTGCTCATACTTTGAGGCAAAGGACAGGCTTAAGGAGTTCTGACATTTAATTGCATACATGCAGGTCAAGCTACTTTTGTCAAAAAGGGTACCCTCACGCAAACAGAACATAGGAAACCACCACAATTTTTGCCAGTGACTATCTCTGACATGGCAGATTACAGATGACTGATTTTCTGTATACTTTTTAGTATTTGCCAGTTTTATAGACAGACTATATTACTTTGGTCATCAGGAAAAACCAAGTTTTTGTACAGGTATTAATCTTCAAAACTTACAAAAATCAATGGGGAAAAATCACCAGGTGAGGATTAACAAAAAATAAAATAACAGAACATAAAATAAAATGAGATAAGATAAAATAGACTACTACATGCAGCAAGTAGACACACGGGGGCGCTGTAACCACGTTTGCAAGGCAACATTAAAATTATGACGTGTGGACTGTGATCCTTTGCTGAGAGCATCACTTCAACACTGTAAGCTACACGTTTTGGGTGACAATGTGTCCACGTAGGCTCACCAATTGTAAATATGCACCACTCTGGTACAGGATGTTGATTGTGGGGGAGGCTACATATGAATGGGGTGGGGAGGTACCTTCTGCTCAATTTTGCTATTAACCTAAAACTGTTCTAAAAATAAAGTCCAAAGAAGATGTGGTAAATATACACAATGAAATACTACTCAACCATAAGAAGAGATGAAATACTGCCATTCACGACAACATGGATAGACCCTGAGAATATTATGCTAAGCAAAATAAGTCAGTCATAAAAAGCTACGAACCATATGATTTCACTCATATATGAGATATAAAATTCAGAGACAACAGTTGTCACCAGAGGAAAGGGGTGTGGAGGGGGTAAAAGGGACCAAATACATATATGGTGACGGAAGATGGTTTGACTTGGAGTGCTGGGCACACAATGCAATATACAGATCTTGTATCATAGAACTGTACACTTGAAACCTATATGATCCTATTAACCAATGCCATCCCAATAAACTTTTTTTAAGTCCATTTAAAAAAAACCACTCCAAGAATCATATCAAATAGTTTATATAAAACTATCCTTTTTCTTCAAGCTGTATTTTAGGTCACATTTTTAAGCACCCACCACCCACTCTATCCAGATTTTAAGAGTGGAAATGAACATGTAACTAATTTTTACCAGAAACAATTATTTGGGGATAACATGACCTTCACCTCAACACATTCTCAGCAGGTACACACTGAAACAAATATATAATTGGGTAACATACTGATTGGTTTTTTTGTTTTTGTTTATTTTAAATATATTTTTATTGACTTCAGAGAAGAGAAGAGAGAGATAGAAACATCAATCATGAAAGAGAATCATTGATTGGCTGCCTCCTGCATGCCCCTCACTGGGGATCGAGCCCACAACCTGGAAATGTGCCCTGACTGGGAATCGAGCCGTGACCTCCTGGTTCATAGGTTGACGTTCAACCACTGAGCCACACTGGTTGGGCCATGGTGCTAGCTTTTATTAAACATCATACAAAGTATGCTCTCGTGTTGTTAAGTGTTTCATGCTGTCATTTAAATGGTTTCATAATTTTTATGGTGTGACTACAGGTAGTTCACGAAACTCTCTCTACTACTAGTGTTTCAGGTACGTCATTTTCCCCAGTCATTCCTATAGCCCTGCAGGTATTTTTTTAAATACCAGCTAAGGCCAGGGACCATGCGCTGGGCACTTGCCAGAACTGCTTCCAGGACAGAATCCAGAAAAGAAATGATGGGGTTGAAAAGCAGAACAACTTGAGGTTTCAACAGAGATCATGGCTTTGCAAAAGGATTCTCAAAGAGACTGGCCACTCACAACAAACACACAGGTCTCTGCAGGAAGGACAACTAGGCAAAGTCCCCAAAACGCTGCCTTCGGAACCAGGCGGTGCCTGGCTCGGGTAACTTGTGTCAGAATCCTAAGTTCCTTAGAACTCCCTTCCAAACTGTTTCAAACATTGTGTGTTACCTTTTTAGTGGATTTCTTCTCATACTGCAGGTATCGGGATTCGACCATTTTTCCACCTGTGGGGAACACACTGTTGGTTTATAACAAAACTACAATAGCGGTGTGTGCAGACCCGCCCGCACCGAGGACCACACCGCCTCCCCCAGAGCCAGGTGCTATTGGCCCTCCCTGCTCAACAGCAGGAATGGGGGAGCTGATCCCCCTTGCTCCTCTCAGAGCCTGCCCTTCAGTACCCTTAAGTACGTATGGGACACCTATTATATGTAAGAACATTTATGGGAACCTACTGTGTGCGAAAACATGTAGGAGACACCTACTGTGTACAAGTCCCGGGCTCCGGGCAAAGCCAGAGATCCACATGAGCAGAAAGGGGACTGAGGGGTGGGGCAGGTAAAGGAAGACAGACCTACCACAGATGGCCATCTGTTTGCTGCCTCCTCCTCTCTCCCCAGCTCACTCACTCCCTGTGTTCATGACCCCAAACACCGCTTCCCCCACTTCCTCTGACCTACTCCTGGTACCACCTTTCACATACCCTCACCACACCTCTCCTAGCTCAGGACCAACCCCCTGGACACACGCAGCACCGAGGCCCTTTCTCAGACACAGCACATCCCTGTGACAGTCCAGTGCAGGTCTCCTTCCATTCCTGCCCCCGAGGCATTGAACAAGGATGGAGGAAACCCACCTGCCCTCCAAACCTCAGGGCAGCATCCTGACCCCATGTGGATGGACCTCTGCTCCTGGGTAAAGAGAACCCCCACTCCTGTTGTCAGAGCCAAGCCCCACCCCGTAAAGAAACTGCCCTGGAGCCTGGCCGGCGTGGCTCAGTGATTGAGCATTGACCTACAAACCGGTCAATTCCCGGCCAGGGCACATGCTCAGGTTGCAGGCTTGATCCCCAGTGTGGGCGTACAGTAGACAGCCGATCAATGATACTCTCTCATCATTGATGTTTCTCTCTCTCTCCCTTCCTCTCTGAAATTAAATAAATAAAAATACATACATTATTTAAGAAAAAAAAAAAAAAAACCTGCCCCGGAAACCCCTCTCTTCCTCACCCCCACACCACTCCTGCTCCTCTCCACAGGTCACACTGTTAATCTCCCCGCACCCACCCCCTTGGCTCACCCCCATTTCTCTGCTTCCCTTTACAATGCTGGCTTTCTCTTCTCCTCCCTCTTCCCTTGAACCTCCCTCCCACACACACACACACCTGGCTCTCACACCACCACCCCACAGAAGAAACGCATTTCAGCAAGACCATCAAGACCTCCGTGTTCCAAAGCCCATCAGCCCTTCTCAGCGAGCCACCCTCATACTGAGCCACCAGCAGCACTGGGCACAGTGCTCGCTCACATGCGTCCTCCTCCTGACACACCTGTGCCTCCAGGCTGGCTGGCCCCTGGTGGCTGACAACAGGCTATCTGGCAGGCCCACCAGCTGGTGGAGCCTGAGCACCGCTAGGCACATTACAAGCCTGGCACGACTCAGGGCGTCCTTCTGACTTAGTCACCTCCTCGCTCCCCTCAGTCACTCTGTTCCCAGCCAACGGGCTGCTCCTGCACCGGCCCCCCTTCCTGACTCTATTCAGCCCAGCACTTCCTTTGGACCCATAAGCTACCCCCTTCCTGCTGTTTTTCCCACCGCATCTGTTACCATCCTCAAGAACCCTGGGTCTCCTTACTTCTCCGCTCAGTGCACTGCCTGTGTCCCAGACCACCAGCTCCCTGAGGGCAGGGACTGTGTCTGTTTGGCTTGCTGCTATATTCCACCACCCTGCAGGGAGTAGGTGCCCAACAAAGATCAAATGCATGATTCTGCACTTTTTCTTGGTGCCTGTAGAGCTCAGTCTCTCCCTTTTTACTGAAGAGACCCAGGGAGAGCGAGTCAACATCACACAGTTTAACAGCTAGGTGGAGCAAGACTGATTTCAAACCAGAACTTCACACCAGAATTTGCATCTTCCACTGGCAATTCCAGTTGCAGTGCCACCCCAAGAGGAAAGGAGGTGCACCAGTTAGCAGGGAGCCTGGTGCGGGCCATGGAGGCGGTGGTCACCCTGAGCATGCTCCAGGCAGGGAAGAGCTGTGCCTGTGGGCCCAGAGCACGAGTGGGCTCAGGCCATCAGGAAGGAGGTCCCTAGAATCAAGGCTGGGTCAGGCGGGGTCCAGGAAGAGAATCAAGGCAACCCCAGTGTCTGCCACCGGACATGGGGGACTGGGACAAAGGACACCCCTGGTTCCAAGTAGGCATGGCCTCCTGTGTTGGGTGTTGCACAGCCAGGAAAAAACCTGAGGCTCTGGGTTCCTTGGACAATTGAAAGCAGTTTCAAGTTTCCAGAAAACTGGTATGCATCTGTTTGTTTTAAACGGTGGTGGGTTTTCCACAGCGGCAATGTTACAGTGAAGAACAGAATTTGTGTTCAAGAACCAGACCACATGTAAATAGATGTTATAGACAAGATGCTGCTCTAAGTTCTCTGAGACGCGCACTACCACAGAGGACACTTTAAGAGAATATTTCATTTCAGAGGCTTCAGCTCCAACATGGGAGATCCTCAAGAGTCAACTGGGCACTGCCAAGAATCAAGGGGGCTGTTCACAATGACCCCAAACCCTCAGGTGGACATGGGACATGGGGCACCCCCAAAGGACTGATATGCTTTCAGAGAAGAGACTTAGGAAATTCTGATGTTTGGTAATGAACTCAGCTCAAGCTCTCTTCACCCACACTTCCAAGTGACAAGCCCTGGGCATAGCCCAAAATGAGCCCTACCCGGTCCTGCCACAACCCTGGGTGCAGGCGGGGCTGGGTGACCAGACTAGAAATCTCCCAAGATGTGAACAGAAGATAAAACCGTATCTCCCTTGCTCTGCTGTTTTGTTTTTTTTATTCCCCAAGAACACTTACTAGAAAAAAAAAAATCACGTTTTATTTCATGGGATCATTAGGTAGATTCTAACTTGACTCACCTTGTGTTTGCTTTCCTTTCGGCTTGGGGCCACTAGGAGTACTGGGGTCCCCTGCAGAAGGCAACCTAAAAGAGAGGGGCAAGGTCTTGTTAATGTAGTTGACAAGTAGCTGAGGGAAGCCCGTGAAAGCTCAGGTTTCTCTTCGAAGCTGGGCCACCTCGACAGGAAGAACATGGAGTCCCATCACCTGGGTGACACAGAGTCGCCCCACAGAGCAAGAAGAGTGAACATTGCCGAAACCGGTTTGGCTCAGTGGATAGAGCGTCGGCCTGCGGACTGAAGGGTCCCAGGTTCGATTACGGTCAAGGGCATGTACCTGGGTTGCGGGCACATCTCCAGTGGGAGATGTGCGGGAGGCAGCTGGTCGATGTTTCTCTCTCATCGATGTTTCTAGCTCTCTATCTCTCTCCCTTCCTCTCTGTAAAAAATCAATAAAATATATTTAAAAAAAAAAAAAAAAAAAAAAGAAGAGTGAACATTTTTGCCGAACCTCAAAGATCTCAGCCTCTGTCATGAGTTCATTAATTCAGCAGGTGGTTATGTGCCTGCTGTTTGCCCCTGGGGGTGCACGGTGAACGACAGACGGAACTCCCTCCGTGAGAGGGAAGAGCAGCATCTTTCTGTTGGGCAAGTGTGAAGTACCCCAGACAGGTAACGGGGTGGGGGGAGGTGATAATGCACCTTTTGCTCAGGTACACTGGGAAGGACATCCTAAGACAGGGACCAACAAGACCAAGGGTATGAGGGCAATGGAGAATGATGTGGAAGCGGGAAATGACCAGCCCTATGGCTTAGCTAGAGAACATTGGCAGGGGAATGGGATCAGGAGAGCACCCTGGGCCAGCCGGCAGCTCTGAATGCCCAACATAAGGGCTTGCACCTGGTCCTATCGCCCGGGGTTGGCAATCTTTCTCTGTAAAGGACCAGATGGTAAATATTTTCAGCTCTGTGGGCCATGTGCTTAGTCACAACTACTCAACCTTGCCATCGTAGCACAAAGCAGCCATGGATGATGCACAAAGGAACGGGTATGGCTATGTCCCAATAAAATTTTATTTATACAATGACATTTGAAGTTCATACAACTGTCATATGTCCAAAACATCCTTCTTCTATTGATGTTTTTTAACAACCATTTAAGAATGGACAAACCATTCTCAGTTCGCCAGCCATCAAAAAGGGGGCGCTCTGGCTTTCACTGTAGCCCCCGGGGAACAGATGCTGTCAGAGCCATGTTTCGTGAAGACTGCTGGCAGCCGGGAAGAAGACAGGCTCTGAGGTTCTAGAAGGACAGGGACCAGGTCTGCTCCTCACCATCCCACCGTGCCTATATATTCATCTGCTCGAGCTTCCATCACAAAATATAAGACTAGGAGGCTTAGACAGCAGACTTTTTAAAAATTCTTTGTTTACTATTACATGTCTCCTTTTCCCCCCATTAACCTCTCTGCCCGGCCAGCACATGCCCTCACCCCCGTAGTGTCTGTGTCCATTGCTTATCCTTATATGCATGCATACAAGTCCTTCGGTTGATCTCTTACCCCCCCTCCCCTCCCTTCCCTCTAAAGTTTGACAGTCAGACTTTTTTTAAATTCTCACCCAAGGGTATGTTTTTTATTGATTTTAGAGCAGTGGTTCTCAACCTGTGGGTCGCAACCCCTTTGGCGGTCGAACAACCCTTTCACAGGGGTCGCCTAAGACCATCCTGCATATCAGATATTTACATTACGATTCATAACAGTAGCAACATTACAGTTATGAAGTAGCAACGAAAATAATTTGATGGTTGGGTCACAACATGAGGAACTGTATTTAAAGGGCCAGAAGGTTGGGAACCACTGTTTTTTAGAGAAGGAAGGGAGGAGAGGGAGAGAAACATCAATGTGAGGAAGAAACATCAACTGGCTGCCTCCTGCAGGGTCGAACCCACAACCTGGATATGTGCCCTGACTGGGTGAGGAATGGGGAGTGCTAATGGATATAGGGCTTCCTTCTGGACTGAAGAAAACATTCTAGAACAGAGGTGGTGGATGCACGACATTGAGAATGTCTTTATGCCATGGAATTGCTCACCTTACAATGGTTAATTTAATGTCCTGAAAGAAAGAATGAAGCCTGATGTAATAGATGAGGGAACAATGAGGTAGGAATTGCTGACAAATCAGCTGTGGGGTGCAGGGGAGTCTGGAATGCCTCCCAGGTTTCCAGTCTGGGCGAATGGGAAGAAGCAGGGACGCCAGGAACAGGGGACCAGCCATGCAGTAGGAGCAGGTTGAGGGGACAGGGGTGGGCAAACTTTTTGACTCGAGGGCCACAATGGGTTCTTAAACTGGACCGGAGGGCCGGAACAAAAGCATGGATGGAGTGTTTGTGTGAACTAATATAAATTCAAAGTAAACATCATTACATAAAAGGGTACGGTCTTTTTTTTTTTTTTAGTTTTATTCATTTCAAACGGGCCAGATCCGGCCCGCAGGCAGTAGTTTGCCCACGGCTGGGCTAGGGTGAGACCTGGACTCTTTGACTCCTGCTGACATCACAGGCTCCACTAGTTGCAGCAGCAGAGGTCACCTGCTCAGTTCGCTGTAGCCACCTCCTGTGGCGCTGGGCTGGGGGACCCCCAAGTGAGACCCAGGCCACGGTGGGAGGTATCTCCAACCCTACAAATGCGTACCTACCTTTGGCCTGCTTCATCTGTTTTCCAGACAAGGGCCTGAGCTTCAACAGGTCACCCCTAGTTAGTCTCAATGCTGGAAAGGGAAAGAGCAAGGATTCCCTTGGATCCAAGTCAGGGCTCTGGAACAAAATGAGCTCAGGCCGAAACTGCAGGGACCTGGGGTTGGGGTCACCACACCTGTGCCAGCCTCAGGTACCACCCCGGTACTGTAGCTCAGAGAAGCTAACATCAATCTCACAGTTAGGGCAAAGGGCTGAGGAGGAAATACAAGTGATTTATGGGGCCCATTTAATTTTCATTCTCATCGGCACAATAAGCATTAGCCGAATGAACAAATAAGACAAAACACAGCCCTGGAATCACGCCTGGCACCGGGAATGTGTTCCACGCCTTTCTTGTTCTTGCTGTGTGACTCTGGGCAAATAACCGTCCCTCCCTGAGCCCCACCATCTCATCAGTAAATGGGGAGCATTTAAGAAGGCGGGTGGGACAAGTCAGAGAGATCTTGAATTGGCCCAGCACATGTCCGCTCCGAAATGATTGTTCTAACAGCAACAGACCACCCTTACAGGTCAGGCATGTTCTAAGTCAGTGGTTCTCAACCTTCCTAATGCCGCGACCCTGTAATGCAGTTCCTCATGATGTGGTGACCCCCAACCATAAAATTATTTTCGTTGCTACTTCATAACTGTAATGTTGCTACTGTTATGAATCGTAATGTAAATATCTGATATGTAGGATGTATTTTCATTGTTACAAATTCAACATGATTAAAGCATGGTGATTAATCACAAAAACAATACGTAATTATACATGTATTTTCCGATGGTCTTAGGCAACCCCTGTGAAAGGGTCGTTCGACCCCCAAAGGGTCGCGACCCACAGGTTGAGAACCGCTGTTCTAAGTGCTTTCAAGGCTCACGTGAGACCTACACGTTGAGCGGTGGCGTCATCAGCCCCGTTTCGGAACCGAGGACGCGAGGCTCGGAGAATTTAAGTCACTGGCCGGGATGACCCCCATCGAAGCGGCAGACCTGGGACTCGAACTCGCGGTCTCCCCAGGCGCCCGCTTTCCCAGCATGCGCGGAGGTCGCACCCGGGGCTTCCCTGAACCTGCGCATCTTTGGTGGCTCCTAGAAGGGTCAGGTCCGGACTCTCACCCCGAGGGTCCCCGTTCCCCAACTTTGCTGCCCGTAGCCCCCAGCCGTCGGCCAAGGGCTTCCCTCCGGCAACCACAAATTCCAGACCCGCGGGATTTCAACTCACCCAGAGCCGCGCCCCGAGGAGTCCGCCATTTTCCCGCCTTCAGCTCAAAGGCGGGCTCGTCAAGTTCCCTTGTCCCGAGCCCTCCGGAGGGGTGGCCGCGGGCCACCGGGGAGAGCAGCTGCAGGCGGAGCGGGAGAGCCCAGCGCGCGCCTCGCGGTCCTCCCCCACACTTGGTTCCGCTCACCAGCGAGGAAGACCGCGGACAGGGCCCCAGGCCCCGCCCCCCGGAAGCGGGAGGTGCAGGGGAGCAGCCAGTGGGGGCGGGGTTTGTGGCGCCCCGCCCCGCGGCGCGCTGGCGTCACGCCCCGCCCCGCCCCTCCGAGACCCGGAAGCGGGCGCGCGCAGGGGAGCGGCGGGCGCGGCGGGGCGGAGCGGAGCGGCCGGAGGATTGTTGGGCGGGCGGGCGCGCTGGCCGGGGACCCGACCCGGCCCGGGACCGGCGGCGCGCGGCGGCTGAGGCCCAGGTGAGTGCTTGCGCCCGCGGGCGGGGGCTCCCTCTCGAAGCTCGCGTCGGCTGGCTGCAGCGCAGGGACGGAGCTGAGGGGCAATGGGGGTGTGTGGAGGCAGGGGTGGAGGGGGGGCGGGAACGAGCTTGGGGGTCGCGGAGGGGCTGCCGGAGACGGCGTGCGACCGCGCCGGATGAAACGGAAGAGAGTTGATGGGGTGGACCTTGTAGGGGAGTTTGTGGGCGAGCGGGGGTGGTAGGTCCTGTGGCTTTGAGCAGCCTCTTCGAAGAGGACGTGGCTTAAGTGGTAGTTGAGGGGTCGCAGGAAACGGGTCTGGGAGGGGCAGAGGCGAGGAGGCGGTGTTGAGGGGCCCACGCTGGGGAAACGGGGCCAGGCTGGTGGGGGCGGGACAGCTTGGGTGCGATCGGGGGAAGGGGTGCAGGACAGCCTGGGGGCGTCTGCCCACGGCCGAAGGGGTGGAAGAAGGGTGCCTGAGGCCGGGCGGCGCCTGGGACTCGGTGGGTGTTCATAAATGCAAGAGGTTCGGAACGCACTGGCGCGGTGGCCCGCTCAATTGGGAATAGGAACATGGGCGATGGAAGGGAGCAAAAGAGGGTAAAACTATGGCCAGAACTGAGGGCCTGTCCAGGGAGGGCCTGGGGAAGAGGGGAAGGAAGGACTATAGAGTGAGCCCATTCGGATGTTGGGATGCAGCCCATGGACATTGGTGGTGGAGCGCGGGGGGGCGGGGGGGGGGGGGGCGTCTCTTGATTCATCTTCTCAATTTCACCCCCAGCCGCTGGGTGACCCCGGGGGAAAAACCACACAACTCTTTTGCTAAGACCTGGCTGCCTGAAGCCCTGGGGGGAGTGGGAGGTGAGGAGGTTGCGGGGGGTAGGGTGTCCCCGGGAGCAAGGAAGCAGACTCTGGGCCCTCCTTGGGACCGGAACTGGGTTTCAGAGGGGAGGGAGTGCATGTGCACGCTCCCTGTGTGCTAGGCTGTCACCACCTCCCCGCAGTTGCATCCTTGGACTTAAATGGGTAAAACGACATACAGGAAATCTGTCCTCCAGCGGCTGTGAGCTCAGCCCCAGAGGCAGCCAGTGTGCCCTGCTTCTCTTCTGCATGCCTGTAGGCCAGGGCTCTCAAAGGCAAAGCCTCTCCTGCACTCTGTGTCTGAGGTGGTAGCTGGTGGAGACATTGTGCCCTGCAGTTGCAGGGTCCCAGCTCCTACCTTGCTGTGTCTGGGTCTAGGAGTCTCCAGGCCCTGAAGCCATCCAGGAGCAGTGGGAGGTGACAAGGGCAGCTGGAAAGTTGTTTCACCATCTGATGGGCCCGATTCTGGCCTTGCATAGGGCAGTTTTGATCAGCATTCATCTCTCTCCTTTCCTGACTGTGGTGAACCTTGTCTGGGATCTGCCAGAGGGCTGGGGAGCCGGGGCTTATAGCTCACACAGGAGATAATCTGGATAGCTTGAATGTAAACAGGACCACAGAAAGATAGCCACTCCCTTCACCTCCAGAATGTTCTGGCCCTTATGAAAGGTGGCTCCAGGACACTCATTCAGAGCCCGCAGTCATGCCTTGTGCAGACATTGAGCATGGACTTGCCCTGGCCAGAGCAGCCCCAATAAAGAGGACCAGAATCTTCTGGGTGCATGGCCCTGGCTGTTTTCTCCTCCCTGCACCAGGAGCATGGTCAGGTAGGCTCTCTTGGAGGGTCTTGTGTTGGAGGTTCTCACCTCCATCAAGTCTCTTTGTTTCTTCACCTGCAAACCCATCCCCTCCTGATAATCTTGGTGTGTCCAGCACACAGCCCCCTTGGATTTTATGCAGCCCCCCAACTGGTGATCCCCTCCCTGCTGCAGTGGTTTGGCCTTCCATTCTAAAATTTATACCCCAAAATGATTTTTTTTAAAAAAACACTGCACTTTCATGTTTGAAAGGGAAAGTTTGCAGTGCCAAACATGCTCTGCACACCGCACTTGTTCGCAAAGCTCTAGCTGCATCCTGTGGTTGGAAGTTGCTGGGTGAGACCCTCCCTCAGGCCCAGGCCTATGACTGCAAGAAACAGGTGAGATGTAGGAATCTCCCGTTTGTTCAGCTGTAGGATTCATTCTCCGTCCCCAATAGGGGCTTGTTAACTTGCCACTTCCCTCTCCTCATCTCATCGAAGTTGTGTGTCTTGGGTGGGCCCAGTGTTCAGTTAAGCAAGGGCTGATTGTGCTGGGGGCTGGTTCCAGGGCACAGAGATGAGCCCTCGTGCCCCCCCGCCCCCCCCAAAAACACACAAAACAAAACAGGAATACTGTAGTGGAGTTGAGTGGCAGTCAGTTCAGCAACAGAGCTAGCCCAGGAAGTCATAGGTATAGAATGAGGAATGACTAGTGCAAGCTTCAGGGCTTGGGAATTCCTGCAATTTCCCCAGAAGACATAGCTGGGCTCAAGCCAAGCCTTGAAGGATATGAAGGTGTGAAATGAAACCCGGAAGGAGAATTTGCACAAGCAGGTCCCTGTGCGGCTCTACCCTTCTGTGATAGACACTTTCGTACCCAACTCTTTTATTCTGCAAGGAGGCCTGGTTCCTATCCCCCCAGTATGGATACTGAGGCTCAGGGAGGGGATGACTTCAGAGATGGCTCCCTGGGTGATCTAGAAACTCGAAGGATCATGAGTAACCTCAAATGGGTGAGGACAAAATCTCTAGAGCAGAGTTACTCAACTGCAGCACCATTCATATTTGGGACTGGATCATTCTTTGCTGGGGGACCGGGGGTCCCATAAATTTAGAATATTGAGCAGCATCCCTGGCTTCCACCCACCAGATGCCAATAGCACCCACCCCTCAAATTGGGACAACCAAAAATGCCTCCAGACATACTGTGTGTCCCTTGAGGTCAGAATTGCCAACAGTAAGAACCTCTGCTCTATAGTAAAATCTGGCTGCTGCCCCAGGCCCACCATTGCCTCAGTGGATCTTTGGTGTAAGTTGAGCTACTTGCAAGCTGCTGTCAAGAGCAGGAGTGGGGAAAAGAGGTCAGCAACTGAATTCTGCCCTCCAGATAGTTCTTAATCTGGAGACTCGATAAAAAGGAGGCACCACTGGGAACGGACCAAGGGGGAGTTGGACAACACACACCAAGAATGGACAGCAGAGGAGGAACAGGAGATGAGCGGGGGCTGTCTGCATTCGCCCGGACAGCCATGCCATTGTCTTTCCCTTCTTTGTCTTACCACTGACCTGGATTTCTGCAGGAACCGTCCCTGCCTTGGCACAAGTTGTTGCTTTTCTTCTGAGATTAGAGGTATTTGATTCTCTTTTCAAGAGCTACTTTGGAGGTGATCCCGGATCAAGGTGGCTCTTGAAGCTACATTATGTTCTCATGTTTGCCCTCTTGTCTCCAGATGCCAGTCCATCTTTAAGACAAAAAAAAATGTTAGACAAATTGTCTAACTTTTGCGCCTAGTGCAGGGGTGGGCAAACTTTTTGACTCGAGGGCCACAATGGGTTCTTAAACTCGACTGGAGGGCCGGAACAAAAGCATGGATGGAGTGTTTGTGTGAACTAATATAAATTCAAAGTAAACATCATTACATAAAAGGGTACGGTCTTTTTTTTTTTTTAGTTTTATTCATTTCAAATGGGCCAGATCCGGCCCGCGGGCCGTAGTTTGCCCACGGCTGGCCTAGTGCGTGCTTCTCTGCTTGTTCCCCAACTGTGACATTGCTGCGGTAACTCCATGAGAGGACATGCACGTTCTGGGGCCTTCCCGAGCCCTTGTGGGCGATGTCCCTCCTCCCCTTCTTCCCCACCCACCAGCCCTTTGTATGTCCCCAAGTCCCCAACCAACTGTGCCAGGCAGCCCCTGCTCGGCTTCCCCACAGAGCAAGACAGGCCCTTCTCTCTGTCCTCCTGGATAGAGGGAGTCGCAGAACAAAGGGTTCTGTCTGAGCTCTGCCAGGGCCCTGAAGAGCCAGCCTGCTGCCGGCCACTGCACTGAGACCCCTCACTTCACCTCTCCAGTTTTCATTTTGGTCCAGAAAGGGCCTCAGAGAGTCGGCATGTCTCAGAAACGCAGGGATGAGTTTGGGTTCTACTCATTTCCTCGTCGAGACTTTCTTTCCTCGGCGGATCCCAATGATAAATAAAGTGGTGATTCAAGCATTTGGCCTGTGGATTAGTCAGAGTGATGAATAAGCTGACCTGGTCTGACTCATTCATTTATATCCCAGCTCAGCCCTGCTTCATGGGTCTGTATGTGCGAGAATGAGCTTTTCACTGCTGTCACTGCTGGCTGTGCGCGTTTCCTGTGGCTGTCATAAAAAAGTACCCCAGACCTGGCCGGTGTTGCTCGGTGGTTAGAGTGTCGGCCTGCTCACTGAAGGGTTGGGTGTTCGATTCCGGGTCAAGGGCATGTACCTGGGTTGCAGGTTCTATCCCAGCCTCGGTCCGGGCATAGTGGGAGGCAGCCAATCAATGTGTCTCTCTCACATCAATAGTTCGTTTTCTCTCTCCCTTCCTTCCTCTCTCTTAAAAAAAAAAAAAAAAAAAGGCAATAAAAAAATATATATCCTCAGGTGAGGATAAATAAAAACCAAAGACAGTCACATTCTGAGATGTTGGAGTTTAGGACTTCGACATAATAAATTGGGGGAGGGGGTGGAGACACACAATTCAGCCCATAACACTGGGTAAGGGGCCAATTTTATTTCTATTTAGTAAAGGGGTTTTGGACAAACAGTTGGACCAATAGGGAGTGAGTACATTTTGTTTTGTCTCACTCATTTAAGTAAACATTTTAGGGGTGGTGGGCAGGTTGGTCACATCCACTTTGGCAGCTCCCTGTTAGGGAATTTTCCAGATCTTGCACATGTCCTTCCTTACACTTGGGGTGACTGTAAAGAGGCAAGAACGCAGCTTGGGAAGGAGTGTATCTCAGACTCTGCAAGGGGCATATTTGGAGCCAGACTTGGAAGGCCGTGTGTGTGTGTGTGTGTGTGTGTGTGTGTGTCCCTCCGTCCACCAGGGGTCCGGTGGACATACTGTGGTCTCTGTCCTGAGTATTGCCAAACCTGTGGCCAGCCTAAAGGATCACCTTTACTCTGCCTCCATGACAGTGCATGGATAGGCTGGGAAGGGAGTTGTTTGGTGGCTATGACCAAAGATGTTATTAACAGGTCAAAACCCTGGACCATCAGCCACCTAGGTGATGGAGGGTATCATTGGGTCTGAAAGGAAACCAGATCTTTGTGTCAGAAACTGGGCAGGGGGTGTGCTTCGTAGCTATGAGGAGGGGGTCTTGCTCATGTGAAGACCATGAGACTCGGGGTCACAGACAGGTGGGAGGGGGTGACTCCGGGCCAGAGACTACCCCATCCTGCCGGGGTGGCCAAAGTCAAGAATGGAAAACAGGGATGGACGTGGGGGTCTTGTTGGGACAATGGGCTATGGCTAAAGGGTTCAGGATCTCTTTGTGATGGTGGGAATGTTCTAAAATTGAGTCCAAGGAGGGGTTATTAAAGAAACTGGAACAGGGACTCCTGGTGGGAGGCAACAGGTGGCTTTTGTGAAATATCTCACCTGCTAAGAGCTCAGAAACAACCAGTGTTAATTGAACAGCTATTTAGTTCCAGGCATGAGATTAATAGCCGCATGGTTGTTGTTGCCCAAATCCCACATTGCAACTAGTGAGGCAGAGAGTGTCCCCAGACTTGCGACAAGGGATCCATGGGGACATGTCCCAGGTTGGGGGGGGGGGGGGCGGTTCTGTGGACCTTAGAGCTGAGTAGGGCTTCCTCCTTCTCCAGGGCTGCCGAGCCGAGGTCCGAAGCAGGGCTTTCGTGTATTGTCACTGTAGCTCTGCCCACAGGAGGTCTCAAGGTGGCTTTCCACCTGAGCGTGACGACAGGTGGAATGTGTGATTTGGAGATCCCAAAGGGGTCTCCTCTGCCCATCCAGACCCTCTTCCCCGACGGCCTTCCATGTCTTTATGAGCCCACCAGTCACCTGTAAAAGACCCAGAACCCAGCCTCCTACAGAGCCTCAAAGGTCTGTTGTCCCTGTCCCCCCGTAACCAGAACCCACCTGCATCCCAAGTACCTGGCTTGACTACCATCAGTCCCCCCACACACTGCTATAGGAGCCACCTAATGGGGAAACCCTCCTCTTCCCTCCCATCCCCCATGGTAATCCAGCTGTCACATGCTGGTTGGCTAACCCCTTGTGTCATTCGTGCTCTGGTGCTCCCTGTGCCCAACCAGCCAGGGCTCCCCATCAAACTTGCATGAAAATTTCAACTACATCCCACATTCACCAGGCTACTGGATAGGATCTGACCTCCTCGACCCTGGCCCCTCCCCCTGCAGCCTCATTCTGTTGGTCACACTGGTCCCCTTGTTCTGAGGCTGCCTCTGCCCTTGAAGCTCACCACCCTCACTGGGCCTGTCCGCCCCTTCTCATTGCACAGGCCTCAGCAACCGTCTATTCTAATCACTTCCCTGCTTCCTGTTCCAAAAAAACCACCCTGGTCATTTGTTCTCACCAAAGCACCTTTAATTTCTGGGGCTGGATCATTCTCTGCAGTCATACTGTGCACTGTAGCGTCATACTGTGCACTGTAGGGTGCTGAGCAGTGTGCCTGGCCTTCACCCACCAGGTGCCATTCACACCACCCCTCCTCTCTATGGTGAGGTCCAAAAACGTCTCCCACCATGTCCTAGTGTCCACTGGGGAGGCCCTGGGTGTGACACACATCACATCTGGTTAGAAATGCTTCTGCTCGTGGACCGGTTTGTGGTCAAGGTTCCTGAAGGCCAAGACACCTTCGCATTCTCACTCTCTTGTGCCCAGCTGGCCTGGCTCGGTGGAGGGACTGGAGAAACGTTTGTTGACAGGACAGGTTGAAGGATGTAGCTACAAACCCCTGGGGGAAGGATAGGTCTTGAGGGGCAGACAATGGAATTGCTGGAGGAGGTGGCTGCCCTAGCACATGCCTGGGGGAGGGGCTTTCTCCAGGGCTCAGACCGGTTGGGCCAGACTGGAAAGCCTGAGGGGTATGTCTTAGGGAAGAAAGGGACACACAGGCAACAGTTATGAGAGGGTGTCTATACTTGGAGTATCCAGTACCCTCTGCACTGGGGACCTGGATTTGTGTCCCAGGGTTGCCATGAGCTGGTACCCCAAACCAAGCAACTTAAACAATAGAAATTTATTCTCACAGCTTTAGAGGCCAGAAGTGCAAAATCAAGGTGTCAGCAGGGCCATGGCTCCCTCCAAAGCCTCCCTGGGAGACCCTTGCCTCTTACAGCTTTGGGGGTTCCAGGTGTTCCCATGGCTGTGGCCGCATTGCATCACCCCAATCTGAACCCTAAGTTGTCCTCCAGCTCTGAGCTGCCTTGACTGAGAAACACACTTGTTTTGTAGCTGTTTCTCAGCATTCATCTTCCCAATAACTTCACATGATCATTTCTTCCTAAAAAATTCAAGGACACCCGCATGGAGACGTGGAAATGCTGTGTGTTCTAAGTTGTACCTCCTACATGATTCTACAGTCATGCCAGCCTCCTCCTTTTAGCTTGAGAATGATTTCATCCGATAAACATGTGGCTGCAAATTATGGCCTTATATAAACGAAGCTGCTCCACTACACTTTCTGGAGGCCCCGTCTGCCTTATTTTCCAGTGAATTCCAAATTGTTCGCCAAACCTATAGGCAGAACCTTGCTTTTTCATGCATAAAGCCTTGGCCAGGCCTTGAGCTCATTCACATTTGTCCACTCATCCACCTCCGGGGCCGAATTTGTGGTTGCCTCCCCTTCTCCTCTGCGGCTCCTTTCTCTAGGAGCATGAGAGAAAGGCCCTGAATTGAGGTTCACGTCTTCTGAGAGTGCAGAAAGTATACGAGTGTGGCGTTTGCAAAGCCTTAATTTTTCACAGTTCAGATTTTACAGTGGGAACTTTTATTATGCACATAACATAAAATTCACTATTAATAACATTTAGTGCATTCACAGTGTTATACAGCCATCACCTCTATCTAGTTCCAAGACATTTACATCACCCCTTAAGGAAACCCCATCCCCATTCGTTTGTCACTCCCATCTCCCCTCCCCCACCCCCTGACAACCACTAATCTGCTTTCAGTCTCTGGATTTGCCTGTTCGGGACTTTTCATATAAATGTGATCATTTACTATGTGGCCTTTTGTGTCTGGCCCCTTTCCCTCGGCATGTTTTCAAAGTTCATATTGCAGCGTGTATCAGTGCTTCATTCCTTTTTATGGCTGATAAATATTCCACTGTGTGGCTGGACCACATTTTGCTTATTCTTCATCCTTCGATGAGCATTTCATTCCCACCTTTTGGTCCTCTCAGCAGGAATTTTATAGTCTGCCAGCTTGACTTCCATTTGGTGGAATAGTTCTCTCCTGAGTCCTGGGGAGACAGATTTCCATCAATGTGGGGGTATGTTTTGTTGCTTCTTTTCACATTGTGTGCACTTCTATGAGTATTAGTTGGAGGATAGAATGGGTGTTTTAACTTCAGGATATTTGGTGAGATGGTTTGGATGAAGGACGGACACATGGGTTTTTAGGACCTGCTCCCCTGACACATGGCTGCAGCCTGTGATTGCCGCTTGCCAAGCTGTGTCTCACCACCATCACCCTCCACCCCCAGGACCTGCCACCTCCAGTTCCTCAGCCCCTGACCTGCTTCCTTTCAGTCCGGGGATTCTTGAGGCACAGGTTTCACATCCACTTGTAACAAGGAATTTAAGCCATAGCATGAGGGATTTCCAGGTCTCAGACTCTGTTAAGACTCAATGAGGAAGGCATGCTTGGAAGCCAAAGAAAACCCTCCAACAGAGATGTCATTGTTTAATGACAATTAGTTAATGAGTTATCCATGAATCATCATGGCCGTGAAGCTGTGATCATCAAAACAGCATGGCACCACGCAGACATCAGCAGCCCAGAGGCAGACTCACGTGTGTCAAATAACTTATATGTGATGTTTAACAAACAGAGGGGGCTCCTGGTCAGAGGAAGAAGGATTATTTAATAAAAAGCATTAAAACAATCACTTCACTCTCTGGAGAAAATCATTTGGATCCCCACTTACCCTCCCACACTTTCCTGGGTTGATCACTGTCCCCAAAACTCATGTCCACCCAGAACCTCAGAATGTGACCTTGATTGGAAATAAGGTCTTTGCAGATGTAAAGATCTCAAGTTGAACTCATACTGAATCTAATAATTGGTGTCTATATAAGAAGAGGCAAGGACACAGAGAGGTGCACCATGTGACGATGGAGAAAGATATGGGAGTGAAGCATCTACAAGCCAAGGAACACCAAGTGTTGGTGGCAGCCCCCAGAAGGTGGAAGAAAGGCCTGGGATGGATTCTCCCCCAGAGCCTCCATTAGGAGCCAGCCCTGCTGACATCTCGGTTTTGGACTTTTTCAGAATGTGAGACAATCAGTTTTGTTGTTTTAAGTCACCTAGTTTGCAGTCCTTTGTTACAGCAGCCCTAGGAGACTCAGACACCCTTTGAAATAATTTCCAGGTGGATAAAGGCTTAAATGCAAAGAATAAATCTGGGCCCTGGCTGGTGTTTCTCAGTGGTTAGAGCGTCAGCCTGCGCATGGAAAGGTCTCAGGGTCAATCCCCAGTCCAGGGCACATGCCTGGGTAACAGGTTCAATCCCCCCTCAGGGCCTGTGTGGGAGGCAACCAATTGATGTGTGTCTCTCACATAGTTATTTCTCAATTTCCCTCTCTCTCTCTGTCTCACTCTCCCTCCCTCCCTTCCACTCTGTAAAAATCAATGGAAAAAAATATCCTTGGGTAATGATTAACAAAAGGAATAAATCTGGGAAGGGAAGGGAAGGTATAGTCCTGTGTTAATCAGATTTGGGGAAGGAATGGGCAGTAGACATAAAAATAATAATAAATCACAGATCTAACAGCCTGAAAATGTAAAATATTTGTCTCAAAAACACCATATTCAAAAGTAAATTGGTATGAATTAGTTTCGTCAAACATGGCAAAGAGTTTAATAGCCTTCCTGTAAACAGAGCTCCTCTAACACAGTAAGCTCCCCCAAAGCAGTAGTATGCTTCAGTGGGGAAAATGGGCAATAGACATGAACAACTTACAAAAATAGAAAAACAGCTGTTCAATAGACATAATTTTTTTAAAATGCAGCCTGACAATCAAAGTTATATGCGTAGCAAGATGCTCTTTTGTGCCCAGGGAGGGTCTGATCAGTGGAGTGTTACAGGCAAAATGGTGCCACCTGAATGGAATGAGGGCTGCTGGGCCAGAAGGTGCATCCTGAGATTTTGAACCAGGAACATTATTGCCTGGGACCTGGCAGAGGGATTTGAATGACATGCCAACCTGAGGTTAAGGATGGCACCGCAAGGAAGCAGCAGGGTGGGGCAGACCTCCATCTGGGATTTGGGTGTGCAAAGCAGTGGGCAGGGTCTGGGGGTAGGTGAATGGTTGTCTGGCTCACTGGGGAATGTTACGTCCTCCCGTGGGTCGGGGTTCTCGGCAGCTTCTCCATGGTTGGGCTGGAGAGACCCTGCAAGGTCTGGCCTCCGAGCCTGGCCTTGGGCTGGGTTGGGAGTGGCCGCAGGGTGCCATTCAGCCAGTGTGGAGACGGAAGAGTGGCTGTGCTGTATGGACCCCGCTGACCAGGGGCTCTGAGGACCAGCTATGGGATGCCCCCAAGGGGCTTTGTGCTGGGACACCCACATCTAGACCGATGCATCCAGGGGCTCCATGGGAAGACCTGGCTGGCTGATGAGAACAGACAGCCATTCTGGGGACATGGTGACAGCAGATATGATGTGGTCAGTGAGAGGAGCAGAGAACTAGCCTTTTGGATGTTCCAGGCAGGGCAGATAGAAGTGGCTGTGTTGGGCTGGAGGTGGGGCAGGTGTCCTTAGACATGAGCACAGTCCCTGAGGGGGTGCAGTGCAGTCAATGTCCTGGGAATGGAGCCTGGGGGCAGGGCAGGCATAGGTGATGCTGGCTGCACAGCAAGTGAGCAGGTCTGGGAGAGGCTGCTGGCAGCAGGTGTGACTAGTGGGAGCTTGGTGGTACTTTCTGGGGAAAGGGCAGTGGTTCCATGTGGGAATGGGGAAGTCTGGCTTCAGGCTGCGCGGAAGCAAGGAGGTGACCGGGCTCTACCCTGGGCTGGAGAAGGATTTATTAGTGTCTCTGGCTTTAAGGCAACGTGAGCTGTTTGCTGGGAGGGTCCTCCCCCTAAAACCTCTGGGAAAGTGGGGGGAGGGGGCTGCTCTGGGAGGAGAGAAGGGCCAGGTGAGGCCGGGCTAAGCAAGTAAGGGCCACCAGACAGGTCTGGCAGAGGAATTCCCAGGATGCAGACATGGTGGGCCTGGGTGGGCTCTGACAACGGCTAGAGGCATAGCTGCAGCAGGGCAGTCAGGTGGACCCTTTGGTGGACAAGCGGCCTCAGCTGGTTTTGGCCCTATCCCTTTTCAAAGGCTTTCCCCCTCCCTGCAGCCCTGGCTATCGGCAGCTGCCTGGAGCAAGCTTTATCTGCTTCCTCCTGGCCTGGGGTGGGGCATGCATCAACTAGTTCTTTAATGCCCCTCAACCCCCAATCTCCAGTCTCTGAGCGCAGGGTCTCCTGCTACCCCCACCAAGGGACCCGGAGCTGCAAATGTCTCCTATAGGCCTCTGTTCACAGCGGCGCTCTGAAAGCACCTAATGATCAGCTTTCCCTGGAGGATGTGGGGTGGCCCTGAGTGCCTCTGGTTGTGTGGCCCGCAGCCCATCCAGGCCTCGGCCGGACCCTCGTTAGGGCAGGTGGTGAAACTGCAGGAGCAGGATCATGTCACTCGCCTCCGATGGCTTCTAGTTGAGGTTGGTGTCTGCTGGAGGGAGAAAGGCTCTGCATGTGACCTCTCCACCACCTGCATCCAGGCAGCTTGAGAGTGAGACAGTCCAAAGCCCCCAGCCTGTGAGCTGGTTCACCCTTCCGGAAATTGTGGTGCATATCAGCCATGTCTCCATGAGTGCAAGTCACAGAGGTGTCATCTCTGCCTAAAGCCCTGGCTCTGTGTGCGCCCGCACACGTGTGTGTGCATATGAAAGTGCTGTGCACATGTATCCATGTTTGTTTGTGTGCTTTCATATATGTGCATGCAAACATGCACGCATGTTCTGTGTGTGAGTGCATGAGTGTGGGTGTGTTCATATGAGTGTGTCCATGCATGTGCGTCTTTGTGGTTTATACTCTCTCACATTTGTTTGCGTATCAGTTTCTCTCACCGGGCTTTGAGCCAAGTTTGGTTCATCTTTGTATCCTCAGTCATGCTTAGGTGGCACACAGTGAGCACGCTCCTGACCCACACGTATTTATGCCTCTTACTCCGAGACACAGTCACTGTCGCCAACATTGGCTGCAGTTTATCTTTTTCCACAATGTCTTCAGAAACAAATGCATTTTTTGAAAATAATCTTTTCCTGTTGGAGTCATTATAGATTTACAGAAAAGTTGCAAAGACAGTACTGAGAGTTCCCTGTATTCTTTCCGCACCCTCCCCTACTGTGATCATCTTACATTATCAGGCACATTTGTACAGTTAAGAAATGGACATTGATACACTGCTATTAACCAACCTCCTGACCTTATCGGATGTCCCCGATTCTTCCATTTGTGTTCTTTTTCTAATCGAGGACCCCATCCTGGAAACCCCGTTGAATTTAATGATCACGTCTCCTCTGTCTTTCCTTGTTGCTCATAACCTTGGCAGTCTTAGGAGGACTGGCTGGGCATCTATCTGATGTTCTCCATAGGAGACTGGGGTTGTGGGTTCTAGAAGCAAATACATTCTGAGCAGTTTTCTTGAGTGAGTTTTGGGGGGCTCTTCCTGACTCGGTCCTCCTCATTGGAATTTGGGGTACCCTGTTGTTTCAGAATCCCTGAGTTTCAGGGTAGGTTCTTGCTGTCCCAGTATATTGTGGGGATGTAACCAAGGCCTGTGGGACCAAGTCTTCATCTTGGAGAGCTGGCGGGGGAGATTTTGTCCAAGAGGAAAAGCCAGGAAGGATGTGGACTGGGAAAGGCTTAGCTGAGACATGACTGTGATCATAGAGCTTGCAGGATGATAGGCTGACCCTGGGTGAGGAGGGATGGGGGCTGCGATGGTGTAAACTCCAGGGGAAGGGCTTGATCTTGGGGAGGAGGAGGTGTGGTGCTGTCACTCTGCAAGAGTCACAGAGGTCACCTTTAAGGACAGACAGAGGCTCTCACCACCTGTTGGCTTTTCGGGAGAGCCCTATCTGGCAGGGTATTCAGGCCTCAGGTCTAGGGCTGTTTGTTTAGGGTGGGCGTCAGTGTTTCCTACCACAACTACCATTCTGACGGTGCTACCCCCTCCCTTTCAGCTCCAGAAGCGTGCCCTGAGCCTGGGAGGCATGCTGAAGCCAGGCGGCTGGCAAGATGAGTGTGAACGAGGCAGGCAGCTCCGGCTGCCAGAGGCAGGCGGCCTATCACCTGCATATCTACCCACAGCTGGCCACCAGCGAGAGCCAGGCCTCGTGCTGTGTGACAGCCACCAAGGACAGCACTACGTCCGACGTCATTCAGGACGCTATCACCAGCCTGCAGCTAGATGGAACCAAGCGCTATGTGCTGGTGGAGGTCAAGGAGACAGGCGGGGAGGAGTGGGTGCTGGACGCCAACGACTCGCCTGTACACCGCGTGTTGCTGTGGCCTCGACGGGCACAGGACGAGCACCCGCAGGAAGATGGTTACTACTTCCTGCTGCAAGAGCGTGACTCAGATGGGGCCATCAAATATGTACATATGCAGCTGATGGCCCAGGCCACAGCTGCCCGGCGCCTGGTGGAGCGCGGCCTCCTGCCCAGGCAGCAGGCAGACTTTGATGACCTGTGCAACCTCCCTGAGCTGACCGAGGCTAACCTCCTGAAGAACCTCAAGCACCGCTTCCTACAGCAGAAGATCTACACGTATGCGGGAAGCATCCTTGTGGCTGTCAACCCTTTCAAGTTCCTCCCCATCTACAACCCCAAGTACGTGAAGATGTACGAGAACCAGCAGCTGGGCAAGCTAGAGCCACACGTGTTCGCGCTGGCCGACGTGGCCTACTACGCCATGCTCCGGAAACGTGTCAACCAGTGCATTGTGATCTCGGGTGAGAGCGGCTCAGGCAAGACACAGACCACCAACTTCCTGATCCACTGCCTCACCGCCCTGAGTCAGAAGGGCTACGCCAGTGGTGTTGAAAGGACCATCCTGGGCGCCGGCCCTGTGCTAGAGGTGAGCAGGGCAGTCGTCAGAAGGGGCCTTAACATGGGGGTTTTATTATTGCGAGAAGATAGTTTGTTATACGCATGGTTCCCTAGAAACAGGAGCTTTGCTAGAAACAGGGCCACACGAGGAGGCACCAGGGCTGGCCAGGAATAGGCAGGAGTGAGGGGGAATCATGGACAAGAGTCCCTAATGTGATTTTCATGGGAAGGGATGGGTGAGGCAGGGTGAGCAGGTTTAGGATTGGCTGGTTTCAATCATTTGAGGGTTCTTGGACATAGGGGCTGCCCAGGTTGTCTGGTATCTGGCCCTGGGGTGATCAGGGCAGGTGGATAGTGGTCCTGAGTGTGAAAGCTTGATAGGAGAGGTGATAGGAGTGTGGGCTCTGACTGGGTGGGTTTGCATATGGGAGATATGCTCACAGGCAAGACCTTTGCCCTCTCTAGATATTGGCTAACCCGAGGAGGGGCAATCCCTCCAGGGTCAGGTAGGCCCCAGATGTCAAAACATCAGAAGGTAGGGAAAAAACAAAAGGCCTGATATACACTGTTGACGTCTGGGAGGCAGCAATCTGTACTCCATGTCCCAGAAATAAAAGGGTGGCATGTCCAAACCGAGCAGTTTCCTGTGGGGCTGTGGCATGGAAGAAAGCCATCAAGGCATAGTGCAGGCCTGGGGGTGAGGGACAGTGAGGTGAGGAGGGGGCCACCGGGCAGCGCTATATGGTCAGTGGGGGCGGAAACCCTCTCGGCCCTCTGTCCAGTATCCCATGGCCAAACCCCGTGAAAGCCATCGATGTGTTACTATGGGTAAGCCCTCTGGATGCAGGGGCAGCAGAAATGACCATGCACTGTTCCTCACTCTCGGGTTCTTACGACAAGAGGCATCCACATTTCAGAACATGGCCCAACCGTCATCGCCGGGGAGGGCCAGGGCATTGTGTGGCCCAGAGTTTGTGTGGCTCTGGGTTTGGCATCTAGGACTCTTTCTTCTTTAAAAAAGATTTTACAATAAATAATTATATAAATAATTTTAATCTTAAGGATTTAATTTTATCCATTATAATATAAATTATTGTGTTTCTTAGAGCAGTTTTAGATTTACGGCAATAATTAGCAGAGAGTACAAGAGATCCCTAAAGTCCATAATTTACTTTAGGGTTCACTCTGTGCTGTACATTCTGTGTTTTGGACAAATGTACAGTGTTCCATATCCACTGTTACAGTATCATACAGAGTAGTTCCCCTACCCTAAAAAAACCCCATGCTCCGCCTGTTCACTCCTCTCCCCCTCAAACTCCTGGCAACCACTGATCTTCCACTGTCTCCATCATTTTGCCTTTTCCAGATTAGTTTCCTCCTCTCAGCAATATGCGGGTAAGATTCCTTCATGTTGTTTTGTGGCTTGAGACTTCAGTTGCCAATTAACACCTCATTATCTGGATGTGCCATAACCTGTCCATCTAGACCCCCCTCTTTGGGGGTGCAGAAGCCTTGCCTACCTTGACCTCCAGCTTCTGCCATTCCCCCCAAGCTGAGGGCCTAAAGCAGCTACCTCGGGCTGCTGTGCAAATTCACTGAAATCACATCTAGACTGCGCCTGCTGAATACATTTCAGTTCCTCTTCCTCCCTGTTGATCTCTGAGATCATCAGCAAGAAATTCATTGGAAATGGCTGTGTGGCCTGGCCCTATGCCTACATGGATAGCCTGTTTCTGTCTTCTCCTGTATATGTAATGTAAAGATTATCATTTTCTGTGTAAATGTTTTAAAAATTACTGAGTAACCCAGCTGCAGAATGAACACTTTTTTCTTTAATGCTGTCTACTCTGTGTGCATTCCCTCCTGATCACTCGTTCATTCTACAAATATTTCGCACACATGTCTGCCATGTGCCAGGCACTGTTCTAGGCACTGGGCTATGTGGTGGCCACAGTGGACACAAAGGCCTGCCTGAGGAGAACTGTCGCCTCAATGATGAGAAGGCAGGCAGAGCTAGGAGCCAGTAAGAAGCCAGCAGGCCCAAGGAAGAAGGATTGAGGGGGTAGGAGATGAGAGGTGATGCTGAGCTGGACCTACCTGGAAAGAGGGGGGAATCCATACAGGAGGAGGCACGGCCAGTGCAAAGGCCAGGAGGCTGGACCATGCCCGGTGTGTTGGAGGAAAGGCAAGGGCCCAGGAGTGGGGTGAGTGGGAGGCAGTGGGGACAGAGAGGTGACAGGAAAATCACTCATGGCCTTGTGGGCCGCAGGGACGGCCCTGTGTGACATAGAGCTAAGGAGGGTGTCCCAGGTTCAATTTGGCTTCATCCCAGCTCTGAAACTCAGCTGTGGTGAAGCCAGTGGCCCCAACGTCCTCCCAACAAGTATCAGGAGCCATGACATGTGCTCTAGGCCAGTGCATTAGTTCCTGGCACCAGAGTCCTGACTGAAATGCTGCAGGCTGTCAATGACGTTAGACATTAAGAACATCAATGAGAGGGCAGACCCAGTGTTTACCAGGTGGAGCTTTTTGCCAAGTGGTCATTCACCCCTCATGGAACCAGGCAGGCAGGTGGGTGTGCCCATGCTTGGTGAGGACGCTGAGCCCTGAGGTATCAACCTGACATGGTGAGGAGGCAGGATTGGCATCAGGGTGTAGTTTCCTCTCCTAGCTAAGGACCATCCAGGGCACCTGGATGAGGTTCCAGTGGCTGCCATAACCAAGTACCACAGACGGGGAGCTTCAAGCAACAGGACTTTAAAGTTGTCCCTCAGTATCCATAGGGGACTGGTTCTAGGACCCCTGGAGACACCAAAGTTCTCAGATGCTCAAGCTCCGTCTATAAAATGGCATAGTAATTGCAGATAGCCTATATTTACACAGAGGCTACAGCCGGGATGCCTGTATATCACTTCATTCACGTGGATTCAGCATAGTGCTCGGTACCTGGCAAATTCAGGTTTTGCTTTTGGGAAATATTTGGAATTCTTTCCCCCTAATATTTTTGATCCTCAGTTAGTTGAATCTACAGGTGCAAACCCCATAGATTCAGAGGGCCGACTCTATTTTCTCACAGCTCTGAAGGCCAGAAGTCTGAAATGCAGGTGTTGGCAGGGCCACGCTCCCTCCAAAGGCTCTAGGGGGGGACCCGTCCTTGTCTCTTCCAGCTTCTGGTGGCTCCAGGCATCCCTTGGCTTGTGGCTGCATCACCCCAACCTCTGCCTCTATCGTCACATTGCCTTCTCTTCTTGTAAAGACACCAGTCATTGGACTTAGGGCCCACCCTGACACAGGATGACCTCATTCTAATGACATCAGCAACAACCCCATTTCCAAATAAGGCCATGTTTACAGGTTCTAGATCAGGACATGGACATGACTTTTGGGGACATGTCCAGAACAGCCCCCACTGAGTGACAGCTGGCAGTGTCTGAGGCCTTCTTCCCTGAGGGCCACCCTGGCTCAGCAGCCATCCTGGAGGCCCACAGTGTCTCCCATCGGCCTCCTTGCTCCTCCCCCTGCAGTTGCCTCAAGGGATCTTGGCACATTCTTGGAGTGCCGTTAGTCACCCTCTGTGGCAGGCATCTGCACCCTATGAGTCAGATGCCTCTGACCTGGCTGCCTCCCTCGAGCCTCAGCAAGAGCCAGCACAGCCAAGTTTCCCCAGCAGTTAGAATCTGCTGGAGGGCGGTGCTCTGCTGGAGGGCGGTGCCCACACCAGCTCCCAAAACTGGCTTCACCCAAATCCACATCAGGGCCATAAACATGCTTCCTGGGGCGACCTTTTGGAAAGGGAGAAGGTTATTTTAATTTAGAGCTGGGGTGCCCAGTTGAGGCACCACTAGTGTCTGGAGCCAGGTCATTCTCTGTGGGGGACATCCTGTGCACTGCAGGGTGTTGAGCAGCAGCCCTGGCCTCTACCCACCAGGTTCCAAAAGCAACCTCTCCCCAAGTTATGACAACCAAAAATGTACCCAGACATCACTAAGTGTCTCCGGGGGGCAGTATCCTTGGGTGAGAACAGCTGTCTAGAGTCACAGCTTGGGATCCCACGAGGACAGTCACTGTTTCTTTCAGGTGCCAACCATTTTGTCCATAAGTAAGTCCCATCCATCCTGTGCTAATCCAACAGGCACTTTCTAATAACAGGAATGATTTGTTATCGGCCTTCGGACCCAGTTGGGTCTCAAGCTTCAGGTGCCACAGTTTCCATGTGTCATCTCTCTGAACCCTCGAAACAGCTCTGCTTGTTTTAAAGATGAGAAAACAGAGCTGCAGAGAGGCACACTAGGATGCAAGTGTCCGGGGCTGCCATTATAAAGTACCACCAGCTAGGGAGCTTAAGACAACAGGAGTCTGGAATCAAGGCGTGGGCAGGTTGGCTCCTTCTGGAGGCTCTGAGGAAGAACAGAGCCAGGCCTCTCTCCCGGCTTCTGGGAGCTTCCAGCAGCCCTTTGGCATTACTCCTACATCTCCACGTGCTTTCTCCCCATGTGTCTCTGTGTCTCTACTCTCCGTTCTCTTATGAAGACACTGTCATTGGATTTAGGGCCCACTCTAAATCCAGGATGAGCTCACCTTTAGATCCTTACCCTTTGTGCAAATAAGGACCCATTCACAGGTTCCTGGGATGAGGACTTGGACATATTTGGGGGAGGGGGGCAGGGAGACACAAGTCAACCCACTCTAGTCTGGGTTCTCCTGGCCACACAGCAGGCAGCCATAGCTGGACCAGGGTTCAAAGCCAGCTGGAGACGAGCCTGAGTTCATGGTATCTCCCTGCATCCCCATGAAGGATTTCCTCCTCACCTTGGCCAAAGATCGGCACCACTGGCAGTGTCTGGTACTTTTTACAGCTCTACAAAAGGAGAAGTTGAGTTGTTTTGAGGTTTGAGTGTCACCAGGCGCCACCTCCCTGCTGCACCCCCACCCCCATCCCCCGGACGCGGGTTGCAGTCTCACTGTGCAATTCTGACCAGAAAACAGGAAGGGGGGCACTGTGGAAAGCCAGTTCCAATCAGCTGATTCGTCGCCTGCTGCACTTAACTGCTACTGTCACAGTTTCACACGGTGTCACTTGACTGTGCTCAGCTACAGCCTGCTCTCTGAACCGCCCTCCCTTCCCAAACACGACATGTATGTGGGACTTGCCTGAGCTCAGGAACACTGAAGGTGCAGATGGCAGACTCACTAGGGCCTTGAGCAGTCTGGGGTCTTTCTCAGGGATCCTTACCCCTCCAGATGCAGCAGCCCATAGCATTGGCCACTGGACCAACCACAAAATACTCCCAGGACATGTGCCTCTTCGTGCCTCTTCCTTGGCCACAGACCTCAGCATCAAGGCTTAGCATGGAGGGCTTAAGGCCTCGGTTCTCTTTGTCTTTCCTGAACTGTAACAATGCCACCAACATTAGCAAATGCATTTAATTTCGAAAGCAGAAATGAAATGAGGATCCTTGCTGGTCAAGCTGCTTTCCCAAGCGGCCAGAGGCGACTATGGGCCAGGGTTCAGAGCCTTCGTGTAGCCGCTGTGCCCTGGCCCACACAGAGAGAGGAAGCTGAGAAACAGTGACGCCCCAATCTGCTCAGCATACTCATAGGAGACTGGTGACCCGAGATAGCGAGACATATGACCCAGGGGGCTCCTAGAGCTTGCTGCTGCCTCCAGTCTGCCTGTGGGGCCCCAAAGGAGCCTGTTCTAGGACTGGCATCTGTGCCAACCTGGTCCTGAGCACCAAACCCCTCCTTAGGGCCCCACAGACCCAGTATCACATGACCCCAGACTGCCCTCAGCCATCTTCCACCTGCCCACCTGCTGTTCCCACTACCCTCTGTCAGCGCCAGGGCACCAGCCTAGGCAGGTCACCCAGAACCACATGTCATCATCCACCTTGACCCATGTCCTCATGGACACCTACCCAGACCATATCCTCCTCTCCACAGGGCACTGATAGGCCAATCACTACCCAATGTTGGGAGCGCACAGGCAAAGACACTCAGCCAGGAGGACAGAGATAGAAGGTTCTGGAATGAGGAGGCGTGCCTCTGCAATTAGGGTTTTTATTTAAGACCTTTTCTGAGATATAATCCATCCATTTCAAGTGAACAATTCAGTATTTTTGAGCACATTTATTATGTTGTTCAACAAGCACCTCTATCTAATTCCAAAACATTTGCATCACCCCGAAAAGGAAACCCCATTAGCAGCCACTCCCCATTTCCTCTCCCCCAGCCTCGTCACCGCTGATCTGCTTCTTAGAGCTCTCAGAAGTCGTCCCCCACCCCCTGGCCCGTGGTCAAGGCTCTGGCTCGCTGGCCATCCTAGAGGCTGGGTAGCTGGCTGGGAGATCAGTAAAACATCGTGTCACCCATCAGCGTGGGAGGAAGAGTGAGAGCCCAGGATGGGGTCCTAGGAAAATGGACAGTATAGGGCAGTGATGGCGAACCTTTTGAGCTCAGCGTGTCAGCATTTTGAAAACCCTAACTTAACTCTGGTGCCGTGTCACATATAGAAATTTTTTGATATTTGCAACCATAGTAAAACAAAGATTTTATTTTTTTGATATTTATTTTATATATTTAAATGCCATTTAACAAAGAAAAATCAACCAAAAAAATGAGTTCACGTGTCACCTCTGACACGCGTGTCATAGGTTCGCCATCACTGGTATAGGGAAATATGGTGGTGCAGGGATGGGAGAAGAAGCCTGTGTCCTGGAGATGGGCTATTGAAAGCCCATAAGGGAGATGGGCCCCGTCTGAATAGCTGCAGAGTGTGAAGAATAGAATCTCTGGCTGATTCTGTCCCCGGTGTGGCCTCCCCAGGATGTTTGGGGGGCCTTGGGTTGACAGAGCAGCCCCAAGGAGGTAGGTGCTAAGGCTGGAACCCTGGGGCAGGAGGGGGAAAGGGGCAGGCAAATGGCACAGAGAACGGAAGGTAATTAAGGCCTTATGTCGACTTAAGGCCTCACAGACAGAAACACACAAGGACAAAGGCCACGACGCTTCCATGCCACCAGCGTCTGGGTGCAGATGGATCCTTTCTCCTGGGTGGGGTGTCCTGTGCACTCTAGGGTATTGAGCAGCAGCCCTGGCCTCTAACTATCAGGCCAGTAGCACCTCCTTCCCCAGTTGTGACAACCAAAAATGTCTCCAGGCATCACTGTCTCTAGAGTGGCAGATGACACCAGTTGAGAATAAATTTCAGGCCAACTGCATGCAAAGACTGATTTCAGTTGAACAGATGTTCTGTGTTCTATACCTAAATAGTTTCAATTTCTTTTTCGGTAATTTCTTGCTGTTGTTACACATCAGCCCAACTGTATTTAGTGCCATCTCTTCCATCTCATGGAAGCCGTCGAGCTAGGAACCGGTCCCGGCTAGTGTTCTCATTCACTCTCTGAAAGAGGTGACTGGTGTTGTCTACTCCCCCACCCCCACCTCCAGGCCAGCCACAGCCAAGAGAATGGTCACTGCCCACCCACAACCAGAAGAGTCCTGGTGTCTTTGCTACCCATCACTGATACAGCATGCTTCGGTGTAAGGGCCGGCTTTTCCATCCAAGTTTGGTCTTCCAGGAGAACTGAACAACTTCTTAAAATATTATTTTAAAAATTGCTCATTGCCCGCTGGTGTGGCTCAGTGGTTGAGCACCGACCAATGATGCTCTCATCATTGATGTTTCTATCTCTCTCCCTCTCCCTGCTTCTCTGAAATCTATATATATATATATATATATATTTTTTTTTTTTTTTTAAGCTGCTCATCAATGCCCAAAAATGCAGTGGCTGATTTGAGGACCCCTAGAGCTGAAAAGTCATACGCACCCTGTGGGGTTTCTTGCAGACAAATGTAATGAAAGCACTTTTAGTGGGTTTTTTGATGCAGTTACCACTGGTTCCTTTGCACTGGGATTTTATCACCCCTCCATCCCTATTCTTTTGGGGTGACTTTCTGAACCTAATGCCAGGTGTTGGCTATGGTTCAGCTGCTCTCCTATAAGCGCCTCCCCAACAGGAAACAAACCAGGTCCGCTGTGGTGGTTTTTGCTGCAGGGGAGCACGCATGGTTATCCACTGAACTTATTTGAGGTTTAATTTCCTTTTGTGCGTACCAGGAATTGACAAATTGCAGCCCACAGGTTAAATCTGCCTGTTTCTGTAAATAAAGTTTTATTGGCATACAGACACACCCTCATTTACATATTGTCTGACCTGTTTCAGTAGTTTTATTGGCCCCCACCCCTGCCCACTCTTTTACATAATAGTCTGTGGCTGCTTTCAGGCCACAGAAGCAAAGCAGAGCAGTTGTGACAGACACCATATCTGAAAGCAAAGCTGAAAATATTTACCACTTGGCCCTTTGCAGGAAAGGTTTACTGAGCCCTTATACCTATAGTACCCATAGAACATTCTAGATTGCAGTCACCAACCTTTCGGACCTCACGGACCACCAGTGGTCCTCAGACCACCGGTTGGCGACCGCTGTTCTAGATCATTCCACAGTTAGTTTCTACAGTCATTCTTCTCATCTGCTGAACTCTACCTTCCTAAATGTAAGGAAAAGATTCCCATCTTCATTTCAGGTGACTTATATCACCACATCAAATCCTTTTGCAGACATCTACCCATGACAGTCTGTGATTTTGTGCTTTATAATAAGAAACACTTGGGGGGTTTTCAGGGTCCTATTCCTGGCACAGAGCTCCTAATACCCATAGAATTTCCTAACTAAAGAGAGTGAGAAAGAGGTCTTCCGTTTTGTTATTGGTGACTTGGAAAGTACCTAAGGATGGGGACTAGTTCTCAGGAGAACCAGCCATCTGATTAGAGGGCTGGAATTTTCGTCCTGACCTGTGGGAAGGGCAGAGAGACTAGAGATAGATTCACTAGCCTACAGCCAATGATTTAAACAATCATGCCTATGTAATGGAGCCTCCATAAAAACCCAAAGGAGGGCATTCAGAGAGCTCCTGTCTTGGTGAACACGTGGAGGTTCTGGGAGGGTGACATGCCCAGAGAGGACATGGAAGCTCCTTGCCCCTTCCCCATACCTTGCCCTGTGCATCTCTTCCATCTGGCTCTTATTGCATTGTATCCTATATAATAAAAGGGTAATATGCAAGTTGACCGTAATGGTGGAACGACCACTCACTATGATGTGCACTGACCACCAGGGGGCAGACGCTCAACACAGGAGCTGTCCCCTGGTGGTCATTGCGCTTCCACAGGGGGTGCGCCGCTCAGCCAGAAGCCAGCTCATGGCTGGCCAGCACAGTGGCAGTGGCAGGAGCCTCTCCGGTCTCTGTGGCAGCGCTAAGGATGTCTGACTAATGGCGGGCCTAAGCTGTTAATCGGACATCCCCTGAGGGCTCCCAGAGGGATGTCTGACTACCAGCTTAGGCCCGATCCCTTGGGGAGCAGGTCTAAGTCGGCAGGTGGACATCCCCCAAAGGGTCCCAAACTGCTAGAGGGCACCGGCTGGGTTTTGGGACCCCCCTCCCTCGAGTGCACGAATTTTCGTGCACCGGGCCTCTAGTCCTTTTATAATAAATTGGTGATCTAGTAAGTAGACTGGTTTCCTGAGTCCTGTGACCTGCTTCAGCAAATTAATAGAATCCAAGGAGAGGGTCATGGGAACCTCAGTTTATAGCCAGTTGGTCAGAAGCACAGCTTACAACTTAGACATGCAGCTGGCATCTGGAGGGGATGTGGGAGGCAGTCCTGTGGAACTGAGCCCTTACCTGTGAGGTTGACCCTGTCTCCAGGTAGATAGTATCAGAATTGGGTTGAATTGTAGGACACCCAGCTGGTGTCAGAGAACTGCTTGGTGTGGAGGAAAGAACTACCCTTGGAATTGGTATCAGGATCATAGGGTCTTAAAGCAGTTTTGGACAGACTGCAAAGGAGGACTGGGATGTAGAGGTCCCCTAGGATCCTGGCAGGATGGGCTTTGCCTTTCGGCCCTATGTGGGACTCACTAGCTGTGTCCCACAGGCACAGAGAATTTTTACAACTCTGGCTGAGGGTGGCAGGGACTGTATGGGGGCTCATCCCCATCTTGCACCCTCATGGAAGGCCCTCTGAGGGTTTCCAGCTGCACCCTGGGCCCTGAGGCCACCTGGGTCCTTACTATGGGGCAACTTAGTCTGCCGGGGGCACAACGGGATGAGGACACCATGAGCTGCTAGGAGAGGCTAATGCTAACAGGACTGGGGCTGACAGAACCAGGCCAGAAATGTGTGCCCAGAGTCATGGCACCCTCCAAGAAAGCCAGCATTTCGGGTGTTGGACATAAGACCATGAGGATGTTCAGGAGCTCACAGCTGGGGGGTGGGACTGGGTGGAGGAGGGGAATTAATTCAGCCAGAGAAAGGAACATGAGGACAAGCTTCTCATGGCCCTCAGTGGACGTGGCAGCATTCCCATCCCCAGTGCCTAATACAAACTAGTAGGCATGGGTATTTCAGTCTTACCACAGGGATGTTGCAAAATGAAGAAAACCGAGAGCAGCTTTAGGAGCCACCTGTATCAGAAGTAGGGAACAGACAGGGCGACAGACTGCTGGGAGACTGCCAAGCTGAAAAGTGGGGTTGCACCAGAGAGGGAGGGAGTGCAGAAGGATGAGAGGGTATCCGTGGGGGAGTACATGGAGGATTGGGGTGTCGAGGGCTTCTGGGAGCACCAGGGACAGGTGGCCATCCAAAAGGCCACAGCGCTTCCTGCCTCTCCTGTGCCCTGCAGAGCTTTGAGGCTGCCTTTCTGTCCTGCTGTGCAAAAACACAGAGCCCTGACACTCTGCAGTGATCTAAGGCTATTTTAGACAAAGGGGGAAGTTATATTTTTGGGAATGCTGCATCTAAGAGTGAAATTATGGGGTATATTTTAGGCACCCAGAAAGGCCTCCTTGGAATTTGCAGGAAGAGTTGATTAAAAGGTGAAGCATCGCTCGGGCCCAGAACATCCCTTCCACAGCCACTGCCCTTTCCAAATGTTCTGGATGCTTTGTTGCACCAGTGCTGGGCCGGGGGGAGTCTGTCTATCTACTGGCAGTATCGGCCTCACTGTTTGAGGCAGGAACATGGCCGGGCATCGAGTGACCACAGGCTCTGGTAGCCCATTTCTTTTCTAGCTATTATCCAGGATGAAGTGCTCTAGTGCCCTGTCCCCAGAGCCACTGGGGCTGCCCTCTGAAGTTTTCTTCTGTGTCAGTCAATCAGCTGCCCATCAAGACACTGGTTACTGGAGGCCTCCAGAGGTGACCTGTCTTTGGGAAAGGCCAAGGGGCCAAGTCTGAGGCTCACAGTCACCTGCCCAGCCCTGTGACCCTGGTTTGTGGCTGCTGACCAGCTGCTCCTGGGTGGAGGAGAGAGTGGCCCCACTTGCCAGTGGTCAGGTGGGGCAGGCTCCTGGGGAAAGACTAGATGTTATCATCACCCCTTTTTGGCAGTGAGTCACAGCAACCTTTGAGAATTTAGAGTTCCATTTAGCCCTTCCTGGCCACATGGGGATCTCCAGAGAAGCCACTTTTAACTGAATCTAAGGCTCAGTTCTCAGCCAGGGGTAATTCTACCCCCAGGGGACATTTGGCAACATCTGGAGACTGGCATCTAGTGGGCAGAGGCCAGGGATGCTAATCAATATCCTATAGTACACAGGGCAGCCCCCTCCGCAAAGAATGATCCAGGCCCAAAATGCCAGCGGTGACAAGGTTGAGAAACTTGCTCTAGTTTAGGCGCCTTTAGGATGTGCAGTTGAAAATCTGGCCTAGGCCTCTGGACAGGGAGCCATGTGGATCCCATAACCCGGACAGAGCTACTCGGTGAGATTGTGGGGAGGGGTGAGAGATGACAAGCACATACAGGCCCTGAAGGGAGATCTCCAATCCTGCCAGAGTGCCTGGACTGGTTCTTTACCCTCAGCACGTGACCCTGCACCTCCCAGTGCGTTTTACCACCTGCAGGACCTCAGGGCCAAGAGCTGCCCACTGCCAGGAAGTCAGTCGGACCAGGCAGCCCAGCTCAGCTTCCAATATTCTGTGTGACCTGTAGCAAGTCACCCTCTCTGCTCTGCCTCCTGATCTCTCCTGCCCGGGGCTTTTGTGCATGTGCTATACCCTTAAGTCTGGAATATTCTTGCCTTTGTCATCTAGCTAAGTCCTGCCCCGAGTCCTGCTGGGAGAAATCTGGAATGTCCTGTGGCCTGCAGAGCTAGCACACAGTGTGGCTCCTGCCACTCTACCCTTATGCTCTGAGGGGCCATTTGTTGTTCAGGGGCCATTTGTTTCTTGCAGCAAGCTCTTCTAGCTCAGCAGCCCCGGGTGTCAGCTGAGTGAGTGAGTGCTGAGATGAGGTCACAGTGACGGCAAGGGAGGGGGACACCTTGTGGAGATCCAGGGCAGTCCTCCTATGTGTGGGTGGGCTTCCATGTCCATTCCAGAGCTGACCCATAAAGAGAATGGTGGACACTGGGGAGGGGCTCTCCAAAGAAGCAAAGGATGGAAATCAGAGAATTGGCCCTGACCAGTTTGGCTCAGTGGATAGAGCGTCAGCCCGCAGACTGAAGGGTCCCGAGTTCAATTCCGGTCAAGGGCATGTACCTTGGTTGCAAGCTCGATCCCCAGTCCTGGTCAGGGAGTGTGCAGGAGGCAACCAGTCAGTGTGTCTCTTTCACACTGCTGTTTTTTTTCTCTGTGTTTCTCCCCTTCCCTTCCGCTCTCTAAAAATCAATGGAAAAATATCCTCGGGTGAGGATTAACAACAACAACAAAAGAAAGTCAGAAAATTGCATCCACCCGAAAAAGAGGTGGCCAGGGGCACTTTCCCCAACCATTGATTGGGGTTATCACATGGCTTTGGATCCAGTGGTCTTCCTGGGCACCAGCCATGGCTCCCTAACCCAAGGAAGATGGAGCGACCCACAGGGCAAACAGGCTGTTGCTGCTCCTACTGCCCCTTTTCAAAGCAGAGTGGCTACAGTGGAGATTACTCATTGAATGAAAGAAGCCAGAAGGTCATGTATTCTAAGATCCCGTCTATGTGAAATGTCCAGAAAAGGTAAATCAATAGAGACAGAAAGATAAGGGATAAAGTTAGCTAGAGTGGTTTGCAGTGGTCACTCTTTAGGTATACAGTGGGGCCTTACGAGTTTAATTCGTTCCGTGACGGAGCTCGTAACTCATATTACTCGTATGTCAAATCAAAAAGTGAACGAGTGAGACACGTGATGCTGGGCTGATGTTGTGGCGTTCACTGTGACGTTCGCTGCGCCAACTAGCGGTGGGGTATTTGAAGCTGGCTCGTAACCTGAATTTTAGCTCGTAACTCAAAGCAAAAAATCAGCCGAGAGATGGCTCGTATCTCGAAAAACTCGTTAGTCGGAACACTCGTAAGTCAAGGCCCCACTGTATATTAAACATTTTAAGTTGAATCTCTTGTAGAGTAGCTTAGCCCAGGGATATGCAAACTTTTTCTTAAGAGCTACATAATTAGTATTTCTGGATTTTAGGGCCACTCAGCTCTCTATCCACTCACTCTGCATTGTAGAGCAAAAGCAGCCATAGACTGTACCAGTATGTGGTGAATGGGCGGGGCTGTGTGCTATAAAACTTCATTTACAAAACAGGCAGTGGGAAGAAATATCAGACAGACCCAAATTGACAAACATTCTACAAAATACCAGACTGTCCTCAAAACTGCCAAGGACTTGCCCAAGTAGGTGTGGGTCGGTGGATAGAGCGTCGGCCCGCAGACTGAAGGGGCCCAGGTTCGATACTGGTCCAGGGCATGTACCTCTGTTACAGGCTCCATTCCCCTCCCTTGTTGGGGTACATGCAGGAGGCAACCAATCGGTGTGTCTCTCTCACATAGATGTTTCTCTTTATTAATCTCTCCCCTTCCCTTACACTCTTTCTAAAAATCAATGGAAAAATATCCTCAGATGAGGATTAACAACTAAATAAATAAATAAAATATTAAAAAAATTAAAAACCTGTTAAGGTCTCAAAAGCAAGGACATTAGGAGGAAACTGAGGACTTTCAAATAAAGTGTAGACTTAGTTAATAATAACATATCAATCAGCAGTGGTGTATAAGTCATGACAAATGCACCATTATCATGTTAACAACAGGAGAAACTAAATGTCGGTTATATAGGCATTTGCTGTAATATTCTTATAACTTCCCTGTAAATCTAAAAAGTTTATTTTTTTAAAAAAAGGCGTCGGGCCTGATTTATTCAACAGGTTTGAGGACCCCCAGCTTAGACAAGCTCTCACTACCTCAGTGAGGTGTGTAAGCAAATCTCAGGCAGGTAAGGTCATGGCAAACTGAACTCTAACCTAACGCACCTTTGCCTTCTCCCGCTTCCCCATTTCAGTCACCAGCGCCATCTCCAGCCGTCTTTGGTCTTTCCTCACTGTCACCATATCCTGTTGCTTCTTCCTCTGAAATGTTTTCTACTGCTGGCTGCGTTCTGGCCACAAGGCCCTCCTGATGTGTACGGGTGATAGCGTCCTGCGGCCGGGGTGGTGTCCAGAGCACCAGTTTGCTGACTGGGCCCTCATTAGGAGGCAGTGCAGTCCCTTGCAGGGAGCTCAGCCTCCGAGCTCAGTTTCCCTGCCTCTCTAATGAGCAGACAAACCCTTGCTTCTCAGGGCAGGGAGGAGGCAAAGCCAAGAGGCAAGCTCTCAGCAATGATTTTCCTGTGCCTATTTCTGCATCACCATGGAGACCTGGTTTCTCCTCCCTCAACCCTTCACCTTACTGTGCTTGGCAGAACAAGGCCATCGCACGGCAGATGGGGATTAGACCTGCCTGGGATCAGGGTGCAAGTGGGAAGCAACTGATCTTGGTGAAGCCCTGGAGTACGAAAGTTTCCCATCTCAGGGCTAAGCATTAGGAAAGCAGTCTGATTAAGTATACCGAGAACAAAGCTCTTTGCTTGCCCAGCCTTTGACTATCTTGACCCCTACTTCAGATGTTCAAGAAGGAGGGAGTGGTGTAAGTAGACATCCTTGTGCATTATTTCTCCCCAAAGAGACTTCACACCCATAATAAACCTTAGAGCAATAGTTTACACCCTTCCAGGAATCACAAGAACCTCTTCTATCTCTGGTTTAAGAATTTAGATTTCTCGGCATTTCCAGAAATTCTACAAGTCTGAGGGGGGGGACCCAAGACTGTATTTTAATAAGCCCCCACAGCCTCCACTTGATTCTCAACCTTTTTTTTTTTAATCTTTATTGTTGAAAGTATTACCTATGTCCCCTCCCCCCCTCCCCCATTGACCTCATCTAGCCGCGCCCCCCCACCCCCACCCAGGGCCTTCACCACGCTATTGTCTGTGACCTTGGGTTATGCATACATGCATACAAGTTCTTTTGTTGATCTCTTCCCACCCACCCATAGTCTGTCCCATGCTTCCATGTCTCTGGATCTGTTTTGTTCATCATTCTATTTTGTTCGTTAGATTCTACATCTGAGTGAGATCATGTGATGCTTGTCTTTCTGACTGTCTTCTTTCACTTAGCATAATACTCTCCAGGTCCCTCCATGCTGTTTCAAGGGGTAAGATATCCTTCTTTTTTACTGCTGCATAGCATTCCATGGTATAATTGTACCACAGTTTTTTTTATCCACTCACCTACTGGACACTTGGGCTGTTTCCAGATCTTAGCTATTATAAATTGTGCTGCTATGAACATAGGTGTGCATACATTCTTTCTGATTGGTGTTTTGGGTTTCTTAGGATATATTCCTTAGAAGTGGGAACACTGGGTCAAATGGCTGTTCCATATTTAACTTTTTGAGGAAACTCCATACTGTTTTCCATAATGGCTGCACCAGTCTGCATTCCCACCAGCAGTGCACTAGGGTTCCCTTTTCTCCACATCCTCACCAGCACTTGTCATTTGTTGATGGTAGCTATTCAGACAGATGTGAGGTGATACCTCACTGTTGTTGTTGTTTTTTTTAAAATATATATTTTATTGATTTTTTACAGAGAGGAAGGGAAAGGGATAGAGAGTTAGAAACATCGATGAGAGAGAAACATCGGTCAGCTGCCTCCTGCGCATCTCCTACTGGGGATGTGCCCGCAACCCAGGTACATGCCCTTGACCGGAATCGAACCTGGGACCTTTCAGTCCACAGGCCGACGCTCTATCCACTGAGCCAAACCGGTCTCGGCTCATTGTTGTTTTAATTTCCATCTCTCTAATGATCAATGACTTTGAACATCTTTTCATATGTCTCTTGGCCATCTGTATGTCCACTTTGGAGAAGTGTCTATTTAGGTCCTTTGCCCACTTTTTAATAAGATTGTTTATCTTTTGTTAAGTTGCATGAATTCCTCATATATTTATCAGATGTATCATTGCCAAATATGTTCTCCCATACAGTAGGCTCCCTTTTCCTTTTGTTGATGGTTTCTTTTGCTGTGCTGAAGCTTTTAATTTTGATGTAGTCCCATTTGTCTATTTTCTCCTTAGTTTCCTTTGCCCTAGGAGATGTATCTGTAAACATATTGCTATGAGAGATGTCTGAGATTTTCCTGCCTATGGTTTCTTCTAGGATTTTTACATTTAAGTCTTTTATCCATTTGAGTTTCTTTTTGTGTATGGTGTAAGTCAGTGGTCTAGTTTCATTTTTTTGCATGTATCTGTCCAATTTTCCCAACACCATTTATTGAAGATACAGTCTTGACTCCATTGTATGTTCTTGCCTCCGTTGTCAAATATTAATTAAGCGTAATGGCTTGAGTTGATTTCTGGGGTCTCTGTTCTGTTCCATTGATCTTTTCTTGTGCCAGTACCAGTGGCTTTGTAATATAACTTGATATCTGGTATTGTGATCCCTCCAATTTTGTTCTTCTCTCTCAAGATTGCTTCAGCTATTTGGGGTCTTTTTTGGTTCCATATAAATTTTTGGAGTATCTGTGAAATATGCCATTGGTATTTTAATAGGGATTGCATTGAATGTGTAGATTGCTTTGGGTAGTATGGCCATTTTAATGATATTAATTCTACCAATCCATGAAGTATCTTAATTTTTTGTTGCAATGGTAAATGGGATTGTTTGTTTAGTTTCTCTTTCTGAGAATTCATTATTGGTGTATAAAAAAGCCACCGATTGCCCTAGCCGGTTTGGCTCAGTAGATAGAGTGTCAGCCTCCAGATGGAATGTTCCCAGGTTCGATTCTGGTCAAGGGCACATGCGCACGTTTTGGGCTCGATCCCCAGTAAGGGTCATGCAGGAGGCAGCCAATCAATGATTCTCTCTCATCATTGATGTCTCTATCTCGCTCTCCCTCTCCCTTCCTCTCTGAAATCAATAAAAATATATATATTTTTAAAGCCATCAATTTTTGGGTGTTGATTTTGTATCCTGCTACATTGCCAAATTCATTTATTAATGTACCAGAAGACCTTGTTTTTCTCATTATCAGCACTGGAGTCCCTGCAGTGTAGGAATTATTTAGGGAAGCAAACGTCATCCTAAGAGGAAAGATTCCGTAATGAGCCACCCACTTACAGAATGAGCTCTTCACTCACTCCCATCTTGGCTCAGCCTAAACATGGCTTATTCCTGTCCATCCACCAAAACCGGTGGGTCCTCTCTCTTGGATGCAAATCAGTTGCAAAGTGGGGTTGAAAGTCTTGGAAAGGGTGCAGGATTTTAAGAAGTCATCCAAAATGGCCTGGAGAATTGCTCCAGCCTCCAGTCACTCAGCCACACTCATAGCAGCAGAGAGGGCAGAGAGCTAATGATGGAAGGAATGAGTCCATGTGCTGCAAAGTTTAAATGGGCTCAATCCGCCTATTAAAAGAGAGGATATTCAGCTTGGCTCACAAAGCAAGGTTCAACTCCATGCCTTATGAACAGGACACACCTAAACTAAAGTGGTTCCAGAAGCTAAAAATAAAGGGATAGGCACAGGTGGAATAGGCAGGTAGAAACAGAAGTAGCAGGGCTATAATTTTGACATGGAGAAGGTAGAAATTGGGCCTCTGAACTTTACATTTATGAATCTTCTTTGTCACAGTGCCAAAAGGCTCAGTTTATACCCCAGGTATAATATTTGTCAATATTCTGTGTGTGTGTGTGTGTGTGTGTGTGTGTGTGTCTCCCACGTTCAAAGGCTGTGAAATCGCGTTGTTTACCCATATCTTCAGAAAAAAAATCACTTCTGTCGTGGTAAATAAACTGCTTCTCTATTTATAATGGTCTGGCCCTCTAGCAACTGCAGAGCAAAATTATAGCTAATTTACCTACAAATGTCAGGTGGTCATAATAATCTGGCCACTCAGTGTATATGCATCAAACAACATAGCTATTGTCTTTACAAAGTGGAAATTATAAAAGATACCAGGAGAAACAGGTACAAATATACAGGGGAGGGTAAAATAACAATAATTAATAAGTAATAATACAAGAATAAACTCTGTTTCACGTACTCATGACTGTAAGCCTACTTTTGCTGCACTCTGTATATCACAAGCTGGTTGAGGAGACAGCAAAAGGCAAGAATGTAAGATGGCCAAACCATGTGCTTAAGACAGATTATGTGGCCAAATTACAAACCCTCCACTCTCATATGAGAATAAATCTTAAGTATTCGTGGAATATTCACAAAATCCATTCCTTATAAGGTCACAGAGAAAGTATCTAGAACTTCCAAAAGTAGAAATATTACAAGCAACATTCTTAATGTGATAAAACTAGAAATTAGATTTCCTAAAAGTCAGTGACAAAAATAATATGATTAGCCTGACTGGAGTGCCTCAGAGCATTCACCTATGAACCAGGAAGTCACAGGTTTGATTCCTGGTCAGGGCACATGCCCAGGTTGCAGGCTCGATCCCCAGTAGGGGGCATGCAGGAGGCAGCTGATCAATGATTCTCTCTCATCATTGATGTTTCTATCTCTCCCTCTCCCTTCTTCTCTCTGAAATCAATAAAAACACTTATTTAAAAAAACAAACACATTATTATTAGAAACCACGGGATGTATTTAAAGCAGTAATGAGAGGGCATTTCATAGCTATAATATCCATAAATATGAATAAGTGAAAGTAAGTATATTAATTTTGCAACTCAAAAACCTGAGAAAAAGCACCAAACAAACCCAAAAGAGAATGATATGGGTGTGCAGTGGATGAACCCTCAAGGATTTTTATGCATTCCTCAAATATTTTTGATACAGTAAGAAGCAAGCAGGACCCCTTCCCCACTCAAAGCGAGATCTGTGTCTTATTCCTTCTATGATCTAGCACATGGTTTCATTATAACCTAAACCAAAATTTAGGGAAATATGAGATGCAGCAACTTGTTTTATAATTGGTTTCTTTTTCTTCTTTTATTTATTTATTTTTTTAAGATTCCCCTGCTCCACCTCCCTCCCAACCCCCACTCTGGCACAGTTTGTCTTGAAACTTTGCCCCTTGGTGGATGTCTGCCTATTTAAAGGGTCTGGTCCTTGCCCCAGGAGTCCTTTCTGTCTGTTTTTAATGTTTCTGTCTATGTCTGTGTCTGATAGTTGGTACTATTCTCGATTCTGACAGAACCTGTAATAAACTGGGAGCACTGGGTGGGTGAGCATCATGTCCCATCATCACTTGGCTCCCTGCACATGCCTGCAGCCCATCTGTCTGTTCATCCATTCCTCTGTCCATCCAGTTAGCCACTGGCTGTCAAGAGCTCGCTAAGTGCCCCAAGCCCCATGGGCAACCGGAAGAGAACAGAAGCAGGCCAGAGGCTGGGTGTCAGCCAGGCCCTGGAGAGCCTCCATTTATTCATCTATGAGTCGGGGAGCCATGAGGTTGGGGGAGACTCCTCCACTTCCTGCCCCACTTCCTTGTCCTTACCCGGCATCTTCCCTTCCTGGAACAGGCCGCCCCCTCCTAAACCCAATGCTCCCTCCGCGCCAGCTCTGTGGAAAGCAAATCAGCTGTATTTCTCACTTCCCCACCGCCTATCCCCCCCAGTTCCCAGGGAGCAGGCTTCTCTGGCTATCTCTGGCTTCTTCTCAGTGTTCCAGCTATGCCCCGGGGAGACCAGTCAGCCTGTGTGACACTGACGCCCTCGCATGCTCACCCATCATGTGTCTGAGTGTCAGCGACTTCTCTCCCAGCCCCAGCACTGCTCTGGCCCCATGGGGAGAAGGGGGCCTGATTTTTCTGTAAACAGCCCGTTTGAGGGTCAGTATTTTCAGCTCTACCAGAACAGTCTCTGACACAATGACGACTCAACTGCGCTCTTTAGTCAAAAGCAGACGCAGACCATGTGTAAGCAGACGTGGCTGTATGCCAACAAAACCTTATTCGTGGACACTGAAAGCTGAATTTCATATCATTTACATGTGTCATCGAATATTCTTCTTTTGATTTTTTTCCAAGCATTTAAAAATGTCAAAAATCACTCTTACCTCACAGGCCAAATAGAAACAACTGGCTGGCTGTCATTTGTCAGGACACCCCCCCCCCCCTTAGAAGTCATTGTCCAGGACTGCCTCACCCCCCGCATCAGGAGGGCATCCTCCACATCCGCTGTGTACAGATCATATGTGGTTGCTTCACCCTACAACAGCAGAGTTGAGCTGTTGCAACAGAGCCCAAATATTTATTACTTGGCCCTTCATAGAACAAGTTTGCCGCCCCTGATTCACAAAGTCATTTCATCCTCCCCCTGGGAGGCAGGGGTTTTCTCCCTAATTTTACAGGAGAGGAATCTGAAACCAGTTGGTCCCAATTAACACAGCGGACAGTAGCCTTATACCTCCAGCCCTCCCAGGAAGGCCAGGGTTATTTCCCGACATTTCCACGCAGGAAAACCCCAGCCCTGACTCTGTCCTAGGGCTGTTTGCTCAGCAGACAAGGTGGAGCAGATCCTCCCATGTCCTTGGATCACGGGCCACCTGGGCAGGGACATTACCCACAGGGCCCCTTGCTCCATGCAGGCCTGGCACAGCCGTAGGACACCTCTAAGGCCTCCTCTCCAGGGTCTGACTATTGTCCATGTCCCCAGAGGGGCACCACCTGTCAGAGGGCTTGGGCCAAGCACTCCTTTTTGTAGAAAGGTACCCAGGAACATGGAGAACACTTGGGAGAATAATTGCTTGGGTTCCAAGCAATGGGGTCACCATGCCAACCCCAGCTTTCAGTTGCTGCTGGGTGTCTCGTTCTCTTCCCCTCCCAGCTGGACTGGGAGGCCAGGAAGTGGCGGACGATCTCGCTCTGTCCGTCAGCCCCATCTTTATGATCCATGGTGGCCTAATATTTGCCAATGTTCTTTACCAATCTCAGCCTCTCCTGGCAACATCAGTTACTCTTTCAACTCAGTGCCTGGCCCTGACCAGACACAAGAAATCTTGAAGTCCTCTGTGGCTCATGGTCTGAGGGGGAAACAGAGGCTTCACCCAGAGGTGGCATTGGAGAGGGAGGTAGCATCGAGGCCACAGGAGGTGGCAGGCGACCGAGTGGGCTGAGAGGGCTTCCAATCTTGGCCAAAATGGACCGCCAGGGCCTGTCAGAGACTTTCAGGGAAGGTGAAGTCTCTGAAGCTAGAATGGTGCCAGGCACACAGCAGGTGGTCAATCAGTTGTTATCACATGAATGAATGAATGAATGAATGAATGAATGCATATGAACCATAAACACTTGGGAAGTGAGGTCCCTGTGGCTGCAAGATCAGGAAGACAGAGACAGCCAACCCCACAACTTAGTCCAAGTCACAAGTTTCCTTCGAGAAAGGATGAGCATAAGTGAATCTGGAGATGATGTTATGCCAGGTCTGGCCATGTCAGCCTGGCTGGAAGGACCACCATGCATGACCAGGCTGGGGAACTTCTCTCTCCAGGGGATCCTGACCCAGGGCTCACCTGTCAACATGGGAGATGGGCAAGTGAGGTTGCCTTTTTAGCTCATGCCACAGGGCTTTGGGTTCTGATATCTGAAAACAAAACGTTATTTGCCTAATGCGATCTGTTTCAAGGCTTGTTCCGTTTTGGGGTTGGATGCGCCAGAGGCCAGGTATGAACTCAGAGGGATTGGGCCAGGGTGGGCAGGCATCCCAAAAAGTCCTAGGCCAGTTTGCCCGACTCCAGGCACTAAGAATGGGTCTGAAGAAGGAGCCCAGGCCTCAGATACTGAGTCGGACAGGCAGGGCATAGGCTGGGAATGGGAGCCCGGGGCCACATCAACCACCTGCTCTCAGACTTCAGGGAGGTTGGCTGACCTCTGCACCTCAGTTTCCTCATCTAAAATGGGAATGGCACGTCTGTCTGTTTCTTAGAGGAGAAAAGCCCACAGTGAGCCTGAGGTGGGGCCAGTACATACCATAGTCATTGTATGATGTTATCCTTTTTTTTTTTCCAATTGAATTTATTGAGGTGACATTGGTTAGTAATAGCATACAGGTTTCAGGTGCACACTTCTACAATACATTATCTGTACATCATCACCATTCTTCTTAAAATATTTATCATGCATCCCAACCGAGAAAAGAGCCATCCTGTTTACATTGAATATGCACCTTCTAGAAATTTCTGGCTAGGTAGGATGCTCAATCATGAATGTCTCCAGTTTTAAAAACTTTTTTGACTCAAAAGAAGAACCTCAGAGACAGGAGCAGTTGGAAGACCACCAGACAGCCCCTGCCCTGTTCTCAGCATCTCTGGCAGAGTGGGAACCACCTGTCCGGCACACAGTGCCCCCGGGTCCTGGCCTGCTCTGCCCCGCCAGAGGACAGTGCGTTAAACCATGACCGGAGTGCAAGGTTGAATATAGGGTTATCTCGTTATGTTTTTTCTTCTGTGCGGTAAACTTTTAGTGTAGCTCTACATATTTTTTCCAAAGTGTATGCTTGTATTAGAAACGTGTGTTTTATGTTATAAAAGGGGAAAACGTGTTTGCAAGAAAGCCCAGACCTTTCCCACAAAATCCAGGGCTACGGCTTTTCTGGCCTGGTGGGCAAATGACATAAACATGCGGCCTCCCCAGACCCAAGGCCAGATTACATCGCATCATTGCTGGCACCCGATTCCCGCTTCCTCCCTCCTGTCCACCCCCAGCCTCACATGACCCCCCCAGGCACACCAGCCGCTCTGGTGCGTGGAGGCCATCCCTGCAAGTGCTGCTGGCCAGCCCAGGAGCAGCCACACAATAGCTCCCCTCGAAGGCCAGGCCAGCGTTGTTTCCTCCTCCTCGGATGTATAATAGCACCAACCGGATATTTTTAGATCGGCTTTGAAAAGTCGCAGTGTGCTGAGACCACATACCAGACGCATGGAGTCACCCAGGCCCCGCACGGGTAATTGCAGAACCAGAGAGCAAGCGGGCCCCACATCCCCAAAACGTTCCCTCTTGTCCCCAGGATGCCAGGCCTGGCTGTTTCCTTAGAAATCGCCATGATGACTTGTCCCACGTTCAAAAAGGACCACTGTGGCTCTTCAGGGTGCGAATGTGCATGTCTGGGCTGCCTGGTGGCAGGCCCTGGACCTGGGTGCTGCCAGGATCCCGGCAGAGAGAGGCCCGTTGCTCCAGGAAGGAGCCCACACGGGACTGGGCACTGCTTCACCATCTGCTTGTAGTTAGGACAGGCAGGACTCTGCAGGCTCACCCACAGGAGTTCATTTTAGCACAGAGCAGGCCTGTTCTCAGCTCAGATGCCACCCCGCAGGCTCTGGTAAGGATGGAATGGAAGGAGATAGAGCCGCTGTCTGCATTTCCAGGAGCGGTGCCTTGAGAACCCACAGGCTTTGCCCCAAACAACAAACATAGTTCTAAGGCTGAACTTAGACGAAACTGGAGAGTAAACAAACCTAGAAAGACAGTTTTCCTCCCCAGAGGAGCCCTTAGCACTACAGCAGACATAGGGTCCCTCATAACGGGGAGGAGGGGGGGGGGGGGAAGAGTCCAGTGAGGCTCAGACCGCCTGGCCAAGCAAACCCCTTGTACCTGCATCTGTGTGTAGCAGTGCTGCTCAGCCTGGGTGATTCAGCCATCTCTAGGGGCATTTTTGGTTGTCCTACATGCACTGATATCTAGCAGGTAGAAACCAGGGGCACTGCTCAATATCCGACAGTGCCCAGGATGGCCTAAGTGTCAGCAGTGCCCAGGCCAGGAGCCCACTGGGTTCCAGACACTTGGGAGAGAAGGGCAGACCCAGGGCTGGTGCACAGCCGCTAGCCAACAGCTTGGTCACATGCGTCAGGACCTGGTGACAAGCCCCAGTATGTAATCAGTCCCACCAAAGATTTTGTCAAAACCTACCCGGTGATGAACCCTGAGATAGCGATTGTGAAGAAGTGAGTTGGGCTATGTGGCTGCTGTCTGACTCAGGGAAGCGCCTTCTCGGGCTGGGTTGCACTTCCGAAAGGCCACTGGAGCCCCCCAAAGCACCTAGCTGATGCTCCCGCCCTGAGCAACCCCCCTTCATAGTATGGGGCCAGGTCACTTCTCTGGGGCCTCCTTTTCATTGTCACTCTCCTACTTGATGACTTGGCTGTTGATTCGGGTTTTACAGGGAAGTCTGTTACCCAGGTCTGGAGCTCCTGGAGCAATGGGGCAGGAAATCGCTCATCCCGTGACCCCATCAGCCAGGAGCATGATCGGCATGTGGGCCCGGACTGGTCTCCCATCCAGCCTCAAGCTGTGCTGAATGGAGCCATTCTCCAAGGAAATGTGCTAGGCCTTCCCACAGATGGTTTTTTATGGGGTTTCTGCCTCAGGCTGCCCCATTAGGAGCTCCCATCGATAATCCATCTGCATCCATCCCTTGCAGAATGAGGCCTTCAAGAAAATCCAGTCTCTTCTCCACATCAGCACATCTCCCTGTTCTGTGAGCCTGCAAGTCTGGCTGCCTCTCCTCACCCTGCCCTTGACCACCTGCCCCACCAGCAGACCTGGCAGTGGCCTTGCCCCCTTCTCCCTGCCGCCCTTGCCCACAGTCAGCTCCCCACACAGCTCAGCCTCCTCAAATGGGAATATTGTCAGTTTGACACCCTTCTCACTGCCACCAAGCTTTCCCCATTTGACTCTGGGGTGTTACCCCCCCCACCCCCGCCCCACATCATTATCCCTTCCCCAGCCTTCCTCTCCCTGAAACAGTGAACCCCACTCCCAAGCATCTTCCCTACCCTGTGTTCCCTCAAGGCTCCATCATATCTCTCTGGGTCTATTTACCCCTCGGGGGACAGTGGGTCCCTTGTGGAAAGGGGGGCAGTCTGGGAACCTAGGCAGGGGGGAGGGTGTGTTCCCATTTGTTATCTGGGTGGTGGTCCCATGGGAGGCTCTAGGGGGACCCCACTGGATTGCAGGCTCCGTGCACTATGCATGCTTTCCTCTTCATTTTGGGAATGCAGCCCTGATTTATGCCACAACCTGGGAGAACCCCAAAAGCATCATGCTGAGTGAAAACAGACACAAAAGACCACAGAGGGTATGCCCCACTTAGTGAAGACAGAAAGCAGATTAGAGGTTTCCCGGGATTAGGAGAGGAATTATGGGGAGCGACTCCTAATGGGATTCCTTTTAGGGTGGTGAAATGTTCTAGAACTAGGTAGAGGTGACAACATTCTGCATGTCCTAAATGCCACTGAATTCTTCACTTTAAAATGGTTAGTTTTATGTTGTATCAGTTTTACCCCAATTTTTAAAAACCTGCTGTGAACTGCTTGTCATCCCACAGAATTGCAGGATCCCTCCAGGGTGGGACCTGTCCTCACCTCTGCTCCCTCATATGCAGCCTGGTGCCCTCCTGGAGCCCAGAGCTCATATCTTACCAGGGCCTGGCAGAGTCCTTCTGGAAGGAGCCAGACAGTAAATGTTTTTGGCTTTGCAGGCCAGATGGTCTTTATCTCAGCCACCCTGCCTTCGCAGCTCAGAAGCAGCCTCGGACAATCCGTTAGTGAATAGGCTGACTGTGTGCCAGGAAAACCTCATTTATGGACACTGAGTTGTGAATAGAATTTTCGCAGTTCAGGAAACACTACTCTTCTTTGGGTTGTTTTTAAAGCCATTTACAAATGTGAAAACCACTCTTGCCTTGTAGGCAATACAAAAACATGCAGCAGACTGGAGTATGCTGTATAAACAATTATGACTGGGAAAGCATTCCAATGAGTGTAATTTTTAATGTCCGACACTTAAAACTTTAGCCTCTCCCACAACCCAAGCATAGAGATAACGAGTGAGTACATTGGAGCGCACCTGGACTGCATAACTTTGTTCTCTAGCTGTCACCTGGGCCACTGAGTGACTTCCGGCACGCAGGTGTCCGCGATGCCCAGAGGGAGCTCTGCGCCTCCAGCCTGAGGCCTGTAGGAACTTCATCCTCACCACCTGAAAACTTATTTTTTGTTTTCCTCGCAGGCTTTTGGAAACGCCAAAACAGCCCACAACAACAATTCGAGTCGATTTGGAAAATTCATCCAGGTCAACTACCTAGAGAGTGGCATCGTGAGAGGGTGAGTTGACAGCCACCTGTACTGTGCACTCCAGCCTTAGTGTGGGATCCTGGGCAACCCAGCAGCGGGGAGCCAGCCTAAGAGCTACATTTGTGAATCCTACAGGAAGCCAGTGGGATTTTAAGTCCTTGATGTGAAGATCTGAGCATTGGTCAAGGTGGGAAGTGAAGGTGTGGGAGGGTAGCACTTTGGTAACTGACCCTGCCAGCCCCAGGGCATTGAGTGTGGTGGGTTCAGGCACCAGTGGAGTAAGTGCAATGAACTGTAGGTACTAGTGTGGTAGGGTTTGCCAAGAACAGGCAAGAACAGACCAACCTGTTTCTTGGTATTGATGAGGTTTCTAATTCAGTCGGTCTGGGATGCCATAGGCAGAGTCGCTGTGGATTCTGGCACTTACCAAATGTGTCTCTTTAGCCAGAAGTATATGTGATCTTGGATAGCAAAATGAGGCAGTTGTCCAGAGAAGGGTGGATGGATGGATGGATGGATGGATGAGTGGGTAGGCAGTAACTGGATTGTGAAATTGTTTGCCTGGTGGAAGTTAAAATAGACCAACATTTTGTGCCAGAAATGTGAGTTCTTTAGGTGGGGACATAGTTACTTCAACTAAATGTAACACTGAAATTGTGCTTACTTGTGCTCTGGGCACTGGTTATGCCTATGAAACTATCTGGCAGCATTGTACAATGAATTAATGTTATAAAGAATTATGTATTTTGTTGTAGTTTTTAAGCCATAGCATCATTTCTAAATTCAGTTCTGTAGGATTTTATTTTTCCTTTAAAAAATGTATATTCTGAACTTTTGAACAATAATAGATACAGAGGCAGAGCTGCCTCAAACTGATTGTCAAACTGCAGTGGGAAGGCCAGAGAGAGTTGAGGGGCAGGAGGGAGGGGAGTAAGAGATCAACCGAAGGACTTGTATGCATACATATAAGCATAACTAATGGACATAAGACACTGGGGGGTAAGGGAGGGTAGGGGTTTGTCGAGGGCGGGGGGGAAAAAAGGACACTTATGTAATACCCTTTGTAATACTTTAAGCGAAAAATAAAAAATAAAAAAATAAAAAAAAAATTTAAAAAAAATGTATATTCTGGCCCGGCCAGTGTGGTTCAGTGGTTGAGCATTAACCTATGAACCAGAAGGTCACGGTTCAATTCCCTGTTAGGGCACAGGCCTGGGTTGCGGGCTCCATCCCAGTAGGGAATATGCAAGAGGCAGCCCATCCATGATTCTCTCTCATCATTGATGCTTCTATCTCTCCCTCTCCCTTCCTCTCTGAAATCAATAAGAATATATTTTTTAAAAAATTAAAAATGTATATTCTGTATAGTTTCCATTGTTAAACAAAATTTAATTGTGATTTAATACTGTGTAGTGTTTTTGGGGTTGGTTTTTTTGTTTGTTTGTCTAATCCTCACTGGAGGATATTTTTATCCATTGACTTTTTAGAGAGTGGAAGGGAGGGAAGGAGGGAGAGAAACATCAATTAGTTGCCTCTAGGGCTGGGGATGGAACCTGCAACCCAGGAATGTGCCCTTGACAGGGAGTCGAACCCACAACCCTTCGGTTCGCAGGCCAATGTTCTAACCACTGAACCACTGGCCAGGGCTGGGGTTGATTTTATATGCAAAGGTTTTATGAGCCAGTAAAACTATTTCACAGTAAAAGAAAAAGAGCCATTTCAGCACAGTCCATTGCCTGGAATCCTCCTCATCACAATCTGGTGTGAGGGTCTGTGGTGACAGTGGAAAGATTTCAGGTGATGCTCTAAACCAGCGGTCGCCAAACTTTTGGACCTCATGGACCACTGTTTGGCGACCGCTGCTCTAAACAGCAGGGTGAGAAGCCCTGGATGTTAGAGGTGGGGAGACCTGAGCACTAGGCTCCTCGAGGCCGAGAAAAGGCACCAGCACTTCAGGAGAAGAGGGGTCCTCAAATGTGGCGGGGACTGGGGAGGGATTTCAATCTAGGTTCTCCTGTTTGTCTACCTGACTGGTGATCATTCTAATCAACGTTCATATTCAAAATGTAATAGGAGCCCGGCTGGCGTGGCTCAGTGGTTGAGCGTTGACCTATGAACAAGGAGGTCACGGTTCGGTTCCGGGTCAGGGCACATGTCCAGGTTGCAGGCTCTATCCCCAGTGTGGGGTGTGCAGGAGGCAGCCGATCAGTGATTCTCTCTCATCGTTGATATTTCTTTCTCTCCCTCTCGCTTCCTCTCTGAAATCAATAAAAATATATATTTTTAAAAATCTAATATTGTTGCTAATCCTTCAGCCCCTGGTTTCTTTCCTTTTTCCTGCTGCCCAAGCTCTCACAGGCAGTGGTGTGGATGAGAGGCCCTCAGAAATGGTCTGCCCTGCTCCGCAGTCCTCAGGGGTGCTCAGAGCTGGTGATTCTCCCCACCTCCTCAGCTCCCCTCCCAAGCCGTCCAAAGGTCCCTCCCCGAGCACTGCTGGGCTCCAGCTTGGCACCTTCATGGGCACCACCACTCACCCACAGGGTATGTGCCCCAATTAATCAGAGACACCTGGAGCCACCCACTTGCCCCACAGTCCTCACCTTTTCTCCACAAAGACCCTCACTCCTGATTTAAAGGGGTTTTTTTCTTGCACATTTGCCCAGAGTATCTGAATGGCAGAAAATATAGACACATACTAATTGTACAGATACAGGGGCTCCCTTGGGGAAAGCAGACATGCCGAGAGGTGCCTCATGTTTGCCTGGGTCCTGGGCTGGCTCTACAGGCCTTAGGCTGGACGCCAGAGCCTTTGCTCCCAGTGGCACTGCTTTCCCCATCTGCCCCCCAGCTCTCTCCTTCGCATGGTCTCCATTTGGTGACCTGTGGTTGCAGTAACAAAGCACCACAAACCGGTGGCTCACATCAACAGGAATTTCTTCTCTCCAGAGGTCAGAAGTCTGAAATCAAGGTGTTGGCAGGGCCCCGCCTCCTCTGGAGGCTGTAGGAGAGGATCCTCTTTGCCTCCTGCAGCTTCTGGTGGCCCCAGGCTTCCTTGGCTTGTGCCTGCATCATTCCAGTCTCTGCCTCCATCTTCACACAGCCTTCCCCTTGGTGTCTCTGTGTGGCCTCTTCTGTCTTTTCAGACATTTGTCATTGGGTTTAGAACCCATGGAGATAATCCTGGATAATCTTACCTTGAGATCCTTCACTTGATTGCATCTGCAAAGACATTTTCCAAATAAGATTCCAGTCACAGGTTCCAAGCGTATACGTGTATCTTCTGGGAGCTCTCATGTGACCCAGCAAGGGTTGGCCATCAACCAAAAAGCCCAGCCACTATAGGCGCCCATCAAGCTCAGGCCAGTGGCCCTGAGTAGCCGGTCTCATAGACTAGCTTTTGAGAGTCATATCTGTGGCCTGAATTCAGGAAAGGAAGTCCCCTCTTGGCCCACGACCATGTCCTGCCCACGCTCTGAGGAGGGAGGTGTACTTCCCGTCCAGGGAGCCGCTCACAAGGATCGGTCGCAGACCTTGTTCTGCTTTTGGGCAGGTGACACTTCTTGATGCCATTTCCTGCCGAGGCTAAGGGTCAAGGGCAGTCCAAGCCTTCCCCCAGTTCTCCAGTTTGTAAGACCTACTCTTCCTGTGGGTTCAGGGCCTCAGTGCCAGGGGATTCCTGGCTACCTACTAACTGCCGTAGGTACCTGGGTCTCCAAGATGATCAGAAGAAAGAGGCTGCCCTATCGGGTTTGGCTTAGTGGATAGAGCGTCAGCCTGCGGACAGAAGGGTCCTGGGTTCAATTTCAGTCAAGGGCGCGTATCTTGGTTGCAGGCTCCTCCCCAGCCCTGCTGGTCCAGGTGCGTGCAGGAAGCAACCAATCAATGTGTTTCTCTCACATCGATGTTTCTCTCTTCCACTCTCTCTAAAAATCAGTGGAAAAATATCCTCCAGTGAGGATGAACAAAAAAACAAAAAAAGAAGAAGAAAGAGGCTGTTGTCAGTGAAATGACAGCTCCCTGCTGGGAGGGGTTGCCATTCTCCCCCATCTGCTGACACAGTCCAGGAAATTGGCCACAGGTTGAAATTCCAACAGTCGTCTGATTCTGGAACCAGGGCAGCCTCCCGTGCCAGGAAAACAAACTGCTGCTCACTAAAATAGTTACCAGCCAGGGGCAGGAATAGACGAGAACGTGGGTTTGAAAGAAGAGAGAACGCAGGCTACGCCCTTGGAAACCCACTTGTGCATGGAGTAGGCGTGTGTCTTGTTCAAGGCTGCACACAGACGACTGCCATCCTGGAGGGACAGCCAGCTGACCCAGCAGCAAGTGATGGACCAGGGGCCCGGCCCTGCCACCCCTGGGGCACCGGCTGCCTCTCCTGTAAAATAGGACGGGCTCAGATGAAGTTGGCCCACACACCCGCCCGGCTCCCTTACTTGGTAATAGTGGATCCCGTGAGATACAGGCCCCTCCGACCCCAGTGGGTGTGGAGGCAGCAGGGCCCATGCCAGGCTCAGGTCCCTGCTGGGCCACCTCCCTCCTGTGGGGTCCCCAACAGCGTGTAGCCTCTCCAACTTTAGTACCTCATTCATTAACGGGAGCCCCAGTGCCCACCTCAAAGGGATGGGAGGAGTCAATGTGTTAAATCCTATGAAACAGTGCCTGGAACGTTTGCCATCACTTCTCTTAGTGTTGATAGTGTGGCTGTAGAGGTGCCCGGTCCCTGCCACGGCACCCATATAGCCTCATGGACCCATGTCCATCAGATGTCCATCAAATGGCTAACAAAATGTGGTGTGTCCACATATGTAAAATATTATTCAGCCATAAGGAGGAATGAATGCTGCATGCTACAATGTGACTCAGCCTCAGAATCACGGGGCTGAGTGAGAGAAGTCAGACACAGTACACATACTGAATTACTCTATTTCTTTAAAATTCTAGAAAATCCAAACTAATCTAAAGTGAGGCTGGTCGGTGGCTGCTTGGGGATGAGGAGTGGGGAGGAATGATACAGGGGCCAAGGAAATTTTTCTGGGTGGTGCATGTGTTCACTATCTTGATCATGGTGTGGGTTTCATGGGTGTTTGCATTTGTCGCAGCTCATCAAAGGGCACACTTTAAGTTCATTGTGCATTGATTACTCTTAATAAAGCTGCTTTAACATGATATGGGCCCTGGCCCGGAGGCTCGGTTGGTTGGAGCGTCATCCTGGTTGTGGGTTTGATTCCTGGTCAGGGCACATACCTAGCTTGCAAGCACATACAATTGATGTTTCTCTCACATTGATGTTTCTTTCTCACTCACTCCCCCCCTGCTGCCCCGCTCCTCTCTCTATAAAATAAAAAAGTAATAAAAACATACCCTTGGGGGAGAGATTTAAAATAAATAAAGATATGGATTATGAAAGGACCCAGTCAAAACTTATTACATTGTGCCCTAATCGGTTTGACTCAGTGGATGGAGCGTCGGCCTGCGGACTGGAGGGTCCGAGGTTCGATTCCGGTCAGGGGCGTGTACCTTGGTTGTGGGCACATCCCCAGTAGGGAGTGTGCAGGAGGTGGCTGATCGATGTTTATTTCTCGTCGATGTTTCTGACTCTCTATCCCTCTCCCTACCTCTCTGTAAAAAATCAATAAAATATATTTTTTAAAAAAACAGACTTATCACATTGTACCCTTTGTGTACCGTTTATTCAATAAAGCTGTAAAAAGAATAGAAAAATGAATTTGTTATCATCTTATATTTAGATTATGAATTGGAGAAACATTTAATTGCTAGGGAGATGGTGGAAGCAGGGGAGAGCTTCCTGAAACATCCAGGCTCACATGGGTGCAGTCGCTCCAGTCCCCGCCTCCCTGGAGGAAGGTTCCCCATGATGCCACTGGGCTTCTGTGATCTGGTCTGGGGAGAAGTGGCCGGCCCAAGTTCCTTTTTTTTATTTTTTTTTTTTGTTAATCCTCACCCGAGGATATTTTTCCATTGATTTTTAGGGAGAGTGGTGGAAGAGAGAGGGAAAGACAGAAACACTGATGTCACAGAAACACATCGTTTGGTTGTCTCCTCACAAGCCCTGACCAGGGCCCAGGCTAGAGAGGAGCCTGCAACCAAGGTACATGCCCTTGATCAGAATCGAACCCAGGACCCTTTGGTCCGCAGGCCAGGGCTCTATCCACTGAGCCAAACCAGCTAGGGCCCAAGTTCTTTGTTTTTATAGATGGTGGTCATGGGGCAAGGCAACATTTAGGATATTTGTTTTTGCGACATTTAGATTGATTTACAACATTCAGTGTGATTATATTTACATTTAGGGTGATTATATCAACATACCTGTATATGTTTTGTGTTTAAGGAAGTTAATGCACAGCTGGCTTTATCATGGGTAACAAGTTATTCTAGTTCTTTAAGGAGATAATTAAAATGGAATGATTTACTCTTTCTTTTTCCTTTCATGACAGAGCTGTTGTTGAAAAATACCTGCTTGAAAAGTCTCGTCTGGTCTCTCAGGAGAAGGATGAGAGGTAGGAGATCTCCTCCATGCGCATCTGCTCTGCCTTCCGCACAGAGGAGAGAAGCAGACATCCTGAGATCAGGGACTCTCCCAGGAGGCCAGGCACAACTCCCCAGTGCGTGCGGCCTGCTGTGTAGCTCCAAGCCTTGTGCTCACACCTCCTAAGTCACCTTTTGTGCTTCGTTGTGTGCCTCCCTAGGGCTTTGACCCATGTGCTTAGATTAGAGGCATCTCTAATTGACCTGTGAGGGAGACACACATCCACCACTACCACCCCCTGGAGAAATCTCACTGGAGAAGCTCATGTTTGGGGAGGTTTTTTTGTTTATTTTTTTGGTAAGAGAACATGTATTTGGTAAAATCACAGCATGGGGGAAGATAATTCGTAGAAGAGATGGACTAAGGAAATGAGTTATGGTGGCAAAGGAAGGGCTCTAGGAGTTTGGGAGTGAGCTCCTGGGGGAAGGAGAAGGGAGGAGAGGAGGAAGAGAAGGAGAAGCAGGAGAGGGAGGGAAATGGAAGGCACAGGGATGCTCCTGGGAGGGAGAGCAAGGGGGAGGTTTTTTTAAACATACTAAGAACCGACTTATTGTCTTAAATTGAGACAATATATTTGAAGTGCTTTTTCCCCCTGGAGTCCGTCTCTTCTACGAATTATCTTCCCCCATGCTGTGATTTTACCAAATACATGTTCTCCAAAGCAATATTAGTAGCGGTTTTGAGGAGTTACTGTTGCTTGGCTTCCAAAAATGACTTTTTTCTCCGAATCTTGACCTGCAGAAACTACCACGTGTTTTATTATTTGTTACTTGGCGTCAGCGAGGAAGAGCGACAAGAATTTCAGCTCAAACAGCCTGAAGATTATTTCTACCTCAACCAGGTAAACACTAAGCCCTCGCCACAAACACTGCCTCTGTTCCCCGTAGGCTGTTTACGCTCCGCCAGGTCAGAGGCCGTCTGCCTTGGCCCTCTCCGGCCCCCAGGCCGGCTCCAAGGAGGCCCACAGGAGGCAGCATAAAGGAGCCCATTCATTCCCCATGTCCTGGGCCCTGCCCCATCAGTTCCAGCCAAAACCATTCCCACGCACCGCCACCCTCTCTGACCCAGAAATACCCAGAGTGTCGATAACTTTGTTTTTTAGCATAACTTGAAGATCGAAGACGGAGAAGACCTGAAACATGACTTTGAAAGACTCAAGCAGGCCATGGAGATGGTGGGCTTCCTTCCCGCCACCAAGAAACAGTAAGTGGGCTGGCCAGCCATCCCGCCGTCTCCGCGTGGGCACTCCCAGGTCTCACTGGTCACTCTCTGAGATGTGATTGACACCCCCATTGGGAGCTGCACGAAGGAGGCCAGCCCAGTGACAATAGCACATGTAAGGGCCTCTCATCATTAGTCATTTGGAGATGCCCGTTGAAACCACAGGGGCTTTTGCCAACAAACAGTACCTTAAAAATGGCTGTGGTGGTAGATTTTATATGATGTGTATTTTACACCATTAAAAATGTTTTAATGTTTGACATCCACACCTGCCAGTATATCCAGCAAGAACACCCTCACTGCTAGGGGAGTGCAAATTGGGCCAATCACTTTGGAAAACTATTTGGCTGTTTTCTGCTACAGCTGTGTGTACACAACGAAACGCATACATTTGCTCACCCTAAGACACGCACACAGATGCACACAACAGCCTCCTTCATAACAGCCCCAAAGCCTGGGAACCGCCCCCCAAAATGCCCACCAACAGAAGATTAAATAAATAAATGTCAATCTATCCAGGCAAGGGTCAGCAAACTTTCTGGAGAGGGCCAGAGAGTAAATATTTTCAGCTTCCTGAGCCAGACAGTCTCTGTTACATGTTCTTCTCTGTATTTCATTTTGCTTTTTAATAACCATTTAAAAACCAAACCAAAAACTTAGCTCAGGGGCCATACAGAAATGGGCCCAAGTTTGCCAACTCTTGGGCTACTCCACACAGTGTGGTTTTCACTGGAGCTGCCGATTCTGTCCCGGAGGGGACGGGGCGGGGCGGGCCCTTGTCTGGAGACATATTTAGTGGTCACACCGCATGAGCGTGCAATGCTGCTCAGTATCACACAGTGCCCAGGACACCCTCCATCCCCAGCCAAGAACAATCTGGCCCCTGGTGCCAGCAGTGCCAAGGCTGAGAGATGCTGGTCTGTAGCATTGAGAGTGAACACACCAAGACTATGTGCAGTACCCGCATCATAGCACCACATCACCGTTTTTCAGTGACGGGCCAGATACAAGTACATGCGATGATTTCCTGGACATTAAGTTCATGGATGATGTTAGATTTCAGGACAACAATTCAGCTCTGTGGGGCTGAGTGGTTCCAGGACCAGGAATGTTATATTCCTTGGTCTGAGTGCTAATTAACGAGGATCTGTACATTTTGTGGTAATACATCTCTACACTTGGGAATTGTGTAGTTTTTTGCATGTACACCTTATGCCCCCATAAAAATATTTTTTAGCCCCGCCTTACAACGAAAAATAGAGATATCTGTCTGTCAAGTCACATGGCATAGAGAGAGTCCCCGACAAAGGGATTTGATGTTTTTCATACTTCGTGTGTTTGATGGTGTTTCAAATTCAGCCCAGTTGGCTGGACGCCTCCATCATCTCACAATTGTGGAAACTGCCCCAATCGAACCTCCTTTTCTCTCCCAGGATTTTTTCTGTGCTCTCGGCCATCCTGTATCTGGGCAACGTCACGTACAAGAAGAGAGCCACAGGCCGAGACGAAGGCCTGGAGGTCGGGCCCCCCAAGGTGCTGGACACACTGTCACAGCTTCTGAAGGTACTACTCCCTGTTCTCGGCCACTGTGGGTTGTGCTAGGACAGCTCAGGGCCTGTGGCCTCAGAGGGCCCAGAACTTCCTGCATTGGCTGTGCTTCTGTAAACCAAGGCCTGCGCCTGCTTCCTCACACCATCTCTGCAAAGTCCCTTCCTCATTTCTGAGGGACTCCCGGCTGGACAGAGACACCTCCCACCTCAGCTCCTCATGCAAAAGGCTCTTTAAAAACCATAGTTTGATCAGTGAGGTCATTTTCTCATCGGACCCGCCATCCCCTTGTTCCCTGGTTCTCAATCCCAGGGGCAGTGTCTGGAGGCATTTTTGGTTGTCACAACTTGGGGGCTACTGTCATCTAGTGGGTGAAGGCCATGGGTGCTGCTTGACATCATATAATGCATAGAATGGCCACCCCACAGCAGAGCACGATACAGCCTCACATGTCAGTGGCCCCAAGGCTGAGAAGCCCTGCCCTCAGTCTTTCTGTTTTCTAATCATGTGTTCCATCCCTGGCTTTTCTTAAAGGAGGAGCCCTGGCTTCTGTTGTGTTCATGGGGATGAGTAAGAACACGTATGAGGGGATCAGGGCAGCTTCCCCAGTTCCTACTCTTGACTGCTGCTGGCTTGAAGGGGCTTGGCAGGGTCAAGGACCTTGACAACCGGCACACAGGCTGGAACAGCTATAAATGCAGGTCACCAGACAGCAGTGAACCTGAGGCCCACAGTGACACCCAGGCTGTGCAGCCTTGCACCCAGGCTGTCATCATGGGTGCTGAGCAAGCCTGTGAGTGCGGTCATTCTGAAATGCACTGAGCATAATGGGTTGGCTGCCCTGAGGGTGGACTTTGGGCCCACTTCCTGGCACAGCCCCTGGGGGTCCTTCTCTGATCTTCCTCATGCTTCAGGCCTTGTCTCAATGACACAAGAACCCACTAGACAAGTTCTCCACCCCCACCCTCCTTTTATCTCCCTCCTTGACCTTGAAACAGGTGAAGCGAGAAATCTTGGTGGAGGTTCTGACCAAAAGAAAAACAGTGACCGCCAACGACAAGCTCATCCTTCCCTACAGTCTCAGCGAGGTGAGCACTGCCCTGGGCTTTCAAGGGCATCGGGTCCCAAAACACAAGTGAGGGGAGGTCCTTTGGAAACAGCCAGCATGGTGATCTCTTTCCTGCATAGTGACGAGGGAACCCTGTGGTGCCTCCGGTTCTCAGTGAGCTCAGGCTCAGCACAGACCAGCTTAGACAGCAGACTGCAGCCTAAGAGTCAGAACTCAGGTCCTGTGTGTTCATCTCTGTGTTCCCGGCTGCTTCATGGGTATACTGGTTCTCACCAGCAGAGTCAGTGAGACCTGCAGCCAAATCCAGCCCCTACCTGCTTTTGTAAGTAAAGTTTTATTGGCATGCAGCCATGCTCATTTGTTTATATGCTGCTTTCCTGCTACAGCACAGCACTAAGGAGTTGCAACAGAGACCCTATCTGACCCTAAAGGCTGAAATGTGGGTTGTCGGGCCTTTTGCAGAAAACCTCAGTCAATCACAGAGCTAGAGCATGACCTTTACAACCATTATGTGGTCCCTAAATATTGATAAGGTGCCTCTCTCTGGCCTTTGCCCCAGCCTGTGTGTGGTGTGTTTTTCCTGCGTTTTTATCTCAAGAGCAATGTGACTGCAGCTTGCAGCTTGGACAGCAGCAGGAAAGCACCTAGCCACGGGGGATTTTTTGCTGGTGATGGCTGCTTGTCATCTCAGAAGGACACCATGGACAGTCTGAGCCCCCAGGGGCAAAAGTCCCCTGGAGTGTGCAGGACCCCTGCCGCCCCAGCAGCACGGCTGCTCCCGAGGCACCATGTAAAGATGCCAGGCTACGATTCTCGAGGCTCCATTTCTTTTTTGCTTTTTCTTTTCTTTTAATATTTTTTTATTGATTTCAGAGATGAAGGGAGAGGGGGAGAGAGAAAGAAACATTCATGATGGGAGAATCATTAATCGGCTGCCTCCTGCACGCCCCACACTGGTGATCGAGCCTGCAATCAGGGCAGGTGCCCTTGACCAGAATTAAACCTGGAACCCTTCAGTCCGGAGGTCGAAGCTCTATCATTGAGCCAAACCAGCTAGGGCTGTCTGTCACAATTTAGATCTGAGCACATAAAAAGAAGGAATTTCTTGCATGTAAATTAGACCTCCATAAGGCTTAAGAAAAATTGTTAAAGCCTTTACCACTTTTACAATGTTGGCCCCTGATGCTCCAAGAACAGCAAGGGGCCAGGTTTTGAACCCACTGGGCCTCCTGGCTAGTTCCCAGGCTGGCAGGCCCAGTGGCCTCCCTGAGTCTGTGTTCCAGTGTCACCAGTCCCCGGTAGCTCTGAGGAATGAGTTGGCTGAACCATAGGCTGCTGGGTCAAGGCTTTTCGGCTCATGCTTCGGTGGGCAAGGCTGTCTGAGCTGACAGGGTAGCGTGCAAACTGATAAGGGAAGTGTCAGATGAGCTGGCTATTTAAAATCACTGCCTTAGCCCTGGCCAGTGTGGCTCAGTTGCTTGAGTGCCCTCCTGTGCACTGGAGGGTCACTTATACATTTCTCTCTCTTCCTCTTTCTCTTAAAAAAATAAAATAAAATCACTGCCTTGTCCTGGCCAGTATTGTTCAGTGGTTATAGTGTCAGCCCTCGCACCAAAGGGTCTCAGGTTTGATTCCCAGTCAAGGGCATGTACCTGGGTTGCAGGATCAATTGATTGATCGATCCCCAGCCCTGATCGGGGCATGTACGGGAGGCAACCAATCTGTGTGTCTCTCTTTCATTGATGTTTCTCTCTCCCCACCCCCCCACCTCCCTCCCTCCTTTCCACTCTAAAAAAGCAATGGAAAAAATATCTTCAGGTGAGAATTAACAAAATAAATAAATAAATAAAATCACTGTGCAGACCTTGGGGTGGTGCGTTCGGGCCCACCTTGCTAAGGGCTCCTCTGTACCCACAGGCCATCACCGCCCGAGACTCCATGGCCAAGTCTCTGTACAGTGCCCTCTTCGACTGGATTGTGCTTCGCATTAACCACGCCCTCCTCAATAAGAAAGACATGGAAGAGTCTGTCTCGGTGAGTGCCCCACCCCACCCGCCACCCATAAGCTGGGCTGGGGAAGGTTGTGCCCTTGCTGCCACACAGGTGGATGGCCTGTGGCATCGGGAGCCAAGGTGGCTGTAGCCAGTGTCAGGCAAGCGGCCAGTTCCTCCCAGCCCAGGGAACATGACAGAATGCAATTCTCGAGACCCAACGCAAATGAAAACACAGGCTCCTTGTTCAAATATTACAGGTTCCAAGGCAGCGATAGCAGGGCATGCAGCACGCCAAGCACAGCGCCCTCAGGACACGACAGAACAGGTGCTCCCAAAGGAGGACCCACCAGTAACAAGTGTTTTCTCTGTTCCCCCAGTGCTTGTCCATCGGGGTCCTTGACATCTTTGGGTTTGAGGACTTCGAGAGGAACAGTTTCGAACAGTTCTGCATCAATTATGCCAACGAGCAGCTCCAGTACTACTTCAACCAGCACATTTTCAAACTAGAGCAGGTAAGGAAGTGCCCTTGTCACCCGTCCAGCCCAAGGGAGGACAGGATGTGCTAGAACCGGGATCTCCCTGGGGGCCTGGATTGTCCTCAAACCTGCCCAGAATTTTTTTCTGCAAAAAAGGAAAGTCCGGGGAAAATTCCGCCCAGCCTGCGATGAGGCAAACTGTCGGGGATGTTTTCAGCCACCCGTCAATTTTGCACCTTCTCTCTGCTCCATCGCGAAAGTCCTTTAATGGGAGAGAAACGGAGTTGCCTTTAAAGTCAACAATATTTATAATCTATGTGTCTTTTCAGTTCTAAATACTCAGACAACTTTACCCACATACTACCCTTCACATTGGTGATTCTGACAGGGGGAAGAACTGATGGGGTTATGTAGTTATTTAGCTGATTTTACTATTATATTTTTTGGTCCAAATTGAGTTGAGCGGGAAGAGCAAAATACACAGTGAATTGCAAAGATTTGGATAAATGGGGTTAAATTAAGTATATTATTAAAGCTGTCTTCACCCATTTCTTTTTACTTTTGTTGTTATTAATCCTCACCCGAGGATATTTTTCCCATTGCTTTTTAGAGAGAGTGGGAGGGAGGGAGAGACACACACACATCAATGAGAGAGAGACATGTCAATAGATTGCCTCCCGCACACGCCCCGACCAGAGCCGAGGATCGAACCTGCAACCCAGGTACGTGCCCTTGATGGGGAATCAAAACCGAGACCCCTTGGTGCTCCGGTTGATGCTCTGACCACGGAGAAACACTGGCCAGGACTCTTTTTACATTTTAAAATGTGACTATGAGCAAATTTGAAGTTACATAGGTCACTTACATTATATGGCTATTATAGACATTACAGTTTCAGAGCAGGGGCCCAGGGGTCAAATCCAGCCCCACTGCCTGTTTTCATAAATAAAACTTTATTCGCACATGGACACACCCATTTATTTACATATCATCCCTGGCTGCTTTCAAGCTGCAGCAACAAAACTGAGTGATTGTGACAGAGACCATCTAACTCATACAGCCTAACATATTTACAGTCTGGCTCTTGATAAAGAATGTTCGCTGGCTTCCTCGGTGACTTTAAGTGTGATGTTAAGTACTTTGCTGTGTTAAATGTTTGAAAGCGTGTGTTCTGTTCATGTTGCTAATTATTAACTTACGTAATAATCTTATATAGTTATTAATATACTTCTATTGATATAATAATAGGTTTTTTGTTACTTACACATCCATATATATACCAGGTGTACCGGTTAATAATGCGGATTTTTTTCAATAGATGGAGTTACACATATGTTGATATATATGCGATTTGATTATGTATGCTATTTTGTTGTATTGACCACAAGCTTTAAAACTTCGTATGTCAAATTTTCTGAAGGTGTTAACATCATAGATATTTTTGCGCTTAAAAATGTTGAATTTCGTGCCAAAAAAAAAAAGAGCATTTGCAGGAAATTTTAATTCATTACTTTATTTTGAAGAAAAGTGCTGCTGAAAGTTATCATATACTTTGGGAAGCTTATGGTGAACATGCTCCATCTCAAGATACTTGTGAACGCTGGTTTAAACGCTTTAAAAGTGATGATTTCAATGTGAAAGACAAAGAACATCCAGGTCAACCGAAAAAGTTTTAAGACCAACAATTACAAGCATTATTGGATGAAGATGCGTGTCAAACTCAAAAACAACTTGCAGAAAAATTAAACGTTGCTCAGCAAACAATTTCCAATCATTTACAAGCAATAGGAAAGATTTTAAAGGAAGGAAAATGGGTGCCACAAATGGAAAACCGAAAAGTCATCAGTAAAATGTTGCTTCAACAACACGAAAGGAAGTCTTCTTTGCATTGAATTGTGACTGGTGATGAAAGGTGGATTTATTTTGAGAATTCCAAATGCACAAAATCGTGGGTTGATCCAGGTCAACCATCAACATCAACTGCAAGGCCAAATCGCTTCGGAAAGAAGACAATGCTCTGTGTTTGGTGGGATCAGGAAGGTGTAGTGTATTATGAGCTTCTAAAACCAGGTGAAACCATTAATACTAATCACTACCGACAACAAATAATCAATTTGAACCACACTTTGATCATGAAACAACCAGAATGTGCCAGAAGACACGGCAAAGTAATTTTGCTTCATGATGATGCACCATCACACACTTCAAAACCAGTTAAAGACATGTTAAAAGATCTTGCCTGGGAAGTATTAACCCACCCACTGTATTCACCAGACCTTGCTCCTTCAGATTACCACTTGTTCCGATAGATAGCACATGTACTTTCTGAGCAGTACTTCAAAACATATTAAGAAGTGGAAAATTGGGTCTCTTGAATGGTTTGCCTCAAACCAAGAAAAGTTCTATTGGGACGGTATCCACAAATTACCTGAAAGATGGGGGAAATGTGTAGCTAGCAATGGACATTACTTTGAATAAAGCACTTTTGATGTTTCTCTTGAAATTATCGTGTTTTCTTTGATTACAAAATCCGCCATTATTAATTGGTACACCTGGTAGATATGTGTATGCATATATAAATTCAGGAGTGGGCAAAAGTCGGTTTACAGTTGCTCGTGGAAAAACACATGCAGGTTATGATTATTACAATAGCTTTATTAACTCAATGGGACAGTGCACTCACAGCTGTAAACCTACTGTTGCCCACCCTTGTATAACATGTTTACATGTACACGTGCCCACCCTTGTATAACATGTTTATACGTAAAAATTGGCCATGAAATAATGAGCTTACCGGATGCCCCTCCCAAACCCTGCAGGAGGAGTACCAGAGCGAAGGGATCTCATGGCATAACATTGACTACACGGACAACGTCGGCTGCATCCACCTGATCAGCAAGAAGCCCACCGGCCTCTTCTATCTGCTGGATGAAGAGAGCAAGTGAGTGTCCACGTCCCGGTGTGTCCACAAACCCGGCCACTCAGTCCAGTTCCGCAGCCCCCACAGTCTTACCCCAAAGCCGAACAGCCCAAGAGCTTCTGAGTTTCTCAAACTCATTTGGCCATAAATCTTGACCTCACATTTGCGAAATGCATGCCCTGTTCACCATGGAAATTAACACATGCAATCACTGAAACCCGCCCACCCACGAGTCCTTGGGAAAGGATGGTGGAAAATGGGAACGGGCTTGGTGCATCCTTGCAAAGGGCAGCATGTGGAATCGGGGCCCAGACGCCTACTCTCCGCAGAGCCTGGCCCCTTGTCCCGGATGCACTGACGGCTGGAAGGGATATTTATGAGGTGCCTCATGCTTGGTCACCCAGCTGCAGTCACTGAAGTCACAGTCATTAAAATTTACCGACTGAATTCGTTTCCTGCAGCTGCTGTAATGAATGACCACAGAAGGGGTGGCTTAAAACAACAGCAATGTATTCCTCATGGTTCTAGAGGCCAGAAGTCCAAGATCAGTGTCAAAGGGCTGAAATCAAGATGTTGACAGGGCCGCTCTCCAAAGGCTCTAGGGCAGCGGTTCTCAACCTGTGGGTCGAGACCCCTTTGGCGGTTGAACGACCCTTTCACAGGGGTCGCCTACGACCATCCTGCCTATCAGATATTTACATTACGATTCATAACAGTAGCAACATTACAGTTATGAAGTAGCAACGAAAATAATTTTATGGTTGGGGGTCACCACAACATGAGGAACTGTATTAAAGGGTCCCGGCATTAGGAAGGTTGAAAACCACTGCTCTAGGGGCAAACACTTCCTGCCTCTTTCCAGTGTCTAGCAGCCCCAGATACCCTTGGTGTTTGGCTGCATCACCCCCATCTCCACCACTGTGGTCACATCACCATCTCCTGCCTATCAGTGTCTCGTCTCCTCTTCTTACAAAGACCACAGTCATTTGAATTAGTGCCCCGCCCACCCTCATGGCCTCATTTTAACTTGACTGCATCTACAAAGACCCTAATTCCAAATAAGGTCACATTCATAGCTCCCAGGTATCAGGACACGTCTTTTTAACCCACCTCTTTATTGGCCCTTGTGTGTTGCTGAGGCCTCTGTGGGGCTGGAAAAATTAGACTCACTTCCTGCCTCACACCAAGTCCCCATCCAGGATGGGACAGACAGGTTCATTCACACTGGAACTCAAAGAGAGAACCTTCAGATAAGAGAAAGGGCAGGGTGCTAGGAAGGGCTAGCTACATGGTCCAAGACCTGCATGTGGGGGAAGCGTGGGAGGCAAGACCAGGCCCACCAGGGTCAGATCTGTCTTTGTTTAAAATCTGCCCATTTTGGTTTATCAAGGATTTGATTTTTATATTGATTTGGGTTTTCTAAAACAAGGCATTAAAGTATTTATCCAGCCCTAGCTGGTTCGCTCAGTGGTTAGAACACCAACCTGTGGACTGAAGGGTCCCACGTTCGATTCCAGTCAAGGGCATGTACCTTGGTTGCAGGCTGGATCCCTGGCTCCAGTCAGGGCACGTGCAGGAGGCAACCAATCAATGTGCCTCTCTTACATCAATGTTTCTCTCTCTGTGTCTCTCCCCATCCCTTCCACTCTCTCTAAAAATCAATAGGGGCGGAAATATCCTTGCGTAATGATTAACAACAACAAAAGTATTATTTATCCAGATGACTACACGAACGAGTCCCTCACTGTCCATATCTAGAAATGATGTGCTTCATAGCTATAGGCTCTTCCTCTTAAGTAGTAGGCATTGGGGATTCAAAGGTATGTTTTACTGCTGTGTTTGCAGCAAGGCTGGGGGCGCACAGGCAGAGCATGCCAAAGCTGGCTGTGGCATATCCTTCCTGGGGGGCACATACAGCCAGGTACAGTGGGTTCCTTATTCTGCTCCCACTCTCCCTCTAACGGGAGCCCAGGCAAGACCCCCTCCAAGACATAGCATCCAGGCACAGAGGACCCGGGGCCAGAGTCACTCTGTCCTGGGATCACTCCTAGGAGCTGCCCGTGGTAGGTCCAAGTCCCAGTCTCACAGCTCTGCCCTGCTCTGAGCTCACGCCACAGCCCTGAGTGCGTCCTTTCGCCCTCGGCCCCTTCATAGCAGCAGCCGGTTCCTGGCCCTAAACCTCAACATTCAGGGCAACCCAAGTACCTGTCTGCCCACCCACCTCCATGTCAAAGGACCGGCAACCTGCCATGCAGAGCAGGTGATCAGCCACCGTTCTTACAGCTCACAATTTCCCATCTTCCCAGCTTCCCCCACGCCACAAGCCAGACTCTGCTGGCCAAGTTCAAACAGCAGCACGAAGACAACAGGTACTTCCTCGGCACCCCCATCATGGAGCCAGCGTTCATCATTCAGCACTTCGCAGGGAAGGTGAAATATCAGATTAAGGTACGAGTCGGGCCCGGAGGTGGGAAAGGGGACACGTGGGTGACCTGGAGGCCCCTTCTCTCTGGTGCTTGCTTGGCCCATTCCCTTCTGCTCAGTCACTCTGGGCCAGGTACCAGGGTGCTCAGACCCGGCCCCTGAATCTCTGCTCCACAGGCAGAAACCACTCTCTCTTACAATGGGTCCCCCACCCTCACCAGCCCTCCCTGTTCTAGCACCAGTGAGTGACTGCCTGCCTCTTCCCCACCAGGACTTCCGGGAGAAGAACATGGACTACATGCGGCCAGACATCGTGGCACTTCTGCGGGGCAGTGACAGCTCCTACGTGCGGGAGCTCATCGGCATGGACCCGGTGGCAGTGTTCCGCTGGGCCATGCTCCGGGCCGCCATCCGCGCCATGGCCGTGCTCCGGGAGGCCGGGCGCCTGCGGGCCGAGCGGGCCGAGAAGGCTGCAGGTAAGAGGAGGGTCCCGTGTCACCTTCAAGAGGGGGACCCTTGGAGTCCCTTTTGAAGTGCACCTTTCAGAGGCAGTTAGCGCATTCACAATGTTGTGCAACCACCGCCTGGTTCCAGAGCTCTTTCGTCATCCCAAACAGAAACTCTGCCAGGTGTGTAATTTAACATCATCACCTTCACAAGGCAGGAAGGCACATCCCTGCTTTTCTGTGACAACCTGGGGCCCGGAATTGTTCAGTGGCTCCCTTAGGGCCACTGGGCTCTAGACACCAACCTTGGGACTCCGTTTTACGAAGGGCATTGATTAAAGGGACCAAAAGCTTAAGGCCTTTATGAGAAATAGGAATAAATGGTTGCTGTTTGGAGATCAGATACTTCACAGTTCCCTACTCTGCCCACATTCGAGTATCAGGCTGTTTTATTAATATGAGTTCAGGTCAGGACATCAGCCTCCTAGCAAAGACAAAGGCCTTCGAGCTCCAGGCAACCCCACATCCCCGACTCCATCTTATCTGTGTCCCCAGCAAATCTGTGCAGCCCTGGCGCCCGAAGTCACCTGGGGGAGCTACAGAGAGGAGCCATCACCCCCTCGGAAAAGCTGTACCGGTGAGCATGACCTTGATCTGTCCCAACCGAAGCTGGTAGACAGCAGTGTTTTTAAGACAGTTCCAGAAACCCCACACCCTGAACCCAGGTTGGGGTTGCCCTTACCCGGCAATTGCTTGAACCAAAGAGACCCAGAAGCAAACAGCACCTGGCCGCCACTTTTCTGCACCCAGGCCATCTGCTTTAGATGTGAGATGGCTCAGTTTACAAAGAATCCTTCCCATGGTTGGGTTGTGGCAGGTGGTGGGTGGGGTCAAGGAGCCACTGCTCCCTCAGATCCACAGGCTTGATTTAAAAGCACTTCCTCCCTCAGCCCAGCCAGGCTGTCCTGAAAGCAGATGCTACAATACTTCATTCACAGTCAGAAACGCCGATACCTCTTTTCTGCACATGAGATGAGGTGGGCTATTGTGTGGCCACTTAGGAATGACCCAAGGCCCCTCACATACCCCAGTTTGTACCAAGCGGAAGAGTGATCAGGCATGTGCTCCCAGGAAGGTGGGGTGAAAAGGCCACACCGGACATTTGAGGCTGTGACAAAGCCAGAGGAGGGAGCTGTGTAGCCGGACAAGGAGGCAGGGTATGCCAGCAGTGGGCACGTGCCCCGGCTCTGGGGCAACCAAGTCCCTGAACATCAATCCCCAAGGCACGAGTCACTACATTTTCAAACACCAGAATGTTATTTTTGTGCCCTTTGTAATAACTTTAAGAGATACATGAAAGTGTGTGTGTGAAGGTAGAACTAGCAACTGGGTGACTGATGTCATTTGTCTGGAAGCATAGTGTGTCCTTTCCCTGCTTTTATAAAGGTGCATTTTTAAATCGGCTTTTTCATCCAAAAGAGGATAAGATAAAAATCACGTTACCCTTCCCCCTTTGCTTATAGGTATTTTTTGGTTGGTTGGTTGGTTTGTCTGTTTATTTTCCTGCAAAGACTGACCGGTGGCCCCTGACTGGCAGTCTCTGCAGTGTCAGTCTCCCCAGGGCCTGGCCCCCGGGCTGTGGGTCCCGCCCCTGGAGTGCTGCAGTTCATACAGACTCTCCCTTTCAGCTGCTCAATGCTAGATTTCTCAATTGACGGCTCTGAGGAGTTCGATATTAACGCTTTTGAGGACATCTTTGCTTTCTATGAAAGCAAGAAGTAAGTAGAGCGAGGGCCTTCGAACCCAAGACCAGGGAGGCACAACAGAGGAGCTGGTCCCTAGGCTCTCAGTGTAGCGTCCAGGGCCAGCGGAGAGGGGATTGGTGAGCCACAGGGCACTCTGACCAGGGCACTCTCACCATATTTAATCAAGTTAGGCGGGTACAGATGGAAGTCACAGGCCTTGTCCAGAGCCCTGGCCGCTGCACTGACTGCTCGGGGTGTGGAAGTGAATGTGACCGCTCTGTTGTCTTTGCCCTCCGTGCCTCCCTGGAGGGTGAGGGAACAGAGGTAAGTGAGGCTGTCCAGCTGGGCATGGTGCATGGAACACACGAGGGGCTGCCGGTCGGGGTCTTCCCAGGCCAACTGCCCAGAGCTTAAACATGCATTTTAAATAACTGGAATAAGGAGTTTAAAACAAAAACAAAACAATCAAAAACCAGAACCTCCCGTCTTCATTCTGTAGTCAGTGCTTCCTCACTTCCGAAGTTCTATCAAAGATGTTTGTCATCTAGACGTCCTTCACAATTACCTCGTTTCAGAGCGCTAGGTTTCCCCTCTAAGGTGTTCTCATTGTCACACGGCGGTGCCAGAGTTTGGGCCAGAACATACTCTCAGATCTGAACCTGAACCCACAGTCATTGAACAAAACGAAGCCGATAAGATTGAACTCTCTGGGTGAAGATCTCCTGCAGCCAGGGTTTCCCGCCCTCTGCTCCGTGCTGCTCACTGTGGTGGCCAGCATGTGCACGTGGAGCATCCCTGGCCGCCCCCTACTTGCCTCTGCCTTGTGGCCACCAGATGTCCCCTCGAGGGGAGGACGGGGGACAGTGCCACTCTGGTTGAGAACCCCTGTGTGAATTTCAGTTTACTCTTCCTAAGGCCTCTTTTGAAGGCAACAAGGAGGCTGACATGTGGACACAGAAACATCGAGAGAAACTAATCCGCTTTCCTCCCAGAAGCCCCCTTCTAGCCCCTTGATGCCTTTTGCAGATTCCAGAAGGCTCTTCAGTGTGAGGCCTGTTTCAATTATAGGAGAAACCATTGAGCTGGAAGTGGCCTCAACTCCCTCAGAGGAAGGGGAGCCTCTGGGGTGGGGGCCGCTCCTGGCTGAACCCCTGCCACCTGCCACCTTCTTGGTGTTAGAGGGAGAGGCAGCATGAGCAGGCTCCCCCAGCTGCATGTTTTGGCTCCAGTGGCCTGGGGACAGTCCCGACCATGCCAGGGACCCCAAGGTGGGGGACCCACTGCTCTAACTTGGTTTCCTTTCTGTCACTGCCCCTCTACCCCTTCGCTCTCAGCGATTTGCATGACCAAATCATCAAGACCATCAAAGGATTGCCCTGGCAGGGTGAGGACCCCCGTAGGCTTCTCCAGTCCCTCAGTCGGCTCCAGAAACCCCGCACCTTCATCCTGTGAGTCCCCCCCAAGGTTGCGGGTGCCTCCCCCACAAGTGCAACGACTGCCTCCCCTGCTCCCCGGACCCATAACGCTGAATCAACTGCTACAAACGCTGCACTGTCTTGCGGTTCCATTCTCACACCAGCAGTTGCTCAGCTCAGTGGCCCTCGTAATACGCTCATCCTAGTGTCTGCTGTGGCCAAATCCCCACCAGCTCCCTTGTGTCCTGCACAGCTTCACAGGAACGCGCCTCCCACAGTCTACGTCTCTCCCCTCAGACACGCAGGACACGGCCTGCTTCCTTACCCCCGTGCCACTGAGCTCACAAAAAAGCTGTCAGAAGTCGGGCATGTGATTTTGTGGACAGGAGTGCGATGTGGTAGGAAGGACCCAGAAGCCACATAAATTAGGCCTGGACCCCCTCCTGCTCACGCCTGGCCTGAGTGCTCCAGGCAGTCAGCCTTTGTCTGCAAAGCGGGGGTGATGATTTTCATGCCACAGCACCAGGGAGACAGTTGGGGCTGGCTGAGAGCACAGCTAGTGCTCACAAGGCAGCCAGTTTCCAAATACATTTTTTAATTTTTTTTATTGATTTTTTTCAGAGAGGAAAGGAGAGAGATAGAGAGTTAGGAACATCGATGAGAGAGAAACACCAATCAGCTGCCTCCTGCACACCCCCTACTAGGGATGTGCCCGCAACCAAGGTACATGCATGCCCTTGACTGGAATCGAACCTGGGACCCTTCAGTCCGCAGGCCGACGCTCTATCCACTGAGCCAAACCGGTTTGGCCCAAATACATTTTTATTAGGCCTCGTTCCACCCCATGGAGAGTAAGATGAAACCTGACACACATAGACCCTCACAACCATGCATTGTGCAGATCCGGCCCCACTCCTCAGCTGGTCGTAAAAAACGAGCTAAGCTGCAATTTTTTTAAAAAAATGTTTCTTTTGTTTCCGTAGTGTCCGACAGTGTGGGGGCCATCCCTCCTTCCTCCACCAAAAGATCAGGTTTCATTCTTAACTTGGCGCCAGCACAAGTTCAAATGGCGCTCCTCCCAGGCCCCGTTTCAGTGTTCTGCAGGGCGGGAGGTCCAGAAGGGGTTCTGCGGGCCTGCTTCAAGTTTGCCAACATGTAGCAAATAGAGCTGGGGCACCTGGTAGGCGTCCAAGCCTTGCAGGACCCCTCAAAGCTCCTCTCGGAGGATCCCCATCACTTTGTGAGACCCATCAGCTGCCCCGTAGCCGGCCCTGTGCAGATGCATGCTCTGCCGTGTGGATGACCAGCCCGCCTCTCGGCTCCCCCGGGAAGCCAGTGTGCAGAGCGCAGCAGAAGCACCGCCTGGTCCTTGGAGAGGCAGCGGTAGTGGCCTCGTTGCACTTGTGCTTCTCGACTCTGTTCTCTCTGCTCTCGCTCCGTCTAACCCGCCAGGCGTGGCTTGCTGAACTAACCCAGATCCAGACCCCATGTTCCTTCTGTTCACAAAACCATTTTTAATATTTTTGACAGGAAAAGTAAAGGTACCAAACAAAAGCAGATCATTCCAAAGGTAAACACCTGCGGCGCCGTCTAATGCTGCCTTGCTTTTTCTGTCTAGAGCACCTGGCTCATGTCATTTTCCAGAAAATGGGGACGGGGGTCGGGGGCTGGCTTTTAACCTCTCTGACTTCCTTCTTCTTTCCCCCATCTCCTTCTCCCCCCTCACCCCCACCCCAAAAAATGCCTCCTGTTGGGTTTCTTAGAAGTAGAATTTGCACAAGTGGTACAAAGGCGGGAAATCCCAGGAGAAGCCTGAGGGGCCGGGGAAGGACTGAGCAGGAGGCGGGTTCAACCTGGTCCAGGGGGGCCCAGAGTATGAACCGCCACAGAGTTTATGCTACTCAGAGGCAACAGAGCCTCATCCTACCCCACAGCAGGGGTCTTTAGCCACCAGCCATCTCCAGGAGACGCAGCACCTGCTGCACGTGTCCAGGCAGCCGAGACCTCAGCAGCTGTCTGTGGGCAACATGCACCCAGGTGTTCTGTCTCCGCATGCAGCATGTGGACGATCATGAAGTTGGTAGACGAGTAAGAGCAGCCTCTAGTCTGGTCAGCAGAGGAGACAGTGCTGGTGCTCGACGGGCAACAGTGAGAGTCTGCCGTCCTTGAGCTGCATAGCGGGAGGCTGTGATGGCCCTCGCCTTCCAGTCACTTGGGCCGCAAAAGAGGCTGTAATCGGCCCTCCTGGCACCAGTGCCATTCACAGGCACAGCCCAGATTTAGTCCCGCCAGACCGCCTGCCCCCACTTTCCGGTAGCACAGTCATGAAACCAATACTAAGCTGTCACCCCCAGGAGCATTGTCCTGGCTCCAGAATCAGTGCCTCCTGGTGCCCGTCGGGGCCTCAGGAGGGCAGGCCAGACCCTGTGTGTCCGTCCTAGAACCTGCTGGACTCCAAGTCCCTGAAGCTCATCATCAGTATGACCCTGCACGACCGCACCACCAAGTCGCTGCTGCACCTGCACAAGAAGAAGAAGCCCCCGAGCATCAGCGCCCAGTTCCAGGTGGGTGGCCCGAGGCTCACCTGGCTAAGCCAAAACAGACTCCGCCCGGGCAGCTGATCATTCTCCCAGGGTTCCCGCCCCTGGCGGTGCTGGACATCTGGGGCTGGATCATTCTCCCGGGGGGGGGAAGGGGGCCATCCTGTGCGTTATGAAATGCTGAACAGCATCACTGGCCTCCACCCACCAGATGCCAGTAGCATGCTCCCATCGTCACACAACCAAAAAGCCTCCAGATATTACCAAATACCCCAGGGGAGACAGAAAAAGTTTAAAAATACCATGAGTCAGTATGTGAGTTAATATAACCACTGAGCTGTGCCCTTAGCTCATGTTTTCCTTTTATTCCCTGGCTGTCAGGAGATGTCGGGACACCTTTTGTGGGGAGTCCAATGGCTGCTGACCCTCACCATTAGGTTTTTTTATTCCTTCTCTCTTTTCTCAATCTGAGTCTTCTGTTCCCACCTCAGCTTTTTTACAATTACCTCATGCAAGAGCTCCCACAAATCCTTTTTGGAAACAGCAGACCAGAGACCAAAATCACTGCATACGTGGTCCCTTCTGAGGCTGACACATGTTTTAAATCCCCAGAAGGAGTTTATCTAGTCCCCTCTCCACTTCTACCTGAAGCAAAGAGCTGGATGACCCTAGGAAGGTGGCGGCCACAGGGACCCCACAACTCCCTCAGGGGCTCCCCAGAATAGCGCAGCCTCTGGTCAGAATGTCCAGCTGTGACCTCCCATGTCTCACATCAGCACGGACTCCCATGGTGATGCAGGCAGGTGACCTGGATCCCCTCTCACTGGGAGGCTGCCTCCGGGGACCTCAGCTAAATCCCTTGTTCCTCTTTCCCCAGACATCCCTTAACAAGCTCCTGGAGGCGCTGGGCAAGGCGGAGCCCTTCTTTATCCGCTGCATCCGCTCCAACGCTGAGAAGGTGAGGGGCTCCTGGGTCTGCGGGAGATGAAGGCCGAGGTCTGGTGGCCAAGGGGGGTTGGGCAGGAAAAGCCTCAAGGAACCAAGTGTTCACCTGAGTTCTAGGAACTGTAAACAGTGTCATGACCGGCGGTTTGGGTCGGGGGCGGGGGGAGAGGGGGCGGTCAACAAAGGCAACCACAAGCAGGAGTCATCTGGAACAGGAAGGGGCCGCGACGAAGGCTTGCTCGAGGAGGGACAGGCCTCGGTGCTCTTCAGATACATCCCAAAAGCAGCCAGTGCACAGTGTGCCTGAAGGGAGGGGCTGAGGTGGTGCAGCAGGAGCACAGAGCCTGCCGCTCATCCAGAAGTTTCTGTAAAGACAGAACCTTGGTGGGGCTCTGACAGCAGGCACGGCCCTCGATGCCAGCTTCCTTTGCCCCAGGGGCCCACTGGGACCTTGCCGGGGGCCGTTTGGGATCTCGGCTCCCTCTCTGGTACAGGTGACCCCTGGGCAGGGGACCCTGGTGGCTCTCTTCTCCCATACCCTTTACCCTTCCTCTTCCTGTTACCCTGGCTCTCCCCTGCTCCTGGGATGCTCCACTGACATCCAGAGCCCGGCTTCTCCCTGCGGGTGCCATGGCTTCCTCTCCTCCTCTCCCTTCCTGCCTTTCAGTTCTCCCAGTGGTGTCTCAGAGAAGGTCTTCTCCTCCCCTCACCCCCACCCCCATTCTTCTGGCAACAGAGTATGACCCTCCTTCTTCCATCAGGGATTCTTACTTCAGCTTCGGGCAACCCGGGAAATGCTCCACCAACACCTGCTCTGGGCAAGGGTTGTGCCAGCAGATGGTTCTTGGGGAGGGGGGTGGGGGCCTGACCTGTGCGTTGTAAGGTATTAAGCAGCATCCCTGGCCTCCAAGAGCCCACCAGATGCCAGAAGCAGTATCCCCCACCCAGTCATGACAACCCCATCCCCAGTGCCGTTCCCTCCCTTCCATCCACTTAAAATAATACCCATTGGCGTGAAGGCCATGCCCCTGAGCTCCAGGCTTGAAGCCCCCTGAGCTCCAGGCTTGAAGCCCCCTGAGCCAGCATCGTTCCCTCCTTCCCTTTGCCCCTGTAGCCGCAGGCATCTCCCTACATCTCTTGTCAGCCCCTTAGCCTCCACCTTCTTCTCTGGGCCTTCGCCCAGCTTTCCCCGCCCTCCTCCTCAGCCCTCACCACTCAGCGCAGGGTCCCCTCTCCTATGACACCTCCCACAGGGACCTCAGCGGCATCCACCCTTCACACATGCGTCTGGCTGCCCACCCCCAGGCTATGCTCTCCTCTGTAGAATCCTCAGTACTTGCCCACGCACCTGGCACAGAGTACAAGTTCAGCCCAGGTTTGGTTTGGGCCCCTAGAAAAGGGCTCTTTGCAACACATTACCTTGAATTAGGCAGTAAGGAGTGACATGTGTCTCCTCAACACCAGGATTAGAACAAATCAGATACCAGGTTTTCGAGAAAAAAATGAATGCCCTGAGCACTCCTTTATTCCAAAAAGGAAAGGCAGATCCTCAGGTGCCCATGCCTGCTGTGCTAGGGACAGTTCCAGGCCAGCCAGAACCATGTCCATATCTGGAATCCCCCAGGACCTTGTCCCACAGTTCCTCTTCCCCCGCCGCCTGCCGGCTTGGACATCTGACCACAGGCACCTGCCCTGATTGCTTGCATCCCGTTTCAGAAAGAGCTGTGCTTCGACGAGGAGCTGGTGCTGCAGCAGCTGCGCTACACGGGCATGCTGGAGACGGTGCGGATCCGGAGGTCAGGCTACAGTGCCAAGTACACGTTCCAGGTAGGCTGACAGGCGTGGCTGCCCACGACACAGCGGAGGGCCGAGGGCCAGCCACCTCTGCTTCCAGACGGATGCTGCTCTGGAACACGAGCCCATCCGGTTACTTTACGCCAGGGCTTCTCCACCCGGCACCGCCGGATCGTTCCATCGTAGGAGGGCAGCTTTCCTCAGAAGAGGTGTCTAGGCCCCAGCTAAGCTGTAAAGGATGCAGAGGTGTGCGAGCCAGGAGGAGGGATCTGCACAAACAGACCCCTGTGTGGCCTGCCCTTTATTGAGCACCTTCTACCAGCTTTTATACCCAGCTCTTTTATTCTGCCAGCCTACAGCAAGAGGGCTTGGTTCCTTTTTTCCTGATACAGAAACTGAAGCCCAGGGAAATGACAGCCTCAGAGATGGCTCTCTGGGCATTCTCAAAACACAAGGGGTCATTAATAACCTCACGTTGGTGAAGATCAGATTGTAGAGCAGTTTCTGAGTCATGGTTCCACTGACACATGAGACTGAGTCGTTCTCTATGGTAGAGCCATCCTGTGCACCGTGGGTGCTGGGCAGCCTCCCTGGCCTCCACCCACTCAATACCAGTAGCACACTCACCCCTGCCCCCAAGTTTGACAACTCAAGATGTCTCTAGACATCACCAATGTCCCCACGGGTCAGCATGGCCCAGGTTGAAAACCCCAGTTTCATTACGTTAGCTGGCACCAGTTGTGAGGTGCTGGAGTGAGCCGTGGCCCCAGAGCCAGAAGTGGCAATACCTGGTCTCTGTTCAGACTCACCCGCGGGGCTGTGGGGACATGACTGCATCATGGCATGCCTCTCTTTTCTTATCCACAGAATGGAAGTATGATTTTTCTAACCTTATAAATAGGAAAGGCAGAATTACAGAAAAGGGAGAAACTGCTAGTGTGTTTTACTAATGACTGTCTCTTGAAATTTAACATAATTGTTTTCCTAAAAAGCATGTGCCTCCAGTTACGGTCCAGCCCTCTACTGAGCCGTAGACTGAGTCCTCCCTGCGGTGGCCCCATCTCCTGGGCACTCCCCCCAACAGTAGCAGCACCGAGCAGGCCCTCCATAGCCACGCACCAGCGGACTGAAAGACCAGTGCTCTGTGTCTGCGACAGGCTTTCTTAAGTTTCAAACGATTTCAGAAACGCCACGATTTTAGCTTCAATACCATTTACGTCAAACTAAGCTTCGGCTTCGGGAACCGCTTGATGAGGGAACTGCCATCCCTGTTGGTGGCGCTCACTCGGATTCTCCCTTCTCTGCCTAAATCACCCAGGATTTCATAGAGCAGTTCCAGGTGCTGCTGCCCAAGAACGCCCAGCCCTGCAGGGAGGTCATCTCTGCCCTGCTGGAGAAGATGAACGTCGACAAGAGGAGCTACCAGATCGGAAAGACCAAGGTCAGCCCCCCCCTCCCCCGCCTTCCGTCATACAGGGTCCTTCCACGACCCTGGGTCACAGGGAAATAGAGGCCTCTGCTGAGGCATGATGCCCGGGCATCCTGGAAGCCAAGGGAGCACCATGGGGCTGGGCGCAAGCATCAGGCCTGTTTCCAGTTTCCTCACGTGGAGGCTACAGACCATCACAGCATTCCACGGGGTGTTCAAGGGCCAGGCAGCAACCACTGTAGCGTCTGGCAGGTTCCCTTCACTCGTCTTCCCTCCAGAAACTGTCTCCACCTCTGGATGTATGTTACTTGCTTCTTATCCAACAAGTGCCAAGCTCGCCTCCCTGTTGTGCAAAATCCCTCATGGCTCCCCAACACATGTGACCCAGCAATTCCAATTCTAGATAGTGACCCAGAAGGACTAGAAACAGGCATTCAGACAAGCACTTGTACATTTCATAGCAGCATTAGTCACTGTCACCAAAAGGTAGAAACAACCCAAATATCCATGAACTGATGGATGTGTGAACACAGTGTCCATCCACACAGCAGAATATTCCTCAGTCCTGATTCCTTGGAAACCTCATACTGAGTGAAAGAAGCCAGACACAAAAGGCCACATAGTTTGTGATTCTATTTAGACGAAATAGCTAGAAGAAGCAAAGACAGAAAGCAGATTAGCAGATGCCAGGGCCTGTGGGAGGAGGAATGGGGAGTGACTGCTCCCTGGGACAGGGTCTCCTTTTGGAGTGAGGACATGTTCCGGACCTGATAGAGGCGATGGTGCACAGCACTGTGAATGTTCTAAATGCACTGAATTCCATGTGACATGAATTGCATCTCCGTACATTTCAAAAAACACTCCCCTTGTCAGGTCAGTCAGCACGCACTCTCGAGGTGGCTGTGCAAACCTCCTAGACTGGGGCTCTGACCGCTCCTATCCCCACCCCACCCCCATCCTCTACCCAGGTTTTCCTGAAGGAGACAGAGCGGCAGGCCCTGCAGGAAACGCTGCACCGGGAGGTCGTACGGAAGATCCTGCTCCTGCAGAGCTGGTTCCGGATGGTGCTGGAACGCCGGCACTTCCTACAGATGAGGCGGGCAGCCATTACCATCCAGGTATCGCAGAGGCCGAAGGGCCCGGGTGTGGGGCTGGCCAGGCTGGCTCACACCTGGCCCCTGAACACCTGCCCTGCTCTCAGGCCTGCTGGCGGTCCTACCGCGTTCGACGGGCTCTGGAGCGGACACAGGCAGCCATATACCTCCAGGCCACGTGGAGGGGCTACCGGCATCGGGCAGCTTACCGGCGCCAGAGACAGAGCATCATCCGCCTGCAGAGCCTCTGCCGGGGGCACCTGCTGCGCAAGAGGTGAGCAGAACAGGGCTCTCCCCCACAGAATATTCCAGAAGCCAGAAAGTTCACTCACCCTAAAGCTGCCTGAGATACAGTTAGAGCTGTCAGAATATCATTCTGAATGCAGGGAGGATGGGGAGGGACTGGTGGGATCCAGCCATCTGGACACACAAATCCCAAAGAGACATTCTAGGGCTGGAGGGTGGTGCTGATGGCAAAGCCCCAAGTCACCATCCGCTGCATTTGGTCACCACCAGGAACATCTGCACCTGCCCACCCAGGCCCGTCAGTGGAGCACCTGGAATCGGGGGGTTCAGGCCACCCTGAGCTCCCCTCCTACCACACCGCACATATGCAGCTTGGGTGTCCACCAGGCCGGGGCCCCAAAGGAATTCTGGGGTTTCTTAACAGGCCTCCCCCACAGTGAAGGTACCCCTGAGCTAGCCAGGCAAACCTGGGGCAGGGACGGCCATGAGGACAGGGCCACTCCCCAACCCCCCTATTCTAGCTGAGGAGATTCCGCCTTTCTGGAAGCCTCTCTAAGGGCCAGAGGCTGTGCCTGGCTGGCCAGCATGCAAGCAGCACGGGGGTCCCACCAAAGTGGAGGGACAAACCAGGTGGATTCTGGGGGCTGCGAGTATGGTAGTTCCTGAACCCACCCCCTTTACTCTCCTCGCATCAGCTTCCGCCAGATGGTCGCAGAGAAGCAGAAGGCGGAAGAGGAGAGGGAAGCCCAGCAAGCCTCAAGGGAAGAAACTGCCAAGGGTGGGCCCAGCCAAGAACCACCGGAGGACAGCGAGCATTCGCCGCTGGAGCCCGAGGTGTGGCTGAGCCACGGGCCCCCTGCGGAGAGCATCCACCCTGAGGAGAGCCCCAGCCCAGAGAAGGTTCTCTTATCCCAGAAAACCCCCCCTGAAAGTCACGAGAAAGTGCCCAGCAGCCGGGAGAAGCGCGAGTCCAGGCGGCAGAGAGGACTGGAGCATGTGGAACTCCAGAACAAGCACATGCAGTCTTGTAAGGACGAGAGCGCCCTTAGGGAACCTTCCGAAACGGCCTCCCCCGAGCAGGAGGAGCGCCTCCCCCAAGACAGAAAGGAGAGCAGGGAGGATGAAGCCCTCGCAGACACAGGGGCGGAGGCCGAGAGCCCTGCTCCTGAAAATCAGCCCGGGGCGCCTCCTCCAGCCTTGCCAGCCTGCCATGTGCCCGGGGAAACCCCTCAGGCACCTCAGGACTGCATGGAACGGCCCACCAGCCTGGCTCTGGACAGCGGGGTCAGCGCACCGTCTCCCGTCACCACCCCCGAGAAGCCCCAGGACAAGAGCAAGCCGAGTGGTGGCCCAAGGGCTCAGGACAGGCCTTTGAGCCCCGGAAGCTCCACCCAGATTCAGCGGTACCGTGAACCAGTCTCCGAGCGGCTGGCCAGTGCTGTGGAGCTGTGGCGAGGCAAGAACTTGGTGGCTGCTGGCCCCAGCGCTGTGCTGAGCCAGTCCCTGGACCTTAGCGAGCGGCACCGGGTCACGGGGACCTCCCTCACAGCCACAGAGTAAGCCTCGCACCCTCCTTTGGCCTATCACAGTGGGCAGGCAGGGCAGGGGACTCTCGGCCAAAGGTCTGGCAGCAGGACCAGCTGCACACGACAGTATCTGGGGCCCTCTTGTTCTCTGGGTGGGGCCACCCTGTGCACTGTGGGGTGCAGGTGTCCCCAAAATACATGAGCAGCTCCACGTCCAAGAGCTGACACCAGGTGTGTGAGGCCCTGAGGAAGGACGGAGAGGGGTCTGGCAAGGAAGAGGCACCTGCCTGAGGCTGCCTGACAAAACCCAGAGCCCTGGGTTTCCCATGGAAATAAGCTGTGTTCACTCAAAACGTGCCTGGCCTCCAGGGACGAGGCCCCTCCGGTCAGGGGCCCCACTCCCCACCCCACCTGGGCCTCAGTTTCCTCATCAGTGAATGGGGGTCACTGCACTTGCTCAGGAGCTGTGAGAGAAGCACCCCGCTCTCAGCATGCCCTGCCTGACCCTATACCTAAATATCGGCGACTCCAGGACCAGACCCTTGTCCCAGAGGCCCACTGGGCGGGAGGAAAGAAGAGTGAGGTGGAGGCGGGCTTCTGTTAGGGCCGCACCTGGGGCTAGCTCACTCTCCCGCTCTCCGGTGAGGCCATCCCATGCACTGCGGGGTACAGAGCAGCATCCCCAGTCTCTACCCACCAGATGCCAATAGAATTACCCTCCAGTTACAACAACGAAAAATACATCCAAACTTTCTTGCCTATAAAAGCCACATTTCTGTCATCTCGCAGGGAGAGGCGCATTTCCTTATCCACCAGTGATGTCTCCAAGCTCCTCCCGGCCCAGGCCAAGACTCAGGTAAAGCTTCAGTCTGCAGCTCTCTCCCCTCAGGGTCCAGGCTCACCTCAGCCCCAAAGGGCAGCTGGAGAGAGAAGGGGGCTCATCTGGTTGAGCGCTGACCGATGAACCAAGAGGTTGATGGTTCAATTCCCGGTTGGGGCACATGCCCGGGTTGCAGGCTCAACCCCCCATAGGGGGCGTGCAGGAGGCAGCCAATCAGTGATTCTCTCTCACCCTTGATGTTTCTCTCTCTATCCCTCTCCCTTCCTCTCTCTCTCAAAAAATCCATTAAAAAGAGAGAGAGCAAGAAGGGGAGTCAGTGGACAGAGCGCATGGTGAGGCTGGGACCCCTTGCTTTCCTCCAGCAAGGCACCGCCTTTGCTTACCTGGCCCCATTCTCTCCCAGCCTCTGTCGGAAAGCGTGGATGGCGAGCCCAGCACGAAGAAGGCGGCCGTCCAGAAGAAGAAGTCGGGCGATGCATCTACCAGCACAGACTCAGGGCTGTCCCCAGGCTCCCAGGTGGACTCTAAGTGAGTGTGGGGTTTGGGGTGGCTCAGGCCTCCAGTTTTGGAGTGCTCTGGTCTCCTACACCAATGATAGTTACAAAACTGTGTCAGGCAGGTGCTTGCTCAGTGGCAGTTCTATAACAAGAGGCCCTCGTGGAGCCCAGGTCCTGTCAGCATCAGGATGAAACGATTCCACTGATGCCTAGAGCCAATCTGTCACCAACTCAGGGTCACAGATGGGTTCCATTGGGCTTTTTATGGAATCAGAACCAGCTGCCCCGTCCCTACCTCCAACACCTCCTGGGTCCTCAGATAGAAAATCTAGGCCAAGACTTCATCCCCAGAAGCTCCTGCCCAAGAGCTACGGCTGGTTCCATCCCAGAGCAGAGAAGGTGGTCTGTGGAGAGGGAAGGTGAAGAACAGGCTGGAATGGGAGGCAGAGTCCCCACTGCAGAGACACCCCACCACCAAAGCAAAGAACCCCCAGTAGAGTGGCTTCAGACAATGGAAATTTTTCCCTCACCGTCCTGGAGGCCACAAGTCCAAAATCCAGGTGCCATGGGCACGCTTCCTGCCGAGGCGCTAAGGGAGCATGCTTCCTGCCTCTTCCGGCTCTAGGGACTCCAGGTGCCCTTGGCTATGGATTCATTCGTTCAATCTCTGCCTCTGTTGTCACATGACCTCCTCTGTCATCTCTTTTTCTGTCTCATAAGGATACTTATCCCCACCTGGGTAACCCAGATGACCTCATCTTGAGATCTTTCACTTAGTGTGTTAGTCCATTCCGGTTGCTATAACAAAATACCACAGAATGAGCAGTTTAAACGGCAGGCATAATCCCATTCCCGAGGGCTCCACCCTTAACAGTCCACTCACCCCCCAAAGGCCCCACCTCCTAATAACATCACACTGGGGATTAGGCTTCAGCATATGATTGGATTTTTTGCCAATAATCAAAACTTTATTGAAAAACTGATACCAAAATAGGAGATCACTGCTGTATACTCAAAAAATTAAATGTAGTTACATTATCTTGGTAGATTAACTAGAATTACTGAACTGATAAGGTTTTCTGTGATGTAACAAAAATTCAGGAAGTTGTATGGCTCATTAGTGTTGTGTTCTTCTAAATGGTCACCCACCTGCTGTGAGTCTAGCCTTTCCTCCTGTCAGCGGCACAACCCTGTTAACAACCTACACAAAGAGCCACTGTCTGAGCTTGGCTGGAAAGGGGTGACCTTGCCCTGGCCGGTGTGGGTCAGTGTTTATCTTATTTTATTTATTTATTTTTTGTATTTTTGTGTTTTTGGTTTTTTGTTTGTTTTTGTTTTTCTTTGGGGTCAGTGTTTAGACTATTGGCCCGGGCACCGGGGGTCACAGGTTCGATTCCTGGCCAAAGACACATACTTGGGTTGCAGGTTCGATCCCTGGCCCTGGTCAGGGCGCATACGAGAGGCAACCAATCGATATGTCTCTTTTACATTTCTCTCTCTCTCTTTCTTCCCCTCCACCACTCCCTCCCTTCCACTCTCTAAAAATGGAAAAAATATCCTCGGGTGAGGATTAACAAAAAAAAAAAAAAAATTGCGGTGATCTTGCAGCAACCTGGACATTTTACATACATAAAGTAAGAATTTGGATTTAAACTAGCAATTTTTTTAAGTTTTTCCTTTCCTCCTCCAAGGATGGATGTAGTAAGTCTCTAGCCAAAGGCATGCTGATCCTTTCTCTGAAGTGCCACCCTGGCGACCAGCACACAGTCAGGCGGGTGGTATCAACTTCAGCGTATGAATTTGGGGAGAACCACACAGACAGTCTATTACATGTGGTCACATCTGCAAAGACCCTTCTCCAAATACAGTCGTGCTCACAGCCTCTGAGGGTCAGCACTTAGACACAGCTTTTCACCCCCCACATACACAGGAGCCACAGCGCACGACTTGGTGTTTATTTTTTGTCATTTTTTCCCTCTCACCTTGTACCGTAAAAACATGAGGAAGATGGGATGGTTTTATTTATTTTTTTGTATGAATATGGGGTCAGCATCTGATTGGCATCTTGCTTTTTCACCTGACTCCACTGTCAGTTCACGAAAATTGACCCTTTTTTTTTATTATTTTTTAAATATATTTTTATTGATTTCAGAGAGGAAAGGAGAGAGAGAGAGAGAGAGAGAGAGAGAGAGAAGCATCAATGATGCTCCCTACTGGGGATTGAGCCCGCAACCCAGGCATGTGCCCTTGACCGGAATCGAACCTCGGACCTTCAGTCCGCAGGCCGACACTCTACCCACTGAGCCAAACCAGCCAGGGCGACCTTATTTTTAGAAGCAACTGATTCCATCGATAACAGAGAAGGGGTATTTTTCTTTATGGTAAGCTGGCCCTTTCCTTGGCCTTATGTCTTTTTTTGTTTCCTGCGGCTTAAACAGAAACCCTGACTTTCTCCTTCAGGTCCACATTTAAGAGACTTTTCCTGCATAAGAACAAGGATAAAAAGTACAGCCTGGAGGGCACGGAGGAGGCAGAGAGCTCAGTCCCCGGGCACATCGTGCTGGAAGCCGTCACCATGAAGAAGAACATAGAAGGTCGGTCACCCGAAGCCTCAGGGATGGACGGCAGAGCCCGGGGGCCCTGGGGACATCCATCCCCAGTGAGGCCTTGGGCACACGCCTCGGGGCTGGTTCCTGCCTTGGAGGCACTTTCTGGTTGTGGATCCGTTTACAGCAATAGGGGTCCTGGCTCCCTTTGTGACCAGGCCCGAGAGGCCGACCATAGTCCCCCCCAGAACCCACCCTCACCAGCCACTCCTTCTCCCCAACAGCCCCATCGGGCCGCCACACCACGGGCGAGAAGCACACCAAGGAGACAGGAGGCAAAGGGAAGAAAAACCGAAACCTCAAGATTGGCAGAATCACGGTGTCAGAGAAGTGGCGGGAGTCGGTGTTCCGCCAGATCACCAATGCCAACGAGCTCAAGTACCTGGATGAGTTCCTGCTCAACAAGGTTGGCCAGCGAGGGTTCGGGGGGCACAAGACATGCACAGGGTGGGGTATGTGCGCAGGCTCAGATCGGGGCCACCCAGGCTGTCACCACCCAGCAAAGTGTTCAGGGGCACCATTCTAGCACAGGAAGTGACGTTTCCTGTAAACCTGGCCTGGGCTCACACAAGATCACTTGTAACTTATATCCATCTTGGTCAGCCCAGGTACAGGTGTTCCTCAGCATCTGAGGGGATTGGTTCCAGGACCCCTGTAGATAGCAAAATCCGTGGATGTTCAAGTCCCTTATACTTTTGTATAGGCTCATGTGGATTCCGAGTCGTGCTCAGCACGTGGCAAATTCAAGTTTTGCTTTTTGAACTTTCCAGGGTGTTGTGTTTTGTTTTGTTTTCTGAATCGGTTAAATCTACAGATGTGGAAGCCATGGCTATGGAGGGCCAACTTTGTTTAAATTTCTCTGCAAAATGTCTGTGAGGTCTTATTAGAGGCTGGACACAATGTGCAGAACTGTGTTACAATCCAAAGCATCTGAGCCCTGGCCCGTTTGGCTCAGTGGGTAGAGCGTCGGCCTGTAGACTGAAGGGTCCAGGGTTCAATTCCTGGTCAGGGGACATATCTGAGTTACAGACTGGATCCCCAGTGTGGGGCGTGCAGGAGGCAGCCGATCCATGATCCTCTCTCATCATTGATGCTTCTGTCTCTCTCTCTTCCTCTCTGAAATCAATAAACATTTTTTTTTTTTTTTTTTAAGCATCTGGTTCAGGGATGAACCTGTCCCAAGGGCCATGGCGAGGGGTTGTAACCTGTGCTGGAATTGTCTCACGTGCACACGCTCAGGCATTGTCTCATCTGCACACGCCCCGCAGATGCGTTTTATCCTGTGGTTCCTGCCCAGGATGTTTGAAACCTGCAGTTAGAAGACACTTAGACGCTTCATCTGTTGTATTGCAGTGACCTCTGAGGGCAGTTGCCCCTCTTGCTCACACACACAAGGACACAGAAACACCAAGATCCGGAATAACCTGCGCAAGACACACCTATGTCCCACTGGACTGTCTCTCAGTCCATCATCCTCACTGTGACTCAGCCATAGCCCAGCCGTGGCCATGAACTTTTGTTTAGAATAAGCTTTTACAAAATGCATTGGGTCTCGTGGCTGATACTGATTGAACACTTACTTGTGCAGCTGAGGTGACTGAGCCATGGCCTCGTGGTGTTCATGGCTCCGGCTGTGGAAAAGCCCACAGCAGACAGAACAGGATCGGGAGCTTCTCAGAGGCACCGCAAGCTGGCAGGGACCCTGCAGAGGGTGGATGCATCGGGAAATCATCAGGCTATTGAGCAGCCCTGGTCCTGGGGCCTGTCCAGGGTCAAGTGCTTGTGTGGCAGTTCTGCCTCCAGGGGACTTTGCAACGTCTGCACATGTCTTTAGTTCTCACAGCTGAGAGTGCTACTGGCATTTGGTGTGTAGAGACCAGGAGCCCTGCTTTTCTCGGCCCCGCAATCCCCAGTGAGTGATCCAGCCCCAAATGTCAGCAGTTTGAACCTGGGCTAAATGGACCGGAGAGACCAGAGTTGGCCAGAGAGCCCTAATTTTATCCTGTGAGCCCAGGGGAACCAGGGAAGGGTTTAGGATGGGGCAGAGTGGTGACCACTCAGATGCCCAACCTGAGGAGGCACAGGGTCAGTGGGTCTCTCCTTTCCTCCCCCTCCACAGATAAATGACCTGCGTTCCCAGAAGACACCCATCGAGAGCTTGTTCATCGAGGCCACAGAGAAGTTCAGAAGCAACCTCAAGACCATGTACTCAGTCCCTGTATGTGTGACCCCAGCCCCAGGGGGGGCCTGGCAATCACCCAGCCTTCCCAGGATGCACCTGGCCCCCACCCCCACCCTCATCAGTCTGTCCAGGGGAGTCATACCTTCCGTCCTTGCAGAACGGGAAGATCCACGTCGGCTATAAGGACCTGATGGAGAACTACCAGATTGTTGTGAGCAACCTGGCGGCCGAGCGCGGCGAGAAGGACACCAACCTGGTCCTCAACCTCTTCCAGTCCCTGCTGGACGAGTTCACCCGTGGGCATAGCAAGAATGATTTCGAGCTGCCCAAGGTTGGTGGTGCCACTCTGAGTATAAGCAGGGTCCCAGCATGGTGAGGGGGGGCAGCTGGGGAAAGGGTTACCCCAGGGGCCCACACAGACCTGCCTTGTGCTCCCTCACAGCAAAGCAAAGCTCAGAAGAAGAAGCGGAAGCAGGAACGCGCTGTAAGTATGAGTGTGCACACTCTGTGTGTGTGTGTGTGTGTGTGTGTGTGCGTGCGCACGCGCAGGTGAGCGTGTGTTTTCCCGCCCGGTCCTAAAGAAACCAGCTGTGAGTGAGTAGCCCCTGGCCCTGAGATGCTGCTCAGCACCCTCCTCGGTCCTCAGGTCCAGCAGCACAATGGACACGTGTTCGCCAGCTACCAGGTGAGCATCCCGCAGTCGTGCGAGCAGTGCCTCTCCTACATCTGGCTCATGGACAAGGCCCTGATCTGCAGCGGTGAGTGTCCCAGAACTCCAGCTCTTCCCCCGTACTGTACCCCTGACCCCTCCACCACGCCCCCAACCCTCCACCAAACCCCTGATTACCCATTATAACCCATGGTAACCCCTGACCCTCCACCAAATCTCAACTACCCCTGTACCTCCTGACCCCCTCGGTACCCTCTCACCCCTCACAGTGGCCCTAACTCTGCCACCATGTTCCCAACCCCTTGCTGAGCACCAGGGCCTTCCCCCCAGCCACATCTCACCCACTCGACCCCCCGCCAGAGCAGGTCCCCCTGTGTCCCACCTCTGGGCCTTTGTGCACACACCTGAGCTGCTGGCCCCTCCCACATGTTCCAGGGGAAGCCATCAGTCCCCACCAGCAGACCCTCCATCAGGTGGACAGGAGGCAACCCAGCACTTGCATTTTCCTGGGACCAGCCAGGCCTGGCTTTCTTTTCCACACAGGGTCTCCTCCTCTCCCTCTGGGCCATGTGAGAGCAGTTCTCCCTCCCATATCTGCCATCAATACCTCAGCAGCTGTCACTGTGCTGAGATGAGGATGCACCCCGGTGCCAGCTACCGTTTATTGTAGCTGATTTCTTCTTTCCATGCATGACATTCCCCTAGTCTGGTGTTTGGAGCAACATCACTCATACCACTATCACAGGCCAAATCCTCAGGGCTACCCCCTGGCAGGACTGAGGCGTAGGCCCCTGAGCCCTTGCTCCTGTCACACTGGCCAGGCTGGCTCTGAGGGCCACCAGCTACAAATACCTGCCAACACAGCCCCCAAGTCTGGGAACCAGGGCAGAGATTTGTGTGGTGCAAGTTTAGAATTCAGTTGGCGGGTCCCTGTCCCCTTGGCCATTGGGACGGGCAGCCACGGGAACCTGGGGTCCCTAATGCTCCGCCTGTGACCACCCTCCCCCGCCCTGCCCCACCATGACCTCCTAGTGTGCAAGATGACCTGCCACAAGAAGTGCATGCACAAGATTCAGACCTACTGCTCCTATCCATGTGGGAGGAAGGTGAGCCCATCTCGGCCGGGAGCTGTGCAAAACAACACTAGGTCAGGCCCAGGTGACCCCAACCAGGCACATCCGGTTCTGCCTGAGCCCCTAAGGCAGGGGCCAGGCTTGTGTGACATCTCAGACCTGGCCCTGCTTTTCCCTTCCCTGGGTGGTGGAGGGAATCCCCCTCACTGTGCCCACAAGGAAGGCGGGGTCCTGAGCACTGGGCGGAGGCAGGAGCTGGGGCTGACGGCTCTGAGAGGACCATGGGTGCTCCTCATAGGGAGTCCCTGCCCCGTGGCCCTTGATCTGACCTCTGCAGCCTGCAATGGGGAATGAGGGACAGAGGGGTGGAGCCACAGAGGAGGCTGAGGGCAGCCAGGGAGGCAGCTAACCCAGGCTTCACCCCCGACCCCGGGATTGCAGAGCGAGCCGGGGACCGAGCCGGGCCACTTCGGCGTGTGCGTGGACAGCTTAACCAGTGACAAGGCTTCGGTGCCCATCGTACTGGAGAAGCTTCTGGAACACGTGGAGATGCACGGCCTATACACCGAGGGCCTCTACCGCAAGTCAGGCGCCGCCAACCGCACGCGGGAGCTCCGGCAAGCGCTGCAGACAGGTGGGTGATACGGCAGGTGGGACCTGCGCACAGGCAGGGCTCCTGCCTGCACTGTGCTCACCGGCCCTGCCCACCCTTCCCTCAGACCCCTCGACAGTCAAGCTGGATAACTTTCCCATCCACGCCATCACCGGGGTGCTCAAGCAGTGGCTGAGGGAGCTGCCCGAACCCCTCATGACCTTCGCCCAGTATGGCGACTTCCTCCGAGCTGTGGGTGAGTCCTGTGATGGTGGAAGGGCAGGCAGGTGGTTGATATCGGGGTCGTAGGCATGAGCACCCTGTGGCCAGCCAGGGAGGTGGGACCACCCAGTCACAGCTAAGAAACCAAGGCCTGGGGTGGGACCCAGACCGTCTGTGGTCCTGCATTCTTGTCCCACACGGTGGAGGCTCTCCGTCCCCACGGTGTGTGGAGGTGGGGCCTGCGGGGAGCTGATACCTTGGCCTTCCTAGAGCTGCCAGAGAAGCAGGAGCAATTGGCCGCAATCTATGCCGTCCTGGAGCACCTGCCGGAAGCCAATCACAACTCCTTGGAGCGACTCATCTTCCACCTGGTCAAGCAAGTGCCCGCTGCCACTCTCTGTGGGATGGGGGGTCCCTGCAGGAGGCCCCACTGCCCACTCCCGGCGAGTGTTCTCTGCTGGTTCTGCACCAGGACGTGGGTCCATGTTGAGGGTCTGGGGGGATCCCCCGGCCACCCCTCCCTAACTGCCGCTCGCTGCGCAGGGTGGCCCTGCTCGAGGACGTGAACCGCATGTCGCCCAGTGCACTGGCCATCATCTTTGCACCCTGCCTCCTGCGCTGCCCTGACAACTCAGACCCGTTGACCAGCATGAAGGACGTCCTTAAGATCACCACGTGAGTGCCGGGCCAGCCCCACCCCCACACACACTCTGGGTGGCCATGCCAGGGACCCTTCCGGGTCCTTTTGAGGCTGAAGACTATGAAGGAGGGGAAGACCTCACCCCTCATCCCAGGGTGAGGGACAGACATGCAGCCAATGTACTCCCCTCCAGCAGCAGAGAGCTGGTAGCAAACAGAAGCGCTGGTCTCCAGGTTTCTCCTTTCCCCTGAGCCTTCTGCAAAATTCTCCAGAAATTTCTCAAAAGGCCCTGGCTGGCTTGGTTCAGTGGATAGAGTGTCGGCCTGAGGACTGAAGGGTCCCGGGTTCAATTCCAGTCAAGGGCACAGGCCCGGGTTGCGGGCTTGATCCCCAGTAGGGTGGCGTGCAGGAGGCAGCCAATCAATAATTCTCTCTCATCATTGATGTTTCTCTCTCTCTCTCTTCCTCTCCCTTCCTCTCTGAAATCAATAAAAATATATTTTTTTAAAAAAATTTTTTTTAAATGTTCCTCAGAAGATCGTCAGACATCAGTCACTAAGGGGACATAGTGTAGGTGACTTGAGAAAACAAGAACCTGTCACTGTAGGTGGTTTCATGGGGCAAACACGCCAAGAAGGCCTGACAGTGCAGCCCGAGGCCACACTTGTCACGACTGAAAGGTGACGGGCAGGCAGTGGGAACAGAGGGGCCTGGCTGGCCCGACAGGTTTGCTTCCAGCCTCTTCCAGCACCGTCTGTGCTCCTTTCTTCCTTTGTGCTTCTGGTGACGGGAAAATGAGTGTGACTGGTCGTCCATCCAGGCCGAGTGCCCTCCGTACTGAATACTCCAGGTGGAGTCCCTCAGTACTGACCGCTCCAGGCTGGCCCTGACTACTGAGCAGATGAACTGCTGGTTACAGTGCGTGTTCTGGAGCCCTGGGGGCCAGCTGCCTGCAGGCCTTAGGACAAGTTGCCCAGCCTCCCTGCACTTCATACTAGTACTTCTCTGTGAAATGCGATAATCCCCACCCTGCAGCGTGACTGAGGAGTCGGTTCACTCCGACCCTCTGTGCGTACTTCTTCCTTCCGACAAGGAGGCGTGTTGAGGTGGAAACTCAGGCTCAGAGAGGTGGAGTGAGTCGTCCAGGGTCACCCAGCCAGTCAGCTGGGGTCAAGATGGCAGCTGCAGCCATATCCCTGGCCCTGCCTGGTCTCCGGATGGGTCTCTGCCTTGGCCATGGTGCCATCTCCAGCCAACACCTCCCTGGATACCAGGTCCCCTGGCCAGCCATCCCTGGCACCGTATCTGAGTCACCCTCTCCATGGGCCTTCGTCACAGGTGCGTAGAGATGCTGATCAAAGAACAGATGAGGAAGTACAAGGTGAAGATGGATGAGATCAGCCAGCTGGAGGCCGCCGAGAGCATTGCCTTCCGCAGGCTCTCGCTCCTGCGACAGAACACTGTGAGCACTTTGTGTGGTGGGGTCCTCCATGGGGATGTGGCCTGGGTGGGAGTGGCCCTGTGAGCAGGGCTTGGGTGTCAGGGCGGGGTCTCACTTCCCTTACCACCAACACCCCTGTCACGGGCAGCTTGGTCCAGGGCCGATTCCTACCTCAACCAAATGACTACTGCCCTGTCCTCTTTGCCGACTGCCCCTCTCAGGGCAGTGGGAGACCGTCACCCGCTTGGTGGTGTTACATCCTCCTGCCCTGGTCCTTGCTGACTTGGGCCCCGCCCATAGGGGACTGATCCCACAGAAGTGGCCCCAGAGTGGGGGGTGGGAGGGATTTAAAAGGGCAGGTCCTGAGCTTCCATGGGAGGACATGCCCTTGTCCCCATGGACCATAACAGAACTGGTGTCTTTGTCGTGGTCCCATGTGGTCACCCTCTGTTCATCTCTCCCCCCAGCCATGGCCTCTCAAATTGGGGTTTTCGTCTCCCTATGAGGGGGTCCTGGTATGTACACAATTGGTGGGCCCACCCTGCATGTCTTCAGTGTAGTGCATGCTGGGGTTCCCCTCTGCCCCCAGGGTCCTCGTAGGGTAGGCCCAGCATGTCCTAACCTCTGGAACTGCATGCTGGGGGAGGCCTGTTGCCTGTTGACCACCTGTGTTGAGGACAACTAACCAGCTGTGCCAGGGCCACTTGGTTAAGAGTGGTTCCTGGAGAAGCCTCACTAAGCCCAGCCAGCCAGCCACAGCAGAACTAACCACCCCTCGAGCTGTGCACGCCACCCTCTCTCCACCCACAAGCACTGACCGCACCCGCCTGGAGGGGCCGCCAAACCTGCTGCTTCTCTGTTGCAGAACAAGAGCCCCACAGCCCGGGGAAGCAGCAGCGGCCCAGAGGAGCTAGGGGTGCTGCCAGAGGAGGAGGCAGCCGGCCCCGATGAGGACGAGGACCGGGAGAAGGAGATCCTCATCGAGCGGATCCAGTCCATCAAGGAGGAGAAGCAAGTGTCCCTCCATCCCCTTCCCACCCTCGTCTGCACCATCCAGCCTCTCCACCAGTCCCTCCACTATGCACTCTGGAGCCAATGGGCCAGGCTCAGTCCTGCCGCCCAGTACCCACCTCATGGAGTAAAACACAGCCTGGAGCTCTGTTAAATTCCTTCTTCACCACAGGGAACCATGTGCCCACTGGGAGAGAAAGGGCAACAGGGATCATGTTCAGACTTTGTCTTGAAGGTGGCCTTAGCTGGGGTGACTGATGAATTTGTGTCCGGTTGAGATGTGAGTGTGAAATTGTGCCAGGAGAACAGATGTGACCCAGGGTAGCTGGACACCCTAGTCTTACAGAGTAGGGCTCTCCAGGCAGAGGGAACAACACGTGCAAAGTCCTAAGGCAGGAGCTCCTCGCTTGCTCAGTCCTGGGCCAGGTGGCCGGCTTCCCTCAACAGCCCGACACCTTCTTCCTGTGAGCTTTGCAGGGCCGGGGCATTTGGGGCCGGGTATGCTTTGGGGGTGGGGCGTTCTGGAGGCAGGGAGTCCCGTCCAGGACCAGGATGTCCTGCTCTGTCCCATACTGTCCTGGCACTTTCCATGGGGTGGTCTGTCACTGTGGGAACAGCCTGGGACCTGGGACCCCTCTCGTTCCCAGGGAGGATATCACCTACCGGCTGCCAGAGCTGGACCCTCGGGGCTCTGACGAGGAGAACCTGGACTCGGAGACTTCGGCCAGCACCGAGAGTCTATTGGAAGAGCGGGCCGGGCGGGGGACCTCGGAAGGTCAGTATTAAGGTAGCGTCTGCTTTTTTCCTCCCATGTCCACCCCTGGCAGGCCCCCGGGCAAGGGTCTGTCTGCTAGCCTGAAGCTGCAGTAACCCTGCCATCTGTCTCTCAAAAGGACCCCCCGCACCTGCTCTCCCCTGCCCCAGTGCACCTGCCCCGAGCCCCCTCCCCGAGGTGGCCGCCTCTCCAAGACGAAGGCCGTCGTCCTTCATGACGGTCAGAGTGAAGACTCCCCGGCGGACCCCCATCATGCCCACAGCCAACATCAAGCTCCCCCCTGGCCTGCCCTCCTACCTCCCTGGTCAGGCACCAGGTGCCCAGGAGGCTGCCATGCTAGTGAGGCGCCGAGACACACCTGCCCGACGCCCGGACCAAATACACTCTGTGTATATCACACCGGGTGCACACCTGCCTGTGCAGGGCACTCAGGAGCCCCTGGACAAGGATGACCAGCCACCGGGGGCCAAACGGAGGTACTCAGACCCCCCGACCTACTGCCTGCCCCCCACCTCAGGCCAGGCCAACGGCTGAAGGCCCGCAGTACCAGAGTCAGAACATCTGAGGACAGCCGTGTGCGGGAGCGCCAGCATTCGGCTCTCCGAGAAGGATCTGGAATGAAAAGCTCCAAGAGCAATGTGCGGTGGGCACTGGCTCCAACTGCAGAGTCCAGCGGGGAGAGGCCGGCCGGGGCAGAGCCCCGGTTTCACACAGATGTGCCGCCGAGAGCCCCAAATCCTAGCAGGCAGCCTGGCCTCTCCCACCCCGTTTTGTACGTTTTGTACGGTTTTACAGTTAACTGTTACCTTGTGCGTGGTTTACATAACTTTAAACTGTAACAGCCTTAACAGAAGACCAAACTGTTTTTTATATGTGTATGTACAAACTTTTGTATTAACGCCCTGCCTCGCCTTTATAACCTGGACACAGACTTCAGAGCAAAACCCACATGGCCGCCTCACCTCGAAGGCTCAGGCCCACAGCGAGGACGGCTTGGACCAGGGGTTTGGACAATTGGGGCACTGACTGTCCCCAGTCTGTCTGGGTCTCATCCTCAGGCCTGGCCAGCAGTCATCAGCCCCCATGCATTCAAAGAAACAATGGAGCCTTCCATGGTGATCCAGGCTGTTGGCTGGAGTGAGGACGTGAAGTGGGGGGCAGCCTTCACCTGGGGTACCACAGACCTCACATCCAGGGTGACTCAAATGTGGTCATCGCTCTGTCCACTGTTCCCTGAGTGGAGGAGGCCACCCTTGGCACTGCCTGCCCCATGTGGCAGAACAGGAACTCAGGACTGCTCAAGGGCGAGGAGGGCGAGGCCTGAGTTTGCACATCCCTGGGAACAGCCTGGGGACCTCCAGAGCGGGGCTCCTGTCTCGGGCTCCTCTCACTCCCTGGACACCTGGACAGATGGCCCCGGGTCTGGGACTAGAGGTGTCCTACAAACCATGTGAAATAAAGAAAAGGTGACTGAGGTGTTTGATGTGATACCTGCTCTGGGTGGGAGGAGCATGGGGCAGCAGGGTTGTGGTCTCCTCTGGAAGGACCTGCCTTGCTCCTGCAGCAAACACTGCTGTCACTGCTGTTGGAATTGCACACGTATCCATCCCTGGGGGGGTTGGGCCTGCTGGAGGCTCATGCATATTGATCCAGAAACCAGAGGGAGCAGGGAGTACCTGGAGCTACATTCAGTGAGAAGAGCCTGCTGTCCTGGGAGCCGCCTCTTGTCACCCTCTTGCAGCCTAACCCCAGCCAGGGCCATCCACCCTGAGGGCCTCACAGAGCCAGGAACAACGTCCCCACACACAAGCTCCCAGGCTGCAAACGGGGGCAGTTGTGGGAGCTGGCTGGCAGGTGGGGGCAGTGAAGACTGCACACGTTAGGGAATTGTCCAAAGTCACACGCTGGGATTGGGCATGGCTGGGATTCAAAACCTACTGCCTCTGGAGCAGCTGTCGCCAGTGGTCCGCGGACCACTGCTCTAGAGTGTCCCTTTATCCGTCCTGGGCTTGGTTTCATCCATTGTATCCTTTGAGGACACCAGGCCTACTGGTGTGATGGGAACACAGGTGACCTGGGCTTGGGAAGATAAAACGTTTGCACTCCAGGGTTGTCCCTGTGCAGCCTCCATCTTCATTCACTGTCTGCTCAGGATAAGCCTTGGCTCCCTAGGGGGCCGGGGGGCTAGGACTGGGTTCTTTCCATGGGGGTCTGAGCCTTAGGGGTGACCCAGCCCCATCTCACTCCAAGGGCTAACCTGTGGCCCCCTTGAAGCGACACCGTCCTGCTGCCCACTTCCCAAGAAAGGGCTGGAGGGTTGAGTCAGAGTCGGGGTTGAGAACGACGTGCTCGTAACCACGTAAGTTCGGATGGGAACCCAACCCATGGATTCCGATGTCCAAGGTCTTAACCCCTTCCCGAAAGAACTAGGGGGAAGGCTGCTGGGGTGTGGGAAGAACCCAGCCAGGAGTGAGTGTGGCGAGGTGTGTGTGTGTGGGGGGGGGGGGGGGGGGGGGGGCGGTGATCAGAGACTGAAGGAGGGGCGGGGGGGAGTGATCAGGTTGCACGTGCGCCTGGTACCGAAGGACCTACGTGGTCCTCAACATTTCGTTAAGGGTTGAGATGGCCACAACGAAAGCTGGCGGTCCGGCCCTGACTAAATATGGACCCGGTGGGCTCTCCAGGAAACAAGACGTTACTCCCGCTCTAAAGCTGGGACTGCGAGAGAGAGAGAGAGGGCACGCCCACCCGGAAGGAGGTCAAATGAAGGCACTTCCGCCCTCAAGAGGGCGCGGGCGGAAGGGGCGGGTACCGCCGTCGGAAGGGGCGGTACCGCCGGTCGGTGATGGCCGCGTCCAGGCTGGAGCTGAACCTGGTGCGGCTGCTGTGCCGCTGCGAGGCGATGGCAGCAGAGAAGCGGGACCCGGACGAATGGCGTCTAGAGAAGGTGGGGGCCCTGCATTGCCGCTTAGAGCTCGACTCCCTTAGGGAGGTGCCCGGGGCTACAGCCGGACCCCGCCCCCCACCAGCCGCCCTGGCCACGCCCCTTCGGTGGGCGCCGCCACGTCCACCAGCTTCGTCCACCCTCGTCCCTGGGGCTCAGCTGGTCCCCGCCTCCTCGACATGGGCCCCTTCCGTTTTCCAGCCCCTAACCCCTCCTTGGCTCTGCCCGCTTCGAGCAAGATGGGGAGGAAGGGGGGTGCAGGCTGACACCCACTTGTTCTCCCCAGTACGTGGGAGCCCTCGAGGACATGCTGCAGGCCCTGAAAGCCCAGACGAGGTGAGTGCAGACGGCCAGAAGGGCTTCCTATCGGAGGGTAGAGGCCGCGGGGGGCGGGAGGCAGGTGCAGTAGGGGGCCCCGAGGCTCCAGTCCTTGCTGGGACCTTTCTCTGACCTGGGGACAGCAGACAGGTTTTCTTTTTCTGCATCTCGCCATCCAGCAAACCGGTCTGTGAAGTGATCAATGAATATTCCCGCAAGGTGGACTTTCTGAAGGGGATGCTGCAGGCAGAGAAGCTGGTGAGCACAGGCATCCCTTCCGCAGCTTCCTCAGCCCTCAGCAGGCTCTCCGAGTCCCCAGGACCTGTTCCTGTTGTGACGCCTCCTCCCTCTCCTGTAGGCGTCCTCCTCCGAGAAGGCACTAGCCAACCAGTTCCTGGCCCCTGGCCGAGTGCCCACCACGGCCAGGGAGCGGGTGCCCGCCACCAAGACGGTCCATCTGCAGTCACGGGCACGGTACACCAGCGAGATGCGGAGTGAGCTGCTGGGCATGGTAGGGCACCCTCCCTGGTCCTTAGGAACCCTCCCATCAGATACAGGGACCCTAGGGGCCTCTGCCCTGGGCCATGAAACAAGGCATCCCACCAGAGGGGCATTCTGGTCAAGGTTTTGCCAGAGGAAGAGGAATTTGTTTGGTACATGGCAAAAGGTGCCCATGTCTGGTTAAGCCACAGAGTTGGCTCCTGGCTTGCCACCTGCCACAGATAGACAAGATTTTTCCATCTGTAAAATAGGATGACAGATCCCTTTCTGAGAACTTTCCATAGATCAGCTAAATTATTCAAAATATGAGCTGCTGTCATTATTAATAGTTGAGGAAACTGAGGGTCAGAGGTTGTGGGACTTGCCCGGGGCCCTGACTAAGGATACAGAGGTTCTGAGAGCAGAAAGGACAGGTTTGGGGGCCTGACAAGGTAGATGACCTCCTGCCTGTCCCTTTTTCCCACAGGACTCTGCTGGAGGTGAGTGGCCCTGAGCAGAACAGGACTCGAGTCCCAACTGCCTGGGACATAACATGTGACCTTGCTGCTCCCCGTCCCTTGTGCCTCATCTGGCTCCCACAGGGTCCTCCACAGCCCAGGGAGTGTCCTTGGGGGCATTACCACGTCATGTCTGTAGAGGGCAGCTGGGACAGAGGAAGTGGTCCCCAGAGGAAACCAGAGGGAGGGACCTGGGGCCAGGGGAAGCCCAGATGGGGGTGAGGAAAACATCCCAGACAAAAGGGCATTTGAGCTAGAGCCTTGAGGAGTGATCAGGAGCCTGCTGGGCAGCAGACAAGTTGGAAAAGGGCCTATGTGTAGCAGACCCATCCCAGGTAATGGTCAAGAAACCAGATGCAGAGAACCAATCCTCTCCTCCTTTCTGCTTGGCCTGTTCCTCTTCCAGATCCCAAGCTGGATGTGAGGAAGAGAACGTGAGTGTCCTCAGCCCTTGGACAGCACTGAGGCGGGCGGCAGGGGGGGGGGGGGGGGGCTGGACAAATCTTGGACCACTGAGGAGCCACCACAAGCGTCTAAATCACCCATCAGACGCCACTTCTGGGAATGCTTTACCCAGAAGCCAAAGCAAAGAAGGGGAAACAGTCCCAAGTGGGGCAGTGGCTGCAGCCATAACCCCTGGGTTCCCTGGGAACATGTTTGTCTCTTCCCCCACCTCCCACCCCCCACCCCCACTCCCATCTCATGTCTACCTGTCCACCCGTGTGTGAGGTCAGTGGGGTGGCAGGTCCCAGGCCCAGGGATGAGAAGCAGTCGGCAGCCGAGCTAGACCTCGTCCTGCAGCAGCACCAGAACCTCCAGGAGAAGCTGGCAGAAGAAATGCTGGGCCTGGCCCGGAGCCTTAAGACCAACACACTGGCCGCCCAGAGTGTCATCAAGAAGGACAACCAGGTGTGAGAACTGTGGGAACTGCGGCTTCTGCCCTGGGACATCAGAGGTTTCCCAGTAGAGGGGCATTGTGGCTGGGACTTGGCTGGATAAATGCAAATTTGGTAGCAGACAAGATTCCCAGCTGAGGAACCAGCGCCCGCCCGCCCGCCAGGGCCAAGAGGTGCTGGCTTGCCCCAGGGCAGTAGGGAGAGTCCACACTCCACCCCAGTCCTCTTAATACTCTCACCCGTAGACCCTGTCGCACTCACTCAAGATGGCCGACCAGAACCTGGAGAAGCTGAAGACAGAATCAGAACGGCTGGAGCAGCACACACAGAAATCCGTCAACTGGCTGCTTTGGGCGATGCTTATCATTGTCTGCTTCATTTTCATCAGCATGATCCTCTTCATCCGAATCATGCCCAAACTCAAATAAAGACCCGCCTGGCCCAAGCTGGTTAGGCTCGGTGGATAGAGCATCGGCCTGCAGACTGAAGGGTCCCGGGTTTGATTTCGGTCAAGGGCACATGCCGGGGTTGCAGGGTCAATCCTCAGTAGGGGGCGTGCAGGAGGCAGGCAGCTGATCAATGATTCTCTCATCATTGATGTTTCTCTCTCTCCCTCTCCCTTCCTCTCTGAAATCAATAAAAATAAATTTAAAAGTAAAAAGACCTGGACTGGCCCACCCTTTCTGTCCCCTGTCTGCCCTCCACCCCTCTCCAGAGGTACCCTTTGGGGTGGACAAGATGGGAAGGCCCTTGGAGGCCCCCAAGAGCCACAAAGACTACATGAGCAGAGGGGGGAGAAGATTAGGCTGGGGACAGGGATAGTGACTCAGCAAACCCCCTATTTTCCCCTGGACAAGGTGAGAGCCACCCTCCCATCCCCACGCGCCCAACCCAACCCTCAGTCTGGTAGAATCAGAGCCAACTGACAATGCCTTCAGCCTGTCGAGTTGGGGTGAGGCCTGGAGGGTGGGTAAGGAATGGGGCCATGCCTAGAGGAGGGGGCATCAGTGCTAGGCCTTCCTTGCAATTGAAGGTGATAATTGAGGGACAGTGCTCAGCACAGCCTAAGCTCTCAGGACACTGCAGGTGCTTCACACAGTCAGTCAGCAAACAGGAGGGTTCGTGGAGACCCTGCCCTGCCTGGGCTATAGTCTGATCATTTCAGATGAGAACTGGAGGGCACTGGAGTTGGGATCATGAGTGGGAGTCCAGGGTAATAGTGGGTCCTGGCCTCTGCCCACCCCCATTTCAGATTTTAAGGGCAAAGCCTGTAAGGATGGTGACCAGGGCAGCTCAGTAAGGAAGTGTGGACAGGTGACAGCTGCACGGAAAGTGTCTGTTTCAGACACTTGGGCACATGAGCAGGCGCTGTGGGACACACGTGGACCTCCACTGACACGGATGCAAAACCACCAGATAGAGCTTTATAGAAGCTCTAGTGGCAGCTTTTTAAAAATAGATCATAAAGGGAGGAGACCAAGATGGCGGCGTAGGTAAACACCGGAGACCGCTGCCGCAAACAACCATTTCAAAAATACAACTAAAAGACTGAACGGACATCACCCAGAACCACAGGAAGGCTGGCTGAAGAGAGACTCTACAACTAGAAGGAAAGAGAACAGCAAATCGAGGCTCAGAGGCGGCGCAGTGTGGAAAATACAAAGGTACCGAGGTGCGCGCGCAAAGCGGGCTGGTGGCTGAGGGCGCGGTTGTCGTTTTCTGTCGGGAGTGAGTCTCAGACTCTGGGCTCCAGATCCGGGCGAGTCTCTAGGGACCCAGACTCAAACGGGAGAAGCGGGATTATCCGGCATCAGTTGGAACCTGAGGGCAGCTTTCTCTCCGAAGTTTGCAGCGGCTGCCGGGGTTCTGAGAAGCAGAGCCTCTGGGAACGGGACTGAGCGTGGCCATAACTGCTCCCTCCGCCCGCCCTGTTGATCCCGCCCCGCCCAAAGCCTGCGCACAGCCATTTGCCGATCGCCTCAGGCAAAGGCTGGATTAGCGCCTCCCCAGAAGGCAGACGTTTTCCATACAGCTGATTCCTATAGCCAGTCGGCCTGGTGGTCAAAGCCCTCTAGTGTTAACTACAACAATTAAGGCTTGGCTAGAACAAGACTGCGCACAGAGACCACAAGGGGGTGCACCAAGAAAGCATAAAAGATGCGGAGACAAAAAAACATGACAGAAATGGAGGATATGGAGCTAAGAATCGCAATTTTGAGGGCTTGCCATAAATTTGTGCAGAGCCTCACGAAAACTAATGAGACCCTCGATGCTACGATAAAGAAATTAGAAAGTAAGCATACACGGACTGAAATAAAGAATATTATACCCAATAGCAGACCAGAGGAGCACAATAATCAAACCAAAGATTCGACAAAAAACACCCAATTGGAAAAGCAAAATGAAAAAAGAATCCGAAAGTGTGAAGATAGTGTAAGGAGCCTCTGGGACAGCTTTAAGCGGTCTAATATCAGAATTATTGGAGTGCCAGAAGATGAGAGACAGCAAGATATTGAAAACCTATTTCAAGAAATAATGGCAGAAAACTTCCCCCATCTGGAGAAAGAAATGGACTTACAGGTCCAAGAAGCGCAGAGAACCCCAAACAAAAGGAATCCAAAGAGGACCACACCAAGACACATCATCATTAAAATGCCAAGAGCAAAAGACAAAGAGAAAATCTTAAAAGCAGCAAGAGAAAGAGGCTCAATTACCTACAAGGGAATACCCATACTACTGTCAGCTGATTTCTCAACAGAAACTTTGCAGGCCAGAAGGGAATGGCAAGAAATATTCAAAGTGCTGAATACCAAGAACCTACAACCAAGATTACTTTATCCAGCAAAGCTATCATTCAGAATTGAAGGTCAGATAAAGAGCTTCACAGATAAGGAAAAGCTAAAGGAGTTCATCACCGCCAAACCAGTATTATATGAAATGCTGAAAGGTATCCTTTAAGAAGAGGAAGAAGAAGAAAAAGGTAAAGATACAAATTATGAACAACAAACATGCATCTATCAACAAATGAATCTAAGAATCAAGTGAATAAATAACCTGATGTACAGAATGAACTGGTGATTATAATAGAATCAGGGACATAGAAAGGGAATAGACTGACTATTCTTGGGGGGAAAAGGGGTGTGGGAGATGCGGGAAGTGACTGGACAAAAATCATGCACCTATGGATGAACACAGTGGGTGGGGAGTGAGGGTGGAGGGTGGGGTGGGAGCTGGAAGGAGGGGAGTTATGGGGGGAAAAAAGAGGAACAAATGTAATAATCTGAACAATAAAGATTTAATTAAAAAAAAAAATCAAGATAACCCAAAATATCATGTAAAGATTAAAAATAATAATAATAATAAAAATAAAAATAGATCATAAAAAGGAGCCCTAGCTGGTTGGCTCAGTGGATAGCGCGTCAGCCTGAGGACTGCAGGGTCCCAGGTTTGATTCCAGTCAAGGGCACATGCCTGGGTTGCAGGCTCAATCCCCAGTAGGGGGAGTGATGATTCTCTCATCATTGATGTTTCTCTCTCTCTCCCTCTCCCTTCCTCTCTGAAATCAATATATTTAAAGGAGACTTGTGCTTGAGAGCCAGGAGTGGTTCGGTATTAGGGAGCCTGTCAATAGCCACATGAATGCATCAGGAAACAACCAGAGTAAACGGTGAAATGGTGCTTTGCACTGTTGCTGAACAGTATACAAAAGAGTATACAAAATAAGGAAGAGAGATTTTCCCCCCTCATTTAATTGCAAAACCTCAAGGCAAAGGCAGCATTGAGTTTAATGAGCAAATAATGAAAGTTGTGCCATCAAAGTGAAGAGATGGGGAAGCCCACGGCCCATCCACCTCCCCCAATGATTTAACATTGTCAGGAGGTGTTCAATGCAACTAGACAAGAAAATACACGAGACTGGAAAATTAGAAAAGAGGCAAAATATTTACAGATGATATGACTATATGAAAGACAAAGGCTATTTTTTATTTTTACTTATTTAATTCTTATTGAATTAATTGGAGTGACATTGGTTTCAGGGGTACAATTCTATAATACATCATCTGTATACTGTACTGTGTTCACCACCCCAAGTCAAGGCTCCTTCCATCACCATTTATTTATTTTTTTACTATGTTTTTATTGATTTTTAGAGAGAGGATGGGAGAGAGAGAAAAACATCAATGTGAGAGAAATATTGATCAACTGCCTCCTGCTTGCCCCCTACTTGGGATCAAGCCCACAACCCAGGCATGTGCCCTGACTGGAAATTGAACCCTTGACCTTTTGGTGCATGGGGTAATGCTTAACCAACTGAGCCACAATGTTCAGGGCTCCTTCCATCACCATTTTAAAAAGCTATTTTAATAAGAGAATTCAATAAACAAGGGATTTAATGAATATTTAAATTAGTTTCCTAGAGTGGGTGGAGGTGGAAGAGGGTATGGCAGGGATAAATGGTGATGGGGAAGAAATAAAATAAATGAAAAAAAAAATTTGTTTCCTATGTGCAAAAGAAGCTGCAAAATATATTGAAAGATTCCGCTTTATAATAGCATCAAAGAAGATACACTACCTGGTTAAACTAACTTCCCTGATAGAGGAAGAGCTACTAAAAAATCAACAAGACAAGAAAAATTTGCAGAAAATAAGAAAAGAAATACAAATGGTTTCTAAATTTTTTCACTTACCAGATTAAGCGAGATTTAAAACTGAAAATACATTTGCAGAAAACCGTGGTAACATCAGGGTGGCAAAGGTTTGGGGAAACCAGTGTTTCACTGCTGGTTATATCAACAGCACTGCCCCATCGAAAAACAACTTGACAGTATCTTCCCAAATTAAAATACAGAGGTCTCTTTGCCTTGCAGGGGCAATTCCACTTCCTCCCATATGTGGCCAAAGGAATTTGCACGTGAATATTTTTTGCAGTATTGTCTGTAGTGAGGAAAATATTTGTATTTGTCTGTCATTGAAATAGGATCGCCCCAGGAGACACAAGGAAGTGCTGCTTCTGAGCGGATGAAACATTCACTTTTGCCCTATGCAGCTTTTCTATTGTTTGAACTTTATAAATATGCCGCTAGTTATTTAGAGAATGTTTTTTAAAATATAATTTCTTTGTAAATAGATGGGTGCAAGTTCGCCAAAGCCACTGGTTTTCAGAGGAGTAAACTGAGGCTCAGAGAGGGTGACTCACCGCCCCAAACACACGGCAGCTTGGGGTCCTCCTAGGACTGGAACTGGAGTCAATCAAGGCAGTGAGTCCGCTTCCCGCGTCGCCAGGCCCCGCCCCCTCGCCGCCAGCCCCGCCCCGCCCCTCGGCCCCGCCCCCGCTTGGCGGAGCGACCCCAGCAGTTGGGTCCAACCTGCAGCTAAGGCATAACTGTGGTACTCAAGCTGCGCGGAGAGTGGACCCTTGGGCACCGAGCTCCGGACGCTGGGACAGGTGACTCCGGGCGGGAGCGGGAGCTCGGGCGGGAGCGGTTCGTGCGGCGCGTAGCCCGAGCGGGGGGCCCTCGGGTCTCCTCGGGGGCGGTGTCACTGGACTCCGTGCGCCTCAGCGGGCGAGCCCCGGGCAGCGCGGGGACTAACCCCAGCCAGGCCCCGGCCGCGCGTCGGCGTCAGGGTCATTTGCATAGCGCCTTTCCGGGTTCCGCAGTCGGAGTGCTCTGAGGACCAATCGTGTGCATCTATGCAAATCAGCGGGGTTGGGGCTCGCGCTAGGGGCTGGGAGTTGGCTGTCACAGGTTTGCTCTCCGCGGAGCCTGCAGCGGGGCCCCCCTTCATGCGCGTCCCCCTGTTCACAGGCCGCCCGCAGACCGCCCCCGCCACGTGCGGGCCACGACGCCCCCCGCAGGACCCGCCCGTCGGCCCCGGGACGCCCGAGCGGCTCCTTCCCGAGGTCCATGCCCACCCGGGGGCCCCCCCACACCCACGGCTCCCGGGGGGACCTGCAGTTCCGCCCGCCTGGCCCAGGGCCTCCGGTAAGTCAGGAGGAGGGTCCCCCAGGCCGAGCCTAGGCAGAGGATTCCTTACCCCCAGTTTAAAGGATCCCAGCTTCCCAATAGCCTCGTTCATTTGAAACCAGCGTCCGCTGTTCTCTGTGCTAACCGCAGGCAGGAGCTCCCAGGGCAAGGCCCAAGAAGATTGTATTTGAGGATGAACTGCCCTCCCGGACCCTCCCCTGCACCAAGAAGCCTGTTGAATCCATCCCTGGGGAGCATATGCCTAGGCCCCACCCAGTGCCCGACTATGAGCTGTGAGTGTCCCCAGTGTGGTTGCCGGTGTCTGGGGACAGTGAAGGGGCACTGAGTCTGGGGCTTTGGCAAGTGAATAAGAAAGAGAAAAAGGACATTTTGAGCAGGGAGCCCAACATGAGCAAAGAAAAACAAATTATACTGACTGGGGGAGAGGCAGGGATTCTTTGCACTCACACTCTGTCCTGCTTTCAACACTCCCCTCTCCCCCCAGCAGTAAGTACCCACCAGTGAGCAGTGAGAGGGAGCGGAGTTGCTACGCTGCTGTGTTCCAGGACCAGTACTCAGAGTTCTTGGAGCTCCAGCAGGAGTTGCACTCTGCACAGGCTAAGCTCCAGCAGCTGGAAGCCCTGCTGACCTCACTGCCCCCACCCCAAAGCCAGGTCAGCAACCAGGTGGAAACCCTTGCCCCACAGCCCTTCCATGTGGCCAGACCCTGGCTCTCAGCACACCCATCAGGTCTAGAACTCCAAACTCTTCCTCCTCCGGCCTGGGCGGGCACCACCGCACATGAGCCAACATCAGCCCTGAAGTGCTCCCTAGAGGGGTCACTGTGTCTCTTTGAGCCTCAGTTTCCCCATCTCTCCTTGGGTCCAGCACTCCCTTAGTCACCCTCCTCCTTCTCCCCTCAGAAGGAGGCTCAAGTAGCCGCCAGAGTCTGGAGAGAATTTGAGAAGAAGCGGACGGTGAGTCATGGCCTCCTGAATCCCACAGCCTGGCCTTTGCACCCCTGACACTCCCATAAGTGCCCAGTTTCACAGAAAGAAAACCAAGGCTCAGAGAGGAAAAGCAAACGGCCAAGCAGCTTGAGGGCCATAGGCCAGACTACCACAAGGACTTCCCCGCTCTCATCCTACCCAGGACCCTGGCTTTCTGGACAAGCAGGCTCGCTGCCATTACCTGAAGGGCAAACTAAGGCACCTCAAGGCGCAGATCCAGAAATTCGACAGCCGAGGAGACAGCGAGGGCTCTGTGTACTTCTGAGCATCCTGACAGAGTGAGCCTGCCTTGCGCTCACTTCTCTACCGCCCAGCCTTAGTTTCTGCTCTTCCCCCTCCTAGGGTAGCCTTCCCTGGTTACAAATGCCTCAGCCTTTGAGGCTTTGGTCCTGATGACCCCCTACTCCAGGAATTCTTCCCAGGACCTCCTCCAGGACCCCCAACCTTGACCCCATGGGGACCCTAGATCTCAACTCATCCTCTGGAAGCAGGTCCTGTTCCCAATCCCAATGGAATAAACATTTCTTAAATATATACTATGCTTAACACTCGTCACCAAAAAATTGTTCTTCCATGTTGCAGAGGGAAAAAATGAAGGTTCCGAGATATGGCCTTGTTCAGGGTCTCCAAGTGTGGTATGAACGCTTATCTGTCCAGCGGGCTCCTGCCCCTCCAGAGCCTCAGGTGGCCCTTTCTGGGGGAAAAGAAAGGGGCCAAGTGATTGGGGAGCCCCAGGGCCAGGAGTTTCCACAGGTCCAGTAATGGAGGCAAAGGACCCTAGAGCAGCGGTTCTCAACCTGTGGGTCTCGACTCCTTTGGGGGTCGAATGACCCTTTCACAGGGGTCGCCTAAGACCATCGGAAAACACATATATAATTATATATTGTTTTTGTGATTAATCACTATGCTTTAATTATGTTCAATTTGTAACAATGAAAATACATCCTGCATATCAGATATTTACATTACGATTCATCACAGTAGCAACATTACAGTTATGAAGTAGCAACGAAAATAATTTTATGGTTGGGGGTCACCACAACATGAGGAACGTATTAAAGGGTCGCAGCATTAGGAAGGTTGAGAACCACTGCCCTAGAGTCTTGCTGGGGTATTCTTCTAGAGAACTCATGTGATGTAATGCTGGGGACCACCTGAAGGGGGCAGGCGCAGCCAGGACCCTTCAGGAGGCAGCAAGGCCAACCAAGTAAATGGGTCCCTGCAATTTTCCACTTCTGGGCACTGCAAGCTGAACAGCAATTGCCGCTGGGCACTGTGGTTTACCTGAGGACACTGGGGCCTGAAGCCATGATTAAGGGCTGGCCAAAGAAAACAATGAGGTGTTTGGTCCAGGGCATGTGTGAATCCATGAGGCTCACTCTGAAGCCAGAGTCTGAATTTCACCTGAGCCATCTGCTAGGCTTAACTCCTACAGACTCACTGGCTGACCTCGGCCCCTCCCAACCCCAGACTGTTTCCCTACAACACTGTCCAACACAAACAGCAAGCAGGGCTGTTGTTAGGCTGTGGGTTTTCCAGAGGGTGGGAGTGGGTTCCCATGGTAGGCTGCCTTCCCCTCAAAAGATAACAGAGCCCTGACCGGTATGGTTCAGTGGTTAGAGCATCAGCCCATGCATCAAAGGACTGTGGACTCAATTCCTGGTCAAGGGCATGCACCTGGGTTGCAGGTTCAATCCCCAGCCCCAGTTGGGGTGCATGTGGGAGGCAACCAATGGATCACATGCATGTTTCTCTCTCCCTCCCTCCTTCCACTCTTTCTAAAAATCAATGTGGGGGGGGGAGGGGGAATGACAAACTTTGTTTGCAGGTAGGAAATGCCTTTATTATTGGCCTTGATTCATTCACTATGTAGTGTCCAACGTGGATCACGTGTCCAGAAGAAGCCACCTGGTGCACGCAACTCCTTCCTGGCTACGGCTGCCCCTCCAGTCGATACCAGGCCTCTGCCCATCACAGTAGGGAACCAACCCCACCATCCCACGAGTTCATGCCTGAGGTACTGAGGGACAAGACTGTCCCAGGATTAGAACCTCAGTTCCTCCCCCATCTTGGCCAGGAGATTCTGTGGAGGACAAGGCCAGAGCCTGGACAAACAGTCACTTTTTGGTTTCATGATCATTTAAAAAACAGAAAAGACAAACAGTTCACAGTCTTTAAAAAATAGGAGTCTGAGGAGAGAGGCTGGAGTCCTCTGTCAGGGGAATCCCCCTGAGGCTCGAGCAGCCACATCCCTTGAGGTCTGCAGACCCGGCCACGGTGCCCCGGGTCCTGTCCAGTCACTGGCCTGAGCCATAGGGCCAGTTGAAGGTACTTCCAGACAGCAGCATGTCTCGAATCAGCGTCTCAATGGGCGTCTTTCCCACTAGGCGCATGAAGAACAGCTGGGAGATGAGGGAGGCAGGGACGGCACGCAGGGCAGGGAGCCGCAGCAGCAGGCGCCCGAAGCGCTGGGGTTGGGACGGGTACTGGGCCCGCACGTACTCAGTGAGGGCCACCTGTGCCTTCTCCTGTAGGCTCTCCACGTGCGCTGGATCTGAAAGGCCACAGGCATCTGGAAGGACAAGGGCAAGGTCAGATGGGTAGGATATGGCAGGACACAGGGCCCCAGGGGTGACTGGGGGCACCATTGGGGATGTGGATATGTAGAAAGAGGAGCATTCAGGAGGTGAGAGATAGGGACTGGGTCACAAATGAGGGTATCTAAGGCAGTATTGGCTCTCAAACGATAGGGAGGTAGCCTCATCCGAGGACAATAACACAAGGGTGCAGGCAATGATACCCCAAGGGTGGATGGGACCCCAACTGAGGCCCTTTCAGGGAGACAAGTTCTAATCAAGTTCAAGGGAAAGAGGGGGCTGGGAAGGGGCCATGGGGAGGAAGGCAAGGCCCAGAGGGGTCTGGGGCTTGAGGGAGTGTGACATTGTCTAGATGGGCCCCTTGAAGGTGGGGGTAGAGCCTTCTAGGGAAAGAAGGAAGGCAAAGTTGTATATTTCACATGGATGCCACCTCCCCGAATGGCCTAGGTCTGGTTCCTGCATCCCTGGCCCCAAGAAAACACCTAGTAGGGTCTGGATCCTTCCTGGTTACAGAGGCAGCTGTGCCAACAGTCCCCAGAATTAGGTAATGCTTTGGCAGCTGGATGGTTGGTTACACCTGGCAGGAGAGTATTAGGACAGCCTTGCCTCTCCTCAATGGGAAGGACCTCAAATCAGGAAGAGAGGCTGTGGAACCAGTTCAGACCCAGCCTGGGGTCTGGGGACCAGAGTCAGAGTTCTTAGGGAGACCTGGGATCTGGGGTTGGGGCATCAGGGGGCCACACCACCTATATATCACCTCCTCCACCGCCCCATTTAGCACTCACAGCAGGCGCAGGCCACAGCCTAGCAGGCAGGGCGTCAGAGAGTGAAGGGTCACCCCCCTACCCCCAAAGAGTCCCCCGGCCCCGCCCCCCCCTTTGGAGCGCATCTTACCAGGTGTGAACAGCGCAATGGCCTTGAGGCAGCCATATTCTGCGGAGTCAACCTGCAGGCGGCCCAGCTTGTCCACCTGCTCCTGGAAGGCGCGCACCTGGTCCATGAAGGCCACAGCGCGTTCGGCGGCCATGGGTGCGGCGTGCAGACCGGCTGCGGCCAGCAGGGGCGCCGTGTGCAGGGGCAGCGCGGCCTGCGCGGCGTTCAGCACGAACAGCTCGCTCCAGCTCAGGCGCAGCAGCGCCACCTGGTCGGCGACCGGCAGGTCGGGGAAGAAGGGCGCGTGGCGCGCCCACTCCACGGTGCTGAACAGCAGCCGCGCCGCCAGCTCACACACGTTGTCGATTCCCAGCACGGCGCCCGAGGAACCTCCGCCTCCGCCAAAGCGCCCCGCCGCTGCGGGGTAGGGCTCCGCACGCAGCAACTGCGCGATCAGCTCCGACACCGGCTGCCCCGGGAAGAGGTCCCCGCCGGCCACCGCGGCAGCCAACACTGAGCCCGGGGGGCTGCCTGAGGAGGCGGCCACGGCGCCAGGCAGAGAGTGCGGGATGCGGCCACGCTGGACCGCTGCGAGGGGGACAGAGATGGGCAGGAGGGACGGGAGAGGGCAGACAGGAGATGTAGACAGGAGAGGAGAGAAGGGATGAGGGGTGAGGAGGTGGGGGAGGAATGATGAAAATGGTAAGGGGAGTGTGAAGGAACATGGGGAGGGTAGAGAGGTGCCAGGAAGGAGGAGGAGGGATGGGATAGGGGGAAAGCGGATATCCAGGGAATCATGGGGGCAGGTAGGGAGAAATAAAGGGGAAAAGACAAAGTGATCAGAGGGTTACTCAGCCCCTCCCCTCTAAAAGCCCCCACACCTAGCCTTTCCCTAAAACCCCACCCCATGGGCACACAGCTTATTGGGAGGCCAGGGGTTCAGTCCTGCAGCTCCCTCCCCCCCCCCGCTCCCCGGCTCTGCCCTGTGCCTCCAGCCTGAGCCCCCAACCCCACCCAACTTCCTACAGAGAAGGACCATGGTGGGGGTACCTTCCTGGGTGGGAATGGGACCACTGGGTGAGGGCGAATTTCAGGCATGCCTGGCCCTCTCCCACTGGCCTGTGTGAGCTCCAGTCAGCAGCCAGGGAGGCTTGACCTGTCAATCATGTCCCTGTCAATCATGGGAGTCCCAGAGCTGAAAATGGGGCCAGGGAGGGGGTATTTTCCTAGGACTTGGGACCCTGGCCAGCTTGTCCCTAAAGCAAGTGATCTCTCCTATGGAGATGGGATCATTTCTCTAGCTCCCAGCCCCGCCTCCCAGGTCATGGCCCCAGAGGATCTGTGTCTGGGTCACTGCAGCTGCCCAGTGCTGAGAATGGAGCCTTAGACAGCAGTAGGTGCACAATAAACATTGACTGCCATCAGTAGTCTCGACAGGAAGGAGGTAGAGGACTCACTGGTGGCCTCAGCCGTGTCCCCAGTGACCAGGGCGGTGGGAAGAGGGGCAGACTAGCCTGGGTGCCAGGCAGAGACTGAGCGTTACTGAGTTGGCAGGCCCTGTCTTTCCACCTCCATGAACTTCTGGTCAACCTGCCATGGAGCAGATGGGGAGGGGGACATGGGTGGGAGCCAGGGGCATAAGCAGATGGGGGAGGAATGACAAAATGGGTAAGGGGGAGTGTGAAGGCTTGGGGTGAGCCATGCTCTGCTCTCAGAGGTTGGGGACCTTCTCCTTCCCCCTTTGCTCACTCAGTTCTAAACCCCACCCCCACTTGACCATGTTCCCACCTCAGGGCCTTTGCACTTGCTGTTCCCACTTCCTGAGCATCTTTTCCCCAGTCTTCCTCCTCATTCAGCCCAGAATGTGTGGGTTCAAGCCTAAACCATAACTATATGCTCTCATACCCTGGCAAACGGCCCCACCTCCCTGCTCTGCTCAGTTTCCCCATCTGTAAGATTTAGGAGATAATAATAAACATGATGACACCAATCACTGAGTTACATAAGAATCTATCTAACTGGCTTAGAACAGCACTTGGCACACAGTAAGGGCTAAATGAATAGTAATTCAAGACAAGAAACATTTACTGAGCACCTTTTGTGTTCCAGGGCCTGGCCTATAAGCAATGGGGATATGTCACAAACAAGACAGAAGTCTTCCTCCTCAGAGAGGGGACATTCTAGTAAGGGAGCAAGTAAATTGCAGAGCGAGGTAAATGGTGTGAAACCAAGGAGGAGGATGAAGGGTAGACAGGAAGGCTTCTCTGAGGAGGTGCTATTTAAGCAAACCTTAACGGAAGGGAGGGAGGAAGCCAGGCAGGTGTCTGGGGGAAAAGCATGCCAGGCAGAAGGAAGAGCCCATGCAAAGGCCGAGGCAGGACTGTGCTTAGGACATGAGCTGCAGTTATGACGGTATCCACTCCTGAGACGGGAGATCTGAAGCCCCGATTTGAAGAACCGAGGGGTTTTAGGTCAAACGGACAAGTGGAGGCAAATCCAGGTGGGGAAGGAGGCAGGACAGTCACCTCAAACTTAAAAGGACCAAAGGGACTGATCAGATGGTTTAAGAGACATAGTTTGAGCAGCCATTCCTAGCTTCTTCTAGAAGCCCGGCAGAGAAGAAACCAACTTTAGACCAGGAAAAATTCCATTTCAATGCAGGGAAGAACTGCTGCCCTGGCCCGTGAGAGTCCAGGCAGAAACATGACACCCAGCGTGGGGTCAGATTCTGTTCTAGAGCCCCCAGGCTCCTGGTGGAAGTCTCTGCATTCCACTTCAATTCTAAGGGTGGAGTTCTAGGCCAACTGCCAGCACATATCCACCCAAGTCCCCAGGGCAGAGACAAAAGGCTGGGCCTCCCTCTGGCTCCAGGGCCAGGGGTCAGGCGGAAGGACAGGCTGCCCTTTGACTTAATCAGACAAGTTCCTGCCTTGGGCAAACATAACGCAGGGTGGAGTGGGAGGGAGAGAAAGTCAAATAAAAAAATATGTCCTTGTTCAGAAAGAGGTGGCCAGGCTAGGGGACAGGGGCAGGGAGGTCACTGAGGTGTCAGGGCCAGAGCACCTGCCTCTGAGGCCAGGGAGGCTGGAGAACAGTCCTAACATGGGCCCGTCAGGGTATCCCTTGCAGCCCCAGCTCCTGCACAGCCACAAGGCAGCCACGGGTAATTGGATTCTCAAGCCCTGGGCCCAACTGAGACCCGTGGGATCTCAGATGGGTGGTAACGAGATTAGCAGGCACCAGACCCCAAGAGAGGGAATGAGGGCAGGCCATTTGTCTACTCTCTGTCTGCCCCGCCCCAGCAGACTCACCCTCCTTCCTCATGCCCACCCGGAAGCACTTCTTGAGGCGGCAGTATTGGCACTGGTTCCGGTGATGCTGGTCGATCTGGCAGTCACGATTAGACCTGTGGGCATGCAGAGGTCACCATGTGGGTCACTGTGACACCCACATCCAGCTCCTCAAGCTACCCTCTGAGCCACCTCTGAAGGCTGCGCCTGGGAAACACTGGTACTCCACCCACCCCAGGCTGGGTAGGTAGCCCCAAAGGGGCACCAAGGTTACGCCTGCAGGTCTACAAAGAGGAAAGGACAGCCGGCTGGTGTGGCTCAGGAGGTCATGATTCGATTCCTGGTCAGGGCACATGCCCAGGTTGTGGGCTCGATCCCCAGTGTGGGTGCAGGAGGCAGCCAATCACTGATTCTCTCTCATCATTGATGTTTCTATCTCTCTCTCCCTCTCCCTTCTTCACTGAAATCAATTTTAAAAAAAAAGAGTAAAGGACAATTGGGGGTGGGTGGTGACAGATGAATAGGAGTCTATGGCAAAGTAGATTAGCACACCAGGGAGGGTTTATTGGAACTGGGTTTTGAAGGATGAATAGTACCCCAGGTGAATGGAAAGGCAATTATAAGCAGAGTGCAAGGAGAGCAAAAGGTTGGAAATGTGAAAATACGGAGGCCTAAACAGTTTCATTTTATGTAGCCACTGACACACCAAGGGGTGCGGTTTTGTCCCAGGGGCACTGTGAGAGCAGAGAAGGTACATGGTCAGGGAGCTGACGAACAGTAGAGGCCAGGCCAGGCCAGAGCCAGTCCTCTACGGGGTCACAGCACTGTGGGGGCCCCCGCATTATCACCCTGCACAAGGCCACCACCAATGAATGAATGAATGAACGAACTCCTGTCCCTGCTTTAAGACCCCACACCCATGTCTCTCCCTCTGGAAGACCTTCCAACTCCTAACTGAGCCCAAGAAACTTCTTTCTGGTGGCCCTCAGGGATCCTTGTTGCCTCTCCCAGGTATGGGCCAGGTGGCCGGGCCCTGTGAGGCAGTGAGCTCCCTGTCCAGAGTCAACCCCAAGCAAGAGGATGCAAGAGCTTGTCCTTCGTATGTCCCCAGCATCTCTTCCCCTTGGCCCTTGCCCCTCTATAACTCTCTCCACCCTGGTCCCAGGGCTCTCTGAGCCCAGACCTGGGGCAGATACCCCTGAGCTTCCAGCTGAGCACCAAGAAGTTCATCCAGAGAAAAATCAGAGCAAAACACTTACTAAAGTTAAAAATCTAACAACTCTGTTGAACATGCAGCCCTGACCCTCCTGCAGCAACTTCTCCACCAAGCCCGTTTCCTCATTTGGAAATAGGAGGCCAGAGGCCAGCTCCACATGAAATGCACTGGGTCAGGTGGGTGGGGCTGTCTGAGGGGCTCTGGGGGAGGTGTTAGGCCCCTGGCCCCAGGCCCCAGCAGGAAGTGCCAATAGCAGCTTTAGAAGAGCTGAGGCTCTGGAGAGCCTCCGAGAGCCTGGATCCTGCAAGTGGCAGCCTCTGAGCTCAGGCTTCTGCCCCTAAACAGCCCCAGCCCCCAGGAGGAGGCCCTGCTAGGGCGGAGGGAGCTCAGGCAGAACCAGAACAAAGCCCAGCAGGCAGGCAGTGGGAGGGTCCTAGGCAGCAGGCTGGGGGCAGGCAGCTGGAAACAGCCAAGCCTAGGGTGGGTGGGCAGGCAGGCAGGGGCCCAGCTCAGGGCCCCTGACCTCAGGGGAGGCCTGGAACCTTCTGCTTCAACTTCCCCAGCTCTGGAGTCAGGACAGCTTTCCTGGTCCTCCAGATGGGGAAACCGAAAGTTCAATGATCCACCTAACAAGCACATGCTTGGCTCAACCCCGGGGCCCAACTGAGCTTCCTCCCTGGACTTCTGGCTTCCAGTTCAATTTGATTAGAGCCCTCCCTTGCTCACACCCTCCATTGCCCCCTGTGGCCCTCAGTCCAGCATTTCAGGCCCACTCAGCTCTTACTTTTCTCTCCCATGCCTGGGTGGTCTCATTTTACAACAATGCTCCCCCAACCTGCCACTGGGAGTCTGCCTGGACCAAACCGCTCCTGCTTTAAAGCCCATCCTGCTGCCCTCCTCCAGGCAGCCCTCCCTGACCCTCAGCCAGAGCCCCTTGTTCCCTCCTGGGACCCCAGACCTAGCTCTCCCTTTGGCCCAGCCCCGACTCCACAGGCCGGGTGCTTCTGCATCTCACTGTGCTCCATCAGACGGGGAGAGGGCTGGACTTGGAGCTAGAGTCTCTCCTAGGGGGCTGGCATCACACTACCCAGGATGGGCCCTGAGGCAACTTTACTGAAGGGCAGTGACTTCACCTGGTGACACAGCCCTGAGCTTCCCAAGGACCTGTCAGCCCCTAACAATGCCTCCTCTCCCCAGCCTTGGTGCTCCCACCCTCAGGGAACCTCTGGGACCTCAAAACCGCCTGAGCCCCTCCTTTGCCCTCCCCAAAGACCTGGCCAGAAAGCAGGCAGTTATTCCAGCAGCAAGAATGAGGCCAGTCTGGTGGCCCAGTTAGCACTGGAGGAGGGAGGAAGCCAGCTCTCTCTCTCTCTCTCTCTCTCTCTCTCTCTCTCTCTCTCTCTCTCTCACACACACACACACACACACACACACACACACACACACGGCCACGCCAGACAAGCCCTGACCCCAAACTTGGGGCCAAACTCCAGGTGCCCAGGGACCCACCCAAAAGCCTCTTCTGGGAGGGCCCTGACCCCAACTTGGCCGCCCTTCCTTCCCCACCCCATAGTTCACCTCACTAAGCCCCAACTGAGGCAGGGTCTCTCCTTGGGTGACCCAGAACCGACACTAGGACCTTTCTGAGCCTCAGTTTTGTGCATATGGGAAGTGGGGCTCCCCGTACTGGTTCTGCAGAGCCCAGGCATGTTCATGTGGGCTCAAAGTAGGGGCTGATCAATGGAGTGGGAAAAGGTTCACCCAAGAGTGGTGGGAAGGGGACCTGGGCTGGGCGAAACCCCTCAATGGAGACTCCAACCTAGCACAGCCCAGGCCTTCTCAGAAACATACCCCACCCCTAGCCCCAAGTGGGGCCACCTAAGTGTAGGGATTTTCCAGGAGCCCCAGGTCTCATCCCACTCCAGGCTGCCGGGGCGGAGCAGCAGAGGTGCGGTCAAATCCAGCCGCCCTCCCCATCCTCCCCCTCCTCCAGCGGCGGTTTCCGGTGACCCAAGGTCCAGGGTGAGCCCAGGGCGGGTGCCCACTGATGGGCCGGCCCAGTTCCCCCACAATAGGGTCCTCCATGCGAAGGCGGCCGCCCTGTGCCACCCGGGCCTCGCTTTCGTCAAGGCCTCCCTTGGCCAGAGCGACTTTGGAAGTGATATTTGACCCCAAGGGCGCGCCGTATCGATCCCTGCGGCCGCAGACAATGGCCCCTGGACGCTTCGAGCAGCACAGTCCAAGTTCCACGTTCGATTCCCGCGGGGGTCCCTGCACGGCGATTCCCGAGGGGTGTCCTGGGGTTAAGGTCCCACCCTTGACAGCACCCCAGTCCCTCTTCCCACGGAGATGACCCCTCTCCGGAAAAAAAAAGGCGAGGGGCGGAGGAGGAGCAAGGACCCGGGGCGGAAGACGCCAGGGGACCACCTGATGGGAGGAACTGCATCCATACTGCGCCGACTGTATACACAATCCCAGGAACGGAACGGAGAGGGGGACAGGGGGCTGTGCCCTGATCTCAGGAGGGGAGTGGAGGCCCAGGAAGGTCAGCGCCAGGCCCAAGGTGACCGAGCAGGTCAGGGCCCAGGCCTGGCCTGGTTCGGCCCGCGCAGGCGGCGGGCGGGGCGAGGACAGGGGCTCACCGGCAGGTGTAGCTGAGGTTGCGGCGGATGCTCCGCTTGAAGAAGCTCTTGCAGCCCTCGCAGGTGAAGACGCCGTAGTGCTTGCCGCTCGACTTGTCCCCGCACACCACGCAGTCCACCTGCAGCCCCGGGCGCTCCTCGTCGCCCGGCTCCGCGTCGCTGGCGGCGCCAGGGGGTGAGGCCGAGTCTTCCTCGGCCGCGCGCGGGTAGCCGCCCGCCTTGTCCACACCGTTCGTATCGCCGCCGCCGGGGCCGCCCCAGCCGCCGGTCACCATGGCCATAGCCCCAGGGCAGCGGGGCCGGGGCGCCCCCTCCGCGCTCCTCCCGCCGAGCACCCCTGTCTGCCCGGGGGGACGCTACCCGGTGCGCATCCGGTCCCGGCGCGCCGGGGGTACCGGCTGCACCCCCCAAAAAAGTTTTGCAGCAACTTCCTGCGGCCGGTCCGCCCGCCCGGGCGGAACTGGTCGGGCCGGTTCCAGGCCAACTTTCCCACGCGTGCGCGGGGCCGGGCCCGGGGGAGGGGGGGGGCACGCTAGAGGCGCGGGCCGGGGGCCCCGGGCACTCGCGCCCCGCCGCCCTGGGGCCCCGGCGGGGGCGCGCGGGCCATGGCTCGGCCCGGGCTGCACAGGGGGCGCCCTCTGGCCTGGCCGCCTCTCGGCCGGGTGCGGCGGCCAACTTAGCGGGCCGCCATCCGGGCGCAGGAGGCCGGGGGGAAAGTTTGGCCGCAAGTTGCGCGGCCGCCCGCGGCGAGGGGGATGGGCGGCGGGCGCGCGCCGGGGCCGGTCGCCGCGCCCCCTGGGTCGCCGGGGCCCCCCGGCGGCCGCTCGGGGCCTGCGGGGCCGCGGGCCGGCGCTTCCCGAGCTGCCGCCCCCGCTGCGGCCGCACACGCCAGGCCTGGGCCTGAGCTCGGGCCCAAGCCTCGCTCTCGCCGCCGCCGCCGCCGCCGACCCCGTGCGCCGGCCTCGCGCTGCGGCCGGTTTGACACACAACGTTCCATTCGCGGGGCGGGCGAGGGGCGGGGGCGGGGGCAGGGGCGCGCGCCGCGGGCTGGGGGCGGGCGCTCGTTGCCCCGACGACAGCCGCCCTTATAAGGGCATGGGTGGCCGTGCGCGGCGCCCGGCGCAGGCGGGAGGGGCGAGGGCGGAGCACCGGGCCGCTCAGCCTGACCCTTCCCCTCCCGCTCCCCCTGCACGTCTCCGCCCCGTCCTCGCCCGCTCCAGCCTTAACCCCTGCCCGGCCGCGGCTGGAACCCGGGCCGCAGCTGCCCTCAGCCTTGCCGCAGCCTCGCCCAGACACCTTTTCATGGCCCTCCCCTCCACCTCCTGTTTTGGAGGTTGCCTCGCTCCATTGCCCTCCGGGCGCCGCTCGGAAGCCCCACATTCCCGGCATAAGCAATAACGGGGGTCCGGTTGCAGCCGGGGGGCATGCCCATATGCAATACACGCTCGCGCGCGCGCGCGCTCTCGCCCGTACACCCTGGGGCATTGCACAGTTGCAAAATGGATTGTGTTTGCTTCCTCTTCCAGTAAGTCGCCGCGTCCGACCCCCACCCACCCAGTCTCTGCTTGGGCGAACACCTGGTGCTCGGAATATCCAGGGGGGAGGGATGTGGTGGTGGGACGCGAGGTCAGACGGTCCCTCGCCAGAATTTCTGGCCTTTGGGAGCAGGTCGCCCACCGCCCGGCGAGGTTAGAGGCGACAGGAATGCCCACCACCCCTACCGGGGCCTGCCCCTTCCCCTTTAATTTCCTTTTTTTCCTGTGCTTTATAGAAAGGGCTTGGCCAGGCGGCCGGCTGGACTGCAGATGTCTCTTCCAGGCTCCCGGAGAGCTCTCCTCCCAGCTGCCGTCTGCCTGCAAAACCTCCCACAACCCCACCCAGACCCTGGACTAGGGCCAACCAGCATTTATTAAACACCTTTTGAATGCTCCCAGGCTGCTTCTGGCGAGAGAAGCAGCAGCCCCTAGCTCTGGGCTTAACTGTTAACGTTTAACCGGCTGGAAAAGCCCTTCCTTTCACCTTTCACCTTGGAGTCCCGTAGGTCCAGTCGCCAAGCCTTTTCTCCTGCCCTGCCCTGCCCTGCCCAGAGCCAAGCACGAGGCCATGTGGCTGGGTTTGTGAGGGCCATAAAGGCAGGAAAGCAATGCCCTCTGTCCCTGAGGCTCCAATGCCCTCCCTCCTTGGGAAAGCCCCCCCACCCCCCACCCCCCCAAAACATCTGAAGAAGCATCCTGGGAAGGAGGGGGTTGCTTAGAAATCTTGCAACATTTAAAAGGATACCAAGGCCCGGGGAAAGCCAGCACAGTCCTCCAGCTCTGGGACTCTGGGCCTCCCAGGGTGGGTCGGGCTGGATGGAAGATGGGGAAGGTTTCAACAGGTACAGACAGCAAGAAGGACTAGGGTTAGACATGAGCAAGGATTGGCCATGCGTCTAACTAGAGTGGACTTCTGCCCCGTAAGCCTTGCTGGGCGAGGGGGACCTGGGTGGTTAGAGAGGACCCTTTGGTTCTGGGGCTGCCTGGGAATGTGGGGGTGCTGACTAGTTATTTGGGGTGAGGACAGAGATCCTAGTTCCCTGGCCTAGATCTTCCAGGATCCTTGATGGGGGAACAGGGGTTTCAGAAAGGGAGACTTAGAAGGGAGGGAGAGAAGGATCAGGAAAGGGAATCAGTGGGGCTGGGGAAGGGAGGAGGCAGGGAATGGAGGTTTAAGAGACACAAGTCTGGGGCAGGGGGGCTCAGAAGTGACTGGCTGGGGCTGGATTGGAGACTAAAGTTAGATCATCTGCTGCAGATCCCAGACCCTCGAGTAGGTCCCACCCCAGGCGGCTGCCCTGCCCCCTGCCCAGCTCCACTGGCCATGCACCCCCTGGAGCCCCGCCTGCAAGTGGGGGTAGTGGAGGTCCAGATCCGCCCCCCTGACCCCTGCCCGTGGCCCCGCGGTGACATTTGACCTTGTGGCGGCTGAGGTCCAGGGACAAAGAGGTCTGGGCCCATCTGCCGCGGGGGCACCCGTGGGAACAGCCAGACCCCGCTCTGGGAGGCCTGGGAACCAGCCCCCGCCCCCTCCTCCGGCGCAAACTCCTTCCCCACCTCCCAACAGGTGACCTTGTCTCCTTTTGCCCCCTCCCCCACGGGCTACCAGGTGGGACTGGGGGCTAAGGTCATTCTTGGACTCTCGGGAAGTGGGGAGAAGGACAAGAAGGTTGATAAGGTTGGCTCCTCTGCCCAGCACACGGGCGACATTGCCCGCCTCAGTTTCCCTGCTGTCTTCCAAGCCTGCCTCCGTCCAGAGAGAGTGCTCAGGGGTCTGAAGGTCAGCAGCCCCAGCACACCCTGAGGCCTCTGTGGATCAGGAACCGGGTGCCGGCCAGGTCGCTGACTGACGCTGACCTCAGGCCTGTTTTGCCTTCCCGAGAGGCCGTCACCCGACACACACCAGCACAGGTGAGGCCTGGGAAACGCCCCCAGCACCAGGCAGAGAAGGAAAACCTGGCTAATCCCCAGTTTGGGTTTCAACTACCGCCCAGGAGGGGACAGCTGGCTACTAATCCCAGCCGGCTGGATCCAGCCCAGCCCTCCTTTTGCAACCCGGCAAACCCGGTTGGAAGGGCGGGGAAGTGTGGCCTATGCAAATGAATGCTAATCAGATGCCTGTTCTTAACCTGACACTAACACCTCCCACAGCGCCCTAGCCGCCTGGTGAAAGCTGGGATTTAGCCATCCACGTTCTCTAGGGCCTTGTGCTCACCATCAGCAGCAACTCTGAGTTCCTCAGCGCCTGCAGTATAGACCCCGAGTTTCTGCGCTCAGGTTTTTAAGCCCTGTGCCTTAGCTCCACATACTTTGCATGCAAGTTCCAAAGCGGCATCTGACTCCTCCTTCCCCAACCTGCACCCCGAGGGCAATGCCCTTCCAGCAAATATTCCACACCCTGAACCATGGGGGCCCCAGTCGTCCTGGGACTTGAGCATCTTCCTCTCAGGAGCATTTGCCAGGCCAAACCTGGCATCTCCCAAGGGGGTGGGGAGGGGCAGGTGTGCCCTGCCACCCCCCACGCACACACCATGGACCCTTCCCTGGCTCCTGGAGACAGGTGAGAGTTGGAATTTCAGCTCTGGCTATGTAACCTCACTGACCCCTGAATCTCCCCAGCCAGCCCTGGGGACCCTATCCCCACAGCCCAGGCTGCCTCTAGCATGACCCTGGCTGACCCCGTTCATATGCCCCATGGTGCCAGGAGAAAGACACCGAATCTTTTTCAAATTCTGGCCAACAACCCATCAGGACCCAGACACCCACGTAGCCCCATCACACCAAGCCAAACACCCATCAACATGCAAAGTCAGACCACATGACATCACTCCAGGAGATTTATGACAGGGCCTGCCACCACCGTCTGGTACATTTAGACACAGCCAGGCACAGGGCCTACAGAAAGGTCTCCCCCGGCCCGGGAGGTGAGCGGGGTGGCCTGGGCCTCCCCAGGACTCTTGTGGTGGCTTCTAGCACAGCCAGCTCCTCTGCCTGTCTGGCCTCCAGTAGTGTCACCTGCTGTTCCAGCTTTCTCCGTTGCTCTTCCTGCTTCCGTTGGGCTCCTCGGAAGGCCAGAACCAGGGCTCTGGAGAGGTGAGGGAGCTGAGCCAGGATATCGTCCCCCACCCCGCCCAAGACGGGGGCTATGTATTTCTGGACTGGGATCCCATTGTCACTCAGTAGGGGCTGACACAAACCAGGCACCGAGGGAGAGGTAGAATGGGCTGAACTTGCAGCCCAGCTTATAGGAGGGAAACTGAAGCCCATAAAGAGTGAGGAATGCTTCTGAGATCACCACGGGCGGGGACCCACCTGTGAGCCTTACATAACTCAGTGTTCAGCTTGGCACTCTGAGCACGTCTGGCTCGCCCCTTCTTAGCCACCTGTTCCAGCTCCTCCCGAAGAAACTGCAGCTGCTCCCACAGGCCCAGGGCCCTGGTGCAGGAGTGAGGAGAGAAGGGCTCACAGCCATAGCCAATCCTGTCTTCCTTCTGCCGACCCCCCTGCCCACACTGTTTCCGCGGGAGCACACCTGTACATAGGTGCACACCCAGTATACCGCTGCTGTACACAACGCCCCGCCCGCCCCCCCAGGCGCTCACATAGGAACCACCACCACCCTCTCAGGCCAACCATCCCCCAGCCCAGGACCCAGGCACACACCGGGCGAGTGATGCTGACAGTTCCTGAGCTAGCTCCTCCGGGTCCTGCTCCTGCCCCATCTGGCCTCCATCAATGCCCCTGCTGCCTCCAGGGATAGCAGGGCCCTGAAGGAAGCAGAGGGGAGGAACATGACATTGGCCTGGGCCAAGTGTGTGCTCAGTTCAAGCTGGATGTTGATGTCCAGACTGGTAGCGATAGTCCTTTGCCCTCACAGCGCTCCCAGTCTCATGAGATGCCCCAGTAAGGGTAAAATTACTCCCTAACAAGGGAAGTAAATAACATGTGACCTCACCTAAAGGCAGTTCAGAAGGGCTTCCTGAGGGAGGTGATATTTAAACTCAGACCTCCAGGAGGTCAAGGACTTAACTAGATAAAGAAGTGACCCCTGTTCCTGGCAGGGGCACAGCAGATACAAAGGCTTAGAGGTGGAAGAGATGATTCAGATGAGGGTTCTATAAGCCACCGAAGGCTTTAAGCAGAGGGCAGACATGACTGACAAAAAGGGGGGGAAAGGAAGGATTCCGGGAGGGAGCTAGAACCAAAATTTAGGAAGGGATGAAGCATGGGCTGGGGCTATTGGGTAGAGGGGCGAGTGTGAATAGGCGTGGGAGATGGGAATGAGGAGGTGCAGGTTTGAAGGGAAAATACTAAGCCCCTGGGGCTGATTGGGCTCAATACCCTCCCAAAAAAGACCCCAAAGTACAAAGTGTGAACTTCAACCTGCAGTTCCCCATTCAACTCATTTCTTTGTGCAGAAATGGAAGCCGAGGCTTGGCCAGAGACAGCCAGCCAGCAGGGTACTGCTCTCCCTCCTGGGCCCAGCAGAGCCGCTCACCTGGCACCAGGCCTCCTCATCGCCGCTGCTCCCGCCACTACTGCCACCACCGCTGCTGTTGGCCCCGCGAGTCTGAAGCTGCGCCCGTTCCCACTGCAGCTGCTCCAGCAGGAGCATGTGGACCGGGCCCTGGGCTCGGAGGGCAGCCTCCTGCAGCTCCAGACCCCGCTTCTCCCGCCGCACCAGCTGTAGCCTCAGCACCAGGTCCTCCAGGGTCTCCTGAGAAACCAAGGAGAGGGCGAAGAATCTGTGCCGCTAGGGTCAACGTCTGGGGAAACTGAGGTCCCAGGAGGCACCCACTGAGGGCTGGTCAAGCAAGAACTCAAGCCCTCACCTTGACCTTGTGTGGTGAGACATATCATCCTCCCGCCAGAACTACAGCTGTAGATATGGCAGTTCGGAGAGGGCAAGTAGTTTAGACAAGGTCAAGTAACAGCTCAATGGAAGGGTCTGGAGTTTCTTCAAGTCCAGAACCTTTGGTCTTTCCCACCAGGCTAGAGAGCTCAGGTGGCGTCTCCTGCCCCATTTATTTTCCATAGGAAGGGCATTTTGGAAAGCCGTATTCAAAGTCTTATGAGGAACTGAATTCCAAAGGACAAACTCCTATTCATCCCTCAAAACTCCAGCCCCGTTCTCCTCCCTCCAGGAAGCCCGCCTCTAGCCCAGCAGAGCTTTTCCTTGCTACTTGGTCACCTAATCACACCCCTCATCCTCACCAAAGGGTTTTGTCCCACCAGGAAAGACTGGCACAGTGACCCCGCCTATGTGTACCCGTGTGGCCTCCAGGTCCTGCTGGATCCGCCTCTTCTCCAGCCGGGGCAGGGCTGGGCCAGGTTGAGTCTCCAGAATGGCCTGCACCAGGGCTTCTGCATGGGGCAGAGTGGGCATGGGTGCCAAGGTGGGGCCAGGCTCTGGGAGAATCTTCACCAGAGCACGGCGCTCCTGGAGACGCTGGACATAGCCCCGGAGCTGGAGAGCCACCTCCTGTAGTGTGGGCCTGTCCACACTGCTGCCCTCAGGGCTATGGAAAACAGAAGAGGGGCCCGTATCAACACTGGCAGGCACGGTGGTACTAACTTCATGCCAACCCTGGTGGGCTCCATCCTCTTTCATCTCACTGTCCATGATGGATCCCATGCCATCTGTGGTGGGCACTGTCATACTAACATGATGTGCACTATAATGTAAACCCCAGTGGGTACCGTGATCCATCAAGACAACATGGTGAACACCATCACACCAACACAACAGACTTCACCACTCAGCTTGCCAGCCCTGTTTGGCAGCAGGCCAACCTGACTAAGCACGGTCATGCCAGTTATAATCAGTGGGCATCGATGTTCATGCCCATCCTGGTGGGTCCTAGATCAACCTCCATGACTGTCAACTACCATGACAAGTTTGTTGAGTAGCAACCAGCCAATTCTAGTCAGGTTTCCACAGGGTCAGCTCTGGGAGCCAGCCCCATTCTCCAATCAGGATCCCATTTACTAGCTTACCCAGTTCCAGGGGTTCCCAGGAGTACCTTGGCTGGGGATCCCACAGTGTTTCTCCATCCATGACAGCCTCCTCTTGAGCTAGCAGCCTCTGAGCCTCCTTCTCAGCTGCCTCCACATCACTCCTGGGGACTTCTGCTCCTGAGTCTGCCTCCCGGAGCATGAGCAGGACTCTGTACACTTCCTCACAGTGCTCACTGTGGGACATTAGTTCTGAGTGCTCTGGGACACTCAGCCCCATCTTTCCGTGTAAGGGGTGTTTTCACTTGCTCCTGGGTCTCTCATATCTCCCTGACTCCCACCCCCAGAGGGCATGCGAACCTCTTCAGCATCCTTGGACTAAAATTGCCTTCAATTAATTTTCATGGTGAGAGAAAGTGCTTTCTTGAAGGGGTCCTGCCTCTCTTTGTGGATCAGGGCCATCCTCTAAATGTACCCATTCTCTTCCCAGCCATTGACATCATGGGCAGGATGCACTGACCTATATTGCAAGGCCAGACGTAGTGCTGTGGCCTCAGCCTCCCACTGGCCTAGCTGCATGCTGAGGCCCTCACACTGGCCTTTGTATCCCTGGAGCACAGCAGACAGCAGACGGTTAAAGCATTTGAGCTTCTCGATGTTTCTACCTCCAAAGACGGGGAAGAGAAAAAATGAGAGGCCTCACAGGGCAGTCAGGACCTTATCGATTTCCATTCTCCTCCCCGACCCTCACCCCCATTTCAGCTCCAGACTCAGGTTTATATCCTAGCAAAGCAGGTGCAGGTGCCCTTAAGAGCTCAACATTTGTGTCTCTTACCCCCGGAGCTGCTCCATCTGAGCTTCCACAATGTGCATCTCAGGGGCAAGGGGCCGGTTGGGGAGAGGCCCAAGGATCTGGGCACTGGAATCACTCTGGAGGCGCCGGAGCAGGGGGTGAGACAGGGAGAAGGGATCCTGCCAGCAAGAGGGGACTTGATTCACTCAGATTGGCATCAAGAGCCTCGTACTATGGTTTTAAGCTTTTCCAACCCCAGAAGCTGTTGGATCACATGGCCAGGTTTGGGTCTCACTGCCCCAAACCCTAAGGATCTCAAATAAGTGGTTTTGAGCTTCCTACACTCACCTGAGTGGTCCAGGGTTCCCTGACAGTCCCAGAGCTGCTGGAACTGCTGCCCAAGCCATCCACTTGGCTTTGAGAGGGAGGTGGCAAGGGCTCCAGCCTCAGCAGGGAATCCTGCAGCTCCTGGACCTGGCGGGGTTATGGGAAATGTCAGGCCTGGGGGCCCCAAATGCCCACCTGTTCTTGGGGCAGTGGCAAGAGCCCCAGATACTCACTGCACCAAATTCCTCACTATATAACCTTGGGCGACTTAGCCACCCAAGACTTCTCTTTCTTTAGATGTATAGATAGCCAACAGGTACACGGAAAGATGCTCAACATCACTAATCATCTGGTAAATGCTCTCAAAACTACAATGAGAATGACCTCACACCTGTTAGGATGTCTATTATAAAAAAGACAAGAAATGACCTGGCTGGTGTGGGATGCTGATCTGGATTCCTGGTTGGGGGCATGTAGGAGGCAGTCAATCGATGTTCAGCTCTCACATCAATGTTTCTCTCTCTCCCTCTTCCTTCCTCTCTCTCTCTAAAAATCAATAATTTAAAAAAAAAAAAAAAAAAAACAAGAGCCAGCCCTGGCCTGGTAGCTCAATTGATTAAAGTGTTGTCCCAATCCACCAATGTTGAAGGTTTGACCCCCAGTCAGGGCACATACAAGAATCAACCAATGAATGTGTAACTAAGTGTAACAATAAATAGATGTTTCTCTATATATATTTCTCCTCCCCTCTCTAAAATCAATAAAAACTTTTAAAAATTAAAAATAGCCCTGGCCAGTAGTTGGTTAAGCGTTGTCCCGTGCACCAAAGGTTGCTGGTTTGATTTCCAGTCAGAGCACATATCCAGGTTGCAGGTTTGATCCCTGGTCGGAATGTGTGCTGGAAGCAGCCAACCAATGTTTCTCAATCTCTCTTTCTCTCTCTCTGTCTCTCTGTCTCTCTGTCTCTCTCTTCCTCTATCCTTTCCTCTCTCTCTCAAATCAATAAAAACATTTTTTTAAAAAATAAGAAATAATGCCCTGTCTGGTTTGGCTCAGTGGATGGAGTGTTGGCCTGTGGACTGAGGGGTCCCGGGTTCGATTCTGGTTGGGGGCACATGCCTGGGTTATGGGCTCAATCCCCAGTTCGAGGGTTTGCGGGAGGTGGCTGTTTGGTGATTCTCATCATTGATGTTTCTATCTCTCTCTTCCTCTCCCTTCCTCTCTGAAATCAATAGAAATATTTAAAAAAAAAAAAAAGATAAGAAATAAGTGTTGGTGAGGATGTGGAGAAAAGGGAACCCTGGTGCACTATTGGGATTATAAGCAGTATGGAGGTTCCTCAAAAAAAATTAAGAATTGCCCAGCCAGTGTGACTCAGAGGTTGAGCATCGACCCATGAACCAGGAAGTCCAGTTCAGGGCACATGCCTGGGTTTCGGGCTCAATCCCCAGTGTGGGGCATGCAGGAGGCAGCTGATCAATGATTCTTACCGATGTTTCTGTCTTTCCCCATCTCTTCCTCTTTCTAAAATCAATAAAAATAAATTTTAGTCTGGCCAGTGTGGCTCAGTGGTTGAGCATCCACCTAGGAACCAGAAGGTAACAGTTCGATTCCCAGTCAGGGCACATGCCTGGGTTGTGGGCTCGATCCCCAGTGTGGGGCATGTAGGAGGCAGCCAATCAATGATTCTCTCTCATCGTTGATGTTTCTACCTTTCCCCCACTCTCCCTTCCTCTCTGAAATCAATAATATATATATTAAAAGAATGCTTATTTTAAAAAATGAACAGATAGGCCCTGGCCAAGTAGCTTAGTTGGTTAGTGTCCTCCTGATATGCCAAGATTGAGGGTTTGATCCCCAGTCAGGACACATACAAGAATCAACCAATTAATTTATAATAATAAAAGCGTAATATGCTAATTAGACTAGACAGCCAAACGACCTTCCGGACAACCTTCTGGATGAAGCCGGGGCTGCAAGGGCCGAGCCCCTTGCACGAATTTCGTGCATTAGGCCTCTAGTGCATAAATAAGTGGAACAACTAATAGGCGTTTCTCCTTCTCTCTCATATCAATAAATAAAAAATTTTAATAAATAAAATAAATAAAAACAAACAAACTTCTCTTTTCCAGTTGGGGAATGGGCCCCATGCTGTAGGGGAATGGGCCCTCCCCCCCCTTTGCTCTGGGTTCCTTAAGTCCCAGTCTTGCCAGCTGTAGATGACGCCTGCTCCCCCCAACTGCTGTCACCCACATGGCTTTAATCCACACGCTGAGGAGGCCTCTGGCCTTCACGCCTGAACCTGCCAGCTCCACCTTCAACATCACCCGTAATTTGCTCACTTCCCGCCACCTCCACAACTTCCACCATCTGGTGTCTGGACTAGTGCCTCCTCCTGAATCTCCAGGATTTCACCCTTGCTCCCCACATGCTGTTCCTCTCACTACAGCCAAGGGGTGACTTGTGAACACCTGCGTCAGGTGGCCACCCTCCCCTGCTCAGAACCCTCCCTGGCTCCCACTTCACTCAGAGCAAAAACTCAAATCCTTCCTGCAGCCCACAGGGCTCTGCAGGAGCCGCCTGTCACCTCCCTGCTCTCATCTCCTCCCACAACCTCCACACTGGCCTTCTCACTGTTCCTCAAACTTGCCACTCGCACTCCCACTTCAGGGCCTTTGCATATGCTATTCCCTCTGCCTGGCATGACCACTGACCAGATCTTTGCATGGCTCCTCCCTCACCCCCACCTGGTCCTTATTCAAGTGTCACCTCCTACATCAGGGGTGGGGAACTTCATTTGGTCTGGTCCTGCCAAGGCATTAGGGGTGAGTTAATTAAATGTTTGACCAAATAGCAGGTTAATTTTTAAGTTGATAATTTTGTATGGCCTGTGAATGATGTCATAAATATCCAAATGGCCCTTGGCAGAAAAAAGGTTCCACACTCCTATTCTGAGTAATTGCCTTAATTAAGATTGCAAGGGACCTGCCCTAGCTGGTTTGGCTCAGTGGATAGAGCGTCGGCCTGCAGACTGAAGGGTCCCAGGTTCGATTCTGGTCAAGGGCACATGCCTGGGTTGCGGACTTGATCCCCAGTAGGGGGTGTTCAGGAAGGCAGCCAATCAATGATTCTCTCTCATCATTGATATTTCTATCTCTCTCTCCCTCTCCCTTCCTCTCTGAAATCAATAAAAAATATATATACATATATTAACTAAAATTAAAAAAAAGATTGCAAGGGACCTGTGTCTTTGGGGGCTCAGCAGTCAATGCTGCGTAAGTTTTTCCGATGAACAAATGATTGAGCATCTCCTATGCCAGGCTGCCTCCTTCCTCAGACACTGAGCCCTGGGAGGCAGGGATGCCCACTCACCTCTCTCTGCAGCGTCTCCTTCTCTCCCTGGAGGGCCTCCAGGGAGGCCTGCATGTGGATTAACTCGTCCTCACGGCTGCCCAGGGCCAAACGTAGCCAGGCGTTCCTTTCTGCCAGGTGGGCCACCTCCCGCTGGCAGCCCCCTGCCCCCTCCAGCTCCAGGCAGGGCCTTGGATCCCCCTGGATTCTGCCCTCCATCTCCACTGGCCCAGGACAGCTGAGGGGCTGGCAGCGCCAGGCGGCAGCTGCAGCCTCCAGTGAGCTCAGAGCATGCTGGAGAGTCTGAAACACGTCGGGGGCCCCAGGTGCAGCAAGGACAGCCTCCTCAGCCTCTGGGGCATGGTGGGCTTCTTCTGCAGGCTCCTGGGGCCCATCGAGGGCTGGGGCCAGCCCCCTGCTAGAGTCCCCATCAGCCTCTTTGTCAGTTCTGTGAAGTGAGCGATGGAAGTTTCTGGAAATGGGGATATCTGGGGCGTCTGGCACACAGGGGTTGTGTGTTAACACTGGCAGTGCATTATGCAGGGCCTTAAAAATCAGGCTGCGGCAGGCAATGGGAAGCCATGGTGTGCGTGTGAGCAGGGGTGGTGGTAGGGGACACAAGCAGAGCTCTGGGTAGGAAAGAGCTGGAGTGGGAGACGCGGACCAAGCGGGCCTTACCTGCTCCTCAGGCCTTGCCCCCTCTCCTCTGCCTCAGGGCCCAGCAGCTCAGGCTTGCAGCTTTCCTGAGATGGCACAGGGCCCAGCTCAGAGCTTCCGCTGGCTGCCTCGGCCTCCTCTGAACTCTCAGCCACAGGGTCCAGCTCACCCTGCAAAGGACCACCAGGGCTCTGAGCTCCCAGCAAGGGGGCCCTCTGAGCTGGCTGTGGCAGGGAGCAGGGACACTTACAGGTGGAGCATGTCTCCCTCGCCGGCTTCGGGGCCGTGTGGCCCGGGCGCTCATTGCTGTCCACAGATCAGTGTCTTCTGAAAGCCCTCCCTTGTCCCCCCCTAAAACCACAGCCTGATCTCAGCTCTTGCCTTTGTTGTCCTGGCAGATAACAGCCTCAATTTCCTCTTCTGTGAAATGGGCATTGATTTCTCCCCTCCAGAAGGAGTCCTGAGTAATCAATGTTGATGTGGCACATTTCAACGCCTCTGTTGACAGACAGCTCACTACCTACCAAGGCTGCCCTGACCTCCCCCTTCTCTTCTGCCTCCTTTGTTTTTCACTGCCTTGGTGCTCCCCTCCCTCCTCTATCTGGGCCTAGGATGAGGACTTCAAGAGTCCTCTCTTTAAAAAAAAAAAGAGTCCTCTCTCCTCCCCAGGGCCCTCCCTAACCAGAGGATCCGATCCTGGGGTTGGGTCCCCTCAGCCCACTCCACTTCTCTGTTCCTCCGGGAGCACCTTGTCAGAGGCCTGAGTCCCTGGACACTCTTGGGGTCACTGGCCACTGCTCGCTCAGGCCAGGGCTGCCCATGCTGGCCTGGGAGGGGCCGGGAAACAGGAAGCCCCCTCCCCTGGTCACATGACTTGTTATTGTTCAGTTTCCTTTTCGAGGACAATGCCTTCCTCCAGTCCCAGCAGGGGACATGTGCCCAGCTCCTGAGACGTCTGTCCCTCCTCACCTCAGCCTCCAAGGCCACGGCTCTTCTACCTCTGAGCCTCAATTTCCTTATGTGTAAAATGGGGAATAAATATAGCATTTACCTACAGTGTCATGGAGTTTTTGTTTGTTTTGTTTTTAAGGAGAAAAAAAAAAAGAAGTTTATTGGAAGCAATGAAAATCCTGCCAGAATCAAGAAAACACTAAATAGCCAGACCTTACAAAGACTAGGAGCTGGCTCTGGCCAGGTAGCTCAGTTGGTTGGAGCATTATCCTGTGCAGCAAAGGGTTGTGGGTTCCATTCCCAGTCAAAACTCACACCTAGATTGCAGGATGGGTACAGGAAATATCCAATCAGTCTTGCCTGTTTTATTTGCCCAGCACTTGACAAGTGCTCAATTAATATCTTTTTCTTCTTCTTCTTCCTCTTCTTAAAGGATACCTTTCAGCATTTCATATAATACTGATTTGTTGGTGGTGAACTCCTTTAGCTTTTTCTTATCTGTGAAGCTCTTTATCTGACCTTCAATTCTGAATGATAGCTTTGCTGGGTAAAGTAATCTTGGTTGTAGGATCTTGGTATTCATCACTTTGAATATTTCTTGCCATTCCCTTCTGGCCTGCATAGTTTCTGTTGAGAAATCAGCTGACAGTCGTATGGGTACTCCCTTGTAGGTAACTGACTGTTTTTCTCTTGCTGCTTTTAAGATTTTCTCTTTGTCTTTTGTTCTTGGCATTTTAATTATGATGTGTCTTGGTGTGGTCCTCTTTGGATTCCTTCTGTTTGGGGTTCTCTGTGCTTCCTGGACTTGTAAGTCTATTTCTTTCACCAGGTAGGGGAAGTTTTCTGTCATTATTTCTTCAAATAGGTTTTAAATATCTTGCTCTCTTTCTTCTTGTGTCATGGCGTTTTAACAAGCAATTTGCATGTGGCCAGGCACCATCAGGGAAATGAATGACAACACGCACTCTTTTTTTTTTTTTTTTTTAATTTCACAGAGGAAGGGAGAGGGAGAGAGAGAGAAGCACCAGTGATGAAAAAGAATCATTGATCAGCTGCCTCCTTCGAGCTCTCTACTGGGGATAGAGCCTGCAACCCGGGCATGTGCCCTGACTGGGAATGGAACCATGGCCTCCTAGTTCATAGGTCGATGCTCAACCACTGAGCCACACCGGCCGGGAGCAACATGCACTCCTTGTGCTCTTTCACCAGTCCATGTCTGCTTCCTCTGCCAGCTGCTGTTTCTCCTACAAAATGCTGAATTCCTCAGAGCTACATGGTTTTTACATCCTGCCCACTTTTCCTGCATCCACCTCTTGTCTTCACCCATAATTACAGCCCACGCCTCTCTTGTCCCACCTTGAGGCCAGCCCGGCCCCCCACCCCTGTCCACTCCCTTCCCCACCCAGGCCCCAGAGACAGAGATCTGATTATTTGCTTCCCTTGCTCATACTCCCTCCTTGGCTCCTTAATGCCCTTGGGAAACATTTCAAGCTCTTCAACCTGGCATTCAAAGCCCTTCAAAATTGTACGTGCGCCCTGACCGGTTTGGCTCAGCGGATAGAGCATTGGCCTGTGGACTCAAGGGTCCCAGGTTCAATTCTGGTCGAGGGCATGTGCCTTGGTTGCGGGAACATCCCCAGTGGGGAGTGTGCAGGAGGCAGCTGATCGATGTTTCTCTCTCATCGATGTTTCTGGCTCTCTATCCCTCTCCCTTCCTCTCTGTAAAAAATCAATAAAATATTTAAAAAAATTTGTACGTGCTGCTTGCATCCATGTAGGCTCCATGCTATATCCATGATGGCCCCCTCCATGAACAGCGGAAGGTTCTCCGCTCTCTCACACCCCCAGGCCTTTGGCCATGCCGCAACCTCGGCCTGAAACACCCTGTCCTTCCTTCTGCAGTTGGATTAAATGTGCAGAGACTGGAGTAGCCTGGATCCTCCCAGTCCCACTGACAGATGCTAGGAGGTTGGATCTTCCTGCTTATGGAGAGAGAGAAATTGTACTTCTCTGACTTGGGTACCCAGGAAAATTGACATCCTCACTCTTTCTTTCTTTTTTTTTTTAAATTTTGGTAACCTTTAATACAGTTAGTTTCTCCTTTATGTTTTAAATATATTTCTTTATTGATTTCAGAGAGGAAGGGAGAGGGAGAGAGAGAGAGATAGAATTATCAATGATGAAAGAGAATCATTGATCAGCTGCCTCCTGCACGCCCCCTACTGGGGATCGAGCCCTCAACCCAGGCATGTGCCCTTTTGCAGGCCGACGCTCTATTCACTGAGCCAAGCCGGCTAGGGCACAGATACATTCTTTTCTATATATATATTAGAGGCCCGGTGCATAAAAATTTGTGCACTCGGGGGGGAGAGGGGGTCCCTCAGCCCGGCCTGTGCCCTCTCACAGTCTGGGACCCCTCGGGAGATAACGACCTGCTGGCTTAGGCCTGCTCCCGGGTGGCAGAGGGCAGGCCCAATCCCTAGGTGCAGCCCCTGGTCGGGCTCAGAGCAGGGCAGATTGGGGAGTTGGGGTGCCACCCCCTGTCATGCACAGAGCAGGGTGGATCGGGAGGTTGTGATGCCACCCCTAGTCACGCTCAGGGTAGGGCTGATTGGGGGGTTGGGGCACTGCCCCCTGTCACACTCAAGGCAGGGTCGATAGGAGGTTGAGGCGCCACCCCTGTCACGCACAGAGCAGGGCCCATCGGGGGTGGGGGGTGGGGCTCCTTACCCTGTCACACACAGAGTCGCAGGGCGATCAGGGGGTTTGGTCGCTGCCCCCTGTCACGCTGATCCCGGTGCCGGGAGGCCTCGCTGCTCCACTGATCCTGGTGCTGGGAGGCATATTACCCTTTTACTATATAGGATAGAAGCCTGGTGCACAGGTGGGGGCCGGCTGGTTTGCCCTGAAGGGTGTCCTGGATCAGGGTGCGGGTCCTGCTTGGGTGCCTGGCCAGCCTGGGTGAGGGGCTGAGGGCCGTTTTCAGGCTGGCGGGTGACTGAAGCTCCCAACCTGTCCTTTTTTCCTTTTTTTAAAAATTCTGGGCCAGCTTTAGCTCTGAGGCTCGGCTCCAGCTATGACACCTCCGCTGCTGAAAGCAGGTTTCTGGCCTTTGTTTACCTTCTGTATTCGAAACAATGTTGCGGTCCTGCTGGCTGAAGCCTGGGGTTTTGTTTAGCTTCTATATTTGTTACAATGTTGCTTAGAGTGCAGCTGAGAGGCCGGCAAGGCAGGCGGGGAAGCTTGGCTTCCTCCGTCACTGAAGCAAGCAAGCCTCCCTGTTCGCGTCAGCTGCCTGGCTGCCAACCGCCATCTTGGTTGGCAGTTAATTTGCATATCTCACTGATTAGCCAATGGGAAGGGTAGCGGCCGTACGGCTAATTACCATGTTTCTCTTTTATTAGATAGGATATATATTGTATTGATTTTTTTGCAGAGAGGAAGGGAGAGGGATAGCGAGTTAGAAACATCGATGAGAAACATTGATTCAGCTGCCTCCTGCATGCCCCCTACTGGGGATGTGCCCACAACCCAGGTACATGCCCTTGACCAGAATCGAACCTGGGACCCTTCAGTCTGCAGGCCAACACTCTATCCGCTGAGCCAAACCAGCCAGGGCACAGATACATTCTTGACAATGAAGTCCACATTGTCCTCAGGAAGAGTTTCACTCAATACTTCATGGTTCATTTCAACACTTTAATTTACTTCAGTTGTAACACTGACTGGAGCAAAGGTGACCACCAGGCCAGGCTGGAGAATGCTAGTCTCTACTCAGCCCACAGGGACAGCACCGACATTACGGATTTTGTAGCCATCCTGGAGGGGCAGGCACAAGGGCTTGTCAGTTAGATGAGTTGGTGGCAAGATGCAATGCAGCTTTAAGCACGATTCCTCTGGTGTTGCCATCTTTACCGGTGACTTTCCCGCCCTTGAACCAAGGCATGTCAGTACCTGGCTGCAGCATGTTGCCACCATTCCAACCAGAAATTGGCACCATGGCTACAGTATCAGTGTTGTAGCTAATTTTCTTAATGTAGGTGCTCACTTCATTTGCTATTTCCTTGTATCTCTTCTGGCTATAGGATGGCTCAGTGGAATCCATTTTGTTAACACCAACAATTACTTGTTTCACATCCAATGTGTAAGCCAGAAGGGCATGCTCACAGGTTTGCCCATTCGTGGAGTTTTCAGCTTAAAATTCACTAACACCAGCAGCAATAATCAGAACAGCATAGTCAGCCTGAGATGTGCCTGTAATCATGTTTTTTTAAATATATATTTTTATTTATTTCAGAGAGGAAGGGAGAGGGAAAGATAAGAAATGTCAGGGATGCCTCCTGCATGGCCCCTACTAGGGATCGAGCAACAACCCGGGCATGGGCCCTTGAGCAGAATCAAACCCGGGACCTTTCAATCCACAGGCTGAGGCTCTATCCACTGAGCCAAACCAACTAGGGCATGTAATCATGTTTTTTATAAAGTCTCCGTGTCCTGGGGCATCAATGATGGTCACATAATACAGTGGGGCCTTGACTTACGAGTTTAATTCGTTCCATGACAGAGCTTGTAACTCAGATTACTCGTATGTCAAATCAACAGTGAACGAGTGAGACACATGATGCTGGGCCGATGGTGTGACGTTCACTGTGACGTTCGCTGCGCCAACTAGCGGTGGGGTATCTGAAGCTGGCTCGTAACCCGAATTTTAGCTCGCAACTCAAAGCAAAAAATCGGCCGAGAGATGGCTCGTATCTTGAAAAACTCGTTAGTCGGGACACTCGTAAGTCAAGGCCCCACTGTACTTACTGGTCTCAATTTTCCCAGGGAGGTATCAATGGTGATACCACACTCAGGTTCAGCTTTTAGTTTATTTATCCAAGACCCAGGCATACTTGAAGGAGCCCTTTCCCATCTCAGTAGCTTCCTCACATGTGTGATATTTCTTTTGCCCATCCCACCACATTTGTAGATCAGATGGCCAGTAGTGGTAGACTTGCCAGAATCTGCATGTCCAACGATAATGATGTTGATATGAGTCTTTTCCTTTCCCATGTTGGCTTACATTTAGCAGTGGCTTTCCTGACACTTGTGTTCTGGTGGCAAACCCTTTGCAGAAAAGTCAGAGTAGATTTTAAATAGTTTTGGGGCTAAGGGAAGAAGTGTGCCTGAAAAAGGAAGGGTGGTTTAAAATAGTTCTGGATTATTTTTAAATTTTTTTAAATTGAACTTATTGGAATCACGTTGGTTAATAAAATTATATAGGTTTCAGGTGTACAATTCTATAACACATCATCTCTATATTATATGTGTTCACAAGTCAGCCTTCTGTCTTAGCATTTTTTTTCTTTTTTTTAAAAATATATTCTAGCCCTAACCGGTTTGGCTCAATGGATAGAGCGTCAGCCTTCGGACTCAGGGGTCCCAGGTTCAATTCTGGTCAAGGGCATGTACCTTGGTTGCGGGCATATACCCAGTGGGGAGTGTGCGGGAGGTGGCTGATCGATGTTTCTAACTCTCTATCCCTCTTCCTACCTCTCTGTAAAAAATAAATAAAATATATTTTAAAAATATATTCTATTGATTTTTTTTTACAGAGAGGAAGGAAGAGGGATAGTTAGAAACATTGATGAGAAACATCAATCAGCTGCCTCCTGCACACCTCCTACTGGGGATGTGCCTGCAACCAAGGTACATGTCCTTCACCAGAATCAAACCTGGGACCCTTCAGTCCGCAGGCTGATGCTCCATCCACTGAGCCAAACCGGTTAGGGCAGTATTTTTTTTTTATATATATATTTTATTGATTTCTTACAGAGAGGAAGGGAGAGGGATAGAGAGTTAGAAACATCGATGAGAGAGAAACATCCATCAACTGCCTCCTGCACACCTCCGACAGGGGCTGGGCCCGCAACCAAGGTACATGCCCCTGACTGGAATCAAACCCAGGACCCTTCAGTCCGCAGCCGACGCTCTATCCACTGAGCCAAACCAGTCAGGGCTAGGGCAGTATTTTTTATTTTTGCAAATATATATGAAACAAGAAGAATTAAGTAATTGGGAGGGGCCTTGGGCCTGGGCCACGCCCACATCAGGCCGCAAAACCCCGCCTCTCGCCCACAAATCAGCCGCGCCTCTTCTAAATCCCGCCCCCCCCAAATAAATAAATAAGTTCCGCCCAATCCTGTCCCACGCAGCCTTTCACACTGCAGCTAGGCCCTCTCCATCCCGCTGAGCCTGGTCCACGAAAGCCCACTGTCCTCGGTTCATCCCAGCCTATGCCTGGAACCGCGGACCAGCGTAGTCTGATTCCGCCGAAATAAAAACTCCGCCTCATTTAGCTTCTAGCCAATCAGATTCAAGATCCCGCCCTACGTATCCCTTCGCCACCTACCAAACCTCACCCCTAGCGAAGCACCAACCTATCAGCTTCCGAGACTCTTCAGCCTGGGCCAGGTCACCGTTCCACGCGCCCCGCGGCCCGCCGGACTACATTTCCCAGGAGGCGTCGCGCCCGCGCCGCACCACGTCCGGCTGCGAAGATGGCGGCTTCCTAGCGAGTCGGCAGCCCAGTCGGAGGGAGGCTGAGGCTACGGTGAGCAGAAGCGGGTGTTGAAAGCGTGTGGGGCTCGTCCCTCGAGGCCTAGCTCCCGTAGCCCTCGGGACCTAGCCGCCTGCCTCCTTGGAAGCTTCCGTTCCCAGCTCTGGTTTCTCCCGCAGCCTAGCCTCCACCCCTCTTCTACAGCTAGTTCCTTGGAGGTTGTGGGGCTGCGGGGCGCTCAGAGACCATCCCGGGCAGCCCGCACCCATTGCCCAGACAGGCAGGCTGTCCCGTTGGCGTCCTGCCTTTCCTCAAAGGGTCCTGTGGCACCCAGATCCCCGCCCCTCGCTTGTGCCGACACCCCCATGTACAGACACCCCCTAGGCAGCCCAGCGTCCACGGGGGAGAATCCTAGAGGTTATGATTCCTTTATTTACCAAGACATTTTCAGTTCCAGGTTACAGAAAACCCAACTCAATCTATCTGAAGCAAGAAAGGGGAATTAGTGGCGTATAGACTGGTTCCAGGTGCTCAGAACTCTGCCCGCTGTTCTCTGGGTGAGCATCACTCCCCTCGGCTCTTTCCTCTCTTGGAGGCTAAGGAGGCTCCTAGCAACTCTCTCCTTGTAGCTCCCAAGCTCTGCAACTCTAAGGAGCCCCTCTCCCCTAATGGCAGTGTTGTAAGTCTCAGAGCTGCCCCTCGCTGGCCTGTATTGGGTCATGTCCCCATTCCTGAGCCATTCACAGTAGCCAGTTGTGTTCACTGGCTTTGTAGTTGTTTTCACTACAGAAGTGTGCATGGAGGCTGTTACCTTAAGTTAGAGTGGATGCTTGGCTGATAAGTGTAAAGGCACCCATTCTACAGATGAGGAAACTGAGGCCCTGAGAGAAGTGACTCATAGTCGGTAAGCAGCAAGTGCCCTATCCTTCTGGGTAACCAAATGTTTCTGAAATTCCTAAGGGCAGAATTCTGGCTTCCCCCATCCCTGCTTCATCCAGCCACTCAGGAGCCATGGAGGTGGCAGAGCCCAGCAGCCCCACCGAGGAAGAAGAGGAGGAGGAGGAGGAAGAGCAGTCAGTGGAGCCAAGGCCCCGTACACGCTCCAACCCTGAGGGGGCTGAAGACCGGGCACTGGGGGCCCAGACCAGTGTGGGAAGCCGAAGTGAGGGTGAGGGTGAGGCGGCCAGTGCGGATGATGGGACCCCGAACGCTCTGGGAGCTGGCCCCAAGCCCTGGCAGGTGCCCCCACCAGCCCCTGAGGTCCAGGTGCGGACACCAAGGGTCAACTGTCCAGAGAAGGTGGTAAGTGAGAATTTGGCCGTAAGTTTCCTGGGGCTGCCGCAACAAATTACAGTGAGCTGGGGGGCTGAAAAAAACAAATTTATTCTCTGACAGTCCTGGAAACCAGAAGTCTGAAATCAAGATGTTGGCAGGGACCCCATTTTCTCCGGAGGCTCTCGGGGAGGGTCTTTCCTTACTCGTTCAGCTTTGGGGGGCTCCAGGCATCCTTGGCTGCGGCTGATCACTGCCATCTCTGTCTGTTTTCACATGGCCCTCCCCTCTCTGTCTTTGTGTCTCCTGTCTGTCATAAGAATACTTGTCACTGGATCAGATGATCTTCTTTCAATTTCTTTATTTTAATTACATCATCAAGGTCTCTAATTCTAAGTAAAGTCACATCTGAGGTTCTAGGCAAACATATCTTCTGGGGGCCACAGTTCAACCCATTATACCCTTATTTCCTTGTTTCTGTGTCACGTATTCTCTTGTTTGCTTACTCACTTATTAACCTGGACTTCTGGTCCAGCGCTCTTTCCCCTTGGCCACCAACTTCCAAAGTGGATAGCTTGACTGGGAACTGGGGGTCATCTTACCACCTTTCAGACAGGTCTGCCTAAAGAGGGCCAAGCATGTGGGGGCTGGTGTTAACATCCAGGCACCAGGGGCTGCCAGTCACAGTGCCTTCACCACCCTCCAACTTCATTGCAGATCATCTGCCTGGACCTGTCCGAGGAAATGTCACTGCCAAAATTGGAGTCGTTCAACGGGTGAGAGGGACATTTGAGGGCTTGAATGTGTAGCTACAACTTGGAGGGGCCCAGCCTGAAAAACACAGGGCTCTCTCTCTCAGACTCACACCATTGTGGTCTGGCTCGGGGCCTGGCGGAATCAGAGCATAGCGACAGTAACTGGTAATGGTACAGCGGTGGCCCTCGGGCTCTGTTCCAAGCATGTGAGAGGTATCAAGCAACCAGTCAATGTGTCCGTGGCACATCAATGTTTTTCTCCCTCCTCTCTCTCCCCTCCTCCCCCCTCCCTTCCACTCTCTAAAATCAATGTCATAGCAATGACTTGGAAACTCAGAGGAGCAGAGTAACTTGCCTGAGACCATAGCAAGTAGGTAGAGCAAGAATTCAGACTCATGCTTAGCTGACCCCAAAGGCCCTTGCCCTGAGCAGGCAGGGCTCTGTGATGTTGAGCAACAGAACCTGGAGAGGGTCTGAGAGGCTCTGGGAGATACTGAAGACAAGCATGCATCCCCCCGCCTCCCCGCCCCCCCCCCCCCCCCCCCCCCACACTGTGTGACGTGGGCCAGGGCCTCATTGTAGGGCTGGTGGAAGGTTCCCCAGGATGGACAGGTGAGGGGATATGCCTCGCCCCCAGGCCTGACTCTCCTTAACCACCCGCCTCATTCTCTGTCCCTCTCCAGCTCCAAAACCAATGCTCTCAATGTCTCCCAGAAGATGATTGAGATGTTTGTGCGGACAAAACACAAGATTGACAAAAGCCATGAGTTTGCACTGGTGGTGGTGAACGATGACACCGCCTGGGTGAGGCTGGGGCACCCTGGGGTACCCTGGGGGTAGGGACGAGTCTGGGTGCTCTGGGACCCCCTGGGGGCAGAGAGCACTTTGCTGAGGCCTGTGTTTCCCCACAGCTGTCTGGACTGACCTCCGACCCCCGTGAGCTCTGCAGCTGCCTCTACGACCTAGAGACGGCCTCCTGCTCCAACTTCAGTATCCTTCCAGGCAGAGGCACCTCAGGGGGCAGGGGGCGGCGTGGGAGGCTGGCCTGTCTTGTACCCAGAACCCAGGAAGCCTGAGCTTGGAGGGAGCCAACTTACATTGGATCAGGTCCAGATCTCAGCTCTGCTGCAGCAGGCTTGGGCCAGTCACCTCTCTGGCTTTCAGTTTCTTTTGAGCCTTGGCCAGTGTGCTCAGTGGTTAGAGCGTTGGCCTGCACACTGGAGGGTTGTGGGTTAGATTCCAGTCAAGGGCATGTACTTAGGTTGCATTTCTGATCCCCACCCCTGGTCGGGGCACATATGGGAAGCAACCAATCGATGTGTCTGTGGCACATCAATGTTTTTCTCCCCACCCACCCCCCTCCTCCTCCCTCCTCCCTTCCACTCTCTAAAATCAAAAATATCCTCACTTCTTGGGTGAGGATTTTAAAAAGAAAGAGAGCCCTAGCCAGTTTGGCTCAGTGGATAGAGCGTCAGCCTGTAGACCAAAGGGTCCTGGGTTTGATGCCAGTCAAGGGCGAGTACCTTGGTTGCAGGCTCCTCCCCGGCCGGGGCCCTGGTCAGGGCAAGTGCAGGAGGCAACCAATCAATGTGTTTCTCTCACACTGATGTTTCTCTCTGTCTTTCCCTCTCTCTTCCACTCTCTCTAAAATCAATGGAAAAATATCCTCAGGTGAGGATTAACAAAAAAAGAGAGTTTATTTGAGCCAAGCTGATGACATTGCCAGGAAGCAAAATCTCAAATGCTCCCCAGGCTCTCAGTTTCTTCATCTGTAAAATGAGAGGCAGGCTACCTCTTACCCCATGGGTCCCTGTCGAGGTAAAGTCGTAACACAGAAGCAAAACCAGCTGATTTGGACTCCGGATGTCAAAACTGCCCACAGGGGGAGCATTCCGTGCAGGGCCAATTATACATTTGGTGCCATTTGCTCAAAAAATGCGAATATGTGACTGAAAAGTCACAGTCACCACTACATCACATTTTTTAAAAAATACGTGTTTTTATTGATTTCAGAGAGGAAGGGAAAGGGAGAGAGAGAGAAACATCAATGATGAGAGAGAATCATTGATTGGCTGCCTCCTGCACACCCCCTACTGGGGATTGAGCCCGCAACCTGGGCCTGTGCCCTTGACTGGAACTGAACCCGGGACCCTTCAGTCTGTAGGCCGTCACTCTGTCCACTAAGCCAAACCAGCTAGGGCACTACATCACATTTTATGCTAATTTGAACATGAAAGGCTCACATGCAGCTCAAAACTTAGATAAAATATCATCCCTGTGAGCTAGAAAATGTGTGAGAGTTGGGAGGAGGGGAACAGGAGCACCCATAGCTCTTCGTAAGGGGCGTGGCCCTGGCCTGAGGGGAAGGGGCGTTTTGAATCACCAATGGTCTTCAGGGCATCTGATGTCAGCCCCCTCGTCTGTGATCTCTGCTGAGGACAACAGGCTCAGGCCACGGGGCTGGGGTCACACACGGTTTCCTGCACAGTGGGACCTGGCCCCAGGTTCTGAGGCACCTGGGGTCTCCTGGCATCAGGATGAGGGGAGTCATGCACCCTTCCCACCCGTGCTCTGCCGCCTGTGTTCTTAGCATCCCCACCAGATATGGAAGGTCTCTTCAGCCTCATGTAAGTCCTTTCTTCCCCGTATCTCACCCTCTGTATTAGGCCTATGGTGGCCCATGGCCCTCCACACCATTGTTGTAGCCCAGGAGGCTGCATACTCTTTCTATAAAAAGCCAGATAGTAAATGTGTTTGGCTTTGCAGATCATAACAACTGACTCTGCCTTAGGAATCCAAAGGCAACCACAAACTCTATGGACACAGTGAGCGTGGCCATCTCTCTATATAAAAGCCTAAGCAACCGGTGGACTGGTCAGTAGCTATAATGCACACTGACCACCAGGGGGCAGACTCTCAACGCAGGAGCTGCTGAGCTGCGTGACTTGGCAGGTGTGGTTCTCGGGTGATGCAAGCTGAACCAGAGAGGAAGCAGCCCAGTTCTGGGGTGTGTCATCCGAGACCAGCCCTCGCAATCCGGGCCTGTTGGGGGATGTTGGAGAGCCGGTTTCGGCCCGATCCCCGCAGGCCAGGCCGAGGGACCCCACCGGTGCACGGCCTCTAGTGTGTCAATAAATTTTATTGATAAGCACTGAATTTCATGTCATTTCCACATGTCATGAAATATTCATTTGATTTTCCCCCCTCCAGGTATTTAAAAATATAAATCCATTCTTAGTTTGTGGGCCCTACTATTCTAATCTCCATTTTCACCAGCCCCTGATGCTGGGCACAGAGCTTGTGTTGCCTTTAATTAACTTGGTACAAACATCTCAGCAAATTTTGCAAGTGAACCCATGAGGTAAACTCACAGTAGAGGACATACTTGATTAAGGGGGGGATTATTTTGCTAGACACTGCCAAAGTACTGCCTCAGAAATTAACCGTTTATTTCCCCTGGCCGGACTGATCATGCTGCTGAAAGCTCTGCTTGTGTGATAGAGCTTTTCTCTGAGCCTTTCATTCATTTTAAAGCCGTTTGGCATTCCTGTAGTGATTTGTCTATTTGTCCCCTTTACCGGTTTTTCTATGAGGAAGTTGGCTTTTTTCTTGTGAAGGACCAGATTTGCTTTTTACATAGGAAGGACCTTGCCCTCTGCCTAGTGCCCTCTGCCCGTGAGATCCAGTTGTGGCCAAGTAGGGAAATGTGTCTTGATTTAGATAAAAGATTAAGTCCCTTCCTAAGAGTTCCTGGCCTGATGGGGCAGGGCCAACTCCAGGTGATGGGGGACACTCAGGGTGGGCGGAGCAGGCTTCAGCTTTGGGTTTAGCAAAACAGAAGAGGTCAGGCAGAGAGTAAGGCTGGGGAGGTGCTCTGGGCAGAGAGAACAGCATGTGGGAAGGTTTAAAGACACCAGTAAACTGGGGAGGGGACAGGTGGGGCTCTGCATGCCCAGCAAGGAGCTGGCTCTCCAAAGGTGATGAAGGGAGGGACCCCCAGAATTGTTCTCATCTGTCCCCTTACTGTGCAGTCAACAGAAGACGGAGCTGCCAGTCACGGAGAATGTGCAGACGATCCCACCCCCATATGTGGTCCGTACCATCCTTGTCTACAGCCGTCCACCCTGCCAGCCCCAGTTCTCCCTGACTGAGCCCATGAAGGTGACTGAGGCCTGGGAGAGGGTGGTGAGACACTAGGAGGGATTTCCTGAGCAGAGGACTGGGGCACCTGTGGCAGGTTCCGAGTCTGAGGCAGATGCTGGGGAATTGTCATGGAGCACAGGGTCACTGAGTCTCAAAGGCTGGTGTTCTTGACCTGCAGAAAATGTTCCAGTGCCCATATTTCTTCTTTGATGTTGTTTACATCCACAATGGCACCGACGAGAAGGAGGAGGAGATGAGCTGGAAGGTGAGGCTGTGGCAGGTGTGGGCGACAGGTGGGTGTAGATGGGACGTCTTAGAACCCATCTACCCTGGGTCTCAGGGATCCCAACTTCTGGCTCCTGGTCATTCGGTCATTTGACAACCATTTCCACGCGGTCTGCTGGGAGCTCAGGGGGTCTGTTGTGACGGGGGCCTGCTTCTCCCTCCCTGCTTTTGCCTTGGCTGTGCCCTCTTCTTGGAGCACCCTTCCCTCCCTGCCTACCCAGACTCTGCTGGTCATTCACGTCCCAGCCCTGAACTAGCTGTGGGGCTTCAAGTGGGCCACTTACTTCTTTGAGCCTCAGTTTACCCAGCTGAACAGGGGGTGTTGAGGCCAGCTCCTACTCATACCTCAATATTTAAACCAAAAGTGTCTATTGAGGGCAGCCTTCCCTGCTCCTCAGGAAGATCAGCATGGGGACTGGGGGGTAGTTTACTAGCCCCCCTTGGAGCCTCCAACTGACTCCAGTTTGGAGGCTCCAAGGCTGAGACCTGTCGGTGTCCCTAACACGGGGCGGGGAGCATAGAGTGTTTGCTGAAGGCAGGAATGTTTTCTGCCTGGAAAACTCTTCACCCTTAAGAACCTACCCCTGGTGCCTCCTCCTCTGGGAAGCCCTCCCGGGGCAAGGAAGGCCTGGCAGGGAGCCCTTGCTTGAAGAGTCCCTCCCTGGCCCCACAGGACATGTTTGCCTTCATGGGCAGCCTGGATACCAAGGGCACCAGCTACAAGTATGAGGTGGCACTGGCTGGGCCAGCCCTGGAGCTGCACAACTGTATGGCTAAGCTGCTGGCTCACCCGTTGCAACGGCCCTGCCAGAGCCATGCCTCCTACAGCCTGCTGGAGGAGGAGGAGGAAGCCACTGAGGTTGAGGCCACTGTCTGAACCTTCCCTGTGCGTCCAACCTGGTACCACGAAACCTAGAGTGCTGGTTCTTAAACTCCGCTCCGTGGGACCCCTGGGGGACTTCAAGGAAGCACTTGGTTACTTCGGAGCCCTGGAAGGAAACCCATTATTCCAGGAAGCAACCCAGGACTGTGGACACCCATGATTCCCAGTCCATATTTCAGTCCCCAGTTTGCCAATTGTAATGTGTTCTTCCCTGTGTGACTTTTGTCACCAGAATAAAACCTGAGAAATCTCTAACCGAGGTCCACACCAGTCGCCTTGTGTTAATTAGGATCTTCGTGGTTGAAGGTGACAGAAAACCCACCCAATGAACAGCAAGGGGAATCGCTTGGTTCTGGCGGATAAGCCATGGTGCAGCTTCAGGCTTGCCTACATCCAGCTGTTCAGACATTCCGGGAGGCGGAAAAATACCTACCAAAAGGGGCTCCTGGTGGCTAGTTGGTCTCATGTTAAAAAACAAAAGGAGCCCAGGAACCTTTGCCTCTCATGCAAACCCAGCTTCAGGGAGAACTATCTGCCTTCTGCACTGAAATGCCTGCCTGCCTGCCAGCATTGTGTTCCTGCTGGTGAGCCAACTCATATAAAGGAATTCCTGGAATCATATTTCAACCAACAGGATGGAGATAACCCCTCTGTCCAATCGGAGCTGAGGAACTATAGTCTCTGTTAGCATCTTTAAAGAATATATATATATATATATATATATATATATATATATATAAAATTGATTTCAGAGAGGGAGAAATAGAAACATCAATGATGAGAATCACTAATTGGCTGCCTCCTGCATGCCCCACACTGGGGATCAAGCCCACAACCCGGGCATATGCCTTGATGGGGAATTGAACTGTGACCTGGTTCTTAGCTCTGTTAGCATCTTTGATGAATCAGAATGGCTCCACTCCTTAGTGCTTTTTGGGCCAATCAAACTGATGATTTGGGGTAGTAATTTGCATGAGAACAGGCTAATTAAGGGTCAGGGGCTGGGGCTTCCCTATATAAGTTTGATTATGGCTGGGCAATGCTTGTTCCTTTTCCACTAAAGACTGATTCCTTGCCTGGAGCTGAAACAATTTGCCAGAGGGCTGTGTTGTTCTATTTCGAGATGTTTGCTCTGAATAAAGTATCTTCTTTCACTGCACCCTACATTGGGGATTTCTGTTGGCATTGACTTGGCACCATGACGATTGGTTGACAGTTGTGACCACTGCCCAACCCCCCTACTGCTGGCCTTGCCTGGGTCATGGGCCAGAGCTCTGGGATATTCAGATTGTTCAGGCCTGGATCAAGCCTCTCCTGAGAAGGGGAGGACTACAGGTTCCAGGATATAGTGTGGATGCTCCCCAGAAGGGAGACAAGACAGGCACAACAGGGCCACTACTCAACTATCTGGATAATGAGCAACAGTGAAAGAAGTTTACCAGATAGATTCTCAGTTCCATATAAAATTAAAATGGCCTTATTGAGCAACAGCTTTCCTTCCCATAGCATTTATTGGGCACCCGTGTGCCCGGACCCTGTGATGAAACGCTGGCTCAACATCACACCAGCCTGGAAGGGATTCTCCCATTTTGCAGATGGGAACACTAAGGCCCAGTGCCCCAAAGGCACGACCTCCTGGCTCCCCGAGACTGCAAACAGGCGACGCGGAGCTAGAGGCGGGAGCTGATAATTAAATTTGCGCGCTAATGGAGGCCTCTTCGGCGTGGGCACCTCCAAGTCACCGGGTCGTAGCTCCGCCCCCTTCAGCAGGATGTGTCCGCGTTTTGAGACCAGAAAATGGCACACCCGGCGGCCTCCACCCGCCCAGGCTCTCCCTGAGCACGAGCACCGCTCGAGGTCGCGGACCTGAGTGGGCACTGAAGCTCGAATCCCAAAGTGTGCCAGGCAGGTGCGGCGCGGGGAAGCCTGGCTGGGTACCCTCCCGGGCACCCGGGTGCTGAGACCGGAGCCCGGGGCGGGGCGGCGCGTGCGCACAAGGTCACCGCGGGAAGTTTGAACCTGTCAGGCTGGGCCTCGGGGCTGGGGACAGCACGGGCATGGGCGCCGCAGCGGAGCTGGCTTGGCGGCTGCGGGCAGCGCTGCAGGAGGAGGAGCCGCAGTGAGGACGGGACCGGGGCGGGCGGACCGGGCAGGGGGCGAGGGTGGCGGTCCACTCTGACCCCCTGATCGCAGGGCTGTGGAGGAGCTGCTGCGCCGCGGCGCGGACCCCAACCTGGTGCTAGCGGACGGCGCGGCAGCTGTCCACCTGGCGGCGGGAGCCCGGCACCCACGCGCTCTGCGCTGCCTCAAGGCTCTGCTGTGTCGAGGCGGGAACCCCAACGTGCGGTGAGGCGGGTCTGGGCTCTGAGCGGGGCCTTCCGCGTAGGGAAGGGGGCTCCCCAGCCGGAAAGCGTGGCCTCGGAGTCCCGGAGAGTGCATCCCACGTTCCAAGGGTGGGGATTCGGCACCCCAGGGAGGAGCTTGTGGAACTCGGGGAGGGATCCTGAGAGCCCAAAGGGCGAGGGCGAGGGTCCCAGAATGAGGGTGAGGGATGGGGTTGCGCTCGGGCCAAAATGGGGATCGAAGTTTCTGGTCCAGGGATGGAATCTCTAGGGTCAGAGAGCAGAGATTTGAGTCCCAGGCCGAGGGCGTAGGATCTAGGTTCCGAGGGTGTCTCAGGCTGGAGGGTGGAGATGGGGGACAGAGTCCGAGGACACCCCTCGGCTCCTGCCCCAGATCGGCCGAGGCGCTGACACCGCTACACGTGGCCGCCGCCTGGGGCTGTAGCCGCAGCCTGGAGCTGCTGCTGAGCCAGGGAGCCGACCCCCGGCTGCTCGACCAGGTGAGGGGCCCTGGAGGAGCGGAGGGGCCGACCTGGAGAGCGGGAGGAAGGGGGGAAAGAGGGCTTCGGTGGTGATCGCGCCTCCGCAGGATGGACTCCGGCCACTGGACCTGGCAGAACAGCAAGGGCACCAGGACTGTGTGCGCGTCCTGAGGGAGCTCCCAAAGCTGACTAGGACCCCTCCCCGGACCCGGTTAGAGACCCAGGAGCCGGAGCCTACGCCCAGCGGTGAGTGAGGCCTGTGGGGAGACAGCGGCTTGGCCTAGGGACCAGCTTATCGTGTCTCTCACTGATTTCCACCGTCTCCCGCTGGTCCTGACTGACTCACGTCCAGGGTCTCTGGTCAGCTCTCGCTGCCTTCACTCATTCTCTTTTCCCTTTGACTCCAGCCACCTGTTGCTGATCCAACTCCCATCTCTGCCCCGTCCCCTCCCCCCCACCCCCCGACCCCAACTCCCATCCTCTGCTGCAGGCTCAGCCCTCAAGAGAAAGGGGCTGGATGACAGCCCCTTTGGACCTCCCAGTGTGATGCTGGACTCCACGGGCCTGGGCAGCAGGGACAGCAGGGACAGGGACCTGGAGGCTAGCCCTGGACCCTCCAGCCTCCTCGCCTGCCCTGAAGTTGCTGACAAGGATGGCGGCTTGGAGTCCTCCCCTGGGTGCTGGGACTGCAGCTCAGATGCCTCCTTCGTCACAGCAGTCGAGGCTTCTGGATCCAAGGACCCAGCCCCGCATACATACCCCCGGGCTGGGCCATTGCCCAGGCAACAACTCCTGCCTCATATCCGACCATCCCAGAGGAGGCTAAAGTCTCCGGACACCCCACAGCCGGAACATGGAGCCATCATGACGGACAAGGAGGCCGAATTAAAAGCCCTCCTACAGGCCCTGACTCTGACCTCCCATTCCCACACGTCCCTCCCAGAGAGGAGCCCAGCCCACAGCCCCCCTCCGCAACCGCTGCCTGGACCCCTCGACTTCCACTTCCTCACAGATGACCAATCGTCCCTGGACAGTGAGGGGGGCGCCCTCTGGCTGACGGAGGACGAGGTGCATTCCACAGGGGGCAGGGACCCAGTCCGCTCTGGCGGGTGTCTGCCAGTCATGTCTGACCTGGAACTGCTGCAGAGGCTCCGGGCTCTGGGTGAGAGCCCAGGCCCCGTCACGCCCTTCACCCGGCCACATTACCTCCGACGACTCCAAGAAGCCCAGGCTGCTCCTGGTTAGTCCCTTCCGGGCATCCGGAGACTCCCGGCTCTCCGTGCCACTTCTCTCTTCATCTCTGGGAACCACCCCTTCCTCTGTCTCTCTTGACTCAGTTTCCCCTCCCAGGCCCAGACTTTTCAGGGCACAGCCCAGAGCTGACTGAGGCCCTGAGGACAGGCCGAATCCCAGACGCCCAGGCAGATGAGGATGCACTTGCCCAGCAATTTGAGCAGCCGGATCCCAGCAGAAGGTGGCGGGAGGGGGTAGTGAAGTCCAGTTTCACGTATCTGCTGCTGGACCCCAGGTACTCAGAAGTGGGAGCTGGGCATTCTGGGGTTGGTTCCTACATAAATGCACGTCCTCCGAGGGGAACTGACCCCTCTCTCTGGTCCTAAGCTTCATCTAGAAAAGGCAGTTGGAACTAATTCAAGCCGCTGAGTGTCTTTGGGCGCTGCCTTATAAACTGTGGGTCGCTGGATGTGAGTTGTATATACCCTGTGACCTTAGAGAGTTTCTCTAGGGCTACTCTTGTCACTTTTTCCTCTTTGAGCCAAGCCTTTTCATCCAGGGAGACTCGGAACCTGCCAGCACGAGCCTCCTCACTAACTCCAGCTGAATGCCTTCGGACTTTCGTCCACGCCATCTTCTATGTGGGCAAGGGGACCCGGGCCCGGCCCAATGTTCACCTCTGGGAGGCCCTTGGCTACCGTGGGAGGTCAGGAAAGCAGGTATGAGGATAAGTACCAGGGTCAGGGCAGGGACAGCCAGGCCGTGGGCAGGTAGAGGAAGAAGGGAATTGGGAGGCAGACCCCTGACCTTGCCCCGGCCCCCTAGGCCTGCCCCAAAGTGCGCCAGATCTTGGACATTTGGGCTAGTGGTCGTGGAGTCGTGTCCCTGCATTGCTTCCAGCATGTGGTCGCTGTGGAGGCTTACACTCGAGAGGCGTGTCTTGTGGAGGCTCTAGGTGGGTGCCTGGCTTGTGGGGGGAAGGGTCACAGGAAAGGCACTTGCTCTACCAATTCCCTCACCCCTGCCCTCTCAGGGCTGTTAATTTGTTCAATGAGCAATTATTGAGCACCAGTGATGTACCTCATATGCACATATTTTGCTCCATGGGTTTATACCTGCTTAAGGGGAACACACAGTGGGTTCACTGTCACATTTCTCTACCTGGAATTCACTGAGGCTACCCCTGTGACCTCACTCCCAATCTCTCCAGGGATCCAGACACTGACCAACCAGAAACAAGGACACTGCTATGGAGTGGTGGCGAGCTGGTCACCCAGCCGCCGCCGCCGCTTGGGAGTGCATCTGTTGCATCGCGCCCTCCTTGTCTTCCTGGCTGAGGGCGAGCGAGAGTTGCGACCCCAAGACATCCAGGCCTGTGGCTGAGCACTGGGAAATTGCCCATCCGGGCCGGGTGGAGGTCAGGGTGTTTGAATGTTGCAGCTGCCCTGTGCTGAAAGCAGCCCTCCACCTCTGGTTCTAGAAGGTTGGTGTTGCGGGGGGGGGGGGGGGGGGGGGGATGAGAAGCAGGGAAGACCTCCCCCTCAAGCTAAGGGAGGACTCTGTTACAGATGGAACTGCTGGGGAGGTAGTGAACTCCCCATCATGGGAGGAGAACAAGTGGACCAGAAGGTTCTTTGAAACATTTAGTACTTTGGAACGTGCCGGGGCTTTGGCAGTTTGGGCCTGTCTGTGTAGACAAAGTCCACTTTGATCTTCCAGGCACGGGGGGCCCACACTGTGGGCTGGGAGCTTCCTCAGCTACATGAAGGGAAGCTACCCAGTTCAAGAGCTGGGTCCTGCTGCTGCCAGAGGTGGTACCTCAGACCAGTCACTTGTCTGTCTGAGCCTCAGTGTCCTCAGTAGGGCCAGTGAGGTCCTGCCTCAGGGGATTGTGGGGATCGGATGGGACTCAGAGCCAGAGGTGACCCAGGTGGAAAGTCTCCTGGGTAAGGGCAGTGCCCTGAGTCTCAAGGTGCCAAGTGTGTCTGGTGATAGGCCAGGGCTAGGGAGCTGGTGGGTTGTGGGTATAAGACACCATCCCTGGGGGTCACTGTGCAATGCAAGCTTCCTGGCATTGCTTCTCTGAGCCTGTTTCTGCCACCATAAAATGGGATCAATAACCCCAAGTTCTGGTGGTGCTCTGTGATTTCGGATTAGTCACATTTGCAAAGAGTTTCAGTAAGATGCCAGGCTGTGGCGCTGGCGAGGTGCTGGCGGGATCATTTATGTTTTCCAGAAGTTGTTTCTTCAGAGCGTCCAGTGCGTTAGGGACTTGGGGAAATCGGCTGCCTCATTGGTTTCACTGTCTCCTCCTCATTGCAGCTTCGGCTAACCAAGTTCCGTAGTTCGACTCTAACCTGGACGGAGGTTCACCCACTCAGGTTCCTCCACTTTAGAGCCCATGATGCGACCCCCACCCCACCCCCGCTTCCCCTCCCAGCCTCCAGAGCGGGCCTGGGCTCCCCCATTCTAATGGAACTGAAGAAACCTCTCTCTGAGCCGAGCAGCTTCCCAAACACCAAGTCTCCTGATAAAGTGACAGCAATTAAAACGGTGTCATCTACCCAGGAATTCGCAAACAGGTCGCTAGGAAAGAGTCCAGAGACCTCCAAAATCCCCAAAGAGATGGGCTTGGTCTAACGGAGTTTCCCAGCCCCTGCTCCACTGATGCTCCAGCCCAGTTCCTTCGGGGGTGCGGGCTGTCCTGTGCATCGCAAGGCGCCAGGAGGCATCCCTGGACTCCACCCACCAGGGGTCACTATCGCCCTCCACCTCCCAGATGTGGCCCAACTGTCTCCAGAATTTCCCAAGGAACAGCTGTGCCCCTGGTGAGAGCCACTGGACTAAAGTGGCGCATAAACCAGAGGGGAAAGGACCCAACCGGCAGTAACCAAGGGGACAGTTGTCTCCTGCCATCCTCACAAACCACCAGCGTGCCTAGATATACAAACATTAGGATAAAACACAGAGGAACAGGAGCATGGCCATGGGGCAGGGAGACCCTTCTGCTGGACAGAAGATGATTTGGTGGCTTCAGAATAAATACCTTCATGACAAAAGCCACTCTAAACCAAGCTGAAAGGTAAAATGGGACAGAAGAGGCACTGACTTGCTGTGTGACTTGGGGTGAAGGGGACTCAGTGAGCTCAGCACGGGGCCTTGTATACAGCTGGCACTCCATTATGGCTCCTCTAATCCCATGCGACATCGGGTGATCCTCACCTCAGCCTCCATGTGGACCTCTTCCTCCCCTACAGCGACAAGGAGTTCATCCCCCCGACTTTCTTCCTTCTGCTCTGGGAATACTGCCCGAGCACCCCAGTGTTCTGAGGAGGAAGGGGAAATTGGGGAAGCCATCCTGGAAGGGCAGGCACCTGCATCAGCCCAATTTGCAGATGGGGAAACTGAGGCTCAGGGGAACCCCCCTGCCCTATGGTCAGCCAGCACAGGTCCGGAGGCTTGGATTGTCACTTCTTTTTATTGAGTTACAGGTTGAGATGTGCAGATTCTGTGGTGCCAGTCCCCCATCCCTGCCCCCTTAGACGACAAAAGCTACCAACGCCAGGAAATGGGAGTGGAGGGTCTTGGGTAATGGGGCGCCCCCCCCTCAGGGTCTCTGGATTAAGCATGGCTAACATGTAAGACAATGGGGTGAGTGTCGCCTCAACCATGACTATGGCCTTGGCTTTGATGGGCAGGGGGCTTCTGTACAAGGTCATCCTCTGCGAGAGTCCCTGCTATGGGCAGGATGGGCCCCAGGTTTGTTGGGCCCCACAGGATGCAAGCGGAGCCTGAGTGTCCACCCAGCTCCCTGGAATGCCACGCCCAGCCAGCTAGCCAAGGGGCGTCTCCCCAGCTGACCCCGTCCACCAGAGCTGACGGCCTGCCCAGATATCCTGGCTGCAGACCCAGCAGCGCAGGCTCCTGCTCTTCCTCAAGGCCCTGCTGGCCCAGCAGCTACTTCTTCTCAGGAGGCACAGTCAGGGCACTAGGCGGGGGCTCGGGCTCCCAGAGCAGAAATTCATGGAGCAACGTGTTGACCGTCTCTGGACACTCCAGCATCACCATGTGGCTGCCTTCATCGATGAGCTTCAGGAAGGCCAGAAGCAGGATCTGTAGAGGACAAAGGCTCAGGGCACACACAGCTGGCGGCTCTGTGACTCCCTGCTAACCACCTATGGCTTGCGGCATGGGGAAGGCCCTCCTGAAGTCTACCTCATTGCTGCACATTCATCCAAGGGGGCTGGGGGATAGCCTGTCACCCAGCTGGAGCCCAACTCAGGATTTCTCAGCCCCAGCACGACTGACATTTGGGGCCTTATTTTTCTTTGCTGGAAGGCCATCCTGTTTATTGCAGGGTGTTAAGTAGCATTCCTGGCCTCCTCCCCACCTCTCCACCCCTAAGTGCAACAACCAAAAAAGTCTGCAGGCATTTCCAAGTTTCCCTTGGGGCTGGGGGAAGGGAGCAGAATCCTCGCTGGTTAAGAACTGCTGGTCCAGCCCTAGCCAGTTTGGCTCAGTGGATAGAGCGTCGGCCTGTGGACTGAAGGGTCCCAGGTTCCATTCCGGCCAAGGGCACATGCCCGGGTTGTGGGCTTGATCCCCAGTAGGCGGCGTGCAGGAGGCAGCCGATCAATGATTCTCTCTCATCATTGATGTTTCTATCTCTCTCTCCTTCTCCCTTCCTCTCTGAAATCAATAAAAAGAAAATATATTAAAAAAAAAAAAAAAAAAGAACTGCTGGTCTAGAGCTATTCCAAGTGCTAAGGATCCTAAGACCCCTTTTTGGCAACCTCTGATCTAAAGACCTCCTGGCCTGCTCTCCCCGAATCTTGTAGCCCACCCCACTCACTGGTCAGTTATACAAATCCCAGGTGTAAAGAGCGCCTTTTTATGTGCAGGGGGATAGTGCATAATCCTAATAGCTGGGCAGGGCAGCCCTACTTTCTGGATTTCTCTCTCTAAGCTCCCATGTCCCTGGGGCTGAAAAAGAATGGCTGAGTCTCCCTGGGTTGCACAAGGGGGTTTGGGGGTACAGTGGCCAACGTGCTGAGCCCCTACCTCAGCCATGCGCTGGTCTTCTTCCACCGGAACAAACTTGTCATGCATGCCATGGACGAGCAGGACCGGCACAGTGAGCTCCGCATGATAGACCTCGTCGCCCTCGGGCCAGTACTGGCCACTCATCATGGCTCGCAGCACGAAGGACGACACGTTGAATGCATTGCCCTCCTTCAGTAGCTGCTTCTCTTTGGCCCCTTGGCGGGCGAAGCCGGCCCTGGTGGTAGGGACGCACTGCTGGAGTCCTTGTGCCATTGGCCCACCAAGGGTGGCCCCCCCACGCCAGCCCCAGCCATTACAGTTTCCCCTCCCACACAACTCAGGGGGGTGCCAGGGTCTGCCAGGACTGGGGGCCACTCACTTGAGGAAGCTCCAAGCCAGGCAGGGTGACAGGCAGTGCAGGACACACGTGGGCATGTTGAAGATGGAGCAGAGGCTGGGCTCCAGTGCCGTGGGGCCCCCGCCGTTGATCATGATGACCTTATGCACCAGGTCTGGGTACTCGTGCGCCAGGAACGTACAGAAAGAGACACTGCCCAGTGGGTAGGTGGGGGTTGAAGGGTGGCGGTCAGCAGGGTGCAGTGAGCGGGTTAATGTACACCCCTTACCCAGAGGCAGGTCCTTGAAGGCCAAGATTTCCCCCCTAGGGCCCATGGACATTGAGTGGGGATGAGGGGTGGTTGGGCATTTGAATGTTCTGAAATTGTGAGGTGTGTGTGTGTTGAGGGTAGAATTTTTTTTTTTTTCTTTTAAGAATTCGAACTTAGCCAAAACTGGTTTGGCTCAGTGGATAGAGCGTCAGCCTGCGGACTGAAAGGTTCCAGGTTCGATTCCGGTCAAGGGCATGTACCTGGGTTGCAGGCACATCCCCAGTAGGAGATGTGCAGGAGGCAGCTGATCGTGTTTCTCTCTCATTGATGTTTCTAACTCTCTATCTCTCTCCCTTCCTCTCTGTGGAAAATCAATAAAATATATTTTTTAAAAAAAGAATTCAAACTTAGAACTTTCCATAGATCCCCAAGGTATCTTGACCTCCAAAAGGGTAAGAGTTACTTATTGCCAATTGTTGGGAAGCAACCTGACTAAACAAACATCCCTTCCTTATGCAAGGTGGAAGGGTCTGCCTGAGGAGCCCCAGGTCAGCTCCTCATTCCTTCTACGGAGGACCACTTTGTTTTTGTAAACTAAATTCACAATTTTGTAAATTTATAAAATATTTTGTAAAATTTTATTGGAACACAGCCGCCCTGCTTGTGTACAATTATGGCTGCTTTCCTGCTATGACATTAGAGTTGTGAAGTTACAGCGGAGACGGATGGATGATTCACAAACCTAAAATATTTACTATCTGGCCCTTTAAGAAAAAGTTTGCCCGTCTCTACTATAAAAAGGGATGATGGGACGGGCAGAAGTTGGGCGGACCTGACTGTGCCAGTGACTCACTGAACGCCCTTGGGCAGGATGCTTAACCCCTGAGCCTCCATCTCCACACCTGTGACAAAGTAACTATGCTGACCTCATAGCATTGTTATGGGATCACAGGAGCTAGCACGCCGACGAGTGATCATTTAATTGGAGAAATCATTAGCATGAGCATCCACTTTGGGGGTTCTGATCATATAAACAAATAAGAGCTCTTACCTCCCAGCCTGGCTTCCTTTCTTTCAGAAGTTTATGTGACACTTCTTTTTCTTGTCTAATTGCATAGGCTACAACCACTAAAACAATGATTCTCAACCTGGCTGGCTGATGGGATTCTGCCTTTCCTTCTGGATAAAGGAGGGAGTGGTACCCTTTGACAGTGACCAGGCACCCAGGCCCAGAGCCTTCCATAGAGTGAACTCTCATCTAAATGCTAGATGATATTATCTATCACTCCGTCAAGGGAGAGTGACTTACAGCAAACTGCCTTGTAAAGAGAATTTATGGGATTCCAATGAGCCCTTCCTTGGGGCCCTTGGGATCTCCAGGGCAAGCAATTTTGAACTTAGTTGAAGACATTGGTTCTCAGCCAGGGATAATTCTGCCACCCAGGGGAACTTTGGCAGCATCTGAAGACATTTTTGTCACGATCATCACTAGACCACGTGCTAGGGTATCTAGCTAGCGGGTAGAGGTCAGAGATGCGGCTAACCATCCTACAGGGCACATGAAAGCCCCTCACAGAAAAGAATTACTGGACCAAAAATGTCCATAGTGAGAAACACTGCTTTGAAACAATGTTAAACAATAGCACTGGTGGGAGGGATCCCTGCCTTGTTGCAGATGTTAATGGGATTTTTCAATGAGAAAAATCAGTGTTTTGTGATCGGGGTGTCCAGCCTCGTCAGCCCCCACCCTTGACCCCCCCTCCCCCCCCTCCAGCCTTGGCTCACCCGTAGGAATGCCCAATGAGCACATTTCGCTTCTTGGCATAGCGCTTGAAGATGGCACGCATGTCCTCTGCCAGCGCATAGAAGGTATAGGCTGCAGCCACCTGGGGCGCTGAGCTGGCCCCATGACCAGCCAGATCCGGAGCCACCACCTCATAGCCCAGGCGCACAAAGAAGTCCAGTTGCTCCTTCCAGATGGCCAGGGAGCCGCCAACACCATGGATGAAAAAGAGCACCACATCGGCCTGTGTGCCCTTGCAGCTGGTGATCCGCTTCTCACAGTCAATGTGGATGGTCCTCTTGGGGCGCCGGGCTCGCCGCCGTCGCCCGCCACTGCCACTCCCAGCATTGGCTGGGCCTGAACGGCCATCGCTGCCTGACGGGTCTGCCAGCTCCACCTCTAGAGAGGCCGGAGGCTCCCCGGAGCCATTCTGCCCAAGCAGGAGGTCAGCTCTTGGTGCCCGGCCCAGGTTCTCCACCAGTAACCTCCCGTTACGGTACACGGTGATTCGGCGCTGGCACCGGACCAAGCCAGACCGGTCCCCCTGGGCTGTATCAGGTAGCGGTGGAGGTGGGGTTGGAGCTGGAGCAGGTCCAGCGTGCTTCACCCGCAGCACGCGGCCAGGCTTGACCTCCACGAAGGTGTAGCCATCGCTGGACTCGACGCTCTCCAGTGGCCCCACTGCATTGGGTGGTGCACCCAGTAGGCAGCAGAAGATCCCATCGGTCACCCCGGTCAGCATGGTGTGTCCTGTGAGTGGGGAAGACAGCTCAGGGGTCCTGGAAGCGGCCCCCACACCATCCACTTCCCACACCTGGAGCAGAAGTCACCCTTGGAGGCTCCATCTAGGCTCCAGTTTATGGAGGATCAGGGCCAGCCAAGCACCAAGATGTTCTGACTGGCCCAGCCAGCATGGCTCAGTGGTTGAGCATCAACCTATGAACCAGGAGGTCATGGTTGGATTCCTGGTCAGGGCACATGTCCGGGTTGCAGGCTCAATCCCCAGTGGGGGGTGGGCAGGAGGCAGCCAATCAATGATCCTCTCTCATCATTGATGTTTCTCTCTCTCCTCCCTTCCTCTCTGAAATCAATAAAAATATTTAAAAAAAAAGAAAAGAGAAGAAAGAAAGAAAGCCCTAAGCAGCTAGGTTTGGCTCAGTGTGTAGAGCATCGGCCTGCGGACTGAGGGTCCTGTCCTGGGTTCGATTCCGGTCAAGGGCACATGCCCAGGTTGCGGGCTTGATCCCCAGTGGGGGTTGTGCAGGAGGCAGCCAATTGATGGTTCTCTCTCATCATTGATGTTTCTATCTCTGTCTCCCTCTCCCTTCCTCTCTGAAATCAATACAAATATATTTTTTTTAAAAAGAAAGATGTTCTGTCTGGTCAGTGCCTGCTGGTGGTTGGCCATTCTGGTCTATCCTAGAGAGGAAGCACCTGGCTATGGTGGCCCAAGAGGCATTTATAGGGAAGGTGGTGTAGTCACGTGGACCTTCCTGGGGAGGGGGGGGGGGGCATTATGGCCCAGTCCAGAGGATCTCCCTCAGCTCAGATTTATAGCAGTTATGGTTTCCTAAGCCCATTCATTCATTCATTCATTAATCCACTCACACATGCACTCTTTCATTAACTCTCTGACACGGAGCTAGCATGCTCTGTGGGTCTCTGAAGGCATCTAAAAATGCCCCAATCCCAAGTCTCTAAACCTGGCTCCTGAAAGGTAAGGCCCCGGGGGGACAAGGTTTGGGACGGAGCTCCAGAGCCTTTGTCCATCTCTCTCTCCAAGACCATGGGGCGCTGGATCTGTTTCACAGAAGGACAAGCTGGGGCTCCAACACTGGGTTCTGGGGGGCTGACACACAACCCCTAATGGTGGAGATGAAGATGGAGAAGGCAGTGTTCTGCCTGGGGGCTTCCAGGTCTCCATCCTGTTCCCTGGGCCACCTCTCCCGTGTCCATGGCAACCACAGGCAGTTACATAACTCAAGGGGGATATGGGCACATCACACCCCCATTGTCTCTAGGGCCTGGAGACGGGACCAACCCCTCCCCCATTCCCATCCTTGGCGCCGCGGGGATCACGCACGCCGCAGAAGGCCCTGGGTGACCCATACTTGCTGATGGAAGGGGAGCAGACTGCACCCCCACTTCTGGCGGGTCCCAACCCCAGATTGCAGAGGGGAACACCGATGCGCCACGGCAGCCCCCCTCCCTAATGCCAGGCCCCTACCTCCCGCGTGCCTATCAGCACCTTGGCGGGGTCAAGGCCACGGGGGCTCCACGACTTCCTAAGCACCCGAGCGCGGACTTTGTGGACACCCCCTCAGAAGTGGAAGCCCCGGAGGCCTCAATGTCCCCCTCCCAGGGCCCACTCCCCGCTCACCTCATCGAGGGCTCCGGGCCCGGGGCGGGGCGGAGGGTCCCGGGCGGAGAAGCCAGCGTCTGCCTGCAGGAGCCGTTTACATGTTGGCGCGGGGTCGGGCCGGGCGCGTCTACGCGGGACGGCGCGGGTCTGGAATGGTGGTCAAGGAGGGGGCATCCCACCGCCGCTGCTGCTGAGCAAACCGGCCCTTTAAGTCTCTCCCCGGGGGGCGGAGCCGCGCGCCGACCGACGGGCACCTCCGCCAATCGCAGCTGCGGACTGACCTGCCCTAGTTAGACTACCAATCAGAAGCGGCATCTCGGCATGGGGGCGGGCTGCAACTGCCCAGCCCGCTTGGGGGCTTGCAGAGGTGGGAGGAGGTATTGGGCCTGGCCCAGGCCCGAGGAGGGGTCGCAAGTTGGTGCTTGAGGAGCTCAAGGAGGCGGGACCCGGAGCCCCCTCGCCGCGAATAGGATTCCCTCGGCCAGCCCCTGCCTCCGAACTGCCCTGTCCCTTCCAAACGAAGCCCCAGGTCCTCTCTCTGTGCTGACCTTTCCCTGTAGAGACGTCCAGATCTTTACAATTTCAGGTGGGGAAACTGAGGCACAAGGTCACAGACTAGTGGAGGCGGGTGGGCAGGGATGGGATTCGGATCCACGCTTGTATGACTCTAATTCCTGGAAATGTATTCCTTAAACCTTTACACAGAAGTCTTGGCGCTCTGGGAATTAGGGGGTCGGAGTTCTCCAGATCGGCCAGTTTAACCAGTGGCTCTCTGGTCCCAGCTGGAGTCAGAGAGTCCAGGGTCCAAATCCACCCTCTGCCCTTTGCAGATATATAACCCCGGGCTGGTTGCTTCCCTGAGACTCCACTTATTTATCTATGCAATTAATCTCCTCGTGCGTTCTCTATGCAGGTAAAACAGCACGGTAAGCGCTCGATACTTTATGGGCATTATTGTACTGGTGTAGTACTGTAGTGGTTTGCTAAATGACAATGCGGTAACATGGGCTTCAGAGGACAAGGGGTTAACCATTCCTTGTCCGTCCCCAACTCCTAAAATTTGCTGCCCAAGCTGGATTAGGTCCAGCCACCCACTCCCGCCCACTTAGAGCGCTTCTGGGATAATATTCTTGCAGCAAGCACACACTCCCTCCCCAAGCTGGGAGATGCTTGGGTGCCGCAGGGACTCAGCCCCAAGCCTGGCCCTTGAGGGGCCCCAGGCTTCTGGGAGTGGGGAGAGGTACGTGGGGGCAGATTTGGGCCAGAGAGAGGAGCAGCATTTAGAGAGACAGTATCAGAGAAAGTGTTTTTTTTTGTTTTTTTTAAATAAAGATGAATAGGGGAGTACCATGCAGGGGAGGGCATGGCTGAAAGTTAGGGTGTGTTCACATGCTTGCCAGAGGAGCTGAATATTTTCCCTGGGACAGTGGGGAATATATATATATATATATATATATATATATATATATATATATGTATTTCAGAGAGGAAGGGAGAGGGAGGGAGAGATAGAAACATCAACGATGAGAGAGAATCATTGATCGGCTGCCTCCTGCATGCCCCCACTGGGGATGGAGTCTGCAACCCCAGCATGTGCCCTGACCGGGAATCAAACCTTGACCTCCTGGTTCATAGGTCCACGCTCAACCACTGAGCCACAGATCTGAGTATTTGAAAAATTCTTCTAACCCTGGCCTGGTGGCTCCGTTGGTTAGAGTGTTGTCCTGTGCACCAAAAGGTTTCGGGTTCGATCCCTGGTCAGGGCACTTCCAGGAGACAACCCATTGATGTTTCTCTCACCTATCTCTGTCTCTCTCTCTCTGTCTCTCTCTGTCTCTCTCTCTCTCTCTTACCATTATCTAAACATCTATATATCTCCTCAGGTGAGGATTAAAAACAATTTTTTAAAAAGTTCTAGAGTTCCAATGGGGGCACCGCCAAGGACAAGCTTGCCACTTGACTGGAAACTGGATCGCAGAGAGGAGCAGGGATCACCCCTCGGACTCCAGCCAACTCGAACTCAGGCCTCCTGGGCTTACTGCCAAGGGGCGGAGACTTGGCTGCGACGAGAGGAAAGCTGCCAGCCAACTGTGTACCATCTGCCGGGCTCCCGATGGACGTGGGAGGTTCAACCAGCCACTTCCTGCAGCTGTCACCAGCTGTGCCACCGCCACCCCGGGCGCCCTCGGCCAGGGGACGGGAGGAACTACAACTCCCAGCAGATCGCGGGACATAACGCGCAAGCCCAAGAAGTGCCGCTCGCCAGCTCCTACTGGTCCGCACACCAACTACACACACCTGCGGGTGGGGCAGCTCACGCCTTGGGCACGCAGGAAGTAGAACTACAACCTCGGAGGCACCCTCGGCAATGAGGTTAGAGAAACTACATTTCCCAAAAGTCTCCGCTCCGCGGCTGCGGAGCCTGTGGATTTCGGAATAACTGACGCGGACGGGCCGCGTGATCCGAGGGTAGACATGGCGCTCTTGGGCAGATCCCTGAGTCGCCCGCTGTGTCCCGTCAGTAGGGCTCTCCTGGATGTCAGGTGAGTCCTCCGGGGGATTAGGCCGGGATCGGGGGCTGGGGCCGGTTGGTTACCGAGCACACGACTTGCCGGTGCCTTGCGCAGTTCCTGAGCGCCTTTTGCATTTAGGCTCAGTCCCTGCACGGATCGGGAGCCCAGGCTTAAGAGAGGTTGAGCGCCAAGCCAAAGGCACACAGCGCCCCCTCTGACCGTTCTCGCTGTCTCTCTGCCCTTGCAGGTGGTTCCAGCCCCAGACCTTGCTGCGGCTGCCCGACGCCTGGGGGCTCCCCGCCACGCAGCCCAGCCGGGGCAAGGCACGCGGGAACGAGTACCAGCCGAGCAACATCAAACGCAAGCACAAGCACGGCTGGATCAAGCGCTTGAGCACACCGGCCGGCGTCCAGGTCATTCTTCGCCGCATGCTCAAGGGCCGAAAATCGCTGAGCCACTGAGCGCCTCGCTACCTCTGAGACCGCCCCCCCCCCATTAAAGCATCTCCCTCGCTTCAGACCGCTCCTGCCGCTGTTCTTGTGAGGAGGTTGGATGACTCAGACATGAGTGCTCCTCCGATTGTGGGGTTGGCCCAGGGCAGAAGTCTGGGGTTGGGCCGGAAAGGGGAATAGGAAGTCAGAATCCAACCTATGGCAATAGTCCACGAATAGTACGTGAACCTCGTCCTGTGCCCACCCATTTCTGACCACCAGTTACCTGCAGTCCCTCCTGCCCCTCCTGTGTGTGTGTGTGTGTGTGTGTGTGTGTGTGTTTGTGTTTAAAGCAAATCTCAGACATGGTGTTATTTCTTATGGAAATATTTAAGAATGCATTTCTCCAAGATAAGGACCCTTTGAAACATAATCACAAAATTTCTCATACTTAGAAAAAGTAATTCCTTAATGTCATTAAATGTCTACTAAATTGTCACTTGTCTCACATATGTCATGACTTTCACAGGTCTGAGAGCGCTTGTGGGGAAGAGGGAAGGGTTTGGATCCTCCACCTGCCCCTTGGGAACGTGCCACATGACCCTCAGCAAGACCTTAGCCCTCTGAGGCTCATTTGGCTCCTATAAAAGAAGGTATTTCTTCTTTGCTGTGTTCTTAGAGTAATAGTAGCTTCCACTCAGTAACTTATTCCGTCTTTCCTTTGTTTTGGGTCCTGTCCTCACCAGGCTGTCACTTGAGGGGTGGGTGGTTGGGGCTTGATTTGTACCCAGCCAGTCTGGACACAGCAAAGTCAGGGCTATGGGAGCCCAGAGAAGGCTCCTGACTTGGCTTTGGGAAAAATGCAGTTGGGTCCTAACCAGTTTGGCTCAGTGGATGGAGCATCGGCCTGTTGACTGAGGGATCCCAGGTTCGATTTCTGTCAAGGGCATATACCTTGATTTCGGGCACATCCGCAGTAGGGGGCGTGCAGGAGGCAGCGGATAGATGTTTCTGACTCTCCAGCCCTCTCCCTTCTTCTCTGTAAAAAAATCAGTAAGATATATTAGAAAAAGAAAAATGCAGTCGGACAGATACCTGGCGGAGGTAGCAGGATCGAGAAAGGACCCAAAGGGAGAGGGGACTGGACAGGGTCAGGATAAAGGGTGGACAAGGGAGGCTGGAGAGGCCCAAAATTTGGAGCCCAGGAGATGGGACTGGATCCTGGGGGGACTGGGGAGCCATGGGAAGTGTTTGAGCAGAGAGTCTGATTTGTGAGTTCAAAGACTTTCAAAGAACTAGTGCGGGAGCTGTTTAGATATGCCGAGACCTCGGGGAGGCTGGGGGTGTTATGGTGGTCCCCCCGTCCTCCGGGGCTGCTGTGGGAACCCGACAAGAACCGTATGAAAAAGCGTAGTAAACCAGAAAGAGGAAACGCTGGCTGAACCTCCTGGAGTTGCGGACTGCAAATCCCAAGAGGCTTCGGGGGCGCGGCCCCCGCCCACTTCCGGATTTTATTGCCCTATCGCTTCCCAGTCCCGGGCGGGGTTTTGCTCCTTCAACCGAACTTGACCACGAAGAGAGGAGTGGCGACCAATGCGTCCGTGACTTCTCCGTATCTGGCCAATGTGAGGGCGCGGAGACCGTATATCTTGGGGCGGGGCTAGAGGACGGACCAATGACGGGAGGGCGACGCCGCCATCAGGGCAGGCTGTAGCGTGGCTGGAAGTTACTGTGCGGCGGCGGCTAAGAAGGCGGCTGTGGTGGCGGCGGTGGCGGCTGAGGCAGTAGCTGAGGCGGCGACAGAGGAAGCAGAAGATGGTAAGGGCGGCCGCCAGGCCCGTGCTACCCCTTCGCTCGACAAAATGGCGCCGCGGGCCCACCCACCTCCAATAATCCCCGAATCCCCCACCTCCCTGCCAGGCCCTTCTGGCCCGGCCCCGCCCCTCCCTCTGACCTATGGCCTTCGACCCCTGGGTCCTGCTGAGAGCTTCCTGCTGACCCCTCCCTGGCTTCTCCGACCCCGACCCGGACCCCACCTAGGATTCTAGGCCCGGGCACCTCATTCATTTCCGGGTCCCGGTTCCTCTGAAATCGCCCAGGGTGGGGTTGGGGTCCCCTGAGGTCCCCAGCCCTGGCCTAGTCCTCTGCGCGCCGGGCCTTGGGGTGTGGGGGGCCGGTCTGGGCATCCGGGCGGGGGAGGGGGCTGGACATCGTGACATGCGGGGCTTTGACGCCAAAGGAAGTGCGACATCTCAGGCTGTTCTGGTCCCCAGAACCCTGACCCCACCGCCACCGCCCAGGGCCCCCCGACCTGCCCTTAAGGGGGAGCAGCTTCATCTCTCGGATCCCAGACCCCTTTCCTGGTGAAGGTGAATAGCAGTAGTCCAGGCCTCACAGGGTTGGGACACTTCAGGGAACTGACATCATAAAGGGTTTAAGACAACGAGCAGGTAACCGATGAGCTGTGCGACTCGGGGTGGGTGACCTCCTCTCCTCCCCGGCTTCCCATTTTGAAGTGGGGACGCTGCCGCCCGGTCGCTGGGAGTTTACAAGCCCCTTTGGGGGATGCTGGTTCTTTGGGGCTGGGGTCCCCAGCCTGTAAAGTGGGATGGTGACCAGCCTCAGAGTTGGGTCGCCCCCGCTGCCACTGTTTGGCCTCCCCAGGGCTGACGGGGTGATGGGAGCTTTTGTCTGGATAAGTCAAAGCCCCAGGGCCCAGCCCACACATCACGTTCTTGGGATGTGGTGTTGGTGGTGGTGGTGGGGGGGAGGCAAAAGAAGACACCTGCTCAGGCAGGTGATGGGGGGGGGGGGGGTCCTAGAGTGTGGGTACCCAAGCCTGGGTCATTGCCCACACCCTGTCCAGAACAGGGCTCTGCCCCCGCCCCCCCCCCCCCCCCCCCGCCCACATCCTGAATCTGCCCCTGGGCACCCCCCTCCTCGGTCCCGTCCCGGGACTGCCACCCCCTGCCTGGTTGCCTGCCCCAGCCTCCTCCCTGGTCTCCTGGCCTCCATTCTGCCCCCAGGCAGATCGCAGTTTACCTGGCACTAGAGGGAGGGTTGGAAGATGTAAATCAGATTCTAACACTTGCTACCTTGAGAAACACTCCAGGGTCTTCCTTTTGTAACCAGATGAGCCCCGGGGGCAGCCAGGCCCCTGCCCGGCCTCACTGGCCTTGTTTCCGCATTCTTTGTGCCTTTGCACGTGCTGCTCTGCTGCTTGGAACTTCCCACCTTGAGCATCACCTGCTCCAGGGCCGACTGGCCTCAGTGTCTCTTTGCACCACCTCTCTTCCTCCTCGTGCTTTGGGTGGGTTGCTGTTGGGCTCCTCCAAGGGGGTTGACACATGTTCGGTGAGTGTCAGTGCATGGCCGCGGGCCCAGCTGTGGCTGGGATTCGTCTGCTGAGGTGCGGATGGCTCCCTGTGTCTGAGGCCTTGTTTTCCCGCTAAGCTGACAGGAAGTACAGGCAGAATTCTGCCTTCATACGTTTATTCAGCACAAATGCATTGATGCTAACAGGTGCCTTCTAGGGAGCTCTGTGCACAGCTCTTTCCCTTGTTGTCTTACTGAGACTCAACATGCCTGGGAGGGGGCCCTGCTGTGACCCCCGTTCACTGGAGAGGCTGCCAGGTCCCACAGCCCGGGAGGAGCCCAGCCGGGACGGAGTGTTCTCACCACTCTTGCTGGCCCCATGTCAGCCCTCAGGCTCAGGTGGAGTTAGCCCTGCCTTGCCCTCTGCCCTTAGGGGGTGCCAGTCCAGGGAAGGAGGTGGACACGTAGACAGACGGCCTCCTTGGGGCATGGACGTGGCTCTGGCAGAGGCTCCTGAGGGTGTGCAGAGGGCAGGGCAGGGGGTGTGGAGCTAGGCAGCTGTTTCCCACACGCAGAGAGGAGCAGCGTGCCTGGGTGGTGGCACAGGCTGGGCTGAAGGTGTGTGTGGCAGGAGGCCAGTGGGGCCCAAGCCCAGCCAGAGCCGTGAAGGCTTTGAGACAGGACCAGGACCACTCCTCATGAGTCAAGTCTCGGTGCCGTGTCATTGCCGCTCGGCAGCCCTCCCTCCCTCCCCCGCCCCCTCGAAGACCAGCAGACTACTCTCCGCTGTCTGGGCCTCACACATCACCCTGTGCCCTGTCCTCAGGGCCATTTGCCTTCACTGTGCAGCTCTTTGGCCCATACCTGCGTCCCCTGCATTGGGTCCTCCCAGGGCCAAGAGCAGGTCTGCTGCGCCCTCTCAGTGCCCTGGTGCAGGCCTGCCACACAGTAGGAGCTGGAGAAAGCCTGGTCTGGCTGCATGAAGCTGGCCCCCTAGTCTCAGGCCGAGGTGGGACAGGGTCCTGGGTAAGGGAAGGCAGGGTTGAGGGGCTTTGAGTGGCTTTGGAGGAGTAGGTCACCCAGGTGAGAGAGCCACCTCCAGGGAGGCTTGTCCCCCCCAAGGTCTCGTTGGGGCTCCCCCAGAGGTGAGGACTCCTGCTCCTGCCTGCCCCAGATGGTGGGGGCAGATCTGAACAGCGGCTTCCCCAAGGGTGCAGCATCTAGGCTCAGGCATGGGGATGGACAGCGCCCCCCCCCCCCCCCCAGGGGATGGTTATTATAGCCTCTTGGGGCTCCGAGCCCTTGGATTTCAGACAGGAAAACTGAGCTACTGGCATGTCACACAGCAGGAGTTTGGCTTCTGAGGTTGGGCAAACCTGGATTCAAACCGCCTTCCTCATTTTCTCGTTGGGGCCACATGATCTCAGATGAGTGCCATGTGACCTTTCTGCCTCAGTTTCCTCATCCTGTGAGTGATTCCAGATGGGGAAGCTCCTGGCCCAGGCCAGGCCGTCCCATCCCAGGCACGATGACAGTGCTGCACTCCCGCTGTCCTGGCAGTCACTCCCTGCCACAGCTCCCGGCCTTATTCCTCCCCTTGCACACCCCTGCTCTCGTGCCTCAGTTTCCTGAGGTGGACATGGCCTCATTGGCCTTTATTTGTCCATCTTGTGGTTCCGTCTCGTCCCTCCTGCCCCCAGGGTCAGGGTGCTCCTGCCCCCAGAGTCAGGGTGCTCCTGCCCCCAGGGTCAGGGTGCTCCTGCCCCCAGGGTCAGGGTGCTCCTGCCCCAGAGCCATCGCCCTTGCTCAGCTGACCCCAGGGTCAGGGTGCTCCTGCCCCCAGAGTCAGGGTGCTCCTGCCCCCAGAGTCAGGGTGCTCCTGCCCCCAGAGTCAGGGTGCTCCTGCCCCAGAGCCATCGCCCTTGCTCAGCTGACCCCAGGGTCAGGGTGCTCCTGTCCCCAGGGTCAGGGTGCTCCTGCCCCCAGAGTCAGGGTGCTCCTGCCCCCAGAGTCAGGGTGCTCCTGCCCCCAGGGTCAGGGTGCTCCTGCCCCAGAGCCATCGCCCTTGCTCAGCTGACCCCAGAGTGTCAGGGACAAAGGACTTTTCAGGAGTTGGGCAGTGAATGAATTCTGTTGCCGGCTCCCCAGCACCTTGTGGGCCTGAGAGCTGTGGTGCGGAGTCTCTGCCCCCGGCAGCGGGTGGCAGGGAGGAAAAGCCTGCTCTCTGTCTCTGGCCCTCACCCTGGGAGGCCTCCCCTCTTCGTGGGGAAGCCATTAGGTGTGGGTACCCCAGGAGCCGCCCCTGAGCTGACTCCAAGCTGCACAGAACTTTAGGGAAAGTCCAGCCAACTCTGAAAACCTGACGCTGACATACTGAAGTTGCATTTCTGAGTTTTCTTGCAGTTCAGAATCCTGGGTTCCCAGTTCTGTGTCCTGGCCACCCTGTCCCCTTCACCCAGGCTTCTGGTCCCCACCCCCATTTATTGTCACATTGGCCCTTGGGGTTTCTTAGGGTGGACAAGCCGTTCTCCTCTGGGTGTCTATTAAAGGTGAGTAAATGGAGACAAGGCCGGGAGTTTCACATTCAACAAGCATACAGGACAGATCTACAGTTGGACGGGCCTGGTCTGACCCCCCAGCCTGCTGCTTGCTTCGGGTATGACTTTAAACAGATGGCCGTGCTCTCTGAGCCTCAGTTTCCCCACCCCTTGCCAGGGTACAGCTCTGTTGTAAGGACTGTGAGGTAGAATGTGCACTTCCCCAGGGTGGTTGCTTTTCTCCGGTTATAGCAGTGTACACATCAAGTGGCCAACTCAAGCCTGTCTTCCGGGAAACGTACAGCAGATCAGAAAGGGAACCTGGAAGTCGCCTGGAGGCCCGTCCACCACCGCAGGTGCTCCAGGGCTGGCCCTTGCAGGGTTTCTCACTATTTTTTCTGTCTTTCAGGCAGATTTTTTGAAAGGACTGCCAGTCTACAACAAAAGCAATTTTAGTCGATTTCATGCTGACTCTGTGTGTAAAGCCTCGGTGAGTGCAGGTTCAGGGAGCTGTGGGAGAGGGGGCTGGGGTAACGTGCACCACCCCAATCAGCGTCTCGCTGGGAACAGGGGCCGATCTTCAAGCCTGACCTCACCTAAGGTCTTTGTGCATCTTCTGGTCTGTGTTGGAGGGTGGATGCCGGGTCAAGGGGTGAGGGGACCCTAGTCAACCCGCACTCCTAACCCACCTCTTTTGGACCCTCCCTCAGAATCGACGCCCCTCAGTCTACCTGCCCACTCGCGAGTACCCATCTGAACAGAGTAAGTATTCTCTGTGTGACTTAGCTCATCCAGGCTACTAAGAGGAGAGGATAGAGGGTGGTGCAGGAGGTGTCTTGTGGCACACTGGTCAGCTCCATGACACCCCAAAACGAGTACCGGGGTGGGCAGCATGGGGAGGGGTTGTTCAGGTGGAGGGCCTGCAGGAAGGGTGCGGAGCCTGCTGAGTGGGAGGTTACCATGGCCATGGAGTTTTATTTTAACCATGAAAAAGAATCCACATGGACCCAGCTGGTTGGCTTCTGTGGTCACTAGGGCTCAGCTATGTAGATCTGTGCTCCCAGTTGGCCTGGGAAGACACACGCGTGAGTCTGCAGCCAGAGCTCCTTCCCACTGCAGGGTGGAAACCGAATGCAGTAATGGACTCGGCATTTCTGAGAAGGAGGGACCCTAGAGCAGTTGGCTCGGGCCCCTGGGCTTAGGAGGGAAAACCCTGGGCTTCCTGAAATCTCCTCGGTTGGGGTACTGACTTGAGTGCCAGAAAGGCCACTCGGGGCAGAGGTGGCCTCGGAGGCCAAGGAGGGAGGAGCACTGTCCTGGGAGGGGCAGTGCTGGCCAGGAGGGAGGCTGGGCCATCTGCAGTCTCTCTCTGCAGCCTCTCCCTGCAACTTTGTCTTTCCTCCTCAGTCATCGTGACAGAAAAAACAAACATCCTTTTGCGCTACCTACATCAGCAATGGGACAAAAAGGTAAGGCATGTGGGGTTCCGGTGCTGGGACTCAGGGGAGACACAGTGCCCAGCACAGGGGCTTTGAGTCGGGGGAGGACATGGGTCTGGGAGATGGGTCTTGAGGGCTGAATAGGAGTTTGATAGGCGATCCAGGAGAGGGAGCAGCGTTTCAGAGGAGGGAATGGCTGTGTAGAGGCTACAGAGCTCGTGCTCAGGGATGGATAGGGCCTTGGCCAGCCATTCCAAAGCTCGGGCAGCTCCCACAGGCTGCAGCCTGCACAGTCCTGGCGGCAGAATGATTCTAGTGTGATTATTTGGAATCTTTTTTTTTTTTTTTAATATATTTTATTGATTTTTCACAGAGAGGAAGGGAGAGGGATAGAGAGTTAGAAACATCGATGAGATGAGAGAGAAACACCGATCAGCTGCCTCCTGCACACTCCCCACTGGGGATGTGCCCGCAACCAAGGTACATGCCCTTAACCGGAATCGAACCTGGGACCCTTGAGTCTGCAGGCCGACGCTCTATCCACTGAGCCAAACCGGTCAGGGCGATTATTTGGAATCTTTGTTTAGTGGTAAAAAATACACGTGATTAAAATCCAGGCCATTCTAGAGGTTGTGGCTGCCATGGGAAGTCATCTCTCCTCCCCCCAAGAGGCTGCCTTTTTAACATGCAGGATGTTTTTCTCCTTCGTTGAAAATCTCTACATGTTGTTGTTTTTAAATATGTTTTTATTGACCTGAGAGAGAGAGAGAGAGAGAGAGAGAGAGAAACATCTATCGGCTGCCTCCTGCATGCCCTCTATTGGGGATCAAGCCTGCAACCCGAGCGTGTGCCCTGACCAGGAATTGAACCGGCAGTCTCTCGGTGCTTGGGATGATGCTCAACCAACTGAGCCACACCGTCCAGGGCTCTACATGTTGTTTTATAACGAGCTCAGTTTGTTTTCTTGCCTAACATTGGACATCTGATAGCAGCCTGCTCTGGGAAAGACGGAAGGGGGACCCCATGATGAAGTAACTGCTTAGAAAACGCAAGCTCCTTGCCCACACTGGGCCCTTCCTCAGCCCCACAGGCTTTAATTCCCCAAAGTGGGGAAAGCAGGGATTCCCACACTGGGACCACTTTCCTCTCCTGTGGCAAGGCCTGGGCTCCTCCGAGGGCTCAAAGGGCCCTTTGTGCTTCAGCAGAGTGCATCGCTCCTCCGAGCGTTTGGGGCCATATGTGGTCATTGTGAACCATGGTGACTACTTGCAGTGCCCATTACGGGCCCAGAGCTCCAGGGACTGTGGCTTAGTGGGGCAGGTCCGGTGGTGGGAGGGGCTGCCCAGCCAGGGCCCTGCATTTACTGCCCTGCTCCAAGCCCATGTCTGTGACCCCTGCAGCAGGATTTGGAGAAGTCACCTAAGTGCAGTCTCAACAGCCCTTCTCCTTCCACACCCCCAGAACGCTGCCAAGAAGAGAGACCAGGAGCAAGTGGACCTCGAGGGCGAGAGCTCAGCGCCTCCCCGCAAGGTCGCACGGACCGACAGCCCAGACATGCACGAGGACACTTAAGACTGATGCTCCCCCATAGGTGCCTCCTGTCTTGTCTGCTCCTCACCCGCCTGCCGTGTGTAAGCATCCTGCCCACCCTCCCCACTGGTTCGCCTACCCACACCCCGCCATGCACACCACTTTCAACCTCATAGGAGCCGATGTATTTATTTTCCTTGAGTCTTTATTTATGCTGTAAAATGTACCGAGCGATGGTTAAAGGGGATGTCAGACCCAGTAGTGTGATGTTGGTAGATGCTTCTTGAAAAACATTGTTATTCATTACCCGACCCCACCCCAAATCCCCTCCTCCTGCTCCCCAGTCCTTCTCTGGAGAACCAGAGTGTGTCTTCGAGTGTCTAGCGATAAGCCCTGCTGCAGCTGGGTGACAGGGGTGGGGCCCTTCTTCCCGCTTCCATCCCCTGGTCCGGCCTTAAAGACTTGGCCTTGACGCCCGGTCCACCGGGATCTATGCCGTGCCCGGACCCTGCTCAGAGAGTACGCCACAGGAAGCAGTCAACCCTTTCGGATCATTCTCTTAAGTCATTTTATCATGGACTGGTGCGTGCTCAGTGTCCACCCCAATAAAAGGATCTTTCCTACTTGATCTTGAGTCTTTGCTCCACGTGCCTCAGCCTCAGAGGATGGAGGCACTGAGAGTTGTTCCATCGTCACCAAGAGGAGCCAAGAGTGGCCCCAAGACCCGCTGGATCCTCTTGTGGGCTTGCTGCAGCCATCTTGCTCAGAGCCAAGACCTGCCTGGACCCACCCTTCTGCTTGACCTGCCAAGTGTCCCCGAGGATCAGGACGCCCCTGAAAGACAGTCCACACCACCAAGGACAGAGCTGTGGTGGATCCCACACCCAGGACATTTGACAAGCAGGGTGGCGCTGTGGAGACAGCCCAGGCGGCCTGGTTTCACAAGCCCCTGGCTCCAAGAGAAGGCACACGGAGTGCAGAGGAACATAGGGGCATTCAGGCTCCAGGCAGGTTTGAGGTCCTGAACACTGGGCCCAGGACCCAGGGGAAGGCTGCTTCTCCCTCCACCAGCCCTGAGTGGGGGCTGTGGTATTAGAGGGTGGTGAGAGGTTGGGCCATGGAGCTGGAGGGGGTGCGTGCCCCAGATTATCTTCATGGAGGATAGATTGCTTGGGCTTGGGCTGCCCAGCACCAGGTTCCAGGGTTGGCCACCCCGTTGTGTCATGGGGCCAAGGGGTTTTGCTTTCCATTCTGGGCGGTGTTCATACCATGGGCTCAGGGTTGGGTCCCTGTGGTCGTAAGGCAGGTGCTCAGGAAATGCCACGTGATGGTTTGTGCAGGGGTGGCTGAGTCCCTGGAAGCGCTCTGACCCGCTAGGAATCCCGGGCCCAGGGGCTGGTCTGACCATGGCAGGCAGGGGGCATTGCTAACTGTTAGTGACTGAGAAGCTGTCGGGACATCAGCTTCAAAGCCCTGGGGTGGGGCAGAGCAGGAGCAGGCAGCACCCACACCCTCGCCTCCTCGACCTGGTTCCCCTTTGCATCATGCTGTCCACAGTGGGGGTCCCACGGTCATTCTCTACCCAGATCTTTTGGGTGTAGGCTCCTCAGCCGCCCACTCCTGCCTTTGGGTCCCTCCTTACTCTGCTCCCTCAGACACCAAACTCTGCCTTCCCACACCTCTGTGCCTTCGCACAGGCTGATCTCCTGCCTCCAGTGAACCCGTTTCTCTTTCATGTCCCTCCACAGAGCCCCTTCCTCACACTGGCTCCCCCAGCTCGGGTGGGGCCCATTCAGGCTCCAAGCCTTTGGACGGACGGAGGCTTGAAGAGAGGCCACATCCATCCCTGATCACACGGCGAAGTCCCAGTGACTTGGGTCTGACAGCCATTCTGCAGTGGGACATCCTGGCCACTCCCCACTCCACTGTCTGTCCAGGGAGCTCCGAAAGGCACCATCCCCCGAACGTTTCAGCTCGGGAGCAAGGTGCCTCCCGATTTTCACGCCCCAAGTTCTTCCCACTGCCCCTGGCTCCTCGAATGGCAGCCTGGGAGGTGGGTGTACCAGGAAGTGCAGCAGATAAAGGGGACAATCACCCCTGTCACCCTGCAGGGCTGCAGCTAACTCAGGACCCGGCCTGGCACCCAAACAGCTGAGTTCTTCCAGCTCTTTGTGGTTTCTTCCTTTGTTTAGGAGGCTGAAGGCACAGCAGGCTTAAGGCTCAGTAGCTCCTCCCAGTGGCCTGGAGTCGGCTCCAAATCTGGGCCGTCTCAGAGGTGGTACAGTTTGGAGTTTTTCATGTTGGCCTCCAGACCCAGTTCTTAGGAGGAGGCACCAAGGTTACAAGATAGGAGGAGCATCCACCTCAGGCTCACCAGGCCCAAGAGTCAGTGTCAGCCTCAAGTCCCTGGGCCCTGTGAGCCCCACTTCCATTGCTCTGTCCTCAGGCACTGTTGAAATATACTTTTTATTGCATTTCTGCCGTTTTACAAAAATATGACAAAATAAATTAAAAACAAATAAATAATTGCCTGCTCTGTGTGTGTTCTGTTGTTGAGGGGGGTTCATTTCCCCCATCCTAGTCAAAGGGAAAACGGCAGATAGGGGGGCTAGGCCCTCGCCCCAGGAGGAGGAGCCCAAGGGAGCCAAAGCATTTTCTGGGCTGTGGCTGCCCATTGGTGACTGCTATTGCATGAGAATAGGAAGGCAGGGCGCCAGGCAGAGCTAGTGCCATCCACTGGGCCAGCACACAGCCTGGGGGCTGGGAGAGGCTGAGGGGGACTCGGGGGGCTCGGAGGATGGTGGCAGAGGCAGAGGTGCAAGGCTGTAGAAGCTGGTGTCTCCTGGCAGGGGCTGGGGAGCGGGCGGGGGCCCAGCCAGGGCACAGGGCGGGCACTCAGCATTGCTGGCAGGGGCCTGGCGGGGGGCAGTGCCTTCGCCCCCACAGCCCCAAGGCCCATCCCACTGCCAACAGCTGGCGGGTGGTGTCGGGGGCCTGGGCAGAAGCGATGGCGTTGATGGCACGGGGCTTCGGCTGCTGCGGGTGCGAAGGGCTGCGGTGCCCGCTGGGGCCAGCGCTGTCCCTGCGGAGGTGAGAGGGGCCGTTCCGGAGAATGCCGCCCCGTGGTCACTGGACCCCACTCGGGGCCCTGCCTGCACTCCCCCCCACTCCCAGGCACATCAGGGCCTTATTGCTTCTGATCAGCTTTGGGGTTTATCTCCCGCCTGCAGCACTGTGCCTTCCCCCCTCTGGGGAGAGTCAGTCTGAGGAAGTCCCTTGACTTCAGACCTAAGTCTCTGGTCCTGCAACTTCCACCTCTTGGGCTCCCTAGGTGCTGGACTCCTGGCTGGGGTTGGGACAAGTGAGGTGAGAGAGGCCAGGGGTGAGGCCTGGGTCTCTGCTCCGCCTGTGGCTGCAGCCTGTGGCCAAGCTGGCCGAGCTCCCTGGTTGGGCAGCCTCAAGCCCTGCATCCAGGAAGGCCTCCTCCAACACTGGGCTTCAGGGTGGGAACTTGCATAGAGGCCTGGGGGGTCCAGGCCCCCCAGTTAGCTGGGTGTAGAGACTTATGGGGGGCAGGAAAGGCTGGGCCAGGTGGTGAAGGGGCCTCCCTCATCTCTGGCAGGCCGGGTGCCCGGGGAAGGCACCGGGACAGGGCGCTTTGGCATCCCTCCCTGGGGTGAGGAGGGTCAGGCACAGGGCTCCAGGCACTAGAGGGTCCTGAAGACTGAGCAGTCTTTTCTGAGGGGCTTTAGGTACCACAGATCTAGGTCCCCAACCGGTATCAGAGGCCTGTGTCCCCTTCAGCCCCACTCCCCAGGCCTGGCTTCCCCTCCATATCCCCAAATCCCAGCCCAGAGTCCCCACCCCCGAGTTAAAGCTTGTGACCTGAGCCTTCCTCTTCCGGCCGGAGGACATCTGGCTCCTCAGCTGCAGCCTCGTCTGCCGGCCCACAGCGCTGGGCCCGGCCACCGCCACCGCCACCGCCACCGCCACCGCCACTGCCAGGGGTCCCTTCCAATCGGACCTGCCCGCCCACCCCATTGGCCCCAGCCTCAGCCCGGGCTCCACTGCCAAAGGGGAAGAGCTTGCTGGCGTGGAAGGCCTTGGGTGGCGAGTGGCTGCGCTCGGGGTCCCGCCGGGTCTCGGGTGACTTGAGGAACTTGAGGAAGGCCGGCAGGCGGGTATCGCTGCCTGTGGGTGACTGAGCAGGGGTGGGCCGCGGGGCGGGGCCGGGCCCAGTGCCCGCTATTGAGGATGTGGCCCCTGATGACAAAAACTTGCCCTGCAGCGGGATGATCTGCTTCAGCTTCATGACATTGTTGGGTGCCAGCAAGGACCCTGGGCGCTTGGGCCGCTCGGAACCATGGCCACCCACCCCGCTGCCCTTGGCCTTGGCCGAGGCCTTCTCAGGGGCAGCGGGGTCCAGCCCGGAGCCCTCCGCCCGGGTCTCCTCCCGGCTGCTGGTGTCACGCTCCCGCCGGGGGTGGTGCTCTGTGTGGCGCTGGCGCTCCTCCTCCTCCCTCCGCTTCCGCTGCTGCTGCTGGTAGCGGTGCTGGGCCTGGCGCTCGTGTCTCTGTGGGCAGAGTGGGCCGTTAGAGGGACGGGGAAGAGAGGGTGTGTGAGCTCCTCTAGAAGTGGGGAGAGATCTAAACACCGAGTGGGTGTTCACTGCATCTCTTGACCCACACCGGTGCTTTCTGAAAATTGAGAAGAGAAAGTACATTTACTGGCCACCAACTGTCTCCACCCATGTGCCAGACACCGTCTTATTAGCTGGGAGAGTATCAACAAATATTGGGCCTCCGTGGGCCTCTGCCTTCTGGAAAACCAGCCAGAGACAGAGCTGTGACAGGCACAGACCAGAGTCCTCACTGGCCAGTCCACTTGCCACATGTGGCTTTTGCAATGTCAATCCAGGTATGTGTTGGCCACCTGTTCTGAGGGGCCACATGGGCAGCACAGACACAGGACACTTCTGTCACCATGGAGAGCTCTGTGGATTGGTCCTGGACAGCTCCACGGGTCACACCCATGAGCTCATTTCTGAGGAATGTGGCAGAGGCTGGGCTTCCAGGAAGCAGCGTCAGCGTCAGCGTCAGCGTCAGCGTCCGTGCCCCTGATCCTGAACGAGCTGGTGGTGACTGCATGCTCGGAGTGCCAGCCCTGTGCTGGGTGCTTCCAGAAGGGATCGGGTCCGTTTGGAGTGCTAATTCTTACCCCAGGCTCTGCACGCTTGCCTTCCCGCGAAGGCCATGGCCACCAGCCAGGCAAGGGGATGGCCCAATGAGCGGAGGAGGTAAACAGCCCAGCCCATCCCGAGTACCTTGAAGGCCTCCCGGCGCTGGTATTCGAGCTTGGCCATCTCTTCAGCCACCCACCCTGGGATGTCAGGGATGGCCACGTGGATGAGGTACTTGAGAAGCAGAGCGAAGTGCTGAGGCAACAGAGGAGGAGGTTGGAGGTGGCAGGCTCAGGGGTGCCTGCCATCCGCCCGGCTTCCTTGTCCGGCCGCCCGGCTTCCTCACCTGGCCCCCAGCCCTACCTCAAGCACCACCACGGACACGATGGCCGCCTCGGGACTGAGCCAGGGGAAGAGGCGCTGCAGCTGCCCACACTGGCCGATGAGATAGCAGTTGACTATGATCGCCAGGACACCCATGGCCTCCATCACCTTCTGTGGGGGGACACGGTGGGGCTCAGGTGGGATCAGCCCCCCTCTCTGGGCCTTGTGCTCCTTCCCGGTGCACCCCGTCTCCCTGTGCACCTCAGCTTGGAGCCCTTGGCCCTCCCACACCTGCCACTGGCCGATGCTCTCGACCCGCTGCCCAAAGGGCCGCTGCAGCCCCGTGCACAGCTTGAGGGCATCACTGCGGATCTCAATGAGGTTGTTGACCAGGGCGCACAGCGCAGCCAGGGGGAAGGCAGACGAGAAGAGCACGACGTAGCCAAACTGCACGAACATCTCCTGGTAGTCCTGGAACGTGTCCTGCGGGCGGGCGCCTACTCAGACCAGGACACTTCCTCCCTCGGACTACCTTTCTCCGTCAAGGCCACCTCCCTTAGATTATCCCCTATGGACCCAGAGCCTCCCCTCCGGCAGGCTCCTGCTTACATCAAGGGCCCCGTTATTTCCCCGAACCGCCACCAACAGACTGTGTGCCCGCCCCTCCGAGGGCCCTGCCGCCACCCGCAGACACCTGCCTTACCTCGTACTTCTTCATACAGCTCTCAAGCTCAGCCTGGGTGAGCTGGGGTGAGTGTTCCTCCTCGGGCGGGTCGATCCAAGAGGACCGATTCTGCCGCCGCTGCTTCTGGGCCAAGTTGCCTGAGCCAGTCTCCGGCTCCGGGCCCCCTTCTGGCCCCTGGTCACGGCCCTCACCCCCAGCCCGGCGGAGCAGGACAGCTGGGGGCTCCCGCTCAGGGCTGCCAGGTGCCCCCTCTACCTCATCATCTTCCTCCGCTAGTGTGAACACGCCCGGCTCCAGCCCCTTCTCAACCATTGTGGGGCTCCCCTCCTCCAGGAGGGCCTCCGGACTTGGGCCTGGCCGATGTCGCCTGACCCCCCGCTCAGCAAAGCTGACCTTCTTTAGACGGAGCCCGCAGTCCAGGAGGTCACCCTCCTCACCTTCTTCCTCGTCCTCATCTTCCTCCTCCTCCTCCTCCTCCTCTTCCTCCTCCTCCTTGCCCCCTCTCAATCCATTCCCTCCCTCCCCACCTTCCCCCGTGGGCCGCCGTTCCACTATGGCCTCTTCCTCCTCCTCTGGTGCCCCGCAGCCCCCACTGAGACACCTGCGGCGCCCTCTGCCACCACTGCTGCCACCCTCCTCAGCCTGGGGTTCAAGGTGGTAGGGTGCAGGGCGCCGAAGGCTGAGCAGGCCAAGCAGGGCCTGGGCCAGCTCCCAAGCGGCCTGTAGGCTGAGCTCGCCTCGGCCCAGCCGCCGGTACAGGTGTGGCTGCAGGACCTCGCGCACATTCTGAAGAAACTGGCGGGTGATCAGCAAAGTGGCCAGCATCTGGAGGCAGGAAAGGGGCGAAGAGAGCTTGCGTGGGGAGCAGGCAGGGCCCTGGGCACCAGGACAGGCTACTGGGATGGGGCCCCCATCCTCCCAGAGCACATTTCCAGACACCTCCCCCCCCCCCCCCCCCCCGCAACCCAGTTCCTAACTCCACCCTTTTGGAAGAGCCTAGACCAGCTGTGGGCAAACTACGGCCCCTTTGAAATGAATAAAACTAAAAAAAAAAAAAGACCGTACCCTTTTATGTAATGATGTTTACTTTGAATTTATATTAGTTCACACAAACACTCCATCCATGCTTTTGTTCCAGCCCTCCGGCCCAGTTTAAGAACCCATTGTGGCCCTCGAGTCAAAAAGTTTGCCCACCCCTGGCCTAGACACAGAGTCCCCAGCCTCCATCACTGTTCACCTGCCGCCAATCACAGCCCGACCAGCCACCGTGCTCCTGGCCCACCTTGCTGAGGGCTCAGGGCTACCCTGCTTACAGCACCACCTGGGAGCTCAGCCACTGCCCAGGGCCCTGCGGGGCTGCCATCTGCACCACGCCAGGGGGGCCCCATCCCCTCGTAGCATGCACCCTCAGCTTGTCGTGAGGCCCCCAGCACAGCCATGCTGCCTGCCCCAGCGAGGCCCTCAGACTCGCCACCTGCCCATACTTTGGCCTGGGCCAGGTGCAGGAGGCCCCGGAGGGAGAGGAGGAGCAGTTGGAACTGCAAGGCCATGAGAGGGCCCAGCACCGCCTGAAGCTGCCGCTCGAGGCTCTGGGACAGGGACAGGACGAGCAGGAGCTGTGAAGGGACCGACGGACAAGCAGACAGACAGATGGGGGGGTGACAGGCAGAGAGGACAAACAGATGGACGGATGGACAGAGAGGAGAAAAGGATGGAGGATGGGGGAAGGGCTGGAGAGCCCACGGACCCCTTGGGCCAGGCCCGGCCCCCCGTTGGCCACCATGCAGGCAGGGCACTGCCTTCAGCCAGGGGCTCACCTCTTTCAGGCGCTCCATGTCCTTGAGGTAGAAGCCAATGTAGAAGAGGCTCAGGTAGGAATTGATGAACTGAAACTGTGGGGAGCAGGCAGTGGTCACCCTGCTGCCCCGTCCCCAGGAGTCCTGCCGTGCCCCGCCTGTTGGCTGCCACTCACCAGAACAACCTTGATAATGAGGTGCTTCTCGTAGGCGCTCTCCAGCCGGTAATTCTCTGGGGGTCAAAGGGGCGAGTAAAGGGGCGGCCTGGGGTCCCTGTGGGGATTGGGGACCTTCCTCCCGGGGGCTGGGCAGCAGGGACCTCCCCTCAGAGAGCATACCCATGTCATTGAGCCATATGGCAAGTTTCTTGTAGCCCTCCGCACTTATGCTGACCAGCAGGGCCAGCATGACCTTGGGCAGGAACCGGGCCAGACGGGGCAGCCCCTTCACACTCAGCACCAGCTCCTGCAGGGGTAGGGCGTTCATGGGTCACCCTGGCAGCTGGGCTAGGCTCAGGCTGGACCTGGGTGGGTGGTCACCAGGTCCGGGCTGGGGCTGGGGCCCCGAGATCACCTGCAACTGGAAACAGCCAAGCATCAGCAGGAACACGCAGGCCAGGCAGGCGAGGCACAAGGGAACACTCACAAACAGCTGGAAGAGCAGCCGCTTCCAGGGCGGGTAGTAGAACTCCTCGGCCCGCGTCACCGGGCTGATGCGCCGCACACCCTGGTGGAGGGCAGGGGCCAAGCCCGGCTTGGAGCAGAGGGGCTGCCCCCGACCCCCCACCCTTACCCATCCTCTGAAGTCATTTTCCCTCCAGCAGGCCCTCGCTTTCCCGGTACCCCCACCTGGTGCCTCCTTCCCAGTCTCCTGAGTCCAAGTTCCCACCTTTCTCCTCTGAGTATGCAGAGTGCTCCCCACCCCCTTTGGCACACCCTTTCTGAGGCTGTAGCTGGATTTCACAGCTCCCGTCTTTGCTCCTACAGTGCTTCCTGCCTCCAACTCCCATTCTTGGAGTCCTTGGACCCAGCAGCTTCTGACTGACCCTGAACTGGGGTCGTGGCTCCTCCACGGCTTCCCCTGGTGAGTCCAGAGTCCCCCACTTGTAGGCCAGCTCTGCCCCCCTCCGTTTCCACTCCTCCAAGAAGAGTGTTGACCAGACCACGTTGAACAGGGCGAAGACCACGCAGGATACATCCTGGCTTGTCTGGGGGCGACAAAGAGGATTCAGCTGTTATCCAGGCTGGGCCAGGAAGGGGGCTGTCTCAAGTGCCCCAGCCCACGCCTGGCCCATGCCCAGCACCTGATCGGCTTCTGTGAACGTGTACAGGACGGAGCCGAAGACAGCTGGATAGACCATCGCCGACGTGTAGAAGCCCAGCCAGGCAAAGTACATGGCAATCTTCACACCAAAATAGTCGCAGATCTCATCTGCAGGGGTGGGCGGGTGGGAAGGGGTCCCCGGTCAGCCCTGCCCTCCTCCTGGGACTCCTGCACACCCCCTGGCCCCGGCCACACCTAGGGGCTGGTTTTCACACACAGCCTGCACCCAGGACTTCATGAGGCGGTTCAGGATGCGTTGCTCATGGACCGGGAACACTTGCTGGATGATCCCACGGGCAGCCAGCTCGGGGACTGTTGGGAGACAAGAATGGTGACCCTTGGCCCTCTGCCTGTGCCTGGCCTGGCCACACCCCTTTGGCTGAAACCCAAGTCACGGCTTTTTGCCTGCTCTTAAACCTGCAGAGGCTCTTCCCGAGGGGGGGTGGGGGGGGCGGGAGTTCTGGGTGGATGGAATATCTGGTTTTCCTCCAGAATTTGGGAGGTGCAGGCACAGGTGGGGAAGAGTGCAGGAAACCTAGAAAGGTGGGGGTCCCAGTGGGGAACCATGTTTTTCAATAAAGCCACCTCGGTTCATTACTCTGCATGTCTGAGGAATGGGGTGCCACGTTGGCATCAGAAGGTGAACTTGCAGCGGCTGGTTTCCTGGCGTGGAAACTGAGGCCCAGGCCACACAGCACAACGTGCAAGAGAGTGCTGTCCATGGTCCTGCCGCCGCCTTCTCCAGACCCAGAAAAGGTTCCTGTGGAACTGCCACCTGGAGGATCAGCCGCACCCTTGGCGGAGGCCTGGATCCTTGAGCTCATCGGGCCAGGCCCCACCCAGCTCTCTGCTCACCCGATTGTTGTATCTAGGCCCCGCCCTCCCGCCGCGATAGGCTGTCCTCGAAGAGACCCACCCCACTCCCCACACGTGGGAGTGGGCCCCGCCTCACTCACTGATTGGCTGGTCCTCCAGGAAACGCACGTTGTGCAGAGCCTCACCCTGCTTGGCTCGCAGGTTCTGAAGCCAGAAACGGATGATGCTCTGTCGCTCCTGTAGGGGACAGGGCGTGAGTACAGCGAGTAACGCCTGCAGACCAGGGATGTGCAGGATGTGCAGGATGTGCGCGGGGGGCTGAGCCGGCGCACCTGGGAGGTGAAGAAGCGTAGCTCACTCTCCACATTCTCGTAGATAAAGTCCTCCTCGCAGGAGAAGCCGCGGGTCCCCCCGCCAAACTCCGCCTTCACTGCTTTCCGCAGACCCAGCTCGTCGGCCCCTCGGAGGAGGCTGCAGGAAGGCAGGGGAGTGCGTCACGGGGAGACCCTGGCGCCCTGTCTTGGAGGGAGGGATGGTGCCCCTGGCGGCCGCCCGAGCCAAACACAGAACGGCCGGACCTTGTCGTTGGTGCTCGGTGCTCGGAAGGGCAGGGGGCTGGGTGTCAGGGTCAGCGAGAGGCCAGGGCCAGGGCCAGGGACTCGCCTCTCATACGTGGCGGTGACGAAGAAGGCATAGGCACGCGTGCGGCGGTGGTGGCGGACTTGCACTATGAGCTCGGGGATGCCCACGCGGATGTGGTTCAGCAGCCAGAGCAGCGTGTGGTCATCCGTCGTATCTGCCAAGGGTTGCAAGGACTGAGGAGTCTTGCCAGGATGGGTCCGAGGTCGCTTACAGACTCCCACTCAGGGGAGCCCCGTCTGAGCACGGTGCGGGTGGGCACAGGTACCTGGGAAGGTCATCAACACGTCGCAGTTCTCCGTGGGCACAGTCTTCATCCACGCCTTGTGGGACACCAGGTACCGACCCGCTTGCAAGAGCCGCTTCCCAAAAAGCTTATCTGGGGGGGAGGGGGCAGGCCGTCCAGGCCGTGGTCAGGCCACTTCTGGACCAGGAGCCTGGCCTCCAGCCCTTGCCCCTGCTCACACACTCACCAGGGCTCCTGGGCACTCAGCCTGGCTTTCAAGGCCCTGCAAGCTATGGACTTGGCCTGTTTCCTTGCCTTCAAGTCCTTGCACCAGCGGAACCCTCCTCCAGGAATGCCCTTCCCCCCAGACCCTCTCTTACAAATCTTACTCATTCTTGAGGCCCAGATCCGCCTCCAAAACCACAACTGATGGGGCCGCTTACTCGCAGCCCTGAGCGCTTCACCAGATTATGCCAGCGAGTCTCCACAGCTGGGCGTGATGCTTACCCCCATTTCCCAGGTGGGGAAACTGAGGTCCAAAGCATGTAAATCACGCGCCCAAGGTCACACAGCGGAGCTGGGGCTCGAACCCAGAACGGTATGATTCTATACCCTTTGCGGAGAGGAACTCTCAAGCGCAGATCGGTAGCCCCAGGGGTGACGGGCCGCAGCCTCCAGTCTGGGCTCCAGGAGGGGCGTGTCCGGGTCTCAGCGCTGGGACCCCCGCCCGCTGCACTGTTCTGGTCGCGCCCGCCCTGCCGCAGCCGCAGTGCCAGGAGGAGCCGGCCCCTCGACTGAACTCCAGACCGGAGACGGCTGACCCCAATTCCCCTCCCCGTCCAGCCGCCGCGCGCAGACAAGGCACCTGCAACCCTGACAGATGCAGCCGCCGCACACCTACCCAGAACTCCGGCCGCCGGAGCTGCAGGCTCGCCCTCTGGCGGGGGCCTCTTGCCGCGCTCGCCCTCCAGGGACGTACCCCCAGTGCCAGGGGTAGCTTCGGCCATAGCGAGGGCAGCGCGGGCAGGGCAAGTCAGCGGCCACAGGCTGCCCGGACGCCGGGGGTCGGCGGGCACATGGGGCCGGTGCAGCCCCGGAGCGCCCCAGAGGAGGAGACAAAGGCCGCGCCCGCCCGCGCCGGCTGCGTCTCCGCGTGCCCGAACGCTGCTTCTCGTCCCCGCCCGCGCCGAGCCTGGCCTCTCCTGCTCGGCCCCGCGCACGTCGCTCTCGGATCCTCAATTCCGCCCTAGTTGTTTTCTAGGTTTCGTTCTCGCCCGCCCACCTCACGCTCTGGTGCTGGTTCCCGCCCGCACCGCACCAAAGGTGCATTCCCCTTCTTGTCCCCGCCCGCTCCAGATTCTGGGTCTTGTCCCCGCCCGCTCCAGATTCTGGGTCTGGTCCCCGCCCGCTCCAGATTCTGGGTCTCGTCTCCGCCCGCTCCGGATTCTCCTCCTGAGTTTCCCCATCCGAAGAGGCGCGTTTGGAACCTGAGATGCCAGTGATTGAACTAGAACAATACATTAAGCGGGGGAGGCCTGGTCTGGGGAGATTCCGGGTAACAATAACTAATAACGACCACAGCAGAATGTGAATAATTATAGCAGGTCCTGTCTCAGCCCTTAGCCCTGCCCTAGAACACCGCCCAGGACGTCCTCCACCCCCTCTTCCTTCAATCCACGCGCGCATCCATCAGGATGTAACCGTCTCGGGAAGGACTGGATCGAGTTGCCAGTTTAGCAAATAAAAACACAATCCTCCCAGTTAGTTAGATATGTTCTCCTAAAAAATAACAGGCCTTTCAAAGTGAAAAGCAAAAAGCATTTATTTGGGATCAATAAGAATAGCTATTTGGGATGGGCTGATTAGGGCAGAAGTCCAAACAGTGTTGCAATTAGGAGACGAAGGCAATGGGTATTGATGAGAAAGAGAAGGCGAACAATTACATCGTCAGCAGGAAGGCATTTCTATTGGTGCAGATAACAGGGATGTTAACGCTAAACAATGTTTAAAATTGCAGTCCGGTAGTCATAATACCTTTCTTATCTTTGCAAATAGTTCTTCAGAAAATACGTTTGCTTAGACCCAGTCCAAAGGTTTGAGGCATAACACATGTAAAGCAGTTCCTTTGGGATGGCGGCTTCTGCTCCATTTTATTTACTTGTCTCTCTTTTAAAATTTTTTTATTATTATTGATTTCAGAGAGGAAGGGAAAGGGAGAGAAACATCAGTGATAAGAGAGAATCATCCATCAGCGGTCTCCTGTCTCCTGCACGCCCCCTATGGGAATCCAACCTGCACCGCGGGGATGTACCCTGCACGGGACCTCCTGGTTCATAGGTTAGCACTCAGCCGCTGACCAACACCAGCCGGGCTTTTGTCTTTTTGTTTGTTTTAGTTTAAATTTTTTTAAATTTTTGTTTGTTTTCTTTCTTTTTTTCTGCTCCATTTTAAAGTGACTCCATTTATATTACTTTTTTTTTAATTGATGAGAGAGAGAGGAAGGAACATCCATTTGCTGTTCCACTCATTTATGCATTCATTGGTGGCTTCCTGTATATGCGCTGACCAGGGATAAAACCCGCAACCTTGGACTAGGGGGGCAAGGCTCCAACCAACTGGGTTACCAGGCCAGAGCAGTTTATATTACTTTTTTTTTTTTCCAATATATTTTATTGATTTTTTACAGAGAAGAAGGAGAGAGATAGAGAGTTAGAAACATCGATGAGAGAGAAACATCGATCAGCTGCCTCCTGCACATCTCCCACGGAGAATGTGCCTGCAACCCAGGTACATGCCCTTGACCGGAATCGAACCTGAGACCCTTCAGTCCGCAGGCCGACGCTCTAGCCACTGAGCCAAACCGGTTTCGGCTTATATTACTTTTTACAAATGTGAGTTTCAGATAAACGAATAAATCTTTAATAGGTCCCAAATATTACATGGGACACAGCATTATTCATTGTTTATATGCAATTCACATTTAACTGGGCATCCTGTATTGTGTCTGGCAACCAGACTCCTGCCCATCCTGAGTTGCCTCCTCCCTTAGAGAGAGCCCAGCGAAGGCAGGTGCCCGTTCTGGGTCTCAGAATGCACACAGTAGATGCTTGATGTATACTTGTGACAGGTGGAGCAGCTCAGAGACAGCGAATGCATTGTTAGTCCTTTTTCTACAAAGTTAAAAGTTGAGCAGGGCGGGGCGTGGGAGAAAAGAGAACTCTAGCCTTTCCGACCGATTCTTTCCCAAATGCAGGTGCTCTGCCCGCCCGCTCCATCCAAGAACCGAAGAATTGGCCATGAGAAAGCGTCCCCGAGACCCCGCCCAGCCAGTGCCAGGAATTCCACCGTCAGCTCTTCCTTCTGCTACGATCCCACGTTCTCCTAAGTTAACCTGAAAGTAATCGCGAGACTCACGTTTCTGGCTTTCGATGGGGGAGGAGGGGTCGGGGGTCCCGAGGCAGACGACATTCAGCTCTGCAGGAGCAGGTCGGGGCCAGGGGTAGAGAGGGCTGTGCTGGGGGTTCCGGGAGGCGGCCTTGGAGCCAGGCCGCCTGAGGATGAATTTGGCAATTGAGGAAGGATATTGGAGGCCGAGGGAGCGGCGGGAGAGAAAGCCGGGAAGGGATGCAAACCTGGAGAGCCCCGGGAAAACGAGTGGGCATCTCCCCAGAAGATTTGCCCAGCGCCGGAACTGTCCCCCTGGGCCTCTGAAATGCTCTTGCTTCACCTAATGCTACGGAGTAGCTCGAGAGAGAAACGGGACTCGAACTCTCACCTCTGTCATTCCTACCGCTCAGCGCCCGCGTTCCTCCCACCCCTCCTTTCCGGCATTTCGGATGCCCGCAGCTCTAGGATCTTAAAAATTCAGTCTAGTGTTGCCAGGGGAAACGATTTCGCTGCAACCCCACGTGCAGGCCCTGCCTCTTTCCCAGGCACCAGCCAATAGAAACGCAGATCGTCAGTGGGTTGGCCGGTCCGTCTTTTGAGGGGCCCAATGGCAGCTGCGAATCCTTGAGCACGTGACCATCCAGCTGCGGAGTGGGCGGGGCCTCCTGTCCGGACTCGCAACCTCTGGGCTGGGCAGGCGGGCCGGTCGCTGCTGGGAATCCATGTGGCGGGGGCTCCGGACGCTGGTAGCCCGGGCGGCACGTGGGCCTTGCAGGTGGGATGGCCGGGGAAGGGGTGTGTCAGCGTGGGGCGTTACTTGGGCTACAAGTCCTCTCGGTGGGGCTTGGGGGCGCTCAGTTCCCTGCGGCAGAGCCAAGCTTTCGAGTTCTTCCAAGCCCCCATCTACTCCGCCCCCTTCCGCAGTCCCCCGGCCTCAGGGTCCTCAATCCGGTCACCCTCTGGCCCCAGGCCCTCCGGTCTCCACACCCCCAGCCACAGAGGCTGCTTGCACTTGGGGCATTTCTCCACCGTCGAACCCTCGATCCACCTGCCTGCTCTGCGGCAGAGCCTCCACGATGCACTCCTGTCCCAGACCGTGCGCGCGCCAGGGCAGCGGCACCCCAGCTCCTGGGTCCGGGGCCACCATCTTCGCGCTGAGCTCTGGCCAAGGCCGCTGTGGCATCGCCGTGATCCGGACCAGCGGTCCTGCCAGCGGGCACGCCCTCCGCAGCTTGACTGCACCCCGGGAGCTACCCCGCGCCCGCAGCGCCAGCCTGCGCCTGCTCACCGACCCCCGCTCCGGGGAGCCGCTGGACCGCGCCTTAGTGCTCTGGTTCCCAGGTGAGCGCCTTCAGACCCCGAGCCTTCCCTAGCTCCCAGGACCCAGTAGACCACCTCAGGCGGTTGCCCAGCCTATGCCCTTCCCTCCTCACCACACCAGGTCCCCACAGTTTCACGGGTGAGGACTGTGCGGAGTTCCACGTGCATGGAGGCCCGGCAGTGGTGAGTGGCGTCCTGCAGGCCCTGGGTGAGTCTACAGCCTGGGGTTCGAGGTCTGGCCCGCCCAGTGGGCCTGGATGGGGGCCAGGGTCTCAGCACCCGGGACCGTCCCGCAGGCAGGGTGCCAGGGCTGCGGCCTGCGGAGGCGGGTGAGTTCACCAGACGGGCCTTTGCCCACGGGAAGCTGAGCTTGACGGAGGTGGAGGGGCTGGCGGATCTGATCCATGCGGAGACGGAGGCGCAGCGGCGGCAGGCCCTGAGGCAGCTGGATGGGGAGCTGGGCCAGCTCTGCGGTGGCTGGGCCGAGACCCTCACTCAGGCAAGTCCCCATTTGCCCATCCTCTGCCTCTGAGACCCCCATCTGCCCATCCCCTGTATGAGAGCGTCTGGTCTATGAACCTCCAATCTGATCCCCCAAGTCAGGCTGGACCTGGGCAAATTGGGGGGCTAGGGGGTGGGTTCCTGGGTGATAACACCACATACCTCCCCTCCCCCAGGCTTTGGCCCATGTGGAGGCCTATATCGACTTTGGGGAGGATGACAACCTGGAGGAGGGCATCCTGGAGCAAGGTGTGTTGGCCTGGGGGTCACGGGTGGGGACACCTGGCATTTCAGCCCCTAGAAGGCCCCCCCTCCGCTTTCTTTTGTCCACAGCTGACAGCCAAGTGCGAGAGCTGGAGGTGGCACTGGACACACATCTGCGAGATGCTAGGCGTGGGCAGAGGCTGCGCTCAGGGGCGCACGTGGTGGTCACGGGACCCCCCAACGCGGGCAAGAGCAGCCTAGTAAACCTACTCAGTGCGTGGGAGGTGGGCAGGGGGCGGGCCTGAGCTGTTGAGGTATGGGGAAGGGCCGGGGAGGATGAAAGCTCTCGCCTGCCAGGGACTGGAGCTGCGAGAGGGGCTCCCTCGTCTTCACTGACTTCCGCCCGTCCCCCTCCCCAGGCCGGAAGCCAGTGTCCATCGTGTCCCCAGAGCCGGGGACCACCCGTGACGTGCTGGAGACCCCTGTAGACCTGGCCGGGTTCCCAGCGCTGCTGAGCGACACGGCAGGGCTGCGGGAGGGTCAGGGGCCGGTGGAGCAGGAGGGTGTACGGCGCGCCCGAGAGAGGTGGGTGGGGGGGCAGACAGGGTGGTGGGAGAGGGAGATGTGCCCCTTCCTGTCCCTGTTGTATTTGTTATTCTTTCTTCTTGAATCAGAGATTTAACTGGGGGCTCTGTGATTTGGGGAGAGCAGCCCTTAGATTTGGGCCTCTGCCCACATGTTCTGCTCCACCCCTGACACTCGGCCCCACCCCTACCCCCAATGCTCTGCTCCGCCCCCACATCAGCCCAGTTCCCGAAATTGCTCTACTCTGGGGTCACTTCTCAGCCGACTCTCCCTGCTCCTCCAGGCTGGAGCAGGCTGACCTCATCCTGGCCATGCTCGACGCCTCTGACCTGGCCTCTCCATCCAGCTGCAACTTTCTGGACACGGTTGTCACCCCCGCGATAGCTCGGAGCCCCAATGGGAACAGCCAGCGCCTCTTGCTGGTGCTGAACAAGTCGGACCTGCTGCCCCCTGGGGGTCCAGACCTCAGCCCTGAACTGCCCCCGCACCTGCTGCTGTCCTGCCTGACCGGGGAGGGGCTGGACCGCCTCCTGGAGGCACTGAGGACGGAGCTGGCTATAGTGTGAGCCTTGCCTTGCCCACCCCACAGCCTCTACACAAGTTCAAGCGGGGGCTGAGCCACGGCTCTGGGCACATGCCTGCCTGCAGGCTCAGTTTCTGTCTCTGCAGAATGAGTATGCTCATCCCCCTTTGAGCGATGGTTATAAAGCTAAGAGAGACCGTGTTCTTTGTCCCTTGCAGGTGCGGGAACCCATCCACAGGCCCACCACTTCTGACGCGGGCCAGGCACCAACATCACCTCCAGGGTTGCCTGGATGCCCTTGGCCACTACAAGCAAGCTACAGATGTAGCCCTGGCAGCCGAGGCGCTGCGGGTCGCCCGGGGACACCTGGCCCGCCTCCACGGTGGAGGGGGCACCGAGGAGATCCTGGACATCATCTTCCGGGACTTCTGCGTGGGCAAATGAGGGGACCGCTGAAGATTGAACCAGGCTGGATGGACACCCAGGGACACCCAGAGCCTTGAGACGCCTGGGAATAGCTCAGGCCAAGCGAGGTTTTCATTTTCTTGGGGAAGACCTTGGCCGCAAAACACGAGTGAGCTCCCTATTGCTGATGGTGACCACGCTCTAGCTGGCCAGGGTTCCCCCACGGGGACTTGCTGGGGTTCAGGCCCTCGAGTGGGGCTGAGCAGAGGTCCCTTTGGGCACCTGGTCCTGCGGGAGTAGCCGTGAGGGTTGGGAGGGAGTTAGGAGAGTCTCAGGGGTCTGTTTTCCGTAGTTTTAATGTATTTTGTAAATACCAAAGGAAAAAATCTCAGGTGATCCGGAAACGTGGAAACCCTCCCCCCCCGCCACTGGTGTCACAGCATAACTTGTGTCCTTCCAGAACTTTCTCTGAGTGTTTGTATACTTGTGAATGCGCCTGTAAAATATGTTTTATCTTGTATAGTCTACAAACTTTGTGTGTTTATTGCTCTGCAGGTTGTCATTCCTTTTTTAATATTAACCTTGGAACTTTGTCTCTTGTATCTTAAAAGTGACTTGCAAAATCCTGGGGGCCCTACTTCCTTTCCAAGATTACTAGTCTCCGTCGATTGATTGATTCATTCCTTTACTCATTTAGTGAGTATTTACCAAGCACCCTCTATGGTCTAGAATTGTGCACATCCTTTTACTGGATCTTCATAACAGCACAATGCAGCGGGCAGTTCTAAAGATGAGGAGACAGACTCGGGATAGTAGCTGGTGGTGGAGGTCCCCAGCTTTGGGATTTGCACATAGGTCTGTTCGACTGAGTTCACTGTGGGCCTTCTGTGCCAAGGCCGAGTGCAGGGTGCTGGGAACATGGACAGAAGCAAGCAAGCATCGCCTCTCCCCTTGTTAGAGATCTAGCTCTTTCCATTGAGGCCTGATGGCTGCCGTGTGAATTTACAATGAGGGGTGCCCTGGTTAGGGACCTGTGGGGTGAGATCCAGGAAGGCCCCAGCGTGAGGCCTTTTATTCTGGGATTTTAGGAGGGCCTGCTATGGCGCTGACAAACCAGCAGAGGGCGCCTTGCTCTAACAAGGAGGTGCCTGGCAGTCCTCCCTCAGAGTTCCAGCCCCCTAGGGTTCTAGGGATTCGGGCATCTACACCCACCTGGCGGTTCACGAATCGTCAACTCTCCCTGCCAGAGGTGGAAACTGAGTCTCCAATAGGACCAGGATCTTTTCCAGAATTAGGAAAAGACCTCCACCTCCAGCAGTTGACACAATCGCTCAGATTCCAGGGGACAGGTGAGCAGAGCCTGGGAGTTGTCCAGGGCCCACAAAGGGTATGAGAGGGTCTTTAGGAGGCTCCCATGTCCTTGCGGACTTCATTGCAATATGTCACTATTTACTGATTTCTTTGCTTATGCAGCAGCTGGGATCGCTCCTGAATGGGGTGCTCCTGGGTGGAAAGGGTTACTGAGAGCTGAGTCCCTGGATATTACGCCCATTTTTCAGAAAAGCAATTGATGCCCAGAGAAGAAAAGCAATGATGTCGGTCCAGTGGGGGTAATCGTCCAGATGTCATGCATGGGGAGGGTCTGGAGGGCTCCCAGGAAGGGTGAGCGTGGTCCAGGTGGGGCGGAGACGCTGGGGGCAGGATGCCTGAGCCCCCTGGGCCAGTGATGGTGAACCTATGACATGCGTGTCAGAGGTGACACGCGAACTCATTTTTTGGGTTGATTTTTCTTTGTTAAATGGCATTTAAATATATAAAATAAATATCAAAAATATAAATCTTTGTTTTACTATGGTTGCAAATATCAAAAAATTTCTATATGTGACACGGCACCAGAGTTAAGTTAGGGTTTTTCAAAATGCTGACACGCCGAGCTCAAAAGGTTCTCCATCACTGCCCTAGGCCCTGGCACAGGGCTGGACCAAGGTCCTTGGCTACAGTCCCTTTTTTCCAAGAAGGGTGAGGTGGTTTGTGGGAAGCAGCCATGGGGGTTATTTATAGAGGCCACAGGAAATCCCCAAAGAGTCAGTACCTCACCCGGCGGCTGGACCACAGGGCCAGGGAGGGGGTCTGCCAATTGCGCCCAACTGGTACTCCGTCCCTGCCCCTCCCCAGAGAGCCACCAAGCCTGGGTGAGTCAGAGCCACAGGATCAGAGCCAGGAAGAGTGAGGGATGGGCCGGGGCGGCCCCAGGGGATGTGAGGGCTGCACCTGGGGCACCCAGGAGAGCTGTCTGGAGGCGGAACCTCTGGGGTGGGGCCTTAGAGGAAAAAGGATTTGTCAGGCAAGAAAAGGCATTCCAGTCTGGGTACAGCACACATTACAATGAAGAGTCAGTGAGTCTAGTCAGAGAACTAAATGTGCAGGGCAGCTGGAAGCCAGGGCTCATTGCACAAGGGTGAAGGGGCATGAGAGAGCCAAGGAACTGGACTTGGTGCTCAGGGTAATGGGGAGCCATGGAGGGTGTAAGGAGAGGGATGTGGTCAGATCCCAGGATGGAAAGATCTCTCTGGACCAGCCGGGGGGCCATAACGGAGGCAGAGGCTGAGGTCCAGGTGTTGGAGGACTGAGCCAGGGATGGGTATGGGGACTGGTGGGAGGGATGACATCCTGGGATGCTCTGAATGGGAGAGACCAGCCACGCGTTACAGACCTGTACCCAAGTGTCCAGAGAGTTTAGAACGATGACATCGCACTCATTTCTCAGATGAGAAAGTGGAGGCTGAGGTGGACTCAGCCAAAATTTGGATCAGGGATATCTGGTCCAGAACCCAAACTCTTACGGTTGCTGGGACTGGCCGGTGTCAGCAGGCCACGACTTCAGGCTGCTCAGGCAGTAGACTCAGGGTCACGGATGTCCCGCTTCCTTGGAGCCTCCAGACTGGTCTGTCTGGGCGGCCTGGCCTGGCTCACCCCCCTGCCCTGACTTGGCCGGGCGGGTTGGGGGGGCAGCCGAGTGTTTCCTGCAGCAGCGGTCTCTCTCACTCGCGCTTCCGCATCCAGGAAGTATCGCTCCTTTGTCCCTCCAGACGTGCCTGCCCTAAGCGTGTGCTCAGCCCTGGCTCCTCATGACTCATCCCCCCTCCCTGTCCTGGGCCCCAGGGGATGGGCTGGGGGGGAATCAAGGTGGGGGGAGGGGCAGGTACCAGCTGAGATTCTAGATCACAATTTTAGGTTGTTTTTCTGTCAGTGGCATTTGCTCCCCACCCCCCCCCCACCCCCCCCCCCGCCCCCAGAGTCTTTACATTTCAGAGATAAGACCCCAGGAATAGGGTAACTGAGTCAAAGGCTGGGTGCATCTTTTTTTTTTGGTGGAGATTCTGGGGATCGAACCCGGGGTCTCATACAGTTGGTGCATCTTTACTTTGATTAAATATCGCCACACTGCCCTGGCCCGGTTTGGCTCAGTGGATAGAGCGGACTGAAGGGTCCCAGGCTGGTTTCCTGTCAAGGGCACATGCCTGGGTTGCGGGCTTGATCCCCAGTAGGGGGCGTGCAGGAGGCAGCCAATCCATGTTACTCTCTCATCACTGATGTTTCTCTCTCTCTCCCTTTCCCTTCCTCTCTGAAATCAATAATCTATATCTATATCTATATATCTATATCTATATCTATATCTATATCTATATCTATATCTATGTCATCTCGCCACCCTAATTTCCAGAAGGACTATGGCGATGTTTTCATTCCTATCAGTCCTGTAGGAAATGCCCTTTCTTTCCGTCTTCACCAGCAGTCTGTGTTATGACCTTTAACCGTTCCCAGTCTCCTGGACGCAGTGTGACTTCCCTGTGTCTCTGCTGTGCTTTGCCCCGCTGCCGGCTAGCTTGGTGATCACGGCGTGGCAGTGCTCCCAAAGCAGGCTGCTGTCCTTTCTGGCATCCCCTCTTGCCACAAACAACAAAACAAAACAAAACAAATGGCCTGAGACTTTTGTGATTTTGTTCCTGGAATAATTTTGGCAGGGAGGAGTTCCTGCGATTCAGGACAGGCGGTGGCAACCTCCGCGGAGCATTATCATCAAGACTTGGGGGGATCTTTGCAAATGTAGAAAGGTGAAAGCTACAAAGGGGTAATCTGCATGGTAAGAAACTGCCTGGTAGAGACACAAAATCAGCCGGCCGGTGTGGCTCAGTGGTTGAGTGTTGACCCACGAACCAGGAGGTTACAGTGCCATTCTGGGATAGGGCACATGCCCGGGTTGCTGGCTCAGCCCCTGGTGGGGGTGTGCCGGAGGCAGCCTGATCAATGATTCTCTCTCATCAACGTTTCTCTCTCTCCCTTTCCCTTCTCTCTCTGTAATCAATAAAAACATATTTTAAAAAAAGTAGCTTCTCTTAAAAAAACAAAACAACAACAGCAAAATTGACAACAATTCTGTCTCTTCCCACAGAGACGCCCAGACCTTTCGGGGAGCGGGTGCACCCCCATGTTGTTCCTGGTTGAAGCTCTTCTGGCCCAGGGTGGTTGGGGTGGGAGTTTTCCAGTGTTTATCTTCTTTCCGGTCCTCTTGCTCAAGGCCAGGTGGTGCCTTTTTTATTTATTTATTTATTTATTTTTAAATATGTTTGTGGGTTTTTAAAATATATATATTTTATTGATTTTTTTACAGAGAGGAAGAAAGAAGGATAGAGAGTCAGAAACATCGATGAGAGAGAAACATCGATCAGCCGCCTCCTGCACACCTCCTACTGGGGATATGCCCGCAACCAAGGTACATGCCCTTGACCGGAATCGAACCTGGGACCTTTCAGTCCGCAGGCTGATGCTCTATCCACTGAGCCAAACCAGTTAGGGCCAGATGGTGCCTTTTTAAAGTATAAATCACGACTCTGGTGTCTTTGAAGGGATTGCTAAGGTTTATTGGGTGCCACTAACATTTTATAGCGACCACAGGCAGGGCTGGGTGTGGGGGAGAGGGAGTGACGGAGCAGTGCCCTTGCCAGCAAGGAGGAGGCCTGTGGGCTATGTTTGCTCTCGGACCAGATGCTGCCTGGCCTGCGAGGAGGGCCCGGAAACTCCCAGGGATGGAGGCGATGGCTTCCTGTTCTCACGTCCCAGGCCTGAAGTGCTGCGGCGAGGATGCGTGGGGGAGATAAGGCATCGGACGAGTGGCAGGGGCACTGGCACGGGCAGGGCTGTGAGGGGTGCTGTGGGTGCCTTGGCCTGTGTGTTGAGGGGTGTGATAGCGGGTAAGGGTTTGGCAGGAGTGTCTGGGGAAGGTCTGTACGACATCATTACCATGTCTGTGGGTGTCATCGCAGCATCTGTGGTTGAAGGTTGTGTTGTGTGGTTGTGGGCCTGTGAGAGTATTAGGGGCCCTGGGTGGGATGTGCATAGGGTGCAGGCCAAGGGTGCCCACTGTGGTGTGTTTGCACGGAGGTCGTCTGACTGTGTCCCACGCGGTGGGTGTCTCGCTGCCACAGGTCTGCAGACCGGCAAGTCGGGACCAGCCCTCAGTCCTCTTCCCGGAGCCTTCTCAGCCACTGGGGCAGAAAGGAGATGGGAATGCAATAGTCCATCAGTCAGACAGAAGGACAAACATGGTGGGGGCCTGCCCCTGTCCTAGCCCCTTGTTGCTACCGGGGACTCTTGAGCGCCTTTGGGGTTCATCCTCCCCAGTAGATTCCCACTGAACTTCTTTGGGATGCTGGGACTGAGCTGGCTGCCTCCTTATTATACAGAAGAAAAGTCCAAGGGTCAGAGAGGCCACCTGCTGTGCGCCAGGCCTCTGCTGCAGTGGGCCTGCCTCTCCTCTGCACTCCCTGAGGCCTCGGGGATCCTAAGAGTTTGCCCTAAAGCCCCTGTCCACACCCACCCAGCACACATTCATTCCCAGGAGGGTTTTTCTATGAGCCTGTCCCTACTCACATGTTCTCCATCCCCCTCCGCCCCCCCACTCCCACCCCCGGCCGCCCAGGACAAAGCCAGATCCTCTTAGTCTGGAATTCAAGGTTCCACCCACTATTCTCCACCAGACCTCCTCTTCAAGGACTCAAATCCTGCCATAGTTCCCCAAACTCCAAGAACTATTCTTACCTCGCTTCCACTCCCCCTGCCCCCACCCTTCGCAGGAGCCATCCAGCTGCTGTCGGGAATGCCCTTCCCCCTCCTTGGCCTGGCAAAGGTTCCCCTGAGGGGTCAGGGGTTGGCGTAGAGGCTATTTCCTGATGGGGGATGAGGGGGCACAGCCAAGTCCCGCTTCCGCTGGCCCCTCCCTTCCTTCCCTGGCTCTTCCCTGGGGCCCGAGCTCACGTTCCTCCGCTGGCTCCTGTCCACCGCCCGTCTCCAGCCTCTGTCTGACACATGCCTCACTCACTCCCGCCCATCAGTCTGCGGGGGTGGGGGGGGTGGGGGGGTGGGGGGGTGAGGGGGTGGGGCGGGCACTCCTTGCCATTTTTCACAGACTGAGGCTCCTAAGCCCCCATTGCTGACCTGAACCAGTGCGGTCGCCTTAACACTGACTCCTGGCTCCCACTTTTACTTCCAACCGGGACCAGAGGGTGCCAACACCTGAGTCAGATCACATGCACTGCTGACAGCGGCCCAGGGCTCCCAGTATCTCACCACAGCCGCAGAGCCCGGCCCGACCTGGCCGGTCCCCTTTCTTCCCCTTGCTCGCACCTCCCCTCAGTCTCTGCTCAGTAGGCTCCAGCCTTCCCAGCCTCCTCACTCACTGTCTCAGGGCCTTTGCATGGGCTGTGCTCTCTGCCTGGCTATGTCCTCCCCATCCTGGCTCCTCCCTCAACTCCTTTAGTTCTCTGTTCAAAAGTCGCATCCTCAGGGAAGCCTGCCCTGGCCCCTGTGGAAAATTCTAACTTTCTCATCCTCCCTCCATCCCTTTTCTTTCTTTTTTAATATACATATTTTTTATTGATTTCAGAGAGGAAGGGAGAGAGAGAGAAACATCAATGATGAGAAAGAACCCTTGATTGGCTGCCTCCTGCACACACCACGCTGGGGATCGAGCCTGCAACCGGGACAGGTGCCCTGACTGGGAATCGAACCCGGGACCCTTCAGTCTGCAGGCCGACGCTCTATCCACTGAGCCAACTGGCCAGGGCCCTCCTCCCTTTTCTCCTTACCCATTGCCAAGGGTCCTGATAAAGCCGTATGCGACTCATTCGTCTGGTTGGTTATCTGTCTCCCCACAGAACTGTGAGCCCCACAGGGGCATGAGTTCCTGTGCCTTACTCTGCCTGTGTCCTTGGCACCCAGCGATGGTTCAAGACATATGGTCCGAATGAACAAACAGATCGTAACTGTGAGGGCAACAAAGGAGCCACGCTCCCTGTGTGCCTGGCTCAGAGACAGGGCTGAACTCCCACCTTCAGCCTTCCACATCCTGCCTTCCCCCGTCCAGCCACACAGTCCCTAAACCAATATTTACTTAATATCTGTCTTCATCTCAATTGTGTTTTTTAAATTAATTAAATTGGTCTCCACTGGACACTAGTCTTAACAAGTAAAGGAAAGCTCATGCACTTGCCATTAATAGGAAATGACCTAAAATGTGCGATGAGTGCCCTGGCCAGTGTGCTCAGTGGTTAGAGCATTGCCCCATGCACTGAAGGGGCTCAGGTTTGATTACTGGTCAAGGGCATGTACCTGGGTTGTGGGTTGGATCCCCTGGTTGGGGCTCATGCAGGAGGCAACCAATTGATGTGTCTCTCTCACATCTCTCTCTCTCTCTCTCTTTCTCTTTTCTTCTCCCCCTCCTTCCCTTCCTTCCACTCTTTCTAAAAACCAATAAAAAAAAATATCCTTGGGTGAGGATTAACAAAAAAAGAGGGGAAAAGGTGCAATTAAGTAGCAAGACCTTGTCCTGACAGGAATGGCTCCATTGGCTGAGCCTGGTCCCTTACATCAGAAGGTTGCCGGTTCGATTCCTGGCGTCGGGGCACATGCCCAGGTTGTGGGCTTGATCCCCAGTAGTGGAGATGCAGGAGGCAACCAATCAATGTCTCTCTCTCTCTCTAAAATAAACAAAAACATATAGATATTTTTTTAAAAAGCAAGGTCTCATGCTCACGTCTCGGTAATGCTGGGCCCTGGGTCAGCCTTGAGAGCAATGTGTGTGGGAGGCCTTAGCAGTGGTTCTCAACCTTCTGGCCCTTTAAATACAGTTCCTCAGGTTGTGACCCAACCATAAAATGATTTTCGTTGCCACTTCATAACAGTAATGTTGCTACTGTTATGAATCGTCCTGTAAATATCTGATATGCAGGATGGTCTTAGGCGACCCCTGTGAAAGGGCCGTTCGACCGCCAAAGGGGTCGCGACCCACAGGTTGAGAACCCCTGCCTTAGTCCGAGCACAGAGGAATAAAAGTGGGAAGGAAATCAGCTCCCAGACCGTGGAGTGGCTGGTCTGATGCTGGGCCTCGGACCCGGCCCGATTGGGTGCATTGAAATGTGGTTGCTATGATTCTTTGGCCAGAGAGTCGCCTGCGATCACCCCTGAGGGGCTGGTGGAGCGGCACTTAGACCCACGCTGATGACCCGGCCTGCGTATCCCGGCCCTTCTCCAGGGAAGGTTCGCTAAGGCTGGAGCCCAGCGAGCCAGGAGCCCTTCCTGCAGCCCCGCCGAGAGGAGCAGGAGGGGCCCAGGGTCGAGAGCACATTGTTTTCTCACCAGGGGGACGTCATTTGGGGTAAACAATGTCAAGAGCTTCCCCGTTCTCAGCCTGGACGTGGACAGGCCTGGCTCTGGCCCTGACTTGCTGACGCATGGCCCGGCCTGATCACTTCCCTGGGGCCTCAGTTCCCTCTCTGAGAAATGGGGATAATAATAGCACCTCCTTCCTTGCCACGGTGGCTCCCGGCCAGGATGGAGAAAGGAAAACAGTTTGCTCCGAGCAGGGGCTTCTCCCTACCCTCTTGCTTCCCAGTCTGCAGGCTGCCCCAGGCTGAGGGATTTGGCCCAGGAAGAGTGAGGGGCCCTAACCGGTTTTGCTCAGTGGATAGAGCGTCGGCCTGCAGACTCAAGGTCCCAGGTTCGATTCCGGTCAAGGGCATGTACCTTGGTTTCGAGCAAATACTCAGTAGGGGGTGTGCAGGAGGCAGCTGATCGATGTTTCTAACTCTCTATCCCTCTCCCTTCCTCTCTGTAAAAAATTTATAAAATCTATTTTAAAAAAAAGAGTGAGGGGACCAGTTTCTCAAGGGGTGAGCTCCCACGGAGCGGGGGTGTGAGAAGAGGCGCAGTGGAGATGGAGGCTCATGTGGAGAGCCCTGAGTTGTTGACAACAGATCTCATGGCCTGCATTTAGCACCCGAGGTTAAAATAGACCCAGGCAGACGATAGTCCGGTGGCAACGCCATTGGAGAAAGCCACAGGCTCTGGAGTCAGAGGGATCTGACTTAAAATCTTGGGTGCCTTCCGGGACTTCAGGTTCTAAACTGCAAACGGGACCGCCAGTCCCCGGGTCCCAGGCCAGCAGTGTGTCACTGAGCGGGGAGTGTGCACGGGGTGCGGCCTGCGTCACCTTCCCTGTGAGAAACAGGGTGTCATTGGATGGATGACCGGTCCCTGGGAGGCGGTGAGGGGGGCAGAGGCATGGAGCCATGACCTGAGCATGTGCCAGGCGCCCTTGAGGCTCCCCCGCTGAGGCCCCCAGCCCCTTGCTCTAGCCACTGGGGGACAGCACTTTATAGCTGGCAAAGCATTTTCATGCCCTTGATTTCAGAGGCCCCAATTTTTGTAGAAGTGGAAAGTGAGGGGTGGAGTGAGGGGCCAGGGTCACTCTCAGATGCTGCTCTCCCTCTGTCCCCTCCTCCACGCCAGCCACCCTCCCCCCCAGTCCAGGCCACTGGGCCTTGGCCCTGACGGTTCATGCAGCCTGGAGTACTGTCCCACCTGCCCTCCCCGGGCCTGCTTCTGCCCATCCTCCAGCTCAAAGGTCCCCTGCTCACTGGCCCTCTCCCTTGCCTATCTGGAGTCCGATCACCTGGGTTCAGGTCCCAGCTTGCTCCTCTCTAGCTGTGCTACCTGGAGCATGATGCACACCCTCTCTGTGCCTCACGCTTCATCTGGAAAGTGGGACAGCAGCTCACAGATGATAGGTGGAATGAGTTAATAGTGCAGAGTGCTTACAACTGTGCCAAGCTCACACTAAGCGCCTAATAATTGTAGGCTCTTGGTCACTCCTCTTATCATGGCTTGATCGCTGTCTCTCTTGCCCACTACTTAGGGAGTTTCATGAATGGAACTGTGCGCATCTTGGTCACTGTGGTGTCCTCAGGGCCCAGCATAGGGCCTGGTATATAGCAGGCACTCAATTAAGGAAGCAGCAAGTATGAGATGAGCCTCTCTCCACCCCTAGTCCTGAACCAAAGCATTGAGATTAAGACCTGCCCAGTACCTTACCTGGATGCGACTGCGTTGCTTGCAGGGGACCACTGGGACTCCAGGATCTTCTTCTTGAATTCCTCCAGGCTGGCTGGGTCTGCGAGAGAGGGTGTTAGGCCCAACCTATTGCCTTAGTAGCCCCTTCCCCTGGGGATAGATGGCAGCTCCCCTTTTTGGCTCTGCCCTTACTCACCGATAGGCTGGGGGTTGGGGGCAGGGCCAACAGATCTTGGCATAGACATCGGAGGCAGCGACTGTGAGAAGAAGGATAGAGGGAGATTGGCGGAAGCCAGGACCCCTGAACCAGAGTGCCAAGGAGATTCCTGCCCCTCCGTGCCCTTGGCTCTTAGGTCCTTCCAGGGTGGACCCCATGGACAGTGCCTCATGGAGGACACAGGTGCCAATGGATGTAACATCGTCACGTGTGTCCACCTGCCCTCAAGTGACTGGGGATTCCAGGGACTGGATTTGCTTAGAGCTCCCAGAGACCCTACTCTACAGGTCTGGCCTGCCTCAGTCTCCATTATAGCCTCCGTGCCAACCTGACCCCGATCCATGACCCTGAGTCCATCACCCAACCCAGCCCCCTCCAGACTGAAGTCGACCCGCTCTGTAAACCACTGGGCCCCCATTCTCAATGCCATGCCTTGAACAACCTTGAGCCAATCCTCCCAAACTTGAAATCCAAAACCAGTTCTGATCTTAATTACCTAAAATCCAATCCCAACATTAAAACGGAGCCTTCCTTAGAATCAAACCCCATCCTAAACCCAGTCCCAATGACAAACCTGATCTGATGTAACTTGAGATCTAACCCATCACCTAGACCCAGCCATGATGAAAAATCCAGCCCCCAACCCCATTCCCCTAGCCCCAGCCCTGGGATCCACAATGGCCACCTACAAACACCTTTCCAAGGTAACGCTCAACCCCAACTCAACCTTAGACCCCCAGTCTCTACCTGAAACAGAGCCCCACCCCAGCCCCACCCCAAGATCAGCATCCACACAACCTCTCCTATAGATCCAGCTTTGAGCCCCACCCAACCCCAATGTATCCCCATCCTAACCCAGGGTCACCTCAGCTTTCACCTCAAATATATTCCAATGCCAGCCCAACGCATCTCCCTACCAGCCATCCCAGACCCAACACAACTTCAACTCCAAACTCATGGTCAATACCCCTCCTCATGCCCATGAAATCCTACATCCACTCTTGGCTCCAAACTTCTGATCATCTCCAGACCCACAAGCCACACACACCCACCTGAGTCTCAGCTCCAGCTTCAGGACCTCAACCCAGTCCCAAAGCCACTGACATCCTAGATTCACTCCTCATCCAACCTTAGACCCAACAGCTGCCCTGCATGCAACCCCTGACCCAACTTGTAACCTTTTCTCATAACCTAAAC